>NC_135266.1:75836388-78336388 GCF_051311805.1 Agelaius phoeniceus
AGTCATAGGCTTTGAACTTCAACTAGGAATGCCAGGATTAAATATAACTACTGAAATTTGTATATAAATTGCAATAACTGTACCAGCTGTCTGGCAATCCTGTCATTCAAATCTAAAGAAATTATTATTTATTTTCACAATGGAAATATTTAGTATCAGGAAATCTGAGAACTGTCCTCAAATCACTTTCATATATATATATATATTTTTTTCCTACAATTAGAGAAGGTGATAACTTTCAAAGAAAATGTAATTTATTGACAGAAAATGCAGTTTTATATAGTTTTCTACATTATGTATAAATTTCCCATAGGAGGGTTTACATTTTTGTTCCTTAAAAATCTTTCATTTCAGCTAAATCAGAACAAAATATCTTGTTTAGGAACTAAATTACTCAAGCAAAAAATCTGGATTTGTTAAAGGATTTATAGTTATGCCATCTAACTTTGGTCATCAAAAAATCAGTAGCTAAATATAAAAATCCAATAAGGCTCTCTCAAGTGTTTATTAAAAAAAAGCCAAGATGACTAGTTTAAAGTAAATGATTTCCAGATTGCTAAAATTAGGGTAAGTGTCTAAGGTAAAAAAATGCAACAAAGCATCCAAACTGTAGTACATTAAAAGAGATTTCAGAGATAACCATGTTAAGATATTAATTGGGGAAATCTGATTTCTAGTCAGGAGAAGTTATGTAAATGCAGGGATGCAGTCTGAAATACTAATTGGGAAGAAAGGGAGATAGGAGCATTCACATAGGAGCAAAAGGATAACAAACATCATAAAGTCATTTTGTTTGCTTTTTTACTAATCTCTGCATTTTGAACTTTATCCCTCTGAGCCCAGTTTCTCCTTCTGAGGTAGCACTGAAATCCTGAGCTGCTGTTTGATATGTGGAGTTTATTTTATATATGAGCATATAGAGATGAGGATGAACCCTTAAAATTCCTGAACATTTCCACTGCTTCTGGTGCACTTCTGTGGAAATGCACCAGTCTAATATTGCATTGTTATCGGCAGCTGCTTCAAAAGTTGTCAAAAATACAGCGGCTGTTTGTGGCACAGTCAGAGCTTGGATTTAAAAGCAGCTTTCCAAACCAATTACCCTAAACACTTCAGCCCTCAAAAGCACCCAAATTCAGGAAAAGGCCTCAGCTTTCAGAGGGCATTATGGCATCCCCCTTTCGCTGGAAAACCTTGGCTTTGGTAAAGGACATCCTTTGAAACTTTTCCCTGCCACCACTGTTCTTTGTGACAGGGACTGTTACCAAACATATCTTCATCTAAAACAACACCCAGATACAAAAAGTGTGGCAGAGGTGATGAAGAAGTGGGGAACTGGGCCTATACATTACCAAGAACTTCCAACTACTTCCCAGCAGCAAATAAGAATCTCTGCATTTGCAAAGTACAGACACAATGCAGTGTGGTACAGATCCACATGGTGCATGTCCTGAGTCCCACTGCAAATAGATACTGGTAACTGCAGAAGTGCAGAGAACATGTTCTGGTCAATGGCAACAAAAAAACTAAAGGTGCTTTAGTGTGGGAGAGGGATGAGAGTCCAAACCAGATTAGAAAGCAAACTTGGGTGGAAAGGGACAGCTTTCTCCAGATAGGTTAAATTTCCCAGAAAGTCATAACTGTCTACCAGAGTCTCTCCATCACACCCATCAGCTATCTGTTCATGGCCATTCAGAGCTTCCCACTGGGAAATCTGAGTCAGAGCACTCAGATTTGTATGGGATATACAAGTTCTATGGAACTGTGCTAGCTCAGTCTAAATAACTTTCTGGGCCATTGACAACACACTCAGGACAAAAAGACAATAAAAGGGATCCAGGATAAATAAAAAAAGATAAAAAAAGAGAACAACACTTTCTCAGCAGCCTTCCACAAAAGAACAGAAAAGCTGCACGGAAATAACTCTTGTCCTCAGTGCAAGACCAACAACAGCTCAGCAACACACCACAGGACAACTCAGACACAAAGCCAGGAGGAACAGGTCAAACTTGTACTTGGGACAGTGCCATAAAGCCAAGTAACCAGGTAGGTGTTTGCTCTGTGCTTTAAACTATGCTATAGGTAACAAGCCAGGCTAGTACTCTGCTTGACTGGGCCGCTACAACTTCAGATTTATGGCCTGGATGCAGAAACAGTTTCAGGAGTGGCTGGGATAAGAGGGAAAAGTCTCGGTATTTACTGTGAATATTACACAAACTGTGAAAGTCTCCTTTCACTAAGTGTATGAAGTTAATAGTGATAATGTATTTTCAAATTTACCATTAGTTTTGATTAGATTAGTTGTGAAATTAATCATGTGAAAACACTGACTGCCCTGTTCCTAGGGGGGAAATGGGAATTTTGGAAAATGATATCCTCAGTCTGTGTAATACAAATATCCTAGCCTGTGTCGGCTCTTTTGTTGTTCAGGCTCCTCTAGTACTTGGGTCACATGGAGGCGGCTTCGGCACAAATATCTAAGATGAACTTTTAATGTATCTTTCTCTCTTGACTATGAAATTGGAAATATACAAAATAAGTACATTACACACTTACTGAGCCATCCTGTAGCACTTCACCTTTTTTGTAGTTAATTGTAATAGTGATGTTTTCCATTGCTTTTTGTTGTTTTGCAATTAGTTTCATTCATTAGTTATAAACAACAGCATGGGCTGGGAGAGCAAGAGAAGGCAGCTGAGCTGGAAGCTGGTTCCTGAGCTTCATGGCCCACTAAGAAGGCCATGGAGAGGTGGTGGTGGAGGCTGGCTGGATACTGGAACAACCCCTTCAAAAGCCTGTGGGTTTGGGGTGAGGAACTCAGCAGGGCTTTGCCTTAGAGCAGATGGACAGAAGGATGTTAAGCTCCTCTCTGCTCTCGCTATCAGCTCTACATGTACACTAAGGGCTTAATACTAATGGAAAAACTGCTGCCCAGAGGAGAAGGAAAGGATTGTTCCCTCCTTAAAGCAAACTTTCTTCCCTCTCTTCAGCAGATGCAACTGCCTGCCAGTGCTTCTGAATGTCTTTATCCCACACATAAAGACTAATCCATTACTATATAGGCCAGTCCACACATACAGACTAGCCCCTCATTTTCATTTTCAGTTGCCTTGCAGGAAAGGTGAATTTCCCTGAGATAACTCATGTTTAACTGTACGAAACTAAAATAAAAATCAGGGGAATGAATATTAATTTTCAGGAGGGTTATTTAAGTTATTTTATATTAGTTTAAAACATATACCATTAAAACTATTTGATGTTAGTTTTAGAAGTCAGATGTGTTGGTTACTCATGCAGGTTAGAACCACCAGGCATCTTTCCATATTAGCGAGTTTTAGTTCCAATACGATCTCTTTATTCCTTGGATAAAAAAAACCAAAAAACCATATCAAAGTTTTCAAAATGTGTAAGACAGACATATTTCTACAGAAATATATGCAGCCATCATCGTGGGCTCTGTAATGCTGCCAGCTAAACAGGGGTTTGTGACTAGCATGTGCATGAACAGATGGCATAGTCCCCCTGTGCAGTGTGGCACACAGGCACCTCTCGTGCCAGTGTGGCCAGGAGAGGATGACTGGGCCTTGGCAGTCTCCCACATATCACTATAAACATTTTTATAAGAACTACACTTGAAACTTCTCAATTTCATGTAAACATTATGCCAAACAAGCAGAAAGAAGAATTTCAGAAGCCTGTAAATATTTTTTCAAAATCATAGTGATTTTTTTGTGAATTTTAAAAGTCTGTGCCCTAAAATGTTAATTATCAGAAGACAGACTGACCCAAAAATGAATTTTCAGTTAAATAAAATGCAACATTTTTGTATCTTTTTTGTACTGTTTAAAGTATATTTTATCCAGTAGGAATTCATCTTTGTGATACAACAAGTCCCACAGAAATCCAGATTTTAGAGTAAGGTACTTATGATCTTTTCTTTAAATAAAAAACTCAGTTAGCTCTATTTTTTTAATTATAAGAAAACACTAAGACTAAAAAAATTCTGCAACTATAATCAGTGTCTGTTGCAATGAAATAACAGAACTAGGTGGCAGCTGTGGGGATTTTCAAGTCATGCCATGTTTAGCACGCTCAGCCAATTGGGGTCAGGTCAGTATTTGAAAGAAAGCTTAATTTTTTTGTTTGCTTTTTTTAAGACTGTATTTTGAATGCATTGCACTCTGTAAACTTGACAAGGAATATGTTTTCTGGGATTCTTACTTTTATACCAGCCTGGGGACACTTTCAGTGATGAGCACATCACTAAAGAATTTAAAGGAAAAAAACACCCTTCACTTGCATTTGGCACAATGATGTGCACAGGATTACTTCTTTTCAAGACCCTTATTACTGACAGAAGGGAGTGGACTTGGAAGATTAATATTAGCATCTGGAAGTCCTGTGTTGCAGTTCACAGTAATGAACAATGGAACAATTACTCTTGGAGTCCCCTTGGCACATACCATGCCTCACATTTTCTCTAGTGAACAAAGTGCATAGCTAACACTTTTTTTTTTTTTTTTTTAACATGGGGAAATTGGCAGCTCTGCTGCAATTAGAATATACCCAGGGTCATGACTCTTTCTAGAACAAGGAAGAAAAGAAAAGCCCAGAGAAGAGCGTGTAGGGGACAGTTTCCCAGCCAGCCCCCTCCCTCGTGCCCCAAGAACGCACCTATTCCTCGCAGCGCTCCAGCTACCATGCTCACACAGCATTCTCTGCTCACTCTGTGTTTGCTCTGTACTGTATGGTGCGGTACTGAACGGGCTGTGCCTTTAGGCTGTAAGCTCCTCGGGACAGGGACCTGTTGTGTGTCTGGCACACTTCACCTACTGTACAGCGCCGCCTACTCCAGCGCTACACAAATAATAAATAAAAAATAATAAGTGCATCTCCAGTTGTTTCCTACAAGCTTTTTTTTTCCTAAGTGGCAACATAAGTATCATTCATCTCATTTCCCTAAATTTGTGTTTTCTACTTCCACTATATAGGGATGGCTCAGGAAAATGTAGCTGTAGATGGTTGTTAACAGAGGAGACATGTGGCTTGCTGTTTGCAAGGGCAAGGGAGCTCGAGCATGACAGGGTAGGGTGCTAGCTGCACGTTCACTTATACAGCAGCCAGCATAGCTTGGGAGCTACGTAAAAGTTATATTTAGAAGCTCAATTTGCTGCTGTGTGCCATTTCCAAAGGTCATGGAGTTGATTTGCCTAATGATTAGTTGGCAAGATACTCACTGTACGGATGAGAGCAAGTACATTAGTAAACCATCCCTGCACACCTACTCAGGGGAGCTGTGCAGGATGCAGCTCGGCAGCATCAGCGCTTCAGCCTCCAAAATCACTGCATGAATGTCTAAAATACACTAGTCCTGACTTAGGTAAGGGGGTTTGTTACTGAAAGCTGAGGATGATAATCAACGTCTATCCCCTGGTTAGTGACTCTTTGTGACTATTACAGCGGGCAAAAGTTGACCTGAAGTGGGATATTGTGGGGAGGAAAAAAAAAAAAAAGCCACACAATTAGCATAAAACATGTATCAAAGGGAGGGTGAAGGTACAGGGAGGGGAGGAGGGAGAGAAGGTAAAACAACATTTAGACTTCTTGTAACAGTGCCTTTTTCTTCCATTAGGTTAACTATGGTTCAGTGACGTTGCCTATCCTAAATCTTGGTTACAGATAGGGCCAACATTGAAATAATAGAGGCTTGCACCAATTTGTCACTAGTAGAGTGCAAGCCTTTCGGAAAACAGACTTGCCAATCAAGTACTTAAAAGCTGGCCCTCTGGATATATACTTTCTTATTTAAAATAGTTGTCATCTCTCAACTGATTTGACAACTTTGAGTTGTTCAAAATGTATTTTTCATGTTAAAAATTCCTTGCAATGCAGATGTCTATTAGCAACATAGAATAATGTACTGTACATCTGCAGCCAAAAGAACTGAACCACTTTGCACTGAAGTTTTCCAAAATATAAAGCTCTGTTCAGAAGCAAGCACCACTAGACAGACATGTCACAACACTGCGTTACAAGATGCATCACCCACTCGCTGTAGTAGGCCCTAAGTCCTACCCCTAAATTTTAATACTTTCGGTTCCATATACGTTGTAACCTTCTCTATAAGTTGCTAAATTCTGGGTATTCTGCGAGGAAGTTGGGTTAAAAGTCTGTGCACTCTTTGCCACCTTCATTCGTTTCGCCTCTGCCCTGGACTTGTAACAGAACTCTATCAAAGCCACCAGCATTGCCAAGCCCAAGCCTCCAACCAGAATGTAGAAGACTCCAGCAACGTTGCTGAGACTCAAGGCACTCGTCTTGTCCTGGGAAAACAGAAGTGACACAGTTAACCCTGGAAAATAGATCCCAAGAAGCACAAAACACACATCAAAACGTCAGAAATAGACAAGTAACAATGTTTAGCTGAAATTTAATGACAGTTGTTTACATACTTTAGCAAAATTTGACCTATCTGGATCTATAAAATATATTTTAAACAACTAGTTTTCCTGGTTGGCATAAAAAAAATTATTCTAAATATATTGCCAACATATCAGGATGTCATTGCTTGCCTACTGCAAAGCATTACCTCCATTTCATGGAGAATTAAACAATGACACGTCTACCTCTATTTAGGGGACATTTCAGCACTGGTATGAAACTGCATTAATGTAAAGCTCTTCAGAAGCCTGGGAATCCAGAAATCCATTTTATATCAGACAAGACTCTGCTTGATCTTTACAAAAACCAGTAATTGTAGTTGTGATAGGCATTGCTGTTAATTTAAAAGATCCAGACTGAGCTTCTGATACTTAAATGACAGGCAAAAATAACATGCGAGGCTTAAGTTCTTTCTTTGAACAAACACTTCCTTTAAAAGTGCACACTGTACCACACACATTGTGATATATTTGCCTCTTACCTATTCTTGTATTTTGTTTTTATTTTACTATGGATACAGTTCTGGAACATGCCCATGGACGACTAAGCTCAGTAACAGTATACTTCTAAATATCAATTTATGCAATTTAACACATTTTTCATAATTTAGATAAAAGTGAGGATTTTCTTTAACAAAGTATTAAATATTCATCATTTTACAATCACCTTCTTGGGTGTATTGTAGTAAATAACTATTCTACATTTCTCTATACTTCACTGCTAAGTTATGAATCACATTTTTTGGACTTGAAATCCATGTGCTTTTTCAGCATAGTTCTCAAGGAACTCTCTCAGGATTGACTTCATATGCTACATCATGTGCCTTAAAATACTTATAAAGCTTTATTCTTATGCAGACTATATTATCTTTATCTAAAGTAAGGAGAGTATTTAACTTCTGATTTTAATCTCTATGAAATTTTAACCTATGTAGACTGCAAAAAATTTGGATGTTTAATTTAAAGAGGCACTATTCATTGTGTAATCAGTAGATTAGCACAGTTATTGTTCCCATGGGTGTACAGAGGTGAATGGGGCTTATAGCTGGGTTCTGCTTTGTCTGTGCCTTTTTAGCTGGCTAGGAAGAGCCTAAGTATCTTGGAGATGACTGTCCCTCTGGTGGCAATTGCTAACATGGTACTTGCAAACAAGGGGGAGGCAGGACTGAGAAAGACCTGCCCTAATGTAGGTGGTGCGTTGAGGCTTTCTCAGCTGTTATTTACAGATACTTTGTCACCCTCTTAAATGGTTTTCACTCCTTTTTTTCAAAGCACTTGCCAGAAAAAGTGAAATGTGTTGAAAGCTTCTTTCCCACACTAATTTTATCAAGGTAAGTCTCAAGACATGCAGGCAGCAAGCAGTCAGTGCCTGTCATTCTTTCATTTTAGCTGTGGCTGCAGAGGCTGGCATGGAGTCAGGTAATGTGAAGAAATGTCAGCCTCCTCAAATACAGGGCTGGCACTGACTGTGGTGTTTCCCAGCCATGAGAAAATACCCGGTTCTGGGTCTGTCCCCATAAAGAGAAGGAGCTGACAGCTCTCTGGAGCTGCCAGGATAAACACTGGAAACTGTAGAAACTATTAATTGCTGAAGCCTTTCACTTCAAAGCTCAAATTAAGTTTTCCTTGGCCCTTGAGGAGCCAAGGACATCCCCAAATGCCACAAGACACCACCTTCCTGGCCAGCAATGGAAGGCAATCCTTCCTGCTAGCATTTCTTCTTCTCAGAAAACTGCTGAGGTAGGCCAGCTCCTAAAGAAGGTGTGAAGAGCATTTCCTAAGTAGTCAATGGGAAAAGTCCATACCCTCCAGGAGGGAAGGAAACAGCTAATCCAGGCTGCCTCTTCCAAACCCAAAAATCTGCTTTGTATTTCTTCAAGAGATGCTCTGAGTATGTGGGATGATGTCTGGTGATTCATATTACTGAAGACTTTAAATTGCAATAGTGCTTCCTTAAATTAAAGCATGACTGCCATCAAGATGGGCCAAAGTTGATTCATTCTGTGTCTACAGCTGCTTATTTTATTTCTATGTCATTTTGTTTATTACTTCCTCTACTGCTTTGTGAACACGATAGTTAGGTCCCGAACTGTAGCGACTGACCTTACTTCCAGAGTCCTTGGGTCCACATTCACCTTTATCGTACCACCATTTGTTTTTCAGCTTGTCTAAGACGCCTGCCTCACTGAGTTTCAAAACGGCAAGGTTTACAGGAGTTCTTCACGTGGAAAATAACATAAATAACATTATATATGTTATTTTATGTTATTCAAGTAAAACTACATAGAATCGCATTGCAAAGTGACAGAGCAGAGGCCACAGTGGGTGCTATGTCATGTACTGTTGGCCCAGGTTTAGAGACAGACATAAGACCGGGACCTGCTCCATCGCTTTAGGTAACAGGCACATACTGCTGGGGAAGATTTGTAAATAAATAGTATGCAATTACTGTGAACCCAAAACTATTGGCTTACACACATTAACAACATACCCTTCAGAGATATTTGTAAGATAACTGCATATGCGACTTAAGAAACATTAATTTGTGTTTCTTGCTTTCAATGTATTTTTAGTTTGGATGCATACAAACTAATAATATGATTTGGCCATAGGTATTTCATTTACTGCCCTCAAAATTATCCTGGCAAGAAAAGAAGATGCTTCCTGCAGTGTGCTGCCCACAAACATCTGGCACAGACCTGTAATAGGAGGTCTGCATGCAAATAACTTGGGGCGAGAGCTGCAAAGATCCCCTTATCCTTGGCTAAGAAGGACAGTGAGTCTTCCATCTTAATCTTCCGTTTCAACATTATTTTAAAATTCAAAGTTTTTCCTTAAATCTCACATATTCATGTCAATATTTCAAGGGTCCCAGGCTGGTGATAAATTTCTATTTGGAATAGCTATTTTTACCGGTGGTATTTGCTGTGGGTGATGTAACAGAGTTTAGTATTGAAATGAAACCTAATCTAATGCCTCAGAATCATGAAATGCTATAGGTTTACAGTGAAATTGCTTAAACTCATTGAATAATCTTAGGGTATTATGGTAATGCCCCACTTCAAGCAGATCTATCACTATATGTTTTAAAAACGTATTAAATTATTAACAGACTTATTTTATGTACTTTCCACTTCCAATAGTTGCCCAATTCTTAATGGAATTATGTGGTAGGCATACGGATATCTATTTATGTGCAGGTGTGCATGCAAATACAATATATATCAGAGAAGCAGGGAGATAAACAGAAATGGCATGTGATAGATAGCCTTCTGGTGATGTTAAATGACATGATTCTGTGTGTGCCAGCAGATTTCTACAGGAAAATTTATCTCCCATAATATGCCATAATTCATTCATTACTTAAACATTAACTTATGGATTCAAGGCTTAATAAATAAATAACCAGTGCAAACATTAATTAGTCTAGTGTAACTGAACATACTAAAATAGTTTGCATTGAAGAAGAAAGGGGCTTATTGCACTCTATAACTAGTATAACTGGAAATTCCCAAATTCTTATGTATTAATATATTTGTGCAGGTTTGTATATAGCTATTTAATACACAAGTAACAGCTTCTGAACCTTGTATGCTACTCTTAGCTCTAGGGACCCTGCCTCTTCATACATTCTTTCTTTCTTACTCTTTCTATATGTACCTAAAATGGGGGAATTCACCTCACCTCAATATTTGCATCCCTAAATTATGCCCCAAACTTTGTCTGTCCAGACCTCCCTGCAGTTAATGGGAAAAGGTAGGTACCTGCAAATGGTGCGCCTTGATACCAATATTAACAAAGGATGATGGTGAGATGCCTGTCTCTTCATTTACTGCTGAGGAAGCCTTGGTGCCTTGGAGAAATTTTTGACAGCCACAGTTGGGTGAGAGGATTTCCCAGGAACTCTCAAGTGATTACTCTAAGTAAAGGAAAACCTTCATCCACTTTCCAAATCCCACACATTTAATTCATATGCAATACTCTGCTTCTAGAAACAAAAATGCCCATTTTTTGCTCTTTTCCAGTATTCAAACTTAAATTTTGCCTCAAGGCTTCTGGCAGCAGGCTGTGCAGGTTGACAGTGGAATATGAGAGTCCCACAGCTGTGAAATGAGTGGGCTTGGGGTGCTGGCAAGTTGCCTGTCAACATGATCCTCTGCTGGTTTCTAGTACAAGCACAAAATAATTAATATTATTTCAAAAGCCATCATCTATAACATGTCATGCACTGGCACTGAGCTACATTCCCATGCTCCTGAATTCTGTCAGGGGAACAGGGCTGGTTATGACAAAGGTAAGGGGACATACAGGTACTGTTCTCCATTGGAAAATCAGAAGCCTATGGAGTTGTTGCAGATTAAACTGATCAAACTGATAATAGGAATAGATATGAACTATCAAGGCCACCAGCAAGGTGGGAACAAGTTAGAAAGCAGATGCCTCCATGTCCTATGCTGCTTTTTTTTTTTTCCCAGCACTAACACTTTAGGCATTTAAAGCCTGAAACAGGCTGGGGATTTTTTATTTTTTCCAACTGTAGTTCCTTTAATGCCATCCTTTCTGCATTTGTCTCTGCAGGGAAGCTCTCAGGTTTTCCTTTGGGAAAAACAATCAATTTCACACTTTAAATTGCCACGTTGTCCTCAGTTTCTGAGCGACCTCAATGGCACTGGTCAGCAGAGGAAGTTCCCATTTTTCACTGGGATGCAGCAGTGATGTGACTGATGCCAGGCCCTTGTTTCTCCTTTCCACGAATTTTGGTGGAAAACTTTCTGAATGCAGGCCCTGCTGAAGCTCAAGAAAGCCTGCTCTTGGCCCCTCTCGTTCTTGCCTGCCTTAACAAGGCTCTGTGACATTTCCTTCACATCTGCCCTCAGACAGTCACAGCTGTGATGAGGGAGATGCACTCTAAGAAAAAACCTTAAAATTATATATTACAATATTTTAAAATATTTTACACCTTCAAAACAGGATTTTTGTCCCAATTTAAATCAGTCAGCTGTGATGGGAAATGTGCATGGTCCAATATAAGAAGCCCAGACTAAGGGGCTGCTGAGTGGAAAAGGAAGATGTTTTGCTTATATTTTTCAGAGTCACAGCATATATGCATCTCTTTGCAATCACAGTAAGTGATTGCAGGTGTTGTGATTTTTAATGTATTTTAGGTTTTTATTTTGTTTCTTTGTTTCATTTTCAGTAGGAGATTTTCAACAGGGAGATGCATGTCCAGATCACATTGGCTCTTGGGGCAAGTCACTTATTTTGACCATGTCAGTCACAAACTCAGAGACTACAATTTGTTACTAGATTGCTTACACAATCAGTTGGTGAATAGTCCCACTGATATTAAAGGGGACAAAACCAAAAAAAAATGGTATGGTTTGCTGTATGTGAACAAAAGGAATGGTATTGAAGTCACATAAAGGGGATAAATTCAGCATTTATAATTAAATCTCCCATTAAATTCAGTATTGTATTCTTATTATGGCAGTGGAAAATGACTATAGATTTGGGTCTTGTTCAATTGCTTAGTGATTCCTGAATTACTAATGTTGGGCTAAGTCTTCAGCTAGAGTAAACCAGCGCAGTTTGTGAAAATCAGTGTAGTTTTTTTCCAATGTACAGCTGCTGAGAATCTCTGATGTTGGATATAAAGAGAATCCAACTGCCTCAAGTTCATGTAAAGATAATAGATGAGAAATAATACTTAAAATTACCCTTTATCTATGGAGAAGAATTTGCCCCACATAGCCATAGAGGAAAACTGCTGTGTGACAACACAGGAAACCCTGCTCTTCACCCATGTGCCAAAGTCAGCGTTGGCACAGCCTGACCTGGGCACAGGGACACTGGTTTTATAACTTTTTATCATGTTCTCAGCCCTTCCACCTCCTCTCTTGGCTTCTTACTCATTTCCTCCTATCCTGTCATCAATCACTTGCTGTTGGAAGGGCCATAGCCTCAGGCTGGATCTTGAGCCAGCAGCATCAGCAAAATCAGAGTGCTTTAAAATGGTATTAATGAAGTTCTGAGCTAGCTGTGTTCAGGACAACAAATGGGCAATTATAACATTTAAATCACAATACTAAGTGATTCTGAAACAAATATAGAATTCTGACAGACAAGGATTTTAAAAATGCAATCATGGATATATTTTAGGAGCATTTTCATTAGCCACTCATGGCTGAGCCATTAGGTGTAAGGTCAGACTCATAGCTGACTGAAAAAAAACACGGGGCACTGTGTTCTCCTGCAGGCTGCCAGCAGAGACTGGAAAGAATCTCCATCAGCACAGCTTCTGTCCACTCACACTTTATACAAACAATGGAGCAAAGTGGCAGAAACTGTGTTGCAGTACCTTCCTGTGCACCACATGAGATGATGGCATACAGTTAGGATCTGAGGTAATACTTTCAAAAACACTCAAATGACTTGAGGAACTCACTTTTATCTTCAATCATGAACTAATTAATCAGATCACTAAACCACAGGTGGCTCACACAGGGCAGCTTTCTGAACTGCCTGTCTGAATTTTGGAAGATTGTCCCTTAAAGGGAACGATAAATGGGGAGGCTAGAGGTGACCTTTTAACAGCAGAGAATGGAGGTAGGAGACATCCTGTTTTACAGAGCAATACAGACCTGTGGAGAACAGCTGAACTCTCTGGAAGCTCCCTCATTTCTGTGGTCCTCTGTACTATCATGAAGGGATATTGTGGGTCTACACTTTCATATTCTGAATAATGAATCTCAAATAGTAACAGCACAGTTATCAGTTAAGCCTCAGGTGCTGTATTTCTTTCAAGAGAAGAGGAGTTTCGTATTCTCATTCATGAGGCGACAAAGCCCTGCAATTTAAACTGGAGCTGCTAAAAAAAGCTTCTTTTTAAATTTGTACGATAAAAGAAGTATTCTTAACCTTCTTAAGAAGGTAAGAACTTAGTTCAGGACTTGTTGGTAGTTATCAGGTTTACTAAAGTAATGCATAGTGTCCTGGTTATTCCAGTAATGATAATTTGCTAGCAGAAAAGAAATAAAATACATAGAGCTCCATTAATTCAGTAGAAAGGGTTTTGACTTCAATTGATCAAGAGTGTTTCTGAGCAAGGAAATGAATTGTACAGATGATAAATGGCTAAGTTACCCTTTGGGGAATCAGCCTAGCTGTAGTTTATAACCCAGGATCAGATGCAGCTGCAATGCAGACTTTGAGAAGTGTGGGATGCCTGCTCACCTGCACGATGTGATGTGCTTGGCTCCACCAGACGTGGGCAGTGTGGGCATATGATAGACCTGGAGCTTCCCAGGATCACTGGTACTGCCTACTCACCCAGCTGTGCCTGGGAAAAATTGTGGCAAGAAACAGGCCCAAGGCCAGATAAATGCTCATGGCAGGCTGTGTACAGTCCCAGAACCACGGGTTGAGCTCCATCATGTTCTCCATCCTTTGCTAACACTGTCCTGCCGACCACACTGTCTACTGCATCCTGAACTGTCTGTGTCACCTACTGCTTATTTCCACTGGCAATGTGTTCCTTCCTTCCTCCTACATTCACAGCTCCTCTATTTCTCCATGAACCATACTCCTTGCCTTTTCTACTTTTCCCCCCCAACTCCTTTTTCTGTTACTTTCTACCACACCAAACTTGCTCCTTCAGTACTTCCAGACATTTCCCTGGTGAAGCCCTGTGTGTCCCTCCACCATGAGCTGCTCCCTTTTCCCTGCTTCATGACTCACAGCACTTGTGGCTGGTAATTAGGGAAAGTAAGTTAAAAAACATCCTTAGTCTGCTATCTAACTTTTATCTCACTTTGCAACCACTGGAGGTTTATGAGGAGGATATTCTAAGAAAATTTAAGTATTTTATTGATTTTATCCTTTGCCTGTGATATTAAAACATAATAAATAAATAAATACTCCTCCCCCAGTAATGCAAAAGCTCAGGCTTGAGTAGAGGTAAGTTCTATTTGGTCTAATATATCTGAACATTTTGGAAGAGAAAATAGAGACCATTTTTGAAACTGTGACTGCTGGCAAGCAGAGCGGTGTGGGGAAAAATAGGTAGAGCAGCAGGATTGCAGGCAAAGTGAAGAGGATTAGGAGACCAGTTCTGGGTGAGTGCAGAACAGCCCAAGGGATGGTCCCTGAGGCCAGGACACAGCACAAAAGAGCAGAAGGACTAAAGAGGGAGAGAAAATAGTAAGAAAAAATATATGTAGGCAACTGTAAAGAAAGCTACATAAGCTGTGTATGACAAATCAGTCAAATTTAATCATCTGTATCTGACTAGCTCTGTGCCTGCACACCTACCTGTGAAGCATTCTCTAATATAATGTTCACACACAAGCACATAAATAAATATTATTACATGCTGCCTGGAACAGAAGGGGTATTTTTAATACTCCAATTTTCCCCCACTTCACCGTCTTCCACATTTTTGCTTCTTTTCAGCACCAGGCAGTTTCTCAAACAAAGCTGTGAGGCAGCAAGGAAGAACTGGTACTGGCCATATGGAAGACAGGGTAATGCAGTAAGAATATGAAGCTGTTAACACCTCAGCCTAGCATGCAGCCTAAAATTCCTGTCCGATAAATTCTGGCAAATTATGCCTAGGGAACCGCCGTGGATTTCACTTTGCTGGAAAGATATCAGAAAATGTCAGTATGAAGATATTTTATCTGAAATTTGTCTTCCTATTTTGGATACTTGTGAAAATTTTAATTTGTACCTGTATTGTTTGTGTCAACAATGGATCCCTGAGCCTGGACCATGCATTAAATTACCCCTCAGAGATAGTAACACTGATTTTTTTCCCCTTTTCCTCTAATGTCACTAAAAAATATTTTTAGTAGTACCATAGAATAAGAAAAAAGTCTTAGCTGGTGAGCAGGCTTCTGAAGGTATTTAACAAGCTTGGAAAAGGCTCACCACAATTTCAGAAGATGCATGTTTCTGAAAACTGGTGATGGTTCTCACCCCAGAGACCATTTATGAGTTCCCCTTGGGGTGCTTAAACAAATGCAAATATTTTTGCTTTGACAGTAATTGCATACACCTCGGTTTCAGCTGCAGAACCAGCAGTGCTGTGCTACTGGTGAAGCTGTTTGGTGGCAGGTGAGACCCCAGCAGATGCACCAATTACTTCACATACTGTTTACCCGCTTTTGGTGACATTGAGGCTAACCTTGGAGTCACCTCCCCCGCTGCCACATTCTCCTTTGTCGTACCACCATTTGTTTTTCAATTTGTCCAAGAGGCCTTGTTCATTCAGTTTTAAAACTGCGAGGTTAACAGCATTTCTTGAAACGATAAAACATATTTTGTAAGAAACTGCACAGCTGTTAAGATGTTAGAAGGAATGAGGACTTAAGCTGTTTATAAGCTTGATCCACACACTAAATAAACCTCTCATTTCCATATTTCAAAGCCCTTGGCAGCACAAATAATTGTGGTTACTTCCAAATGTGAAAAATGTGTTTCCAGTTCTAGAAACGATTTTCAGAACAGCTTGGATTTTAATGCAAAAATTCTATCAACCAACCCAAACTATTTTTGCAAAATGATGATAAAACTCTGCCTGGAATTAAAAACAATTTACACAGATTTATTTGAATCTATATTTAAAGTGTGGGCCCAGGCTGTTTTTTCAAGCAGATGAGAAAATGTATCCCCATGTACTAAAGAGGCAAGATCCAGACTGCCTGTGCTAGATGCTGCCAGTCGCTGTGTCACTACACTTCTGACATGTAGCACTTCTGACTGATCCCGCATGAGCTAAGGATTAGGGCTCCAGAAACAGGCTGTGGGAGGAAGAGGGCTAACAGCTCACACACTGACAAAGATGCTGTCCAGAGCCAGTCAATAGAAAGCACTGTACAAAAGTGCCCAGAGGTCTGTCTGTCTGTCTGTCTGTCTGAAGCCCTGCTGCTGGCACATCTGTGGATATGGGATGCAGACTCTAGGGTCCTGCTGCCTTTGCACATTAGACGCTTAGCTGAAAGGCAGGGCCTGGGGTCTAGCTTAGTGCCATGACTCTAGGGACTGCCCTGCTCTTCTGGGAGAGCACCCTGTGTCCCAGCCCAAAGAGCACCTGAAGAATGAGAAGGAAGGTGGTGATGAAGAGTGTCTATGCTAGGGAAATGTGGGAACAGCGTGGCCAAACTGAAGTTCAAGCACTGCTGGAAGAGAAAAGCCAGCCAGTTAGTTAAGTGCTGAGAGACAAGAAGGTTTTTTTGGACATCCTGAGGACCCAAGATACAAAGAGATTTTTTTGACATCCTGAGAACTTTTCTCTGGAGAGTTTATACATGTTATACTACCACTGGATGAAAGACAAATCCTGCTTTGCTAGCAACACAGTGGCATGGGCACAACAGACTGAAAGGGGTTCTGTGAGCCTGGTGTCCTCCATATCATGTTTAAATGCTCTTTTTTTCAGATGAGAGAGACTTTGGATCTGTGCAGGCAGAGGGGCATTGCCAACATGAAGGTTAAAGCACAGAACCACTGCTTCTGTAGGAATTCAAGGCTGCTGGAATTGTACTGGAATTCAGCCACGAACTAGGACGCAGCTGGTCCTAGGATGCAGTTTCTTCTGTGCTCACAGGTTTCCCTTTAGGTGTCCAGAGCATCAGGACTGGATGGCAGCAGTTAGACAGTATAGACCACCATACAAACCTGAATGTAAGGTATTTGGATTTATGATAGGGACTATAGCCACTATATAACATTTTAAAATCAGTTGATTACTAATCTGCCAAGGTATTTATGCAGCCTTCATCATCTCCAAAGGAAACTTTGCCCTTGTTTTAAGTGTACAGCTTCCTACCTGTATTATTACTAAGACCCTAAAGAGTCACATACCCTAATGATACACAACTACATCAGGATCAGTAAAATTGTATCTTCCTATTTTTATGTCCAGAGGTTCCTAGTGCATCCATGCCTATGAGAAATGTACACTCTCTCTGATGGGTGTCTGCCCAGGCTCTCGTGTGGCTCTGCAGAGGCACATGGAGCAGTGGCACAGTTCATCTCCAAAGTATTTGAGAGGTGTCAGTAGCTTACCTACTGCTCTTTGGGGATGATATGGGGTTGAGAAAGATGAAGTTTCTCTCTCTGAATTTGTTTAATGCTCTCAAGATCTGTCTGTCAGGACTGAGTGGGATATGACAAGAACTATGACTGTCAATGACACTCTCACTTCAACAACGAGAGGATGCAACACCTTCAAAGCACTCAGACAAGGGCCAGGAAGAGATCCTCTAGCAGCAGGGTTCTAGCAAATCATATGGCACTAAGACACTGGGTTTGTGATTCAGCCTCTCTAGAGGTGGCTGATCTCTCGTCTCTGGGGGTCCTTTCTGGTCTTAGAATATAAATTTTTTCTCTTATTAAGAGAGGTATCTTCCTGGCAGCCAGGTACAGATAAGGGTACTTCATAGCTTATGGAGAGCCCTTTACTACTCTGGTCCATCTGTGGGACAAATGTCAGCTTCAGGGCAAACTTTTACTGTCTTCTGGTAACAGCTTTTCATAAAGCTCCTCCTCAATGAAAGACAGGTCCTTGCTGGCTGGTCATGAAATTTGGAAACTACTTGGGTGTAGATCTGATGTTCCTTAACTTCGCTGCAGTTAAGACTTACATGAGATTTTCAACAGAGATAAAGTAATTGCTTGTCTGTTCCTGAAAGTGAAAGTGAGAACTGCAGGCTGTAGTGGGAGTGATAACAGACTGCTCTTGGTGGATAAATCTTTAAGGGGAATTTAGCAGCCAGGCTGACAAATGTGATTTTGTGTAAGTGCTCTAATTATGGTTCACACTCCAGAGGGAGAAAAGCAATTGCAAAATTGGAATGAAATTGTTCATTTGTCCTTTTTGTTCTTGGAAGCAATTGCTTTTGAATCAGTCATATTTACTACTTTTCAGACTTTTCATACTCAGCTTTTCATTACAAAGCCTGTGCTTTCAGTCTGTTTGCCCCTTCAGAAAGGTAACTGTGCAGCCAGCCTTGCCACTTAACAGAGAGATTTCCAGTACACTAAATATAAATGTTACCTTTTTAAGGACATGGGGACTGGGCCATAGATGAAAGATGATCCTGGAAACACATTTCTTTGACACTGAACAACATTACTTATTCTGAAAATTGCTTAGATATATATCTGGAGCCTGCTGTCTACAAAGTCAATGTCAAAACTCCTTCTCGCTTCAACAGGATCCAAACCAAGGTCTAATTTAATGTTGCTATGTTGAATTGTCACAGTGGGCAGCAATAACACAAGCAGCTGCTTTGACAGTTCTACAGATGCAGGCAGGATTGATCACTCCCATGAAAAATGAAATGTATCTCAAGGAATATCACTAACTCTCAATTCAATAAGCCACTTAATCTCAGTCTGATTTTAAGCAGATGGGAAGCCCTATCAATCTGTCTATCTGAAAAAATAGTCTTCAAACTATTTCCTCTGAGCTGTAGTCTCTCAAGTGTGAACATTAAAGCTCACCAAATTAGACAAAGTCCTTATGCTAATGTTCTTAGAAAGGGTTTTTCTTTTCAATCTTTATCTTATTTTGGGTGAAGACGTTACTTGATAATTTACAACTGCTTTTTCAAGTTAGTCTACTTACACCTTTCACTTGGATATTCCAAGTTGAATTAAAAGCAACTAGGTGATGTCTTTGACAACTAACATAAGTTTTCATGTTTAATTTTCATGTTGAAGGGAAAGAGCTTTCTCACTTGCCAAATGTTTAAATTTACCTTTCAAAGCATTAAAGATTATCAAGGAAAATTTTCCCACAATCATTTAGAGAAGCTGCAGCTGGTTGATAGTAATCCTAGAGTAATAAATAAATGAATGAAACCCATTCATGAGAGGGTTATTTAGCTGGGTTATTAGCCATATCCATAGACAGTTTCACAGCACAATAGAGAAATGAAAATAAAAAGGATGAAGAAGTAAATGTGGATTTAAGCTGCAATCATCACTCTGAAATTAAACTGTATTGTTTAAAAATGTAACACATTATTGTCCTCATCACGTCTAGTAGGCCATGTAAAACCAGGTTAGTTTCACACTGCTTTCTCTGTTGCTTTGTTATCCAGGTCCACCTCAACATGTGGAAATAAATAATTTCCCTGTGGTCAGCAAAACACAGAGAACCTTTGCTCAACACTGCTGTACCTCCCAGGTAGGTTGTAACTGAGAGCCTAAAACGTGCAATGGTGACTGCATTGAAAATTATATACCCAGACCTCAGAGCCAGGCTGGATCACCCACACTCATCCTAGACAGTGCTTTGTTCTGCCACAGAGGAAGGCATTTGGAAACCTCAGTCTCCATGGCAGAAACTCTTCTTTCATCTTAAAAAGTAGGACTGTATCCGCAATAGCACACTTAGTCCAAACTCCCACTAAAGACAGTGTATTCCTCAATAAAGGAACTGGCACCTTTACAAGAGTCAGAGTTTAATAGTAGAAAGCAGGCAAGGCCTTTAATATTTGACTCTTAATCCTTGGTGTCACTGCACAGTCCTGCCTCTTTCATTACTCTGAAGAAAACGGAGTCTTCACACGCAGTAGTCAAGCCAGATCAAACAAACTGCAGCCCTCACTTCACCAGTACTTGGGTGCATGGACAGTGATTTCAATGCATCTATCACAGGTATTTTAAATGAGTCTTTAGAATTACAGTATGAAAAATGTGATGAGAATGAAATAATTTTCACTCATTTAAAATCACTGTCCATCTCCTTATAAATAAACAGCAGTGAGAAGTTTAATACATTAATAAGTATCCCTTCTTTTTTCTCAGAAGAGCCCATCTGTGCTGTAGATACACCTTTCACAGTTATCAAAAGATGAAATTGCACAGACAGATGACAAGGGGACTACCCAGTCCCTTGCAAAATAACCTTGGTGATTTCAAACAGATACCTCATTTGTTACCCAAAAGAATTGCAGCAGGGTGTTTGCCCAAAGCCCAGGGAAGCCAGCAGAGAGGTTTGCTTTGACTTCCAGGGAGTTTGGATCACATCAGTGGTTAGCAGTTGACCCATCTCTTGGACTTCAGTCTGTAAGAAGCAGTAAGGGAGGCATGCAACAAATGACCTGAACAGCGTCAGGTTCCACAGTACCTGACATGAGCTGGGTGCCACAGTACCACACTGTGCTACCCACCTCATGTTCGTGCTCAACCACAGGAGGGGCATTTCCACAGCTGATAAAGACACACAAAGGTTCCTGCACCACAAGGGAATGAGATAGAGGTCCAGGCAAGGGACCACCACGGCCAACATCACAAGCACTGCTGGAAATCTGAGATAGTCATAGTAGTACATCATGAAAAGGGACACAAAATTTTGCCTATTGCAACACTTTCAACATCAATTTCAGCACAGGAACTCATCACTCCTTAGAAAACAGGAACTAAAACATGAAATGCATTCTGCTCAGTAAGATCAACTAATGCCCAGATCTTGAATACACACAACACATAGAAAAGGCTCTCTCCAGCCTAGTTAGGCTGAATATGCATCCAGATGTATGTCCACTTGTATACAAATATGTATACTCTCAGCCACAGCTGCTTTTCATTTAAGTAATTCAGTTCCCAAAATATCTGGATGCACCATGGTTCACAGGATGGGTAGAAAGCACCACCCATCTGCACCATTCAGCATCATTCCCAAATGCAATTCCAAGGACTCAGCCTTGGCCTGGTTCATGGACACTGCCTCCATGAAGTACAGTCTCAGAATATCCACTTTTGAATACTAAATACTGAATACTGGCATAAAGGCACAGACACATACTCATTGCAACCAAGGCAGGATCTCTGCTGTAGGCATTTAATAACAATATTTCAGCAGCCAGTAGAGCTTTGCCAGGAAAACTTAAATGTCTTAGCTATTTAAACAGCTTTGACATTTTCCTGAATCCCTTTCCTGCACTTAGTTTCATAAATCCTGTGTAACTGACGTGTTAGATAGCAAAAATACTTCCCTGCATCCTGGGCAGATTCTTAGCACAGTTCTGCAGTTATCATCACAGGCGGCGGCACTGTTGTTTCACTGCCAGAGCTGGGGATGTTGTTCGCTTGCAATAATTAATGAACAAGATGTGCAAAAATAACATGACTCACTAGCGAGACCCTACATACAGGAAAAGAGCCTTGTTTAAATTGCAGCCATACTGTACAGCCCAGAAATTTTCCTGAATCCCAGAAATTTTCCTGAATCCCTTGCAGATGAGGAGGCAAAAGCAGAGCAGAGACCCCAACCCTCCAAAAGGCTTTTCACAAATCATTCCCACAAGGGATTTCAAAGTCTCAGAAACACTCAGTCACTTACAAGTCACATGATGAAGAGAGATGGCATCTCTGGTTAACCTCAGGCTGTCTGAACATATAACAAAGTTCAACAAGGAATACTGAATGTTATATGAACAAAGCTCCAGAGGTGGGCCGTACATGAGGTATGGACCAACTGGCAAAGTACAGAGGCTTCCTTTCAACTAGGATAAAATATATGACCACATTGTCCTGTAATTGTTGCTCATATACTCGTATATAATTGCTGCCTTTAAAGAAGGGGGGATCAGCAAACACAGGAAGTAAAACCACAGATGTGGTGGTGCATCACCACTGAAGGAAAAGCTTTCCTGGGACTGCAGTATCACAGCCAGTGTTGGCAAGTGATGATGTGTCCCAAGCAACCCCAAGCTCATTTTCTTCCTTGCACTGTGGATGTCCTTCCCTGCAGCTACCCTGCAGCTGGTGCAGCCATCATGCAGACTGGCCCCTGGGCACTCCTGGAGCGGGCTGGAGGGCTTCCTCCTGCAGGACAAGGCACAGAGGGTGCTCGGTGAAGCCAAGGTCAGTGACCTTATTTCAGTGATGTGAATTCAGTTATTCTCTCGTGATCTAATCTGTATCCAGCCCAGGTGGCTTGGGAAGAGGAGGCCACAGCTGCCAGGAGCCTCTCCTCACCCCCCAGCCTAGCGCTTCCTGCATGCAGCTGAGGATCTATCTTAAAAGTGCTTAGCAAAACACAAGTGGGTGCATTTTTACAGCTTGTGTATATTATCCATTCAAATAATTTTTAACAGGAAAAATTAAAATGCAACCTTACCAAGCAAAAAATTAAGACCTGCACATCTTTTGAGCTGTTTATTTTATCCCTGTTTTGAAAAGCACTGATGGCAGATTGTAACACGACACAAATGCAGTGTGGTTTAAGGGTGTTTGACAATTCATCAAGAGAAATTAAGTGCAAAGCTGCATGGCACTGCTGAATATGTTTAATAAATTAGGAATGAAACAAGCACTCTGTTAATGAGGAAGATGTAGCCAAAGCTTACATCACTGTGTACTCAGAAGGCTTGAAAGATCAATAACATAAATATTAAAAAGAAGAGCTAATGCATGAACATTTTTACAAGAAAAATGCTCTAAACTTTAAAGACAAAAGACCTGCCTGCTTTAAAAGCATGTCCTCTTAAACCCATTTAAGACCTTACAGGGGAAATGTTTTTACTGGGATTTATAAAGGTTTGCATGCTGTCACATTACTTGTATGAAAAAAACAGTATTCAAATACTGAAGCACAGGAGTCATCAAAACATTTTCACATGTTAGTTCACACAAAATAGAGTCCTTGGTACTTGTTGTCACAACTTGGCCAACATTTATATTAAATAAAGAACTGCTAGTATTCTTGTTGTGAGTCTTCATAATATACTAGCTCTTCTCCAGTGGGTCTCTCAGGCTTTTCTGCTAAGCTCCTCCATTTTTATATTCATGCTTATCAAAGAAAGGACGTGACCAGCCATCTCAGCAGAATGCTCAGGTCCAGCTCACAACCCACCATAACAGTGAATGCCTCCTGAATTCCATCTTGCAAAATTCACATACCCCTGCCCTGAAGAACTGACTGGTCTGTAAAAAGCCAAAGTGTTGCAAGAAAGCTCTGGGCAGGTTCTGTGCTGCATTAGATGCTAAAGCCTTTTAAAAACATTATTTTAAAATCCCCTGTCCTAGTGCACTTAAAACACCTCTTAAAGAAAAATATATCAAAATATTAGTCAAACAGTAAGAATAAAGTTTTTTTTACAAGAATGTATGTTTATTCCTATCTATTTAGAGATGGGAAATTTACAGCAGTGCTCAGATACTTTTCAATTGTGGCTAATTAAAATAAGTTTAGCACTCTTCATTTAGCCATCCAAATAAGAGGGTTAATTTCCAGGGGCAGTGAGTATTTACAGCTTCTATGTATATCCTAAGTATAGTACATGTTTAGTTCCTCGAGCTGAGCTTTGTAAACAAATATGAGCCAAACTGACACCTTGAGGATCAGCAGGAGTTCCAATTAATGGGAGACCCACTGCTGCTAAAAATTGCCACAGCTACTTTGAATTCAAAGAGGTTCTGACAATTTACACCAGCTAGAGTTCTGATGACTGTAGTTTAAAATATTTATATAGATTGAAAGCTGTTTTGCAGCAAGATATTCCAATTACAGTATGCAAACACTTCTTGGCACAAGCAATCAAATATATATTTTGCCTGTGTAAAAACAACAGCAGTTGACCTGGGATTGCAACTCAGCTTGTTTCTCTGTTTTACACAAAGCTTTACTGTAAATAAAAAACACATAAAATTGTCCCTAGAGAAACTGTTCATATTGGTTCAGTACACAGTCTTTAGCAGCAGCAGAAATGCTAGTTTCTCCCAACTCTGAGCTATTTTAATTTTTGCTAATGACTACTTAATCCTGTTGCCATTGTGCAGTGCATTTTTTTTTTTTTAGCACAATTTTTCTTGCGGGTTCCAGCATAAGCAGGATTATGTGAATAGGCTGCTGGAGTCCAACACCTGCAAGTCAGAATACATGCTTTAAAGGCGTGGAATTGTACAGACATAGAATAGTTTGGGTTGGAAGGGACCTTAAAGATCATCTAGTTCCAACTCCCCTGCCACAGGCAGGGATACCTTCCACTAGACCAGGGTGCTCAAAGCCCCATCCAATCCAGCCTTGAACACTTCCAGGGATGGGGTATCCACAACAATGCTGGGTAACCTGTGCCAGTGTCTCAGCACCCTCAACAAATCCCTCACTTGAGTGATATTTTTCAAAAGTGTCTGAGCACCAGTGTAGCAGTCTCCATGCTGCAGGAACCACTCTCAGGATAAGCTTAGCCCACTGCCAAGAACCTCAAAACTTTCTTTCACCTCAGTAACATTAGCAACCCTGAGCCATTTATAGTTTTTACATAGTTGAAATTGTGGAAAGAATTTACAGTAATATTTTAAAAATTTATATGTGTAAAATGAGCATGTATAAGTGCATCCCTCTCCCCCACCAATACATAATGCTTTCACCTCTGGCATGGCTGGCGAAAGCTTTTTGCTTTTCATGCCTTAGGTGAAGCAGATATCAATTCATAGTTTTGTTGCAGCAAGATGTTTAGATACTGTTTCACCTGCCTCTCCAGTAACTCCTAAATTTAGTGTCCCCCAGCTGAAAGAAAATGACAGTATTGGCACAGACAGGTTGGGGCTCCATGGCAAGGCACAGCATGTGGTTCAGTGCCAGGCACAGGTTCCATCTGTGTTGGATAGGCACTGCTGAAAGCAGGGAGTAGCAGCTTGAGGTGAGGGTCACAGCAGTGAGGATCTATCATGCCTCATGCTGTCCTGCTCCTCTCCCACTTAGACTGCATTAGTGCAAGCCTCTTGCAATGACATTATGTTTTGTTACCCAGGCATATGTCGAAACTCCTTATGTCTCTCCATCTCAAGAAAAAGCCAAATGCTGCACAACTGATCTTATTGTTTTTCAAATGCATGATTTAACAGGACTGAAAACATTATTCATGATTACGGATCTTGGCCAGAGGATTTAAATTTTCCTTTCTATAATATCTTAATAATATTTGTAAGAACTTTAAAATATATGTTTCTGAATGCCACAGAAGGACTATTTTCACCCAGAACGAGGCTAGGAAAACATATCTCTTTTGGATGCAATTCAGTGCTTATTGAATAGAAATATGGTGTGATTCTTTGTAACTTAGAAAGCTGTTCCTTCTTTACATCCACCTCAATCCATTTGATATCACTGATGGATTACCAGAGAGCCTATTAAGATCAGTGACTCTGGCTACCTGATGCAGAGGAAGATTTTACTACATCAAAATCTTCCAGAGCAAAGCAGGTGGCAGCTGTTGCAGCAGCTTCTAATTTTTCACTCCATTCAACATGTCCCAGCAGTGGCAGAAATATTGTACCTTTGACTGAGCATTTCACAGCTTTCCTCTGCAGGAAGACCCAGTCCTAGGTTGAATCACCTACCCAGAAGAAATGTTACTGTGACATCCAAAAGGAGTCAGAACTTATGGCTGAATCTCGCTACAAATCATGAAAGATTAAATATCCTGCTGGACTAACTGCAAATATTAGGTCTTCTGGTTCCTAACCAGCCCCATATCTCAATGTGCTATATAAATGTATGTTCTATTTAGTGGGTAGCAGGGCATAATAACAAACCCAAGATTTTAGTGCAGTATTGAACATACCTGGTATTTTTGCAGATTTGGTTCAAATCTGGCAATATTTGAAAAGATTTCACTCTCAGGCTTCTCCAATTTTTCATTACTGTAAGGGTAAATCTACCATTTATGAACATACAGTAATGGCTGAGAGGAGTTCCATCTGAAATGGTCTTTGCCTGTTTTCTACTCCTTATGATATGTTGATGTATTTTCCTTCTTGCAAGCGTCAGGATCTCACAAGAGCACCTGATTAGTGTAAGATGTCTTTAAGACTCAGATATGGCAGAAAAACATCATTGTCACAGTGGAGTGACTTCTACAAGAAAAAGTGCTCAACTGGGCATCTCTGTATGCCTTTTTCATAAACTACCTATCATCAGCTTATGATTCTCCATAAAAAGTGATAAAAATCGTCTATCCTAGCAATATTTCTGAGATGTCCTCAGTGAAGAGTCTTACAAAAGGAGTTGCATTTAACCACTTTCAGGGTGACAGATATAGGTACCTGTGGCGAGAGCCACAGTGAAAGAAAAAAACCCAACTTCTGCCATCTTCCCAGAGCTGCATTTGGGAGGGGAAAAAAAAAAAAGGTACTACTACTGTTCCCAGGAATTAATGGAGTAGCCACATTCAGTTGAATTCATAAAAAGAAGCACGGCCAACAAGTCAAAGCAGGTGATTCTACCCCTCTACTCCGCTCCTGTGACTACCTCCATCCAGCTCTAGGGTCTCCAGCACAGGAAGGACAGGGGCCTGTTGGAATGGGTTCAGAGGGGACCCAAAAAATGATCAGAAGCACGGAGCAGCCCTCCCATCAGAACTGGCTGAGAGAGTTGGCATTGTTCAGCTTGAAGAAAACTAGGCTCCAGGGAAACCTTATTAAGGCCTTTAAATACTTTAAGGGAGTTAATAAGAAAGATGGGAACAAAGCTTTTGAGTGGGCCTGCTAAAACAAAACAAGGAGCAGTGGTTTTCAGCTAAAGGAAGTCAGATTTAGACTAAAAGAAGGTAGACTTAGACTACGTATAAGGAATAGATTTCTTAGAATAAGGATGGTAGAACATTGGACTAGGTTGTCCAGAGAGGTGTCTCATTCCTGGAAACATTCCAGATCAGGCTGGACTGAGCTCTGAGCAACCTGCTCAGTCCCTGCACAGTGTAGTAGGGTTGGACTAGATGACCCCTAAGTGTCTCTTCACATCCAAACTATTCTGTGACTCTATGATTTTGTGGTTCTATTTATGTCTATATCTTTATTTTAGGAACAAGCCCATGCTTGTTCTGTTCCTAAGGTATCATTCCTAACCTTTTGCCTGTCTGGTTAGACCTTTCAGCCACCAAGCCCTAGTCCCACCTTAATGAGAATGAAGCATGATATGACTGCAAAGCCAAACATCATCAGTACAGTACTAAAAGAGCTGCAATACAAGCAAGCTCCTCAATAACTTTTTCCTAGTAAGAAAAGCTTACTCCAAATGGGAAAGCTGTAGGGCAAAACTGCAGTTTGCTTCAGAGGGAATTCATCCACTGACATCAATGTCTATGAAGTTATTATTGAAAGTGGCCACTATGCCAAAAGCTATTGGCAGCACAGAAATCAGGATGGATTCTTGACTTTTATGGCCCCCAGAAACAGATCACTAATTCATGAGATTTGTACAGTTCATACAATTTTTTGGCAGGTCTAAACTTAGACTGAGAAGAGGCATGAGGGATTTCTGTAACATTACATTCATGCTTCATTGTGCCTCCATACTGATTTTTTTCATAAAGGCAATAAATGGAAAGATTCCAGCTAAGATACGTTTTCTTAAGCTTTAGTCCAATTATGGTGCAAGCACTTTGAAGTTCATTACTTTAATTAGAAGGAGAGACTGAAAGACAAAAACAGGGGAGCTATTTCCCAGGTGGGAACTGGAGCTGCAACTGCAATGCAAAGAATAAAGAACACTGCATAACTTCTGCCCTAGTGAAATGCTGGCTTGTGTTTTGCCTAATGGCAGATCAATACCATACAAATGAAGCAATTACAGTTGTGCCATATAAAGCCTTATTTGGTCAGCAGCCAAAATGGGGATTAGCTGGAAGAGTTCCTAGGACTTTCTGTCTGAATATTATTGCAGAAGTTAATGAGGAATATCTGATATGCTTAGACAAACATAATCAGTGCCAGCAACCAGATGAGATGGTTGGTCCAATAGCCAATGTGCTGATAATTAAAATGCCCTGAAGCCAGCTGAACGGCAGCCCAAGATCAGGTGAAATGATCACAAGGGCAATCCAATCCCTCTGGCAACCAGCTATATGATGTCACCATCAATACATCCATGTACACAGCATCAAACTCTCCACCTTCCCCCAGCATGGAAACAGATTCCACTTAAGCACGGAGCACCTTCACTTTTGCACAGTTCTGTGTCCCTATACTGCCACTGGTGGTGGTGAGGGAAAGGCCACAGTTAGCTCAGTACAATGATTCTGCCACGACTTTACTATGTCCCACTCATTCTCATCCACTACACCACCTGGTCCAGTAGAAGGTGTCCTGCCCACCTTCTACTGATCTTTAAGGTTCCTTCCAAGCCAAACCGCTCTCTGAAATGCAAATATAGCAGCTCTCAGACCAGCTGGACCAAGCATAATCACATTGATAGGGTAACACCTGCTTGTAATGTTTCAAATACAAAGAGAAACAGAGAAAGGCTACAGAGAAAACACAGTACTAAAAGTACTAATAGATCTCCACAGTGGATATGGAGATACAAATAATGTAATTACTGTTGTCCCAAATGCATGTCCATGTGCCAATTTTAATTAAAAAGCCATAGGGTCCAGTGGTGATGGAGATTTCTGGCATTGCTTCCTGGAACACAAAACATGTGGTCATAGACCACAAAGTGTTTCAGAAACGATTAGCTGAAGTTACAATTTCCCAGTCATTTTCTTTCCTGGTCAGTTTCTTTGACCAAAGACACTGAGAAATCTACCACCATGTTTATCCTGACGCACACACCTCCATGGATTTGAAATAATCATAGAAACATCTGGAGTGGGAATGGGCTTCAAATATCCATAGCACAATAAACACAATGCAATTAATCTTCACTATTCCTCTGAGGCTGATGGGCAATTGTCATTACCCTCAATTTGCAAAGGTGAATCTGAAGTACAGATCTCCTTCAAGACTCCCAGGAAATCTGGGCAGGGTCATTAACTAAGCTCACTAGTATGACATGACTTCAGGCAACCAAACTTCATTGCTTCTCAGAAATCTGTGCCTTTTCAGGCAACCATTCATACAGAATTTATCCTTCTGGTTTCCCAGAGATAGATTAAGCCTAAACTTCTGTGTGTATTTCCTCGATTCAGTCCTTAACCACAACATACTCCTAATTTTTCCTGCCAAAAGTGGGAGACAGCCAACCTGAGTGGCCTGGCGCCCATAACAGAATCTTCCACATTTTGACACACTCAGGAGTCCCAAAAAAATCCATGCTTTCAATCACTCAGCAGCTAAATAAAGCTGCTTAGGAAGTTAACTGCTCCTTTTTCCCTGGCAAAGAAAAGGTACAAAGCACTGTCACTTACTTCACTGACTTCAAATTCTCTCACTCTGTTTTGCTTTTCCAGCAAGAAAGTTTTATTCAGATGGGAATGATCTGCTTGACATTTAATTCACAGAAATTGTAACTAAAGCCTAGCGGTCAGGAGAAGACCTTCTACAAAGTAGGAAACATAAACATCACTTTCCATAAGCTACTACAGCTTTCCAAATACTCCTGTAGCTCCAGGAGATTCAATGTGATGAAGATATCCTTATCATAGCCATAATTTTCGAAAAGGATCATTGTACAGTGCAGTCTGGAAAGTGCCTAAGGAGTTGTCTGGTCCAACCTCCTGCTCGTACAAGGGTCGGTCCTGAGGTCAGACCAAACTGCTCAGGGCTTCAACCCATCACATTTGTACACTTCCAAGGATGAAGCCTGCACAGCCTCTCTGAGCAGAGTGTCACTGTCAGACTGCCCTCATGCAGTCAGGGGAAACAGTTCCCCCCTACATCCAGTCGGAACTTCTCCCCTTTCATGTTATGTTCATGGTCACCAACCTTCCTGCCCTACACTTCTGTGAAGAGTCTGGCTCCATATCCTCGAAGACCCCCATGCAGACACTCTGGGCTGCTCCTAAGATGCCCCAAAAACATCTCTGCTCCAGTCTAAACAAGTCCAGCTCTCCCAGATTCTCCTCATCAGAGAAGGTCCAGATCCATATCCAGCTCTATCTTGATCATCTTCCATGAAATGGGTTCAATTTATTGATGTTTTTCTTAAGTGAGGAGGCCAAAAAAAAAGGATGTTGTGTTCTACATGCAGTCTGAATGTTTGCAATTATTTTATCTAATGCAACAGTATCTTCTCTTGTGGCCTACAAATTGGATGAACTAAAAGCACTCTAATTGGAAACTGCTTTGGATAATTGCCCACTATCTAAAAGAGATGCCAAAAATAGCAGCCTGCTTATTTAACTGTGATAGGAAAAAAATCCTAAATCCTCAAGAAACTGTGATGACTTTCTGTTCACTTTCAACTACACTTTCATAGACTGAGCTTGCATTATTTAAACTGAAAAAATTCAAAACTAATTGTCAAGTGTTCATGTGGTTTTAAACCAGAAAATATTATCAGCAGGTAAAGAATATAATCAGAATAGTATCATATACTGATTAAAATCTGAGGAGCTGGATCTTAGTAAATGCAAAGCATTTAAATGTGGGTGAGTCCTCTAGCTTTGGATAGAAGGCATTTTTTTTTTATTTAAAACCAATGAAGAAATGAGCATCCTTCTAAAACCTGTCTTGTCATATTTTGTGTTGCAAGCAGTAAAAGGCTCTTGTGGAAACCTTAAAATTCAGAATTTTGGTTGAAAATGTAAAAATGTGAAGAATTGTCTAGTAATGTTTACATTAAGGCATATGAAATATGGACAACTTGGGTTTTCTAAAAAAAGCTGAGATTTTCTGTAGGACATTACCAGATTTCATGAATTTTTCTGTTGGCTTAAGAGTTTTAAGATCCAAAATAGACCTAAATCACACAAACAACATAGCATAAGATGTGTGAAATCAGGTGCCTGCATCCATACCAAAGAATCCAAACATCTAATTCTGCATATAAAAGCCTCTTAAAGACATAGTTACAAATCCAGGGCACACTAAATGGAACCATATCAGCAACAGATTGGAAAGAGCCTGATGTGTAATTATGTTCAGAGAAAGCTGTACATATTCTGGAGGTAACAGATGGGCTGCCAGATGTTGGGGCTGCTCTCACCTGCAGACCTCATTCATCCCCGCTGCTAGTAATGGAAGATCTGGAAGCTAGCAAGGGATCTGGATCTTCCTGCACAGAGATGCTATTCCTCAACAAGACGGGAGAAAAAAAACAACTAAAAAAATTATATTTTCTTTGCATACTGGAGGCAGATTATTATTTTCATGTGTTCTTTTAGAGTAGAAAGAAGTACTTGAAGTATAAAAATAAAATAGGTGTCTGCACCAGGTCAGGCTTGGATCCCTTTTATCAGTTGACTTTTGGCTTTAAAAAACTGCAGGGAAAATTTTAGTCAAACTTTGACTACAGAAAACTGTCAATCCTGCCAAAAACTGTTAAAAGAGAGTCACAACAAAAGAACACACGGCATTGCTTAGCATAATGTGATTTGCTAAAAGATATAGTTAAATAGGAGCTAAATCCTTTTTCAGGCTTGATTTAAGCTTTCACTCAGTGACTTGGTTGGAATAGGAAGCAGAAAACGGGAGTAAGGCATCGAGTTATAGAAGTGCAGAGACTTGAGCTAAGGATAATGAGGATAGTTGAGAAAAAGAGCTCTAGTTTTCATTCTACCTCTTACCACACACAAAGCAGACCAGTTAAGAGGAAAAATTATTGATCATCCACAAGTCACTAATTAATCAAACAATATTTTAAACTTGTACTGTTCAGTGAGATACACATATGGCCATTTTTATTTGGAACCTGAGCTCCTTGGGAGCATTCTGATGATGGGGAAGAGTTGCATTTTAGAGCTGTTGTGTCAAGACACACAGTAGCTTAAATTATACATTAAGACTTCTGAATCTTGTTTTGTGCTGTCAACACCTTTCTACCTTTCATGTTGGGATGTTCAGTCCATAATGCCTACTCTGTCACACACTGTGCCAGTCTGAGATTCTGTTCTCAGTTCAAAGCAACCACAAGAAAGAAAACAAACTTTTCTCCCTACTTTTGGTTGGAGATTTCTAACAGGAATCAAGGCTGCACAAAGACTAAATAGCCATTTTATGTCTCATGGAGTCCATCTTGTACTTACTGTCAATTGGAAGTGGGCAGTTTTGCAACTATCACACAGATTAATCACAAACTGTTTTTCAGGTGCTATTTGTACCCCAAATGTCATTTCCACAGAGAGGTATTGTTACAAGCTGCTGAGATCCCTTTCAGCAGCCTGCTCCCTTGCTTCAGTCTACCTACAATTTACCTGAACAATTATTATCTTAGTGGGAGAGGCCTTTCAGTTGTTGGGAACTGTACCATCAACTTCAAAGGGCAGTTCCTGGGACTTGACACCTAAACAGCCAGAGAGTTGTAATAATAAGAAAAGAGAAAAATAATAATGGGCAGCATTGTTAAAATATAAAGGGCTGCATCTTGCCCTCTGCTGAGATGCTTTACAAGGGATTGGGGAAATGGCAGGGAAAAGGGCAGGAGAAAATTATTTCTGAAGTGGCAAGAGGCAGCATTTATTTCTCAGGGGATCTATAGACTGGAAACAACCATAACCTTTTGTATCCCACTGGCATACAGTGGGGATTAATGCTATCAAAGGTTTGTAAAAGTCCAGAAAATCAGTAGGACGTGAGCACAGCAATGGTATCAGTATTTTTGAGACATTATGGCCTTTGCTGATAGTCTGAGGTAAGTTCATTGGTTATACTTGAATATAAGCCCCTCTTTACCTGTCAGAGAATTCAACAGTCTGACAAGTTTCATTTAGATAGATCTGTTATTGTGAAGCTCCTATCCTGTTTGCATTCAAACAATTCTGAAACAGGCAAGCGAGAAAAGAACTCTGATCTTTTTGCTGCCTTGATTTCTTTCTGTCTGTAGAAAACAAGCCTGTTATGGAAATTTTCCTGGTGCTTACTACCTCAGCCTGGCCCAATGCTTCTGTAAGACAGTAAAGAAATTTTTAGTAATCACTAAATATCTGAATGAGAAACCTCTTGTATAAATAGTTTGTAAAAATATTTTTTAAAAAAAGCCTAGTTGTGCTTTTAAGCAAATGCTAAAGCAGAAGATACAAAATGGTAGCTTCACCTTTTACACTGATTATACTGCTAATTTAAAAATACCTATTGCCACTGAAATGTTTAAATGAAACAAAGAAACCAAAAAAAACCTCCAGCCTTTCTATGAAATAGTTTTACTGCTGTTTCCATGCTCTGTTCTTTCACTCCTGCTCAGAAACACTTCATTTTCTCACTAAAATCCCAAGACTTTCCTTGGAGTAAGGAGCAGGATGATACTAGCAGAGAGGCACCAGAACCTGACAGTGTGATCAAGATGGGAGCTAAGCTTCTTGGAAGAGCTTTGCCTTCCATCAGTTGCTTCTACTCTTATTTGTAGTGTAGGAAAACAGAAATGGCAGCAGAACAAATTCCTGTGACTTTTGATTTCTCCTCCAAACCACAGAGAGCTTTGTTCAATTATGAATCATCCTTGAAGTCTGAGAGTGAAAACTTCCTGCTAGTGGCAATGAAGAAACAGGCTCTGTGAGGCAAGGCAGGTCAGAGATGGCTCTTTGAAGTACTTGAAAGATAGAGTGATTTTCTTCTCCCCCAGGTCAGAGAAAATTCAGCAAATGCAGCATCATGGACATTAATGAGTTGTTTTCTTTTAAAGAGATAAGTATCAGAAATTATCTCAATAGCAATGCTCTTTACTGCCATTTGGTGACTTAAATCAGAATTATTACAATTTCCTTCCTCTGTAAGTAAAAACTGCAAGAATGGGCAAAACTATTTCAAGTAGAAGATTTTGCCTCAATGCATTTGCTTGTACATCTTGCAGTGAATCTTATTAGTCATCATGAAATTTTCCCTTTTTTTTACTGCACTATTTTTGCACAGGGAAGACCCTTATCTTGATTGAAAATTATGAAATTAATCCAGCAGGCATCACTGTGGAACAGAGCAAGTTGGGACTCAAATATCTGTTCCCAAGGCTTTATATTTACTTTTCAAAGAGATACTCTGTTTTTTAGGCAGAAATAACCCAGGTTACCAAAATTAAGTATGCCTTCCAGGCTCAGCTGAAAGAACAACTTGCTAACATTCATTGTCAGGTTCTCTTCACTGATCTTCTTTTGACCCCTGACTTTTATATTCCTTCTTTAACAGTGGCCCATTCTCTGCCTTTTTACCTAGTAAGTGTTATTTTCAGTTGATAGAAAACTCAACAAGCTCTGAAGGATCTGACCTGCTTCAGAAATATCTCAGCTATAAGCTTTGACACTGAATGGTAATGATGTGGTAATTCAAGCCTTGCTATGCCTACAGTGCAGGGAAGTTATGCCTACAGTGAAAGGAAAAATTTTATGCAAAGTCATACAGTATCATCTACACCATCAGTCAAACAGGATAATGTTTATATATGTATAAAATGCTACAGATCACCTTCTAGTTTTCATATAATTTTGTATCACAGAAAGAAATGACCCTGGAAAATTCTGTTAAGCTGACTAAAATCCTGTTCTTTCAAGTATCAACAGACCACCCCATAACTATGGAGGGGTTTTTGCTTTCTCCAGTGGCCCTTGCTTCAAAAGTGTAGAGGTCAGACTCAGTATTTTCACATCACTCATTTTAATAATCAAACCTCAATTATTCACCAGTTCTTCCTGTATCTTCTCAACACTGTATATAAATAACATCAGTTTTGAGGTCCTACAGTGCTTTGCTGAAACAACTCTGTGAATAACGCACTGATTAAGGGCAAGACCAGGCATTCTGGCAGGAGAAGGGAAATGTGAAAAAAATCAAACCTGCTTCCTCTGCATCTTTCCTCACTGTGATGGTTGCTTGTCTTCAGAATGATCTGGGGAGGCCTTTATGTGCCAGTGTTGCCAACCAGAAGACAGCTAACCAGCAAAAGAAATACCCATTCTTCTCTCTGAAGTGCCACAATATGCTCAGAGGCACATGGGCCTCTGATGTTATCAGGATGACCCAACCACACATTACTTTTACCTATTTTGGTACCTTTCTAGAAACAGGGACATGCCACTGATTGAAGAATGCAGCCCACAGATCCACAGAAACACCAAGATAGAATAGTTACACCAACAATATTGGTTAAAAAAAAATCTATAAAGACCTTTGAAAACTGAACCATATAGTGTACACTGAAGAGTGGTCTAGAGAATTGCTTCCTTTATGATACAACACAGTTTGTGCAAGGAAGCTTCATTCATGGGAAAAGTCTATTTTCTAAAGATTCATGGATTTCTGCAGTACAAAACCATTGAAAAACAAAAGTGGAAGAAGTCCTCTGTAGTAAACAAATGTTGACAGCGTAAAAAATTTGCGTGGCCAGCTCAAACATTTTTCCTAGTTCTTCTCTTACTCAGAGGAAGTCTGTGAATATCCTACTTATTCTTTTGCACACACAAATCCAATCTTATAGAAAGCATAAGAAACCAGAGCATGTAATATGTTTGGGGGGAAATGTTTTTACCTGTCCTTACAGTTCACTACTGCATAATGACTCTGATGGTTTTCCTACAGAGCCTGGTGTGAATTACCAGCTCACTGACTTACAAATCCAGGGTAAAATTAGAACTGGTGTATATCTCAAGAATATTATATTAAATTCACAATAAACAGCTTTGGCAGTGAATGATGAGCTTGGAATTCCTTCCACAATAAGCTCCTTATAATCTGGTCCACAAAAACATTGAGGACAACATTTGATAAAAAATTAAATAGTCCCACTGGAAGAAACTATGCTATCATAATGCTATTTTCAGGTCAATGAAAAAAAATAAAAGGAAATATCACTTACCAGAAAAAAAAAAAAGTTGGGGGGGAAATATTCCATCCTATGTAAGGTCTGCCAAAATTTTTTATGAATGAGCATGAGTTACTAAAATAAGTTTTCTTCCAACACTAGATTTCTAATGAACCATACTACATATATCTGTGAAACACCAAGGTAACTGCCAGCTGTAGTACCACATTGAAATAAAGCAATGGAGGAATGGCAGTTCTAGAGAGTCACCTCAGGAAAACAAGAAGATGAAGTCATTGAGATCAAGATGGTAGATTACAGACCCCATGCACACAAAGACTCCCCTCATAACAGACCTTTATCTTATTCCCACAGATTCATTTTTCTTCAAGAAAAATGTCCTTCCACCACAGAACTCTCACTTCTAGGGTAAATCTCTTTCTGGTATTGCACATTACATTATGTAAAACAGGAGAATCCATACACTGTTGATAGGACAGTTTGGATGCCTTTTGCACCCCAAGCAACCTTCAGGGAGCTCTTCCCTTGCAGGGGATGGAAACTAAAATCTCTAGCTTCACTTACATTACACTTTTCTCTCCATATAAGTTGCTAAAATGATGGCAAAGTTACATCTGCAACACTAGCATCCCTGATTCACCGCCCACACTGCACACCTTATGTTAAACACAGTGAAGAATGGATAAAGTGCAAAGAGTCAGTTCATGTCACAAGATGTCACACTGCAAAAACCAGCTGATATCACCAGGTGGACCTTTTTGCCTTCCTCTTCAGAACATAAAGAATTCTTCCTAAAGTCAAACTGAGTTAATCCTTTACTACATAAAAAGAATAGATGCTTGAATAATGGAATATGGAATCCCAGGTTCATATATATATAAACATTAACTGTAATTCCAATAGCAGGAACTTATTAGAGCTCTGGATTTCATGAGGTTGGTGAACAAATATCACCAATCTCTAAAATACATCGATGCATCTAATCAAAGTTTTTCTATTATTTGTCTAAATCTAATGCTGCCATTCTCATCTGCCTGGGCTCAAAGTGTCTCACCAGACACTTATGACCTTGCAGGTTTCACTCATGCATGCTGCATACTTTTGGCTACAGGACAGGACAAATGTCCTTAGTTGAAACAGTAAGAGAAGAAATTAAAACAACTCATTTTTTAGCCCAATCTCTCATTCCCCTTAACATAAAACAGCTTCAAGGTACAAAAAGCTGAAAAAGCTTTTAGTGTACTTTTGAGAAAATACTGCCCTTAGCTTCTTTATCATTACCTCTTAGGGTGGAGAACTCTTTCATGTTCTTCACTATTCAAACTTGTTTATGATGCCTACATATCTAAAACAGAAAAGCAGAGGCATGCAAGGCACAGGACTTGAGTAGTACAAGATCTCCAGGTCTTGCCCTCTGATAACACAGTTACTGCAAGTGGCAAGGGAGATGGCCCGGGGGTGATCCACAAGGGCCAGAAGTCTGGCCACAAGAACATCTTCTAATGACAACACTTTTACAGAGGTAGGTCTTGCTAAGCAGACAAGCAGCACTCTCTTAACCACCTTTGAAAGCACCACCTTTGAAGAAAAAAACTCATTAATTCACACTGAGTACCACACAGTGGCTTTGGAAGGATACCTACCGTTGTAGGAGGAGAAACAGTAAGAACAGTTGGGTAATGCCATGAGAGAAACTCAATCTTTGTTGTGATGAGAGCCTTTGCCCTCAATCCCACATTCCTTCTCAAACATGACAGTCTTTTACAACATCATATAGAAATGAATATCACTGAAAAGGAAGGAAGGAAGGAGACACACATGATATGTGATGTGGTACTGCCCATTGGGCATAAAAGAAACACACATCAGGCATTTCCCATTCTCCTCCATTCAGTGATATGCATTATTTGTAATTCTGCACCAGCACTGAGAATAAATCACTCCAATTAGCCAATAGGTACTGGTTGAACACTGCAGGAGTGTAGCATGAAACCCAACAAGGAAGAGTTTTGAATTAAAATCCACTACCCTGCTCATGTGTACGGTCATGAGCAACAGAGAGACCAGTCCTTGGTTCTCTCTGACAGGTGGATTTCATCTGCATGAACCAAGTGATGGATATGTGCTCTGTAATGAACATGAGCCTGGTGATGTGATGGCAGGGAACCATCCCTAATCCTATGCTACAGGAAGAACCACTTTCAGTCAGTTAGATGTGTGAAAATTTGTGATCTGGTTCTCCACAGACTCACATCAATTTTATTCAGATGCTACTATATATTTTCAGGGAAAAAACTCCTGATTTATATCACTGTAAGTAGGAGGAGGATTAAGACTAAAATACTTCTAACGGAATAGGTGTTCAAATAGTTCAGTGATTAATTTGATATGAATAATTCATTTGGAAAAGTTGTTTTTTTCCCCCTAGTCCTGAACAAACCAAAGATAGCATTTGAATGTTTAAATTTTATAAGCTATTTGCAATTATTTGTGAACTACATCAAGTAATTTGTGGTCTACATATAACTCAAATAGGAAATTAGGATTATTAAATAAAACAAAATTTGCAATTCCCATATCAAATTATGTCTTTTGACTAATTTATGTAATGAGCTCAGCTAGCCTGCCCTTCATGGATTTCAAGCTGCATGCTCAATATTTGCAATTATCTGTGCAGACAGCAGTTACATAAGTCATCTGATCAGTGACAGAAACACTACCATGTGGGATACAGTCAAAATAGCAAAAGAAGCATAATCTAAATCTTAAAAAATTCAGAAAATACTGAAACATGCAGATAAAATTTACAGCTGACTCTTTTCTGTTCAAAAACACAGGGGGAGGAAGATTTTCCCCTCTTCTGTAAGTGCTACTCTCCATAGATATACATGAAAGAGGTGGTACAAATGTGAGGTATTGCTTGTTCTTTATTTTTATCCAGAACATTAAGTGTGTTGCTTAATGTTTTTAGTAGGTAAGCAGCACTGATGGTTTGTCACTGGGGCTAGAGAGGGAATGGGGTGCAGCAGGAGAACAAGCAGCTTAGCACATGTGAAAGAAAGGCTCAGGAAAGGCATGGACATGGACAGCCAGTCAAGACAGCTTGAAAGAAGATTTGGTCCAATTTTCAAGTCCGGTAGGATTTCCCCTATTCTGCTTTTTGAAACATGTTTGAAGGTAGGATGTGAAAAATGACATGGTTTTGATCACATCACCCTAATGACAGCTGCTGACCCCCAGTTAGATGAAACTATGGCCTCACTGAACTGTCTGGGAGCTTGGTCTTTAGCTGGGATATAACCAGGACTTCACACTGGATCCTTACAATCGTGGCTGTGCTCTTCCTCTCTGCTCTTATTAGTCTTACTAGGTCCTCTTACTTCTAACTGCTTTATGTCTCATCCCCATTACTCCTAGGTATTTTTGTCTATCCCAAATAGAAATAAGCCCAAATTTGACACAAATCAACTTCCACTGGCTATCAGTGCTCATTATAACAGGCTGTCTCTTGTTGATATTGAATACTCTGAAGAAGAAAGGGAAAGGGACTAAAGAACACCATAAAGCACACTTAAAGCAAAGAGCCCACTGATAGGACATATATGACAGCAGCCAAAGTACTCCTAAAATGTATGTCCTAGCTTTGACTCAGTAAAGCATGACTGTCAGCAGTGGGCATTTCCTTACTACCCTAAACTGCAGTGCTGCCTACCACTCTTAGGTTGTCTGAAACACTGAAAAGGAGGTATTAATTTATCATAAATATAAAATAAAAACCAAGTACTTTGAAAATATATCCAGATAATAGAGCAGCCTTTCCTATTAGCTTTAACTACTACCTTTAACTACTACCTTTAACTACTCTATGAATTCTGGACATGTTTTTCTAAAGAATGAACATTTTTATTGTCATTTTCCCTCTCTCACCTCCTTAATGTTCTCTCTACTTTGCCCAGCAGTGAAGGTGGCCATTTTTAAATCTGATAGGTACTGAATGTTAAGGACCAAAAATTCATATTCAGTCACTGAAATAGCTGTCCTGATTTTCCCCTGCACATACAAATCTTCTTTTGCTGTGGATGCAAATGATTCTAATGATATTCCTTTCACCATCCCTGTATGCAGTTACAGCTACTGATGTTTATGGCATTCTGTGCAGGTTAAACTGATGAGTTATGAGTGAGTCTAGTTATCTGCATAGTGGCAATGATGTCTCCTCTGCAGTCACAGATGTAGACAAATAGGTCCTTAGTTACCTCATCCACAGACATGGCTACACCTGCACTTGCAACTCTTCCCTTACACCTACTTCCTCCCCTTTATTTCACATTGTAATTCCTTCTCATGAACACAAACGTGAAAAATGGGGTGCAGAGCACTCTGTGGAGCATTCCCTTTCCCCCACCCATGTGCACCTTATCAGTGTCAGACTCCCTTCAACTCCTAGTTGCTCTTTTGTTTTCAAGAAAATTGGCAAATCTACACTAGAAAATGAAAGTTTTGTTTGGGTTAAACATTAAAGAAACAGAATGGTAAACACCACCAATTTTAACACAAAGCTGACTTTTGTCCCCTGACAATTTAAATGAAATGCAAATGATGTTCTGCCTGTGAATCAAAAACTCTTCTACTTTACTGAATGTATCTGATACCATGAAAAAGAAAATACCGGTGAGTTTGAAGGCAGTACTGAAATGCATAATGCTAGAAACACAAACATTTTTTCTGAATAAGAAGGTGCTTTAGTAAAAAAATACTTTAATGAAGGACTAATTACCTCCAAGTGATGACATTTGAAAAAAGATGCTACAAGCAGCTTCTTACTCAGAAATTAGTAGCCGAGATCAATAAACAAAACATAAAATGTAGGCATATTATTGATGCACATACTGATGTAGATAATGTAAGCATAATACTGCTATAAAGGTTTGAATTCTGTGAAAAAAAGCTGATGAAATAGAATAACTGGTGTTAATTCTATTGGCTGAGGCTGACTTCAAGTAGCTAGTGTTCAACCAGTTTGGTTTTTATATGGCCTTGAAACATATGCCAACTATAGCTGCTCAATCCATATTGCAATTAGAAATGGTTACCTTTGTTGATCAAAAAAGAAATGAAATGGAAGAAAATAAAGATAACATACCATGTTCACACACAAAACAAAAAGAGCTATATCAGGGACATCAGGGAAGGTGGAATACTATAACAACACATTTTATATTGTTATACTATTCCACCCACCTTAATGGAGAACCCTTCGGTGTGGCTACGCCATAGCCTTTGGAATCCAGATTTCCTCCCACTTTCATGGTGTCACATGGCTTTCGTTGCTCAATGTATTCATTCATGGTGGACTCCAGCAGGAAGGCAAACTTGCCCTTGGATTTGCGGACACGAGCTACTCCCTCTGCAGTAGTCCTAGTGAACACTGATGGCTCAGCTGATTTCATGTAGGTCCACATCTTTTCATACACTGCTATTTTTGATCTCTGGGGAAAATCAAAAACAAGTTAGAACAAAAGAATGTTGCAACGTTTCAGAATGGCACTGCTCAAATAAAATCAACCATACTTAAGTTTTCAGACATTTGAGGTTGGGAAAATCTTGGAGAAGGGTTTCGTCTGAATTCCATTATTTTAAAAGAGTCAAAAAAGAAAATTATCAATACTATAGTAGCAGATACAATTTTTGAGTTTGGCTACCCTCTAGCAGTCAAAAAAGAAACCTGTAAAGCTGAATTTACTGTTAGATAGAGGAAGTTCACACAGTCAATGTGTTTTAGGGAATGATATATGAAATAGATGTCCACAATAAGCCTGTACTCTTAAAAGAAACAGTAAAATCATCTCCCCATAAATACTCAGCTGAATCTTAAAGCATTTCTCTGACACCTACTTCTACCATCAAAACCACAGTAGCTTAAGAAGGATTTCTGCTTTCATGATTCAGAGTTCAGAACTGACCTGATCTATATTCAGAAATGCTATACAATCTTTAAAGACATGGTTCACAGTAAAAGATGGAAACAGCAAGTTGGAGCATATACTAAAGGAAGTAAAATGCCATAAGCATCTTTCTTAAAGAATTAGGTACGATTCTAGAACTGCAGTATCAGTGGATTCATTTTAAAGACTCTCATCCTGCCAATAACTGAGTAAGAAATGTACTTTCTCAAAGAATGCACACAATTCATGGCTTAGAGTGCATTAGTTGGAAATTTTCCTTTCTGAGAATGCATGGAGTAACTACAGGTAAATACTTAAGCAAAAAATAAAACTTCTTCATAAAAAATTAAAGCAAATCAAAAATTCCACTAAAAGAAAGGAAGGAAATACTGTCAGGCTGAGAAGTTTCCCATGCTCATTAGATTCACCCAACAACTCCTTTGCTTCCTCCAGCAATAGGAGTACATACATGCAAACCAGCAGTGTGTCAGCTGAACACTACACACTGTTTTTATAATAACAGACGGCACTTGTCTTCCCCTATGTATGCTCCAAAAAGGACTTTTTACCCTAATGCTCAAGTCAGCTTTTATTTGAGTCAAGAGGAGTTTCTAGCTAAGCAAGATTTGGTCTATGAGGCTGCTCCTACACTGTGCTGAGCACTCCAGGAAAATATTCATTATTCAAAAGCCCCAAAACAAAGGGCCTTAGATTGTTTAAACAAATACTAAATCCTATAATCTTAGTATTATATAAATTAAAAATGGCTTTAAGAAGCCTGGAACTGAGCCTTTTCTATATCTGAGAGTAATTTCCCTGAAGCACTTCTTTTTACCAATTACTGAATGACTGCACTATTACTTAGAAAATAATTTGCAAGGAACCTAAATCTATCCTGAAAATAAGTGGCATTTTACTAAAACTGTTCAATAAAAATGACATATAGCAGAACATCATAAATTATGCTTTCCTTTTTTAGTTTGTCTGTATGCATAATTTTATCATTCTGTCAAATATAATAACATTTGAATCAACAACAGCTGTGTATGTCCATAATCACATCCTGACTTGTCACCCTTTCTTTTCACTATAGTCACAGCTATTTTATATTTACATAATAGTGTCTGGGAGCAGAGTATAAACTAAGCCACCAATTTATTATTTTTGCTTTACACTAATGTAATTACATGGATTTAAATTTACAGAAAGAAAAAAATGGAAGAGTGTAGTAATAAATCAGTCATAATTTCAAGAGTATTTTCTTGCCTTTGTCCTTTGTCTGCCTTCACTTCCAAACATTTCTCTCATCTTAACATCCATTACATCTATTTCTTTATAAAGGAACCATATAATAGGTCACTTTCATTTATAACTTTATGCAGCACATAAAACAGCTTGATTAGTAACAGGAAACACTGCTCTACATCAATTGAAAAAGGCTGCATTTAATTATTTTTTTGTTTTAGCATCTAGTCTCCTTTGCCAATGAAAATAGAAAAATATGGAAAGTCTAGCAAGGTATCTGCTCTCTAACATTTTCTTCTCCCAAACTTTCATTTGCTTGCATTCAATTTTTACATGTCAACTCAGAGTGAAAACTGAAGAATGAACTAACAAATATTTTTTATGATCATATGAGAAAACATATGCAGTCAGCCAAGCTGGGATAAGTTTAATTTAGGGCTTTTCTGAGTAGAACTGCTAAAGCTAACTACTTTCCCTCCTGAGCAGTCTGCCTGGAAAATACAGCTCTGACTGCATGTAAAACAGAAAACAGGAGTATATAACAGCTAACAGTATCAAAGTTCCTCTTTTTCTTTGTGTTGGCTTTAAAATTATTTTCCCTTTTCTGCTTTCAATCCAGATATAAAACAGGCTGAAGAGGTGTTCAGAGTTTCTGACATTTTGATCAGAAATGACAAAATGATGAGAAAATGTCCTGAAGGCTCATCTTCAGCCAGATAATCACCACTGACAGAAAAGTTACACATGATTCTAATACCAAGAAGTGAATTGCTTCCAAACCCACAAAATGTTCGACTTGGCACACAATCTTCTTGTACTATTGTTTCAGGCTAGGTCTTAATTTATGTATTTTGAAAACAGCTTTTATGTAAATATCGTCTGTCGATATTTTATCTTTCTCCCTGTTTTGTGAAAAATATCTTTAGAAATAGTACATAAAGTATCATTAAGAATCACTATATTGTGAGACTAGAAATAATTTGAAAGCAGGGCCTCAACTGCACCATATTAAAGAAAATGATCAGTTTAAATTCTCATTAGGCTTCACATTTTGCATATGCAATAGTATTTAGTATTTGTAGTTAATTTTAAAGTTTCCCTCTGTATTTTGAAAGAAAAGAAAAAATAAAAAGAGCAACATTGATTTTCCTTCTTTTTTCTCTTAGCCCTTTAAGATTGAAGTGAAAAAAAGTCTGTCACCTTAAACATTTCACTCCATCGTAGTATCTTCTCTTTAAAATGAGAACTTGCATAAAATATTGAAAGAGTTTCTGTGTTTACACAATGATTTAAAAGAACCATGAAATTTTTATGACCAATAGTGTTTCTACATCAAAATATCTGATCTCATTACTTCAATACAATGGCTTGTATATGTATTTTGAAAGTCTTAAGAAAACAATTCCAATCCTTAATTCTTTACTATTTCTTTGGGAATTAATTTTTGCATACCACAACCTAACAAATTTGCAAGCACTAGATACTCTTGAAAATGCAATAAATTAAAAAATGCAAAGTTACATAAATCTGCCTGACTGTCAGCACTATGTTTTTAAGTATCATCACAGTTTCATTCTAGTAGAAAGAACTATTTGTACCCATATATTGTGGTTACCACCTCAATTTAGGATGGACTGAAACTCGAGTTCCAAGAATAAAATATCTAACTTTCCACGAAAATAACTAAAAATGTGTTTATGGGTGAAACATAGGTGAATATAAATAATCGGTAGGAGGGACTGTACTCATTAAAAAAATAGTAAGACAGGGGTAGTTAGAAACCTTTTAGTGAACAGTCGAGGTACCAAGCACCATAGCCATTTCAGCTGGATCCTTCTAGAGTTCAAGTAAAGAGGCAGGTACTTAAATGTGTGCTTTATTTCAACATAACACACACATCTCACACAGGATCGACAGGGCTGCTTTTCTTTCTCCAGTGTCTACAGAAGAAATCTAGAAAACTGGGTTAAACTGAACTCCTTGAGCAGTTTCATGATGTGAAGGTCCAATCACTGTGTTTGTTAAGTGAAATCTGTATCTTATAAATCATCTTTCTGCAGCTAATAGAATAGATTTACAAGCACTTCTATGGGGATAGTTGTTGCAATAAAAAGGTTATTTCACTTGAGACACTGTCTTTGAATGGATATTGTCTACAGTTTCCAAATGGCACTGAAAATTTTCTTAATGGTTTACTGAGTTCAGTTTGGCCAAATTAAAAGCAGTGAAGTTGCGTGTGAGTACTTAACAAAATTCCTTTCAATTAGGCAATTAGAAGAAATTTTCATTCCATCTTCCTGACCTCTAAAAATCCCTTAATCTTCATATTTCAGCTAAATAATGACCTAATTAGCTGTGCAATTTTCAAGGAATGGTTACTGGCTCACAGCATTTATTCAGAGCTGTGTTTAAACACTGAACTCACTTCGGTCAGCTGAGCTTAACTTTCATCTGCTGGAGTCATGAAATAAAGCAGGAAGGACTGTTTATTATGTGCTGCCTGTGATGTGTCCAAGCTCCCTGCTTTCCAGCTGGCAAATGATGAGGATTACATACCAACCACACTAATGCAGGAAAGCAAATGACAATGAAGTAATCAATAGAGACAGCACAGGCTTATGAATGGCTATTTATGCTGTTTCCTAATGCTCCAACCACATCCCCTCGAGTTAAATTTTCTCTTTATTATCCATCTGAAAGTCAGCAAATTAAAAAATGCATTTCCTGCCTACCACCCAAGACCCTAAAGCAAAATGCACACAGCCAAATCCATAAGCAGAAACAAAACCTGCAAGACTCCACTTTACCATCATAGGCTTTCAATGCTGCACATCAGTACTGTAGCTTCACATGAATCGATAGTGCAATGCTGCTTTAATTATCACTTGCTTCAGTATCCCCCTGGGCATCTCTTTTGCATCTCTTTTTTTTTTTTTTTTTTTTGACAGGATCAATAAGCTTTCCACAGATTAAAAAACTGAAAACTCCAACAGATGGTCTTGTGGGGGTAAAAATGTAGCTAAAGCATTTCAGGAGTTACAAAACCATACTGCATATAATTGCAAAGTCACATTATTTCACATTTCCAAGCATCTTAAAAGAGTGGTTGGTAGGGATAGCTGCTCTAATGGACGTGCCAACTTACTCTGAAGAACTCTTTGGTTGACCCTGAGTCCAGTGTCCCGTAAGCAATTTCGGTTTGTTTGGCAAGGTCTTCTGCACTCTCTATGGGGGAGACCATTCTCTCAACAGTCAAGAAAGCAGCGAGGTTAGCAGTGTAGGATGAAATAATGATGAGCGTGAAGAACCACCAGACACCTCCGACAATGCGACCTGAGAGGGATCTAAACATGAATAAGATAATGCACATTTTCCTGTCTCTTGAGCCATGACAAGTGAGAGAGAGAGAGAGAGAGTGAAGGCACCATTATTGCTGAACATTTTTCATTAAGCAACAATCAATGGGAGGAAGATCATTTGCATTTTAAATATTAATAGATGCTTCTACTCTAGAAACTTAATGTCTACAGTGTAGTCCACTGTACCAATGTGTATCACACATACACAGAAGCTTAAATCCTTTTGGACAGTAATCTCAGTGTTCCTATTATTTCAGGACATGCCTAAAAATAGGAAAAAAGTGTCAAAAGATACTGGGTAGGTAATCTCTTTTTGGAGACAAAAGTAAAGCATGGTAGCTGAAAATCAGTAGCTTTCTCAGTTTCCTCTTTAAAAAAAAAAATGCAAAAGGCTTTGCATATGGATTATGTCGGTTTTAGGATTAACATATTCCTGTCACCCAAACTTCACAAAAATTCCACAAGCTACTGCAATCATTCATTGAATATTCACATTTTTCTTCTTTAGGAAGCAAGAATTTTTTGATAGAAGAGACATTTCTGTTAAATAAAAAATTGTATTTTCCTTTTCAATACCTGCTATTTGATGAGAAGGTTGTTGAGGAGCAAGGCACATCCACTCTTAATCAGTACCAGTTTTATTGCTAACTTCAATAATAGAAGGATTAGGCCAATGCTGAACACTCAAAATTTCACTGCAAATGGCTAAAATGAAGCCTTTAAGTTTGAAAGATTGGGTCATAATATTTAATTAAAAAGCTTTAGTTACTGCCCACTAAAGTTCCAGAACTTCATAAAATGTTGAGAAATTCAGGACTGCATGTATTAGACTAATAATTTACTAGATTATCATATATTATAGGACTAATCATGTATTATAGAACTAGTAGATCTGAGGCATGTCCTCTGTTGCTCTAAAAGCAACACAGAGTGGCTTCTCAGAAACAGTCAAATATTGTCTCTCACAGACAGGATATTTGTGAAGCAGCACTGTAGAACTTGAAACAGAAGTGGGACATTCCTTGATGCAAGGCAGATATTCAGCACAACTGTGTGCATTTCATGGTTGCAATGGAACTAATCTAGCAAGAACACAGTTCTTCAGGAGTCAACCCAGTGGAATTTCCCCTGTGTGAACCTGCTGTTTCTGACAGCTGTTTGGGGTCTATGCACATTGACATAGGAAAAATAATAGTAATGACTGAAATTTCAACTAGATTATCTGTTGCTCTTATCATGGCTATTAAAAAATAAAAAGAAAAAAATAAAAAGAAAAAAAATACAAAGAAAAGGTTTAAGAATGGACTTCAAAACACTGCCAGGAAAATTAATGAAAGAAGGTTTTATGCATCAGTGTTGAAGACAAAATGCGAATTTAAAAAGATTTGACACAAACCTTGGGGAAATATCACATCCTTGTTGCATAAAGGCACCCAGGGAAAACCAGAGGCTGTTGAATATGCCAAACTCATTGGGAGGCTGGTCACTGGGTCCTTCTTTCCCATCCTCTGGTTCTTCTGTGTGCCACTCATATGGACTAAACCTGCTAACTAGGAACAGGACCACACTGACACCAATGTAGGCAAAGACTATGCACATCCAGATCTCATACGCCAAAGGGTCCAAGAAGGAAAACACTCCTGGTTTAGATTTCTGGGGCTTTTTGATCATAATGGATATCCCCAAACTCATAAAAGGCTTAGAAAAATCAATGACCTCTTCTCGTACCAAAGTGATGGTCAGAGGCGCAACAGCAATCTCTGCTTTCTATAAAGAAAAAAGAAATATAGATGTATAGATTAATTGATGTGTGCTTATACACTTGGTAAGCAGCTAATTCCAAAGGTATGTTATTAACATCAGCAGGACACCATGGCTTAAATGCTCTTTGTAGCATTTTTCTCTTTCTTTCTATCACACTCTGCATTTACTCAATATGATTTCAGTAAAACATACACATTGCAGGTTTTTATTTTACAGAATTATACAAATACTTAATTTTTCTGGTAAGGAGTAGACTCTTAAATCATATAGAGGTGAGCAGCAGTATAGGAAGATCATTTTAGGCATTAATTTAGATTTAAATAAAGGAATTCAAGAAAGAATGAAAACTGAGAATTACCTTATTGTCACTGAATGTATAGAGACTTTTTAATTGTTATATTTTGGTAAGACATAATAATATTTTGAGGTAAAGCAGTTCATAGACTCAAGAAAGCTCCAAATGGCATGAGGCTGCAAAAGTGATTGACTGTTGCTGTTATTTCACCAAACTGCACAGAGCTGTCTCAAGGGACATATAGCCTAATAAGATTGAATTAGGTTTTAAACAGCAAAAAATGGCAAGTATACAGGAAATAGCTGTGCAAAATCATGACCTAAAAGGAAAATGTGCGCTGAATCCATTCCCACTAGTGTCAGGAATATTTTTAAAATGTATTTCTAACATGTTTTTTGGATGACGATGCCAATCTTGAATGAATCATTATTGATGGAGGTGATTATGGCTGCTAACAATGATGTCTGTATGCACCATAAAATATTGGAGCTAAACTAATGCATTGCTCTTCTCTTAGGGATGCTACACTTCTCTTTAGGGATGCTTACACAATAAGGTTTGTTCCTTGCTTAGCCTTGCCTTTTACACTAAAGCTGTCACTGCAGCAGTGCTTCAGATGGGAATTGTGTGGGGACCTGGGTCAAAGGATGCACCTTGAGAGGGGAACAGATGCAAGAGCTGCTGAAACCTGTGTCCTGTTCATCACCGTGGTGCTGTGTCTAGGTACAGCCACAGAGCAGAGCCTGTGCTCTGTGACCAGTGTGGACTTCTACACAGCTTATGGGCTCAGGAGAGTAACTGCATTTTGTGAACACTTTGTGGTTTCAATGAGGTTAAAACACGCTGAAAAATAAGGATGTGCTCAAATAGTTTAATCCAGTGTTATGTAAATAGCTCGTGTGCCAAAGAAAATATTGAAAAGGAGCTTATTTGTCATGTTACAACTTTGGAACAGGTAAACGCATTTAAATTAATTTGTGGTTTTTATTTTATGTGCTAATTCATATCAAGCCATAGATGTTTTATTGAATTTAATTTTCAACCAATATTGGGTGGTTAAAAATTAAACCGATTTTGACAGCTTTGCAATTGTAAATAATTCAAAAGAATTGATTCATTCAATGGCCCAAAAATGCACATTTGTATTAAGATGGCTGTATATTAATCATCAGATTATATCTGTCATTCTGAAATAGCTGTGATGTAAACACTTCTCAAAATTTTATATAAAGATATTACATTTTAAGCAATGCATCTGAAATCATAATTTTGCAAAGGTATCAGAAATTATCTCTGGTGCTAATGTCTCAGGTAAACATCATGATAACACTGCTAATTCTCTGAATTTTAATTTACATTTTGTTAGACAAGGCATCTTAAAAAATTGGCTTCTTAATCCCTTGTGATTATCTAAATCAGGCTGAAACAGATGTTTTATGGAAACAGCTATTCTATGAGAAGGGTAACATGTCTAAAATATAAAAATATGGATATCAATATAAATATTTTAACTAGCCTGAAAATTAGAAAGTAAACTTAGTTTCTGTAGTCTAAAGACAGTAGGATTGTTTCAGCTACTGGCTTTTCTGCATATTTTTTTTCATCTTACTCATAAGTAGCTTTTCTCCAGAAGAATTGTTTCCTTCTTTAGAGTCAACATCTTTTGTATTTCTAAATTTTAATTATTGAGAATGCCTAATCTGGAGTCCTTTGATTAAGCAAAAGACTCATGGCAACTGTAATCTCTTCCTGACAATCCTCTCTGTGTTTGTCATATAGTGGTATCCTCATTAACACAGTGTAAATGACAGACCTAGTCACTGGTCTTCAAAGGTGTTGGCTAACAGGGTTTTTTTGTGTCTGCAGATTTCTACTGGGGTTAAAAAAGGGTTTTTTCTACTTTTTTTTTTTTTTTTGTGTCTGCAGGTTTCTACTGGGGTTAAAACACAGATGCCTGGGGGTTGTTAGTTTTCACAGTGTGAGCTGGAAAAGTGACTTCCCCAAGTTAGTGTGAATTGAGGAGGTTTTGAATACCTACTTAGTACATTGCATATTATATGTGAAATACTGGAGAGGATTTATCGTATGAAATTTAAATGCTCAAATAGGGTATGCAGGACTTGAACATGATCAGAACTGCTGCCTAGAGTACTTGAAGGAGTTAAAGAGGAGAAATAGGAACTTAACCCATTTTTTTTACAATAGTGATCTAGTATCAGATAATTCATAACTTAGATAAATCAATTTTATGCCAAGAAATCTAAAAGGAAAATATATAGCTAGGTCATAATTAAATGCCAAAAAATTGGAGAAACTACAGCCCCCCAGACTGATCATATTATTATTTTTGTATGACTATTGTGTGCCATGTAAAGCCTACATAAACTCTTCATTGCAAAAGCTAAATAATGAAAATAGCTGTGCATGATAATTATGTGCTTTGCCCAGTTAACATACACCATATAATTAGGGATTTAAATGATTAACAATATAACTATGGTGCAAAAACAATTAATGGTTTTGTTGCCATTGAAATCTGTTTTGACAAAGACTAATGATACTTCACAGTTAAATAACTGCTCTGTAACAGCATTTCAATCAAGGCTCCACGATTACCAAGTACAGATGCATTCTGGATCCTTCCAATATTATAGAAAGAGACAAGATTGATTCTGATGGAGAGAGACATTTTCTTTTCCAGAATATATAATTATTATAAAGTTGTGAATAAAATTTATGCTTGGTACAAGTATTGTTAAGGTAGTAACGCTATCTGAGAAAAAATCATGCAAAAACAGATTTTAATCTCAGAAGCTCATGGCTTCTGAGATTTCAAACAGAAATGAGTTGTGACCTTTTGTGTTAAGCAGTGAAAGAAAAGCATTCTGTGTCAGGAGAATGAATATTTAATTGGAGCTGACTGCTAGTGAATTTGGAAACACCTGTTACATGTGCTTAATGGCATTTCATCCCCAGCCAGCATTTCTTCTGTGAGCTAGATATCAAGGCAAATAGAATCCCCATGGACCACTCTATGCATGTGGATTCATCGGGGACAAATGACCAAAATTTCCTCGTAGTTTTTAATAATGTGCTAAAATCAAAACAGGAAAAGAAGCAACCCTCCCCACTGTGACATTCTGTACCATCTTAGCAAAACTGTACCCCACAGCATTTTATATGATATTTCCTCTGGGACATGATGGAAAAATCAGCCATGGGGTTCAGGAAATGACTACCCTGCTCTGTGCAGCACCTGAGTGTCCAGGTACCAGAACAACCTCTGGTGCATACAGGTCTTAAAGGAACATGGGATAAAATTTTCACATGTCCATTCTCAGTAGTAAGAATAGGGCCAAGGGGCTTTGGGGTATGATGGTAAGAGCAAGAGAGCAGAGGAATCTTTTGTGTTGTACAGAAAGAGTCCAATCTCACTGGCCAGAGTAAATCTGTCTGTTAATCCATTAACACGGTTGGGAATTAAAAGCTGTAAAATGTTTCCCAAACAGATCATCTCGTCAACTTGCTAATTCAGTTGCAAATTCCCTCCCAGTCCTGGCTGCAAATAAAAAGCCTTGCTTGAAATACAGCCAACTACTCAGACTATTTGTGTTTATGATTAGGGGATCTATCAGAGAAGATGAACGTACTCTTCTTCTAGCAGAGCTTTGCAGCAAAGTCTCTGCCTGACTGATTTTTCTGTTTTCTCCTAGGCCTGGGGACCTGATGCTCTGTAAATTGTCTGGCAAGGACTCAAGGAATTTGCAGGGAGGAGGCTCTTGATGGATTCCCTGTGGAAATCCTTAGCAGAAAATTTTGTAAGTAGCAGAAAGAACAATTTCCTTTAAAGCTACACCTGTAGAAGTACATTAAGCATGCCTGGTGTAGCGCTTGGCCTTAAGGCCCAGCGGCCCTGGACAGGCCGCGTTGCTGCCATCAAAGTCACCCCACCTCATAACCTCAACCATGGCCTCGTTCGAGCTGCTTGTAGGGAAAGGTGTCTGCTCTATCCCAGGGTCCAGCTGGGCTCAGGAATTGTTTTGGACAGTAATTATGGGCCCAAAATGTACTGGAGACCGTTCTTGAAATTTAGCAGATTAATCAGGTGAATTCTGAAGCACAGCGACATTCCCTGGTGCCACTGATACACCAGGATTGATACAGCCTCAGGGAGCCTTATGACAGTGGAGCAAATGTCCTGGGCAGCAGCTGACTTCAGTAAAAAAGCAGCTCCAAGAGCTTTGCTGCAGCTCATTCCCAGGGCCTAGTCCCAGAATTGCAAAGACTGCAGACATCCTAAACAGATAGCTGGAAAAAGCCTCCTCCCCACTATTTTCCATTACAAAAAATGAAGTGTTGGTCTTGTATTCTGGGCTGGCCTTCTTCATGTGGGTAATTTGCAACAGGTTCCTCATGCCTGTGAACTTGACTGCTTTCAGCTCTGTTAAAAGCTGTAGGTATTGGCACATCCTTGTGAGCTTCCTTACAACACTTTTTATTTCAGTCTAGTTCTAGGCAATTTAGGATTGATGAGGTATTTTTTTTAAAGATAAAACAAGGAAAAGAATACCCCATACAAACAGAAAATGAAAGTGTGATGTCAAGTTTCCTCTATAATTTTCAACTAGATGATAGGCCACTGAAACAGTACTTATGAACAAAAGAGATTTCTCATAAATAGTAACATTTCTTGGATAATGGAAAAAAACATTCTAGTATGAAACAGTGCTTGGCCATTGATGTCCATGGGTTTGCTCTTGCAATTAAAAGCAAGAAAAGGAATAACCTCCATACTTGATAAAATAATTCTGAAAAATCTTTATCTTTTACTATCTTAAGAATTGAGCTACTTTCAAGACACTGAAGTAGATATACATGCTTGATGACATTCAGTGTTTCTATTCCTTAAAGAGAAAATTGAAGTTGGCTCCTTCACGAACTTCAAAGAACGTGGAGAATTTTGGGAACCTGATATAACCTTTCCATTCCAATGGGGAAGGGAGATCACTGAAATTCTGGGGCAACATTTCCAACACTCCTACAGCACAGAGACTGTTTCATTCTGCAGAGTCCCTTGAACTGATGCTAATGGAGAATTTATCAGCTATGCTAAACTAGCAGCAGGGAACTGATATGGAGCTGCTACAAAAGCCACGAGGCCTTTGCAATGTATGGCCTGAACTGCCAATGGAATTGTGAAAATGGGGATGGATCAACTGGTATGCAGGAATTTTTTATGAGGAGGTTGAGGCATGTTATGAATTCATGGAAATATTGACATCTGAGTAGTTTGAGGATTTTTTTTATTATTCCAACACTGAAATTAAAAATTTCTCTAAGAATTCTGAACTGTTCTCAGTGCAGATACTAGCAACTGTAGTCATCAGCAAGCTCAGCTCTGAGTTTTGCTACTTTTGGTAACACCAGATACTGAAAATATTTATTTAGGTCTGTTGGAGATATTTTATTTTAAATATTGGAACTTTATGTGTCAACAGAATTGCTAACTATTATGGTATTCTGAAGAATCCTTCTCCAGAGCACTCTATACCATAATGTTCTCAGTTGTTAAACTTACCAGGTTTGATCTTAAATTTTATAATTGATGGTCATCTTAAAAGTCTGTCTTCATTTTGAATTGCCTAATTATGTACTTGTCTGTAGTGGTATATTACCTATGTTTAATATATATGATGGTGGATTTTTCATTTCTCAAACTAGACCAAGAATCCTCTCTTTTTAAAAAGATCTGTCCACCATTCCATGAAAATGAATTAATGAGTGATAGCCTTCCCAACCAAGTTTTACAGTGTGTCAAGAATAGATGGTGTCTAACATTAATGAATTTTTAAGGGATATACAAACTATGGATGTTCTAATGTTTCAAGGAACTAATTGAATAAATTGTAGAACTTGCATGAAATTATTAAATTTTATCTTGAAAATAAGTGAAAACTCACAGACCTGAAACAAGATTATGTTTCTTTTCTGTGACCCCAAGATTAAATAAAATGCACATATACTTCCTATTTTATGACTTATACTATGATAAATTAAATCCTGCTTCAAAAATTGGTATGCTTACCCCATAAACAAGTTCTCCCACCATCCCATTCCAGATTTTTGTCTCTGGATCCCTTGCTCCATATTTTCCATCAGGAACAATGGCAATTTTGTACTTGATACCAATATGTTTTGCAATTTCTGATGCCAGATCTACACAGTATCCTTCAAACTTGTCATTCCCTTCAAACGTATCATGGTTTTTCTTGAACATAACATATGGGGCTTCCTATAATGAAAGAAGTAGAACTGTAAAGGAGAAGTGAACCGAATATAGTCTGAAAAAAACCAAACATGTCATGAGCTGACTGAACAACACACAATTTATAAAAAGTTCATGGACAGTATTAGCAGGTTTAAATTAAAATGTATGAACAGAAATCCTTCTGGCAAGATAATACTTTTCACACTGATTTGGATTATACATTTCACAAGAATTATCAACCTTACTTTGTTTTAAATGACAGACCTTAGTGCAGTACATGCTAAATTTAAAGTATGAATAGAGCTTGGGCCTATACAGTGGAAAGGGCTGTGAGATCATGAAGGTACAATGTAGACTTCTGACTTCAGTCAGTAAGCATATCCTCTAACATAGCGGGGTTACTGCCTATGTAATTTCAGATGCAGTGCCTGAGTGGCTTCATTTCTTGAGGTTTAGAATGTATAGTTCCTAAGAGGCTACATACATTTTAGTGAGAACACAGAAATACATTCCCAAAGAAATATGCATCCTTCCTTTAAAATAAACAGTGCAGATTCTGCAAGGTTTTTTAGGATGAACTTCAGTGATATGCATGGACAAGAATGGTATTAAGTTGACAGTGACTTTACATGTTGTATGAAAAAGAAGTACCAAATATTTTGGGACAGTGAGTGCCATTGAGAACAAGTAAAACCTGTCTTGAAGAGTGGATCTTGCATTCCCTGTATAAACCATACTATCAAAATAGTGAACATTATGCAACTGGGATATCAAGGTGATTTTCTTTTTAGCTCTATGTGAATTCAGATTTTAGAAATTATGAAGTAAAACTATACTTTCTGATGGTATTTTAGATTACTTCACATAATTCATATTCAGAGCCAGTTCCAGATGAAATATTTGTCTAATATAAGAGGTAATTTAGGTCACCCTTTGTTTGAATTTACATCACAAAATACTGGCAACTTAAGTTTTCTCTCTGCTATCCCTAGAAAATGTTGGTCTTTCAACACTAACCTTGGTAGTATTCTGCCCCATTCCCATCTTTCCTACAGATATAATTAGCACAAGAATAAAAATAAATTTAAATATGTAGTGCAGCAATGCCTGCTTCTCTGAGACTACAAGAACATCATCTGTAAGCAACAACAATTTTGTAACTCTATTAGGTGTCTAACAAGGGAGGATAGGTGGTATTATGTGAGTGCAGGGCAATGAGTGCCTTTGCCTGTATAGAGTTTGCATCTTCAAAGGAAAACTGCTGACTATTACCAGCAGCCTGCACTTTTCTTGTATTTCTATCCCTACTTAAATCACCTTGATCTCAACCACTGGTCTTCTAGAGGGAGAGAGGGAGAAAAGCATGGAGATCTTGACCTCTGCAGAAGTTCTTGATTTTTGGAAGTATTTTGGCCATGTGTATAAAATGTTCTTCCCCTCACAAAGACTTTTTGTTCACATGAGAGGAAGAGCCAAAATCTGTGCCTTTCCACATATGTTATTGCCACAAAAAAGTTTATTTTAAACAGAGGTGAAAAAGACTCTGTCCTGTCTGTGATTTATCCAACTGCTTGCTAGAAGGGCAACAAAGTCTGTCCACTGTCCTGCATTTGTGAACTCTCCTTACAAGCTTCAGCTACATTGCTTGCTGTACCTCAAAAGCAATTTTGCTTTCCAAAGGCCAGAGTCAGTGGTTTCCAGCTCTTCTGATTCAGTCATAAATCCCCAGCCAAAGGCATGCAACTACAGTCACACCAGGAGATAATTCTGGCAATGACTCAAAGACAGGCACAGTGTATGCCAGATCAGCTTACTCCTTCCTCCAAAACCCAGACACTGTGCTTCTGCCTGCACCTCACCACTGGCAGGGCTGCTGCAAAAAAGCATTCTAACTGTTTTTGCACAGCAAAGCCAAGTGACAGATGCCTCAAGTTTTCTGTTAAAAGTTAAGTGCACTTCAGCCCTGCTAGCCAGGAGTTCTGTGAGGGAACACTGAGAAGGGAAGTGGAATGGCCCAGTACTGTCCTTGGTAGGTACACAGAGAGGTCATGCCATGCAGTCGAGTGACCACTAAGATCTGACAGGGATCTGTTGGGTACCTGGAGGAGAAGAGAACCATTGGTTCTCTTCCTCATCCACCTCCCTTTCTTACACTGATTTCACAGATTTAGAGCAAAATAGAGCAGAGAGCATTTTTCATAATGCAATTAGCTTATAGAGTAAGGTAGCATGCCTTGCTGTGACTGCTTTCAAAGAAGCAGCAACTGAGTATGGATCTGCCAGTGTGGAATGGCACAATTAAAGATAACAGCAACACCTACTATCATTAGCTCACTATGTTGATCTTTCCCTCCTAACCTATTTTATTCTTTAATTCTTGTGCCTACTTTACCTGCCAAGTAATCAGATATCTATTTTCAAGATAGAATTTAATGGGGGAATGCGGGTGGGACTGCATGTGAGTATCTGATAGGGATTGTTAAAAAAAAAAAGAAATCAAATAGTAGCCCTTGTTTTAAATCCTGTCCATTTCAGACTTTGAGGATGTCTCAGACTGATGAGGTGTTCAGTTGTTATAATAAAAAGACACTGAAAGGCAAGTTTTGCTAACAAGTAACTTACACAGATAAACTTTCAAGGTTACACTGTGAAGTCATGAAATATCTGAATTGATCAATAGCATGTACTTATCCATGCTCTTTTCTATCTGTGGCACTGAAAAAGACCTTTTTATTTTGTATGATCCCTTGCAATAGCATTTTCAAAGTTAGTAGTAATGTTGGTGTAATCATGGTAGTCTAAAAATGCAAGAGCTGCAAGTTGTCTGTGGAGAAGTATTATCTTCTATTAAATCAGCTGAAATAGCAGAAAACATAGGCCTACTTTTTAATTGTTTCCAGTTTTAGCATCTTGTCTAATAGAAAGATTATCTCTGCCCACCATCTTTGTGCTTACTATATTTTTGGACTATGGGCTTTTAACCTACTGATATAAAACACATCTCTGACTTACTGATGAATGAGGTTTTATATTGCAATATTTGCAAGATTTCAGCTGCTGAAGAATGCTCTATGGAGTACTGAATCAAGGAAAAGTCCACATTGAAATGACCAATGACTAGCACGGAACAGATATTTGAAATGGTGCAAGCTTTACTTATATAATTCACAATTTCATAACAATACTTAACATTTGCAAATACAAGTTGATGTCTGCAACAATTACCTTTATAGATGTAAACAGATCATTCCACCACATTGCCACAAATTCATGTTTACAGTTAAATGCTCACAACTGATGATTCATACTATAAGGGAAGTTGGACAAAGTAACTAACCCAAATAACAAACAGATTTAAACTTGGTTCTCCTATTCCAAAGTGGATTTCAAAATATTCACCATTGCAAAAATAATTTGTAAAAGTGGCAAATATCTGTGCAAGGAAATTTCTAATTTTTAGAACAGGTGTGGGACACATTATCACACTTTATTCTGAAAGAAACTTCTGTAAATGTCAATGGAAGGTTTTTTTGGTGAATTTTTTTTCTTTTTCTTTTTTTTTTTTCTTCTGAATAAAGTGTCCAGGATTCGGTTTGAAGTCTTTACTATTTTCATGCAACAAACTTCATTTTTTTCTCCAGTCTACTGAAGAATTTAATTAATAAAGTTTCTAATGAAAAAATATCTTTCTATTATGCGAAAAAAGCCTATAATTAGAATTTCTGAGGTAAGACTGTATCAAGAGTATCAGTCAAAACAGTAAAGGTGATTCTCAGTCACCTAATGAAAGTTGCCTATCATCTTAGATGCCCTAAGGTGACCTGCTTGACCCCAAGGTGCTGTTCTGCAGGTGCTTTGTGCTTGCCCTTTACAGATAGGTCTGATACCCTCAGTATAAGGCATCCACCTATAGGCCACTGAATCAATTTCGAAATTTTTGTGGAATTACAATCCTGGGGCAAAACTTATCCCACATGCCTGGAAAAGTGCATACACCAGCTAAAACATCCAGAAGAAGAGGTCACATATACAGCATGAGACAGGCAAGGGTGATCCTTCCAGTGTAAGAAATGGGGGACAGGCTGTGTATCCTAGAGCATCTTGAATGTCACTGAATGCAACTGAATCAATACCCTTTGTAAAGCCATCCACATCTGAACTGAACTGAATCCTGCTGTTGAAACTTAATCTGCCAACACCAAGGATACCTCATTCAGATATTGAACTGTAAGCACAATGCAGATGCAGCTCACCATCAAGCTTTGGTTTTAAAGGAATTTTGTGATTTTTAAGTTTTGCAGTCTCAGAGTTACGTGCAGAGTTGGCTCTATCTTGAAATGTATTGGAGAGTTTGGATTAGTCTTCTGAGCCAACTTCCCTAGATTCTTCTTCAACAAGTTGGGACCATATTTCTGAACCTGCAGAATTAGAGATGATCATTCTCCCTAGCTAGACAAGTCCCTTGCTTTACCTTAGTGTTAGAGCAGGGCTGCAAAGAGCATCCCTTCTCCAGTCATGCAATACGCCTACTGTGCATTTGGAGGTTATCATCCCACCCCAAAGGGAATGCCTCTGCACAGGTAGGAAATCTGTCCTTTCCAGAGTGCAGGAGGCTGTGCATCACATGAGGGGCAGAATAGGAGCTATAAATTGCAATTGGTAAAGAACATCAGCTGCCCCCTGCTGCCTCCTCTCTCTGGGCTGCTACTGCACCACACAGATAATGGGGATAGGCTGAGAGCCTAAACCAAATTTGTAAAATAACTTCTACGTGCTCTCACTGTGTTACAAATGAAGAAAACATTTTGCCAAGTAGAAAACACTGTACTAAGTTCTTTGGGTGCTGAGCTGATTCATTATAATGCAGTTTCTATACAACAGGCATACAGCCACACTACAGCAAAGTAAGCATAGACACATAAAAGCTGAAGAAACAGAGGACAAATCAACTTGTGCTATTTGGCTTTAGGCAAAAATTAAAGCGAGCCATGCTGAAAACCTGTAAGCTTTTCCTATGCTGCCATGACATCTGTCTTTGAAGACTGAAAAGTCTGACAGCACTCCTTGCAGAAGCTTTTCAGTTTAATGTTGGAAACTATGCATGCAACCAAAATTAAATGTTTCATCTACAATGGTTCATCTTCCCTTCAACATGAAGAGGGCAATGAAGAGGTGAGAAAGTCTCTGTGGCATTTGCAACATAACAAAGAAGAGAAAAATAACAAGAGTCTGAAAGTTATTCTAGTTAAATATTTCTTTTCTTTGTGTGTGTGATCATATGCTTGCAGATGCTAAATACATTGTCCTAGCAAGCCAATATTAAGAATCATGGTTCTATTCTGTCTTCAACATCATGTGTGCAGCTCCCAGAGGAGTAAATGGGAGATGGGCATGATAAGGCAGAATTCACCATATATTCTTATTCAAACCAAATTCCAATATATTTCTCTTGCACTGTGATTTTGAAAGATGGAAAGGGGACAGTTTTTGGTCAAGAAGCTGTGCTGCTTTCAATTAATTGCATTTATCCAAAAATGACATGCTGCATTAACACAGAGCATGCTTTGGAATACTAATTCAGCTTTTTGGTTTTGCAAACAATCCCATCAGTCCCTTCAATACAGGGATTGGAAAAGTTCTTTTGAAGATAACATTTATTATGCACATCAAAATGCTTCAATGCAAACATGACAGGCAAGATAACACATTTTAAAAGCTTTCTTGTTTTCCTTTTTTTTCCTTTCTGGTGAACAGAAACCTTTTCTATTACTTTTCCTTATTATATTTGACTCGCTTCTCCTAAGCTTGGAGCTATTTATGGAAATTACAGTATTCATGTGTGAGAGCTTCAGTCAAAGGTATCGGGATTGGTTTGAGAGGAAAATTTCGACTGAAAGCTTGTAATTCACATCGTTCTCTTCTCAGCTTGGCAAAGTTGAAGGTTAACATCATCTGTTCTAGACATTTCAGATTAGTCACAGAACTTTTCTTGGTGGTTCAGTGCCTGGTCATCCAGTCAGAGGAACAGTAATCCATATGGAAAAATTAGCTCAATGTTACTAGACTGGTGGTTAATACTTGAGCCTTAGTTAGGAATGTTCGCAGCATCTTGGGACTCTTTTCTTCCTTGATCAATTTCTTAAAATAGGATTCTTCATCAGAGGCTGAAAAGAGGAGGACTGTACTGAAGTATATTTTTTTCCATCACCGAGTCTTTTTTTTTTTTTTTTTTTTTTTAGGAAAAAGATACATATATTTAAAATTCCCATGCAAAAATAAAATTAAAAGTTACACAATTTGGTTAGGAGTTACATTCTGAATTCCTGTATAGTAGTTTGGTTGTTTTGTATCCTGGAATGATAACCTTCAACGGGAGATTTGTTAAGACATAATTAATGCATAAGTGCTGATACAGACTGCTGAAAATCTGGTAATTAACTGTATTTTTAGATAGAACATTGCTTGATGCTTTCCTTTGGATTACTTTAAACTCTGTATTGAGTTAGAAAAATTATTTTTTTTAACACCTACAGAATATTCCTTCCCATTTGAGACACAGTTCATTGGGTTAACATGTCTTGTCTAAATGAGGCAGGTGAAAAGGGCAGTGAACTGAGATGTAAAATCTTAAAAGCGGTCACGTAAAGGTCACCCTTTGCCAGTTGGCTTTGATAAACATCAGCTTTAAAGGGCATGTCTGACTTCAGAGGAAAAAAAAAGTTAAATATTTTGTTTAAAATACAGATTTGTAAGAAACAATTGTTTTGAAAATCGTGAATTAAAAATGTAAATGAATCAAGCAACTCATTCTCCTTTGCCACTCTTTAAAAACACAATAATCCTGGAAAATCAAATTCCAAATCTATATTGATTTTATTAAAATGGAAATTTTACTGCAATGCTGAATGAACATTAAGAATGCATCTACTAAATTCATGTTTTCATTCACAATTAAGAATAGATAATCCAGTTTTGACTAGCTTACTGAACCATACTACTTAGAGCTTTAACTTTTACTAAAGTCAATTATTGAGTTTATAATTTACCAAGAAAAAGGGACAGTGGCATTACAGTAATCTCATTTTATACCCTCTGTTCTATTCTGTCATTTAAAGGTTTTGGGTTTTTCTTTTCTTCCACTGTTCTGTGAGTCAAGATTTACCAATTAGAGGTTGTAAGAACTCATATCTCTGAGACTTATTTTAGCAAAAAATGGAAAAGACTGAATTAAAGAAAAAGTTACCACAACTCAATTTTTAAAACCTGATTTCAAGTGAATCATTATATTAAATGCATACCAAAAAAAAAAAAATCTGTGCAGACATGACAGTCAGTATAATTAAGATTTATGGCTCTCATCCTCCCACCAACCTAGGAACTGGCAGACTAAATTAGATCATAACTAGAAATGAGATTGTGTCACACACCAGTATAAACATTAAAAAAAAGAAACACCTTACCAAAATTGTAGTGACAACTACTGTTCTATTCTCAATGGCTGCAGTGTCATTTCCAAGTGTAGGTTCATGCTGAATCAAAACTAATTTATCCATATCATTCCAGTAACCAACCTGCAAAATAAAATGTATATAATTTGCAGTAAGGTCTACATTCTGCATAACAACAAATATAAACTCCTGTAAGAACAAGAGTGATCCAAAGATAGTTTTGTCCAAAGGAAGTGCTGTCAGGTTAGATATGGGAGTATGCATCTATCACTTTGGGTGTACCCCCTTGCACCCCTGCTGCACAGAGACAGAGCTGGTGTCACCTCCACTTCGCTGCTCCTGAATGATCTGAGCTACTTACTTCAACCAGAGACACAAGGTAAACCCCATTTTCATTACCTTGAAGCCTTCCTGGGGCATAAATGAAATATAAGAATTTTTTCTACCCACAAGAATATTTTTGTTTGTTAGTGCTTCAGATCTTTTGGTTTTAGACAGAGGAATGAAAGACATCTGGATGACAGTTTTGCAATCCCATGGCTGATCTCAATTCCTTGCTCCATCATGGGCTTCCCAGGAGACCCCAGCTCTGGGATTTATACCAGGCTTGTTCCACTTAACTGCTAGCACTGACCTTTTATTACCTACATTAGAAATCCTGTTATTTGTGCTTTTTTAACACTCACAGGACCGACAGTACCAGCAGGCAGTGACTCAGCTCATGCAGGATAAGCATCCCTCCCAGAAAGGTGCTTGCTTTTCCCACTGACCGCAAAGCATGGTGAGACTGAATTCTTCCTAAATATATCTCTAGGAAGTGCCTACAGGGAGGTGGAACAAATTGGGTTTTTCTCTCCTTGGCTGCATTTAGGCTGCCATAACCCCTCCCCGCACAGCTTTAAGGTAAAACAGCTGCCCTTGCTCATTGCTGGCAATGAATTCTCTAGAGTCAGATTTGAATCAGTTATCCTTGTAATCCCATGGAAGAAAACCCCCAGTCCTATTCTTTCCCCCTTCTTGCCCATTCTCTTTTCTACAGATACATCATGGCTGTCTGTGCATCCACTGACAAGGCTGCTGGGGCTTTTTTCCTGACCCAGCACTGACAGCTCCATGTCAAATGGACAACATGGACACAAACCTGTCAGTAGCACAGTGTTCAAATCCCACTTCAAGGGGCTCCTCTGCTTGCTGAGAACTTAGTGAATTGGGAGGCTGATCATTCTGCCCAGCATGACTTAACAGACACCTGATCTAAAAGGTCATCTAAAGGTCTCATCTACCAAAGAGATGCAATTGAACCAGGCACGGCTCAGTATCTGGGAGCACCTGGGGACAAGTCAGCAGCAACTGCCCCTTGCTCACTTCCTTGATTAATTAGGAGTTCAGGAGACCAAGAGCTGGAAGAGAGGAATGCCTTGTTTATCTTACTAGAAAAGGAACAGAATTTTAATGGAAAGTGGGCTCCGGGCAGAACTTCAATGTGAAGCAACCACCCACAAACTGTATATACAAAAGTTCTGGAATATTTAGTTGAAATGTTCCTTTTCTTTTTGAGATTGCTCTCACAGCACTGGAGCCTTGATTGAGGTGTCTGCAGCTCACAGGAAGTGTCAGCAGTGCTGATATAGTGAGGAGAAAGGTTTTCTTCCTGGTAGTATGCACTTCTAACAAATATTCTTTTTCAGCCAGACAGCCAGACAGCCACAGATAAAATTGATTATTGAAAATGTGGAGTTCTTGTCAAAAAAATGTGACCGGCTCAAGGCAAAATATGTACACCAAAATCTGGCAGTTTGGTGAACTATTATGATAGTGAATGATGATTTTTCATTGTGCAATTCTTCGCTGCTATAAAGTTCAGAAGGAAAGCAGAAAATTAATGATATACTGTGCTACAGAAGTAAGTACCATATGAAAATTCAGACAGAGATAAAGGCATTATTTGAGAAATGACAGGCATCTTTTAAAGGAATTTTAGCTTTTGTGCATTGGTGTGAGCTTGTATGTATTCGGTGCTAACCTGCACTAAAGTAACTCTGAAACTGGATTACTGAATAAATATGAAAGATATGTCATGACACTTGTATAAAAGTATAGAGATACACAGTCACTCTGAGAGCACTAAATAACAGTATGCTTTCCCATAAATACCTCAGCTCCACAAGGAAAAAAAATTCTCAAAGGATAGGATTGAATTTAGCTATAATAAAAATACCTCCAATTCTATTTGGGTTGCAATTGAACTTCATAGCAGTTGCATCCACTTATACAGAGGCTGAATTTATCTTTTAGGGAAAAAATACTGCAAAAATATTTGCTTCAAAGTAAATTTGCCATAACAGTTTGGATTTGAATGAACAGGGTCCTTTCTGAAGGGCTGTGCACCTTGTAGTAACCACTGAAATAATCCTGTTGGAGCTCACAAGCCACTGAGAGCAAGAGAATATGGAAACATTTTGATAACTAATTTTCATGTTGCCAAGTTGGAATTCAGAATCCAAATCTTAGACTGTCTAATGCGTGCAATGTAATGTATATACTTTGTCTACTTTTTCTTTTCCATTTTTTTTTTTTTCATTTTATTACCTACATGAGACCAAATGACTTCCAGAGGTCCCTTATCATTCACCATGCATCCTATCTGGTGATAGGATGCATGGTGAATGACACAACTACAGAATTATTGAGCTGGGAAGGGACCTCTGAAAGTCATTTGGTCAAACCCCTTTGTTCAGCCTAAAGCCACTTGCCCAGGACTGTGTCTGGATGGTTTCTGAATGTCTCCAAGGATAAAGACTTCACAACCTCCCTGCACAACCTGTGGCAGTGCTTGGTCACTCTCAGAGTATGAAAAAGTATTTCCTAATGTTCAGAAGGAACCTCCTGTGTTTCAGTTTGTGCTCATTGGCTCTGGTCCAGTGCCTGGGCACCAGTGTAAAGCCTGTATCACTTGATCACAACCCTCCAGTCACAGGAGCCATTCCATTACCTCTCTGATCCTTGTCCTCCCACCCTTTCCCCTCACTAGCAGGTTTTGTTACTGCTCTGCAGAGAAGAACCAAGTAAGAAGTGCTGCATAAATGGAATTAATGTGAGCATAGGCTAATATTTCCTGTTTTACTAAACCATGTGGAATCTGCCTCTGTCTAGCTGTACCATTTTTTAATGGTCTCTTCACATATTTAAAGCTGTGGGCAACAAAAATCACTTTTCTAAAGATTAGATCCATGCATTACTCTGACTGGAAAGGCAGCTGGGTGACTCATAAGTCATGGTATGTTGGACATGAGAAGAAGACATTAATAGTGAAGGCCTCTTAGTTCAATCAAGTACAGTCATTTCTCACATATTATATAGGATTTGTCAGGCTGGACTACAGAACTGGTCCAATGATCACATATAAAGCACTATCTAATACATGAGAAATAAATTCTTGTGAGTAGCCAGATCTGTCAAAGCTGTTATGACTTGTTATGTCAAATACAGGTGAAGACTCAGGAGTAGCAGAGAGGCATGACTGAAAGGTAAGAAAAGCTCCTTGGGCCTCTAGCACAGCTCAAACATAGCTCCTCTGTTTGCAATCACCCTCCCCTCAAACTGCAGGCAAGAAGAGAGGAAGGAGACATCCCTGCAGTGGTGCCAGACCGACACCTCTCCCATAACAGGTGATAAAGCTTGAAACATCAACCCTTTTCAAAAGTTTGCTGACAAGTAAATTCCCTAATGAGTTACTGAAGTTGTGACCTAATTAAACACATCTATTTGCACCTTGTCTTTCCTCCAGTACAAGAGGGGATAGGGGATGGAAAGGGCATAATTAACTGTTTCCTCCAGTGTACCCCAGCCACCCATATATCCTCCTGGCTGGCAATGGTGTGGCACGGAGACTGGAAGGAAGCAGGGCTGGTATCAAGATCAGACACATTTTTTGGCACAAGACAGCAGACTTCCCAAGAGAGGAAAGACAAACTCACCTTTCCCAATTAATTCTTCAGCCATCCGTCACACTTTCAAAAGACAACTGCACCAACAGGCCTTATATGCAGGCACATGCTTTGCTTTGGTCTGCAACTCTATACTGTGATATAGTGGCAATTTTTTCATCCAAATGTGTAATCCTGCTCTGGGTCTGCAGTTTAGCACTCTGCCTTCTCAGCTCTGTGGCAGGTAACTGTCTCCAGGGAGACACAGTTCACCTGGTAGTATTTACTGCACTTGTCACCTCTGGCCAACAGCAGAGGACTATTTAACTCAATTTTGATTGCTTAGGCCCTACTCAAGCAGCCATGAGTACCCTATTCACCATCACCTTCCCCCTTTTCTTGTTCTGATGTCCTCATAAGCAAAATAGATCAAAATGACTCAAAAAAAAAAAAAAAGAAAATCCTTGAGCTTGAGTACATTTTCTGCTTTTATTTGTTTTATACTGTGATAAATCGACAAATTTCAGCATAGAAGAGAAAGGATCAACAAAATACCCAAGCTCATATTTTCAAAGTGATAGGGCTGAGTGATAATGAGCATTCAGTCATGAAGGATCTGCTTAGACATGTATTAATGTGCATTTGCTTGCAAGCAACCAAGCCAATCAAGCACACAGGATTAGATACTGCAATAAATTTCAGAAAATTCAAGTATTCAGGTCATTCTCTCTTCCTCCTCTCTCCTCTTCTGTCCTTTCACCCTTAAAAGCCCAGTGTTAGTTACAGCCTATGGTTCATGTTTGCACAAAATGTACAAGTCAACTTGCTTAAAAATGCAAGTAATTTTCAAGACAGAAATCTTGGGGTAAGATACAAGAAATATTTACTATTCAGAATTCTGACCATTTGCACCCAGCAGCCTAGCAACATGTCATCCAAGTGATATTCATTAGTATGCTTGACTGACTGACATCCCACCACTCCAAGATGCACACTTGTTTTTGTGTTCCCCAATTTGAGGCACTGAATCATAGCATCTAGTAGAAAATGCAGCTAAAAACTGCTTTCACCTGAAATATCCATGTACTCAGTGTATTATACCTTTTCCAACTGCAGAGTCCACTTTAATATAAATCTGCATAACCATTTCATCATACACAACTGATTCCTATGGTATGAGGAGAGCAATGTCAGCACATACCTTCCGAGGGCCAGTATTTTTCAGCTCAAAGACATCCATGGTGTAGTTGACCCTGCGACCGTAGTGGTCGAACTGAACATTTCCGGTCAAACCTTGTATTCGAACCTACAAATGGAAGAAAAACCATTGTGAAGATCCAGTCTTATGCTTTTTACTTCAAATGTCACAGAGCAGTACAAGTTATCCTGGCTACATCCTTAGATTACCACAAGAACCCTACTGTAGAACAGTTCAAAGAAATAAAGTTGGCTGCTTTCTTTATATTCTTTTTTCCTGTTGAACCATGCTCAAAACAGGCTTAGATATGTCAGTATCTAACTGCTAACAAAGACACAAAGTGGACCTTCCCTTCTTTCATGCTGTGCAGATCAACACCTTCCAGCTGCAGGTTCTAAAGAGAAATAAATTTTTTACTATTCTCATCACTCCTGGGTTCATATGAAAAAACCTAAAGGAAGTCTGGCCTGAGCTCACGTGTCTTTTTAGCTCCCACTCCCACTTGACAAAAACCTTAGCCCCAGCAAAGCAGTTTACTATCAGGGAAGATAATACAGGGCTGATATGGATAGGGCTTGAAAAGGGTGTTTTCAAAGCATTAGAATGAAGAAGGCCAGATGTGAAGCCTTACAATTGGCTGTGGCAGTTTCCCACCACCAGTGCCTCAGCTGAAACCAGAACACTTTTTCTTTCTTTCAGCACTTTTATTGTGTCGCTGAAGGATACCCAAGCTGTGGTCCTTGTCCCAAAGAAGTCGTGGCCATATTGCTGATGGCTTTGATTTTACCAGGATATGGCCATGAAAACCTCTGGCAGAATTTGAAGTCTCATGCTGTCTGCCTGAACACAGAAGCCTGACTTAATGTTTCTCTCAATTGTTAAAGATCTGTGCATCTGCACAGAATATGTGAAGCATACATAATGCTTTATTTCTCTCCCTAAGAGTCAGGATGTGGCTTGAAATCACTTACTCTTTCCCTCTGTCCATTTCTATCTGCTGATTTTTCTCCAGGACTGAAACCTTGGCTTCCAGGCACGGAGCTGCCAGCTCTGTCAGCAGTCACTTTTCCTCAACAGTTTCTCCTGAGTGGAGTCTCCTCATTTGCAATGATTTAAATTCTACTGCAGGATTTTTATTTTTGTTACTATCCCATTCAAAGGAAAGGCTAAATCATCTTGACAGAGATCTGGAACTTTCTAGGTATCCATATTCATCAGGAATTCAAAATCCTGAAATAACCCATAGCTCTGGGTTATTTCTTTTTAAAGAAAAAAACCCCGATTTCCCTGGGAGAAGTCTACTTTTATTGAAGATGACAGAAACATATTTGAAAGATTATATTATGTGGTTATACCTTTTTTCTTAAATGACAATACTGTACAGCCAGGTTATTTGCAATAGCAACAAATGAACTCAGCAGTACAGTGGAGGAAGCTCAACTATCTCAAAAGATCTAACAGTACCTTCAAATTGTAGTAGTTCCTCTTGGCCTTCATTCCAAGTTACAAATTGGAACAACCTGAACAGTCCAATCTGCTTGCAACTTCCAAGTAAAAAATAATTTTCCCTCTCCTATTACTACCCTAGTGCATATTGTTTTGCAAGTCATATAGCGTGCAACTGGTATCAAAAATTTTAAAAGATCCCTAGAACAAAGCCTCCCCTTACCTGTTTTAATGTCCTCTCCATATCAATTCCTTGACCCCATGGGGCTGCAGGGTTGGCAAGACAATCACCAGCATTTCCTCTCCTTGAAATATCAATTTTCTGTCTTCTAAGATTACGGAAAGTTTCAGCCATCACGAGTACTCCATCATATGTCAAGGCAGATGTATACTAAATAGATAGACAAAAACAGCCCTTCAGAGTTGACAAAAAAAAATCTGCTGTTTCAAGATAATTCTAGTTTGATTCATTATGCAGCTGTTTCTATACCTTCATTTAGAAAACAGCTCTCCTCAAAATCAAAAGCAATTTTGTCTAAGGGACAAATGTAGGACATTCCAGTAGGTACAGCTTTAAAATTGTATTTCCTAAGGGTAGAAAAATCTGCATCTTAAGAATTAATTAAAAAGAAAACAAATTAAACTTGAAGTATTCAAGTACTTTTCCTTTTTTTTTTCCACTTGACTTATATAATAGGGAATAACCCCATCCACTCAACTTACTCAAAAAAAAAAAAAAAAAAAGGAAACAGTAACTCACTGAGAAAAAAAAAAACAAATACAAAGCCTGAAAAAATGTGCAGCTGATGAGCAGGCGTTCAGGCTACTGGAACTGTTGGGAAAGATCAAGAGTAGATTCTTCCTATTGGAAAACCTGTGTTGGATCTCTGCCTGATAGGTACCCTGAGCAGTCTGTTTCTACACTAACTACAGCAACTGCTCTAGGTTGATAACATGCCAAAGGAAACATTTAGAACAAGTCTTGAGCAGATGTTAGCCTGGAGCCACATAAAGCACAAAGGGGTGCTTTCTCAGTATGGTCCTCCGATAAAAACAATGCATCAGGAAAAGTTGTTCACATGCTCAGGGCTGCTATTGATATGCATGCTAACTCCCAAAATTCAAATTCCATTATGTGTGACTCCAATTAATCATGCTGACTTCTCAGAAGCAGACAGAATAACCCTGCTTTTGTCAAAAGGTGTCCTATAGGTAGAATTTTTTCTGTCACCAGTAACTGGGGAGTCTTCATTCCAAGCCCTTGGTTTTGGTTTGTTTCTTTTTGTTTTTTTGGGTTTTTTTAACACAAATTTTTGAAGTGTCACTGAATTCTGTAGCTATGTCTTGTAAGACTCATGTTGATGCTCTCTTTAGACTTTACCAAACTACCAATGTCCCAGCCAAGGGAGGGCTGGTTGCTTATCTTTGCATAGTGCCCAGCACAAAGGGGCCCGTTTTCAAGCACGTCTGGCATGCATTAGTGCATATAATAACAGAACTACTTTGTTGAGGTCATATTTACAGCTGTGCTGTGATTTGCCTGCCAGGAAAATTATATGCCTAAGAAACATTATTTATCAATCTGTGAAGGATTAGGATAGAAGAACTCTGGGATGAGATTTAACTTTAAAATCACGCCTGCATGTGATTTCTACATGAGGCTTTGAGGTGGAAAATTTCCAGAGGAAACCCCATATGAAAATTTAAAGGTAGCAAATTTCCAGTTAAAGTAATATCTCATCCAGAAGAATTCATCTGTCAGGAAAGATCTGCACTCCAAAGAAATCTAGATAATTAGACTAATTAATGTAAATTTTATTGAAATTAAGTTGTCAGTTAAGCATTTGACCTTTGTCTGTTGTTGGTAATGGGGTGAAGCTGGAGAATAAGTGACAACAGACATTTAAGTACATCAGCAAAATGTGTTGCAGTTTTCATTTCCACCATATGAATGTAAGGATAGGCATGATTAATGGCCAGTAATAGTAAGATCAACTGCCTCCTCCTCTGCCTAAATATTAAAGTCTTCATTCATGTATTCAACAATGTTATTCAGAAATTAGAACACTGGAGTGATATCTTTGGTAGTGCTTCAGATCGGGGAGTACCTTTGGTGGGGTCTCAGATCCTGGGTATTCTCTCTGGTCCAGTTTCTTCCAGCGCTGCATCAGCTTAGTTACCATTGGGGTACTGAAATCCACTAGCTGAAATCCAGTCACATTGGCTCCCCCATGCATAAATCTCTCCAGAGAAATATCTTTGAATCCCTAGAAAATCAATTTAAGATTTTGTTTTCCCTCCTACGCCACTGTGGGTCCAATCTGTTCTAGGTCAGCATGTCAGAAGAAAGAATGCACAACAGCAGGATCCCATTAGAAGGCAAAATTTTAAACCAGGAAATAAGGTTGAACCTTCATTCATAACTTCCATTTGTGTAATAAAGAAAAAAAAGCCAAGAAATAGATTTGCCACATTATTACTAGGTTGGTCTTGACAGCTAAGCAACACATTGTTGGGAATGGCAGACGGTTTTTAAAGAAGTGCCTTTGGCAAATAAACTGAAAAATGTCTGCAGAATATTAAAGGCTTAATCCAATTTCCGTTAAAGTTGTCAGACTGGAATAAGCACTGTACTAATGCTTTAAAAAATGCATCATTTTTTTTGTTTTTGCATGTTAAAAAATGAACAACCCTACTCTGTAAATACATTTACTCCAGTATTCATTGTTTAGACTGAAAATTAGATAATATATTAGACATCAGAAGACAGAGACAGCACATGAGGATCTCATTGTTAGTGCAAGGAAAACAACATCAAAATAACACTTCTATTAAAAAGGATTGTGGTAGCTCTTAGATCTGTTACATATTGAAAACCTAGAGTGAATCCCAACACTGAAAGAGAAGATAAAGCACATATATCTCCTGACCTATTGGTTTCTCTGGCTAATCTGTTCAGCACAATTCTTTACTGGAATTTGCCTTTAGAGACAGAACTGAACTTCAACAAACTGCACAACACAAACTGTTAAAGCACTAAGAAGCAAGCATAAATCTTTCTCCTTTCCTGGCTGCTATGTCTAAGGTTAGCTCAGAAGCATCTTATTTTGATTTTCTTAAATTCCTCTGATTGATACTTATCAGTGAAAATACAATTGAAAATCTAGAAATATTTAGGAAAAAAAAATTGTGGGGTACTGGGGTAAGGGCTGAATATCCCAGGGGAAAAGCACTTGTTAAGGACAGAGATTTGATTCATGTCCTAAGGGTTACTGACACTAGCTATAAAAGGTGACGCATCAGGACGTTGTATTACCCACATAATTGAACAGACAGTAGATAACAAAGTGTGCTCCTGCTGAAGTAGATCAGATGTGCCTGTCTCCACTGCATACCTCACTAGCAGATTACTGCAACATCCAGTTCCTTGTTTACAGCAACTATTTTACATGAGAAAAATTACTTAGGGAACTATAAAATTGTAATGATGAAAAATGTAATTTATAAGACCTAATAGTACAGATGCCTCATTTGAAACACCTGAGGCTTTAAATATAATCTGAAGTGGTACTAAGTGAAGGTTCAAGTGCAGCAAAGCACAATAAAATATTTCATGTCAACTAAAATTCCTTGAGGGTGAGTAGAAAGCAAACAGTTTAAAGCATGCATTATACTCTGTCCTACATTCACTGTGCTTTGCCAGGCAGGTATTTTGGCTTAAAGAATGAGTCATTTAAATAATAAAATACTGCATTTGCTCTTTCTTTGCCCTCTTCTGAACATTAGCTGTGTGAATGTCCAATTTAGCCTTAAAGTAAAAATACTGAAGTAGTAATTTGACTGGAAATAGCTGATCTTACTGGAAAATACATGTTCCCTGGGGAATGTATAAAAGTTACCTCTAGAAGTCTTGTGGTACTAATAATAAAAAGATGAGTCAAAAATCATTACAGTTCTAGTTTAATTCAGCTTCAAGATATATGTATCAGTTCTTTCTCCTACCTTGATTTTGATAAAATTTAAGAGTATTACTTACTATATTGCTGTGCCCTTCATATCTAGATAGCTGCAATAAGAAACCCAAGTTCTTTTACACATCATAAAGAATGTATTATGTACAAGCACATATTAGAGACAAATGGGAAATACTGTGTGAAGTGCTATAACTTCAAAGTAAAACTGAGTGTTTCACTTACCGAGTAGGGGTATAATTCTAGAAAAGTATCTTACCAGGTTGGCAACAATATAATGGTATCCTTTAACATGCTTTCCCACACTCACAATCTGTGGGAGAGAAATAAGACAAAAAAGGAAAAACAATGTCGTACTGTTTTCTCTATAAAGGTGCTTTCATAGAAAGCTAGATATAAACTGAAATATATAGCACTGGTAATATTAGGCTGGGAGTCTTTTTGCAATAATGTAACTTTCCAGGGGTTTAATAATGGGAAAAAGTTGAAATTACAGTGAGTAAAGTAATGAACTGGTAATCTGAGTGCCTTCTGTATTGAAAATGTTACTGTAGTATATACTATTTTACCAAATAGAGCAATTATCTAGGGGATACAAATTCAAAAGGAGGAGATGTCACACTAGCTAAAAAGCCTACCCCCTGATTTACTTTTTTGTTTAAAATAAGTGCAGAATTTATGAATCAAAGTGGGGGCTCTGATAAGAGACTGAGCGAGCTGAGCTGCACCCTATAAAAAGGACTCTGAATTTGCCACCTCTTCAGAACAGTGAGGGTGCCATTGTTTAATATTATCAATTTTCTCATCTTTGTGAATACTTTGTTTGTTAAATAAATGGTTTTCTTCCACTTCTTTTGAAAGAGATTCATGTCTCCCAAACAGGCAGGGGAGGGACTGCTTGAATTTGCTTTCTAGAGGGACCCCGTTGGAGATTTCCTTCCTAAATTTGCCTGAAACCCGGACAATAGTCTACAATTAAAGTGCTTGTATTTAAAAACCAAAACATAAGCCTAAAAAAATCACAAAAGACACTAGACACCCAAGCCATGGCCAGATTGTTACCCTTGGTATAAATGAATTTTAGACTTAATAAAACTCCCAGATCAGTGATTTATTACAACTGCTGACATTTTATTGGGGGTGGTATAGATGGAGAAGTCACTTTCCCTATTACAAGCTCAACACATGCGAGACGGATACTCTCAAGTAATGAATTTTCCCATATAATAAAAATTTTCAAGTCCTGGCTTGAAACTGGCTTCAAAAGAATTATGATCCCTGATCCCAATCAGGATTATGATCTCTGATCCCAGTAAAGCTTATACGTCTGTACTCATTCAGCAGTGCATGGTAATATAATATTTACCTCCTCATTACAGGGAAACTGATATAGGGTAAAAAAATTACATTTTTAAATAAATACTACATCACAACCTGAAAGTTATTAAGTGGACTGACATAATATAAAATCATAGAATCACAGAATGGTTTGAATTGGAAAAGACCTTACAGATCATCTAGTTCCAACATCTCCCAACTCTTTCTCCTTGGATCTGTTCTTAATCTATTCACCCTCATCTTGGGCAAATCTCCTTTTGAGATTTATTTCTGTGCTTGTTCCTAGGAAATGCATGTAGATACTACTGCAGAATTCTTGGATTTGATGTGAATAATACATAACATATTTGAAAAACCTGAAATTTGATGTTTTCATTGTATTCTCTCAAAACTTGTTTCTTTGGGTGAGTGACACAAGTACACAGTTATATATCACAGAGTTGTCTTAATTTCCCTTACAATCAGTGGTAAGAGCAGTCACTTTGAGGAAATGATTCAGCTTATTCTAAAGCACATGTGTAAAACTAATTAGACAGCTTGTGCCCTGAAAGTGTGTATTTTTCTGCATTGACTACAAAGAGTTGATGGGGATTAGCTCTGATGCAGACACCTACATTTTATTTGCCTAATGTTAACTGAGATTAATTTCACCCTAAAAATGTTGATTATGTCACCAGAAAAGAGAAGTAATGGCTTCTATTTTCAAACAAGATTGGGTACAATTCTGACTTTGAATTTGGAAAGTGTTACAGCTATTGATCACACAGACCTTGAAAACTGGGAATTGGTTATAGTCCTGGGAAAAAGTGCCTGTTTAGTGAAATAGTTTTCTGTGAACACGTCATAGTTTTGAATATCCAAACTAGACATGCTGTCACCTTTCTTTCTCAAACACTCAAAGATGCAGAGTATGATCTACAAACCAGGATATGAATTCTTGCTACCTGAACTACCCCCTTTTGCTTCACTGTATTTCTGCCCTGAGAGACACTGAGCTAATGAACTCAAGTGTCTTTGTAATGGGGAAGGAGCTTGACAGCTATTCAGTCTGGAGTGTGAGGTCTCTCACTCTCCTTCTCTGTGCTTTAACTGGTTAAGAGTGGCTAAAGTTTTGAGATAAGACCTCAACCAATTCCATCAACATAAGAGTAGGTATTACCCAGAAGCCAAAACAGGCCTGAGATTTTGTCAGATGACAGAGTGTTCCAGAAAGCCTTTGCTACAGTTCATTAAGTCTGGGGGCATTTAAAAACCCCAGGTACTTCCTTGTGCATCTGTCAATTCAGACCAAAAGGCCAAGTTCAATCACAGCCCAGAGGGAAGGCAAAGTGGCATTGTCTAACATCTACATTAGCAAATAAGGCAGCTGGTGGGATAAGATTGTGCAGCAAGTGTTGGTGCTAAGGAGCTGGCATCCCTTGCATACATTTCGGGAATTTACAATGGACTCCCTCTAACCTGGTCACCAGACTGAACTCACACTACACTTCAGGGCACATCTTGTTTAGCACCATCCAAATAAAAACCAGTTCATGTATTTTAAGTCCAAGTCCATCATCTTAATGTGAAACTCAGGAACCAGGAGAATGACTGCAAAAAAAAGCATGTTCCAGCTGAGATACTTTGTGTTCCTGTGGGGTGCACTTTCTTAGAGAGGCCCTGAGCATCTGTGAGGCAGGTGACAGATTCATGCAGCACATGGCTGAGCAGTCAGAACTGCCTTAATTTCAAAAGCAAGGTCCTGGAAGAGAGGGCAGTGCTGCCACAGGGACCTTTGGTGGCTCTGTCAGGGAGCTTCACACAGCTTCTCACTGTGGCCAGTTGTGAAACCTAGCAGGGCTGAGGCATCAAAGCTGGGCTGTGCCTGTCACACAAGCAGTGAAACACCAGGAAACTGCAGATCCAGTAGGTCAGGGTCATGGTAGGTCAGGAGGAACCCTCTGCACGGGTAGCTGTGCTCTTCCCTGCTTCAGGATGCTCTGATTCACAGCTGTCCCAGTGCCAGCAATCCAGGGCAGTATGCAGTATTTACATGTTATGCACAATAATACTTATGGGCTATGCAGTACTTCCTCACTTACACATTCTAAACATTTGGTTTCGCTCTGTGTTCCCTCTCTGGCTTCTTAAACACCACACAGACACAGTGTAGCTGGCTTTTGTCACAGTGGGAGTTTAGGGTGACCTCAGCTTGCTCAGGGAGATTTTAGGAAGAAACTGCTGGGAAGGGTAAACCTTGCTTCTTTGGGAAAGGCTGAGAGGAGGTGTAAGCAGGATGATGCAGTGGCTTTTGCACATTGATTTTCAGGTTTTAGTTCAATGACCAAGGTGACTAGTAATTAGAATTGGAGCTTTTTTTATACTTTCATTTGTAAAATTGAAGAAATTATTAAATAATCATCAGTGTTAAGAAGAATGAGTAAGAAAATATAGTCTGTTTCCCTAATTTCTATTAACAGGGAAGAAAAGAGTCATTCCATATATTACCATGTAGTCACACTATTGGTGAATATCTCATAAATGAAACAGAACAGAGTAAAAAAAAGTGAGATATTAAGGCCATTAGGCTATCAAGTTTATTTCAGAATCTAACACAATTTTGTTTGGTTGTTTTTTTCCCCCCAAATATTACTGTTTATGTAAGTGTCTGCAGAATGGTGTACTTCAAAAAAACCCAAATCAGCATTAGGATCCAATCACATTATATAATGCATATACATATAAGAAACTAAAAAAGAACAGTTCATTGTGAGAATTTTTAGTTGCTGATCTACTATAACACAATTATGAAAATGCCTTATTCTGATTTCAGAATGCCAGTGGTAATCAAAAGTAACTAGAATTACATTGACTTCAAAGTTTGATAAAAGCAGGGCCAGTGAGATCCAACTCGGGCTCTTGACACAACTCTGTGACTTTATGATACAATACTGTTCTTTCAATTTAGCTGAACAATAGCCTGGTTCGGAAATTCAGAAACTGTTCCACTATTGGAAAGAAGGGCTACCAGTGTCTGCTTTGACTATTTTCTTTTTTTTTTCCTGTGTGTGGCAAGGTCACTGACTTTGATAAAACCATTTGCAAACTTGCATCAGCATCTGAACAGAGAATCTGGCCCCAGGTCATCTTCTGTTCTCTACTACTGTGAAATGGATATTGCACATAACTCATTTTAAAATAATGCTTAGCTTCTGTAGCATGAAATGTCCCTCGTTATGATTTACAGAAGATGAAGGTCAGTACAGCTGGAGTGAAAAGGACTTATTTTCAGTTAAATCTCTTCAAAGGGTGATAGCTGTGCATTACCAATTGGACTTTAACAAAGGTTTTCCTCTTTGGTATTGTGTCACAATACACTGCCTTAAGAAAAAGAACACCTGCAATAAAATGAAGGCTGTCTAATGCAATATAGAAAGAGTGGAGACTAGTTAAAGACAGAAGATTGAGACCTGACCTGAAATATTGCAGCAGAAATGGTGATGATATAAACCACAACTAAAGTGGGATTTTACACAATATCTGAAATCAGGATAAATCTTTCACAAAGCCATAAAAAAAGCAATTGAGAAACAAGCCTAATTTTAACAACTAGTGCTCAGAAAAGGACATTCTTATTGGGGAAAGGGTGGACAGCCATTAGAGAGGATGCTAAAAAGGCAGAAAACAAAGCAGATGTGGCTCTGTCTCTCTTGTGAAGGCAGGTGCTGAGCTGGAACAGGGCTGTGCACACCTGCCCCTCTCATGGCTGGGCAGAGAATGATGCTTCCCACACAGACCCCATGCTTATCAGCAGCTGGCAAAGCAGAGAGCCCTGCTCAGTGCAGGAAGCTACTGGGGAAGAAGACCTGGAGAGGTGGCTCAGAGGTCATTAACCACTGCCCTGAGGAAAGCTATTTGCTTCCTTCTGCTGCTGAAGTTTTTTGCCTTCAAAGCCTACCCCTATCCTAAATAGGATGTGGAGACTTGTAAGGAAAAAGGAAGTGAGGAAAGAGATGAATGGTGTAAGAAGAAGGTCACTTCATACATCTTTTAAATCATTCATATTCATCCTTTGTCTCCTACTGCCTATTTGCTCTTTCAGTGACTGAAATAACTTATTTCTCATGTCCAAACCTCATCAGTTGTGTGGTGCAGTAACAAAATGCATTCTTATTACTCTGCAGTGTGGGACTGTGTGCAAAATCCCAGCTGCTTCACAGAGAGGAGCCTGTGCAGAGCTCCTCCTGGCTCTGCAGGGTGAGGAAACTGCTGGTGGCAGTGCTGGCGGCTGGCTCCTTCAAGGAGAACTATCACTTTGCATTGACATGCCAGTGTTGCTTAGAAGCAACTCCATAGACCTCTAGGGAAAGAAAAAAAAAGGCATGGAGAATAAAGAATGAAGAAGAAAAGGCACTTTATGAATCTTCCATTCCCTCTGGGACAGAGATATGCAGAGAGCTGCTACGACATCCCTGAAGTGCTATGAAGTCCAACAATGCTGCTACTAGCCCATACTACTGTGTGCAGTGCACGTGCCAAATTTTTTGGCTAATAATTTGCTCCTGTGGTTCTGTGAGAACACAACTAAACATGCATTTTATTCATGCAAATCTAATAGACCTAGGGGAAAAATACAGACAGTCCATGCTGTTTCTGAAACAAGAGATAAAGAAATCTACATTATGCCACTAAACTACATGTAAAAGCCATGCTGTTTCTTGATAAATACTGATCTGTGTTGTGGTAGTGATCCTTTGTGCCAACACATCTCTGTGCTCATGAAAAACAGGGAAGCAGGAATGTTGGAGCTAGTACTCTGTGTAACTCATGTGTCTGGTTAATTTTTGCCTTCCTGTATTATGTTGCAATTTATTGCAAAGTATCATGTTTTAATTTATTATTAACTTGAATTAATTGCAAAAGTGACAAGTGCTATCTTCAGTTAGTAGACACAGTGGAAACTAAGACGAGAAAAAAAATGCTTTTAAAACCAGCCAAATTGACAACTCGATCAATTTAGAGAAATTCCACTGTCAAACAGTACTTTTTCAAGTTTAGCACTCCTGAGACAAATTGAGAGGAGATGAAGAAGGAGGGGGATATCTTGGCTTCTGTACTTTTCTCCACACACACATTTATTTGCTTTTATTTTGATGGTAATACTAACTACTACTACTACTAGTATTACTACTGCTGCTATTACTAGTCCTACTAATTATTCTTCTACTACTACTACTACTACTAATTCTTGCTGTGTCAATCTGCTCCATTTTGTCTATCAGAGAGATTTGGCTTCCAGTGCAAACACATAACATGATATTTCTCAGCAACATATCTCAAGGCTCTTTAAGGCTGAGGAATCAGCGGTGTCAAGCAACACATTGAACAACTGATTTAGTTAGACAGCTGTGAACAGCATTCCAGACACTGGGCAGCTACTTCCCTATTTTGCTTGTTAATAACAATTGTTGGCTATTATTAATTAGAGTTTATTGGCTTGCAGTTTTTACAAGATTAATGATACTAGTACTTTGTGGCAATTTTACATCCATGTGTAAATTTTAATACTACACAGGGCAATGGTAATTTTTTTTACTATTATGTATCAGTTCAGCTGTGTACACTGAAGCATTAAATCTGTGCCAGATGCTCCATAACAGTTTTCACCTCTGTGTTTAAAGGCAAATAAGCCCTGGATGAGCAATGAGGCTTGATCTTGATGATACAAAACACTGACAGAGCTGAGAAAAGTGCTCATCTACTGGGAAACATCCTATTTAATTCTTATGGTCTGGGGAGACCAGGATGAAGGAAAAAACTGACTGGAATCAGCCTGTTTGGTACACCAGGAGGTAGACTGATGATCTCTGACGGCAAAACTGATTGACTTTGCAAAATTCAGAAGAAAATGCTGTTCACAGTGGACACTGGAAGGCTCTGAACACAAAGGATGCTGAGGTTTCAACTTTGTCAGATGGAGACAGTGGGAGAGGACGGTGCTGCTACAGATGGAAGAAGAGAGGAAATCCATTGCCATTCATGCAGAAAGGAGAAACATTTCTTTTCTGAATATAGTCCTCACCATGTGGATGTGTTTATGGACATATCTGTTTGTATAAATATAGAAACAAACACTGACACGTTACTGCATATGAAAAGCCCTAGAAAACAGAAATGAGGAGTAGCAATATTCTCTTTCAGAAGGAAGTAAACATAAAGGTAGGTAAATGCAATTACAGTTAGCTTGTGTTTTCAGCTTGATTTGCTGAATTTCACATGAAGGTCATTATGGAGACACAATTAAATTGAATTTCTGGTAAAAATCTGAGAGGGCTATCAGAAACAAGGAAGAAGAAGCAGACTACTCAGTAGCAGAGAATGAAGAACCAAAATTCTGGAGAGGCATCTGTTTATTGAAGGACTTTTTTAGATGCAGTCACACCATATAGCACAGAGCTTGATCCGATCACCGCGGTATCCCTTCTGGCTGTTTCTCATGCAAGCACATTACGGGTTTGCAAGGCTCAGTGCAAGATGATACACAGTTCAGTCACTCATAAGGTATATCTACCTCAAGAGATGTCTATAGGTGTGTAAAAAGAGTGCTGTGAATCAAAGGAGCTCATCTGTGTACATCTGTGCCTTATTTCATGGCCTGACTCTCAGCCTGACTCACCAAGCACAGCAGGACAGGCTGGGTACACACTGGAGAGGAAGAGGCCTTGCCAGAAAGCTCCTGGGCTTCTGGTTTGAGTTTCCCATGGGCCAGTCATGCACCCTCATGGCAGACAATGCCAACAGCCTCTTGAACTGCAGTGCCATCATGGCAAGGGAGGTGATTCTGCCCCTGGGCTCAGCTCTGCTGAGGCTCATCGGCAATGGTGTGCCCAGGGCTGGGCCCCCAGCACAAAAGAGACATGGACACACTGGAACAGTCCAGAGAAACACCAAAAGGTATTGAAGCTTCTGTCATATGAGGAGAAGCTGAGAGAGTTGTGACTGGAGCAGCCTGGAGAACAAATACTTTAGGCAGATCTTAGCAATTATTTATAAATGCCCAATGGGATGGTGGAGGGAAGAGGGTACCTGACTCTCCCTTGAGGTGTACAACGACAGGATTACAGGCAAGGGACATGGGTTGCAACACAAGAAATTCCAACTAGACATGAGGAATTTCTTTTTTTTCTGAGGTAGTCAAGTAATGAAACAGGAAATAAGAGTGTTATGGGATCTCCATCCTTGGATGCATTCAAAATTAGGCCAAATGAGTAACCTGATCTAAGCTTGCCCCCTTGGGCACCAGGAGTGATCTTCAGAGGTGACCTTCAATCCCAATTATTCTCTTAGTTTGTGAAATAGAACTGTTCATGATAGTACTTCACAGTCTGAATTTCAAAACCAGCTCCAAAATCTGTATGAAAACAAATATCACCAATTTAGGAGTCCAGTTTTTTTTTTTTTTCCTTCTGGTATCTTATTTGCTCTGCAATGCTTAATATGCAATGACAACAAGAATTCTGTCAGAAAAAGGGACAGGTGAACAAAACTGTTAACTTCCAATTTCAGCACTTCAAGCTTTTGAAATCTTCCTTACATCATTTTGCATGTCTTTTTGGTATAGATTAACAGCAACAAGAAAAAATATTGAAAGACCAGAAGAAAAGGGCTAAAATATTTATAGTTAATAACATTATTCCTCATGACCTAAATGACTCCTAGCTTACACTTTTCAGTGTAACTATCAAATCTGTTTGGAGAATTGACTGCATTGTATACCTGAACCCATTTCTGACTACTGAATAAAGTATAAGAAATAGCTGTGATATCAGCTGTGGCTGAGCAAATGACAGTTTGCCTCTCCAGTAAAAAGGGTTGTTAGTCTCTGAAGAAGTAAAAAGAACCAATACAGTGGTTGAACAAATAAAATATGTTTTCATTGAAATCTTCAAATTTATTTTCTGTGATAGTCTTCAAATCTGACCACATTGTTTTATTACACTTCAGCATTGCTTGCAAAACAGCAAACAAAGAAATAATGGAAGAAATCTACAGTGTGTGTTTACTGAAGGTAAAGTATCCCAACTAATTAAATGCAAGTACAACATAGGAGAGAGCACCATGGCATTTCCTTAAATGTGTGGTTTTAGCTATATATTTTCTGTCATCATTCCTAAGGAAATCACTTTTCTGCCACTGAGCTGTCTCTGGGTCTGTTTATTAATTTTCCAGTAAAATATTTTTAACACATATTTCAGCTATATTTGAAAGGAAGACAATATCTCTAAGACACATCTAAGGCATTAAGTCTGTACAATTCTTATTAATCCTGGCTGCTGCGTGGAGAACAGAGACCCATCTGTTTTAGCCACCAAAAGGACAGGAAGCACCTGGACACTTACAGCTCCTGTCTGACAGCTACCAGTCAGCACATGGGTACTGACACCTTCCACACATTCTTTGATTAGCCATGGCAATTGCCTTTTCTTTCTTGCTCAGTAAGTACACATCTGGGAAGAAAAATTTTATGATGCTTGTGGAAGAGGTGGACTAGGAGAAAAACAAAGTCAATAAAAAACCAGTGGGAGATCACTTGTTTTAGTACTTCTGAACACCATTTCCACCTGCTATATTTAGTTTCTGTATTGTTTCAGATTTGACTTGTATAAATTAAGTGATAAATAAATATTAATATAAATAAAATTCAGTGGGAAAAAAATTAAAAATAATGATTTTGTTAGACTGGGATGCCTGACTTGGGGTTTCATAACTTCAGCTTAAACAGATGTGTGGCATTAGTTTTGTTTGAGCTTTCTCAGTAATAAATAAACCCTCATTGCTTTTGTTAGCATATTTATTTTGAAGCCTGGATTCTGCATTTCAGATAGAAATTCAGTAAATACATATAAGTTTAAAGTAATAATTTTCTAATTTTAGTAGAAATACCCTTCAGCCCTAGGCTGACTTGACTTCTGATTTTCACCGAATGAGCAAAAATGCAAACAGATACACTCTTTTTAAAAGGCAGGAAGAAAAATAAAATGAAAAGAAAGGCTAAGAAGAGAAGGAAAAACTCTCAATGAACAGTTGTGTGTTTCTTGCTGTGCCGTATGTGGCAAATGACTCCTTTGGCCTGGGCTGCTCAGATGCAGTACAGCTTGCTGCCAGTGTTAGTGGTTTAGTTGGAAGGAACTGGAAATCATCTTACAATGGGCTTCAAGCATTCATTTCATCTTAAGCAGAAAGTTGTTTGTATTAAATTCATGGGAGCATTTTAGAAACACTGCTTGTAAAGAAGAGGCACAGAAGCAAAGAATTTTCCATCCCTTTCCTTGACTTTCATCCTTTCATTCAAACAGAATATTTTTGTGCTTTTAAAAGACCACCTGCTGAAAGTGCCATGGAAAAAGGGATGTCAGTAAACAAGGACACAACGGTCCTTGACAGAAGATGAATCACTAGAAATGCATTCTGCTATATAAGCTATAGCTGTTACATAAAACTGTGGAGATATAATTTTATCTTTCTATGTCTTTGTTTCAGCTCCGTTTCTCTGTCTTGTCCCAGTAATCTGTAAAGGTAATGGTAAAAAGACCCCTAATTTCATGCCTGTAGGAAAATGGGGCTTTGCCTCTGTTTCTAGTCACTTATGCAAACAAATAAAGGACTATCCTGGTTTATGTTTTGAATTGAAAATTTGTTGCACTTTTTTTTTATGGCTGTGTATGAACAGATGAAACAAAGGACTAGGTAAATTAACTGGGAATCAGATTTAGTGACATCACTTACAAGGTTCTAGAACACATTCTGTTAAGCATAAGAAATTTTCTATAATCACTAAGTACAGATGTGCTTTCTCCAAAATGGAAACACACTTTCTGAAAGCTATGTGGAAAGCTGACATGGAATAGATCTTTGTAAGATCACAGAATCCCAGAATGGTTGGAATCGGAAGGGACCTTAAAGATTACTGAGTTCCAACCCCCCTGCTCCCTACTTTCCATCTTATTTTACTGCTCTGGGCGCTCCTGCTCAGCAGTGAAACACACCAGTTTGAGGTTATCTCTGCAGGTGAGCATCAGTGGTCATGTCAAGCACTGAATTCCCTTGTGCTACAGACTGTGGGTCTGCCCCAAGGACCAGCACTGCCAAGGCTGTGCTGAGAGGCCATGGAGAGGGAACAGTCCAGGACTAGCCCCACACCACCCCCAGCCACACACCAGGACTACACTGGTCAATAAAATGTCTGCAGGCCTGCTTGCCCTTCTCAAAGGCAAATCATGTGCACCACTTAAAGGGGGCAAGTAAACAAAACAGTTCTGGCAATAGTCTTGGTGTTTGTGTGGTGTCTCTCAGAGCCCAGGATGCAGGTAAGATCTGCCAGAGGAGTGTAAAGGGTGAGTTTCACTTCCAGGTAACAAAAAGGTCTTCCTGGTTATGGTTGTTCTAAGCTGTTAAGAAGATCAGGTGTTCTCTCACCATCCTGAGAATAAAGGATGAAAAGGATCTAAAATTATCTTGGTAGGCTTAAGTTACAGCAGATGATCAAGTGTAGGTGGAGATCTGCTGACTCAGGCTGAAGACACTGTCTCTCTTACTAATCATAGAGGCAACAACTCTTTCAAGTGTGCAGAAATGGATGTCTTGCTTCAGTGTTATGTTTAAATAGGACTTTGAGCTGAGCCATGGACACTAACACCAAAACCAAGCAAAATATTCCCAAATACCTCCAAGTCAGTCTTGTGTGGGTGAACAAGACCAAAGAAGATGAGCACAGCTTTGTTAAGAAAACCATCACAGTCTCAGAATATCCTTCAGAGATGAGATCTGAAACCTTTGCTGAGATGAAGACAAGAGGGAGCAATCCAAGCAACTCAGACACAAACCTTTGAGTGCAGGCTGAATCCATCTTCTAGATTTAATGTAACGGAAGCCCTACTATTCCTTTCTAGAATGGAAATCAAAATTCAAACCCCATTTCTCTGTATTTCACCACAAAAAGCAATACAGACTTGGCCCTGCCCAAAATATCACAGCTACATAAAACTTAAAAGGAAGATCTCATGATAAAAAATGCACATCCTTAGTTGTGCATGGGGGGAGTCTGGAATTCTGGAATTCAGATACATCACTGGGCTCTAGGAGAGAACTCTTCTGTGAAGACAAGTCCCAGATACAGAGTGTGTGTGTGGGGGGGGAACTTCTACACACACACACTGACGTACATGGAGAGGAGAAAATATATGAGAAAGACTAATGAACTAAGAAATATAGGGACAAAAGGAAATAGGAAATGGTGACAATAAAGTTGTACAAGAAGTGAGGAAACAGCAAGGTGCTGTTTTTCTCTGCTGGCAGGTGAAGAGGGCAGCGAGCAGAAAACACCAGGTCAGCTAAGTGGGCAGCAGGCGTGGGCAGGGGAGGAGCACATTAGCTCACTTTGACAACACAGCCAGTGGAAAAGCCTCCAGTCTTCACTTCTTGAGATACACAGTCATGAGAAGTGTGAATGTGTATGTACATGGGCAGTCAGTTGAGAAGAAACCCACAAGCCCACAAGCCAGTTTCCCTCCCTTCATTAGCGCAGATTTAAGGGCAAAGCAGTTTGAGTTATGGTCTCATTACTGAGATTTAATTACTTTTCCTAAATGTTCTGCAGAACATTTACTTGTACATTGCAAAGTATTACAGTATAGTCACAACTTAGGCTCTCAATTACAGGAGAACTAGGCAGGAAAGAAGTTGAGTTAATTAGACTCACTGAAGCTTAATCAATTCCTCCGTGTATGCAGGGAAGAACACGCCAACTTTTAGTCCATCTGTGAAGCTGTGAAGCCACCTTACCTGGCTGCTACAGGTTATTAAAGCCCCCATGCAAAGGGAAAATTCAATGATTTTTTACAAATAGCTGTTATTTTGCATTTTCTACACTGGGCTAATTTATTTTTGCTAATTTCTTGATTCCCATTTTTTGAAAACTAAATCCTTTGTTTCTGAGACTGCTTCTGACTGCCCATCCTCAAGGCAGCATTTGGTCTTTGAGGGTCATATTGGAACCCCAACCCAGCACCTCAGGCTCATTTGTAGGTCAGCCTGCCTAGGAAGACCAGAACCTTCACAGGGGAGAGTAAAGCTGCAACTCTTATGAACACTTTCTCTAGCCTGGCTCTAATGCCATTCCTGCTTTTACAGTGATGGTACTTTAGAAGGATGGAAAGAATCTCCAGGCATATACATGACTTCCAATTTAATTAGGTCATGCAAATATAGATATGTATATGTTAGATATGTATAGACAGTGACTACTGAGTGAACAAAAAATCTGTAAGCCCACGAGCCAGTTTCTTTCACTTCAGTAGCATGGATTTAGGGCACAGATTTTACACTTAGGAGCAAATAACATAAGTACAAGTAAAAATAAAGCTCACTTCCTAGGTAAAATTTATCCCACCCAAAATTAGACAGTAGCCAGATAAATCACTTCCTAAAAGTGATACAAGTATGCTGCATGTAAGGTGTTAACTCCTACCCTCAACTCTCCCTGTGCAGTTAATGAAAAACCTCAATTAGCTTTAAGGCTTGTCCTGTGGAGGTGTGCGACAAACTCACCATGTCTGATTCAGCCTGTTGTGGCCACAAACTCCATTTTTATTTCTTAACATGCTTGCATTAGCTACCGATTTTAGGCATGCAAAATCCAGACCTGTATGAACTGACTATGCAGCTGCCCATTTAGAAGGAAAATAAGTAGCAGCTCCTGGATGAAAATAAAATGTACATGTGAGATCAGTGAGATCCAAACATGTACTCAGTGACTTCATTTTCCTTTGCAAATGAGTGGATAGTCAGTAGGAGCACCTCCACAGGATGGTGGGTGTACTTCAAGAGTTGTGGTAACAGAACATACTTTTTCTTTATCACATTTGCATGCCATGTAAAAGAAATCAGGTAACATCATGTGCACGCACAGAAGTGAGGGAGAAATTGTTTTTCTGAATGTAATTTAGGAGACCCTCGTATGGGTGTTCTGTTTTACTACAATGTAGGCTGACCTGTGGGAGGATTTTATTACAAGCTGTAGAAAGGATATGTTAAAACATAATGGCATTCAGAATAAAGAAAGATACAATGGCCAAATGAGTATCTGTAGCAATATAGCATTGTCTGTTCTTTTCTTGGCAATAGTCATAGAAAAAGTTCTTGTTAAATCAGCCACAGTATTAATTCTCAGTTTCTCTCTTTACCTCCTTCCAGTGAAAGCAAAATTGATGTATATATGACATTGAGTACTATTTTATGCATTTATGAGTGCTATTTTATGAATTTCTGTATGAAAAATGACATTTCATTTTTCAGTGACTTCAGAGGCAGATGTATCATGAATGGTTTTGCAACAAAATCTTCAAAATTCTCTAACACACTAACCAAGAGAAGCAGAGTGGTGGCAGAGAGTCCTGCACCAGCAGATGGCATTCATTCCCTGCAATTCCTGCAGCAGCAACAGTAAACTTGCACCACAGCAATGTAATATGTGGGATCATAAGAGATGCAGATAGTTCACCGTAAGTTGTTTTCTTGTCATTTGGCAAATTTTTTCTTTTAAAGCATCATTTGTTTTTTCCATTATTTAAGAAACAGTTTACACATAAACACTGCATAGAGATAGATTTGACACATCAGAGCAGCATGGTTTGATATTCACTCTGCACACTGGTATAGATATTACCCAGTGGAGGCAAGTCTGTCTGACCCAGTATTTTTTTCCCCAGCAGCATGTTTCCATGGATAGCTGATGGAAGAACCTGACTTCTCTTCCCAGTTCAATAACACTTTTATTCACTGCTCTTTGTGTTCCTAAATACCCTGTGCTAATGTGATAAAACTATCAGTTTAAATATTTGCAACAATAATTTTAAAGCTTTTTATGGCTAGAAATACACGACCTCTGCTATTTGGCAAGCAGAAAGAGTAATGGATTTAAAATAGACTTTTTCCCCCCTCAAACAAAGCAAAGCTTTACCCCCATGAAGGTACAGACTAAGAACACACTGGCAATTCAACAACACCATGCTGTTCCAGCAGCCCTCTGACCCTGATGCAGGAGGCATCAGGCAGGGAGGTGCTGGGAAGTGGGACCAAATGTGCAGCTGCCCTGACTGCTGGCACCTTTCACCACCAAGGTCTTGAGGGGGAAAGGAGAGGCTCCCTGCCATGACATGCCAGCTGCTAAGACAAGTATTGTAGATGAAAAGAGAGCAGAACAGGCAAGTGGACATACAAATATAGGCTGATGAAATAAAAAAAAAAAAATCAATTTCACTTCCATTGACAAAATAAACAAAACACAATCTCATCTAGAGTTTTAGTAACATGTTTACAGCAACATTAAAAGCAGGTGTTACCTGTTCTAAGAGATTCTGAAGCCTCTCTATTTCACAGTCTATTACAAATTTCTTTTCTTGCCTTCGGTCCAGATCTTCTAAAAGCCGCCTGTAGCTGGCATCGTTAAAATTCTCCACACAGATGGCACTGACTTGCCAGCTATTTTGTCCTGCTTTTTCCATAATTGCTTGAAGTATTGAATAACCTAAAAGAGAGGGACACAATACACTAGTAACACAATCATTGCGTTTTTTGAATAGGAATTGTCCTTAATCAATATTATGTCTCTTAACATATGCTCCTGCAAGGAAGGGAAGAAGAGAATACTTGAATCCTACCTATGCTGCTTGTCATGATCAGCACACAGTATGCAATTAACAAAATTTACAATTGCTGGGAGTGATCAGAATGCTGAGCATTATGGATAATCTTCATATGATTCATACACACAAACTCTTACACTCAAGCATTCGGCTTCTCAGATTAGTTTTGTACAATTTCTGTGTCCGGACACAGCAAAGGAAAAATCTGAGCCTCCTCATTCAGCTTCAGCAGAAGTATTTGCATACCAGAAAACCATTCAAATGCTGTGGTTTGGGTTTCTTTTTTTAATAACAACACTTAATCCAAGCAGCTTTTAATGCTTCCGAGTGAGAATTCTTTGTTTAATTTAATTATACTTATAAATTATATGCCAGTATATATGTATAAATAGAAATTATATTGAACTATTTCAGAGCTCCCATACAGCTTGAATCAATGTATGCAAAGAGATTAGAGGTCACTGAATGAAGGGCACCAGAGAAGCATTAACTGTTACTACTGGCAGGACTATTGCTCTTTATCAGTACCAGTATTTGATGCTCTCCTGTGGTCTTTGAGGCCATTCACAGATAGGAAAGGCAGTGTCCTGTCAGAGGTCTCCCCTTGAACCTGCAGGGCAGTCTCAGGCTGCCCTGGACCACCAGCCCTTCACCTTCTTCCTGCTCTTTTTTTCTTTTTCCCCTGGGGATGTGCAGTACAGAGGCAGCAGGGGAGATTATGACATGACTTAGGACAGCTTGCAAACCTCATCTTGACTTGCTCAACCAACCCATGAAGCAGGAAGCATGTATTATTCTATTCTTCGTCCAGAATAAGCAGGGAATTTTTTAAAGCAATGAAGATTGTACACCACACACCCAGAGCTGATGTTTAAAAAAGACAAAAAGAACAGAAGGACAGATATGTTTCTCAATAACATGTTCATAAAAATGACACAATTCAGAGAAGCTCCTCCTGTCTAGAACCACAACAGGATTGTGGCTTTTAACTCATGAGCTGGCAGAATTTCCCCCACTAGCTTTAAATTAAAGATTTCACCTCTTAAAAATCTTCCTTAGTGATGTGGTTACCTAGTGGTAGCCTCTTTCTCTCTTCAGCAAGAGTGTCCCATGCATGAGTGCAGTGACCCTCAGGTGTCATTTTAATGCACTTAAAGATGCCACTGCATGGCAGGTTCCCCGTAAAAGAACTGAGAAATCCCCAAAGATTTCAAGAAGAATCTTAGTAAGTTACATTTCAGAAAGAGCACTTTTGGGTGTGTGGTTGCTAACTAACTAATTAGCAGAAGACCTACAACACAGTGGAAATCTGAGTTTGCCTCCAGTCAAATAAAACTAGACAACAGTTTTATTAGAATGTGACTTTTTTGACATATGAGAAACTAATCTTCTTGCAAATCAGGACTAGTTATTTTTCTACTGGCTCCTATAACATACGCAGTCTTTGAAATACTAACTTAAAATATAAATTTTCTTATCTTTATTGACATTATGCACCAGCACTCCAAAATGAACATTTATTAGGTTTTTCCCCCCAATTCAGATGACATATTTTAGATAAAAATACTAACAAATATAATAAATACATAAAATGAAGGACATATTTTTAAAGATAAATGAGACATTTATTTTATGAAACAGAATTTTATTGCAGGAAATGAATTCAAATACTCAATGCATCAAGTATTAAAACATTTCTGCACTCAGCATATATTTTTAACCCAATGACTGTTATTTTTTTTCAAAGAACCATCAGCTTTCCTGCTAATTGCTGCATAATTATTCTGCTTTTCCTGTTGCTATATTCAATCTCCTTTTTGCCTGTAATTATCTCTGCAAATCATGACGAGATTCTTTCCCAAGCATTGTATTTCTTGCTTCATTTCCTATTCATTTCCATATATAGACATATATTAAAACCACTCCAATGTTACAGGGGTCCCTACCTCACTTAACACTCTAACTTTGACTTGATCTGTGCTACCAAGGCAGTCAACATTTACTTAATTCAGCTTCCTGACACTAATTAACATTTTCTTTGATTCAGAATGAATGGTGTTTGAAACAGCAATTGACATTCCCTCCTTCCTTTCTTATTTCATTTGGACAACTTCACTAAGATGTGTTTGGATCAAGCTAGTAATTCATCCCAGCGCAAAGCATGACAAATATCAGACAAACACATAGAAAGCCTTTTCTTCTATCCTGGATCAAGGTTTCACTTGCCACATTTCATTAGCAACTGCCTTCATTTAGGTATTTGAAGCTACTGCAGGTTCTTGTTGGTAGCTGACACTCAGATGAACGTTTTCACAAGTAGGCACAACACAGCTAAACAGCACTAAGGGGATATGGTGCAACATTCTCCATCAGAAGATTTCAGAATCCCTGTGCAAGTCATCAGTGGCATGGTCATCTATTCAGTGTGCAGGAACAATTTTTAATGTAACAGACTGACAAGGATGAAGTTTACACAGAATGAATAAAGGCATTCATAGGCTCAGTTGGATAAAAATTAGACATGCTGCGGAGAATGCTTATTTGTCTAAAATAATTGGCTACAGCTGACAAGGAAATAAAATTGATTTCTGCAAACATTTTATAAGGCAAAAACCTCTAAAAGTAACCTGGGATAATTCTCAGAAACTGAATGCTGTATTTCTATTCAAGCAAAATTCCTAATCTTTAGAAAGATGTTTGCACAAGTAAAGACAGTAGACATGAATATTATAGCTGTCATCTAAAAAGGTATTTATTTTCTGTTTACCTGCTGTTTATCCTCAGTTATGCTACAGACAGATGAATGATTAATTTTCTGGAATACATTCCCTCCCATTTATTGTGAAACACTATTGGTTGCATACAAGCAAACAAAAAATTCCTTAGGCTAGCTCGTATCTGCTGAGCTGCACAATCCATATGTTTTCTAAACACTACTATTTAACAAAATGTTTAGGACTATGCCAATATATAAAAGTAAGCTAAATTCTTTCACAAATTTTTATAGCGACCCTTCCTCATCAACCAATTCAACCTTGAAATGTAGACAACTCATATATTAAAAAAGACAAATGGTTGTGCCCAAGCATAACTTTGAAGCCTGGAAATGTGTATCAAGAAGTTCCTCGTCCTTTACAGACCTGGCCTTTTTTTTTCCAATTAAAAAATCTATGAATTAAATAAAACACCAACAGAACTCCTGAAAGCTCAACTAAGTCCTTCCCAGATGCAAGGACATAATATGCAAGAAGGGGACTGTATTCTGGGGAGATTTCCTCAAATGACTTGTGATGAGAAGTCTGCCAACTCATTTTTATAGGTCATTGCTTAAATGTAGATACTATTAACAACTGCTTAAGGACTAGTAATACCAATTCCACCTCAATATACTGGAACCAAATCAGCAAAAGGGCAACCCTGCAAAGATTTTATTTTCTTGAGCCCTTGTCTCCTTGCTTTTCTGTTGTCTGGTCAAGTAGAATTGTGATGACATACCATACTGCTATTTTCTTCTTTTTCTTTCTTTCTTTTTTTTTTTTTTTTGTCTCAAAAGATAACACGCAGTCGTAATGCTGGGAAAAAAACCCATGACCACACCCACCCCACCCTTCCCCCCCAAGAAAATTAAACATTACTCTATCTGTTTCCTGTAAAATGAAAGCTGGAGATGCCTATTGCAAGAAATCTATGCATTGGGGTTGATACTACAGTTAAATATATTACAAACAAAATCCCAGATTTTTTAAGCCTTCTTCCCTCATTCCACAACCTGCTGGCATTTTTTCATCAAAAAATGGATCAGCCTTAAAAAAGTAATAGCATATGTGCACCTGGTGCTGTAGAGATATTAGTACTTGTTCAGAGTCAGATATCTTCTGGAGGCCAAAGTGTGTAAAATGGGCAATTTCGTAGTCCAGGCTTCCTCCTACTCACTGCAACATTCCTGTAATTGGAGCCTATACACAACCTTCCTCCACCCAAGTAGCTCAAATAATGAGGCATATTTTTGATTTTAAAATTTAAGACTTTTAGATTTCTTTATTTGTCTTCAGCTAGGCTTTCCCTTAACCAATTTCATTTCAGCAGGAAATGATTTGATTTCATTTATTTCAGATTAAATAAAAAGTAAAATTTGATATCTGTATCTCTTCAGCATGTTCAGAATAAACTGAAGAGATATAGGATTACCATCTTGACTTATTTTTTCTTCTGGGATGTAGATCTTTCCTTTTTTTCTCCTTTTTTGTTTCTTTTTCATTTTCTTTCTTTCTTTCTTTTTTTTTTTTCTTGCTTGCTTGCTTTCACCAGAAAATAGTTCAGTGATCAATTACAGTGATATAATAAATTTCAATAACTTTCATCTTACAGCAGCCTTTTCCTTCTGGGAAACCATTTCCCCAACCCTCTAAGCACAAGCAATCATTCCTGATGGCTTGCCAGGACACAGACAGTGAAGTGGCTGTCTGCTCCAAACACTAGCACCCCAGTAATAATTCTTATTTTGGAACTTATGTCCAGTAACCTTTTACTAATTTTCTGCAATGAAGAGGATGCAGTATTTACATATTATGACTGTATTTTACTATGGTTAGCAGACTAACAGTACTGAATTAGTATGTTAAGAAATTAATAAACTTGGAAACAGCATATGCAATATATTTGTTATGACTGCAGGCATAGAAAACATCTCTGACAAACATGGGCCTTTTCCAAAGATGGACTTATATGGGCTCATAGGCTGCACGCTACTGAAATGCAAATTAATTTGCTTCTCTTTCAGGGACAGTTAATTTTCAAATAGCAATAAATCTCATTCCCAAGGTTTACTATGATTCCAAAAGCTCCCACTGGTGGAGATACTTTATGAAATCTTCTCCCAACTATAGGAATTAGTATTAGTAAGATTTTTATAAATCCAACACACAGTTGGATTCTTCACACAGAAATGAAGAATGACCAATAAATCATTTGCTAAGGATAAGCCAATATATATTTAAAATTCAGGACTGGATTAATTTTGCTTAATTCTAGCTGTTTATAGAGTAGTTGTCTAAGTTAATCATCCAAGCTTGCAAAGGAGAGACATGTGACCCATAAAAAAAACCCATTTTTTTTTGGTCTTAGATATCTATCTCAAAGGTGCTGTTTCTTCAATGAATACTGAAGGAGTCTGGACATGAGGCTTAGAGAAAATATCTACCATTTATTTTATCTGGCCAAATCTTGTCGAGATGAATCCAGAAAATATAGTGATGAAAACCATAAAAGAAATATACAGTATGAGTGATGCATGACCATACATTCCACCAATAACTACAAGCTTTCAAACTTTTGCATATTTCATTTTTCCTTGTTGTGTTTATTACCTTTTTATTAACACACAGTTTTGTTTCAAATTTTGGTCAGCATAGAACTCCCAGAGCTTTAACAGAATCACTTGCACCCCTGATTTTTTGTACAGTGTGAGCTGGAGCCAGAATTCTCAACAAAAAGCACATACAAACTGGCCAATTCCTCTGACAGAGTGGAAGCTAGAACTATGGCTGTGTTCTGAGTTCTTCTTGGGTGTGATTCACAGAAATGATAGAGAGATTGGAAAGTAAGTCAGGGAACTCAAGAAATAGTTCCATCTATTCCTCTCTAACCCTCCATCCCCCAAAAAATAAAAAGTATATTTAAGTATAATATAATAATATACAGTACATTTAAAAAATTCTAGACAGATATCTTTCTTTGTCCTTAAAAATCTCTAAAGAGGATTCAGTCACATCCTAGGTAATATATTCATTGGTTAATTATCCTTATCATTAGGAGATGTTTTCTAAAGTCTAACCGAAGTCTTCCCTGGCATAATTTAGAGCCACTCATTCTTGTCCTATCTCTAGTAGGCCTGGAGAACAGTTTGTTCCCTTCTTCCTTAAAGCAATCCTTTATGTAACTGAAGACTGTTGTTACATTTCTTTTTTATCTCCACTTCTGTTTCTGAAACATGATTCTCTCGGTTTTTCCTTGTGGAAAATGTTTTAGCCTCAATTCTGACAATTTTCCTTGCTTTCCTCTGGATATGTTGCAATTGATCCAAGTTGTTCCTGAAGTACATTGGTGAAAATGTGATGTATTTAAAAAATATATTCCAGAGTACACACAGTCCTCTTAAAATTTTATCCTCTGCAAGCTTAACAAATGCATTTTGTATTTCTTCATACAAATCATTAATAAAGACACTGGAAAAAAAACCCTGCAACCAGAATGGATCAATACTTAATACCTCTTTATTTGACAGTGAATCTCATATACTTCTTTCTGAGTTTGAGTGTGATCTGTGTTTGATAGGTCTTTTAGAAATTTCATCAAGAAAAAATTTCTTTAGCTCATTGCCATGGGTTTACCCTGGCTGGATGCTGGGTGCTAACCAGGCATTCTATCACTCTTGCTCCTCAACTGTGTGGGATGAGGGAAAATGTGGGTCGAGACAAAGAAAGGGAGACATCAATCAGCAATTACTGTTGTGGGCAAAACAGTACTAACTTGGGAAAACTAATTTATTGCCAATCAAATCAGAGCAGAATAATGTGGGAAAAAATCTCCTAATACCTTCCCCCCACCTCCCCTCTCTTCAGCTATGCATATGGCTGTAGAAGATCATTCTTGCCCAGAGAAGCTTCCAGAGAAGCTGGGAATGCCCCATCCCTGGCAGTGTTCAAGGCCAGGCTGGACAGGGCTCTGAGAAACCTGGTCTAGTGGAAGGTTCTCTGTCTGTGGCAGGGGTGTTTGAACTAGGTGACATTTAAGGTCTCTTCCAACCCAAACCATCTACAATTCTATAATCTGCTCCACTGTGGACCTCCATGGGCTGCAGTGGCACAGCTGCCTCACCATGGTCTGCACCAAGGGCTGCAGGGGAATGTCTGCTCTGGAGAGCATCCTACCCCTTCTTCTGCACTGACACTGGCACCTGCAGAGCTCTTTCTCTCCCATACTGTCACTTCTATCTCTGTTGCACAGCTTTTTCCCCTTCTTAAACACATTATCCTAGAGGAGCTGCCACCATCGGGGACGGGCTTGGCTTTGGCCTGTGGCAGGTTCATCTTGGAGCCAGCTGGCTTTGGCTCTATCAGACATGGGGCAAACCTCTGGCACTTCTCACAAAAGCCACTCCTGCCATGCAAACCCAATGCATTGATATAGCGAAATTTCATGGAAATGTAAAACCTTGCCTTAGAATGTGATACACAATTTTTTTCCAGTGTCTAGAAAACAAAATCATTTTGTAATAGAATGAAAATTGCTTTAGCTCACATTATCTGTTTCTGAAAAATCCATGTCTGGGCTTACTTAGCTTTCCAAATTCTGTCTACTTTCAAAGAGATCGACTATGATGTAGATTGTCAATTAAGCCACCTATACCATCAATGATCAGGACAATTTTACTGCACATGGTTCTGAACCAAAACTGAGGAAATAATAGATCCAATTTAGCTATCTCTTCTATTGTATTTTTGTTTCAAATACTTTGGAATATTTAATGATGAAAACTACCTTTGAGATCATATTTCTTGCCTCTTTGACAACTATGACCTTGAATATTTTCTTGGTGTTTGAGACACCTCCAAAACAATATCCTGCAATAGTGTATGGTCAGACTTTCTGTCATTCTCTCCCTTAATCCTTTTGAGACTGGTACCTGTGCAGCTACATCTGCAGTATTTAATAATCCTTCTTTCCTGAGGACAACACAAAGCTACAAGAAAATGCTGTCAATATATTACAACCATTACTTCTTTTTTTTTTTTCCTTAAGTCTTAAGTGGAACAACATAGCCTAAGAAATGTGCTTTCAGGGAGCATATGGGAGGAGGTTTGGCTTACACCACAATGGGAATTCATGATCAAAGATTCAAGCTATGTCAGGTCACATTAATGCTGCACCCACTCAGCAGCAAGATTTTTCCCCTTCTTTGCATTTCAGACTCTGCAGCCTTCATATGAAAAATGCTGTAAAGGTGTCTCATCAAAGTGCCAAGTGATAGAGATAACTGGGAGCTTGAGAGGGACTGAAGAAAAGCCCTGGTTTTAAAGTCAATTTTATAGTTTTGGTTGGGCTTTCACAGTTTTCAGATACCATTACTCTTCCCATTTCACTAAATGCCTTCAAAATAACATTGTAGGCCCATAATTTTTCTTATGACAAGCATGCATGGAGATGAAAACATCCAAAGGTACTTACAGATAAACACCAAAACCAAATTACTTTTTAGGTAATAGTTTACAAACTATTACCTAAAACCCCCCAGCAACTGACCTAACAAGTGGAACAAAAGAGAGGGAAAAAAAAGAAGCATTTGTTATGCTTACCCTCTGTCAGACCATCTATGTAGTCTCTATAAATAACCAGTTACCTGATATGTCATCTTGGGACAATAATTAGGGCTAATGTGTATCAGTATTTTAAATAAAGGGGCAGAAAAGAGGTAAAAACAAATCCAATTTTGAAGAAAGTAAGTTCAAATATTTACCTTATAACCTTTTGCCAAAATTCTTTCGCTAAAACCTGTAAGACTGATACTAATAAATTATCCTTCTTGCACGATATCTTCGTTCAGGCATAGCTATTTTCCAGAAATTGCTAGCTTGCCAACAATTTACCTCTCTAGTCTCAATTTAACAGGATTTACTTTGCCCTGTGATGGTATACAAATGTATAAGAGGTTTGTGTAAATAACATCCTAAATAAACATGTCAAAGGATATTAGCACTGTGAGCTAAAGCTCTCAAGAGCTGGTGTATCTTCAAATTAGCAGTACCTTAATGTATTCTGGTTAATATATTGTGCTGCTGTCTTTATATTGTCACTTACTACTTTTCCCCATAAGGCATCTTCCTCAATACAATACCTGTGCCCTAGGACAGAACTGCCTTGGGTACTAAATGATGATCTTGATGTCAGCTCTTCTGCCTCCTTTCTATAGGGATTTGTTAGAAAACTATTGTTTTACTATAAAATACCTGGAAGTCTCTGCCTATTGGCTGTGTCATTTCTAATACCTGCCTGAGAGAAAATAGAAAGAACAGTCTTCAGACTGAAACAACAGACATTCACATTAACAAGCATTCTTTTGAAGGAAGTCACAACCTTAATTCTATCTCTATGCATTTGTGGCCATGTCCATATTTACTGACAGCTACACAGCAGATAATATTTAGGACCTTACTTCTCCCATAAGTTCTATTTGTAGACCCCAGGCACATTATTTCTGATTTCAAATTTAATTTAAAATGCTTTGAAATCTACATTTTGAAGTATTTACTTTTTTCAGAAAAATGGAATAAGCCCCGGGAAAACAGGACTTAAAATCTGAATTCTACAATTATGGTTACCACTTGTCTGAAGAGTTTGAAATAAGTCTTACTATATCTTTTAAACTGACACATGGATCACAAATTTATTAGAAGTTAATTACTCCCCCAACAGAAAAACAATTCGGAGATAATCCTAAAGATCTATGATTTTCTTCCAGTCCCTAAAATTAATTCAGTGCTTTTCTCATGTAGACCAGCATTAAGATGAGGCTCCTTTTTTTTGAATTGGAGCAGCAACTTGTGAAACATCTGAAGATTTCATATATAGTGGCTTTTATTGAAGTGTAATGACAATGATCATTCTCCTTACCTGACTTCAAATTCAGTTTTGGGTCCCTCACTGCAAGAAAGACATTGAGGGGCTGCAGCAAGTCTGGCACTGGGGAAGGCTCTGGAGCACAAGTGCTGTGAGGAGCAGCTGAGGGAGCTGGGGGTGTTCAGCCTGGAGAAAAGGAGGCTCAGGGGGATCTCATCACTCTCTGCAGCTGCCTGACAGGAGGGTGTGGCCAGGTGGGGTCAGCCTCTTCTGCCAGGCAGCAAGTGACAGGACAAGAGGAAACAGCCTCAAGTTGCACCAGGGGAGATTTAGATTGGATATTAGGAAACATTCCCTCATGAAAAGGGTTGTCAAGCCCTTGTACAGGCTGCCCAGGGAAGGAGTTGAGTCACTAACCTGGAAGGCATTTAAAAGACATTTAGAGTGGCAGTGGGGTACATGGCTTAGGGGTGAGCACAGCAGTGCTGGGTCAATCTTAACTTGGTGCTGGTTGATCTTAACTTTTTCCAACCAAAATGATTCCATGATTCTATGACGTTGAATAATGCACCTGCCCGGCACTTCATCTTAGGGACTGAAAATATCACTCTCAACTAAACCCTGAAAAGGGCTCAGAATCTGAGTTCCTTGAAAAAAAACCCCAAATCCTACAATTAAAAAAGAAAAAAAAAAAAGTGAGAAAACATTTTAGTAAGTTCTTTTAAATATTTCAAGACATTACAAGTGTACGCATACATGTCCATAATAAGTAAATACATCTGTATGTATGCATATCTGTAACTGCTTTATTTTTGAAATAAAATAAACTGTGCAAACCAGCATGCAAAGAAATAACAAAAATTTCAAAGAAGGGAGATGAGCAGAGACCGTTGATTGCTTTGGCTTCCTCCTCTCTTCTAACTCTTTTTCATACTCCTCTGAAAAGAGCGGGCAGAGCAGAAGGCACTTAGTAACCTTGCCTCATGCAAGTGTCTTCACAAACACTGCTACCACAGTCATTGATATACAGAACTGATCTTTTCCAGCAATGCTGTAAGACAGCTAATGTAACATCTAGGTACTTATACACAGAAACAGGGAAGATAATGATGTGATCTTCACAGAGAACACTGGACTAATCCTACTTGGCTGAATCTCCTTTTGGTGTCCACATCTACAAAATTAATGCTAGAATATTTGACAGAGGTCAAAGAAGCAAATCAAGATGATTTCAGGCCAATATATAAAACATGCCTTAGAGCAAGAGAATTACAGGGGGATTTTTCTCAATTGAAATTTTGACTAATTTGAATTTGGATAATTCTGAGCTAGTTCATGCAGTATCCTTCATCATGCAGCAGAAGGAAACAGGCACCTTCTTGAAGACAACTCATAAAACCCTCCATCATATGTCTCATGTACTTTTCAGAGGAGAAGAGACTCCACCATGTTTAAAATTAAAAATCCCAATATTATTATTTCTCAGGTTCAATGAGAACATTGAACTCTATGAAAATGATGTTATGCATATGTAAAGAGCAAGACTAAAAGCAACCAGCAATATTATCACAGTATCTGCTACTGACATGATTTTAATTTTGTTCTTCTATTTTGTATCTACATTTCACATAAGAAGATACAACATTTCATTTAAGTGGAATTAAAAGTTTGGTGACTTTTATGCTTCTCTTGTGGAGGATGGACAGCTACACATAGGTTTCCTTTGATTATTCTGGTGAAGGGATTTGCATACAATTACAGAGACAATTTCAGTTCCTAGCAGGAACAAACACAGAATGAAGTAAGTACTCACCATATGATTAGACTAATTTATTACATCCCACTAAGGCAAGCTATATGCCAAGAAGTAATCATAAACTCATGTCCAAAGCTCTGGTAGAATGAATATATTTAACAATTCAAATTAAATTTCAGCTGTAGGAAGTGACATTTAGTGGGAAACATGGAAATGGGCAAGGTATAATGAAAAATTAACAGCTAAAAGAGTACAGACATTGAAAGCTGTGACTGGCCTGTCTGAAAACAGACCAGGGAAGAAAATAGTGAATAAAATCCTGGCAAGTTTCTAGTATGAAATATATGTTGATCTGGACTTTGGTTAGTTTTAACTGACCTTGGCATTAATGTCAGAAAATGAACAGTGACCAGTCAATAACTGCTCCATAAAAGTTAAGTGCCTGTGACGTTTCATTATACAATGGCACTTGCATTGACCATTTTGAAAGCAAATGATCTTAAGAACTTTGTTCATTTTAGAGCTGGGTATTTTCCTTCCCCTGAACAGCTGTTTATTTGCAGAAAAGCACACTCTGGTGTAATCCCAAGTCTTAATGAGCAGAAGTGAGCATTTCTGCCTTGGACTTGCCAGGAGAAAAAAATTACTTAGGTTTCAAAAGAGTGGAAAGGAAACATCTCTTTAATAAAAATGGATGTTGCTTAAATATTTGCATTTAGGGCATCTCCAGGAATAGAAACAATAGGCACAATTTGGTATCTGCCTAACTGTTACCAGCAGTGGCAGCAAGACATCTGCTCAGTACTCCTGGTCAAGAAACCATGCAATTCTGCAAGTGTAACTGAATGCCCCGGAGTACACTGTGTCATGGTCATTAGGAGTGAGCACGTCCTGGGTGGCTTAGTCTAAACCTCTCCAGCAAACCCACAGTAGCAAAACAAGGCTAAAATAGTCACCAAGGCAGAAAAAGACAGAAAATTACTCTGCAGCATGGTACAAAGAATATTTATCAGAAAGGTGGGAAACATTTAATGCAGTCTTGTCTTCAGTGGTTAATTAGTTTATAAAGAAATATCTGAAAAAGCTGTGGAAGTTGCGGGAATTGGCTGAAAAAACTTAGCTGAAAAATAAGACATTACAGAGGGACTTTCTGTATCTAAGAGGAATGAGAAATGGGAACCCAGGAACGGCTCAGTGGATATAAGATACTTTTTAAGTCCTAGAATATGTATTTGGCATTTTAGATTTTAATTTAAGTTGAAAATAAAATAGTAAATAAGGTTGAATTTCAGTTGTACTAGTGCAAAACCAGAAAATTCCCACTTTAACAATTTTTTCTTGATGTCCCCACTTCAGTACTTGGAAATTGAAATCTATTTATTGGAAATGAAAATCTATTTCTAAAAATCTACAGCAGATGATAATCCATTTAAAAAACCAGTATTATTTAATTTTCTTTACACACTGCTGCCAGGAACAACACTATCTATGCTTATTGCTCAAAAACCACTGTAGGAAAACCTGCTGCCCACAAACAGTTCTTTGTGTATTTTGGCTTGTGCTCCCATTGCCCTTTTCAATGTGATTGACAAGATATTATTTCACAGTATAGTATCTTAAATGCTATAAATTACCTCAACTGTCTTATTTTCCTTAAGAGATACAATGTAGAATTTAATTTTCCAATTTGCTTAAAGCAGTGACATCCAACCTTTTCAACCTGAGCCCTGAAGCATTATTCCAAAAAGAGCAGTGGGTCACAATTATTCCTTGAGGGCATTTTCTCTGGAAGCAGAGAGGAAGGAAGTGAGCATCACCCCTGGCTCCCTCACTGGGGATCCCAAAGTGTCACCAAGAGACCAGGCTACAGCTATAAAATTGCACAAAATTCCTTAAGCACATTGTGTTTTGCTTGTGATATTGAATTATGCCCAGTGGCAGCCTGAAGGAGCTCTCACATGGCAGCTTTGTCCTGTGACTCCAGGCTGGGATGTACGTGGTACAATGTCCCAAAGTACAAAAGACAGGGTGACCTCATTCCTCCTGCTGAAGTTACCTGCTAACTCAGGTTCCAAACCATTGAGCCAAATCTCGGGCTAATTAATTGCAAATAAACAAACATCACCATTACAGAAACTGGACATTTGCCTACGTCCCTTGTGAGATTGTTTCATAAGAGACAATTTGCACAGATATAAGCAGCAGCAGCAGGCGCTTCCCTGCTGAGCTGTTAACACTGGAGATGATAGGAGGACAAAAATCTCAATATTGACACACTGCGGGACATTTACACCAAACAACCTTGCTGCAGTTGGTAGGACTGTGCACATTTGCAAAGTTATCCTCTGTGGTGTTGTTCCCCACGTTCCCTCCAAGAACTTCTGTCCTGGAGCCAGGCTGCTTCCATGGCCTGGAGTTACTCTGAAGCATCATGTTGTGTCCTCTGGGGTTGTTCATGACAAGCACAAAGGAGAGATTTCTCCTCAATATTATAACGAAAACATAAAGCATCTATTCATGGAAGAATACAAGATACCAGTTTCAGCATACATTTAGCATTCTATTGATGATGTCATCTTGACTTGTGTATCACTAAATGAAGACTTAAAAAACCCTTAATGTCTTCATTTAGGAAGGTATTTGTGTATGAAAAAGAGTTATAATTACTTAACAAATATTTATTTAAGATTTTATCTCTGCCTGAGATTGTTAATATTCACCATTTAGCTTTCGTCTCTATGGCAGTTAAAATGAACTAGTCCTTTTCCATGAGAGTCTGGTGTTAGTGCATTTTTATGATTAAAAAGGCTACTCTGATCCTGACACAACTATCTGAAATATAGGCCTGTACAACAGAGCCTGTAGTAGAGGATGTGGATAAAATTTTAGGCATGTTGATAGGAATAATTGTATTTACATAAGTAATGTTGTGCTCAAAGGCCTCATTGTTCCAGGTGCTGTATCAAGTACATGTGCAAAAAAAGGTCTCAAAAAAGAACACTTTGGAAATCAAATAGACTTGGAGGTAGGACAAGTTGTTTGTTCCTACTTTTATTTTTAATTAGGTGAACAAGACACTTCAGAGGCATTTTTCATACTTATCAGTCTGAAAATAAAACAACTTGCTTCTAACTTGCTTCTAATTGTTGACTATGGATAGTCAACAATTCATTTAAAAGTAGGATGATCAAAACTATGCAATACAAATGTGACATATATTGGATATACATAAGTTCTTATTTTTATTTATATTTGTTTCTTTTGAAATATGCTTACGAGCAAATAATTTAAATAATTTACTTTGCATTTTCCTTTCTATCATTCTTTTTCAGCATAAGAGATAAGTCACTACACAGTCCATATTCTAACTTGCATTTTCACAGAATAAGAACTAGAGAAATACTCTGTGTGTGGGTGTTAGGATTACTTATAAAAGGCAGGACAAATCCCGTTGCATAACTCATAAAATATTCGTATTGACTTTAGCTGGAACTACTCACGAGAGAAGAAGCTGGTTCAATATTTGAAATCTGATATAATTAAAATTTGAGAGCATTTAATTCCAAAACCCATTTAATACATTCGCTGAGTTTCAACTGTATAGCAACTATTTCTGTGCCAGGTGAAAATGCAATTGACAAAAAGAAGTTAAAGATAACAAAGAACCAGATATGAAAATGAAATCCCAGTATGCTGGCAAAACCTTACATCTGGAAGGAAGGCAGGCAGGAAGGGGACCCTCCTTTGAAGGACTAGGACTGGACACTGAAACTGCTGTCTTGTCACAAAACATATTAAATGTTACAGGTGAATTTGGGTAGTAAACATGACAAATCATGGTCTGGAGTGGAACTGATGTTTTATTCTTTTGTTACATATTGCCTTGATATACTTTTTTCCCAAGAAATAGATTATTCACTTTTTAGACAATGTTCACCTGTTCTGTGCAACTTTCTGTAATTTATCCTCCATATACATACAGTTTTACAGCTTCAGGTTGGTCACAACATATGTGGCACAATTTTGGCACATGGTTTAAAAAGCTGCTGTATATGTTTTCTGATTGTTTCAAAAAGATATAAAGTGACAGGTTCTGATTTTTAAATTACATGCCTTATTGGAAACCAAACACTTAAAACAGGGCCAAACATATCTACCCTAGATAAGCATAGTTGTTTTCTTTAGGATTCATGACATTTTTGACAGTTCATTATCAGCATGCCAGTATGTCAATATTAGCTGTTTCCTGGCTGAGGAGAACTATGCAGGTGAAGTGTATGAAATATTCAGTGGATTACAAGTGCCAAAGCAGCCTTCTACCCTGGAATGTACTCAGCCACTTAATACTCAGGTTAGTTAATAGCTGGTGAAGACAGAAACTTTAAAAAAACCCCAGCCTCCCATGCTAAAACTAAAATGCTACCGAACATTTACAGAACAGGAAGGTAAATTGCAGCAAACTGGTATTTCGCCATTCAGTTTGAAAAGCAAATTCCATTGTTGGCACAGTAACTTGCTCCAGGCATGCTCCAGGCTTGCATGTCAACTGAAACCCACGAGGAACTGAACTTGTGGTCTCATGCCACTCAAAACTGGTACCAGAAAAGGCCTTTGTGCTGCAACACAGTAATAGTCAAATCTGAAAGCTACCTTGTCATTAAGTACCTCATCATATCTTCTTGCACATTCTCACCTAAAAGCCACACTTTTCCATTACGTTCTGGTACTCCAAGGGTTTTCTATCCTGCAGGTTTATTACAATCATGTTTAAAAATCTACACATATATTCTGACTTGTGCTTTTAAGATACATGATTAAAACGTGGCAAAATACCTAACTTTCCCATATTAGGAAGGCCTGTGCCAAAGCCTAACCTTATTCTTGGGAACTTCCATCTGTGTTCTGTAAAGGCAACTGAGAATCTGCTTTTATACCGTAACCCTAATAACAGCAACATGTCAAAAAAAATAGTTCTCATAAATGTCACAGGCCAAATTTCAAAGCAATACAACTTGCAGTACAAGCTACCATTATGGGATAAAGTTATGAAGAGTGATTTAAGAAAGAATGAACCTAGAAGGTACTGTCAGTCACTCGGGATTGCAAAATACACTTAAAAATCAAATTTTATACTGGATTGGCTCTTTGTGGGTTTGCAAAATGTCTTGATTTTCCAACAAAATGGAAGGAGATAATTTAACAGGAAACCAGGCATCTGAAAGAGCAGACAATAAAATGGGCACATCTGATAAATTAGTATCCTGGGATTTTCTTTTCCTGGTATTGCTCCTGATATTGGTCTCTTCAGGATTTGTGAGCTATCTTCATATTGGACTCTCCCCGAAGATTAAATCCATGCTTCATTAAAGAACTTCATTGCACTTAAAGGGGTTTATAGGCACCTGAGTAAATTTACAGAAGTCCAGATCCACAGATTCTGTGTTGGGTCTGAGTATCTGTTTTATGGTGCTTTTTTAATATAAATGCTTCTTTTCAACAAATACAAAGACTTAATCCACAAATGTAATGTATTCACCTGGAAAAGGTAAAAAGCCTGCGGGAAGTGCCCAACAGCCTGAGAAACAGCCCTACATTCTATTTTAGTGCAATAAAATCACATTCAGTAACTTATTCCTCATTTTTTAGAAAGCAGAGTGCCAAGCTACTCTAAGTGTCTAGCCATTCCAAGGCTGAAACTAAAGATTAGTGAAAGACTGAAGTAATCAAGTTCAAAGATACTGGTGATAATCAGATGAAACCCATGACTGTTCCTCATTACCTAGCATGGGTATATTACCTTGAGTTAAACCTCCTCCAGTTCTCTGGAGCGTTCATTATTGTTACCCTTGCCCACACTCAAATATGCCGAATCAGTAAAAGGGAATGAAACCTTTCTATGCTATTTAGTCCCACCTCACCTCTAACAATCCAATAGAGAATTTCATCTGGTGCTTTTGCTTGCAATCTGATAAAACACAGATGGTTTGTTCCTGGCATCAGGAAGCAGCTGGGCCCAATCCTGGAAGCCTGCTGAATCCTCTTCTTTCCCCATAAGCAGGACTTTGTACCAACTCACTATTCCAACAGGATGTATGCATCTTATACACACTATAGAAGAAAAAAATAAACCTAAAGCCAGATTAATTTGTGTTTGTGTGTGTGTGTAGAGTCCCAGTGAAACCCAAAGTCCTTCCAGTAATTACAGAGGGAATTCAGTCTATTAGATTTCAATACAGGTAAAATACAGTCAACAAGGTAGAAAATGCTTTTCAAAGGGGCTTTTGCCAATTAACAGGGTTTTTTTTTGTTTGGTTGATTGGCTGTTTTGGGGGGTTAATTTGGGTTTTTGGTTTTGTGTTGTTGATGGTTTGTTTTATTTTGTTTTTGTTTTGTTTTTTTCCTTTTTTTATTCAAGAGGCTGTTCCATCTGACTGGTCAAAATCTGAGGGTTCTTTTTTTTAATCTGACAAGTAGACATAACACTCTAGTGAACAGCAAGAGGAGAAAAGGTCTTCCTGAAAATACTGCTTAGGTATTTGGCATAGGATGAAGTCCAAAAGGAAGTGAATTAATTTCCTAAAAGCCCTGCCAAAGACCAATGTATCTAATAAAAAAGAGGAGTTACTTGACCCAAACAGTCAGAAGAAGAACTCCCCTCCAGACACCGAGACACAATAAGAAACAGAGAGGCAAAGTCTATGAAAGGGTCAGGCATCTCATTTTCAGAAACTTACTTTTACTTGACAAGTAAATAAAATCCTGACAGTTCTTGGTTTTTTTTATCTTCTCAGAAGCTTGATCTTTCTTTTACCATAGTGATGTTTCTAGACAGACAATATTTCTGACCCTTAGTTTACAAAACTAAATCCTAGATTTTATGGAGAATTTGAATGGGATCACTTTCTATTTATTTTGGGCTCTTCTTGGACTATTCAGATAATGTTGATTTTTCCTAATGGCATGGACATTTGCAAAAGTAAGGCAATACAAAGCCCAGGACTGGGGAACACAATTTTACAGAAAGTAAAGCAGGAGAATTTCTTATTTTGTACAATAGGTTCATTGATTGGTTATTGATAATGGGTGATTTATACTGCATATAGTATTTTCAAAGTCTTTTGCAGTATTTATCATTACTGTATGTTTGAATCTGAAAGGTGGGTTTTATCCATACAAACTACCATTATTACTCAGAAATTACCAAATATCTTTGCTCCCTATCTGTGCACTGCTGGATACAGTATCTTCCCCAAAAGTGTATGTATGCCATTTTCAAAAGTTGGTACAGAAACACTCTACTGGAAGCACATGATATTAGAACAACACACATTTCTTTTTTCAAACATTAAAAGTCATTCTGTGACAAAACACGTGGACAAAATCTAACCTTACGACAAGAATCATCACTTTATCTTTTAAAAATACTTCACAATCTTTCCTCTATAAAGCTCATGTGGTGCTTCTTCCACAACCTTCTTCCATTTTTACTAGATAATTTTATTTCCAATATAGACTAGCTTTTTTGTCCATTTCTACATTACTCTGTTTGACTCAATGCTGTTCTTTAGTTTAAGAAGTTTTATTTCTTCCATTTCTTTTATTCTCCTAATATATTGATGAAGCCCAGTAATTTTTCAACTAGAGACAAGCATCTTTCTTTCATGACACAGATGGTGCATAGTGATGATCATCCTAGCAGTTCTTCTCAGAATCCCTCTTTCTCCAAGAGAAGCTGCAAGAATTAACTGGTTAAAAGTCTTCAGCACCAAATAATAATAAAAAAAAATATTCACCCTGATCACCATTATGCACATGAATGCTAACAATCATCCTTTCAAAGTGCAAACTAATAACTTGTTTTGAGTTTGGAAAGAAATTAAAAAAAAAAAATTAAGAAGTGCTAGGAAGCAGACAGACTATTTAACGTAACTCAGTATGAAATCTCAGGAGATAATTGAATACTACAGCACCTTGAAGAGTGGTATCCAAGTAAATTCAGTTCTCCAGAGGTACGATAATCTAATTTCCCTGACGCTTGTCTCAGGGCTGTTTGAAAAATCTTTAATATGCAAAAACCGCCTGACACTTAAGAAGAAGGCAGATGAAATATGGAGCTCAGAGAGCAGAACAGTGGTTTCCAATGAATCAATGAACATCGTGAGTTACGCACAGTAATCTGTTACTCTTTGGAATGTGTACTAATAAAGATGAGTGGTTAAAAAAATCTATTTAGGCAGCCTTTTTGGTGGGGGTAGGGAAAGGCACAACTCATGCATGAGAAATACTTTCACATGCCTGTCATGTCTTCAGTATTGCTTTTTAAGAAACCATTATGATATATATCATAAACATAAAGATGAAGAAATACCATTTTTTCCCTCCTCTTAGTAATGAATCCAGATGTGGTAAGATTTTATACAGGCTAAAGATGAAGCTGTAATTGCCAAAAAAAATTACTCCTTCATTCATGTTTTGAGGAAAAAAACAACAGAAGGCATGAAAAGGAGAGTAAAATGTAAAAAAAAAATTCTCAAAGAGACTTAAAAAGAAAAATGCACACGTATGTAAATTTAGAGAATAATTAAACGACACAAAAATATTTTAAATGCCTTAATATACACTATTCCACTCTTTCTAACACAGTTCTCTGGGGAAGAGGAATAAAAACAGTAATGTTTATAGTACACAATATCCTTACTAGTACTTAATGTGTTCCTTTCTCTGCCTCCTAAATTCTAAATGCTAAAAAAGGTAAAAACTACATTAAATTCTCCAAATCCTTTGCTATCATCCTCCCCAATATTTTGATCTCTAAATTTGAGAGATGCATGTTTGATGCCTGAACTGTTAGAAGGATAAGGAAATGTCCATCTGTCTGCATTGGACAAAGATTTATTGCCAATGGTTCAGTGCCCAAATGGACATCAGTAATGAGCAGTGTTCCTCAAGGGTTCATATTGGGACCAATAAATTTAATATCTTCACTAATGATGCAGGCAATGGGACGGAATGCCTGCTCAGCAAGTTTGCACATCACACCAAGCTGAGCAGTCCAGCTGATTTGGTAGAGGGATATGGTGCCATCCAGAGGAACTTTAAAGGCTTGAGAAGTGAACCCATGAAAAACTCAAGAAGTTCATCAAGCCCTGCACCTGGGTCAGGGCAATCTCAGTATCAATACAAACTGGAGGGATGAGTGGGTTGAGGGCAGCCCTGATGAGAAAGTCTTGCCAGTACTGGTGGAGGAAAAAATTGGACATGATCTTGCAGCCCCGAAAGCCAACCACATCCTCAGCTGTACTGAAAGCAGCGTGGCCTGCACGTCGAGGGAGATGATTTTCCCCATCTACTCTGAGCTTCCCTGAGATCTCACCTGGAGTAGATGTCCTGGTCTGAGACCCAGTACAAGAAAGAATGGATATGTTAGAACAAATCCAGAGGATTGCCAAAAAAATGGTCAGAGGGCTGGAACAGTCAGAGATGGAGAGAGCTGGGGTTGCTAAGTCTAGACAAGACAAGATTTCGGGGAGACCTTATTACATCTTTCAATATATAAAGTGGGCTTATAAGAAAGGCGGAGAGAGACTTTTTGCCAGGGCCTGTAGTGGCAGGACAAAGGACAATAGTTTTAAAATGAAAGAGGGTAGATTTAGGTTGGATATAAGAAAGAAATTCTTTACAGTGAAGAAATCTTTTCCAGTGAGGCTGGTGAGGCACTGGAAGAAGTTGCCCAAAGAAGCTGTGGATGTCCCATCACTGCAACTATTCAAAGGCCAGGTTGGAGGGGACTCTGAGCAACCTGATGCAGAGAAATATGTCCCTGCCCATGACAGAGAGGTTGGACTAGATGATCTTTATTAGTCTTTTTCAACCCCAACCATGCTATGATTTTATGAAAATAGAAGTATTTAAATTATAGGCAACAAGATCTACTAGAGAAAGAAAGAATATTTATTTCTCAAAAGGATCTCCTAAAATGCAAAGACAGCACTAAAAAATATTTTAAAAAATCCTACAGAAAACAGTGGGAATTATGCATTCAAGTGCTTTTGCAGACCTAGTCTTGCATGTTGACCATGTTGCTGGGGGTTGGGCTGGGCATCAGCCTGCAGGTGGTGAGCAATTGTATTGTGGATCACTTGTTTCTCTTGGGTTGTATTCTCCCTCTTGTTTCATTACTATAATTATTGTTAAAATCATTAGTATTATTATATTTTGTTTTGATTCAAGTATTAGAATCTAATTATCTCAATTCACAAGATTTACTTTTTCTTTCTGATTTTCCTCCCCACTGGGGGTTGGGGTGGTGGGCAGTGAGTGAGCAGCTGCATGTAGAAACCCCAACAGCCCCTAAAGCACACCACCCAGCACCAATACTTGGCTGCCAACTGGGGTTTGTACAGATAATCACAACTCTTTCAGCATAATTAATGCAACCCACAGTACACCCACCTTAGCAATCATGCACCCAAACTGTATCTCAGTTGTTGATAGCATAGAAGAAAATGCCAAAAGCCCAGATAAAGTCCAACTAAATACATCTACTCACAACTGTACTGGTTTCACCCTTGTCCACGGAGTCAATATTTTGATCATAGAAAGCCATCAAATTGTTCAGACACACTCTTACTCTGGTAAATCCATGCTGACTATTCCAAATCACCTCCTAGTCTTTCACACACATGCAGACCAGGTACTCCATAAGTGTTTAGCAGACTGAGCCAAAGTCTGTTTTGGCAGAGCCATGAACCTCCTCTTGAAAAACAAGACTGTAGAGAACAGACTTTAAATTATGTCAACTGGTTTCTTCAATACCCTTGGATAGAAACCATCTAGTACCATGGGTCTGAATAAAAACAATTAAAAGGTCTCTGACACAGTCCTTCTTCATTCCAATTCTGACACTTTGCTTTTTGATTTAGAGGGCCTGAGCGCAGATCTTCCCTGTAAAAATCAGGACAAAAAGGCATTGAGATTTTTCTGTACTTGTCTACTCTTCCACTGCTCATTGGACAGTGGGCTCACATGGGGTTTTTTAATCCTTCTTCTTCTGCCAATACACTTTCAGACTCACTTTACACCCCTTTAGTTGACTCTTGTTCTACTCCACAGGTCCATGCTTGAGCCATGTTTTTGTAGTCCTTCAGAGAGCCTGTCCTTGCTTCCATCTTCAGTGGACCTACTTTTGAGCTCTGTCAGGAGTTCCCCATTCAAGCACCCATTCAAGAATTTAAACTTTGCAGTTTAAATTCCTTAATTCCTTCCTGCCATGCTTGCTTGACTTGCTGCACATCAAAAAGGATAATCTCGGTGCTTTGAGGAAAATGTCCTGGAAGATGAACTGGCTGCCTGGACCCCTTCCTCTACAGGGAAGAAGTCTGTTGGACCATGCCAAGAAGATCCCTAAATGAACTGCTCTCCTTAAAGCCAGGGCTCTGACTCTTCTATTTTTAACACAAAGATAGAAGAGATAGACTCTTCTATCTTTGTGTTAACTTCATAAACACAGAGTTGCTGTTTATAAGGCTGCCATTGCCTTGCCCACCTCCAGCCTTACCCTTCCTTGCTTGTAGCTGCAGGTTTAACAGGTCTACCCTGGTTATAACCTTCACTGCCTGTTTCAAGAAATCATCTGGATGTGCTTCAGAAATCTCCTATTTTGCTTGCATTCTACCTTATTGCATCTTGACCACTTATCAGGGCAGCTGAAGTTCCCTGTGAGTATCAGAACCTGCAATTTTGAGGCTTCCTCCAGCTGCCTAAAGGTTTCCTCCACTTCCACTTCTTGACTGCATTTAGCAGAGGTACCATCACATCTGCTTATCTGTCTTTTGCTCCTCACCCCCATGCTCCAAGCCATTTGGCCCATAGGGAATTTCCTGGAAGTGCAGTAATCCCTTTGCACAGAGCACAGCACTGGATCCTATCCATCTCCTCTGTGCCCTGTAACCCTCCCATCCTCTTAGTCACTGCACTTTCTGTAACCCGCTACATCGGTGCCCATACAGAGACACCTAATCCCACCTGCTCGTTCCATATGCTCTCTGAATTCAGGCACAGACAACTGGGGTGCGACTACAGCCACAATTTTTTCACCAGGTGAGAACATGAGAGCCTCTCCCGCTACTCTGTTCCCCTGGTGCTTTCTCATAGCCTGCTTTCTCACAGCCTCCCAATTCCCCTTCAAGTGCTCTGATACATTCTTAAATAAACAGATATGCAGATAATTTTGATTTTTAGGCCTAAATGTGACAGTTCAGACTAGGAATCAAATTAATTTTTATGTTATCAGAACATAAATGTGCCTCAAATTATTACTATTGCTCCTTATTATCTTTTTCCTCCTTCCTTTACTTAAAATGAGCTCATTTAGCTTACATTTTAAAATAAATTCTTAGACTAAAGCAAGGCCTCAAAAGCAAATTGTAGACTCCCAGTAATAGTATTATAAAAGAATATTTACTGTTGTAGTATAAACAACAAATAATTGTGGTATCATGAATCATCATTGCTAAGGAAACCATATTTGTATTAGTTCCTATTCATTGTTCGCTTTAGATCCTTATCAGAAATATATTATTTTGCAACACTTCTTGGAGTATCCTCTAAAATCCCTGTATATGAGTTAAAGCTGAAAATCTGAATACTTGTCCGATTAGATTGGATTTTTTTCCCTATAAAAAGACCAATAATAGGGTGAGATTCAACTTGTCAAAAATACATTACATATATTCCATTTTCTCTCTTTATTTCCCCATTAATTTCTTTCTTTTCATTTCTAGGCATTAAAAGTGGTATAAAACGATCAGCAGTCAATGCAGTATGTCTCTAGCCTTGCATTAGCTCACATAGCAGGCCTGATAAATTGGCTATGATTTCAGGACTTTATATAGCTCTCATTATCTTTTTCTGCAGCAAAGAAGCTTTGGAAAAGCAACATCCCTCCTTTTGCATATTGTACTCTAAATGTAATATAAACCAGTTATATTAGCACCTACCTATATAATTAGTGGAACAAAGCTCTTAAAAGAACAATTTAATACAGACCCTTCACACATTAAGTCAGTGTTATGCCCTTTTTACTCTCAAGGAATTGCTGAATTCCCAACCCACACACTTAATATAAAAATAAAGTGGCAATGAGGCTACAGTGAAAGAAAAAAAAAAGATTGTGTTTGCCTTAGGAGTATTTACTTTATAAGCTTATAAGTATGAATAAACAGGTATATGCTCTTCATACACATTAGGTATCATGCTTTCCTCCCAATCAGAACTTGAATTTGCACTAACCCTACATCCATTTGCCTTTACAATTACTACTTTAATCTCCTTTCTTTCTAAGCTTTCTGAATCCACTGCTTACATTCCCTTTAAGCATATTTGTCTGCCAGGTCCCTCTCAGATCATCTTGTCTGCTTTCCCACCTACCTGTCTGTATCAGCTAAAGTTTCTGCTTAAGCATTTAAATCTGTATTCTGTCCCTACTTTCCTAGATATTTAACCATTGTCAAATGTATAACCTGTGCATTTGTGAGTCTAGCCTGCATTTTGATAGATGAAAATTGTCCCCTGCCTTTCTACTCTTTCCTCATGAACTCAGGATCACATGAATAATTTTCCTTTTTGACCTGCCTATTGACTTAAATAGCGTGACAACATAAACGGCATATCTTATTTATACAGCAGGCTCTTAACCTACACATCAGAACTCTAATAATTTATCACATTAAACATGCTAATGGTAGAATATTATCTTTGCAGTTTAAATTCCTTAATATTTGCATATTGTATCCAGACTGCAGTCCAAACTCACCATAGCTTCAACCCCTTTTCTCATCTATTTCAACATTATTTATTAATTTCTGAAATACATAATTTTTTCCTCATTCATATCCATCCATAATATTACTCAATGTCTCTTAGCTTATTGTTATGGTGATAATATCCCTTTCTTTGTATTCCTGTTATTCTGCTCTTCTTTCCTTATGGCATCAAATTTAAATATTTCTCTCCACTTTCAAGGCCCTTTCTGATGAGCTCCACTGTATTATCATTTATTTCAGAGATGATGATGATTGGTGATGCTAATCTCACATCCACTTACTAAATTTTCCAGCTTTTAACTCAGCTTTCTCCTTTGTGGCTCTGCAGAATCCGTGAGGCTGAACAGAATCCCTGCGAGCATTTGCTTACTCACCTTTTTACCCTCCCTCAAATACTGCTTTTCCATGCCACCTGCAAGAAAGCTTGACAATGAGCAGACTGCCATGATGCTGAGAATACTTTTCATGCCTCCTTGTATGACTGAATTCTCCCATCTTTTGCTCTTGTCCTGTTTAATGCCTAGATGTAATCACTTTAAGCAATGGTGATGTCTTTCTTTTGTACTCCTGTGCATAAGTAATTTACTACAGTTCTCAAGTGCTATGATGATACCAACAAATACTCATATGAACATACTACTTCCATTTTCCTGGTAGTTTGCCTTTGAGTAGTTCTGCTGTTAATTCCATTCTAAAATTGTTGCGCTATCAATCCATTAAGGTTTTTGAGGAAGACCCATTTTTGGAATGTTTCTTGAGCAGTCAGGAAACCTCCATGCAATATGACAAAAAATGGTCAAAAAAAGCAAGCTCCCAATCAAAGCATAACATGAAGAGTAGGCATAGCCCACATTGTCTTGACTCACTTCTTATTATGCTTAATGAATCGCTTGTCAGCTATCTATGCGAACCACGAATTCTCTATCTGAAAAGCTGGAATCTTAAAAACAAAGGCTTTGAATAATACTAGATGAAAAAATCACCTGGATATTTTGTTAGCAGCTATTCCATCCTACCAGAGGCAAAAAATAGTCATGACTATGCCACACTCCCACATTAATTGCTTTCAGCATCTCTACCATCTGTAAGTGAATCTTTGGGATTGAATGCTCTTCTACAGAGCAGAGAAATCAGAGCACTGTGCAATGGTCCTCAGCCATTTTGTACCTGGGCCTTGTTGCTGCCACCTTCTCCAATTTTGCAAAGTTTCCCTCAAACATCTTCACAGCCAAATGAAGCTAAAAGCTGTATGCCAGAGTACATTGAGAATCAGAAGAAAAGAGTGAAAAAGGAAAAGAAATAAGAAATAAACCCTCTGCTGTTCATTTGCTAATGCACAGGGTTTACCAGGTAACAGTGACGATTCAGTACAACCAGTAGTTGTATTTTTTGTAAGTGCAAGAGAAGCCAGAAAGTCAAATTACAGCTGCAAGAAAAAACAAAGTAGGATGCTTCAGTTTGTTCCTCTCTCTATGTTTCTGCATGTATCGTACATTGAATGTACAATGAAATCTATTTCATAAGAGGAGTGCTATTGAGCAAGCTGCAGTTTTCACGCTTTGGAAAATTGTATCTGACAGATATTGAAGAGGAATCATCTACAGTTGGTTATTTTGGCCTTCTACATGTAGCTGACATCATTTTAGTAATTCAGGGGGCGAGAGGTTTAAATAAAAATGTGAACTCTTTTAGCATAATGAATAGTTCAAAAAGGCAAAAAAAAAGGGCATCAGTTTATGTCATAAACTGGCTTCTTGCCTGCTCCAGGGATGTGACAGAAGACATATAGACTTTATTCTCTCCACAAACAAAGTCATTTGCCATGTGATTTGACAAATCACAAAATAGAAGAAATGAGGAATAAACTCTCTGTTTAATATTATCACTTCTTTTATAACGTTCGAATTTCTTTTTCATAGACTTAATAGCTTCTAGCATTCCTGTATCTCAGCATCTCAAAAACTGTGCCCGTTTTTGCAACAGAGACCAGGTATTAACCCCATTTTACAGACAAAGAACTTGGACAGCCCCTATTCACTTCATGGAATATTAATGTTTTTAATATGTAGCTGTATGCCAAGGCCTGGTCCTTAATAGGTACCTGGAGATTATGTATTTCAGTGGGCCCAGGGTAGGTATAATGGAGCCATTTGTAGAATACTTGCATGTTATAAGGCAACATCATACTGTTTTTCAAAACAGAAGGGAACTATTAATAAATAAAATTAATGACTAAAAACTGACAAATAAATTCTGCCATGTCATTATTGAACTATATGGGACAAATTATATTACTATGATTCTGTGAAGACTATGAAGGGTTTCAATGACTACTTACAAATATGTCGCCTTTCATGGAATAGGTATAATTTGATCACTGTTAAAAAAACACTGCAGGAAAATTTTGTATAAACCACTTCAGAAACGTAATAATTTTTTCTGCTCATACTTTGTTGCTTCTTTTTTCTCAAACCCATGCAATACTTATTGCTGGATTTTTTTTTTCATTTTCATCATCAAGATCCTCATTAATTTTGCTATTTTTAGTACTTTAATAATATTGATTCCATTCTGATGATGCAGCATTGCTGTTTCTATTTCCAAAGTATGCATGTCACTGTTCTATACCAGACTGACATATTTCAGTATACATGTGAGACAGCCTGTTTCCAAAAAGGAGGATGATGCTATTACTTCCTAACCTCCCTCACTTTCAGTTTTTAACTTTATCCTGGCACAACGACTCAAAATCAGATCTAGAAAAAATGCTTCCATTTTAAAATTGCAGCCTGGCTGTTGTTGACAATGTAGTATTGAATAAATGTAGTTGTTTTTTTTCTTCCCTCTAGTGCTTTCATCCTGAGTTCACGGAATTGTCAGCCTTTACATACAACAGCTGCACACAAGCAGTGACAAGGAGAGACTTCAGTGGCTACAAGTGCTTCTGCTTCTCATTATGCTATCTCATCATATCCTGCATTTTTGCAAAGTCACAACACAAATGCATCCAGATCAGATGTTGTCTCAGTTACAGCACAGGGCCTGAAAGAAGCATCATTTCAGGGAGAGACTTCTGACATAATCACACAGTTCGTTCAGGAATGTACACTGCTGTCTGCCTAATTATCCCCCCTCCTTTTCTGACTTTGATCCTCCTTCCACCCCCAAATCAGGACCCATAACACCTTTCTGTGGACAACATTGGAAAAATTTACTGTGTGAACACATCAAACAATGAAAATCTGAATGAGCAACTTTCAGGAATAATAAATCACAAAAAAGGTAGCTATAAAATGATAATTAAGTACAATAAAGCAGTAGTGGGAAATGCTAAGTTCTGCATATACACAGCAAATAGAAATTACAATCTGTGAGAACAATAGTTCAAATTTTCTGGCATACGGACACTTAAACAATTGTCTGATGTTGGATGTTCTGCATTAATATATTTATGGTTTGGAGGAGCTATACTAAGACTAAAAATGTTCCTCCTGCATAGTAATTCCATCAGGAAAAACACAATAAAAGGTACTACTGATGTTCATAAAAACATAAATTCAGTTATGAAGCCTTAAGCTGTGTAAGAGGTGCTCAACTTTTAAAAGAAAATAAATAAAGAGCTGTCTTTGTTGGAGGAAAGTTAAATTGTTACAAGCAACCTATCAGGAGCAATTATGCTGATTCATGTTGTAAACATCATTCCAATGTATGCCCACCAGAAAATGCAGAAGCATGACATTTAGTGCATCAAATTTAGCTTTGTCATTGCCTTATCTACAGGGTAGAGAGCTTCGCACACATCCCCCAGGAGAGAAAAATATCCAGTTAAATCTTCAAAAATACCCTTTAGTTATAACTTGAAAACCAAATTTCAGTTGAAGAAAGAATTATTTCAGAATTTTCTTTTCAGCATTTCACTACACTCTACATAGACAGAGTGCACTGCAGTTCTATAAAACAGCCATTGTGCCAACTTATCTAATCACAGCCACATGAAAAGAAGCCTCTGAAATTTATTTAGATCACATAGTCAGCATGATCCCTGAATAAGGAAAATGTGTAATTGCATAGCTCAGGGGCAGATTCGGGTGTGCACGGTGACCCAGAAAGTCACATTTCAGTGCCCTGCTTCCTCCTCGCAGTGGAGCAGCCGGAGCCAGGCATGCACCAGGTGTACTGAGATGCCCTCCTGCCAGCCCAGCTGCTGCGAGGAGAGTGCTCAGAGACACAGCATTGCTGCCTCCTTTACACTTCCTCCATTAGCTCACATAGGTGCAGCACACTGGGGAAACAGCCCCCATCTACAAAGGCACTGAAGCAAAAAAATTCAGCCCTCAGCATTGTGTGTTTGCATATCTAAGAAGTGGGACATTTGCATGCCATTAGATTATCCCTACTCCTTGTGCTACCAATTCCTCACACACTATTCACTGAAGCCAGAACAAAAATCCTGACACTCACTACTTTTTCAAGAACTGTTACTGCATCGGGTGTCTCAGAAAAGGATGGGCTGAGGTGGAGGGGAGATGATAATCTACAGAGTACAGAATGGAGCAGTGCCACAGCTTGTTTTTCCCTCTGCCAACAGGGTGTATAACCAGCGAAGTCTAACACAATGTGCAGTTTCTGTCTCTGCTGTTAGTTTTACCTCAAGGCAAAGAAAAAAATTGTCATTTTATAAAATTATACTACTGACACCATAACTAAGATTGAAAAAGGCTATTACTGTTGTAAGTGACTCCAAATAAGGTTCTTTATTCATTTTGAATAGCTATGCACAGTAAAAGAAAGACAGGCCCAATGGATACAGGCTCCAGACCCAGAATTTTCAATCCTCATAATGAAGGTAATAAAAAGGGGAGACTTCTCAGAGATCTGGGATCCTTATCATTGGAGATACTAAAAACTGATTAGAGAAGGTTTTGAGCAACCTTTCTAAGGCTGAATTTCGCCCATATATTGGGGGTAGGAGAATTTTCACGTGACATCCAGAGATCTCTTCTAACAAAAATTATTCTGTGATTCTGTGATTTTAGCAGGGACATCAGTCTGTTTTGCTGTCGACTCAGATGTGTTTGCATGGCCGGGTTTTGGTGGCAGAGAGAGCTACAAGGGTGACTTCTGTGAGAAGCTGCCAGAAGCTTTCCCCATGTCCAGCAGGGTCAATGCCAGCTGGCTCCAAGATGAACGTGCTGCCAGCCAAGGGCCCATCAGAAATGATGGTAAATCCTCTGTGATAACATATTCAAGTAGAGTAAAAAAAGTAAAAAAGTTACGGCACAGATGTAACTGCAGCCAGAGGAGAGCGCAGTGAGAACCCGTGAGAGGAACAGCCCTGCAGACACCAAGGGCAGCGCAGAAGGAGGGGCAGGAGGGGCTCCAGGCACTGAGCTCAGATTCCTCTGCAGCCCATGGCACAGGTCACAGGGAGGCAGCTGTGCCCCTGCAGCCCCTAGAGGACCATGGGATGCAGAATCCACCTGGAGCCCATGGAAGAGATCCACACCAGAGCAGGGGATGCCTGACAGAGGGCTGTGACCCCATGGGAGGCCCGTGCTGGAACAGGCTCCTGGCAGGGACCTGCAGACCCGTGGAGAGAGGAGCCCATGCTGGAGCAGGTTTCCTGGTAGGACTTGTGACCCATGCTGGAGCAGCCTGCCCTTGAAGCACTGACCCTGTGGCCCATGGAGCAGCAGTCTGGGGAGCACTCTTGCCTGCAGGATGGACTCACAGTGCAGCAGCTTGCAGAGAACTGTTGTTCCACATATGGCAAAATGCCCAGGTGATGAACACAGTCCAGTAACTCATGTCTGGAACCCCTCAGTTCTCATTGAGTCAGACTGATGGGAGCAGTAAGAGGTGCTGCATTTCTTCACCATTTATGTGGTGTCCATCAGAAACATGATGATTTACAATTCAAAGAAAAGAAAGAAGAAACTAGACATAAAGAATGTAATGTTAGAAATTCTGCCCATGTCTAACAAGACAATCTCTCATCCTCTTTTCATCTGTGCTCCCATTTTTAACACTGCATCAAGTCTAACAAAGTATGAAACCCATGTAAGGACAGAATACATAAATGCAATCCAAGATGAACAAAACATCCAAGACTTAGCAGGGATGTTCATCAAAACTGTAGTACCTGTGGTATTTTCTCAATGAAGAAGATGGAAGTTTTTCTCATATACTAACTCAAGGCTTAAAATGAATTCTAATAGCAACTAAACAGGGCTTTTTGTTCATTCATTTTTTGTTTGGTTGGTTGTTTTTTGTTTGTTTTTTTTTTTATTTTTAATTTTAGCAGCCAGATTAATCCTTTAAAGGGGATTCCCCAGTTTTTCATTTTAAAACTGCAACTGGGGCAGACCCCTATCAGCTTAAGAATCAGCCAAAAGGAAAATTATATTTCCTTTAATTTAACTACATGTTCTTTGATTAAGTCTTACAATGTAATTTGTACATGAGCTGTTTCCAAATGAATGTCTGTTTCTAGTAAAAAATTACTAGGAACATTTTAGAGGATCAGCTTTCTAGTTAATATTCTTTCACTCATTAACAAGAAATACCTTTTTTTATTTTTGCAGGCTCTGAATGTGAACTAGTGCTTGGGCTGTTCTGATTATTTATAATTGCATTATTCATTATTAGGATGTTGCTATCAAGCACTTTGTTGTGACATTGAAAATCTGCAAATACGTATCTACTATGTGAAAAAAAAGTTCCAGAGGGCAGACTTTGGCCTGTTTAGCAGTTCAGTTGACAGAATCCCTTGGGAGGCAGTCCTGAAGGGCAAAGGAGTCCAAGAAGGTTGCACGTTTTCCAAAAAGGAAAGCTTAAAGACACAGGAGCAGGTTATCCAAATGTGCTGAAAGATGAGCTGGCAGGAAGACCCACCTGGCTGAGCAGAGATTTGGCCAGAACTCAGGGTAAAAAGGAGACTTTAAGAAGGGCCAGACAGCTCAGAGGGGCTACAAGGATGTTGTGTGGTTATGAAAGGAGAAAATTAGAAGGGCCAAAGCCCAACTACAACTTAATCTGGCTACTGCTGTAAAAGACTAAAAGATGTTTCTACAAATGCATTAGCAACAAAAGGAGGGCTGAGGGAGAACCTCCATCCTTTACTAGATGAAGGGGAAAACATAATGACAAAGGCTGAGGTACTTAGTATTAGGTACCTCTCTGCCTCACTCTTTATTAGTAAGATCAGTTTTATGCCAGGTATCCATCCATTCTCTGAGCTGGAAGACACAGATGGGGAGAAGATTGAAGTCCCATAACCCAAGGAGAAAGAGTCAGCAACCTGGCACACCATGTACACAGGTTTTAGTTTCTTTCTGACAAGATCTGGCAGTCATTTGACTGTTGTCTAAATAATTCAGCTGGAGTTCAGCTGTGCATAGTGGAAGGAGCAGCACCTATTCCTAATTAGTGGATCATGATAACATAGTTATTCTCTATAGGGTGAGCAGCCCATAGTTAGAATAAAAGTGTCATGTAGAGTAGAATGGGTAGAGGTGAAGTGCAGGTGCCTGATGCTCTAGCCACAAATCACAGTGGTCAGTGGCTGGTCACTTTGTCAGCTGAAGTGACTGTCAAGGATAACAAAGAGAACAGAAAAAAGAGGTAGGACAGAATTGGAAACCAGTGAAGAAAGACCAAGTAAGACAATTTTTCTCAAAGCAGCTTGGTAATTGATAGTTTATCACAAGCATTACTTTTAGATAAGTGCTAAGAATACACACAAATACTCCTTGCTAAGCAATGTAGATGTGTAAGACCTAATAACAACACTAAAGATCTATGAAAAACTTGGTTTAAAACTTCACTGAAGGCGATTTTAGTTTTTTAGACTCATTTCCGTCTTTACATATATGTGTACCTCATTACATTTGAAGCGTGACCTTTTGGAGCTACCAGAAAACAGGGGAATTTGTTTGCCTGTCTAATTTTCATTAGACACTAATTAGTTGCTACAGTATTCACAGAACTTTTACTCCACTAGTTCAGAAAATAAGATTCTATTTTTTCATGGGTTGATGGCTGTCCTAAAGACTGATTATGGAAGAAGCCTCAACATTTTCTAGGATATGAGTTCTCTTTTTTTTTTCCTTGTTCTATATATTTGAATAAGTTTTTCACTCTATGGCTAAAGAGTTTGCAGTAACTTTGACTGTCATGGCACCAGATATATTAGTATCTTTCACACCACTTAGGCAACATAATACCAAATGATTCAGGAACACACACATCTTTTTTTCTATTCTCTCATCATCTACATTTACAATTTTATTGCTCCCAAACCCAGTAATATTAGCTGTTCAAAAAGTAGCTTGATATTTAGTTTTTAGCATTTGAATGTTCTGATTTTCCACACAGACATTAGCCAGCTGTACTACCTCAATGGCATCACCTGATGGTGAGTTTTACCAGTTAGCAACAGAAAACGTGGGAGCTGCTTCCTGTGAGGAAACTATGTGATTTGGCTTGAAAATCAGAATGAAATGCTACTTCCCCACAAAAATTAGATTTTCAATTTATGTTGTCATTAGTTTTAAAAGCAATTTGTTAGCTTTGTGGTAGTTTTTCAATCAGGAGCCAAAAGATTGATTACTTCTCAGTGTTCTTTTTGCTGAAGTCTCTTCTCTTATGTAGCTTATCTTAAAACTCTAAGACCTCCTGTCACCTAGGATGAATTACCACAGTCCAACCACACTGAATGCAATTGGGCAAACTATCCAAGAGAAATTTGGGCCAGAGAATTTTTATAGACAGGTTTTATATCACCGTATTTGAGAGTCATCGCCATATTTTTCACTTTGCAGCTTATAATATTTGACACTAAATCCCAATCCATCCAGAATCCTACCTCTTATACTATGCAACACCAGCTGCTTCACAAGAAGGCCAAAAGGCAGTTGCTATGTTTTATACTCTCTATCAGTTTTGTCAGGCTCCCTTACATTCAGATACTGGCTTGAAATCTGCCATGAGTTGTCCTCCTTGTAATAGTTCTTCTACTCAAGAGTATAACTCAAGATATTGTTACTCATCACAGCCTCCAATTGGTAATTGAGGTATGCTGCATTTATACCTTCAGCAATATCCTGTAAGTGTCATTTTTGTGGTATACTTCAAAACTGTATACAAAATCCAAGAGTTTTGAAATGGCCTCCTTTCCATGGCTGTTTCAATCTAGAAAATCTATAGATCTATAAATCTACCATATCTTTGTTCATATGCACTCAAATGGAGAAAGAGAATTGGTCTTTTGTAACAATAGCTTTATTCTCTTTATTAGCTTCTGTATTTCCTCTGACTAATTTCCAAGGCAATGAATAACATCTACAGCTATCTGTGCCTGATGTTCAATTGTAAGCTTCCTTTCCCTTTAGTGATAGTCCTGTAGTTACAAAATTTTACATTTCCCAGCATCTGAATTCATCTCACTATGCATTTTCTGAGCCTAGGACTTTTTAGTAGTTCTTTTGTAATCTTACCAAGCAAAAATAAAAGTTTGATATCCTTATTTTGCTTTCCGTTCACTAAATTTATGAAGTCTTGTTGGCTATTAAAATTCTCTCACTGAGTGAATCCTCTGCACTCCGCATTTTAAGCAGTTAGACTTAGGTGTCAGTTTGCACTTTGATTCATTAGAAGAAGAATATAGTGGCAATTTGTTGCTAAAGATCAAAACCAAGTGTTAGATCTAATTTGAAAAGGACAAGGGACAGCAAGAAAAAGATAAATGGAATGGCTTATTAAGTTTTACTAGCAACAGGTAGTGACTTGCAGTGTTCAATGTTAACCAAATGTAAGCATTATACTAAACTGCATGCATGGAAAGTTGAGAGGGATTACAGCAGTTTGAAAAAAACTCTGGAAATTAAAGTCTCCATTGATCTGCTTAACCAAAAGTCATCCATTATTTATTAACTAAAGAATTAAACAGAAGATTGCAATAGTTCAAAATTACATGCATTAAAATATCCTAATCTGCAAATAAAGAATATTTCAGGCAGTCTCTGCCATACATTTCTCCAAGTTGCCTGCTACTGGGCAGACTTTGTCACCACTTTCAGAGATATACATTTTCCTTTATAAAAAGGCAAAATATTGTGTTCCAATCATTAAAGTGAAAATATCTTTGCAAAAGATCTTCACATCTAGTACAACTTCTTTGTACTTTTTCAGTTGTTTCTCTGCGTAAGAGCAGTGGCTATCAATGGCTCTACTTTTCTTCAGCAATGGAAAAAAAAAATCAATTGCTCATAGGCCACTACTATTTTTCCTTCCTTCAAGCTGTGTCATAATCCATAAAGAAATAATCCATCACTGCAGTATATTTTCTTCACAGCTGTGACAATAAATTCCTCATTTTGTTCTCATCTTATCCCAGGTAGCTCCACTGCCTTTGCTGGAGTTTCTGCTGATTTTCACCACTGTCAGTGAAGGCTGAATCAGGCTGAAGAAACAGCCACTGCTATGTGCACTTTATGAAGTGTATCTATGAATCACAAAGTATTTTAAAAGCTTTGTATCCCTTGTTTCATTAATTGAAGACCAGTTCATCTAGGATTTAATTTTCAGCCCCCAATGGTCCTTTTAATTCAGAAGGACAAGACATGCACATATATTAGTCATGCATTGAAAAGCCTTCACATTTGTAGAGCTGATATTAACTCTTTGCACACTCTGATTTATTTTGATTGATGTGAGCTGCTCTAAATTTCTTGTCACACAAACCAGTGGCAGACCAAACCTAAGACTATGATGGAAATATTATGCTACATAAAATATAAACAAGGATAAGAAAATTCACCATAAATATGTATGTGTTGTACTTGCAGTTTTCTATTTTTATAAACCCACTATGTCTCACCAGAGTTCTTTAATACATTATTTTAATTTCAAACACCCTATTTGAAAATTCAAGCATATGTATGATTCAAAGGAAGGCCAAGCTAAATTCATGAGTTGTCATTTATAATACAATAATCCATGTGGAAAAAAGGAGTGGTAGTAAGAAGATATATACGTCTGTTTAGATGAGACTAGGATTTAAATGTTTTAGGAGATAACATTGACCATAATCAAAGTGAAGGTCAATATTCACTTGCCAAATGTACTGTAAACTTCGATGATCTGAAGAGTGAGAGATCAATATATAGGCCTTGCATTTTCATGATCATTTACAGTAACTAAATGCAAACTTGGTGTAGTGTGTTTTAATTAAGACAAATATTTCACCTAAAAGTAATACTATTTTATCTAGAAAGTAAGCTGCTCTACCTTGCAGAACATCTGTACCAATATTGCTCACACCCAGTAAGAACTCAGCATGCCCAACGCAGTAATGTCCTCTCCTTGTGCTTAGATTGTAGGGTGCAGGAGGAAAAGGTGTTTGCTCAGGGCCCAGAAACACCATCCCAAACACTTTAGGGGAAAAAAAAAACATCTCACCAAGTTTTGTCAAGGGTGACTCTGAGTTCCCCAAGTTCCTGGAAATGCAGAAAGCAAATTCTCTAGTTATGCCAGGCTGGTATATGCATTTTCCTCTCCTGCCCATGTTAGGAAAATTCTGACAGCTATGGAAAAGATGGTACCAAGATGCTGGAAAACACCTCTCTCCCTTACAGCAACATTATTATCTAGAAGATAAGAAGAAATCAAAGAGAATAAGGGAGTAGGCAATAATCCAAATTAACAAAACTGTCAGTGATTGTGGATTTCATAGGATCTTTAGCAGTGTGTTGACTTTGGAGGTTCATTTCTTGGGGATTTTTTTGGTAGGATCTTGCTAACTGAAGTTTAACTAAGCAAAAAAACTTCCAAAGCAATTGCTTGATACTAAAAAAAAAAAATAAAAATACAAGACTAATAAAAATAAAGGGATTTAAAGGTAAATGTTTTGACACCTGATTTCTGAGCCAGTGCAGTGTTTGGGGTCACAAACTCTTTTACACAATAGAGGAGGACAGAAATTTCCTTTTTCATGTTTTCTGTTTGAACAGAAAGGAATGCTGAGAGCTTCACAAAACTGCCTGGCTCTCCAAGCTAGGCACTCAAGGAATAAAACAATAAATACTATTAGCTTTGAAATTAAGTCACACGGTTTTGCGGAACGGGCTGATTTGAAGTCAAGAAAAAATGAATTTAAACACAGCTAGCTAAAATGAGAATTGACTATTTAAGAGCTCAAAACAGCCTCGTAGGAGATGCATCTTGCCATGCCGTGTAGCTAGTTGTGGCAAATTTTTTTTTTTTTTATTACAGCAATGCTGTTTATCAAATTCTAATGTTACAGATTTAGTAATTTGACCCAATTATATTTCAAACCATAAAGTCTATATGGATCAGCCACTAGTTTGCATTGTTTTTTAGTACCAGAATTGGAAGGAAACATAGAAAAGTAACCTGGAAAAAATTCTTGGCAGCATTAAACAGCTTTAAGGCTTCAGGCCCCATTAAAAGACCTCAGGTCCTGTTCTTCACATTGGACAGCCTGATGTCAGAGAGCCATGTGTAAATCCACCTAATAGGATTTTTAGTTAAGTAGATCAAATTTTATAACTTCAGTCTCTGCCAGAGAGTGGATTTTTCTTTACAAGCCAGATAACTTTTTAGGCCTTCAGAAACTGCCTCTTTACTACAAATGGAGCAGAGAACCAGAAAGAATTTAGTGTCTTGTGCCAGACGGCTCTTTCAGACATATCAATTAAGGTACTCTGTTATTATCACAGCCAATGTGGTATAACACCTTGCTAATAAAAGCAGTGGCCAAAGGGGATGTGATGTGGTATTTATATGCAACTCACACACTCAGGGCAGGACAAGGCCAAGGCACAGCCACTGACAGGTGAATTTCAAAGTATTGGGAGCCTGTTTGCATTTCTACAAAGAGATTTGCCTTTTACCACACAACAGTCTCAGAATTGCCTCACTGGTATTTAGGGATGCCATTGCAAGCAATCAGAGTTGTTGCTTTCCAAACAGCATATGTAGGCTGCAGAAATAGAAGCAGTGAGCTGCAGAATTGTTTCCTCAAAGTCTTCATACCCAATGAAAAACCAAAAGCACTGCAGAGCACTGGAGTATACCATGCAAATATGAAATAAAGTTCATGGCTGATGTGTGGTAGAAGACAGGAGAGAAAAGAGGGAAGAATCTCAGAGTGCACCAGCTCATGTTTCTTCTCCAGATCACTAGGGAGGGAAAACTCAGCAACCAGCCAAAGCAAGCCATTGATACCTGCAACAGGAGTGAAAAGCGCTGGGAGCAGAAACAGGCATCACAGTTCACTGGAGTATGATCCACTCCTTTGCTCCTGCTCTGCACACATTCATGCAGTTTGTAGAGGTCTCTGGAGACTAAAGACCAAGTTTTCCTCTTGATACAAAAGACTAAATACTTCTAAACCTAAAAGGAGTGATTTTTAGCACTTTCTTGAAGGTGTGACACTAACTGAGCAAGGTTATCCCAAAGCATCTTCCACTATTAACTTTTGACAGTTCATCTTGACTCTTTAAGGTCTTTGCTTTTACTTCCAAATGGAGCAAAAAGGATGAAACAAGATGGAAAAAAAAAAAAAAAAAGAGAAACAAGTTAAGCCCACATTGCAGCAGAAAGTGACTGCTGGAGATATAGTAGGCATGTATATTGTAGATATTATCAGCTATGGTTCAGGTTTGGTAGTTTTTTCCCTATTGGTTTAACCTCCACTCAAACCCTTCAATCATTTCAACTCTTCTAGTTTTTAGTCTAAAAACCAAAAGCTCTGCTCTAAAACATGGATGTCCTCAGAGGGCCATGGCACGATGGGTTGCCCATGGCACACACAGGGCTGAGCCCAGCCAGGTGCTCCTCTCCAAGGACGGAGATGCTGGGGATGCATGGATGTGACACCACGGAGGAGCCATGGGGACACTGCCCCGTCCCAGTTGTCTTCACAGGCACGAGGGGAAGGCTGTGGCCACTCGCCAGCTTTGGCTGCAGTCCATCCACTTTGCACCAGCTGAGCAGCACGACATGGACTGTAAAATCTGGCCTAAAGGTTTTTAAACATTTAGCGCTGCAAAGGCGAAAGGGTAGGCTGAAATAATGGTGTGGCCTGCCCTGACACACTTCTCAGCTCTGGGGGTATAAGAGATCCTTCTTATTATCCTGGACAGGAGCTGAAAAGTGACATCATGCTGGAGGAATAGGACACAGGGGTTACTTTAGAGATGATTCAGATCTTGTTATTAATTCTCTCTACTTGGCAGAATGTTTAAAAACTGGCAAAGGAGCATTAGCATTTCTGGCAGAGCATTGTAACAGCTGCACAGGTAGTGAGAAGTCAGCAAGAAGCTCTTTCCTGCCTTGCAAAAAAGGATAAAAAGCAGAAAAGCGTACTGGCCCTACATCCCAATGACAAAATCATGTGAAAAACTCAAAAGCAGGTGAAATAAAAAACAAGCAAGTGTTCTATCCTACAAGGTTGCGCCACAAACTGAATCACATCATATATTTGGCCTCTCTCCATAGCAGAAGTCCTTTCCACAGGTCAAGCAGAGAGGGTGAATAACTGATTTGATGGCTAGAAAAACGCTGAGAGAAAGAGAAAAAACCTGGAGATGGTCCAGTGTGTAGTACACGTTTCGTAAGTGTATCTGTGAGAAAGAGAGATAATTTTCTTCACAGTTCTTTCAGCAGGTGTTTATCCTTTTTGGCATCGACAGCAATATTTTGTAGCTACGCAGCAGACATGCAGAATAAGATTCCTTTCCACACTTGAAAAGAATAATTTCCCCTTATGTGACTTACAGCTGCTCCAGTCATTCATAGCTGATGTCCTCCTTCTCCAAACCAACACTATCAGAGTATTGCTGCTTCTGGAATTTACTAAGAAAAAACAAAACCTCCAAGTTGTGTCCATAAGAGAGTTACCAAGGTGTTCTATTGGCTTCACTTAAAAACCAAGGAAGATGCTTCCCTATGAACACAAAGAGAACAGCCTCAGAAGAAATATTGTGTGCTCTTTTGATGCTTAGATGATAAGAACTGTTGAAAGAGCCTGAATAAGGCAAGTATCAGTGTACAAGTACAAATTAAAACAATCCCTTCACTCCCTGACAAATTTTACTTCAACAAAAGAAAATTTTATTTCTCTTCTGGTGTGAACAGAGTGTGAGGATGTTTGCAAGGACAAAGTCAATGACACTTTTCTCACTGCAGCTGAGGTGAACCCCTTGCTGAAATAACTGAAGGAGCTCAGGTCAGTAACCACCTTTTAGTTAACTACTTCCTCATGTAATAGGTTGAATGCAGCTCTACAAAAACACCAGCTGCTGAAGAAAAGGGTATCTGAGCTCTTACCATGGACAAAGTTGGAATTAGACCTGCCCCAGTAACAAGACCTCTTGTAAGGACACATGGATTCATAAATCCTGCATGAGCACGAAGTATGGGATTGGTCCTGTGGAACAGAAAATCCATATAACATTAGATGCTTAAACCCAGTGGCCCAATTCCTTCTCGGTACAGGATGCAGTCAGTAGGTTATGCTGAGCTGCTCTGAGGATCTGACCCTGCACTTCCTTGTGAAAATGTGAAATTGTTCCCACATCTCTGATGAATGCATTTACACCAACTGCATTTTCTATTATCCCTGTTTCTGCATTTACTAGAACCATTTTATCTTCAAAACAAATTAAAATACTATTTAAGGTGTTGTACCTTCTTTTAGCCAGCTTGGACTTGAAGTGAACAGTGTTTTTGAATAAAACTGTAGCACTTTATGCTAAAATAAATAACAAAATGCCAGAGAAATACACTGTATTTCACATATTCTGGGTAGATTAGGCCAGTTATTCTGAAAATGAAATGGACACTTCATACCAGCAATATTTTCCAGTGATCTCTAGCCTCATTAAGCATTCTCAGTACACCCAGAAGAGTAGTGTAAATAAAATACACTGTTTTCTGATGAGCTTTGATGAGCAGATGTTTGGGGTTTTTGTTGATTCATGTCTGGGATGTTTTTAAAACTTTTCTGCTTGTGCTCCATTTCCTGTTGAAGGAATTCAGAATGACCCAGATGAAAAGAGACAATTGTGACTGTGTCTGCCTGGATGTCGCCCAGGCCAGCAGCTGTGCAGTGGCCACCACAGCGTGCCTGACTTGCAGGAGGAGAAATTATGTAATTTTGTGTTTAGACTACTTGTGAATTCATCTTTTGGTTCAGATTAAATACTGCACCTCTATGCATTTCCTATTATCACTTGTTTGGAAGCTTGGAAGTGCATTTGAGATGACAAGATAAAACACTTGGTGAACTTCTCCTTTTGCTGTTTGGTGATTCATGCACATGAAAATCATGAACATTTTTAGCAGAAATAAAGTAAGTAAATAAAAACTGGAATTCTTTCTCATTCTAAAATGACTTAGACTAAAACAAAAAAAAAATTGATATCTGGTTTCAGGTTTTGTTTTCTATTTTGTTTTATGTCTTTCATTTCATTCAACGGGAATGCTGATGCAATAAAATATATTGATAACTATTTGTTCACCCTGAGACAAAACTGCAGGTTTTTCACTATGACAGCCACAGACTAATTTTAAGTCTTATTACATGTTTCATTTTTCAAGCTAAAAACCGTGATCTGTGGTAATTGTAAATAGCAGAGATAGAAATAAATGACAGTGGGATGCGCCCAGTCTCTGAAATAATGTACGAGAAATGAAAATGGATCAAGCTTACTGGAATGTACTGACAGAACTGGAAAATGTGGCAAAAGGATTAGAAGAATGTGTGGAAAAAAAGCCAATATAACTTATCAAGGAGGAAAAGAAAAGCAGAATCAAGCCAATAAATCTGGGCAAATATGTGAAAGCAGGAATGCAGAGGTAGATCCTGAGGTGATTCACAAGATAATGCAATTGAAATTAATTAAACCTCCCTGAAGCAGTGGAAATGTGAGCAATAAAACAGCTGAGTTTTGGGAGGCCCTCACAAACAGAGTTTCTGAAGGAACAGAAGATGAAGTCGCTGCAGTTCTACCCACAGTCCACAGATTCAGAACCTGCAGGGAGATATTCTGACACAGAGGAGAAAGGAAGTTCCTCTTCTCACAAGGGGTAATGAAGAGATCACGAAAGAGAAGGATGCATCCAGTGGGGGGGTCTAGGGGATGTTTCACAGAATAATAGAAGTCCTGTGCAGAAAGGCACACTGTGAACGTCACCCTTGGCTTCAGAACAGAGATTTTCATTCTGCCTCAAGATCAAGAGCATGTAGCTGCATTAGGAAATACCTGGCAGAATGCTTTGCTTATTTGAGGAGGAATTGGATGTGAAATCAATCCAGCAAAAGGCACAAATGAAAAGATATATACAGTTGTCCATATACTGGTCTTTTAAAACACATTTATTAAACACTTCAGAAGAAGGATATTATTTTCTCAGTAAAACAATTATATGATAGTATTAGCTGGGACGTTTTTTCCCCAACTCTTTCCTTGAAAAACAAATATTGAAATGCTTTTCATGGGAAAAGGCTATTTTAAATGAGTTTCTTATGTTGAATAATTTTAAAACAAAATAATGGAGATGTTGAGACATACTAGTTGAAGGTTGTAAAAAAAGTTTGGTTTTAATCTAATGCTTAATGAGAATGAAAATGCAAATTAAAAAGAAAATATAATCTGAAATTACTGCTAGAATATTTTTCAGTAGCATGATTTGAATTTGTAAGATATAAAGATTTTTGATATTTAGATTACTTCAGCTGTTCTGCATCCAGACAAAGCTAGGAGATAGAATTAATATAAGGCATATAGATATAGATATTGGAGATATATATATATAAAAATAGATAGATAGATAGATAGATAGATAGATAGATAGATAGATATGATAAAAATTCATCCACACCCTCAAAAGTAAATTCCACACAAAAATTAATGATGGGGTCAGGTTCATGTCCTGTTTTGTACTCTAAATGTAAACTGTTTATAATGTAAATTTGGCAAAGCTGCCTTAGTTTTACTACCATTAGTTAAAGATTTTTAAAAGAGTTTTGAATAATTTAGACCTATTTGAAACACTCCTTATCCCATTATATAAAGGAGAGTACTTTGTTTTTTACAGGAAGGATATAATTGAAGTCAGAGATATCACAATGCTTTTATCAATTTTACTAACATAGTAAACTGTTTTCTTTCCACTTGATTTATCCATGCATATCAAATCATTTTATAAGATGCAGCTGCAAACATATTTCTCTGGTATGGGAGACTTCTGTGAATAGCATACTTAAAAAATGTTCCTTATTATTTTTCTGTGTTTAATACTTATTTATTATGTTATGTACACTTGATATTTTCTATTTAGTTTTCTTATTCTGAACTCACTACAGAGGAAATTTGGCTCCAATACCTTTTATGAAATAAAAGTATGTATTTAGGACCTTCCCAAGCTCAATGTCCCATGCTACTGAACTCACCCTTAGGAGAGGGATGATCTAGGATACAAGTCCTTACTCCCAGGACAGTTTCTTATTTTTTTTCTCACAGTGAGAGATTAACATAAAATGTGTATTTGTTCCAGGGACCTACACTAGCAACCAGTTTTGTATTCACAACCCTTCACTTTGGTGACACTTCCATCATTTATTATGCCCAGATCTTCAGAACCACCTTAAATGTTCTGCTTGCCATTTGCAGACGAAATCACACTGGAACACTATGTATGCCCCTTGTCCAAAGGAAAATGTCCTGCAGCATCCAGGTGTGCATTAATTTTAAAACCCACCAAGGTAGTAGTACAAAAAGGGGATTTTGAGACCCCAGGATTAAAGGACCCTTTGGTAACTCTCTTTCCAATTGCAAAATGCTAAATACCTCAAACATGCATTGCAATTTTGGTAACAGAAGCAGCTGCTAATGCTGTTATCTGTAAATACTAGTGCAGGAAATTCCCTGTACAGAGGCAAAAATAGCATCTGTAGCACTGTGATAAGCAGTCAATCATTTTAAAAGGATGTCTACACTTCAACCACCCCTTTTGAAATTGACCAAAGACAAATTATTTGTATAAATATGTATGCAAATAGGATTCAGCGGTAATTTATGAGGGAACCACCTAAAATATATTCCATTTACAGGGAAAATGCATCTCAGAATAGTGAACATCTAAATACATTGGAATATGCTTCTTTACAGAAGCAGAAAACGTAGCCCTAAAATCACAGACTGCATAGATGATAGACTGTTCAATCAGCTGGATTAAGAATGTGCAACTTCAGAAATACCCTTATGTACAAACACAGATTTACACTGAAGTGGAATTACCTTTACCGCCTGCTCCAGCTCTGGAGAAGTAACTCACGCTACACAAGGGATAAATGTCCCAAAAACATGCCAAGGAGGGATCATGAAGAATTAAATTAGCTTTATACATTTTGATTATTTTTTAAACAATAGATGCATAAAAAATGGAATAGTATGTCTTGATATTTGTGAGTCTATGTCTTGTTTATTTTTATTTTTAAAAAGCCTGCTTTATACTCTATTAAAACTTGGAACATTCATCTACACGTGGATAATACTCTCAAAAGACAAGCTAATTTTTCTAACTAAAAATGCATTTAGAAACAACTTGGCAGAAGTATTTGTTTTACATTCAGTATTAAACTGGCACCATGTCTGGTCTCTGGCAGCATTGACTATACTGCCCTTTGTTTGCTACCACTTCGTGCTCCAGCCCTGGAGCCAACACCTGTGGCCATACAAAAGGCTACGTTCAGCAGCTGCAGGACTCGGATGTCCATACTGAAAGGGATTTCTAAAGCACAAGCATTTGGATGTGCGGCTGGCTTCCTCGTCTGAGTCCTTTCAAGGCCCTCTTTGGCGGGCCACGCTGCTGGGTGCTGGATCTATCAACTGTCTGCAGTGTTACTGCTGGCCCTGTGCTGTGGTGACATAGCACAGCCTCACTCTCAGAAAAGATGCTCTTGGCTAGGCTGATGTAAGGCTGCCTTCACTGAAGGTAGTTTTTTGCAGGGTTTGTCAAACCACTGATATAGACATCTGTAAAGAAGGGCAAGGTCTACCCTAAATATTAACATCAAAGCTAAATACTAGCGAACCATAACACAAATTTCTGCTTAACACTTTGCTCTCTGACAGTAATTGGCTTGATCCGCAGAAAAGATGAACACAAGTCCAATAATTACATATGTAAAACACCTCCTCTTCTTTGGGATTGAATAATAATAAAATCAGAGATGTGCTCAGAGCTGCTATTTGAAACTCATAAGAACAGCTGAACTTAATTCAACTACTACAAAAATCTAGAGCAAAAATGCCAAGACGTGAGCTTTTTTTTCAGAAAAAAATGGTATGAAGTCACTTTTTTTCTTAACTGCAGCCTTGTGTGGAAAAGCTCTTAAGCAAATGGAAACAAGACATTCAGAATTACAGACCATACTGTCCCTGCTCTCAAATAAATACAGAATGTGTGTAAAAACCAGATAAAAATGACATGCTTTCATTTAAAGGAATGTATTACATATGCAGGTAACAACAAATTAACTATTCTCTAATTCTCTGATATCGTTAGAACAAGCCACTGGAAGTTGCAATGTTATTTACAATTGGATGTTGGAATATAAAAGCATATAAAAGTTACAGGCATAATCTTGTATTAGACATGTGCAAAACTGAGATAAATGCTACTGAGAAAAGAACTTAGCTCTAAGGATTCTACAACACTGTCACAAACAAATCATTAGAAAGGGCAGAGATGATTCACTAGCATGGCAACTTAAAAAGCAGTATTTAAAATTAGCATGAGTCTCTTGTCTTCTCCATGGCACCCACTAAGTCACAATAAAGGACAGCAAATTCTTCAGAATAGGAATATAACAAGCAGCCATTTATTTAATGTTTTGGGATTTATATATTTCTATGGCATTTGCATATAAGGCTGCGCTCGATTTTCTGAGTGTTTAGCCAGATGACCAAACCCTCAGAAAAGCTCTGATGCGGCATAGTTTGAACCACATCTTACATGGAATACCAAAGTCAGGAGACTCATCTGTACACTTGATGATCAGCTTTTGATTCCAATACCTGCATTTTCTGTTAATTTCAACCTTGATTTAATGTTCAATCATTTCAGTCAACAAGAGAAGCACTTTCGTTAAATGAAGCATTCTGAAAGCTCTTGGAAGATTTTTCACATGTAGTAAATTAAATGGTGACCCTGTTGATTTACTGGTATCTCTCCTCTTTAGTGGTAAGACAAGGGAATGATGGAAAGTCACAGTATCATTACTAATGCTGATTTTAGGAACCAGCTGCGTTTTAGTTTCACGTGTGCATTTATTACCTGTATTTTCAAGCTGCTACCACCTGCTGAGAAGATGAGAATGAGCTGGCATTTTGCTGGTATAATTATTAATGAGCTAACACTTGCAAAACAAAATTTGCTGCAAGCCAATTACTGATGGATAAAGCACGTTGCCCCATTTCATTAAAAACATGGAATTTACTGTTACTGAGTACAGACAACAGTAGATCATATGACAAAATTAATGCACTTTCTACATTCACTGATATTTGACAAAGCATTTTTTCCTATGCTTTGTGTATGGTTTCAGATTGGTCTGCATTAAATTACAATATAAATTTGGTACAAAACATTTGGTACAAAACAAACACTGTGGTAGCTGGATCCCAATGTGTGTGCCATGATTCACTGCCCACGTAAGAGAGTTTGCTGAAGACAAATAGCTTTTTATCAGATCTAGTGAGGCATATGGAAAAGTTCAAACCTGCAGACCATGATGTTAGAGCAGTCTAAGGACTATGAGAGCAGGTATTATCTGCTGTTTCTTTTATCAATATTTCTTCAATGTCATGACAACACTGATCTTTATTTCACAAAAATTCGATGCAAAACTGCATGATGCCAGTAATAATCTCCCATTTTTAGTGGACCCATTCATAAACTTATGTTTTTTTTAATTGTCCAATATTTTGCCAAAGATCAGTAAGACGAAAAATTCATATTGTGGGAATCCTACCAAATTCTTCCTGGTAATAGTAATGCAATAAGGGCCCAAGACCAAGTGGATGACTGCAATCGAACAAAGTCAGATTCCCAAAATAATGTTCTTTACAATCCTAGACATAACTTGTTTTTTCAGGCTTACCTGTAATATTATTCTAGAAGTTTAAGGCAAGAGTGATGTAGATTTGGGCTTAACAGTGCTACGTAGAAAACAATAAATACAGACCACTTGGTGTCAAAATGATTTTTTTTTCAGTATTGTGTTGTAAGGTCACCTGCAATTTGCTTTTTATTAGCAACACCTGGTCCTTTTCACCTATTTCACAAATAAGAGCCTTGTCTCAGTGTTTTTATGCACATAAAAATGTAAGTTATATATTTATATCACTACTATGAGTTAAACTTTAGTAAGTTTAGCTCTTTCAGTTGAGGTATTGAAATAACTTTACAACTTGCTATGATACTACCACTACTTTTACTAGAGAGACATCAAAAAATTTGTTCAGAAGTGCAGTAAAAATATCGAGTAAAGGTTGATGTAGGGCCAATTCTTTCAGCACCTAAATGCCCAGCTAATCATAACTTGTTGAGTACCATATTCTAATGATAGTCCTTCAACCTGATTTTACAGTGTTTTTGTCTAGATCACTTTGATCATTTTTGATCTGATTTTTGAATAATAGAACACACTAAATGTTTTACAAAGGCTATATATATAATTGAATAGAAATAATATATTATTGAAATTTGCTCCATAGTACCATAGTAGAAAATTAAGAAAATTATCTTTTCAGTGTCCTAAGTACTGTGAAGAAGCCATTCCCAGTTTCCTAGAGAAATCATGACAACTACATAAATAATCCTGAGGGGACATAAGAGATCATCTGAGGTGAATATAACAAAGCCCATCACCACTGCAAATATTTACTAACCTATTTAAAACCTCTGAAGTGGTAACAATCTTACCCTAGTGGTAAGAACCTCGTCAACTTATTCTAACCTTACTGAAACATTTTTTCCTAGTAGCACTGCAAATCTGACCACATAATTCTATCTTGCCTACATCTCATCAGGTACAAACAATTGATCTTTGCTCCTTACCAGTCCTACAACTAAAAAAAAGTAAAATAAAATCTCTATTTGTAAAGTTTTTTCTCATTGGTCAGGTCTTCTTTCTTAATTTTTTTTAAATATTCTTTCTCTTCAGTGGACCCTTGAAACTTATATCTGTGTGTGGTGGTCAGGGATCACAGTGCCATTCCAGCAATGGATCCTTGTGCTACATTTATACTGAAGGCCCTTGTTATAGCTGAAAACAGTATCTAGTGCTTCAAAAAGGCAAGGAAAAATTGTTTTGAAAAATTTTTGGCATTATTTTTTTGCAGTGGAAATCTCAACATGTGACACAGCAGCATGGCCAGCTGGGTGAGAGCAATATTCAGCTTTCATATCTCACACGCAGCATTCCTTTTCAAAATTTCAAAATAACCTCTACTTTACTGGACTCAGTATGTCTGTCTGTACTTACATCATACTTATAGCTCACCATAACTCCTGAAATATAGTCCATGATATTAACTCTGAGACACTTACTCTGCACTTTGTATCTATGATTCTTCCCTCCTATGCTTAGCCTTTATACCACCTTATCACATTTCTCCTTCTTGAACTATCTGTTTGGCAGATCACTCTGAACTCTGAACCCTTTTTGTACCACTCATACCTTGGCCAGGCTCATAAACCCACCAAAGCTTTTCTCTGTGCTGTCATGCAAATTCAAAGACAAATCCCTTGCACCTCACCTGATACCTGCTCTTACCTTTAAAATATGTTATTAGAAAAAATTTTGGGGTTATGGTTTTTACTTTTCAAATTACCGTTGGAGGTACTGATCATGGATACACCAAACCTAATGGTTACTGCTGAGCCAGAAGCTCTGCCAAAGCTGGAAATTAAATTAGCCTGATAAACTGACTGTAAATAAAACCCATAATCTGCCTCAAAATAAGAGGGTAAGCTTTACATTTCCTATACCACTATTTGTCTTCTCCAGACATCTTCTGTTTTCTTCTGAGACTCACTTATCCTCCCCAAGTTCTTAGAGACAAAATCCTAGATATTGTTACTCTGTGTACTGTAGGATTAATTCTAACAGGACACCAATACTTATACAATACTTCTGCCAGGTTTAGATTGTCACAGAACAGTTTCAACTTTAAAGGAGTTGCTATTAAAACACTATCCAGAAATGTGGGAATTTACTTTGTGCACAGTGAGCTAATTTTCTTCATCTGCAGCCATAACTGAGTTGGTTTTATGAACATGTAATTAAAAGGAGTGGAGGGAAAAAAAAGCATTAGCAAGGTACATAAGCAGGCTCACACATGACACCTAATTTCTAAAGCATGTAACTATTTTACAGTCCTTGCTTCTGGTGAACCAACTGCTAGACCAGCTGGTAGCTCCACCCTTCGTGCTCCCCACTTTAGTCACAGTCAGGGACTGAAACTTTCTGGGAAACACAGCTGGGTTCAAATGGATGCTGACATTCTGTGAAAGCAGTTTCCAGCTTGCTGGCTGCCATCCTCCCTGGTGTCCTATGTGTCCCCATGCTGCTCTACAGCCCCTCTGCCACTCTCCATCCTGGGACTCTCAGCTCTGGGTAATCCCTGGAGTTTAACTAGCAACTTCAGCCATTCCAGCTCGCACTAAGGCTGCACATGGTGTAAAAATATAACACTGACCTCTTGCAGGTTCAATTCCTGCACTGCTCAACTCTATATTGGATATTGAAAGTGCTAGGTGGATGGTTGGACTTAACCTTAAGGATCTTTTGCAACCTAAATTATTCTACGATTTTATTCTTAAACAGCTTCTCATATGTCACACAAACTCCTTCAAACTTCTTCTCTGGTTTCAGGGTCCAAATTTTTCTTTCTTGTGCCAGAAAATGTTGTCACCAACTAGTGGAATCACACTACAGGCATACTTGTGCTAGGTCAAAAATCCTATGAATTTACAGATACACAGCTCGACTTGATTATATGCCTCTTTTTAAATTAAACAGCTCTCAGTCACAATAAAACAACATACATAAACTGAATGTTCTTCTGCTCTACTCATTTGGTTTTTTTCACTTAATTCCCTTTAGAGATGACATTAAATATTACCTGAGCTCTTTTTCCCTGCTGGACTTCCCTTTCCTATGGGTATCTCAAAGAGGCATGGTTTTTGTTTCAGCCCTTTCCTACTATGCTTTGCATAACTCAAATAAATGTTCTTCAGCCTCCTTTTTCTTTGTCCTGCCTGTGTTCCTGGCACTTTTCTGTTAATATTAATTGTATCAGGCATCAGGTCATAATTAAACCTTTTTAAACCTCGAAGGAGGATAAGAAAAAGAGGAATGTATTGAAACAAAAGGACCCTTCAGGCTTTAGCCTTCTGTGTCATTCCTTACTTGCTGACTTTCCCCTGTGAAATAATGAGTTGAATTTTCCTTCATCTTTCTCTTAGGTCTAATGCCTCTTGCAAAACCTGCTCTCTCCATTCTCCATAATGCCCCCTGCTAGATCCAATTAATTTTGTATTTTTGCCATTCGTCCTAGTATCTTCATTCTGTCACAGGACAGTGATTTTCCAGACTGTGAGTTTGGCAGAACATCAGAAAGGGAGATTAAACAAAATAGCTGAAGCCTCCACCTCATCATAGTTTGTGTGGTCCAAGACTGCTACAGGGTCTATCTAACCCAAAGTGTGGTATGTGGGAATGACTTACAGAGATGCAACAATAGTACATTCCTAGCCTAAACTGAAATGTTAACACAGGTGGCTCCTGCATTAAAGCCTGGGGCTCTGCAGGGAGCTTAGGGGCTGCCAAAGACATGACTGGAATGATACAACAGAGAAACCTTCCTTGATAATAGTTTAGTAATATAGTAATATAGTAATAGTAATATAATAATAATTTAATTTTTCAACTTCCAAGAGTCAGCAGCAACTGAGACATGCAACAGAACCAAGAAGCAAGCAGGACAGAAAGCCTTGAAAGCAGGTCTGAAAACAACATTCATTTGTCCACCACTGCTGCTGAAGTGTATTTTGTCATTCTATCTTTTGTGAAGTACTTCTGCCTTTTACAATTCTGACAGCTGCTAAATACTGCCTTCTTCCCAGACAGCTACTGTGTCAGGCTGGAATTTAGGCTTATTGCTCACCTTCCCTCATAAGAGCTTTTTCATAACTTCCCACTAAAGCTGCAAAGATCAACTTGCAAGCCCAACAACAAAATGCTGAGGGGGTTCCCATTTCTTCAATTTGCTTTAATGGGGCTGCTCAGAGAAATAGGGAGACACCTGGTATGTAAAAGAAGGATCTCAGGCAAAAATCTGGACAAGGTTAATTTCTGGCCTCACTGACAGAGAGTCTATACTTATTAATGATTTTTTTTTCTTTCTACACTTATTGTGATAGTAAGGTGATGCTTACTTTTTTTTTATAGCGTATCTGAGGTCCACACTGAAATTTTGTCTTGTGCAAAGATGATGAAAATTTACTCAACAATTGTGTGTCTTTACAGTACTCTTAATACCAAAAGATACATTGAATCTTATTTTCTCCTGCATGAAACTGCATCACAAGACCTATTCAGAATTTGAGAGACTGCCCAATGTATTATTCCCTGAATCCAAGCTGGAAAATGTCATGTCTTTATCAAAGATTTGCTGATGAGTTCAGAGTGGCAGAGTTCAGTGCCATAAGAATTAATTATTAACCATGCTGTTATAGACTCTGTTCTGAAACTGTCCTTGGTGTGGTATCACCTGCTTAAAAATGATGACTCAACCTAATTAAGTGTGTGAAATTAGATGAGAAAGGTAACTACAGGCTGTGCACTTCTTTACTGAATAAACTGTTGAATTTGAAAGACCACATCTATAATGACATACTTGTTTTCTTGTTACTCATGACGATATGTTGAGTAGAAATACTTTAAAATTCTGCTATAGTTTTCTCTTTCCCATTACCTAATACATTCTATAATGCTTCCCAGAACTTCCTCTGTGGGTCCAGCAAACATTAAAAACATATTTAGTTAAAAAAACAAACAAAGAATTATGAAACTATAACAATCCTTTCCTTTTCTTTCATTATTCATTTTGATTCAAATTCAGGTATTTAGGCAGCATATCAAGGTAAAAACTCACTAAAATGTAGTGCTTCTATATAGGAGAAAATTAACTTCTATAGCCATAATCAAGTAATTAAACAGATTTAGTTAGGTCTGTGTAATTTCCTATTTCTTCTGTAGAGTAATTATACTGGAATAAAGCCACTTTAATTCTGGAATAGACTGTCCACATGAGGAACTATATTGAAACAGCTGTAGTAAAATAATTATTTGACTACAGCTATGCTGTTCGCTCCCCCCCAAAAGCAAGGCACCAGCATAAAAATCTTGCCTCTTTCCCAGAAGCTCAGCAATGCTGGCTCAGTCCTCTTCCACAAACTAAGACTTTGCCAGCAGAATGAGCACACAACTCAGAGAACAGCTTTTACCTCTCAGTTCCTCACTGAGAGGTGACGTACAGTGATGCACTTGCAGTTTTTTATCACTTAAACAGTTCTGAGATGCACTGGGATGTGGAACGGAGACTGTGGATAGAAAGTACACCAGTTCTGCAATTAACTATGTATTTTGTGAAAGTGTAGTCCATCACAGAGGTAACCCCAGCTGCAAGGAGCAGAAGATGGGCTGCAGCAGCACCTCCTCCCTCTGCCTGTGGATACCTTGTGCCTTGCAAGCATTGCCTCTGACCTCCACTACTCTGGCACAGCCTGAGGGCAGAGCCCTTCTCTGCCTTGACCTTCCAAAGCTTCCAAGTCCCACAGGCTCACTCTCACCTCAGCTTACAGCAGTGCAGATGCAGAAAAGAGGCTGTTCCTCTCTACTTTGTACTGCTGTCACTTACAAAGTGAACCGAAGAGAGAATAGAGCTGTAACATTCTGCTTATTGAACTGTATTTTTGTTTCACTACCATTGGTTTAAAGATTTTAGTATTCTAGGCTTAAAGCACAGGCTTTGGCTGGTCGATTACATTCTATGTGAATCCAATACCCAATTTTTGCAGACTAAGGAGCTCTTCCTTCAGCCACACAGCTACTCAGTTAGAGGTATTTCACCTCAAAGGCCCTCTAAACTTTGGCTCCCCAAGCTCTCAATGGGACATGAAAGTTCCACAGCCCTTGCAAAAGCGATTAGAACGATGCAGATAAGAAAGCTGGGTCCCAGCTCACCTCGATCGGTGTCGTAGAGGAAAACGAAGCGGTTCCATTCGTAGTGATCCAGCAAGCTCAGGAGGGCTCCCCGCAGGGACGGCCGCAGCTGCAGCACGAACTGGCTCTCGCCCTCCGTGGGGAAACTCGGCGTGATCAGCGAGATGTGCAAGGCGCTGCAGAATGAGGTCAAGGTATGTACTGATCTCTTATCATACAGTCCAAAAATGGCAAAAACTCCTCTAGAATACTGGGAGCAAACTGAAAGAGACAAACAAGTAAACAAACAGAGTTTTAGTGACAAAATATGTAGACAAGTGCTTACACATTCCAACATCCTCAAATTTCTAATTTGAAGATTTGCAATTCTGCTTGTGCAGTTACACTCAATTTTCACGTTTTATTATGGAAACCAATAAATTAATAAATCACTAAATAACATTTTGTGACTTTCTGATCCTGTTCATAGAACACTAAAGCATCCATAGTGGTTTTACTCTAAAACAAAATGTAAGATAAGTAACATGTGTTTTTGCATACCAGTGAAAAAAATCAACATATACTGTTTTAGCCATAGCTCTGCATAGTATCAGGCACTGAGCATTTGCATTACCTTGAACTGAAAAATGTTCACATTCTAAAATGTGAAAATTATCAAAAAATGTTACTGACCTTGTAAGTGAAATTTGGACATTTTGAATTGTTATGATGTAGAACCTTTGCTCCCTTTTAAACAGGAAGCCCTTGTGGTACATTAAAACACTTCTAGAGACATTGAGTAAAACCTACTTCATGAATAATCTCCTTGACTTTAAGAGGGCAGTTTAAGTAAAATATAGTAAGTCAATGTGATCTGACTTTTGCCCCAACCCTTTTATTTCTACTCTGTGCTAACTGGAAACCAGAAAACAAATGACCTGAACATATATTCTGAGTTTTGATTTGCTCTTGGACTCACTGAACACACAGGGAGAGACTTCTATTGATTTCATCATACTGGGTAAGGACTTCACTGATCTCTGCACAAAAAAGGAAGCATATGGGTATTTTCTTGAGCATCTACTGCATTCTTATCAATTCATAAAAAGTCTAATGAAAAACATCCCATTTTTTTGAAGCACAAACCAAGTTATTAGAAATTGTGTGATCATTAATAGTGTTACCTCTCCCAGACACACAGAAAATGGAGAAAGAAACAGTCAGTTAGGGGATCATCATATTTTCTATGCTTTCCTCTCACTATTTCCCATGCTCTCCTGTTCCAGATGCCCTCTTCTCAGAGTCCATTATTACATGTTGCCTAAACATAGCAAAACTCAAGGCACCCTCCCACTAGCTGGGAGTTCACAGTCATTCTGCACATGCAGCACACTCAGGGAACAATGTACACCCTTACCAAATTCAAACCACTCCAGCTTTAACTTTTTCATATTACATTTATTGCATAAAGAGCTGAAAAAATTGTGCATTTTTCTCCTGAGACTTGGGTGATTTACCCAGTTCTGATGCCAGAACTGGAGTAAGAGACTTGAGGGCAGTTTTGTGATTTTATGTTCTCCTCCACTGTTATGGCTCCCATCCTAATGATTTTTAAAGTCAGATTTTACATCAATAGAGCTTTTTCAAAAGCTTTCTTCCTTCAGTTCACCTTCAATAAGTTCACCTTCAATATACACATCTCTTACAAACCCTCTTAGCATTTTTTTTTGCTGGACCACACAAAACAGATTCCCATAGACCCCTCAAATGATTGGCTTGTCATTCCACTAATCATCACAGGGAGCATTGCTCTCTGCTTTCCCAGCTCCATTGCATCTTGCTTGAACACAGATGACTGACATGTTGAGAATTTCAGTTAAAGGTTTCCTGCTTTTTTTTTTTACATCATTTCCCCATCTCAACCATACAGTATCTTTTCTGACATATCCTAAGATGACACTGTGCTTTTCTAAAATCTGAACCTCAGTGATGGCTGATGATCATGTTGGGATTAAAAGTCTGCTTCTTCTTCCTTCTGGGCCATTTGCAAATGATGAGTTTCTGCTTATAGCAGAGTGTTTTCATCAGTCACTCTTATTTGTTTTCCATCATGCCCCACATAGTTCTGAACTCCTTTAAAATTATTTACTTCTCTGCTTACAGTGTTAGTCTGCTCTGCTTGATGCACTTATCTGCCTCTCCAGCAAATTCCATATTGGTACCTTGATTTTATCTCTGTGCCTACTGTAAAATTAGACAGTTAAGATCTTTCTCCTGTAATTGTTCTTCTCCAGCCTGGTACCTCCTCTTCTACCAAAATTTTTTGCCATCTTCTCCACAGTTTCATGCTTGCCTTTTGACTCTGTTTGTCTCCATTTCCAGAAATCACTTCTCTTAAGACCATGTCTATTTTATTACATTCTCTTGGCAACTGGAAGATAGAGATCAATCCTATACTGTCTACCTTAGTAACTTCTGGTTGCATTTTATGCCATTTTCAATCTATATCCATATTTTAAAGCTTTCTTTCCATCAAAATCTGTTCTATAACTTCACTGATCATACCCATTACAGCTCTAGTAAGAGGCACTTCTTACTGCATCTGCCCTTCAGTAAACCAGTTCTTGAAGAACCAGGGAAGAAAGATGTGACTTCTCTGTTCCCATTAGTCATCAAACCTCTTTTAAGATCAACATTCTCCTTGATGTGAAATATCTCTTAGTTTTAAATCCCCAACCAGATTTTCCTGCTTTTCTGTTACATCACCAATATAGAACAGCTTTGCTTATTTTCCTATTTCCTGTATTTTTATTAAAATATGTAAATGAACTTCTACTGTTATTTTAATGTTCTTTAAAAGTGTCATTTTTCAGTGGAAGCTCTAACTTAAGCTTTCATTTCTACGGCAAATGTCCTTTATATCTCTCTTTTTTTTTAAACATAATCTTTCTTATTAATAATCCTTTCCAAACAGTTGTTTCTCGTATCTTCCTTCTATAATCATTCATTGAGTCCCATCCTGTATGTTACTTTCCTCTGCAAAGGGATTTCTTCATATTTTACAAGGATTTCTGTGAAAATATGGCAGGCCTTCTCTATTTTTAAACACAGTTCAATTAACTCTGACAACTGAAATAATTGAACACAACCCTCATGTAAGAGGTAGTTACTTTATGTGTTTCTTGTTTGGACAAAATTCTTCCTAAGGCTCATTGCTGTTGTACTTCTTTGCAGTTTTACGGGGCACAGAGTATTTTTGTAACTCATGGTCCTTACAGTAGGAATCCACATGATGAAAAATTCAAGAAATCAATGACAAGCTGTGAAATGGTACACTTAGCGGAGTTAAAGATCAAATTCATTCTCAGGATGGAGAAAAAATTCAAACTTGAAATTTCATTAAATAACATAATACGACCCTGAAGTACTTAGAGTAACAGAATAATAATTCTTCATGTTCAAAGCAAACTATCTTTGCCCCAGTCTAAATCCAAATATGATAAAACATTATCTGAATACCATTAAAGTCCTGAAATAGCCAATCCAAGAAAACTTGTGCTATTATACTTGAGATCAAGACTGGAAAATCACTGAAGAGTGTCCTTCTTTGCTCCTTGATAAGAAAAAATGCTAAGATTAGGGTTATGAGACTTTTTTCTTACTCAGTATGAAACCCACAGAGAGGAAAAATGCCTGTGACACTATGGAGATGAAGCTTAAACATATGCAGAGATGCTGCAACACTCCTGAATCAATTTTACAGTAATCATCAGCGACCACAAAATCAGCAAAGCCACGAGGATTTGCATTCCAACTCACTACTGTTCTCAGAAAATGCCTCCCGGCAAACATGACTACCTGAATTTGCCAATTCTTTTTCCAGTTCTCTTACACTTCTAAAGGCATTTTACTTATTAAAAATTAACTAAATTATGCTTGGTAAAACAGTTGCATACTAGCATTCTAAGAAAATTTTGTTCAAGATTTTTTGCCTCATAAATACAAAGCAGTGACAAATACAGTTTTATGAGCAAATTTTGAAAAATATTGAACAATAATTTGTCTTTAAACCAGATACCTCTTTATAGCTGACAACTTACTATCTGTATTTCACATACTATTTTCTCCTGCAGATTTTGCAATGCTATTGGTCTCACCAAAGATGAGATTAATGTGGAGGTCAGACTCATAGAATCACAGCATGGTTTGGGTTGAAAGAGACATTACAGATAATCTAGTTCCAATATTCCCTGTCGTGGGCACCTGCCACTAGATCAGGCTGCTCAGGGCCCTATTCTGCCCAGTCTTGAACATCTCCAGGGACACGGAGGCCACAAACCCTGTGGGCAAACTTTTCCAGTGCCTCACCACTGTCACAGTGAAGAATTTCTTCCTAATATCTAATCTAAACCTATCCTCTTAAAGTTTAATGTCATTCCCCCTTGTACTGTCACTACATGCTCTTGTAAACAGACTCTCTCCATCTACCTTGTAGGCTCCCTTCAGGTACTGGAAGGCTTCAATTATGCCTGAAACCTGGTTCTCTCAGTCTGTCTTCACAGGAATGGTGCTCCAGCCCTGGGAACAAGTGTCCCACCTCTGGACTGGCTCCAACTGGCTCCTTGTTGTGCTGGGGACCCCAGACCTGGATGCAGGATTCCAGGTGGCATCTGAGCAGAGCAGAGGGGCAGAATCCCCTCCCTGGCCCTGCTGTCCATGCTGCTTTGGATGCAGCTCAGGATACCAATGGTTTTCTGAGCTGTGAGTACTCATTGCTGAGACATGCTGAGCTTCTCATCCACCAACACCTCCAAGGCTTTCCCCCAGGGCTACTCTTGATCCTTTCTCCACCCAGCCTGTTCCCCTTGGAACAGACTCCAGAAAAAACATTGCATGGTACCCTAAATTGCCAAAGTAGCATTATTGCAGTAGTTGTAATATGGATTAGATGTGTTCTATTCTAGCTGTTTGTACTACATGATAGTAAAATCACTTTAAAAGAATAGGTGACCCACAGGACCTTCAGTTAAGAAATGATATCATAACACCAAAATGGCAAAAACTGCATATACTGAAGGGTTTACTGAGACACACGGAAAAGTCATGTGGTCTTCTTTCTCTGTAAGGGAAATACTTTCCAAAGTTCCTGCTACAGCTCTAAAGATATGTCCCTCACTTAAAACCCAAATCTTATCTTGAAAAACAAAAATCAAAAAATTCCAATAACTTCTTATTCCCAAGTTATGCCCAAATAGTTTATATCCTCTAAACAATATGTTTACAGAGAGAAAGTAGGGTACAGCTGGTCTGCCAACGTTAGTTTTGCTCAGCAGCAAACAGGCACCAGGTGTAGGAACCATATATGTAGGAACCTGGAAGACCTGCAGCCTAACACTAAAGTAACATGATAGAACCTTCATCAGTCATGACTCACTGACCCTGAGTGTTCCAGGACACAGGTTCTGGAATGACCATTGTAAAAGCTGTCCTAGGGTGACGTTATGATGCTTGTATCCCCATTCATGTGTTCTGTTAATGTTGGATATTATGTTCTGTACCTTTAAGACCGGCTCTGAAGAGGGAAAGTTTTGTTTTGGTTTTCTTATCCGCCTGGCGGGACACAGGGACTGCAGTTTTTGCTTTTGCTGCTTTTGCTTTTCGCTTTGCTCTCTCTCTCTCTTGCTTGCTTCGCTTCTGCTTGCTTTTGCTCATTAGCTAGTTTAGCTAAACTGTCCAATTTCTTCCTGGACTGTTTTTCCTTTCCTTTTTCTGACCATTTTGAACCTGCTCCGGACTGGGACCTGGGAAACACCAAGATCCTGCACCTTGTGGCCTGCAGCAGCAGCCCCAGCGCCGGAGGGACTGAGAACAGAGTGACCACCCCCAAGAGAGACTTTCTGAATTTGTCATCTCTTTTCAGAGCGGTGTCATCTGGTATTGTTCATTCTGTGTGCTGGGGGGTGCTGTGCCTATTAAATAAACAGGTTCTTTCCACTCCTCTCCGAGGAATCCTTCCCGAACCAGTTGGGGGGAGGGGCTGTGTGGGTTTGCTTACTGGAGGGGCCCTAATTTGGAAATTCTCCTCCAAATTTGCCCTAAACCACGACGAAATCTTGGCATCCAATGTGGGGCAAAGCCTTCCCCTACGTTTTCAACTCTTGTGTGGGAAGCACTGGCACAGTTAGCTATTACAGATATGTTGACAGACACACTGATCTGTCATAAAAACACAAACTTTTGTGGAACCGCAAAAATTGAAAGACTCAAGGCTAATTTACATTGTGGAAGTTTTCAGATATGAGGACAGTCTTTCATTGCTGTCTCTTCCCTTTCTCCCATGCTTTGGACATCCAGACAGGGTTTAGGGATTGTGATTGGTCAATGACAACTTGTGTCTGACTCTCCTTCCTCCTCAGGCTGCTCACCTAACCCAGATGTCCTGGATGCAGTTCTCCTGGATCTCCTCAGGAGATACTGTCCTTTGCAAACTTCTTCAGCATGGGCCCTTGCCATGAGCTGCAGATATTCAAGAACTGCTACCTTGTTTGCACACTCCAAGTAGTCCTTCAGGAAAAGACTGCTTCAACATGGGTCCCCCACAGGCCACAATTACTGTTAGGGAACTTGCTCCAGCATGGGCTCCTCTCTCCATTGGAGCACAGCTCCTGCCAGGAGCCAGCTCCAATGTGGACTCCCCATGGGCTGCAGCTTCATTTAGGGCACTTCCACCTGCTGGCATGGGATCCTCCACAGGCTGCAGGTGGATCTCTGCATCCCCATGGATCTCCATGGGCTGCAGGGGCACAGCTGCCTCCCCATGGGCTGTGTGCCATGGGCTGTGGGGGAATCTCAGGTCTGACACCTGGAGCACTCCTGCCCCTCCTTGTGCCCTGACCTGGGGGTCTGCAGGCTCTTCCCCTCACATATTCTCACTCCTCTCTCTCACTGCTCCTATGCAGTGTTTTTCATCCTTTACTGAATGTGTTATCCCAGAGGTACCACAGCATCACTGACAAGCTCAGCTGGCTGAAAACTCTCTCTGACACAGGAGTGGCCCCCGGCATCTTCTCGCAGACGCTGTCCCTCTATTCCCCTCCCCCCAGCCAAAGAAGGGCAGGCACTGATCTCTTCTCTGTGGTGCCCAGTGACAGGACCTGACAGAATGATGGCCTAAGTTGTGTCAGGAGAGGTCTAGGGTGGATATTAGAAAAAGGTTTTTCATCTAAAGGGTGGTTGGGGTCTGGAACAGGCTCCCCAGGGAAGTGGTCATAGCAGCAAGCCTAAGGAGAGTTCAAGGAGCACTTGGACAATGTTCTCAGGCACATGGTGTGACTCTTGAGGATGGTCCTGTGCAGAGCCAGGACTTGGACTTGATTAGCTTTGAGGGTCACTTCCAACATAGCTTATTCTACTCTTCTTTGATCTGGTAAACTCCAGAGAGCAACACATTTAAAAAGCATATTTAGGGAGTCACATTTTTTTGTGCCACCATGAAAAATTTCATTTGAGGTGTGTCTGAAATGCCATCAGTGGTCCATGATTTCATGGGTCACAGTCACATACACTGTTTTCTTCAGCTGCTGTGCACCTGCCAGCACCGATGTAAAAAATACTGTGCAAATTTTTCTGACCTGAAGAACTCCTTCCAAGAGGAACAGCCTACTCATATGGAGATGCAAGCTCTACATGTGAGATTAAGCACAGAAGGGAGAATCATTTAATCTAAATATGAACCACCTCTGAAGATCTAATGATTTATAAACCTTTATTCGTAAGAACTGTGAGGTTGGAGATGAGACTAAGCACTATTTCTAAAATAGCTTTGAGATTGGTGTTTCCTGTTAAAATGTCCAATGATCTTTCTGTTCATTTTGCACAGATCATCCCAACAGTATCTTTCTCCTCTCTGCTCTCTGATCCACCTCCTGATCACTCCACTGACTTCCACCTCCTGGAAGAGGGCACAGAGTTAGAGCTCTGGAACTAAAAGACAAATGATCTAAATTCATCCCTCTGTAGTTTTACACTACCTTGCACCCAAATCCAGTACAGATTTGAAACACATATGCTCTTCCTCAGTTGAGCTTGAGACTGCTGATTTAATACTAAATTATGCTCTTGCATTAAGAATAATTCCCAACACTGAGACAAACTTAATGAGCTGAACTAAATCACTGATATAAGATGACAGACAGGATTATAAAAAAGAAAGCAGTGTTACATAAAGTGGGTAGATTAAAAATATTATAGATGTATTAGGACCAGTTTACTACTATCTTAAAAATTGTTTGGAGTAGAATAGTATACCTCTAAATACGGTTAACAAGGAGTTAACAAAAGGGAAACAAGGAGTTTTTAACAAATTATATAGTTAATACATCCAACAACATCCAACAAAACCCTATTCGTGTTCTATTTATAGACCCTGCATCTTCTAAATCATCATCTACCTCTGTCTTTTGATCACAAACTCCTTCAAGCAAATTAATTATCTTGCATTTAGGAGGCATATATCACATGTCAGGTAGCAACATATCTAGAGTGTTATAACCAGAAATAATATCACAGCATTAACCAAATAATAATAATATTTTGTTAAATAATATCACACTTTAACCAAACCAGCTTATTGCTCTAAAATTTAACACCGTGTTAGTGGTTGAGGTGAACAAAAATACTACATTATGATCTTTCCAGCTTTAAAAAAACCCAAAAAACCAAAAGAAACCCCAATGAATCACAAGTATTAGTCTCTTGAGCATTTATTCCTCTCAAACATTTGTCCTCCTATAATAAGACATTGTATAATGAGAAGTCTGGCATGTTGGGTACTGAATCTCTGAAACTAAATTCATCCCCTGGAGCAAGTCACTTTGCATTCCCATGTCTCAGTTTTCAAGGTTTAAACTGTCTGTTCTATTAAGGACTATAGGCACTTGACAGGAAGGCGAGTCTCCTGTTAGATATCTGTAAAAAGTTCAGCACAATGGTCCAGCTGTCTCAATGTGGCTTTTGAGTGCTACCCCAATGTGTGTGGATGTTATACCTAGTGGGTATAACCTGTCTCTTGCAGTTCTACAGTGAATTCTGAAACCCTAAAACTACGTAAGCCTTTGTCCCAAAGGTCATTGTGTTTGACTGTATGCGTAAGATGAAGCACTTACTAAAAAGTGTGCAGGAGCTTTTAACTGGAGTTCAACACCAGATAAACCAAACACAGAAAATTCATGAGTGTTTTCTACTCACAGCAGTGGATTCCTTCTAGTACTCACTTCTAAGCAACTTACCAGCTCATTTCAAAATACTTCCTAAGTACAATGAAAGCCTTGGTTTAATGTGGTAGATCAAATGGTAATTTGGGAAATGCAATTCTGTTTGTTCAGCTGCAGATGTGAGAACATATTGCAAAACAAGATACAAACTTACAACATTTTTAATTAATTGCCACATTTCCAGAAATCATTTTTGTGAATTATCTCTAAGACAATTCCTGAAACAATATTAGAAAGTGATAGTGCATTGCTTGCCTATTGAATGGAGAAATGGAATTGAATGAGCTTAACTAACATGCACAGTATTTTCTTCTTTTAAAATAAATTTAAACTTTTTAATATAGTATTTTGTGTACAATGTCTTAGATCACTAACCTACAGAACTTTAACTTTAGAAGGTTATCCTGAGAGATGCCCAAAATAAAAGACCATTGAGACCAGGCAAGACTGGCTTGTAAGTCCAACTGCCCAACTCTTCTCCGTGCTTCATATGGAGGCAAGGTTTTCTCTCCACAAATTAATACATTGATTAAAGTTTCCTCCAAGCCAATTGCAGAAGCTGTGAAACAAGCATGCGTGTCTTTGTATGTACAGGGGCACACAGAGAGTGGATGAGTCTGTCTCACCTGGTTCTTACCATCCAAAAATCAAGGGTTTTAATTTCTGGGGCTTTTTATTGTCTGTCTGTGAAATAGAAAAAAAAATAGATTCCAAAGACAGATCTTAAAATGGGTGATAAATTGTGTGTACTGATTTATCCACTAGAGGTACCTTTCTCTTTTTAACTGCAAAATTAAATGACACAATTTAGATAGATAGATAAAAAACTCTTCACACAATCTCACTTTAGAAAAAATACCTCTGTATTTTTAATTCCCTTTCCATCCCTTGATTCAATGTGATTTGGAGCTGCCCTTCTCTGAGGCTCATCTCATATGACTGACACAGATCCCTTGCAGCCAGGGGCTCCAGGTATTTCTCACATAGAGATCATGTATCTGTATTTTCCTTAAAAGTGCTCACAGCTCTCATTTCTTGATAAAGAACATAAATTAGCTTGGCCATTTATAAATTTCTGAGAGGGAAACTGCTTTAATCTTTAAATACCTCCATCTGAAAACTTGGGCACCACTAAAGTATTTTACTTTCATTAATATATAATTCCATATAATTTAAATCCAATGGAATGTTTTTACAGAACAAGAAAAAAATTTCCATTGGGTGTATTTACAAAATTTCCTTTTCCTCTGTGCCTTGGCTAATTTCTTTGATAGAAAGCCCCTCATGAATTTCACATTTGCTGAACACTAACAAATCTTTTCTCATTTTTAAAAGCACTTTACAGCTCTACAATAAATCATCCAGTCTTTGTGCCTTTGTCCTCCTGTCCTGTGCACTCCACGGATCTGATATTTATAGCTGCCTGGCAATGCACATACACGTGCGTATCCCTAACTCTGCCAAAACTTTCTTTTTGAAAGCTCTCCCATAGAGAATCCACATGCAGCATTTACCTTTCATAGTCACATGAATGAGAATCCACATTGGTACAGAAGTTCTTTTTTGGCTGTTTTTAAAAGCTGATAAAAATACCAGTAACATGTGAGAGTTCCAAGCTTTTCAGAATTGCAGGAGTTTTTTAAAAAGTTAAACGTGGTAGGAAGTTCCTGTGGCACTGGCAGGTTTTCTCAAGGACAAATTCTATACAGCCATCTTTGAATTTTTTTTCTGCTTCAGGATAAAAGCTTAGAGAGGCATAACAGATTGCATGGAAATTAGATTGGACTACAGTAAAAAGCTGGTTTATGGAATCAATCGTAAAATTCCCAGTTGCTTAACTGAGGTGAACATTTCACCTCTGATACTCCCAGTGGTTAGGGATCTTCTTGCAAAATCCTATCACCTAAGTTTGCCAGCTGAGGGAAAACTCATCCTCATTAAATGAATATCTAGAGAAATTATGTTTGATAACTTATCTAGATTGCCTGCGTGATTAAACATTTTTTGCTTCTCTGATTAAACATTTTTTCTCTTTCTTGGATTGATTCATTTACTTCAAGACATATTACTTCTTTCAGTTCAAATTTGAACTTCATCCAAACATTTCTTTGTGGGAAAACAAATTACCTTGCAGCTTGTTTTTCCCCCAAAATCTAATACTTTATAAAACCTTGCCCCATATTCTATTTTAATGAAATGGAGCAAAGAAAAATAAAAGTTTTGTTTTAAGAAGTAATCTTCTGATGGCCCACTTGTCTACAATGCTAGCCTCTTTTTTAAATTATTAATATTTATCTTGAAAAAGGAAAAAATAGGCATATTTAAAAAGAAATTTTTATTTCCAGCTCATTTTCTTGTTTCCAGAAGAAAAAGAGCTGAATAAAAAAAAGAATCAGTTTCATCAGTTTTAAATAGGGAGGGTAGCTTATGCAGTTAATTACATAAAAATAGCTTTTTATTCATAGCTACATAATCACAGGTTTTTCTTACACATAAGAAGAAATATTTGTATGTTACAGAAAAAAATAGCTGCAATTTTTTTCTTCTTTTTGGAGAAATAAACGTTAATTCTGAAATACTCCTGCCAGCAAAACTGTTATTGACAGGAATTAACTGTATTTCATTTGAGATGTGAGTTGAAGCCATACAACTTGGCTCTTAATCTAAACAGTTTTGATGAAGGCTTTACCATAATTTTTACCTCAAATTCTGTTTTCAGTTCTGGGCCCCTCAGTGCAAGAGAGACATTGAGGGGCTGGAGCGTGTCCAGGGAAGGGCAAGGGAGCTGGGGAAGGCTCTGGAGCACAAGTGCTGTGAGGAGCAGCTGAGGGAGCTGGGGGTGTTCAGCCTGGAGAAAAGGAGGCTCAGGGGGACCTCATCACTCTCTGCAGCTGCCTGACAGGAGGGTGCAGCCAGGTGGGGTCAGCCTCTTCTGCCAGGCAACAAGTGACAGGACAAGAGGAAATGGAAAGTTGTGCCAGGGGAGGTTGAGATTGGAGATTAGAAAAATTTTTTACTAAAAAGAGGGTCAAGCGTTGGAACAGGCTGCCCACAAAGTGGTTAGATCACCATACCTGAAAGTGTTCAGAAAACATGCACTTTTGGGACATGTTTAGAAGTGGACATGGCACGTTATGTTTAGGAACTCAGAGGTCTTTTTACGACCCATATGATTCTATAATTCCATTAAACTGGGGGGGCATGGGGGCGAGGATGGCTCCAATGTTATTCATCATCTTCTAATGAGAGCACATGCCAGAGCATCCTACATCATAGCCTGCATTTTCTCTTGAAAGCACATTTTCCTAATGTACTGGTTTTCATATCTCTTCAGAGAAGGTTAGACTTCTGGTCTTAGAGGTCTTTCTAGCTGTGAGTCTGTAACTCACATTTTGAACCAATGTTTCTTCTTTATGTCAAATGTCGTGTTCTAATTTTACTGAACCGGAAAAAAAATCAACGCTGCTTTAATTTGAGGAAGCTCAAGTACAGCATTTTTTAAAGTACTGGGGAAGCTTGGTACTTCCATGTGACTTTAAAAGGGGACTAGACATTTAACTGCTCCCTCTGGCTTAGGAAATATCTCCCCAGATCACTGAAAGAATTGGCAAAGGAAGATATAGCAGGCAGGTAATCATGAAAGATGTAACTAACTTGGTCCAGCGTGAGGATTCATTCCAGCATAATTTTCATTTATATTGGGCCAAAGATGTTATTTTTTGTCCAGTTTGTAGTTTTATATTAAGAAATAAAGTCTGTCTTTAGGGGAGTGATGTCACTTGATCCATCACTATAACTCTATTGTTTTTTGTTGGTGAGTGTTTCTCAAATTCTTATTCTTCCACCTTGATCTTCCAGCCACCGCAGTTTGTCCCCTGAAGAGCAATGATCTCTGTCTAGTCCAGGCTTTTGAATATGTTGGCCCAGATGGGGCTGAGGTTCTACTTTCTCTTCTCAGTAAGTGATTTCACATCATCAGGGGTTCCCTCACTAGCAACTTAAATCATTGTTGACTTTGATTCATGCTATTGTGCAAAGACATAATCTTAAATAATTTCTCCCACTTTGCTATTTACTATCTAGAATCAGTGAACCCATGGATTCCTTTCGGCCTCAATAAGATTAAAAGACGTTCATCACATGATGTTGATTAAATAACATTAAATAAAATACTGCTTCCTTGGCCACTCTTAAATCTGAGTATCATTTAAAGATCCAGAAAACATGGTTTTTAATTTCTGAAAACAATTTTCATTTTAAGAGGATAAGTGTGATGAAAAACTTACCTGGTTTTTTCCCCCAACTTCCCATGGGTTAATAACCACTAGTATCTAATTTCACATACTTTAACTTGAAAAAAAGCATTTTCAGTAATTTTTTTAGTCCTCGTAACTTGGATTTACATACAAAAAGTTTCTGAATGCTTTTGAAAAAATCGGTTTATCTTTCCCTTCTTCTTGATGGTAGGAAGCACTACTTGAAACCAGTGTTTCTGCTGGATAAATGGAACGTGCTATCTCATCATGAGATTACATACAACTTGATGAGAGACAGAACTTCAGAGGATCTAGAAAAATTCTACTGCTGCATTCTGCAGCCTGTGACCAGGTATGGGCAGGACAGCAGTTGTTGAAAAAGTACACAAGGTTCTTCTGAAGCTATTCCCCAGTCAAGGAGGATCTTCTGAGATGTCATTTCAGGGATGAAGATATATCAAGTGCCAATTGTTTATTAGTCCACCCACATTTGAGGACCTTTCACTTACAGTGGATAAGAGATTTCCAGGCTCCCATGAATTTTATACTGTGATAGTGCAAGTGTGTTCTAAAGAGTAAATAAATTTTAAAAATAATGTGAAATTTACTCTGCCAGGTACACCTAAAAAATACTTCACAATCTAATGAACTGCCTTAATGGTACCTGGAAGGATAGAGAAGTGAAAGCCAAGGAGTTTGTAAATTTTCACTCAAACTCCTATTTTAATTTCCAATAGATATTTCAATTAGCTCTTCTGAGTTTTCTAAAAAGCAGTTTTCTGAAAACCAAAACGCTAACATTTAAGTTCTTCATATAATTGAAGAAAAGAATAAAATATTTTCAAAGAATCAGTAGGATGACTGTAGATACCCTTAATGTCCATCAGTGGCCTGTTCAGCAAGGATTCTCTGAGATTTCTTTTATCATTCTATACTTCATACTGCAGCCCTCACTCAAAAATCCCAGGCATTTTACTCTTAACTTCACATAACCAAAACCATACCAAGAGATTTTCTCTCTAGAAATTTGATCTTAGGCTGTTTGGGTGATTATACACATCTGGAAATCACGGTTCCTTCAGACATCTGATGATGCTGTACACTCAAACAGATTGTGTTTTCTGTACTTTTACTTGGTCCTTCATGTCGCCTTGTTGTTTCAACCATCTCACTGCACTGATGCTTTTCCAGCATCTTTTAGCTTCCCTGTTTCCCAAAGATAATGCAGTAATCATAGCTAAGGAATTTTTTCAGATGTAGACTCTGCCTACTGTGGACACGTCTGATCAAAATGACATTATGGAATTACTGTCTGTGGAGGGTCAGAAGTCCAAAATTTAAGAAACTCCAAGCTAGCTCCCTGCCCTCTGCCCATTTTCTCTCACTGCGCCTTGCAGTTTCTTCTCTACTCAACTGATGTTCTTCTTAGACTCTCATGATTATGCCAGTGGAAATCAGCCACAGTACAAATGGGTGATTTTAAAATCAAATGCTTGGTATGGATGATTGGAAATGCATGTTCCACTGTCTTCCATTTTTGCCACCAAGCTGTTTTTAATTTCTCTAAAAAAACTAATGTTTCAACTTATTTTATGTATAAAATACATTTTTCAACAGCTAAAGGTCTCACATAATAACTAAAGTAATGAGAAGAAGGAATTACTTTTCTAAAAATAAAATATGGATGAACCCTTTGACCAAGAGTATTTACAGTGAAAGTCATTCAGCTTCCATTCTAAATGGAAGACCAGTCTCATCAGACCTGAGTGCAAAATATATTGTGGCCATGCACTCTGTTTAATGACTCCAAGCTCCAACTGTTTGATATGAAAGGCAGTTTTCAGTGCCAAATGCCATGAATGGGTTATGCTTTCTAAAGAACTCTTTTCAGCTAAAACAAGACTTAAGAAAAGAAGTTTAATACATGTCCGAGCATACCTGTCTACATATCATAATATGTATGCATGTTCTGTATTTCTGTGGATAAATTTTTCTATTCTGTATTTTTCTATTCTGCTGCTTGTTTTAAACACATAAATCAAGAGACAGATACTGGCTTAGATGTCTCTAAAAGAAGTATGCAGATAAGCCTAATAAAGTACATCACTTTGTGTCTAACATATTTGTCTTACATATTTCACCATGTTTAGTTTACATGGAGAGTTTATTTCATTTCAATTCTGGGGCAGGAGGTACTTATGGAAATGAATGTACTGTTGTCTGAGGGCCTAGCAGTTGATGAGAGGAGAATGTTTATGCTGTCTCATAAAGTATTGTTACCATACACAAAACAATTTTTCACATGAAATAATCAACTTCTACATTAAACCACTAACTTCTCTGTTATGAATGAACATCTCTTTTGTAACTCTGTACTTGTAAAACATTAAACAAAATAGTGTCTTTACCCAAAAACAAAGCTCTTAAGGGCTTCCAAACTAAAAGCAGACTGTAGAACAGAGGTAAAGGTTTTGAATGCTTGGCATGACCTACCTCCCCTTGACTCAGGTAGCCATCCTGAAACCCAACACTGCCTTTCGTAGGCAGAAATTGCTTAGCATACCTTGTATTCTCCTCTAAGAGCAAAACTGCTAACTTGCATTAATATCAATCGATGTTACTAAATTTAATTATTACACTCTTACACTACAGTAATACCGGACTCTTTCTTGCAACCACACAAAAAGATGGCAGTGCTACCTACTGACTTAAAATCATAAGTCTGAAGAAATCAAACTGCTTCTCAAAAACTATCTCCCCATTGTTCTCCTTAGGCACAATGTAATGCAGATACTTCGGCTCCCATCCTGCTTTCAGCACAACAATCAAAAATGCTGTTTCCATCTCTCTTCCTATGACATTGTCAGGTTGTGAGGTTATAAATGAGAACAATACTCTGTAAAGCGCAACAAAAAGATGGCAAAATGTATTTGAAACCATTTAAGTGAGAGAGCATTGCTGGTCCAAGCCTAAAGCAGCTGTCAATATTCAGTTTTATGCACCAATTCACATTTTTCTACATGCAATGAGTTTTCTTCATTTTACAAAAAATACATCTTCTGAAGGCAGAGATCCTGATTTTTGTAGTTCGAAAATGCTCAAAAAAAAAAAAAAAAAAAGGCAGTGACAAAACAATATGTGTTCAGTTCTCTCAATTTCTTTCTGATTTTTCAGCTAATTCTATCTTCTCTATGCCTCGTTTTCAGGCACCATCTCAAGTATTTCCACAATTTCACTAATTTAAAACAGGAGCATGAGCCCTCACATTTTGTTCTCTCATATCCTTGGCAGGAATGGGGCTTCATCCAAAGGCATTTTGAAATAGACTATCTATAATTGGGATTTCTACAGAGCTGGCCAAATGTGCTGGTGATAGTTTTAGAAAAGAAAACAGATAAGAAGGGAGCTGAGATTGTTTGGCTGGCACCCTGTTATCTCTGTGAATGGACCAAAGGGTGCTGTGGGGTCTGGGGGAAAAGGAGGCACATTGTCAAGCAGGCTTTGCCATTACAAATGCTTTTTAAAATCATGTTTATCACAAGAGATTTAAAATAGCTATCACCTTATGTAAACTTCTTTTGCTGTTCCAACTGCAGCCTTCTCAATTGAAACCTATGTTTTTTTCTATTTATTTTTGGACTTCAGCAGAGCAGAGTCCATCACTTCACTGAACTGTTTGGTCAAAAAAATGAGCAATATACTCTGTTCTTTTTTACATGAAAACCAACTGAAATTTAATAAAATTAAAATTTAAATAAAATTAAAATTAAAATAAAACTGAAATTTAATAAAATATTTAACAGCCTGGTATGCAAGAACATGTCTTTGTTGATGTATTGAAATCAATTTGCTGTAAAGACTGCTTTAAAAATAATGAAATATTGTATATATCACCTTAGGCATTATGTAAGGCAAGTAGCCTCTATGCTGGCATTTGCAGGAATAAGCAAAATTAATTCAGCACAGTTCACAGCTGTGATCACTGGAGTAAAGCTCAGGGTCTAGGGGCTGCTAGCTCTGATACTCTACTAAAAAGGCAGCTGTACTTTACTACTGGTCCACTGGGCCTGATGCTAATAATTTTTAAATGGCCTGTTAGTTACAGCAGTGGCCTCAAGCTACCTCTTATTTCAAATCCTATTAACATTTGTGTATCTTTAAACTACTTTATTGTCTTAATTAGCATATATTCATTCATAACTCCCAGTCAATCTGTTGCTATATAGAGAAAAGAGAAACGAGAAAAAATATTAACAGTGGCCGAAGAGTTGGTGGATGAAATGTGACGGTGGTAATGTGGAACCAAAGCAATCACACAAAACAGCAAGTGCAGAAATGCTTCTCTACACGCTGCTTTTCTCCACAGTGCTCTGCAGGATCAAACCGCTGCCTTAGGATAATGGATTGGCACTGCCTACAGGCATACGGGGGAAAAGAAACCAATATAAGTAGAGTATTTGAAAAAAACAGGTTCAATGTTTTTTTCTTAGTTATAAAATTAGATTTAAAAAAAATGAAAGGTTTTTCACAGCTTTATTAGTTCCAGAAAGATGTACTCAAAACAGTTCTAATAAAGCAAGTTTTTCCTTGCACTCTGAGACTTATCTTGCTTACTCTTCTGTTTCAGGCAAAATTTCATTAACAGAAATGGAAGTTTTCCCTGAACAAAGATTGTAACACATTTCTTAATGCATATATGCTAACAAACATAAGTACCTCCGTCATTAAAAACTGAATTTTTGGTAGCTCACAGCTACCACAGCATGTATTTTTTTTAAGAAGTCCAATTACATTTGTCTTGAAAATGTTCTATGATCTTTACATTTCTAACATACAGAAAACTCAGTAGTTAGGTACCACAATGATTTTATTACACAAATATGCAATTACAGGCCAAAATAAACTTCTTCAAGTCTAGAAAATGCTGATCAGGCTGATTATGACTTTTCAATCAACCAAAGATTTAAAAGAAATGCTGATATATATCTAAACACAATCAGTCAGGAAAAATGTAAAGAGCAAAGCATTTTTTTCTCTTACACAATTATGCAAAATCTAACTACTCTTTGTCTGATTAATTTGTTTTGCTTATGGGTACACAAAGGAACATGGATGCTACTTAAGCTTCAGAAAAAAAATACAGAATATTTTGCACAGCTTGATTTGAAGTAAAAGGGTTGTTGTGAAAAAAAGGCATAATACACAGAAGCAAAGAAAACTTGTCCTTTAAAAACTTAATTTTCTCTATAGTCTCTTTCTTAGCCTATTTTTTAGCATTTCCACAATAGTTAGGCTTCTATACCTACTCACAAAAGAAAGAGATGCATTAGTTACTCTTTTGCTTAAGATGAAACATAATCTAGGTAGGGTCATTAAACTTCCAGGTTCAGCTGGGTTTAAGGTATGTCTTGTTGAAACCACACTGAGGAGATTAAAAAAAAAAAATCCAATCCTTGTACAATCTTGATTTTCAATGCTTGGATCATCTACTTCAGAGCCAGACTTGCTGGCTAATTCTTCCTATGTTATGATCAAGAGATAGTTTAACCAAACCAGCTGCCTAATTTTCTTCTCTCCTTTATTCTAGACTGAAGAAGAGGGATGTCCTGCCAGCTGGTGGCCTGTAAGAATAGAGAGGACCATACTGGAGAGCCAAAGGAATCTCCTCCAGCATCATGTTCCTTGTCATAATGTTCTGACCTCAGTACTTTCAAACTCAGCACAATCTCACAGGATTTCCTTACCATGGTACTTTTTATCCTTGAGCTTAACTGAGATCAAAACTCAGAAAAAGCAAATAGAGATAGACAGGTTTCGAGCAACCTGTCTGGAGGGCAGGAACAGGATCACAGGATAGTTCAGACTGGGAGTGACCTCAGAAGGTCTCTGGTCCATCCTCCTGCTCACAGGAGGTCAGCTCTAAGGTCAGCCCATATTCTTAGGGCTTCACCTAGCCAAGGTTGAAAATCCCTAAAGACAAAACCAGCACAATGTGTCTGCTTGTTCTGTTCCACTCCCTGCCTTCACAGGGGCATCCTAAAAAAATATTCAATCTGAACCTCTCTTGATTCACTTTACTTTCACTATCTCAGCTTCTCACCCAGCCTCACTTCACTGAGCCCAGCTCCATCTCCTAGAGGATCTCCCACAGGCACTGGGGGCTGCTCTCGGGTTTTCCCCAAAGCCATCTCTGCTCCAGACTGAACAAGACCGGGGCCCCCAGCCTCTCCTCACATGGCTGGTGCTCAAGGTGAGTAATACTCTGATCTACTGTCTCTGGCCCTTTTCACACAGCTCAGGATAATGTATTGGTTAACAGGCCCTCTTATAAATTTTACCTGAAAATGTCACCATTTTCATTGCATATTGCAAACAGTAAGTAACTACTATGGTCAAAGTCAGCACAGCTACTAGAAAAAAACCCCAACCTAAAACCTTAACAACCAAGGCTTATCAATGGTAATGTCAATGAACACAAATGTACATATGTGTCTGAAAATACACATTTAAAACATAATCATATTTGCACTTAATAATCATATTGCTCTAACCCAATACAAATTTGCACCATGAGTAAGGCAACTGTAGAAACATAAAGAAAGTCACACCCATTCATGCATGCACAAGCCCATGACAAAATGTTTTTAACACACTGAGGAACATGTTTTATTCCAAATCACTTAGTAACTCCAGAAATCCAGACTGATCATTTATTATGGATTTGGTGCACTATGAGGTGTCGCAAAAATACAGCTCCAATTGATTAAATAATTGCATTGCCATAAAGGCTGAGAGACAATATCCCTCTTCTGTGTGGAGTCACCTTGCCTCAAAGTCAGTAAAAACTGCTTCTGCACACACAAGGGCAAAATCTAGCCTGAAGTCATCCCACAGCATCAGAAAATAAAACAACATATATCAATGAGTATTTTAAACAACACAATTTGATTATTTGACACTGTACACAGCCTAAGGCATAGGTCTAGACATGTCAGAATAGTGCAAAGGCCTTGCTCTTTAGAGGTCATATTTCCTCCTGTTCTACTATTCTCCATTTACTGTCCTATCTTTTTGCATTTCCTCAAGGAAGTAAGTGGCAGACCATAGCTGCAACAGAGCACCTGTGGAAATCAGTTCCTACACAGGCATAGGAGATCCAACTTATTAACAAAATAAGGAGGCTATTTAGACAGAGGACACAATTTATAAGTGATCCATACCCTGAAAATAGTGGAAAGATTGTGAAAAAAAATAGAATCAGATCTTTGAAATATATTTCAATTTAACATTTAAGGAATATCAAACAGTGATATTCCTTATCAATGCATACAATTCATACAAAGATATTTATATCAATACACACAATTAAGAGAATCTGTTGGCTCTTCCCATTTTTTCCGTCATCATTCCCCGCAACTGGATGGATAGAGAATATGGCTTGTGCTCCTCAACCCTTGACCTGTCATCCCAAGGCCATAAAGTCTTGATTGCCACTGGACTTCTTGGTGCAACTTCAACACTGCCTACCTGATAAATCAATAATTATCTGAGAATCAGAGGGCTATATCCACGTTAGGAGGCTTTCTCTTCTATCTTCAACCTGATCCCCAGGGAGGCAGCAGGCTTCCCTAAGGAGTGGCTCCAGTCCACATATTAGGCCTTGTGTTCATTTCAGGAGGCCATCTCCTGTGGCAGTGACACACCTTGTTCTTATGGAAGTGGTTTTGGTGCAGGGTGTAGGATGGGTTAACCTTGGTGACACCTCCAAGCTGGATGAAGCATCATCCTCGTTGCTGCTCCATCCCACTTGCACAGCCGCCTCACTCCTATTACACAGGGTACCTGGGAAGGGGAGGCAGTCACAGCACTGAGCAACTCATCCCAGAGCGTGTGATGGACAGGGATGCTTCCTTCTCCTTAGAGATAAAGCAATGAGCTGATGGCTACTGAGGGAAACACCAGCACTTCAGCCTCCTCCTGGTGCTTACATTTTGCCAGACACTGAGGCTGTGACACTTCAGCACTGAGCAGTGTTTTGGTTTACGCTCGCCTGGCCGGGTGAAGCGAGGTTATCGCCTGGCTTCACCTAAAAGCTCCTCTGTGCCAAATGAGGAAAGTGCAAGTTGTTTTCTGCACTAGCCTTGCAGCAAAGAAATAGTGAATAATTTGTCAAAACCACATAACTTTGCTTTTAGTGTAACTCTAATCTTCTGCAAAATGCTGAGCAATCAGGAAATCAAGCAGCTAGTGAGATATGCCGTAAGCAGTCCCTGAAAGAGGGCTCTCTCTTATCCAAAATGCTGCCAATTTTTCTCCTTGCTGTACTGCATCACATAGGCAATGATAAAATGTATTATTTTTGCAAGGCTATTGTCTTTAAATTACATCTACTACATGATGCACATTTTATAGATTTATAATAGGGACAAAACAGAATGATACAGTATGTAAACAATGAAATAAAAAGGCAGTTACATGTGTGTATGCACACAGCCAAATTATTTTTTGCCATAATTACTTTTGGTTTTTGTATTTAACACAAGAGAAAAGTTATTAGAAATTGTGACATTTTTCTGGGTTGGATTTCATAGACAGCAGGAAGTATTTTTAATTGCAGAGATGATTAATTACTGACCTTTCTCTAATTTTCATCTGTTCATCTCTTGAGATCCCACATGTCAAAAACCAAGGACTACCAAATAATTTCAAAACAATAAAAATATCTAATGAGAACTAATGGTTCTAATTTCGGTAAAAGAGCCACAAGAGTAATATCACGGTGTAGAGTGCGATCAAAAAGCTCTTTTTCTGACATCTAAATAGGAATATTATTAGGAAAATACAATTTCTATAAATGTATAGGTCTTTGACATCTACTCACAACTACCTGAAGACTCTTTCACCAGTAAAATCTAAACAAATAAATATATTTCCAATAAGATTAAAATGATTCATTTTTTTAAACTGACTCAGAAAATTTTGTTTCAGAACTCTCCATTCTTATTCATTTCCTTTTTCAGACAAATTTTCACTCTCACTTGAAACAGAGCACTCTGGTCAGACCACAATTCTCATAATGGAACAAAACATTTCCCCTGGCCTTCTAAACAGGATGATTACAAGAGCTGCTGCTAGGGCAGAGGGAAGAAGGAGCAGTGGAAGAACAGTGGTTTTGATTTTCCATCTTAGTATATTCCAAACATATGTAAGGATATGCCATATAATACAACTATTTGATCTTCATTATTTCTATAAATGCCTAAGAGCAAAGCAGAAGGAGGATTTTTTTAACACATGGCTTGGTCATACCTGACACTAGTGCTACTCAAAAAAACCTGTGATGAAATGAGCAGTCTAACTTTGAGAGCAACTGGAAATACACCTGACATTCAAGGATCATGAATAATACATACACCTTCATCACTGCCAAGAGTTGAAACAAGCACATCAAAATAGGTAGTAGTTTTAAAAGGACAGGAAGTCGTAATTTTGTAAGACAAAAATAGTTGACTTGGATTTCAGAAAATACCAGTTGTTCTGCAATTAAGCTTCAGTGATTCAGATTTTGTTAAACCTGAGTGGTTATATTTTTCATTCTTTAGAAGATAACATTTCACTAAGCTAAAACCACACATACACAGCTCAGTGTTCAGCTTACAGGCTGTCCAGAGATGAATTTGACAAATATATTTTAGCATCATTTATAATGTTAAGCTTTTCTCAGATCAGAAATGTTTAACTAGCTCCCCTAAAAACCTCAGCTTCAGAGTCTAAACATTCCCATGTTCAATCTCAGTTATCCTATCAACAGAAACTCCAATAATTAAGTCATCTGTAGCTTTGAAAGATAAGAAGTTTGAAACCATCATGATATAGGATAGCTAACATAGCAAGAAAAACATAATTTTCAATCAAGAGTACAGTGAGAGTCTGGGAAAGATATTAAACCATTTATAATGGTGGCTAAACGTTTAAGGAGAGGAAATTATAATATATCATATTAATTTACAAAATATATGTAATAAATGCTACATGTGAATGTATGGAAAAAAACTCTGAGATACCAATATAGACCTAACAGAAGTGCAAAATGTAAAGTAAGCTAAGGTAAATGTAGTATGCCTGTGCCAGTGTACAACCAAATGTCAGAGGCTTATGGAAACAATTTTGCCCATGGAAAACAATAAAAGAAATCGAAGAAGAAAAGCACATTTACTCCTGAAAGCAGTGGACGAGCATTGTAAGAAGCAAGCTGGAATTGGTAATGCTGTCCAAAAGGGTAAAAGAGGCAAGGTTTGGGCAAGGATTCGGGCATCAACCAGATTTGTGCCCAAAGCACATTGGAAGAGGAAGAAGTGAAGAGGTCCAGTGCCACAGACTGCCCTCTGACACTAAACAGCAACTATGGGGAAGCTCCAGCAGGCCACCAAAAGGCCTGATGCTGATAAATACAGAGCAGTAAACCCCAATCAACAGTTGATTGTGGGAGGGGAAAAAATTGAGGTAACAACCAGCAGGGCGGGGGGGGGGGGGGGGGGGAACTTATGCAAGATGCAGCATCATCTTAGGAATTAAATAGTATAATTTGAAAATTATAAAATTTATATACATAAAACAAGACACTAAGCTTTCATGCACATATCCACAAAGGAAAAAAGCTTTAGGACAAAAGTATTAGAAAACAGAATGGAGGAAATGTACTTGGGATTGGGAAGACCTTTTCTTTGGATGTTTTCACTGAATTGTGTCTCTTTGTGTGCGTGTCAGCACCCAGGCACTGGCCAGGAGAGCTGCACAGTGAGGAAGGCCAGGGCTGCCTCTGAGGGCCCCACCACACACCATGGCTGAGCCCTGCAGTCAAGGTGAAGGACTCAGGAGGGAAGGACTGCAGCTGACCCTGGGAAAATCTGCTTAATTCATTTTCCCACAATCATGTCTGCATTGTCCACAGCAGTAATTGTTAAGGTGGCCCTTAACCAAGGTCAGCCAATGACACTCTTTATGAGAGTCTTTTAATTCTTTAAAAAAGAAACCCCAAACAATACAAACACATACAAGTGAGAAGCAAAGGGGAGAAAGAAGATTCCAAAGAAAAAATAATTTTAAATTTGCTTCCTCAAAGAGATCAGAAGAAACATTCCTAAAGGATAGAAAAGTAATAGTCTGCAAATAAAAAGAAGGATAGAAAAGATACTTTGGCTTGCACAACTTGCACACTCAAGCAGGACAGAATGAATGTAATGCATGACTTAAGATAAGTATGAAGAATCAATCCAGCCATTCCAATGTGCAGATTAACTGCCCCAAAAGTGGAAGCTCTGCTGCCTCAGACACACTGAACTTCAAGCTGAACACACAGAAAGTTTCACGAGGTGGGGGGAAGCCAACACCAATGGGACATCATAGAATGATAAGGGCTGGAAAAGATGTCTGAGATCATCAAGTTCAGCCTTCCAAAATACACTGGAACATCCAATCTGTGCACTGTAAAAAACTGATTTCTCAGAACAGCTAAACTGAGCTATTGCAGCAGATACAGAATTCATGAAGACAAAAAACACTTCAATATTTGAAAGAAAAAAGGCACACCTTTAAGTAATTTGTACAAGAAACACAATTCTGTAGGAAATCCAGCTAATCCGCAATGTACACAATTTTCTGCATTACCAAAGCTTAAAGTATGAGCAATTAATGCTCTGCTACTCTCAAGAAGGCCAAATACAGACTGTAGCTGAATAATGCCTTCTTCCACCAGTAGAAATTTCTATCAAATCATCTAAGAGAGGAGCTACTGTTAACCCACCTAATTTTTACAAGTAAGAGACTTTGCAATCAACCAATCTACCATAACACCCTGGACACACAGATTTTTAGTTCAGAAGACACCACACTAAAATCTTGTCTAGGCACCCTCATGATATAAACTAAGTAGTTTATGTGCTCTATTTAAATTGATTCATTAAAACTTTGATGACTTTTTTACAGATTTTTGAAAGTTAATTTTTTTTGGTGTTTTTGGTTTGTTTGTTTTTTAACAAAATGCCTGATCAGATCTGAGAAATGCAAGCAGGTATATTTGCAAATTAAGGGAAGGAATGGGCTACAAAACTATGAAGTTCTTCCTTGTTTCCAAACCTTCATTTAAAATTACATGTGCTAGAGTCGTAGCTTCTGGCACCAGACTTCTGATTGATCCAAAGCAGTCTCAGATCTCAGCCCATTAAGCACTGGGGAATCTATACCTAAATAACCCATTGCAGAATCCTGCAAATCCTGACTGTGACTGTAAACTCTTTTCATGTGAGGAACTTCACAACTGCAACAGCTTCCACTTGCTCTTGCTTGTTGGTATAAATGTGGTACATTTCATAAATGTTTGACCCACAATAATTTGCCTAGCAGGTTCATTCTTCACTAGCACCCCTGTATAATTCTCAACTTCACGTTCATCTGACTTAAGGTTACGGTTTTTATTTTTCTTTAATCTTAGAAAGTCTTAAACACAAACCATATTTAAATTAATTTCTATCAGAGAACTCCAATCCTTTGGGTTTTTTTGTCATTGTTTTGCCACCAGTGTCATGCAGGCATACTTTTTGCATTTATTTATTTAAAATCTTCTTTTGGGTATCACTACACAGCTGGTTCATGTCAATAGGGCAGCAGAAGTCATCATATCCCACTGCCTGAGGTAAACTCCCTGATAAACCTGGCTTCCTTCCATGTGAGACTGAAGCAATGCTTTTATGGGATCTGCTGCAGGCTGGTTATTGAAAATGGAATATGCTTAGCGCCTTGCATGCATAGCCCTTTATAAATAATATATAAAGGTCAAATAAGTTATTTATTGGGCCTTTCTGCTGATTATATGTATGCTACTTTGTTTCAGTATTGAAGGTCTGATTTTCAGTTGTTGTAAATTCAAACCGATTGACATGTTAATTTACCATGAGCTGAGAAACTGGAAAACAATGAGAACAGTCTTTTTTTTTTTTTTTGCTCAGTCAAATGCTGTAGTCTACCCATATTCACTGATTTCTCTTGAAGCTGCCTCTTTTTTCTGTTTTTTTCCCCCAATTTTGCATGTTCACACACTGTTAGGTAATAGTCTTGCATAGGTGACTCACAGCAAAGCTGCTTCTTCAGTGATGGCCTGTCTCAATTTATTCAGTTCTATAAATCACCCTAACTCATGATTTCATACTATCTGCCCAACTCACCATGGCAAAAGAGAGCTCTTCTGTTTCCTCCAGGAATTGCTTCACTGTGCAGTTCTGATATAGCCCAACAAAACGCTGACCCCTTCTCCTCATCTTCCTCCCTCCAGCAAGTCATGTCTAATACTTTTTTCTCACACTGCATATAAGACATCTTCTTTGCTTTGTTCTCCTATTGCACCCTCACCAGCTCAACTCACAGCAATGCCTGCATGCTGGCCTGGCAGAAATCACACTCATTACTTTCTGGTCTGCTTAAGAGTCATCTCTGACAGGGTCTCCCTTGCTGCTTCTCATCACAGCATCACCTCTGAGCTCTCACCAGTGTTACTTCTGAGATCTCCAGCTGCAGCAAATTGAAAGCAAATAGTCATGAAGGCATTATTCACAGCTCATTTGTTACATTTCTCACAGTTATGCCCTCACTTCTCTCCATGGTTCAACTCCAATGGGATCACCTGCTCTGAAATGTTTGGAAAAGCTTCCCACTCCCTGCCAGGTGTCTCCTTGAGTCACTCTTCTTCCCTATGGCAGCTCTCAGATATGCATTGTAGGGCCCACAGGTACAAAGCCTACATTCACCTAGCCAGAACTATTGCAGGAAAAAGGCTAGAAGCAGCCCAAATTCCAGCTGATGCTACAGTGCATGCTGCATCATCACACTTCATGGGAATGAAAGGAAGAGACAGCCCATCCCCAAATGGGGCTGGGAGGCAGTGGAGCAGGGAAGCACATCCAAAGCTCTCAAGCATTTCATACACAAAGAAGGACACAGGAGTGTTTCCCAGCCCAGCCAAGCCCCGAGGCCCTGCAGGGCCTCTCTGGCCTCAGCAGCATCCTCCAGCTCCCATGGCTGTGGTTTATTTCTGCAGTGATGCCCCTGATGAACAGCCCCATGGTGGTGGCTCTGCTCACAGCCACAGCAGGGGCTGTGTGTCACCTACTCAAGTGCCACAGGCTGGTCACTCCTGACTCAGAGGGATCAGTGTAGACAGCAATGGCTTAAATACCACAAATGTGTTAAATTTGGACTCAGACAGGAGCAAACCTGTAAATAATAAGGCATTTGCCTACCATCAATCTGACTCTCTGAATATTACATCTGTTCTCACTATTTCATGCATTTTTTTAGATGCAGGCTATGCTGTCTTCTGCATTTCTAAAGAACTCAGTAAGTTCTGGAAAATACTAGAATACTAATAGTAGCAGTAATTATGGCCCTGCTCTTGTCTAAAATGCTTAATGCATTAATAATTTTCCACAGTATCAACATTCAGTAATAATGAAATTGATAACTTTTGTACAAATCATTAGCAATTAAAATTTATTTATACACTATAATTTGAATATCTGAGAAATAACATAGTGATAATTAGTGTATACAGAATCTCTTACTAATGAGTTAAGGATATTCATTTGTCTTTTCTTTAATAAAGCCATATTTCTCTAAAATGACACAAACAGTCCAACGAGAAATTAAATTCTATAGAAATAGTGATTTTCAGCACTAGCCATTTTTCCACACAGCACCAGAATTCAAAAAGCAAGACTTTACCCTCTGTCTTATGAATACTAAACAGCATTCTTCATCTAAAGGTTAAACCAGAAAAAAATCAGTCTCTCTGCCTGTATTTTTATGAGAATTGAAGAGTATTTTATGTGTATTGTTCTTTTTAAGTGTAGCCTACCTGCACTGTATGTCAGCAAACTTTAATTTAGCATATTGTTTTTCCATAAAAACACAACACTATAACAACCTTCAAGACAAAGCGCGTATTTTCAGTCTGTTAAAACAGGTAATTCAAAAACACCTCTCCCCTACTTTATCTGTTTCAGGAAATCCACAAATGATTTCCATGTCTTGAAGAAACTGCCAATACATAAATATTTTGTGAGTCTTACCTAAAGGGCTCCTTTCACAAGAGGGGTAGCAGTCACAAAGCATGACTATGGCCATTGAATTTCACTGACCCTGAGTTGGAGTTCAAATGACAAAAAGAGACAGTTATGAAAGATTTCTTAACAGAGTCAGTCCATGGGCTGCATTACCCAACACCTAAATCAGGGATGAGCTAAGCAGTGCCAGATCTGGTTTTTTGCACAAATTTTTGAGGGGTTCAACCAAAAGCAGTGCAGACATGAAGCAGTTTACACCAGGGTTTTCCTGTCCTACACTGTTCTCAGAGCTGAACACTTTCACTGCGGGCCTGACAAGTGCTCCTGCTTTCAAACATCATCAGCCTTCAAGATCCACATCATAAACCAGTTTAGTTAAAGATGATGATCGCAGATATACAATCAAAATATGTGTCTGGGGGAAGGATGCTGACAGCATTTTGCCAACACATGCAAGACAAGGAAGGATATAAATTTCTGTGTGCAGTATAAATTTGCAATCCAGTGTGCTCCAAACACAAGTTCTCAGCGCTAAGAATTTTTGCATCACCAACCAACACACATTGCACCTGTTTCTACTGCAACATTGTGCAGCATTTACTGTAGTGCTATGGGGAGTATCTCTGGTGTGGTAGGACTATACTGAACTTTTTCAAAGCAAGGAAAGATGTGACTTTACTGCAGTCAGAACCCCACAGTTACCCTTGGCAAATGCATATGAAGAAAGATAACCAGAAATATTTTTCATTTACTGAGGGTAAACTACAAATTCTGGGCGATGGTTAATTCATTGATTAATGAGAATAGAGATCTCTGGGGAGCATCACCAGTCCACACGGACTTTCCAGGAATGCTGAATTTTATGTCTGGATCTCTGTTTTACTAAAATGGAGAGAAAAAATACAAAACAAAAGTACAGCTGATTTTGTCTCTTTGTGGGAGGGTATATTTGAAGGATCAAAGGCATAGTGATTTGAGAAAATAAAATGTATTCTTGTGTTAGCTACACAATAATATCTACAGAGAGTACCATGAGAGAAAACTAAAATACTGCAGACTTGCTGCATTTCCTGCCATTCCCTCATTCTTAAAAAAAAAAAAAATACAAATGCATCCTTCCAATCCAACACATTTTAGGAGACAGGAGGAGAGCAGGGTAACTATTTTAGACAGAGACTGCTATTAGCATTTCCAATACAGAGTTCATTCCAAATTTGGTGCTATGCTTCTGCAGATCTCAGATCAGGATCAAGCCTTTAGGCATTAACTGAGATAAACAAAGTATGATACGTCAAATCTAATTATGCTATAAATATCCAAATAATATCTAGATCTCTAAGGTAATTCTAAAGAGCCCCAGTGACAGAGAGGCAAATATGATTAAGTTTAAACTGCAAACAGCTTGTGAAATATGGAAAATAGCATTACATGTGAAAATATCTGTAGGGAAATATTTTCTTTTAACTAATAAGGCAGGAAATTTTGTGACATAGTAAATGATTTTTCTAGTAGCTTAAGGCATCTTAAATAAAAAGCAAGGATGCTAAATAACTACTATACATTCCAGCTTTAAAGCCATCATCAATAATACTTGTTTCATAACTACCAAGTCATAAAAAATAGTGGAAGCACCCCTTCCCCCCTTTCTTATATGTTTGCATCAATTCTAATAATGAACTACACACTTAAATTGGTTAATGATTCACTTCTATTCAGGACATGTGAACATAAAGCCTTTCTCTCCTCCCCTTTCACAATTTTCATAGCAAAAATTATAATGTCAGCAGGTAATTCAAATACAATGTTTTGCCCAAGAAGGGTTTGAAGAAAAAAAAGGTTAAATGACAGACCTCTGTTATCTCATTTACTACCCATAGAGGTACTGATGCATGGTTAAGTGCACCTAGCTACAACTTTATTTTAATATCAGACTTAAACTGAGCTTTTAAATGCATACCAAGCATCTGTCTGACTCTGCCCTCTAGTCCTCCTGTGTGAGTTTAAGTCATAGAAGTTCACAGACACTTCATGGTTTTCTCAATCAAATGACAGACATTTCAAAACTGCTCAGTGCAGTTTTCAAGGACAAATTTACATGCTTGTAAGGCACCCGAAGCTATATGCCTTAATTAAATCCCTTTCCTTTTGCTTTACCCTAAAGCACTTCCATTAACTTTTTCCCTCTTTGAGCTATGTGTACTGACACTGATTTATAGAATATTTGGCCAGTTACACACTCACATGCCCTATGGGAAACCTTTCAGGAGAACCTCAGGAACATCTCCTGGCATGAAATCTTCCACACTGCACTTGTTAAACCTCCATCTTTCCCATGTCAACATGGTGCATACCGAGCACCTCCATCTAACATTCAAATCCAGAGACAGCAGCTTGGTTCTATCCCCCCTTGTGGTATCACTTCTCTGCCAGTGATTTAGGCTGGCTCAGTTCGTACATCCAGTGGTAAAATATCAGATCCCTCACATACATGAATACAGCTAAAACCTACTAGATCAACCTGTGCACCAGGTTGTGTACACAAATGTTCAGTGATCACCAGCTAGAACTTGCTTCTGAGATGGGATACAGCTTGGCCAAGGTGAAAAGCCCTGAATAGTCCAGAATTGTCCTAAGCTCTCAGGTCCAAGTACAAAATTGTGTACACAGACTCAAATAATTCCAAGACCCAGCTTCTGACTTTGGGGATGTGAGTAGAGAGATGTATAGAGAAATGAAACATCAGCTTTGACAGATACAGATTTAACTACTGGGACAGTTCTGCAGCAGCCAGCCTGCTGCATTCCCACAGCCTGAATTGAGGCCAATGACAGATATATTTGCAGGTCTTCCTCCAGTGCTCAAGGAATATATTTCATGGTTTAAAGAAAGTGAAGTCATGTAAGAAGAGCTAGATAAAGACAGAAACATCACCTAAAGGGAGGATTATTCTGAGCTGCAGGAGGAGACTTTTCTGAGCTGCAGAGAGATAAGGCAGTGCAATGTGCAGTGACAGATGTGATCCCAGATCCCAATGGACATTGCCACAAGTCATCTTGTTAGCTATGCCCATTCTCAGGTCACTTCACGTGCCCAAATTAACAACATAAGGGGGCCCAAAGGAAATCTGGGCCTGCCAAAGAGTCCCCTCTTGTCTTCCTACCTGGGTAGCAATAAAACATTCTTCACATAGCCTTGAGCATGGCTTCCAAACAGAAGGAATCTTAGGAAATGTTCCATTTTCTTCCTACTCCTTTGAGTCATTGCAGAAGAAACTAGAGGCCTTGGACACACTGCACAATTCCTTTTTCATTCACAGCTCCCTCACATAGCACCTCAGAAAATGCAAAGACTGAAAGAAGCTCTCAAGCCCCTCCAGAAATGCACTTTTTTCTCCCCATTCACAGTTCCCTCACATAGCATCTCAGAAAATGCAAAAAACCAAAAGAAGCTCTCCAGCTCCTCCAGAAATGCACTTTTTTCTCCCCATTCACCTTGTAACCAGATAGCCTCACCAAACACTACTGGATAAAAATATGTCTGGTAAGTTTTGATTTTGGTCAACAATATGACATCTTTAAATAGCACCACAGATGTAAACAGACAGAGAAATTGCCACCCTGAACTGAAGACTTAATCTAAATTAGACCCATTGAATAGTGGAACATCGCATTTGAAGGAGCAAGGGCTGAATAGAGTGACACAGGGCTAATTGCACAGATATAATTTGCAAGGACAGCTTTATGGAGAACACTGTCATGTTTACAAGACTGTCTCTACCATTGGACCAGGGAAGATTACAGAACCTTAAGAATGTGCCGTGGGAAAGCCAAGCACCAAGACATACATCCTCAAAGCAACAACATGTAGTTACAATCCATATTATTAACAAGTGATCCTATAGACTCAAATAAATATATTTTTCAAAGGGCTCATTTTTAAAATTTACATTTATTTTAGGGACAGAAATTCACCACATGCTATAAAACTGCATCCTAGAATTTAAGGTCACAGATACATATTACTTTGCAGGCAGCTGGAAGAACTGCAAATGTTAGTACCTCAGGCCATTTTTTTCCACTTCCATGTTGGAGTTCACCATGACAACAGCAAAGCAAACTAAATGGAGCCCACGAGTGCTTCCTAGTCTCAATGCCCCAATCCCCAATGAAAAGTCTTTTTTTTTTTTTTTTAATCTTAAATCAACAGTGAAGGCATTTCAATCTAACATGCTTGACTCCACACTCAAACAAGGAAAAGGTCAAGGGAATAGGGAAGCCAGCAGCCACACACTCACTGAGCTGTACAACAGCAGTAACAGCATGGAGTTACAGGAGCTGGGTTACCAGCATTTAAAACATCAGCAGCTAGCTCCAGCAAAGAACAGCTGCCATTGCCAAGGGATTCACTTAACAGCAGTCTCAGGCTGAAATATCCCAATGAGCAGTGTTCTAGTGGAGTCTCTGGATCCATGACGGGACCCGCTTTGCAGTTTCTCCTCTTTGAAAGACATCAACTTACAGCTGTCACTTAGCTTACAGTTAAGACACAAAATGTTTACAGACAATTCTTAAGAAAATATAGTAAATGATGGTATTTTTCTACAGTTCCATTCACTTCTAATTACATACATGTATGTAAATTATAATGAACACCAGCTGATTTATGGTTCAGCTTTTGTTTCATTTCTGAGATGATATGCAGATCCCTAGACTTGGAAGTCATGAACATAAACTCCAAATTTATGTTTCTTCATTTTGTATAATGTTATCTTCTTTGTAACTTAACTGCAGATACCATGAATTCTTAGAAAACTATTTTCTCTATATGGAACAGTAATTAAAACATGTCCCAGGTTCATAAAGTTTCCTGCAGCCTTGCCCCATGCCCTCAATACCTGGATTTATGCACAGAATTTAGTGTTCTGATATTTTGTCTCATGTCATCATCTTTAGAATTAACCCATAAATCTTTTTCTTTTAAAATCTGTTATTCAGATCATGAATGTCTTAAGCTTCAGGAAGTTGAAAAAATTGAAAGTGATTTCTTTCAACAGAAATACCAGATGCATCTTTCTATGCTCCATATTATGAATGAAAAGAAGCATTTAATGGTCCAGGAAATTTCTCTGTAACTATCTGCAAGCACAGTGTTTTTTTTTTATTTCCATTTTTCTTCACTGCATTTGAGATTTCAAAAAGCTCCATCTCTACAAGTATAAGCAATATTTACTTTCTGGAATTCTGTTCACAGTACTTGTTTCTCATATTGTGCATTGTGAAGGAGGCATTTAGTAGGTAGGTGAACATTTTATTCAAAGTCAGCGTGCAATGGGTAATGAGAATAAGACTCAGAAAACCTGCAATTTCTGCATCCTTAAGAGATATAATTCAATGTTATTTATCATTCTAAAACTCAGAAGTTGGCTGCAATATGGCCATATGAAATTGAATGTAGCTCCTTTCAGGAAGTAGCATCTGTGAGTAGTACCAGAAAAAACCCTTTTCTGACAACTAAGAACAACGTTCTGGCTCTTAAAGCACCCTGGGCAATGACTACCATGCACAATGGTTTTATATAGTCAGAAAGAAAAAAAATATTAAGTGACAGAAATGTAAGGCATTATTCATCAAATAACAGATACCAGAAATTAACTAACAGGGAGAATATCAGAACCCCCACAGAAAATTTTAAGCTTTTCAAGACACCACTGCTATGTTTTATTACCTGCACTAAATAATATTTTTTATCTATGTACAAGACTTCTTACTCCACTGTACCTTTTCCTATTACTCATCATATCACCAGTATCTAAGGAGATAAACCTAAGTGTATGAAAAAATTAGCAGCAGGAACAGCATCTCTGACTGCTCTTTATTCATAAACTATTTTTTCAGCTCCATTTTCAACATATCTGCAAACATTAAACAGACATTTGAGCCAATAGGACTAGATTGGAAGGGTAAGACAGTGAATTATGGGTTAAACTGATCTTTTATTTAATTGAGCCTGGCTCACAAATGTGGATCCCAAATGCGCTCATCCCAGCACCATACAACAAACTTGCATTTCTATTATCTGTGATCTGACAAATACTGTATTACATAAACCTGACATTACACAATGATACTGTTATTCAACATGTATTGGCAGTGAGCTATTTGGACAGTTGTTATTCGAGTTAGGATGACTATCGAACCTTACTTGTCTCAGGAAACCAAAATATAAAAGTGATCAAAAGCAGATGTTCCTACCACCTTTTCATAGCAAAGTAAATCCATCTGAACTGTCTCCATGTTAGTGAATTTCCTGAATTTACTTAAGCAGTTTTGTTAGCTTTAAGACATAAAGCAAACCTTAATATTTTGAGTTTCTCCCTGCCTGCTGCGGAAGGATACCCTGAGGAGCTACCCTTTAAAGGGTCTCCAAACACTAGTGATCCACTGTTATTTAGACACCCATATCGCCAGTACTTTACATTACACCAGCCTCAGAGGATTAGCATCAAAAGGGTAATACTTTCCATCAGCTGATAGCTGAAGAGGGGCCAGCACTGCTGAATTTTCAGTTTTACTCCCAAGCCTCTATGTAAGCTGAGTCAGCAGTTGCTTTATTTTAAAGGCTCCCTTTATTCACCTGCACTGCTGCAAATTGATAAGACCTATAAATTCCAGCTACCTCTTAGAGGGCTGCTTTAGAGATTAAAAGTATATACCTGCTTTGATACCACAGTGGCGCTCCCAAAAGGATTAACAGGAGTTAAGTGCGTGCATGATAAGCAGGAGATACTCTACACCTTCCCCCTACAGAAGGCAGGAGAGGAAACAGACTCTGCACAATCCTTCAGAGAAATGTAAAGGTCATGCAGGTGAACCGTGACTAGACCCCCCTCTGCTCCCTCAGGCAAGTCTGCAGCACACTGTATGGTTCATGTTAGGAGTTCAAATCCAAGCAAGACACAGTGCCATTAATTAGACACTAAAATCCTCTCCTAGGAAAGGCCTCCACTGCACATTTACTACAAACTGGTAATACATTTTCAGCTTTCCCAGTGTGCCCAAAAATTACATTTCTTTCTTCTACACTGCAGTTGCTTTTGATTTCATAGCTGTATTGCAAGTGTTCATAAATCAGCACAGGGTATAGAACTGTTCTGCTGTTTACCTAGAGCTTTTTACTTCATAGTGGATAATACAAAATAGAGGTAAACTGGTGACTGGTACTATGTAAATAGTACCAGTCACCAGTGACTGGGTGGGTGGGTGGATGGGTCTGGTGACCCATCTGGTGACAACTGAGAGAAAATATCAGATCAGTTCACATGCTCACTAATTCCACATAGGATACAATGCAACTTGATAGTACTTCTCTCTACTGCAGAACTATTGCTCCCTGGTTGTATAGCAGATTCAGCTTATATTCAGCAGGATATCATTTTTTTATTTTCAATTGCACACACTAAAAATAAGAAAAAAAGCTGCATAAAAAAGAAAATGTCTTTATGTAAGGCTATGCAATTCAGCTCAGGAAGTGGGGTCTATATTCAGAATTTATAATTAAGGCAGTTTAAAATTGACACTTTGTTTTTGTTTTTCATCCTAATGATACCTGTTACTATTCCTCTTCTAAGCCAGATACTTGTGTAGATAGGATTATGACAAAGCTTTTGCTTCAGCAGTTGCACAAAGAGTAATTTAAAACTGAACTAACATTTTCAGTAACTTCTATATGTGATGGAAAGGGATGTTGCAACAGTGCAAACAAGTTGCAGGCATTACAGTTCAAACAAGCACAGGTTTTATGGCAAGCATTGTCTAAATTAACAATTAATAAAATAGTAAACAGTTCCACAACAAATGAAAATATAGTACTTTAATACTGTAAAGGCTCTTTCCTAAATATGTTATGAACTACCTGAATATGAGGTATATTCCTGCAGCTGCCTTCATAGGAATATCTTCTGACACACAAGTTACAGGATGCCAGCCCTGCAAGGCTGGCAAGATCTGCTAGAATCTCTTTATGCCACGAGTGCTGTAAATGCTGCTTGTGATGGGGAAGGTCTAGTGATGCAGGTGAAGAGGATAGGAGAGATCAGTGGAATACCTGAAGATATAGTAGCTGTAAGAAATGAAGGACCTTTACAAACTGAAAATTTTCAAACTGAGAAGCAAGGAGATGCAGTAGGAAGGACTTTCCTGGTTGGAGAACAACCCAAGGAAGCACATATCCTAACAAGGCAGGAAGTTGAGATGATCTCAGGGCACTGGAATGGGAAAAGATATGGTGCACAGAAAACACCCTGGAAGAATCCTCTACTGAATCCCAGTCTCACTAGCTGATGTACCAAAAACCAACAGTTTTTGCTGTTGATAGCAAAAACTTTCTAAGGAACATGCAAAATTCCCGACATGTTTCAATGAGTTTTATCTGTTTAGCTGCCTTGTATCTTATCTGTAATTGGGCTTAGGAATAAAATGAATTCAAGAAGAGTGAGCATACAATTTCACAAACAAGTCTGTGTTGGAGCATGGATTTGAGGCACAGGTGGGATATACAGACAGACCTTAGAACCAAGAAACAGCTCCATGTCCATGAACCCTGGCACAGTCACTGCAGGTGGCACAAGCTGCAGCCACAGCATAAGAAGCCTCCTAAGGAGATTCTGGAACAATGCTACCACACACTCAGCACCAGCACTTGTTTTTCAGCAAGTTCCAATGAAGATAACTTGCCAAAACATTCTTTTCAAGAGGCTGATGACAAACCCCAGGGTAGAACAACTACTGCAAATTGAAGCTCTCTGTCACTTTCTGCCTTTCCCTAATTCAGCATGGGCATGCAGCACCCTGCTCAGACCCTGCAGGCACTCATCAGGTGCATAAGGTTAGATTAGACCTGCAAACATATCCTTGACCTTGAAACATTGCTCAGTAATATTATTGTTTAAATTTACCTTTCAATCACTGAGATACTATCCAAAGGTGACTTAAGGAAGAAGGCAGAAAGAACAAGTCCTTTCATTTTGTTATGATTCTATTGTTATGACATCTGTGTAAAAATGTCTATTTTCTAGAGGTTTTATGTCAATGAGACAAATTCAGTACAGACTTACATGGCAGAAGTGAATTCAGCTCCACTACATCTCTACTGGTTTTTTAATGCATTTCCTTACTGAGTTTGCAAATATCAAAGCATAAAATCACATGAATTTTTCCTATAATTTAATAGAGTGTATTACCATATAATTAATATTTAATAAATGCAGGAAAGAAAGGAGAGGCAGAAAGGGACACACATAAAATGAGAATGGTGCAGCTTTTCTAACAGTACTGAAAACGATTTATATTGAAGAATACTTATGTCTGTAATGACTTTTTTTCTTCATAGGTGCTAAAGGGCATCCTTCAGGAAAATGGACAGCCTCCAAGATTTCATTCTTGTGAGCATCAAGTCCTGAAGACTGTAACACTAGAAATACCAGAAAACCCTCAAGTTCATTTCCTAGAAGCCCTTAAATAGGAAGAGAATAACAGAATTTGTTGCAAATCTTTGTGTAGGGTTTACATATTGATGATCCTGACAAAATTATGCTGTTCAACATTCATTTGTGGATACAGGCAAGCCTCTCCTATATGATTTCATTACTCCAGTTCTGCCTTTCTCTCTTAGAAACTAGAGAAATTGCTAGAATTCTAATTATGTACTAAACAAACAACTTTTACAAGAAATTTCTGGATGCAAACTGTAAAGGAACACACTTATACATGAGGGAGATATAAAGGCAAACACCTCAAAACTCATAGATTCAGGCCTGATTGAGAGAGCTGCCCTCAGGCCTCTCCACCAGTTTAATTTCAGTGGGATTAGTAAAACATTCTCACACCTCTCAAGCACTTAATCCTTGGTATTAGACAACTGTAGTGTCTAGAAAAGAAAGAAAATTTAGGCTAAAATATCTGTTTTCTTCCTTTCTCACATCAACATGATTGATCCATAAATATTGTAGAGTTTGGTACCACCACTACCTTATCAAGACCTGCCCATATGAGCACTGCTGATTCTTTTTGGGAGGGAGGGTACTCCTACCGTCTGCACTGATCATTTCCTGCCCCTTGGGCAGGGACTGATTCCCTGCTGCTGCTGTAGCACCTATCACAGCATTATTTTAGATGTTACTACCTTCAAATTATAACCACAGCCAATACTAATACACAGTACACATGGTGACCACAATCTGTGACTTCTTGAAATGAAATGTTTCCATTAGACTGGCTTTTGGTAGTGAACAATTGAACTAAACAATCAGAGTGTGACACATGACTAGTATGACACCTTGCAGTCTAAACTGTCATTGAACGCTCACATAGGCAGCTCTCAGCTATCTGCTTTTCTGTATACTTTACATTCTACATTCAGCCTTTCATATACTCAACATTCAATATTTTTATACGAAATCAACACTTACCATTGTACTTCTGTTTGACTAAAAAGTTAAATGCATGAAAAATGTTATGCATTCAAAAGAAAATTTATGCATGAATAATATTCTGGGACTCATACACTGATTCAGGTATAAAAAGTATCCACCAAGTCTGCTTAAAATAGACGACAAATGGGCACATAAAAATCTTGTTGAGCTGCTGTAAGTTCTCTAGGAAAGTCATAAATCTATGTGATGGTTTCAGTACCTTAGTGGCCAAAGAGAAAAATACACAAGGCAGCCAGATTATGGAGAACCAAAGTCTCTTCAAATAGATTATTTTTTTTGGGAAAATTTACACAGTGTACCCATGCTACCCAAACTCCAAAGCACCTATAAACCAAGAACTATCAGGTATTGCCTCAGCCATACTCATAAACATGGTATAAACAAAACAGAAATCTCAGTATAAAAAGTATAGTCCTAGTCTGGATTAATCCTTTAGCTCCCAAAAATCTATTTGGATCTAGCAATAAAAAAGAAAAATACCCACCAAAAAAACCAAAGTGTCAGTTCCCCCATGCCAACCAAGCCTCCACAAGACAATCTTTCCTGCTGCATACAAAGTAAGTGTTGATAGCATCTAGCTACTATTGCAATAGAGATAACTAATCATCCTAGAAATGATTATCTAACAATTTGAACCACATGAACTCATTCTACCAGAGCCAGCTCATATTTCTCTGTCAGAACAGAAAGAACCCTGCTCCCCTCGTAGTCCCTGACACTCCCCTGCATTGTGTTTCCTACAGGCAGCCACATCTGGTAAAACACCTCTCCAAAATGCCATTAGAAAGAGTTGGGTACCACTGATGTGGCTCTGAGAGTGCTTTAGAGCCACCTTGTAGAAAGTAGGGCAGGAGCTCGTCCTTCACGTCTCTGCTCGGCAGTGAGAATCAGCACAGCCTGATGAGGATCTGAGGCGACAAGCCAAGACGGCACATCAGGATATTTTAGGTCTTCAGCTGGGAAAGTACATTTCTGGCTTGCACTGCAGCCAGACAGCCCACCCTGGCAAGGCTTGGGGCTGGTGCCTGCAACCGTGTTAGAAGTGGTTCCTAGGAGGAAACCTGGGAGCATCTCAGGTATTAAAAAGATTTCATAATGCTCCTAATTGTTGAGAGAGCCACTGCTGGCAAAGAAATGTAAAGCTGAAATGTGAGGTTCTTGCTTAGCAGCATTTCATCAGGCACCATTTCATGTGGCTTTTAATTAGATTAAAGCAAATCAATACTGGACACAAAGGTCATCTGTTCTGCATCCTCCCTCCAAAACTACAGCCTAGTCTAATTTATATAATAAATTCTTATGAGGAGATAATATTCCATTTTTAATATTATAAAAAGAGTTTTGTAACTAAATAGTGGTGGCTTCCTAACTCTAAATAATACATCACATCTATTCAAAGTACAGAAGAGCAGAATAGACACTTAAAAGCCAAGGCATATAATTGAATAGCATTTACAGGTATGTAAGATTATATTTTTAGAGAGAATATATAATAGAAATTTCAAAAGGCAAGGTAAATTTAACAGTAACTTGGTTTTACACAACTCAAAGGCATTTTCACTGATAATGCTTTTTTTTTTAATTGCAAATACAATTGACTTTCTTTGGCATAATAAAATATTCATCCTGATACTCAGAAAACAGTCAGTTAAAGAATGTAGCTGTGATGTCTTAATGTGTTTCTCACTACTAAGAAACATACAGCATAAAGTATATTTGGAAATAGCAGATATTTTTGCAAAATTTTTTGGAAGAATGTTTTACTTTGTTCAGTGAAGAAGCAATAATTTCATTTCCTATCTTCCTTTAAAGTAGTATTTTAAAACAGGCCAAAGTAAAAATTTCAATTACTTATCTCCAAAGGATGAAAATAAAAGCATAAACATTTCTTAATCCAAAGTAATAAATCATCAGTTTTATTTGAAGATTTAATTTTGCTCATTTTTTAAACAATCTACAGAAATCCTTTGGGGAAAAAAGCCACATTTTTTTTTCCAAGTCTATCGTAAAAAATAATGTCTCTGGAAAAATACTTCCCTTTCATAGAAATCTGTATTACAAAAAAAAAAAACTAAAACCTTACTATGATTGGGACATATAAACACTGTATTATGATACTTTAAAAACTTTTTCTCAACGCTAATTATATAAATACACATTTTTTCCAATTTGAAACACATTTCTTACTCCAATTCAGCAGCAATACTAGAACCCTGACTATAGTTCTAAATGCACAGATCATATTTTGACTTCCATCTGGTTTAAACAGTACTTGTATTAATAAAATTAATCTTCAAGTGAGACAGAGAACATATTTCATCATTCAAGAATATACTATGCATCTTAAACATAAGGACTTAAAATTAATCTCTCTTACACATATGTGTAAAAATACATTTCCATCCATTATCCTAAGTGAAGAAACTCCACTGTTTCAGACACTTGGAAACCTCAAGGTTGTTGAGAGTTTATTTTACCTTCAAAGACAAGTCACTTTCAGTTAAGGCAAGTGCTAGGGCATTTGAAGTAATAAGACATTTACTATTAATTGTAATATTAATGGTTAGGAATCTGTCTATTAATTATTTGAACATTGACTGAATAAAAACATGACTGACATTTCATTATTAATACCCACCTATGACAATATTTTATGAGATTAAATTTGTCAGTGCAACCTTAAGTGCAGGTTATCACTGCAATACTATAATGAATTTAGGGTTAGACAGTGGTTTACATCGATTATCCCTTGTTAAGCTCACCACATGTTTTACTGAGCTGAGGAAACATGCTGTCAAGCAGTTCCACCCTGAATAAATGTTGTTACAGTTCAGGTTAGTGAGATTTTGTCCCTGTTTCAGTGCATTAATAGAAAGGAGGAATTTGGTTTGTTTTTTTCTTAAATACTGTCAGTTAAACTATTATTTTATTCACTCTAGCTGATTTTATGCTTTTTAAGTCCCTAATCGATTTTAATTTTGAGGTATGACTTCTCTTCAGCAGTGAATTCCTGCTGTTATTCAGTGGCAACAGCACACTTGCTGTCAGCTCCTATGGTTAACACTGCTGTGCTCTTCCCTCGTACAGCAAATCTAACCCCAGACCTTGACATAACAGATTCCTTTCAGAAAGTCCACAAGGTCTGGGCCTGAGTTAGCAGCACTTGGATAACCCATAACCTGAATCTCCACATCCAGCACCCCATCCCAAGCTAGTCTCACTATTCCTGGTACTAGAGAGCTATTGTTGGTCACACTCCTCTTGCAAAAGTGACACAACTGGACATTCTGAATTACTGCCCAGAGCTACTTACACTGCCCTCATTTAAGAACTGTATGTAAGCTTTTCTTATTTCTATGGCAAGAACAAGTGGTAATAGCACTTGGCAGTATATTTACTTGATAGCTGTTGCAGCAACACTAGTCATCTCTGTAAAGACATGTAGCATGGGCCTGTGGTTCATTTTTACAAAAGGAAAGACTGTGTATTTGCAGTGCAGTAAATATTGACTTCCTATAAATGATTGCTTTACGTAAATGGTATTTTCTGGCTGTAAGCTCCCCCTCTGATTGTTCTATCTCTTCATTATTGTGCAGTACAAAAAAGACTGAGTAATGTTTAATTGCTGCTTGAATCCTAGAGAAGTCTGGTAGAGCCTCACTGTCATTTTTTATTTAAATATATATTATCTTGTCAGTCAACCTGGAACAGTACAACCTGATTAATGTTATAGTAAACAGGCACTGTGATACATATTTTAAAGGTTTAAATTATAATTTTTAGTCAATAGAGCACAAAGAGATGCAATGTTTAATAGGGTATGACAATTGCCTTCTTGAAAGGCCTCCTATGTGTTACAGGGTAATTCTCTTAATTTCCAGCCCTGCTTAGCACTGTCTCTAGTACACCGACAGGAGCCACAGCAGCCACAGGCACTGCACCCACAAGGGTCACTGCCATGAAGCTGGGCTGTGCTGGCAGGGCCAGAGGCAGACATGTGGCTCCACTTTGCCTCCTTCCCCTGCCTCTTCTGCAAGCAGGGCATGATAGCTTGGCACAGGGATTTACCAGGTATGATGATATTTTCAGTTCAGCCCTGCCTTTCTTGGGTTTGTTTTTTTCCTCTGAGTTTTACTCAATTTGAAATTCTTTCTCTACATCTCTAACTCTCCTCATCTAATCAATATGATTAAGTATGCCTCTCAAGACTTAATTTGGAGTGTACTGATGGGCACCCGTCCCAGTACATGAGAATCTATTATTTGATTTGTCAGGCATGACAAATCCTCAGTGTACAACCACTGTGATGCTAACAAAACATCAGGTAAAGCTTTATAATTCCCATTCTACAAAATTCATGGTGCATAATGGTAAACTCAGCATGTGGGATAGCAGAGCACTCTGGAACTTGTGAGCAGTCAGGAAACACAAACTTCAGTGGTCCCATTGAGGATTAAGGTAGTGCAGATATCTCAAGTGTGCAGCTGCAGGGTGAGCTGCAGGTTGGGCGCTGGGCGCTGGGAAATGATGGGAGCCCCAGGAAGAAGGCTGTTAACTGGTGCTGCCCCTCTGCACAACAGAGCACAACAGAGGGGCCAGCCAGGAGAGCAGGCACTCAGAGACACTGCAGGAGCCAAGGACTCAGCAGCAGGAGCCCAGACCATGGCACACCTACACTGCAAGGGTATAAAAGCTCAGGGATTCAGTTGCTCAGGGTCCCTCCTTGCAGGCACCCAGCTCAAGCTGGCTTTGTGTTCTGCACCTTAACTAAATTATTTAAAGGATTCAGATGTCTGAGACCCTGCTATGGGAAACCTGGGCTTGAGCCAGTAAGGAAACCTTGTCTGACTGTGTGAGCCTTGCTGCAAAGGGGCTTCAGCCCCAGCAGTGAGAAGTCTTTGATGGTGGGAGTGCGACTGCCAGAGTGCTGCCTGAATGGTCAGACAGGAAAGTTTTCTTAACAGTTTAAAAGACATGTCTATGTTTATCAGTCAGAAAGATGAAAATATAAGATACTCTTAAGTTTCATTTAATATTTTAGTCGTTCTTTTAAAGCAATGGTTACTAATTGAAGAGATCACTTGTTCAGATTATTTAAAAAAAATATATATAGTTAAATCACGTATTACAGTCCCAAAGCAAAGAAAAAAACCCAAAAAAACCCACCACAAATTGCCTGTTAAACTATAACACAAGGAATTGTTTAGAAAGCAAAGTATATTTGCATTGTATTTTTACTGTGAAAACGTAAGGTTTACAAACTTATTTCATGACCCTGAACTGCTTTAAGCTCATGAATACTTCTTGTAAAAACAGCAAGACTGTGAACTGGCTGAGCTGCTACATGTGCAAGGGGTTACTAGGGCAGGGTCACAGTAACAGGTATGCTAAATTTCCCATTGGGAAAGCCTTAAGGTTATACTTGGTCAAAAGCCAATTTTCCAGAGAGAAAAACTTCCACTACTCTTTGTAGGTATCTTAATTTTAGCCATGGGCCTTTGCTTCCCACAGGCTCCCTCACACTGGCCTTTCTACGAGATGGGGAGCTCAGGGATAAAATGCTTTAATCTTCATTCACATTTCTGGAAAGGAAAATAACTTCATGTGGTGTAAGGTGGTGTACCTGAAGGGGAGAAACCATTCAGAGAAATGGGGACACTTTGTTCTTTCTCCTGTTCTATCTTTGCAGTCAAGTTCAAATCATGGCTTCTTTCCTCCAGTGCCCACAACTGGACCTACAGTCCCACAGCACTCCATGCTAGTCCTAGAGAACATACATGGCATCCAGCAAATGGTTTAAAGGCAGAGAAATCTCCTGCCTGGCTCATTTGGTTGGTATAAACATTCCCAGAAACATGTTAATCTTTGCAAGCAAAAACTAAAGCAGCACAACTTTCACACATCCTTTACTAACCTTAAAATCTTATTTTCCCAAGGTATTTACAGTGACTTCACTAGAAGTGTCAAACTTGCATCAGAACCAACAACTAGGCTTAGGGTAAGTCTAACATACACAGATGCATCTGTACACACACACACACACACACATATATATTATATATACACATATGTTGCTGTAATTATAAGGATTTTTTCTAGAGGAAAATAGGTAAAAAAGGTAAACAGAAACAAAACACACATGTACTAAAATATCTAATCTATAAAGAAACAAAAAAAAGATACAAAATTAGGTCTCTTACATTTCCCTACTCTAAAATTTACATACTTGCTTTGTAAAATCCTTTAGTACATAGAAGTACTAAAATGACATTACTTTTGCAAACAAAAGTGCACCACAAAGAGCAATAATTCAGCTGATCTCCAATACATGGAGAGGGACTTCAGCTGGAAGATTCATTGCTGAACTGGTAAAATATGTTACTCAGTTTCGTTGGGCTAGCTGCTTTTTCACCTATTGTACGTACAAATCATCAAGCAAATTCTCATTTAAACCAATCTAAGCTAAACTAATAGAAGAATGACTTCCAAAACAAATTACTTACTTTCCTCCACTATTTCCACAACTTTACAGGATTCACACTACAGATTAGGGGCTAACTTTTAGCTTTAAGAACGCCAAAACATTTTGAAAGACTACTTTTAACATGAGGATTAGAATCACATTTTCTTTGCTTCCAATTAAAAGCCTTGAGCTTTCTCATACAGCTGTGTAACCTGAACATAAACACTTCCAAGGTGGTCTGGTACACCAGCAGACTTTACCATTTTCAATTAAATAAAACAAATAATTTTGCACAGTACTGAAGTTGGAGGACTGCTTGGCTTCCAAGCACTTTTTCTTGGCTTCCTCAGTCATCTGTGGGACATGCAGACCACAGACCAGATGTTTCCTCAAATTAGCTGGTCTGCTGAAACGGATTGATGATTTCATGCTCTGATAATAACTAGGTGTTCCTTATTCTGAACATATATTATTCAATAACAATGAAAAACATTCTTTATAGTATGATTCTCATCTATCTGTAATTTAAAAGTTGAGAGAGATGAACTTTTTTTCCACAGTAGCATGGTTTATGGAATACTTTGCAATCTCTTTTGATGTCTTTGGAGGTTTCTCTGACTATCTTTGCTCCAAGGACAAAGACTCCTTGACTGAACTCAGCATCAGTTGATATTTTCCTTCCACACTCTGCTTCCAGCCAGCAACTCATCACATATCTCCTTTCTACTACCTCTGTACACACAGCTGCAAGTCTGAGGGAGCAGAGAAATCATCTCAACATCCACACTACTGCACCAAAAGATCATTTCTGTGTTGGGGGATGAGTATCTGCCTTTGTCCAGTGCTGTGGGTTTCAGCAATGTCCATGTGTCAGTAATGCCAAACTGGAGCAATGTGCTATTGTAACTTGAATCCTTGGACCTCTGACAACTCCCCATGGCTATCTCCTCGTTTAAATGAGCACCTGTGGATTGCAGTGTTTCTGAGATGAAATTATATTCCATAATATCCTACTTTCTCTCTTGATATGAAACTGAACAATTTCAAAAGACATGAAAAGCTAATCTGCACTCTGAAGTATACAAAAACTAATTCTGTCATAAATATTGTTGCCCATTATCACCAAATCAGCAAATAGGAAGCAAAATATAAGGTCTGTCAGCATATGTTAGAGAAAAAGCCAGAAAAAGGGATTTGTTCGACTGCTAGTTCTGAGGTAAGAGTACATGTCAAAAGCTAAAAAATATGTATTTCCATTTTTAAGTCAAGTGTTCATTACCTTTAACTGAACATTACTTTTCATTTTAAAAGCATTTATCTGTTCACCCATACTGCAATTTAAATGAAAAAAATTTTACAGGTCATATAGCCTGCTTTTTTGACTGTAAAGATAGGAACAATAATTTCTTGAAACTTTCTACATTCTTCTTGAAGAAGCATTCATTCCTTAAAAAACAAGGAAAATATCACTTGTCCATGTCCAGCAGAGAAATCCCACTTCTCTTTTGTTCCCTAAAGTAAACCCACTAGAATACTAGATAGGTAAACAGCACCCTAAACTGCATTTCTTTGTTCCAATTGTGGTATGTACTATCAACTAATAATGCACATCCCTGTTCACGAGTGCTCTGCAGGAGGGTCACATTGGAAAGACCTCTTCATTACTCATGCACTGCTTGTCAGCACACAGACTGGAGCAAGATTACTAATACATTTGTCTCATTTTACTGAGAATATTGATGCTAAACCGGTCTCATTCACTGTCTGCACAACCAGAAGCCTGTCCAACTGGGGAAAAAAAAATAAATCTTGTCCTTCTTATCAAACATCCTAGGTGGAAATGAGGAGAAGATGCGTGTAGCCTATTGTGCTGTATTTGTAATCTGCAACAGTTATCCAATGCCTTTATTTAACAGATTACCACATGTAATGATGAAAACTAAAGCTCCACAAAGGGACATGTATAGCTGGTTTTGCATAGCAAAAAAATAAGGGAAAAAAAGGAGAAAAGACATGCATATCCTAGTAGCTTTTCTGATACCACACACAATACATGAATAACATAAATCCTATTCCCAACTTATATTTTAGCTTGCATTAAAAAGTTTGGTTTTTTTTAATGGCTCTTACAAAATAAATTTCTGTTAAAAATTTATTAGGTCAATATTTAGAACTCAATCTGAACACTTTTGATGATTCTAGTTGCTTTCTTCTGCTTCAAAATAAGCCAACAAAAGGCCCTCAATACTTAAGCAATTTTCTCACCTATCATGAGTATCTTCCTAATTAAGCATAAAATACAGAGAGGGAAAAAATTGAGGGGAAATAAAATCTAAATTATCTACTTATAGTGATTTTTCAGAAGGATAATTTCTTGTTTTCTATTAAGTGGTGTAAAGGGTTGAGAATAAAGCAAGCAAAGGAATTTCTACTATTTCTCAAGGGACACAGAGTTCTAATAACTCTGGTAGAGAACAGCTACCTGCAACAATACAGAATTAGACTTCTACATCTCAGCTCTGTCCCTGCTTGCTGCGCTTCACTGTCTTTCTTCATTGGCATGACATAAAAAATTGTGCCCACTTATTAAATAATTTGCAATTTTTGATCATTCATACAGGCATTTTAATATCCTTTAAAATTGTTCTGCAGTTACTTATCATAAAAGTGCAATTTCCAAAATGAAGTCTTCAAACACTTTCTATGTTTAAAAATTTTAGTGCAGTGGTTTCAGGAAAAGAAGTTACAGATATTACAGACAATTTTACTGTCATTTTGATCTTTTTAATCAAATGCCACATCTTCAAAGGACTTTGACAAATTCAGTGTCCTCAAGAGCTAGCTGTTCCACTTGGATTTTGATTGACTGAACAGTCACAGGAATCTTAAGGGGACAGAGAGCACTGTAGCAACTTTGGAGCTGCATAAAGGGACAATTTTTGATAGTTAATGGTTTATTTTGGGATACTCTATGCAATGTACCAATGGCATACATGTTCTTTTATTATTTGCAAGACTAGAGTACACCAGTGAGTACTAAAATACAAATTATTGTCATCTGAAGCTTCTAAAATAAACATCAGTTTTCCAAAGATACATGAGGAAAACTGTCTGCATAATTTATTTTTTCAGTTTGTTTGAAATCCTGCAAATGAAATCAATATCTTATGCGGAAGAGCATTTTTTTTCCTTGACAGTAAAACAGTCAGGAACATATCTGAAAGTAAAAAAATAATTATGTGATTTCATTGTTCTACACTGAATTCAAAGTACTTGTCAAAACTAAAATGTCAAATACTAAACCTAGAAATTGGTATTTAAGTATATTGAATGTGAAGGAGATGAGAGAGACAGGAAGAGAACATGCTGTCAGACATAGTCACAAAATATAAATGGATTAATGAAATATATCAATAGCAACAGATCTGTACGTTTGGCTAAAAGGTATTTTGGAAGAAACATTTTGTCTGGTTTAATCAAAGCTTGATGCAGCTTTCTGCATAAACTCCAGAAAAGCAACTGCCAGTAGGTGAAGATCTGACTCCTTCCCATTCATTTAATAACTTAAAACAGGAAGGATGCTGTAGGTGATGCATATGATGTGTCTCCAGATCCCTTCCCACACCAGGATGTTGAGAATTTCATGAGGATACACAAATTCAGAAAGAGATTGGGCAAATTCCTGAAAGATAGATAAACTGATTGAATCAGTCACCATGGCCTGGATAAGCACATTGCCTCCAGAAATCTCTACATCCTAGCAGAAGTGGCACGGTCACAGTGCAACTATTCTCATGTTCCAGTTCCCTGGAATTGCTTTTCTTACTTTCCTATTTGTCTCATGGAAATAAATCCTTTCCATCTGCTTTTTACTTTCTTTTGTTATCTTGATTGAAAGAGACCACATTAACAACAAGACTGCTTCACAAGTCTCCAACTCTGGGTGCAGAGAATGCTTTTCAAAATAAAACCCCAACTACTTAAAACAAAAATTTGATAAAAGAGTTAAGAATCAATGGTAATTCAGATAAATGTCAATAAACTCAATCTAATTAACTCTCATAAAAAAAAAAAAAAAGTCTGGCAAAGAAGAATCTAACATCAAAAGCCAACAGTGTCATGTCTCGCTCTTTTTGTTTTGTTGAGGCTTTAAAAAAAATAAATTAGCTACTGCCTTCACCCTGTAATGCAGGCAGAATTTTAGTATTCTGGGTCTGTGAGTGTAGTTTTGGTGGCAAATAATTTGAATTATGTTTTAGGGGTTGCAAGGCACCAGACAACCTAAGAATTTTGTGTCACTGGAAAGTAATAAAATAGAGAGGAAATTGGGCTGACACAATTCCGGAACTACAGAAATGCAGCTGACAGACCTCAGCTCTTATCAGTCTTTGACAGGTGCATTTAGGTATTCTTGGGTTATTGCTCTAGGACCTATTAACCTATACTGAGTCCAGATTTCACCCCTTACAGTCAAGATCATGCTGGGATACTTGGGGCATGTAATTTAATAGAAACCTCCAGAAAGTACATAGTTTCTCACATCCTCAATTTTTTTGCCACCCTTAAAAAAACTCCTCGCTAAAGAAAGTAAAAGTTTTGCTTTATCTTCTAAGCATAGAAAAGCAGACACTGCATGCCAGGATGGCAACAGAACTGCTGTATAATGTATTTTTTCTCTATTGGTTATTTCCTTTGCAGGCTGCTTCTTTTTCTGGGTTCCCAGACAACCACAGGATGTAACTGTGGACTTGGCAACATCTACATTAAAGGCAATTTTACTGCAAAAGATATCAATAGATAGCACTATGGATTTTACTTTTTGACCTCTTATATTCCTGACCTCAAAAGGTCGTTTTCAGCCGCCAGCTGTGAAAATATCTTTTCCTGCATCATCATCATGATAAAAAAGCTCAGAAGATGAAAAATAACTTTTTGGTGTATCTGTGCACCACAGAACTTTGGATTATACTCTTGAGTTGTACAGTGGTATTGACCATTGGCTTCAATGGGACCATTACAGTAATGGATGGGAAAGTAGCAAAGATGCAGCACTAACACTCAGAGATGAGACACCAAGGCTTTTTCTCTCCAAACTTTTGAATCTATAGCGTTTGGCCAAGATAAGGTTTTGGCCAAGATCCAGTGCAGGGATCCAGTGCAGTTTGTAAAAGAATTGAAAAGAGCTTCTGGTATTCAGCCAAAGCCTCTAGTTTCTATTAGTTCTAAGGCTGCCTTTCTTATTTTAATATTCAATGCTTATTTTTCATTTCTTGCATGGTACCCCAGAGTGCAACACAGTTGCTTCAGCCACTACGGAGAAAAATACCTCACCTGAAAGAAACTGAGCAGAACTACATAGAATCATAAAATAACAGAATTTTTTATGTTGGAGGAGACCTTGCCTCCTTTTTTTTTGTCTTAAAAAAAAAAAAAAAAGAATGTGCCAAACATCCAAACAAAAAGAAAAAAACACCAGTACTCTTAAGGTCATCCGCTAAAGTACTCTGCACTAGCAACTTCATTATGTCTCTAAATGTGCAGTAAATGTCTTTGGGTACTCTTATACCTTTTAGAAAGGTCTGTTTTACCAAGAGATATCTGGTAAATAAATCAGTTCACTAGTTCTGTGTCATAAGACTCCTACCCTTGCCTGGGAGGGGGAAACCCATAACACTATCTTGTCCACTTAGGTATCTAGCACATCAGCAAGTCTGTGGAAATTGCCTTGGCATATGTAGAGTGCAAAACAAAAGGTTTGGAGAGGCGAGGATATGCAGGTAGTATCTGCCATTCTGGGAGGGTCCCGTGTACCAGTGTGTCAACTCTTTTCACCAGTTCCTGGAACAGACAGAGCATTGTCACTGCACCATCCTAACACGTGGTATTATCACACCACTCCTCTGATGCTAATGGACAATGCCAAACTGTGGCCTTCCTTCGTGACAGTGCTCTGTGGGACTCGGTGTCACCAACCCAAGCTGGCAGTGAGAACAGGACCCCCAGCTCTACAAAGCTAGAACTGTTCACCAAGATCTGCAGTGGACACAGTGGAGTAACTCTGTCCTACCCTGCCTGCTAGGGTGTCTCATGTCTGCACTTCATTACCTACCAAGGGTAATAGGCCGTTAGCTGAGGAGAACAGAGCTATTAATGGATTCTGTACAATATAATGCTTCGTTAACAGAGCTCTCAAAGAAATCAACAACTTCAAAACTCCCATAATCAATCCAATTTCATCTGATATATGCTCTGTCAAATTGCATTTCAAAAGGCTTTTATAATACTGAAACTCAGTTATCTAATAACAGCATTAGCAATGTTAATTTTCTAATCAGAACGCAAAATCATTAATTAACCATGCCTTCTTTAACCGAAAGAAGCTGCAGTTCCTAATCAGTAACCCTACAAATCCTTTGATGTTTATCCATAGAAAGGGTACATTCTCCTCTGAAAAATACCTGTGAGGCTTTCATTAGTGCTGGTGTTTGCATTGGGCACAAAATTGCTTCCCTGGCTCTGCGCCTCTCCCATCCTTCCATCTCGTGCCATTACCTACAGCCACGAGAGGCTGATGCTCAGTAGCATGAGGAGCACTCCCAGGTGGTCCTCGCTTCCTAGAAACAACACCCAGCTCTCCAAAGACACCTCAGGTCAGTCCCAGCAGCCCAAAGATGTTGGTTTGCCATCGTGTCTAGCACATCCTTATACTAGCACAGTGGTACATAGAAGAGCCTGTAACTGTAACAGGATTGGGAACATGCCCCAGAGTAAGAATGACAATTTTGCCTCAGGTAAAGGACCCACCTATCTCCACTAGTGTCCAGATTTCAGTAATTCCTCTGAATATTCTCCCAGCATGAAACTATCTGCATTTACAACTCCTGATTACAGCTTCTGAGTGGTTTGGACTCACGGATCTCTGCCAGTGCACAGCTAATTTGAACTTGAATCCATGCAAACTGTTTGCATCCCCATTTTTCTTCAGGAAAAGGTCCCATAGGACTACCACTTGTCATGCAAAACCACATCTGTTTGTTGTTTCATTGTTTGTTTGTTTGTTTTGAATCTGCCGCTTAAAAACTTTGTTGAGAAAATACAGAAAAAATACATGAAATAAATAGCTTTAATTTACACCATTATTACTTAAACTCTAAAAGTTCATTCAACTCTCTGGAAACAATTGTTTCCATACTTCAATTGTTATTAAAAAGTCAGCAAGGACATAAATTTTCCTTTAAAACAACCCAACAATAAACAGAATATTTTCAGATTTTTTTTTCAGGTAAACATTATTGTGTGAGAAGCTTACACTACATATTTAATATATTAATAAAACAGAAGTTAAAAAAAGAATAGTAAAACAATAGTTCAGCAACTGTTCTTGACATTTACAATCAGGGAATTCATTTTCCTGGGAAACACTGTGCTCCATGCTCCAGGAATATACCCTTTAAATTTGATGATAAACCAACTAGCAATTGTACATCCCACTAAAATTAAACTACAGCTTTAATGTTTCTAGGGAAAATAAAACATACTGCTAAGGCTATAAACTTGGTCATGATAACACTGTAAGATAAAAAACAAGAAAGTATACACAACTGGTAATTTATTTTCATAATAGTAGATTGCCATATAATAGCTTATTTGCTCTTTTAAAAAATCCTCTTTTTCAGACAGAGCATTTACAGAGAATGAAGACAACCATAAAACACAGCCATCATGAAGTTTCTTACACCTATATCTAAATAAGTAAATGGCTCTCAGACTGTGCTTCATCTGGCAAGAAGCTAGTGAAGGAACTTAGTCCCTTCCAAACCTGCTGGCAACTGGTTCCTTAGCCTCAAGCAAATATTTTACTTTGTTTTCCCCATTTGTAAAATATTTGTGCTTTGGCCTGAAGAACAATGAAATATCCTGAATGCCTTGTTCAGCTAAGCATTTTGAAGTAAGTGTGCTTAACTTCACACATACATATAGTTGCAAAGGCTTTGACATAATAGGTTTTCTCAAAAAAGCACAAGAACTTTTTTTTTTTGAGATGAGCCTTGAAGAACATCTGTAACTTTTGACTTTTGTTTTAAAGTCAAATTGCTAAAAGCATATTGGATGGATCATAAAGTAATGATTATTTTCACTTGTAACTGATAGGGTGTAACCTCTTTCTGAAGTAAAAAGTGCTCCCTTAAACTCTCAGACATGGGGAATAGGACCACGCCTGACATGATTACGCCATTGATTTCCTTCTCTTAAACCTTTTTGTGTATTTTCAGTCTATAAATGGCAGATCACTGCTGTTGAGAACATCTAATTAAAACGAAATTTCTCTGTTTGGCACATACAGGAATAAACTGTTGGAGATTGGACCTCGAGTCATTTTGCCAGGGTATTTCTCTAGCAGATGCTATTGCACACACAGCATACATAGCTGAGCACTGAATCTTTCTAAAATTTGCAGCTGTCCTGGAAACTGGAAAATAAGTTGGTTTTGGCTGATTTTACTTATTTTACAACCAAAAATGGAACCAGAAGTTAAAGTCAGTTCACCAAACTACTGACTCCATAATTGGGTGAAACCATTTATGTGCTTCAGCAGAAACCCTACTGACCTTTTTTTCCAGACTAAATAAACTGCCTTTGACATTTGGTGATTCAGTTGGGAGAAGAATTCAGCCCTATTTTTCAGAAAAGTGAGAACAACATCTCCCATTAGCTTTCTGGCTGATGGAACAGTGTGTGTTGTTAGCACACCACTAAGAAAAAGGATATTATGAACAAACGAAGAATTTCCATTTTCTATCTCCCACTACGTCTTTCATTTAAAATGGTATTCCAAGCCATGGACATATATACTGCAGAGTTGCCATTTATTCACCTTTAGGTTAAAAGCATTGCTAGTTATAATAATTACCTCTAATGATCTAAAATTATGTGCTCATCATCTTCCTATAGCTGATTACTTCTCCAAACCCAGCCTGATGGTTAGGCAATCGTGTGCTTTGCTATCTAGACTCAAGTTACAGCTGAGTATGCGATATACTGAATATATATCACACGTCTCACATGCTACTTTTAATTTAGCCTGAAAAAAAACTGTTGAAGCTGGTGATTGTATGTCAACAAGAGAAAGACTGTGAAAAGTTCATTACCTAAACATGGTTTTATGTCATTAAATCACTGACATATCATCTATCATACCACCCAAACTGATAAGCAATTCCTAGAATATTTATCATTAATCAGTTAGATTTATATATTCAAGAACAAATGCAATGGACATGGTTAAGAATTTTTTTTTATTTAATTCATCTGAAGTTTCAGTGGTTACTATTAAGTAACTAGAGAAATATTAGCCACAGAGCATACATAACATCATGGTTGATCCTGTAGCTTTTGCATTTAACAGCTCATATTGTATTTAAAGCTTTGTTTCAGAGTTCTGAACATTTGTGATGAATGTACATTTGTCCTGTTTCCAGCCCCTCTTCCTGGAATGACTTTGAGAGTTCAAGACAAATAGCTGCAGCAAGACAAAATGGAGGAAAGAAAAATTCTACACACTCTACTCCAGCATCTATTACCTATGCACCATCTTCCATTTATCTTTCTTGCGCTGCAAAGCCAGCCCAGTCTATTTGTCTACCTCCTATTAATGAATTATGAATACACCTGATAATTAAAATTCAGTATTTACAATCCTGGCTGTGCACTGGCAAAATGTGTGATTCAATGCTGTCGCTCTGTGTTAAAAGCAAGGTATGCAGATCTCCAGTCTCTGGCAGCATTTCATTTTCTTGCTAGAAACACTTAGCAGACACACTCTTATGGCATGGCCACAGTATATTAACCCTGAAGAGCCTCGCTGAAATGGGAAGTACCAGCTCTGCCAACATTCACCCACTTTGGAGTTTTTCTTTTTTTTCCTATAATTTTTTTAAGGTTTATGCAGGTGATTCTTTATTATTAGTTTTGAATTTGAGATAAAACAAAACAACCTCCAAAAAACCAAAAAAATAAACATCAAAGCTAAACTATCATCCCAAGCATATCTGAAAGATCACACCCGAATGCTCACATCTCTTGCTCACGCTTGATCACATCACTAACCCTCTTCTTACAAGGACATACATGTTAGAAGGATATGTGCTGCCCCCTCTGCAGAAGGACTTTCCTTCAGATCACACTTGGTATTTTTGACTAAAGAATGCAGAAAACACAGATGGCAGGTACTACAAAAAAAAAGAAATATATTGTTAGCAGGTTCCTTTCATGAAGCTTGGTGGATGTGATGGCCCAAGAGGGAAGGAAGAAGGAAGGGCAACACCACATCACTACATCAGGCAGTTCACTGGGACTCCACTCATCTCCTGCTGCCTGTTCTTGTTTTTTCAGGGTGCCCTTCTTACTGCCTAGACCCGAGAGATCTGCCACAGCCTCTTGAGATCCAGAGTGCTGTGTGCAACACCACAGACAATGACAGAGGGGTAAGAGGGGCAGAACAAGCTGCTGAAAATCACTATCATGCCCTGAGCAGCACATGGGGTGGGACAGAGGTCACTCACTAAATGCTTCTACAATGCATGTGCACATTCCTGAACATTAGAAAACAATGATTAAGCTGAAATAGATAAGGACAGCACCTAAAATACAGTTAAATATACTAGTTGCTTGGACAAATTTCACTTTGGTTTTACATCTCTACAAATTCTGAAAACTGCCTTAAGTCTCTGCAATGTCTCTGGCGTTCCCCTCCTGTGAGGGACAGCAGAGCACCAAGCCAAAGCTTTGCCCCAGGAATTTCTAGCTGCTCGTTTTTTGATCTCACACTGGGTGCTCTAAATAAGCAATTGGATGAATATTACCACAGAGTTATTATTTCTGTCATAAATTTTCAAAACTACCTATATGAATAACTGTAAGCCAAAGTCCTTCAGGGACTGGCATAAATTCAAAAGCTGTCTGAGTGCTAGATTTAGTATTTCAATCATTGAAGTGGATGAAAGCAGTACAAAAATATATGCACAGGACAGCTGTCTGTCAGCTATACACATTTACAGAGACTTCTGGGCAACAGTTTCAAACAGAAATTAACAACTTGGTCTAAGTAAAATAACTCCCATCCAGGTTTCCAACAGGGTATTGGAATTTACTCTGCCAGGATGTGCAATGCTTAAAGTACCCTAAAGTCTCTTCCTGAAAAGCATCTCCTAGAGGTTTGCAATTCTCCACATAAAGCCAAAATACAGCATTTTGAAGGTATTTAAATGTTTTATCGAGCTTTCTCTACATACAGATGGAAGAAACCAAGTAGGATGTTTTTGCATGTATCTGCAGCTCAACCTAAAATACTATCCCAAAATGCTGTAGTGTAGCCTCAGTGACTTGTTCCTATTATCCCAAACCTCCTTTCTTGGGTACAAACACTGTCAACCAAGTGCATCATTTGGAACACAAGTAACAATCCTAAGAAAAAAGTCCAAGCTCCAAAACTAATCTTGGTAGAGGCTGTACTGGATGAAATGTAGATGCAAGAGTAAAAGGCGCAAATAAGGACAGGGTCACCATCTTCTGCTCTCCTCATGTCCTTCACAAAGCCAAATGGAGATAGAATTAGCTGGGTAAACACAGGTGTGGTGGAAATGAGATATTCCAGCAAACCTCTGCTGCAATCCTTTGGGACCCCTGTAGGGTGTTACAAATTCCAGGGGATTACAGCCAAACAGACATCAGGGACCAAAACATCCGTTTGGTGAGGATGAAAAGAGAGTGAGAAGTATTACTGTACAATCTCTGAAATTGCCTTCCATGCAATGATGATAACCAGTGGTGAAAGCATTTCATCCAGTGCAGCACCAGGAATGGCCACATCCAAGCTGCCCTCGATGGAGTTCCACTATGGGTAACAACTGGCTATACAGGGAGCAGAATTGTGGTACATCCTGGATTTTAGGAAGTCTGAGGCCTTATTTTCTCTCTTGAAGTCAAGTATCAGGACAGACACATTAATACAAGTAACAAATAATTCTTTCAGTCATCCATGCTACAGATGCAGAGAGATAGTCTGCTTTGCTCCTGGCTGGTTTTGAATGCTTCCATCTCTGCTGAGAGGTGGAAAAAGGGGCAGGTTCCCACTAAAATCTGAAATTGTTCATTATTCTCAGTGTGGAAGGTCTGTATCAACAAGTAAAATAAAAATCCCGAACCCTAGGATTTTAATGAGTTTTCTATTTTTGTCTCAGTGAAAAAACTATAGCACCCCTTTATTCCTTCATATACTGTAAGGAACTTGCCATCATCACAGCACTAACAATACATACAAAGTTTTGAAAGCTTGACACTGAACCTTATAATTTTAGTTAAATGTGAAACACTTTTATTGAGGCCAAGAAAAGGCCCTGAGGGATTTTATTTCAGTAGTTAGAAACTGCTAACTTACTGTGCCAATAATCCAACAGTTTGCAGACAATACTTTCCCAGACAGGAATGCAGTACATTATTGTAATGCACATCTTTTAAGAAATAAACAAGCTTAAAGCTATACCTGTGTGTTTCATTTTTGGTGGCACACACTTCACTCTCTTAACTAGTACTTCTAAGACCTACATGATGTGCAGTCAAGAAAGGAAGTATCTTATGTAAGCACGCTCCCTCTGAACTGGAGAGATTATCCTTTAATGTTCTCCTGTCTTTTATGAGCACAAGAGGAAAAAAACTCCTTCTTTTATAGGCACAAGAGGAAAAAAACTTCTTCATGGTGCTGATTCTTCTCATTCACATTCTCTTTCGTGACTTCATTTGTGCAGTCAATTGCTCACAGACGTGAATAGGAAGGTGGCAGTACAGCCCTGCTTTAAAATAAAAGGTAGCAGGAAGGTAAGGCCCTGGAGAGCAGTTTCTCAAGGTGATGCTCCTGAAAGGGGATATCCACATCTTTTCAAATGGGTAACATTATGCTGGATCTCATTTTAATTTCACAGACACTATATAAGGGCAAGGAACTGCAAAAATTATTATTATCCTATTATTGTAATTGCTCAAAGGATTTTCTGCTAGTCTCCCATTTAGCATAGTATGTGAAAGGCTGACAAAGAAAGCATGATTAAGTTGTGAATCTCTGGTTCCTGCCAGCTGTTTTGAAGAACAAGAGATTCCCATCATAAACAGTAACCAAAAGAATGATGGCCTTTCTGGTCCTTTCATCAGGAAATTAAAAAAAACAGTAGTCCTTCAACATCTGTTAGAGACCCAGAACAGAACAGAGGGAAGCAATCCAATTCATCTGCATGAACTGTTTTTTGTGGTACAGACAGCACCACCACTCCCTCAAAGTGTTGACCATGTTGAAGTCCAAGTCTAACTTGGGGGGAGTAAGACAGAGGTGGAAACAGGGAGAGTTTTTCTGAGGTCACATAAGCATGCAATTTCTTTTTTTGTTTGTGACCAAGAATCAAATGCTTTATGCTCTTTCCCTTTCCTTCCTTTCCCTGCAGTAGTTAAGCTGACAGTTATCTGCAATCAATACATTACAGGAGCTAATAAGCTGCTGTGGCTTCTGGTGCTGAACCCAGAACGACAATAGCCTGTCCCTAGCTGTGGGGTAGGACTGGGACATTATCACTTTGGTTCTGGGATGCCTGGATCCTCTTCAGTGGTGCAGAGCATGGGAAGCACCATGTCAACTGCTTCCACTGGTGGTGCTGCTTGAATACTGCTCTCATTTTGTCATGTAAAGCTGGGGCATGTAACAACAAAAACCAGAAGACGAGAAGAGAGAAGGAGATACCTGATGGAAGCAAACAGAATTTTCTCTGTGTCTCTTGGAAGAGTATTTTTTAATCTTGTGCTATTCCATAACTCCTCCTGTGCTTCACTGGATGTCTGGTCTAGGTGTTACTCCCTCTCTGTACTACATTTTTAGCTTGGCATAACCAAATGTTCACCTTAAATCTTTTCAAAGTCATGTCAGTTCACACCCACTATAATGCTTGGTTCACAAGCACCAGCCACACCTTCCAGATGTTTCCAGAAGCAGAAAATTCCCCATGCAGCAAGTAGTGCTTCATGCTCCATGTGAGTCCGTTCTCTGCGCTCTGAATCCTCTTTCTCCAACACCAAATAATGGTGTTTCCTTAATACACAGCTCCTGATGTATCTTGAAGCCCTTCTCCCACCCAGCTGGGTGGTGATGGAGGGCAAAGAGCAACTTCAGGGGCAAGATCTCAAACTCTAAATTAAATTCCTTACTCTGGGTAATCTCTCATTTCTGCAAAGGTGCCTGAAGAACCAGGGCAGACCCACCTCCCACCTGGGCTCCAAATCATCTCACGCAGCCCCTGCCGAAACCTTGTCCATTACCTGCTGCACACATGCATTTGCATTAACTGTGCCCGTTCTTTTCCTGAGTTATCTGAAAAGACCTTTACATTTTCCAGCTGATTTCAATAATAACTGAATAATAAATAATTTAAGCAAAGCATTTAATGGATGGAGTAAACAGAACATTGTAAATACAGCTATTACTACAACACAACAATAATTAATTGCTGAGGTCTTTTGTTACTATTTGTCCCTGGTTTAGGGACTTAATACTATCAGGAAAGAAAGGGTTTGTCTTTTGTTATTCTTTCCATATACATCTGCTATTCAGAACTCTGCAACAGATCATCAAAGACAGCTATGGGAGCACTTCTTGTATTCCTTTATTCAGTCTTTTGCTTTCTGCAAATATTCTTGTGTTTTAAATCTCATTCATCATCATGTTTGTGTTCACGCTGCAATCTCGTCTGACACACAAAGCAGATGAAACTTGGGATTTCCAAAGCTAAATTCATAACTCTTGATATCTTAAGCTAACAGCCCAAAGCCTCCAGGAGAAAGCAGTAATAGATTTACATCCTCTGTGGCTCATAGAAAGTGAAATGTGTGTAACACATATGACCATTAAGTTGTATTTGTAGGTAGCTGAGTCTGTGAATACAAATCATGAGGATTAGCACACATTTGTTAGCAAAAATTTACTTAGTGGTCTTGGAACACATTTACCAAGCTTATATCACTGCTGCTTCAAGCCACAGTCCCTGCTGGGGTTAGGAGATGTTTTTTTTTCTTACGAGGGAAAAACCCCTACCATTTGTGTCCACCCTAAGCATTTTTCAAGGGAACTTGAAAAAGGCCTCAGTAAGTCCTTACATGTCTTTCCATACCTAAACCATGCTACTAAGGGTGTCCCAAGCCACCCTTCTGTGCTGGCAAGACACAGTTCCAACCATACAGAACAAACCTCAGGGGCTCTGGGAGGTGCACAACTCTGAAAAATCATGCTGATTATGGTATCCCTCTAAAGTAAAAGCCAACAATAAACCCAGTAGACTTCTTCCTTTCCTACTCTTTATGGCTCCCACATTCAACAAAAAGATGCTGGGTGACATATCCCAATGAAGTGTTGATGACATGACAATTTACCTGAGATTTTTTTTTTGTCTTTAAGACTGGATTTATTTGGGAAAAAAAAATTACAGGTTGGATAAAGGTATTGAGGCTGTCTGACAAGCATCTTGATGGTGCCACTGAGTGACCAAAATGGTCCCACCTAGCCTTAATCTGTGGACATTACTGCATACTATCCACACTCCCATTCACTTGGTGACCTTTCCTTTTTCTTTGTTGAAGCAATGATGCTCGTAGCCATCAGTCAACATTTCCTCCCCCAGACTGCTCTCACATCCTTCCTCATCACCTGCAAGGACTTCTAACTTGCATCACTTCCAGTCAGCACCACACCTGACCTTCCAGACACACTTTGATGGGATCTATGCAATCCTGCAGCAAATGCCAATGAAAGTCCTCCCAATACACCTTTTATGCTCTTTTTCTTGAATCTTTAATCTTGAGGTTGGATCTTTGTTTGTGCCTCCAGACAGCAACTCTAATTATTAATTAATCTATATAATAACATGTCACACAGTATTACTCTGCTGCTTTTACCTGTGAGAAGCTGACCAAAGATACTGATTTTTAAACAAAGGACCTGAGAAAGAAAAACCCCTGACTGGCTCTCAGTTGGAGGACACACAAACAGCTAGATACAGAGACAGTGTTAACAGGGTATGGAAACAGCCCCAAAACCCAGCGTTTTACTTGCCTTGTGCTTTTTACTTGGAGAGGAAGTGAGAAAAACTCCTGAGTCAGCCAAGAACCCATGACTATTGATTTTTGAAGGAAATTATCCTTCCAGCTGCAGTGTTTTTGAAAAGTCCACTCTTAAACACTCTTCTCCATTTAAATGAAAGGAAATTACCAAGGCTGAAGGCCTTTATTAGCAAACCTCTCCAGGATAGATCCATACAGAAAACCTGGAGGAAATCATTGAAAGACAATCCTACACTACTCTGCTGAGACTGAGGGTCTGTAAAAGCCTCTTCCCTTTTCCCCCCATCAACTTAGGTGAGAAAACAGAGTGCTCTGTTTATTGATAGCCACATACTACTTAAAAATTATCATAACTTTCTCTCCTGAATTTTACATGAATGTATCTGTGTTTGATAAAATCTTTCTCCCTTATACTCAATGTTTTCCAGACCTTAACACAGCATCATCCAGATCCATATCTCACATTAACTAGTAGCATGAAACACCTCTACTGAACATCAGGAATATTAAAATAGCACAAGAAGCTTTTGGGGACAAATAATACGCTACATTTTGTACTTTCTTTTCTACAAGTATTTCTTCTCTTGCTGCTTTTTTTTACCTTGAATATCTATTACATGAATTGCTTTTCCCACTGGGAAAACAGATCTGACCCTGACATGGTGACATCAGTGAAATCTCTAACAAAAAGAAATCATGGAATGGTTTGGGTTGGAAGGAGACGTTGACTATAATAAAAAAATTAAGCATAACACATATCTGAGAAAGAAATTAACAAAAATTGATTATTTTTATAATAATTCCTCACCATTTTGAGTGATAATTTCTAATACTAATATATGGATCATCTTTTACGCCACAATGTGAAGATGTAAATTCCATATCCTTGAAATCTGTGGCAAGCAAAGCATAAAGGTTTCAATTCTTTTCAGCAATTAACTCTCTGTCTGTGAACTTTCCTAAAATTTGACAGATATTCACTAGGCGTATCTGAACTTTACATCAAGAACGTAAAATAAAAAATAAAAAAATGAAGCAAGTAAAAAATGAAGTTGCATTTTTATGGGTTTAAATGTTCATTATAAAAATACACCACAGAAGCAACTGGAAGAGTGTGCATGCAGAAATGGCGCAGGATCTACCCCACAGAGGGTCTGAAAGCAGAAACAGAGAGCTGCTATGAGTAGTTAAAAAATTATGTATTTTAATACATCTTCAAAATGTGTTTAAAGCCTTTCCCTACAAACAGTCTAATAAATAATCTAGTGAAAAGTGTAAGTACTTTTTCTTGCTCTTGGGCTGTATTTGTATTTACGGGAAAAAACAACTGCATGTTGGTCATGAATATATTGAAAGGTACTGCACAAGCCTGCATACTTCAGGAGCAATTGCTGCATATAAATAAAACATTGAAGTAGCCTGTGGAACACAAGAAAACAGTAGCCCAAATGACTTTCCTTGTAAACAGGCAATTATGTACCAGGGGTCCAATTGCTAAACATTTTGGTTTTTAAAAATAACAGGAGTTAAGCAATTTAGTAAGTTTAAAAATTTGAGCTATGAGATGAAAAATGTGAACATATTCCTCTTGCAAATAAAGTGGATTCCTACTACTCCTTCTTTTTAAGAGGTCCCAAACTGCAATCACTGCTCAGGTAGAGCCCCTATTTAAATCACAAACAGCTCTTTCTGGGGGGAAAAAAACCTGCAGGACAAGGGCCAGTGTTTGCATTGGAGTTTGTTAATGCTAGCATAGCTGGTCAAAATCCAGCCATTACAGTATCTTTTTTGTAAGTATCTGGGTATTTCCAGTGAGTTGAGTCCAACATGAACCTTAGCTGTAGTAAGCTCTGGAGGAACTGGTGAAGAGGGAGGATGAGCCGGGTCTTTCCAATGTGTTGCCAGGACAAGGGTGATGTGTATGTGTCACTCTGGTTCCATCTTCTCACCACATAGAACCTGCAATTACTTGTACAAGTCGGGCAGACTTCATCTGGACTATGGGAAAAAGAGTAGGGAAGAAACACAGTCCTCACAAGGAAGTAGCAGCACCGACAGAAGACACTTGCCCCATGCATTATTGCACAAAGGAGGACAGATTTTCCCAAGTGCTCAGGCATAAGCACTTCCCAAGAGGAAGGCAGGGGTTACTAAGGACTCTGGAAAATACTAGAATGTCTCTGAGTGCCAAAATGTAGGGTAGCCTTCCTATTTGAACTTGGGTGCCTGAAAGCAGACATCACTAATATAGAATTTTTGAGATAACTCAAGCTATAACTGCATTGACAAGCAAATGAATTCACATCAGCTTTGATAAAAGCCAGTAGGAATCTTTGTAAACCATAGTAACAACCAAAAATCTATGTAAGAACCTATATTAGATAGAGGAAGATGTTAAAACATCTGAGAAAAATTTTAAAAGTAAAGTAACGACGAAATTTCAAAACAAGACACTGTGATCAGATACTTTTGAGTAAATTTATTTCCCAAAATTTAGAACAATTTTTGATTTACACAGGAATAAGTTATCTAGATTGACTTTGTGTCCTACCACATAACTTTAGTGTGCCCACCTCAACTGCAGAAGCAGACTTGGTGCTGTACTAGTCCGAAATCTTTGCCTCAAGCTAAGTGCCCAGAGGAATGGAAATCTAGAGAACAGGCCAATTTTCCCTGTAATTACACTGGTGCGATCACAGAGACATCTTCACTTTTGCACTGGTACAGATTTCATATCCTTAAATCACTCATATATTAAGGGATAGGAACGATGAGAAATGATAATTTGGTCCAACATGTTTAAATCCAAAGAACTTCACCTGCCCACAATCTGGAATTGCACAATTCATTGTGGGATCTAAAAACTGTTAAGAAATCAAAGCAGACGTCTTCCCCTCTCATGAACAAGCAAGTCTCAAAACAATCAAGACCTAGAAATGAAATGCATGACTTATTTTGACTAGCATACAAACTTAGATCACAATGATAAAGCTGAAGTTAATCAATTTAATTTACTTGTTACAGTGCTTTGTCCTACACAAGAAGTACTGCACTGCTTTGCCTTCTGCAAAAGGAATGAAGGAACACAGCCTTTCTTATTAATCCTCTGAAATGAACATTAAATTATTTCTATAGGCTACTATAAAGCTTTTGAGTTTAAAGTTTTAGTCAGTCCAGTAACATGCTAGGACAAATGCCAGGGAAATGAATGTTCTGGATTTCCAGGGTAGAAATCTGACTATAGGTCAGCAAAGGCCCCTCACTTCTTTTCCCAACAATAACCCTGAAAATTAAAACCAGACTCTGATGGACTGGAGATATTGACAGTCGAGCTCTCTGTTGTATGGCTATTTACAAATATCACATTTAGAGCTATGAAACTCTTTGAATATGGATGTTCTTATTTCTAAAAAATATACAGAATCCTTCTTATGGTAGATGACACCCAAGTACACACACGTTCTTTGATTCCACCAGCAAGTGATAATAATAAAAAATGTTAAGAGAAATTGTTTTCAATAATTGAAGTGTAGCTTGAGATAAATTCTACATATTAAAGCAAAACACTCACTTCAGAAGGATTTTTGTAATTGAGCTTATCTTAGAAGGGTAAAATTTAATCCAGTTCCATCTTTCTAGCTAACTGGTACACTCTTTGCATTTGCAGTTAAAACCTGACTGTATGATAACTCCCAACACACTCCGAACTGCATCCTTGGGAATACTGCACTGCTCTTGATAGCAAAACACCATTCAGCTGTATGAAACCTCACTTTCTAAATAAAGAACATCATGTTTTTAAATGACACTGATTATTCAACCAAGGTTACGCTGCTATTGCTAAATTGAGTTGTAATTATAAAGCAGAATTAATAACCAAATTTAATGAAAATCCCATTATGATGCAGCTGAGGAAATCAAAGTTGAAACTCCTGTAGGTAAAATGACAGATAGTCACAATATACGGGCAATACTATGTCTGAATCTATTTCCTCAGCTTTCTGGAGTTCTCAGCAGAAAGTTAACTCCAAAATGATATTGCTTCTACCCTCAGGAGCATGTACAAACCCAGAGACACACAGAGAGGTGAGAGTGACAAGGGAGGCTCCCGTCTGACCTCAGGGCTGCCTCTGACCTCAGTAGATCTTCCCCAGAAACTGCATTCCCACTAGTGAGGCAGTATCAGGCCCTCCAATTTCAGGTCATCAACCCCACATAAATCTAGAGGGCACAAGAGTCCAAGGCACTAACTCCTGGAGAAAGAGGAAAGTTATTCCAAGATACAAATTTATTTATTTCAGTAGGCTTTTCTTCTCATTCACGTGGCACATAAAAAAGCTTATGCTTTGGGAGGTTTGCCTCTACTGGGATTAAAATCTAGTAAGAATGGAACTGTGCAGAAGAGGAAGGAAGGGTCTCATTTTCCTTAAATTACACTTATTAGGTATATATTCATCTCAGAATACACATTAAGTCAAACAGACTCAAAGAGAAAAGCTTTACTTTTAGTACAAAACACTAATGAAAGACGGGAATCAATCTCTCTTCATCCCCTTTAGCTTAATTCTGTGCAAGAACTGCAAGCTGCTACAGATTAAGGATTGTTCAAACTTCAACAGAAAAATTCTCAACCACAGGAGCTGAAAGGCAAATAGTTCTTTGTAAAACCATAGCACTACCTCTCATAAGTACTCAAGCATGTTTAATGTTGACTGTGCTGCTGAGATATACTAATGTACTACATAGATGGTGCACGGAGGGAAGAAAATTATTTTGCATTCAGCTAAAGAATAAATATATACAATCCCCTCCAAAAATCAATGAATTGCTCCAACATCTGAAATCAAACTGAATGCAGGTAGATTTCTAATCATGAGCAGAACTTCCTGCTTTTAAGTGGCAACCAATGTATGCCAATAGACAAATGTTTCAGCTCTGGTGTATTGTGTTCTGATGAGTAAGAATCTTGTACTATTCATGTTTTTGAATAATTTCAGCTCTGTCAGTAAGAGGGATTCTCTGAATAATGTATATAGTGCAAAAGAAATGAACAGAGTTTAAATAAAACACACAAATGTGAAGGGAAAAGAAAAAGGACTGAAATCTCGGAAGTGATATAGATCAGATCAATTTTGATAACTCACAACAGATTCTATCTATTAAGGCAACCTGTTTCATATGCATGCAAGATTTAAAATAAAAACACTAATGTTTTAGGCCTGTTTGAAGAAAACAAAAATGCATAAAATAACCATTGGAAATTAGCTATGACATTGAACACACAAAATTTTCCAGTTCCAAAAGTATTCCTGGGTGAACATTTTGAGGGATGTTTTTAACCTAGTGAAAACAAAAAAAACCATTAAAGTTTATCCAGTGTTGCAGTGAGTTACCTGCTAGTATGCCATCCATACTCCTTTGAAATAATCTGTCTACTGTCTCTGACACATGCAAAGGGTCAGGCCCTGAATCTTCACAAGTAACCTCTGCAGCAAATGGAAACAGAAATAGAGGAAACTGGTAATGTCTCAGAGCTTTATGCTTGAACTCACATGAATATTCATCTCGGTCCAGCAGCTCTCAGGCTTTTGTACTGTATGTTTGGGGACATGTGCTCTGAGTAATTCCTACGCAAACAGCAAGGTCCAAACCCACTGTTTCACAGCGGTTCAGCAAAGAGTTTTCAATTCATATTACCATGAAATCACTTAATTCAGAGCTGATGGTGGGGGTTTCTTTAATTAGGTTAGAAAAACTCACACATCTGCGCTTTAGAAGCCTCTGTCAAGCCAGGAAATTCAATCACATAGAAGCCAGTGTCCTCCAGCTATCAGACAATTGATTTTTGCAGGACTCTGCTCACATTTAGCTTAAGGAACATGAGATATGTTCATTCAGTTGTCAGTTGGTTTGCCTACATTTCATTAGGAGAATATCTGTTGTTTAAAATATATTCTTCAGTAATGAAATGTTTTTAAAAAGAAGTAGTCAGATTATTGGCACAAGACTGCAAAACATGAAATAAATGCAAACTTGGACTAATGCAAAAATACATGTGCATTTAAGTGGCAAGTAGAAACGTAAATAAGGCCTTTAGGATTACTTCTATTTAATACAGATGTACAGAATTTTATGAGCATACACACACATAAGCATACAAATTTAATTTTCCCTTTCTTCTCTGCCTCATCCCCATACTACAAGGATTCGTCATTTCTAAAGCTATTAAATACTTTGGAACCGAAACTGGGTTCAGCTTAAAGAGGAAAAAAAAAGGACCAGGTTATGAATCACTATTTCTATAAATGACAGCAAACATAATGGGAGAGGTGTTCCTCAGTTAAACATAAGGCAAAAATAGCATAAGGTGGTTGGAATGAGAGAAGAATCTGCTGCAAATAGTGTAAATGAGCAAAGGTTTGGCCAAACACTTTTTTGAATTAAAGGTGTTTAGTTTCACACAGTAAAGTGGTCCAATTTTAGACAATTTTAAATGTGTGCAAATCAGAATAAATGCACTAACATTCAAATGGAAAGACTAAGCAATATCCTTAATCCAAAAAGTAGCAATAGCTTGAGAAATTGACAAAACTAGACGCATAGGCAGAATCTAGAATAATTGACTTAACTTAAAATTACTGATTTTAGTACACAGAAATTTTAGTCCCATCCCATTTGCTAAAAATTCAAGTTTAAAAACACTAGCGTGTCATTGGTCTTCATGGAATAAATATCAGTGCTTGCAAAAGTTGACATGAACTGTAGTATTTTCTCAATGTACTACACCTGCACAGACGTGATTCCTTCCAGTTTCAAAGCACCTTTTGAAATGTTTTTGCCTTATGGAATTTGATACTGATTTCCACGCTAAATACAACTAATACATTGCATAATATAGAATTCACGCTTTATGGGACATCACCCTTTCCTACATAAAATGAATGGAGCCATTTTGGCAGCTCAGAAGCTTTTCCTCTTAAACAAGGTGGCAAGGTCATCTGAAACGTGAAGTAGCAAAGACTTGGATAAATAAATTTAGTAATCATGCAATAAATTATTCATGAGAACTGCACAGCATATTGTATGTTTACATATTAAAAAGTGCCACAGAGATGGCAGTGAGAAAGTGAAGAGAAACACAGCACATATTCTAAAGGCACGATGAACACTAAGACATTCTCCAGTATGTTTCTATTTTAAACTCACTCAGCAATGTCGCTTAGAGCATCTACTTCCAGAGGCAATTCACTCTTGAATGGAGAGGAGGGATTGGAAAACTTAAGAGCTACAGAGGAAAACCTATAGAGTCCTGAAATATGAACATCAAAGTAGTAACGCTACTACAGTCTTCAGCTCTGCCCCACTGTACACCACTGTCTTACATAATAACATGAATTCCTTTTAAGAAGCCAGACACACAGGAAAATAAATAGAAATAATGCTTTGCCCATCTCAGAGATTAGGCATATCTAGTACATGTTTTAACCACGGGTAAGGATCCTGGGGTGACTGAAATGTAGCAAGTTCAGCTAATTATACATCACTTTTATCAAAATAGAAATTAAAGAAAATAAATGTTACCTCATTTTTTAAGGGCATTTCTTGCTCTGTCTTCCTCTCATTGTGTATGTGCATCTGTGTGTATGTGGGGGGGTGTGTGTTTATAAAATATATAGTAGGACGAGAATATTTGTTGCAGTTGAGGTGGTCTGTGAAATCAAGTAGCTCAGATACTAACTTGATTTGGCACCAATGTATGGATGCATAGAGACATATCCACAGGATGTATGCATTACGAAATGGTAAGAGACATTTACAACCTAGAATATAAGAGCAGGGCTGCCTCAAGTGACATCACCAGATCAACTGCAGCGTCAAGCAACTCAGATATATTATCCTGCACACCACTGCTTCCCTGTCTCCTTTCCAGCCATTAGAAAAGCATTTGGGAGCACAAACATTATCATATATTTTCAAATACATGCAAGGCACAACACGCACAGAAGCAAACAAAAGTGTGGGGTTTATGCACTTATTGACACATTCACAATTTTTCTTTATAACAACAAAATTCATCTCCATAGAAACAAAGAAGCAAGAAACTACAATAATACTGCAGTTTACTTTTTACTAAAGTAAATGTCACATCAGGCTAGTCAGCAGAAGGCAGGAGAGGGGATTTTGCTCCGCTAAGGAACTAACGAGGACTGCTGCCCCTTTTGCTCTTCTGCAAAGGCTATCTGTACCGAAGACAGACTTCCTGATATATTTACAATGCAAGATAACTATGTGGTTTCCTGTTCTTTCCACTGCAATTTATGCGTAAGGTGGTCGGATCAGTGGCATGTTTACTTACAGGCATTTGTTACAGCGAAGCTGTTGGCTGTTTCAATGTTGTCTACATGAGGAACCAAATTAAAAGGTGCTTCGGATGCATTGGGGCTGGTGTTATGAAGAAAGATTGCTAATCGAAAAGCAGTGTATTCCTGATCTGTGTTCCTGATGAAGAGACCACCTACAAAAAAAACAGAAAAAAAAAAAAGCAAAAAGCAAAAGCAGCTAGGTAAATCATTTGCAAGCCACTTACTGTCTTGTAAAACCGAGCAACTGTCTCTTCCAAAGCTGCACAGTAAGGCAAGTCCTAAGACTTTAATGGATAAGGAACTAATCGTATTCATAATCACAACCACTGCCTTTAAATCACCGTCCTCAATCGATTTTAACCTCCCTGATGCATTCATGCTTCTTTTCTGACTTCTCGGTTTTCAGCCTTTCATACATAAATACCCAGATTTGTCATGATTACAGTGACCTTTTAAAGTGTTTAGCCTCCATCTCCCTGATACTGAACACACTGGTAAATCAGCTGCTCAACAGCCTCTCACATTAAGTGGCGGGCTGATTAAGCGGAACGATGCTTTCTAGATTAAAAAAAGGGAATACCAACTCGGCGTAGGATAATCTGCACTGAAGAGGAAGATAATGAACTTTGCTCCTCTGCAGCCATGTGCAGGCAGGGAGCAGCTCAGCCTTATTAGCAGCATCTTTACAAGTCCACAAGAAATGATGCAGTGATGGAGCTGGGCTGGAAAGAATTCAGATAGCTGCGTCCCATCCCAAACACGTCCGAAAGGAGGGAAGCAGGAGGCGATGGGAAAGGGGTGAGGATGGGGCACAGGACTAGAGGGACACACTTACAAAACCCTAAAGTTTCCAACTACAGAGAGGAACGAAGGACGGTGTAGCCTTTTGCCCCCCCATCCCTGCCGGCTACCGCAACCTCCGGTGCTCAGGACTCGCCATTCCTTCGAGAGTCAGGCAAGAGCAAGGGGAGTCAGAGGGGGCTAAACCAGCCAAGGGGCATCAGCCCCGAGCCCCTTCCTGCCCTGCCGACGCCGCACCCCCGGGGCTGGAAGGAGTTCTGCACAAGATAAGCATCCTCCTTCCCGCACGCGAACGCACCTAGAAATATTTACACACACACAGACACACGGAGGCACATACACAGAAACACGAGGATGATTCGTGCAGGCACGGAAATGGGATGGTGCTGGAGGAGATATCTGCAAAAACTGCCTTCAGAGCCGCCTTTCCAACTCACTTCGCAAAGCATTGAACCCCTGGACACACGCACGCAGCCCAATGCAGCGCTTACCTATTTGCACGCTGCTAGGAAAAGCTCCCATTGCTAGTCCCCAAAAGCCAGAAAACAACAAGACAAGCTGTCTGCAAATTATCCTCATCTTCTCTTCTGCCTCTCTGTCTCGCCTTCTCCCGCTCGCTCGCTGGATGCTGCTTAAAGAGGCATCGAGGGCGAGGAGGATACACACAATACCAGGAATAAAAAAAAAAAAAAAAATTAAAAAAAAAATTTAAAAAGGGGGGGAGAAAAAGAGAGGTTTCCTCCTTTTTCTTTTTTTTTTTTCTCTTTTCTTTTTTTTTTTTTTTCTGGTGGTTTGGTTTTAGAATTCGTTCGCTATCCTCTCCCGCTCGCGCCCTGCCTCTCTCCCGGCTGCCGCTTCAGCAAGCCATGCCGCCGCGGCCGATTTTTCCCGCAGTCTCCATCGCCGGGGAGCGGAGTGTGTCCGGCTGCAAATGTTGCACATGCAGAAGATGGTGGTGAGTTTGGCGGCGGGGGGCAGCGTCTGGCGGAGGCGCGGCGCGGCGCGGGCGGACATGCGCCGTGCGCCCCCCCCGCCGCCCGCACCGCCGCGGGCGGGAGCCGCCGCCGCCGAGCGCGCCCCGCTCCGCCCCGAGCCGCGGAGCCGCCCGCGCCGGACGCAGGAGCGGCGTTCGCCTTTATTTTTAATTTTTGGGGGGCTTTTTTTTTGTTGGTGCTGGTGTTTTTGGGTTTTTTTTTTCTTTTTATTCTTATTCGCCGCCCTCACCCCGCCTTTTTCGTGCCGCTCGCCCATCCGCGGGCGCGCAGCATCGCTGAACTTTGTGCGGCGGGAGTCGGGCCGGCAAGGACAGTGCCCCGGGCTGGGCGCGGGAGGCTCGTCCTCCGCAGCCCATCACTGGGGCTGCTGCTATGAAGTACCCGCTATTATTAATGAAGGTGGCCGGGCGGGTGTGCGTGCGCTGAGCGGCTGCGGAGCGGGGCAGGCGAGTCCCCCTCCCCGCGGGGGCGCTCCGGTCCGCTCCGCTCCGCTCCGCTCCGCTCCGCCGGGAGCCGCGGGACCGCTCCGCGCTGCCGGCCGCGCTCTGCGGCAGAGGATGGAGAGAGCGAGGGAGCGCTCAGCGCTGTGGCACTCGTGCTAAAGGGAGGGTGAGCGAATGGAAAGGAAAACTTCACTGCTCCTACGCCACCACCTTTTCGCTTTTTTTTTTTTTTTTTTTTTTTTTTTTTTTTTTTTTTATTTCTTAATATTTTTAAGTGGAAGGAAAAAAAAATTGAGCTCTTTTACTGTCTAGTCTTTTTCTGGTGCCTTTGAATTTTTCTCTTCAAGCCTTGGAAGTTTCCCAGAGGAGCTGCTAGAAGTCTGGGTCTATTGCAGTTAATAATTAAAAGATATATATAATAAATGATAGGTAATGAAATCATCCAACAATAGCTGTATGTCAGAGGAGGGAGCTTCTAGCTTCACATGTGGCTTTACAAGATATTTCTGTCAGTCACAGGGAATGACTGGAGTTGCAATAGCATAATTTTAAAATGTTAATTGGCAATATGAAAGAATATTGATTTTTTTAAGGTGAACTTTATGGATCTGCTTTGAAACACACACATTTGCTCCAAGATCAGAGTTTTGCCTCCTTTCACTTAAGTTTACTTACTTAGTTTTTTACTGCACCTTGTGTCCTCAAACTCTTCTGTTGCAGGGTGAAATACAACCCCTCTATTTGCTGCAGAGGGTGACAGTGATTTGTGAAGAATGATTGTAGGCTCCTAGCATCTACCACATGGGAGAGTAAGCAGAGAACATTGAAAGCAGAGATGTATAGACAGACAGACTTATCGGTGTGGATGTGTCCAGCTGTGCGCATGACTGTGTCTGCATGTGTTTGGGAGACGGTGAAATTCCTGTAAATGAATTACTCTTTGAGAGATTTCTTTGCAGATCAATGGCAAACAGACTTAACCTGCATTTCAGAATACTCATTTCTTTATGTTTCAGTAAATCTTCTACTTCTGTTTACTTTCCCTTCACGTTTTCCAGTCTTCTCTCTGAAACAGCAGGCTTGTTCTTCACATTATTTACCCCTCTTTTTGTGACCTCTGCTTTTGCTCTTGTTTGATTTTCTTTTCTTCTTCCTTTCTTTGCCTCCTTTGTCTCCCTAAATTCTCCCCAAAATTTGGTTCCTCTTTTCCTCCATTCTTCATCATTTAAGTTTTTGACTTTGTAAACCCAGATAAAAAGCAATGAAAATGAGGTAATACTTCCATGGCTGGCTGGTTCTTCGCCACCAGGAGCAAGTGAACTTGGAAAAACATTTAGTTATTTTGCTGGCACATATGCATGTGAATTCATGCAAAATAAGTATTAGATGTTAAGATTTTAGACCTATATCCATGATAGTGATCAGTAAGGTACTGCCTGCTAACTGAGCTGAGGCATATGCTTTGGTCTATTTCAAACACAATGGTAGCATGTTAATTTAAATTTAATTTGAGAGTGCATAAGGAACATACAGTGGTTTAACCTGATCTGACCAAGAGTCTCACCCAGCGGTTCCTACATCAAATCTGTAATTTCTCTTGGAGTTGGACAATGTATTTTAGAGAAACATCCAATCTTGATTTAAAGACTTCAAGAGACAGGAAATCCATCACTTCCCAGGGTAAGTTGTTCAAGTTGATATCTACTCCCATTTGTTAAAACCTGCATTTTTCTAGCTTTAGTTTCTAATGTTCACTGTCAGAGATGAACCCAGTATTCCTGTAATGGTATCACTCAGTGCTATTCCTGGAAATAATGCCGTCCTCCACTTGACCCTCTCTTGCCCAGACTGCTCAGGATCATTTTGGCAGCTTTGGAAAGCAGAGGAAAGAAGGAGGATGAGGCTATACTATAGAAATTTTGTTTAAAAGACACAAGGGGGAAAAAAATAAAGAATTGCGGTATCAAAGGGGGAAAATCCCATTTCAGTAAGTTTTGAGAAGTGAATGGCAGATGATGAAGTGATTGATCACAATGTTTATCTTACAGAAGAACTGGAACAGGAAAGGTAACAGGGATGTAATCAGGCTTAAGGCTGGAGGGGAGGAAAGGTGAGATAAGATTTTAGACTCTCTACTGGTCTGGTGAGTTAACTTTGTCTGATTGCCAGGTCCCTATGAAGCTGCTCTCCCACTCCCAAAAGGAAGGGGGTGAAAAATAAGGTGAAAAAGCTGAAGGGTCATGGTAAAGCTGAGGAGATCACTCACCAGTTACTATCACAGGCAAAACAGACTCAAATTGAGTAAAGGTAATTTAATTCATTGCCAGTAAGGGATAGGATAGAATAGAATGGTAAGAAACAAAGACAAAACTATAAACACCCCCTACACACACCTCTTACCAGGCTCAACTTCACTCCTTCTTCCATTACTTTTCTCCCTCCTCCTCCTGAGCAGTACAAAGGTGCCACTGAGCATCACTGATGGCCCCAGATTTGGGCAGTGATGGGTCTGTTTTGGAACAGGATGAAACTGGCTCCTTTTGGGAGCTTGTGGTGTTTTGTGACAGAGGCCATCCCTGCAGCACACACTCCCAGCCCAGCCTTGCCACACAGACCAGTTTAGCTGTGGCCTGCCAAGCAAGAGGAGACCAGAAGGAAGAGCCTGTGTGTCGGGTCCGGCTGTCTGTCTCTGCCCCGACACGGGTAGGGTGGTTCTTTGGTGGGCACGATGCAAAGGACGAGTCTGGACTCTTCAGCTTTCGGTCTTCAGGTTGTTTATTATTTCTTATCTACAAAATTTTTCTGTCTGCCCAACAGAGGTCTGATCTGCAAGCAGTCACAGGCACTCTCTGACCACCCACGGGGCGGTCATGTCTTTTTATACTAAAACCTACGTATACAATATTTACCTTTATTTCCCAATGCTTTTCGCCCATGTTGGCAAGTGCACCTTCACCATAAACCAATCCCCAAGTGCCAACATCATCACAGGAGATGGAGGACAAGACACGCCCTGATCTCTCCATCTTGTCTCCATAACCCCCCTGTACCAAAAACCTTAAAGTCTATATCTCACCCTCTAAATGTGTCTCTTTTACACCTTGTACTCTAAAGTGATTCTCATGTCCTCAAACTGCTGTCACTTCTGTGGATGGATCAAAATCAAGCCACCAAACACTCTTGGCAACATTCCAGGGTTTTCGAGACCCCCAAGGGTTCTCCTGGCATCTCTGGACATCGGGAACGATGTGCTGAGATCCCACACCTGTGTGTTTTCCCGGTGGCAGCCGGGGAGGTGCTGCAGTGAAGCCATTTCTGAGCTGAGGTCCCAGGATCCTCTTAGTTCCCCTCAGGCAGATTAGGAAAGTTGTGGTTGGTGATTGAGGGAATGGGGGACAGATCTCAGAATTCCACAATGAAATATCAGAGAAATTAAGAAATTGGTGAAAGAAGTTTTGTTGAGTGCATCAGTTGCATGGAAGTGATGGACTAGAGGGGGTCTGTCTGGGGAGTCCATGGTGAAGGCTTGCTCTGCCTTTGGGCACAAACAGCTCATGTTGGCCTTGGCTGGAGGCCACCACTAGAGAGAAGACTCACTCTGTGGAGAATCAGCTGAGGCTGACTATCTGCTGCAGCACATGAATGACTCTTGCTGCTGAAGATGCATGAATGTGATTTTTTTTTTTTTTCCCTCTGGCAAGGTTTGGAAACCCTTGGCTATTTTCTTGATCAGATAGTCTTGTGCTTGAACAAAATGCCTGTATGAAAAGACCCTGCAGGAACTTGAATAATATGAGAAGATTTACTCTAAAGAAGAGATGAAGGCTGGAATAAAACTGCAGAGAAGATACCAGAGGCATTCATCTTATGGAAATCCCAGAGGAAAAGCAGGATATGGAGGAGACAGATACCTTGCACTGTGGACAGAGTTTGTGTTACATATGTAGTAGATAAATATCCACATGCTGAAGTAGCAACTTTGACTCTTATTTATATGTTCTTGCATCCAAAATGCAAATTCCAGCTACACCATCTATTAAAAAGGCATGTCATTATGTGTCTGGAGATGTGTAACTTTTTGAGGGAGGTCTTGAGTAAAAAAGAGGGAATGTAAGGGCTGTGCCAATTGTCAAGGATTGGTTGTAACAATTAGGAGCACAAAGAGGAGGAAAGAATGACAATTTCACTATCAAAAGACACAAAAATAAAGATCCACCATCACCCCTTCCTAGCAGGGTCCAGGTGCACAGAGGCAGTGACAGCTTTAAAACAGACAGCACCGTGCCCCTGGCCTGTGTGCCAAGGCTCCTAATGAATCCTTTCAGAGCAGGCAAATGTCTGTGCCACAATGGCTCCCTATGGCACAACCATCTGGGTACAGAGATCCATCCCAAAAGGAGACTCCTTCATTCACATTAGTCTTGCTTCAAATACAATTTTCATTGCAGCTCTCACTGTGTGGCCACTGGAAATGCTTCAGCAAAAAATAAATGGTGGCAAAACCAGTTGAGTCACCACCATGTACTTTCTTAGTCCTTTCCTGCCTTATGAAATGCTGTAGCTCGCACATCTGTCAAATAGATCCCTTAGACTGTAAACTCTGGGACAAGCCTGTCTTTTGTGAAGTGCTAGGCAATAAAAAATAAATAAAATGCAAATCATCTATGTAGAACTTTTTGCACTCCACCCTTTGGCATGGTCTCATGTGACCTTTTGTAGTCATATCAGCAGTACTGAATAGAAAAACATCACACAAAAAGAAGATACAGTTTTCTTTCACTAGCAGAACTCCTTTTTGGGAAATCGCTTTACAGCAAGTTCTTCCATTTTGCAAGATTTTTTCCTCCTATTTTCATTCTTACTATTTTTCATTCATTTAAATTCTGGGGTAGAGAGAACAGTTAATTATTTTTAATAATACTTCTCATTAAGAGTTTTATTTTGATACTGGAAAAACTGTAGTACAATGCATCTGGCTTTGAATGTGTTCATCCACCAGGCCTACTCCTTTCTACTGTGATGCATGTTAACATCATTCTTTACAAACCTAATGACCTGAGGAAATTAATGGGATACTATAAGACACCACGACCATGAAAGGAGAAGTTGTTGTGGAATGGGAAAAATCCTGATTATAATTTAATTTGTGCTGGTATCAGTCAGGGAGTTTTTTCAACCTGAGAAAAATGTGGTAACTCTGATATAATTAAGAACTGCCTTATTAAGTTAGACTCAATGTCCATTTTTAACAGTGTCTTATGTGTAACATTAACTGATAGAGGTTTATTAGGAAAGAATAGGGGAGCTGAGCAGCTTTTCCTTTAAACTTTAAGGGACTTCGAGGAGGTTATTTCTTGCTGAGTCCTCTGACCTCCTGACAGTCAGGGCTTTGGGTCTTTTAAACTAAAGATTTTCTAGGGGTCTTCATGTTGAAGAGTTGCCTACAGTGTTGTTGCCTTATATTTACTTCCATGTCCAGCAGCATCCTATGCAAATTACTCTATAACCCCATACTAAGAAAGCAGTTTATTTGGTTTGATTTAAATCTTACTTTGTATTGACCTTTTCCTGGAAATTCTGAAAGGTAGTAATAATAAAAAAAATGTTTACCTTGTAATATCATTCATAGCTTTATATACTGTTATAATGTCACCTTTCAGTCGCCTCTTTCTGTCTTCCCATATCTTATAGTCTATACTACATATCAATCCTCCTGGCCACTATTCTTTCTGCTGCCTCTTATGTCTTTCTGAAAAACAGGACACATTAAATAGAACACATTTTTTCAGGTGTAAAATTGGTTTCTGCTTAACTAATTTTTTTCCTAATCATTCCTAAAACATAATTTTCCTCTGAGCATGCAGATGATGTTTTCAGGAAACTATCCACAAAGACTTCCATATCTCTTTCCTGGATGGTAATAGCTAATTTAGAGCCTATCATTGTGTCTGCATAGTTAAGGGGTTTTTTTCTCATGTACACTGCTTTGTAAATTTTTTTATACAGAATTCCATTTGCTATTTTATTTTTCAATCAATTAATACTGTGAAATTTTTCTGCAATACTTTCCAGACAGTTTCAGTCCCTGGGAATTTGATAAAATAACAAAATCAGAATCTATTCCCTTCAAATTTGATCTTATATTCATTACATTTGTAATGGCTTTATAGGTTTTTTCTGTCCATATTAATAACCTGGGCTGCATCATGGGGTGTACCTTAGAAAATACAAAAGTTTGAAGTAATGTTTCTTTCCTAAGTACAGCTTATTGCAGTAGTAAATGCCAGGCAATTCTGAAGGATGGGGTAATTTCCTCATCAATTACAGGTGTGCTTGTGGGGAAAATACAGCAGCTTAAAAGCATTCCACCTGAGCCCATCTGGTCTTGTTTACACAGGGAAAAAAAGATCAACTTTTGCTAATGCTGGTTTCTGCCCATCACTTATAATAATTCCCAAATTCAAAATGAGTTATTGCTAATCTTCTAGGTACTGGGCAGGTTAGACCAACTGTTTGTAAACTTCCATGAAATAGGGTTTAAAATAAGTGTATTTCATTCTCATTTTTCATACTTGCTCATCTGAGTACTTTTCTAAAGTAGCAAAGGAAGGGTTCCTCTGGATATATCTGAGGAATCTAGTTGGTAATCACCCACACCAAAACGTCAGGTTGTTACCTGAAAGGGAGGGTACAGGTTGAGAAAGGTCATTCACCCACATGTCCCTCTGCTGTGGACAGGAGACATGCACATGGCTCTTCTGAATCATGCAGTACTGAAAAATTCCCTTTTTTATCTGGGATCAGGACATTGGTTCTACATCTCCTAAGCAAAGCGTAGTCACAGTAACAAAGACAACTCCCTGCAGGTGAATGCTTTGTAGTAAAACTGAATTCAGTGTGGAATGAGATGGGAAGAAACCAGAAGAAAATCAGGAGACAGAAACTCGATTTAGGTAATTACAGATATTTGGAATGTGAATTCTTATGAATAAAAATTTGCTTTTCCTAAATAAAAAAAGACTGTTTCTTTGGGTTACATTAACCCAATAAACCAAAACCAAACCAAAAACCAAAACCACAAAAACATATTAAAACATCACACTAATTCCATGAGAAATAAGATTTTCCCCTTAAACATATTTGTATTTTGGCGTTTTTTTGTTGATGGAAAATATTTTTCATTTTCTTACCAGTTCTCATTAAAATGTTTTCTCATAAGCTCTGGGACATAATCTACTCAGCAGAGTGAGGAAGATGTCAGAACTGTATAAAAAATAGCCTCTGTTCACTACCCATAGCATTTTGCTGTATTGACCTAATTGTCACTTCTTGTGAAAAAACACCCCAAAGCTCACCTTTGTTTGAAGGCAATGTTTTTTAGCTCATTTCTCTTGTTCACCTCCTGAGTGCTGTCACCCACAAGAAGGAGTGAGCTGGTTTCTGTGGGCTTGTGCCACCACTATCAGAGAATCACCTCATCACATCAAGCTGCACAAGTCTCAGTACTGATGATGCTGGATGAGCAAAAAGGATGATTCCAGTTCCAGAGGGAGAAAGGAAATGGTGAAATTGCTGAGAAGAAGCCTCTGCCTTGTCTTTTTAACACATGAAGTGAAACAAATTTGATAAAAAATACTACATGCATAATAACCAGGAAACCTTCAACGCTCTTTCTGCAGAATCATACTTATAGAATTTAACTGCAGTTTGATACACCAAATTGCTCATAAAAATTAGTTTTAGTGAGGTTTATTGCCAATAAAAATGTTACTTTTCACTTACATCCTGTGATCTTGTCTTGCATTTCCCAGTCCCTAACAGACCTGTATCTGCATGTTTGAGAGATAAATATCCTACTTTTGTACCAAAGCACTGTTTACTTATATAGAGCTATTTCTCAGCTTCAAAAAAAACATACAATCAAATATTGCAATGCTTTTCTCAAATCACACACACTCTCTCTATTTTCTGCTATATTTCATATTAATTAGAGCCCATAAAATATTGCCTGGATTTGAAGATGCATTTTCAGCCCACAGTTTTGGCCTTTCTGTATTCAAAATTGTATTATTCTCTCCATGGTAGGGTTAAAGTTTATCTTAAATAAATCTGTCTCTTTGGCTCAGCTCTAGCTGGCTTCCAGCCCCCATCCCCATACCACAAAAGCTGCAGACCAGATAATTGCTGTCATTGAGCTATAGCCATATGCTGTGTTTGCAGAACTAGAATCTGTTTCCTTAGAAAATCAGACAATCTTTGATGCCTTAAATGTTATAAGTTCTTACTAGTACTCTGATACTCAAGACATGCCAGTTTTTATTCAGTTTTTCTTCTTCAAAAATATGTAGCGAAGATAGAAGGTAGGTTTATCTGTTGCATTATTAAGTAAAGTTTATGAAGCAATTTAGAGCTGTAATGGTCCCATCCAGCACTAATGTCCCTGAAAATAAATTAATTTATAAGCTCTTGGTTTATTTAACAGTTGATACACAATGATTCATACTCTAAGGACTAGGGATTATTGGCAGAAAGTTTTTTCATTGTGCATCTTTTAAAACAGGTCAGATTTTGTCATAATAATTAATGTATACATACTTATAAAAATTATCCAAAATGCATTTTATGTTAACTTTCTCAGTTTTCTGCTGTGCTAAATAGCACTGTAATCTGCAAGTAATTGCAAGGCAAGCAGGGGTGCCTTTAGGGGAAGCAAATGCTACTTTGCAAAAGGGTGAAATTATCTAACCTTATGTCACTTGGAGCACTCTTTTAAAAAATCCATAAGTGGTCCTTACTAAAGCACATCATGTGGTCATTGAATTAGAAATACAGGGATGGAATAGATTCCAAAGGTTATATCGTCCAGTCCTCTGCCTCTGGGGAAGGAACAAATACACCACAGATTCCTACAGAGATTTTTATCTGCTACTTTTTTTTAGAATTTCTGCTAAAAGACTCTCCAAGGGTGTCCTGTTCAAGCTTTCTCCTCTCAATTTTTTTATTAATATATGACCTATATAGTCTTTTCTGCAAGTTGTACTGGGTACTTTTTGTCTTTCCTTCACATGGACAATTCGTAACAATTGATCATTGTCTTTCCTATTAACAATCTGCCATATCCTGAAAGATCTATCAAGTCTTTGTCTGCCTAGACTAAAAGAAACCCATCTTTTTGCAGTCTTCCTTCACTATTAATACTTTCTGAGCCCTCTTCTCTTTCCTGCTGTTTTCTTCTGTATTCTTTCCAGGGTGACTATATGTCTTTTGGAGTATGGCACCGAAAGCCACTGGCATTCATTCAGCTGCATTCTCTCTGTAAACAAGTAGAAGGAAATTATTCTGACCCATAGCTTACCTTCAAAATGCTTGACAACAGATTGTCCCTTTCCTTCTTTTGCAGTAATACTGCAAAAGATTCACAGCTCTTTTCTAATACTCTTAAACTTTCAGGTCCTTCTTTCCTCACTTGGCATTTTCAGTATTCATTTCTCCTTACTAGTTATTTTGCTCTGAACTTCATTTCTTTTTTATTATTTTCTTTTAATTCTAGATTATGTATTTATTAGGACAGTTCAGAAGTCTCCAGACTTCTGTAACCCTCACATATCCTATTTTATCTACAAAACTTTTTAACTTTTTAATCCATACTTTTAATGAAAGCAGTGAACAGAGTTGTGCCTGAAATCTCTAAGGGTTGCAGTCTGAAAGAAAATCCCCATTTGATACTGATAGTTATTCTTTGATAAAAGCTTTCCAAAAAGTCACACACAGTCTCTATATGTTTTTTCATGTAGAAGACATTTCCCTTCTTTTCCTACAAGAATTTAATAGGAAAAAAATTAAATTTCTTACTGTACTCAAGATACTTCAACATTATTCTTCTTCCTTGTGCCATGGTTTAAACCCAGCTGGCAAATCAACACCACACAGCCACTTGGACTCTCCCCCTGCAGCATAATCGGGGAACCAGGATGGTAAAAATGAGAAAACTCATGGGTTGAGATAAAGACAGTTAAATAAGGGAAGAAAAAGACACACACACGAGAAAAGCAAAGATTTCCTTCTCCACTTCCCATGGGCAGCCCAGTGTTCAGCCATCTTCAAGAAAGCAGAGATCCATCATCAAGTGTGTACCAGTGCCATGGGAACACAAACACTATCACTCTGAACATCCTCCCTTCCTTCTTCCCCCCAGCTTTCCATGCTGAGCACGGTGCTGTATGGTCTGGAATGTCCCTTGGATCAGCTGGGGTCAGCTGTCCCAGCTGTGTCCCCTCCCAGCTCCTTGTGCACACTGAGCTACTTGCTTGTAGGGTGGGGTGAGAGGCAGGAGAGGCCTTAACTCTGTGTAAGTGCTGCTCAGCAGTGACTAAAGCATCCCTGTGTTACTGACACTGCTTACAGCACAAATCCAGGGCGTAGCCCCAGACCAGCTACTGTGAAGGAAATGACACCAGCCAAAATCAGCTCACCCAGTAATATAGTTATCCCACCCCAGGAGATTAGCTTGGCTTGACACAGTTAATTTTTGAAAAATACACATTGTTTGATTTTATTATTCTTCAGGTGTTTCCAAGTTTTCTGTGTACACATCTTTTCCATTTTAATGCAGTCAGTAGTTAGGTGAGGTGTCCCATTTTCTTTAGAGTCCCCATTATCCCTCTTTTAAAGATACACATTTTCTTATTTTCTGAGACTATCCCTCACAGTATGACTTCTCACATGTAATCACTGATGCTTCAAATACAGTATTGTTTATTTCTTCATGCATTTGGAGGTAAATTTAATCAAGTAGTGGACACTTTAAAATAAAAAAACTCATTAAAAATTAGCTATTCTGTCTTAACTATTGAAATTCAGATTTTGTCCTTCAAATAGTTTAGAAGGCTTAAAAGTAGCTTGAAAGAATCATCATCATAAAACCGTGCTTCAAACTATGCTAGTGGTGTTTGAAATATCAAAAGCCTGTTTTACACAAGTAGCCAAGTGCACACCTTTAAAGCTTTTTTTTGCATTTCTTTTGGAGCATTTTACTTTTTGTTCCTTGAAATGTTTTCTTATTGTGTTACAAGAGTAAGGTGAGGAGCTAAAGTGATAGTTCAACAAAGCAGTATTTCAGGAAGAATCTTCAGTGGTGGGAAAAAGATTGTGTACTGCCTGAAGTGAACAGATTATTTCTTTTAGAGGTATTTTGAACACATTCATGTTGTACATGCACCTGATGCAGTTAGCACATGCAAACTTTGCAGAGAGATTTTGCATTCAGATCAGGTAAACCTCCAGCCAAATACACTCATGAATACTGAAGTAATTACTGAGCTCTGAGGACACGTTGTGAGGACATTATCATTTGTCAGCAGGATACCAGTGACTGCTGTCATGGAAAATTTACATTAGCATCATTGTTAAATAGTCTGTTTACTAGTTTCTTAATGACCTGCAGCAAACAATGATTTGAACTACTTTATGAAGTTCAGCGTGGAAGGCTGCAGTTATGTTGAATGAATTTTCATAGGTTAATGGTATTAAGACAGAATCAACAGCAGCTGTCAAGTCATATGCAACCAAATCATCTGTGAATAGGTCTAGGTGGCACTTGTTTCTGCCATGCTAATGTAGGTTAGAGATGTAAAGTTAGTTTTAAAATATGCACTTGAAATATAAGTAGCCAGATAGCTGTGCTGGAGCATGAAGCCTGGAAGGGACTCTGAAAATCCATCTCACAGGTTAGGAAAAGAAGGACTTCCTAAGCCAAAGCTGCCAAGAGTCATTCACTGTAGCAGATCAGCAGTTTCTAGGAAGGAAGTGTGGGCAAATCAAGACATATATGGTTTCCTTAGTAAGTACAACTTAAAAGCTACCCAAGAAACACTGGACAGTGCTAATAGGCTTAGAAATATTTTCTTAGGTTTCACTACTCAACAGCTGAGAATTTGGAAATTTTTTTTTAATTTCCACAAATTATGATTTGATCCATGATCAGATGTTTCTGGAAAGATTTAATTAAACCTCACTAATTGAAAAAATATACATGATTTCTGATGATGCATGACAAGCTTTACATGTATTTAATATTTGAAGGAATTCTTTGCCTGAGCTAACATGTTTCATGGAGGGAAAATCAGACTTAACTGTTATTTGGCACCAGGGGGAAATTTTAGCACCTAATAGAAAGAAAATGTTCTTGGAAAAGTCTATTTGCAGTGTATGATTTTATTTTTCTTTATCAAATATAATAAAAAATATTGGTCTATTTAACTTGAGAGTAGGCAAAATTCATAAAGACTGACTTCTTAGAAATTTTTTTGTAGAGTAATGGGGTCAGTCCATACTTCTCCCCTGCTCCAGAGTAGGCTCTTCATGGTGACAACTTTCTTCAGGAATTACCCACCTGCTGGGACATGGGGCCTTCCATGGGTGTGGGTGTCCCCTCTGCTGTGATCACTACAAGGGAAGCTCTGCTGTGGCACCTGGGACACTGCCTCCTGCTCGTGTTCCAGTGACCACAGTGCCTGCACACAGCCCTTTCCCAGCCGGGGTTCCTGCCTCAGCCCTTGGCAGGAGCCACAGGAGCAGGGACATCCTGGAAGCAGGTGTCTGTAGTTCCTGTGAGTGTGTCTGTGTGCACCTGTGTGTCTGTCTGGGACAGTTTGCTGGCTTTCAGCTGGTCACTCAATGATGTGCAGAGGATGTTCAAAAGGAAACTCAGCATAAAGCTCGTGAAGTGATGTGCGCTTTGGCACAAGACTGAATATTCACTGAACACCTTTAATAGCTTTGTGATGCAATACGTAAATTATGTTATTAATATAAGAATCTGTTATTTTATCTTACTTACTTGAAAGGGTCTTGGGGGGAATTTTGTGAACTGTTCTTCAACCCTTCTTTCATTTTCAAATTAAGGACTTTTGTTTGTCTGTAAGTAGGTTGTGCTAACTCTCCAACCAACAAAATATCTGAATCCCTCTCATATCTTCATCATTACATTCAGTAGGCTTTCTACCCTTTAAAAAATTATTTTGTATATTTTATTAAATTATAGAGAACAAACTGTTTCTTGGAGGAAACTGATTCTCAGTGAAAATGTCTTTGCATTTATTCTGAACAATTACTGCCATTCCGTGTGTAGAAGGTGAAATGTCTCCTCATTTCCATCTTTTATAGACTGCCTCACAGTACTGCAGGCTACCAGGAGCAACAGGCAGTGGGGATTTCTACACTCAACATTTTTTTACATTTTTAGGATTTAGGCCACAGCATAGTCCCAGAAGAAGAAATGGCAGCCTTAGAAAAATGGTGTTAGTTCAGTCTTGTAAATGAATGTTACATATATTCAAGCAAGCTTAATGAGGGAAAATATGTCAGAATTAGTGTTTGCTAATATTATTGGCCAATGTATCATTGTAGCATATTCATCAGATCTCCCCATAAAGGCTCCTGTAGGTCTTTTCCAACCTAAACCATTCTATGATTCTGTGATTGTAGATAAAGATGGGTTGATTTTTTCCAATAAATATTTACTCACTTGAATAATGACTATATACCGAGTCAGAATTAAGTGGAAAAATATTCAAACTAATTGTGTAATGACAGCTTATAGTAATGAAAGTTTAAATTATGTCTTAAAATGAACAAATTTAAAATCATAAGTGCAGCTCCAACGCCTTGATTTTCACAGTTCTAACTGCTTGATTTTACTACTTTAGCTGCATATCTTGTAGAGCTTTTCTTCTTCTGTAGCATAACTTTAGGAAGGAAGTAAAAAAGCTTTTCCAACAGGGTAACTACTAAATTAAAAATGAGAAAAATTTTTTTCTCAAGCTTCATGGTTGCATTCTTCAAAATTATATTGGATATTGTGCTTGCCTTTTTTTAAATTTACCTCTTGATGTTCAGTGTCTTTTGAATAGATTTATATCTACCTATATGGAAAAATAGATCTTTCACTATTATGTAAACCCAGTAAAATGATTAAACTTAGACCAAAAAAAACTAAATTTGGAACTCTAATGGAGCCAGGAAATTTATGAACTTCTAAATTTTTAGCAGGCTTATCTTGAAGCATGAAAGCTGTTATAATAATAGCCTTTCTCTTTTTGGCATGAACAAGTGGGCTTCTACAGAAAATTTCTTGAAAACTCTCAGTCTCTAGTAAGAGCATGCTCATGAATTAATAGGTTCTCCCCCCAAAAAGTGTGGGAGCTTTTAACCAAAGGTGAAATTTACTCTGCTAACAGAAACTTATGCAAATGCTCAGAAACCCTGTTTTTATAGGACAGGGAGAGTCCTGACTTAACTAATGAATGAGATTTTTTGGGATGAAGTCTGAGTAAGGAAGCAGTATCACTTACTGTGGGAAATTAGGGGAATTTCTGTAGAGCAGAGGAAGAAATAATCAAAAATCTGAAAACTGGTAATACTGAGCTAGTTTAGCCAGATCTAAGCACACAGTTATTCCATCTAAATGCAGAATATTTTTACAAAGTGTGCATTAAAAATACAGCTGAGATTTAGCAAATGGAGAAATATTAGGCATATTTAGCTTTTTTTTTTTCGTAAAATATCTGTTATCTGTGATTCAAGATTTGCCGTTGGCACTAGCTGAAGATGTCATTGACATGGGAATTGGGAGCTGGGGATCTTGATTTAAGGGAACAAATACATTCTTAATTTGAAAGAGCTTAAAACAAGATCAGATTGAGCAGCAGATATTGCATAATAAAGGACAAATCATGTTAACAGGCAGACTGATACATTATTGTAATCTGTTCTCTTCCTAATCTTGTTTCATTGTCACTGTGTGGCCCACCACTGTGAGGAAGAAATCATATTGAGTGATTAATTTCCATGCTTCGGTTCTTAACACGAACTTGTCACCCCATATCTGAATACCTGCACACCTGTCATAAGTGTCCAGTTCAAAATGTATGATTTCAAACTTGAAGAGAATCTAGCTCTCCCAGAAACACTGTATCAACGTTTTTCCTCACTATTTCTTCCCTAACAGATAACCAAATACTTTTGGAACATTGACTTGAAGGCTTATTGAAAAAGTACCATTAGATTCGGGGAAAAAAATCAAAAACTTACAAAAACAGTATGTTTCCACTGCTGAGATAAATAAAAATGGATTAACTTGTGGATTAACTTCTTTCTAATAGACCTCTGGAAATATCACATAGTTGTGAACATTTACAACATCTGGGTGTACAGTCCTGGTGTTACTTATTGCTTTGCCAGCTCACTTCTGCTTGGAAGATCAAAAAACAGAATCACATTATCTATTAATCATAAGTTAGGAAATTCTAGGTTTGTGTTATCCCAAATGGAGAAAATTGAGAGAAAATGAATGCTGATTTTGGTTTTTTCCCTGGACTTGGTACATCTTGCACTGGAAGAGATCTAAGTTGCATCAGGAAAGCTCATCTCACAGTTTGAGAGCACTTGATCCATGCAAGTGAAAATACTGACATGTATTGGGGTTACAGTGAAGAAACAAATACATCCAGTTAATTCTGAATCTAAAGGCATTGTTAATTTGCAAACAAAAAAAGTCTTGCAATGTGTCAAACATCAAAAAAAAAAAACAATAGGAGATGATCTGGAAGGGTATCAGCTGTTTTGCATGAAATCACGATTTCTGTGTTTCCCCTTTGGTGGCTCTAGAAAAGTTCAGTAATTGCAGAGGGGAAGTAAGTGTTAATGTATAGCTATCTTCATATATTCAAAACTACTGAAAATTATAACAAATTGAAAACCAGACTGATTTTCTGATAAAATTTGATGGAAATAATCTGTAACTTTTCCTCTTAAACAGTATCAATTTTCATAGATAGTCTTTTGCTCTTAAGCTTACACTGAGTTGGTGAAGTTTTTAGTAAAAATGCATTTCAAGAGTTTAGGCCTGTTTTCTCAGGCAGAGGAAGAAAGGAACCTTGTAGAAATCTAGTGGTATGTATTCCGAGATATTGGAAGTTGCTCTGGTTATTAGTGCTAAAGTGTTCTGAGATTCCTTCAGGTACTATGCACATGAAGAAATAAAGTGTACTGCTTCGGATGGCCGACCAAAAATGTTATTAATAGGAAAAAAACCCCAGCCAAATAGAGAAGTAGGAGCTGGCTGAGAAGGATGTCAGGTAATAATAAAAACAGTGATAGCTGAGAGAGGTTAAGACATGATAAAATTATTTCCAAGTGGTCAAGACTTAGTGCAGTTGCTTTAGGGTTTTCTCCTCAACACAAGATGAATCCCAATGTGTCAGCATATCTTAAAAAAACCCTATCAATTATTGTTAATAGTAATTTAAGAGATTATAATATTTGAATTTCAAAAGTTTAACTGTGTATTATGTTCAAAAATAGATCATGTTCAACCATACAATTCAAACATACCTCAGAGATAGTACATGACCCAAATATTTACACAGTGTAGTCTTGATCCTGTAAAATTATTTACACATATAAGTTAACATTGAAATAGTCCTACTACTTCTGAGGTATAATTCAAAGTTAATACAATTCATAATGATTTACCATGTTGCAAGCATGAGATAGTAAGATGGCATTGAGGTAGAGGGCTGAAGTATGGGGAAGGACCATTGTGATGCTTCTTAACACTCGCAGCAGCAAATGGTTTAAATGCCACACCTGTGCATTCAAAAAACAGTCTGTGAAAATCAATGCAAACAGATGCTGGACTGATTGACTGACTAATATTATATACTTTGACCTTTACACTGAGTCTCAGTGAACATTTACAGACATTCATCATGTGGCTCATGGTTCATGCTTTTTGAGCACAGATGTAGAGCTAGGCTTTGAAAAAAGACTCCATTTCCATTTGTTGTGTATTATTTACAAGCCTCTTTTCATGATGCACAACACTGTCTCTCATCTCTAATTTCTGTCTTGGGAACTGGGCTCTTGTTTCAGTTCAAGATCATAACTTAGATTTGTAGAAAAGGAATAAAGGAATACCAGCTTTCTGCTCAAAAACATTGTTTTCAGAAAGTTAATGAGTATGAAATTAAATTCTCGACTGAATATTTACTGCCATGTCACCAGTTTTTCAGAACTTCAGCATGCAGATTCTTTGACAGTGGGGAAGATCCTCCAGAAGTGAGCAGACTTTTTAAGAAAGAGATATATCTGCAAAAATCATGGTCTTCTTTTTCTTCTTGTACTGCAAAACATTCAGGCGTAATTCAACTTTCTTCAACTATAAATGTCCTTTTCACCTATAAAAATCTTGTTGAAGACATACAGATAGAAAATTAAACGTTCAGAATTTTGATTTATACCTAGGTATTCCGAGGTAAATATGGATATGTTATAATTATTTATAAATGTAGTCTTGCCACATATGGTAGATTCCGTGTTGATGGTATTGTTCTTGTGAAATGGTGTTATGCTTGATAACACAACAAAATTGAAATTGAAGCAGAAGTACACTGGTGTTTGGGTCTCTGACTGAAACAAAAGCATCACATAATCTGGCATGTCCTATGATTGCTTTTTTTTTTTTTTTTTCCATGCTGCTGGATTTTTCTTCTAGCCTAAAATAGAGTAATTGACTCATGTAGATCATTTCAAAGTCAAAGCATTTTAGTTAGCAACCATTATGTTTTGTGGGGTTACTAAAATTTCAGAAATGTAGGTTAGGGGTTCTTTTAGTCATCAACACATATTTTGTTGTTGGGTCCGAACACTGTAATGCACAGAGCTACTATAATTTGGAAAACCTCTAAGAAAGTAAGGCACATGAGTCTGAGTAATGAAAAATCACCTTTATCATGAGAGAAAAAGATAAGCTTGTTTCTAGAATAATACTGGAAAATGACTACTGGATAATACTTTTTAAAAAGTTAGTTATTTCCTGTGTATTACTTTGTCTTTAGGCCTGAGAATTGATTTTCATGACCACAGGGTCACAAGTCTTGCCAGCAAACCTGTTCCAGCGTGGGCTCCTCTCTCCAAGAAGCCACAGGTCTGGCCAGGAGCCTGCTCCAGCATGGGCTTCCCACAGGGTCACAGCCTTCTTTGGGCATCCCTCTGCTCTGGCGTGGGGTGTGGATATCTCCATGGATCTCCATGAGCTGCAGGGGCACAGCTGCCTCACCATGGGCTGCACTGAGGGCTGCAGGGCATTTCTGCTGTGGTGCCTGCAGCACCTCCTGCCCCTCCTTCTTTGCTGTTGCTTGCTCTTCTCACAGATTCTCACTCCTCACTTCTCTGGCCTATTTTTCTATTTTTTTTTTCTCTGGCTATTTCTGCACAATATTTTTTTCCCTTTCTTAACTATGTTATCCCAGGCACTCCCACTATCACTGATGGGATCAGGTGTAACCAGTGGTGTATCCAACTCCAGATGGATTGGCTCTGTCAAACGTGGGGGAAGCTTCAGGCTTCTTCTCAAAGCAGCCCCACCCTGTAGCCCCACTATTACCAAAACCTGGCTGCACACACCCAGCACAGTAGAGGCTATTAGACTTATATTTTTCATCAAGTCATATCAGTTACAGAAGCTTTTCTGTATAGCTCCTGTTGCCTGAACACTGGAGAAAATTTTTTCCCCTCTCATAAATACTGCCTGAAAATGATGAAGCAACTATTTGAAGTTAATGTCAAATGCTACCATAAATTAGCTGTTAGGATACAAAGTTAGTGTATTGATTTTTTTCCATCTAGTACATGTTCTTTTCATAAACAAACTTGATCATGTGCCTATTGATATATTGCAGATATAAATTTTATTAGAAAATGGACTGGAAAGTAATAAAAGCTTTGAACAGGCAATCATCATCAGCAAATTCCATTAGTAAACTGATAAATTTCCAAACAAGTTTATTGTTTTTTAAAGAGGTTTTGATTATTCTGGGATGCTAAAATTGACTGATGCAAAATGGTCCCAAATAATTTTAAAAAGTAAAGAGAAACCTTTTCAGTGACTGATGGGGAATAGAAAGGTTTCCATACATGTTGGTTTTACATATATACTGATCCACAAGCAGAGCAACAAGAACAAGACATGATAAGCTATAGGTAGCCCAGGCAGTTTTTGTGACAAGTGTCAGTCTTTGAAGCTGGATCATGCATTCACCGTCAACAACAGTGTTTGAAAATGTCACACTGTGATGATATCTTCAAATGCTGTTAAAATGCCAGGACTCCTTAGTCTTGTCTTAGGGAAATGAATTTATTGAGCCCTGCTGTAGAAAAATGAGATAACTGCATACTGAAAGCAGACAACCAGTGAGACAAGAAGGAAAGAGGGTGGATGCTGATGTAAATTCCCAGTACAGACTGGGTGGGTGAGAATTATAGTCAGGGACAGCATCACTGTCTCACCTGTGCTGCCACTGCAGCTAGAAGTAGTTAATGAGGTAATGTGGTTTGCAGAAGCAAAACAGGATGGAAACATTATTGCTGGTTTTTCCTTAAGGCTCAGGCGCCTGGTTCTGCTCTATGTTTTCTGCACAGTACTACCAACAGCTCACATTATAGCAGCACAATTGTTTTGATGAATTGCTTCTTGTTGTAATAAGGGTGCATACAACCTCCGTTTTGTGAGATTACTATAAAATCAGCAGGTTTTTTAAACACCACACATTTCTATTTTAAATGCTTTTGTAAATCAATTTAGTTATGTCAGAGTTTCACTGGAAATGTGAAAATAACATTTTTACAGTGAGCTAAGCTTGCAAAGGGCAGTATGCTGTGATTTTACAGCCCAGTACTCTCCATTTTCCATTTCTGAGATGTGCATCTCAGCTCGAATGACAAGTATTCTTGCACGTGATTGTTGAGTGCAGCAGAGTTTACCTTCCATACAGATGTAGGGGTCCTGAGGGCATGGCTAGTCCTTGATGGCCTTAACAAGGCTCTCCTAGGACCTCTCCACACCTCTGAGTGAGGGCTCCATTTAAGCCTAGTCTAGGACCACCGAGTCCCAGTCTGGGCCCTGTTGTAGGGGTGCCTGCCTCAGCTCTTATTCCTAGAAAATGGCATGGATTCCCTAGCTTGACTTTGCTGCTGACTTGCTGCCTTTCCATTGCCTGATGACCACTGGGCTGTTGACAGGACCCTGTGCTGTCACCACCTTGCCCTGCCCTCCCCTGTGTCACTGCCACTGAACCCTTCAGCTATGGGACTGTGGCCCCTGGCTCGCCTCACCTGGAGCTATCCCTGATCTTTGTGATGAGCTGCATTCATCCCATTAAATTAATGTTTGGTGTTGCCAGAGCTTTTGGAGTAGCTGTGTGTGTGTACTGCAAGGCTGTGGAGCTTTGGGGCTCTGGGGAGGATGCAGCTTCAAGCTGAACCTGCTTCAAAAAGACACTGCTGTTGCTCGAACCCTTTACACGTGGCATTAGCAATGTGTGGCTTGTGACAAGCAGGCAGCTTCTCACTCTGTGCAGTATTTTGAAAACCTGTCAAAGTGAGATTCCTACACAAGATTCTCTGCAAGCACGTGGATTTTGCGTGTTTTCAAGTCCTGCTGCTTATAGTAGCACAGAAAATGTATTGCTGCTCTGGCATTTGTGATTGTCCCAACCTCCATTTTTTGGGCACTTGCTAATCTGCAGAAGTCATGTTGCTAAATCACAGAGAGATTTGAAGGCAGAGAAAAGGACTTGAAAGTTCAGAAGCGCTATTGAACTCACCAAGCAGTTTCTTTTCAGTAAATTAGGCCAGAGTACTTTAGGTGCCTAAAGAAGATTGTGTTGAAGATTAGAAAATGCTCTCCCTTCCTGCCCATTGTGGGCAGCAGGCAGGATTCTTTTCTGTAAACTGATGGGATTTGTTTCTGTACTTTTCACAACATAGAAGAATGCCTAATATGTGCTGGGTACTCCAATGTGGGAAACACTGATGTATCCTGATGGCAGTGCACCATTGTGTAAATAATTGATTATTTTGTAGGTCAAATACATGAATCCAGCTGAGTTATTTCCTAATATGACAGTTCAAATAATAATAATCAGGAACATGAAGTCATGATAATCAAGAGCTAGTTTGGGCCAGTTAGCAAATAATAAATGGCTAAACTGCAGAACTAACACACCTATAAGTATGTCTTACCTATCTGGAGCCCTCCCCTGTATTTTAACCTTTCTTGTCTTCCTGCATTCATGAATTTCACAGTTTTATTTTATTTTATTTTATTTTATTTTATTTTATTTTATTTCATTTCATTTCATTTCATTTCATTTCATTTCATGTTTGTTCTACAGTAACTACCCTATTATTTCCTATTAATTCCTATTATTTCCTATTTCCACACAGTTATCTGTGATACATAATGACATATCTTCCTTCCTTCCTTTTTTATGTCATTAGGTATTTCTTGTGAAATCATCTTATTTCTTTTCCATGCTGAAATCTAATAATTTCCTGTAATAGACAAAATATTCTACGATTGTGTTCATCTTCTAGGATACTTTTTTGCAGTGACTTGTCCAGACCTTTATGAAATTTTCAAATGGAAACTGTGAGTTCAAAAAGTGATGCAGTGATTTCTTGTATGTTGTTCTCAATTTGTTCTGAAATGACCCTCAACATCCAGTTGCTACCTGAATTCCTGATTGAGTGTTTTCCTGACATTTTCAGAGAACCATCCCCAGAAGTTCTCATAGTTTTTTCTTAGTTAAGGTGGTTGACACAGAGTGCTCAGCATCCATCAATAAAGATATTTTTCCTTCTTGCATTGCTTCTCACTTTGCTGTTGAATTTCAATAGCCATTTTATCACTTGGTTGCTGAGGTTTGCTAAACAGAATATAACAACAACACCACTACCAACAACAAGTTATTTATTGTAGCTGGGAAAAAAAATGGCCATCAAACAGTGACTTTTCAAGTGATTCTTACCTTGCAGTGATAGTTTGGTGCTTAAGCCATTGTCAGAAATTGTCACTAGGTCAGCAGCTGTCATAGGACCAAGGAAGTTTTGGAGAAGTGTTTTGAGGTGTCCTTGCCAGGAATAATCACACTGCTACAAAAATATCCACAGACGTGTACAAAAACCCTGTACTGGAGAAGAAAATACTAAAAGTTAAAGTTTTTCACAGCAATTTTCAGAGGCAGGTCCTTAAATTTTGATGTAATCTTGTCTCTTTGCACAAATCTGTGGATCCTGGCTTATCAGGGCAGTAAGGGGCTCTTAAAAATTCTGATTGTTTGCCTGAAATAGCAGGAAAACAGGGCTTGTATTTGAATCTAACCACTGCATTAGTCTATAGACAGATTAAATAAATGAAACAATGAGAAAGGAATAATGATTTAATTAATTTCAAAGATTTAATTAATGTTCTTTCTGTCACATTTTCTTCCTTTCATGAATACCCCCCCCCCCCACACACTTAAAGAAAAGCAAAACAGTGAAAATGTTTTCACAAAGGATTAACCTTGCTAGAATTACCTTCTGCACTGAAAGCTGTTTCTGTTTAAATTTTTCTGGACATTTCAAGCATTCAGCATAAGGAAAAAGAGAATGAACTCCCCAGTTTAAAAAAGTAGGTCTGCAGCAAGAGATTATAAGGACCTGACATTTTCGTAGTGTCCAGCGAAGAATATGGAAATATGTAAATTACTTATTTGAAACTTAAAAATAATAGTAATCAGGTGAAATTGAGGGTTCCATGATAAAAGAGATGTACTTTTGAGTTATATTTGCATTAGACAGACAAGAAGGTAATTTTTCTTTTCTCCAATAACCTAATGCACAGAAGATACTCCCAAGAAACCTAGGAAAAGTGGATTTGGGGATAGAAAATGCTATTGAATAAAATTATTTGTGCTGGAAACAGTGTTGATACCACAGGAATGTTTTAGTCACTGCTGAGCAGGGTTTGCACAGAGTCAAGGCCTTTTCTGCCCCTCACTCCTTCCCACCAGGGAGAAGACTCAGGGGGGGTGCTCAAGAATTCAGTCTTAATTTTATCTCCCCTTGTCATCTCTCACTGATGCTCTGCCACACACTTGAGATTTATTTTATGATGAATTAAAAGACTGAAATAAGATTTGCATCTCTGAAAATTCAGGTTTATCTGTAAATATCCAGTTGTACAATTTGTACTGTTTCCCTTACCCTAAATTCATTTACTGTGTGTATCAATGAAATGCTGAAGTAGATTTTTTTAACAGATTCTCATGTACTTGCAACAATTAAAAGATTTTTTCAGTTTTGAAATTTCCTTTTGCAATAATTTTATTCTTTTTAAACTTAGAGGACTTCTCTCAGCATCATCTTTCCAGTATATTAGTTATGCCTTTATATAACATGCAGAACTCCTAAAGATCTAAAATCTAATGTTGCTGTTACTTTGGGAGGGAAAGAGGGAAGTTAGGCACATGGGTAATACAGATAATAGGGTTTTTTCCATTTCACCCAGCAGATTAGGCCAGCCGTTGCAACATGCAAACCATGCAGTAGTTTCTGGATTACTGCATTCAATAAAAGAATCATGGCTTGTCTTCACAAAAAACACAAATGTCATGCAGACATAGGCTATTTGTGAAATAAGTTACTACCCTCCTAGAGCAAGGCTGGGAGAAAGAGATTTAAGAATATATCTTACACTTTTGTAGAAGCATCATGTTGTGTGAAATAGGGGTTTTCCTAGCACTCCTGTAGCTGACCTTTCAATAAAATATCTGCTGAATTAGACTAGACATTTTCTGCAACAAAGACTTGCATGAATATTTCTGTTTGTAGCAGAGATCCTTTTCCTGGGGAAACATGTTAAAATAACTAAGAGATTGGCAGGATTTTATTCTGATTTCTTTCTTCCCCCCAATCTAAACTTACAGAGGTTTCTCAGTCTTGTAAAGAAAAATTATCTCATTTAGGAAAATCTATACATTTGAATAGTTTGGGATGGCCTTTTGGGGTGTCATGGTATACGTTTCAATTTATTTCTGTTTATTCCTCACTGTCCACAAAGCCTTGACTTCATCAGCATCTCCAAGGGGAGGAAATAGGTAGTTTCAAAAGACAAACCACTTTCCCCTTAGTACAGGATGCAGTGGATGTGCAGCTGGGTCTATGTCGCAATAGGACATGAAATAAAACAACACTCACGCTGGAAACTCCAAGGTAAAAAAGAAAAGAAGTTTATTCTTGACCTCAATATATATAGAATTTGAAAAGTGACCTTGGATTGGAGGAAAAAATTGCCACCTCTCCAATGACACTGGTCAAACCAGCAGTCCACCAATTTTCTCCTCCTCCATGATGCAAAACAATCATTATTTACATGAAAGTGTGTGTGAGAAGCTCCATTACAAAAATGTAAACATCAGAAGGCTTAGAAGAACTTAGAAGAACAGGGTGATGGGTCTGGTCCCTTGTCTTACACCCAGCCCAATTTCTCCAATGTTCCTGGGTGTCTGCAGTGCCATGGGATGTTGCAGCACTCAGGAAGTGGGCGCACCCTCTGTGTTTGTATTGTGCAGTGCAAGTCTCTCCCTGTGAACAGTTCTATACACACAGCTCCCAGACCTACTACACTTTCTGCTTTATTTTTTTCTTCCAGTTTATTCTGAGTCATCCCACAGCTATTAACAGAACAGGATCTAGCAGATGACTTTTTCTTCAAGATTAAGGAGCACAACTAACATATTTAAATAGTTAATAAGATTATTTTCTTTAGTTTAGATATATCTTCCACAGCTTTTGCATTTTATTTGGAATAATTTTTGACCTTAGATTACTTTCACTTGGTAATAGTAAGAATAAAAAAGCAAGTGGAAGCTGCTGACTGTATTTTCTTCTGAGCTTGTACTTAAAAATTTAGCAGATGTTCTGGAATATACAGTTGAGAGTCTTGTCTGGATCAATTCTTTCAATTCCAGGATCAGAGAAAGTGTAGAAGATGTGTCACTTGAATTATGATAATATTGTATTTTTCTAGCTGAGTTGGTTTGTTTTTTTTTTTAATCCAATTTACACAGTAAAATTAGCATAAAAGTATTGACACTCTTCTGGAAATCCATTAAAAGAGTGTTTCTGATCAAGTCAAGTGCTGAAGTGTCCCAATATAGAAAGTGTTGGGATACCATGGTGATTGTATCTATAAAAATCTATACCCTGTCAAATTTCAGGGATTAAGAGCAAACACACTCTGCAGTATACCTTGGGAAAATCATTAGAAAAAAAAGGACACACAAAAAGGCACATAAGTACTGTGATTTTCTTTGCATGTCTGAACTCAATCTACCATGTTAGCTGTCTTGAGTGTCACTAGAGTTTGACAGTAGAGACCAAGAGCTGAACAGAAACTCCAAAAAACTATAGCAATTTCTGGAAGATTTATAATGCAGTGCTGGAGATTAGGGCTAATTTTTTCAATTTGTCTAATCTTTCATTTTATCAGGATTCAGTGCTATGAAACTCAATGATCTCCTTGAACCAATATGAAGTGTGGCAGCTGCAAGAAAGCCCTGGCCTTTAAACTCAAGCTCCCTGCTATCAGTGAGCTGACCTGATCAGGGCCATATAAAATTTAGATATGGGTTCCCCTCTTTCCAACATGTAAACCAAAAGCTTGTTCCAGAAGCTCACTACTCTCATAACACAACCATAATTTTCAACCTGAATTTATTTCTGTCTAGTTTGCATATTTTTTGTGTTAGTCTCTCTTGCAGTTTATGTGATTCTTCTACCTCCACACTGGTTCTCTTTCCATCTGACACCATCCTACTTCATCTTCCTACACCTTCCTTCATTCCTTCGTTCTGTAAAAAAGTCACTTGTAATTCCTTTTCACATCACAGCCTTCATTTTGGTAAAATGAGCAAGTCATGGTCTTTGTGTGCAGTCTGTGAAGACAATCTTTCTCATTTCCCTGTTCATGCTAGGAATTTTTCTCTCCTGCTTTTCATTTTTACCTCCTTTTCTTTTTGTGTGAGGATAGCTAGAACTTTATAGAGTTTCCAGATGAAATCTCATGAGTACATTATACAATGGCATTAATATTTCCTAAGCCTCTGCAAATACTTTTATTGATACAGTCTACCACTGTACAATTTTTTTTAATTTAATGTTGTATCTCTTGGGTGAAAGAGATTGTAACATCTGTCTTTTGCTGCCATTTGTGTTATGTTCAGTTCCATAGGTGCTTAGGCCCTACTGTAAAGTTTAATAATAACTTTCATTAGTAGTATCAATGAAATGCATCTCTCATTACTTGAGAATGTTGGTGATACGCTTAATCCTTGGTTTCCTCATTTCTCTCTTTATTTTGAGTTGACTTGCTTCTTTTTGCATGTGTTCATTTTAGTATTTTTACTTCTCTGCTGTGCTGTTTATTTCCTTCAGGAAATACAAAACAGTTTACAAATCTTACCGTTGTGTAATTAAATCTTGTTGCAATGTAACTGTGAAGGTTACTCTCCATATAATAAAGTGTATAGACTTTTTACAGGGACTGTATAAACAGTAGTCAGCATTATATACAATAGAAATAGAATTGTAGAACTGTAGAATCATTTAGGCAGGAAAAGACTTTGAAGATCATGAAGTTCAACCGTCAACTGAGCAGTATCACCATGTTCACCACTAAACCATGTCCTCGTGTCATATCCACTTTTTTTTTAATATTTCCAGGAGTGGTAAATCCACCACTGCCCTGTGCAGTCTGTTCCAATGCTTGACAACCCTTTGTGTGAAAAAAGTTTTCCTCTTACCTAATTTAAATATCCCAAGGTGCAACTTGAGGCCATTTCCTCTCATCCTATTACTTGCTACCTGTGATAAAAGACTGACTCCCACATGTCTATGACCTCTTTCAGGTACTTGCAGAAAACATAAGGTCCTCTTTTCATCTCCTTCCATGGCTGAACACCCCCAGCTCCCTCAGCTGCTCCTCACAGCACTTGTGCTCCAGAGCCTTCCCCAGCTCCGTTGCCCTTCCCTGGACACGCTCCAGCCCCTCAATGTCTCTCTTGCACTGAGGGGCCCAGAACTGAGCACAGCATTGGAGCTGTGGCCTCAGCAGTGCTGGGTACAGGGGGACGGTCACTGCCCTGCTCCTGCTGGCCACACCTGGCTGATCCAGGCCAGGATGCCATTGGCTTTAATAAAAATAATATTCATAATAAATTGTAATGAGGCTGCTATTTTGATGGCAAAATATTTATTACACCAAATATTAATTTATGCAATGACTCATAAAGAAAAGGGTAAATATTTTTATATAGACTGTGTAGACTGCAACAGTGTACAAAAAGGAAAACAGAGAAGAAAGTCAGAATCTTACTAGACTTTCTGGTGTAATAAAGCAGAATTTTATTGTATATAAAATGTACTTTTATGACTTTAAATTCAAGATGATTGAAGACTCAGACATATAAATGCATACATTTCATTTTATACAGCCATAGCAGAGTGATTTAGTGATTGTAAGTTGCATAAAGTATTTCTTTATTTATTTAATATATGTTATGTATAAAGAATGTATTTACCTAACTTGAAAAGAAATAAGTCTCAAAATCTATTGCTACATTTAACATTTAAATCACCATTGTTTTTAGAACCTTACACTATCCTAACCCTAGCAGACCAGGGATCTCATTTTAAGGGAACTAAACACAAGAAAGATCAAGGCTGGAGTCCATCCAATATGAATCCTGTTCTTGCCATGGTAAGGCTGAAGAACTGAGCATTGCTGACTGCACAGCGTTCCTCAGAAAAGATCACAGAATCATGGAATGGCTTGGGTTGGAAGAGACCTAAAATAACGTGTCCCAAACCCACTGCTATGGACAGGGACACCTTCCATTAGAACAGGTTGCTCAAAGACTCAGCCAGGCTGGACTTGAATCCTGCCAGGGATGAGGCCTCCACAACTTCTCTGGGAAACTTGATCCAGTATTTCACTAGCCTCTGAGTAAATTATTCCTAACATCTAAGTCTCTCTTTGTTTATAACCATTACCCATTGTCCTGTCACTATCTGCCCATGTAAAAAGTCACTCTCCCTCTATTCTATTAGGTTATTATTCTATAAGGCTTTCCAGGTTCCTGGAAAGACACAATCAGGTGTTCCTGGAGCGTTCTTTCCTCCGTGCTGAACAATCCCACCTGTCTCAACCTGTCTTCATAGGTGAGGTCTCATAGGAGACTCCAGCAGGTCCCTGTCCTCCCTGTGCTGGTGCCTCAGAGCTGGTGCAGCCCTGCAGGTGGGCTCTGAGCAGAGCAGAGGGGCAGAATCCCCTCCCTGGCCCTGCTGCCCACACTGCTTTGGATGCAGCCCAGGACACGTTTGGCTCTCTGGGATATGAGTGCACATTGACATCTCGTGTCCAGGCTGTCAGCCACTGGTTCCCTCAAGTCCCAAGGCTGGTCTCAAAGGATTCTTCTTCTAGCCTGTCATCCCTAAACATGCTATTTGATAACTTCTATTAATGATGTTAATGAAAACCTTCCACAGTATTTCTGATCTTTGGAGAAAGCAATTTACAGTTTTCAACTTTTTAAAAATCGTGGCTAGTGAGGCTACTTGGTGGATGATTACAGATATTGGTCAGGTAAATTTTCCACCTACCAGTTTGTTCTTGGAAACAACTGTTTACTGCCAATGTTAAAACTCTCAGAAACGAAAAAAAGGAAGACTTGTGGCCACACATAAGTGATTATAGTGAATTTTCAATGAATCTTCTGGTTTATTTATGATTCATATGTAGCTTTTTCGTCTTAGAAGTACAATAAAAGCAGTCTCAGGGGAACTATCTTTTTGTTTGTTTTTGTATAATGCATAGCACAGAAGGATCTCTATAGAACTGCTCAAGTAGCCTGGATTGTTTCCTGGACCAGGAATAAGTTGGCAGAAAAGAATATTTTCTATTCATTTTTTGCCCTTTTTCGACCAGCATGGTGTTGTGTTTAAAAGGATGTCTTTGAAGAATATGTCCTATGTCTTTAAAAAATTGTTACAGGGGAAAGAAGAAAAAAACCCCAACTTAATAACTGAAAAAGAAGATCCAAATTCAACACAGAGACATATAAACCAATACTTTGTCATAAATATAGTAGTTGCAGTCATTGCTGTGGTGATCTGGGGTTGTCATCCCAATATTTTATTCCAGTATTCACCTATGAAATTTCGAGGTGTAATTAAAGAGCAGTTCAATTCACATCATACTGATCTTGAAAGACAAATATCCGAAAATATGTAATTTCACAGGTTGCCTGTATGAGAACTACAAAAACACAAAGAAAATCCAAATTTTATTCTGGAATATGTCCCTTGAATGTTATTTAGAGAAATAGTGGCTGTAGCTGCTATGTATCTGGAGTAGAGTCTGATTGGAAAAATATTTCATCAGAGGTTTTTTTTGAGTTGTCAGAAGGTAAAGAGATTTTCTTCTAATCATTCCAGTTTTGGGTATTTTTACGTGACTGTGTCTGGGCTGTACTGTGTGGCAGCTCCTGAACTTGATAGCAGAATCCACTTCAGAGGAACTGAACACTTCTCCGGAATTGTGGTATCATTGCCTTTCCCTTAATACAGGTATTCTTAAATTTGCAACCAGTAAGAACAAAAATCATACAGGGAGAGTGAAGGCAAAATTTCCTAGCACTCTGAAAAAATGCAATTTGAGCTGGCTGTTAGATCAATTTGGTTTGGAACAAAATAACAATATGATCAACCCATCATATGTGAAGGGAGCTTTAATTTCTTCTCAGACATAATACTGTCAGGACGCATTTGGCCTTGCATGAGCTTAGGGGCTTTACTTATTCTAGGTAAAATAATGTGTATGGAGTTAACTTTTAAATATGCCTTAAATTTTTACATGCCCTGTTAGGAGACAAACAAAATTTTTCTGTGGTAGGAGATGTTATTCCATTTTCTGGCACTACAGCAAATTTCTCTGCAAGCTGTTTCTTCATTTTTTTTTCCTCGTTTTATTTATAGAAAAAAGGTGTAACATTTTCCAATGTTGCTAAATTACTCTAATAAATCTGATTCATGATGAGCAAATTCATAAGCATCTCAACATATTTTTTTACAAGTAAAACATTTTTAAGACCTCTGTATGCTTATATTCTGTATAGAATTTCAGCATGTGAACTACCTTAAGTGGCTTCAAAAGCTGCCCACTCTAATATGCATTCCTGAGGCCAGTTACAGAATACCAGTTTCTCTGAAAGGCAAAAATTCAGAGAATGACAATTACATGACCCCTTGCAACAAAAGCCTATGTGCTAATACACCCTGTTGACTTATGGAATATTTGGTAAGAGAGATTTTGACTGAAAATGGGGAAAATATTTCTGAGAGGAGGTAAAATATTTAACTTTTAGAGTCAAGTGTGTGATATCGAGTCATAGAGAACTTTTTCTTTGACAGTGCACATTAACTGAGTATAATAGAATTCAGCTCAGCCAGAAAAAAAAAAAAAACTAAACAGAAAGAGAGGTTAGATAACATAGCTGGCCAAAATGTTTGGATTTTGCAAACATAATCCTTTGTACAAGACAGGCTTTATAACAAGTCCTTTTCAGTATGAACTTACTGGAAAGATGAAAAGCAATGAGAAAGTTGAATGTGAGTTGTCTGTGAATGGAGCTTTCAAAACTCTGAAGATTCAAAAAGGGATGAAGAGTACACTTTGATAATGAAATGTGGAAAGAGAAAATTTCCTAGCAAAGAAGGTTAAAATTGATTCATTACATTTGAATTGCATTTCAGCAAGTAGGAATTAATGTCCAGAGAGATATAAAACTATGCAATAATTGTGAAAACAGCACTGCCTTCCGTTCTTCATGAGACTGACACTTTAAGTTTGTTGCTATTGAAATGAGAGAAAATTATCTGGTTGAAAAATCCATGAGAATTTTTTGTCATATTTGTCAACAGCTTTTCTGTATTATTAAATATCTTAATTATTTTCTGATCTCAATACAGCTTGCAAAAAAGTGAAGCTTCATCCAGGCAAGTATTTTGCAAAGAACTTTTTTTTTGTCATTAATATGATGTTGTTTGGATATTTAACTGAAAAAATGGATGAAGGAGCAACCATTAAACATGTGTATCACCAAAGAATAAAATAAATGTCGAAATCCTAAGTCCAAGGCATATGAAGTAGTGATTATTGTGTTAACTCAGAGCTCAGTAGATATTCAAGGGCCACACTGGCTGTCAGTGAAATGATCTGGCTGCTTCCTTCCTTGGGATTAATACACAGCCAAGGGTAGGTAATCAGTCACCATAAAGTATGTGATTCAGAAGTTTGCCAAATGAGCAGCAATGAGATGAAACACTTTATAATTATAACAATTTAAACAGCTAAGTTATAAACTAAATTTTTTTCATATATTCTGGAAAACATTAAGGATATAATGTTAAAGTCAAGGTTCAATGTTTCTTAAGAGTGATCATCTCCGTTTCATTTCATGACCACATCACTATCAATAAGGAATTCACTATACAGGAACTCAGGTCATGCCATAAGATCATCAAAGACTGGGGTAATGAAACTGAAGGGAAAAAAAAGCTTACAAAAAATTAGATGTGATAAGACACAGCAATAGCTGAAAAGGAATGAAGCAAAAAAAGTCTACTCTTTTAGTGCAAAATGTGGGCATATTACAAGAAAAGTCATCATCACTGTCTGTAATTTGACATATATTTAGCTAGCTTACCAGACACTTCCCATTATCTTTTGTCATTTGTGTTGAAACTTTAATCACTTGGACTGGAATTTTCTACACCATTAAAGTAGCTTTAGGCCATATAGATTTGTATCTTCCTTAAATGTCAGGTAACACCACTGGAGAGTTTCTTTAAATAAAAACAAGTGGGAGAAAAGAAGCAGTATTTTTTATTATGTTTTAAAAAGTCAGAACTACTATTTTTAAGAACTGCTGCAGTTTTGCAGCTTAAACTTGAAATCTGTTATATTAGATGGAGCCTTATTAGGTTGAGGATTACTCTGGGTAGATTACCAGCATAAGAAATATTTAAGACTAAAAATACAAAAGTTCATTCAAAAGTTCCTTCTGAGATAGATGGGAATAGAGGTTTCTTTAGATATTGCAAGGGGTCCCTGAAACCAGTTTACACTGACTAATATTTTTATCCTTCCAGCATGAATTGAATACCTGAAGGAATTTCTGCAGAAGTTTCTCCTCAGAGCCAAGGAGGGTAAAGCATGAAAGAGAATATGACCAGGTTTCATATAGCATTCACAACTGTGAAATGTAGAGACAAAACACACCATCTCTCTCAGTTCTTTGATAAAGATGTTTTATCTTCTGGATTGAATAGAGGTTCCATTTATCATGTCCAAAAATATGTGTCTGAAGAGTGAGGGGAAGAGATCAGAGAGGACGAAGTTTTCAGCGGCTTGTCTGGATATAGTTTTATTTTTAAGTCTGAAATTGGTTGGGTTAAGAAACATGGGATATATTGGAGATTTTAGATTTAAATTACCTGATGTACAGTTTTTTCACATTCTTTTAATGATATATGGCACCTTACAAGATTTTAAGGTTGTGTATTGATTACCACAGAGAAGAGGAAACTTATACTGAAATAGCAATATTCCCTTTCTGAATAGGGACAGTAAGTGAAACTTGGAAAGGATAACGAATAGCAGAGGTGTTAATGTCACAGGAAAGTCATCCAAGTTGAATTAAAGCAGGAAATCCATCTGTACCTGGTAGCTGGGAGTAAGCAGAATAAAGGAATAATTCCAGCTCTGTTGCTGTGAAGTGAGCATGATATAGGAACATGTGGTAAAAAGCTTTTTGACTTGAAAGTAGTCCAGGAAGTACATTTTGCCTAGCATGTCCTCAAATATGTTGTAATTGTATATTTCAGTTTCCCTTGTAACCTCTTTATTCCCAAACTCATAATCATTCCAGTCCAAACCTTTTCCTAAAACCTTTATGAATGCACCAGGGCTTAGCTGTACTGAACAGCCTAATACCATAGGACAAGACTGATGAGAAGAAAAACAGAGATCTGAAGACAAAATGTTGCAAGGAAACAGCAGATGAATATATTGAAGGAAATACTGTCATTCTGGAGATAACAGAGCTTCAAAGATGGGCTTGTGGAGCTCAAAGTCTGCAAAAGAAGATGTTGACTGAAATATACTGAGCCATAGTCTGCAGAGAAATGTCCGGATGCTTGAGGCACTAAGCACATGGACTTCAGGAAGGGAAAGGCTTTGCTTTGTGTGATCTCTTCTGAGGTTGCTGACAGACATTGCTCTGAATTCCAAGGGTGCAGTGCACTTGTTTTTCTATTAAACTAAATGAATTGGTCACGCACCTGAAAAAGAGGATTCCTGATATCTACTTTCAAAATCAAAGCATTCACAATAGATGAAAATAGATTTAGCGTAGGCTTTGGGCAGTTTTGTTCTTCAACTATGAAATTAAGTTGATCCTACAATCTGAACTCAATCTGAATTGGATACTACCTTTGAAATACTCGCACAATGAAAAAAACAGGAAGAAAATAATTGTTTGTAATACAAATTCTGAAAAGACCTTGGTTAAACCGACATATGAACACACATTGGGTTGAAAGATCAAAGCAGTTATTGAGAAGATATTAATGAAGAAGCAACTGTGAGAAAAACAAATGAAAAATATCTGTGTCAAGTCTTCACCAAAAGTAAGTATAAAGAGGTGAAGACATATATTTTAAATATAGTTTTAGTTACATCCCCTATTCTATTCTATTCTATTCTATTCTATTCTATTCTATTCTATATAAAGTACAAGCACTTAAAAACACAGTAGTCTTTTGTGTGGAATCAAATGCTTTTCTGGAAGCAAATTCCAAAATTCCATATATTAATAAAAATTGAATGAGAGAGAATCTGCTCCTTCAGGCTCTCCAGGTGGCGATGCCCAAAGGAACCTGCAGTGGTGGGGAAGAGCTGGAAGTGTCAGAAATGAAGGAGTGAATTTGGACCTGAGAAGAAGAGGGAGTGGAAGGGTTTGGGGCTTTTATTTCTGGGTTTTGGGGTGTAGGGTTTTTTTGCGTTTGTTTAGTTTTGGGGTGGGGTTTTTTTGGTTGTTTTTTTGATTGGTTGGTTGGTTGGGGGTTGAGGGTTTTTTTTGTTTGTTCTTTTTTCCTCAGTATCATTCTCTGTTTATAATTGGCAATAGATTAATTTAATCTTTTCCAAGCTGAGTCTGCTTTGCCTTTGATGATAGTTAGTGGGTGATGTGTGTTGTTATTTCAGCCCATAAGTTTTTTTATTTAATTTTCTCTCTTTGTTCTGTTGAGGAGGGGGAGCAAGGGAGTGGTTCAGTGGGCACCTGACAGCCAGCAAAGGTCAACCCACCACAAGAGCTCTGGGCCTTTCCTCTCAAAGAAGGGATTGATTTTGCCTAATACAACTTTGGAAAGAGGTGGTCTGCATTACAGGAAAAAATATTTTTTCTTTAAATGTCAAAAATGCTGAAACATCTGCTGAGTAGTTATTGTATCTGCTGAGATCAGAAATGTGGGTCTACCATGGAACTGGAAAACTCTAGAAAATCAATATGTGCAGATATTCTGTCTCTTGAAAGCAGGCAAATTACAAAGGAATGATTATAGTACTACTAAGTAAATTATTGAAATTAGCAATAGCTTAATGAAGAGGCAGGTTAGAAGCAAGACATATTACTTTTACACACTATTTACACACCTGCTTGAATTTCTCCCTCTGTTGTTTGTCAGATACCAGTGAGTAGGTTTGCCCATTTTCTTGAGAATGAAAACTGCTTGGTGAAAATTTAGAACCAAATATGAGAAGTGTTTACAATAAATGGAATAATTTAGCTGTCACATTTATAGAAGGATAGCTGAGTACGTGGATGCAGCATCACAAATACTACTTTTTCATTTTATTCAGTCACAGGGTTTTCACAGTTTGCAGAAACAGGAATAGAACAAATTGATGTCAAAAGTTTCCCAGAACCTCTAGAGGGATGGATTGCTGTTGCTGGCATATTAAGGAAAACATCTCAGAATCAAAAAGCAGTCTCTCTGTATGGTGGATGAAACATTACAAAAGAAGGCTGCAAAATATCTCCACCTAAGGTGACCACCACCTGTAATAATGCATTATTAGGAATGAAAAAAGATAGAATTTTTGAAGGTGAATAAATTAATGCTTTTCATTCTGATAGAAGCTTTTAGATGGAACACTTTACACATTTCTGATGAAGGAATGAAGGTGTAGGGGGGGCACACCCAGTCTATATTTGCTAAATTGCAGGGACAATGTTAAAAATCACTCCAAGAAGGAGAGAAAATGTAGTTTGATGCATTGTGAGAGATATATTTAGTCCTAACTTTTGATATGAATTAGCTAGCTTTTGAGTGGCAGTCATAGAAAATGATTTTTGGGAGTGCAGAGCAGTCAGTCAGTAAGAAATAAGGATCAGAGATGTCTGAGAAGAAAAATTCTCCATCGATGGCAAATTTTGTCACTGTTAGGTCTCTCTCACTCCTTCTAAATATTCTCTGCAAGAGAAAAAATCCTAGTATTTGAAAATATTTTCTACCATGCTTTACATTTAGCTCTTCTGAGTGAGGCTAGTGAAGTTTACCATAAAAATCCCCAGGATATTATTCTATCCCTTTTATTTTTTGTGGTGGTGGTGTTTTGGTGTTGTTGTTGTTGGGGTTATTTGGTTGGTTGGTTTGGGGTTTTTTTTGCTTATTTGTTTGGGGGTTTTGGGTTTTTTTCCTGCTCAAATGATATGGAAAGCCTGCAGAAAAGTGTTAATGGATGTTGAATATGTATTTCCTTTTCCAGGTGCAAAGACCAGAAAATACATCTATCCTGTCCTGTGAACCATGTAGTACAAGGGGTGTCTGTTTCTATATATATACATATTTTTGCTAGTAGAAGACTGAAAAAGTGCCTGCATATGTTCTATAAAACAAAGTGTTACGTTTAGTTTGCTTTCCTTGCTAGGTTATCTTCAGCCTTTTCAATTTAATTTTGTCTCCAGCTTGAACAAAAGAAGACTGGGAGAGAGTAAAGGCTCTATTGATAGTTACAGTTCAGGACCTGCTGGGTCTCCTGATCAATACAGGTATTGGACAAGTAAGCTCACAGAACCACCAAATGGGTCAAGTTGGATGGGACCACATTGGGTCATCTGGTCCAACCTCCTTGCTCAAGCAGTGCCATCCTTAAGCACGTGGCACAGGATTGTGTCCAGATGATTATTGATTATCTCCAGTGAGGGAGACTCTACAACCTCTCTGGTCAAACTCCTCTAGGGCTCAGTCACCTGCAGAGTACAGAAGTTCTTCCCCTCGTTCAGGTGGAACTTCTGTGCATCAGCTTCTGCCTGTTGCCTCTTGTCCTATTGAGAAGAGCCTGGTCCATCCTGTCTGCACCCACCATTTGGATACTTGTATACATTTTGTATACAATTGTATATAACTTGTATACAAATTGATGTATACATCAATTAGTTCAGAATACAATTGATCCCTTTCATCTCTTCTTGAGGCTGAGCAGGCCCAGCTCCCTCTGCCGGTACTCATGACTGAGATGCTCCAGTGCCTTCATCGTCTTTGTAACCCGCTGCTAGAGCTGCTCCAGGTGCTCTGTGTCTCTCATGTCCTGCAGAGCCCAGACCTGGACACAGCACTCCAGATGTGCCTCACCAGGGCAGAGTAGAGGAGCAGGATCTCCTCCCCTGACCTGCTGGCACTGCTCTTCATCCCAGGATCCCACTGGCCTTCTTGGCCACGAGGACACTGCTGGCTCATGGACAGCTTGTTGTCCACCAGGACCCCCAGGTCCCTCTCTGCAGAGCTGCTTTCCAGCAGGTCACCCCCAGCGTGTGCTGGTGCCTGGGGTTATTCTTCCCCAGGTGCAGGACCCTGCATTTGCCTTTGTTGAACTGCATTAGCTTGCCCTCTGCCCAACTCTCAAGATTGCCCAGGTTAAATTATATATGCTGTTACATGCAGAAATTGCAGTGCTCAAACCTTAAGGGTAAGTCAAGCCCAGCCCATTGAAATCTCACTGCACCAACAGAAAATGTTTTATGATCTAAAGGTCACTGAAAGGTATATGATTCTTCACAGGCTCCAGAAAGACTATTATGCTATCATATCATGCTACTAAATTTATTTCTTATTTGTCAAATAGACCCAGTAATGGAAAACTTTAGCTCAAAGAAACTAAGCAGCTGCAAAGTGATCAAAACAGTCCAGACAAATCCTGCAGCTGTCTTTCCAGGAACTTCTTGTTTATTTAGTTCATCACAGAAGTGGTTGTCCGCCGTTACATCACATAGGTGAAAGTACTGATTGTGGTGCTCTAGGCTAAATAAACACAAGCATACAGCAGAATGTCACCACCAGAAGAGATAGAATTCAACTCTCTTTTAATATGGAATCAAGTATCAGAAAACAGCTGATGAAAAAATAATTGAAAAATAAAAGGGACATGTTCTGGTGCAGAAGTGGGAAGAAATACTTTTCTTTTTCCTCTGCAAGAATTAATAAAAGAGATTTCTCAAATATCCCACTACAGAAAAAGGATAAACCCCATATCTTTTATAAATAATAATAATTTCAAGATAGCAGATATGATAGAAGAATTTGGAGGGTATATTTGCCTTGAGTGTCTGAAATACTAATAAATCTTGCAGTTCTTTTGCCAGGATAGTCAAAACTCTTCATCTTGGCCCTATGGGTTGCTGTGGGGTGGTGCATCATTCTCTCAAGCTGCACAAATGTTCACTCCAACAGAGGTTTGTTCACTCACTGAGCATTTGTGGTTTGGAACAATCCTACTGCAAGCCCTGTCCCCAAAGTGGGAGCTTTAGATAACTTTGAAATTTGTATAAATTATTTTTTGAGCAGAAACAGAAAAAACGCTACCTATAAGTAACTGGCGTTGTCCCTCTGAAAGTGAAGTTTCAATCTTTCAATTCAAGTGACTAGAACAGCCACTACAGGCAAGATTTTACTTTTACTTGTTTTACAGATGGACTTCATATAGAATCAGAGTGCTATGCATTAGTAAAAAAATATTTTCTTTATGACATGTCACACAAATCCATATTTGACTACATAGAAAACAACCTTAAATAATAGAAACACCCCATTATGTGGAAGTTTTATTTTACGGTATTTTTATGAAATGAAGGCATTATTTTCCTTGTCTATATGCAGATGCCTCTGTTATTATTATTCTTCAAGCTGTTTCTAAGCCAAAAGTGGTGGAATCTGAGACAAACAAGAAATAGGTAAATCAAAAGAAATAAAATATATATAAGAGAAAACTTCCACACAGTATTGTCTTAATCATGTTTTTGCTAAAGTAGAGACAATTTTATCACTCAGTTTAAAGAAATCAGGATTAGGAACAGTTTAAGAGTCCTTGAAAATGCCAGGTTATGGGCACTACAACTGATTCCTACCCAGATCAAGAAAGACATGTTTTTTTAGGGAATAACATTCCTCAGAGATGGAATTTATGAGTAAAAAAAAAAGTGTTATCTACAAAAAGAATTACATTTTTTTAGAGTGCACAAATATATTCTTCTTGCAACAGGTTGAATTCTTGGGAAAATGCAGTGTATCAAAACCAGAAGTGCTAATTTGCAAGAAAAACTATTTTTTTTGTTGTTGTTTGTTCTCATAGCATTCTTCCCTTCTCTTTAGCAGCCTATTTTTTTGCTGGATATTGTATTTTGCTTTATTTTTTCTCGCCTTTTTGATTTCCTGGATTGGAATAAAATAAAGCCATTCTGTGCTGCTCTAGAACGTTGAGCTCCATGGACTGTTCCAGCAGTCTATCTTTGCTACCCTATCTACATAATATTGCCATCAATTGCTCTAATTGTTTGATCCTGGTGCATCCATTTTTAGCTTTAGCAAGTTAAGATTTTATCCCCCATTCATAGTAATTCAATTCAGTTCATTTAATTTGTAACACTAAGGGCTTAGTGTGTTCTTAATGCACGTAAAATGCCTAGGTATATTATGTCTGATGCATTCTCAGGGATTATTTAATTCAGTGAGCCATGTTAGTTTTCAGACTATTGCCATTGTGATAAGGCAAGTCATCAGAGAGGTGGTTGGGGTGGATCTTTGGAGATCAAGCTAAGAGTAGGTCAGTAGCTGGTGTGTAACACATCACATGATGTGATGTGATGGCTGTGTTTCAAAAGCAGATTATTGGTAACTGATTCCTCACAGAATGAAACAGAAACAGGACCTGTACAGGCACAGAGGATCTCTGAAGATCACTGGAAACCAAATGCTATTGGAAGCCTGTCAAACCCAATGTAGATTTTGTTAAACAAATTTCCTCAAAACAGTGTTTTTCACACCTTTTGACATCAAGAAAAACCTGTCCATCCTCCCTGGATGGGTTAATTTCATTTTTGAAAGGAGCCACTGCAAGCTGTAGTTATAGCTGAGGACGTTCACCAGAAAATTAAAATTTTTATAACAGCTTTTAAAGCCAGTTTTGTACTTTAGAAAAATAGATGCTGTGGCATCTGATAGGGGATACATCAGAGAAATTTTTAGTAACATTTGTTCCATGAAGATAAGAGTAGCACAGCACTTCCTAGTCTAATTGCATTTGTGATATATATATAAACCCAATGTGTATTTATAGATCTTACACAATGGCATTCTGCCCTCCCTCTTGATGTTTTATCTTTAACCAATGAAGTCTTCTCTGCAGCAAAATTACCCAGAAAAAAAATTAAAACTACTTTTTCAGTTCTGAACTAAATAAAAGAAACCAACTTCCCCACCTGCTGTGGCTGGCTGAATACAGAGAGAAAAGCAGTGTTAATTCAAAATAAAATCACACAGCGAAGATCCATTCACAGCTATTCTCATGTCCTGCTTGCTTTCCACAAGGAACTAAAAACATGTGTCTGAAGCAAATTTTCTTTCCCAGGGGTTCCTTTGTGAATGCAGTTTTACTGGGAGCACACCTGCCATTCAGCGAGCAAATACGTACTCTGATCTCCCACGGATCTTGCCTTCCACTGTGGCTTCCAAAATATCTGGGGTGTGTGTCAACCCTGCCTATTACTAAATCCTCACTAGGGCATGTCAGATGAAATAAATAATCTGTTTGTAATGCCAGAAATCTCTGCTTGCTAGCATAAAGCTATGACTATCTCACATAAAGAAGATGATTTTCCACAGTTTTTTATGCATTTTCAACTAACTGCATTACCTCACATTTCCACGTGAGGCAAGAACTCACAGATGCTGATTGATAAACAATGTGACATTCAGAATAAAAGGTAAGAGTACTGCTTCTGACCCAAATGACAATATTTCTGATTTCTGTGGAATCCAGTTCAATTATTTTAAGGATCAATGGCCCCATTAACACTAGAGAGAAAGTGCAGCTGGACATTATGATCATTTTTAACTCTCTGTCTTCTCCATATTAAGTTTGGCAAATCATAAGATAACTTTGACCTTTCACCTTATCCTCCAAAGCATTCTTCAGACTTCTTAGAAGTTAAATTCCTCTTACTTAGACCTGAAATAGATGACTTTATTATCTCTTCTGTATATCTTTCAAACATTAGATTTAATCCTGAAAGTACAGAACTACAGAAGCGTGTGTTTTCATGGAGATAATGCCTATTAACCTCACAGTTTTACCCCTGAAGATTTAGTTACTGCTTTTTTTTTAAATCATGAAAAGCTTTGATTATTGTCTGTAAAGATGAGATTTCACCTTGTGTCCAAGTTTTAAAGGACAACAAAAAGTCTTCTAATTTTTTTTCATGAGTATGTCTTTAATGAAGTATCCACATATCTATAACCTTTTCCCACATTTTCCAGAAAGTGTGGCTGAGGACAGACTGCCATAACCTCAGACTGTAGTTTGATGCTCTTTCTGAACATGGACACATCCCCCATTTTCATGTGCACTTCTATTGAAACAGAAACTTCTCAGTTTTTGCATTTTAATGGCTAGATCTATTTTTCCAGTGTCGTATCTTAGGATCTTTCATCTGTAGATATCTTTCCCAAACACCTCAGATCTTCAGTCTTAGTCTCACAATGCTACAGTGATGAACTAAAGAATTATACTCATTTTGATAAAAAGGACAATAAGAAGTATAAAATATAAGTATGTTTCACAAGATAATATCAAATGAATCTGTCACCCAGGAAGAACAAGAGCTCAGTTCTCACTAATCTGTGAGTTATCATCAGGATCACAGGAGGATCACCAAAGCTGCAGGCAAACTTCTGCTGATCCTAGGGGATGTCTAAATAATGTGCTCACTTAAAAGATAACTTTACCATCAGAACTCTGGTAAACTGCAATAAAAAACATTCTCATGCGTTTCCATCTCTCTTTTGTATTCGTGACTGCATTATCCCAAGCTGATCAGATCACACTTCGTTCAAGGCATCCTAGTGCTCAGGGGTGGGAAACCATTTGCTGTGACTGACTCCTGAGACACCAGTCCCCAGCCAGTGAGACACTGACAAAAGGAGGGGGGGACCCAAGTGGGTTCTAAGTACACTGCTGATCTCCTTACTGCAGGCTGTGTCAGGATGATGCTGTTCCATGAAGGAAAAAGCAAAAAAATTAAAAGATGGACCTCTGCCATTCCCCTTGTATTGCCTCTGGCTTTTCACAGCATTTGGATGAGAGTGGTAACGCTCATGACCCAAGATGAAGTGGCAAGATACTGAAAAGAAACAATCAGCAGGAGAGACAAAGGAAGAAAAGTGGGTTGACACTCTACATTTTTTCCTTCTTTTTTATTTTCTTTTTAAGTGATAACGGTATCAGTCATAGCAATCTTTTTGAAAAGTCTTGCTTTTGGTTGTCCTGCTGTGCATTCAGCACATGATGTCTGTGATTTTCTAAAAATCTGTGAATGCTGATAGAGATTTAAATATTTCTGCTGAAAAAAGAAAAAAAAGAAAAAAATTAAAAAGGTATTCATAACTGTCAAGAACTAATTTATACCTTGATGTGGCCTATCTAGGCCAGACACAAAATTGTGACCTCCCAAACCAAATTTTTTGTACACCAAAGGCTCTAAACGAAGTATTTTCTCTTTCTTCACTTTTCTGTCTTGTGGTATTCCACATGTCTATGCCATATTTTTTCCTACACACATAATTATGTCTCATAGTTGTTTTACCATCCTCCCTACAGATTTACTTATAATATACATCAATTTTAAGATCAAGAGAGTAACAGAATAGAAAAAAAAGAAATGCACCATTCAATCTATTGATTTTAGAGAAGATGCCATCTTTTCCAAAAGACCCCATTCTGGTCTCTTTGGGTATGCCACATTTAAAGGGTTAAAGGCCCCTGCATACAAGCTGGGAAAGCAGAAATATGTAGCTCCACGCTGGAAGGAGATAAGGGAGACTCTGAAATGCTAGACAAGAGAGAAAGAAATTTTAGCTGTGAGTAGGTCACTCTTCTTTCATACAGCAATGGCTATTATTAATTTTCTGCAGCTTACATTTCCCTCTCAGCACAATATTTATCTCTTCAGGTTACTGTTGTATAATAGTAAATTCTTAATGTTTGCTTTTCTATTAGGTCACAAAGTGCCAGATAGCTTTACAGCATGTCCAAATAATTCAGCCTCTCACAGAAAAAAAAAATAATAAAAAAAGGGTGTAGCAGCTATTAATATCTGTGGCCCTCAAGGCTAACATAGGAAAACTGGAGCCTTTATTATTTTTTTCATTAATTTCAAAAATGTGTGTTTGCTGAGGTATGAGTGGAGGATGGTGTAAATTTTTAAACAGTGGCTCTCTCAGCAGTTCCACAGACTTCTGTAAATAGAGCTTGTCTCAGAGGACTGTAGTATTTGAACAGTGTTCTCCATTGGAACAGCACAAAAGAACTTTCTATTAATTTGTGGAGCTTACTTCTGATCAGTATCTGCTCACACCTTCCCAGGAAATCCAGAAGCAAGCCTAGCATCAGCCATCTGTCACACTGGAGATGATCGGATGGAGTTGTACCTGAAATGAAAAAATTATATCTAGGCAGTTTTGGCTTCTCCACCCAGCTCCATCCCCTTACCCCCCACCTTTTGTCCATGAAGGAGAGAAAAGAGTTAATTATTTTTATGTTTCTTAAGCTGATCAATACAGAGTTAATTGAAGCAAACTATCTGAACACTGTTATAGGATGGAAAACAACAAGTGTTTTTTAGTAGTGCAGTATGGATTCCAAGTCCTGTTGACTGCATTGCTGAGCTCATTCCACTGTTCCTTTAGGTAGGGGGTGGGGAACAGCTTGGTCTGAAAAACTTTTATGTGAAAATCACATTGAAAATCCTCTGTGTTACACTTTTTAGCAAGTACAGACGTATGTGATACCAGCATTCTTCATATCTTACACAGAGCATGAATTTAGATTATGAACAATACATCTGAGTGCTCAGTTTATCCCTTGCACTCAGAGTCAGCAGCAACGACTGCAAAATTCATGTAGAAGGATAAGTTTCATTTGGCTACAAATTTGTTCTGTTGCAGAAATTCCTCATATCTTTTATATATAGCAAAATATACATGCTAAGAGCTGTGATAAGGTTCTACAGGAGGAAAAAAAACAAATAAACAGGAGGAGAATGAAGGTAAAAGTAGGTCTGTGATGTGTGATAAAGACAAGGAAGGGACAGAGCAAATCTAATAAATCTCAATATAAAGTGAATGGCTGGTCAAAATCTTTTTTTGCAGTGGTGATGCTGCCTGCATGCTGTGAGAAATAAGACAGTAGAAATGGAATAAAATTCAACTGATTTCCAGATATAATTGTCTTGGGGACAGATAATTTTTAAATAAATGGCTCTAAGTCATATATCTGGTGTAAGGATTTGGGACACTAGTAAAATCAGAAAGCGGGAGAGGGGGAGTTGAAGGGTGCAGGAGAAAAATATTGTATGGTAAGTGAATACATGTTAGGATTGTGAAATAGGTAGTGGACTGATTTGGACAACTAGAAGCTTTGAAGGAAAAAAATGAGAAAAAAATGAAATGGGATAATAAAAAACAGGTTTCAGAAAAAAAAAAGACATTAGGCTGGACTGAAATGATATCTTTCAAAAGATAATTGGGTTTTGTAACAAAAAGATCTTAAAAGATCTAATCGATCTGGATCATTACATAATTCACTTTTTAATAAAGCTCACAATTATTCCATATGGAGATTGGCTAGGGAAAATTGAGATAAATATAAAAGGCTTAAAGTGACTACAGCTAACAGGAAAAAAATAAATGGGTAATGCTGAACCCAAAACTCTTCAGCTTAAGTGTTAAGAGTGAAAGTATTAAAGTGTCATTTTCTAGATGCACATCCTTTGTTGTTGTGATTAATGAACTTCACTCAAAAAGTAGAAATATTCTAATGAGATGTGTTAAATATTTGAAAATGGCAGGTCCTCTTAATGTGGAGTAGTTAAAGGATGTTACTCAGAGATACTTGGCATTAGGATTGATGTAACGTAAATAGAATAGCATATAAAATTGTGAAGTAAAAAAGACTGTAATTATTAAAGGCTAATAAAAGAAGTAAAACAAATCCCTTGTAATAATCTTAGTGCTTATCAATGGGATGCCATGGGAAGGAAGTGTATCTGAGTGCATTCATCAATCACAGGATAATTTGTGTGCTGCCATTGTGAAGTGATGGTGAAAAAAGCTAGTAAAAGACTGGGATATGTCAGGGGAGACATTTCCAGTGGAGGGAGAGAGAATATTAATGTGACTGTGGCAGGCTTGGATGAGACCTGATCTGGAATATTGTTCAATTCTTCATTCATAGTCAGGAGAAATGAATTTAAAAAAGTGCAAGAAACAGGCTGTTATGATTCTCAGGGGAAGGAAGAGTCTATTTCATGAAAGGACACTGAAAGAGCTTAGAATTTTAGCAGAACAAAAGCAGAGCAGGGATAAGATTGGTGTCTTTAAATACATCAGGATGGTAAAGCCAGAGACAGGAAGGAAGTGTTTAGGTTAAAGAATAGAATTGGCTCAGGAACAAGTGGGAACAAACCGTCCATGAATAAATTTAAACTGGAAAGGAAATGAGGGCAAAATGCTCTGGTGTTCAATAATGCAACTTTTGGAAATTGTTTATATTACATTATGGTTTTTACATTTATTATTTTACAGCATAGCATAGCACAGCACAGCACAGCATGGTAAGATTGCCTCCTATAAGACTGTCACAGGAATTTGACTCCAGTTCGCTGTTTCTTATTTTGTGTGAATGTGTAAATGCCTGCAAGTATAAATATTTATTTTGCAGTAAAACTGGAGGTTATCTGTGATTATTTAAACAGAGATGTAAGAGGCAGGCCAACTCTGCATTTACACAATAGTTAGAGTCAGGGATTTTGAGGAGTAGATACACTTACTACCCTGAAATAACATAAATGGTGCTTTAGAAAAAGTATATCTAAGCATTATACCTAAAATATTTAGATGAAATTGTGGATTAAATTGTTCAAATTCTGTTTATAAGCTCAAACCAATTCTGTTGACTTAGCCAAAGCACAGAAGAGATTAAAACTGATAGCAAGTAAAGTTAGAAGTATACCTTTATGGTTCCATAATTTGGGTTTTATTCTATAAAGAAAATAAAAAACTCTCTGTCTCTGACCAATTGGGGTTTGTGTTGTTTTTCTTAGTTTGCGGTTTGGTTTTATTTTCCCCTGTAGGATTAACTTTTTATGAGTAAATGGATTTTTGAGGGGGAAGATGGTAAAGGAGTCTGTTATTCTAGTCTAGAAATGATACAACCTACCTAGAATATAGTCCATGGTCAGTTTTGGTGGACAAATACCTCAAAAGAATTGTGTCATAATATTAGGCACTCTTAAAAGAATACCCTGAGTATGGAATTGAGATAAGAAGAGTGTGAATTATCGGGGTCTTAATGTAGAAATCCTAGAAGATAGGGCACCAAAGTAAGTGATGGAGGAAAAACCTCTGCAAAGCTTTCAGAGGCTCAGATGCTGGTTTTGTATATGCTGTTTGAAAAGGTTTGAGGTGAAGGTGAAGTGCTGAGGGAAGTTCTTCACATTTCCAGTGAAAAAGCAGTGATGTTCACAGGAATATATCTTCAGAGATGGGTCAGTTTCTGGTGTTTCGTAATGTAACAGGAGTTGATTTTTTGAGAAAATGTCCCAGAAACATTGGCTCATTTTGTCCTCCTGTTAAAGAAAAAAAATTTTTGTGCTGCTTACCTGCTTTAACACAGTACTGTTCTTTGAACAGGTGTGTTACACAGAAAGAGCATCCTCAGGAGGGTTCAGCATCAAACAGTTGCACAGTCTACCACCTGGTGAGCTGACCTGCTTTTTCTGAGTGCTGTTGCTCAGAGACACAGCAGAAATGTAGATCATTGTTTGTGTTTTTCTTTCTCTGCCCTTGAATTGGCTTTTAGTCTCCTCTTGTTTATTCATGTCTCCATTCCTCACTGTTTTGTTCTATTCAAACAGTATATTCATTTGCCTTTTCAAAATGATCACACCTCAGTTTACAATTTTAAACAAGAACAGTTTACTTTGCCACCAGTTTTTTACATCATTAGCTTTTGCCACATATAATAATTAAGTCTTTGTTTCTGTGAAAGGCAGATAAAATTTACGGTTTTCTGAGATAGTGTTATTTTTCTGATTATTTTCTTTAACATTTTTTTATTGCTCTCAGGCTGCCAAAACTACTATCAGTAATGAATGGAAAAGCTACAATTATGATTGTTAGAAAAAATAATTTAGGACAGGTCATGGTGTTCTATTTGTTTAAAGTGATATTGGTCTATTCACCATTTACTGCAAAACTTTTTGCATGGATATGAGTAGAGACACTTTTTATGTGCATTCATTGGTAACCAGACAAGATCACCTCAAAGAGCTCCTCAACCAAGCCTTAGATTTACCTTTTCTGTTACTTGAATTTATAAGTGTATGTCAGTGAGAAGGGATGGGATATGGGCACTTCAGTACAGATACATCCAGGATTTTTACCTGCCTGCTTGTGGTTCATCCTACCATCATCATTTTGTTGAGGGTCAGGATAGAATTCTAGCAGTCTTGTTTTGGAAATTTCATTAATAATTTCACGTTAAAAGAAAATGACCACATTTTTGGGTTTGTCTTGTTTGCTTTTAACATGTCTAACACAGTGAGGGTTCAACGCCATTGGTCATGCATTGCTTTCTTCCTGAGAAAACTCATAAGTGAAAAGTGAAATAATCCTCAAAGTACAACTCAAATTTAAGTCAGTGTGGTAGTTTTCTTATATAAGTCTGCCAATAGTTTATATTAAAAGTAGAGAAGTCATGACCTTGAATAAGATGGCAAATGAGAAATTTCCAACAGTTGCCCTTTCAGTACTGCATTGACTGAATATTTCACTGCTGCTGAGCTACAAAGCAGATCTGCTATGATGGGATGTACCACAGGGACCAAGTGCAGGTACCAACCACTTGTCAAATTATTTTGAAACTGAAATAAGGTGGTTTATTTTCAGAATTGCAAGCTGCTCTCTGCTATCGTCTCTTCATGATCAAAGAAATCTTCCAGGCATGGGTGGCAGAGACAGTGATAGATCTCAAAATTAGATTAATTTGAATCTTTGAAAGGAAAGGTAATGACCTGTTCTATACAGGAAGTCTGTCTGGGTTACCTACTTCTCTCTGTGGCATCTAATTTGCATGGAGGTAAGAAACTCCCCATGTCTCATTGCCTCCTCTGATGCTAAAGAGAACAGGATGTCCCAATTCCTTCTCACCCAGTATTGTATTATCTTGAATTAGAAAGATAGGAGCAGAGAAGGAGAAATTGTCATGACAGTAGCTGAATTCAATGTGAAAATAACTCAAGAAATTGTACTGAAGCAATGTATTTATGGATCAGATATTTAGATAGGTGTCTCTTCATAACAGTTTTTATTTATTCTCTGAAATGTCCTAACCATCGTAATGTAGGGGAAAAAAGAGTAATTTGGAAGTTTGATAAATTTTTAACTCATATAATCACATAAATTTTTCTTAATTTTCTTTTTCTTTTCTGAATTATTTCTTACACACAATAGTTAATATGCATTTGTACAATACCTTTGTGGCCCCATTACCTTGACAAAATTCATTGGTTTTAAATTAACCTGAATGTAGAAGGCAGAATTCCATGTGGGGAAAATTAATATAATGTTAATGTCTCTGGAAGTTGTAAAGCACTCAGAAAACCCAAAAAAATCATATGAAACATATGAGGGTTTTTTTTCCTAGAGGGTTTGTTTTCCCCTCTGGTTTATTAAGCAGAACTCCTATTTATTTCTGAGTTTACAGGCCTGTTTCTAGATTTTGCCACTCGCCTGCCTGAAGAAGTTATAGGACAATGCTTGCTCCTTTTGACATTGATTTGTTAGAAAAACTTTGTGAAGAGAAATGGGAAGTTGTATTTTCCTTTAAACAACAATGTGCCCATTTCATAGGAAACCACATGAACTTCTTTATGTTCAATTTTTACTGTAGTTCTTTCACCAAACTATTGCCCAAGGTGGGATTCATTTAATCTGCTTCTAGATTTCTACAGATTACATATTTAAGATGCATCTGAACTAGGCAACCTTTGCTCCCTTCTAGTACTGGAGAGAAGCAGGCACTTTAAGGGCTGTTCATGTGACCTAATTTAGTTGTTTGCTTTGGGATGAGATGAATCAGAATACACATTTCATCAGGCTGAGTCACCACTGTTTCAAATATGGTGTACTTGGAGTATTCACAGCTCTCCTGTGTGGCTCCTGGGAGCCCATAAGTGTTTGCTTTTCCTGGGATAGTGCTGGTCACCACGTTGTCTCTTCAGCACTGGGGATAAGCTCCAGAGGCAGCTGTGCCATTGGGTACTATTCAGGATAGGGAATAGCATGGTACAGGATGGGGAACATTGCTCTGTTCTTGGTAGTCCTGAACCTCTAGCATAAAAAGCAGGCAAACTTGCCAAGGAGGTAAAAAATACCATTGATGCTGAGATGAAACTCATAAAAAAGAAATAAAATCTCTCTTTCCAACTTTTGGACTCCCATGATTTCCAAAAAATAATTTAGGAATTAAGATATTAAATCTGTTTCATCTAATTTATACCATCATTGTATTCCATCCATAGTTCCTGGGTGTTTTATAAATGCTCTCAGTGCAGATAGTACAAATGTGGTCTGTCAGCATCCTTTGAAAGGGCATACAAGTGAAACTGGTGAAGTGACAAGAGCAGTTCTCAGTCAAAAGAAGGGAAAGACTTCTTCCCCCACCTCCTCCATCCATCCCTGATCTATGTACTCACTCCCTTAGCATACCTGGGTCATCTTGATCATATTTTTTTCTGTGAGAAAATACAGCTGATCAATACAAGGGAAATGTCTGTCTTGTTTCCTTTTTCTGCTTGATTAGGAGATGGAATTTGCACACTGAGGGGCAGCATGAGCACCAGAGCTGGTTCAGAGCATTGGCTTTTCAGAAGCATCAAGCTATTAGACTGGTTAAAACTGTCTTATCTGACTGCATCCTGCATCACACCAAGCACCACATGGTAAAACACTCTTCTATACTGTGAAAAATCTAAGTTAAACCTTCTCTGTTTCTTTACCTCAATCCATCTTTGCTTCTGTGATGCTGGCAAAGAGCTCTGTATGATCTGACTGAACCTCTGACTTTCTTTTCACAGTCCACTTGTGATGCTGCAGAGCAAGAAGTAACTCTGGCAATGCTTACAATATGGATTGGTTATTCTGATGCTTTTAGCTTTTTATGCCTGTTATACTTGGGCCAAAATTTTAAAATGCAGCATAAATTTTGGGGTCTCAAGTTGACATAAGTCTGGCAATCAGAAATCAAGAGTGTTTTTTTTTTTTTTAAGTATTAATAGAAATATACATCTCCTGTACCTACACTGGGGTGGGGGGAAGAAGGTAAAAAAAATAATAATGAGGGTGAAGGAAGGATGGCTGCATTTCATTTGTATGCAGGTGAGCTTGAAGTCACAAACACCTGCAGAAGACCCCCATTGCTGAAAATTTGATCTTGGGCTTATCAAAGTAGTTTACCAAAAATAGGATCACAGAAAGCACTTTTATAAACTATTTTCATTCTCAATGAAATCTAAAGCAGTAAATTACCTGTTATAAGAAATGTGTGAAAAAAAAAAGGGACATATTGTGCTTGGAAAGAGGGACTTGCTTCAACTCGCTGTCAGAAGAGATAGCAGACATGGAAACAATTTCTCAAAGTGTATCAGAAAGGGTCACAAAGACTAGGGAAGGATTTGAATCTGACAAGTTAATTTACAGTCTGGAAACTGTACCAAACACAAATTAGAAGCAGTGATTACTGCTATGAAACTAGCTTGCAGGCTGCCAAAGTTGCTGACTGTTAATGAATGACCGGGTCTAATCTGATGGACATATTTACTCAGAAGAATATTACTGAGATTTACCAGTTTGAGTACTGTGTCAACTCAGAAAAACTCTCACAGAGCTGTGAGATGGCCAAAAAAGCAATTCAGAGAATGAAAAATATGCTAAATGAACAGTCATGGTCAATACAATATATTGTGACAGTGTAGAAATGTATAATTCTATGGATAGCCTTTCCCAGAATAGATGATTTATTTTTGCAAATAAATTTGAGAATGGAGTGGATGTTTTACCTTACTGACAAGAGTAACAGAACACTTAGAGCTGGTATTTCAATAGTTACTACTAAAAAGAAGGCTTCTACACCTGAAAGAAGATGATAGCTGGCTTGAGTTTCAGAGCTGTGTTGAATACAGGCAACCTGGCATGCTGCTCTTTTCCTGTTTCATTCCATTGTTTTCATTCCATGCCATCCATGAGGTAGCGCTGAAGAAGCACTTAAAAAGTAAAAAGTTGAATTGCATTTTCAAAGTATGGAATTCACAGAATTTAGAAAATGGTAATAAAAATAATTTCTTTTGCTTTGAAAATTTCTCTAAAAATGAAAAAAGTAGAGTTGATAGTGGTCTGCTTTTCTGGATGGAGGATTCTGAAAAATAGAAAATTAGAAGTTTTGCTTTCCCTATCTTTTTTTCACAAAGAGGTTTAATGCAGACCTAACAAATATTGTTGTAATGTCATAAGGTGTGCAACACTAACAAATGTTACAAAATATGCAACCAGCCACTTCAAAGGTCAAGGTTGTAGGAAGCACATCAAACTGATCACACTCTTAAAGCTGTTCTGAATTGTGCAAGTTTCTTTATATCATTTTTGGAAAGTCAAGTAATTTTAAACTTAGAGAGTATGAAAGATATTGAGTTCAGAGCTTTTATTTTATAGTTATGTTTAAAAATTTAAGCCTAAAATGTCCTTCTCTCATGCAAATAACATGAGATCTTACTCTACTGATGGGGTCTCACCCCAACACTCTTCCCAGTTTCTTACATCTGAGGGAGATATCCAATGCAGCATATGAATACATCTGTGGAACAACAACAGTATTAATGTAGTCCTCAGTTATAACCAAAATTGTATCAAAAGTATAGACATTCCAAAATAACTCTAGGAAGATTAAAATTGGGGTTATTTATCATAGTTGTTTTCAAACTGGTCATGGACTACATTTGCTGTTTTAAACCAGGAGAAGTGCAGAGTGAGGACGATTTCTGCCCCAGAGGCCCTTGGATAAGGTTGGGAGCAGAGAGGTGTTACAGCTCATGGTACCTCTGCTTACCAACCAGCTAGCTCAGACCTTCCCACATCTTCAGGGGCTTCCATTCATTTGAGAGATATTCTTTTCCTTTCTTTGAAGCTTCCCTGAAATTTGGAAGTATTTGAAACCCCCAGCTTTGGGGCTCAGAGACCCACCAGCAGCCATGCCACATTTTTATGTTTGTAGCTGAAGTGCCTAAGTTCCTAGACTCTTTGCACCTCTGCTGTGGGCTTGCTTACTTTCCAGCAAGTAGACTGAAAGGAGAAATATCTAGAGGTCTAAAATAGGTCAGATGAACCTCTCCTTAACATATGTATATATTTTACCTTTTCCCCCATTTTCTTTATTCATCTTGGAGTGACTCACTCCAACATCTGACTTGTGGGTATGTAAAAATAGGAGAGACAAATCTTATCTTTTCTTTAAAAATGATTCTTGGATTGCAGGTGATTTCAGTACAAGATAATGACAGAGAACCAGTGGGGTGGTAGAGTTTGATTCAGGACAAGCTAACATCTGACACCACAGAGTGCAAATGTTCTTATGTCACCTTTGCCATTTTTCAGTGGCAATTTTTCATTTTTTAAAAGGGAATAATAGAATATCTATACCTCCAAAATTTCACTTAGGCCTTCAAATTAAATTCATTAAATTAAAAAAAAAAAGCAGTGCAACCTTTTATATTTAAAAGGTAATGATGATAAAAATCTTAGCTTTAGCAAAAAATGGATTTGTAAAGATATCTGCAATCCTTCTTAGCATAACACGGTTTGGATATAGACATTAAAGGTATCTCTTCTTTCAGACATTTTTTGCAACACTTGCATTTTATACATCTTAATCACATGATGTTATACAGTCAAAATAATTAAAAGGCTCTGGATAAGTGTAGAATAAATTATTACTTTTGCAAGGTCGGAGTAAGTGATGGATCATATAGGACCACCTATGGTGCAACCATTTAAAAAGATGGAAGAAATTTTTTAGGAATATGCTTTTCTGGTATAAGGAAAAAAAAAAGATTTTCCTAGGAAGAGAAAACAGTATCAGCCTTTGAAATCAAATAATAACTGCCAAATCAGCACATGTCAAAAGAAAAATTAGAATCAAAGAAATTCTATAAACATTTTTAGAATTAATGATCTAAAAAAATGGTGCCAATATAAAGTTGTGAATGGATTCTCTTTTCCTTGTTCAGTGTGTTTTGACAGGTATTTTATCTTCTCGTCTTTGCCAACTGATTTTTAAAAAATATATATTTCAGGTTTTTTGTGTTCCTTCACTCTTTTCTGCTCAATTAAGAGCATATATTTGATATTTTCAGCATGCAGTTGTTTGGAAACTGATGTTAGTGACATAATTTTCTGCAATTTCAACAAGACCTATGTACACATCACATTGTATGTTTGGAACCTAATATTTCTATTATTTATAAAATTGACATATCTGCTTCTTCAGTAGAGTATTTATGACAAAAGATCTAGACAGATATTTTTAGGACCTGATTTTGTAAGCATTTACACATTTCATTTTTTTTTTTTCATTTTTCTATATATAATAAAGAAGTTTAAACTTCTGTAATAAACATACAGGAGACCAGTCTTGAACCAGCTTATGGAAACCAATGTTCTCAGGCCTAAAACAAAACTTTTATATAAAGTTTTCAGCAATCACTTTTGATGCTGGATGCATGTGAAACAATCAACACCTGCTCCTGCATCACTTCTAAGAGGCTGTATTTATCTCTGTTTCCAAAACAGTTACTCTTGATGATTCCTTGTATCTTTTTCTCTATTTTTCCTCTCTATGTGTGAAATGAATGAGAAACAGCAAAGCAGCTTCATTGATTGTGAGTTGGAGGAAGCCTCCATGGTAAGATCTTGGACTATATAAACCAAGTAAATGACCATTGCTCTGAAGATCCAGAATTTGTCTGGTCACACAAGCTGCACAGTTGAACTACACACCAGCCAGCCCAAGTACTTCCTTGTAGTACTGTAAATATCAAGCTTATCATGTTATTATAATGTCTAAAATGATCTTAACCTCAGCTTCTTCCTACCTTTTGCTATATTTAAAGCTGCATGCAACCTTCCTTATTTACACACTCTACTTGCCAGCCAAGCATATTAAAAAAAGTATTGATATATCCCTTTTTGGGAAAGGCTTGCTGCCACTCTCATAGATGAATGTATTTGTACAGTGAGGGACAAGACAGGATGTGAGGGGAATCCACAACACCTGGTTCTAAGCCTTCCTTTCCCACTGTGCATTTCCCTGCCTGGAGCAGGATCAATATTATTGTATATTTACACAACAGTGCATCAAGGCTCTTGGAAAAGCTGTGTTTTGGATGATTAAATAACTGCAGAGTGAAATTTTCTTAGAAATATTTTTCATTGAGCTGGGATTAAAACAGCCATAGTAACAGGAATTGTTCTGGCCAAATAATTTCAATTTTTTTTTTAATTAAGACAGCATGAAATGCACAATGATAACTTCATTTTTCCCTCCCTCCACTGTGTATACCTGATAGGCCAAAACCAGGATATTACTATCTTAGAATAGATGATAGTAGAGATTTTAAATTTATGTGTTCCAAAGAGTAAAAATTCACTAGGTATTGCCTATAAAACCATTTTGTGCTCCAACTGGGAAAGCTCTGTCTGCTGTCTTTGTTAAGCCCCGTGGATCCAAAGGTAGAAATAGATCCTAGAAATAGAGGGGGAAAATCTTCGGAGGTGAGAATTGCTTACCTAGGTAGAAAGGACAAAAACTATTTTATGCCCATGAAGTGATTTGTTTGTTTATTCTCTGGATTTATTACATGAAAAGAATTCTTTAGGTTCTCCGAAGAGATTGCAGGGGAAAGCGATGGGAGCAGAGGGATAACTATTTTGTATGGAGCTGAACTGAAGTGGTTCCAGAAGATGACTGCAGACTGACTGATTTACTGAGCTTGCTGACGGGTGTAGAAGCAGGACTACAATTGAAATGCATCAGTTTAAGTGTTTTTCTCAATCAACTATGGCACAATGAGAGGTAAATTAGGGAGCTGGTGAGCTACAGAGAGAAGGAGAGATTTAGTGAGACCGCAGGTGAAAAGAGGCTAGAGAGGGAGAATTTATTTCCATCATGAGAATATATTTTTCTGGAATGGACTTTGTTGTTATAGAGAAAAACATCTACTCATCCAGACAGAACAGTGCTGTGGCTGAATCTACTTGCTCCTCTGGCAAAGACTGTGTATTTCTGAAAAAATTGCTTTGATGTCAGACTTAATTGCTTTGGTGGAAGGAGCTAAAAAACCCCCGCAAAGCAAAACACTCTTGCATGGCTTTAAAAACTGGAGATTTTACATGGATATTACTAATACCTTTGAATCACTAAATGCCTCCTGTAGTTCCGTGGGTATTATTTCCTTCAATGGCAGACATGTGATGATGAGTCAAATCATGCAAAGTTAGTTCTAGGAATGGAAAGCTTTGGAAAGTGCTAACTGTATGCAATTATTTCTTCTCTTTAGTGCTTCTTTGCATTTCTCTGACAATATAACCTGTGGGGGTGTAGGGACTCCTTACTGACCTAATTTTTGGGGTCCGTATCGCAATGCCAGTGTTTCCACTGAGCTCAGAAATGATTTTGCACAAGGTCAAAACTAAGGCTTTTAGGTGTGTGTTTTACATTTCCTCTATAATAAAATATGCATAGATAAACTGTTATTTCGGTTCAAATGAGCTGCTGTTTAAAACATTAAACACAGAAACTGTGATGAAGCTTATAATGCCTTGTAATTTTCATTGATATTTAACCTAAATTACAGTGACTGCTGTTAGTCCAGGTGGATACTAAAGTACAGCTGTTTTTTAAATATTATTATGTGAACCCTCCAGAGCTGGTTCTAATTTTCTGCCTTCCTTTGAAAACACTAGCTCCTTTGTTACAAAAAAAAAAAAAAAAAAAAAAAGAAGAAAAGAAATTAATTGCTACTGTTCACATGGCAGTTAGTTAAGAAGGATACATGGAACTATTCAGGTTTGAATTTCTTTTGCTATGAAATACTTCTGCAATATATATGCTGTTGTTATTTTTAATTGACAGGTATATTGTGCAGGATTATGTATTTTATGTACTTCTTGTAGTTTTTTGACCAAAAATAGTTATATTTGTCTCTTTAATTTAAAATCGCCCACTTTTCCCACTGACATATAAATCTTTGGGGGTATGTCAGGATTTTTTCTGTCAAAGATATGTTGCCTGTTTCCTTAGATAAATCATTTTATTAATTCTTTCATTTTATTTCTAGATTGCTCAAATCCCTCCTCTTATCAAAATGCCGTAGAATGGCACACAAACATTTCAATGAAAAACTTGGTGAACTTGTGGAAAAAGTGCCTTTGCTTTTAGTGGACTTTGAATTTCTATGATAAAGATATCCAGACCCTAGAAAGATATTAATTTTTTCAGTTTGGTTGTCAAAAACAAATTACATGAAAATTCTTCATTTTTCCTTTTTATAGAATACTCTCTTGTTTTGACACATTTATTTTCTTCCCAACCATTGATTCCAAAACTATCAGCAAACAGTATGCCTTAACGTAAAGAATTAGTGTTCTATACACTATGCTCTAGAAACTTTCAGCATCCAACAATACTATTCAAACTGCACTTAAGTTATGCATTGGAAAAATGATATGCTGGACATATGGTAAAGCTTTAACTCAGGTTCTTATGATGAAATATGAGACTGTGTTCCTATATCTAGCTCTTATGCTTGGCTTTTTAAGCCTGTATTACGAAAGCAGCTACTTAGGATGGACCAAGGATAATAATTTCTGTAAAAGGGTTTTTAAACATTTTTTTAAATGTTAACTCCTTTTTAAAAAACTGATTTCAGAAATTCTAAGAACTGAAATACCATTTCTGATTACATACTCCATTTTTTTCTTTTTATTTTCAACCAGAAAAGATCTGAAAATATGGAGATCAAATGTTTTCACTTTCTCTCAACTTCACAGGTATTTGGAACATTTTATTCCAATTTGTAAACAATTCCATTTGTAACCTAGTGTCATGGTTTAAGCCCAGCTGGACACTAGGTACCAGGCAGCTCCTTGCTCACACCTCTCTTTACAGTAGGATGGTGAGAAGAATCTGGGAAAAAAAAAGAAAAGGCGAATCTAATGGATTGAAATAAGAACAGTTTAGCAATTGAAATAAAATACAATAATGATGGTATGGTTATGATGATGATGAAAAGAGAGACAAGAAAAAGACAGAGGAAGGAACAGAACCCAGGAGAGACAAGTGATGCACAGTGCAGTTGTTCACCACCCAATGACTGATGTCCAGCCCATTTCCCAGTTCATACACTGAGCAGGATGCTCTGTGGTATGAAATATCCCTCTGGCCAGTTTGGGTCAGCTGTCCTGGCCATGCTCTCTCCCAGCTTCTCGTGCCCCTCCTCACTGGCAGAGCATGGGAAACTGGAAAGTCCTGACTTAGACTAAGCACTACTGAGAAACAAGTAAAATATAAGGTGTTATCAACACTATTCTAGTTATAAATTCCACATGCACAGCGCTGTACCAGGTACTAGAAAGAAAATTTACCTTAACACAGACAAAACCAGAACACCTAGAAATTCCATTATTCTGATAAGTGTTTTTCCTGAGTAGTTACAAAGTTATACTACTTATCTTTTTAATGTATACATAAGCTTGGAAAACCTGTAGAATTTGCCATAGTTATACAATTCCTGGAAGTAAAGAGCCACTGAAAAATTAATAACACTGCTTGCCTCAATCCATTTTAGACTCCTTAGGAATATGTTTCAAAGGTAATGAGTGGATTTAACACCTTTTGACTTAAAAAACTGACAGCAGATTGTTTGTCTTAGGAAAATCAGTTTTAGTACAGTTTTGTTTAAATCTGAGTTGAGGAGATCTATTATAGTCAGGCAGATTTGAAATAGTTTGGTCTTCATTTGTAGCAAAGCAGCAAATATTGTTAACAATGTAGCACATCATGACAAGTAAATTGAAGGTGAAGTAAAGCAACAAAAATCTCAATCTATATTGAATGCAGGCTTCAAGTCTACCTGAAGGTCATACGGAGAGAAGATGAAAAAAGGCAAGCACAGACATATAATGCTGCCTTTTACTCTTTCTGTTTCTATTCTGATAGTCTGGGGATAAAGCCGTGCAGATATGTCAGGATGAATGATTTTTGGATTTTGATTTCAAGAAAGTGCCCTTGTGGGAGTCTGCACAAGAGTAAATTAATGGAAGGAGATGCTTGAAGAGGCTAAGGCATTCTATGTAAGAATTTTGTAGTTACAATTTAAGGGTCAGTTATGACACTCATCAGTCCAAACCTCAGAACATGTATACAGTTTACATTTTAATTCCATTGGAAGAATTTGCAGATTACTGCAAAGCTATTTCTCACCTAATCAGAATTTTCAAAATGTATTTCAAATCTTGTAGTTGTGTTTTCTCAAATGAACAATTTACTGTACTAGTTCTTGGTGTTGAAGCTCAAAGGGCATTTGATTTCCATATATATGCTTATGATGTACTGAAACACTATAATAATATTTCAAAGAATTTATGTACCGTCTAGAGCCATGAAAATACTTTTATATCCAAATTCTTTACACAGAGATATAGGGCATCCCTTTAAATCACATGTACTTTCTTTTAGCTTATTTACCATAAAGATGCAAGCAGTCTTTCTTTTTTTTTTTCCCTTAGGAAATATTAGTCTACTATTCTCATACCTGCTCATAAATCTGGTAGTGAAAATATTGTTTCCAGAGATATCCTGGGTTGTTTCCCTCTCAGCCAGCTTCATGTGTTCTGCAGTTTATATGTGTACACACTAGCTAGTAACTCAATGCTCTCTTCAAGGTCAATAGAGAGCAATACATAGTGATTCATCTGACCTATTTTAATCATCTATTTTAGGATGAGATGACTCATGCTTTGAAAGTGCCAATTTTACTCCACTCACTGTGAAAAAGTCTTGACAACTAGCTAACATGAAAATATCTGTACTGCTGATGTCTATATTTGTGATTTCACAAATGCCATTCTATGTGCTATCTTCAGAACTCTCTGATTTCCCCATCCTTTATTTATAAAAATTCTAGTCATCCAATCAGTGAGGCAAAATAGAATTGTATAGCACTGCTGAATATGCATATACCATAAGTATCAACTAGTTAGTAGCATATTTTAAACAATCTCCATGAAAGAAACTCACATCATTGACTGAATTCAGAAAGTCATTTTTTCAGAGTGAAAGAGCTTCAGAAACAACTCTTCTATTGCTGGGCTAACAGAAACGTAACTCAGGAGAAAATATTTTGGTAAAGAATATAAGTGGTGCTAATATAACTAAAAAGGTACACCCCTCTCTTTCACATGATTGGATGCAGTTGTTATTGTAAAAGTATTGGATAAGCAGTGTGGACACAACTTTGACTGTTTTGAGAAGGCTGAGAGGTTTTGTACCTTCTTAATCACATCTTGACAGTGAAAACAGTGTTTTGTATGCAGCCCATCCTGAACATAGTTCATGTTTAATGTGTGATGGGAACAAAAGTTGTTTGACAATTTGTAAAAAAGGCAGTTATTATACATTATGACAATTGGGTATATGCAGTAAAAGTGGAACCCTGCAGAAGAATTGACCTTTTTCAGTACCTTCCTTCCTGCATGTAATGAATGTGACATTTAGTATAATGATATCACTTTTCTTTTTGGACATTACTAGAGTGATGAATTTTCATCATGAATGTGGGAAACTAGTGAAAAGATTTCTAAAGCTAACATCTTACTCCATGCATTAAAATCATATGTCAATGCCTCAGATACTGTGTAAAGAAACCTACCTCTCATAAAGTATCCTAGGCTTGCTGTATTTTGGCAATTTATCCTTATTCTCTAAAAAACCCTCTAATTTTGATGATTAAAGATGCTAATCCCTAAATATTAAAAATCAGTAAGAGCTGAAGCTTACTTTTGTATTTTTTGAAGCATGGTGCCAACATTTAGCAGTGTTAAACTCTACTGAAATGTGCATAATCATATGAGTTGAGAGTTTACGAAAGCAATCATTGTTTCAGGCTTCACTGTAAGTGTAACCAACCAACTAACTGTAAATTAATGACAGCTGCCAATTTTGCAGGGTTTTAGAAATGTGATATAGCATTATAACATATAGCAATTAATGTTAGAAACAAGCAAATTTCCTCCTGTGCTTGCTTTATTGGTCATTTTACAGGACTAATAGGTTAATTATATGGCTGGTTAAGAAAAGGCAAAGTTGTTAATATCTCAGTATAAATGAAATATGTTTTTACAGAAGTTATCAACATCAAAAACCAAGCCAAGCAGTGAGAGGATATGGATGAAACAGATCTGGCCCTTCAGTCTGTGTCTTGACTAGCGTAGATACTGCCAAGTTTTCTGTGTTAAAAATTGTAGCTTTCTGTACTGCTCCTCTGAAATCACTGTCTGTAGGAGCTGCCTTGCAATTTCAGCCTTTGATTGTTGTAATTTGAGGAGTTAAATGTTTTGCTAAATTTCTTGTCATTTTGGCAAAAGCTGAAGAAAGTGTTATCAAGTGTACCTTCAGCTTGCTGTAGGATGGAGTTGGGTTTGGTTTTGCATGTGCTGGTCTGCTATTGGATTTGTTATTTAATTCTTTGTTTTCATGATACCCAAAGGGATTTTCAGCACCCTAGAGGCATGGTGACCTCCTTGAATTGTTCTGAGAAACTGGGTCTGTGAAACTGCTAACAATTATTTACTTGTCTTTTATGAGCTTTTACTCCTGGTTTCATCTTGCAAAGAGTTGGGAAACCCAGGAAATGCTGAACATGTCCAAGGTTTATAAAAATCAGTGGTGCTGGAGGTCACTCATTGGATTATCGTATCATATAAAATGAGATATTCAGTGAGCCACGGTCCTTCTATTTAAATCAGATAAACTTGTGAAACTGAATAACCTCTGCCCTATAGGGTATACACAGATAGAGTACATCATCATAAATATGATACACGTGATGCATTATTTATCTTGATTTGCAGCATGTAAATATTAAATCCCATGTTCTGTTATTCTTCTTATTATTGAGTAGCAGCTTAATTGAATTCAGTAGGCAAAAGACACAAGAAATTTAAGGATGTCCAGGCTACACTGTTAAGTGCCTTGTAATGATGAATTAAAGAATTACACCTCTCAAAAGCACTGTTACTTAAGAAGAAACGCAAATATGTCTAAGAAGTTATTAAATATCTAATTTATGATGTTTTTCTCAGCTTTAATTGCATTCTAATTTTCTAATTAATTTTAGAAGGAATACTCAGGGGCATACCTATTTATCTGCCAATTTTAAGATGTATAATTTGTCCTTGAGTAACCAGCATAGAATCTTTACAAAACCCCTGAGCAGAGAGTTATAGTTAATGACATGTTTGAACAAAACCAAAAAATGACTTTTTAGTCCCATAAAGATGTGCTTTATTTATTTTTTTTTTTTTTTGAGATTATGTTCTCTGAAACATTAACAATAGTAAGCATCTTTAAAACAGTTCACTGATATTGAATCTGTCAAAATAAAAGTTTTCAAGCTGAGGAATGTGTTGCATATTTGTTTCCAGAAATGTGTTAAAATGAATTGGGAATTACAAACATGTGATATGAAAAGAATTCACCCATTTAGCAGAAGTGCTAAATTTGAAAGTTGTTCAAAGTTAGAGACAGTAGAGTATAGTCACTCCCTTTTGAGAAGAAAAGAGTTGAAGAATGAGAGTTCATTCAAGTAAGACACACCGAAAAATATATGGGCACGTAAATAAACAGAAATACACATATATGCATTATTCTGTTTATTTCAGATGCAGTTAACTTGATTAATGATCATGTGGTTATTTAGTGAGAGAGAATTTCAGCCATATCTCCAAGATGAAAATGTAAATTATAAAGTTTTGGTAAAAAAATATGAATGGAACATTTATGATAGTTTTTAACATTACATGTAGTGTCAAATCTATACTGATATATTTTGATCATATCAGTTTCTCTTCTGAAATTCTCAAACATTGTAAATGTATAAATTCTTAAAAGTCTTTAATTTTTTCTTGTACTAATTTACCTTTTATTAAAGCCCAAAATTCATCAGTTCATATGATGATATCTACACATGAAGTAGTCATCTTTATTGGAAAAGAAATAGACAATTACTCTATGTCATCTCTTAACATTGATCACTAAAAAAATGATATCTCTTTATGGTCAGAAATGTGTCTTGGCATTTACATTTTTATGACAAAAACTTTACATTTCCTCATTAACTTTATGCTGTATAGATTTAATCATTGCATGCTTATGAACACTTACACTATGGATCGATCCCATGCATTTGTTTAAATATTCAAATAATTTCTTACACTTAATTTTCTTGAAATAATTTTTTCATTGCAAAAACAAGAAAATACTTTATTATTTTTCAGAGCTATTTTTAAAAAGAATTATAACTGTCCTGGAAATCAAATATGGATTTTTCCTAGAAATAATGATCCCTGAAAAGCATCTCAAAGAATCCTAATCAAATGACATTTCAAGAAAACTTACATGCAGCTTATTGTCTTGCCTTAAACTGAAGCTTAAGAACTGAGAGCCCAAACTGTACAAAATTTTGATAATTTTAGTTTAATAAGATTATTTCAAACTCTTGTCTAAAAAAAGAGATCAATAACACCTCAAATGACTTTTATCTAATTATATCTTTCATTTTTTGAGTGCTCATATTTAATTTAATTAAGAAACCTCAAAGTTTTCTAAAAATCTTCAGTATTTTAGAGCAAAAGACTGTACTTAAATGCTTTTCTGTTTGTATTTTTTTTTCTTATGAGTATTTAAAAATGCATGGGAATTTTTATTGTCTAACATCATCTACCACTATTATGGTACTAAATAGATACTGTACCACACATATGAGAGTTATTCTGGCCTCTAGATCAAACTTGTTTCTTTCTTTACTATTAAAAAAATAAACCAAAAAATTTTACTAGCTTCAGCCCTCTCTCAAACAGTGATTTTAATTTTTATATGCTTCTCTAAGGAAGGAAAAAAATCATAACTCTTGAGAACTTAATGCATTGATTTTCTATTAAGAAAGTAACAAAATCAGCAAAATACTATGGAAAAATTGGTTGGCTTGAAATATTACAATATTAGCCAAATATAGCAAAATATTAAGCAATCAAGTCATTCAGACTCATTTGTTGGAGAGATTTCATTAGTAAGTATAGCACAAGTAAAACAAAGATATCACATTGTTCACCTAACTACAAAATTAAATGGGCTTTCTTTTCCATAGCTTATAAAACAGTATTCCCAAATGGAGTCTAATCTTAAGAGACTCAGTTTTTTTCACATTTTCATAACTGCCATAAAACATCTGTAGCAACAACATGCATGTGATCCTAGGATTGGCTTTTTTATCTATTTTAAATAGCTGGTCTGTTTAGGGTCTGGCTCTGCTTCTGCGGCTTCTTGATGAAGAGCAGAAAGATAAGACCCAGCACGATAAAGTTATTCTTCATTTCTGTGCTTAAAAGAAGCAAGTCCTTGCTTAGAGACTTTTGGAAAGAAGTGACTCCTATTTTTTACATTCTTACAGCTCGTAGTTTGATCCCAATTCCATACCCTGGAGCATCATGACAAAGAATCAGAGCATGTAAAGCTCTCGCAGTTTTTTCCTTCATCCTGTACCATCTTTTGAAAAGTAGATGATGCAGGATATAAAAGTTTACGTCAACAGCTAAGTTGCTTTTAGGGTCTGCATTTTTCCTTCTTTTCCCCTTTATTTTGCATGTCAAATTAGTACAGAAGTGCCCTGGACTAAAGATTTTCTATTTATTTTATATTTCATTCTCTTACTTTAAAATAAAAATCCAGATTTATGAATTCTGCAAACTGGTGGAGCAGTTTGAAGAATTTTTTTTTTTCCTTGAAGAAACATAGAAGTTTCATTTTCTGTGATTCATGGGATGAAGTACTTGGAGGTGACCTGAAGTAACAGGAAGGTACATGAGCATCTGCTAAAAACTATGAGTTAAATTTGGAAAAAGGTTTACAAAATTGTGCCTTTGCAATTTTGCTTGTTCTGCAAAGCAGCAGAACAAGCAAAATTGCAAATGCACAATTTCAGAAATGAGAAAAATGGGGAAAGAATGAAGGAGGTATAGCAAAGCAGAACATGCTGAGACCAGTCAAGAAAAGCACCTGAGCTCATCTCTTAGCACAGAGACCAGCCTAAGCAACTGGGGAAAAAGAAATCATCATGCAGACCAGATCCACCCAGCAGAGCTTCCCACAAACACAATTTTGTTGTTGCTGCTGTACTTCATGCCTGCTCAGGGTGATGATTTCTTGGATGCTGAGCTGAGGAGAGGAAGTGGCTGCTGCCATGATAACAATTTACCTGAAAAGGAGGAAAAAGAAGCAGTAAAAGGCAGTGAACCCTACACCATGTCTTTTTACTGCACACATCATCTGTGTGTCAAAGCACTCAGAGTGCCCTGAAAGAGCAAGGCCAACAAAGCTGTAGAATGGCACAAGAACTTGCCAAACTGTTTTCTGGGCACAGGCAATAAAGGGTCAAGCAACCCTTCTGGCACACATTGGTAAGTGGTCAGCTATTCTGATTTCCTGGGGAGAAAGTAAATTAAAATGAGGATTTTTTTTTTACTGTTGCTGGATTACATTATCCAAGAAAAATTGTCAATTATTTTTATTGTACTTCTTTCTCAGAGCAAGTGTTGGCCCAGGCTGGACTACAGGCAGGCAGTCTTTTCTTTGTGTTTGCTGCTGTTCAAACAGCCAAAACATTCTCACTGGCACACATTCCTTAGGAACAGGTCACAATAAAAAAAATATCCTTTAAATAAAGTTATCATTTCTTTCTTACAGCAATGTGCTGGCTGCTGGAATAGGGGTCTCTTGGCAGTGACATATCTAACAGCAGTGAAGACAAAATGTTAAATCTAGCTCTCACCCCTGGCCCTTATATGTTACTTGGACCTTAATAAGTAAGTGATGTTCTTCACATCCATGTTTCTAAGAATCAGAGAAACATTACAGATAGGTCCTGCTCCTCACCTCCTAAGAAGATGATAAATTACGACCTTGTTTCTTAAAGGTAGTGTCCTTTTTCTTGCACTCTTCCTTCACCCTAAGAAGAAATCAGGGGACAAAAAAGGGGAGAGGGATGCCCAGAGGTGAAGCAAAGAATCTGTGTCCTGCTTTTCAGGCTCTGACAGCATTTATGTGAAATTTCTGAAAGTTGGGACCATTTCTGTTCTGCACATCAACAAAAGATATAAATACTCAAACTGCTTCTCCCAGTGTGATGGTGGAGGTTAAAAAGTCAGAAGTCATGAAGAACATGGGCATATATATCATTGTCTTGACAAAAGATAGCATAACCAGAGTGGGCTAGAGGGGAAATACAAATTATAACAAAATTATGCACCTTTTCCCAATGGATGTAGCAAGCCCAGCAGCTGGATACTCTTAGCACATTTTTTAAAATTTATTTCCAAAGCTTTGCAAATGGATTTAGTGCATCATGTTTACTCTTCAGCATCTTGGCCAAAGGAAACCTCAACTGCAGCGAAGTTATGGTGTATTTAGCACAAATTATCATCTCTGTTTCTACAGACATTTCTCTTCACACTCTGGGTGCTGCATCAACTAGTATTACAGAGTTAAAGGAAAATCTTGTCATGGAACAATGAATCCATGCGACCTTGTGTTCTGGGACTGACATAGATTTAAGGACCACTGGAACTGACAATATCTAGGTGCATTGTTGAAAAGGAAAGCTTTTTGATTAAATTTCTATTTTCTGTAAATGCTATGCAGATGACATTCAGTTATTTCATAAAAATTTTGCCATGTGGTACATCAGTCAGGAATGCAACACTTGTTCTAGATGCCAGCAGTACCCATTACTCTTCTCTAGGAAAACTCCACTTGTCTGACAAAATCTCTTTATCCAGTTTAATTAAAGGTTTACTCTGGCATTCTTAGGTAGTTAAACTGCTTTGCTAATTGCTACTTGAACAAAATGAGCTATTTACAAATTATCATTCTTGAAGGAAGCAAGGAAATGGTAACTCTCTGCTCAAATTTTCTTCTGGATAAATGCTTAGTTGAGATTTGAAAATCATTGAAGTGAGTATTTGTAAGTAAACGTAAGAGTGGTTAGAGACTTCAAAGACTTAATCTCAAGAAGATTTAATGTGAGAAAATACTATAAAAGTAAAATTACTATCACCTAACATGTCAGTATTCTGTATCTAATAAGATAGTCTGTTTTTTTTCTGTAATCAATGGCAATGGGCAGGCAAGTCCTAAGGCTATTAGTCTTGACTGCATTAGACACTTTACATTGGGAAATGCTTCTCTGACAACTGACTCCAGAGGGAGTCCATATAATGAACTTAGACTTGATGCCCAACTCCTATAAAGCTAAATGAAATTAATCTCATTCTTCATTTCCAGATAATAATAGATACAATCATTACAGTAGCTCCATTTCCACAAACACTCACAGTTCATTACAAGACCAACACATAAGCATGATATTATTAACATAATTATTCTGGATAAAACACAGCTATGCACTTAAAAAAAATGGGAGCAGATTATTTTATCATCCTTTTTTTCTTTTTTAATTGCAGTCCTTGATGTGCTTAACTATTCCTCATTCTAACATGAGAATATTATGCATTAGGTCTTCTCTGCTTGAAATTGTTTTCCAGCTTTTCATTATGCCCTTCATCTCCATTTGTTCTCCTACCAATAAAATTGTTTTGCTTCTTTCCTTAGAGCAAGGATACCTCTTTCCATGACCCACTGTATGTCCTGAAGTTGCATTCTGCTCTCTTGCTGTGAATTCACACTGCTGCTTTGTTGGTTATCATTCTTAGTAAAACATCATCAAAACCCCTTTGGGTGAACTCCTACTTTGGACGTCACTAGAAAATTTTCACTTGAAAAAGTTTTCAATGGGACAAATGTACTTCTGTTTGTGAAGAGACCCATATGAAAAATTTAGCCTGCTACAAATCACTCAATCAGCCTGAACTTCTCTCTTTAGAACGCTAAAGAGATGCTACCCAGGGCACACAAAACTTCACCCACTTGTCAGGGTTTAACCCAAATAGGAAAAGAACAGGCATGCACTTAAGTACCCAGGTAATGAGCATCTTGGTGATGTAGGTAGCAAAATGTAAGTTATTACATAGAAGTATTTACTTTGTTTCTTAACAAGTCTAAGTCCTTATCAGAGCAATCTTATTTGCATATTTCAGGTTTCACTTGGCACATCTTTTGTTACATACTGGATAACTATTAAAGCAACATTGCTCTAGAGTAACATGGGAATTGAATGCTCCAAAACCACCCACCCAATATTCTCCAAACCTTCTAATGATGGCTGTCTCTCTTCTTCATTCCTTCATCATTGCCCCAACCATAGGATTTGCTGAGCTTAGATTGTTCTTCTTTTCAAAGGTGCAGATGTTCAAATTTTCCATGAAAAGGCTATGGTTAGCCTCTTTGCACCTCAGGTTTCACCTTTAAAAAATGAAGACTCTTAAGGCTTCTCCACTTTGCAGTAAATCACTTTTGCAAAGCTAAATTACTTAACAACTGCAAAATATGCTGAGATCCTGCTGTAAAGAAGTTATTATATGGAAGCTGCAAAATGATACTATAATGCTTACAAATGCAGAGAATCAGCAGTTTGGGTGACAGGTCATTTGCAAACAGAATGTAAGAGAGAGCAAGGTCTTCAGGGAGTAATTTAGTTCATTGTCTGAAGATTTATACCTGCTGGTGTTGCCAGCTGAATAGGTTTGTTCCATACAAAAATATGAATTGATCTATTATGTAACTTTTTAAAATTTCTTCAAGTCTTTATTTCAGAAAGAGATGTTATCTGGTTAATGTACATGCTGCTGTAGCAGGATGGGGTGGTGTATTTGAAATATACCAGTTTAGGTCAACTGAATCCTTATTGTGGAAAATTCTTGCGACAGGCACTTTATTGTGGAATCATTATAGAGATTGTTAAAATAATATTCTTTTGTTTTGTGTGAACCATAGGATTTGAAACAGGATGTCATGTTAGGGTTTCTGCAGAAGATAATAATCAGACCAACAGAAAATCTTGAAGAGATGCCTCATGATTTATTCTGTCTCTGAAAGCTATCATTCTTATATGTATTGACAGGTTTTTATGATTGTTGTAATGGTTCTGAAACAACTTTTCAGATTATCTTAATTATCTAATAATAAAATGTTTTAATAGGATTTTTTTTCTTCCTGTCATGTAGTATTTTTTCTTCTGCTTTTGAAAGGAAGTCTTGTCTGGTTTTTTTGTACATTTCAGTGTTTAACATTGTATGAAAAATGCTGTCCAATGTAATTGTGCAGAAAATGTGTCTTCCTATTAACTTCCTATGAACTCTGTAAAAATGCCTGCCTTATATTTGCACAGCTTAGTTTTATTTTAAACAACCTGATTTTCTCATAAAGAGGATATGTGGAACTAAACTTCTCACTAATTCTCACCGTGTCACTACTCTCAGGAGTGATGCAGCTGCCACTCTGAAGCATAAATGCTGCGTGACAATCCCCAGAACAGCATTCAAGAAATTATGTAAAAAGTAAAAGAAATACCTTTACCATTACTTGGCAGGGTTCTTTCTCTCTGTCCTGTAAGTGGCAAGCCTCTCTTTCCCTTTCTATCACACCTTTTTCCAGTTTGGTTGAAGAGTTCCCTTTGATTGAAAAGAAATTATGTAAAGGGAGTAACAAAGAATAAGAAATTGAAAAAGCACACTGTGGCAGCAACTCTCTGGCCACAGAAAGGAATAGATAACTTTCTCAGGCATCGTTCTGAGAAAGGTTGTGAGAAGGTCAGAGAAAAAAATGAGAAACAATTCTTATCTTAACTTGCTACACCTGGTATAGTGAACATGTGGAATATATTATGGAGATTTGTTTACCAAAGGGTGGTTCCTTAATTAGCCAACACCATGGTGATGGTGTTTTAAGTAAAGGACCAATCAAATCCACCTGTAGTGAAGTAGGGTATATAAAAGCAATGGGTTTCTTAATAAAAATAATGATCAGCCTCATATAACTTATTGCCTAGTCCTGGCTTGTTTCACTGACAGTCACACTATCTTTATCTTGTAAAATAAACCGAATATAAAGATTGGATCAGATTAGAATTCATAGATTAAATGACTGCACAGAAGAAACTAAATGGTAATCTAGTTCTAATTAGAAATTAATTTCTAATTCTATGGCAGGAAAGTGAAATATTTTATGATCATTCATTATAATTTGTTGCAGTGTGATGCCATTTCCTGTTTCATGTATCCTAACCCCCCAGGTGTGCCAACCTCTCCTTTCCCCTCCCCCTGTCCCTGGGGCTTAAAAGGAGACGGGACCATGTGGTCTGGATTCTGTTGGGAGCTGTTACAAGTTTCAGAGGTCTGTCATCCTGCAATAAAACTCTGGATTAAAACTTTATGGCAGAATCCTCTCCTTTGTCTCTTCACCGTTGCCTGAACCTTTTCCACCAGAGGTAAACTGAGTTCCTACTCTGCCTGGATTTGTTCTGAGTGCCCAGCTGCAGCATCCAGCCGGCCAAAGGTATCTCTGAGGTGAAACACCACAGCTGCCACCTTTGGCCCGTCAGACAGGGCCAGGCACGACACACCTGGAAATATTTGGATTAATATTTCAAAATCATTGAAATACTAAAGGACAGCACCAGAAGTTTAGACGAATTTTGAGAAGAAAACCTCTGAATCAAAAATACAGCTGGCTTTTTTTTGACATTTTTCTTTCTTTTTTTTTTTTTTAACTAGCCCATACAGAAGTGCCTGCAGTATATTAGAAAACATATGTCCAGGAATCTTGTAGTGATGTGGGAAATTGAAAAAATAAACTTCTACCAGTATCAATTGATAGGCAATATAAACACAAGTGTAGTAAATATCAAGAGCATGAGAACTATACAAATGGCTGACACCTACAGGAGCAGGCCATCAAGGGCCTGCCACGTGCCAGCTTCAGTTCTTCAGGACAAGCAGGATCAGAGATGGTGAGCACATCCTGTTGACTCACAGAGGCAGGATGGTTGGCTCCTGGTACATCCCTGACCCTCATCAACCAACCAATACCCTCCTAATAAGAACCCTGCAAGTAGGGGGATAGATTGGAAAGCTGGTGCTGCTTGTCATTTCAGGCCATCCTGGACTGCCTCCCTGGATACTTGCTGGACTAATTACATGCATTCTTGTGTGTGCTAAAATGTGAGTATTAGGGGCTGAATCAGTGGTATTTTAAATTAAATTAGCATTTCCATTCTGTGAGACCTGAGAGCACTGTGAGACCATTCTGTGCACCTGAGATACTGCATCGACCTTCATCAATGCCACTAATATAAGGATGAAGAAGCACACACACTGTACTTTGCCATTTTTCCACAAGCAGCTGGAGGCTTCTTGCAGTTGTGGACAAGGGAAGCTTGCCATCATCTGCCTCATCTGTCTAAAGCTGACCTGGAAATAAAATTTTCTGATTTGTGAACAATTGGCTGATTCTTTTGTTTTGTGTGGTCTTATGGGGGAAATACCCTGGGCCTTCTCCTTATTGTCCTCATTATATAGAAGATCTTTATGTATATTTACAGGTAAAAATATAGATATCTGTAGATATTAATATATATATAAATACATGTGTGTATATATGTATGCATATCTTGTCTTCCTTATGGGAAAGAAATGGAGAGTCATTAGAGGCTGATCTCAGATCTTCTGGTGTGACACTTTCAAATCCCCAAATCCAGGCCATTACAGAGCAGTATGAAAACATGAAGTGTGAGCCAACAACCATGGATCAATCAGATTAGACAGGAGGCAGAGTTCAGCCTGTGGCACATGGGCTCCATGCAGACCTCAGGATGAAGTCATTTGTTTTGAAGAGCACAGCTGGGATGTCCTGCACCCAATCTAAGAATTTTTACCATCAAAGGAAAGCATATCACTTTTTTTTCCAATTTTCTCCTACAAAATATCCATTAGCTGTTAAATTCTCTATAGATTCACATAAAGACAAATATTTTTCCTATTAATTATTTTTTGATTGAAATATTTTTATATTTTGCATCAAACCCAGGAAAGACTTTACTAAAGAATTTTTCCAATACTTCGTTATAAGGATTTTATTTAAACATCCTCCAATTCTCAGAAATCTATAAATATAAATCAATGACAGTATGGCAATACTGCTATCCTAATTATATCTTGATTCCTTCTCCAAATCATGTTAGAATCTCAGCCAAGTATACAAGCAAGTTTCAATGATTCAGATATATCTACATATTAGAATATGACGTGAGAGCAGTCACAGGAATCTTAATTCCTTTTTAGTGGAATCTAGTGGATTGGTGCCTATGTACAATACTTTTTATTATTATTTGAGTCAATGAGATTGCTAACCAAGTAATATGAAGCAACTAATGTATAGGAGGAGCCTAATGTGTAAAGGAGACTCAGAGCTCTAAATTCATTGGGATTTAAAATCTGTGGCATTCACCTGTGGTGCTATCTGATTCTTCAAGCCATACCTCTTTGAGAAATGTCAATGCATAGAATGAACTACATAATAGTCCTTTTTGACACCTAATATGACACCCTCATGATACTCAAAGTGTTGAGAAAATATACTGGCGCAAGTTAGAAGGAGTGCAATAAAAACTAAAAAGATCTGTCATGAAAAATATTATTTATTTTGCAATCCATCACTTGGAGGTGTTGAAGTAACTCTAGCACAGGTCCAGCACAAGATTGAGAGGATTAGGCTGGTCTATGCTAAATGGAAGGTTGCCTTGCCCCACTGTATCATCCAAGGACAAAAAGAGTGCAAAAGAGTTGTGAGTTCACATTGAAACAAAGTCCTTCCCCAAAGCTGAACTCTAACTCAAATCCCATGCAGTTCATTGTTAAGGAACCCCTCGTGCATGATGATTTACTTCCCTAAAGAACAGGCTGTAAAGTACCAAAACATAAGGTACCAAAACAACTCATGTTTGACTCAATTACCTCTTAAATCCCATTAAATCAGATTGCCTAATCACATAAAGAATGCCTCATCACTCAATTTTAATTATCCTGTATGGTCTGCAAAGTTGATGTCTCATATTTCAGTGGTACCAAGTTGGGATTTTGCTGTTGTATGACATCTGAACATACTTTGCTTTACTGCTGACCAGTGTTCATGTATCTTACTCTTGTATTAAATGTCTCAACAGGCCTGTAGGTCTTCTTCATAGGCCATGGCAATTAAATGATAAATTCTGAAGATGGTTTTCTTTTACAAAACATTTCAGTGGACCTCATCTTGTATGATCTAGCATAGAACAAATACTCATTTCTGTGGGTTGTGCTACTGAACTTAAATTTATTGCATTATGCATCTGTTAGAAGTATTGGTTAACCAGAACAAAATGGACCAAACTGTTGTTAGAGGGGAGAATCAGCTAATCTCTTTTTGCTACAAATGATGCAAATTTCTCACCTTCTGAAGTCAGCTTCCTTTTTAGCCACTACAGGGAAACTGCTGACTTAGGGATCATGCATTTGACCTGCTTCAGACACAGATTTAGGATCAAATGGTTTTATATCCTACATGGTGTTTGTTTTGTGGAGTTTTTTTCTAATTAATATGAAGTGAGTCTTGAGTGCAGCTCAGCAATAAACATGAAAGAGTGAAGTTCAGTGAGATGCAAATCTTCCCAGCAGGCTACAAGTGATATAAAGGACCATATGTCACGGATGCTTATGCCATCCTCAGTTATTCTATCTGTGTTTCTGTTGTTCAGACAAATGCTTTGCCTGTTTTATATTGAACTAGAAGTTGCCCTAATGAAAACCACTGCCTGATGCAAAATTATTTCAGTTAAACAGTACTGAACTTTGAGGGATACTACTGGCAGCAGGCCTCCAATTACACCCTATGCCACTGATTGTGAACCTCTGGGATATGCTGTTCAGCCAGTTCTCAATCCACCTCACTTGTCTGCCTATCCTGATCATACCCCCTGAGTTTATCTGTGGGGATATTCTTGCTCTTTTGGAAGGCTGGGATGATATTTGGTTTCTTCCAGCCCTCAGGTATCTCTCCTGATCACCACAGCCTTTCAAAGATGATTGTGAGTGCCCTATTTGTGGTATCTCTCAGCTCTCTCTCAGTGCTCATGGATATATGTTGTCAGGGCCCATGGACTTGCTGATGTTAAGTCTCCAACTCAATGGCCAAGCAAAAATCTTCCTTCCAATGTTCTTTACCTCTCTCCTGGGTAAGAGATTCCTGGGGGTTGGTCTTGGTGAAGACCAATGCAACAAAGGCATAATTTGAAAATAGCTTATTATAGTATCATGTTGTTGTTCCCAGGGAGAAAACAAAGTTGTTTTGTGCAAATAAAATGCTATGAGTCCTGAACTCCAAATCAAATGTCCCTTGGGAATGTTCAAGACACACATCTAGAAACTGGTACCTTATTGCTGACTGTGTTGTCATGGTGATTCCCCTTCTCTATTGGTATTATGAGACTGCCTCTAGAGGCCCAAAATCCCTCATAGTATGTTTCTAAAAGTTCAGCAATGCTCTTGGTAGTATAGAATCTGGAAACCATGTCTGTCAGTAGTCCTTACTTCAGTGAAGGTTGGTGGAGCAAAGCAGAGCTTGTTTGGGAAACTGATCACCAGAGCAGTTTTCACTTTTAATTTTGCAAGGCACACTCCTTGCAACCTCAATATGTGTGACACTTGAAATACAGACTTCTCTTGCTGAAAAGAAAATTGCAGAAGTTCAGCTATCCTTCTGCCCTTGTTACACACTTGACAAAGTCATTCTGGTGAGGTTTTTATGCCTCTTTTCTCTCCAGTGTCAGAATGTGAGGGAAATGACCTAATGCTGAGATAATTTCTTCAGCTCTAGTGAATGTACTTAAAGAAAACAAACATAATTAGCCATTTTTACATAATGAGTTATTCAGCTTTTTCTCTCTCAGCAGCATTTGAATAGAGTATATTACTGAGAAGCTAAATTAGTACCTTTCTATGAAAGCAGACCATCTTAAAATTAGATGATGGTTTTCTCTTAAATGTTCATGTTTAGTTTTTGGTGTGGACTTACTTTCTAATCTCATAGATAAGCCCAGAAACAAAGCCCAGTGAAGGGATTTTGAAAGGGTCATGTAGTATGTTTTGAGTCGACCTTATAAAACACATTTTACAAGCAGATATTCATGAATACAGCAAGGAAGGCTAGCACGTAAGCAACAAACTTCTAAGCATTAGACACAGAGGTATTCAGGGAAAGAAACAGTAGTTGCACCCAGTAAATGCTGCCAGCCTCAGACTTGCTCAGTATCTGGAGGGTAAAGAGTTTACCATATCTTTCTAACCATGTATGTTTAGAAACCAAAACATCAAATTTGTATCACTTTTAGAAATTTGAAGCCTTATGAAGTGAGCAAAGGAGTTTTAGCTTCTTTACTGGGAGCCTAGAGAGCAATAAAAAAATCCAAGGATTCCTAAGGTAAGGATTCTAGAAAACAACACTAAACCTTAAGAGTGTGAGTAGCAAGATTTCTAAGGCAAGAATAAAAAAAGAGCCATATCTGACTGTGTAGTGTCCTTCATCCCTTCTCATGCATGTCACATTGATCCATGAACCCTCTTTCAGACGAAGGTTGAGACATTTTCTGTTGAACAGGCAACAATATCCAGTACTTTTCTTCTTCTGTGGGGTCTCTTGATTCTCATTTGAACTTCTACATACAACTTTAACATGAATAAACCAGGTTCATCATCTACTTTGCTGACAGCCGTATTCACTAAAAGTGAATAAACAATGCAAAGTAACCTAAACTTAAATTATTGCTATAGTTTGCAGATAATTGTTGGCTGTGATGCTGATAATTGTGAAATCCATATGGCCTTTTTGCACTCATTATATTAAATGTTTCTTAATGACAACTCACTTTTCTTTATATATACCCTTGTCCTCATACATTATGACTGATGCCAATAGTCAGTGAGCCTTCCCATGCTAGCAAGTGAGGAAACAGAGATCCAGAGCTGTTTTCAAAGGAAGACAAAGGGTAGATGCAAACCCTGCAATTTCTAAAGGAATTTAATGTGTGTGGTTAATTTGTTTAATCTTGTGACAACATTTGCTAAAATGTTTATTTACCTCAGAAGAGCTTTCACAACAGTGACTTAATGAGATATGGATGATGGAAAGCACTAAATCATTCAAATAACTATTACTACTACTCGTGCATCCATCAGAGGCTTCTCAACAGAAGGGATGGTGGCCTTTCTATCAAACAGTTCTTTATATCTTTTTAGAACAATGGCTGAGTACACAAACTAACATAGTCCATATTAGTGACTAAACACACTTGCATACGTTATGAATAGTTAATTTTATTTTCATATCCTTAATATTTCAGAAGAGTTTTTAGGCAGCTAGAAGATGATCTAAGAACAGTGTTGTAAGATAGTCTAAAATCCCTGACATAAAAGTAAAATTTCAGAAATGTGTTGTATTGGATTCACTTCATTGCCCTCTGTGGCACTGAATTCAATTTCTTTTATAATGAAATTCAAATTAAAATTTTCAATATTCAGAAAATAGCTGATAATCCAAATTTACATCTCCTATGCAGAAGGAGGGAAATAGATACTCAAAAAAATGCAACAGGAAAATTTAAAAAACTGGAATAGAAATTTTTAATACAGATTTGTGTTATTATCATTTGCTGCAAAAAGTATATCACCCTGCAAAACAATGAAGTTGAAAACAGGTCTCAAATGAAGGCATACACATCTTCTGTAGAGTTCTTAATTTTCTACAAAAAGAATAGTTTGACTTCTTCCACCAGCCTTGTAGTTGATACTAATTGGCAAAACTCTACCATCATCAAGCAAGAGCAAGTAAACTGTTAATTCATCAAAGGCAAACAGAGTCCAACCCAATATTTTTGTGTTGCAGATAAAATGTGCTATTAAATATTTGAGTGCATTGCAGGGTCTTCAGTTCTGTTCATTCTCAGCACTTCCCAATGTGGTTTATCTTTCCAGAGGGAAGAACACCTTTTATTTTGATGAATCTATCCCATTCTTCTCACACCACTTGTTCTACAGTTAACCAACAGACTCTGAACCACATCTTTATCCACTAGTTTGTAGATCCTTATATAGCTGGTAGGCAGGTGTAAAATAGAGTCTTTTTTCATGCTCTTCTCTTTTTCAATGGGATGCTGTCCTCTAGATGCTGCTCAGTTATCCACTGCATTTATTTCCATAGATCTGTATTGTGCGCTGGCAATTTATGTACAGACACAAATGGGATGGGGCTACTGCGACAAGCGTCTTGAGCTATTTATTTATCAGCATCAGCCTCATTACATGGTTATGGCAATGGAGTGATGCTAACAGCTCGCTGTTCAGGCAGCAGGCCAAAAAAGCTTAATGTTACAACATACAATATAGCCATCTTAGCCAATTACATAGAGCAAAAGCATACTGACAGTAGTTCTATCTGGTCGTCTTAAACACACGTAGCTTTGGTTAAAATAATGGTTGCGTATTCTCGAATACAATGCTTGTTTATAAGAGACAATGCATAGAGTGGTTTTCATAAACTTAACCTTCTTAGTATCCACTAGATAAACTTTTTGCAACTTAGAAAGCCAAACTACACAGCTCTATTGTTCTATTTCTCATGTCTTCTCTACAGCTTAGATATTTTTTCTGCTGTTTTAGCACTCTTGACAATTCCGCTGTGTCTGAGGCCTGTCTTTTTACCACCTTCCTAAAACTCTCTGATTTTATGGATTCCTACACGTATTCCATTTTTGCTATTAACACTAATTTCCTTTAGAACCAGCATTTGTGAAAAGAGGTAATAAGCTCTCTGAGGCAGATGACAGATCTCCTTAGTGTTATGAGAGAATATTTGCCTTTTCTGGAAAGCTGTATGTTTCTAAATTCTTCAAAAGGACAGAGTTCATTCAAAATAGTGCAGGATCAGACTGTATATCTATATGTAAATATATAGATTTTAGACAAATGCAGCCAGTAACAAGAAGGTATAAACAGATTGGGAATTTGTGTATGTCAACAATAAATGCCATAAAATTAGAAATAAGAAATGTCCCTTTTTCAGATTAAAGCATGGGATTTCAAGTCAGTTCTTCAAAAAAGGGAACTGTTAAACATCATACAGTCAAAGAATTTTTACTTAGATCGAAGACCATGAAGTCCAACCACTAACCCAGCACTGCCAAGTCCACACTAAACCCTATACTTTTAAATACCTCTAGGGATGGTCACACAACCACCCTCCTGGACAATCTGTTCCAATGCTTGACAATTCTTTCCATGAAGAAACATTTCCCAACATCCAAAATAAACCTGCCCAGGTGTAACTTGAGGCCGTTATCTCTTTTTCTGTCATTTGTTACCTGGGAGAAGAGGCTCACCCCACCTGGCTGCACCCTCCTGTCAGGCAGCTGCAGAGAGTGATGAGGTCCCCCTGAGCCTCCTTTTCTCCAGGCTGAACACCCCCAGCTCCCTCAGCTGCTCCTCACAGCACTTGTGCTCCAGAGCCTTCCCCAGCTCCGTTGCCCTTCCCTGGACACGCTCCAGCCCCTCAATGTCTCTCTTGCACTGAGGGGCCCAGAACTGAGCACAGCATTGGAGCTGTGGCCTCAGCAGTGCTGGGTACAGGGGGACGGTCACTGCCCTGCTCCTGCTGGCCACACCAGTGCTGATATAATCTCAGATGACTGCACAGATACTCTGCTGGCTCATATTCAGCCACTGCTGACCAGCACACCCATCTTGGGGCTGGACAAGACCGTAGGGCATCTACAGTGTCACAGGACACTTATGCTTATGTAGCTTAACCACTCATCAACCATACCATGAAAACATAATGGGACTTTTGTGGTCTTGAGGCATAATTTCCAGGACTATGGGGATGTCCCATGTACAAGGTCATGAGGCACCAAAGTTAAGAGATTTGAATATCTCCATTTTCAATGTACATAAGGCAAGAAAATGAACAGCTGTTAAGGGCATTGGTCAAAGCCTAGTATTTTTCTTGTTCCGTAATTTTTTTGCGATGTCATTCTTTTCTCACAGTCCCTCTGGAAGCAATAATACACCAGAGATTTCCATAAAGGGATATGCTTTAATCTAAACTTTGACCTTGATTTTTAACTTTTTATTTTTACTGTGATTTTGGTCTCATCAGGATGAAAATGTGTTTTTAAGGAAAAAAAAATATTCAAAAGTACTGAAAAAGAATGTAGATACAATATTACAGTGTAGCTGCCAACAAATTGACCAAAAACTATCTGAAACCACAATGCTCCTATGAATAACTTCAGTTTAGATAAACCAGCTTTATTTTTTCAGGAGCGTCTATAAAGCATTTGTGTGGATCCTTTTCATTCAGTGCCTAAGCAGTGTTCTGATGGATATCTGCTGATAACAATTTCTTCCTGTGGCAGGACATTCATGGTTCAGTGATGCAGAATGACCCCACGGCTGAGCAGGCCTCTTTTCCAGTGCAGAGCAATGTCACAAGTTAGAATGGGAGAATCCAGGTGGCTAAGTAATTCAAAATATATGACATTTTAAAGACACTCTTTCCATGCATATGCCTTAGCAGAATAGTTTGGGCACATATAAAATGCAGATAATACATGGTCATTTACAGAGTTTGCAGATAGGTCTTCTATGGTTGAGAATTGCTCTTATATTCTGAATCTAGGCCTCCAGGTTTCTAGTGCCTCAGGTAAGGCTGCTCAATGAAATGTGCAATGTGCACTTTTATGTTTGAGTGAAAAAGGCCTAAGTTATTTAATACGTATTGCTGCAGAATGAAGAGAGGCTATGCTGCTGCAGAAAGCAGGAATAGAACTCTTCAGTTGGGCTTCTTCTTACTTTTACTCTTTGTAGTTTTTACATCTATAAAAAATTCACTGATTCCAAAATCTTATTTACAGTGATCAAAATGAGAGAAGGTGTCAGCTGCTTCTGATATAGAATGTCTCAATATTGTTGGTGTTTGTTTCACTCCTTTTTAATTGAATAGCTCCATGGATGCTTGAATACATTATAGACCTGTTTAAATTCATCTTTTTGTCTGATGCAATTTTAGAATTAAGAGGAAAAGACCAACACATGATTTTGAAAGGGATTTAAAAATCATCCATCTCTGTCTTTACCGTAGATAGAGAAGCTCCTTATAAACGTGGGTGTTTGTCATGTAGGCACTGAAAGAAAAAAGTGAGTACAAAGTGGTGATTATTTCTTTTAATGCTTTGAAGCTCTCACGGTTAGCAACATACAGGCTTCATCTTGTTGCTAACATGTCTGCTTTTTTTTTGTTTGAACAGTTTGTTTTACAGAAATAGATCTAGGCTCACAATGAATTTCTTAATAGTCTCTCATTCTCAATACATATTAATGCCAAGTCACATACAGTTTTATGTCACTTATAATACTGTAAAGTATTTATGCAGAAATTATGAATCAGAGAAAATAAGGTTGTAGGATTTTATGTTTGATCAGGGAAACTTGTGCTTTATCAGACAATGCTTCCAAGACAGGTATTTTTCACATCTCTTTAATTTTGTGGCATCATTCCTCTCTGACAATGAAATGCCACAGTTTTCTCAAAATGAATGACTAAAATGGAAGCCAAGTGTGGTGGGAATAAGCACTTTGGATAGGTGAGGTTATAGAAATGAAAAGGAACTGATCACCTATCCCAATCAAATTTGTATTGGTAATCTGGTATCTGTTCATTAATGACTGAGATGGTCTCTGAACATGATGTGGGTTTTATTATGAGATGAAAATAATGAGCAAAATTTAGGATAAAATAATAAAGAAAATCGAAAGGTGGCATATACTGAAGTAATTGTGGAAACTGGTAAGCATTTCAGAGTTCCATTTGTTTACAAGAATCAACAAGGAGCTGGAAAGGGCAGTAATGCCTTAACATTCAGAGAATGCAATTCAGATATGAACAAGCTGATATTCATGGAATTTTCCAGTTCCTATTGCACTGTTATCTGCTCCATACTGCAAATATATACAGTCTTGTATTTGCCATTTGAGAAATGAAACAGCAAGAAGGAAAAGGCAGTGCATTTCATTGAAGCATGAGAATTAAAGTCAGATGCTTCAACATTCTCTCAGACTGATTTACCTCTACAATTCTATGCAAATCATTACCATTTCATATTTTTGTGAGCCTACCAGTCCGTAAAGACTGCAATATTTTCTCATTTCACAAAGATGTTGCATGTATTCATTTGTATGTATAAAATATTTTTACAGATAGTGCAGCTATTATCTTTTCTTAGAAAATGAACCTGGCATTTGCCTTCGAGAAAGAAAAACCTTTCTGATCAAGTCCCCAGAGAAATTTTCAGTTCCTGGTTTTGTTTTACTGCTTTGATGCTTTCAATGCCTTTTCTAAAGAATTAAAATGTCATTAACAAGAAAAACCTTTATCAGTCTGAAATGCTACCTACAGTCATGATTTGTATGGAATGATCTCATGGTCTACATTTTTTATATTTTAAATGAACGCAGAGTTAATGTACTGTTTTATAATAAAACAAAGTAACTCTGATTATAGCTGCAAAAACCTGATTTGCATTGCTTTATGCAAAGCCAAATCTCCCTCTGAACTTTTTAGTTCTTCTACTGCCCTCCCCGGAAGCCCCATCTTTAGCAATATAGAACAAAATGTCTCATATTGTGCTTTGTATTGCAATCTGCACATTCCTGATGATTAATGGGATACACACAATAATCATTAGAGTGTAATAAATTACAATTTAATATTATGGAATTTATAAAGCTTAAAAAAAAAATAAGCACATAATGTTTCCTAATTAATTGCCAGTTGCATTAAACCAATCTGCAGTATGAGCTGTTATTACTTCTCTGCAACCAGAGACCAATGGACACAGAAAGTCCTTTAAAATCAGTTGTGTGCATCCATGATAAGCCAGGTATCTATCTACCTTACTGCCACAGGATTTTTATAGCTTCCTGTGATGAACCTGGTATCAAACACTGTCAGAAATGAGAACCCTCCATGAACTTCAGGTCATGTTTGTTTCCTACATTCGATAATTCTGTCTTCAGTTTAACACTCACTCTAGTGTAAAGCTGCAGAGATCCAAATGGAATTACAGTGAAACAGTAACTGGAACCTCTTCACTATTTTCACTGGACATAAGATAGGCATGAGAATTAGGACCTCCCTGATCTGAATATCTTCACATATTCCTGAGAAAAGCTCATGTAATGCTTTCTGACTTTTATACTTGCTCCAAGATTTGATACTGAGCCAACTGACCTAGACTGAAATGACTGTATCATGTAACAAGAATTATTAAAGAAAGAAGCAGAAAGTACTAACAGCTGATGACTATTTTATAGTATTTTTTCTGAAATTACAGAAGCAGTGCTGATATCTCACAGTGGATATATTTAAAGTCTGCAAGCTGCAATGGTAAAATATATAATACTCCTACAATTGCTATGAACCAAACTTTGAAATTGTTTAATTCCTCATCTATATGCACAAATAAAATGACAAAGCTGAAAATTATTCCAATAAAGAGATATTTACAAGTGGTCAGACTATTTTGTTTGATTATATTACTGTTGGATTGGTGGACCTGATTGCTAAAATAAGTTACAAGGTCTTTGATATCTAAATGCTTTCCCAGGTAAAGGTTACATATGTGACTTAGAAATTTTAACTATACCAGGAATCCTTTTATTTAAAAAATCCCAGCAAAACAAAACAAAAACCCAAATACCCAAAAAAAACCCCTTGAACTCCAATAAACCAACTCACAAAATAGAGATTTTGAATGGTAATATTTTGGTCATTAGAAATGGGAAGATACAGACTTGTGAAATTAAAGTCAAAGAGATTTGTATATAGATTAGAAACTCACTGGCTTTGATGACCTTATTTAGATTTTCATTTTACACCTGCAGTAATATAAGAACAAGTAATTCTGGAGACAATTTATGTAGAGTAATGGATTCACTGATTCACCAGAGAATTATTCTAGTACTATGTCAGTGCAACATGGTATTGCAGAGACTCAATATTTACCTTTTAAGTGTAATCAGGCAGTTACATATCCAGATGAGATAAATGGCATAAAAAATTCTTGAGGATGTAAAAACCTGTTATGTTTGGATCTGTAAATTTCTGTAGAGAAACACAGAAGGTAGATCATAATTAAATATTCATCTCTATCTTCTGCATTTGTACCCAAATCCAGGGCTAGATGATAATTTGCAATTGCAAGACTGTAAATCAGTTTTAAAAACTATGGCTATGGAAAAATGGTGGATATTTTGCTGTATTATTTTAATAAAGTGTTGTCTGCTGAGTTGAATTTCTGATGTGATACCAGAAACAGTGCCCTAACATGGTGATGCTCAGAAACAAAATATGAAGTTTTTAATCTCATGATTTTCCTGAAGCTATATAAAAATATGATACTATAGGAAAATCAGCTATACTCATAATCTGCATAAAATTTCCCATATGCAGGATGATACCATGGAGACAAGATTAGGAGAGGGCAGAAGGAGGGGAGGATAATTTCATAAAAAGAGTTTAGACTCTGTTCAAGTGTGTTCCCTAAAAAAATTTTCCTTTGCCCTCTTCAGTGAGAACATTTCAAACCTGCAGACAATTTCATGAACAATATGCCCACATATACAGGCAGAAGGTCTGGTGCTCACAAACAAAGATCAGAACTCCCTGGAATAACATAAACTTTTCCTATATTAGTAAAACAGCAATGACAAATTGAAAACTTGTAGTATTTCCTTATTAGTTCATTACTAATGATTTTGGATTATGAAAGAATATTTTGATAGGAATACAACTATATTTGCTTTAAATAGAAGTTTGTTGAAGAAACATTTCTGATGGTTTATAGTTTCATCAATATGTTAATAGAAAGTCAGCCAGGTGTGCTATTATTCTTTCTATTGCCTTCAAAGTTAAGCTTTAGAAAACTTTACTCACATCAACATTTCCATTTGGTACTTGAAAAGCATATAAAATTAGAAGAGAAGGAAGAGACAGAAAACCTGTTGTATCCAGTTTACAAGAAAATCTTGCCATTGATTTATGTCTCTGCCTTTTGAAAGTGTATTTTAGGATCTGTCCTTGAAAACATGGATCATATCACACTGCCAAGTATTTTCCAGATATTAAGAAATGTGTCTTTTGCCACTGCTATGAAATGAGCTTGCATTTTCTGAAACAACATATAGAAATATTCAGTATTAGTACAGTTTAGGACATATAATCAGACTTGATGACTTCTATGATTTTTACAAATTGTCTAACACAGTCACAAACAAGCTGCTGAATTCCAAGTGAGAACCACTATTTCACCTTGAATTTCAACTCACAATAGACTTGCTTCTGGTAGAATTTCCTGGGACAATATTTAGATATATAAGCATTTGTGTACATATGAAGAGACATAAATATATATATACATATATATGTATATACACTTGGCGTGTTTTCCGATTTAGTAATTCTATCTATGAAAATGAAAAGTATCTACCTCCTAATCTGTAGCTGCTACAGATTTAGTATAGTAGTCCCCAGGTCTCTTGAGCAAAATAGTTACTACAAAAACAACTGACAGGGTAAGTTTTATGGGTAGTGTTATAACTACTTTTTTTGTCTCTGAGAAAAGTGTTTAAATATTGAAATATCTCTCTTGTGAAAATTGTTAATCCTTTCACACTTGGGGTTTTTTCTGATTGGGATAGCAAGTTTGACACTTTTGTTTTGCAGAAGTTTGTTAGATTTCTTTTTAAAATTTTTTTACATTATCATAAAACAGAAAATTCAGAAAAAGGGGTAAATCATGGTGTTTGCAATTATGCTAAAATATTTGGATATTTGAAAATTAGAGCAGCTTGTGCTGAGATTAATAGATGTCTCCCAGGTCCTATAATATCATTCTGATGACATATGACTATTCCTGGATAAGTTTTGTTGCATATTATCTGTTTTCAAGGTATAATATTCTGCTTTTCATCATGTGTTGCAATTTCAAATATGAAAAAGTGGTGATATGTCATGGGAAATGTAATCCATTCACAGAGCTATTTCTGTCTGAGAGAGTGAGGAAAGAATATGCTTGAGTTATACCCTCTGTGAGGTGCTGCAGCAGCAAAGCCCAGACTGAAGTTAATGCAGACTACAAAATGAAATAATTCCATTAATTTTAAAAGACACCAAACTTTTCTCATTCTGGTTGATCTGACCATATCTTTTTTTCCTAACAGGAAAAACAGTTTTCTTGGAAAAATTATTTGCAGAAACTGCATTTTCCTGTTTTTTTTTTTTTTAAGTTCACTACTAGATTTTTCTGTGAACCCATAATAAGCCAAAAAAACCCTTAAAATAATATTTGAAAGCACTTTGCTGCTGGATGCTGAATTTTCACATGAAATTTTATCAAGGCCCCAATGGTTTGTAAAAGCACAAGCTTCAGGGGCAAGCCAAGTGAACAGGAGATCAATGGACCCACCTGGGATTGTGTGACACTATGCTCAATGAAGTCCAAAGTGAAGAGCAGCAGGCTCAGATGTGCACAAGCTGCTTCTGAGTCCCTGAGCTTTATGTACAGCTAGGCAGTGGACAAGATAATTGTGCCTGCTGTGCAGCTGGAGGTGGGATTTGACAGCCCCCACGCACACAGCTGAGTGGTCAGCCCTTTCCCAGATGAGAGACATGGAACCCGAATGCTAATTACCAGATTTCAACCCACTATTGCAACCTGCTGTAACAGCTCCCAGAAGGGGCTAACACGGATCCATATATACCTCTCTCTTGCTCTTATGAAAATTCTCTCTTCCCAGTTATATAGACATATGGCAAGCCCTGGTTCTTCATTCCTGAAAGGTCCCCCTCACCCCGGAGGCCCTGTCTGTGTCCCAAAGAGGAGGTCCTGACTATCCTTTGGAGAAGCTATGGCCAGGTCCAGCCTATAGGTGTGGTGATGGTTCTGCTGCAAGGCAGCTCTGCCCAGGCCTGGCCACAGCCCTGCTGATCCACGAGCTGATGTCCTATCCCCATGGCCATGAACATCCTGGGGCTGTTTGACATTGATTCCCCTCACTAGACCTTATCATGGTGCACATTCATGGGAGGCCTTCACAGTGCCCTGATGTCTCCACCATTTCCCAAGTGAAGTAAGTGCCTTGGCAACATTAATGAACTCCTTTCCTTTCTCCTCAATGCAAAAACCCAATGCTTTTTGTTGTTTTGCATACTGCATTTTGATGACATTGCACATTTGCAAACTGCATACTGCAGTTTGATGACATTGGATCCACACAAGGGTACTGAGAAAACTGGCAGAAGTGTTCACTTGACACTTTCCTCCATTTATCAGCAGTCCTGGCTGACCAGGGAGGCCCCAGGCAACTGAAAGTTAGTAAATGTGATGCCCACCTACTAGTGGGGCTGGAGAGTGGATCCAGGGAACTACAGGCCTGTCAGCCTGACCTCGGGGCTGAGGAATGTCATGGAGCAGATCGTCCCAAGTGACCTCACATGATATATACAGGATAACCAGGTGATCAGGCTCAGCCAGCACAGGCTGGTGAAAGGCAGGTCCTGTTTAAGCATCTTTATCTCTTTTTAAAGATAAGTGGGACAAGCTGACCCACTTAGTAGACAAGGAAAAAGCAGTGGATGTTGTCTGCCTGGAGTTCAGTGAAGCCTTTGGCGTGTTTTCCCACAGCATTCTCCTGGAGAAACTGATTGCTCATGGCTTAGACCAGGTGCACTATTTGCTGAGCAAAAAAAACCTGCCTGGATTGGCCAGAGAGTGGAGCTGAATGGAGTTACATCTAGATGGGTCACAAGTGGGATTCCCCAGGGCTCAGTTTTGGGTCCAGATCTGTTTAATATCCTTATTGATGACTTGGATCAAATGCATCCTCAGCAAGTGTTCAGACAACCCTAGGATCTGCTGCAGGGCAGGATGGCTCTGCAGAGGGATCTGGACAGGCTGGATGAATGGGCCAAGGCCAGCTGCAAGAGGTTCAACAAGGCCAAGTGCTAGGTGCTGCCCTGGGGTCACAACGACCCCAGGCAGTGCTGCAGGCTGGGGGCAAATTGGCTGAAAATGTGCTTGGTGGAAAACAACCTGGGGGTGCTGGTTGACAGCAGTTGAACATGATCCAGAGTGTGCCCAGGTGGCCAAGAAGGCCGATGGCATCCTGGCCTGGATCAGCCAGGTGTGGCCAGCAGGAGCAGGGCAGTGACCGTCCCCCTGTACCCAGCACTGCTGAGGCCACAGCTCCAATGCTGTGTTTGGTTTTTGGCCCCTCAATAAAGGTCACAATTAAGGCACCCTGAAGGCTTCTCTTTTCCAGGCTGAACAATTCCAGTCCTCTCAGCCTTTCTTTATAGGAGAGATGTTTCATACCTCTCATCAACTTGGTAGCCCTTCTTTGGATTTGCTCCAATGAGTAAGTGTCCTTCCCATGTTGGGGACCACAGAACTGGATCCAGTACTCAAGGCAGAGTCTCATGAAAGCAGAAAAGAGAGGCAGAATCATCTTCCTTGAACTGCTGCTGGCCATGCTTCTTTTCATGCTATGAAATTGAATTGAATGTTAGGAAAATAGGTTGAATGTTAGGAAATATTTCTTCCCCAAAACAGTTGTCATACATTGAAACAGGCTGTCCAGTGAAATGGCGGAGTCTCCCTACCTGGAGTTACTTAAAATGCATGTGGATGTGGTACTCAGGGACATGGTTTAGTAGTGGGCTTGGCAGTGATTGGTTAACAGTTGGTCTTAGTGGTCTTAGTGATCTAAAAGTTTTTTTCCAAATTAATTTATTCCATGATTTCTTGATTCTATGATTTTTCATTCAAAGCAATTCACAACTTTAAGATGTTTCTCACTTGAAAATTAGTTACCCAGTTTGCATGCTTTTTCATGCCAGTACTATACATAGAATTGCATACTAGTAATGCCCACATATACCATGTTGACCACAAAGCAGACAAAGCACTTTCCTGTTCACTAAAATATATGGAATCCAAAGCCAGGATTTGCTTTTCTGAGTCCTGTATATGATATGTCAATTTATTATCATTGAAGCTCTATGTTACCCTGAAATGACTCTCTTAAAATCACATGTAGTGGCTTGTTGACTTGTTTACACAAGAAAGATATTGTGCCATTTTTAAGTGTAGTTTACAAATTTAAGATATGAAGTGAGGTGTTGATTCATATTTAAATGCTAGAAGATCAAACCATGTAAACGGCCTTGGTAAATATTTTAGACATATTAAGAAATCAAAAAGGGAGAAAGAAGACAAGTACTGACAACTGGTAGGAGCTTTTATACTACACTCAACATGTATTTGAATATCTTTCACAGTTTCTATGCTAATAAACCACCAGTTAGTTGTTAATATTATAAATTATTCTTTATGAACATGAAGAAAGAAAAGCACTTCAGATTTGTCAAATTGATTTATATGTGAGTTATGATTAGACAGGGAAGTACTGCTGCTGTATTACTGGAAGGACCCAAGCAAGAAATGCATTTATGATTAAATTCCTGGTCATACAGTCAGTCTTCAATGTGTTATACCAGTATTTAAAAGACTAATTTTTTCATACATCTTCTGTGTTTCTAGTTGTCTCCCACAGACTTTCCAAACCTCCTGGGTTTTGTCATGGTAACAGCTTAATTTATCTCAATTCAGCCCGTGTGATGAAAATTTGTCAGAGAACTCTCTACAGTGCCCCCAGACATTTGTTTGCTTTGGTATTCTGAGTTTATACCTGACAACACAGGAAAATTTCAAGTTCCTTTTTTGACTTACCAAACTGAATTAATAAGAAAATTGGTTACAATGGCCATTGTGAAATAATTTTGCCCCATTTCCTTCTTAGATTTGTTAGTATAAGGCCTATCATGGCACTTAGAACAGTACTTTGAAGTAAAAGTTTTCAATATTTTCTTGCTCAACAGACAAGAGATGGACTTCAGCATTCATTAAAAGCATACTGGAATAAGGAGATACCAGCTAAGCACAACAAATGTCCAGCTCCATTCTAAACTAAACTCAGCTTGGGAAGGTGTAGCTGGCAAACTGGGGGAAAATTAATATTTTCAGTATGCCTTCAGTGTGCAACATCTGCAACAGACTTTGTTGTTAAATTTTGCACTGAATTACACCTAAGTCTGTATTTTAATTTTGCATAATACTACTGGAAAATACTTTAATAAAATATTTATGAACAAAGCCATTTTAAGAATTTATATTTGCGGGAGATGTAGCTAGTCCAGCTGTTCCAGCAATATTTTCCATGCAAAAAACTGACTTTTAAAATGGAGTGAGCTCTTTGCCATTACAGAACTGGGCTGTTGGCAATACTTATTTGAATTATTTAATTAAGAATTAATGGAAAAAAACTGATTTTTGGCCAAGATTGCTGTTCACTAGTGAAAGCCAACTGAACCTTACTATTCTTACCATGATGGTTTTGTACAAGAATATCACTTCTACAGAGTACTTTTGTCTTTATTTTGACGGTGCCCACTGTCTGATGTGCAACAAAACCCTGACAGATCTAAAGAAAGAAAAAGTTAGCAATTGCTTCTATGTGTATTCATGAGAATGCAGATTACAAAAGCTTTCTGTGGTCTCTGTTATCTGCTGTGCTTTCACAAGCAGCTTCTTCAGAGAAGAAATTCAGGCAAATTATTGCAGCTGAAGTTTTTTCACTGACACAAACACACACTAGACTTGATAAAAATCCTCACCTCTAGTCACCTTATTCCTTTTATCTTGGAAGACACTCATTAGTTTCTGCCTCAATGACAGCTCGGTCAAAGCTGATCCAAAGTCCAAGAAAAATATTCAGCCTGGATGGAGATGAGAAATCTGGTCAAAATTTGCAAACAAAAAAGAGCAAAATGTGTCATCTTACTTGATATAAAATGTTGTCCCACTCAGTACTTAGCACAGATGCTGCCTGGGTGAGTCATTTGTGCAATATACTATAAACACAAATCAGTTCGTTTCTTGGAAAACACAGAGTGGAACTTGAGCTTGCTCATATTCACAGAGCTATTCCATTTCTATTCTGAAAGTTTGGTCTGTATGAGGTTAGCAGAATTAGGACCAAATTATAAAAGAGTTGGTTTGTTATTAAAGTTTGTCTTCTGTTATCTACACAGATATGAAGCACATGCCAAATTATTTTAAAAATATTGGATATGTCTTTTAATTAAAATTTGTTGTGAGTCTTTTTCTGCTCACTTTTCTAGGCTTTGATTCAGCAAAGCACTTAAACATGTGCCTGGTCTCAATCCCATCAAGTAGTCTCATGGTAGCCAAGTGAAACAAGCATATGGTAATGAATGTGTTTAAGAGGACACATGCAATTGTTTTGCCTATAAGCACACAGGATAGAGGTAATTATGTATCAATTTCTTTTTTAATGCATGATGTTCTTCTGTTTTCTATCTTCCTTAGGTTCTTTAATAATCTATTTAAAAATAACATATCCAAGTATGTTACAGAAATATGCGATCAGAATGCTGCCAAGTCAATTTTAATTAAAAAGAGGAATTTTTATGTTCAGCTGAAAACAAGACACTTGAATTTGTTGATAGTTTAATATTATTTGTAAACAGTTGATTCTGAAATTTGTACATATACTTAACAAGTTGTGCATTATAAATTTGGAATGGTTTGGGGTTTTTTATTAAATATTAATTAGCTCTGCTAAATGGCTTGGAAAAAATCAGCAGACATCTTTATTCACTGCTTAAATCTTTGTGATAACAAACTAGATATTTCTAATTTTTAGCAAGAATGACTGAGACTTTTGGAGTATCAAAACATTATTTTTCATTATATGGATAGAGCTTCTGAATGGTTGCTTCCACAAAAAATTAGCTCCCATTTTGTCCCATTTACTTACAGAATTTCTCAGTCACAAAAACTGTAATGCCACAGCTCCCTTGCCCTCCAACAAAAACTGCTAAAACCTCAGCATTTTACAAGATTTCAAAGTTATTTAATTCTGTATATGTAGAAAATTCACAACTTTTCCCCCCTAGGGTTACTATACACGCTGGGACAACATTACATATTCTGTGTTGAATTTGTGTCAACTTCAGAGTGAAATCCATGCACATTGTGGGTTTTGCCCCACTGAGCATTAGAATCTGTCCATGGTATTACCAGGGTCTGATCTTTTGAGCTTTGAGCTTTCTCAGTGATGAAGACTTAACTCATTTTCACTCCAAGGCAGCACCTTGCTTTAGATCAGTGGAGAAACCACCAACTTGGGTGGAAGTTGGCCTCTTGTAAAAAGAAGCATTTAGTCTCCTTGAAGAAGGGTCTCTGGATTTGGAATTTGCTGTACCAACACTTGACTGAAACATCTGAGTATCTTTAGGGTGTGTTTTCTGTGCAAACAGCTGGTATGTATTTATCTGTGCATGTATGAGAGTGCATGTTCAGTTGCTGCAGAACAAAAGGGTGGTTTAGATTCTTTGAGTTTAGGAATGCAGAACTTTGAATCATGCTAGTGTTTTTTAGGTCTAAATAAAGTTTTTACAAAATTATTAAATTTTATTGAGGTGACTGGGGCCTTTCTAGTATTTTAAACTACCAAACAGACAGAAAACAAATGCTAAAGCTTTCTCTGATTTCAGATCATCACATATTCTCATTTCTACCCAATATAACTGCAATCCCTTTCTGCAAAGTTAACATTATAATATAGCTCACAGAATTAATGTTTTAAAAATAATTCTATAAATGGTGTATGCTATATTTACTATAGAAATTGAAATTTCAAACATTTCTGAATCCCCCAAACCCTCACATTATGTATTGTCTTTTTGTTAGGTTGAAATACTGGAGACCATTTTCTAATATGCTATGAATGAGAAATATTCCTGGTGAAATAAGATTACTATACTTACTATACTAGATTTGCCTTCAGACTTGGAGAATAGATTGCTGCTAAACATAGTGAAGGTCAGAACTGAAATGAGAGTATTTTGTTTCATATAGGTTGATACCAACTCCTAGAAGTGTCACTTAATTGGCCACTGTTGAGGGTATGGATAATGAATCAATGGCATTGCTACAACAGTGGAGAGCAGCAGGTAAGAGTGAGGGGGTAGGAAATCTACACTATTTTAGTATCTTGAAGTTGGTTGCTAAGCACTAGCATGATGTGTAGAGTGTATTCAATGCCATTCTGAGCAGAAAAAGAAATAAGAAATTGCATATTAAAGAAAATGCAGCTGCTGTTTATAGAGTCACAATTATTGGAGATGATTTAAGATATGATATTTATTAGAGCTTGCTCAAAAAAAGTGGATTGCAAAATAAAGAAAAGAGCTCCTTTTATTAGTATATTTTAGCCTTCAGCAGTTCTATGAGTCTATGGTTGGAGTAAAGGGTAGTGGTAGAAATAGTGAACATAGTTATTTGGTGTTTAAATAAAAGCCCTTGCTCAGGATTTGTAAGTGGTTCTCTTTTAGAGAAAGTCAGCCAGCAGTTATCCTGGCTTGGGACAGACTCTTCAGGTACCTATAGTTTTGGAAAATCCAGAAAAGCAGTGTCATGATTGCCACTTTAAAGGAGAATAGGAAGCAAGTATTCACTTTTTTTCACAGCACAGGAACTAACAGACATGAAATTAAATTATGGGGTAGCAGGCTTCAAGCAAACAAAATAAGTTAATTTTGTGCGATATTCATAATTAACTTGTCCAACCTACTGCCACATGGTACTAGCAATGCCAGAGGCATTGATGAGTTCAAAAAGTAATAAAAGAAATTCAGAAAATAAAATCCCATTAAAACCTATTAAAAAAAGTACTTCTGAGTCTGCAATGACCTAATTCACAGACTGGGAGTTTATCTGAGAACTATCACTTATGCTTGCCTCATGCTTATTTTATTTATTTGGGTTTTTTTAGCTCACGTCACACAGCCTCCTGGACTAGGTGAAACTCTGATTTGACTGGGCATAACCACTCATATTTTCTTACAAATTCTAAAAGTCTCTATGTTAACTTATGACATGATGGGACAAAATTTCTGTTCAGGTTTGTTCTTGACTGATATTGCTCTAATACTGCAATATGATTTTATAGACCCCCTTGTTAATCCTTCAGACATGGATTTAAGAAGCTCACAAGAATATGAATCAGAACAATACAAATTTTATCTTCTTTATGGGTCCATTATATGGTGGATCCAGCAAAAGTCTTTCTGTATAAAGCAAGCAAATGAAATGCAGACTTCTGCTGTTGCACCACATGGGTACCCTTAAAATATCACTTGAATAGGTAACAGAAAATATTTCGACAGTCACAGATTACTTCCATTGGAAAAGCAGCACTTGATCCAAGCTAAGACTTTAGTTCAGAACTAAACTCCTCTAGATAGGAAAAAACTAAGCCAAATATAAAGGAGAACAGCAAAATTCAGTTAATTCCACAAGGTAAGAATTAAAGGAATTATTATATTTGTATGATTTTGTTTCTTAATTTGCATGGTGATGTAGCTCTGTCAGTGAGTACTATGGGTAAGTGACCAAAAAGCCCTGCTTACCGTCTGTTCTGCCTCTTCCTTGATGAATTTATACATGCAGGAAAAGTGTAGACTTGTCAGAACAGTAATGCTACTATTCTTTCCCATGTCCCAAGTCTAAAATTCCAGCAAAAGTGCCCAGGAATTTCACAAGATAGGATTTTGGCTTTAACCATCTCAGTTTGTTAGTATTATAGTTGAATTGTAATTTTTTCAAAAAATGTGTAACACAAACTATTACCAAATGGAAAAAAAAATAGTAACCTGGGTATTGTTGGTACTCTAGAGCACACTCACTAGTTTTTCCTTACAGGCTAGTCATTTTGAGTTTCTACAATATATTTTCACTAAGCACACCTATTACTGCTGAATCGGTCTTTGATGTTACTGGAATACTTCACATTAAATGAGTTAAAGTTTCAAAGCTGTAGTTACCTGTGGAGACTGGTACAATTCATTTCATACATTTACTGCTCATTAGCACGTGTATGAAGCAGTTTCTTGCACCTTGTATATCTGTAATGAATATTAAACCATCTCATCTACTCATAATAATATAATGGCTCCTGTGATGACAGACTCTGTTTGCACAGGAAGCAGATGTTGATGTTTACCTAGATGTAATTTGCAATGATGAGTGGTAGTGAGCTGAGATTTATCCTGCCAGAACAATTCAGTCTATGTTAAGCTTCTGCAAAATCTTTTATATGCCATTGTGGTCTCTTAGGTCATTATATATATATATATATATTTTATCTCAGTGAATAATTGTGAATCTATATCAAGATATTAAATTATGCATATAAGAAAACTATTTATTTAAAGATATATTTACTACGTCTCTGAAATGTAATGTCAAGGAAAAATTCTAGGTAAACTCCAACCAAAGATGAAAATAGCATTTGTTGGGGTCATAAATGGATTTCTGACAAATAAATATGGTAGGAATTATTCAGAGAGGGTGCCAGTAGCTAGAAAATGAAATCCGTAACTCATAAGGTTGAAATAAAAAACATTTATTTTAGTAGAGGAGTGCCATACACTACAGTGAATTACAAAAGGATGATATGAATTCTCCATCATTTAGAGCCTTTAAATCTGGGCTGGAAATCTTTCGAAAGATAATGATGGATGACTTTTTTTCTAATCTGTGTTATCCCAGAGATAAAAAAGGGATTTCTTTTGGTTTTAGTATCTGTAAAATCTATGCTATAATGAAATACAATCAGATAACCACATGTATTTTACTTATGAATTCGATCTAAATTTTTTTGCTTTTGGACATAATTTGCAACTTTAGACAAATAATGTCTCAGGAATTCCATTTTAAATTTGGAGCTGTTCTTCCCTATATTCAGTTCTTTTGTCATCTCTTTCTAATCTCAAAACATGTCTTCTCATCATCATGCTTACATTTGTAGTGAAGACTGTTATGTTGGGAACATAACAGTCTTTCTTGATGAACAATAATTTGTTCTATGAGTTTCAGGCCCACTTCTCTGAATCTCCTTTCTTGTTGTCGGCATATTGCAGGTATTTGCTTTTTGTCACTTCTTGCAACCGTGAAATTAGGTCTTCATGAAATTAATAGTCACATATAAATCTATAACTGTAATGATCATATCAGTGCTATATACAGAGAGCTTCAAAAGTCACCACTCATATCTGCAAATATTTTGTGTTGAACAGAAAAATGTGGAAGGCATGTCCAGAAGCAATCTTTTCCTTTGTTGTTTCCTAAATCCTCCCATTGGCTCCAGACACAATAAACCCAGAGAAAATACAGATCTTCTGTCTCTCTTTATTTTCATCAAAGTGGATGTGGTACTGCTTGGCTGAAAGTGGTATTCTAAATTTTAATCAGTTGCAGTTACAGTGGAATTAGTCACATTTTTGTCCCAAATTTTGGGGTTCCTTGTAGAATCATAGTTTTCTAAACCTGAAAATAATTATTCCACACTTCAATGTGAATAAAGATTTTGGTCTGATCACTTGCAGAAAAGTGGCCTTAAAATTTCTGCTTCAAGGCCATTTGGAATGATCTGGAATGCCACATGCATTTGTAACCGCATCTATTTATTTTTTTGTCTTTTGGAAAAACAGCACCTTTCCACTCTCTAAGGTCTTCCTTTGGGGGCTCTTTTGAAATTCACTCTCTGTTTTCTTTTGCTAATTTTGTCCTGCTGCATCTCTTCTGTATCCTGAAAATGCCTTTTCCTCCTTGACATTTAGACTCTTCAAGTATTTATAGATTGTTACCATGTCCCCCTTTAGTCATTTCTTAGACAAACTATGCATATTTAGCACTTGCAATCAATCCTCATACATCAATCACTCCAGAAGTCTAATCATTTTTTGCAGCTTTCTTCAGATCTTCCTCCAATATGTGAATATCTTTCTAATAAGATGCCTAAAATTAAATACAATGGGTCATGTCTGCAGCTCATGTAAATCAGTGTGACTGTGCTGAAGACTCTGTTGATTCATGCTAGCTGAAGAGCAACATTTCTAGTGCAAAGATATCAAAACCTTATATATTTTATGAAGTGAGCCTGAAACCATACAGAGCTTTTTTTCATAGTAAAGCTTCTTTGAATTAATTTCCATCACTTAGCTACACTTTTGAATAGAGAATTTCCAGTTTTCTCCCTTTAAAACATCAAAATAATCTGAATTTTTGTATTTTTATTAGTTCTCGGGTTGGCTGTTGATGTTCTCTGCCCCGAGATGCGTAGGATGTCTCTGCTTCAGCCCGCGCAACTGAAGAACAACTCTGGACTCTTCACTTTTTTGTCTTCAGGTTGTTTATTAGTTCTTATCTATAAAATTTTCTTTCTTCCTAGCCGAGATCTGCTCAGCAAGGCAGCCACAAGCACTCTGACCGCCCCTGAGGTGGTATCGTCTTTTTATACTACAAACTACGTACGTCATATTTACTCTTAATTCCCAATACCTATCACCTATGTTAGACAGTGCACTTCTACCCTAAACCAATCCCAAAGTGCCAACATCACAGCAGAAAATGGAGGATAAGAAGAAGAAAGAAGAAGGACCAGACACGCCCTGATTCCCCCATCCTGTCCCCATAATCCCTGTACCAAAACCCTAAAATCTACATTTTCACCCTGTGAATACTTTATTATTACACTATTCAAACCTGTGTGACTTTCACGTCTTCATACAAAGCTGGCAACTCACTGCAAGGGTCAAAATCAAGTCTCCAAGTGTTCTGGGCAGCATGCCAGGGTCTCCAAGCCCCCCGACGGGGTTCTTGGCAACTCTGGACATCCAAAGGGATGTGCTGAGTTCCCACAATTAGTGTTTTGAGGAGCTCCTTCAGCCTCCCTGACGTACTTCCTTTCCATCCTTGGCACAGCCATGTGTCCCAGACTCTAACTGGAGGTCTCTGCTCACAGACCGTGGCCACACAGAGGTGGTGCAGGTTTAGAGTGGCTGTGGGAAGGATGGTTCTAGCCCAGAAGGGAACAAGCATCAAGGGCTGGCATCCTCCCAAAGCATATTTCCTATGTGGAGAGAAAGATAATAATCCACCTTGCAGCAGCTTATCTACCTTTGGAGTCCTCTTTGTCACTCTACTGGCTCCATCAAACATCCATCCCTCATCACGTTCATTCCAAAATCAGATTTTTGTGTCATTATAATCCAACAAAGGTTGTGCAGACTCAGAGAAATATATGCTTATTTTTTTAAACTTTTTTTTTTTGAAGTAGCTATGGCTAGAGGGCAAAAGTAGCAGCCCTAATTGGGCTACTAATAGCTCTAGGCCTCAGGTATTGTCAATGGAGATGAATATACTTTTTTTCTGGATAATTAATACAGCATCAAATTGGTGGAACAAATTAGCACTGAAAATAAGTAAAAATTAAATTTATAAATAACTTACAAAATAGGGTATTACTTCTAGCTGCAAAATGGTAACTTTCCATTAGAAATACTGTAGAAGTGCTGTCATAATTAAATTTCACAGGATTCATCTCGTGTAATATATTAAAAATACACACACATAGAGTTAGTGAAGAAGCCTATTTCACTATGTCACTATAGTCAATTCTGTCCTGAATTGACTCCGTTTAGGGAGAGAGGCATGGATTACTGTTATCTCTGGACCATTATTTTCCACAGTACTGAATTTATATATATATATTTTTTTTTCCACTAATGTGCAATACAACTGGCCATACTTTGGAGAAATCAGTTTCTTGGCAAATGCTTTGTGGGTGAGGTGGCACTTGGTTTCAAACCAAGACAGCATCTTCTTCAGACAGGACATTGTTCAGACTAAAACTTCTTTATTTGAAAAAATACAGAAACCAGGCCACTTTTTAATTGATAATAATAAAGGAAACCTATTGACTTATTGCTGTTTTAGAAACTATTTTGCATATGTGTTCCCCCCCCCCCCGTTTTTTTTTTTTTTTCAATTTACACAAATTTCTCTAGTCTTGTCATTTTAAGTGACTGTTTTCTGCTTGATTTCCTTCAGAACCATTTAGTACAACTTCTATGCCACAGACTTATAATTCCACAGGGAGGAGTAAAACAAATGCCATCTAAGCTATAAACTATATGCCAACAAATCTTTCCATCCAATACTGAAGGAGTCCTGTGATAACATAGAAGTCACACGTATTTTTTCAAATAATTAGGGTCACAAAATTAGGATGAAGGGGATTAGTATTTGTTATATTTATATGTGTATATATATATATATACATCTATATATATATATGGTAGTATATATACATATATATGTGTATATATACATATATACTAGTATATATATGCATATATATGTTATACCTATATATATATATATCTACAGAAAGGGAAAAATCAAAGCTTTCATGACATGATATATATATTAGCATTGTGTTTCACCACAGAGAAGTATAGAGATAAACACATTTTGAAATTTCCCTCAGCATTAATCAGCATATGATCATGGTTCAAGTAGATTAGACTTTCAGATGCTGAGTAGGCTTCTGAGATAGACTGTCAACCAATTATAAAAAACTATGGAAATAGAAATTTGTCATAGAAAACAATGAGGTAATCTGCTGGGCTTGTTCCCCCTTAGGATACTCTTGTTGTGTGTGGTACTTCCCTAACTACTTCTCACAAATTCTTTACAACAAATATAGGGATTCATACTGCACTCTAACTGTAGATTACAACTAGGTCTCTGTTTCTGACTTTGTACACCTCTTAAATGTTTTGCAAGGAGTGGTGTGAAGGGAGTACAAAATATTGATTCATGAGGTATGGTAAAGTAGCAAGCTAATATTGAGTTGCCTCCTCTCTTCCTTGAAAGCTCAAGGCTGCATTCTCAGAGGATTTATTGTGACTGACTTAGAAAAACAGAGGTTGCTCCAGTCACTGATGGTAAACTAGTAGCTACATATACCTATTTTACATCCATGACTCCTTGTCACAGTAGACAAAACAGATATTTTTGGTTCTAAGAATGAAGGAATGAAACTGAACTGTGCTTCCTGTTGGAACTTGCTGGGAAAGGGGAGGGAAAAAAGTGGGAAGAAAGAGCAACAGTATCTGAATAGGTTATTACCATTGCCAACTGTCCATTTGCCCATGCCTACAACTGACACTGCTTTCTAGGCAATCTTAGGACATCACATTTTAGCCTGTTTGTCGCATAAACATCATTGGTATTCCATCTTTAGGATTGGGATATTAAGAAATAATCCTGTCTGCCTTGTAAAAGAGTCTGTGGAGCTTTCCTGTGAAGAGAAGCAAAGGAATTCTGGGACTGATAGCGTCACTTGGTAATTGACTGACAATAAAATGGTCAATGAAATACAAAATACTGCTCAACGGGAAAAGTAATCATATCTATGCAGATACAAATATGATTGCAAAATTTGTTACGATCGAAGGACTCACAAAATTGCTATGATGGTTCTTTGAAGAGAGCTTAATGCCCAGTAAGCTCAGAAAGGCAAAATGTGATACTAGAAGTTGTTAGGGAAGGAAGGTAGAACGAAGCAGAAAACATCATTAAGGGAGCATATAAATCACTACGACGTTCATATTTTTTAGTAATATAGTGCATTCTAATAGTCTCATCTAAAAAGTATTAGGCAGAAATAGAAAAGCAGAAACAAATGTGACAAGGATGAGCAACAGCGCAGAACAGCTCTGTTTTTAAGGGAGATTAAACAGAATAAGACTTCCAGTTTGGAAAAGCTGTGATATGGTAAAAGTTTATAAAATCAGGAATGATGATCAATCATTAGCTCTCAAAGAGGGCAAGATGATATTTTTCAAGCAAGTGATATTTTTCAAGCAGCAGGTTTAAAACAAGTGAAGAACTTTTTTAATATGATTGCAATTAAAATGTGGAACTCATTGCCACAGGATATTATGAAGACCAAAGGTAGAAACGGATTCAGACAAATTTACAGGAAGACTAAAAAAATCCCTCAGGGGCTGTTAAATACAAATATCTGAAGTCATGCTTGATTTAAGAATTCCTTAAACTAGTAATTATCAGATACTTATAGCTTTCAAATTTGTCTTATTCTTATGTAACTTCCTTAAGCATCTGGTGTCCACTGCTGCTCCCTCTCAGAGCACTGTTTCAGGTCATGGACTACAGTCCTTTCAGGTGCTCTCCTGTCATTGTCTGCTGAAAGAAATGCCAGTGATCAGAAGGAAAGAAGGCCAGGTAGTGTAGAACATGTTTTGGGGAGTCAGCTGACAACAACAAATTCCTCTGTTTTTCTACATGTTGCCTGCAGAGATTATGAAGGTAACTGAAGCTTTTCAGAGCTTCTGAAACTAACATTTCTGTGCTTAGAAATGATCTGCATGCTTGTGAGGCAGAGAGCATGAGTGTGTGCAGCAGCAATGTGATCTCCTCTCCTACACATGTCGTATCGATGTGATTGCAACCTCCATCTCACAGGTATACTCAGGGAACTGTTCATACACCCAATTTGATCCTTGCTTTTGGCAAACATTATTCTAAAATACGCCAGCAGCACAGATTGATTTCTTGTGAGGCACCAGTGACCAGATGAAAATTAAAATTTGTCATTCAACTGAACTTTTGGCTGTATTGGTCTGAAAACAGTTCAGGAAAATACTCTTCTGAGTGTAAGCCACGAAATAGAGAAAAATATCAAGATTTATCATACCTCACTAATGTTTCCAAATATCTCTAAATTAATAGTATTTTGTTCTATTTTAAATTCTGACACATTTTTGTGGCTTTTTAATTTATCCATTACAGTGACAGGTTTTGACTAACCAGACAAAAATTTTTCTGAATTTTTTTCCTTAATAATTTTCTAATTTTTCTGAACGGCAACTTGCAATGCTGCATTCCTGCCAAGCTTTGTCATTGATGTGTGAGCCCAGAGATTATATTGACTATGAAATTGTATCCTGCACAACTACTAGTAGTTTCTCTAGATCTTTTAAGAACTAGAAAAGTACTGAGGAACTGCCCCATAAATCCAGTATACTCTGGTCCTTCTGTAGACCAAGACAAGGCTGCAAAAGAGCATAAGACTGTAGCTTGCAGACCAAAGTTAGATTTTCCATGTAGCACTATCTGACCATTACCCTTCTATTCTGCTCATTATAATTTAAGTAAAGAACATTCCTGGTCTAAGGCTTCAAAAGGTTTCTCCTCTCTGCTTTCTCTCTTTGGATTGGTTTTTATAGTTAGTCAATAATAGCAATGCCCTTAACTACAGAGAGTGTCCATCCAGTCAAAGCACAACATGCAACAATTTGTTCTTATTTCAAAAGTATATTTTTTTTACCAAAAAAATTATAATTTCTAGTTAATATTACTTTAGGAAAGAAGTCTTCACTGAAATGTAATTTCAGGTTTTGAAGTGGGCATTATAGAAAAATAAGCAACTTCTCTACTTCCTTTTTTATTGAGAAATTTAAATTTAAAAAAAAGAAAAGAAGATATAACCTCTTACCTTTAAAAGTAATTTGTTTCATGTTGGTAAGCAGCATTTTTGCTATTACATGTTTATTCACTTCAAAGCATGACCATGCTACTTCATCTCCAAAGAACGATTTTAGCACTCTACTGTTTTAACACAGTTAAGCTGGAAGGCAGTCAAGGGATGTGAGGAAGTAATTTGTTGTACATTTAATGGTGTGAAGTATCCACCAGGGAAAACTTAAAAGATTTTTCTGTTTCCTCACAAAAGTGTCCATGAGTGAAATTCCAATTTCCTGAGTAGTTCTCTGATTAGCTTTGCACAACTCTGTCCTGTGTCAGATAATTGGCAAGAAAACAAAGATCAGGCTTTTGTTGATATTCATGAACATTACACCTTTATCATCATCCCATTGGTGACGTCTCCCGGATTTGGTATGAAGGAAGCTTCACAACTGCTGAGCTTATCTTCAGGAGCCAGTCCTGAGGTGCTCTGTAACTGCATGAGGCTGGTGCTAATCTGCTGCTTAACTCTGTTCCTGTGGGGATGCCGAGCACTGCAGCAGCTTAGCTCCAGCTCTGTGGAGCTCAGGCAGTCCCTGGGCCATGAGCTGCTGTGCATCTAAACCATCACTTACCCACTGGTCCCTCAAAGCTCCCCTTGGACCTCCATCACACAGGAGTCTGCATTAGCAGACTCTTCTGTCACCCAGGGTTAAAATGAAGAATGTCTTTCCTGCAATCCCCATCTAGTTCTTCCTTAGAAAATAAATGCAAAGCTCAACAAAGCCCTGTCTGGAGGAAGCTTTTAAGGGATGCTATGCTAGGGCTGTACTACACAATTCTCAACACACCGAGGAGTTCAGTTAATAAGACAATTCTCCTTTAAGCAATAAAACCTCTTTATTTTTTGAGAGATTTCCTGGAACTGAGGGAGCAGATTGATTTACTTGTGACCTGCACTGAATCAGGTATTGCTACTAGAGCTGACCTTCTGTCGTGAATCTGGTTTAGTATTTGCTTTCCATTAAATAGAGAAAAGCTTCCAAAGAACTCCTTGAGACATCCTTTATGAGACTTTTGTGAGTTGCTACTTGCCTTCATACACCAATATCTCTCTGTGTCATGAAGTCAATCTTATCCTTAGTTTTCCTTAAATACTTTCTGTCATAAATACAATGTTCATCACAAAAAAAAAAAGGGTGTTTTGATTATTACTAAAATAAAGCTCCTTGGATAAGTGGCTTTTCATTAAACATATTTTATTTCTGTGAGCAGTGTCTAATCATAGAAAAACCGTCACACGCACTTTTCTGCTTATAAATAGCATTTATATCACTACCATGGATGTCCTGTTTAAGAAAACAAATATGTGGGATTTTTTTTTTTTGTTTGGGCAGTAGGAATAGATGCATGGATTTGCATGCTCACAAGGCTTTTGTGTGTTGCAATGAAAAAGAAATTATTCTTGTATCAACCTGAAAAATATATTCTTAAATAAAATTCCACATGTTCAGTCTTAATGCTAAGGTATTAGGGCTTAACTAACAGTTTATTGAGTCCTCTTAGAGATTTCTTCTACAGATGTAAGCAGAAGTTATTTCAGCATTTAGAAAGAGCAGTATGTACTAAAGTGGGAGAGAGTTGGGTTTGCTATGGCTATTACTTTAACACACTTTCTGATTAATTCATTACTGCGTCATTCCTCAAAAATGAAATGACACTTCACTACAGTAGTCTGAGAAAATCCTGATAATACTTTAATCTACAGTATTTTCAGCAAACTGCTCAAGGTTTTCAGCAAAAATGTTTACCCAATGGAATTATCTTTCAAAAAAATTGCACTAAGTCTGCCTCACTGCATGTCATGCAGTACAAAATTCAATATTTTGGTCAATAACTTGGCAGCAAGATAAAATTGTATGATCTTCCACACCAGGTCAGTTCAAATCCAGTCTGCTGTGGAAACCATCCCACAGAGGAAGTGAAAGGAAAGTTTATATGAAGAAGGCAGGCTCAGTGACATTTTCTCCAGCTTGTAGTAGTCAAGAGCTTTACCAGTTTTGGAACCAAGAAAGTTATTTTTTTATATTATATTTTAAAGAGAACCAAAATCATAAGAAAGATAAAGACAGTAGAAGGATACATTTGTTCTTTAAGATGTTGAGTCCTGAGGTGTCATGGTTTGCCCCGAAACACAGGCGTCCCACTTGCCAGGGGACTTCTAATTGTTTTTTATCAAAGACTCTTTAGTTTGCACTTATCAGATGAGCAGAGAATTGTGCTTCTATCAACCCAAATAAAATGCCATGCCACAAAAAAGCAGTTGAGAATTATTTTTATCCTCCCCCATCCTACCTGTCTACCTCTGTGTCTGAGATCGTTATCTGGTGTACTGCAGTGCCGGTGTTCTATCACTCTGGAGATTCTCAAGGAAGAGTGAAATCCCTCAGGAGAGAGATAATGGTCACCATAACTGCAGTGTTTATGGCTGTTTCTCAGATTCAGTAGCATCAGACGGCTGTGTGTGAGGTAAGTGATGCAGTCCAGTGTCACTGGGGAGCCATATGACATTGCAATGACTTCTGAAAAGTCCCCCTAGGCTGGCTGTTAGTTCCCTAACAAAATAATGCTACTACTCAACAGCACCTAAGGGTCTCCTTTTCTATTGAAATGCTGAAAGAGAAAACAAAGAAGTGAAGGACCTGCATTTTGTAGTTTATAGTATTTGTTTAGTTCTAACACAAGATAGCTGTACTGAGGGGAAAGAATAAAGAAGCCAGTGGTACTGTGAAAATGAGAGAGGCAAAAAGGGAGATTGTGGCAAGCACTGAGCCAGAGGCTGTAATCAATTAGCTGATTGCTGAACTTCAGTCCCCTACATTACATCTGCCAGCAGCAGTGAAAGATGTACAGCTGAAAATTCCTCCTCACAAAAATACAAAGCCTGTGGAACTCTAGTCATAAGTACTTTAAAAGGAAAGGGTCTGCTCTAGTATAGATTTGATCACCTTGATAATCAGCAGCCTTTCAGTAGTATTCATTTATAAATAGAAGATCCTTGGAATAGAGAGATGTGAATGCTGTATGTCTGATGTAATAAAGCTCAAACTAATCTCCAGTATTTTATTAAGAAATCATTAGACTGAACTGCTTCAGGTGAAATCTTTCTCCATTGAAGTTAGCAGCAAAATTCCCTCCAACTTCTGACAGCAAGAAATAAAACCTTTTCAAGGCAGTTATTAAGCTGCAGAACAGCTAAAAGGTAAGGAATTAATTTTTCTTAAATGGAAATCTATATCTATCTCACAAACATAACTAGAGAAGAGATTCTATTGATTTTTACCTGATTTGTTATATTTACTGGTATAAAAAGTCTTTGAGAGTCCTTTTTTATTTTCTGGCAATAACTACCTATGATTTTTTTTAATTGTACTTTAGAAAAGGTGATTTTAAAAACAAAAAGATAATCTTCCCACAAACAACTGGGTAAGTAACTCAACTTTCACTGCAGCAAACTGAAAAATCCTACCTAGTATGTTGCAATGAGCAGTGCTTGGGAAGAGTCCTTTGGCAAGTGTTTCTGACTCAGAGTTTAGAGAGATATGTCTATTTTCAATGTTCTCAGCAAGTTATTCCAGTGCTGGCTGGGCCTAGTCTGATTACTGGGGATGTAGTCTCTGTTATGAATTCTATCTGTCTTTTTGCTACACTTATATGACTCTTTAAAGTAAATTTAGAAAACACTTTAAAAAGAGCATTTTCAAAAGAGACAGGCAAACAACAGACTATCATCATAAATATTCAAACAATTTGTGATCATATGGCAAAATTATACTGATGTCAGGATTTGAGGATAGGAAGGCATTTTAGCTTTGTGTACTTCCTTTGGGAAAAGATGTGAACTGTCCACAAAGTCCTTTCAATGACCTAGTGACAGTCACAAATGTAGATGGCAAACAGCTCAAGTGAAAGAAAGACTTTCCTTGTTGTAATGACTAGGGAAGAATTGGTCAAGAACATAAAGGTAAAAGGCAAGAGTGAGTGAGAAAGCCATGCAATAATTGTTCATGAGACATATGAAAGGCAAAGAAAAGAACAGCAAAATAAAGGTGTCAGATTTCAGGAAAGTTGGCTTCAGTAAACAAGAATTGTCCTGTAAAAAAATCAAAAATTCAAGAAATGTAGGAATTACTTAAGGGAGCAATATCAAGGGTACAAATCCAAACTAACCCAGAACAGATAATATAAGATTTGCTAAATTTTGACCTTTTTGAGCAGCATCTGGAAAGGTGAAGCTGGGTCACTTCCTTAAGGTAGGGAAGCATTGCATAAATGTGATGCCACAGACACAAAAATTATGAAGGCACACAATAGATTCCAGTCCCAAAGGCCATGATAATGATAAAAATAATTCTTTCATCACATTAAAAAAAGGACAAAATGAAATTAAATAGCAGTTTAAAAAATAAAAAAAAGAAAAGAAAGCCACTCTAGAGATGATTGACATTTTTTTTAATACTTTTTCTGAATCACTCCTATTTATAAGGGTGAGAGATATTTCAATATAACAGCAATAAGTAACAATGGAGAAAATTGAAGACCAAGGCTCTAAGTGGGAAGGAACAGGTTAAATACCTATTACTGAGTTAGATGTTTTCAATTAGCTGTGATGCTGTGATACTTGAAGAATAAGCTGATGAAATATCAAAGATGATTAAAGTAGCTTTAAAAGTCAAAGACAATAGGTAATGATCAAGAATGAATGCAATAGTGATCTTTGAAAGGAATGTGAAACAATTTTAGGAAATTAAATATACTTTAGTTCCTGGAAGAATGCTAGAACAAATAAACTATTTGTAAGCATCTAAAAAAACCCCAAGGAAATTAGTCACTGTCGATATGGATTTGTCAAAACAAAATTGTATCAGAATAATCTAATTTCCTTCTGTGAGAGAGTAACTGTGGAGGATAGAAAAGAAGCAGCAGATGTCACACATAGCTTTTAACACTGCCTTGTAATATTCTCACAATTAAGCCAAGTAAGTCTGTTCCAAACAAAACTATAGAAAGCGGGCAGAGAAAGACTTGAATCACTTTCCTGATAAATTGTTTGCCAATAGTTCATGTCAAATTGGAATGATTCTGTGAAGTAGTGAATGGTTCGGGCTCTTTTATTTTCCTTCAAGACTGGGGAGAAGAAATTGACATACTAAACCTGCTGGAAGAATCATAGGGTACAACAAATTGGTTGACCTTCCCAGATCTGTAACATTTGTATTCCTATCCACATATTTATCTCTAGTTCAGAGCACTATTTCCTTGTATATATTAAGCAGAGAAGTAAGTATACTCACACTTTGGCTGTATTAAATGCACAGGGTCACAAAACCATGTTGGGTTTCCTATGAAATGTTTGTTACTTTTGTATCGATCATAACTTCCATTAAAAAATTGGCCTGTTATAAAAGTTCTCTTTAAAAATCATCATAGCCCCTTAAAAAAATTAAATAAGCTGTAATAATTTGAGCATTTTTGAAAAGTAACAAAATTATTAATATTTCAGTTGGTTTTGACAATGAACAGTTCTATACCCAAAAAGAATATGAATAGATTATTTTTCATCTTTTCTACCCCATACAATTTGGCTAGATATGTGAATAATATTGTTCATTTTCCTTCCTGAATGAAGAAGCAAAAACTTTCAGAATTAAGTGAGAATCTTTAGAATAATGCTTCTCACTTTAATTAGCAGCATTCATAATTTGAAATGTTGTTTTTCATTTCCATCTTCATTATCTACTTAGAAGTCGCTGCTCCTATAAATATTTTTCAAATTGCATGAGGGAAGATAAAACATGCAAAGAATGCCAGGAAAAAAAAAACCTGCAATTTTTTTTTGAAAGGCATTTTCAATTTTGGAAACCAATTAGCATATTATTTTTGTATTATTTTTCTGCTTTATAGCTTGCAAAGTTTGCATTGCCCGCCAATAGGTGGCACTAATAATTTCTTCATTATCTCAGTGGTTGTTCTGTTGTCTTTCAACATTGATGGAGTTATAACCTAGTCTATCTTCCATTTCAATAATCTTTGTTTGATTTTGATTTATATTTTATATTTAACCAGAAAATTTTTAATAAAAATACAAGTGCTAGATATTCAAGTAAATATTAAGTTTATGGACCCAGTACATATACATAAATAAACTCTAAACAGATAGAGGTTTTTGCCTGAGGGATCAAATATTAATGTGCTCAAAAAACCAAAGCTGCAAATTGCTGATGCACAGCATCTGAAGGGTACATTTAACAATGAAATAAAATGGATAGAGTATATAACTGCAATACAACATTCACATTTCTCACTTTCATTTAATTTATTTCTTGGAGAAAGATTTCAAATGTTGTTTTTAGAATAGTTGAAGTAAATATCATCATGCAATCTGAATCATTATGATTTACCGGGCTACAGATGTCTATGACCAATGCTTGATTTCTGGGCACCTGCAATTACCTGTCCTTTACCTGTGAGTTCTGATTTCTTTATTACCCTCTCTTTCAGCTTTGGGGTGGCACCATCATACTACAAGAAGTGAAAGGCTAGAGCGAAGAAGAGCTGGTTGGCTGAGTTTCCCATGCAACTCCAAGAAGAGTCAAGCCTCCTGTAGCTCACCAGGGACAAAAGCATACATGCAAAGTTTTCAAAAGAGCATAAGCTGCAGTGAAAGCTGGATGCTACCAGCACTAGGTACTTCTCTTCCTTTCCATCTGAGTAAAACTCACGGTATGACATGCTTTCAACATCCTGTCAGGATCTGCTAAGTTCTTGTTTGAGCCAGCCTTTGCAGATGTGCTGCACAAGGTCTTTTTTTGGCTTCTGCTGTGTTGCAGACCCAAAATATACCTGTTGTGCTCAACAGACACTGCAAAAACCATTGTCACTTCAAAGCAGATCTCATTTCTGATAGCAAGGAGATGAGGCCAGTTATTTCAGGAATACAACTTTCAGATCTCAGATTTCATGATTTCTCCAAAAATTTAGTTGAGTCAATTTTTGTCTTTTACACTGTACACTAAAAATCTGCTTTTTTTTTTTGGAAGACTCTTCCCACACCAGCTGTCTTCTGCCATATCACTGCAGCACTGGCTGTGGTAGGCATGCTGGGATGGGAAAGGGATGTCAAATAGAGAGGAGACAGATATGCACATAGGAGAACTGAACTTATCAATAGTATCTGGCAATTAAAGGCATCTTAGACACACCCAATGATTACAGGAAGGTGGATGTTTCTTCCATCTTTCACTGTGTGATGAGTGTATGCTTTGAAATTTCTGGTAGGAAAGAAAGGTGGCAGCAATAAAGTTAGCACACAAACACCATCTGTGAAAGCCAGAAAACATCTATAGATCCTCTGCATGCTAGAGGCTTATTGCAGCATGCATGAGAAGGGATAGAAAAAACCCAGAAAGAGGAAGGAGAGAGGGAAATACAGAGTAAGCCTTCTCCCACTCCCCCCAAAAAATGCATGATAAAGCTGAGAAGTAAATATGAATTAAAAAATACTGTACAGACCATCTTAACACAGATATGTTACTGCCATACAAATCATATGCATTTTCCATGTTGTGTAGATCAAATGAATTATTGCCAATTAACACAAAGCTTCAGCCTGAGGCACTATCCATGCATATATAAAAACTACATCTATCCTGGAGACACAATTTAAATAGAAAACCTCCTAGATTATTTGTAATAAGGTTGCACTCCAGACAAGGGGGGGAATATGCTGTGAGTCAGGAGAATTTTGCTGGAAATCTGTGAAACACATCTATTGCCTACAGAAATGAGCAACTAATAAACCCCTCCAGCTCATGCTCTTTGCTTAGTACCAATCTTTAAGTCAGTTCCCTGGATTCCTCTGCCTCTGCCTAATAAACATCACTTAACATTTCTATTTTCTTCCCACTGTGCTCTACTCCCAGTACACAATAGTGGGAAACATTGAATTTACATGGGTATACAAAGACAGGGTAATCTCAGGCGCTAAGATGAAACATTGGTAGTCCCATCCTAAGTTTCCATTTCACCCAACTGCAATGACTCCAGCTCTCTTGGACATTTCTCTTCCCAGGGCCACTCACTTCTCCTCCTGTGCTCTGCAATATCAGTAAAGAAAACTGTACTACAAGGTCATCTCTCGTGCTGTTGGTTATCACAAAGTTCTCAGTGGAGATGGTCATTGAGGAGGCTTTCCTAAGCATGTACTTGTTCCCATAACCAGAACAGTTCTACAGTTCTCCCTTCCCTTTTTTTTTTTTTTCCTTTTCTCATTACCCTCCACTCTGCTGGTTTATACTTTATATATCCTCTAAAGACCTCTCAGAGTGTAAATTGATTGCTGTTGGGGAATGAAAAGTGCCCGTGAATGGAAAATCCTACTTTCTGCTCTTTCTAGTAGACAATAGCAGAGAGTATTTGTCTCTGGAGACTTCTTTTTATTTATTGATAGAAAGTATCCATCTCATTTCACCATTTCCATGTCTGAACCTTCACTTGTATTTTTCATTTTGAGCATTTCATATGCATGCTGTTAACTGTGGATTGCAGTCTTATATGGTTTTATCCCTGTAATGCCCTGATGAATTGGGAAATGTCACTGTACTGACTTTATGGGGAAGACATTAAGCATCAATACATTGTGAGCTCAGGCTTGTGAAAAAGCCATTCATCACAAATGTGCCAGTTCTCTATAGGCATATGCAAAGCTTGTCCCAAATGCAGGATAACTCAGATCTGGCTTTTCCTGGGGTGGTTCTGTAACACACAAAAATAACAGAAAGAAATGAAATGTTACCTTTTACTATATACTAAGTTAATTACTACCCATTGTTTTTGACTTAATTTTTAAAACATTCTACCCTGGTTTTTTACTAATTGTCCCAAATTTACAATGAAAAATGTAGCAATTAAAGAAATGGAATCTTATTTATTTTTCTTTTTTCTTAGGCTGACTGATGGAATATCCTTGCATTCATTTCTTTCAGTATTTTTGGATGTGATGCTTGATTTAATATAGCATCTTTCATGCTTAGGCATCTCAGAGGGTGTTTAACAAAAAAATGACACCACATCTGCTGCAGTTTAGTTCGAGGTGTGTAGGATTGAAAGGGCAGAAAGGAAAGCATGTTTCAAAAGGACGGCATGGGAAAAAGAGGAATGCATTTTCTATCATTTTTACTTCAAAATCTTGTATTTCAGAACCATGAAGTGCAGCAAATTACACATAAACTCAGCTATTAGTGTTGATATAAGAGATTCTGTTGTGACAACATTGGAGAAAATACCATAGGTATATTCATGAATATAAAATTTGATATGTAGCAAATGCCTGTTTAGGAGCAAACCTAATGTCATTATAGATTTTGGAAATACTGCCTGACATGTTTGGCAATGCACTGTCAGGATGAATTAGATCCCACCTTTACTCGCAGAACGATGCTGTCACAAACAACAAGAAAAAACTGTCTTGCTCTGTTGCAGACTGCAGCCCATTGTCTGTGCCTCAAGGGTGGCAAAAGAATGGGCCAGGCAGAAAGCAGTAGGTAATGCCAAAGGTAAACTGACACTGTGAGCAACACAATTAAAAAGGATTGTTCATTACTGGTCCAAAACACAACAGACATCATTCCCTCTTGGCTAGGTTTTGGACTCTCCACCCTGAGTAAACTCTCAGCACACATCTGTGCCATGCCTGCATCTGTTTCTAGTCAGCTTTATATTTTGTTAATTATCAGTTTCGGCCTACCACTTTACAGTCTTCATTATGTTTAAGACCACAATATCTCAAAAAAACCAAAAAAGGAAAGTGGAAGTAATAGTACCATAAAGCACACAATAAACAACTGCATAACCTAAATTTAAACACTGTTCCTTAGATTTTAATAAACAAAATAAAACAAAAAACCTGAAACCAAAAATTAAATACCCCCCCCAAAAAAACAAAACCGCCACAAAAAATGAAATGAAAATTTAGGGACACACTTCTCTCCGTAGAGCACATGAGTAGGGTTTAGGAATTGAAAATGACATTCAAAACTATGATATAAAGCAGAATATTAAATCAGAATAGGTGTGATAAAAGTTGAAGCACACCTGAAATTCTGTTCCTCCTGAGGAATTCCAGTATTTATCTCAGGTTGTGCTAAGATACACTCATGAAGCTCAGCCAATGGCTCATACAGAGATTTTTTTATTTTTGGCAGAAATCCACAAAGGAAAATTTAAACTTCCGAAGAGCCTAATTAATTATGAGATTTGCTTCTTGGCAAAAATGACTAATTTATCAGTACATCCTTGCTCAGAAAAATCATAGGTAACCAGGGGCATTATTTCTTGTTTAGCTGATACATGAAGGTTGGGAACCTGCAATTGTTTTGACACAGGGTGTTTTGTTATCCTAGCTTCATGCCCAAGTTTTAATAATAGTATAAGCATAGTAATTACATAGTAACTGCTAATGTGGACATAACACATATAATGGAGAGACTTGTATAGCCTGTAGAAATTAGGTGCCAAGGGTGGGCTTTGTCTCATCTAATTTTAGAGCTCTAAAATGTTCATGTCTGTCTTCAAACTTGTCATCCTTAGACTCTTCAAAAGAGGAAAACAGGTATTCCTTGATATACTGCTGACCTAATTCAAATTTCTGCTTTGAGACAGTGTGAACTGTGCCCAAAAATTCCACAATCTCTCTCCAGAGAGATGAGGGTTTAGCTGGGATGTATATGTACATGCTGTAGGCATGTGCGTTTCACCAAAATCTGGTCTACTCATGTTGCATTATCTGAGTTTATTAGGAAATACTTTGTAAAAAATCCAAACACATAAAAGCAATAAGTATTAAAGACTTTATTCATTGGAACACTCCTCTAGGCAATATTTATAGTTACTGTGCTGTCAGTCCCCTGGCAACATAAGGTTATGAGAAAGGAAGTGAAGCACAGAACAGTCTGTGGAGAACAAAATTTAAGTAAATCTGAATTTTTCCCTAATTAGTGATTCAGAATCTATCATCCCAGACCCTGCAACTCATATGGTAATTTTAGACTAGTTTAGTTAGACTTGAGTCTCATGAAAATGTTCATTTTTGTTCAAAGCAATCTAAATCATATGTTTGTCATGAAATATCTCTGTAAAGGTGGGATTTGGGAAAATTTCCTCATATAACCACAAGTAAAGATTATATGCAAAGTTCTGAAAGAAAAAATAACTGATTTTTCCTAAAACAGTGTCACCAGGGCAGGAATGATGTTACCTTTTCCTTGACAACTTGATGGAATTTTTTTTAAATGACAATGGATTATTAATGTTCTCATTTTCTCTTTCAAAGCTGAAAAAATTAAAAAAAATATTGAATAAAATATCCTAAAATGTCTGATATAACCAATATCAGAGTTTTTGTAATAAAGTCTTGGTCAGGGCTGGATCCTCCAGATGTTATGATTAGTTCTGTGAATTGGTCTAGTCTGCAAATTGTCTCTGTATATTGACCTTCCTCTTCCAGGACAGGTTCTTGATTTGAACTATCGTCAAAATTTAAAAAAAGAAGAAAACTTGTGATATCTGATTGATATCAATAATGGGAGAGACAAATACAACTGAAGTAACTCAGACTCCATATTTTGCCAATAACATTGCTGGTGCACTCTGCAGTACACTCCAGCATCTGGAGCGTTTTGAAATATTTTGCTACCAAACTTATGAATTTGCGGACTTGAAGAGCATCTTTCAGATGAGGGGTCTGTGCATAGATTCAATTCATCCAATCTTATTTCAAGCATAAACTGTAGTTTTTTTTCTTCTTGTTGTGAGACAAAGACACTTTGTAATTTGGGCAAAACCATTCTAAAACAAAATAATTATTCTTAGGAATAGAATTCAGAGTTATTAGAGTATAGCTGTATGCAAGCAACTATTTATCTGCATTTGGCTTCATTATTTTGGCTTTTGCATGGAACTAAAGAGAGTTCAAAATTTTCTATTGGCTGCTGCCTTCCTCCTTTATGTGCCACAAGGAATGTCTTTAAATGCAACAAGAAACAGTGGAGCAAATTGAAGATTGTTATAAGCCAAATCAGAGCTATGTTCAACATCATCAACAACAATAAAAGTGTCTGAGAAACGTTCTTATTTTAGGATTCATGATGGTTTAGTGATTAGAAGAGTACTCACTAAGGAAGTGGAGGGCTCACTTAGCCTGGAGGGCTCACTTACGACAGCTCTCACACATCAGCCTTTTCCTCCCATGAATTGCAAGGTGTTATGAGGACACTTTACAATTCTTGTTGAAGCTGGACTGCTGTAAACCTGGAAAAGCATGAGCTGTAAGATGTGAGAGAAAGACTGAACCAAGGAGTGTAAAGAGGCCCCCTTAGCAGTGAGAGACATTTCTTGTTTTTTTTAATTTTAGTTATAGGTTTATTTCTGTTTTTTTTTCCCAGGGGAAATCTACAATATAAAATACATAAACAGTCCCTGGAGCAGAGATCAGAATTCCAGATATTTCTTGTTAAATTATATAAAATAAATCAGTAGACCATCATACTTCTCTTTGGTCACATTAAATGTTAAAAAGGAAAGGCTTGTGCTGTGAATCTATGACTTGTACTGAGGAATAAACAGGGAATTTAAGCTGGTGTTCAGAGAAATGATAAACCTGTCTATCTGTATAATTCTGACTTGTTCTGCACCATCATATGAACAATATAGATCATATAAGAAGAGTGTAACAAACCCTGTAGTAATGTGAAATTTCCACAAATATACTCATATTAATTATTCAAAACAGTAATATCTTGTTATTGATAAGATAAATTAATTGAGTTTGATACTTTGTTCTGTAATTAATTTCCACTAGCCCTCAAATAATTTTCATAGACATTCCCTCCAATTTTTCATTTTGAAGAGTAAGATTTCAGACAACATCCTAGCATGGTCTCAGTATTGATGAGAGAAGACAAGAAATTATTGCTCCGTGTCTTTTCACCGCTACCCTGTTAAATTTTTTAGGGATTTATTTCATTGATTTTCTTGCTGGTCCATCAGTGAAAGGGCTCACTATTATTTTAATTATCAACTATGATCCTCTCATCTCTTTCAGAACAATTTTTGTGTTGGGTACTTTACTCTGTAAATGTGGTCTAAATTATTTAGTTGAAAACAAATGACTTTGTTTGGCTGTATTAATTTTTTTACCATTCTCCTGAATGTAAGTGAACGATGAAAACTTGCATTCATACTATGAAAGTCTGGAAAGCTGGGATTTGACTAATTAGCTGTAAAGGAAGTTGCAATTATAACGAAAAAGGATGCTGCTCTGGAATGAATATTCATGTTTGAGACACATTATAAATATTTCTCATGTTTTCTGCCTACACTATTTGAATAGACAAAATGCTGTATGGCTTGTGTAGATGATTTTTCAGTTTATCCTGCCTGTCTTCTCACCTATTCTTCCCTGTGAGGAAAACATATATCTGCTTGAAAGTGAATGTCTTAACAAATCTCATGGATTTATTACTCTGCATGAGTAGCTTCCTTTTTGAGCTTGATGAACTTAAGTAACATGAACTAATTAACTCCTCCTAAAGAGTTGGAAATAGAAAGTCAGCAGTTTAGTTCAGTTTGTCACATTTTCCCAAGGGTCATTTCATTTTTTTCCTCTAGGACATTCAGCCCAATAAACATCTGGTCTAGGTTTAAAGGAACAACATGAACTGATATAGTGTTTTTTATAACTCAGGAAGCTTCAGTAAGTTGTCTGCCTCTTGCTTGACTGAGATCCAATAGCACTTCTGAATCTCAAACAATGAAAACTCAGTGCTCAATTACTAGTATTCCTTTTTCATAGGAATGGGGGATATTAAACTGAATAAGACCTCCCAGATCAATCAATCCAGTCTTTGCTGCCTAGGCAACCATATTATTCAGTATTTTTCAAAATAACTTTTATCTGTGATGGACTACAACAATGTGGATAGCAAAGCACTACATGTAAGATGCTAGAGCTTTTCAGAAATGGTATTTCTTTTTTTCTTGTTCCCTAGATGGGAAAAATATAGAGAATATTTTCAGCATATGTGATTTGAGAACAACTCTATCAGTTTTAAAATAGATTGTTACTGTTACCAGAGGAAAGTCAACCCCTTGCCTCAGGAAAAATAAGACACAAAGGAGAGGGAATATAAATGCCCATGAAATTCAAAGCATTTAGCAGATTTAATTTTTTTTTAGTAGCTGTATTTTTGTTTTTTTACTCTTCAACTTGTTTTTGTCCATGCTGGAAAAAGACACAACAACAAAGAATGGTCAGGATTATCATTATATGAATTTTGTAGGTCTTGTTTTGGAGTATGAAATCATAGAAATTGAATGGTTTGGGTTGGAAGGTACCTTTAAAGATCAGATTGTCCAACTCCCCTGCCATGGATGGGGACATTTTCCACTAGGTCAGGTTGCTCAAAGCCCCATCCAACCTGTTCAGCTTCTAATGTTGGGCCAGAACTGACATTGAGTTTGGGCATTTTCAGTGATGGTGCATCCACAAAATGCAGTACATTGAACACTTTCCTTTTTCTGGATAAAATAATTCTGGAAAATGGTGGAGTGGTTGCAACTGTGCTGCAAAGGCATGAGCAAAATAGAAATCAAAAATACTTCACCTAATTTAATTTTCTGTGATGGTCTTTACTTCACTGGATTTCCTATTCCTCCTAATTCTTATTCAGTGAATTTTTCACATAGAATAAGCTGTTCTAAAATGCTCAAATGAAACCCCCATGGAAGATTTAAAGAAACTGATCAAGGAAGTTTTCTGCGTTGTGTAGGTATAATAAAAATGCAATAAACTTTCTGAGTTGTTTGGAAACTAAGGGAGGTACCAGTTGGTAGGACATTTGGATTGCTTTTAAGCCATTAAACACATTTCTGCGAGAAATAAAAGATCAATAAAAGTGCTGATGGTGCTTTTTTAAAAGTCCAAATAATGGACATAAAAGGCTCCTCACAACCTTCAACATAGGTTCCATAGTGGTAAAAAAGCTAGAGAGAAAGCAGAGTGAGCAAAGTGCTGAATCTGTTAGAAAACATATGCAGTGATGGCAAACTGTGTGCACAGATAGTACAAAGAGGGTAAGGGGTCTCATTATAAAAAAAGATGAGACTTAGCAAAGAAGACAAAAAAAGTGGTGGGGTTTTTTTGACTAGTTAGTTAATTACTTTCCTCAGAGACCGTGTGCCCTTAATCCTAAATAACCCTAGGTAATCTGTTTTGTAGTAGCATTCATACACCATTTCAAATCAATGCAGGGCAGAGAGTGCTCTAACCAGCATGTTACATACTTTCATCCTGCAGCATAATCACTTTGAAATTCTGTTGCTTGAGGGAAGCAGCAGATTTCAGATCCTACAACATTTTCTAATGAGGAGGATGCAGAGAAACCTACTGAAATAAATTCTTGAAGAGAATTTGTGTCTTAATGTTTTAGTTTTTTGCCTCCTGAATGTGCATTTTATTTTACATAGCTATTCAGGAAAGATTTCACAAAGATTTTATTCCTGAATGAACCTCCACAGCTGTATAGCCCCCACTTTGTTGCTGCTTCAGCTACAGCATTTGCATTTAAATTTTAAAAATCAATTCTTTAAGCATTTCCTAGAAAGTTTTTTTCTATTTCTTCATGAACTCTTGGCAAGATGAAAAGGAGAAATATAAACAGATTTGCTCATTTATCTGGTAATTATTTACTTTTGTTTTCAGAAAAGCTTTGAAAAAGAAATATATGTCTCCAAAAGGACTCTCTTGGTATTTCTTTTGTAAGGTGCTCACTAGATGAACCTAGTCTTAGAACAACTCAAAAGAAGAAGAATAGCAGATGCATGCTAAATCTATGCCTCATTTATTTAAAACCATGAACTGCAATACATGAGGTCTCCCTTAGCTTTTAATATACAGTTTTTGGGTTAGCAATGACATTTGGTTTGGTGGAGGAACAAAATGGCTTTTTCTGTTCTGGAGATTCAAGTCAACAGGTGATTGATGCTGCTGTAGCCAAGCCACAGAAAGAATCAGTAAACCAGCTTCTGGTTATTGGCTGATATCCACAAAGAAATGTACTTAATATCTGTTTAGGCTTCTAATTTTCAGCGGCCATAGAGGTCCTCATGGAAACTCAAGGAAAATTCAAGGCAGAAGTAAAATTTCCATGTGTGCTTTGTAGCCAACATACTTGAAAGATATTAGTTCCTAACTACCATTCCAGGGTTAAAGGGATGATCTGCATGTATAATCTCTAGGACAATAATTTTCATGGAATGCAAGAATTTTCTAACCGTCAGGCTGGTGGGTTTTCCTGCTACTGACATGTTCATTTTTACATCTAAGGACTCCATGCTGCTTCTTCATCATTAGACACTTGGTGACAGTAGCGTCAGTCAAATTCTGGTCATTTGACCAGCTGCTCAGCATTACTTGATTAGTTCATGCACAGCAAGATTAACATACTTCTTTGAGTGCTTCCAGTCCTTTATCTTAATTGATATGATGAACTAGGTCATATTAAATGGAGAAAAATGCAGATGGGTGTGAATGTTGACTGCAAAGGAATATCCAGCTCACAGTAACACTTTCTATCTGATATTATATCTCTTGAAACATTCTCACAGACAGAAATGCTCTAATTCACTACCAAAGAGGTTTTTACTAGTTTGATTCCTTGCTCTGCCACTTATGCATTGTATAACCTTGGGTAATGCACATAGCCTATGCATAATTTGGACTCCTTGTTATAATGGGAATAATATGATTTATTAATCCCACAGAGTTGAAGTGAGATCTTTTCAATATTGGGGAAGTGCAGTATAATTTTCATGTCTGAACCTCTCTTAACCTCCAAAGTATTACAATGATTAAATATTGATTAGTTTATAAAAAGCTATGTTGCAGCATTTACAGCCAAGAGAGGGAGAGTGTTAATCTGTGGTAAGCAAGAAAAGCATGAAAAGCTGACGGGGAACTGATGAATCAAAACATGGCTATATAGATCTTTTGAAATGCCTTTATAGATCCTGTGAAGAGCAAATGCAAGGGCTTTAGGTGGATTATCAGTGACAGATGTAATAACAGCTATTCCACCACTGTCTTTCTCACAATATTTCTATTGTCTCCCAAGAAATACATTGGGTCAGGTGGACTGTGGCAACAAAGAAGCAAAACCAGATAGAAATTGCTGTGCAGGTGCTCCAGAAGGTAGACGTTGTCCCTGCTATTATAGGAGTGACACAACAAATTTGTTTTGGTAGCAGAATGTAGAGCAAGGATGAGGTCCCGGCTGTCTCTGTTCATCAGCTGGATGTTGCCCTAGGCCAGGGGCATGCTGTTGCTAATTTTAGTTTATTTTGCTACTCAGCTCAGCTTGTGTCTGTGATTCACCTAATCATTATGATTAGCAAATTCAGTTATTTCTGTTTTGAAGACTCCATGCACAGATTTTTGTAAAATGTAAAATACTAGGTGCAGATGAAAACAATTTCTAAATGTCATATGACTACAATGCTTCACTTAGAGGAATCTTTCTGCTCAAAGGAAATCAGAATCATGATTCTTCATGTTTTTCTACACTAAATAAAGAGTGATATGCCATGGAGAAGCAGGACAAAGCAGTGAATGAAATGCTCTATCTATACTTAATCTAGAAAATCAATGAAAAATTCATTTGGAATAATTCATTCCTGGAACAGATCTCAGAATTCTTATAGCACCTCCCGGTAAACCAGTACAGCACTGGCTTTATCAAAATAATCCTGAAATATTAAGGATGAAATCTGTGAATAAGCCCTTAGGGTTAGATGCCAAATACAATCTTGAAAAAACTCTTTTCTGCACCTGGAATTCCCTGCAACACAGTGTCTTCTTGGAATCCTGAAGGAACCTTCATGCCTTCAGAAGTGGAAGAGCCTCTTGGTCACTCTGCTATGTGCTTTTCTGGAAGATGAAGGTTCAGTATCATTCTTCACCTCACAGACATAAATTTACCAGAGAATAATTATTACCAAGGAAATTTCAGAGACTTTTTGCCATTAAAATTTTTCTGGTTTGTGTTCTGTTGTTTGCATTTGCAGTGATCCAGGATGCAAGAAAGAAAAACCCATAAACCATATACTGTTTTAGCTGTAAGTGGTGTCAGTATGAAAGTTCTACGAAACTTTAGATTTGTATATTTTCTCAAGGTTTTATTAGAAACAAAGCCACAACACTAAATTTACTATAAAATGAACCAGAAATAACATTATAATCTGCTTGGTTTTCAGAGGAAACTTTTACTTTGTGGGTGACTGGAGTATATAGTCACCCACATACAGATTTGATACACACCCAAGCTTCTTAAAAGTGATGTCATATTGTGGTAGGTAAAATTCTGCACCGTACTTTGCATGGTGAGCTGGTCTGAGGTATAGGGTGAAAGAGCTGTGGTACTGAATACACAACATTAACTTACACAAACATCACCAGAAAGGGCAGGGCACCTCAGGCTATTGGTAAGAGGATAGCAAACCTTTCATTTCTGGATCACTGCTTGCATCCGGCTGTGTTTAGTAGCGCCTGTAGGTCATTCTGTGAAATGAATTGGATATTGCAGATTGGCTCACAAAGGACAGGAGTTCACATCACAGAACCATCGGTGTGGACACTGGGATTGGCAGAAGGGCCAATGCCTCCAACACAGGGCTGAGCTACATCAAAGGCAGGCTGTGGTAAAGCTTGTGAGGCTGCAGAAGTAGTTTTAACAGTTAGGTCTTCCATCACTTCATTGAGAACAATTGCTGCACTATGGATTGGACTGCAACCTCCAAGGCTGTCAGCCTGATATTCTTGAAAAACTTAACTCATTGCAGATTATAGAGTGGTATGGGAAACTTGCATCCAAATGCTGTAAAATTTAAACTTATACTGTATTAGAAGCTGCTGATGTCAGGCTCAACACCAGCTCGGACATCAAACAGGTAGACTTAGACTTATGATTTCAGAAGTGGTCTCAGGAGTTCCTTTTCATCAATTTAAAGATAAAATGAGAGATGAGATGCAAAACATTGAATTTTTATTTTATTTTCTAACTTAGGCAATTTTGGTTTAACTCTTTAGAATACCTCCACTGTTCTTGTTGATTTCAGCAAAGACAGAATGAGTGGAAAGGTAAGCAAACTCCATTTAAGTATAAAAACCAGTGGCAATACTCATTAAATGACAGATATGGGGTTGTTTCACTAAGGTGTGTGGCATTTTCACAGCATTAACTGCCTGGATGCCTGAGGCCGGGTAGACACCTATTCCTCACACACTCAATTGCCCAAGTTTTCTGCCCCCATGGCTTGAAACAGCATTTATTTTCTGTAGTTACTCCTGAAAACATTCCAAATCCTGTATTTGATTGGGGTGGTTTTTCTGAAGAAAAAGCAAAGCTATGGGAGCAGTTTTCCTGCATTGTTTCCACACAATCCACCAAGCTCCTTACAGGGGATCCTGTAAAGAAGATTGCAGTGTGAAAAGGGTCCAGAGGGAAACTGCTAATTTGATATTGAGAAGAGGGTGTTTAAAAGCAAATCACACAAGGATGCTTATGGTCTCAAGTATCTGAGATTCCAGAAAAGTGCCTTCTAGCAAGATAACTCTGGATTTGAAATGTGAGTTTCAAATGAGACAAAACATGAGCAGAACATGAAAAAGACATCTGTGTTTCAAACCTATTTTACAGAAATTACCTCGCTAGGTTTAATCCACACTGAAGACAAGATTAAGGATCAATTATTAAGGCAGCAAACCCTAAAGGAAGGAACTGAAATGGTTCCAAAGAAGTTAAAATAGGAGGTATTGGGCATTTGTGTCTAATAGAGTAAGAAGGTGGTTCTGGTTTTAACACCATTTTATTCAGAACCATCAAAACAGACACCTAGTTTTTTTCACTGGATCAGTGAGGTGTCCTGGGGTTATGCATGTACGTATATGCTAGTGTCTACGTACAGATATTTTTTGTTCAATTCACCCAGTATTTCTTAATAATAAAAAAAATTCTTTTCCAGAAACTTACCTGCTGTATATAAAGATACTGATTCTGGCAAAATATTTTCCAGCTATTCTCACAAATGCTGTTTTTTGATTTTGTTGTTTTTCTCTCTTACCCATATTTTTTCAAAGAATAGGAAACTCATCACTGAAACTCTTATGGCCTGTTAACTCTTAAGAAATTCATTTTCTGCAGTTTGGAGAAGATTTGTAATCCCTCTGAAACTTAATACAGCTCAGTCTAATGTAGGTATCTGAAATAGGTCAAGTGTTTCTGGTTCTTTATATTAGTAATAAAGTTTAGGGTGACAAGCTCAGATGTAGCCAACAGCAGTGTAGGTATTTATAGTTTAATAATGCCAATTCTATGCACTGTACCAGGTCCCATGTGTGCCATTCACATGAACATCAGTACAAAGGTAATCAAATTGTGATAGTAGTTCCTCCACTTCTGCTTTACTGTTCTTCAACAACAAGAAAACATTCTTGTTTCTCAGGAAGAGAAGAACACATAAAAACATGTGGAGTTCTTGTGTTTTCTGCTGATCTTTTCACTTTACTGCAATGGAAGACATAATGGCAACTGACTGTGCAGCAAGGGGGAACTAATTTCATTTACAGGTGTAACACAAAGAGAGTAAGTCTTTAAAAATCTTGGTGATTTTTCCACCTCTTTTTAGACCTAAAAAGCAACATACTTGCTTAAGTACAACAAATTGTTGTAGTATGTTTTCTTGAATTTAAATGAGTTTTTCTTGTGCAAAAATTTCATGTTTGAGAGCTCAATTACCAAATAATGTATGTTTTTTTCTTTTTTTTTTTTTTTTCAAATTAAGTCCAGCAGTTTTGGCTCCTTGTATCACTGAATTACGAATAGAACAATTTTATCAGAGCGCTCCTATTCAATCCCATTCTATTGGTATATGTCACTGGAAAGAAAAAGTGGTTACCTTTTCTTTGACTTGTCACTTTCAAAACTCTGGAAGTTCAGGTTTCTAGCTAAAAATTGCAATTGAAATGTAAGAATTCTAATTGTAATTAGAATGTATGGATGAGATTCATAAATATTGGTTTGGGAATGACTAAAAACAGATGTGAATCTCTGTCCCAGTTTGGTGACCACTTTTAATTTTTTCATTACCTCTTCCCTCCCTTTCCCCAGACACCATAGATGGTGATTCTACCCAAGCTATGGTCAGTTGACAAAATCTTGCTCTGGGTTAAATGCAGTGGTACTGTCTCTGGGCTGGGAAGTTTTTCTGCTAGAGGATAGAGGAGAATATTCTGAGGTAGTGTTGGTTTGACCTCTCATGTCATAGATTCACAGAATCATCGAATAAAACCTCTAAGGTCAGGTCCAACCTTTGATCACCGCCCAGTCACCTAGAAAACAACAACACTGGGTGCCATATCCAGTCATCATTTTTCCTCACACCTTCTTGATCCCAAATCAATGTTTGGGAAAGAACAAGCCCATCTTGAAACGGAATGCCTTAAAGAAAAAGCTGAGAACCAAAGAGAATGGGGAAAACTAATTAAAAAATCATGAAGTGTGAATAATATTTTTAAATGAATTCAGAAAAAATAGAGCCTAAGTGCTCAACACAAGACCAAAGAGCTGCTGGGCATTGCTCACTTGCTATCTCTGGAAAGCTGAGACCCTGTTGGACGATCAGACCTTTGGCTTAACCTGGAAAAGACATCCTTCTGCCTTTCTGCTCTAGAATGATGATACACTTGGTACTCAGTCTTTTTATTGGGGAAATATACCACCAGTCAGTATTTCAGAAGCGATCAATAGGGTTTTGCAGTCCCCTCAGGTATCCCTGGTGAGTCTGAATATGTTACCAATACAGGGCCTTGCCTTTGAAAGAGAAATAATGGCTTACTCTTCTATTGGCATTCCCTTTCTGGAGACAGAAGATAAGTGCATCACAAGACAAAGAATAGACAGGTTAGAATTGCAAAACTCTAGAGAAAAGATACCTCTAGCTAGAAAATATTCAAACCCCTAGATGATATCACTGGAATTTGGACTGAAACTTTAGATGTCTGCTGTAATATTTTAATAAGGACTCACATAAAATAGGCACCAAGGTAGATGAAAACAATAAATCCTGTGTACTTGAGGTACATATGCCATTTGCTCAGTCCTGTTAAATGTCAAGGTTTAAAGCTGCAGAGATAAGTCACCCCTCTAGGATGATTTAGCATCATCTATCTGTTGAGCATGTAAATATCTATCAAAGAATGCTATGACTCTCCAGACTACCTTTCACTTTGTTTATAGAATGTAATAAAACAGACTCCAAGGCTACTGCGAGCTCCTTCTTACACATCAAGCTTATGGTGCAGAAGTAGGTAGTACCAAAAGAGAACTGATAATAGCTTTTTCTACTGGCCAGGATCTTTGTGTTTGGAAAAATTTGACTGTATATGCAAAATGCTGTTTTCTCTGGTATACTTGCTTTTTGTAGGCAGTGAAAGTCTATTCAGTCTTTCATTATGGTGAAAGGGCTCTAGAGCAGTCAGGCTACTCTTTCCAGCGGTACTGAAGGCATGACTCTTTCCTTTCCTTTCCTTTCCTTTCCTTTCCTTTCCTTTCCTTTCCTTTCCTTTCCTTTCCTTTCCTTTCCTTTCCTTTCCTTTCCTTTCCTTTCCTTTCCTTTCCTTTCCTTTCCTTTCCTTTCCTTTCCTTTCCTTTCCTTTCCTTTCCTTTCCTTTCCTTTCCTTTCCTTTCCTTTCCTTTCCTTTCCTTTCCTTTCCTTTCCTTTCCTTTCCTTTCCTTTCCTTTCCTTTCCTTTCCTTTCCTTTCCTTTCCTTTCCTTTCCTTTCCTTTCCTTGCCTTTCCTTTCCTTTCCTTGCCTTTCCTTGCCTTTCCTTGCCTTTCCTTGCCTTTCCTTGCCTTTCCTTGCCTTTCCTTGCCTTTCCTTGCCTTTCCTTGCCTTTCCTTGCCTTTCCTTTCCTTTCCTTGCCTTTCCTTGCCTTTCCTTGCCTTTCCTTGCCTTTCCTTGCCTTTCCTTGCCTTTCCTTGCCTTTCCTTGCCTTTCCTTGCCTTTCCTTTCCTTTCCTTTCCTTGCCTTGCCTTGCCTTGCCTTGCCTTGCCTTGCCTTGCCTTGCCTTGCCTTGCCTTGCCTTGCCTTGCCTTGCCTTGCCTTGCCTTGCCTTGCCTTGCCTTGCCTTGCCTTGCCTTGCCTTCCCTTGCCTTGCCTTGCCTTGCCTTGCCTTGCCTTGCCTTGCCTTCCCTTCCCTTCCCTTCCCTTCCCTTCCCTTCCCTTCCCTTCCCTTCCCTTCCCTTCCCGAACCTCCGCTGCTTGAACCTTCCCAACCTTGCCTTCTCGAACCTTCCCAAACCTTCCCTTCCCTTTTCCAAAGCCATAATATGTGTGCCACTGCAGTCTGAGGCATGGAATGACAAGATTCCTGAAAATTACATTTGTTTAAGCTATTAAAGTAATGGGATTTTTAAGACTAGGTCTTCACATTGTATTCTTCAAATAGAGATGTTCATAAAACTTCCTGCATGGTTAAATCTTTTTATGGTCAGACACTTTATACAACCACAACTTCTTCTGATTGTAAATAATTTTGTAGAAAATAACCAATTAAGTTGGGTGATCTCAGAATCAACATGATTGTCCGGAATTTAGATGGCATAGTAAAGAACTATCTCTTTACTGGCAAATAATTTCAACTCCATAGAAAATGACACTTCACTGTGGCTGCAGTGAAATGTGGAAGCCATTGGCAGTTTATTACATAAATATTCCCCTACACTTCCATACTGCTTGTAGGAGATTTTCGATTGTACTTATTTTGTACCAAAACATACAAGCAGGAGGTATTAACAGTAGCAGCAAGTTCCATGTGCTATTGGGAACAGCCTGTTTGTTTTCCTAACAATATTCAAAAGGTTAATAGCTATAGGTAAGTACAGATATATTTTTTTTTCTTATGCTCTTTCTTACGTTCCTAGGTTTATAAACATGCAGGTTAATTGCTACATGTTTGAACAAACTCAACCATGCAGAAATGAAGAGAGTTGTGGGGAAGTGACTTCTATTTCCTGAGCATAGAAAATAAAGCAAATTTAACGTCATCATCAGTTCTGTGAAAGAGCTCATACCTGATTTCAGAGAAGCTAGATATCTCTTCACTGTTTAAAGTCTTCATGGAAACAATGATCTTAGGCTCATAGTATCAAAAAAAATTGATAGCATCTGGCCTCTACCCCCAGAAGCTTTCATTTGTCAAAACAAATTTTTAATTTTTGAGGCTTCTCTGAGACCACTTAATTACTGGCTATTTAAGCAAAAACTTGCTTTCAAAAATTCTGCTAAGCAAGCACAGACAGTTTCTTAAACCTCATTGGAGGGGAAAATTCCAATGCATCTTATCCAGGCTACCACCTACAAACCTGGAAGTGGAATAGGGAAAACAAAAAGAAAGAAAAGAAAAAGGAAAAGAAAAAGGAAAAGAAAAAGGAAGAGGAAGAGGAAGAGGAAAAAGAAAAAGAAAAAGAAAAAGAAAAAGAAAAAGAAAAAGAAAAAGAAAAAGAAAAAGAAAAAGAAAAAGAAAAAAACAAGGGGAGGAAAAAAACCCCAAGCCCATGAAATAAAATCTCAGCACACAACTTCCAGTACTATGCCATGGCTCACTTATTAGAAGAAAGAAAAGGGATCCAAAGGAGGGTGCACTGCAGCACTTCTCCCTTATTGTGTGCTCTGAAATGTCATGATATGAGGATGAATATTCTTGGCATACAGTCTCTCAAAATCAGCACATAAAATTGTCATTGATTCAGGGGAAAGGAAAAGGAAGACATCACAGGACCCTTTACTACCTTTCTTCTCCCATGTTTCTTGATTACTTCAAAGCTTCTTTGCTTAAGTCAGGCTGTGCCACGTTAAGAATGTTCAAAATAGTTTTTTCCTGTGTGATGTTTTTACACTGGTGTCATTTTATCTGCTAACACCGATTCTGACTTGTGAATAATGGGTCCATTCTCTGATCTGTAATGGGAAGTGCGTTTCTACTGCTTGTATCACTTAAAGATTTATGGGAAATGACTGAAGTGATGACATGGACTGGGTCACAGCAGCAGTCCTGATACTGCCTTTAGTTCAAAGATACTCAGTACTCTTCCATCAGCCTCCCTAAGTAGGAGCAGAAGAAGCACGCCAATTACTGCAAATCATCTGCTTTCAAGCTTTTTTATATGTACTGTGCCAAAAATTATTTTTGCAGTTACGGTCAAATCTTTTACAGTTGAATGAAATTATTATCATTACTGCATAAGAGAAACAATTTACAAGAAGTACAGTAGCCGATATAGAGTGTGACATGGGAATAATTCTTTCAATAATGAAGAAAGAGTAGCTAGCCACACTGGTTCTTCCTGGTTTATTTGGGGAACCACAGGTTATGAAACTGAGCAATATAGTATTTCAGAGAAATGGAGACATCTGGAAAAATAACAGAATATAATTGCCATACCGTCATTTCTTGCAATTCACCTAAGGACAGCCAAGGGATTGAAGAGATAGTTCAATTTAAACTAATTTCTACTGACGTGGTCAAATATCCTCTTTCCTCAGTTTATTACCCAAACAAATGAGCTTAGTAGAAGACATTATGAGGAGTCTGGACTGATGAGATGATTCCCTTACAATGTAGAGCTACTGCAATTTTCTCCTAGTGACTCTTTTGAAATCCCAAGAGGAGAAGAGAAAAGTTTGGATTATTCGGATGTTGCAAAAAACATCAAGCCAAAGAATCTCTTGGATTGTAAAAGCTACATATTGATGTATTGATATTCCAGCAATTTTGGGGCTAAAGTGAAGCTCTGCTTTCAGGTGTTCATTAAGTTGGTCTATAAACTATAGGCCCATCATAATGAAGTCCTTCATCATGATTAGATCTCCCTTTTCTTTTCAACTTGACTTCCTTTTCTGTGGTTACCCTTTTATTACATTAATTAAACTTATTTCTCAAGCGCATTTATTGATTCGTGTGACATCTTTATCAAGCATAACAGGACAAGTCAAGAAAAAAGTCTATAAGGGAATGTCTGAAGTACATTGGTATTCAACTATTAGACTTCAATGTTTTCACAAAGGAATAAAAAAGAAAAAGAAAAATTTTAAAACCCCAGAAGTTTCCAATTAAGGAAGGGAAAATTATGCATTTCCTAGAAAGGAAAATACTTGCAAGTGAGATTTTAAGGAATGATATTTTGAGTTGCATATACCTAAGTGTGGACTTTTTGCCATGAGAAAGAGAATTTAGACCTGTAGGAATATAAGCTCTTTAGTTTCAGGTCTGCTTGGTTTTGGTTTTCTGAGTGTACTTAGATTTATTTTAGTAGAGTAATTCTTAGCACCTTACCAATAACACTTTTGTCTATATTCCTATTGTTTATTTATCCTGTCTGCCAAGTATTGAATATATTTATTTCACAGATGATGCTGAACAGTGCAAGAAATACTTAAATACATACACTTTAGGCAATTTTTTTAAACTGTCATTATTAGAAATCCTAAGGATGTATGCACAGATTGTGCTCAAGCAGTTTGAGAAGCCTCCACCTATCCCTGGTTTTGGTCCTATGAGTTTTTGCCAGCCTGAAGTTTTTATGGTTGGTAGAGACATAATCTTCAGTCACTTTCTAAAACAGGAATTATTATTGGTTACAGAGAATAAAATATACAAGTGGCTTAGCCTATTTTTGAAATAAACACACACACACAATCACACAGCATTACAGCTGCAATAAATATGTTTTCAAGCCGTATTCAGTGCCTTTTCTTTAAAAGTAAGATAACTCCTGTGACTCAGGTAAAATGAACATATTGCTCTGATGTCCCTGCATTTAAATGCCAAATGGTGCTTGTTCCTGAGGTATTTTGTGAAAAGCTGTGACAGCCATTGGTGCCAGGGCAAGAAAAAATCAGATCCCATACATTTCCAGATATATTGAAAATACCAAATTTTATGCAGTCACTCTTTACTCCCACCTTTTTTTAATCTTCACTATATCAATGAAATTAGACAAAACCTTATTAAATTGGTAATGCAATGCAAATTTGACACAGTATTTCTTATGTGTGTAATTGCTAAGCTTTTGCATTATAATCCTTTTCCATTTACATTTCTGATGGACCAAAGTATCTCTTTATTTTGGAAATTTCAGCTGCAGCCTCTATACAGTTCTAAAAATTAAGGGAAAAAAAAGAAAAAAAAAAGTATTTTTTTCTAGCTTCTGCTCACATCCCTAACTTGCTTGATTCTAGAAATTATTAAACTCCTACTTCAGCATGGGAGAAACTCTCTTTCAGACAAAGTTGTAAAAATGTGAATTTGTTTTGTTTAGAAAGAATAACTGTAATGTTAAGCTTGGTTATGGGTCAAACTCCAACCCAGCTTCTTATTCACTCCTCCTCCACAAGACAAGGAGGAAATCAGAAAGGTAAGGTGAAGAGAGGGAGGTCATTTTCCAGTCATTGTCATGGCAAAACAGATTGGGCTTGGGGAAAATGAATTTAATTTATCACCAATGAAAATAGATTTGGTCAGAAAGAAAAAAAGGAAAGAACTAAACAGGCCCCTTTCCCTCACTGTGTTTCTTCCAGGCTCAATTTCACTCCTTCACTCCTGAATTACCTCCTATTCCAGTGGGAAGAGGGATGGGGATGGCTATGTAATCAGTCTATAACTGAATCTATCTGCTCCTCCTTCTCCTACTCCATTGTGGCCTCTTCCCCTACTCCCTTGTGGGCAGGGCCATGGAGGAATGTGTGCAGCTCTGATGTCTCTGTACAGAGGCCATTCCTTTAGCATCCCACTGCCAACACCATGCAGAGTCCAACAACCCACGCTGAGTCTCCCTCAAAATCATGGTGTAATTTTCTTTCCGTTTTCTGGAATTCAATAAATGATCCCTCTTAGTGTGCGAAGTTGATGCCCTAAATCATCCCTCTTAATCCTGAAGACACCCTCATAGTGTTTTAGAAACAAGAGCTCTCTGGCTCATACCCAGTCTTTGGTTTACTTCAGACACTGTAATCTGCTGCCATTTTGCCTTTTGCAGCAGCATTTCTCTCCTTTATGACAGCCCTGCACATTACTGAGTTCATAAGATCCCATTTTTCTATGGCACTTTTTTGGAAACACCTTCTGAGTTCCATGTTTATTTAATAAGACCAGAGCTCTGCCACTGCATTCTTCATGTCAGTGATTTACTTTGTGGAGAGAAGCAGAAAAATTGCATTCCTACTCAAAAAATCATGAAAGCACCTTGAAATGAGCTGCAGCAAGAGTAGGATCATCTTTACAGCTCATACAGATATGCAGCCATTGCAAAAGACACTGTCAATTCCATCTAATAATTAATTTTGATTGAATTACAACTTAATCCCAGAAAAAGATCTCCCTGCAGCTGTAGAAGTTTTGTCAAAATAAGATTCAACTAATTTATTCCAGTTGTTAATCAACCTCACTATAAAAAACATACTACTAATTTCTGCTTTGACTTTATCTAGTTCTATTCCAATTTATAGCAATTGTTTCCTGTTATTCTTTGTCCCTCATTCTATAAAGCACTTTAATGTGCTTGAATTTATAAATCCCAGGATTGCATTTAACCATTTTACCACTTCATTATGCTGCTCATAATAACTCCTTTTTAAAGTTATTATTGTCCATAAGACAGTAGTACTTCCAGCTGACAGAAGCTGCATTCTCTGCTGCAACAGTATTGAAATGTGTTTTGTAGGAGCGTGTCCAATGGGCTGAATGACAACAGACTGTGTGCATTGATTGTTCCTTCCTTACAGAAGCTCTGCTCGTGCTTTCATCACTCACAGATTTTTACAGCACTTGGTTTGTATTTAGGGCCACTCCTTTGATGGAGTGCTGCATGTATGAAAAGCACATTTCCTTGTCCCAGGGGCTGCTGCTTTTGACATCGGTTACAGAGTTGTTAACCTCAAGTTGAAGGGATGGCCTCAAGTTACACCAGAGGAGGTTTAGATCATATATTAAGAAAAATTCATTCACCCAAGAGATGGTGAGGCATTAGAATACACCGCCCAGGAAAAAGGTGGAATCACCTTGGTAACCTTGGAAGATTGTTCCAAACTTAGTGAGTCTACAATTCTAACTAACCCTTTAGTACGTGATCCATTGCTATCAGTTGATGGGAATCCACTTCTTTTGTCTCTCTCTTTTCCTTAAAAAATAAAAAAAAAAAAAACAAAGAAAAAAGCAAAGCTTATCTAATCACTCTGCCTCAATAAGTGTGTAATCCTTTTGAAGAACCTAGTAAAGTTTTCACTAAACTGAGAAGGTGTGTTTCTTCAGCTTTTATCAGAATAGGTAATTATGAAAGAAACATCCTCTATGTTATGTAATGAGAGCAAGGGTAAGAAGTGCGCTTGCACACACAGGGTGAGACTAGGAACAAAAATTTTGACAATGCTAGAGCTCACAGAATTTCCTGCTGGTAAGAAGGCCCTTCCCTGACAGGTAAATTCACTGGAGGCTTGAACCTACAAAAAGCTATGGACCTTTCCAGCTTCCTGTTTGCATCATTGGCTTCTTTGCAGCCTCATCTCTTTATTTTCCCATTGGTCCCTTTTACACAGCAGCTGTGGTTAATAATGGACTGGAATTTCTTGAGCTTGATGTGACACAACAGACAATTTTATTCTTAGATAATGCATAACTAATTGATGAGCAGGTCTATGTTCTTCTTTCAAAGCAGGACAGAAGCATGTCCAATTAATTAAATTATGTCTACAAGATCAGACTCCACTGGGAGTCCTATAAAATCTGAAGACACAGAAGGACATCAAAAGCTGACACGTTTGTTTTCTAACTTGCAGACACACTCAAATCAGACTGTCCAGAAGCTGCCCAGTACTGACAGAACAAATGAAACAAATAAACAGTCTGATTATCCACCAAAAACCTCTCCTTAAAGATATTTGTGGTATTGCTTAAGTACCCTCTCCCCCCATCCCAAAATAGTGGGGTTTTACACCCTGTTTTAATATAAAGAATAACTTTTGGACAACTTGGAGTTTTGGGGGGAAAAAAAAAGCAAATACTAAGAGTGTCTCCTATTTTACTTCTCTAGTTGAAATTTTCGTCGTGTTCTTGGGAATTTTGAGAAGACTTGAATCTGTCTTGCAAATGCGCACAAAGGGAAAACAGAGATGAAAATAACACCATGATCAGGTGTTACTCTCCATGTCTAGCTAAAAGTAGAAAACTCCTATCTGTAGTCAAACAAACCGTCAGTTTTTTCCTGTTGAGGACTTTTTTCTCCTTTTGAAAAATAAGAATACATAGTATCTAAGGAAAATTACAAAATAAATTGTTTCTACATATGCTGAAGGTGTTCAGTTAAAATCTATGCCACTGCAAGGAAAGCAAATAGAAGCATCTGGATTGTATTAATGTTAGTAATCCCTTCAGTGAGATATAGCTGCTGTTCCACAGATAACGCAGAGTACCCTGGACTAAGGATCAAAGAATGCCTTCTGGCTTATGCTAGTGGAAATATTCTTTTGGCTTGAAAGTACATTGCACCTGGAAAGTAAGACCCTTAAATATAAAATATAAACATAAAATATTTTAGTTACTTTATGTTTTGATCGGTGTTAAGATTTTCTTCTAAGTGTGATGGATGCAAGATGTTTTGAAGATGAATTTTGAAAAGCTTTAGGAAGGAATTGTTGCTTTTGTCTATACACTGGTCCTATAAGCAACTTTTTATCCTAAAAGCAACTTGCCTTAATTTTACAAGATATTTTAAAGATTATAAGTATAGAATTTTAAACAAGAGAAATATGTATCTCTGTATCTCTCTCTTTCTCTCATCTATCATCTATCTCTCTATAGGTCTGTATGCAAAGAAATCATGCTATTTAAATGTAAAATTATATATTGTGATATATTTCTTTACATATCATTTGCAACTTTATACATATACAAATTTATATCCATATAGATACAGATATTTAAACATATAAAAAGTTTAAACTTTCTCCAAGTCTGCACAGCCTTATGTATATGACTATAATACAAGATGCAAAATTTCTGAAAAAATTTCTCATGCTATGTAAAAATTGGCACCTTTTTTCTCTCCACCCCCCAAAACCCCTCCACTTCTCTTAGAGAAAATAATTAAAACAAGGAAGCCAAATTATGTCTGGCTTGAAATATATAAAACATATAAAAATATGTTAATATAATATTAATATAATGCAATATATGTGACAGAACTTAATGTTGTCATACTTTGCCAAATTTACCTCCATAATCCTTTAGCCTGCACATCAGGTTTTCTTTTTACCCATTCCTTGCCTTTGTTTACTATTACATTTTTTGCAGATTTGTCAAAACCTGCCCTTTCAGGTTTTGATGAATAAGAGGCCAGTGGCTCAGGAAGGCTCATTTCATTCGCTGTAGCAACAATGGGGTGCAAGGTAGTCCCCAAGTCAGCTTCAGGGCAAAATTATCCCAATGTACATTCTTTAAGTCCTGAAGTACTCTCAAATCTCATTCTCAACAAACTGAGGTGTGACCTTTCCAGGTACACATGTGTTGGGCTGAGGACTGTAAGCTTTAAAATGGTAAAGATATAGGAGAAATGCTATTGAAACATTTATTCAAATCCTCCACCCAGAAACATGATGCGGCACTGGCTTCCATGTTGTTGCACAGGGTTGACCATGATAGGAACTTTCAGAGTGGCTGCTCACTGTGCAGCCTGGTCTGAGTATCTGGTTTACAAGACTTCAGTCATCAGATTTCAAGAGAATAATCATCTTGAGGAAAGAAAATGTATTTCTTTATATTTTCATGTATATATAGAAAAATATATATTTACAGTGTAGCCTAATGATGTTCCACCCAGAAAAAATAAGTATTGTAACAAGTGATTTGCTATAATAAAAGCAATACTATATAGCTGCAGAGAACATTCTTTGTGAGGCTTAATTCTAGTGAAGCTTTTTTCTGTGGCAGCACTAATCACTTTAGGAGTCACTGTGACAACATTTTTCTCTTGTTGGTGATTCACGACTTCTTTCTGCTGAAATCTCTCTGAGGTTTGACCAGTCCCAGTGGAGTCCATCTCCCATTCTCCATTCTGTGTTTTCCCCTTTGGCTATCCAGGTCCTGACTTTGCCTTCCAGTATTCTGGTGATATCTATACCTGAGAGGTGTCAAGTTGAAGTTTTCCTTGTCAAGAATGGGATGTGCTGTGTACGTTGCACTTAAAGAACTGCAAGCATCTGTACGGCCAAAGTGTGAATTGTTGTAAATCTGTGGGATTTCTTCTTTTGGGGGTCCACCTCCAGGTGCCTTGATATCTGGGCAGCACAGAGAAAAGAACGACAGGCACAAGCCACATGCCAGTTTTTCACTGTTGGAACCGCCATGCCAACAAAACCCAAACAGCTGAATTTTCACAAGGACCTGGTTATAACACAGAACATCAGTATGTTTATAGTTTCACAGAGGCCAGAGTGGAGGGTCATGTGCTTGATTAATCATGTTTAATTACCGGCTCTTATTAGGCTCATATCCATTTGGACACCATGCTGTAATGCAGCAGAGAGGTCGCCACCCACTGCGTGAGCAGAAGTGGCAGACAGGCGCATGCGGCTCCTGTGACTCCTTTTTGTCTGGAAAATGCAGTTGGAAACTGTACTGTCATGCACAAAACATAAAACACTTAATGTGCTTTCATCCTGGTTTATATAAGCTGCATTTCAACACAGATATTTCAGGCTACCTGACATAGTGCTTTATGTGGAACATAGTCCTGTATTTCAGGAAGAAATTTTGGACTAAAATAGTTTTTCTTGCAGCCCATAAATATATGTGCATTGGCAAGCATGTTTTGATTAAAAATCTTTAAAATTACATAAATAAAAATCACAAGTCAGGACATATACTGCTATCATGATATAAGTTAATTTGGTAATAAGAATTTGCCTACCTAAATAAGCTTACATGCTTGAAAGATTGAAAACTTTTACAGGTATTTTTCCTATGGTTCTCAATATATGTCTTCCCACTTTTAACACTGTCTCCCAATAGTGCTAGACATGAAGTCTTGCCTGAAGATAGCTATGATATTAATATACACAATGTGTAAACCAGCTTGCCTACCTTTCCTTCTGCTTGCAAGGTTGTATTCTGTTTTTACAGTACAGACTATCAGAAAAGTATTTCCACTGATGCTTAACACACCACAGCAGGGATAAGAATTATACCTTCAGAAATTTCATATAATCATAAAATAATAGACCAGTTTGGGTTGGAAGGGACCTTTAAGGGACATCTAGCCCAACAACCCCTACAATGTGTAAGGACATTTTTAACTAGATCAGGTTGCTTAGGGCCCCATACAACACGACCTTGAATGCTTCCAGGGATGAAGCATCTACAACCTCTTTGGGTAACCTGTTTCAGTTTCATCCCTTTTGCAATTATTGCAATTAAATCTGCTTAGCAAACTTCTATAAAAATAAAATTATCTACTTGTAAATTCTAACACTGCTAAAGGAACTAATTGTAAAATGTAAAAGAAAAAAATATTGAGAACTGAACATCTGCTGTGTCTGTGCCTCTAAAATCTCTACTTGGCATATTCATTTGCAGACTTATATTTTCAGGATTTGTTTAGGAAGATGCTGGAAACATGCCAATACTTCTCATGCCATAAAAATTGTACAGATGAACAAAATAAATGAATTATTAAATTATATGTGAACTTCCCAGTAAATGTGGGACATTCAGAAGTTCCTGCCTCAGAACAGAGATCTGAGAGTCACCTTTTTTCTTTGTGTTACCGTGCAGCCTTACTATCCATTTTAAAAAATTGTCCTCTCTCCAGCACTAAATGTAATTAAGAACCTTTTGAAAATAATGATTTAATGATCTGCCTTTTTTTCCCCCACATTGTAGCCAAGCAAACAGAGCAACTGACTCACTCACAAAAGGTTCAGACTATTATTTTATATGGACACATCATTGCAGCTGACAGTGCTTCACCTGGATGATATGTGTTAAGGTAACAGCATAAATTAAGCACTGATCCATTACAAAGTGGGCTTTATTTTTTCTCCCTCTGTTTGACATTATGTAACTCACAAAAATGGCTTGAAGAAAGAAGACCTTTTGCAAGACAGTTCTGTCTTCACCAGACTAAATTCTGAATTATGAAAATTCGAACACTTTATATCCTTTCTAGAGGATCACAATATCTTCATGCTTCCATTTTGTCATGGAAACCCTTTTAAGACTTACAGCCTTCCATCCAGTCTTTGGTCATGTGTATTTGTCTGGGGCTTTTGCCTCCAAAAAGGAATTTTTTTTGGCTAAGTTCTTAGCTCTGCTTTGATCTCTTTACCTCCTTACATTAAAAAAAAAAAGTTTGAAAAGAGTTGAACCATTTTGAGACTAACTAGATTTGACTTACCATAGGTTTCTTCTCCCAGGCAACAGGTGATAGGAGAGGAAATGGCCTCACTTTGTGCCAGGGAATGTTTAGATTGGATATCAGGAAAAATTTCTTCACTGAAACAGTGATCAGGCATTGGAACAGGCTGCACAGGGAAGTGATGGATTCATCATCAACAGAGGTATTTAAAAAGCATGTGGATACAGCACTTAGGGACAGGTTTTAGTGTCAGACTTGGCAGTGCTGGGTTAGTTGGACTTGATCTGGAAGATGCTTTCAAACCTAGATGATTCTGTGGTTCTATGACTGAAAGAACCCTGGCTCAGGACTGCAGTTTTGTACCAAATTATGTGACTTCCTGGATAGAAGAACCGCATAGGGGTTCTCTGCAGGTCTGCCTGTTGGGCTGTTCTGTCTGCACTATATTACGTACGGTCTGAGTTCAGACTCAGATTGGCTGATGTTCCTACTCTGATGGCAGTCATAAAGTTTTCTCAGCAGGGGAAAAGTCCAACTGCACCCTGTGCTGTCTGACAAATGTGTGCAGCAGGGGTAGGTCCCCTTCTAACAGGCTTCAGCTCACTGCCTTCAATTTGCTCTTACAGTGGTGGTCTGGGACTAACGCTCTCATTTAAACTGTGGGAGCAAGAACCAGATGGTTTTGTGGTGCTTCAGGAGCATGGGTGAATACAGTGCTAGTTCATGGGAGTAGACTGCTCTGGAGGGCAGCAAAATCTTTTTCTGAATAAATGGAGGTGGAGGCAAAGTATCTATACAACAGATTTTTCTTTGCCCACCAGAACATTGCTTCATCTTTCTTTGTATAGTGCAATGGATTTAACTGCTTGCAGTGAACAGACGGGACTGATTTATGTTTTCAGAAGAATTTCATGAAAGCTGCCAGTTCTTTCATTTTACCCATTTTTCAACACCTTCTGACTGTAAAATTGGCTGAGTTGTGCTGACTTCTAACTGATGATGCCAAAGCTGTTCCCAAAAACCAGTCAGGATTTCTTCAATCTTCTTTCAGAGAGGGATAAGCTTGGAAGGGAGCAGGCCATCTTAGAAATGCATTATGGCCAGGTAGGGAAAAAAAGGAGGACAAAGGGATAGGTGTCCATAATATGCTTCTCAGCTTTCTGCTGAGGAGATTCATCATCAAGACCAGGATTAGTACAGTGAGGATATGCTCCTCATTCCAGAATAATCTCAGACATTTCTTTTTTTCCCTATATGGATTTGGCCGCAGCTCCTGACTCAGTGCTGCTCCTCAGCCTGCTTTCTGCTTCTTTCAAGCAATTTCTAGATCTGGAACATTAACTTCCCAGCAGCAGCTGTCTGAGAAGCACAGTAGGAAGAAGTTACTTGTTTGGGTCCTTAAACCTGATAAGAATAATTATTTTTGGCACAGACTCTCCCTATGGATGCCTCTATATGCCATCCCTGCTCTTTCTGTAGCTGTTCCTCTGCCAGTTCTTTATCCTGGTCTGTATTTCACACACGTCTGCAAAGCCTGACCAAAACCCAAGGCTGACAACAAGACAATGACTTACACAAACACAGCTGAAACATGAAGGGAAAAGTTGCTCACCTCAGGAATGAAGCCCATGGAGGAGACTGGGGGATGATACTCATTGTAATAATGTCAAGGTCTGCTAACAACACTGCAGGAGGCACACTAAAGTGACTTTAAAGGAGACACTAGTGAAATAGAGATGTCATGACCCAAGGATCCAGGGGAACAGATGAACTGGAACACTGTACTCTTTATGCCTCCTGTGAAGGAGAGAATATTTTTGGGGGTAACTTTTAAAACTGACACATATTACAACTTTTATAAGAAATAAGAAAGTTTCTAAGTTTTCTCATTCCTTAGACTGGATGACCCAGACACAGGAGTTGGAGTCATGTGATGTCAGTTATGTGAGTTGCACAGTCAATATGATCATATATGAGATTTAAACAAACTATGCATAGATATTTTAGAAATTTTTAGATGATCCTTGAAATTTTCCATTACACCAAAAAATTGCCTAATTCATTAGCATAAAATAGATTAATATCTGAAATGCAAAGCCATCAAATATCAGATAAAAAACTTCATTTCATTTACCTTGGAGCTTAAGTGCCAGACTAAAATCATTAGTTTCATTCATGCCAGTGAGTTTTCAAAGAGAAATTATGGCCTTTATTCAACTGTGCATGTCACACTGCTTTAGAGAAAAGATTCAGCAACATTAAAAGTAATGAGCAGGTTTAGAAGTGAGTGACTAAGGTAACATGCATCCAGAAATGATTGCAAAAATGTTGCTCTGTGTGTGCATCCAGACAGAGCACTAACATTAAGACACAAAACTAGTGCTTGTCTTCCAAAGCATGTGGTGATGTGGTGGGTAAGTGGAAAAAATCATAATTTTGTCAAAATATCTCCACTGCTTGTTTTCTTGGCCCACTACTGATTTTTACAAAAGACACCTCCTTGGCATTTCTTCAGTTGCTTACTCATTTTCTCTGAATGACATTGCTGCCTGTCCTTTCTCAGAGTAGCTAAGTAGCCACTAGGAAAAAAAAAAAAGAGAGAAGAAAAATAGAAAAGGATCATTCTAATATATCTAAGAGTACAGATATAACACCTGCAAAACAATATTCTTCATGTTTTTCCTTTGGTCAGCTGCCAGCCCACTGTATGTGGAGTAGATGCAGTGAATCATAGAAAGTCTTATAAAAACTGACTTGCTCTGAGACATTTTACACTTATTTTTTGCCAGCTTCTTAAAAATTAGAGGGATAGAGCAGCCCACAAAATCCTGCATGTCTTCAAACACACACATTGCCACACGTGTATGCCACCTTTGCTTGTAATATTTTCCAAGGCTGGAAATGTGGAAAAGCATTCTCTATGTAGATAGCATTTTATTGCTCCTTCAGACTCCTGAAGGAGGTTTGGGCTGATTTCACAGAGTTCAAATGGATATGTTTTAAACATTAACCATTTAGGTTCTTTAAATTATAACTTCTCTTGGTAAGAAAAGGTGGAATATATTGCTAGATTAAAGACAAATTTACAATACATACAATACTCCCTATGTTTAATTCTTTTTATAGATATAAAATTAGTGGATGTACCTGCTGTTCTCCATGTCAATAAAAAACAGCTTTAAATTCAACCAGTCAGACCTTACTGTAAACATGATCCATGTCAATAGTTCATTTTTAATTGAATTCCTTTAGAATAAAGTGCATTATTTAAGTTTCTAACACCCAGTTCTTGAGAAAGAAAGAAAGAAAGAAAGAAAGAAAGAAAGAAAGAAAGATTAAGAAAGAAAGAAAGAAAGAAAGAAAGAAAGAAAGAAAGAAAGAAAGTATATTCCCATGATAAAAAGGATCTCACTATTTTAAACAAAAATTTCACCACATGAGTCCATGCAATTGAAGTTCAGCATGCTTTAAGCTATAAATGCTTGAAAGGTGCTTTCAATATGCAAAGGAAGACTAACCTAAAAAAAAAAAACAAACAAAAGAAAAATAGGGCAGATAATTTTAATGGGACCTGTCAGACTACTAATAATTTGAAAGGAAACAAATCTTACATGAAAAGTCAGAAAAAAAATCTCTGTGTATCTTTGAAACTAGTACTTGTGATCAGTAGCTTTCTTTACTTTCTCCAACTCCTCATAGTGTAATATCAGGAGTTGTGATGGAGCCCCTTCATCATACACTGTCTTAAAAATTGCTAATTATGAAAAATAAGGGATAATCCCAGTGAATCAATCTCGAGTTTGCTTTGAGGTTCATATCAAGAATATTCTTAATGACCACACTAAATATTCCAAACTCTCCCTGTCAGCAGGAGGGTACTTGGCTAGAGATGCACACAGCTTTCACATGACTGGAAGTCCCCTCGTGAAAGTCTCAAACTCAGATGCATAAGACTTATGAGGGCACATTTTCATGAGACTGAACTTTTAACATTATTTTTGATGCTTGTGTTACTGAATGATCCAGCCATATAAATTAAATTATTTAAAATGTTTCTTTTTTCATAATATAGATGCAGTCTCTGGAGTCACCAATCATAAACACCCATATCCAAATCCACCCTTGCAATGCACTTTTCACAAACGTCCAAGAACACCAACTCAACATTGCAATAACATCTTTTCTGCCTTTGCTTCCTTCCCTTCCCTCAAAGGGCTCAAAACAATCCAAAATCCTCTTGCAACCTTTGACTATGAGATTTTTGGTTGGGTTTTGTCCTTATTGTTTTCCCTATGTACAAGTCCAAACAAGACACGGTCCCCCTTAATTCCATTACAGTGGCTAATTATGACAACAACAATCAATAAAAGCCCAGAATCCTTCTAACATACTGCCCTTGAAATGAGAGGCAACAACCTCTCACTGAGGTTCCAAACAGGAACTATACTAATCATCCTGGGTTTCAATCTCTCTTTTATTAAAGAAAATAACTGATGTATGTTTGCTCCAGTTTCTTGAGAGTATACAATCACAGACAATACTGAATACACACAATTACAGACAATACTGTATCACACACAGGAAAGAGTGAGAGATAAACATCTCACTTTGTTTACCAGGGTAGATGTACAGTTCTCAAATAAGTTTAATTCTCAAGAAGTATAATGAGATACAGGTGCACAGATCTATAGCTGACCCCTCTAACATTAGGTTGACAGATACATGCCCAGCCTACTTGCATTCTGAGAAGATCATAAAGTGTTTTGCTACACTTAACATGTGAAGTTACTGCCATGCTAATTATGAACACGTCCTATTATCAGCTTGAAGTGGAAAGCTGAGTCTGTGCCTGCATGTGAGCAATTAGGTGGGGTGGAACGGGACCAGGCGGTGTCATTGCTCGATGGATGAAGTGTGAAGGCACACAGCTCAGCCCGTGCTCCTGTGTCCTGAGCCAAGGACATACACCTCAGGAAGATAAAGTCAAGCAAAATGAAGTGAATGACTGCCTCCAGAATGATGAGGAATTGAAAATCTCTGCCCCAGCAGATATGTCCAAGCAGGAATAAATAAGCGCTGTGGATTTTTGTGATAAGGGCTTTTTGTAAATGATTTTGCTCCTGGTTTGCACAGAGCTAGAATGGAGTGATTTTAAAAGCCAAAGGGTATATCTGCTATAATACCCAAGTCAATTACAGCTCTAACTCACTTCAGAGAGCTGACAGCAGAGGGTGTGGGCTCAGGTACCTGTCTGAATACCATTGGTTTTGCCATCATGACCACTAGACATAAAATAAAGTAAATCTTAATCATGCTAAGCCAACAAGTTGATTGTAAGTAATGGGGGGCACACAGCAAGGCAATCTGGCCAGTCATCATTAATGTTAATCAGTAAAATTCAAACTCCATAGTCATCCTTAGACACAATAAAATATCACAAGATATTCCAGTGAGAGGCAGATCCAAAGACTACCTTCACCGGTAAAATGTAAATATTTTGAAGAATAAAGTCCTGGAGCTGCTAAGTTTGCTGAAGGATGATCAGCATGTACCCTTCCATTGACTGTGGGAGGCACAGTGGAGGCTGACAAGGCATGGTGTATTTGAATTTCACTCCCATGTCTTCAATACTTCCTAGTACTAAACAACTTGTTATACATAACACTTACAGAGAAGATTTAAGCTTCATAGATGTTTTCTTTATCTCTGATACTGGAAAAACATTTGCTTCCTGTTCCATACTGTACACACATAGGATCGTTCTTTCTTGAAGAAGAATGAATATTTTTTAAAGCTAACTGAATAGCTACCAAAGAAGTTTATTTTCCCTCTATGTAAAAGACAAATGCTTTACTTCTGGAAATGATAAAGTAAGTTCAAGTAGGACTTGGTTTCTCTCCTTAACATAGTCAAAATTGTCTACCTCTGGCATTGCTTTGCTCAGCATCTTAATGCTGAGCAAAATTAAGATCCCTGTTTTGTTCTTTGTCTCTCTTTGTTGCTTTTACACACAGACTAAATTAAGAGATGTGAATTATTCAGGTACATACAACAGACATATTTGAAAAGCTTCTGTTGTAATTGTTGCTACATGGAACAGCAACAAATTTTAAAGTTTATTTATGCATACTTAGTTGCTCTGTGAGTCAATAGAGTTCCAGTCACATATACAATAAAATCATAAGTGTTAGCATTTTCCTGGACCACAGCATATATTTTAGTTTTCATGGTACTCTTTCTATTTCAGCTATACTCTTATTTTAATATTAATTTTTAACTTACATGGCTTTAGTTATGGGAAGAGCCTTATCAGAGAATGGAAACATACAAAGGAAAAAACCTGGACTAGAAGCAGTTAAAATTTTCAAATTTTGCACTTATTGAAAAATCAATACAGGAGATTATTATTGTATTGCTTTCTGGAAGCACTGGTCTTCAAGCCTAGGCACATCTCCTTCATGGCAAAAAACTGTAAAGTAATTTTATCACAAAAGATACTGTAGGATGGTGTGCAGTAACTAAGGAACCAATTTTAGTAACACAAATATAAATGTTGGAGGAAAAACAGGACTGAAATATGAAAATCATTTTTAGGCATGGTAATTTCTGTCAGAATTTGCTGCAATTAGAAAAGAAACTCATTGATGATGATGATGATCATAATGATGATGATAATAATGATGATGATGATGATGATTACACTTTAATATGAACTGATAAGTATCTGAGTTTCTATTGCATGAGTTGGACTACTGGTATGATAAAGTCTTTGTTCAACTATGAAGTGTGGACACATTATAAAATAAAATATCAGTATAATCTCATCCAATCTTCATATTTAAGTCTATATACCACAGTCCTGTGAAATTTAAGATAAATGACAGAATAATTTATCCTTTTATAAACACTAAGAATGTGAGTAGCCAAATATTAATCCTGTGCTTTGGTTGGTTTTCATTCAAACCACTGGTTTCCAGTACATAGGTCTTCTGGTAGAATGATGGTGATATACTTCTGAGAGAATTGTGATATTCTCAAAAGCAGTCTCCACTTATCTATTTTACAGAACATTTCTATAATTATATCTGAATACTTCACTGTCTTCAGCATATAGTAGAACAATAAAAAAGAAAAAAAAGGTTTAAAAGAGGTCTTAAGAGGTCACTTAAAGTATTCTATTGAAAAGGCTGAGTTATTTCTGACATGTTTATATTAGAAGTTTCTGATTAATCTTCCTTATCCTTCTTATACGATTGATTCAACCTTTTAACCACATTTAGATTTAAAAGTGATTTCTTAACTTCCTAACCAAAAAGTGCTTCATGGCAATATAAATTTACTTTTTCATATCTTGTCTCTTGTGATTATAGAAAAAACATTTATTCCTCTTTGTGCCAACCATTTGTGTAGTTGAAGCACCATGAAGTTCAATACAGGGAGATGCCAAGTCCTGCCCTTAGGGAGGAATAAACCCAGGCAAAAGGACAGGCTAGGGGCAGCTGGCTAGAAATCAGCTCTGCAGTGAGGGACCCAGGGGTCATGGTGGTCACGGCTGAAGGTTGTTATCTTTTCCTTAGACTGATTCAGTTTGTTCATGCTGTACATAGACCATGTTCTGAATCCTGTGTTCAGGCTTTTCTCTCTTCTCTGGACCATCCTGGAGGGCAATATCTTGAATTAAATATAGCTGAGGTCTGCCTCCAGACAGAATGAATGACTTCATGTATCTGACATGATATAAACCTCAATAGTGGTTTTTTGTTTTGTTTCTTTTCTTTTTTCCTTAAGTATGGTGTTACAGCTACTAACCCACAGACATTGTTTCCTCCTGAACCCTTACTGTGTAAAATGTGCAAAGGAGTTGAAGAATTGTGAGTGCAGGGGAAGAGAAGTCAAGAGGATCTCCTCACTCTGTGTACTGGTGGACAATAATCTCCCCTAAGGGCAAGGGCTCCATTGATTCCACTAATTTGAGTGCCTTTCTTCTGCTCACACAACCACAACTGAACCACAGAGTTTCATTCCTTTTGTTCATTCTCCCGGACATTCCTTGTTTCCCTTCTTCAAGAGTTACCTCTGAAATGCTGAGAGTGATACAGATCAGTCTCCTAGGTTAAAAGTGGCAAATAAAGCGCTCTGTCACATTCAGGAAAAGTTCACCTACTGCCTGTATAAAGGTTTGCTTCCTATTACACTATCACCAGCATAACATGTAGGATACTAGCCCCAGATATTTGTAATTCAGGTAATTCCTGAGCTGGACATGTTTTTCATGTGTATGGGAAACTTCAAAAGGTTAATATTTCATGAATTTGTCCGAACACTTCCTGAGCACAGGTAAACTCTTAGCAGGAGTAATATCTGGTGACAAGGCATTCACCATATGTGCATTACACATTCTCGTACTTTTATTTTTTTTTTTTAATTGCATCTGATGTGTTCATGTGCTGGAAGAGGGATTGAGAATCCAGTTTGTAGTAATCTTCTCCAGAGCACTATCTCTGTGGTTTTGCTGGAAGAGGACCAAGCTGCTGCTAAGTCAAGGTCAAGAGTGACCTTTCAAGAAAGAGGAAAGCAAACAGGTGTGAAATGACATAGAGTTTTCTAGAACCCATCCACTATGGATAAAATCACTAAAATTCTACAATCCTAAAGGAAAAAAATAGGACAGAAAAAGGCATTGCTACAAGGCAATGTTCAATATATGGAATAAATGAAGTTCCGTACACTAATAGGGTTAGAAAGAAATTCAAGGACTGATACACAACTTTCTGCATGCAAGCTGGAAGCCTAAATACAAAAATTGGAGTATTGCTCTGGAACAAAAGTATGTTGGAAACTTGGAGGAAGACAAATAGTAGAACACACTGTTACCAGAATACAACATATGTAAGGAACCTAAATCTGGGAAGTAGAAACCTTTTAAAATGCCAGCCCTTATGTTTTCCTCTGTTTCCAGAAACAAATACTTAATTTCAGATTCATTTTTTTTCCCCATATAGTGCAATAAATGTCAAACTCTGTTATAGTGGGATGGGACCATGTCTTGAATTGTTAGCACAAGGTATAATAGCAAAAGTGGTAGAAGAATGTGACTCCAACATGATTGTTTGTTCAGAAGGACATATTTCTAATTGCAAATATGTTGGCTTCTATTTCCTTTAAATGGGACACAGATGCTTTATGCTAGTCAAACCTTTTTTTAGGAACATAGAAAATGGGAGAAAACAAAGAATTTCTGCTTGAAGGAGACTAACTTTACTTTTATACCTAGAGCTAGAGAGCATGGCTACAATTTCAAGCCTTTACCAACTAAGTTAAATTTGGCTGAAGGATGTGTTTCAGACCTGAAACTCCCTCAGATACTCTGACTATGTAGCATGTACACATGAAATAATAGGGAGATTTTCCTAACTGATGCTGAATGAAAGATAACTTTGAAAAAGAAGAGAAAATAAAAGTGTCAAACATTCATTTGAAAGAGATTCCAGAGAAGGACTTTAATCTCAAAGAAAAATAATTGGAGGGGATTAATTGATTCACAAATTGGTCAAAATAATGACACAGCCAGAAGGCTTGTGGAGATCTCATGAAACACATGTATGACCCTAGCAGCAGAGATGCCTTGCTGAACTACTCTTAGTGAATTCGGAGTAATGAAATGAAGGATGTTTTTCAGCCTTGATCAGAGATATTAACTTGTCCTACACTTTTGCTTTTAGAAATAGATGGTTACAAAGGGCCTTAAAAACCTTTCTGCAGTTGCTGTGGTTTTCATGCTTGTGTATCTAAATATAGTAGTGAGAACTGCATTTTTTCTACACAGGGAAACAAGAATCTATAAAATAATGAATCGATGACCAAGTGACCAACTGACTGAAAAAGGAACGTTCACAGGATACGTTCCAAATCTCCTGTTCCAATAAAAATATTGTATCATGGATTAGAAATAAATGTTATGAAACTAATGGTCTGTTAAATATTTTTTTGCCCAAATATGGGAAGAGAGAGATCTTTGCTGAACAAGCTTTACATCCAGGGAAAGGAAGAAAAAATTGATAACACTGACCTTGCTCTACCTGCATTCTTTATAGATAAAGGAAAAGATATTACTTAAGTTGCTAACACAATCTTTAAAAAGGTAATATATAACAAAAGAAAGTGATGAAAGTTATGTTCAACTGAGGAGAGATGTGTGAACCAGAAGTCAAAAACTGGATAAAGAAGAACAAAGGGTCAGATATTGAGGAGATAACAGTTACCAATTCTATTAAGAAATGTTTTTGCCTAAATTTTTGACCTTTATTTATCATTGTTAAATTATTTTTCTTTTAGCCATTCAGTCATTTGCTATTTTTAAAGTTGAATTTGAAGAATAAAGACAAGAGAGGGGAAAAAAATAACAGCAAGAGCTCTTTCTGTTGCTGTTCTCATTTTATCTTTTTCTCCGTGTATTTTGTGGGTCTGTTTTTGTATTACTGAAGCAGTTCTGAATTCTAATGATAAAGCACTTGGCTCAAACCCCACATGTGCAATAATAGGCTTAGTTACTCAGTACTTGTCCAGAATCTCAGAGAATTTCAAACCTTAACATATTTGGAAGCAGTGCATATCTTATCCATGGTTTAAAACAATAAAAAAGAAAGTGTATGCCAGAACATGGAAGTTGTAACTTGATTTCAAAATACTTAAAGCAGGAGAGACTGATTTTTTTTTTTTTTTCAAAAAACAAAACAAAAATAAGTTGGAAAGTAAAAAAAAGGAAAAAGAAGCATTATCAGAAGGGAATATGTCTGGCTAATACGCCACTTGGGGATGCTGCCATTCAAAGGGCAATGAAGAAGCTGGATAAATGGGCAGGCAGGGCACCATGAAATTCCATACAGGGAGATGCCAAGTCCTGCCCTTAGGGAGGAATAAGCCCAGGCTCCAGCACAGGCTAGGGGCAGCTGGCTTGAAATCAGCTCTGCAGTGAAGGACCCAGGGGTCATGGTGGACAAGTTGAACATGATCCAGCAATGTGTCCTTGTTGTAAAAAAGGGAAGAGGCATCCTGCCCCCAGCATATCTTGGTGTTCGGGGTTGCTCTTTCAAGTGCAGGAATTTGCACTTCCCCTTGTTAGACATCATGAGGTTCTGCCTGCTCTTTTCTCCAGCCTGACCAGGTCCCTCTGGGAGGCAGCACAACCCTCTGGTGTGTTGTTCCTCCCAGCAACCAAAGCAGGGAGCTGCATTCTGAAATCATGCCAGATCCTGAATTTCAGGGAGCTGATGGCACCTGAGGTGACAAGCAGCACCCTGTGTAACACTCTCCCTGGGTAGCTCTAAAGCAGGTTATTCTCACACAATATGTCAGACATGCTCTCTGACATGCCAGACCATATGCAGGGATTAGATATTTGTCCATTCAGTGGGAAGAGGTCATACTTACAAAAGCTAGGACTAACAGCATCTGATCTGTAGGAGACTAAGTTCCTTTTAGTTACTGGTAATGACTTTTAAGCCAAAACAGAAAAGAAGCTTCTATGACTAGAGGCAAAATGTGAACCAGTTCAGGTAATTCACTTCTCCTCCATCTGTTGATTGAGCAGCTTTTTTGAAAATCTCCTTCAGCCCATAAAGCAAAGCATGTGGAATTGAGAAATTCACCTGGAGGCAATCCCCATCTGCCTACAACCAGACCATTGCCTGCCATAACCTCCACCTAGTTACAAGGTGCACTGGTAGCCAAGGTGTGGGACTCAGCCACCATCTCTCCCCAGCAATTTAAAGTCAAGTATCCTCAGCAGCACGGTGCTCTCGGTCCTCTGCACAATAAACTGAATCTTTAATAACTCTGAGTTACTAAAACAATGTCGTATAGAAAACAGTGCGAGGATTAAAAACAACAGTGCCAATGCTAATTAGGGTTAGCCAAGGTTTTCTCATTCATACAACTAAGGGGACATATGGGGAATGTCATGTTGTCAAACCAGATTCTTTCCTTCTAAAAGTTGTGTGAAACATCAAAGCCAAGTATAATAATAGCTGCATGCAACAAATGTGAAGTACAAGAGCTTCAGATATGCTATCTTTTCTGCTGCCTGACAGGGGCTGCAGTAAGAATGCATGCAAAATTAAATCTACTGTGATGTCTATTGTCAAGCTGTTAGTCTGACTCTTCTGAGACATTATTCTAATTTTTGTATGAAAGATAGAGAATAAAAGCATTTAAGATATGATTTTAAAATAAGAGTGTTTTTATTTAAACAGCACAGAAAACCTTGGAATTGAAAATATTAACTGAAAAAAATGATGCCTCATAAAAGCTTGAAACATTGCTCTTCTTATGGATGCAGCTCGACTTTCTTCTTGTAGTCTGCAGGTTTGAATTAGAAGAGAGTCAACAATTGTGATTGTTAATTGCTGCTTGTATACAGACCTCTCTTAAATGTGATGATTCTATACAAATAATAGAAGAGGCATTTCACCTTCTGTGTTAGGACACACCTAAGAAAGAAGCATATTTAGCATTGTTGCTAAAGGGGTCACGTGTATGTATACCATAAATATAACACTCAGGTACTTTCAGTGGCTCCTGGCCTCTCTTAGGAACACAAAAGTAATTTTGAAGAGACAAACAAAAGCTAGTGGGAGGGACTCACAGACAGAGATGGACATCTGCTTACCAGGAGAATGTGTAACAGGTTTTTATTATTCTGATGAGAGAAGAAGCAAGGCACTGAAAAGTGTGTTAGATTCAAAATCTGAATTATCTGTTTAAGTCTTGAGTTTCTTTGTGTATTTTTCATTGCAATGTTGTTGGATTCTCTGTTCACAGATCCTCAAATAAAGGAAAGACAAGTAGCTGAAATGTAGACAGAGCCAGAGGTTTTCTCTCTATTTCTGATTCTCTACCTCCAAAACATGAAAAAAGCAAGATATGCAAGGGCAGAGGTTTTCTCTTTGTAATCTGGGTTACCCCATGACAGATGATCCATCCCTTTGGGCTGTGGATTCTGGTTTTCAGCCATATTTTTTTTCTTCCTTTTGTTTGTGTTTTGGTGTTTGTTTTTTTTTTTTTTCATTTGTTTCCCATTTAACCTGACAGAACAGAGCCAAAAACACCAGTCAACTTTAACAAGTGCAACCTTTGTGGTTGCACAAAATCATATCTGCTGGCAAACCTAAAAGGAAGGCCAAGATGGGGTTTAGGATGTGTATGGACCTTCAGAAGTTCAAGCCATATGTGAGATTGTTCCACAAGATTAACAGGGAAGCTGAGCTGGCTTGGGAACTTCTGGGTACTCTGAATCTCTGAGCCTGAGGGAGCACATCAGTAGACTGTGTTAAGACTGGCAGTACCCTGGTGAAGCAGTGGGACTCCTTGGGAGATGTTTTCACATTTTGTGAACCACAATTGGAGCTCTCTTCTTCCCTCACCTCTCTTGAATATGTAATGTCTATCCTGTGGCCCTTGAAGGTTTCCTGGCTGGTGTTTGAGATCAGAAAGACTGGACATATCTCTATTATAGGAATACCAACCGCTGTAGACCAACAACTTCTCAGTGATTTTAAGGACTGAAAATAATGCAACTTCAATGCAATATTTAGGACTTCTCTTATTTTTACACTGTCTTACTTCTTAACTGAGCCCATGGTTTGAGTTGATAACTACCACACAAAAAACTATCTTTTAATTGTTCCTGGCAGAAATTGCTAGGATGGTGAGAAACTTATTATTAATAATCATAGAGTAGAAACTTGTTTGAATTACTTATGATTTGACTCTCAGTCTGAAGAGTTTGTAATTATTTATTTTTCTACCAGCCCTTTCTCTTAGTTCTGTGGTAGAATATGGAAGGCATGGTCACCAAGAGAAACTGGGACTGTTTAGGGCCTGTAGATGGCATTATGACATTACTGCATTTCTGTTGACTAGCTCTGAACACATTAAAAATTATAAAGTACCAAGAGGTCATAAAGGTGTATAGCAGCTGTGTCACAGCTGATGAAGTTACATGACTGCCAACCAGCATCATTTAAATCCCTTAAAATATATCAGGTGCAATGCTTAGCTGCAGTTCAGTGGAGTAAGTGAATGCCATATAAACCATGAGTAATGTACTGAGTAATGCAATCTAACTGTTTCTCAGGAGAATTTGGCTGTGGTTTTAGTCAACTAAGATTAGCAATTGGCAAATCAAAACTGGAAGCCTTTGTGTAGTCAACAGTGGAAAAAGTCAAGACGTGCCTTAGAGCCTTCACTGTACTGGAATGTAGAAAGAAAAATGACCTGGCTACATTATGCTATTGATATTATGTCCTGGAAGTCTGGAAGTACCAAAGATATGTCACTAGAATATTATTGCTCTTTTTTCTTTTTTTTTTTTTTTTTTGTCTTCTCAGAATGCAGGGCAGAAAATGAAGATGCAGCTGAAAGTGGAAATATATACTTAAGGAAGTGTAGGATTCAGCTAGCATGCTCTCCTTCCTTCTGTGGATTAAGTTTCAGGTCAGTAGTCTGTAACAAATCCTCCATTCCAGTGGGAGACAAGCTAGTGCATTACAACACAGAAACCAGACTAGCTTTTAAAATGCTTGTAAAAATGAGATTATATCTACCAGGATATATAAAAGTATTCAACACATTAAATCAATAATATTTTCCTGACATTAATCTATCCTTTCTATTTAAAGGACATACCCTTTCAGCAGAGATCAGCTACCCTAAAATTACCCTCAGCAAGCACAGTAAACGTTGAAATAATCATGATCTGAGATGAAAATTTTACTGTAGAGCTTATGTAAATCATAAAGCTTTCTTTTATGTTCCAAATATGTTTATAGTTTGCTAGTATTCCTTACTATAGTGTTAATAGTTGAAATTGTAAGCAGAATTATGTCAAGTATGACTGGGGAGTAATGGAATAGCTTACCACAGGGAATTAAAGGCACGATATCAAACTGGCTGTTCTTCAACTGTAATTTTGGGGTTGCACACATTGAACAGGGGTTATTTTGTATCAATCACAGGCATGTTTATATAATACAGACCTGCTCCTATGGTCTAGTTTTCTACCAGAAGAAAAATGCTATCCTTATGCTTTTTGATAAGGTCAGTGATAATGTGTCGTAAGAATTAAATTGTCCTGTTGAGCCAGAACCTGAGCAAAATAAAACTGTCAATGACAACAGAATCATTAGTGTCCTGCTATGGGAAAAAAAAACATCTTCCATAGATATAGGTGATTGTTAATCAGAAATTTTATCTGTATTGCATATAGACACTTGTCTATATAAAACATATATATTTTCAATATTTCCACAGAAGATTTTGACAAGATTAGGTTTACCTCAGATTACTTTTTCCTGGTGTCCTTTGAGCCATGTCTCCCAGGTGACAAGATGCTCTTGAAACTGTTAGAGCTTTCTGCCTTTGAAACACGGACTTGCATTCCTGGTTAACACACAGAGAACTGGAGAAATGAACTCTGTAGGGGCATGAATCCATAAGAATGAGCATGTTGCTGTTAGGAGAGACCTCAGAAACATACCTCTGTACAACAGTAAGCACAATCCATCCTCCATTCACTACAGTGGCTCCCTATGGAGTGCTGAATAGGCAGAGCAGAACTTGCATCTGTCTGTCTTAGCAGTTCAGTTGGCTTTTTCACATCCAGCTGTCTGTCTTGCATTTGTGATGAAACATTGCTTCCTATGGACAATATCTGGAATCTTGAACAGAATTTTCTTGGTTAAGTTCAATGTGGATTCTTTTGCTAGCTAATAGGTTAGAAATACATATTCATTACAATATGGAATATAACTAGAATGAAGGGAAAAGCACACTCAAAAGAGTTGTATTTGATTTTGCTGGTATTGACACCATATATGACTATAGTTGTTAGAAGCCTGTTTTAGCTATTACTCATTTTATGCGTTTTAGGAAAACTATTTTGAAATGTACAGTGCAATTTTCTTCTCAGACAGAAGGTTAGTAAATGTTTTGCTGTGAGAAATGGAGTTTGCCTGCATGATATAGAGTGACTGTGCCTGAGCATGGTGATTGTGTCTTAATGCTATGTTTCTTGTTAGCTGAAATACAGCTGAGTTTTGTGATCCAGATCTGACACTGAACAACACTGCTTCTCTGCTGTCTATGAATCTGTGCAATTTAAGCAGTGGAGCATGAGCCTTGCAAGTTCAAAACCATTTATACCAAGAAGTCATTTTCCTAGGTCAAATACAACTGTAACAATTAAATAGTGTATACAGAGCTGTATATAACCGTTCTTGCATACTCACACATGCTCTGGATGACTTCAGTGTTGACTGCTTTGAGCATCCACTCTTAAATTTGTTATGAATACATTCTAATGATAATTTTATTACCTCTCTAAGAGCATGTTTTCATTTAGAACAATGAAGAAGGCATTCATGAACAAGTTATAATTAGACTGAGGTATTTAGGCTCTGCTTCTAATAAGAGACATAGAAAATAAGACATTTACTAATAATTATAGGGAACAATCTAAACAGTGCCTCTATCATATTTAAAACCAATGGGAAACTGGGGAGAGCAAGGTCTAAAATTACTAGTGCTGCCTTTAGTGTTAAATTACTTGAAATTCTAGCAATATCTTAGAGGCTCTGTCCTTTAGACTTTATCAGTTTCTTCTTCCCCTTCTTCCTCTGCTGTCTGCAGCCTAAAAGTCAATGTGGTAGGGGAAATCTTCAGCTCCTGCCACTCAGTGACAGCAGTTCAAATGAGTGGCACTATCCCCACTGCCTGGATGACATTTATCTTTGGAAGTGGGTGGTTGCAAAAATGCAAACATAAAACCTCTTACAAGTTTTTTTCTTGGGTTTCTCCAGTGCTGTCTTGATATCTTCTGCCAATTTGTTGTGCCACTATGGTCATCTGAGCTGAGTCTGACTCGTTATCATATTTATTGTGTTTCTGCTGCAAAGCACCTCTCTATAACCATAGACAGACACTGTTGGACAGAGACAGGGAACAGGGGTCCTTGAAATTAGAGATGTTCTACTGTACAGTCTCTGAAAGCAGCAAACATCACTGACTGCCTTCTTCTCTCCCCTGCCACAGCTCACGTATGGTGTGTGGGCCTTCACTTCACAAAGCAGCCAACCCTCAGATCTGCAAATCCACCAAGCAGCAAAAAATGTGAGTTAAAGCAATAGTACCTAAAAAGCAGAAGTTTGAAACTTTCTGTGCAGAGAAAAAAAACTTCCCAGAGATATATCCATTCCCCTCAGCCAGCACATGTTTTCAAGCACCTGGGGAAAGATAAAAGTTTTGGGGTACTACTGGTGACATGGGCAAAACACAGGGCCTGGCACAGCCCTTGAGCATGGTCCTATTAAAACCGTGGGCTGTTGGACACAGAAAAAAAAGGCCTGCAGGCTTTCTAAAAGAGTTAATTTTAAAAGCATGAATGGAGTCTTTTCCTCTCAAAATATTGACTTCAAACTCCAGAATTGCCTGAAACTCATTCCTAAGTAAGATGTGGAACCTTGAAAGAGGGTCAGTACAGTATTCTTCTCTAGAATAGAGAGAATAACTATTTTTAAAAAAATTTAGAACCACAAAATGTTTGTGGTTGGCAGTAACCTCTGGATGTCATTTGGTCCACTCCCCTGTTCAAGCAGTGCCACCTAGAGCAGGCTTCTCAGGACCATGTCAGATGCCTTTTGAATATCTGCAAGGATGAAGAGTCCACCATCTCTCTGGCAACCTGTGTCACTTCTTGGTCACTCTCACAGAAAAAAAATTGTTTCCACATGTTCAGGATTTTCTCCCATATCGACTTTACTTTCTTCAGAGACATTTACATTTTCTAAGAAAAAAGGCATATTTTCTTTTGCAAACATAGATAGAGGCAAATATAGACCATGAAATGATAGATTGATGGCTGGAGAAATTATCAGATTGAGAGCTCACTAAAGACTTTGCTGTCAGGTGCACTCAAAGGAAGGATGTCCCCTTTCTCTAGATCTCCCCACAAGTCCAGTCCTCAAAAAATTCAGGTGAATAGCCTTCATTTAGCTCCTTGTCTTCCTTTTCTAGCACCAAGACTGTGCAGAGCTGGTTTCTTCCTGTCTTTCCTGCAGTTTTCATTGTCATTGCAAGCTCCTGCTTTCAATTTTGGGAATGGCTACAGAAGGGAAGGAGACCCATCTGAGGTCCGACATATACACCAGCCACTTGCCAGCTTTTAACTTAGGTTGTAAAAGACAGTCTCTCTCTCACTGACATATTATTCAGTTTCCTATGTCTTTTTAATACAACTTCATGACAGTATCATCCTCCCTTTGGCATTTTTGTGAGTTTAGTGAACTGACTGCCAACAAAATCCCACTTTCTTCCCCCACCAAGTTAGGAAAAGGAATGAAGCTGCTAGAGCAGATCTGTAGGCTGTTTGTCAGGCACAAGTTAAAGTACAAGACATGCTATTTGAATATAAGAAACAAACTTTTTTTTTGTTGTGAGGGTGGTCAAACACTAGAGATTGGTATAGAAAAGCTTTGGAGATATTGAAAGTCTGGCTGGAGATGATCCTGGGGAGCCTGCTATTAGATCCTGCCTGCAGCACGAGTTTGACTGGTGACCCCCAGAGGTACATCCCCAGCTCAGCTGCTCTCTATTGCTGTGAATCTCCCACACTCCAGCTGTATTTCAGATGTGTTCACTTCTACAGAAGAGTCTGAGCTTTCAGTTCTGGATGAAAACTCTTCAAACTACTGACTTTTCCCTACAATCTTGATTTCTTCTGGGCTTTAGGCTCTACTGTAATGCCAATGCTATTGATAGTTTAGTTTCTTATATGCCATGTTCACTTTTAAGTGACCACTTGAATTTTTTTGTAAGGGCAAGGTATCACAAATCATTGACTCCAAATTTATCCTGTTTATGTTAAATAACTGCACTAGATTATAAAATATTAAACTGCATTTATTCTGAATGTAGTTTGTACCCTTCTTTCTAAAGAGGCTAAAAAATTTTTATTTCCACTGTGATCATTTTACCTTTAAGACTGAAAGCTGATACATTTTTTTGTCAAGCCACTAGTCTTTTGTCATTGCTGGGGCATTTTCAGTATGTATGTTTGTATGTGTGGTTTTTCATTTTGTTTTGTTTTACCAAAAATATGTAGAAATAGAAAAGCAAGAATAATGCCTTTGTGATAATTTTCTTAAAAAGTCAATTTTGTCTAACAGTCTTTAAATGGCTGTCTTAAGAAGCATGATAAATACTAAATTGATGGGGATATACATGTGTGTCACAGAAATTTCAGCTTCCATTGTGCATAGGAGACCCTAGGAAGAAAGCTGCCAGGGTAAAGAGATACTCTGCTTCTTTTTCTGTGATGGAGTTAGAAATTACTTTTAAAATTAGTTTTTCCTGTGTAAGGTTCTCTAGGAATATTTTGTAGGATACCAAAATATCAAACTATTATGTCAAGAATAGTGTGTCTATCAGGACCAGAGCAGAGACCATCCCCCTGTACTTGGCACTGGTGAGACCAAACTTGGAATGCTGTGTTCAGTTTTGGGCCCATCACTGCGAGGAAGACATTGAGGGGCTGCTCTCCGTGCTGTGTTTAGTTGTGAAGGTGGTGATGGATCAAAGTTTGGACTCAATGATCTTGGAGTCTTTTCCAACCTAAATGATTCTATGATTCTGTAGTCCTGTAAAACTGCACATCCCAAAAGACTAGACTTGGATTCTAAGAGAATGGCCTAAAGTGTCACTGGATACCATCACCAAGTGCTGAAGCAGGAAACTCAGTAGAATTGAAATTGTTTCTGCCACTCTCAGCATATAAAGCTTCTTTCTGTTCTTCTCATTGGTGATTATCACACTAGTTAAAAATGTTTCCATATCCCAACCACCTATTGAGACAATAGGCAGGAGACAGGATTCAAGAAGGGATTCACCTATGCCAGTAAATCTAAGCTGTATTTACAGACTGTGGAAAGAAACTGGCACTGTTATGAATTATTTTGATTTATGTTAAAAAATTGAAATAGTTTGAGCCCTGCTTAGGACACATCCCAAGGATTTCAAGAATGCAGAAGAGCTTTTTTCATTCACTGATGAAATTCTGGCTGCTCCTGCAGCTGGAATAGTCTCTTAAATTAAACAACAACAAATGCTAGAGATTTACTGTCGCAACATAGGTAAGAATTTGTGCACAAGGAGTGAAGTATCCTAGTTTATTTCTATTAAGGTATATTTTTTAAAGGAAAAAAGCCTGCATACATAAACAAAAAAAATATTAAATAATCCTAATTAGTTTTCTTTCCTTTGTTTCAGCAGACCTGAGAGATGAAATATTCTAACAGAGATGAATATATTATGGACCATAGTGAGGGTAACATGGGCAATTTTTAATTAGTTTAAATCACCTTCTATCTGCTTGTGTCATTATGTGTTGTATTTCATATGTGTTTTATTTTTCACAGTTCGTAAATTTTATTTATATATATACATATATATATATATATATATATATATAAGTAGTATGCAATTTATAAATTATAATTGGTTGTTTATATATCTTCACCGAAATTGTCTCACTAATGGTAGTAATTTGTCAGTATTAGACAATAGAATTAGATCTCATTCAAAAGAACTGGAAATCAAAAAGCAGATTGTTACATAACACCTTACTACTCTTCAGTAGTAAGGCAAAGGTTTTCCTGCCTTTATGAGCTGTAAATGAATACTGAGAATGAAAATAAATTCCTCTGACCAGACATGAAGTTCTGGGTAGTATTGGGAAGTATATGATAACACCAGAGTTAGCATTTGATTGCTCTTTCCACCTGCTATTTAGGACAGTCAGTAACAATGGCCTTATTATGCAAAATCTCAGACTTTATTTGCAGTCCAACAGAAGGTCAAGACAATTCCATCCAACCAAAAAGCAACAGAAAACTGAACGTTTTGAGACTATGGAAAAAGTACTTTCTAGCCCTTCAAATAAATTTGCTCCCTTTACTTTGCCAGCCTTGTTCACTTCTATCTCTGTTCCCTCTGATGCCACACTCCCTTTCCAAGCTGTGCCTGTCTAACCTCTTCCCTTACTTAGGGCTGGAAATCTACTTAAATGCACAAGGTGACCTGATTCCCAGAACTGTATTCCTTCACAGTGATAGCTGTTTTTCCATGTTATGAAAGAGCCTCAAGTGTTTGGTTCTAGTAAAAACATTTCTGGCATCCACTAATTCAGTATTCTTTTCTGTTTAAGTCATTGATATGTTACTCTACTGGATGGGCATTCCCAGCATTCCTCTGAAATCTCACCTGTTTTATCCAGTTGGACCACATGGATCTGGGGGAGGAACAGTCCTGCTCCTGATGTACAACATCTATCATAACCTGTCTGTTATCTCACATGGAACTGTTATGTGGTAATAAAACATCAGCGCTTTGCCTAGATTGGAAAACATTCTACAGATATAATATAGGATTGCTCAATCCCTGGTTACTCCTCAGGATCACATCTATAGCAATTTTGTTGAGTTAGCACAATTGTTTCAAAGTAGCTTCTAATTCTACAAATTGAATTACTTGATATATATTTTGCAAAAAGATGTTTCAGAGTCATGATTACTGTACATATGCATTCACAGCATCAGCGGTTGCTGTTAGTTTGGCAAAGCATACTCAACATACATATACACATATATTTTTGCATACTCAACTAAATATATGTTTGTGGGTATGGGATACAGTAAAAATGAACGTGTACATAATGTTTTGAAGTGCCTGTGGATTATTTTGTCCATTCATTTCACAGCTATATTAGCTGTTACTTTAGCAACAGAAAATCCAGTGTAGACAGCTCTCAAATCAGATAAAATTATTCAACTCAGTTCAAGTCCAACAGATATGATATCATCACTGTTTCTTTCAATATTTGTAGGCTTTTACAAATAGAACATTTATTTTGTAGGCTTCTACAAATAGAACAGTCATTTTGCTTTTGCTAATGATGTAAAAACACAGTACTCATTGTACAGAGGTTATTGCTTTAATCCCTCACTCCCCTTCCCTCTGCACTGAAAGTCATAGTTCATGCCTTTTGAGACTGGTAATATCTGAATGCATCGTGCTCCTGCTGAGCCTTTACTTATTCTGTATACTTTATTCTGTATGCATCATATGTCTTGTTTAGAATAATGATCTGGCACTAAACCATCTCCAGTCAGTTGGTTTGAATGTAGTAATCTACCATTTCTTCACTTCAGGCCAGTGATATCACATGACATGACTATACTGACTTATCACATTCTGTCAAGTATTCTTGGGCTAATTATTCCAGTTCACACAATCTGCATCACTGTATGACTGAAGGTACACAAACATTTTCAGTTGTTTTGTGTCATGATGATTAATTTCTTTAATTATACAAAAAAAAAAAAAACAATTAGAAGGGGAAAAATAATGCAGTACAGATAATTCAAAGATATATCTATTATGTACCTGGGATGCAGTATTTTATTACTTAGGTACTTAAATTACTAAGGTGAATAACCTCAGGTCAGGGTAAAGAAATACTACACACCTCCTTCTGTGAAGCTGGCTTATGGTCTTTTGGTTAAAATGGATAAAAATGTACAGTAAATATTTAGAAAATATAAGGATAGTGAAAATTTGTTACAATCAGTCTAGCCCTTTGATTGGCAGTGGACAGCTAAACCAGCCACCTAAGTGCCCTCTTTAATAAAGAGGAAAGGAGTTTATCTAACCCTAAATAGCATATCTAAATAGGTGAATTGACTAAGTTGAGAAGACAGGAATAAAAGACTAACAATAGAGCTAAAGTGCAAAAGTTCACCAGTTAGCATTTTCTCTCTGAAGTTTTGTGGATGAGATGCTATTGCTAGGAAGGTGATATCCCTCATATTCAGGTGGATCTTCCTGTGCACCACTTTTGCCCATTTCATCTTGTCCTACTGCTTGACACCACCAAGCAGAGCCTGGCTCTTGCCTCTTGACACCTCTTACTGGGTTTACAGTGATGAAATCCCTCTCAGTTGTCTCTTCTAGAGTCTGAACTGGTCCAGTTCCCTCAGCCTGTACTCATAAGAGAGATGCTCCAGACCCCTCACCCTCTTTTTCACTGTTCAAGGGAAAGTCTTCCTTCCAACATTCCTTTACCCTGCACTCCTGGGTAAGAGATCTCTGGGGGCTGGTATTGTCAGTGAAGACAAACATAAAGAAGACATTCAGTGACTCTGACTTCTCTGTGCTCTCTGTTACCAGGATCCCCCTCCATTTAGCAATGGGCCCACATTATCCTTTGTCTTCCTTTTGCTGTTGAGGTATTTTAAAAAGCCCTTCTTTTTGTCCTTCGCATCCTTGGCCAGATTTAATCACAGATAGACCTTGGCCTTCATTGACTCATTTCTACTTAATCTGACTACCTCTCTCTATATATTCATTTCAAGTGGCCTTGAAATGGTCCCGCTTCCATCTTCTGTATATTTCCTGCTTATTCGTGAGTAATGACAGGAGTTCTTTATTCACCCACATGGGTCTCTTCCCCCCTTTTTTTATTTCTTGCTCAAGAGAATTGTTTTTGAGATTGGATAAAGTAATTCTTATCAACCAGCTCTCAGACTCCTCTACCCTGCAGAACCTCTCCCCATGGGATTCTTCCAAGAAGATCCCAGAAGAGGCTAAAGCTAGTTTTTCTGAAGCCTGTGATTGTATCTTACTTGCTGCCATGGTTTCTCCTCGCACAACACTGAACTACACAATCTCACAGTCCCTGCAGCTAAGGCTGCCCCCAACTTAAGTCTCCAGCAAGGCCTTCACTGTTTGTTAGATAAGGTTGAGGAGCACATTGTCCTTCCTTCTCTTGGCAGTTCCACTCCATGCCTGTTCTTTCCCCCTTGTTCTTTGGTGTTCTGTTTCCTTTAAAGAGTCTGATGACTGGTTGCAGGAATCTTCTCTTGCAATTTTATAAGCAGCATTCCATTGCCACCAGTTGCAGAGTACCTAAAAAAAATATTTCCTCTCACAACTTAATGACCAATTTTGTAGATTTCCTCTGGTTTTGAGAAAGTCTTCATAACACTGAAGTGAGAACAAAATTATAGAAATGTGTCCATGTTCTCCCATTTTTTTGACACCGTTTGTTTGCCTTTAGTTTTGTTATCATTCTCCAACTTTCCTGTTGCCACCCCCATCTCTTAAATATCAGCCAATGAGGCTAATAATTTTGTTAGGGGCTACAGATCCAAAGTTTAAAATCTATGACAGCTGGTATAATGTGTGTACTGCTATGAAAGTTTAAACAAAACTGATTTGTAGCTCCAGAGAATAAAATTTTAGCTTGATCTAACACAGAAACAAATTGATAAATTAGCTGTAAAGCAGAGAGACTTATCACTAAAATATCTCTAACTCCTGCATGGAAGTGTGTTTACTGGAAATAATTGCATAGAACCAAAAAATTGAAAACTTGACTTATTAGCTATATAGTTCTGTACATTTTTTTTTTTTTTATAATCATGTTACAAAGTTCTGTACTAGCTTAGATATGCTCATTTGAATATGTTTTGCAGCACTGGAATTGTGTACTATTCTCACTTGTGTTACTGTGAAGAAATGTTCACAGTAGACAAAGTTCTTGGGTATAGAGATTACTATCACCTCATCAATTTACCGTTGGCATGGGTATGTTGTGAAATAACCAGAGAAGCCATAATTTACAAGGTTGGTTATATTACGGGTCTGTGGATGACCCCATGCCAGAGCAGGTGGATACCTGAATGAGACTGTGACCCTGTGGGAAGCCAGGACTCAAACAGGCTCCTGCAGGACTGGTGGACCCATGGAAAGAGGAGCCCACACTGGAGCAGGTTTTCTGGCAAGTCTTGTGATCCTGGGTGGGACAATACTGGAACAGCCTGTTCCTGAAGGACTGCACCCCTGGAAGGGATTCACCCTGGAGCAGTTCACTAAGAACTGTATCTCATGGGAAGGACCCACGTTGGAGAAGTTCATGGAGGTCTGTCTGCCATGGGAAGGACTCCATGCTGGAGCAGAGGAAGAGTGTGAGGAGTCCTTGTGCTTAGAAGGAAGAAGTGGCAGAGACAACATGTGATGAACTGATTGCAACCTCTGTTCCCCATCCCCCTGCACAGCTGAGGGGAGAAGGCAGAGAATTTGTGAGTGAAACTGAGCCTGGGAAGAAGAGAGGGGTGGAAGAATAGGTTTTTTTCATGACTAATTTTTATTTCTCATTCTACTTTGATATGATTGGCAATAAATTGAACTAATTTATTTCCCCAAGTTGAGATTGTCTGATGGTAACTGGTGAGTGATCCCTGCACATTTTTGTCTCAAGCAAGGAGCCTTTTGTTATACTTTTCCTCTGTCTGTCCACTTGGGAGGTGTCCAGCCAGAGTCACCCACCACAGATGCTCATATGTGCACAGAAAGGTACTTTGCAACTTGTTGCTTCTCCTCCAGAGACCACCAGTCTCTTCTTCAGGGCCCTGAGTGCATCAACCCTCCCCAAGAACTTTTGGCTGCTTGAGCTCATGTACAGCCTCAAAAAGCACAACAGGTGGTTCTGGATGTGAAACTGGTTTGTGAAGAAAGCAAGATGCCTTAGTGTGGATGATCCTCCTTCCCATGGGAGCTGGTTTTAAGCTAAGACTCTAGCCCTCAGCTCCTGCCTGAGATGAATTCAGGTTGCCTATTCCTGACCATGAACTTGCTGATGCAGACCCTAACCCTGACCCACAGATCCATTTACCAACTTCAGCTCAAATCTGCCTTGTTACCATGGGTTTGCCTGGTTACTGCTGAGCTGTCTCTGGTCCTAGTTATAATCACCAGGCCTGATCCTGACTGTGAATTTCCAGCTTGGTTTCATGGCCTTAGCTGATGATCTATGTTTCAGGCTGTTTCCAGCTGCCAGTCCCCAGCCCCTATCCTGTCAGATATGGCTTCTGTTGTGCTTGGCTCCTGATTCCCTGTCCCTTAAGGAGCAGCTGGCCCCCACTGTGTCCTGGTTTGTTCTTCATACCTAATGTTCTTTTTGTTTCCCAGTCCCATAAATTGTCTCAGAAAGGTCTGGCTTATGAATAGTGGAATGGCTGATTGACAGGTTGAAATAAAGCCTCATTGCTGCTCTTCCAGCCTCATCAGCCAGATCCTTGTGGGTGAAAGACTGATCACTTTCTGGTTGGTGGTGAGTTTTTCAGCATCCCCCCGAAGATACACATCATTTTCTAGTGCAGCCTCAGACATGAGCTTTCTGCAAAGGGGTTTCTGAAATGTGAGTTTTCAAGACAAGTGTTTAACAGCAATAACATGTGCTACTGCTTCCAGTCACATTTACAACTCTGCTGGTCAATCCTAGCAATTATTGTTTTCAGATCTGGGTATATTCATGCCTGCACATGCAATCCTTCCAGAGAAGGAGGATACTTCAGAGCTCCTCTTTGGTCTGATTGACAGCCCTTTGTGCAAGCTCTTGGTAGTGTGACCAGGCCAGCATATACAAGGGTAGTGTTGGGAATGCCGAATTTTTGAAAGACCCTATCAAATGCAGAGGTTTTGCAGTGCACAGGCCTGTTTGTTACACTTATGTACAAACTGGTGAACTTGAAACATTTCCAAGGGCAAGAAACGTGCAGAATGTGTGGGAGCTATTGGACTAATTAGAGATTGAACTTGTCTTCTGGACTCCTTCATATGGCTCAGAGAAGAGCACAAAATCTTCATTTCTCTTGTATTGTTCCCCACATAACTCAAGTTGTTTTATATGTTTACAGTAACTTTTTATTGAAATTTTGATAAGTGAACAGAAACAGAAGAAACTTCTAAAATTTCCAATGAACATCTCCCTGTGTGGCAATGAGAAGAAGCAGTGTTTGGTCACATGCCAGCAGAATCTGCCTTTGATAGACATAGTAATATTATTCAGGCCACTGAAGGAGGAAAATGAAATAAAAAGACACCTTTTTTCTGGTCATTTTACAGTGTAAAAGAGAAGTCACAAATAAGTTTGCTGCTCAAAATAGTGCTTTAGTTATGAATTACAAGAGGTCTTCTACCTCTCTATATTTATATATTTTGGGAGGAGAGTGAAAGATGGCAAGAAATCCACTGAAATAAGCAAAATCTGTCATGCAATTAATTTTCCAAAAAACATTTCCAACAGAGAAGGCCCATAAAGCTTCCAGCCGTGTCTCATAAACTTTGCAGTTATTTACATTCTTAAATAAACATTTACAAGTTTCAGCCATGGTTTTATAGTTGGTTTTATTTTTTTTATAATTAATTTTTTCTTTTAATTAAAGTCTGCTTTGTAAAGCTGGTGAAATCTATATACATTTCTCCTTATTTATTACTGGCTATGTTCCCTTCTGTTATCATATTCCTCTATCTTGCCATAGATTCTCTATCCCACCTCCACCCAGGATAGAGGTTACTTTCTACCCCCTCCTGCCTGGCAAGTGTTCCTGGTTTTGGTTGATGCTCAAAATAAAGCTTCTATTTCAATAACAGAATTGTACTGTTCACACTTGGAGACTTTCAGCATTGCATTCTCTGTAATGTAAGTCAGATTTCGTTTGTCAGTTATGGTACGGGAGTTATTCTGGGGAAGTCCACCACAGAAGCCATGATAAGAAATAATAAAACATGTCAAACTCATACAGAAAAGGGTCTAATCAAATGTGACTTAAAAGAGTTTATATAGAATCTATTTTCACCTGGAGCTTGATGGGCTGACAGTAATGATTATGTGTACTTGAGTGAAGAAAGGCTCCAAAGGGTACACTGTTATTCCATCTTGCCAGTTGAAATATGGTCAGAAGGGAGAAAAGATCACATATTTATGGATTTGTAAATAAATGGAATAGTTTCTTATTACCAGTTCAATCTTTTTCTCCAAATAACGCATGATCTTCTGCTTAAAATTGAGATTTGATATAGTTGCAAACCAGAAGGTTTTGGGCGTAAAATATCTGCCCAATTCTGGGTGGTGCTATCTACATTTTAACAGTAATGTCTGCAGAAATAAATTTTATATGTAAAATTGCATGTGAAGCTTCACCTTTAAAGATTTTTCTATTTTGGACTCTGGAGCAGTAATCTTGCCTCAATCTGCATATGCTTGAGAGACCATAGTTACAGACAAGGTTGTGGCTAAGACAGAAAATTGTGTCTCCTTGTCACAGCAGGTGTTTGTTTGGATCCCAGTCCTCTTAATGTGAGAGACAGAGAAGTCTGTGGAACAATACATTATTTCTCCAGCCTCCAGAAACAAGTTTTATCGCTGTAAATAAAAAAATACTAAAGAAAAACTGTAAGATCTGAGGATTGTTAAAACCTAACGTGCAGATCTGGCCATTGGCTTCCAATCTTCCCTTTATTGATTCCATAATTTTATTGATTCCTTTTATTGATTCCAGGGGAAGTGCTGGACACACACTGGAGATGTACTATATATATCCACAACATTACAGACTAAGTACTGCTTTGGGAGATATATTTATGGCAGGACAGAAGACTTCCTTCACACAGTGAGCAAGAGTGTTTCAGGCCCCAGCACCAGAGTGCCTGGCAGGAATCTGCTCTGAGTCTCCATGGTCAGATGGAGGGAGGGCCAGCTGGGGGAAATTGAAGAGCTGTCTCACTTCAGAGCAAGTAAAGACTGTCTGTGTTCCTGGGTTGTGTGTGTGCAAGAGGTGTGAGGTGCAAGGGGGAGAGAAGAGCTTCTGTGGTTGCCAAGAGGAGAGTTTTAGAGAAACTGAAAAGGAGAGAGAACCCAGAAAAGGAAGCTCTGGAGCCCATCCTTTGTGAGTTATGATAAAGACTACCTCTACTGTGGACAGATGGATATAAATGATGGAAAAATATGAATAAACTGAACTAAGAAGTAGAAAATCAGCTTCAATTGGCCAGTAAAGGAGGGATTGACTGTCAGCAGTGGCAGTTGAAAGGTACAACAGAACCTGAAAATTAAATGTCTTGTGCTCTGGAAGAGATTTACCTTCTTACCCCCTTCTACCCTTTCTTCAGTCTCATATATATTTATCACAGCTCCCATCTGATGCACAGACTCTCCCTGCCTCATCCTAGAAAATCCTGACAGGCTGCTAGAACATCTTCTGCCCCAAGCTGCATTACACTTGTAGAAATTTGTCTTGTAGAGGGGAGGTGAAAATGTTCAGGTCGCTGCTTAAGATTTTTATTTTTCCTGGAAAGAGGAAGTATTTTATTTTGGATGAGTGCCAAGGCTAAAACTTTCTCTCCTTGAGTAAGACTTTTTTAGAATGGTGGGGAAGAGGCAATGGTAGACTGAAAATACAGCTGCCTGGACATGCTCCTTTTGACTCTCAATGGAGACTCCAAGTCAGCAATCCTAGAGGAGCAAATGAGGTTATGAGGTCATCAACTTTCTTCTCAGTTGAACATTTTTCTATTTTTTTTAAAAATATTTCCTTTTCCTGGCTAAGGAAAAACAAAGATAATTTCTCTTTCATTTAAAAACATTTTTATTATTGCAGGACAGTTAATAATGTCAAGGGTTCACTACTAAATTTTAAAGGAATTGTAGCTGTTTCTTTATTCTTTTTTTTGCTATAGATCTCACTGTCTTATCATAACTTGCATCCTTTGAATCAGCATGTTGTTATAGTGCTCTGATTTATCCACTGCAATTTTATTGGGCTAGCTTTTATTCCACGTAAATATCCATTTATTTCATGATGTTATGTGTTTGCCTGTCTGTGCATTTAAGGGCCAGTGATAAAGGCACGGTGTTTTGGCATCACCTTGCTGCTTCTCATGGCTGGAGCTGTTGTAAGGACTTAAAGAGCACCATTGCTCATCTCAAACAGTGTCAAGGCCACAAAAGGAATTTGCTGTAAGAGAAGCCATTGCAGCAGGAACTTGATATGAGCACAGAAAGGAGGAGTTTTTGACAGGAAGGTTCAAATTCCAGGCCTGCTGGAGATGAGATGACCTGCTTAGCACATGCTGGTTAATGCATGACAGGCTATGAAATAAAGGCAAGAGATATCTGGGGGAAATGGAGTTGCTACTGACTGGCATCAACTGTGTGTAGCTGTCTGTAATTCTCTCTTTCAGACATTTCCTCTCATGGATCAAGCAGTTAAAGATGACTGCCTAGGTTGGAAATGGATTAGTGGGGAGAGGGAATGTGTGCAATGACCACAACCATGTCCTTAAGAGGCCCAAGCATTTATTATCTCTTATCTCTTTCCAATTTGTTTCAGACGTTTCTGTGATGAGGAATGTAGGGTAAAGTGCAGGAAAAAACTCTTATATCTAACTTCAGTAATCAAAACAAAACGTCAAATGCCTGCTTCTACTGTCATTTGTTTCTAAGTTTTTATTTCTCTCTCAGCTTCAGCCTGCAACATTTCTTTTAATCACCAGATCCCTCTCTTAACTTAAAGGAAGAAGAAGCTAGAGTCACCCCTTTACTTTGTTAAGAATATCTTTTGGAGTATACTTCATATTTAGGGCAGATGCCATTTCCACTTTATTGAAAAAAAGATGGAAGCTAAAGGCTGCATTTTCCTTCCTGACCTTCTGCTGAAAAATGCTGTTCTCCAGGGGAAAGCAAAGGAGGGAAAAGTTGTTCAAGATATCTCTCTGTACCAGCACAGCTGTAATTTCAAGTATGATGCTTTAAATAGATAAAACCTGGTAATTTACACCCTTTAATGCTTGCTTGTATTTCCAGTTTGTCATATATTTCTGTGTCTGTAACCTGTAAGTTTTATTTTCAGTTGACATTTCATGATTCACATGTGTACGAACATCTGAAATCCCAAAAGAAATGAAGGAAATTATAAAAACATTAAATGAAATTCCAATGGGCCTGAGCTAATATTTAGTCAGAGTTGATGACCTTAACACTTTGTAGAATGCCTTCCACTATTATCTCTGCTCTGCACTTCACACTACAATCTGTAAGAGCCAGAGGATGAGCTTCAGTTTGCTTGTGGCAAATACTGGCATACTGACAAGGTATATGTGGTATCTGGCTTATCAACAGGCAGCAGACAGGGACAGATTGACACCTAGAGATATGTCCCACAGTATCAAGAAAAGCAGTACTTGATAATGTTTTCAGAGATGGTTTCAAAGAGTACTGGCAATCTTTCTCTGAGACAATAAACTATAGATCTTAAATATGTTTTCAACAGGTTGCAAGATTGAAAGATAGTAAGCTCAAAGCATATTGATAGAATAACAATGCAGGTGATTAAATGCCCAAGAACCAATGGTATAAGTGAACCTATTGTAATTACACTGAACAAAAAGCGTTTGTAAATAAAAACACACCAAATGATATAAAGAAAACATATTTGGTCCTCCAGTTATTTCTGGAGGATATTACCCATATATTGCACAGTTTATAAATCTCCTTTTACTGTCTGAAGTTGTTCCTATTAAAAAAAACAACGTTTGCCCACAGATGAAGCAGCTTCCAGGGACTCACTTCAATAAATTTTGGTTTGGGGTTGGAAAGGAAAAATACTTCTATATCTTGCAGCTTCGAATTTGGTACCTTTGATAATTGCTGATTGGGTCAATTTTTTGGATTTCATACTGAAAAAGAAATACTATGTGTTCCCTGAACAACTGTCCCTTTCTTGACCGATGTTTATTTTCTCAGTATCAAGTATGAACTTTGCATATTCCTTACACCTAAAATTTCTTTCCTTCCCTTGTTTAGGTCTCACAGTTTATCTTTGTTCCTTCATTCTTTTTCTCATACAAAACATAAGCATAATTTTTTTCACACATCACTATTTAAAAGTATTGTCTGTACTACAAGCTGTCTTTACAATTGGAAATACTGGACAGCTTTCTTGTCTGGAAATACTGGGCAGATTTCTTGCCTGGGCTAGTGCTAAACTCAGTACCTAGTTGTTTTTGGGTTTTTTTTTCTTTTTTTTTTAAATTTCTGTTAGGGTAATGGGATTTATGAATAGATTTCTGTTTAGGGTAATGAGATTTATGAATAATTGCTCCTGGAAGAGGCTTCTTTAACTGTTGACATTCATGGTCAGTTACTGAAGGATGGTTGACAGGTTGGACAGCAGGGCTCCCTCAGTTTTTACTCTCTGTTTTCAGCTTCTGAAAGGAAGAGCAAATTGGATGAGCAGGAAAGTAGGAACGGACATAAATTATGGTCTTTCAAGCAAAATATAATTTGGGTAGATCTGAATTTCCTCCCTGGATTGCCCATAGATTTCCATGGCACCTCTGAGCATCTTTTGAAACCCCTTTGCTCCCCATCGCTCATGGTGTTTAAGGACATTTACTTAGAACACAACAAGCATTACAGCACTGAATTTTAATGTGCTTTGTTCTTCGAGAGGAAGATCTGTGCAAGCATAAAAGAACATGGAACTTTTGTTCTTCTCAAAAGAAAATAAAGGATTGATCAGTAAAGCTCTGACTTTCCATATTTGATGTTGCATAGTCTTTATTAGACATAAAGAGATTTTCAGAATTTTTAAGGTCTGGCACAGTCAATATTTTGGAGGTCATCTGCTCCTAAAAGAGAGAAAAATTAAAAATATTTTTTATTTAATATAAATTAATATAACTGATTATTATAACGCCACTAGGTAAACTAGTTAAGGGGCTTAAGGGAAGTGGGAGAAGGAAGGTACTCTGATTGCAAATTCAGTTCCACTCCTCCTCCTTCTTCTTCTTCTTCCTCTTGATCCTCCTCCTCCTCATCACCCTCCTCCTCCTCCTCCTCCTCCTCTTCTTCTTCTTCTTCTACTTCTCCTTCTTCTTCTTCTTCTCCTTCTCCTTCTCCTTCTTCTTCTCCATTTCTCTCCATTATGCTTTAGCATTTGCTAATATCTCTCTACTTCTTTTGAGTGAGATAGAAGAGTGCATTTTAACTGTCATCTTTCATCTTTTTTTTTCCTTATTTCCTGTGCAGGGTTAAAGGAGAACATATAAAAAAGGGTGATTTTCCCCCCTTAATAACATTACATCTCTTGTGATTAGCTGTTGATATTTATTGAAGTGATATTTTAGCAATATTACTGTTGAATGCCAAAAAACAGTGAAATCTGAGTCCTACATTATATGGTAAGCTCTTCTATAGCTCTGTTATCCACAATGAATTCTTGCCATTACATCTCTGTCTTTTAAGCAACAGACTTTTTTTCTCAGTAAATACAAGGTCATTAAGTATTCAGATATCTGCCTTCTAGTAACTCTGATGAAATTAAAGATCTCACAGTTTCACCACAGTAATAATAATTAATGTATTCAATTTTACAGTAGGATGGATGGGTGTTTTTCAATGCAGGACTTGAACAAGGCTGGTAGCGAAATATCTTTTACATGCTGAAGAGTATATCTTATTCCTTTGCAATAATAAGTGCTGGCTTTGCTATTAGGATAATTTTTTTGATATCTCTGAATGCAGAGAGCCACAAAAACTGGCTGTTTGCTTCTGTTTTGTCTCTACTTACAATTTAAAGCAGTTTGTTAGGAGAAACTGTCATAGTGTCCAAATGGGAAAGAAGCGGCTGAATTTCATGCCAGAATTCATCACTGAATTGCCCTGCAACTGTAGAGAAAGCAGTGAGGTGGATCCCACTGTGAGGCTGAAAGGAGGTTCTCCAATGACCTCAGTAGGAAATCTGGAGTTCTCAGGCCTAACCAGGGGTCAAGTCTAAATACCACATCACCATGGAGCATGGAAGTGATTTTCTCCTTTAGAAAAATGGGAATCTAAGACAAAGTCTGGGGAAAATGGAGATTGTGTTGTGAGATAAATCCATATGGTCTGAAATTCACAATATAACACTTTCATGGTGCTCCCTTCAGTGTGACTGAGTGACATTATATTAGAACAATTATAACTGTTTCTGCTGCCATCTAATATCCATATAAGTGCTACTTAAAGAGAATTTAGAAATAGGATTCTCTTTTTTTTTCCTCTTTCTTTCTTTGGCTCTATTAATTACTTAGCAACAGAGCTTCTGCCATTGCAGAAAATGAGGTCGGCAAGACAACATTCTGTGGTTATTTTAGCAGTTTATAAATGTTGCTTTTTAATATTCACCCTCTTAAACACTTCCCTCCCCCCCCCCCCCCACCCCAGCCTCAATAAAAATACATATTTAAGCCCTATGATTTAAGCCCCTTTAATATTAAAAGTTTACTAGGATGAATGTCTCCCAAGTCTATTCTGCTGGACTCCTACATGCCTCTAGTCTTACTGGGGATCAAAGACAGCATCTGTAATGTAAAATCGGTAATGTAAATGCAAACCTGAAGCACTTCATAAACAGACATTGTCATCAAAAAATCCTGAGTTTAGCAGCTTGTAATTTGATTTTTTTGCACAGTATCAAGGCTGAAGTCTTTGAGATACTAGCTTGAAGAAAATATTTTACCTCTGACTCAAAGCCTCCACTGTAAATGGTCCCAGGTGGAAAGAACCACTGAGTTATAGCCTCTTCTCTGCTCTTGTCCATGCTTGCTACAGACAAGCAGTGCTAACAGGGGCTAGCAAGTCTGTTCAGGGGAACTAATTACAGCCTTCTGCAAAAAGAAAAAGGAAGACAGAGACTGTTTACAAAAGCATGTAGTGACAGGACAGAGGGGAATGGTTTCAAACCAAGAGTAGGTTAGATTAAATAGTCAGAAAAATTATTTTCTGTAAGGGTGGTGAAGCACTGGAACAGAACCTGTGGATGCCCCACCCCTGAGAGTGTTCAAGGCCAGGTTGGATGGGACTTTGAGAGGCCTGGGTTACTGGCAGATATTCCTGTCCATGGCAGGGGGTTGGAACTGGATGATCTTTTAGGTGCATCTCAACCTAGAGCATTCTATGATTCCATGATTCCGTGATTTTGATATAATGATAAATCCACTGCCTGGTGTTAGGAGAGATCTTTGTAGAAAAAAATACTTCTGCTTCAAAATTCACTCCTCTGATCCTGAGCTTTTACTGAAATTGCACAGAAACCTTAAGTATATTGATTTATGTTGGATATGTTATTTTAAACATATATGTATTCCCTTGAATACATGTGGATGCACAACTATATAATCTTACTGACATCCTTGCAAATTCAGTTTGGTGCTGATAGACAAGCTGTGCTGTTTTCATGTCAATCTTCATTACTACTGGTATGAAATGATAGGTTGGAAAAGTTGTATATCCTCTGCCTAACAGGAGCCTGGAGATGGCAATTTCAGAGGGAGGTGTAAAAAAGTTTAAAAATAAAAAATAAGATCCTACATGCCAAATGATTTCCATAGTTACACTTCTGAGCATTCAGTAAGACTTCACAGCTGTCACCAAGAACTAAAATTGGCCTGTATGATCTTTCTTACTGGTTGTGATGGGAGTGAAAGAAAGTGGACTTGTTCTTAATATTTGTCAATTTTACAGTGGTCACCACTCTGAAACTTTATTAAAAAAGGAAAAAAATGCTATAAATACTGAGTCCAAATATAAAAATCCACCATGACTTAGAGGTATAACTTATAATCTCTCTATTATGACCCTTTAAGACATAACTCAGTGTGCTGGATTCTTCTTCTGTGCAAATTTACCTTGAGTCTCTACTTGGAGTGATGACATATGACACAATCAAGTCAAACTCTAGTCCTTCCTAGTTTACACCCATTTAGTCACAGTCTGGAAAAAGGATTGCATTTTCTTCAATCTCTTTCTGATGGTACTTTAAGAAAAGGATTTCAAATGGATGTGGAAGCATATGGACAATATACTGAAGTTCATCACACATGGATATGATGAGGATGTGTTCCAGGAGAACTAGAAAATAACTGCATAAGTGGTTTTCATCTCATTTAACTTTAACCATATGTTTTTGTCTCTGCTTTCACATCCTTTTTAAAGGTAATGGAGAAAGACAGAGGGTAAAGAGAGTACACTTTCTTCCATGGAAAAAGTATATCCACATGAATCGCCTTCCGGATGCATGTAATTCTCTTTACTGAACTTGGAGGGAGATGGAAACAGGATTCATCTCTCCTAATGCAAATCCTGCTGTTATATATACATATTTGCATTTCAGTTAGGCTTCCTGTCTAGTCAAAAGGGATAAATGGGTGTTTCTTCAAGCGATTCATCAAACACTAAGGCAGAGATGCAAGTAAGGTGAATGAATTTTTCTTTCCATATAAGCACACTGGAAGGTTATGATGTTCTACACAGTTGAGATAACTACATTATAGACATGCAAAGTCAGGTGAAATACGATTTTCAGTGAAGTGGAAACTAGATGACTTGTTTAAATGTATAATCTTCATTCCATGGGAGATCAATTCTGTACAATCTCTTCAAGTTCCAGTACATAGTCCATATTCCATACTTAAGCAGGTTAATAATGTATATTTGCAACCTTTTTTTAACTCTTTTCAAAATACTAGTGTGATTATTGATTACTAGCAGAACAGAGAGATCTGAAAATACTTTAGAGAACATTTATGGAAAGAAAATACTATTTTTGAATATCTGCAGTAGAAAAATAATGCAATTAGGGAAGGCTATTTGAAGGTTAATCCCAGAAGAAAGATGGAGAGTCCAAGTTCCTGCTGTTGTGTGCAAGCATGGAGAGCAGCCATGCAACACAGAGCAGAGGATGTCCTGCTTTCCTTATAGGATGCATAATGGGCCACAAATCCTTTATACCAGATGGGCACAATAAATATAATAGATTTAGGATTACTATTTGGATCCCTTTTAAATGAGAAGTTCTAAATAGTAGAAGTTGGAGAGGGTGCAGAGGTGGCTGGGTTCTGTGTTTTACCTTTTTCTGAGCAGAATAAGTAACTCTTTCAATTGTTGGAAGTTTTCTCATTTCCTCATGGTGAAAACAATCCCTAGGCATAACACTGATGTGTCAGAGCCTAAGGAAAGGGGAGTATAAGCAACAGTCATCAGGTTTAAAAGCTGAAGACAGATAACTAGATTACATCTACAGTTTTATAACTGGATTTATCTCTAATAATTTCAGCCATATTCTCTTTCCAAAGAGCAGGTTTCATGAGTCAAGATCACATTTTTCTACTCAAAATAAAGAAGCAGCTTTCTCTCTGATTTATTCCTCTTAACATAACTTCCTCAAGATTTAAGAAATAACATGTTTCGCTGCCTGAAATCTGACCAAATGAAATGTACCTGGACACCAGGACAGATTTTGTTGTTCTGGGCTTTCATGTCAATGACACAATTCTGAACTTTTTTTTTTCAAATGGAAAATGCATGGTAAGAGATTTACCTGACTTCATTGACAAATATATCCCTTATATGACACTAGTAGAAGGAAACACTCCACCTACATCAGATGATGCTTCTCAGCATCTGGCTAACAGCTGTCAGCCACAAAGGTATGAAATTATTGGTTTGGTGTCAGAGGACTCCATAGCAGAATTAAAGGATCCATAACTTGGACAATGAAAAAAACAGCTCAAAACTTAACATAGTGTATTCACATTTTTCCATAAAGGGTTTCTGTTGTTATAATGACTCAATATAGAGTTTTGAAAATTATTAAAAGAAGCAAGAATATGCAACTTCAATGTGAAGCAATTAAATAAGATGATTCATTGGAAACAGGACTAATGAACTGAAGCTACTTGAGCAGCTGTGGCCTGCCATATTTTTCCTTCTACAGTTAGGTCTGCTGTGTCCTCAGCACCAAGAAACATTGAGGAGGGCAATGGCTTGTCTGGAAATTGCTCATCTCTATTTCCTGCTAGCAATTGCCAGATGTTGGTTTGCTGGGTGCATTTGTTTCAAAACCCATGGTCACTCATTCCAGGTAAAGAAGGAGTGGTATTGTGTGCAGGTGGTTTGTCTGTTTCTTGGTGGATGTTGGCATCATTGTGCAGCAAAGAAACAGCTGTGGAGGGAATGGAACCATTGGGAACCAAAACCCTGGTTGGTTAGAGGAGCACACGAGACCAGAGACACACTTTTAGGGTGCTATTCCATGCTGAAAGAGGTTGGAACAGCCCTTAGGGGACTGTGGCCATGGGTGACCCACCGTGTTAAAGAGATGAAGGGATAAAGCAGCAAACCCTGTTACAAACAGAGCAACAGAAAACTGCTGTGTACGAGCAGCCAAAACCACTGTGTGCACTCAGACTCCTGAGCTGCCCATCACCTCCTGAGGGTGTAAATAAAGGGAAGTTGAAGTGGGGAAGAGGGAGTACAGGGAAAGAGTTTTTGCTCTTTTATTTTATGTGAAATCAGCTATGGGGGACTTGTTGTACTGGTTGTCAATCAAAAAAGCAAATGCTCTGAGACTAAGATCTTTTGCCTTAAAAGGGTATTTAAGAACACCTGTACAATGATTTGAGTAAATATGCTTATTCTTATAACAATAATTGAGATTAAAATATATTTACACACTACTGAGAATTTCCAGTGATTTTCTGAAACTTAAGAAAAACATTGCTTTGAAATCTATTAGGGAATGGAATATTTTCTAGTACTTTTAGATTCTCTAGAATAACTGCTTTCACTTTACCTGCCATAGTGCTTGAAATCAAAAATTTTACTAGCACTAGGGGAAAAAGTGAAGGCACACAGTGCTGTTTAAATATCAATAAGATCAGTGCAAGGCTCACAGGTTAGCTACAAGTGTGAGTTTAATGAATTCAAGTTTAGGCAGATAGTGGATTTATGGATGGTAATAGAGACAGTCATGTGCATCTCAAGGATTGGCACAAGCCAGGAGGGCTTATGAAGTACTTATGACATGCTGACTGGAGGTGGAGAAAACAGAGATAATAAAGTAAATATGGGCTCTAATTTCAATGTCCTGACTAATGAAACCATTGCAGCTCTGCCATCCTACAGGGAAGCTAAAATCAGATGTGAGCTAAGTGCTGAAGGTGTTTACAGAAACTTGCTGCTCCTGATTGCTGTTCTTATGGGTGCTGCCCCCATTAAAAGATGACTAATTCAAAGATTCTGCAGTACAGTGTCTGAAAAAGGACAAACCATTTTAGCAGTCTCTATAAACAGAGAAAAAAAGGTATTGTTACACTAAAATTATTGTCTTCTCTTACAGAAACATTTACTATGTTCTGTTTTGCTCAAATGGATCACATATTTTAGAATGTAAAGAATTTTGCCTAAGCACAGAACACTTATATAAAACTTGACCAAGTAGAAGACAATGAGTCATATAAATGAAAAAGTCCTTACTGCTATTTGGTAGATTTTAATGTATAAAATCAGCCTTTGTTCCTTTGCAGAGAAATGTATAAGGACTGGAATTTCTGTACCTTTAAATTATATAAAAGCAGACAATTGCAGTACGATAGATCATAGCATAAAACACTCCACCATGTTGTTCTGTAAGGCAGAACCATTTTTCGATGCAAAACTGATTAAAATTTTTTTTGGAGGAAAATGAATAATTTTTTTTCAGCTTTCCCTCAAAAATGATTGAAAATTTTAGGTTACTCATGCTTTTAATAACGTTTGAAGTTCTCTACAATTTGTCCAAGTCCTACTTGAAAAATTTCTTCCATATTGCATTAATATCTCATTAGTAATTACATTTCTGCAGCTCTGCTTACATTCAGTAATTCATTGTTTATATGTCTCAGTATCATTTTCCTGCCAATTCATTATTACCTAATTATTTACCACATGTGTAGTTATCATGGGTCCTTTCCAGAAAAACTGAATCCCAGAGCACTATCCTCATTAACCTATGAGAGTTAAATTTGTTATTTTATATTCATGTCCTTTCATATAATTGATGATTCCACTTTGCCAAATGATCCAGTCAGTCTAACACAGTCCCACAGCTAGGTGTAAGTCCAAAATAAAGTCATTAGAAAGTTTTAAAAGTCACAATTATGTATCTATAGCTGGTCTTCCTCTACTGATTTATTGTGATTTTTCACCTATATTTAATTTCTGCAGATGTCATATAAATAATAAAGTGTATCACATAAAAATAATAGCAAAACCTTAAAAAATTAAATTATGGAATCATAGACTACTTAAAGTTGGAATGAACCTCTAGAGACCACTTGATCGCTTTCTTTTCTCAGAGTAAGGCCATATGAGACAAAGTTCCTCAGGGGAATGTTCTATAAGAAAATTCATAGTTTCTCTGGGCAAGGTACTCCAGTATTTGTCTACTTTCCTTCTGAGAAAATTTGTCCCAATATTTTCTAGAAATTTTCCCTTTTGTAAATTTTTTCTATTTACTGTACATTAATGGGAATAATCCCATTCTCGTTAGAGATCTAAGGACAGCATCAGTTATAACCAATATCAGACAATCAAAATATCAAATTTACACACTATGTAATACACTAAGTAATTTAATCTGTAAGCAAAAGTACTAAAGTACTATCATATAGTCTGATGCTTCCATTTTGAGACTAAAATTTTCTAGAGGACAAAATCAAGTGCTAGAGAACCCAACCACATTTAAACTTGAGAGCTCATTAAAATATCCTGTATCCCTCAAAAGTTTAATTGCCATTAAGTTCTTTTCTTTTCTATAGTTTTTTTTTTCTCCTGAATTTTAGTTTCAGAGGCAAATCAATTTTCCTTTAGCCTTAGTTTGGTGATTTCATAACAGGATTGTACAATATCCTTTGCATGAGAGACATTTAAATTCAGGATTTGGATACTCTCACACAGCAGGATATCTGTGGAAATCTGATGCATTAGATGACCTGCTGAAATTTAAGGTACTATCTATAGCCTGTAAAACCTTACATGCTTGGAAGCAAGTCACTTGAGAGATTATCACTTTCTCACTCCCAATGATGTGTGTGGTAGCAATGTTCTCCTGTTTTCCACTCTTTACAAAGGAAAAGTATGCACCCATCTGAACGTTGTCTGCAGCATTTCCTGCATGTTCAGATTTCTTCAGATTTCCTTCTGCAACAGCCTCGTTTTTACTCTGGAGAAAACTGAATGCGGTTAGGACATAAACAGAGAGAATAGGTGTTTGCCTGATTTGGGAACTGATTTAAATGATGATGAGGTGTAATCTAGTCATATTTAGTGGATAATTAAATATTAGACCACCTAAAGCCTTGTATAATGCCTTTATTATATTAAACTGAAATGAATAAAAAACATAATCAGAACCATTACTAATTTACTGGTGATTTATTGAGGTAACAGCTTTTCAACGCCACAGGTGCACGCACACTGCAGGGAACTCTATGTAGTTCAGGTCTGGGAGTCCTGATTAGATTGGGAAATAAGCTGTGCATTTGTACCCATCTTGACTGTGCCTGTGGTGCTAAAGAAAGACAGCTGGGGATTGATAACTGCAATGTCCAAGTGGGGTGCCTAGCTTGTATCCATAAAAATAAGACATTATTTTTCATTTACTGAGTGAATGATCAAGTTCCAGTACATGAGAATGTTCCCTAGCCTTTTTACTTGACTTGTACTGAAATAGCACTTGCATCTGAAAGCAGCTTAATCTGTTCAGATAAGTGCTACACATCTGGGCAGGCTTCTTGCCAGCTGTTGTATGGTTGGTCTTTTCCCTTTTGTGAGCTCTCCCATTGTCTTGAAGTCAGGGGAACTCACAGCCTGTACTTTGAAAACTAAACCAGACCAAGCACTGTGGTTATCTACAGTGATACTGTTGTTCTGACATGTTGGTGTGGTTTGGGCCACCTCACCCTACACAGACAAAGCCAAGGAGCCGCTTTAGAGAGCACTAGCCAAGGTCCACTCCTGATGGGCAGTAGGTACAAAGCCAACTTAGTCAGAGGACAGGAGAGACTTTAATCATGAAAGCCTCTGTCTCGTGCTACTTGCCTTCAGAATGGTCCCAGCCCATTCTGTTTACCTACATAAATATAATTCTAATATAATTCAGTTAGAACTCAGAAACGTTCAACAAGATCCACATTCATTAGTTTCTCTTCATTGAGAACTTTGCAGTGCAGATAGAAGGGCTGAGTTTTAGTGATGTTTGGTATTTCTTGGGATGACTAGTACAAGAGCTGTATGGCGAACAAGAGAAGTTTGAGTCTTGCAAAGATGTATAGCTCAAAATACACCTCATAAGAGCTCATTATCTGAAAGATGACTATGTATTTCTAAACTTGCAGTATTTCAAAACAGTGTACACTGGTTTCTTCTGAGATACCTCTTTCCCTAAAATACACTTTCCCTAAATTTTCTTAGACTTTAAGTTTGATGTCTTGTAAAATAACTGATGCCAGTTCTGTAACAAACCTCATTGCTCCTTTAAATCCTCTCTAAAGCTCTAATGGGTTATCTAGGTCTTTTCTTTTGAACTTCCTGATTAAACCTTTCATTTTCAACCTTGAAATTACTTTAAACTGTTCAGAACTCTGTTCAGAAACAGGAATATTTTGGCTTGCCCAACAATATTTTTTTTTTTTTACCAAACTGTGAGAGATTATTACAAGGTTAAAGTGTTATGTGCCTTAAAATTTTCAAAAACCTTCAGCTGCAGAATCTTGAATTATGTTTTCTGTCCTCCTAAACATGCTGTTTGGAAACCCAGAATAGCAGCAGTACATTTTGTTCCACTTGGCAGCTGGGTGAACAACATGAACAGAGAGCAGACATTAAAAGTGGACTCGGGACCAAAAATAGGCTTTTTAATTTTTCCTAGTTATTTGCTGCCAGATGGTTTCCAATAGTATTCCTCAAGTGTTTCCTCTGATATTACAGGGAAGTAAGTATTTGAAGTGCCCTTAGACCAATCTTTGTGCAGTGGATTGATGTGTTCAAATAGCAGGTATGACACATTCAAATAACTCTGAAAATGTTTTTACAGGAATCAACAGTTTTGTTGGATATTCATAGTAATGATTCTGATCATTCTGTTTATTTCTTACCCCTTTTTTCATTTTTGGAAAAGAGCTTATGGAAGACAATGAAGGTTTAAGTTATTGGTGTGAATATTCAGCTAAAAGGTATTTTACAGAGAAAGTGGCATGAGAAAGGGCCATGTTTCCTTGCTTATATTTTCATTTAGTTGGACATGGTAAGCCATCTAAAATAAAAACTTGCAAGACACTGGGTGCTGATCACAGCTGAATTCAAATCTTCATTATTTATGGAAAATCAAAATGCAACTCAACCAAAGATCCAAACTTCAGATTATTTGCTCGCCAAATATACTTCAAGAATAGATTTCTATAGAGCTAATTGAACCTTCCTAATGTTGATGTGAGTTATGAGAGTACCAAGCATTCTCATAACATTAAAACTGAATGGAGTGATATCTGTAGAAACATAACTCCTGAACTGTAATAACTTGGCATCAATGATAATGACATTTCAAGACAGGAATGGTAATGCTTGTGGAAAAATGCAGAAGTAATTTAATTTAAACCCAGTTTTTCAGTAGGATGGGATTTTTTAAGCCCTTCTACATAATGATATTAAAATTAATTGAAAATATTTGTTCTTTCTTTTCAGTTCACTACATTTATACTTAATAGATAACATGCTTTGAACTACAACAAAGTCCTTTTTCAAAAGATTTTATAGGGTATTGAAACACTGTCATATCTGAGGGCAGCAAGTTTTAAAATATATAATGTGTCTAAGATTAATAAAACCCAGCAGTACTTCAAAGTTTTCAAGTAAATCATAGAATAGTTTGGGTTGGAAGGGATCTTTAAAAATCATCTAGTCCAACCCCCCACCATCAGCTGGATCACGTTGCTCAGAAAGCTCCATCCAATTAGACTTTGAATATTTTCAGGGATAGAGTATCCATTACTTCTCAGGGTAACATTTTCCATTGTCTCACCAACTTCCTTGTAAAAAATACCTTTCTATATCTAGTCTGAATCTATCCTCTCTCTTTTGGTTTGAAGCCATTACACTGTGCCCTGTCACAGCAGGCTCTCCTAAAAAATCCTGTCCTCATCTATCTTGTAGCCCCATTTAGGTAGTGAAAGGTTGTTGGAAGGGCTTCCCCAAAAATGGTCTTCTCCAGGCTGAACAGCCTCAGCTCTTCCAGCCTTTTGCCTTGGGAGAGGCGTCCCAGTGTTCTGGTCATCTTTGTGGACCTTCTCAGGACTTGCTCCAGGAAGTCTGCTCCCTTGACCAGCTGGCCACTCTTCTTTTGGTGCAGTCCAGGGTACAGCTGGCTTTCTTGGTGCCAGTGCACATCCCCAGCTCATGTCCAGAACCTCAGGCTCTCCTTGTCAGGGCTGCTCTCAATCCCTTCTTCTCTCTCCCGTTTTGTATGAATACCAGCGATTACCCCAACCTACATGCAAGACCTTGCACTTGGCCTTGTTGAACATCACGAGATCCTCATGAGCCCACATTTTGAGCTATCCAAGTCCCTCTGAATGGCATCCCATCCTTTGGCCATGTCAACCACATCACCCAGCTTGGTGTCATCTGCAAATTTGCAGAGTGTGCACCTATACTGTCTATGTCATTGATGAATGAGTGAAAAGTCCCAGCAGTCAAGTGAAATCAGCAGTGACTGGAAAATAGTCCACACTGCATCCATTTTTTAAAAGGATAGGAAGGAGGACCCTGTGAGCTACCTGCCTTGTGCATGGAAACATCATGGAGCAGTTTCTCCTAGAAGATGTGCTAAGGCACACGGAGGATAGGCAGGCAATTCAAGGCAACATGGCTCCACGAGGCAAATCTTGCCTGATGTATGTATAGAAGCCATTCATATTATTCCCTGAGTCCCTTGCCAAGGCCACTTCCAGTCCCACCTAAACCTTCCTGCTCCCATTCCTACACAACTACTGTGTCCCTATACTCTTCCTATGACATTTGACCCTGTTTCCTCTGCCTGTGCATTTCTTTTTCTCCCTTTAGTTTGACCAGAAGGGTGCTCAAACTGCCTCATTGTGCCAGTCTCATCTTCCTTTCCTGATTTACTAGCAATCAGGAGATCTAGAGATCACAAGCTCTTAGCCAGTCTGGACGATGTCCTTAAAGATCTCCCACTCTGTTCTGCTCCCTTGTCCCTGAGGGCAGCTTCCCAGGGGGTCCTCTTGAACAACTTTACAAAGAACTGGAGTTCTGCTTTCCTAAAATTCAGGGTCCTTGCTTTATTCTTCACCTGACTCATATCCCCCAGGACTGACTCCAACAGTGCTTAAGACAGGAAGTGAAAGATATCATTTAACACACACTAATACAGATGAAATACAAACACGTGCCCACAAAACTAGAAGAAATTTAAAAAAGAAGTACATGTCTCAGAGTTCCAAGATCTTTATAGATTAAAGAAGGGACATAGTAGTTTACAGTGTGTGTGAATAACTGGTGGCATTCATACTCTAATAAGGTGAACTGCAAATAATTTAGTGGCTCAAAGTTTACCTCCTGGACTCATAAAACCAGGTTTTGATGAGAATCTTCAGTTAATTGCAGGTATTTTAATCTTCAGTACCTTGGAAATCAAGTTTGTATGGGAACAAAGAATTTTAATTTTGTTTAGCTGTCATGTTTAATATCTTTGATTAGTACAATTGACATTGATGGTCTCATTTTCTAGAATCCTATACAGTAAAATTTTGATCCTTGAGGTACAACTAAATAAAAGTATAGCAAAATTAGGTATTTCCTTATGAATAACTACAGTACCTACCTTTTACCCCTCAGAACAAAAATTTGCTTTTGGTAAGAGCACTGATGCTCTCCTGTTGCAACACTCCCCTGTTTGCAGAGGTGCATCAGTTTGACTTATGAGACAAACCTGAAATGAGACAGCACAATGTGAAAAAGCATGCTTTTCAGTTTTCACAGGACTGCAATAAGTACAGCTTTCAGCTACATTAAAGTAGTAAATCATGAAGCCAGAAGCAGGAATTAAATAGTGCTATACTAGTTTAAAGAAATAATTGTATACATGTTAATAGACAGATCTTAACATACAAAATTTGTTTGATTGCAATACTAAAGTAATTAGAAAATTCTTAAATGTGAGAGTGTGAGATTGACTTTCCAGCTATGCAGCTTCCTCCATCTGGGAAAAGATGATACCTAACCTCCTGCTGCTGAGATCAGCTGGCTTTTCAGCATTGAATTCAATAAAAAGAGGAGTTTGATCTCTGCTTTGTGCAGTACTGCAGTTGCACATTCTGTGAAGAATTGACAACTAAAGGTCTTGGTGATTTGAAATAACACTGTGGCATTTGAATTACTGCTTTCTAGTGCCTTCAACCAGTACCAGTCTTTATAAGGTGAATTACCTAGATTTAAGAAATAAAGTTATAAACTTGTTATTAAGGAGTAAAATAAAAAATTCCCTCTAAGAAACAGCAGTCTCAGAGACTTGAATTCCTTATTTACATATCAGTGATACAGTACTAAAACTGTCTGGTAATAAAATGACCATTCAGCTATAAATGAGACAGAAGGCATAATGCATTTTTAAAAGAGAATAAAATGCATTGTCTCAAAGAACATTCTCTGTCTTTTAATTGAAATTGGGCCCTGATTTCCCCATTTTGCTATCAGCTAATATAAGCAGCAGTTATTAGTCAGTCAGCTACACAAACGTGAGCAGGCATAAGTTCATCCAAGTAAATTATTTGAACATAAGACTCTGAGAAGACAAAGCTCTACAGAACTTCACTCAAGCATATGGTAATGTACATGACATTAACCTGTCATCTCCTCATGCCTCCTGATGGCAATTCTGGCTCGTGTTAAAGTTTCACAAATTTTTTGCCAATAGCTCTTCAAGTGTTTTGAGGTTTAAAAACACAAATTAATGAGAAAACAGTTCTTTATTCTTGCTTTTTATCAATATACAGTACAATTAGGTCAAACTGCTGCCCTTCTGAAACACACACTTATTTGGCCTGTGTAAGAGTTTCTGCTCTTCCTTCCCCCTTCAGATTTTCTAGCATTTTCCATAATAGTAATAGGCAAAATGGTCAAGATTGATGTATTGAGTTACATATGCATTTAAATGGCATGCAAGTGTCAGACAATTTATAATTTTCTTCCTCTCATCTGTCTATTAAAGCAAGACATATAATAAATTTTAATTCTTATAGAAGAGCAGTGATGAAATTATTTAGCAGGCCAGTAGCACTTAGCTGTGGATCGCTTTTGCAGAACAAGATCTGATATGCAATGGTATTTTAAAATCTCTTAAAAAAAGGGTAAAACTAAGAAAATTATTAAACTTTGAGATTGACTGCCATTAATAGGATGAAAGATTGTTTAAGAAACATAATCAAGATATTGATTAAAATAATGATTATAAAAGAATATTTTAAACGGATTCAGGATTTTGTGTTATCTTTTCTCCAACAATTTGTCAGACAGGAACTTCATGATCAAATACAGGGATTGATTCACAGATCTTGATAAATCCAATGTCTTCTGTCCACACACCCCCCATCAAACTTCATCACTACATTCTGTTGTGAAAGTTGATTGATTGACTTGGATCTGGAAGAAATAGGAAAAACTTTTTAACTAAATTTAACAAAATAATAACAACTGAAATCAGCAAAAAATTAAAATAAATTAACATTTAGTGCAAAACCTTGGCAATCTCTCACAGATTCAAATTCTTTTGTATGTGTAAGTTAAGTGAAGCTAATTAAAGCACCCGCTCTGGAATTTTTAATTTATAGAAACATTATCTAGTAATCTAAATACAAGCATCTAAAAATTCCATCTTTCCAGGACCAACAAGATGAAGCATCTTTTGATTTTTACATATCTTTATTTATATATTTATTTTGTAAACTATTACGCAAACTATTACAGAAATAATGCTAACAAGATATTGTTCCTCTGTGTATATACCAAACCACAGAAAATTATTATTCAAAGATCAAGAAAAAATATTAAAAGCACTAATAAAATTCAAAAGGAAAATATAAATAAAGAGTTGAAAATTGGTGTGGGAGGGGGAAAATACTGAGACTGGTCTTATTAGCAAAAATACTTTTTCTGAATCCCTTGTTAATGTCCATTCTCACAATGTCTACTACAAGAATAGATTTATAGCCTTTGGGAAAAATATAATCATCTTTTTTATGATTAAACATAATATTTTAAGTTCAATTTTTACACAGCAACCCATGTTTTTTGGAAAATATCTAGCAAAATCTAGTGACTTCCTAGTATAATACATTTGCAACAATGAGTAAAGGTATACAAGTCTACATTTCTTCAACTTGAATATGCTTCCCAAGGCAAAACCAGCGGAGAGGCTGTTTGTCAAGAATCCTCCCATAAGGTGAAGTTCAGATGTCTCAGTTTGGGCCACGGTCCCATGTTTTTAAGGCATTTCTAATAGTGCAAGTGTCAATACATAATCTTTGAATTCTGACAGGAAAAGCAACACAGGAATGTTTTGATTTTAAGTTTAATTCCTAACACCAACAGAGCATAGTGACACTAGGCTGTGGAGCACCATATGGGATGGCATCATTCACCCTGTGGTAGCTGTGCTGCTGTGGGGACAGGGGCACACAATCAGCATCTGAAAAACAGGAACTGGCAGGAAGTTTCTATGGCCAAGTAGATGGCCCAGTAGATGTGCTGCTGGCCTGTGAGAGGGCAGATACACCTTCTTGATCGTGCTCTCAGTTCTTTTCAGTAGTGGGTTTTTTTGCACACACTAATATTTGTAATGTTTCTATTATGTATTTCCACTGTAATCGTTGCTAACCAGAAGAACACAGTGAGGAGGCACCATAATCTCCCGAGCAAGAAGCTGGACAGAGTGCAGACATCATTGTCACAAAGCTGCATCCAAAGTAGAGATATTTTAAGAATTACTACCCAGGATTTAAGGTCCTACATTTTACACTCATCCCATTTGCTGAGCTAAAGCCTTCTCTCTGGATCTTAATCTTTGTAATAATATATCCCATCTCTGTGAAAGGCAAGGAACACCTTTTCCTTGCAGCTTTTAAATCCTTTGAAGAAAATTCAACTGAGTACAAAGGGATCCAGACTGAAGATACCTTGAATGCTAATAGTAGTACTATTTTTTTTTGGTTTACTATTGTTTCAGTACATTGGTATAATATTATAATGCAAAACATGAACTAAAGAAGAAAGAACAAAGGAATACAAAAACCAAGAGCAGAACCGTGAAAAATCTTGGTTAATTTTAAATTAGTTGAATGTTCAGCATTAATTTTTTTTAGAAGACTTGGAGAATGAGTAAACAAAGATTTTTCAATCATATGATTCTGTCAGGTAGAGTTTGATGACTTTTTAAATTACATGTCTCCCTCCGTCTCAAAGGAGAAAATGACAGTTAAAGTTTGTTTTCATCAACCCAAATGTATTTTTTCCCCCACAGCATTATAACTGCATGGCTTCTACAGTACTGGCAGCATGCTATTTGAATACCCAGCATTTCAGTGCCAAAAGAAAATGAATATGTGTTATTAAGAAAATCCCCAAAGTTCTCTTCAGCAATGAGGGACTACAATCATGGATGCTGTAATTATGTAAATAATAATTTATATTCAATATTGCCCAAGTGCCACTAAGCTATTATAGCTGCATGCTTGTAGATCTATCTTCAAACATATCTGCATGCAACTCATTCATAATCAGAATATGTATTTGATCAGTTGAAGTGCATTTTTGGAAGACAAATGCCTTGTTTATTGGTAATGAAATGAAGGCCTCAGAGCAGCTAATAAAGACTTAGCTAATGGAAAGCTTTTTTTGTACATCCACGTGCCCTCAGAACTCCTGATGAACTGTGTGGTCGAGATGATCAGACAGTATCGCACAGGCATCGACTCACCCTACTTGTGATTCTTCCCACATGCTTGATCTGCTCCTGTATTAACCCTTCTCACAACCCCAGACCTATGGGAATTCCATCTTCCACTAACATCTTATTGTGAGATATGAAATGAATGTCTTTCTGCCCTGTAGATGAAATTTTAAACTTCACCTTCAATAACATTTGAGAAATGCTTTAGACAACCTTGTATTACATACTACATCCTGGGCTGTGGACTGTAATATGTGATTCAGTGGAAAATTAGAATATTTAAATGTACCTATTAAATATAACTGTAACTGTCTGCATAGTAGTATTGGGTTTGTGTGGACGGATTCTGGTAGCAGTAGAGATACCTTTTGTGAGAAGCTGCTCCTGTGTCCAACAGAGCCAATGCCAGCTGGCTCCAAGACAGATCCTCCTCTGGCCAAGGTTGAGCCCATCAGCAATGGTGGGAGTGACACTGGGGTAATAGATTAAAGAAAGGAAAAAAAATACTGCACAACAGCAGGTGGGAAAGTGTCACTCTTGTGCCGATAATGACACAGGAACAGGTGAGAGGCAGTATTGTGGAAAGAGCAAAAGAAAGCTTTATTCAAGTGAACCGTGTGGTTTTTATGGAGTGATACGATGCATTCTGTTTGGTTGACTAGTTAACAATAACACCTTTCTCATACTCCATCCTTGAGAAGAACAGAAAGACAAAGTAGAAAAACACCATCTGCAGATTGGTCATACTTAACAAGTGATCACATCCTTACGACTCCCTGAAAGTTCTCACAAGTCACTATGAGAAATGTTTGCCATTTCTCTCTCTCTGTCCCATGGCACCCACAGGAGAGAGCAGTGAGAATGTGTGAGAGAAACAGCCCTGCAGACAGCAATGTCACTGAAGAAGGAGGGGGAGGAGGTGCTGGAACTGGAGCAGAGATTTTCCTGCAGCCCATGGTGCAGACCATGGAGAGGCAGCTGTGCCCCTGCAGCCCATGAGGGAGCACAGATCCACCTGCAGTCTCTGGAGGACTCCACACTGGAGCAGGTGGACGTACCCTGCAGAAAGTGTGACCCTGTGGGAAGTTCATGCTGAAGCAGGCTGGAGCAGGACAGGTGGACCCAAGCAGAGAGGAGTGCATTCTGGTGTAGATTTTCTGACAGCTTCTGGGATCCCATGGTGGGGACCCATGCTGGAGAAGATTTTCCTGAGGGACTGCACTACATGGAAGTCCCCATGCTGAAGCAGTTTGTGAAGAACTGCAGCCTGTGGAAAGGAATCACACTGGAGACATTTGTGGAGGACTGTGTCATGTGGGAAGGATCCTATTCTGGAGCAGAGGAAGAGTGTGAGGTGGAAGCAGCAGCAGAGACAAAGTGTTATGGACTGGCTATGAGCCCCATGCCCTATCTCCTTGCACAGCTTATGGTAAGAGGTAGAACAGTCAGGAATAAAGGAAGTTGAGCTTGGGAAGATGGGAGTAAGGAGGAAAACGGTTTTAAATTTTGTTCTATTTTTCTCATTATCTTATTCTAATTTACTGGCAATTAATTTAATTAGCTTTCCTTATTCAAGTCTTTTGTTGGTGATTGTAACTACTGAGTGATCTCCCTATATTTATGTTGTCCCCATGAACTTTTGATTGTATTTTCTCCCCTGTCCTGTTGAGGAAAAGGAGTGATGGAGAAGGTTGGTCTGCACTCAGCAGCCAGCCAAGGTCAACCCCTGTCTCTTCCACATTGCTCTGTATTTCAGCAGATATTCTGCATTGGGATTTCTGATAGTGAATATGATCATAATATATGTAATAGTAAATTTTCCCCATCAATTTTAATTTTAATGTTAATGTTAATTACAGTAATAAGAGTATGAGAAAATAACTATTACTATTTTTGTCTCTGTAGTTATTTTTGTCTTTTATCATGCTTTTTCTCTGTGAAATTTTCTCTGTTCTTTTCCTATGACCAGTTTCCCATCTCCCTTCTACTAATCAACCATTCTATCATGTATGTTGGACCACTAGAGAGTTCCTTCAAACTAGTCTGTGGGACACAAATAGATTTGTGTGCATTTACTTGATCATATTCTTGGTATCCACAAAGTAATACTTTCTGTAAGGACTGCAGTTATCCAAGTGACATTGAGGTCTTCAGACTATATCTGGATAGAAAATACATGGAACACAATATTTTCTGAGGAACAGAGCCACATCATTGTTAACTGTGGGAAGGAACACCAATGACTTTTAAGCTGAAGGGTAAAAAAAGGAATAGCAATTCTGTAGGATAGTATCCTATTTTCAGGGGTTTCTGTGAGTTGACCCAGTGAAAACATGTTCTATGCAAGACCATGTCTTGTGAAACAGAAAGGTTCTGTGCCAAAGTGTGTTCCTCTTCAAAACAGAAATAATTTATAACAGGGGAAAAAAAGTTATTACTGTTATGAGCAACCTTGTTTAACACTAACCACTTTAAGACCCACAGGGAAGAGGGAAACATTAATTTTTCTTCTCATGTATCCCAAGCATTAATGTATAGCTTCATGACACTTAATCTTTTCCTTTTTTGCTCCTGTCAGTCCTGCAACCTTTTTTAGGGAAAGATGTATTGCAACATCAGCCAGGAAAAATGAGTAAGTCATTTCTTTTCCATGCAAGAGGAATGAGCAATCTATCTGGATAGGCTCTGGAAACAAAGATGAATAATGAAATGAATAGTTAGTTCACTAAAAAGTGCAGTGTAGAGGTCATTGAAATGTCACTATTTCTTGAAATGGCTTTTTAATAAAGATTGTTTTGAAAAGCTCACATTTTGATCTTGATCTTTTTAAAACAGCATTTTTCAGTTTTTCATTTTAACATTTAATTTCAGAATTTTGTCAGTTCTGGTTAAGAATGTGAGAACTCATTATAAAAAATAACTCTTCACATTAAATTAATTGATTTTTATTCTAAATTATTTAAGAAATCAACACAAAGTTTTAATAATGGCATAAAGTTCCACTGAATGTACTTCAAGCAAAAGTATGTGTAATGATCTCACCAAGAAATACTGCAAAACAATTAAATGTATAATACCTGCAAAAGTTTTCATTTATCTAAAATGCTGACAACAGAGGAAAATAATGAATACTGTCGACAAATACATGTAAACAGATAACAATGTAAAAATAAATTATATTGGTTCTATCTTACTAATTTTCTCATCTAGTTTTTATTAAAAAATATGTTCATGTACAGAAAAATTGAGCAGATAAAGATCATTAATTCAGCAGAAAATTAACATGTCAGTACAATAATATCTACAGCAGTAAAATCTTAGAGAAAAAAAGTCTTATTTGCCTGTATATTGACTTCAGAATCATTGATAAAGGCTATAAATGCTGCTGTGTGCATGAAAATTTGGCTGATATTTCTGAAATCTGATTGGAGGATTCTCTTGGAGTGTTAAAATCACTAGGTTTAAATCCATTTAATCAGGGTGAAACATACCAGCATGTCAATGCATTTTTACCTTTTTTTCTGAATCCAGGACAAAGTGGAAGTAAATGGTTTTTCTGGCCTTGAAGGTAGTCTTCTAACTATTAAAAGAGAAGATGAAGTAGTCTGATGTCGGCCAAAGAAAGCTAAAGCAGACAAAGAGAAGGAGATAAATTGTCAAGCCAGTCTAGAAACTAAGACTTAAAAATACATTGGAGCTGCAAATGTAAACATACTGGAGTTGTTTTCTCTTTTAATATTAACAGCCAAATAATTTCTCTTAATTGTTACTGACTGTTTTCCTTCTTTAAAATATAACATTGCAAGTGAGCAAATTCTAGAGTAGTCCTCTCTTGTTTTTTGGGGTTTTTAAAGGTACTGAAGAACTGATTCAAGCCTAAAATTAATGATGATTATTGTGAGCCTTCATGATTTTACTATGCTTCTGTGGAAACCAATAACACATTCTCTGGTGCATACCAGGAGCTAGTTTCACAGGCATACAGATAATTATAGGCTTAGTCAACTGGTAAATAGAAACTAAAGAGAAAAATGTGAATAATTATTGGGAACTACTTAAGAATACTTACCAGCTCCCTCAAATACACAGCTGTCTAAAGTCTTGTATATTATTTACAATTATTTGCAGAGAATGAACATCTGAATATATATTCCAATCAAAACACTCAATTGTTCACTCTCATAATACCCTCGTACTCCAATCTCATTTTTCCATCTTCACCTTTTACACTTTCAGATTCATATTTTCTGCTAGAGTGGAAAGCCCACTATTGTGGGTCTCTTCCCATAGAGAATGTGTTCTTGTTGGACTGAGCTCCTCAGGTTTTTCCTTTGAAGGCTTTGTTCAACCCTTTAATAAGCCTTGTTGCACTTCTCTGAGTCCTCCAGTTCACCAGCTTCTGAGAAATGTCATTCCCTCAGCCACCAGCAACAGCAGAATTAACACATGCAGGGATCACATTACCTGTTTAGGTGTGCCACCAGAGTGGACACACATCTTTCAGAACATCATCCAACAGTATTTTAAGTCTTTTCAAGTGTCACTGCTTTCCCATGAAAATCTTTATTCCAATATTTGGCCATATTGAAACTCAAACCTGCACATATGTACATGTGCACATTAACTTGATCAGTTTTTTGGTTATCTGCATCTGCCTGACTTCCTCCTAGCCAAACACTCCTCTTTGATGCTATCTGTGGATGGCAAAATCCCCTTTTTTAACTGACAATGATTTTTTTTTTCAACAATAGCTGACAAAATCTTTAAATTATAGTCTGATTAATTTTTTTCCTTCCTAGACTCTCCACTAATCACCTAATTGATAAGTTATTAACAGCTAAAAATAATTTTGACATACAGATCAATTTTTTTAAATACCTTGTTTCACTAGTGGTAAGTGATAAGTGGTAAGCAGCACAATAATTTTGTGTTCCTCAAGTTTCTTAATCTAAGGTGTGACGTAGAATGCATTACAAAATTCTAGTGAATTATCATTGTGCATCTGCCAGATAAACTACTTTCACACAAAAGTGAAGTGAATCTGTTTTGGAATACCTATTTCTCAAAACTATGTGGGAAATAACATTTATTATGCTAACATCTTATTAAGAGCCAGATGCTCAATTTCTGAAGCAGCACAAGAATCATTACAATTTTTAAATTCAATGACTAGGAGTTGGGAGTTCACCTTTGGAAGTCTTTTCTGCAGGTATATGTGAGGTTAGATTAGATGATTGCAGTTACTCTCCATTTGCTTAAAAGAATCAGGTTAAGAAGAGCTGCTTAGAGGGAGAATCTATGAAACAGTTTTAAAATTTCTGAATAGGCAACAAAATGTCCCCACACCAGGACACACTGAGCATACAAACTACCACTACTTGTTCAAATCAATAGCCAGTGATCATGGGGAAAAGACTTTCAGGTAACTGAGAAGTATTAGAAAAAATAAAAAAATCCCAGCTGATTTTCAATGGGTCTTGTATCATGATTTTACCATACATTAAATGTGCTTTCATACATTAAATGTGTTACAGTAAAATTAAGCGATGCTTATTAAGCAGTACAGGAAACAGATTTTGAGAGAAGGTGAAAAGTGATGTGCCATGACTCCTTCTCCAGATTTTCCCATGGCAGTATACACTGAATACAGGCTTAAAACGAGGTAGTAGGTGAGTACAGCTTTTTACAAGTCTCCTGGCTAAATTCAACTCTATGGCTGTGATTGAAGACCTATTTTTTTAAATTTCTGGTTGAGAGCAGCAGTGTTGCAGGCAGCTGGACAGCTCTGGGCTCTGCCTGTTTCACTCATCAACGTCAGTCAAGGCCAAGCACTGGCCTTGCACAAGCTGCAAGGACTTGTGTGTACTGACCAGTTGTGCTTTGGCAGCTGTATCCCAATGACACTTTCCAATGTTTGGGGCTGGAACACTTGGCCACAATGGTCTTGCAGTGATAAAGTCATAGAGGTATTTTTCCACATACATTTTCATTTCACCAGCAGGCAGAGTGATTTCCATGCATTTGCCCATTTGATGCATTCCAATGTAGGGTTCTGCTACTCTTAGGTCCCAATAAATTAGACAATTGCTCTATTACATTGGTGTATACTAAACCTATAATTTTAATGCAAATTTTAATTTTGCCAATAACAAGCATCTTCTGTGTACTGTGTAACCTAAAAGCAACAGGCTTTCTACTCAAACCATTTGAAACTTTGATTCCATCAACAATTTAAACATATTCTTTAATCCATTTTTAAAGTTAAATGATACTTTTTTGATCACGTTTATGGCTTAAAGGGTTTTTTTCCCCTAACTGATTGCATTGTCAGGACAAGAAAATTTGTTCTTTGTGGGAAGCTTTATCTCTGAATCCTCTGCTTATCTGTAAGCAGGACAGTGTCTCCTGGGTTCTCTTTAATTCCAGTTCCTTACAGAAATTATGCATTTTAACTAAAACCAATTCTTTCAGTGACAATTCAGATCTAATTCTTTTGGAGCTGATGAAACCTTGATGTGAGGTGAATGTATACTGGTATAAGAAATTAGTCACTTTCCTCAATATTCTTCCTGATGAATTTGTCTTTGATCCTATTAAGACTTTCAAAGCTTTAACATTAGTTAAAGATCTTCAGAAGAAAGCAATCTGAAATTACATATAAAGGAAAATTATTAGACTTTTTCCTAATTACGGTTTGAGGCTCATTTAACAGGCATCAGGGGAATGAAGCATTTTAAAATAAGCTGAGAGGAATTACAGCACTTAAAGGCTGTATTTCTGCCTGCTAGAGATTTAGTTGTGATTTCAGTGAACTCTTGTGGTAAGTCAGAAGATGTTGCATATGTACCAAAAGGACAGAGACCCCAGGCAAAATACTTTGGTGGAAATCCTGTGGGAGGAATTGTGTGTGTAGCATGGGAATGTGCCCTGACATTCAGTGCACAGCCAGTTTGAAAAAATCCTTTTCCTTATCTAACCTGAGATTCCTGCAGGAACAGCCTCTTCAGAAATGAGTTGTGTCTCTGCAAGGACGCACATAGGATGTACACTGCCAAAAGCTGCAGTAGGGTATCCGTAAGTATCTGAGATGATCATGGAAAAAGAATAATTTTATAGAAATAAAAAGCTTTATAATGTGAATTTTTTCACTTTTTTTTTTTTTTTTTGCTTAAAACACAAATCTTCACAGAGGAAAATTAAACAAAAAGAATTTATAATTTGTAGCTGACAATTCATGACTCTATCTATTTTGCTTCTTTAGACTGATTTCTAATATTAGTCCAGTTATTAAAAGTTAAAGATAATTTTGACATACAGGTTAACTTACATCTTCTGATCCTGAAACTACATGGAGGTGTCTAGGTAAACTTATATTGGTTTTATATATTTTCTTAGATACAGTAGAATGTTCAAGGTGTTTTAATAGTATGCTTTATTTTCAATACTATTTTCTTTCATCATGCTATTTTCCCTGGTATCAGAATTCTGTCTGTTATTGAGGTTGAGTTTTTTCACTATATAGAATTCCATTTCCATCTCCTGGGTCACTGTTTTTCCTGACCTCACCAATGTTTTCCTTTTTTGCATAGAGTTTGTAGTTTGCAATCTCAGACCATCTTTGTGAACAAAGTTTCCAATGGAGATAACTCTTAGCCAAAGAGTAATTGCAATATAATTGTTGCTTATCTTCTTGAAAACATTTGGAAATAATAGTGATGGTATTGGAATGGACCTGGGACAAGATGAAACACAGAAGTCTCCACCCACCTTGAAAGAAACAGCAGATATTTCAGGACAAACAGAACATACATAGGAAAAAAAATTATCCAGCATAATTACTGGTAAATTTTTTCCATGTTTTAATCACATGTAATAAATTTGCAGTCATTTCCTTATCCTAAAAGTTCTTGAAATTAAGTTTTATTACAGAAAAGAAGAGGGAAAATTACTTACCTTAGCTCCTTTCCATAGTACTCAGCTGCATTTTCTTTAATTTTGTAATATGCAAGGCTTATTCCAATCTCTGCAGCTGTTAGTCTAATTGGATGATTTCCTGTTTGTAATGCAGAATAATTTAAAGTGACTAGCAGTTGTTCAGGGAACCTCCCTTTCTAGGACATAACTTAATCTGACATATTCAACGCTCATCAGAGATTCAACATCTTTTCAAACTGATTGCTGCTTCCTCCATCACACTCCAAGTTCCTTGACTTCCATTTAAGTGCTCCAATTCAGAATTTGATTATTCAAATGAAACCAAGAGGAAAAATCAGCCTTTTTTTTTCTTCTTTAAATGTGCTTCCTCAAAACGTATATTGCATGCAGCCCTCTGTAACATTTGCTAGATAGCTCATCCTCTGTGATGCAACAGCAAGCTCTGTGTTGAGGTTAGAGATTAAAGACAGTGATGTGGGAGAAATTTATGCTGCATATGGCTAATATCTACCAGAATTTATCACCAAATTTTAACCACCAACATTTAATTTTTTATAAAAAAGGGACAACAATTTCCCTTGATTCATGAATTTCATTAAGGCATAAGTTTTCCAAGAAGAGAAAATAATAGAGAAATATTATTTCTTTATACAACCTTGAAACATAAAACTTTGAGTCTGATTTGCCAGGCCCAGAAGTTCATGTGAGTCAGGTCACTGTGGAATCTCAAAATGCTGACTGTGTGAGAGAGACTGTTCCCCTTACTCAGACAACTATCCAGGCACGTGTTCCTCCAAGGAACCTAATTATATCAGATTCCTGACAAAATGCTGCTTACCTTCTGACTTGCTTCTTTGTTTTTGTTAATTTTTCTTTGGTTTTTCATTTGGCTGATTTTATTCCTATGCTCTATTATACATGCCTACAGAATTTTCCTCTTGGTGGGATAAAGATACAATCTTTCTCTAGATGCCCTTGAAAATATGAAAATTTTCCTTAAATAGTTTTTCATTATTGTTAGGAAAGTTACTTGGCTTAAGAACTATACCTGCAGAATAAGATTTGAATGGTAGGTAAAGAAAATAAATATTTGCAAACAATGTAATAAACTCCAAAAGAGGAAATGAGGTTTCTTCTGTATGGAAGAATCTGGGAGGCATTTACTGAACCATAATGGGAACAGTTCACTTGAGGTTTCATCTGGAAAATTTCATGCTTTTTAAGAATGTCTGTGACATGAGCAGGTCACTCATAAAAATGACTGGAGGACAGAAGAGACAAATAATATTTCTTAAGATGTACACTGAATCTATGGATTTCACTTGAACTCAAACAAATACAACAAATTATAAAATCAAAATAAATAAAGACATTCTAATACAATGCTTGCACGTGTGCTCATGCTGAAGGAGACCAAAACACCTCTCCAAGGGCAATTTTTCTAGGTGGTAATGTTTTCTGGCTGTCAACTTGGCAGACTTATGATGAAAAGCAGCAATCCTCTCCTGTTTCAAGCTGCCATTCCCTATTTACCTTACATTGCTGTGAGGCAAGGTTTTCCTCAGAGGTAGCAATGAAAAAGGAGTTCAAAAGTTGAAAATAAAAGCTGCCTGGGGTATAAAATATTGAGGGGGATTTTCTTCTTTATTCCTGAGGTGTAGAACATGTTTCAACTGTTGGCCATCAGTGTCCAAGTATATATGCAGTTATATAAAACTTTTCTGATTATTTAATGCATTTATTTCTTACTATAATGACTAAATTTTACCAGGTCAAAGCTAAGAAAACCCACAAAAACCCAAACCCCTTTTGCTGATGCTCAGGCGTAGTGCTTACCTGAATAATGCACAGGCAGAGGGTGCAGAAATCTCATTGTTTCATGGTCATCTTGGGCAAACTTTTTTATTTAGACTTAAAACTGTTTTTCATTTTTGTTAATTTATTTATGAACTCAATAGTGGCATCATGCATAATGAAAGAAAATGTTTGTGTAATATTGAGGCGTGGATTAAAATGTATCCCATGTAGATATGAAGTGATGATGAAGTAAGTACCTTCAGGCTCCTATGAAGGGTCTGCACCTTGCTTCTCCAAGAGGAGAAGCACATGGCTGTGCCTGTGTTAGCACACAGTGACAGTGCAGCTGGAATGCACCATCTGCAAGGAAAACAACTGGCAGTGAAAGTCTGGAGTATTGGGTTTTTTTTGTTTGGGCTTTTTGGTTTTTTCTTTCTTTACTTCAGGTTTAATTCTACTTTGGCCTGATGGATTAAGTTACCATTGGTTGATAGAGTGCACCAGACATTCTCCTGGAGCTTCTCATCCAGTTTAGCTTCCTCTAAGGTGGTACAGTTCAAGATCTCTAAAGACTACTCCTTGAGGATCCAGAGAAGAGCATGAATCTCACCTTGGAAGAACACTGCTGACCCAGTCTATTTAGATCTAATCTGTTAGTCCAGTGCTCTACATGATAGCAATAATGCATTGATGCTGAGACCTCTATATAATATTTCAGTCCTATTCTCATGAAATAAATCATTCTTTGATACTCTGCTATATTCTCTTTTCGCCACATTCAAAATTAAGAAACTGTCAAGTGAGCTGGATTGATACCCTTACTGATGACTGGGGCTAGTATTTTGGCTTTCTATTTCTGGAAAGGAGATAAATGACATTTTCTTAGGAAAAATTCTTATAAAATAATTGGTTTTTTAAAATTTTCATCAATTTCTTTTGAACCTCATAATTTTTTATGAAGCATATTACAGATGTGGTTGTGCATGGCAAGATTAGTCACAAGACATTTAGAGCTAGTTGATTAACACTGCTTTACAGAGTTTTTATTTAGTAAAATTAGAGGGCATTGCTTTAGTCTGTTTAAAGGATCCATTATCTTGCAGCTTAGCGTCCAATAATTTGTCTTACATAAGCAGTTAAAGCGAGTAGAAATCTCAATATAGCAGTTTGGCAGAAGTGTTAAATATAGGTATCATCTAAACTCACTGGAAATGGTGATTGTTTTTCTAATAACCCAGTCCAAAAGTGAACAAAAATGAAAGGGGAAATTTTCCAGCAGGCCTTCTTGGCTCAAATTGTAACAACTATGTTAATCAGAGCTTTGTTTTGCACTGGCTGCAATTGCCTTTCAACAGTCAGTACAAAAGTTAGCAAAGCATAAGCATTCATGTGACAAGAATAACTCCCCTAGGAGCAGGAGTTGAAGCTGACCTTCTAGGAGAGGACATTGCACAACTCTGAATAGAAGTACTCGGGGAAGGCTTGTAGCATGGTAATTTTTGTAAAAGACTACAGGTATTTGTGTCCAGTCCTCATGGAGAAGTACTTCATTTGTTTCTATGTACCCTGCAGTCTGAAGAAAGAAAGAAAATATCAGTTATCAAATGACTGTCACATATTTTTATGTGAACAACACTACCTCAGGTACCGTTTTGTTTCTTTTTTCCCTCAAGTCTCTGAAGTTCCTTGGTATTACCAGAAATCCCTCACCTTAGAGATTGCTGACCTCACAATTTTGAGGCCAAACAAATTGATCAGAGCAGAGACACAAGTATCCCAAAAAAAGACTGGGGGCAGAGGCTTAGAGTGTTGAGGGACATTTTGGTTGAGCTCCTTTCTTGTCTCTAAGCTATTAATTGGGTTGCATAATAAGCTGAGACAATACCATTTTTTATAATATCATAAATAAAATAAAAGTAACTTGCCCTGACAAATCAAGATGAGAACAGCACTCATCCTGAACTGGCTGCTGTCAATAAACTTGTGTATGCCTATAACAAGGTATGCTTCTGAACTGTGATGCATCTTAGTGCTTGAAATGAGAATTTAAAGTCCATAGTAAATAAAGCAAAAAGAATATGCAAGGTAGTAAAAATAACTACTCAGAGATGCTTGAATAAATAAAGAAAAAAGAAAGTGCAAGATAATAAAATAACCTACTCAGGGACATTCTAATAAAATTTTAAAAGGCATAGATAACAAGCTAGTCAAAAATGAGGCATATTGTCTGCAATGAGGTAATTGTGTTTTGACAGATGAGGTGGGAATCCCTATTCTGAACATGGTGGAAGTATTCCAAGTTCCCATAATAAATTCCCTCCTCCTTTTGTGTGTGTAGTTGTTTCAGGCGGGAACATTTCTGGAATGAAGAGATGAGCATTCCATCTAAAGCAAGATAACAGATAAGTAAGAAAAACTACAATAAGAAATAAAGGTTTTCAAAAGGAAAGATGGTCGAGGTAGAAAAGCTGAATGAAGAAAGACAGAAGAAGAGAGGTACTCTGAGTGGAATAGACAGCAACATTTTACCAACTAAAACAGCTTTCAAAATAAAAAAAGAATTCTGATGGGAAATCTTGAGAACCTTATTAATTACTACCAAGGAAAGAACCTACCTTCATTTTACCAAAAACTGTGTGGCATTTACAAGACATGCAATTTCTGCACTTCATACACAGAGTAATGTGAAAATTATGTAGTGTCCTGTTGATGGTCCTTTACTGCTTAAGCAGTGTCTGACTACTCTTAGGTGAAAAATAAAAACATGCTGAGAAATTCTCCCTGAAGACCTCCTCTGCAAGAAAGATGATCTCTTGGGCCTGAAACATATTAAAGACCAAACTGAGAACAGGAAGATGCTTACAGCAATTAGAGTTCAAGAGTACTTCTGTTCATCAGCTTTCTCTGAGCTACTTTCCCAAACAACACAATAAACTTTTAAATTAGCAGAAATTAAAATATTTGGGTTTTTTTTTCCTTTTTGTTATAATTGAGCCAGAATTTTTTCCTTTTTCTCACTAAGCCATTGGAATACTATACCAATAATGTCTTTTCTAAAAAGCAAAATTGAAGTTTAAAACCTCTAAATCAAAATTAAAGGTTTAAACCTCCAAATAATTTATTAAGTTACTTAAAGTCTGAAACCTCCTTACAAACTTATTGTCTTTGACTACAGTTGTTTTTTTCCTTACAGACACCTCTGGATTTGTCATTTGCAGACTTCCACTAAAAATGTGTCCCTTAGACTTTTGCTGAAGACACTACTGAATGTTCCCATGACAGTTTGCAACAGCAGGATCATCTTTTGGCCTCTGTTTTTGATATTGAGCCTAAACTGCATTATTACCTAGTAAATGGAGCATTTGTTAGAAATTACTGGAATATGACAGCTCCTGTGACAATTTCTGAGACTTTAAAATGCAGTTCAACCTCAGAGAGAGAGAAAAAAAAATCTAATTTTTCTGGAAAAAAATGATTGGTGTAAAAAGGTTTATTTTTCTTTCCAATTTTCATCCTGACCTCTCCCTGTGTCTTCAGCAATGATCAGAGAGCCTTCCTGGAAAGACATAAACATTTCTTTGGCTAACAACACCAAAATCTGTGTGTCTAAGAAAAGGCTGTCTTTGCAACCTTTCTTTTTGACAGTCAGAGGAAAAATATTCTTTAGCAAAAACATTGCTGCAACTCTTTCACAGTTTACCATTCTTCTGCTGGAAAGCAGGTTGCTTTCAAGACTTTATAGAAATTTCTCTTCAAAAGAAAGCTGACATGTCAATAATCTTTTCATTGAGTAAAATGAAATAAAAAAATAGCAAGATAAAGGTTTCTATTGAACATTCTGTTGGTCCCTGGGTACTTTTTGGGGCTAAAAGGAAGCAAGATATAATGAAGGAAAAAATACACTAAATGGTTAGTATGAGGAATATCTCAGCACCCCCAGAAGGCACTCTCTCTAGGATAATTTGCAAGAGTTGTCTCCTGAGAAAAAATCCAGAAAATTAATTCTTTATGTTATTCTCAAGAGATTAGGGTTTACCTGGAACAAGGAGCATCCCTGCAAACTCTTTACTATTCAATCAATGTATTTAGGCTCCAATGTGATCATAGAATAAATCTGTCTTTAGGTCTTCTGGTATGAGATCAAAAGAAAATCCCATGAAGCAAAGTAAAAAGCCAATTTAAACTCATTCTGTATGGTCAGTTTTACTCAAAAGATGTTGCTGTGCTGACTTTGAAGTCTCAGGCTTTCTCCAGGAATAAGTTTCAATGCATTATCTCTTTTCCTACATACCTGAAAATAAAAGGGCTTAAACACTGTATTGTATGCTTCAGTGCTCATTTGAAGAAATTCCAGCAAGCCTTCCTTCCTGCCCTTCCCTGCCCTCAGTCTGGATAAAATTTGTATTTTGACTTATCTGGTAGCACACAGTTGCAATATCAATGGTTATTGAAACATGAAAAAAGGGATAAAAATTACTATTCTTGCTATATTCTCAGGCTTTTTGCAAACAGAACTAAGCAAATGCCTGTTTATGAGGTTGTGGGGGTAAAGGTAATGATTCTGCCTTGTTAATTTTTTTATATTGCGTTTTGGTTTTTATTCATGAATCCTGTGACTTGTCTCATTTGCTTGTTAATGAAAGCTCGTATGAGAATTTTTCCAGCCTAGTGATGTATTTTTTTATTAGTTCTGCAGTGTCTTGACTAAAATAGGGTACTGTGTATGCCTTCACCATAGAGTAGAAAGAGACAGGTAATGAGAAATAGCCAGCAAATGAAGAAAGAGAGAATAAGCACTGCTGCCAAGCTGACTTCACAAAAAAAATTCTCTCTTTTAAAAACTGAGTAAGGAGAAAAGTGGTATGAGTGCTACAGCTGGGGTTGTCAGAGAAAAGCCACTTCAGAAAGTAAAACATACTGCAGAGATAAGGCTTTTTTTTTTCTAACTCATCAGAAAGTAGTTCCAAAAGGAAAATGCAGACCTCACCAAATAAGTAGTCAAAAAGAGAGAAAACCATCTGTTGTATCCCTTTCCCCCCGTCCAGGGGGAAGGGAAGACCTTCATAATCTGAGTCAGAAGCAAACAAATAGGAGACCTATGGACGGGGATTTTTTTCCTACTCCAGCTTAGAGAATTTAAAACAGGATGGGAATAGAAGAACAAAAGGTAGAGGGAGACCATGAAAAACTAATGAAAGAAAAAGAATTCCAGAACTATTTTAGTTCCTCTTTACAGATATTTGAAAATGCTATTTATAGAGTGTAGTACTTGCAAACCAGTATCAAAAAGCATATATTAGAAGATGCATCCATTGATGCAAATTTCGCAGGAAAACCTGTAATTTTGCTAAAAAATGGGTATAACCATGGGCCTATCAGTTTACAGTCAACTAATGTCATCAAAGGTGGATTTCTGCTGAGAAAATGCATTTCTTGAAAGATCAGAAGACCATTTGAAGGTGTAGTTAATACTATGCCACTGTCTTGAACATTCTCTAAAGATTAGGATAATACAAATTTTCTGGAAGTGGCAGTCACCAAAAAGGGTAATATTACTGAAGTGTGAAACAAGCAATCAATGAGCACTACTGAGTGACTGTAACCTCCATTTCACCTTTAGGCTTCTGTAGATGAAATTTCAGAGCAAAATGAGATTAAATATTTTTCTTGAAGAGCTTTCAGCTCATGTCCCATAACTACAACCAGGTCCTACAGGGCAGCCTAGTTTGAAGCTAATGGAACTCTGCAAGGATGCCGAGGTCATTCCTTGCCAAGCCTCTGGGAGAAACAGCCTGTGTCAGGTCTGACAACAGGAGTGATGGCAGTAGACAAAGCAACCCTGAGGCAAAGTCTGAATCAAAATCAGGTCACATGTAAAGGAATCATTGAGGTTGCACTTTTTGCATCAGCTGGGAATCTGGTCCTCAGGGAAACAAAGTTAGTGGCAGATGGTGGAGGTTCTGTGGAGAGACTTCAGAAGGGCAGCAAAATCACATATCAATGATGAAGAACTTGGGAGACAGAGTGAGTAAAAGTGAAATACTGGATCTTGATTTGACACATTTTTCATTCTTGTCTTCATTCACTTCTTGTACAAACCTTTTATTTCTTTTATATAGTTTTGCTGTTTTTCACTGCAAGATCTATTTCAATGTAAATACTTAGACCGATGTTAAAAAAATGTGGTATCTTTCACATTGAGCTCAATTAATATGCAAAGTCCTTCAAATGGTACTGCTAAAACAGCAGAAGAAAAAATAATCTGCTGCAATGGACTTAATAATTGACAGCTCTGCAGCGCGGTCAAAATCTGTGATAAGCTAATTGAAAATGAAAGTTAAAAAGTGGTAAAGAGCATATTTTTCTTCCAGAGTAGAGTAACTGAATATCATATTCCCATCCTCACAAAGTACTAAACTAATGGTATTCAATTAAATCAAATCCTCTTGAACTATAGATGGCTAGTTGACGGGACTCATGATCAAGCAACTATCTGCTATTACAGATCTGCATAGCATGGTCTAAAATCTAACCTGAAATAGTGTGTTAAAAAAAACCACAAAAGGCCATTATTTCAAATTATATCCAGTAGGAAGATAGCAAGGACACTGGCAAGGGCATGGAGCCTGGCAGAGCTGGGGAATCCAGCAGGTGAAACACAGCAGCAATGACTGAGTTGCTTCCGGACAATGCGCCCATACCACCCAACTAACGAGGGGAATGCAGTTGAGACCAAAGTCCTTTCCTATCAGATGTTTGCCCTGAAGAATAAAAATATAAAATATTACAGGAAAGCAATTTGAGTCTTGTACAGTGTCCCTTTCTTGTGAAGGGTTTTCAGATTCAGTCAGCAGTAATAAATTCCTCATAAACAACAATATCTATTTAATGATGAGGCTGTTATCGGACGCACCTGTAAAAGTGGTTTTGGTGTTCTTAAAATTACATCCAGATAGAATAATGACGACTTTCTCTACTGGGGTATGCTGTACATGAAGTCTGAAGCACATGAAAACAATAGGAACACGACTTTGCAGGCACGACATGATGCCTTTGTCAAGAGCTCACTATATGCAATCATACAACAGGAAATCAAGGCCTGAATGAAAAATGTAGGTCTACCTCAGAAAAACTATGGTACCAAAAATCCCATTGTGAACACTGGAAGCCAGGACAGAATTACAATTAACAACCAAAAAAATGTCAGGTAAGATCTTCCTTTTTTACATTTTTTCTGCCTCACATTAAGTCTTTATCTTTCCCTTGTGAGATTTAAGCTTTAAAGACTCTTGCTTAGAGTCTGCTTCCCACACTAATTACAGACACTAAGCATCTGTCGGAATGTCCTCTGGTTATCACTGGAATTTAAACTACCACCATTCCCCACAGTATAGTAGTTAAATCTTAGTGTTTTAAGTCTATATCCCCTTGTACTTAGTATGCAGTGAACCAGCAGATACATCTGAAATATGCAGCTGAGTTCTAACACACTCTGATAATGAAGGAGATAAAGCAATCATTCACAGGTCTTTTCAAATGAAATACCTCGATCTCTCTATTCAGATACATAACTTCCATTTACTGTTTGCCTGAGAATTGTCCATACAATACAAAATCCTCCTTTTGATTTAAATGAAAGAGAAATACCAGATCTTCCTTCAGCACTGCAGCTTCATTCTTCACATCTGTTTGATGTGAAGTCTCTGAAAGTTGTTTGCTTTCCTTTTGGAACTGCATAGTGATTAAAGAAAGCCAATTTGCACAGAAAACTCACTGGTTTGGCTTTCTGATATCTCTGCAAATTTTATTCTGCTTTTAGAACTACAATTCTCAAAATATTCAGTCCTGGCTTTTCTGTTTTATTCAGATAGGGTAACAACCACAGCTCTATTGATTTGCTAAATTCCAATTCTGTTCCTTGGAGTTTATCTTCTTTACCTGAGCATGCAATCTTTCAAAATAAATGTTCCTTGCTACCAGCCTATCAGGCATTAGCCTCTTCATTTTGAGCTTACTGTTCAGCTCTCCAGATTCCCTCACTCCCAGCTTGTTTCATTATCTCTACCCTAGGCTCATTCAGGTCCTGCCATCTCACTAGTCCTGCCAGCTCTTTATAGTACACTCTTATGAAATACTGTGGTCTCCTAATTTTATTTTGTGTGGAAGCTTGACTGTTACAGAGATCATGCTGGTTTTTGCTTCTTGCAAGACATGTATTTTGAATAAAATAATTTGACCAAAATAATTACTTGAGGTGGTGAAATAATATTTCCAAAAAACTAGTCTCCTCACTGTATCCCCAAATTTCTATCTTAATGGAGCTTTTTCATCTCAGCTACACAGTGTCTCATGCAAAATGAAACAGGTTTCCAAGGTCAGGTTTAAAAATTTTCATATCTGAATTTAAAAAAATCAAGATTTACCCAATCAGTCATTGAGTTGGTAACTTATCCTGGGCCCATCCAGCCTATATTAATATTGCACTTTTTAACATTCCTGTCTTTCACAATACACTGGAATATTCTTATCCTAAAAATGGGTAATACTGTCCTATCTGAATCAAACCCTCTGCAAAAGCAACAACAACAACAACCAAAGGCATTTCACTTTTTATCTAGCTAGAGGAACTTGATTGTGACTGTTTCTGTACAAGGATGACCATCTGCCTCCTGTGTGGTCCCACCCCAGGTGGAACTGGGGGGCTCCACCCGTGCACCACGCCTGGGTGCAGCCCTGTGCTCCTCGCAGGCACTCAGCCCAGCGGGGACCAGCTTGTTTGTCAGAGGTGACTGCTGTCAGCCATGAATCTGTTTACTTAAGCCTCGGGTGGTGATCCCCAATTACCTCCTGCTCTTCACAGCCCTTTCCGGAGCCATCAGAAAGAAGATGAATTAATCAAAAATTACTTAAAGTAGTTTTGAAAGTTACTTAATCTCCTCAACGAAGTAGTGACCTGCATTTTGAAAGCTCCTGAACTTTGCACTGATTAATTTTACAGCCACTCAAAAATGGCTCTTATAAAATGAGAAATGATGCATCACAGTAACTTTCTGCAGCTAACTTTGATGGGGTATTGCCTAGCTATATTCTGTATTCTATAGTTGTAGGTGTACCTGTGTTTTGCTGTTCCTGTCTCCTGTTCTTTACAGCCAGAGCTGCTTTTTTCAGTGTTGGCTTTTGGATAATGAATGACAATAATATCTGTGAAAGAATTGTAGCCTATATAGTGAAGCCCAGATTAGGTTTATTTCCATTTATGTGCATTTAAAATTATACCTATTATTTCAGCTGTAAATGTGTGCAAAAAATAAATCCATGGGAAAAATATATGAAAAAAGCTTTTTCTTTAGTTTCTTAATTGTTAAATGAATTTTAAGCTTTGTTTATGAGGTCTCCTAAATGCATAATCTATTCTCATTTCTTGAAAGCAGGAAGATATTTAAGGTTTAATGACATAATAAAACATTTGATAGAATACTTCTGTCTGTTAAATGTATTATCTTTTTATAATAAAATTTAATAGAACAGGAGAAAATCTTTCTTTCATACATTTTATATTTATGGAAAATAATTGTTATATTCTTAAATCAGCGAGGTTGCCTGTGATTTAATGAGATCTGAGCTATCAGTCAGGTTTAATGATGTAAAATTGTTGCAAGATGACTGAACCACAGCTACTAGTTAAAGGCATGTTCACAAAACTATGATTTCTATAATGCTGTGTATGTGTGGAAAATGCTAAGTCTATAGAATAAATCAATAAAAAGGTACAAGAGCAAACTATGCTGCATTCACCCCTCTAACATTCATAATCAGTTAAGTCTTGGCTGAATAAAAATTTTGCTATGAAATTCAATGAATTCATGGTCCTCCCTGTCAAGATGAAATCAAGGATCACAGAAATGTCATTTTGGCCCACCACTTATAAGAGGTTTGTACCATGCAAACTTCCAGCCCCACCAATTTATCATTAGAACTCAGAGAGAACAGAAAATGTCCTAAACACATGGGGGCTATGTAGAATTAAGGGACATAGAAAACATGGGCAGAAGGAGCCTGAGCCAGAAGAGGACAGCAAAAGGTCAGATTGTGATGCTGAAGGTGTGACATATTCTCTAGGGTTTGCACTGGAGGAAAAGCAATTTATGCACTTCAGATAGAAAAGGCATATAAGGAATAGTGGATATGTTTTGTTTTTTCTTCAGGGGACTATTTTTTCTCTTTTCTGTGGAGCAGAAGCTGTTGAACACAAGAGGAAGAGCTGCAGCATAGCAGAAGGTTAACGCAGGTGAATCCCTCCTACAGGTTTGTTCCTCCTACCTGCTTTGTTCCTAATTACCCTGGATTGTTCTGTTTCCTCAATTTTTGCCTCTGCCAGAAAATAATTTGGTAATTTCTGATACTCAGAGAACTTTAAAAAATTCTCATTGGAATCTGCAATCCCCTACATTTACAGCAGAGTATGAAGAGTGTTTAAATCCATATCACTTATCACACAGGAAAGATCTAAATATTTAGATATCCTATGCCACCCATCCCTTGAGGAATGAAGTGAGGGGGGCATTCTTAGGCCCTTTCAGTGAAACTGTTATTCAGCTTGGCACAGTTGAGTGTCAGAAATGAGTGGAGAGAGGGAAAATGAACCACAAGTTTAGAATGTGTTGATTAGAGAACTCACCTGGAAAAGACACAAGCCTAATTGTCTGCCATTGCCTATTGAATACTTACTATAAAATTAAAATAATAAAACAATGGCAAAATTTCAGTTTTTCCTCCTCCTCATGTGTTCCAAACACTTAATTACAATTACTTTTGTTCTTATTTTCTCTTGGGTCTCATGAATATTTAGATATCCAAAGTAGAGTGAGATTTCCAATAGCAGCAACTGAATGTATTTATTTTCACCCTATCCTGACATTCCAAACAGTTCATGTACAAAAAGATATTAAAGAAAATATGAAAGGCCTGGGTAAAAGAAGCTTTCAAGCAAAGCGGCCACCTGAATCTAAGATGTCCTTAACATCTGTAGTGCCCTAGATACAGTGCAATTGGCAGATGGGCACGTGTGCAGACACATTTTGGACAGAGCAGAGTTCTTAGGCTTGCTTTGAGAGCACCAAACAGAAGAGGCCCTGCAGGTGAGGACATGATGGATCTGGAGAGAGAGAGAGAGAGGGTCAGATGATATTATAAGAAAGAAAGAGATGTTATCATGGAATCATAAAATCATAGAATGGTTTGGGTTGGAATAGACCTCAAAAATCATCTAGTTACAAGCTCCCTGCCATGGGTAGGCTAGGAGAATTAGGGTCATGTATCCAGGATGCTTGCATTCTGCATAATTTGGAACTATATTTGAAGAATGAATCGATTTTCTAACAATCCTAAACTTTTATTTCAGGTACCTAAAATCATTCAATTCAATGGCTTCATTCTGAAGTACTTTATAGTCTATAGCAACAATTAGCTATAGCTGTTTGCTCTAGGTGATGGCATAGACACTGCATTCAGTTCACTTCCAGAAATCTTTCTCTAGGGGGAAAAGAATAAAATAAATCCTAGGAAATTAAACACTGGATATCAGGTTTTCACCTTCCTGGCTGAACCACTTATTCCTAGTGCATTGAATCGGGCGCTGCTTTCTGCAGGAGCACCATATCCTCCAAGGCATTTTATCACCTACTTGCTTTGGGAATTGGCTCACTAGATACTATCCAGAAATTCCAGGTAATGGCTGGATAAGGTATGCAAAATGCATAGGTTGTCTCTCACCTGTTTCCTCTCTGTCCAATGCAGAACACATCTCATATGTGAGGTGTGGACCTGCAAGAGTTGTTGGTAGCAGTTCTGGAGCCATCATTTCCATATATTATGTTGCACAGTGGATTGGCTCCAACAGGAGGGGTAGAACATACACTGTCCCCCAGAATACAATATAGACTTCATGCAATCTTCTGAAAAGCAAATGTGAGCTGCAATCCACCCAGGAATGAAGACATCAATAATACAATCGTTGAATGGTTTGGGTTGGAAGGAACCTTTAAAGATTGTCTAGTCCAGCCCCCCTGTTAGAGGCAAGGATGCTTTCTCTCAGACCAAGTTACTCAGAGCCCTGTCCAATTTGGCATTGAATACTTCCAGGAATGGCACAAATTTTCTGGCAAACCTGTTCCTGTGCCTCACCACCCTCTGCAGTAAAGAATTTCTTCCCAATATCTAATCTAACTCTACCAGATTCTCATTTAAAATCATTATTCCTTGACCTATAGCTGCATTCCCTTATAAAGAGTCTCTTACCGTTCTCCTGCAGGCCCTCATTATGCAGAGAATTATGTAGAAATTCTTTCCAGAGGCACTGAGGAGCTGAAAATTCTTGAGCTTTGGTTGAAAAAAGGGCTAAGATGAATTCATGGAGAATGGGTCCATTTGTGCCTACTGAAGTTGGTGAGCCAGGTGCAGTCTCCAGCTCTGGTGTTGGCAGGCTCAGGGTCTGGAGAGCACCAGTGGCCTTAAGAGCCCTGCCTGGCCTCCTCCTGACTCTGCCCACAGCCCAAGACCCCACGGCTGCTCCTGCAGGATGTCAGGTGCTGCCCAGAAAAACCACATAGAGATGGTCTCCAGCTTCCTCTTGACCATGGGCTCTCACCTGAGCCAAGCCTAGCTTGGCCTTGACCGATCCCTATCCCTATTCCCAGGGATATTCCCAGCTGGGGCTGGGGCTGCCCTGGCTGTCCTGGATGCCCTGGTCCCTGTCTGGGGCTGTGGGACCAGCCTTGACTACCAAGCCCTGCCCTGTGTCCTCAGGAGAGGAGCCCTGACAAGCACTTCCAGAGATTGCTTTAATTGTTTAGTTTGTTCACAGATGTTTAGTGTGACAAGACAAAAAGAAGGAGATGGTGACTCGTGTGATTTCACAGTAAGAACATTTTCAAGCAATAAGGCAATGGAACTTCCATGAGTGATAGGTCAGTGGATTTACAGTCAGATTGATTGACTCATCATTTCAACAAGGAACTATCAAGGTGTGATGGAAAATCTTTTCTTTAAAGAGCTTAACACAAACACTGGTCATAATTTACAAGAGAGACTGGACTCAAGTTGAATTTTCAAGTAATAAGCTGCCTGTAAATATCCTCAGAGTTCATTCTAACATTGACAAACTGAAAAATAATAGAAAAATTAAAAATCTTTCCAGCATTATGTACATAAAATAATAGAAAAACAGAAATCATGTCAGTCAGTTTCTGTTCAGATGACACAAATCAGAAAGAGTACACTGGTTTTCATTTCTCTGAAGTGGCTACAGGAAAATCTCCTGCAGAAATAGTCCACAGAATAAGGCAGGCATCACAAGGATTATGTGAGCAACAGAGGACTCCAAGGCCATAGTCATAGAGAGGAGTGTAGTATAAAAATATTGTATTACAAGACACAAGGTCATAACAATAATTAAAATGTTGATAGAAAGTTGGCTCAGACAACCATGCTGTAACATACTAAATTCTTCTACAGCAAATCCATGTAGGAAGGCTATCAGATTATCAAGCGTCTTCTCAAAGTTCACTTCAGTAGAAAAAAAATTTTATCTTGCCTAATACTGGTATACGGATTGCCACGATTTGCAGGTTATGATCTGAGCCAGAGGGGAGACAGGAAAACATCTGGGCAAAGAGCAAAATACATCGTGGTAGTTTTTGTTCAGTAGCTGAAATAAAATCCAAAAAGGTACATCAGAAAAATGGTAAAAAACCCAATCTCTTAAAATACTATGAACTTGCTAAAATTATTTGGGAGCCTGGAAAATGACCTGAGAGTAGAGTACAGATTCTGATGATTTCTAATATTATTTAGTATTTCTCTAAATGTTGGGACTAATGAAACTTGGAACCTCTCTCTTTCCTGTGATCTTACACATTATAAAGGTTTAGTATCTGAAGGATGTTTCCTCTTCCCAACACCCCTTTGCATCTTAAGATCATTGAGAGCTCTACCTCTTCAAATTTTGGCCAAATATGAAGAAAAAAGAAATAAAATAGAATAATCAAGGAAGAATCATACTTGAGGGAACACAAAGAAGAAAAGATAGTGGTAGAATGGCACTCACAGTCTTTCTGCATCTCCTTAGAAGCTCATGCTTAATAAACAAAGACATTTTGAAGCTTTCTGCTTTTAGCAGGGGAGACTGCATGTGTTAAATGCACTTTCTGTACAATAATACAGGGATTTTACAGCATGAGTATAATGATATTTGGTATCCTCAAGATGACCAGATAAACTGAATTCAAATCTCTTACACACTTGATCTGATAGATGGGTGGGAATTACTGACCTGGTCTCTCAGTGTCAAGCGCCAGTAGCAGAAAGGAGCACAGTAATGTTCTGAACTGCAGAGCACTCAGCATAGGCAAAGGCCACAGGATGGGAGGGAAGTGGTTTGTGAGCTTTCCATGTTTCATCTTCAATATTTAGCCTTACAGAACAAAGAAACCAAATCTTCAACCAGATCCCTTATGCTGAGTGGTGAATTTTATTTTATCAATAAAGGTTTGCTGCTTTAGGGTTTTTTAGATGGCAGAAGCAGCCATGAATAAAAGAAAGCTGTTTTGTGTGTGTTGAAAGGAATTTAGGTTTCAGAAATTTGCTGCTCTACTAACTGCAAACTCCTCCTACACTTTTAAGTAGGGAACTTTCTCCTATTGCTATCTGAGACTGATTATATACAGAGTATAAAATCTTAATATGTGTGTGGCCCTACTGAATTTGATTAACATGTTAAGGTGTTGTTTTGTTTAACAAAAGAGGTATATAATTGCCTATTTGTGATCTTGCATTGATTTATAGCATTTTAAGGAAACAAAACCTTTCTTGAGAAAAAGTCAGACTGCTTAAAATAAGACATAAAAGCTTAAGTATCCATAAATTCTTCAGCATTCAGAATCGAGGGAAGTAAGCTTTGTTGCTAGGAGACTGTGACTAGAAGGAGAGTTTGCTTTGTTTTAAAGATTGGAATCTGTAAGCAAAGTACTTGGCAGATAAAATAGCTATATATAAGAGTTCAGTGCAGACCAGGTGAAGTATGAGGCAAGTACTAGAAAGCTTATGAGAAGTGCAAATCTTCAAAAACTCTTCAGCTATCATGACATAATGGCCTGATAAAAGAAGCTCATTATTTGCCTGCTAATAATTAAGAAGAAATTTCGGTTGAGACATGAATTAAAGAATAAATATTGATGAATCTGTCAAGAGGAGACTGTGATTTAATTTACTTTTTGCATTTACGTGGTACTAATCTGTAGGTCTCTGAAAGTTTTTTAAATGAATAACAATAAAACATGTTCCATCTATAGAGAAAGCAAACTTGTTGCAGAGAAAAGAGAGAATTATTCTCAAAGTTATCTCAAATTTTCCAAGTAGCTTCCAATAAAGAAAAGAAGTTTGAAAAATTTTAAGTTTTTCTGGCCTACAATAAAACACAAATAGCTGTATAATATTTATAGAAAGTTTTGACTTTTTAGGAATTAAAAAGAAAAGTAATAGCTGTAATTTAAAATGTTAAAACCCAATCGAGAAGTAAAAATGTATTTAATTTTGTCTTGAAAAATCAAGCTCAAGGCATTTGAGGGTGTTTTTCTTTGTATGGAAAAAGGGTTTTTTTTAGTTAAAATGTCTCAGTTCCTCTACTTCAGTGTAGAAACGGCGAGGCAGACATTTCATGGGATATTAACTATAGAATTACCTAAAGAAACTCAATATCTTTAGTTTAGTAGCTGTGACACATCTCTTGCTGGTGTCCACATTACTTTGTGGTAAGAAATTTTAGATATCCAGGCCCACAGAATGTGTGGGAAGCCTGTATATAAGCATATGTAATTAATTATTTCTAAAGTTGAAATATTTTGAATTATTAAAATATTATCCAAATAATTTGGTATAAAGTTGTGTTTAAAAAATGCATTGTTCCTGAAATGTTAGAGCAAATATTTTACTTAATTGTAATTAGGTGTCATTTTTTCACTCCTACTTCATTCTCAGTTTCCATCTGACATTTCAGATATTTCACTGGACGATATTACAGAGGTGTTTGTTCTAAAGATACCTTCAGAAAACTCGTTCACATATGAAAGTGTTCCTGAAAGAGCAAAATAAAACCTGAGCGTGGCATATGACTTCCCTCGTGCAGTCAGCCATCCTGAGGCACCAGGGTGGTTACTCATGTTTTCTGGTGGGTGGACACCCTCCTGCAATTGCTTCTTCCGTGCCAAGTCAGCCTGCTCAACACATCAGCCAGTCAGCTACACTGAGGCCCCCTCATGTAAGAGTCACTTGGAGATTTTAACTTTGCAGTGTCAAGCTCTCCTTCACAGCAAGCCAGATGATTTTCTAGCACCACATGGTAGTCTGGTAGCTCATTTTCAGTTGTGTTGTTGTAGAAGGTGAAAGCTCCTCTTTGATTTGTTGTACTTGCATACCCATTTACCTTTTTGGACAACACTTGGAAGTTCCCATTAGGTTGAACAAGGGAGATAATTTAAGACTAGTGGGATTTACATTTACTGTTCTTTCATCCTTTCCTATCCTTTAACATTATTTTTCAAATGTTACCAATTGAGAAATATCAGAATTAAAAAAAAAAATCTAACAAAAATTTAAATTCTCTGTATCACTGAAAATTAGAGATCTATGTGTCCAAATTTACTTCTCTGGCCACGGGTGAGCTAAAGTATTCTATGACTCTATGATATTCTCCACCTTCTGCTTTCTGAAAGTATTCATCAGGAGGAGACACATTCTCAGAAAATTATGCAGGGTCCAAAATCACTCAGGTGTTTTGTCTTAGTGCTAATTTACATATACCTTCTTTACAGAGGCAACAGCACCTAATAGCAAAATGCAGTACCTGCATTCTTGAGGAGGATGAAATGACTGAAAAATATTATTTTTTGCTTTAAGGTGTGGTTCCAGCTGATGCAATTGGCAAAATGAGATGAGTGTTATGAAGTATGTCTTGACACTGAGATACCATGGCAACTTGCATGTATATGTGCCACTAAAGAGAAACTATGTTATTATCAGCAAAAAATAAAGAAACATCAGTATCGGTCAAGAAAATAATTTATTAAAATTAATTTAGTGATTTATTTATTAAAAATTTGAACATTTGTTTACCAATGCAGTGGTTGAACTGTTCCACGTCGAAACATGATTTGTATAGAAAATGAGTGAAGACTTTATCTTGGGAACATGTGGTCCATACAGGCTTAAAAAAAGGAAACAGCTGTAAAAATAACATAGTTATCCTCAATTTATAGGCAGAAATAAGGCACAAATACACAAGTGGCAGGGTTTATTCAAGGAGTTGTAGTTTTCCATGGTGTATTTATTCACCTGTAAGACAATAACTTCAGGGTCCCTTTTAAAACAAGATTGAAAAATGGGCACTTCCAAGCTATAATTCTACTCAACATCAATCAAGTATTAAAAGATCATATAAACCACACACTAAAACTCTCTTTTTCTCTCCATTGACTCTAAAGGCAACTTAATGGCTTTATCTCTGTTAACATTTATTCTTCTTCACAGCTAGGTGTGGTCCGATTAATTGCTTCTCTATGAGTAATGTTGCCTAATAAAGCTATGACAGACTTGAAGATTGAGTCAAGCTTGCTGGAAATCCTTGTCAGCTCCCTGTCAAACCCATCTTTTCCTTTGCAAATTATTCTTGATCATTTGAAAGGCAAATTTGAATGCAATGTGCGAATTCCTGTGAATTTTGTCTTTCACAAACTATTTAAAGATTCTCTAAATTTTTCTTGCTAAATTCTTAGAAAATCTTACAGAGACTACCATTTAGTTATATTCTTCAGGTAGCAGGTGGCTACCAAAGCAAAGATCATTCCTCCTAAGAAAAACAAACTAAAAGCTTTTCTAGATGAATTGTGTTTTGTAGAAAATTTCATGCTCTCTGCTAAAGGTTGTTGGGCACTTAAAATGAGTGCATACCACACATCCACACTAGAATGTGTTTTTCAGAAACTGCAACTAGACATATAAGTGCAGTACAATTTGTCTTTGAAGGTGTTTACTTGAGATAACACATCAAATTCAATTGTTAACATACAGGGCAAAATTTCCTGTCATTTTCATTGTTCATTGACTTTTGTGAGCACTGTAGCATTTACACAAAGAATTAGGGCCATTGACCTGTGCAGACCTTTATCAAGAGTGGGTTTTGCATCTCAGTAAAGTATAGCACTCATAAGAAATCTTTCTGTCTCAGCCATGAAGGCATTGTGCTGTGATCAGAAGATAAGGCCAGCCTGTGACAGACAAGTCAGTTTCAGACTGTTAGTGTTACTGTCATGTGTGCATTTTGAGTCTGTAGAAGGACAACAGCAAGAATAACAACCTAGCTCGTACAATTTTGGTTGTTTTTGCTTTCCAGAGAAAACCTAATATAGAGCCCACCAAACAATCAGATATCTTCAGTTAGTCCAGTTAGAAGGAACTTAAAGAGTGCACTAATTCTCTTCAGTCACTTTCAGGCAGAAATTTTGCCAGAGCAATTGAAAATCTGTAGGAGTGAATTTTCCTTCATTACCTCCAATGAACCATTATGTCAAGAAGGTTCTGTCAGGTAGTCTGAAGTAATTGCATTGCAAAGAACAAAGGTTTTAAGATGAATGAACTAAGGTATTAAGTCATCAAAAGATATTGTCTGCAATTTCCTAACTTAAAAGTTGTATTTTCTGCATCAAAGGAACTGAGCTGATAACAAAAACAACTGCAGGTTTATGACAGTATTTCTTGCAATGCTTATGTTTAAAATCTAATAAGACTACCCATGTTTTGTGGCATTCAGAAATTGATAAAATACAAATTTTGATCTAACTTGCATCTCAAAAGTTTGCTAGTTGATGTATTGCTTATTTTATAATTTATTAAAAAATTCTCTAACAAAGAATTTGTTTAAGCAAGCTCCCTGGAGTAAAATACTTCTTTGAGTTGCATTGATGTAAAGTTAATCAACAGATTTCAGCTCAGTAGCTACTTCAGATTTTGCGGTTGATTGTAGAGAAATGTTTTCCCAACCATGTTAGAGGTTTTTTTAAGTTCTAGAGGATTAAGCTCCAGCTATGGATTATATAATTAAAAAACCATACCAGTATTATTGCTGTAACTGATTGATACTGACAGTCAGCAGTTATCAGAGCACATTGTCCACCTTGCTACTTTTGTAAGATGTGCTATTAATGGCTCTAGGACAAGGACATATGTGTCCTTGTCCTGTGCTGAGCTAATAAAACATTAGTTGTATGAATTAGGAGAAGCATGGAGGGTGCTGAAAAAAAATTTCAATGGGCACTCTAAACACAGGATTATAAGGCCTTGAAAGTATAAGCACAAGATGCTAGAAAAGGCCACAGAGCTCTAAATGCAGGTCACAAATGATTGCTCATTCCCTGATTATTAAAGGGGGATTGCAGAACTGGGTAAAACTGGATTTAGGGATAATAGGAAAAGGAACAAATTAAGGTGATTTTTGCAAAAATATAAAAAAATTACCTAAAGCAGACTCAGTATCTAAAATGACGACAACATCAGTATCACAGTTCTTTAAAAAGGGCGGTAAGAACTTGGGTTAGAGATGACTCACCCTCACTCCAGTTCTTGACAAAAACCTTTTATCAAGCTTAGCATCTGCTGCAGAAGTGAAAGGCTGAGCATAGTATCAAGGAAAGAAGGGAGAGCAGGAAGTCTGTTTGTATCAATTTAGGCTAAATTGTTTTGGAGAAAGAGAGGTAAAAATCAGGTTATTTGAACGGTAAGCTTTACTGTCATTATAACCAGGCTAATAATTCTTTTTACAAGATTTTTTTGGTAAGAACAAATTATTGTCTTTATATCCAGGGTTTAATACTGTAGCCCATGTAAGCTCTATGTGATGTTTGGTATGGTATCCTATCCTTGAAGCTTGACTGTTAAATCTGAATGTAGAAATTCATGAAGAATATAAGCATTCCAGGTTTTAATTTGCATGTAACAGCTGCTGGAGGATATGGGCATCTTCAGCTGATAAAGTTTGGATGACAATCAGTAAGAATCTCTCTTTGGCCCAGTGCTAATCAAATACTTTACTGGAAGCAAACATAAAACTGTAATGAAATTTGCAGATGAATGAAGCTGGTTGAGAGAAAAGGAATAATCGTGTGTGAAAATCGGTTCCTAAGAGCCCCTTGATGTGCTTTTCTCATTTTAAGCCAAATATAAGTCCATATGCCCAGTAACCTAGAATATAGGTCATACAGGCCTGGTATGCACTTTCCCCAGTTGTTGCTGAGGTAATTGCTGGCATAGAAAGAGAATGTTATGTACAGAATTACTAGGCCAATTCCTATGCCACATAAACTGATTAAATCAATGCTTCAATGGCCCCTATTAAAGGAGGTTAGAACAAATGTAGAAAAAAATCCCAATTTTTTATAAATCCTTGTACGACGAGACATCTCCCTCCATTTAATTCAATTTAATTTATCAAAGAAGAGATTTAGTAGTCATGAAATGATGACAGTACTACTGTGCAGAGCTATCTTGCAAAGCAAAGGCATACTGGCATCCAAAGGCTGACAAGAGAGCACTAGGTATGTTCAGGCCAGAAATCAATATCTATGAGACAATCAGTGTGATTAACTACTAGAAATACTACAAGGAGTTCAGAGAGATGATCTGCCACTGAAGTTTGAACTAAAGCTATTTATCTGTTTAGAAGAGTAGCTCATCGAGAGATCAGAAAATTACTGGGTGAATATTTATAGTCTGGGTAACGTAGGAGATAACATAGATTGTATAATAGGCCCTTTTGTCCTTAAACTCTGTGATTTATATATCAGATGTTTCATTAGCTGCTATGAGGGTGTTACCAGACTTGAATTCTATGTGTCTTGATTTTGAGGTATTTGGTTCCTATCATAAATTTTCATGAGTTTTGCATGACTGCAAATCCTGTTAGACATATACATTTGAATGAAAGGTTTGGCATGCACTCTGATCTATAAAGGTCAAGAAAGTGATTACAAGTTACTGCATGCCAAAAAAGACATAAAACCCCCCAAAGATTTCTCAGTAGTCAGAATTAAAGACTATGAATTTCACAGAGGATCCCAAACATGTCACATCACATTTAAAATAGACTTCTTTCAACTACCAATAGTAGTTAACCATTAGCTGCCCATGTCCATTTGCCTTTGTGTTCACTTGTTGCCCCGGAATTGTGGCCAAGTTCTCATTTTCAGTGGCCTAACATTGCAAGCCACCAATCATTCATATAATGCACACAAGAATTTTGCTACTGAACTGTGCAAGATTCTTTTAATGCTTGAAATTACAAGTAAAAAATTTCCTAGAAAGGTTTAAAATTAATCTGTAGTCATAATAGATGGGCAGCAGGCAGGAAGAGAGATTCATGGGGAAAATAAATATTTTGAAGTCTATGCAGAGAGTAGAGATTCCCCCACAGTGTTTCTAGTTGCTTAGATGAAAGCTAATGCAATATATAAGTACCTCTACTTAGTATGATATTATATAATATTGCATTATTATGTTTCTATTAAGTTATAAAGAAGACATGACATCATGAGAATTTTTTTGTGTGTAAATCTATACTCTTACTTTCAAAGGTACTAGAGAGAGATGTAGCAACCTTACAATTCCTTCCTCCTCATACCCAATGTATTTTTCTGTATCTGTTTGAGAGCTTTAAAGGAACACCCAAAACACTTGTGGCAAATATAAAGAAGTTCAATAAATGTAAGGTCTGTAAAAAGGGACTCTTTCTAGTCAAATATAAAGATTAAACCAGCTTTCACTGGGCAGAATTTACATTAACAAAAAACCTCAAACAATAAACTGGATGTCTGCTGTCCTTCATATGTATATTTATTAGTTTCAATTAGGTTGGGGAGTCTGACACATTAAACTTAGCTCAGTTATTCAATCTCCCTATGCAAATGAATAGGTTGTGTTTGTATGAACCCATTTAGGCATTTTTAGTCAGTTATTTTCTTTCTATCTTTTAAGGACAGTGAATATAAAAGATGCTGATGTGCATTCCACACTTCACATATGGTACTAAAAATCCATTAGTTGAAGAAGACACAGGTTGATCAGAGAGAGCAGTTGAAGGTCATATTTAAATAGATGTATAACATCAGCTAGGCTTGATTGGCCATGGCTTTAGCATGTATCTCTGTCTGCCTATTCAAATATTGATGTTGAGGAAACACAGAATACTGAATACACTACTTGAAATTAAAATCAAATACAAAATAGAAAAACATTAGCTTTAGTCAATGTTTTGAATATAATTATTAGAAAATGGTGGGATGAAAAAATAGATGCATTTTGTATCAGCAAGAGGATCGTTCCATACAGAGCATGGACTCTTGTTCTGATGTAGTTCTGCTGGTAAGATACATTTGCTGTGCTCCTAGATGTTAGCAGGCAGACTTTTTGCCACTGGATCAAAGCACCTGAGGGAAATATGGAAAAGATGACTCAGAACATCACTTCATTATACTCTGCACTGCTTCTGAACCCTGACTGGTAGGGGTTCATGAAGGAATCCCTTGTGTTGCCTCACAGTGCCTCATATCAGAGTTAGCTTTTTTAAAACTAATTTGCTGATTAGTATTTCTTAAGCAAAATCAACATGCTGGAGAAGGACTACAGGCAGAGTTGAACTCTGAACAGTGAGAAAATAATCATAAAACCTAAAAGGATTATTCAGCTCCCCTTGAAGATATTATCCCCTTTTATATAATCTTTTGTGAAGATTATTTTCTCTTTTCCTTGTCTATTTTTTTTCACCATCCTGTTCATGGGCTGGACCTTGGCTTCTGCAATTTATTTCATTATTTTTATGATGATCTTCTGGTTTTTAGTGTCATGTTGATGGACTGGGCTTCTTTCCCTATTGTATTTTATGTTTTCTTAGTTCTCATTCATCTTCTACTTCTGAATGGCGTTCATGTTACTGCTTGACATAAAGGTCATCTTGATATTACTCTTAAAGCTTATCCTGAATATGTTGGTCTTCATTCTTCCCTCATGGTTGATTAATGACTTTGGTTTCTTACCTTAGAAATTACAGTAAAATGAGCTTCTGAATTGGTTTTCATACACCCTTTCAATCAAAGCTTTTGAATTACTTAGTACTTTTTTTCCTAACAAGAACTTAAAATCTTTATGAAATCTTTATTTAATAAAGATTGATTCATAAAGTTTTGAAAAATCATTTTTGGGAATATGCTAATCATGCTATTTTTCCAAATATTTTCAAGGTTGTAAAAGCAAGTAGAACCATTTGATCATCTTTGCTGGATTCCTACCACAATTTCATTTTCATTGCAATGCTCCAATCTTGATAAGAAAACAGAATTATTTCTTGTAATATTTCTCTTTCTGAATTGTTGTTCCTTTTGGGACTTTATAACAATATTTTTGTCTTCCTTTCATTGATGAAACCACCAAATTGTTTTGTTTTGCTTTGTTTGCTCTTTGGTCAGTCTTCTGTTTACCATCATCTGTTTACCATTACACAGAACTGAGACTGTTTATTCCATCAGAAAAATCAGCATTGTAATTTTTTCATAAATCCTTATGTTAATTTCTTTATCATCAAACACTCAAAATGTATGAACAGAATAAGGCACAGAAAAGCCCTAAACTGGACTGGTTCTCACTAAAAACCACTAAAGGATATTTTATACCATATTTATTCACAGTGTTGTTCCATTTGTTACAGCAGAATATCTTTCCATGTAGTCTACAGCATGCCATAATTTTCCAAAGATCATCTCATGTATTCTGTAAAACTGCTTGATAAATGTAGGCATTTTATCATAAAAACTTCCTGTTGATCTATATCCATTTCAATCTAAAATGTCAAAGAGGAATTTGCTCTGCATACATAAAGCAAATATTTTAAATACGTCCTTCCTCTGCTTTTAGCTGAAGATCTATTTACTTCTTTATATTCTGTCATGCTGAACATTTTTGAAACACACTGGATCTTGTTACAGGGAGTATAGTCATCTATCCTTCAAAATATGTTATAAAGGTGGTTGTTTTCTTTCATTTCACATTTGGTTTGAAAGCATATGGAAAGTCTGGAGGATTGTTTTTGTCACTTGCTTTAAGCTTTTCTGTGGTTAAATATATCAAATCTCTGGTATGAAAAATTCAACTTGATCAATACAAAAGATCTGATCTGAGTAATGTTGCTACACATTTTAGCTTCCTTTTAATTTTTGATTTAAGGAAACTGTAATTCAGCTGCTCAAAAATCTCATGCATTATATGTATGAAGTGTCTTCTATCCTGGATGGTATGGCAGTATCACCACAGTATAAATATAGGATACATTATTCTGCATCCTGCAGACTATACTGAGCTTCATTATATATCTGACACCAGTTTCAGAGAGGGGAGAGAAAGGTAAGAAGGAAGCAAAGCATGCAGCAACACATGGCTGCTGATATTGCTCAGATTTCTTTCCTGGTCCATCAGGAAATCCAGGAAACATTGTGAGAATGGACCATGGGGAGAGCCCCAGATTCTGCAGAGCCCTTTGAACACTATTTTCTTATTCTGCTCTCAAAGGCTGTGTTGCTTCTTGCCAGGACTTCCATTGGGGTAGTCAGTTAGGGCCAAAGAGATCGTGGTGATATGTGTGTGTCAAGCTGGCTTACAAGATCTGACAGGACTCAGGTAGACATCCAGGAGTCACAGGAAAGTGGAGACAACATGGATGTTTTATGTGTGCAGTATTAGGTATCTGAAAAAGATAGTCAAGGTTTAAAGTAATTGGCCTAAGCTGCTGAGATGCTCTTTTAAGTTTATAGATGAGAATACTACATTTTGTTTAAATCTAATGCTGGTGTGGAGGAGAGTAATATCTTGACTGAAAGACAGTAGAAATAAATCTTGGTTTCGCTGTTCAGTGACTTGCATGGATGTGTACAGACATACACTCCCTACCCTCCAAAAATATTAACACTGAGTAATTTTAACCTTTACTGAAAAGGACAGGAATGAAGCAGAAATTCATCTAGTTTTCATTAAAACAGATGTGTCTATTCTTCTGAATCTCCTTTTGCAAATAAGAGAAAATCAGGTCCCTCTGGTGGGCTACATAAATATTTTAGTATAAATTATTTTGCTGTTCTGATTGTCTCCTCACCCTTCTGGGGTAAGCTGCCAGGACTGGGAATCCCTCAGCAGTCCTTTTTCACATGTGGGGGATAAACCCAACCAATTTCAGATTTCAAGATCTAGCAAAGTATTTGAAAAACTGATAACCTTATGACTATACCAATGGACTGCAGGAACCAGGTACCAGCAGAACTGTTGTGGGAAATTGGCTTGCCCACAAAAATGCTAAATCCAGCAATTTATTGGCTGATTTTTCTTTTTCTCTTGCATATGACCTTTTTTTAAACCTGAGCTGATCTTGTTTTCAAAACCACTCAGTGGATTTCATCTCATCAAATACGGTCATCTGCAGTGTAGATTTTAACTTTCTGCTCAAACTCTCTCCATTCCACCCATTATAGTCAGGGCATGATTATAACAGAACCAATCATATTCAGGCTGGCCAACAGTTCACCTACCTCAGGGAAGAGTAAGCATATACATGGCCCTTTTCCTGTTTGCTTTTCTGGTCTCTGACTATTTCAACTCAAAGAGTTTTCATCCTGTGCATGTAATTTTGAGATTTTATCAATCTGCAAATTATTTATTTTATATCTACTTGTACAACCTTCTTTTCACACCCATATACTCTTTAAGCAGTCACACAGTCCTTCAGCATGGAGGTCTACAGAATGAAGCTACAGTCATCTTTGTTTAACGTCTTCTAATGTCTTTTAATTTTTTGAAATTTTTTAGAAACACTAAACAGACTATCTCGTTTCACCTTTTTGCAGGCCATTCATGATTTTGTAGCTCTTTTGCATTTCACACCCTTTCTCCCTGTTGCCAGTTTTCCAGACTGAAGAGTACTAATCTAAACCATTATTCTCATCCTCAATATACATCTACAGCAGATAAGACAAATCACACTTCAAAAGTGCTAATTTCTCTTTACTGATTTCTGAGGGAACCTAGAATGAGTAAACCAAAAACCAGACATTTATGCTGGGTACTTTTAAATTTAGATTAAATCAGTCCCATCCTCTGTTTCTGGGAGTTATCACATTGTAAATGAGAGATAAAATGTGGAAATTGGTGAAGAGTTTCCAACACGCAAGAAATGAATAGAGTTGGTCCAAAAATAAAAAGTAACTATTAAGCAATAAAATTGACTCATGCATCGTGTACAGAGATATGGAAATGAAAAAAATCCAGGCTCAGACACTCTATCAGCTGTAGCTATGTCTTTTTCCTTTATGGTTTTTGCTGCAGAGTTATTAATAAGGTTTTCAGCTAAAAATTCAAAATAAATACCAGCATTAGAATAAAAATAAATTTGTTAAGTATTGTTCATAACTACTAGATATTTATTTAGAATTATGCTGCCATAATTGTATTCACTTTTGCTCTTCCAGTTCTCTCCCCATCCTACCCAAGGGAGTGAGAAAATGGCTTCATGAGGCTTACTTGGTGTCTGGGGTTAAACCATTACAATAAGTAAAAAAAAAAAAAAAGCTTCAATTCTCAATTAATGAATCCTTTTATTTAATTTGGGCAGAGATAAAATTCAATGAACTAGATTTTCTTCTATTTATTTATTTAAAGGAATCAGTTTCCTAATGACTTAATACTCTCCTTGTCTTCTCTAGTTGTTCACCAGAGCTGCATGTGATGCACAGAACTACCTGGAATCCCAGATGTCAGGCTGTGAAATATGTCCTATCAGTGCCCGTGTCTGGCCACTTGGCAGAGCCCTACATTATCAGCAGTCGGTCATGCCAGCAACTCTCAAAATTGCCTCTGGGTCAGTCATGTGCTCTTGGCTTTTATTAAATCTGTGAGGGGATTTGAGTTCTCCTGGTGCTGTGTTCCATTTAGATTCATAGATGTAAAGGCCAGAAGGGACCATTGTGATCATCTAGTCTGACCCCCTGCTTAACACAAGCTACAGGATGTTCCTGATTTAATTCCTGTTTGAAGTGTATATATTTTAAGGGAGAAGAAATTCAGTCCTGTTTAATATTTCCAGAAGAAGATGCTGTGACCTAAGGCAGGTTATTGCAAACATTATTTATTTCCAGTGTTAAAAGTGTACACCTTATTTCTGGCATGAATTAACATGGTTTCAACATTCAGCCCTGGGCTTTCTTGTGCTCTGCTGGATTGAAGAAGACATCCATATTTTGTCCTCCTGATATCAGGTCATGCCATTACTTTTCCTCTTTTAAACTATGCAGATAGCTCTTCCAATGCTTAGCTATGAAGCTGTTTTGTATTAAACTGATGTGATTTTTTATAGATATTATGCATAGGTGCCACCAATACTGAAAATCAGTGAATATAATGCTAAAATGGTTGCTGATGGAAGGGCTCTCTAGTATTTAAGTAAAGTGGCTATTTTTTATGTGCAAAATACACAAATGTTTTATGCAATACAATACTTAATACCCTGAACCAAAACTTCAAGAAAGTGTCAAGGAGAAGGAGCCAGTCAGTCTAGAGCATTACATGGTACCAGGACAGGTGACAAACTGTGTCATTTCAAAATTCCATTGAGGCTGGATGGAGATTTTTCCCACAAGGACAGTCAGACAGTGGCAAAGGCTGCCCACATTATGCAGTCTCTGAACTTGAGGGCTTTTAAGCCCCAACTGGACCAACCTGTTCTGACCCAACAGCTGACCCCTCTGTGAGCAGGAGGTTGGACCAGGGACCGCCTGAGATCTTTTCCAGTTTGAACGAATTTATGATTCTACAATGTCATGAGATTCAGGACACAGTGACATTAAAGTTTTTCAGCTTTTTATAAGCTTTTAAAAGCATAAAAATTATGTAAGTACCATAGCAAAATGGTTTCTAGAATTATATTTGCATTAAATGTTTAAACATGTTGGTAGCATTGATAATTTAGCTTATGAATAAATAACACAATGTTTTCTCACTTAGATTTCTTATTATAGAACAAAAAAGTTCATTTTTAATAGAGGGAAAAATTTAGCAAAAACATGTGTGCTGTTTTTTTTTGCACAGTGTAATGTCTGTATATGTTATTGATTAATGTAATAATTAAGACAATGGGAAGAAATTATTTCCTAAGGGAATAAAGGGACTAGCTGATTATAACAGAACAGTATATTTCCATTTGGAAAGAACTTGCAGTGATCATATAGTCCATTTGTTTGACCACTTCAGGGCTACCAACAGCTAATTCATGTTGCTATTAAAGGCATTGTCCAAATGTCTCTTAAACACTGACAGGTGGTATCAAGATGAAGTACTAGATAGCAGTGGCTTAGTACCTGCTGAGCACTTCACTAATTTATACATGTTGTTTTCACACTTTAGCTGATTCAACTCTGTTTGCACTTGTTTATTTGACAGCCCCTAAAGAATTTCTTAAATTTCATTTTGCAAGGGAGTTTTTATACTCTGAAATGTATTTTGTGGGAATAATATCTGGCAATTTTGCACCACTGTCACTTAAAGTTGGCTTTCAGGGAGAAAGATTGAAAAGAAGGAAAGAATAAAGGGTTTATTCTCTGAATTAGGCTTTGATTTGAACTAAGTCTTCACACCCTCTGTGAGCAACCATTGAATTAGGATTCTTTGGAGAAATAACTGCAGTAGCTGACCATACATCAATGTCCATATAAAGACTGGTACCTATGTGTGTAAACACATCTGGATAACATTATAATTAATATTTTTATTTCTTCTACTACCTTTATCATTAAATTTGACTAGCCATAGATAACTGATTTAACTCAAAAGACAATGAACAGTAATACCAGGATATTACAGTGAGGTAGAGAGAAAAAAGTACTCAGGTATTTACTAAAAGTAATTTAATTTCTCTCAGAATGATGTCAAAGTACATTTCAATGATTTTTCAAAGGAAAATAAAGACTTTTCCTTAGACTAGAGAAAGACAGCTATATAGTACAAACTGCTGTATTTATAAGGTTGGAAAACTGAGCTTTAATGGTATAGAATATTTCAATTGTTTGAATTAGATTCTGAGAAGCTCTGGTGTTTGGATTTAAAATCTCAAGGACATTATTCTGAAAAACTTTGAAATCATCACAGCTGACTATTCTTAAATGTCATTTATGCATTTTAACCTGATCTAGATTAATGCATAAATAGCGGCACTGATCTGTCAGATCTGAGTCTTAAAAATCAGTCTGCTTAGGAATCCCCTGCTCTTTTATCACATCTTATCCAAACAGTCTTTAAATTTCTAAAATGTTTTCTGTTTGATAGCTTATTTGATAGTGGTGATGTGGGAAGTTGGAAAATATATATTATGAAGGATATTAAAGGAATCTGTGCTCATAAAATATAATAGTGTTGTTTGGGGTTTTTTCCTTCTAAGATAAACATGTGTCTTTAGTCTTTAGAATATAATTTAAGTGTTTTTTTCTGCCTTTGACTAATAAATCAAGAGAAAATGTACATTTCCATAATGGTACCTGAATCTAGTAAGGCATCTGAATTGAATGATTTGGAAATTGAGAGACTATTCCTTCTAAGGACGTCCCAAAGTCAATTTAAAAGATATTTCTGTGGTTTTCATTTTACAGTTACATTTATAATAACATTGCTAGTGCACCAACACAAACTGATTGTGACTTCCAACAGGCTTGCAAACTAGGACATTTCTGAATAGGGGAGCAAAGATATAAAGCCAATTTTATAATCTGTGTGTGAATTGTTTTTAAAACTCTATAAACTGGAGTGATAAAATTTCATACGAATTATTTGAGAATGATGTGAATGATTTTTAATCTTTAGAATTTGTTTTCAATAACAATAATGACAAAATACATTTTCAGAAGTAAAATGTAAAAAATTCGATTTAAATTCTAAGGAGTGCCTGTTATTCAGATCACCTAATCTTAAAAATCTATGATAAAAATTCATTTTGCATAAATTTCAGACCTTGTACATGCATACTGGGGGTGGAGGGTGTGTGTGGAGGAGACAGGGTTAGAGAGAGGCTTTAGATTTAATTGAAAGAAACAGGTACTCTTATAGATAGCTGACCCATTCCCTGCCCAAATATTTATAATTCAAGCCGTATCAAAGCTCCAGTGCCTCAAGATGGAAGTTAGAGGCAGCTCTTTAACCTGCAATACGACAATTATTATATTTAATTTTGAAAAGAATGAAATTCATGTGCTGTAAAAAAACTCCAATTTTTCTTTCTTGGTCCCTGCTTCCTATCCTGCCCATCTCCAGCACACTTGCAGAACGAGGACTCTAATCCCAAACAAGAGAAGTCAGATCAGTCCCTACAGATGTAACCAGGTGGTATTGGCAGCCTCTTCTCCATTTTCTTGTGTGTTATTGACAGGATGGTTGACCTTGACCTACTCATCAGCCTGACTTGGTAGAAGAGATCATAACTTGTGAGAACACTCTACTTTGCTTTGCATAGGCTAAATAGGCTAAAATTCACAATTGTGTCAATACAAGCATGTTTTCCAGAATTCAGATAAATGTGATTTATTTGGCATTCTTATGAACTTTTTCCAATTCAAAAATATTGCTTTGGAACTCAAAAATAATGATATTCCAACAATATCACTGACACTAGCAATACTAATATCACCATATAATACAAAATCTTCTTGCTATTATATTTATTGTTGCAGATATATTTTAAACCTGTGTGGATGCTCTGCAAAATAAATTCTATTAAGTTACCATTTCATTTGATAACTTATTAGACTGCTGTTTGTTTTATTTCAGGTTGTGGTGCAAACTGAAAATCAAAGGCTTGTTTATTTTCTCCTGCCCTTTGTTGTAAAGCTTCCCAAATTTCAAAAGTGGACACTGATTCTTTTTTACTTACACTGATATGCCGGGGGGGACGGGAGGGGACAATATTAACCAATTTATAACATATTTCTGAGTCTAAATTCATCCTTTCCTTCCCTTACAGACAGTAAAGTCAAATAGGCGCCTCCACCTGGAAGTTTCATCGTGCTATAAATCCTAGAATATTCCTGGAAACACCTACATATAAGTGCTTGCATAATTATATCACACATGCAGAGCGTATTTTTTTTTTTAATTAAGGTAGATGAAATTAAGAAATGCTGAGTTATCAATAAAACATCAGTAGGATAAGGATATATTCAATGGTTATAAAAATTATGCTGTGCTTTGGTCTCCATGAATAAGCACAGTAACAATTGGCCCATTTCACTATCAAAACTTTTTGGTGATATTAGTCACAGTGTTGCCTTCAGATTTTAGTTAAAAACAAGTTTACATATTCTAGGCTTTACTTTTTACAGAAACAATGTAATAATACTATATCATTATGACCTTAGCAAATGCATATTATGATTACAATATGAAAAATGGAGACTCAGCATCTGAGATCAATATTGTCCAGGATGTAGGGCTGTACTGTATCTATCTGTTTTGGCAACAAATTCTTCAATTGATTTTTTTAAATACCTGTGGGGCTGTTGGGTGGGCAGGATAAAAAATCCTCTCTTTAACCTCAGCTCAAAATTGCTGGGTCTGTGTCTCAAAGACCTTTTGCTGTCCTATAAATCAGTGGAATGAATGCTTCAATGACTGTGTGTAAATAAGCCTCACACTGCTTATTTGCTGTGCAGCTGTCTAAAATAATCCCCTAAAGGAAGAACTTGGCCCATATTGTCTGTTTTGGAGAACTATTTGTTTTTAATCTTAAAATGGAGGGGGTTCACAAAATAGTTGTTCACAAAACAATAACAAAAACTGGGACATTTTTCATAATAGATATCTACAATGAAACAAAAAAAGGATTGAGGTTGGAACATTTCATCATAGGAAAACTTTAGAAGCAATGTTGTACATTTGAGGAACGCTTACATAGTCAATGATATAAATCAGAAAAGATCAGCTGTTCTACAGACACACAGCAAAGATATTATTCATTTAAATTTCTCTATCAAATTACAAGAAAGTGAATCATTGCAATATTAGTGGTTTTGCTTAAACATATGTAAAACCTCATTCACATTAAAAAAAAATATATATACACTTAATTTCTTCACAGAAGAAAAACACCTGAAGTGACCAGGCCTTCTGAAAAAAAAAAACTCCACCTTTAGAATAACATTATTAAGGCACAACAGACTTTGGGTCAGATGAAAGTAAATCTAATTGTGGCTAATCCTGGGAATCAAGTTGGATGCTGCTTGTCATAAAAAAACTGTGAAAGAAGTGACTGGCAAGGTACCTTGGTAAGTCTTCATATTTTAGAAGCAATTATGAAACAGAATTTTGCAGTACATGAAGGGCATGATTCCCAAAATAATGGAAGAGTTGCCATGAGGAGAAATTAAACCCTTGATGGTGTGTTCTGTTTATTTACCAGCTCCATGTGGTAGTCCCAGGAAGCATTTTTACAGCTGTAAAAATTTTACTGCTATTCTACTCAGTCAATATTTGTTTAGTATTTACAATATAAACACATGCTGAAAAAAAAGAGGTGATGTTCTAATGAAGATTCTGCAAACCCAACTTTTAAACTTTGCTTAAAACTAGAATGCTGTATTTTTTATTATTATTCATAGAGGCATATTAATACATAACCTTAACTGGTAATTTTCTGTTCAATATTTATAATTTAGATTACATAACATTGACTTATTCTTTACTTTAGATTAAAGGGCTAAAGTTGAAGCACTCAGCTCTTTCATGGACTGCCAGTAGAAGTAATTACAGATGTACTAATCATCCTTGCTTATGTAAACAGTTGTGACATTGAATATAATTTAACAAGGGCAAGCTTCAGAGATGAGATTCCTGTAAATTCATTGTTAAAATCCAAATATTTCTAGAATTTCCAATAGAGATAGTGATTTTCCCCAAAATTTCCTCATCATATTTTTTAACTTTTTACATGTAAGAAAAATGACAAAATATGGTCTCTCATATTCACAACCATTCTTTCCCTGATACCCAAAAAACCACAGTGTCAAACTTAGACCAAAACAGGACTACTCTGTACAATAGACACTCCCTTTTGGTCATATTTATACAGTATCTATTTTTTGGAGAAAAACAGTTCATGTTGTATGTAGATAAATTGCAGTAAGTTTAATAGAAATCAGAAAAGAATGGCAGTAATATAAGACAGTATGGCAAGTGGGAAAAGATGAAATATTTGACTTTGTTTTTCTTAAAGAGGACGCAAGGGTTTCTCCTAATTTATATAAAGGATCTAAAAGCAACACAGGGATCACTTTTTCACTGTGTCTGTGAGGGACATCAAAACTAGAAAACATCCTAACCTGTGACAGAAGTGACCTGGGTTAAATATTAGGGCAAATATTCCCACTATAGGGACACACTACAATAGATGGTGCCAAGGTACAATGGAACCTCTTAAGTAGGTCATTTTAAAGAAAAGTTGAGAGAAAAGTATTTCCAGGTGGCCTATTTAAAGCCCATTCAAGGGATGGACATTGTCAGACATGGACAGGCTTTCAAGGGGTCTTTGCCAGTCTGCATTTTTATTTCCCACATTACAGGCCATTGGAGCTGACAGAAATTCAGAGTGAGCCAGGAGACCTTACCACACAGAGTGAATAGATGCCGGCCACCTTTTTGAAGGCATTGTGCTGCTGCATAAGATACCAGTTTCATAACTTATCCTGAGTCAGCAGCTCAGAGAGGAGCCAGGAAGTGGAAAAGATCACCTCTATTACATTTTTCTCTTGCTGACTCTTAAAGCTTGCCCAGATTCCAGGTGCATGCTGTGTGAAGCCTTCCCTAGTTGCTGTGTTGTGAAGCCAAGATGGGAGAAAATGACTCTTGGAGTGAAAGATCTCTTGTCTTGCTCCCCTTGTATAATTCAATGAATATACTGAACAGGAAAAGAAACAAGTGCTCTGCAGATATACAGACTGTTCAGGTGTATTAATGCAGCTTCACTTGGTTTTCTCCATCCATGGCCCTCCTAGGCCTGATGCAAGGCTTGAATCTTATTTTTAGAGCTGTCAGCTTATGAGACTGAATATTAAAGATCCATCCTACCCCTCATTGATAGCTATGTCCTAGAGAACCCACCATGACCATTGCAGAGACTAAACAATGTCAGGAGGCAAAAATCTTTATGAGCACTAGCTATGGCACACAATAATTATAACTTCTGATTTTCCATGGTAAAATTGCGTTCAAATCTTCTTTTCTACACAGTATTTAATAATCCCTTATCATCTGTGTCAGATGGGAAACAGGGAATATAGATATAATATGGAATTTAAATTCTGCAGATTTAATCTAAAGAGTTCTTAAGTACTTATTGCTGAGTAAAACTTGCAGACCTAAAGAAACTTGCTTTTCAGAAGTCCTCAACTAGAAGACAATCAGATCAACTCTGGGTAAAGATTCCATCTTACCATTGGAAAGTCTGACAAAATCCCTTTATTATTTTCTAGGACTTTGACTCAGATCCAGTATTCACTGAATCAAACAAATATTTTGAAATCATCAAAAGCAATTTAACAAAACAGCATTTTCTCATGCAGTGGTATTTTGATAAAAATCACATCAAGTTGTCATAGCAGAAGTAAAATGGTCTTTGTCTCTGAAGTGCTTAAAGGAGCTAAGTCTATCTGTATAGACACATTTGCACTGGCATGGCTTCTGCAAGTAGGATGCACAGATTTTTACAACTTCTAAGATTTTATTCTTTAGATACCAGGTTCCATCCTATTGTGTTATAAATGATCCATTTAACCACTGCTGTAACAAGTCTTGAAATGTTTTCTACTGCTTTAATGTTTGGCTGAATTTTGTGTAGATGAAGGCTATGCTATCTTGACTACAAATTATGCCACTTTACTCCATCACATAAGGGTATATGTTCTATTACACTGTTTTAATGCTATGATAGTTCAGGATTTATTTTCTCGTTACCTCTGACCACTGTTCACTGTTTAAATGCATGCAGCTCTTCCCACCATGTTTCAGCTATTTAGTTCTCTTAATGTTATATATGACTTCACAAAAAATATTTGCTAAATTACCATAGATAACTTCCAATTGAGAAGTACTGTGATTCCTGCACAGAGAATTCTCAGTAGAGCTAAAAATGAGATTCAAAGAGGAAGGTTTTTTCCTTTTTTATGCTACTTTTATGAACAAAGGCAGAGTAGAAATTACTCAGACAGATAGCATGCAGTTTAATACAACTAGAACTACAATGCAGGAAATCTAAAGACAATCTTGGGAAGAGATTTGTTTTCTGGTCACTCTTCTTCTGTCTTAATAGGTTACATTTGATAATCTTTCCTGAAGCATTTTTTCTCATTGAAAGAACAACTAGATTTATACATGACTGTTTCTGTAGTTCACCTTTTCTATCAGTAATATTCTGATTTTATGCCACAGAAACTTCCACAACAGAGCAACAATTACCGGTGGATTCTTCTCACTGTATCTTGGATCCCACCCCAGGAAGGCCAAAAGAGAAAATTACATGACTCAGCTGCACATGAAGGCAACTCAGTGGTCTGGACCTTCCTGCCTAAGGTCACTGGTAACACATACCTATGTAGACATAAAGGTTTCATGTAACAGTGGTAGTCTGAAATCACCTCTTAGACTCATCTTCAGTGCAGCCAAGTACATTAATTATAAGATCTGTCATGCAAGAGTTTGGAGTAGCTCCCATTCCCACAGTTTTTTTTTGCCAACCCCATCTTTCCTTACTGTTATTTGACTACATCTCAACTGTCTTTAAAGAAGTGATTCCCCACTGTTATCTGCCCTGCTTTGGAGCAGCAATCAGTTAGTTATCTCCTACCAGTCTTAACATTTGAATGGTCAAGATTGAAGATATACTTCAGAATCAACAACTTCCTTCTCAAATTGCCCCAAGAAATGAGTACCACAGTTCTTAATCATTTGCATTTCACTTGTATTTTGAAGTCTCAGCCACGTACTGGAATCCCGTTTGGACTGGGTCTGTACAAAATGTAGAACAAAACCCAATACTAGCCCTGGGGGTTACCAACCAGCCCAGAATTTCAAGAGTTATTGAGTCCTGTGGGACAAGATTTGTGTTCCACTCCACAAGTCGCAGAGAGCATTGTATTCAGATCCCAAGCTCATAAAGAATCTTGACCCAGAAACCACTCCATTTCCCTTCCTAACCTTCAGTTCCACAACAAGTCATATGGATTCTGGGACTCTAGGATAGCCCTTCAGCATGTTCAGTCTGAGTTCAGATGTGTACAGTCTTTTCACCTGCCAGGGCACTGGGGTGAGAGTCCTGTGGCTGGAGCACAACCACACACAGCCACTTCATTACAGTGAAGTACAATTATCTAAGATATTCAAAACTCATCAGTAGCACAGCTTCAATTTTGGCCTCATTTTCTGCCTCCTTGATCCATCCCAAATCATGCTAAAATTATCCCAGTATGGGCAACTGGGTAACTTTCTGGTGTATTAAAGAAAAAAATACGTGTACGAGAATTAGGATGTGCACTATGTAAGCTGTAGTTAGACATAGGCACCATCACTGCCTCAGATAAAGCCACAACATCAAATCCTTTCCTGTCACTTTTGGGTTTCCAGGTGCGGATTAGCTTGAGTCCTCTGTCAGATAATAAAGATTTGCCTGGTATGGAAAATATTAGATGTGCTGCCAGGGCCACAGAAAGGTATTTCACGTAGCAACTTCCACTTTGCATGCATTCCTTTCTTCCTACCTGTCTTGCAGCCTCAGTTCACATCACTGGAAGGTTGGAAAAAGATTGACATAAGTGGGCATCTGGGGCTTTGGAGCATTGCTTCTACCACTACAAAGCAACAGTGGGAAGCTTATAGGGTGAGGGAAATGGTGCAACTCAGGTGTGGGCTAGGCCCTCTCTTCCCTCTAGTACATCTCACATAGAGCTGCTGCTTCAGGCTTCAGGCAGGAGGTACCCCCACTATTTCAGACAAAGTTTATTCTACTGACATGCAGATTTCTGTAGGATTATTTCGCCTAAGCGATAACAAATATTTTTGATTTGCTGGGTACACAGACTAATTAGTCAGCTGTAAGAAACAGCTGGTTCACAATGTTCCAATATTAGTTCTTTCCATGATTTTGATTTAATTTCAGGGGCAGACTATGGAGACCAGAGTTGTAGAAAGAGGATTTTTGTTATTGCTGTTGTCGGCTCACTTGTTTGTTTCACTTCTACTGCAAACCTTTATTTGATGCCTATTCATAAATTATATTGCTATATTATGGTATCTCATTATCCTTTATTAGCAGAACACTACTAAATTGAAGTTGGAATTATATATCATGCCCTGCATATGGAACAGAGCAGCATATGGAGACTTTGCCTACTGCAGTTTTCAAGCACAAAAAAGCAGGAAATTATACAGGATATTATACATATTTCAAAGACTCTCTGCCAAGTGCTTCTGTGCTGTATCCTGTAATTCAGAGCCATGTTAATCTTTACTGTGTCATTTAAAATTCATATAGTAGAAATACAGTCAGGTCATAATCCATACAGTAAGGAAGGAAAGCAAATTATTCTCCTGAACTTACTTAAAATAGAACAAGTCCCAATAGAACTGGTTATTACGTCCCCAGCATCAATCAGAATTGCTTCAGAGGATATTTTCCATCTAGCAGGGACAGATTATTTGTTTAACATCAAAGCACTCTGAGCAATTCAGTCTGACTGACAAAATATAAAGATGGGAGTAATGCAACCTCTGTAATATAATGAATGTGGTCAGGAATCTCTCCTTTAAAAGGACTGTTGTGTCAGTAAAGATATATGCAGTTCTCAAAATGAAAACATTTTAAAGTGTTTACATGCTAATGGTCTTGATTACAGCATGAAGTGAATCATATCCTAAGCATTCTGGAAAGGAGTGGCGTTGTTTTCTTTGCAAAAAAAACCATTTTTGCAAACAAATTTGAGCAAAATAATTCAGTTGTGTAGACATTTCAAATAAGACAATTTTCTCTCATGATATAATTTTGTTGGCAATTTTAACATCTTAAAATTTTCATTTTGTATAACAGAACATATAATGACATCATACAGCTTTCTGTGAAAAACAGTTTTCTTTGCATGTCTCCTTTCTTGCACAAACAGAGAATAAGATTTTCTACTTACTCTCAGAAAACCCCTTACCTTTAAGAAAAACATCACCACAACAAACATGGTAACATAAATACTGGTTTCATTATGTCCCATTTCATCTAAATTCAGTTACAGAGACAGATGGGTGAAATAAATACAGAGAAAAAAACCACTCTGTAGATTTTAAAATCAGAAGCAACTTAATCCATAGTGACAGGATCTGGTTAATGAATAATGTCAGATCAAATTTTACTGTGCAATGGACTGTCCATCTATTTTTAGATTGATGGACTCACAGCGAAATCATGCAGTACTATCACCTTTTCTCTGAGACAAGTATTCAGTGGCCTTTAGAATAATTGGTGGGGGGAAAAGAATATATATACAAGCAAAAGAAGTAGAAGATGAAGATGACACATGACAGTATCTCCTTCGATACTGTGCTGATAAGAAACCCCAGAAAAATCAGCACCACTTTCCTGTACTGAAGAATCCAGCAAGATTTTCTATTTCAGGATGTATCCTTCATCTTTTTCCATGACAGTCATACAGATGTTTCTTCTTGCAGAGCCTCCTAGGGACACCTCGGGGAGCAAGGGTTATCCTACCAGCTAAGGTTCCTCTCCAGATGATTAGGCCTGCATTGGCACTCACTATTCACAGAGGGCCAGTCCAAGTGGCACATTTTTTTTTTATTTTTCTCAAAAGCCACACTTCCAGCTCAGGAGCATTCGATGCATGAATTTTATATTTAAAAGTAAAATGCATTATAGGCATGCTCGGACAGGAATGCTTCTACTCATGTCAGTATGGAGTGAAGAAAAACATGCCTTCCTGACCTGCTCCAGATGATCCTGCAATGATCTGCTCTATAAAAGGTGGAGAGACTCTACCACTTTGAGCAGTTATAGGATGATTGATTAATCTTTTTATCCTCAGGGAGGAAGGTCACCAAGGTCTGCAGAAGAAAGTTGTGGTTGAACAATGATTCAGTTTATGGAACTGCACTATGACTATACTATGGAGTCACTCAGAATTTATAAAAACATATCATGCAAACACTATCACGTGATAATGTGAAGATCTTCTATGCCATAACTCTAAAATATATGTTGCATCCTTTCATTGCTGTCTTTTTCTGAGGCCTCTTACACAATGAGGATGGCCACCACTCCAATGCTTTTCCTCAGAGAAATAAATCAACATTTTCCTCTATTTCAGGTTTGGACTGTTTTCTTATGACAGTGGAACAAGTAATTTCTTCTCATAACAGTCGTTGTTTATTCAAGATTCTGGAAATTAGGGATTGCAGAGTTGCCACTGGTCATTGTTTCCTCAGCTAATTTTTTTTTAATTGAGGAAAGGGCCAGGAGTTTCACAATGATGAAAGAATGAAAGAATTAACAGCTTTTTGGCAAGTGTCATCCCTGCCTTCAGGAAAACAACCCTGGCTTGAATAGTTTCATTTGTTGTGGTGACAGAAGCAGACAGGGGTGTTTCCTTTTCTCTCAAGAGCCAAAGGTATTTCAGAAGAAAAGAGAGAAAGCCAACATCAGTTTTACAGTACAAAAGAAGGAACCCAAAAACTCCCAGCAATTTAGCCTATTCCACACTCTGCTCTAGTGAACAGTGTCTGAGGTAGCTATCTGAGGCCCTCTTGTATCTTCATTTAAACTCATCAGCCCCAGACCTCATAGAGCCTGGAAATATCACCCTCCCAAGTACAGAAAAAGGGCCTTGCTGAAAATGTCTCTCATGCCACTTGAACAGTTAAGATTAATAGTTAGAGTGTGGTGATGGGATTTTCTGAGATCTGCATTGTGATTTTAGGTGGGAACATGTTTGCTGGGCACTAAAAGGGGCTGATATGAAGCTGAGGGACCCAGAAGTCATTGGCATCTGGAGGCAGGAGGAGCTGGAAGCTGTGCACCTTGAGGAACCCACATGCTGTGTCAAGGGACAGTATGTCCTTTTTCATTTACACTGGACAGTGGCATACACACCAAGTACAAGATGGAGATAAAAAAGGAAAGTCAAGGAAAAAAAAAATTAAGAGAATGACATTATAACACAACATTTTCTCGAAAAAAAGTCTCGATTTTCATGGGAACTTCTATATATATGATCTTCTATACTGAGGAGAAAAACTGAAAGGTTTTTATATTGATTTTGTTAATGGTGAGGTGGAGCAATCATATTCTAGACAAATATAATAGCTCATCTGCAGTGTCCATGAAAAGAAGATCACTAAACAAATGAGGTACTTTTAGAGCTAGATGAGGAGGACGTGTTTTGTGAGATTCATCAACCTTTGCCTTTTTATAAGCACAATTCTTATGATGCATGGCTTGCATCTGCATGTGCCATTTAAACCTTTGGCCTTAAAATGTCACTCTTTGTGCATTAGCTAGAAACAAGGAGAAAAAAATACTGTAGTATTGGAAAAGTTACAAAACAGCATCTGCCTGTCAGAGGAGCCAAAGACAGTAATTTCAAGGTCAACACTTCCCTTGATTTTTTTCCATATGATTTTTTTATTAATGAGTTTTGGGCAAGCATTCACTGAGCTTTTGGTTTTGGATTTATTTTTTGGGTGAGGGCTGAGGTTAGCTTCCAGTTCATTCTCTCCCTAATTAATGGCATCTCATACATTTAGATTTAATTGGAATATCTATCCATTCCCACTATATTAATTAAGACTGAAGATACAGACAGTGGTTTGCCAAGATACCTGACATCTTCCAGCAACTACTCAATATGGAAAGGATATCCTCTAAAAAGTTTTTATTGTGTTGTTTTGGCTGTATGTAGACAGTATTTGGCTATATGTAGGGCAGCAAAGAGAAACAGATACATTTTAACACCCTGCTTCCTTATATGGAGCTTAATATTTTGAAAAAAGGTGTAAAATCAAGGTTCAGGAAGATAAGCAGCATAGAGAGAGGCTAGGGAAGAAAATCTCAGGGTTGGAATAGACTTTCAAGATCATCCAGTTGAACCATTGATACAGCACCACCAGAAATCACCCCTAAACCATATCCCCAAGTTCCATATCCAGATGCCTCTTGGACACTTCCAGTGACTTCACCACCTCCCTGGGCAATTTATTTCAATGCCTAAACACTCTTTCAGTGGGGAAAAAAAATATTCTAGTATCTAATCTGAACCTCCCCTGGTACAATGTGATGTCATCTCTTCTTGTCCTTCCACTTGAGATGTGGTAGAAGAGACCAACCCCCACCTCACCATAACCTCCTCCAGGCAGTGTAGAGAGCAAGGAGATTTAACCTGAGTCTCCTCAGTCTGCTCCAGACTAAAAACCCAGTTCCCTCAGCCACTTCTCATAAGATATGTTCTCTAAACCCTTCACCAGTTTTGTTGCCCATTCTCTGGATGTACTTCAGCACCTCAGTGTCCTTTTTGAAGTGAGTGGCCCAGAACTAGACCCACTACTTGAGGTGTGGCCTCACCAGGGCCAAATACAGCAGGGCAACCACTTCCCTCATCCTGCTGATCACATTATTCTTTGCCCAGGCCAAGATGCCATTGCCCTTCTTGACCACCTGGGCACATGCTGGCTCATGTTCAGCTGGCTGTTGACGAGCACCCCTGTGTACCCTTGTGCTGAACAGCTCCCAAGCCACTATTCCCCAAGCCTGTAGCACTGCCTGGGGTTGTTGTGATCCAGGTGCAGGACCAGCACTTGTCCTTGTTGATCCTCATACTGTTGTCCTCAGCCCATTGATCCAGCCTGTCCAGATGCTTCTGCAGGCCTTTCCTGCTCTCCAGCAGATCAACACTCCCACCCACCTTGATGTTGTTTGCAAACTGACTGAGGGGGCACTCAATGCCCTCATCCCAAACATCAACAGAGATAATAGGATTGGGTCCTCTTGTTGTTGGATCAGGCATGAACACTGGCAGTACTGAGTTTCCAAAATCTTATTTCTTTTTATTGTAATTGGGCTTTCATTCAGAAATGTAGAAGAGTCCCTGTATCATCTGTTCTTCATTGTCTCTATGTAATACACCATCCTGACAGCTGTAGTACAAGAGACATTACATTACTGCAGAGGTGGCAGCCTCTATGCCATAAAGCACTTTCTGCCACAAAGGAATCAGCCAACTCAATATCTTAACTGGTTTTTACTTTCTTGGAGAAATAAAGAAGCTCTTTAGACAATAGCCAGACATAGACAATATGTTTGGCTAATTTTGCTTTCTATCTGAATTGGTAATAATTGTTAAAAACATTTTTTTCAGAATGAGGTATTTTTACCTGCAGAAAGGCTTTGCAGTACCTTTAAGGAACATATGTTTTTTCAGGGTTCAGAAGATGAAAACATGCACTGACTCTAAAGGAGGCAACTCCCAGAGTAGTCTCATTCTGTAGGAGGTGGAGGATCTATAGCTTATTATAGTTGATATTTTCTGTTTCATTTGCTAAAGCTACCAGGTTATAATATTTATTTATTATTTTAATATTCTACTTCTTATCCTTATTTGCTTCCTCTGAGCTGGTTGCATTCAGAAATCTCAGTATTATTTAATTACATAAATCTGTTGTGTTGCTTCATATTTTGCATCAATAACAAAATATTTGTCTTGCTCCTTTTTTGCCTTTTATCCCAAATACAGATGAGTTAACCATTGAACACACTTTGATTCCTGTCTCCTTTTGATGAAATGTGTAATCTCACAACAATTACTTTTTTTGCATTTGGGATTCCTTTTTGTCAGCAGATGGCCTTAGGAAATTTTTAAATATATATATGCCCAAATCATGTCCAAAATCTAGCAGTAATCACTGTTAGCATTTTATCTTTTGGAATACTTGGAATATTTGTATAAATGTGAAACTATTGCATTAATGTTTTATAGACTCAAAAGCTGCTAATGTTACCACAACACCACATATTAAGTCCATATATAGTTTTAAGGCTTGTGAAAATTGACAGGGTCTCAGCCAAATGCCCACAATCACCTTAGGAGCTAGGGCAGTGCCAGGATTGTTCCCTACAGGTAATAATACAGATTAATTCACCCTCTGCAGCAGAGCTTGGGCCATGACTCTCTCCAGTTTACCGTGAATGAACTGCTGGGAAAGAAGACTCAGCAGAAAGATGACACACTGGGTAAAGAGCAGAAGCGGTTTCTACGGAAGCGCTCTTGTCCAAAACTTATTTCTGTATCTCCAGTCCTCAGACCACTAAAGACCTGTTTAGTGTGATTGTAGAGGATAATGCAGCAATCAAGACAGTTTGCTGAAATGACTTCTGAGATGTGTTTACATTTTCTTTTCTGAATAGACTGATATAGAAGTTGGATGAGCCACTTCCTGCAGTCTACATGTTGAGTCCCTGGATGGGATTGCAGTGGGACCCACCTCTGAGGGACCTCCTTGTGAGCTTCACACTGATTGTGTAGGGTTAGTCCTAGGGCTCACCTCCCCCTTCTACCCAGATGAGGATCCCTCTGGAGATGGACTCTAGGTAAGTGATATTACTGTGAGGAGAACGGCACATATACTGCAGGTTTTTTCTGATAATTTGGGCACAAAAGGGAGGAATGTCTCTTCTCTCATAAACTCACCACATGTCTGTGTGCCTCCATCCATCATACACATAAATCATGCAAACACAAAAGCCTGTTACTGGAAAACTACTTGTCTGACACCATTCAGCTTCCTCTTCTTTGTGATCACATCACAATGCATACTCTAGTGCTTACCACTGTTTTACTTAAGTGCTTACCACTTACTCACAATTTTCTTTTAAATCATTATTTCAAATTGAATCACTTACAGACTATTTTTGAAGAGAAAACAAAGGATTTTATAAAACAACTTCTACAAAGAGACTCTTCTTCTTTTGTTTGTTCTTCTCTGCCTTTTCAATCTGTAAGAAAAATGTCTGGTGCTTTTGGTAATTCCAGCTATTTTAAAAGAAATAGCAACTGGCTGTGAAGGAAGTTTTAGAAAGACTTTTTAATAGGAAGTAAAAAGACTTATACTTTAAAATATTTCCCTTTTTAAAAAAAACTCTCATTTTCTGTGATAATTTAAATGAAGAATTCTCTTTTATCATCTGAGCAATTTTTAGTGTAATTTGCATTAACATATATTAATGAAAATAATTCAATAAAAGATTCAGGGATTTTAATGAAATATAGATATATACATATGTACTGAAACTATTCCATTATCTCTGTGGCTACTGGCAACATCTTTAGCTAAGATTGTCCAGTCTTTGTTGAATTTTAATTCCTTGTACTTCATTTTCTAGTCTGGTTTTTTTGGGGGTTTTTTTGGGGTTTTTTTGGGGTTTTTTTTGTGCCAGGGGCTGATTTTCTTCTTTTTTCTTTTTTTCTTTGACTCAAGCTTTCAGCAAAATAACTCAGCCGTTCCTTAGGATCAAAAATAGGAAGGAGATTCTCATATAACTTTTCAATATCTTCTTGGTGGCTAAAAACAAGCAAGCAAAAGTCTCTGCTTGACTCTGCTCAGTAATAAAAATTTATTTACTGTGAGAAGAATGAATGAGAATGACTATTCCCTGATGCTCTTCTTCCAGTGAAACTATTTCACTGTTGCTTATTTTCATTGAAAATGTAAGAAATGCTTTTTTGTTTTGTTTTGTTTTCTGTTGTTTTCATTCAGGAATTATCATTAACTATTACTACTATATTCAATTCTTCACTTTGTCTGGGTTTCTAAAGGGAAAAGGTGAAATTGTAAGAACTTATTTTTTTTTCATCTGGATGTAGTTTCCCTTCCTTTCTGTAATTATGCAAAGAGGAAAGTTTAGCCAGCGAGATAGCATACCATGGAGACTGCAAAATAGGTTAAATAAAACACTAATTATACACTTATCTTTGTCAGAATAAGACTTCCAGAAGGGAACAGGGAGCTGTTACACATTTAGGGAGATTTGTCCTGAGATAACTTCATGTGAAGTAACCTGTTCAGGAGTTTCGTGGGGAACTACAGACTGTTTGTTAACACCTATGAGCCATTCTCAGATTTGATGTATTTTGGGGAAAAAGGGACACAAGAAGGTAAGAGCAGCTGAGTCCAGTCCTCTTGTTGTTCTGCAGGGCCTGAGCTGCTTAGAGAGCCTAACCCTTGGTCTGACCCCAGTGGTAAACCCTGCATCAGGATCCTCCAGGGATCAAAGGAGATCTTGTGTTCCATCATGACAGACACAGGATGAGAATGCATACTTGCACAAGCTATTAATATTGAACAAACCACAGAAGTTCATTATCAAACAAAAAACTTGTGGAAAGTTTCAAAAAAAATCATTTTTATTTGTGGCATTCTGTCAGCACTTGTTAGCCCCCTGCTGATCTCCTGTAAGCATGATCAGGATCAATTTAGTGTTTGTGTAGAGTAGAATGAGAGAAATTAATTGCCCAAGTGGAAAAAAACCAAAACAACCCAAAATAAAAAAAAACATCAAGGCCTGCACAATGAACCCTACTAAAATTTAAAATTTTTTCTGAGTCAGCTGGACTTGCTGAGGTAGCAGACTTGAGTTCAAATCCTTGGTCTGCATCAGGCAGAGCAGGGATTGGCCTTGTCAGCACTGCCTCCCAAAAAGGTCGGCTAACTGCTGCACTGTAGGATTTCAGAGGTACCACCACTATTACTCAATAATTCCGTGAGTGATTCGCAGGTTTTATGTCATTCCAAAATTAAAGCATATTGGAAAAATATTGATAGAATGGCTGCTGGTATTTATTTATGGCTTATGGACTTTAGCAAGGCTGACCCTCAGCACCCTCTAGTTAGAACTGCAAATGAAAAATACATAACAAATCTCAGCAGGCTTTGCTGCTGTGCAAGAGGGTTGCCTACAGGTCTACGGCAGGAACTAGAAGGAGTGACAAAAGTAGATTTATGGAAGACCTGGGGACCAGGAAAGAATGAGATGTGACAAAGGAAAGTCAGCAGATAAAAAATATTTGTTTTTACTTTATTTCATTAAAAAATTCCATAGTAAATTTTAATTCACAGGTAATTTGGAAAAATCCAGAATTCTTTCTTTGATGCTTCGTTTATTCACTTGCTAAATTTTTAACATTCAGCTAGATTTAATGATATTGGAGAGTGGAATTAATTTGTTTGTTTTTTTGAGGCTGATGCTGTTTCCAAACCAAAATAACATCCTATGAAACTTTTTTCCTGCTGAGAATTCTGTTGGAGAAATTCCATGTGCTGAAGGTTTTACTGAGGTACCATTTGTACCTTGGAGTACTACCAGACTTGTTTAGGGCTGGATAAGTGCTATCACTGCTCTTTGTTTTGCTCTGTTATTCTGGCAAAAATCAGTGATATGTTTGGTGTTCTTTTTCTAAAACCATTAATGAAGGCTGCAGTAGACAGTTCAGCCTTGTCCATGGATTTTGGGTGAACTACACAGCCAGCTGTTTCTTCTGATTTTGGCATCTCAGAAGGGGCAGGGAGGAACTTGGTTACAGTGGTCCAGAAGAAGAAGAAGTAGGTTGCCACAGTCTCAGAGGCCTCTGAGGAAGAGATGTCGACACCAGTGTTTCTGTCAGTAAGGGCTGGGCTGCAGATTCTGGCATATGCTGTAGGTTTTTATTTTCATGAATTTCCAGGGTAACATCAGCATCACACTGATAGAGAAAATGGTGAATAGAATTTGTCTGGGTATCTCTTTCCTTTGTGACTTTCCAGTACTGCTTCTGTTCAAAAAGCCTGTGTGTTTCCTTTCATTGTTGGCATAGCAAATACTTCACAGTACCAAGGTCAATGTGCTTGAAAATACAATTTTCAACCTCCTCTGCCTCCTAAACTCTGTGATGTATAAAGAAAATTTCTTTCTACACCTTTTTTTCTTTCAAGGGCTGCAGTGTTTCTCATAAATGTTGTACCATCATATTACAGTATATCAAACATTGAAAAAAAATTGTGCACCAAAATTTTTTACTGAAAAAGTACTTGAACAGGGAATTACACATGTATCCAAGAAGATAAACAGTGGTGCTAACATTTCACAGACACAACTGTGTAGTTGCATGTAGGTTTTTGGATTTTAAGTCTATTTGTTATCATTCTCTTGCTTCTAGAAACTGGACAAGTGCTTCCACTGAGGTTTCACAGCATAGCATGTCTAGCTTTGTGTCTCTGTCTCTTAGTTCCATAGCAGAGAGAGAAGCATGTTCTCAGAAGATGCATGGAATATTTTGATGTGTGCATATATTTTAGAGAGATATTCATGACCTGGAACTGCTGTTTATGTCTTGAGTGACCCTAGAATACCTATCATAAATTGTCACTGGATTAAGGGGACCAGTGTTTAACTTGTATTGCACCTTTGGGGGCCTAATTACATTCAAGTTTCACCCGAGCAGGTATCCAAAAATGGCACATGTAATTTTAAGAATCTCAAGAAATTAAGCTTAGAGGAGACTTGAAAGACCATTTGTCGCTCATAAAACATCATAGGAGTCCTAAGACTCTACAGTGAGTAAATCTTCTCTGTGATCTTCCCCACTATCAAGCATTTCCATTTCAAAAGAAAGTGCTGTAGTGCCCATCCCACACAAACTCTTAGTCTGCTGTAGTTACTGAGAAATTTTATAGGTATTTCTTGTGAAACAGCTATGAATTACACTCAAAATACTGTTTCTCTACTTCCTATATTCTTTCATGAGCAACAGTAAGGCTGAGTTGCAAGTATGCCCTGATGTAGAGCAGCTACACAGTGGGTATTGCCTTCTTGCATTTTGCCTGACAACTTAGCTCCGACCTTGCAAACTAAGGCACCCATCTGTCATTTATAATTCATGTTTCACCATCAATTTATAGAGGACTAGGCAGTTTGCCCTATGTCTCTAGCTAGGGAGAAATGAAAAATAGCAAAATCCCTCTTGATTTTTTTCAGTAGAATTGTTACTGAAGACAATTTTAATATTAGTTACTTCTTGTAAGCCATTAGCCAGACATTAGAGGAGGACAATTTTCTTCTCTGCAGCTTATTTGAAATTGAAGCAGACTTCTTGTTCTTCTCCTACATATAATTTCTTTCCCACAGGATGGGATAGGATGGTTGATGTGGTAGAATATCTCAGTGAATGATTGGTTTCATATGGGCATCTGTGAAGTGAAATTTTTTGAACAGTCTTTAAAAAATCCCAACATATGAAGGAGCTGTCAGTAATTTTAGAAATCTGTCATTAAATTTTCTTATTAAAGAGAAATGCAAAGGTGGTAAGGACTAATTTTTCTTCTTATTTCTTTGCTATTTATTTGCTTGTCTTTTAAAAGTAATTGTGTGAACTGCAGCTCTAATATTTCCCAACTAAACTAGCATTCAATGTTGGAAAATAGCAGTTTACAATTAAATCTGTCTTTAGTATTTCACTGAATCAATGAGGACAAATCTTGTCTCTGCTTTAAATTTGGTTCACTTTTCTATTGCAAAACTAGAAGGAGTAACAATGGCATCAGAAAGCCTAAACCCTCCTCAAACCTCCTTTGGACTGGATGCAATACAGAACAAAACATGGGGGAAAGAAAACAGAAAGAAAACAAAGAGAAGAGAAAACTGATTTCCCATTACCCTACAGATCAATGGCAGATGCAAGAAGTAAATCCACATCAACTAGTTTCTAAGATATTGTTTCATGTATTAATTGAGGTGACCAGCTTAAGCCAATCCATACTTTCTCCTCCAAGAGAAGCGAGTAGAATTTACTTGGCTAAGACTATACCTGCCCATGAAAATTGTGTGCAACATCCTACCTAATGCCTGTTGCCAATTAATCTGTAACTGGTGTACCACAACCTAGTTTACAAAGATTTGGCCAGAGGGTACTCAAGCAAACACTTCTGATTTAATGTGGGGATGAAGGAGCTGTCACTTTCAAAAGTCTTGCTAATGGGTGGGGTTTTTTTGAGTAGTAAAAGGCTGCTTGGAGCTTGTTCCTGGACTATAATGGCATCCTTGACAACATTCATTAGAACATGCTTGAGTCTCCTTCTTATGAGATTTCACCCCTTAAAACATTTAATTCTAAAGATGGATCACAGGGAATATCAGATTTAAGCACCAAAACCAAAAGCTAATGAAATAATATTGTTCTGAATGAAACAACAAAATTATGTCAGGTCAGTAAATTTTGTAAACATTTTACCCTTTCTTGAGGTTTCATTTCTGAGATAAAAGTTCTATGCAAATTTCAAGAAGAGAATGCATCTGCTGAATATTTTAACACCTTCCCACATGCTTTCGAAGAACATTACAACTTCACTGGAAAGTTCCATTATGAAGACATACAGTATAAAATTTCTTGTGCTAGAAAAGACCAGTACATCTCTTTACAGAAAGTTTTCAACTTCACCATGAAAAAAAAAAAAAATTGGTTACAGCACATATTTGAGGCACAAGGATGAGTAAGCTACTGAAATGCAACTAATTGCACAGGCAAAACCTAAAGAAGAAGCATTGATGTGAGCACCCACTGATCCTCCAAGCAGTCCAATAGAAATCCCCCATGTGCCCAGTGCAGACATGTGTCCAGGCACCCACATGAGGGCTGGGAACCAAAATATTCCGAAGTTTTATCTGAAAAAAAAGGGGAGAGCTAAATAAATATTTTCATTTCCTTTACATTATAAGAATAAAAACCTGGGAAGTGGTGTTTTTAATTCTTAAATTATTAAATCTGTCCAGCCCTATTCTTCACTTTCATAAATTGGAATTAAAGATGTTTAAAATCTGGATTCTTCCTTATTCCTCTGAAATGGACAGTTGCATCTGTGACTAGAAAGGAATGTCAGACAGAAGTCTGTGATGTGGTCCCAAATTTAAATTTAATATGGTAGAAATACACAAGGTTTTGGTGCTTTTTAATTTAATATACAAGTTTCTGCAACAGAAATTAGTTTTAGAGTTTTTAGAAGTGTTCCCACAGATTCTTCTAGAGGTCCATAAAAAATTATTTAGAAGGTGAACACAGTTCAAAGTGAATGTCACAACTGGGCTAGGAAAGATGAAAAGTGACAGACACTCCATATTGGTATGGCTGCATACTTAAAACATTCAAAAAAGTGAAGTTTTCTACATAAATTATACTAAAATCACCGTGCTTTATCTAGTTTATAATTAAAATGTGTTTCCACACCTCTGGAAAACTCAGCATAGGAATAGCCTGGAGGAGGAAGGCTATCTGCATATAAAGTAATTGCAGCTATAAATGCATGTCTTTTATCTTGACAGATTCTAAATGGCTTTGCCAAATTAAAAAAAATAAAGAAAATGTTCAATATTAATTGCCAAATAAGTTTGAATTTAAAATTAGATAAGCTAAATCCAATTTATTATAATGAATTTTATCCAGGACACACTACCTCTTTAAAGAAAAGTCCTTGTTGATAATTATAATTGGTCTAGTTCTGAACTTTATACAGTACATGAAAAATACACCACATCCAAATCCAAGCAACTCTGGTTCTCAAAAACTAAATAGCATGAATTCTCTGCTCAAACTCCCACTGAGAAAGGAAGGACTCTTAATGTCCTGCTCTTTCTAGATATATTTTGCTTGATTGGCATCTCTTTGCTCTTAGTTGGTATTGGTTACCTTGCAGTCCTGTGTGCTACTTTCTTATAAAGTGCTTAGTCTACCTGTCTCCCTTTTAGAAGTACTTTCCCTTTTCTCATAGTATATTGAGGATTGTATTTGGGTAAACACTCTTAAAACTCTGCAATGGCAAAACTTCCTATTCATCAGGTGCAGTTCTGCACGAGTTCAGCCCATCCCTGGTATTTCACTTCACAGGAAATTTGGAAACAATTGCTTAACAGGCCTTTTTTGCCTAAACAGACTGCACAGTGCAGATTTGTTTCCTGTTTGTCCTCCAAAGTCATGCTTGCCTTCTCTGATCCTTTCCCCTGTGTCACCTTCTCTGGGTCATGCTGAAGCTGCTATTTGACACAGGTTTTTCTGAACTGTATTGCGGGCTATCAGAAAATCAAGCTCCGAGTGATTCGGCAGAACAGGCTGTCACCTTTTCAGACCTTAGTGTCATCTCTTATGCAATGTATTCCACTTGAACTGAGCAAAGATGCTGAATGATTACATCTTAATAAGAACAGCTAATTAAATATTTACTTGGAAGACAGTTTGCACGCAATACAATTCACCTCCATGAAGATCTATCTGATTTCACATAGCTGTGATGTGCATTCTTATCTCAGTGTACAGTGGAAATAGACATAAAATTCACACACAGCAAGAAAAGATTACATACTGAAGTGTACATTCAAGAAGTAGTAGACTTTTCTGATGTTTCTTACGGTTTAGACACTTATTATATTTTCAAAGACAACCTATGCATGCATTTTCATTTGAAATTTTACCATTCAAAATAACTATTAGTCAAAAGACATTCGTTGTGTTGCTCTCTCATACTGTTTGAAATCAGCATTCAATTCACAGTGTAGTATGTAATCATAATAGAAAGTGATACAAAAACATGCAGAAGTAAATATTTATGATGGTTTTGAATGTTAGCGTGTTCTTCAGACATTCAGACAAGAATCCAAACTGTTTTATGCCCTTAACTGAAAATATTCAGTAAAATCCTGAACCTGCTATCTCTGTCTCTGAAAACAGCAGCAGCATCAAAATATTTTTTAGATAGAAATCTTGTCAGAATATTATTCTAAGAAAGCTGAGATTAAATACGCAGAGTGTAAATTATATTCGCCAAGGTTCCTTTGAGGTCACAGTCATGGTCACAAAGGCATTCTGCTCCCCAGAACAAAAAAAACAGAACTAGAACCTCTAACAGTGCTTTACTTGTCAAAAATATAAAGGGTTTTTGAAGAAAAAGTTTTTACAGTTATCTTTTCAACAACATAAGGGTAGTTAAAGAAAACAGAAATCCAGGAAAATAATTTCCACAATGGAACCAACATTGTGCCCTGTTCTGCATAAACAGGGCTTCTGTGGGAAATGACAACTTTATAGCTTCACTTGCCCCAAGGTGATCGTTCACCTGGCAAAACAATCTCTGTATAAATATGATCTCTGATTCAGTGTTGCATGAAGTCAGTGGCCGTGCCATACTTTGGATTGTCTGTTGACTTCCTTATCTGATGTGTTGAAGTGTTCCAAGTTCAAATTGTAAGTTTAGTTTAGAGTTTTCAGTTTGCAAGGTGGAAAGTAAAACAGCAACTCAGAAAATCCAAGCTAATAAACACTGTAAACAGTGAAGTAGTGGGTATGTAAAATAGAAAGTCAACATTTCTTTAAATTATAGCTTGCTTCATACATACCAAAAATTTTTAAGCTTTCATAATATCAGGCAATTTACAAATACTCATTCGAAATTTACTAGTTGTGGTTTGCATCGAAGTATATTATTCAGATTAGGTGCTATAATGTACAATTTTAGAGTTGCCTCTGAAGCAGTTTATGATCCTGCAGTCAGAACAGCTTATTGGTTTATGCTTCTTAAGATCTTGTTTTCATCATATTTAGATGACAATGTCTCGTTTCTTACCCAGGTAAGGTTCAGTTATTGGCTGAGATGAGAAGAGGAGTGAAAATGAAGAGGCTGTGAAAGAATCATCATGTGTGGAGTTTGCTTAAGTCATGACACTCACTTATAGCAAGCATGAAATCATGGACTTGAAGGTCTCAAGGGGAGTGAATAAGGCTGGAGCAGAGCACTGACCCTGGACTTCAGGCAAACACACTTTGGATTGATCAGGGAGCCGTAAAGTGTCATCCCATGGGAAGCAGATCAGAGGAGAGGAGTTTCTCAGGAAAGCTGGTAGCTGTTTCAGGACAGACTGCATCTGAGAGCAAGAATGATCCATTCCAATACTCAGGAAAACAGATATATCAGCAAACTGGTGTGGCTAAGCTGGGAGTTGGTGGTGGAACAGGATAAGGAAGGGAGAAGCAGATTACAAAGGAGGACTTTAGAAATATTTTCCCAGATATACAGGAGTGCTAACCACAAAGCTAATGCTCTGCTGGAGGAGATGTTTAAAGGCGAGAGAAAGAGCAACCAGATGATCTAATTTGAGTAGGAAAAGGCCAGTTTGGTGTGGCTGTGGCTGTGACTGAATGTTTGATTTAGTGACAGTGAACACAGTCTGAGGTAGTCAATGCCTTCTCTGCCTCAGCCATCACCACAAAGTCACACAGGCCTCTGCTTCTTGAAGGGGCTCAAGAAAGAGGATACAGACTGGCTGTGGCTGAGTAAAGGGTTGCTTGAGAGAAATTACAGAATGGCTGTGGCTGGAAGATAATGCTGAACTTGGCCTAGCCCAACATCCCTACTCATAGCAGAGTCACCTACACTAGGTTGCTCAGAACTGTGTCCAGTCAGGTTTTCTCTATCTCCAAGAACAGATATTCCACAACCTATCTGGACAACCTGTTCCAGTGTTTGACCAATCTCACCCTCACAAAAGGAAGGGGGTTTTATTTACATTTAAAGGACATTTCTGGTATTTCAGTTTGTGCCTCTTGTCTCTTACGCTATCACTGAACTTCACTGAGAAGAACCTGGCTCCATCTCCTTTACTTCCTCCCATCAGGTATTTAGCAAAACCACAGAATGAGTCCTCATAGAGTACATCTCTGTGAGCATGAAGGTGAAGGTGTTCAGAAATGGACAGAAGTGATTTATCAAGTGCAAATCATGCCTGACCAAGCTGTTTGCCTTCTGCAGTAAAACAGAGACCCTTATCACCTCTCATAATAAAATGAGTGGATTTGTGGGCAAGGAAAGAGCACTAGACATAACTTAGCTTGACTTCAGCAATATTTTCTACACTGTTTTCCACAGTAAGCTTTGGTCTCTGGGTAAAGAAGAACGGATGGGCGAGAAAATGAATAAAGACACAGCTGAATGGTTGGAGGGCAGTAGTTGTACACCTTACCTGGAGGCCAGTAACAAGGGAAGTAGTACAGGAGTCTGTCCTGGGATCTGCCTTGTTTAACACACTTATTAATGAGCTAGAGGCACTTAGAGACTCTTTGTTCATCCTGTTTGCTGTTGACTCCAGACAAGGAGGTGGGGGCAGCTCCCATACTTAACCACAAGGCTGCCATCCAGCAATTCAGTGACTGGGGGAATGATGCAGTGGGAACCTTACGAACTTTAGCAAGAACAAAAGCAAAATTCTGTATCTAGGGCAGATGAACCCCTCCAAGTGACGCAGGCTGGGGATCAACTGTTTGGGAAGCAGGCCTGTGGGAAAGGCCCTAGGCTTCTTGGGGACTGTAAGATGGACATTGGCAGAAGTATGCCCCAGAAGCAGAAACAGCCAAAGTCATCTTGGGATGCATGAGCAGGAACAGAGCTAGTGATTATTTCCTCTGCTCAACACTCACTGCAGCATGCCTGCATACTATGTCCAGCTGTCAGCCCACAGTACAAGGAAGACATCAGGGAATTGGAGACTGTTCAGCAGAAACCACCACTGTGGTTTGAGCTGGAGCATTTGTGCTCTGGGGAGAAATTGGGTGAGCTAGATAGGCTCACCTTGGAGCAAAAATAACTTTGGGAGTACCTAACAGCAGCTGCAGTGCCTGCAAAGAATTCACACAGGGGGTAGAGTTGGGCTCATCACGTAGGTAGAAGGGTAAGAGACAAGAAACATGAATGGAAACAAGAGAGAGTCACAACAGTTATAAGGAGAGTTGTTTTCCCATTAACACAGTCAGGTAGTGGCACAGGTTGCCTGAGGAGGCTGTGCAGTTTCTGTCCTTGGAGGTTTCAAATCCCTGAATGGATGAAGACCTGAGCAGCCTGGTCTGACCTCAGAGCTGCCCCTGCTGTGAGCTGAAGGTTGAACCAGGGAACTCCTGAGGTCCCTCCCAGTCTGACCGATCTTCTGATCCTCTTATTTGTGATAAATAAAAGTTTCTTGTCATTTGGCAGAATGGGTCAAATGCAGTTATAGGAATAATTGCTTCATGACTTCATCTGTGGCATTCAGACACTTTTCCTGTTAGAGTCATTAGAGTTTCTGACTTGTTTTGCTTGTTTTACAGTCATCCAGAGATCAAAACAGACTCAGAAAATCACTACAGAATACATAAATAATAACTTTCTATGCTGTGATAACTTGTTGTGTGGCAAAGACACTTTCAAGAGAGTACACTACTTGACTCTGTTCTTTGCTCTGCTGAACATGTTCACTGGATTCTGAGCATGGAAGCTTTTTTAGAGTTCTACTTATTTTGTTAGGCATTTCATTATTTCATTCATGCATTTGCGTTAATTTGGTTTGACTTGATTCCTGGCAGACTGATGTATCACAGTTGCCATTTATACTAAAGGTGGCAGTCTGTCTTCTCCTTTCCATGTGACTTTATTACTCAGTACAACAGAATTTGACTAGTCATTGAAAAGAAGTACAATTAGTTCACACAGAAATAAATAAAATGACATATAAATAATTCCAATGAAAAAAAATCCCTGTATTTTAAACAGTAAAACTTCAAGCAGCCTTGGGAAAATACATATGGACCAAGTCACAAGTTAGAATGTGAGCGGTGTCCTGCTAAAGCCTTGCTTCTCATACACCAACACAGTAATGTTTTGTTCATTGTTGCCTTTCAAAGATGAAACAGATGAAAATAGTACAAGAGTACATTTATGTAACACCATGTCTTCCAAACATTGTCATCTTGATCTCCGAAATTCTGAGCTTTAATACTGACACGCACATGCGGATTGTGGGCACAGTGATTCATCGGTGCAAGAAAGAAGAATGAATCATCCCAAAATGATCATGGAGGAGGTGGATATGGTGGTACAGGAGGGCACACCAGAGGCAACATGCTGCACTATCTGAAAAACATGTGCAGGAATGATCTCTCTCAGATTAAGTCTCCCCTGAAGTATTAAAATTAGAGCAATGGGATTTCTCTATAAATCTATAAACCATGTAGAAAAGTACATTCTACAAATAAAACCAAATCTTTGGTCCAGAAAAGGCATCTAGGAATGTTCTTACATTTCAACTTTCTCAATTGATTTTGGTTGTAAGTAAGAGTGTAAGGGTGGGAGCATCACCTGTGATGTCCAGCACTCTTACCTTGCACCATGAAGCATGGATGTTGTCATCTAGCTGCCTTCTGTTGTAACTAGTAATGACCTTATAGCATCATAACCAGAGAAACCTGATGAATAAATAATTTTCAGCTGTACATTTTTCTTCCTTGCATTTGTCAAGCCATAGAAAGAAACAGTGTAAAGAGTGTGTTCTCATGACCTGCTGTTAGCATGGGTTCATTTAACCTGATTGTCTGTATTACTGCATATCTGTTTCTTATTTGCACTTTATCTCTCTGTAAAAGTGCCTCATAACTGACAGATGCAGTAAGTGACAGTGCATTTATCCCTCATCCATAAGTATATTTCCCATTTTCATCACTTTTGGTGGTGCAGGTCAACTTTTGTGGCATACAATTAAGATACAGATACAAAATTATTACACAGTGATGAAATTGTATTTTTACTTAAAAACATTAAAATTTCTTTTGTGATTTTTTGTGTTATTTTAATTAAGTAGATTAAATACACTCTTTTTTATTTTTTCTGTGGCTTCCCATGATACTGGCATGAAAATCCTCAAATATTCCCCACTCTTGAGGAGCTCAATATTACTTGCTCTAACAATACAAGAGAAAACAAAATCTGGTTAATTCTAGATATAGTAAAGAGTCTCCCTAGAATAATATTTTGATGCTTCCAGACAAAATTCTTATTCTTTTTTATGACAGTCATTCATTAAATAAAATGCCAGTATTGGGCAACCAGGAATTTACACTTCTTGTGGAGACAGCTGTGCCCATTATTGATCCTAACAACTGTTCTGGAGTGAGATGTGAAACAGAAAGTGTTTCAGGAAATGTAATATCTTACATTAAGTGATACCTTGCCCTGATATTCAGCACCATGTTATTTGGGCAGCAAGGAACACATTCAGTCCACTTTTAATGTGTGACTATAGTCCACACAAGTAAGAACAACTGAAGGGTATCTGCAATAGCATTCATATAAAGGCCTGAGGCAGCAACTGAGCAACTTAAGACTTTACATAAATTTTCTCACTGTAAGTAAGGGGTAAAAGCATCTCAGGAAAGCAATTGATAAATTGATGGATAAGCTTGGTTGTTTTGGTGGATTTATTTTAATTCTTTATATTTTTTACAAGCTATATTTATATTTTTACAAACTCTAACAGACTAAAGCTCCATCTGAATCTCTTTTTGCTCTGTTCATAGCCTCCATAGCCAGGTGTTTTCCCTCCTCTAATCTTTCAGAACTGCACTACAGCAAAGAATATAGCAATTCAAATTACTTTCCAACAATTTTTTTTCAGAAAATACTGTTTCACTTATACAGAAATATTGTTTAAACTTCTCAAAGGGGGTGTGGAGGTGAGAAAGATATCCCAGTGTAGCTAAAAAGGCTAAGGTATTGACAAGTGATGCCAAAGTCCAAGTCCCTACTCCAATCCTAACTTGCAATCAGGACTTAAATGTCACAGTCCACTATATTAGACAAGTACATGCAAGGTTTCTAAAATGAAGGCGTCTTCTGGTGTCTCTCCTTGTACAAGTTCAGTTTAATTCGGTCACAGAAACAAGCAATAGATTTTCAGAGCAATAGCTGAATTTTCTGGGCAGCAGTGAAATTGAATAATGAGAGCATCTGAAAGAGCCCAGCCTGAGAGCAGCTTCACAGGGCCAGGCCTTGGCTTGGTCACTGCTCGTCTGCCTCATCCTGTCCCACTTATGACATATGGCTCTCATGGGGTATCCTACTCATACCTCACAGCAGATCAGTAAAGAAAATAAGGATTCAAGATTTAAAAGGTTTAATCAGTCTCTCATCTAGATGTTCATGGTCTTAAAGTTTTGTTTCTTACCTCACTGGGGAGATCCAAGACATAAAGAAACAGTAATATGGGAAAAGCAGGAAATAAATTCACCTTGAAACAAATAAATGTAAAAGAACAGAGGTTATCCTAATAAGGGTACTTTAAAGGAAACTGCTTGTTTATTTTAATTGTATGTATCCTGCTCTTTGTTCTCTCTATTAAAGGGCAACCTCAGTTGGTATAGAGAGAAGGGCATGAGGGAACTAAGGCAAATGAAATGCTCATCTGAGTCATGCATGAACTTTGTCTTTCAGAATTAGTAAGACATTTTTATCTAATCTCTCAGATACTTTAAAGGGCTTACAAAAACACTGCTTACATACTCAGAGCTTTAAAGAAGCTTGCATTAGTTAGAAACCTCATACATTATTTAGTCAGTGAATGCTATTTATAATAGTACAGCTATCATCACATTTATAGAGCTTTCCAGCCATGAATATGTGATATACTATCTCTCTGCCCAAGTACAATGGCTAGATAAATGAGGCCCAAACCATTGAAAACAAAGTGCCACCAGGAAAGTTTGGTACTGTGAAATCAGTGAAAAATTGCCGGTTCGCTAGATTTCTCTGGGACAAGGATTTCAACTAGAAGTATCATCACGGATCAAAAATCCATCAAGTACCAATTGAAAATGCACATTAATCATTTCCATTTGTGAGAGAAATAATTTCTGATCCATTCGTTTGGGCATTTCTGCAACATACTAAAATTAATAACATGCAATGTTTCAGAAAGGCAGTGAAATAGAACCAAAGCGCTTAGTCTGAATCTGATAATTTTAAAGACAATTTATTCATCCTACTCCTTGCTACATAATAACAGCATGGCTAGACAGTCATTCCTTCTCTTTTTTCCCATCTGCATGGCTGCTGTATTTACCCTGTGAAGGGCCAGACTGTTGAATACACACAGATTAGGTTAAATAGTGAGAAAATTGTTCCAGTGATTATCCAGCTTCTCAGATGTCACAATTATTCCAAAGATTCAACAGCTGCTTCATGTTTACCAGTTACACTACAGACTGGTCAGTGGAAAGAAAGACTGTATTAGATTTATTTTTTTAAATTGTGGTACATTGCACTTAACTAAAAAGCCAATCAGAAGCCTTAGCTAAAGTACTGAAGTAAAGAATTGAAGAAAGATCTTATTCTCAAACTTGACATTCAAATCAAGTTTTTGGAAAAAATCTCAAAACATTAATATAGGACTCAGAAATTGGGTTTGAAGCAAACCTAATTTCCAGAAATGCCCTGACTTTCTTAGCTGTTGAGTCAAAAATCAATTATTGGAAACTCGGCTGATCCAGAGAAACACAGCTGTTAAGTTGCTGTCCTGCTACTTTATTTGTCCCGGCTGCAATGGTTTCAAGTTATTTTGTTCATCTTATGACCATCCTCTAAACATTTTTTTTTAACATAATTTTGAGTATCTCTAGGTTTTGGGTCAGTCAGCTTAATTTTCCCACATGTCAAACTGTCAGGAACAGACAGGAACATTTTACTGTGGCCAGACAAATTAAAGACAGCCCTGTTTGCTCCGAGCAAGGTATATATTAGAGTCCCTTTTTAAAAAAAGTGGATTAGGGTAGATTGTTTCAAGGGAGGGAAATTCCCTAGAAATGGGCAGCTGAGATTTCAGTGTAGCATATGCTTTAGGTACAGTTATTTCTGTACTGAGATTTTCAAGAAAGTTAAACAAAGTGCATTTCAATGCTACACCCAAGAGCCAAGAGGAGGACATATACAGACTGAAACTCAGTAATTCCTTCAGGCTTTCCCAGGTGGAGAGTGCTGCATAAGCCAATGCCACTATAGCTGACACAATTTAAGGAGCTGCAGCCTGCCTCATTTCTGCCACCTTTCCTGACCTTCCCACGGACCACAGCAGATGTAGCTGCTGCGGGGTGATTTGTGTTTTCATGCCATTTTATTTTCTGAAAGCTTCAGCCTCAGATATGGGACCGTATGAAGGGAGGGTGGGGTCACTTGGCTGTATTTAAACCTGCACTTTCACTACAGGAGCCCTCTGGCTGTAGACAGCACTTGCAGGTTGCTCTGCACTGTGGCACGGAGTGAGTGGGATGGGGTGGGCGTGGGACCTTGCACTGTCTTTTGAGCTGATGCTACAAGAGAGGTTCAATGTGGTGCACTTCCTTGCTTTCCTGTCAGCCTTCCAAAGCACTCGTTGCTTATATACCATTTATCTTTCATATTTTGGTGTCTAAATATGAGTGATGCCCAGGCTTCCAGGACAGCTATCCAACTGTTCCTAATACAGGTGATGGACTCTATGGAATCAATGTAGACAGGTGAGATAGTCTGTCATCCAATAATTTAAGCCTAAAATTCACTCCTAAAATATGGTCAGACGAATCCTACCCCGCAACTCTTTCAATTTGTTGCCAAGGTTGCATATTTATAGCTTGTTATTTTTATATCTAATTTAGGAGCTTCATTTCAAACATTTTCTCAGAACAGAAATTCTTCATAGGCAAATGCTATATGGGAAGTATATATAGGGCAGCTAGTTCTTTCCTGTGCTTTTAGCCAAAAGACAGTTTGTTCAAATATGATTTGGTAGGCTAGTTCCTCCTTAAGTTCACTTTAATATATCTTGAACCAGTAGAAAATATATTACTATATCATATTTTAATTAGCACAAATAATTGTTCATTTAATTGGCAATCTCATCAGTAAAGAGCCTTTAATAAGAAGATGTAGGCAGTTTCAAGCTTGTGTGCTCTTCCACAGTAAAATTCTCAAGGGCTATTTTCAATTAAATATTCTGTTAACTATCACAAGGCTTTCTGAATCAACTGATTTCACTTTGCCATTCCAAGGTTAGATGTAGTCTGTGCTTTCCCCCACCATTTTAGCTCCCTATAAAAGGTATAACAAGGGAGTAAATGACTCAATCAAATAAGTTTAATAGATTTTGAAATTAAAGGGAACATTATGATCTTTAATAGCCTGACTCCCTAAATACCACAGACTGAAAAAACTCTCCCAGTAATTCCTGAATTCAACATAAAATATCAGTTTAAATTTTAGCACATCCATGAGATATTTATCCAGTCTTAATGTAAAATCTTCTAGCGAGGTAAAATCTAACACATCCCTAGAGATGTTCTATTTGGTAAATTACCCTGAAAGGTTAAACAGGGTAAGACAGATTTCATCAGTTTTTCATACCACATTTAATGCCAAGCAGAGATATTGAGTCACTTGTTACTTGTAGATCACCATCAGATCTCCTCTTAATCCCTTTTTGAATGTATTACATGCACTGATCATCCTATTTCCCATACTATAAAAATGCTAAAATGCTTTTCAGATAGACATAATTAATTAAGTTTTTCTCTGAGACTTTTCCATTTTTTTTTTTTCTGGACATCAAAATGGGACCCAGATAATGTATGCAGAGGTGAAATTTTCTGTCTACTTCATCTTAATACTGCGCAACTTGTATTTCAGAGATAACACTTTCTTTCCTAATTACTAATTATAACAATATACTGACAGTTTCCTGTAGGATACCTATCAGTGCAACCAAGATCTCAGTACTGTCATCAGATTCCCCTGTCAACAGTGATGGTTCTTAGACATATGGAGCTCTACTTACTTCTGTTAATTAATGTTTTTTTTCAATGGAGATCACCTCATGAATTGATCCAGACAGTAAGTTAAAACAGACATGCATTAAAATTTCTTACCAGTCCAGGAAGTCTGGACAAACTGTCATTGATTACATTGATTTTCTCCCATAAATTTGATAGAAACATTGAGCTACTATTAAAGAAAACTCAGATGTCTCTGTCAAGATTGTATATGAGCTATGTTGATGCATTGGCAAGCTGCTTTTATTTTTGTATGTAGCTAGTTTTCATCTAGTTTTAATGATCTACTCTGATTTATAAAAATTCTTCAGTTAACAACAGTGATATTAAAATAAAATACATTGTCAATATCTGCTATAATTTCTGAGGGGTTTTTTGGCATCCAATTTTTTATATCATGGTTGTTTGGCAGAGTTAAATAAAAGTTGCATAAACCCTTTTTGATTGTCATTAGTTATTTCAGCATCCTTTTATTTTTATATGAATGACTTCTATAGTAAACAGTCAACTGGTCTCACTGGAGCTTTGCATGCCCTGTCTTTTAGTGATTGGGCATCAGATTTCTAAAAAGTGTAAAAATGACTGATTTTGAACATAAGAGAAATCGACTGAATATTCACTACAAATAGCAAGAAAGCTGTCAATAGTTTCACTATATTTGGGTAGTAAAGGACTGCTTCTGAAAATTAATGCATTAGAAAAAGTTGTGCTTTTTTGACTTAAATTGGAAAGAGGAAAAATAAATGCTTTTCCACAGCTTTAACAGCATTAGGTGTGTATGTGACCAATTGATTTATTACAAGCATTGAGCATTTGCACAAAAAAACCTCATTAGCTTAATCTATTTCCAGGCAAAAATTACAAGAGCAATATTATTACTAATAATATTGCTCTGTGTTGCAAAGTGTGTGTGTGTGTGTAGGTTTGTGTTTTGGAGAGGGAAATAACATAAGTTCTTATGATAGCACCACTTTTCTTCAAACTAACATTGGGAGAATTCCTTCATGTCAAGGGATAGAGGATTCTGATTCTTTTTTTTTTTCTTTTTATTTATGAGTTGTAGCTAAGTTCAAGAGTGAAGAAATCCTCTAGGTCACTACAGACTGAAAAACAAAATACTGCCCTAGTCTTTAGTCGTTTTTTTTTTTTTTAGAGAACAGTCTTGCTTGAGAAAAATATAGACCATTAAGGCAAAAAAACAATTTCCTTCATCTTTGTAGTAATTTCTGGTTATTTTCATACAAAGTAAGAAATTAGGTCCATCTTTACTTACAAAATGTCAAATTTTGCAATATAAAATTTAAGTTAAGAAAAACTTTCCCTTTAACCTTGCATTTTTTCACCCAAAACTTTTCTCATAGTTTTATTAAAATATTAATTAAGAATACAGCATATGTGTCATTAGAAATTGTTTTAAACAGGTTCAAATACAGAATACAACAAGACTGCTTTTACTGTTACTTCAAATCTCAAAAAATAATGTGATTTTCAGAGTTGTCTATATTCAGAGCTTTCAATTTCAAACCAATCCTTCTTTTGGCATTCATTCTTACTTAATTATTTCTTACTTGAGGAAAATGATTCTTTCTCCAGCTGAGGAAGCAGCTGCATCATATTGATGTAATCCAAAAAAAGGGAAAAAAAAAATTAGTTATTTTTGCTTGGACAGATGACTTGAGACTCTGTATAGAGAGTTTCATGTAAGTAACAATGTTGTCTCTTTGAGGCAAACCCATCTGCCACTGCAATTACTAAGTTTCTTCCACATACTGAGTTTTCTTTTGATTTTGTACATTATACACTTATGTTCCACTAATTATTCTTAATAAAAGCTGAAAAACACCCAGCAAAAAAAACCACCCAGCTGAAAAAAACCTGCAAAACAAATCCAAAAATCCCATGTCGTACAGGTAAGGTATTTCATACTATCCAGTTTTCCCAGACAATAGTTCAATTTTTTCTCAGGGGAGAATGTAAATTGTGATTTAGACGCCATGGATTTAGTGCTAAAGTGTGAAATTTTCACCACAAAATATATTATTGACACCAGGAAATTGTTTGGTAAATTACTTTGTGTTTGGTTTTGGGGTCGTTTTGTTTTCCTTTTCCCCCAGTATTTCTTTGTGACACATTAGCTGTCAAGTCTGATGTTCTGTTTCCAGAGGCAACAAAAAAACTGTAGTTGAAAAGCACAAAGCTCTGTAGCAGATTCTGATCATCATAGTGATTGTCACTTAATTTCAAGAGCCCTGAAGACTTAAGCTTTTTGTTCTCTTTCACATATAATAGTTTAATGGTAAATAGTCATGCAATCTATGTGAATATCAAGTAGGATTTTGAATCCCTGCTTCACTTTCCATGTCTTTGCTTTCAGGAGAAGCTAGGTTCTGGATACCTACACATTCAGCTACTGCCCTGAAAGCTAATGGACACAAACAGTTTAACTTCCCAGCAGTACCTAATTTCCTTATCTGCAACTTTAAATTCTTGGTTATCGAGCCAATTCACTGACTCTTTTCCAAACTCTTGAGTTTCATTAAGGAAAACAATCTGTTTGCTTTATATCTCTGGCTATTTATAATAATTTCAGTCATCATAATTTATAATAGCTTGCAGTAATTTAAGCTGCTGCCAATTATGTTCACTAGAGATATTTTAGCTAGAGTAACCTCATATGACTTGCTGTTAAATCATATCAGTTTACTTTTTACCTTCCAGTTCTTTATCTTATTTGCTTTTATTTTGTCACAAGAACATAGGTCTAACTGTGGTATTTTTGTTAGGTTTATTTTCTGTAAGCAAGGATTTTCTTATTTTACATTCTATTTTACTTGATTCTTTAAGCTTATCTATATTAAATACCCATAGAGTCAGTTATATTGCACATTTCTTGAATAATTGTTTGCTCTGTTCCTGAGGTAGATTATGATATGTCACATGAACTTAAGAAGAACAAAATGTACACACAATTTGCTACTGAAGACAAATTAGTGTCCTGTAAATTTATTACATTTTATTTACTGTGTTGACTCACACTGCAACAACAATGGTCTGCTTTCTTCATCTCCATTGTGTGGAAATTTGTGACTTTTCAGAAGCAAATGGAAATGGATGATCTGGATGGTGGTACTGCAAAACCACAAAGACTGTCAAAATTGGAGCAAAATAAAGATGTTATAAAAGAGGAAAATATTTCAAATCTTCCATTAGCATACTTGCTAGTGGTTTACAGAGTCTCAGCAACAATTTTTAATGCAATATTTGCATCCCTCATCACACCTTTTTCCTCCTATTTATTTCAGAATTTTGTCTCAGTTCTGAATATATCCCAGTTTATTTCCTTGCATGTGTTATTTCTCAGACTGTGTCTGTTTGAAGGTCACCAGGTATAATTAAATGATCCTGTTTGGTCTTTCTCTGATAATTCTTCCTAGCCCAGTTTTCCAAAGAACATTTTAGGATTAGAAAAGGATATTTTCTTTCCTAGCTTCTTAGGAATAACCACAGTGACTTAAATATTTTATAAGTGGAGTTCCTGCAGTGTTTAGGAAGAATGTTCTGCAAATACAACATGTGCTTTTGCATCTCCTAATGTGTGCAAAAACTCCACATTTCTTGGATTTTTTCACAACTTCCATTATGGACTTCTTCCTTTATGATGACTGCATAGCTTAGCAGCCTCTGCACATACCATGCTCCTGCCTACACTGAGCAGCTGAGCCCTTATGTTTGGAATCATGAAAGGCTTCCCACATCCTCTGGATCTTCATCATGGTACTAGATTGCACCTAATGTAGTTCTACTTAGCAGAAATAATACTTTAGCACCATCACCTTGATCCAAATTCCACCACACTGTTCGCATTAATCAACTACTTACATTGCCAGTGGTCCCCAAGGTAATGCAAACTCAGTGTAAGGGTGAAAAGATATGGTTCTATATAAACCAGGTATGTCTTCTATTTAGAAATAGTAACTAGAAATTAGTTGGATGTCTTTAATCAGTTCCCCTTGGGCACACACAGAAATATATGCATCAGGGTCATGAAGCTCCAGGGAAGGAGATACTACCCATGTGGTGGACCTGACCATTCAGGATCTGAAAAGCTTTAACTCTGTTCCTCCTCCCATGCACCACATAACTACAGAAAGTTTGTAGCCCTAGAACCGGGGTGCTGCTTCCTTCATCCTCTGTCCAAAACCTTGCCAGCAGTTTTGTACCAGTTTCTTTACTTGATACCTCCTAAAAGAGCAAAAAATATCTCTGCAGCCACTCATGGAGCCAACATATGATAAAAGGCTACTCATGGCATAAACATACAAGAAGATTTTAGGTATGTAAGTTTAAATTATTTTATAAAGATTAATGTCTTTTCACCTTACTTGATTAATGAGACTACCGGCTCTCTAATTGCAGGAGCTGGCTACTTCCGACAGCCTAGCTACACACCTTGTGCTGGCACCTGCAGATTTGTTGGGTCACATCAACTACAAATGTTTAAAATCTTGATTCTCATGCATTCCATGATGTACTTCCAGAGACTGTACAAGAGGCATCACACTCCCTTGGTGTGTTAGCTGGAAAGGGAATCGCACTGCAGTCCAGTTGCAAACACTTCATTTTTGTGAGAAATACACACAGCCACTTGATTTCTTGAACAAAAGGAAGATAAAATTAAAAAATTGGATACATTCACAAGTGTTCTGTAGCCCAGCATAAGTCACTGCAGTTCCTCTGTGTGTAGGATGGAGAATAACACAAACACAGAAATGGGGAAGCCGGGAAACTGGGAACAGGGAGAGTGAATAAAAAGAGAGAGTACTTTTTTCTTCTTCCTTCTAACCCCATGCCAGAAAACTCATTTCCAAGTGACTATATGGCACCATTTTGAATACCATATGTGCCTGCAAGTAGAGAAGGGCTATGTATAAAGAATGTCCCTTCCCAGAGGAAGCCAAATGAAAGCAAGAACTTTGATATGGCTGTTCCTTGGCAGATGGATCTAATGCCACTTGCTAGAACCACCTTTCCTCCTCAGTATTACAGAGTATCTATTTTGCATGTGACACTATTAAACTTGCTGTGGAAAACTGTTAAAATCCTTCCTAAAAATAAAAAATAACTTTTCTAGAATAAACTTGCTAATAAAATAAAAAACTTGATCTTTGCACTGAGTTGGTGAGTTAAAAATGCTCCAAATTTAAAAAAAGAATACCAAGTTGTGGAAAAATTATTTTAAAAGAAATCCGAAATCCTGACAGTTAAGGGAAAAGCAGTGCCCATAATATAAACTTAGAACGGATACTGAAGTCTTTATAGAGCTTCCTTTTTTTTTCTCCCCAATATGTTCCCTTTTAACTTCCACTGAAAAAATTCAGCTCTTTTCATAGAGGCTAAAAGATTTTCAGTCCTAGTACAGGGGAAAAAATGAAGAACCCTCCTGACTTTACTTTCTCTTAATCTCAGACACATCCAGGTTCCTCAAGCATTGGACAGAGAATAGGGTGGGACAGGCAGCATGATGGATGAGGTACAACTGAGTGCAAGATACAAAGGAAGGAGAAGACAAAAGCAAATACTTCTATCAAGTTACAATTTGGGGTCTGTCATTTATATATTTCTGAAGGGTAGATCCTCCTGAAAATGGAACATTTTTGCTTAGATTTTCTATCTTTTTAAACATCCTATTAAGGGTTATGAGATATCTTTGAATTTCAAGGAAATGAAACAAAGTTCTTGAAATACATACAACAGTCACTCCTGAGTTAATAGTGCTAATTGCTGATAAATAGTGGTATTATTTTAATTTTATGCATTTTTTCCAGTGGAATCCAACAACCTAACTTCTCTCACAACACAACTTCACCTGAGAAATGGGAATTTTAACCTGTAATATCAGCAGCTGGATCCTGAGCAGCTATTAATATGATTGGAATATTTTTTTCAGCAGATCCCTTTCATTGTCCTCACCACTCACTTTTGATTTTTAACAAATACACAAATTCTTATGCATTAAAAACAAGAGTGCTTGCTTTTAGCACAGAATGGCACCGGAGACATGACAAAGCATACGGAAAGGTGGAAGAGACCTTGTTAAAACTGAAGTATAAGGAGACACTGAATTGCTGATTGATTCTGTAATGGAGTGGTCTGACAGGAAAAGTTCTGCCAGGAAAGGGTCTGTGGTCAGTCAAAGGAGCAACCATTTGTTCTCCTTGGATGAATAATGCCATATTTAATGGAAGCCTCAGTGAGCTGAACTACCATATCTCTCGGACCAAAAGACCCTGGAGCATTTACAAAAGCCATGAGGGGAACTGCAACATCTTGTGAAATCTAAAGCAGAAGATGGGAAGCTCCTAAGTTGCTTCAGAATTATCTTTAACAGTCTCAACACATTTTTTGCCAATCAGCATGCTAGAACAAAAAACCCCTTTTTAACTGTTGCCTTCTGGAGAATTGCATACCTTTATGTTTGTTCCTAAAGATTGTTATGTGAACATATTTTTCCATTTGTGACCTGATCCGGTGGGGACTTAGCTCATGTTGATGTAGCACTGAGCACAAGTTAACATATTTCCTTTCCAACAGGGTCTAAATTCACAGGCACAGGAGTATGCAGGCATGCTCCTGGTCCAGAGGGAGCCCCTGCAGGAGGACAGTTGTCTATATTCGTCTACAGAGGCATTTGCAAAGTTATTCAGGTTTATGTGAAAGCCGTGGAGAAAAAGAGGAGTGTAAACAGAGGGTGGAAATCTTAACATTTGCCATTGGATTTGAATTAGCCAGTTATTTCTGAAGTTCTAGGGACAGTGTCCTCTCTACAGGTTTCTTATAAACAGAAATATTTCCCCTCAGGCTTTATACCCATGAGTTGAACACTTCAGGTTATTTTGCAAGATATAAGACAGGTTTTTCTAATGGAGACAGAAATCTTTCTGTTACAAGCTATACTGCTTGCATAATCATTCAGTGAAGATTTTTGAAACATCTTTCTTTTGCTGCTTTATGACTGTTAGTTCATGGAAGGACTTTTTCTGTATTCTCCTATGTATAAAAATCAACTTCTCACCAGAACAATAAAGTTAAGGAAGTTCAAACTACAGTCAAAATTCTCACTTTTTATTTAAATTCCCAACTTCACTGATGCATCTCTTTTCAATCCATGGATTAAAAAAAAAAATCAGCATCAAATATATTTGTGGGTTTTCTGCTAAAAATAATTGGAATAGCACTATGCTTGATCATAGCCATAAAGAGAAACTATAACCTCTGCCTCTTTGAATCTTGAAATATCTGAGCAAGCAAAAGCTACTATCTATTGCTCTACTATTGAATGAGATGAAGTGCAAAAGGAACAGGAAATTTGAACATGGTCTTTATCATTTTACTTCCCACCCTCTCTAAATCAATTGTGATTCTAGTTCTTGCTATTTTCTTAGATTGGCAGCACAGACTTTCTTTCACAAAGAAGGAGTAAAATTAGTGATTTTGCTTCTAAGATTCATTCATTTTCTAGTATAGCTAGATTTTCCCTTGCCTAACACAAGGCTGTAGTTTAGTCCAAAAAGCCATTTTCTCCTCCTAAGTTTTGTGGATATTTTAATTTTTATTCCTGAATTTACTTCTCTTACATGTCTTACTTGACATATCTTTTGTTATTCTTGCTGTGCATAGACGAAGCAAAAATGCAGGAGACTGCATTGCTTCACCAGAGAAAATCTTGGATAGGAGAATCTGCATGGCTTCACAAGAGAAAATCTTGGATAGAATCCTCTTAGGAATATTGCCAAAGTCAAAAGAAGACTCAATTATTTCTTCTCTTGCCATGGATCAGTAATTCAGCATAAATGGATAAAAGCATTTGCTAGAAATGTAGAATTGTCTCATTTCACATTTTTTTCAACATTTGGCAACTACAGTTAACCCATTCTTATGAGATTTAGTACATGTTTCTAACAATTAGTTGAACTTGTGGGATTTTTTTCTTCCAAATGCTAAAGAGAAGGCACAGTCACATAGGAAAAAATTTGCTCCCAAATTGTATTGGTTTTGGCTGGGGTAGAGTTAATTTTCTGCATAGTAGCTGATATGAAGCTGTGTTTTGGATTTATGCTGGAAACCATGCTGGGAAGACAGAAATGTTTTAGTTACTGCTGAGCAGGCTTTTTAGTTACACAGAGCCAAGGCCTTTCCAGCCTCTCACCCCACCCCACCAGTGAGGGGGCTGGGGGAGCACAAGGAGCTGGGAGGGGACACAGCTGGGAGAGCTGACCCCAAGTGACCAAAGGGACATTCCAGACCTCATGGAGTCAGGTTTAGGATATAAAGCTGGGTAAAGGAAAAGAAAAGGGAATGTTTGCAGTGATGGCATTTGTCTTCCCGAGGCACCACTACAAGTGATGGAGCTCTGCTTTCCTGAGAATGGCTGAACACCTGCCTGACCATGGGGAGGGTGAATGAAATGAAGTCCTTGTTCTGCTTTGCTTATGTGCACAGCTTTTGCTTTAGCTATTAAACTGTATTAAACTCAACCCACTAGTTTTCTCAATTTTACTCTTCTCTCCCTGATGCCATTTCTGTTGGAGAGGGGCAGGAAATGAGGGGCAGGAATAAACCCTGACATAAACCATAAAGAAGCATAAAGAAAGCCTTGTCCTACAAAGTCTTATATGCACCTGTGGTCCAATGACTTCCATATAATTCTTCTCCTTATAAATGGTGCAATGCTTGTAGAAGGTGTTGCTAAAAGTATTAATATCTCTTAAATGTATAAAGATACTGGGAATTTGTTTAATTTTTCCTGATCCTATAACCAGTCAGGAGCCTCTACTCTCTTTTCATACGTTCAGTGTTTAAACAGTTTTGATCCTGAAAACTTCAGCAGTGCTGTGTCACAGGAGATACTGTGTAAATCTTCTCACATAAAATTTTAAAATGCAGGTTTTATGAACTATATACAGCATTTCAGAACAGTATTTTGAATTCACCCCAGTAAACCTTATATACATTATGAGTCTGTATATCCACAGTCCTACAACATCCCAAATAACTGTCAATAGTAAATTTGACAATAGTCAAAACACTGTGGGCCTGGTGTCATGATTAAAATTAATAAAATGAACCTGGCACATACTTTCACTTCTTTGAGCTACAGAGGTTAAAAAAAATCAATGTCCTATGGCAATTAAAGATTTTTACATGACATTAAGAGAGGTTTCTCTTGGTGAATCTTTGTCTGCATTCAGCAACTGTAGTACTAACCGAAGAACACAACTAAAGAGAGGAGAAGAGAAAAAGGTAAAATGTTATTTTCACTGATATTGATTTTTTGCTTGGCATCACATTTGCCAGTTATTATGGGTTTTGTGCAGTTAGAGATGATAACTAGACAGTGCTATTAGATTTTCTGCTGAGAAATTACAAATATAAGGTTTTTTTACCTAAATAATATTCCCCCCTTTCCACTAGGTCTTGATTATCCTACACCACCATTAGACATTAGTGAAGTCAAGGAAAATTATGAAGAATGGTATAATTTAGCATAGTTTAAGGTATGAAAATTTAATACAAGGTACCTCGTTTTTTAAGAGAGGAGTAAATCCTTGTGAAGAGCAGAGAGTTTTTTATGGTATTATCTTACTATGTCAACTGTTTAAATATTTTTTTACATTTCTTGAGAAAATGTTTTTTATTTTCATACATATCACATTGCATGTATGAAAACAGTTTATGGACTTCCACACCCAGGAATTTATTTGAAAGAAAAAGAGAAAAAAGATTTCTTAGCCCTTTCATATTCAAATAAGTTTTTTTCTTGTATTTTATTAAATGAGACATACCAGAATTTGAACAGAATAAGCTGTATGTTCACCTTCATGTTCTCTTTAAGTAATGAGTGTTTGGAACTTCAATACCAATTTTGCTCTCCGGTATCTTTCCTCACATCAGTTTCTTTGGAGTAACTGGTTTTCTATTGTTTAATCCCATCATGACCTTTCAAACTATGATATCAGATCCCTTTCTTTCTTCATTTGTGTCCTCTTTCTCGCAGTTCTCATTTGAATTAGAAAAAGCTGCCTCTGCTGTTTTCATAATTTCTTTTTGTTAAAAAAGATTTCATTTTGATAACAAGTTATTTTCCAGATCATAGTGGCTATATCAAACTTTAAAGCACAGTTTGCTGAGTTCTAGTTCATACATTAAAACTGAGTTAAGCCCAGCCACTTAAGGTATTAGCAAAAAAAAAAAAAAAACAAAAAAAACCAAAACAACAAACCCACCTTAATGGGTTTTTGTATTGGTTTTAGTATCAAGGCCTCAATTTTCTATCACAATGGTTACAATATTGATGCTATTTTTTGGAATAGCAGGTACTTAGTTTTTTGCTTTAACAGATGGTAAAATAAGTTACAGCAGCTTGACTGATGCAAGTGAGAAACTGTACCAAAATCTATTAATTGCAGGTGTGGCTGGGTGGGAGCTTATTTAATTACACTTAGTGGATGAAGAGAGACAAACACAACAGCATTTTTTCTCAAATTTCTTTTTTTCCAGAGCAATTAAGATGACATTTAGTTTGTGCATGCCTTATGGTTTCTTCACAAGTGAAGTGATAGGAAAGCTCTCCAGAGCATTATGGAAGAGCAGGAGTTGTTAACAAACCTAGCCTTTGGGAACAGACTGTTGTATCTGCCCTGAAATCTAAGTTTATCCTGACCACTCTGTCCACAAGACTGGGAAGAGTTCTTGACCTCCTGTGAGGTTTTCATCTGAACTGTCAGCTTCTAAAAAGCTGTGCTTATGTCCCAATGAAAGCAGAGTTCACCAGGTTTTTTTTTTTTTGCTTTTCCTCTGTAATAGAAGCAATGAATAAATCAGGCCTGTTAGTGTTGGGAAGATTTTAGAAAGTTAAATTAGCAGAGGGAATTTATTTGAGCTGTTAGGTGCCAAATTTCCACCTGGAAAGAATTACTACCCTGTCTATAATGATTGAGGCACCTTGCAAATGAGGTCTTGTCTGTTCATGATGAACACTACAGCTTTTGGTAAAAAATATGGGGTTGCTAGTTGTACAATGTTCTCTAATATATCTGAGTGGGATCGTGAAAACAGTCCTCACAAACACAATGGACTTTTTTTGACAGAGTTGCATACACTAATGTGATTATTTCCTTATATTGATATGTCATGGAAAAGTCCTTTGAGATCTTCAAGGTCCAAGATTTGTCCCAAAGGACCGTTTAAAACTATTCCCCAGGAGCTTTCCACATTACTTACTTCCACTGTACCTAAGGAAAATATTTCTGTGCCTGCTGCATGCATGGAGCCCTCACAGCTCCACCTCCAGAAAAGCTTTACAGTGCTCACACCAGTCCCTACCTGTGAACAGTCTCACAGTGGGTCCTGGCAGCTGTCAAAACCCATTGCTGTAGCTCAGTTAGAAAGCATTGTTAACCATTACTTTTGCACTAGCATAGAAAGACAGTCATACACCTCAGCAGCCAAGGATAACCTGTGAGGAATGCATCCATACATTGGACTAGAGAAATTGAAGATATCATCTAAAATAACATCATGAAAAGCAACTCATAAGTGCAAGCTTTTAAATAAAAATACCTGGCTATGGTTCTGCCATAGTAAGCAATATTTTCCATACTGTTTTTAGCTGAGGACATAGCTGGGAAACACTACAGCAGTGAGAGCATATCCATTCAATTAATGGAAAAGCAGTTCAGCAGTTGAAAAAAAAAAAAAAAAGACAGATTTCTGGCTATCAAACAGAAAAAATAATACTATTAAAAACTCTGCTGTATTTGGCAACTGATTTCTGCCTCTGAGCCAGGAGCAATACTGTCAAACTTTATCATGTACCACTGAAAACACTTCAATATGTGGAGTCAACTGCTGGTGTCATTGCTGACCCATTACTCCTCCTGATCCCAATGTCCCCCTCTCTTTTATGGAAACAAAACAGTTTTTGTGACAACACACCAGTCCAGATTTCAAGAATGACTAAAAGTTTTGCAATAAGCCAGCAGGGAAAATCTCTGATGATGATGATAAATTAAAGATCAGTTAAGAAACTTCTGCAGATATATTAATGGAAAATTGAAAACCTTAAGCTTTAGAAATTGCTTCTATTCATCCTAGGGATAGTACCAAGAAAAAGATGATTCCATTAGGACAAGTATGGTAGGTTAACCTCGTTTGGCTGCCACCCAGATGCTATCTCACTACTTCTCCTCTCCAGAACACAGAGAGAAGATGGAAAGGTCATTGGTTGAGATAAGGACAGGAACATCACTCACCAGTTACCCTCATGGGAAAAAACTCAGGTCAGAGAAGATTATTTTAATTTATTGCCAATTAATAACAGAGTAAGCAGAGAGTGATGTGGAATAGGTGCTGTGGTCGGACCATAACACTTTTTGAATGGAAATTCCTTCCTTGTCCAGAATAGGGCCTTTCCATGGTGTACAGTCCTTTGGGAACAAATTGCTTTATTGTGACTCCCCCACGTGTCACAGCTCTGTCCAGAAAACCTGGTTCTGTGTGGACTTCTCTCCACAGGCTGCAGGTGCTGGCAGGAACCTGCTCCAGAATGGGCTTCCATGGGCTTCAGCTTCCTTCAGGACATGTCTGTTTGCAGTAGTGTCGGGCTCTCCAGGGGCTGCCGGTGAATCACTTTGCACACCTGGGAGTTAACACAATGCTTATTCTTCAAAACCCTCTAGCCTGTGGAACTACACGATGCCTAGGCTGTGCCATCATGTTAAATGTTAGCCAAGAAGAAGAATTGGAGTAACCAGCCCTGTTCACCAAGCAGTCAAGTATGACTTTGGGGTCACCGATCACCAGGGACCACCAAAGGGACCCTTGTGACAGAAGAACACATGCTGATGGGAAGGAAGGAACACATGCCAGTGACTTAGGGGAAATGATTATTAAATGTGTGTTTCCTTTGGAAAAAAACTATGTAAAATACGGTATTTAAACAGGAGATTTTTCTGTACTCAGTATGCACGATGTTTTGGAGGAGACACTCCCACATGCATCCAGCTGAATAAAGAATGCCTCCTTCTTAATACTACATTGGTGTTAAGGAGTTCTGTTTTTACTGGATTTTGATAACAACTCCACACTGGAATAACCTGGAATCTGAGAGGAAAGTTTTGGTCTTGTTTTACCTCCAAATTTGCTCCTCCTGAGTGATGTCTTTTCAAACACAAAGCCTGACAGTTGGAAATATTTATACTGAAAAACAATAATTGTAATTTTTTTTCCCTTATAAATAGTTTATGTTCTTTAATGGTCTGATGGCCTTCTTTAAGACGTTTATTAATTAAACATAATGTTGTTTTAGCCCATATAAAGTCTGCTGGAATTAGAATAATGTAAATGATTTACCTTTTTGTTAGAGAGTGTTGTGTAGTATCTTGCTGGAAAAAGTGAAGTAATTTATGACTGGCAGAACTTTCAATTTATAAGCCAGAATAACTCAGACAGATGGAGAAAATAAAGAGAAATTTTTGTTTCTCAACAAAAAATTTAAATTAAACAAAAGTATAGTATGAAGATAGGTAGAAAATTATCCCTTTAGAAAATATACCAACTGGCAATGCAAAAAAAGTGTTTGAAAATGTTCTAAGTGAATTCAGCATATTGCAGAATTCAGCATACTTTTGCTCAAAAACGTAAAACGTGGGTCCTGCCAATAATGTCTTTTCCCAGTTGCACCTAGAGCAAAAGACAGTTAGTGCACAAAGCACAGCAATGACCAACCCTTGACTGGAGGACATGAAGATGAGTAGTCCTTCTTTGTGATCCATGTAGGGTCTGACCCCCTTAAGGGATTAAACGGATAACAATATTTATCTCATATATCAAAATCTGAAGTAACAGAATTTTTTTGCCACTTTAATAATTTGTGTTTATTAGATTAATCTAATAGGAGCTGCTCTCCTATGTCAAAATGCTAAGAGTATTGGGATCACTCAGCCTTCACAGTGACATAATTTTAGCCTTCCAGCACCTGAAGTGAACCTACAACAAAAAAAAAATTGTGAGAGAATATTTATAAGGGCATGTAGTGACAAGACACGGGGACTGGGTACAAACTGAAAGAGAGTAGGTTTAGGTTAGATGTTAGGAAAATATTTAATGTGTGGGTGGTGAGGCACTGGAAGTGGTTGCTCGGAGAAGTTGTGTATGCTCCATTCTTGCAAGTGTTCAAGGCCAGGTTAGATGGCACTTTGAGAGCCTGAAACTGGTCTAGTGGAAGTCTCCCTGCCCACAGTGGGAGGGATTGGGAACATATCATTATGATTATGTGACTCTATGATTTCTATGATTCTATGGTTCGGTGATAATGACATTATCATTTATGCATTTTCCCGAGGATGACTTCAGGGTTTAATTCCTGCATTTTGAAAGTAGGAATGAACAGGGAAAAATTCACACATAGCAACTTCTCTAAAAGGTTAGCTACTTCCAAAACCAAGATTCAAGTGTCCAAATCAAATGTGAAATTGTTGTGCGAAAATTGAGGACAACATGAAATCTTCCTGCACACAGTTATTATGCATTTGTCATTTAAGCTGTTGTACTAATGCTTTGCATTACTGTTGAAATGAGGTGATATGTCTATTGAAGGAACCTTATTGCATGCTTCTTCTTTCACATCCCTGAAACATTGTTAGTAATGAAGTTAGAAATATTTCTTGGTAATCCTATAATTAAACATAAAAAATAAAATCACCGGAAGCTTTATTTCAGACATTTTCCTTATTTTGTACTTGATTGTGAAAACATAATATTTCTTTTTTCCTCCCCTTGTTGCTGGTTATCTTATTTTCTCTTTTTTTCATTTTTTTAAGTGCAGCAAAGTACTTTCTCCTAAACCTTCAAATAATTTAGTTCAAAACAAAGAGATATCTTTTTATAAAATCTTACTAATATCTATGTGGATTGATCTCCAGTGGGAATGACATTTTTAGGTACAGCAGTTTGTTTAAGCTGTCTGGGGCAGCAGCAAGCAGCCATCATCTGCATTCTTGGCAGTAGAGGGAAAATGAGATGAGATGAAGATCTGGGCATTTAATTCCAGATGAGGGAAAGGAGTGTTGCCTAATAAAGGAGGAACTTTCTCCTCCACCCACCCCATTTGCCCTGAAAGTAGTCCTGGCACTGGAACTGGCTCTCATCTTCAGCTATCTTGTTTTGTGGGATTATTAAATTAAATAGGGCCAGAACACAGGTCCGTAAGCACTGTCCTGGGGCTGTCTGTAATGATTTATTGCTAGCATCCTCTCTGCTGTGATTTTAGGCAGACATCAGACCACCATGGAGAGCACTCACTTAGGGTTCAGGGAGCAGTAATTGGGACAGGGATAATTGTGGAGGCACTCTGGATAAAACCACTCTCTTTTGAATGAAAAGGTGTCTTTTCTTATCACATCATGCCTTACTGCTTTTCTCCTGGGCCAGAGGATGAACTCAGTGCATCTTTCTAAAGTGCAAAAGGCTCGTCTGTAAACTACTACGTTTATTCTCTTTTATTTGAGACAGAGTGGTGTAGGGAGCACTCACAGAATCAAACATATGTAAATCAGAGAAGATGGTAGTGTCTGGTCTGGGAGCTGTAGTAAACAGTTAACAATAACCCAGTTGCTCAGTTGATACCTCTCATTCCAGCAGAATGACACGATCCCAGAAAAGAACATCTATATTTATGTTAAATTCCAAGGTGTAACATTTATACCTGAGAATTTTATAGCTTTTAGAAACCAATCCATAAATTGAATATTTAAAGAGAAAATTAAGTGGTGCTTCCAAAGAGAAATTAAGTGTTTTTGTAGCACATGAATTGTAACTTTGATCCTGTGATCACTATAACATTTGCATTAAAGAAAGAATCAAGTAGTTTGTATTGTTTATTATTCAGAGATTGTCTTTAAAGGTGGCCTGGTAGGCAGACCAGCTACCTAGGATTCTTATTAAATATTTATTTTTTAAAATTCATAAATATGTCTCTTACTACAGTTATTTATGGTTATTACTGACAGACATGTGTAATAGGAGGGACAACACACAACTCTACATTATTATTAATTTTATTCAATCTGTAACCTGTTCAAGATGGTAATTTGCAAACATATCATTATGACTGACATTGCAGGGTCCCCAGAACAGTTGCTTTTGAACTTTGATTTGAAACCTCAATGCTTCCACTGATGTAGACTAAACCAAATCACAGCAGAGAGAATGCTAGCAATAAATCATTACAGACCTATATGCACTGAAGAATTCTTTGTTTTGCTCTTTATTATTTTTACAGGGTCTCCTGTCCATGAGGGGTTTGCTCCATTCTTGGAAATGTCAGGAACTCAGAAAATGAAGGATTTAATACCTTTTTCCTCATATAACTTGCTTTGACCATGTATTTTGCCTCTTTACTGCAAAGAGATGGACAGTTAAGGGACCCAAATAATGTGTGTGTGCACAAGTGGGGAACTGCAAGGGAAAGGGAACTGCAAGGGAACATGGGGAACTGCAAGGGAAAGGGAACACTTCTGAATGCCAGAAAAAGGCATGATGAATTCAAAAGTCATACTAATAATGTCAGTCAAAGTTAGAGGTGCAAAAAAATTTTCATAAAGCTTTATTTTCATCAAACCTTATCATGAGCATAATTGAAGACATTTAGCTGCCTAGTATAGGGAACATTCAGTCTCCTAAAAATAATTTGTTGTACAGATAATTACCACTTGGCTGAACCCTTGTTTATGGCTATTAGATAATTACTCAAGTGTACAGCTTTAGATACATAAATGTTCTGTACCTCCTGATGAAGAAGATCAGGTTAAATGCTAAATATGCATAATACAATATTTAATTCACTTACCGTATTCTGGAGAGGTAATAATCACCAAGAAAAATTGTTGGTTTTCTGCTTTCATTACCATCTTTTTCATGGAAGGAAAAATATATTACATTAGTTGGCTTCACTTCTTAACTTTAGGAGTGACACTTTCTTTTTTCCAAGGGATAACAGGTGATGCATAAAGTAATAAAAGATGTGTCCAAGCTAATCAAAAGATTTGAAAGAACAGCTGTCAGTGAAATAAAGTACTGATTTTTCTTTGGCAGTCATGTTAGTCCCTCAGTCCTCCTTTATAGTTACTTTTTGCGGCTTATCAATTTTATATTTTATAAAATGCTTTACCTCCAGTTAGAAATCAGCATCTCTCAAAGGTATTTCTTTCTCTCAAAGAAACTATTTCTTGGTATCAGTGCATTGTTCTCAACTAGTCCAGCCTGTTTGATGGGATTCTCATTCTTCTATGCTACCATTCCGGTGTGATTTTTCTTTACCCTCAAACCTGGCACCTAGTGGTTGACTGAATTTCAAGGCAGATTAAACTTGCACATTATTTGGTTAGGTTTTCATTAGTACAAAGTAGTAGATAATATTTGGTTTATCAGTTGGTGTATAAGACTCAGTCAGGCACAGAAATCTTTGTAATACAGACATTCCTGAGAGTTTGTATCTTCATGATTTGTGTTCCTGCACTTGAATTTCAATTTAGTAGCTCCCAAGGTAATGCATATTTTTAATCATGTTATCACTGAGGAACAAGGAAGAGTAGTCAACTCAAACCTACAAATATATAGGAAGGGTAGTTGAACTTCCTGTTTAATAACTGTTGGCTTCCTCCTTTTCCTGAATCCAGGCACTCACGTGAGCACACAGCCTTCAGTGTAGGAGTGGTGTGCTCAGTCATCAGTGTCCTATTGTGCAGATGTCACTGAGCTGCTTTATGAAGTGCTCCTTATGTCTCCAGGTATCATTCTCACTAAAGACACCCTGTACAAAAGCTGCAGTTAAAATCACAGGTCTACCTATGTTACAAGCCAAACTTCACCATAAATGCTTCTTTGTTAGATTTTTGAACAAAACTACAAACTTTGTGGAAGCTAGGAAAACTCATTAAAATGGTAATGTAAACATTAGAACAAATTAGCATGGCTTGTCTTAGAAAAGCACGTAATTAGCTGTATTTCTCAGCTTCAGGCTAGCCATACTTTATTTGCATAGTGTCACAGTGGTTTGGCTTTTTGAAAAGCTAAATAGTTAAGAAAAACTTGCACCATTTATTTTATTGTCTTTTTCCTAATCAGTCAAAGTTATGGTATATTTCAAATCATTCAACATCCAGCAAATCATATTTATCTCATCTTACCACAAGGGTTATAATATTTTCTTGTTCTCATGCATAGCTGGCACTGAGCATTTTTTACAAAAATAAAACCATTTTACAAATTAGGATATTTTTTCCAAAATAGCAAATACTTTTGAAAAAGTTTCTGTGCTACACTTGAGAACAAATTCCACAGCAATGATCAGAGATCAATACATATATGTTCCTTCCTTTTCAGATTAAAATCTTTTTTTCATCATCAAAAGTCTCATTGAACACAATGGAAATTGTCATTTGAAGAAAGAGGGAATGGTAAAAGAAGTCTGGAATGAGGAATTTGTTTAAGGTGATAACAGTCAAATAAGACATTCTTCAGAATTTGTAACTTTTTTGTAATTTGTAATTTGATTGCACGTGGAGGAAGGCAGAAGTGAATGAACAATGCTCCTGCAAGAATGTCTTCCACCAGCAATAAAACCAGAGCTACTGGGACTGAAATGGACACCATGACAGACTAGGAAGGAAGGTCCTCACGAGAGAACCCTGCATCAGGAGGAATATCCTCTTCCACCTGTCATTTCTTCCTTCTCAGCTCTTCCTGCCTGAGGAAAATGAGAGGAAAAGGAGTAGGAAAGTGAGTAAAGGATAGAGGAAGGATGATAAAGTTCCCCAAATCCACAATTATGTTGCACCAATGCTTCATGTGTGTAGGCACAAATGACCAATCTAAAGCAAGAGCATGGAGACAATTTTTAGCGGTGGCTTAGTAGGCCTGTGACCTAGACTTAGAGTGCAGTACATGTCAGTGTAGAAGTGATGAAATAAACAAAATTACTGCCTTTGCCCAAGCTAAGGCCAAATCTTGAATTCTTGCTCATGATGATAAACATCCTGGTTTTCGATCTGGTAAACTCAAGTTAATATGACACTTTCTGGAGAAGGCTACTTATTTTGAGCAAGATGGCTTGGATCTGACTCTCAGGAATAATTCAAACTATTGGTTATAAAATTCCCAGATCTTCAGCTAACACCTCCATTTTCTTTCAGCCATAATTACCCACACATATAGAAAATGCTAATGTTTTCACCTCACTTTTGACAACACATTGCTTTCTTCTACTGCTTCACAACTGCTCTCTTCACCTCTATTATTTCAGTAGAATTAGTTAAAGTCATTGTTTTCAGTTTCCAAGTATCTTGATTCTTCCACTTTCTGTTTCAGATTTATGTTGAAAATTTCATCCATGTTTTCTACCTGTCCTGCATTTTAACTAAAGCAAATTGCTTCTTCTTGTAAACCTTAACCTGATGAAAAAATGATAGAGGTTTGAGTCCTAAAGAGCTGACTGAATGAGCATAAGGCTACACTGGCATTGAGAATTTCTGAGTAAGGTCAGACTTTCTGAAAGAGAATCGAAAGGTCTTATTTGAAGTCCACTTGCTTGGAAGTAAATTGAAAACTACATCTCCCAAACAACCTGCAAGGATACATCTAATTTGAAAAAGTAGAGCCACACACTCAGGCAAAGTCTTTGTATCCTGGTGGATCCATGTCATTTGGGAGTGTAAAGAGAAGGATATTACAAAAACTCTGACTTTCTCTTCTATTGCTAGCTGCAGTATAATACTAAAAATAATAATATATTCAGATATCTGGACTATGAACTGTTCCTGGGGCTAATGTTTTGGAGGCTTTTTTCCTCGTGGCTAAAATTTACCCAGATTTTGGTAAGCCATCTGTCAAATGAAAGAATATTGAGCCCTTTCCAAACTGCAGGGATAGTAATTCCAGTAGTTAATAACAAAAGATGAAATAATACATACTGAGCTAGGCTAGCAGAGTAATTATTGCCTCTTAATAAAGCTAAAGTAGAGAATAATAGGCAACTTATTTAAAATGAAATTATATATTTTTCCACCAGTGACAGCCAGTTTCTGGACAATACCACCACATATGAATCTGAGTACATTTGTCCACATTCTCTTAAACATAAATCATTGCTGACAATGACACTAACAATATAGTAGGAACATCCTCAATCTGCTTAATGGATGAAATTCAGTTTGTGCAGAGAGCCTGAATGGGTCTAGGCAAGAAATATGACCATTGCAATTTTAGATAATGAAATAACAAGGGATTCAGAATATGCTCAGAGAATGTATGCTCAAATTCCTCTTGAATCTGACATGCTACTAGTGAAATACTTCCTTTTTTTTCATTAATAACTTTCAGAATTTATACTGTGGGCATATAGCCATCCAAACAAAGCAAATTAATTGTTGTATGTTACATGTTGCTGTAAATGGGCCCTGAACCTCAGGAGCTGATCATACCTATGTCCTCAAACACTATTTTTTTTCCTTCACTGAAGTTTATTTTGATTTTTGTCACAGTTTTTCCTTCCAGGATTTGCATAATAGACTCTGCTGAGCACCTCATATAAAAATTTAACTCCTGCTGAAGCCAACATTTTGAGATGTGTGGGAACTCAGCACATCGCTCCCAATGTCCAGAGTTACCGAGAAAACCCTTGAGGGGCTCGGAAATCCTGGAATGTCGCCAGGAGTGTTTGGTGTCTTGATTTCGATCCTTCTACGGAAGTGACACCTGTTTGAGGATGTGAGAATCACTTGGGAGTGAAGGGTGCAAAAAAGACACATTTATAGAGCGAAATATAGATTTTAGGGTTTTTGGTACAGGGGGGTTATGGAGACAAGAGGGAGGGATCAGGGCGTGTCTCGTCCTTCTTCTTTCTTCTTCTTGTCATCCATTTTCTGTGGTGATGTTGGCACTTGGGGATTGGCTCATGGTGAAGGTGCACTTGCTAATATGGGTGAAAGGTATTGGGAAATAAAGGTAAATATCATGTACGTAGATTTTAGTATAAAAAGACACGACCGCCCCGTGGGTGGTCAGAGTGCCTTTGGCTGCCTTGCAGGTCAGACGTCTGTTGGGCAGACAGAAAATTTTGAGGATAAGAAATAATAAACAATCTGAAGATCGAAAAGCTGAAGAGTCCAGACTCGTCCTTTGAAACGCGGGCCACCCAAGAACCACCCTACCCGTGTCGGGGCAGAGACAGACAGCCGGACCCAACGGAGATGACTCAATAGAACAGGGAAGTGCAGGTCGGTGGCTGATTCTGGGAAGGGCATTTCTGAGCAGACTCATCTGCCACTGACCTCTTGGAGATGTGAGGTCATGGCTGTGTAACACAGCACAGACCTTTGCAGGGAGCAGGACTGCGTGTCAGGCTGGGGGAATAGGGAAAGATATGAAGAATTTGGCCTCTTTTTAAAAACAGTATTGATGGCATTTTAGTTAAATACAGTTATTAAATAGCACTGAAGAAAAAAAAGCTTCCTTACCTCGTAGGTATAATTCCTTTCTTATCTTCATGTATATGGCATGATACATAATATATTTTTTCAAATCTCTCTTGTTTTTAGAAAGTAATTGGCTTTCCTAGATTTGATTCTTAGGATATAGTAATAAGTTCATAAGACTTGCTTTCTTTAATTTTTTTCTTTTTCCATTGAAATTCATACTTAGCAAATTGTAGGTTTTTTTGTGCTTTCATTTGTATTATGGAAGTTACATAGAAAATCAATTTGAGATGTGAAAGGGAGTTTTGAAGTAAATGCAGCTGGACAGACATATTTTCAAATATTTTCCCAATGTTGTAAAAAACTGGGGATTTGTAAAACAAGATGTCAGAATGTAAATGATCGACTACAACAAAAAAATCAAAAGCACTGACCCCATAATAATGTAGAGTCATAAGCTATATAGAGCTTTGAAAATTATAAAATATTCATTCATACACTTGTGGTGAAACAGATGTAAAACCTAAATTGCGACCACAGAAGATCACTTCCTGCATAACTTACGATATTGATATTTTCCTGCACAAACTCAGCCAATTTTTTTCAAAGTTAAACCTAGGATAGGCTGAATTATGAGTGACATCAAATCTGTTTGTGATGCATCTTGATGAAGTCATTGGAATTATGTTAGGGTAAACTTGGTATAAGAGCCCTTAAATTTAAGTTCTGATACATATAAACTGATTTGGAATAGTGTATCTAGATTGTTTATGAGGGACTTTTAAGGATATTTTCTTCTAAAAAATATTTCCTTTTCAACACTGATGTCAAAAACTTTGTGGCGTTCAGTCTTTTGAGCTAAAACTCTTTTATTCATAGGCTCATATATATTAAAATTCTGTATTTCTCTTACAGGATATTTTTTAAAGGATCCTATCCACAGAAAAGTTCTCAGTAAGAAAATGGCTGAAATTTAATTCTGGGTGGGGATACAGGAAGCAAATGGTAAGGAAACTGCTTCCCCCTGTTGCATAATTCCTGGCTTATCATCTCATCTTGTAAAGGACTACAGAAGTTATGTCCAACTACAATCACTACCTTTTGTCATAATGTTGAATACTCTTACTGAAATACACTGAAATGCGTGATCTTTTCCAGAACAGCTGTTATTGCACATTGCTGAAATGCTAGGATTTTGGTTTCCAGAAGTATTCACTTTCCATTTAAAGTTTCTTTTTTTGATACCTATATTCTTGTAATTTCAGGCTTCTACTTTATTGATTCCCAGGGCAAATCAATGCCATTTGTTTTAAATTATTGCAGAGCTTATATAATTCTTTCCCATGCCAGCATGTTGTACATTTAAAAGAATGGGTTCATTGCCCTGTTTTCTTTTCTCTTTTCTTGCTTTTTTTTAACTTCTTTTTTATATTATTTTTGAAAACCACATGAATCAGACTATTTTAGTCCTTATATGAAAAAAGCTCAGTTCCCTTGATAATTTTGACAGTTCTCTCATATAGCTCTCCCAGTCTGAATTTTTTTCCTCCTGAACAGAATGACTAAAATTTCACATGATACTCCTAAGGACGTACTACCACTGTGACGTGACTATTTTTATATCTCCAATACAAATGTCCCAACTGATGCATCCTGCAATCTTTTTTTTCAGACTCAAATGGATGCTTTGGTCTTGTGATTGTTAATGTACTTTTTTTCCTCCCCAAATTCCAAAACTGAATTCTCAATTTATAGCCCAAAGTTTTGGGTATGTATTAACAAAATGCTTTTTCCTTGAGCTGATATATTTTGCTCTATTTACATGATTCTTATACTTGAAGGTGTCTATTTTTTTCTCCTCAAGTGTGTTACTATTATTTGTCTCCATGTTGTCTCCCACAGAGGTATCATCAGGGCATCACCTTTGCACACTCTATTGTTCTTATTGTGGTTGTCATTGTGAAATTATATGGAGAACTCCACAGTTTTGCAGCATCACTTCTCAGTCCCCATGTACAGCTTAGCAAAACTGACACAAGCTGGTGGCACTTTGAGTGTTTGCATAAGAGCAAAGATGTCTCATTTAAACGCACACAGCAAAATTCTTGAGAATCCCTCAAGAAAACCTGCACTGAATACTAGGAATAATATTGAAAACCATTAGCTGTGAACTGTTCTCTGCTCATTTTTCCTATAAACCATTTAACATTTTGTGCTCTATTTTGTTAAATTGACGTAGTGAATAACGTAGTAAATATAACATAGCAGTATTAATATTTCTACTGGGAATGTAAAGCTTACATTTCCTGCTTAGAATTTTATGAGATATGAGCAAAACACATGTGCCTAGTTCTGCTAGAAGCAGCTCTTTCTGAGATCTTTGATATGCTGCAGAAACAAAGCAATAATATTTTTTGTGACAGGAACTGTCTCCCTCATTCATGACTGCAATGGTGAGCACAGACTGGAGCGTCTCATAGAGAAGCCAAATGCAGATCTATTATTTTAGAAGTGAATATATCCTGTTGCTGTTCAGTGGGTGTCTGGGCTTCAGAAGAGATCCCCAATGTATTAGAAACAGAAGAAACTGCAAGTAAAGTTGCTTCTAAAACAGCTGAGAGGTGAGACCTGATGTACGACACACCACTTCACTGAGTGAGGAGAAAGATCTTTTCTCTCCATGCTGTAAAATCACCCAAGACGAGACAAGTAGAACCTGAGCAGGCAGGTCAGATTGGGAAGGTCATAAACTGGCAGTAGGAAAGGGGAAGGGGAGAATAAGTATGTTTCTGCTAAATAATTCTCAGATAGATGAAAATTCAGCAATTTCAATCCCATCTGTCACTTGTAGTTTTTGTATGTCTAAGACAACAGAGAGTGATGCATCATAACTGATCAAAACTTTGCTGATATTGCCTATAAAAAAAAAAAAAACAAAAACCCAAAAGCCTGGCTTGGGAGATTTTGAAGAAGCAAAGCCAAAGGGAAGATGAGAATCACATCAAGACTCACAAAAAATGCTTTGCTTTCCTCAAAATCAGCACACTAAAATATATATACCTAAGTGAGCAGTCCAGTGTCTCCATTGCTCATTTGAAATATTTAAACCAACAAAAGCCATAGATTTATTAAATTTCTTCACCCCAATTAAAACTTATTTACAACAGATTTATTGGGAATATAGCACTTTAGGAAAACATAGGGGCCTGAGTTTTGGAACTGGATTTTACATTATTTTTTGTTCACTCCTTTGAATAGAAAATGGCTTTGACCACCAAGGGCTAAAATACCCAGTGATCCAACAATGACCAGCAAAGCTTCTCATACTTAACATATCTGCCACATTTACCCCATTTTGTGCAGATCACACTTACATGCAGTGACTGTGTGGTTTTCCAGGGTATTTTTTGTTTGCCCCAGCATTCTACTTGTTGTTTCTAGATATTCTCCTAGTTTGGCAGCATGGTATAGTGTTCCAAGTAAGACTTGACAAGTAGTAAAAAGAGAGCAGTGTGGCTGCCTCATTTTGTTTACACAGACCATACAAAAAAAGTAGAGGCAAAAATAGTATTTGCTTTTATGAACTTGTATACATCTCATACCCTTTTTTGTTAACAATTATTTTGCCTTTGTAACTTTTCTGATTTCATGACTTCAGGTCTATTTCAAAAGCTAACTTTTTATTGTCATTCTAGAGAATAAAATGTTGCTAGTCCTCTTTTATACCCATATGGTATCAGCCGCAAACAGCATAAATTAAAACTTCATACCATTTTCTGTTACTACAGAAAATATCAAATATAACCAAGCTCCAAAGAGTCCTCATAGAGCTTTTAAGATGCTTTGAAATATTGATGATAAATATATGTTATCTGTGATATTTTTCAGGCCAATTGCACACCAACCTTATGAAGATTTCACCTTCACCCAGTTTCTCAGTATGCTTCTGAGAATCACATAATCACAGAATAATCACATCTAAGAACCAGATTTGCAGAAGTCAAAGTATCTCACATTTCCCACCTTTTCCAAAGCTTGTTTTGCTTGATTTACTCTGGAAGAACTATTTTTTTTATCGCTGTCATACTTTCTAGATACTTAAACTGATTGCCTAATGATTTGTTGCAGGGATTAAATTTAAGTGCTGTGAGCTATAATTTTCCATGTCCTCCATACTCTCCCTTTCAAGGATAAATAATATGTTTGGTATTCAGTTTTTCACAATTCTTAAACATAATTGCTAGTGATTTAACTATTACATTGTCTAGCTCCTTTAGGGCCCGAAGGTCAATCAGAACTTCCTCACTTGGATACATCTATTAAATCTAAAACGTATTTAGCCCAGGTGGGGGGTTTTTACACATTTTATTTAAAAAAAAATTATCTGGAGTCATGTATCCTTACAGTTTTTTGAATCTTTTATGCAACAGAAAACAGCTTAGTATGCAATTATATCGAGATCACTGTATCTTATATATTTAAAATTAACTTCTAGACCCCACCCTTTTCTTTGTAAACAAGGAGCAAAATATCTAAAGGCTGAATGCAACACAGTTCATAGGAAGGGTGACAACCCTAATATGACAACATTTGAGTTTGTACACATGTCCAACTTCAAAGGCTATGAAATCCACTAGTCTTCAAGGTACATACAAAATTCTCAGTTATAAAGACTAGACTTTAATTGCCAAAAGGCAAAGCAGAACATCACCCCATTACTCCAGCTGCTGGCTTGAATACCTCCCTTAGTTTATTTTGTTTTGTTTGTTAGTTGGTTGTGGGGTTTTTTTGGATCTTTTATCCTTACTCTTTCTGCCAACAAACCTCTTGGTGCCATCACTGTGTTTCTCCCAGACCACAAGCACTGCTGATGAGATGTTCTATGAGGAACAAAAATGAAACACTGAAGGACACATTCACCAGCTTTGATCTGTGCAGCTATAGGTGGTGGCCATGATGCCATCTCCATTGGATAGGAATATTGCATCCACACAGAGGTGTACTGTACTGGGACTGTAGATCTCTCTCATGCCCATAACTTGGCAAGGAGGATGACCTCCTTCTCTTGATCCCTCCCACACACTTTCTTTAAAGCTCATAAAAGCCTTGAATTTTATCCTTGGAGTCAAAAGTTTAAAAGCAACTACTGGAACACAAGGTTTCTCTTCTCTTGAAGCATGAGAATACAGCTTACTTGAAAGAGTTTGCATAGATTGCTTTCTTTCTCTTGATGATGACTATATGACTGCATGAGAGTATTAAAAATGGTTTTAATAAACTAAAGGTTTCAGCTATAAATATAGAGTAGGTGGTGTGAACAGGATAGCATGTAGCTGCACTGAGGCATGTCACTGGCATATCTGAATCCTACAGCATCAGATGAAGTTATATGAACCCAAATTATAAAAAAACCCACATCTCTCACATAGGTAAGAAATTCCTCCTTGAATCATATGTGACCTTCCAAAAGGCTATAACCACTTCTTGTCCAATTGTATTGACATTGGAAGTGAATGTGGTAAGTCAAGGTACAGTAAGCACTGTTTGTGCTGTGCAAACGTTGCAGATGTAGGTTAAAGCATGACCTACAAAAATGACAAAGACAGGGAAGATTCAGAATCACACACTCAGCAAATTGAAAAGATGCAGGAAAAATACTTCTGCTGTGTGGACATACAATATATGCTGAAAACTACAACCTACTTCTAAAGATGACTTTAGTGAATTTACTGCTTAAAAACCAGATTTTACCTTAAGAAATGCAGTAGCTTCTAATATAAATAAATGAATTAAGATATTTTCTCAGATATTGTTGTTTTCAGTGTTGCAAAACAACTCAAACCAGTTCCAAATATTCAAAATATTTCTTATAGGTTTCTGCTGTACTGGAAGGCTAGCTACAGTTGAAGGATTTTATTAGCCATACACAGAGCAGTTCCTCTATTATTTAAATCTACCTGCATAGCTCTTTAGAAATTTCTCTTTTGCATGCTCTGTGTTCTGAGCCAGCTATCTGATAAACCAAAATCCTATGAAAATGTATCTGTGGATTGATATTTTGTAGGTTAGGAACATTACTATAAAATGAAAAATAAAAATACTGTAATATCTGTAATATAACAATTTTTTTGCTACATAAATAATTTGCAGATGATCACGTCTCATTTAGATCCAAAGTAAAAATTTAAAAACCCTTGAAGACACAGGACTTCCATCTTCTGTGCAGCTCTAGTAGCAGGTATGTGTCTATGCTAAAGAGCTAAGTTACCTTGAAGAAAAACTTAGACAAGGCAATAGAATGAGGAGTTCTGTATATAGAATATTTCACTTGCTATAGAATATGGTATCTCCAGGTGTTGCTAAGTGATGAGTCTGAGCAGAAGAAAGCTTCTTCCTTATCCCCCACCTTATTTTTGCAGAAAGAATCCTGCCATTTCTCCACTACTGCTCTGGGAAAACTATTAACATTAACAGGTAATACCTGATAACATGATAGGATAGATCAAGCTATTGCACGGTATCAGTCAGTGACAGTGATCTGAAAGCAGATGGTACCACATCCCAAGCATGTATGATCAGTATTTTGCCATTACTTAATGACTACAGAAAAAGGGGAAATCACAAAAAACCAAGTTTAATATGAAAGAGGGCTTTTCAGGGAAACAGCTATAAGGAGAAAGTGCACCAGTGTACTACATTATTCTAAGAGTCAACCCACTTTCTACATTTCAAAAGGAATATGGAGAAGACATTCATGCATGATAGAGAAAAAAACCCAAACTGTTTGTGCCTAATGTAATGGAAAATTTGAGAATTATTCATGCATGTGAGTATGTATGCAAATCTGACCCTGGTGATACTACCAAGGTCGGTGCATGATGATCTGCTGAGTAAGTGCTAATCATTCAGCTTGAAATGTGACTTTACCAGAAAAGCAATTTTGCAACAAATTTCGTGGCATTCTCTAGTTGTTTTCCACCTGTGATCTCCATGCCATGTTTGCTCATTTGTCAAGTTTACATTCAGGACTTTTCCAACTAAAATATCTTCTTGTCAATCAAACTGTATTTCTGCCTTGTGCAATGTTAATGGATCTGAGGGAACAACTTAGAATTACTCGAGCTCTAATAGGGGAGTGACATTCTCTGTAGGACATTAACAGCTAAATCAAAGTGTGGCACAGTGGTTGAATTTGAAGTACTATTTAAATTTCAAAACCAAGCTCTATACTGAAAGTGGCCAGAATAAAACTGGCCAGAATAAAACTGAATGAGAATGATCATAAACTTCTTGGTACATACAATCTGAGGTTTTACAGAAAGGAAGAGCTCATACAAGAGGACCTGGAGAATGTAAATAAAGCAGAAGGTGGTATGGTAACAAAAAGAATTGGAAAAATTTTTCCTTAACAACAGAAGAAATGAAGATTTGTTTGTTTCTTTAGGAGCCCTAGAAACTTCTGGACACTACAAGACACATAAGCTTTAAAAGCCCTTATTTAGACTCACTGCAACTATGTTGGCAAAACCAGTGGGACATGGTTAAATCACCTTTCTCTACTGTCTGATTAGAGCAGGTGCACCTACAAGCTCATGGTTTAGTTGTCATTGCTATTTCCTTGGCCCACTTCAAAATCATCCTCCAGGAAGAACCACAGAGACAAGAAAAAAGGACAGCTAATATTTGTTAAATCTCACTTTTTTTCGTCCAATAAATGCTTTTTCACCAGTCAAGGATTTATGTTCATTTCAAATCTGAGGTCCTAAGAAATGCTAATTTATTCCTGATAAACCTCTTCAGTGATTCTCATGAAGCAGGTGATGAAAATCATGAAGCAGGTGATGAAAATGGAATTTCCTACTCAACATGAAGTGACAAAATTGCAATGTTCTCAACTGACTCTCTAGGCTGTAATGTCTGGAAGAACTATCAGATAATTTTATAATGGAGATGGAGATTTGGGATACTCCAGTTCTAGGTTTTTTACCAGAAATGTTTACAGATTTTCTACTTATTAACATCCAGAAAGGACTGTAATTATTGATTTATTGGAGACAAAGACTAGAAACTAATTTGGAATAATTGTGTACTTTAATGATATGCTCACCAACCATAATATAACATGTTAAGCACCAGATATCTGAGCAGCCATCAAAAGTAACCTCAAACACAACTCTTTGCAAAAACCAAACAGTCTTAATTTTATTTTTTTTTCTATTGCCATTATGTGGACTTGAAAAACCTGTGTGAGATTAAAAGGATTCTGAGCTGAACAATGAACAAAGAAAAAAGATGCTCAGCCAAGGCAGCAGGAATAGAATCAGAAGCTCTGATTCTTTAACCCAAGCAATTGCTCCTTCTTTATCTGATTTGATTTTCAGTTACCACCTTCTCCCTTTGCTATGGTCTAGCATGATAAGAGTTGTAAGCTGAGTGTTGGAGGTAAAGTTTATACGATGAATGAAAGGAAAAAGTTGACAATGTTTGCTTTCTGTGCAGTTGCCAAGACTCTCTTTGAAACAAATACATCCTCTGGTGTGCAGTCTACAGCCATCAGCTGTGCAAAGGATGCATTTAGGGAACAGGAAACAACACCACATGACTGGGATACAGGCCATACAGCCAATCTACAAGGCACATTACATTTTGTTGTTCATATTGCCCTGAAAAAAAATTAAATTGAAATTAATAGAATAACCTGAGAAAATATGAATTAGTGTGGGTAAATTCTGTAAGTAGAAGAAAAAGCTGATTTTAACTATTATACTTAGACCAGTACTTTTGACTGCAAAACTAATACCTACACAGTACTTCAACAGAAAACATGCAGAGATTTGAAGTCAAAATGTCAAATTTGAACTATTTGGCAAGATAAGCTATAACACAAATCAGTGATGTGAGCAAAATACTTCTTTCCAAGAAATCCTTACATTATTGTTACTGTAAAACATAGCTAGTATTAAAGAATAAAACAACTTTAAAGTCAGGTGTACAGATGAATAATGCAACAGTTCTAAAAGATGAATCCTTAAAATAGTAAAAAGGAGGAATGGAAAACATTTTTAAGCCTCTTTGCTGTATGAAGGTTTGCAATAGAAAAAAATATCAAAATTAATTTCTGGAAATATTTTTTTTTTCTAACCATTTGTAAAAGATTATTTTTAGAATAATGGGTTTTGATCACATTAAAAAAAAAAGAAGTGATGGATATTTTGTTTTGGGAGAACTGGAAAAATGCAATAAATTATTCTTCTAGAGAGCATGATGGAAGGGGACCTTATACACAGGGAGAGATCAGAAAGGTTCTTGCCTCTCTGAAGCACAAACCTAGACTCATTCTGCCAGACAATTTCCCCTGTACAAGAGAACATCAAAAAGTAAATGCTTTTCTAATGTGCAGCTCTGTTTTCAATTATACAGGAAAAGTGCATTTCCAAAGCCCATTTATCTTGAATATGACATTGTCACCCTGTGCTGTTGGTTGCAGGGATGCAAGGAAAATATTGATTAGAAACCAATGTAAAGTTTGTTTTCCTTGGTTTAGGAACTTGAGATAAATAAAGTGAAGTTCAGAGGGAGAAAAATACTTGTAAGACTAAACTCCATGAAACTGAGTAAGTGAAACTTTATCAAAGCAAACTCTTTTAATTAACTCCTCACCTGGTTCTTAGTTAATCTGTGCAAAGTCAAAGCCTTTTTAAGTAAGATCAGAGTATAGATTATGCATGAGTTGGAGCTGACCCAGAAATCTTAATAGAGCTATTTTGTTCCTGCTGGAATGGACTCACAGCATCGTAATTGTCCTTAAAAATGCAAAGGAGAAAGGACATAGAGACATTTCATTCCATTTCCATACATGCATACATTCCATTTCACTCAGGGCAATGGAAGCCTTAACAATGTGATGGTGGTGCTTACTCTATACATAGGTGATCTATGTGCTCAGGAGTGTGATTATCTAGACACTTAATGGTAGTCCAGTTTGTGAACAAGTACTCCAGATATTTCAGCTAATTTACATCTTTGAGATGACGCCCTGATGTATTTCACATGGGCACATGCAGACACTATTTACACTCCATGAGTTGTTTTCAACAGATAACTGAAAAGAGTAGATAGAAGTATCTACTGAGTGTGAGCTTCTTGGTTACAAATGAAATGTCTCCTTATGTTCCCCTAGGGACACTCTGAAAGGAGTTTTACAGAACTGTCCTCCTCCAGGGAAGATATTTCTGGCCAGAAGCAGCAGTGCTCCTGTAGTCCACCAGTCCAAGAGCTATTATGAGCAGAGAGCAGGGAAGAAAGAATAATAGCAAATTAAGGATATCATGGTTTAGATAACAGGACGGAGAGCAAGACATACAGACACTATCAGAGAGTGAAAAACCTGTTCTAATTCTTCCTGCCAGGTTTAATTGTTTGTATAAAATGAATTCTATTTATTAAGAACATATTTCTAGTTCAGAATAACCCACAATAAATTTGATTAGAGTCCTAATGTGGGTGAAATCCTTCCCAGAAAAGGACTGAATTCAATGGGAACCTCCCACATCCCACATTGATTCTCTATTTGTGAGACTGTGGGAAAAAAAGGAGATGATATGTAGTCATGAGATGTTTGTGAATCTTCTGTTTTCTTCCCTTTTATCTAGAACCATCTGGCCAATTCAGGTAGTTTACCCACATTGCACTATTTTTTCCAGGTGAAACAGGGATATAAGTTTATCTAATTTACTAGGATAGCACTCCTAGGAAAGAATATATTTCTGAGATACTTCTCTTGCCTTGGAAGAGTTGTTGCTTGAATCTGGTTTTCTCAGAAATTAGAGGAGCTAACAATTACTCTGGATAGGCTGTTTTATTAAAAACAACCAACCAACCAACCAACCAACCAAACCAACAACAACCCCCCAGAACTCTCTTGCATACTTTCATTAAAGTTATGTTACGAGTCACAAACTTTATGTGCTGGAAACATATTTCAAATCTCACAAGAAAATATTCTCCATCCAATCCAGCCCTTTTCCTTAACTTGGTCACTATCATAAATGAAAACAGCCAAGGAAAGGCTGAACCTAGTGTACCAGTCAGCTGGTGATCTGACTGGCATACAGGGCCCTCATTCCTGGTGTCGCTTGACGCCTTTGTCCAGGTTCCTGCACAGCTGGCCATCACATGTAACACACAGACATCGGCTCTGACAGCAGAGCAGAAGCACCAGCCAAAACAGGAATCACCCAGACCACTGTTATAGGGGAAACTCTGCAAAGTTTGACACTTGGGCAGAGTTGTAGAAGAGTGATGGCTGGTCCTTCCCCTTCCCAGCTTCTTGTCATTTCTACCTGCAGGTAACACCAGGCTCATCCTGGTACCACTGCTCAGTGGTTAATGGTAACAATCCCTGCAGGGCCCAGAGGTCTGCACCTCCAGCTGGGTAAGATGCTGGAGGACTCCTGGGCTCATTAGACTCTGTGAAGGCAGTGGGGTGGAAGAAATTCCCAGAATTCCCTCAGTGGATAAGCAATAGGGAGCGTGACCTTACTCTCTGTGGCTGTAGCATTGTGCTACAAATGATTGTCTCCTTGGCTCTGTCCTGTGCAATATTACTGAGGGATTCAACACAGCCATGGCTTTAGCATGGTACCAATGTAGCAGGAGAGATGGATATAAATTTTTCCCTTCCAGCCACAGGAACTGTCCAGCATGACACAATCCATGTCACATAACCAAATGACCTCTGTATCCTCTGCTGGGAGGGACACACAAGGATCATTGAGGTCCAGCTCCTGGCCCTGCACAGGACAGTCCCAAGAGTCACACCATGTGCCTGAGAGTGTTGTTCAAATCTTGAACTCTGTCAGGCTGGTGCTGTGGCCACTTTCCTGGGGAGCCTGTTCCAGTGCCCAACCACCCCCTGAGTGAAGAACTTTTCCCCAATATCCAACCTAAACCTCCCCTGACACAGCTTCAGGCCATTCCCTCTGGTCCTGTCACTGGTTACCATAGAGAAGAGATCAGTGCCTGCCCCTCTGTTTCCCCTCATGAGGAAGCTGCAGACTGCAATGGGGTCTTCCCTCAGTCTCCTCTTCTCCAGGCTGAACAGACCAAGGGACCTCAGCCTCTCCTTGTAAGGCTTCTTCCCTAGGTCCTTCACCTAGTGGCTTCTTCACAGCCCTCTTACAAATGCTTTCTAATAGTTTTATATTTTTCCTCTATTGTAGTATGAAAGACACCAAAGTTCATCAGAGCTCTCACATCTGTGATGTGGTTTGAACCCCTAACCTATCATAGCAGCATCTGATTCTCATCTTATTGACTCAAATAAATGCTCAGCCTAACTGTAAAATCTACAAAGATCAAGGAGATTTAGACGCTGTTTATGCAAAAAACAGTGCAGAGAAAAGCACTGTTCTTTTTCATCTTGTCTTTTATAATCCTTAAATCTAATCAGATTACAATGCAGATTTAGCCCTTTTCAGTTGTTTGTTTTTAATGTAAAAATTTGTAGTTACTCTGTACAGTGCAAAGCAGTACCTGAAATTGGAAATTTATTTTGTTTTCATGCTTCTTAAAAGCTAAATTTGGGAAGTAAACAAGGTCCTTAAAATTCTGGCCTGCATTACCTTGTGTGGATATTTTTGTAAGGAATTTATCACAGGAGGAATGTGATAAATTCATCCATGATACCAAATGGATGATACCACAGAAGAAAAAGCATTAAAACCACATACAGTATAAAAAGAACATTTCAAACCTTCTCTGTCTGCAGGTTTTCCTAACAGAAAATGCATTTCCTATGTCTTGCATCCATATAGACCAGCTGAGATATCCTGGACTGGCAAACACTCTACCTCCTTCTGGAAACAACAGCAAAATGCACCATTGATGGGCAGCTGGCTTCCTTTTTACTTCTGTCCCTCAAAAATTCAGTCCTGACCCTTGGCTGAGCACTCCACAACGCCACCAACAGAGTCCTCATGAAACCATGAACTCTAAGAAGGACAGTGAAAAAGGATTGGTAAATGTAAAGGTGTGTAGAGGTGTAGATTGGTAAATGTAGAGGATGTTCATGGGTCTTCCCCATGAACTTTGGGGAGATTTTTCTGAGTGAGAGAAAGCATCTGTGTGCTGTGTCTGGGCAGTGAAAATCTGTAATTTTGATAGAAAGACTGCAATAAAATTCCATGTGTTTTAGAGGAACAATATTGGTGAGAGAGTAAAGGAGGGGATAATTGGTATATATGGAACATAAGTAAATAATAATCCTAAAATCTCTCACATGCAGGAAAGCTTTCAGTTTTTTTCTCACATCTGATGAACCACTGCTTTACCACAGATTAATTTTTTCTAACTGCATTTTCTTTCCCCCACCATTCCTTGACTATATAAAAGTAAGAATAAAGGTCAAGGTATTAATGAGACAACATGTATGTCAAGGAGGGTCAGAAATCCTGAAAACGCTACAAAACTCGAAGTCTGAGTGGATCAAAACCAGTATACCTGCAACCTCTTCCTTTATTTTATGCAAATAAATTCAGATCAATGCAAATCAATGAATTTTTAATATGTGGGTCTTTGCTCAGTAGTGTAACAGATGTGTAAATCATGGAGTGCAGAAGCTCAAGCTCTCACAAGCTACTACCAGAGTGTTGAAAGAATCTAAAATGGTTTTGCTTTTTAAAGAACAGTTCAATAATAAGAAACTTTCAGGTAAGTGGAAAATGTTCTCTCAGTGGAGACTTTTCTTCTGCTCATCTCCATATCTCTGCTTTTCCCCTTATGCCTTTGCTGCTTCAAATCCCTCTTTAATATATATTTTTCCATCTCACTTTCTAGAGATTATCCACTATAAATTGAATATCTACCATGCACCCTATATTCTGACACCTTGTTGAACAGCCTCTTGCTGCTCTACAGGAAATGTGTGTGCTTGTATTATATCACCTAATATAAACCAAGCCTCTCTCCTGGGGAACAGTGTGTTTTTGACACACAGTCAACACTCAAAAAATAATACACTTTTCCCTTCCATCTTTTAAGGTTTGCCAGTAGCAATTTACAGACAAGTCCCTCAAGAAACCTTAAAGTGCCATAACAAATAAAAATCCCTTTTAAACAATGCATTTGAACAACACATTGCTTCACATGTCTTTAAGATAACAAACAATATATTTCTGGAGGGTATGGATTGTAATCCATATAGATATAAAAACCAGGACAGTTTCAGCTTATGGTATTCTTGGCAAAGAAAGCTGTTTATTTTCACAAATTGTTGCAGGCGCATTTCCATATTTCACAGGGGAGGAAAAGGACAGATCTACCATTGCAGAGGAGCTTTCAGAAGAGGAAATTAATCTTTTAAATGTGTTACTACTAGAGTTGGATAAGCAATTTCTTTATTGAGAAAATATTTTCCTTATGTTTTATGCCTCAAACTCTCTTAGAAATTATGTGATTTCCTTTAATGTATTAATGTGTAAATGTCCAAATGAATTGCCATCCAGGGTTATTCATTATTTGTGGTATATTCCTTGGTCATTTTGCTTCAAGAAGCTCACCTAAAAGCCAATATCTTTTAGCATTTAGAATGTATTTTTTGGTTATAGATATGGGAAAAGAAGAAAAAAAATCATGTGAGAGTGTCAAGGAAAGAACACTTTTTGATTTTTCTTTGTGAAAAGTGGGATGATGGCATTTTCTTTTTCCTTAAACCAGGTTGTTTCAAGGAATGATGTTAGAGCACAGATGCATAAACAAGACCAACCTCAGGCAGAGTTAAGGAGGAGTGGAAAAAGAGGACCAGCTTCGACTTCCAGAGGGGAGAAAAAACAGAGATGGGGATTGATATACTGGTGAAAGAAATCTCACCACACCCTATAATGTGGAACCACTGCATTCATTAAAATTCCTGTTCCTCCCTCTGGAATTCAATACCAAACAATAGCCTTGATTGTCTGGCCACTTGATCACAGACTTTTGTTTGAGAAAGGAGAAGGTAGGATCTGCTTTGTATAGCGCTTTCCTGTAACTTATGTAAAAAATTTTAAATTTCCAGACAGCCCTTAAGAAAGCAGGTCAAATTCACTTGTCTTCTGCTTACCATTATTCATGAAACAGAGTTGTTTTCTATTTTCTTCAGAAGATTAACGTCTCTGGTCTTCAGAGAATGTAGCCTTCTTTTTGCTCTTAGGCTATATATATTCTAAAGAAAGGACATTAAGAGTGTGATAATGATGATGTGAGCAAAAATGCCCTGATTTAATATTAATAAATTAATATTTTAAATGGCACTCAGACAACTTCTAAAACAGCAATTAACAATGTAAAAATTAATCCTCAAATGCATTTTCCACCTAAGTGATTACATTTTTTTTCTAGTGTTACAATTCAGAAAGCTTGATGACAGTTGCTAATAAATAAGGACCAAAAAATTATTACAAATAATAATTTTTTTTAATCTATTTTGATATAGACTGAATAATTCCTTGAACAACATCTCTGAGGCCTGCAAATTTCAAGGCGCTGCTTTGTATGTCTTTCACACCACGTATCACACCATATATCTTAAATAGTGTGTGCTATGTACATGAGCAGCAAGTCCCAGTTCTTTCTATACCACCTAAATGCTCCTGAGCTTCTCCCCATCCTGCTTTCTCCCAGTTATTGTGTATGCTGATGCTGCCTACCCACTAAGTTTAGTTGGCTTCAATAATTGTCTTATTTTTCTCTCAGAATATCCAACACATATTTTCCTAGATATACAAATCTAGCAAAAAGCTAGAGGTAAACATACCAGCAATTTTGACATGAAAACCAAGGATTGTTTTCTTCTGGCTAACATATTTCCTTGTTACTCAGTCAGTGCTCTTTGAGTACACAGAAGACACATCAGTTGTTATTCACACGAAGCACCTCCTTGCCATCAAGGGATTTCAGTCAATTTTACATTTCTTTCAGTCAATCAACAAAAAAAATGCATGAAAATGCTCAGATGACTACTGTGGATTAGCACCCCTAGTTCCTAAAGCTTATACAATGCATTCAAAGTAGTAAATCTAAAAATACCTGCCTTCTATCTCCATATCAGGTAACTGTCCTTTGCCATTAGGTTCCAGAAGGCTGTTTTTGGGAGGGTCATGAAAGGGCCAGATTTGATGCAGATCTGGATTTATTGGAGGGTGTGAATGGAGCAGAAGACCCCCTGCATCTCAAAAATAACATTGAAAAATGTATTAATGCATCAATATCAAGTGAAGCAATGAAAAATATATTATAGTCCCCTTGGAGCACACTCACTATGATGGAAAACAGGAATGGATAGTGTAATATACCAAAGTTTTGTAGCAGGATATAAAGAATTTGCATTCTCATCTGAGAAGAATCCGAGAAAAAAGTATAGGAAAGGGGAAAAACTTTGTGCAGTTTGTGCACTCTTTCTTTCAAAATGCAGTTCCGTGCTAAGAATTCCAGCTATCATTTTATTTAATGACTGTATGTATAAAATTTATCATATTCACATATTCAACAAAGAATCGGACTGGAAAACCCCCAGTAAGTTAAAGACAGCGATAATTGAAATAAAGGTAATTCCAAAGGTTGGGAAGCAGCCAGACCTCCCTGAAAAAAAAGACAAACTTAAAAAAAACCAGACCACTCCAGAAAAGCCTTTCATGCCCGCTGACTAATTGAAAGGTTTTTCTCTGAGTCAGATGCATCCACTTGCAAACTTAGAGTCAGGCTACCCAACAGCTACTGAAAGACACACAGAGCAGAAAAGGGAATGCTCAGTTTGGGGGCCACCAACCAGGTGCAGCTGTGAGGTTTAAATGTCCTCAGGTGTCTCCTCTGTAGGTCCAGCAGCCAGAGGTCAGTTCCTGCCACCCTTACATCCTGCACGTCCATTCAAAGAAAAAGTGATCCAACCCAGCCTTGGGAAGCCTGAGCCATTTGGACACTTTGCTTTCCAGTGGGAAGAAACGGATGCTGTTTCCTTTTGAGAATCAGATAATCTAAGATAATAGGATTTGGAGTAGTTCAACTAGAAGAAATTTGAACTAAACAGTACCAGTCATCACTTATGCTGTATGTTCTGAAGAGCTTTTTTTCTGGCAATTTAACTTGTTGAATCTGGTGGAAAAAGCAAATGCTTTTCACTTCTTATTTTACAAGCCTAAAACAAATGAAGATTATGTTAAGGCCATCTGTTTATTTCAGAGGAAACTTAATGATGCAAGTAAAATTTAAATAAAAATATATTTCCTAGGTACCAATACCAAAAATAATAAATTAATTTTGTATTCCTGGTCTCATAAAAATATTGCATATATGTGAAAAATTTTCACAGGAGATCATCTTGACAAAGTAAGTAATTCATTGATATCTTAAAGAAAACCATGTTTGAGCAGCCCATTAGTTTCTTAATTCTTCTATTACAGATGAGGAAGATGGAGAATTTTGCATAGACAGTAACACATCTATCTTGCTACCAAATAGCAAGAGACAATAATTTTCACTATATAGAAAACAGGGCTGTGTGTTTCTCACAAAATCATAACAGTACTGAATTAAGCCTGTCTTGGAAATTCTTAGTTAAGAACCTGTCTCTACTTTTAAGTGGAAAGCAAACTCAGAGGTATATATAAACATCTACACCTGAGTTAATGATCTCTTGTCAATGCAGACAAGAGGTACTTGTAGAGCAAAATTCATCCTTTTGATCATTTCCTTTCAGCTGGAAATTCTGTCCTTAATAAACTGTCCTTCGAAGTACTGGTTTGTCTTTCTGTGGACAGCAGAGTGCTCATGGGATGCTAGCTGCAATGCAAATGCCACCTGAAAAAGTCCCTAATTCTTGATGTTTTGCCATGGCTTTTGTTTGTTTGTCTGTACTTGGTTTTGTTTCATTTTGTTGTTTTTTTCCTCAGAGTTTTAATTCTTAGTATATCATCTGCCCTTCTGAAGATATTTACCAATAGCAGTTAGGAACATAGGACCCAAGACAAAAGCCAGCACACACAGTATGCTGTTAGTCAGCCAGCAATATTTTCATCCATTTCTTAGCTTCATTTCAAGTTTCTGCCTTGTCACTGGGCCTTTTGTCACATCATTCTCTCATGAAGAACAAGTAGAATAGCATCACCTTCTGGTGGCTGTGAGCATCTTGTAAGGAACTACACGTCATTCCATAAATTCCTAGATCTGCCTGTGCCATTTTTTTTACATGTCACCATCTCTGTGATTCCTGGGTATCTCCTTTTTATCTTTTCTTATGATAATTTCTGATGTTTCTTTCTTTTATGCTACAGCACAATGGAAGGTCAAATTTAATTCTGTCTCCAAGAATTGGCCTTTTAGATCTTCTTGCTCTGGGTCTGTCTGCAAATCTTCGGAGAAGCCTCTTCATCCCATCAAGTCTTGTAACCCACACATGGACTGAATCACCACTGCCAGCTGTGGTGATTCTGTGTATCTCTAGTCCTCCAACTCAATGCCCCTTTCCCTTCCCTTCCCTTCCCTTCCCTTCCCTTCCCTTCCCTTCCCTTCCCTTCCCTTCCCTTCCCTTCCCTTCCCTCTCCTTTCAGACCTCCATGGTTCCAATAGATTGAAAAAAATTTCTTGAGTATTCCAGAAAGAGTTGAAAATTACAAATGAAAAACAACCTAAAATGCAGTGGGCTTACATTATTGTTTTAGGCCAGTCTTGTGAATTTTTAATCAGCTTACTCACAGTTTTTGAATACTTACAGATGGGAATACCTTCTGTTTCAGGGAAAAGCATTGGACCTCCATAGTCAAGCTTGATGGCATAGTCAACATGAGTAAGCAACACAAAATGTCTATATCCTCCAATTTATGGGTAAAAAAACCAGAAGAGATTTAACTACTTTCTACAGAAAATAATAGCAATAAATGGAAGAATCCATAAAAATGCAAGACATGTATAAAAGAGAAGAGATGAGTTTGTTTTTTGCCTTTTGTCCACCCTATGACTTTTCAGGATTGTTACTTATATAGCTTTAATGTAACATCAATGTAATGTTTTGCATATTAAATAAATGAAACACTGCTCTACATTTCTCTAGATTCAGAGTCGGAATTCAGCTGGCATACATGACTGTGTATTTTGTCATTAAGTTTAATCAAAAAATGCTGCCCCATTTTCAAGAACTCTAAACGCATTTCTGTTTAGGTGAAAACCTACTATATATTTATGTAGTGATTTGCTAAGCTGAAATAAAGCAGGCCCATTACTTGTATGATAAAAAGAAGATTGAAGTAACAAGTTCTTTAAGGTCAAATCCACTTGCCATTATCTGAATATCTTTAGCATTAAATTGTGTAGTTCTAACAGAAGCAATGTTTTAATGCACTCATCTGAGAATGATATTTCAAGATGAAAACAAGAGAGACTGACAGGCTAATTACTTCATTAGAATGACTTTGCAAACAAAATTCATGTATTTTTTTCTAATTTCTGAACTGCTTAACTCTTTCCCTGTAAATCTCTATCAGATTTTGTGGGTATCCCAGCATGAAATATATTTCAGTTTATAGCTGCTCCAGGATAGCAGAGCATGTTTTATTTGACATAAGATTCTATAGCATTTCCTAGTTTATATTGTCCAGGTAGGTCAAAGTTGTGGAGATGAACTGTGATGATCCAAAATGGAAGTTTTAAACACATAGCTACGTTACCATCCCTTAGCACTTCCTCACATCATTCCGTGGTTCTTCTGTGTGAAGAATATGAAATTGTTCAAATCCAGACATGGCATACACTTCTCAGCAAGTGCAATATCTCAGAGTTTTCTGAGAAATATCCAAATACCCTGCAGTCCTAGAAAAGCACTGCTTTGTGCAGAAACAATAGCTTGTGAAATGTGATTAAATGTGATAATGCCTTATGGCAGACATTACATGCTTTTGCTATAATCTCCCACAAACAAAGAAAATAATCTCTGTCACAGATGTCCATCCAAAAGCTTGTCTATTACTTTTATTTTTTTATGTAGTCTTTTATGTCCCAAAACCATATTTTTTAGGTAGAGTCTCTACATTTTGAATCAATATTTTTTATGTCCCTGGGGCCCTGCTTTGCTCCTTTATTGCCACTTTGCTTTGCAGATATTAACCTCCCACACATAGATTAAAACAACCAGGGACATATTTACCATTCAATGTCTAATGTAAAACCTTGTGTGTCAAACTGGGACACAACAGTAAAAATAAACATTTTACATATGCTTGAAGTAAATAAATGTGTCCCTTGTCACAACTTACAATGTTTTTATCATTCTTGTAAACACTCACAAGAGCAAGTACGAACAGATTATGACAGGGCTGTGATATAGTAATTACTGCTCTATAAACCCAGTAGACATTAATTTTGTAGGAAAATAGTGGGAAAAGAGTTTCTTAAGCAGAAATTCTTCACCTGCACCATTTGAGTTACATCAAGAAGCTGGAAATGAACAAGTTTCTAGTTGCAAGCAGCCCTGAGGTAGGGAAGGCTTGGAGTGTGGCACAAGCTCTTCCCCTAAAAGGGCTGACAAAAGAGTAGTGATGAGAGGGAATTATGTCAAGGCTACGTCAATCTCCCTACCACATCTAAAAACATGAAGAAATGTGACTGAGCCCATTAAAGACCACCAAGAAAGCAGAACTGTTGGGAGGGAACATGCTCAGATAACTCTACCAAACCAAATTTTTCACAAAAAACTGCTACTTCAAATCCCTATGGGAACAGAAGCACATCATAAAAATGCCTAGAAAATAATTTAAGGCAGCCCATATTAAGGACTACAACTCTGCTTCCCAAAATGAGCATTAGACTTTGTTCTCACACTGGGAGGATAAGGGTGCTGAGATGAACACAGAAAGTTCCAAATAGCAGATCTGCTCATTTCTGGCCTTGGAACACATTGTGAACAATCATGCTCGTTGCCTTCTTTTTCTCTTGGGAATGCTCACAAAACCTTTCTGGTGCTGAAACTTGAGCAATACCACTGCAAGATTACACATAAATCTTAATCCATCTAATAATATTGGATTGAGTTTTCTCCTTTGATCTTTCTCCAATGTTATGCTCTCCCAGGAGGAGTTTGCAAAGGCTTTGTTCTTTCTCAGAAACTAAGCATCCTTTGCATATCTAAACTATCCCATTTATTTCTTCTGGGGAGATTGTGCTGAGTTGATTATACAGATAAATAATTAAATAGACTTAAGTGAAAAGCTCAAATAACTTGAGGAGAAATGTCACCTATGGGCGAGCCGACTGTGATAGATTTTTAGTTTCTGGTGAATAAAAAGAGTGATGTAAAAGAAATATGTTCTCCTCTCAAGGGCAACAGGGGAGTCTTTCTTTCTGTCCAATTGCAGTAGAAAATTACTGTCTTCCTGCTATAATACTGATTACTCTGAAAATAAAGATGGAATAGAAAGAAAAAATGCATTCAGCTCATAGTACTAATGAACTTTTCCATTTGTCCTACCCAGAGAAATAGGAGTGCATATTATACTGCCAGAATTTTTTTTAAATGTCTGCAACAAAAATGGTCAGTGATTATAAAGAATACACAAGAAGAAAACTAAATATTGATAAAAAAGCACAATACAGATTTCTGTAAGATTGAGGAACGCAATTCACATGTAATGCAACTTTTCTGTGATCGTTTAGATTTGCTTTCAATCTGAAACTGCCGACTCCAAAACCTGAGTTTAAGATTTAGGCAGTTACCTTGGAAGATAGAGGCTCCACCTCAGCCTGAGGGGTATCAAACACAGAGGTCTACCCAGCAGCCAGGCCTCCCCAGACATTGAGTTACTGCCTTGGTGGAAGGAGTCTGTGTGGATGGAAGAAGGGAACAAGGTCCTGCCAAAAGTAGGCAACCTGCCAGGTCAGGACTGATGGATCAGGAGGACAGCAAGCACAGAGGGTTGGGCTGCAGCAGCCCTGTGGTGAGGAAGCTCAGCTAGGAGTGAGGAGACTGGGGCTCTTCCTGCAGCATTGCTGTTTTATCTCTGAGGGTCTTGCTTGGGCCTTCATTTCACTGACAAAGAAACAAAATAATATATCTTTCTTGTCAGAATGGATTGCTTCCTCAATGGAATGACACCACTTGTTGACAAACAGAAGCCAGGTGGTATATTATATGAGGTTTTACTGTGTGCACTATCTCATGAAATTTTTTTATAGAATCATACTGCCACTGACAGTAATATTGACAAGCATGATGAAAAGCAGGTGCTTGGTGGAAACAAGGCATAATGAATAATGATAAATATCTATCCTGAAGGCAGATGGTACATGTCAAGTGCTATGTGGGTCACCTTTCTGCTTGGACTTACTTAATATCTCATTGAATATATTGAGGAATGACATAAATAACATGGCAGACAAATCTGCAGATGATAGCACACATGGTTTTTTAATGAGAAATAAGAATCTACAGTTCTGCGAAGGTCATGGAATGGTGAAATTCTTTGTGAGAACAATGCAGGTGAAGTAGGAAAATATAAATGGATATTCATGGTGGGGAGGGAAACCTAAAAAGTCAGTAATGCACAGAGAGATATAAATTCCCAGTTCAGATTTCCTCCAGTGAAATGTGTGGTGCCTATTCTCTTTCACTAAGCTTCACCACATTTCAACTTCAAAATTATTCCTCCTTCCATTTACCTCTGCCAAATTTTTTGCTGAAGTCATACTATCCTGCTTTCATGTCTATTCTTGCTTCTTTCCCTCTTGGTTTCTTTTCTACCTAAATGCTTCACATTTCTAATGCCAAAGCTTTCATATGGGCAAAGAAATTATTTCCACACACCAATTCAGTGGCCAGCATCCTCTATAATGCAGAACTGTGCAATGCTTCCTCTTCCCACTATCTCCTTTGTTTTATTTGTTAGGCTCTGTTAGTCTGAAATGGAGGGAGAATAAAAGCATCTGGACAGAAAGAGCTCCCTCTCTCCAGGGGAAGGTATTAAATCATCAAAGGGCCCTAACTGCAGCTCAGAGGTTTTAGATGAGGCAGACCCATCTCTTCCTTTGGCATCTCTGACATGTTCAGTGTCTTGATTGCTTATGTAAGATTGAAGGCATCTGCTCCTCTCATTCTCTTGTCCTTGCATAATGATGCTGTATCTGCAATCACGCAGGCTATTTCTTTCATTCAGGTGGTCACTTTTCAAAGTGATTACCAGTGATAAATGGGGATTTTTCATTTAGTGTTACAAAGTACTGAGAGCTTACACCTTCTTTGCTTAATCCTAGAAAAACAAGGGCTAGATCTGGTTTTGGCTTTGTTCCAAATGTTATTCATCAGGAAAAGCTGTTTTTATGACAGCAGTCATAAGATAAAATCAAGTGATTCCACAAAATAAACATGAAATAAAAATACATTATGTTAAATAGCCTGAGCTGTGATAAGTTAAATTCCTCACAATGTGTACATTACCTTATGATTTGCTTTTCTTTCACAAGCATACATGTGGATCTGTGATGAGTGACAAATATACATTTTAGATTTGATAATTGTCTCCGTTTGTAGGCAAATTTCTGATATTTTCTGACCTATAATTTGCTCCTATTTTAAATTATTTCATATTTGCTGTCTAAAGTCTTTTACAGATTGGAGGTACTATATTCTGATACACAAAAATGAAAGTCATAGGAGTGCCATTCTTTTCAAATCTGTATCACAATAGATATTTCAGCAGGTTGTTTCATATTTAAAGGGCTGCACTGAAGATATGATAACAGGAAGGGCAGTAGGAACATAGAAAAATTTCTAAACCATAACAGCAGGAATCCAGTTAATGCTTATGAAATTGATGAGATAATTATCACCATCCAGTACAATTTCCCATTAGGGAATAATTCTGTAGCAGGTGTGGTGCCAGGGCTGTGAAGTTACCTGCATAGATCAGGAGTGGCAAAAGTGCAGAGGTGGCACTTTTATGGAGTTAGGAGAGGGTGGGTGTAGAACAGTGCACTGCACTACAAGAATTTTACTCATCACTTACTAAAACCAGATCTGAGCAGTGTCATTCTGCTCACTGCCACGGGAGAGCAGAATTAGGGAAAGCAAGATCAAAACTTCAAAGTAAATAGTCATGGCTTATTTTTATTGTAAATAATTTTGCATGAAGAATTACTTTGACACATTTTTACAGAGGCCAAAAAGAACTATGAAACTACCAAATCTATCATTTCAGCTGTCATAGGACACTATTCTTATGCCAGTTATCCCATCCTGAGTCCAACAAAAAAAGCATGTTTTGCTAGGAAGACCAATATGTTATTTGCCCTGTAGAAATAGCAGGGCAGTGTGAAATGCCACCAGAAAAAACAGGCAGTATCCTCAGATGTTCACAAGCACTCAACATTCAATTTAGAACAGGAAGGCATAGGTAATATTTTCTGATCTAATGCAAGAAAAACCCTCTCCTTCCTGGCCCTAAATCTGGCCATCAGCACAGCAGTAAATTTATCAGGCTGTCCAGCCAAGAGCCATGAAAGAAATTTTGCTCTGCCTCATAGCACTGGTAAGTACCCTTCCAATGTCCTCCTTCTGGCTCCTGCCAGTCCTTAGCACTTTGAAGGACCACAGGAATTAATGGATTTGGCCCATACAGTGTATTTAAAAGCAATCCTTTTTGATGCTGGCAGTGGAAATGACTGAATCCCTGGAGCATTCACTGCCTCAGTTCAGTGATGACAGTGTTCTGGGTGATGCAAGGCAAGGGCACAGCTTCCTCTCTTCCTTGGCCTGTGAAGGACAAGCAGAGCTCATTTGCCAAGTTGGAATGGTGTTTTGAATATGCATGCAGAAAAAATATTCTGAGTCTGTTTGCTTTCTTTAATAGCAAACTGCCCACTCCCAAAATTTTATTTTCATTTTCCTCACACTGTGGTTGTCATAATGTTGAAATACTTAAGAATATCTTTAAATAGAACTTCAAAGAAATAAGAGAGATATGTTAGAGGTCAGTGATTGAGTAGTTTTGTACCTTGAGAAAAATAGGAAATGTGGCAGTAATAATTATGATCAAATCCAAATTGATGATGTGGACGGTTAACTTTACAACAAGCAATATGGAATGCCAGGACTTTGTGCCTGGATCAAAAGTCAGAGAACTCAAAGAAATCAAAAACAGTCAAGGAAGAGATATGAGGCTCTGTAAAGGGTTTGGAACTGGCTTTTTCCCAAGTCTGACTCAGTTCAAAGGCCTGCCTTGTTCTTGTTCTTGTTCTTGTTCTTGTTCTTGTTCTTGTTCTTGTTCTTGTTCTTTTCTTCTTCCTCTTCCTCTTTATCTTCCTCTTCCTTTTCTTGCTCTTCTTTTGTGATTTCCATGCCTCTCTCAGAAGATCATGTAAGTAATGTCTGATGTGAATTATCCAGTCTGCACCCAGGATGATGCAAATCTGAAAGAATTCCCAGCACATTTCTGTCCAAGTACAATGTAAGAAGATCAATCTGTGTTGGAATTCTAGTTCAGCTGATGTCATTTAGGAGAGACTCACATTTTTCAAGTCCTTCCTCATCTGACAATTGTGTAGTATCACCCTAATGCTGTGAACTTCACCTTATTCATTGAGAATATTGTTTAATGTCTAATTCATTTGTGGTACAGTTGTGCCCCGAACACATTTCAGCATTTTTGGCATAGGAATTTGAGGGTTGAATGAAGTCCTCAACATCTCACTCCTTTTCTTTGGATATGACTATTTTCTGTCATCTCTCCTGCAGCTCCACTTCATATTTTCAATTTCATTTGTATGGAATTTATCCCCAGTAGTATGCCATTCTCTTCTCCAAAATGTACCACTTCTAGAGTTTGCACAAGCCCTTTTCAGCTGTGATCTAGCACCATATTAATGAAGAAAAAAAAAAAAGGTGCAAGAACAAGCCAAATTTTCCAGAGATGAACATGACCACTGGTAAAGCAACACTGTCTTGTATCATGCAGTCTTGTTCTCCTTTTTCTCATTCTTCTTAGTACCCCATGCAACCTTTTGATATGTATTATTCCCTTTCATTTGACCCTTCAATTCCAGCCTCTTTTCAATCGTTTTGCCTTAAGCTCCCTGGGTTTTGGCAGGAGATCTGTGCATTAGGTCAGGCTTGGCAATTACCACAAATTCAGCAATCTGAGTTTTCTTGAGGGAAGAAGATCATTGCTCATCTGTATTTTACTGTTTCTATCCTTAGTATTTGAAAACTAATGATATGATTAGCATTCAATTCCCACATGGGCATAGACAGTGTGATTTCACATGACCCATCAAATATAGAAGAGTGTTAAATGTTACTTTGAACTTTTTCCATAATATTGATTTTCCAGCATCCTTCAGCACCTGCCTCCATTATCTAACCATTCTTAGGCTTGCCAGAATTTCTTAATATTGAAACTATCTTTTTTTCTCATACAAAGTAAGCCAATTATGTCTTTTTCTACTATATTTGACAAGAAAGGAAGGTGAGGTATGTCTATCTGTATTCACAGTGCACTTACAAAGGCCTTCTTTTCCTACTGCTCTCTTTTTATCTATTCTCCTGCTCTATGCTACAAAGATTTCTCCTTCCTCTTTCTCTCCATGAATGTTGATAAAACAAAACATTCAAAGCCAGCATGTCATTCTCTGAACAATTTCTTGAATCCCAACTTTCTAATCCCCAATTTTTAAACTACTAGGCAAGAAGAGTTCACTGTGAAAAGCAACAGGAAACCAAGAGGATATTTAGGATCTAAGTAAAAAAGTTGGGATCATTTTGAAGTGTAAACCTTCCTGTTTCTAAAATAGCTTTTCTAGCAAGATGAAAATTGAAACAGTCTTATATTTGATAAAATTAAATCTTAGCAATGCAGGATCTTGCTAGGAATTTTCCACAAGAATCACTGAACTCTTTAATATATATATTCAATTTGTGGAATGCCTCACATGATATTTCCTACTGAATGATTTTTACATCATGAGGCAATAACATTTATCTCTAAAGTCTTGTGTGACTTTAGTAGTAGAAGGAGGTGCCAGAGTGATATTTGGAAAATTAAATTCAGTTTATCTATAATGGAACAGCAAAGATAACTTATAGATACTGTCCCATCACCATGACTCAGCCCTGATCTGTGGAACAGACAAGCTCTGCTAGTTTTCTTGGCCCATACAGTGCTGTCCTCACTGCAATTTGAAAGAAAAGGAAAATCCAGCATGTTACTCTTCCAAGGAATAAGTCAGAACTGAGAGCTACCAAGCTCATTACATGCACAAGAGAACAAATTGTAAAATAAGAAGAGTGTTTTTTCCTCCTGGTGAAGTGGTTAAGGCAGATGGACTGCATGTGCAAAGATGCACCTCAGAGAAGTGATTTCAATTATTTGGTTCTTTCCTGTTATCCTGACCAGTAATGTAGCTGGTGGCACTCTATGTACTGGACTCCTAGACTGCAAATAAAATTCATGGTGGTTTATGGTGTGAACATTATTTTCAGCATTTTTTGGGACCTTGGCTTTTTTCTTCTTCCTTTTTTTTTTCTTCCTTCTGGAAACAGTAGAGTAGGAAGCTCACATAACTCACAGATCTTGGCTGCAGCTGCATTCAGGATTCTTCTCATTCTGGAAACATCAAACAAATCTTATCAACCTCCATTTCTCCTCATCACAAAATACTTTACTGTTTCACTCATCTGCACTTTGTCCTCCCCAAAGAAACTGTGATTGATGTTTTCTATCAGTTTATGCTAAACTACCTCCTAGGGTAATTTATTTTCTTAATAAAAGTTAAGAGCTGGTGGTTTGCTACTGCCTCCTTTGTGCTGCTAATCATCTTGATGAGTAGGCAGTCAAAACAAGTCTTTCCAAAAATATGTAGAAAGCAGATACAGAGACCTGCAGATAGGGTGTTGGTAGACAATTTTTCTTTTTATTATGCTTATGATGATTCAAGAGAACTGCATTGAACTAAGAAGGACATAAAGGCTTTGAATGAACTTCATGGTTCACCCAATTTGTGAACTTCTGTCCTCCTAGAAAATATTCAGTATCCTTGCTTAAATGCCTCTTAACAGAGTTGACTCACTTGAAAAAAAAATGGAAGAAAAAGGTAGTAGGTTGAATTTATAGAGGACAACTAATGTTCAGTGTAACATCAATTTAGCTGACTGATATTTGAGAAATACAAACATCTCTGGAATTGTGTTTCTAACAATGAGCTCAGTTTTCTCAGTGATTGATGAGGTGGACCTACTAAAAAATAAATTAAATAATGGAAATTAAATGCTTGATGGAAAATTGGTGAAATTTGCTGATCAAGAAACTTTAGATTATTAAATAACTATGATGGCTTCCCCATTGGAGACATCTTAAAGTGGGAGAAATTAAAAATAAAAATAAAAATAAAAATAAAATAAAAATAAAAATAAAAATCTAGATAAGCAATGGACTTCAGGAAATTCCAGGATGTTTTTAATTATAGTTTTTACTTTTCCCCCAGAATTTGTCATAATGAGCTCATGAAACACTTCTATCCAAATTACAAATGGCCATAGGACCTGGAATTGCCAGGGAATGGGTGATCAAAAATCAAATAGCAAGAAAAACAAGGACACTTAAGTCCATATAGCCACCTATAACTTTTCTTAATTAGTTCTGTAAATCCTGCTTGTACCAGAATAACTATTTCAGAACTGTTTACTGGCAATGCAGATACAAGAAGTGGAATGGGAAATGCTGGTTTTACTTTCAGGAAAGAGTTATATGAAGTGTCATATAAAAGCACTTTTCATCACTTAATAATGAAGTTTAGATTTGTTGGAATCACTGTTCCTCGAATTGTGTATGTATAGATTATGATTAGTCATAAAACTGATATATTTTCAGTTTCATAAGACAAGATTTCCTTCCTCTGGCAGTGCACACTAGATGAGGATTTTGAAACAAGTCTGTCCTTGAGCAGGAGTTTAGAGGGTGAAAGGGTTATTTCCAGTTTAAATTTTTCAAAGATTCCATGAAACATTGATCAATTTTTCAATGGAAACTTGGATATGGATACAATTCATGTATTCATGTGTGTGTTTGTTTGGTTGATTTTTTTGGTTGTTTGTTTTAACACACATATGGTTACGTCCAGAGGTAATGAGCGGACACCACTCCTTATATTGTGTCAGAGTATGTTCTCAGTGCTGCCTTGGTGCTTCTGAGAAATGACTTTGAGATTTGCAGAGTGTGCAGATGGAACTCAGATAGTGATATATATTTTGTAGACTGTCTCCTCACTACAGGGAATAATAACTAGTTGCATGCACTTTGCACATTCCGGATTGTAAAGGTGGCTCAAGAGAAAAAAGCTTCTGGTACAAATTTTCAGCACGTAATCCATCCTGACTTTAAAATCAGCAATTCTTTCCTAAAGATTACACTATATTCTGTCAACAACATTCTTCCAGATATTTTCTGCCAGTCATTAAATGTACAATGTATAAGGTGTTTATACAAAAAAGGCAAAGCCCCCCATATTTTTAGTGTCTCCCTGATCATCTCATGCTAAAGTTACAAGAACTGAAAGGCATTATGAGAAATAAAACAACTTGCATGGGTCTGCCTGTACTGTATTTGCCAGGAATATATCAGAAGGATGTAAACAGTATTTTCTAACCATTTAAGGCTTACAAATTCTGTCTCATAAAAGCTTTGTAAATAATTAATTAAAAAATCTGCTGTTCTCTACAAGCATTGTAGAAATAAATGTGCTTCATTCTGAAAGCAAAACATTTTCTTATGCTTTAAACAGTAATTCTTTGAAACAGCACAATGCTGAACTGTATAAAATTGTTATTTAGAGACCAATAGGAAGGATATGCCCTGTAAAAAAGGGTTTACCCTTCAGTAAGCTAGTTTCCATATCTAAAATGTTAATGTGCAGTTGGGTACTTGTCTAAATTTAAGTCAGCAGTTTCTTCTATCTTGTTTACCTATCAAAATAAACTAGAAATGCAATCCACTGTCCATAGAATTTAATCTTTACCTCTTCATGCCCAGACTATGAGTGAAATTAAAACTCAGCATTGACATTTCTGTTAGTAGTTTTTAATTGCTTTAAAAAATTACATGTAGCTGTTCTGTTCATTTAAAAAAAAATATAGTGGAATTTTATATACTGGCTGTAGTGTTTCAGCTTGCTGTTTCAGTTATTCAGTTCCCCTAGACCAGACAGCTGTGATATTGTATCATTTCCTAACAGCTGACTGAAAGAGAACTCAAAGGAATTTAAAAACAACATAGATGAGCCGATGCATTTAGCTACAGATGTGTGTATAGAGCTTTTTCCCAACCTGCAATCATCTCCAAGTAATTTTATGAACACTGAATACTCGGTGGTTAGCCAATATTCTGCCATAGGGACTGTTGCAAAAAAAAAAAAAAAAGATCCTTCCGTAAATAAAGAAAAGGTCTTCAAAACTTCTTGGAACTAGAAGTGATTGGGCTTTTTTTCAAATTATGTTTTGGTTAAACATTACTTCTTTAGTGTGAGAAAGACTGGTTTATATATGGGTATGAGTAATCTATATCAAGTCAGAGCAGAGGATAAAGAGGATAAAGGTAATGAAATTCCAGATTGGCCCACGACTGAATAATAGATGGAACATAGAAGACAAAAGGATTCTTTCTTCCTTGGTGTGCCTTTGTCTCTTATTAATATGCAAGTTTAATCCCAAATAATCCCAAACTGGTAAATAATAGTACAGAGAGTGACAAAAGATATGAAACTGAGTTGATTCAAGCACCAGGACACCGCAGGAGGGGGGACATTCAACATGTGATGCAAGAACAGCCTCAAAAACAATGCATAGACTGGGAAAGCTAAGGACAGGTTGATTATACCACGCTCACTACAAGAATTCAGAGGCAGTAGTTAAAGCCAGCAGGTGACAGATTCAAATGAAGTTAGAAGATATATTTTTATATGGTGCATAGTTACCTTTGTTGTAGGACCTGTATTTAAATTTTTATGTGAGACCAAGAAGCAAAAAAAAAAGCAAAGACTGGAATACACCAAGAAATGCTACATGCATTATTCATGACAAATGCATAAATAAATTTCATATATGAAATCCCTCGTAGTGTCACCTGTGAACCATCAGCCCCTGGAGGAAGGGAGCTCAGATTAATTCCCATTTCACTAGTATCAGTATAACTGTATCCTGCCCCTTCCTGTGATCTTCCTTAGGCATCTGCCACTTGTCACTGCTGGAAAAAGAGGACCAGCCTTCATAGTCCTAACTAGACAGCTGATCTCATCCAGTACAGCTTTCCTTGTGCTCGTACTCCTGGAACATACAGTTGTGTTCTAAATGTGTTTGTGCATTCCAAACTGAAAAATTAAATTTTAATGCACAGGAAACAAGCTGATCCACGAACTGCAAATTGGTGCAGCCGGGGTTGCTATGAGATTGCATCCTTTCTCCTCTACCTCTGGGATGAATAGGAGGCAAAAGATGTTTTCAAGGGTTTAAATGCATACAAGTGCTGCACTCAGTAGGTGCAAAGCAATTTGACCTCTGGTCCTTCAAAGTAAATGAAAAGTGACATATCAGCCTGTGTAACCTGTAAGGACTCTTTCCATTACCCACACCAACCTGATGCAATGTCACAGTTTTGATACCTTAAATCTTCTGTTAAATTTGTTTGAAATGGTCCTATTACTGCATAAGTGATTAGTGAGGTAACAAATAAATATGCAAATGAAGATTAAACAAAAGGACAGAGATGTTAACTCTGTAAGCTTTATTACTTTTGTTTTTTTCAGAAATTGCTGTGAAGTGGAATTACCCCTTTCCAGTGAGATCCATAGCTTTATTATGTACTTTCTCTACTGATGTATTAGGAAGTACATTATGTTCAGTCCCTGAATTACTATGCTTTTTAGATGCTAAGAAGAGTTGTAGAAAACAGTTAGCTGCCTCATTTGTCATGTCTTTCTTCCATTACAACCTGTTTGCTGCTACCCATCCGTCATCCACATGAAAAAGAAACTCCTTATTAGTCTCTTAAATCTGCCCTGAAACACCAAAAATGAGACCTGCAAGGACAAAAAGAAATTTACTATTGTGTATAATCTGGGATGCCCGAGAGTCTGGAAACTCCAAGGTCTGAATTTTCTCTCCCAGTCATAAACCTCCCAAGGTAACAGAAGATCTGACAGTATCAGATGACAAAATAGTTGTCCCTGGAAGGCCCATAAGGAAGAGGAAACTGTATCAGAGAAAGGTAAGGCTGTTTCTGGCTTTATGAAGAAGACAGACCTTCCTGCCGAAAGCAAGGAGTCTGTAAGCTGTTTCAGAGGGTAAGCTGTTCTCTGAAACACTGCCATGTGAGTTCATTAATGTCTATCTGTCCCCTCCATATTAGGCTTCAAAACGTTTCTCATACTGGTACAGTGAAGCAGTTGTGAGTGAGGGATCTGTCAAACTGCAGCACAACAGAAACTTATCCCGTAGGAGTCAGACAATGAGAGTCTCCTCCTTCAGGGGATATCACTTAAAGTACATCTAAGTAAACCCCACTTACTGCAGAATCACAGAATATTCTGGGTTAGAAGGGGTCCTCAAGGATCATCCAAGTCCAATTCCTGGCTCTGAACAGGGCCATTCCTGTTGTGACAATAGTCACAACATGGTCCTGAGGGTATTGTCCAAATGCTTCTTGAACTCTTGAATCCTGTCTCTTGCTGTACATGGAACCACCAGCAGACACTTCATAGGGACACAGCATGAGCAGCAGCCCATTGTCTTACTCAAGAAATGTTAGAGGCATTTTTTCTTCCCCTCACTCCCCTTCCCTTTTTTTGTTTTTTTGGGTTTTTTTTTCCTTTAATATCCTTTTCATTTCCATTCAGCATTTAGCTGCCTGACAAGGCCCTGGTTCCAAGTGCTGAAAAAGATTCTGTCCTGTGTATCTGAAATACATTAGCTAAAGTGGAGATTTTAGTAAATTAAGGTGTACAAGAGACAGCCTTAACATCCCTCCTATGGACATCATGCCAGTACATATATACACACTCATGCATATGTCTATTCCCTTGGAAGATAACCTCAGCCTATGCTGTGACCACAACAGTAGAAAATAAAGCTGCTGTGCTTAAGCCATAACCCTGCAATTAATGCAGCAGGGAGCAGATTCAGCATCATCTGTCATCTGTGCAGAGTTAAAAGTGGAAGAACATTTGCTGTAACTAAAGTACTGGCTGAGCTCCTCTCATCAGACAACAGCAATTTCCTTTTAAATGTTCACAGGCAAGGCGATGTTATTTCCTCAGTTTTCATTCTTTTTAAATTTTTTTTTCCCAAAGGAAATAGCATTTAAGCTGTAGTTTAAATAAATATGAATATGGTGAAAAAATCTTTGTAGCATGTTATAGCACTCTTGTTTCTACAGAGCTATCACTACCAGCTGAAATATCTCACCTCAGAAAGTAAAATTGTTTCATGAGATAACATTTTCCCTTCAGCCCCATGAAGGCCCAGTGGGCATATTTCTGGATGCACTTGAAAGCAGCAGAACCAGCTGTGCACCTCCATATGTGAAAGGTCTGATCAGAGCAGCCTCATTTTAAAACCAACAGAACTGAAAGAAAGCTTGTTTTGCTACAACAGAGCGATTCACAGCTCCAGTACAGTTTAATGCCAAGTTTTTAAATGCTTTAATGAGTCAAGTCGGCTAGGAGTCAGAACATGATGTAGCTGTGTGGCTTTGCTGCAGAGCCTGACATCCCCAATCAGCCATAAATTAATTTTTACAAAGGGTAGAGGAAGATATTCAGAAAGGAGCAATGTGCCCTGATACTGTCAATCTTATCAGTGGGATAGTGCATTGACATTCTAGCCATTAGCTGTGAACCTGGTGTAATGATTACAAATTAAGTAATAGAATGAAATTAAGAAAAAATAAATTTTGGAACGAAGAGCTGAAAATGAGTGAGGTCTGCAAGACAGGAGCAATGTCAAAGACAACTGTGGGAAATCTGATTTCCAGGATGACATTGGACAAAGAGCTAGTGAGTATCCTGAGATATAAACCCTACTGTGGCGGGCATTTGGCCTCTAGATTTATGATTTGTAGACTATTGCTATAAGAGTGAGATTAGGACCTTTTAGATAACAGTTTTGTTTTTGTTTTTGTTTTTTTTTTCTGGAAAATTTCTGGTTGATATAAACGAGAACATTTTTTCCATAGAAATACAGCATTTTTTATGAATTATTGCCAGAGAATTGTTTCTCATGTTAAGGGCAGAATCACAGGTAAATACCTGAAATGGTCACCTTCTTAACACAGTACATGGGTCACCTTCTTAACATAGTACATGGGGCCACTCTGTCTTTGATGAAGCCAGACTTCTACATAGAAACAAATGAATGAGGCTAGAAAGAAAACCTGTGAAAGGAGGAGCCTGCACCTGTAGTCTCCCCACTTACAGGGCTGATCCTACTGGGACCAGAGGTCTCAGTGTCTGAGCCTTTTTTTGACTGAATTTTATGTTTTCTGTAAAGGTGAGGTGTTGAAACAAGACCCTTCTCACCATCCAAGAGAGACTGAGGTTAAGCACCTTGAAAACATTTTCAACGAAATGGAGATATATGGCTGTACTTCAGGACTTGAATTTAGGCAGCCCTGAACTATAGGGAGTTTGAACAGCATCCTGCCACATAAATACTGCATAGATCCTTAAAAAACACTGCAGTCTCGGGTGGTTTGAAACCAATTGTTTAGTTTTATGGACAGAAACAGTCATTAATTAATCACACTATTTATCCCTCACCAAATTAAGCTGGTCTGTTAATGGTGCAGAATCAATATAACCCATATAGCAAATTAACTCTATTTTGTGCATTAGTTTCTCACATTTTCCAAAAGCAGGGGAGCAGTAACTTGTTTACTTCTAAAGGAATTAGTAGAAACAGGCGTTTCTTATAAAATTGTAACTCAAACACACCCCCCAGTGAATGTGGGTGTGCTTATGAAATACTAAAAATATGAATCTTCCCAGAAAGTATAGGACATTGTCAGTGATTATTCTTTGCACAAAGACATGCTCATTGCTCCATGGTGGCATCTGGTACCTTACAGAACAGAGCCCATCTGCTTGTGAATCATGCCATGCTGGTAGCTTGGGAAAGTTTAACTTCTTGCTTATTCTTGCAAAAGTGCAAAAAGCCCAGGGACAGCTGGGAGATCAATGATCTGATCCATAAGGACCAGGCTCAAGAAGCAGCAAAACCCTGCCTAAGCCCTATCTCTCATTCAGCTGGAAGGTGGCTAGGAACAAAATAGTCATGTCTTTTTAGAGTCCACACACCAGCTGGGATCCCTACAGGGACAATAAAGGCAGCACCAGGTCTCAGGGGCACTAAAAGGCGTCCCAGCCATTCAGCCTAATATGGATTTGATAACCAGTCCTTCTGGGTTTGCTGCTGTTCCTTAAATACCGTGTTGCTCTGACACCCTTGAAGCCAGCATGCCTTTCAATGACAGTGTTTGCACCAAAGCAAGGCATCCGTGGGGCACCTCCAGACAGAAATTCAGTCATTCCCCTCAGCAACTTGTCTTTGTAAGAGTAAAGCCAGACACCTATGTCAAAATAGACTCCAAGCCCTAAACCTGATACTTTACCTGAATGTCCCTCCAATGGAGCGGGGTACCCAACTTTCCTGTATGATACTTTTCTTCTTTAGGCTCCTTCCAGACCTTATACAACTCCTATTTATGAGACTCCATCCAGTTCAAGTTCATAGGGCTGAACTTCTTTCAGAACTTTAATAAAGTTAAGAGTGCCATGGAAAATGTAACCTCACAGACATCATTTGAATGTGGGTTTTATGGAACCAAATAAATGTTTCCACTTGGGCCACCTTTAGCATTACTGAAGATATGACCCTTCATTATCCTGAACTGTAACTGCTAATATAAATAATTTATGCATCCATTAAGAGAGTTTTCATAACAAAAATAGGTTTATAGTGCAATTCTATTATGTGCAGGCTATTTACAATTGAGACCATAGGGTCAATAGATATTTAGACTTTTTTATGAGCATCTCTTCAGCTAGTGCAGAAAGTTAATGTTTTTGTTGCCTTAATCTCTAATAATAATAAAAAAAGGGTAAAGAAGAAAATTATTCTTTCCGTGAGTTTCTAGAAGAGAACTGATTTTTTACTTTAATATTGCCACAGGGAAAATCAAGATAAAAGAAATTCTCTGCTCTAACACGTCTTCAAAAATGTGCGCTACTTATCAACATGTGCCATGTGTCATTAAAGCTCCTTCTGTCACCGGTTGTTGTTTACACAGTTGCACTTCTACAAAACTTGAGTCACAAAAGAGAAGATAGAAATGAAAACTTCATAAATTAGGGAAATAAAATGAAGTTCAATCCATCCCCAGCTGGATGGCACTTATGTGTTTGTGTGTGTGTGCATGCAAGTGTGTGTGCATGTGCACATTTTTAGTGTGGGGTTTTTTCATGGCTCTTCTCAGAATGTAGAGAACAGCTACTTCTGACACACTTCAGTAGGAGCATGGGAACATTCTGCCTTCTTTACTGGAATCTACAGATCACAGTCACACAGAAAAAACACAGAAGATAATTTCCTTTTCAGTATATTAATGAGAAGAACTTCTTTGTACTATAATACATAACTATATGCACAGTGATTGTAAATTAAATTTTTAACTAACACACACAAAGCTGAGGGTTTGCTTAATTATTCTCTGCATGAGCCTAAATAGAGCAACAGACAACTTTTTATCTTCTACAGATGTTAGAGCAATGCCAATGCACCCACACAGCACACAAGCTCTGCCAGGAACACACAGGATGGACTTGCCTTCCTTGTCATGCACAGATGTCTGAAATACATTCAGGGCACCTGAGACACCTGCAAAGAGCTGGCTGATAGAGCATCAGCAGGATCCATGCCTTGCTTCAGCAGCAGTTAAACACCTTCTGAAATGGCAATAAAATGATAGAACAGAGCTAAAGGAGGATTGGGATGGGAATCAGTTTAGGAATAAGTTAACTTAGGTAAGGTAGGTGACTGTATATCAGAAATGGTCTGAGAACAGTTCAGCCAATGCAGCTATGCTGCCCAGCCTTCAATTGCTGCCTCTGAGGCTGTGTCTCCCTAAGATCCTGTGTCCCATCTGCCAGTCACCTACAGATATCCTGCTTGTCTTTTGGTATTTCAGACACCCTGCTTGTCTTTTCGTATCAGTAACCCTCTGTGTTAAGGAAGTTCTTTGCCAGCTATAGGGACAGCTTAGTTTTCTTTTTGCATGGTCCCATGTAGATACCTAAAGGTAGGAGTCTGTGATCCAGCTGTGAACTCCTTACATCCTTCAAAGAGAAATCAGCTAGGCTTGCATGAAAAATATTCTGTGGATTCGGAAAATTTTACTTTTTATTATATACAGTTCCTCTAATGTATGCCAAGTCTGGATGTCTAAATCCTTTTCTATGATCGAAATCAGAGGAATGCCTTGCAATGCCAGTAAACATGGACTGAAGGCTCATATCAAAATAATCATGGGATCTCTCCTGCAAAGCATATAACATGTTTCATTAGAGGAGAGGCATTGCTAAGACTGAAAAGAGACTGCAGAGGATTATCAACACTATTTAGGGCTTTCAGCTTCTGAGTCATGAGGCAAGATTAGCGGCACAAAAAGAACAGAGATTTCACAGAACTCCATCCCATCTGGAAAACAGCATAACAGAGTCATGTTGAGAAACTCTTTGTTACTGTAACTAATTCAAAAAAACCATGATGCCTTGATGTTGGCTTACATTTGGGAAAGTGCTTTTAGCAGAAGTTCTGCAAATCTTCAAGTACAGCAATATATTCAGACAGAAAGGAGTCATCTTTTTTCAGTGAGGGAGAAATAACTACAAGGGAAAAATGCCCTCTATTTGTCCTTTAAACCTTTTGATTTTGAATTCCATAAACCTGGGCTGGAGAGCTGACAGTTTTACAGGTAAAAGAGTTTTAGTCTGAACTATAAGAAAGGTTTGGTTCTCTTCAGAAAGATTCGTCTACCAATACATTCCTTTGCCAGCATTATTTTTTTTCCTTTACCTCCTGTAGACAATGTTTCTGCAACAGCAGAAAGAGTCTTCTTGGCAGAAGACTCTAATTTTTTTCTTCTTTGGCTTCTGGTTTTTTTCTGTTTCTGGGAATCCTGTGTATAGGTGCAAGAAGAGACATAGACATAAGGAAGAAAAGTAAATGGAAAGAATCCACAATAAAAGGGGACATGATACAAGAGGGAATGAAGTTTCCTTCCATTTTCATGATTCTTTTTCTTTATGTCCACAGTGAACAGTGATGTCCTTGGATGTCAAAGCTGAGTGTTAGGAGCTGTGCTGGAAGGACCTAAGACATTAAGTAGTATTTTCTCCCACTGTGGTTCTAATTGCCAAGCAAAGACAGCATAGAGCCACCTAAAATCATAAATGTAGGATTTGTGCAAAAAAAGATTGCCAGAACCTGTTCATTTTGGTGCAATTCTACTTTTTCAAGTTTTACAAATTCTCACTTAACTGGCTAAGTTTTCACGGGTTTTCTGTCAAAATTTTCTTCATTGTCTTTTACCTGCATCTCTAACAATGGATATTGGAGACCAAGTCAAGAAATCCAACAAATATTTACGCAAGGCAGAAACTTTACAAATTGAGCATGACCCCTGAGAACCAAAAATTATTTATGAGTTGCTATAATTGAAGGACACCTCATACATTAGAAAGCAAAAGAATAGTGATGTAAGGGTATAAAAAAGCTGTTAGATGTATTTTGGGAGATTGAGCAACACTTAATGCTTAGTTACTGCTTAATTATTTTTCTTTTTTCTTTTTTCCTTTTTTTTTCTTTCTTTTCCTTTTTTTTTTTTTTTTTTTTTTTTTTGTTAAAGAAGAAGTCCATTCAAGAATAAAGAAAGGAAAAGAACACAGGCTGAGGAGTAAAATCAAATAGCATAGATGAGGGTGACATTGACAAGTGGAAAACTGGCCTCTTGTTCCTTAAAACAACTTCTAAGGATCTAAACAAACATTTATAGGAACACAGCAAAGCTGCATGACATACTGACTTCTTTCTTGCTCTTTGCAAGCCATGAAGTCCTCTGGTAAATGTCTTGGCTTTTGAGGAGTTTTGGTGCCATGCCTGACCAGCTGTAGCCATCATTATGTGTACCCCTGTGTACCTCTGAGCCATTAGCACAGCACAATTTCTCTTCTGGCACAGAATATTTTCACTGGAAACCTAATGGGAGGGATTAAGGTTAAAACATTCTAAAACCAAAACCCATGGTCATGGATCTGGGTATAATACATTGCCCTAAGAGCTGTGACTGTTACAAAAAGAACTCCTTCAGGACATAAATAGTTCACAACCATTTGTTTTAATGGCACACATTTTTCAAATCTTGACTTAAGGAAAGAGGTTGCCAAGTTTATTTCAGACCATTTATAGACCAGAAGCAATTTTGAGGACTTTATTGAATATTGCAGATTTATTCTGCAAGATGAATTTATGCAGATTTCAATAGCAACAACAATATTGGCTGATTGAGAGACTTGGAACAGACTTGATGGATTATCACATTTTCCTGTCATTCTATGGCACACTACATAAATGTATAAAATTATTAAATTGAAGTAAGATGTGATGGAGAAAATTTCAAATTACAAATGCAACTCTTACTGAGTGTTATTCAAAAGTGCAGTGCCACACTCCTAGATCCCCAGATCTGAAATGTGCTAGAATTATTGATAAACTCCAATACTGTTTACATGGCTCTTATGGATCTATCAGTGTTAGATCTACTGAATGCATTAAAAAATCTGAAGAGCTGTCTCATCTGTCTTCATCTCTAAAACAACAATGGCTTTCTTGAGAAAACTTAGGATTATACAAGAATGACAAGAAACTATACAGGAATGACAAGGTACTTTTTAACCCCAACTCATTCTTTATACCTCTGCTTTTCAGAGTTCTGTAGTACCCAAAGTTTAATTTCTATTCTCTGTACACTGAGAAAGTCATTGGTATGATGTCCATTTCAAGTAGTCGGTGAGTGATGAACCTCCCTTCTCTGATGGACTGTCACATCTTTCAATATTTTCTTGACTGGAACTTAACAGAAGAGGTGCAGTCTCAGGAAACAAGGATTCTAGAACATCACAGTATTAAATGGAAAGAAAAATGGGATTGAACACTCAACTCCAGTTAAAGACTGCTAGACACTTCATTTGGAAAAAAAAAGAGACCTGAGTAACAATAATGAAGAAGGTTTAAGGAACTTGATCCCAAAATAATCAAGAATTTTACTTTGACCTCTCTTTGCACCAAAAAAAGAAATCTCCATCTCTCAGTAGATCAGGATCACTTCAAGAATGGAGACTGTACTTAGGAATTTGTCTAAAAGAAAAGTTTTGGTGGCAATTCAGGCATAAGAAAGTCCTACCATAAAACCCATTATCTTATTACAGCACTGCAGTTCTCTGTTTCTCCATCTGTACTGGCAAGGTTTCATATTTTGAGTGACAACAGGGAGCACCTCAAAGCACATAGCTAATGGGAAATATAAAACCCGTAATGAAGAAAAGAGGAGAGGAGAGGAGAGGAGAGGAGAGGAGAGGAGAGGAGAGGAGAGGAGAGGAGAGGAGAGGAGAGGAGAGGAGAGGAGAGGAGAGGAGAGGAGAGGAGAGGAGAGGAGAGGAGAGGAGAGGAGAGGAGAGGAGAGGAGAGGAGAGGAGAGGAGAGGAAAATAAAGGATAGAAGTAATAGAAATGGAAAATATGAGTGTTGCTGCTGATCATGCAGTATCAAACCAGAATTTCAGACAGTGATGCACAAATTCGTCAGAGACCAAATTGGTGTGAATAATCTCCATTTTTCCAGCATTCACCGTTAAAGACTATCAGTATTCTGACTGAACCCAGAGCTCAAGTAACAAGAACAGCATGAGAACATCACATTATCTGTTCCTCACTGCACATGTGTTACTAGTGTAACACAGCCAGAAATCCTGCTGTTGCCACCACATTAAACCAGAGAAATGCATTTCTAGAAGGCTGTAAGCGAGACAAGCCCCTCTTCCTCATGTGCTTTGGCCTAAAGCAATATAAATAGTGGATTTATGGATTTATGGAAACAGTGGATTTATGGAAACAGTGTAATAATCACTGGTTTTGTGACTCTCATGTAGAAGTCATAGCAACCAACTAGCACAAAAAAATAATTATTTTATTTTGGTTGCTCTCAGAGCAAAAGTGTTTTGGTGCACATAAGGTACTCTGCACAGAGGTTTGAGATATTGAGTTTAAATAAAAGTCATCATAATTACTTTGACTTCATTGAAACAACAGGAGGAAAAAAATAAAATTTGCCATGTGGGAAGAAGAGAAAGAAGTCTGTACGGGGAAGTTATTTTCAGATTTCTTTTAGGCCATATTCAGTGATAAAAAGCAAAAAACCCCAAACTTAAATCTATTTTAAAAAAATCACTTGAGAACAAGCTTTCAAATTAAATTATTTAAATTCCTTTCATAATGAAAGTCTCGTAAAATTAAAATGCATTCATCTCTTCCAGTTGTATTCCACAAAGATTTCCTCTTGACTGATGAAATAGACTTCGCCTTGAAGGACTGTCACATTAACATCCTCGTGCATTCTTTTTATGGGAACATGCTGCAGAAACAGTCAAACAGAAGCAGTTCTGTTGTCTGTGAAGATTTAACTAATGTACACAGAGCTTTAATAAGGCCCGCTGATGTGAGTCCATACCAAGACTAATCAATTTAAGAGAAGCAGTTAGTATTTAGAAATGAGGAAACCCATGATGGCTCAATCATTTGTGCTCTATTTTGCTTGGTGTGTGTGTTCCTCATATAATCTCTGTGTTTTGGTCTGGAAATTTGCAGAGGTTGCTGTGCCAGCTTGCACAGTTATTCTCCACATCACCCCACTGACAAGTCTGAGTTCATGCAGGTTTTCCTTTTCTACACCAATATATCCCTTCTGCAGTGATGCATTCAGTAAATAATTTCAAATTATTATTATTATTATTCAGCGAACTTCTTTCTTTGCTTTCTCTTTTAAAGTAATATAAAAGTACAGATACTATACTTTTCTAGCTCTTACATTTTTCTTTCTGCATTGTTTTGCTGCAGACCACAATGACTAGAACAAAATGCTTTAATACAATTTAAGACTTTTTTTCTCATTTTGATTTTTATACAGAGGCAAAAACCCCCCTTCTTACACAATACATTCAGGCGGCAGTAAGTCTTTTGAAAAGAATTAAATGCTCAGGTTAAAATTGTTAAAATTGTTTATACCCTATATTAGAAGGAAAGTAAGATATTTCAGTTAGTTTTGTTTATTAAAGCAGGATAAGGTATGTCTTCAGAGTAACTCATCAACATAAATTTAAAGTGAAGGACTCTTTTGAGATCCAGAAAAGACAGTTCCAAGTCTGTTGGGAACCAGGGATTCCCAGTCAATGCCACTCATGGACTTGAACATGGGCATCCCCAAGGTGCGTCTCTGCTGTTGAACTGCCAACATAGATGCTTGCAGGTGGAAAAATTCACTTGTCAGCCAGCCCTAAATTGAAGGTCTGATAGCTGTTTCTGAAAGAGGCCACCAGTGCTGAGGAAAATTGTGACCTTGTTTACACACAGCACCTACACAACTTGTTAATGTAACCATTTAAGAGGAGAGTAACCCTGTTATTTAATTCCAGGCATCGGACTTGGGGCCTTTAGGATACAGGCACCTCATTGACAAGCTAAATAAAGGACAAAGGAAAGCAGCTCCCCCATGTCCAACACAAATCTTCTCCTGAAATTATAAATGGACCCTGGCAGATTGGCTCTCCCTCTGGAAGCAGCACACACTCCTGACTCCTCACAGTCAGATAGCTCAGGTGTTTCCTTCAGCAGGATGGTTTCAGTAGCTAACTGATAAGTTAAAGCTGCAGCTCAGCTGTCTGGATGCCACCTTAGGACCCTGACTGGGGCACCTCGGTTCAGTGAGTAAATCTCAGCAGTAAGCAGACTGTGACATTAGTATCACTCATTCTTTTCCTCCATTATATCTTCTAGGTGAGAGCATTTTTTTTCTCCATTTTCTAGTGAAAGCTTTTTTTTTTTGTACTCCTTGACATCTTCTTTGCCTTTTATTTTTATCTAGTTTTTCTCTTGTCTTAAACCTTATTTTTCCTCTTTCTGAAGTGTCATGTTAGTTTTCTGCCTGGATATAAAGGCTTGATTTCAGCCATTTGATTAGTGGGCTATAATTTAAGCTTGCATAGTGTTTTCAATCCTCAACTACCATAGGAATACTGATTAATGAATCTTTACAACTTGCCTGTGAGATAAGTCTAGCAAATCTTATTACTGCATTATTTCCTTTTCTTTTTCTTGCTTACAAAGGAGAGCAAGATGTAAAATGAGAGCCCACACAACCCTTATTCTCAGTTTATTTAGGTTTTGTTATTTAAATTTATTATTAATACTCTTCTGCCTTCTGGTTTTTTTAAAGCTTATTTGAATCTCCATCTTTATTTTAAATCTATTTATTTTCTAGTTGTCACATACAGAGGTGACTATTAGAGGTTTATTTTGATCAATTTAATATGCACCTGACTGACTCTGTGGTTGAAACCTACCTGTTATTATCCATAACCATTACAATATCTTTACTTGGCTAGAATTACTGTGTTTCAGAAATTGCTGGTATTCTGTCATTTTTATCAAAGACACTTTTTCTTATTTCATTTTAAAATGTGAGTTCTTTTATCCTTTTCAACTTTCATGTCACCTTTTGAGCTGCAAGGCTTTTATAAATTGAGTTTGAAGTATCTCCTTAGAAGTCTGTTATTAGTCATAGAGCAGAGTCGTCTCTGCTTTTTTGTCTTTAAAGAGAACAATATCTCTTTGCAGCGGTACTTGATAAACACTTCCTACGACAAATAAAACCATACTGCAGCCCCATGGACCTTTAATGATCTGCTTTGTTTTCCTTTGGCTGAACCAGAAGAAGGACAGAGCCCAGTGCTGGCAGAGTCAGACAAAGACACATGTGGCTCGTTAGGAATGTTGCATCGAGGAGTGTTTTCCTCATGTTATGCTTTTGTGGCTAAGGGAGCCAAGTCACACTTGCTCCCTATCTGCCAGAAATAACAGAAAGAAACTCCATTGTTGATTCTTTTAAAAGACAAACTGTGATAACAAGATGACTAAAGTTTTATTCATGTTTTTAAAAATAAACAGCCTGGAGCACATGTGGATCATGTTGGTCTGAAACCAGGCAATTTTGTGTAAAAAACCACATTGTTTTACTATTTATTTTCTTTATTGCACCCATGATCAAGATAAAGTCCAATCCAAAGTTAGTCTGGAGTATAAGAGAAGACAGACAAAGAAAGAGCAGAAAAAAATGATGCAAAAGTGAAGTGACTCATCACACACAGGTCAATGAGTGCCTCTGATTTCAGCAGAAATACTCATTTCATATCCTAACCTGACTATTTATTGTCAAAGCTAAGGTTGCTGAGGCCATGAAGTCCAAAGCTGTATATTTCCAATGTAGCTGATTCTCCTGCATGCCGTGTGCAGGGATCATAATTGTGCAGCCCTAGTCCTTACTATTTTGGGGATTCAATTTAAAACACATCTAATTTTTAGTTTACTTGTTTATTTTTTATTCAAAATTTTTATTTAGAATTACAACATTTTTGTGATCAGGTTCTTTATTAACAGAAAATCTCAGATGTGGCTCTACAACCCCTTTTTTTTTTGGTTGCAAATGTGGATTCATGTGGATTCTTAGTTATGTAACTAATAATTTTTTAGATGTTTACCTAGGTCTTTCAATTAGGATGAAGGACTTCTGTTTTAGTCTTCTTTAATATGGATAGAAAGGACAGAAGGATTCCCATGTCTGTGCTGGACTTCTCTTCCATATGGTATATTTACATGCAAGGAGTTGGAAAGCTTGAATAAATGAAGGATTGTTTAAAAGAAGAAGAGGGAGAGAAGGATATAATTTGGTATTTTCCACAGTCTCTTGCCACATTTGCAACACAGGATTAGAATTGAACAAGATATCATGGTTTTCAAGATATCAGATTTTCTGGGAACAAAATACTTACAAGGTACATCACCTGTTAGCTGGCCAAATGTTTTTTGAGTGAGAATTTGCGTGAGTATCTGTTGTTCTGTTATTTGCCTTCTTAAATTCCTTTTTTATAGTTCTAGTCTGGAATTTTTTTAAAAAGAGAAAAACAGACAAACAAAAAAACAAATGAAAAATTCACAGGCACTTGCTACAAATGCACACACTTTTGAGACAGGAATGATTGTAGGCATTGACAGAATAATTTCCACAGAAATCTGTGGAAATAGAAGATACCAGGATTTTTTCCCAGAATGTCTTTTATGCTTATTGGAGTTTTTTCCTGAGTGTTGGCTGGTCCCAGAAGCAGCTGCATTTGTGGCCAGTGAGCACATTAACTTCTTCCTTTAGGGACTCCCAGCTGCACTCCTCAGCACCACTTCCTGAGTGTTCCCAAGCCCTCTCACTATAAATGCAGCTACACCAATCCTCCTGCTGTCCTGCAAAGACCAGTGCCTTATGACATTTTTGTATGAGCAACATCTTTTATAAATTTTATGAATACATCATTTGCAAATTGTTCAGATGCTACACTGAGGGCCACAGAAGTGTCTTTAAGAGAATTTGCAGCTTTTACTGAAGCAAAACACCATCTGGAATAAACTATACGCTTGCCTACACAAGCCCACTCTGCTTGCTTCTGTCTCCTTGCAAAACTTTGGTATCTCTGTCACAGGCATTTTTATTCCACCTACTATCTGTGGGACTATCTTGCTTCCCTTTAAGTGCCAAAAAGTTTAGCATCTGGTCTGAGCTGGCAGGCTGAGTTCCCCTTGAATTCAGTGAAGAGTAGGGGGTCCTCTGGTTGAGGATGACTTGGAGGGAAGTCACTTTCTGGAAAGATCTGCCTCTCTGGGTCACAGAAGTAGCCTGAGCATGTAGCTCAAACACTGTGCCTGCATTAATGGATCCCATAAAACATTGTTTTCCACAGCATTTTACAGTTAAGAACACTGACTTTTCTCCAGTGATAAATTGATGTGAAAATTACATTTACTTGTTATAGGAAATGGTGGCATAGGAAATCTTCACTCAGTTATATATGCTGCCATTTTTCATATGTTTTCATAACCACCATGGAGCAGCAGTTCCTTTGTCTAGGGGAAGAAATGACAAATATCTTAAAAGTCTTCCACAGAGCCCCTGGGTCTTCTGTCTCAGCAGACCATTTCTGCCAGGACACCTCAGGCTGAGTGAGAGATGTGGCATACTCCCCTTTTAGCACAGGCATGGCTGTTCTGCTGCTATCATCAATAGGATTTGTGAATGCCAACCTTTGCTTTTAGTCTTCATTCTTTCTCTGCTGAGGCAAAACACTCAGTTATAAAACACCATAGAGACTTTTCTCTGGCATCTGCTACCTCTGGTTTCCAGGTGGAGTCAGACTGCACAAACCTCACCCCAATGTCACACGCATTTGAAGGCACTTGGGAACAGAGAGAGGGCTATCAGCCACGTGAATCTCACTGGATTATATTCCCCAGCATTAAAGTGTTAGATATTCATACCAAGGGCTAAAGAAAGAGCTAATTAGGAAATATTATCTTTTAAATATTCAAATTTAACTGAATAAAAAAGTCAGTCTGCTGAAAGATCAAAGGGTTACATTTATCGTTCTTTATGTTAACTCTGTTGTTCTTACTAACTATCTATGTGTTGCTATTTTCTCTTTATCCTGAAATCATATTTCCTCTCTCCTTTGGAGACAATTGTGCTTTATTTCCCATCCTCTTCATCCTGAGTGATCATTTGGAAAAGATACCAGCTCACATACAATGTTGGCGTACACTGCATTCTCCTGGTCATTAAGCAATGAGAAGTTGTTTCCTTACACCTTAGAGAGTATTACACTATAATCCAGGGGACACTATTCATACATACAATCAAGGAAGATTCATGTTGGTAGGACCCTTATCTAATGCCCTGAAGGTGGTGAGAAAGAGATCCCACACCCTACATCTCCAGCAGCTTTGCACCCTTGGTCCATCAGAAGTGAGCTGACCTCCACGCAGAGCCAAGTTACCCTGCCAGGGTGGTTGGGCTGGGGTCTGGCATGAGAGCCAGCACCTCTGCAGGAGAGAGGATCTGTTGGAGCATAGCCCTGAAACATCTCCTCCCCTCTCCACCAACACCTGCACCTGCCAGAGCCCAGGACAGCCTTCTGGGATCCACCACAGCAGCACCATGGCTCCAAAAGCAGACTTTGCTCCTGTCATGCTGCGCTCTCTGCAGTCTTCAGCCATGGGGATTTTCCCCTAATTTCAGTAGGAAAAATTCCAAGATTTGGTGCCAAGTTGAGGAATGTGAGAAAAGAAGAATTTACAAATGCCCTACATTTATGCATTGTGTTGTGCTTTAAAGCATGTAATGATATTGAAGGGTTCCAAGGAATTTGACAACAAATAAGGACCAGTTGTGTAATAAAGGTGCAGTAGTTCACACCCAGCCACTGGCAGATCTTGTCAAATTTGTTTGAAGTCCACAAAAATCCTCCAGAATATTATGACTTCATTCAAATGCATGAATTTTAGGTTTTTAAAAGTATATTCCTTAGAATTTTTCTATCCTGTGTGTTTTGGCTGTTCTACCCATGAGCTGTAAGACATAAAAAAATGGTCCTATACTTCAGAAAATATCTACCAATGAGGGAAAGAAAGAAAGAAAGAAAGAACAGCATGTTGGATTTCTCAACACAAATATTCTCATTACAATTTCTAGCTCAAGTTCTGCAGATCCAAAAGATTTTGGCTCTCCTAACAACTAGAAGCAGAAAAAACTGCAGAAAAGGGATCAAATCAAAATATATGTGCCAGAAAACTAACTTTTATTTTTGAAAAACACTTCTTCAAAAAATCATAATAAAATGAGAAATTTAAGAAAGCATTTCTGTGCATTATAGCTGCTGCCAAATAACTTCTCTTGCACGTGAGATATTTCTGTAAGTTTTCGATCTGAGGTGAAGCAGTACCCACAGCCATTACAAAGCTGAGTTACAAAATAATCAATGTGCAAAAAAATAGTAATAATTGTTTCATAATTAACCACAAGTTAATTTTCATATAACATCATTTTAATGGGTTTAATCTTTAAATATTTTGCAATGGTGGGTTATTTGGTTATTTAGAATACGGGCTACTCATTGACTTATGTTGCACATTTTTATTTTAGTTTTAGTAGAGTGCTATTTTTTTCTTTTAAATTAGGAAATAAATTTCTGCATTTAAATATTAATTATTCTCTTTAAATAATAAATAAAAGTGTATTTAATGTAATTGTTACACATTTTTAAAAACCTACTTTGAATAAATAAATACTCCTCATCCTGCTTTAAGACCAGTTTAAACATCAGCCAGAAATCATAAAGATTTAATATTCATGCTGCGTATTTAATTCTTAATGCCTCAAATTCTTTTTATGATCGTTAAACAAGTTCAGTAACAGATTGGTATGGGATACTTAAATTTAAAATCTAAAATTTTGTGTTAATTTTGCCGTGACAGGCTGTACATTTAAACACAAATATGAAGAGTAAAACCTCATACAGTTATTTGAAACATCAGTACCTCCGGCAAACTGCCTACTGCACACATTTATATCTTGCTGGATCAAAATAGGAGTTGAACTTGATGATTCTTGCAGGTCCCTTCAAACTCAGTATATTCTATTACTCCATATGCACTTACAAGTCATTTGTTTAAATTATAGGAGAACTTTTCATCAGTTCAGAAATGTTATTGGAGACTACCAGTAAAAAGCTCATGTGGAAGAATCTCACCCACTAATATTTCCCCTCAGGTTTTTACATTCAATTTAAGATACAATTTATCTTCTAACACAGAGATCTAATCTTAATCTATAGATACAGAAGAGCAGAGATCCTTGGTTATTCTCACCATTGACATGTCTTCATTTCTATTATTGTGATGGTTAGTACCAAATAAATTTGGACTTTGTTAACATGAATATTCTTGGCCATAAGCCATGAATATTATAGGGCCATATTATTATAGGGCTATAAGCCTCAATGGCCCTATAAACAAGGATAAATCTCTGCTGTTATTGAAGTAATATTTGCATGTAGTGAAAAGCATACGATAGCACATGAGAATCTGAGCTACTCAGCCCACAAGGGCAGCAGCCAGCACTTATCACTGACCTGAGCTACTGAGTTTATTTCCTCTGCTCTCAGGGCTTCATATAACACTAAGTACGAATGTTTCTGAAACACATTTCTAAGATGAAATAAAGCCAGTGGTACTTTTGGACTGAAAAAATACAAGGATGATCATTATAAATTCCCAGCAGAGACTAATCATTTTTCAGTGCTATTTTTTTCCAGGTTTTCCCAGTGTCTCGCCTTCACCACTAAATCTTTGTCTGTCTTCTCTTTCAAAATTCATATTACCTATCTCCCAGGTTTTATTTTTCAGAATCACCCAGACTTCAAGCATTATTTTAATATTGAACATTTAGTAATTTTTAAAAGAAGCAAGAGGATACAGACCTAGAACAAGGTTAATAGACTTCTGGTTTGATTAAATTTCCCCTACTGTATTTCACATGAAGTCCTAAAGTCATAAGATAAAAAGAAGAAATTCTACCAAAGCTAATTGTATAAAATTATTAAGTGTCTGGATTTATCAGTGTTAACCTTGATGTATTTGATAGATTCCCTGACTGACCTGAGCTAAGTCTCACAAGCAGGTGGAAGAACACATTACAAAAAATACCAGACTGGTATAAACCACAAAGCTTGTTCATGTCCTGTCAGATAAACAAAGGAAAAACAAAGGAATCCTGAGGTTTAATTAAACGCACAGCATATCTCCACAGACACACCAGAAGCTGCAGAGGGAGGCTGCACATGATTTCTGGTTAAAAGCCAATTTCTATGGTCTTCTTGCAGCAGAAATATTCCTTTCAGAAATAAAGTAATAAACACTCTGGAATTGCCACATGAGAAGAATCTATACATTACAGAGTTGATGCACTTCCAGGACTGTTACAATTTCTGGCCACAAGTGATGGCACTTTATGAAGGGTCTGCTGGGGGATGAAGCCTCAGAGGTGACCCCTTTCAATCCTGCTTTTCTTGTTAAGATGTGGTGACCTGGAGGGAGAGCAGAGCAGCTGTAAGCAGTGCTCTGCCTGCTGTGCTACACAGAGAAATGCTGGGTGTGCTGGCTTTCTGCACAGAGAAATGCACTGTTTCAATTTAGACAGGTGAAAATAATAATTGACACATTTATCTGTACATTCTTACTTCTTATGTTTTTCAAGCAAATCAAGACATTATATCAGAATGCTTATGAAAAGCCTGTACACTGCTAGATTTCTACTGGTGTAGCTCAGATATTTAAAGCATGTAAAGGGCAATCTTTACAGAAATAATTCATAAAGAGATAATGGGTTGGAATATTTTTGCCTGGTTTCTAAGGAAATGAAGCTTTTACAGTCCCTCTTCCCATTAGTTCCCCCACAGTCCCTATAACTTCTGGAGCTGTCAGGCAACTTCAACCACATTTGACAGGAACAGATGTCTCACATTTTAGAACATAAGAAATCCCTCTCAACTCACTGCAGTAGCACATCTACCCATCCCATGGTTCACTACTGCAGGAATGTTAGAGGGCTCATTCCTGCCTGTACCTCCAGCAATTAATAAAGAATTTCTTACATATTTTGATAAAACCAGCAGGAGGGCAGAAGAGAGACCTCAAAATTAATGCCCTCTCTGAAATCCTCTTTGCAATTAAGTTTGATTAGACCTTCCTGGCAGCAGCCAGCTAATCAATAGATGGGAATCATGAGCCAACAACTGAGTGTGCATTTTGTAAATGGTGCCTCTGTCAAGCTGGCAGGGCAGGGAAGGACAGCTTAAGGGAGGATGACTGCTGGACAGGAGCCAGGAGTAAGGATAACAGAGCTGGTGTACCTTGCCATGCTTGTTTGCTCATGCTTTCTGTGTTACTCTTCTAAGACATTTCTGGTGCTGACTGTTTGGCTTTATAACTAGGCAATGGCAGTGCTTTCAGAAACCAAGCTAGTTTGCAGTAGGTCATCTCATCCCCTCAACATTAAAAGTGGAAGACAACCTAAACAGAGCACAGTGAAACCTGTCTTCCAACCCATTTGTCTGAACACTTACACTCACCAAGCCCCAGGAAAATAAAACCAAAGAAGGATTAAAAACAGCAAGTGTATATAATTTAACTGTGAGTTGACTAAGAGGAAGGGTAGATGAGAACAGTCTTGAAACTTGGGCAACGGAAAAAAATACTTGATATATATAAGATATATATAAGAAAGAAGGTAGAAATCTAATGAAGACAAATTAAATGGGTAGAAAGCTGGTTTGGGGGTTATAATCTTTGCTTCCTTTTGGAAAAGAAGAAACACCAAGGCTTCAGATGGATAATTAAAACAGCACAAAACATGGAAACCTGGACATTAGAGAACACTTTCAGAAAGGTAAGGAGATGCTGTGGGTGTATGTGTTTCTATTTTCAATGGGGTTTTATCTGCATGAATCTGCTTTATTTTTTTCACATATAGCTTAGAGAAATCTTGTATTCACATAGAATTTGGGAAGAAGTTATCAAAATTTCAAAAGGACATCCTCTTAGACTTAAATCCAACTTTCTGTTAGTCAAGAGGAGGAGGGATTTTTTGTCTGAATTGGAAAAATCAGTCATCATCTGGTACCCCATGTCATGTGCCATGACTGCTGGTGAGGGCATACACAGTAAGGGGTGCATATGGACAGATGTACCACATCTGAGTGTGAGTCAAACCTGTTTCACAGACAGGCATCCATAACCAATCTCACTTCCCACCTTCCCCACACCACCCTCTCTGCGTAGTCAGATGCTGCTGTGCCTCCTCAGTTTTCCTTTTCTTTCCTTTCCTGTCCTATGTGAGACAACAGAGGTCCAGGAAAGGGGAGTGGGTAGAGCTACACTGGCCACAGATTCACCACAGTTCATGCTGATGGCTGTGATAGCTCAAACCTCAGACAGAAATAGATCAAATATTTCAGCGAGGAGCAGTTCTTCTCCTTGTTTTCCAACTGTTTAAAAATACTGGTGGCATACATGTGACTGCATCTGGGCATGATCAGTGTTCTCAGAAAATTATTAATTAAACACCAATTATTTATGTAAATAAGAGACTACAGGATTGGCAATTTGTTGTGCTTGCTATTTAAAAATGTCACCCAAAATTCAACACTTGAATTCCCTCCCCAAGGATACAGCTAAGTTCCCTGGTGTTTTTGATGAGCACACAGTTTAATTGATTTGGAGAATACTTTCCTATTCCCTGCCAAGATCTTTTTTTTCCCTTTAAATGCAGTGCACCAATCGCTGGGTCAAGGCAAGAATCACATTGACCAGGTCTGTGAATCTATATTACATTAAGCCAATACAGTAATTTTTATATACAGCAACCTTCAGAGCTGCTCAGAAGTGAGCACTGGCCAGGTGGGAGTGATGCAGCATTACTGTGGCATTCCTCACCATTACTGTGTGAAGCAGTACTGTGTTCTTAGCAGACAAAGCCCCTTCTTTTTTTAATAGGTGCAGTTTAAGTGGCTGATTATGAACTTAGAGGTCATGAGGATCATTGATTTAAGTGATTAATCCATATGGATATCAGTTATGAGAGGTGATGGGTGGAGGCATCAAAAGCACTGTCTTCTTGCTCCTCATGCCACTGTTTCTTTTTTTGCACCACCACAACAGCAGAGATTTTTGGCCCAAGGTGCAAAACTGACCTGAGAAACTGGGAACTGTCTGTGGGTTATTTACTGGGCAGAGGAAATCTCCCTTCACATGGATGGAAGCATATCGGCCCTAGACCACTCCAGTAACATCAGAATTGAATCCCAGCCTTAGGCTATGAAAGAGACTTCTGAGAGGCTTTTAGGAGAATTAGCATTTGTAAGGAAAATGAGGGGTTATGTTTTTATTATAGGCCTTTTACTAAGTCTATGGGGCCTGTGGAAAATTCTGCTTGTACTGCAGTGGAAATACATATGAAGAAATATAATTGTATTTTGACATGTTACAAGCAGTTAGATATGTTGATAGTTGGGTAGTTATGCATCATCTGTAAATAAATGTCTTCCATCCATCAAGCAAGCGTACAAGCAAAGTGTCACTGGAAAAATACACATTGCATTAATGCAATCTCTGATGAAATGTTTTTCCATCTGTCACAAAATTTGCCATAACAAATGGGAACTCTGCTCAAGCTTTATTTTAATGTATGATTTAGCACCAGGCCTTTTACATCGTAAATAGTTAGTAAAAACAGTATTTCAATGAATTTTTATTGACCATTTATTTCAATGTGTAAGGTTTGATAATATTTCTTTCCTGTTTCAGAAAGACTGGTGCAGCATTCTATCTAGCTGGCATGACACCAAGAAAACATCCTCTTTGTGCTCTTCAACAGCAGATATGTTTCAGCAGAGGTTCAGGCATCACAGAATAAGTTACCACATTATTAGGTATAAGGAAGAAGTCTTTTGCAATGATGGTGGTAAAACATTGGAACAGGTTGCCCAGAGACGTGGTGGATGCCCCATTCCTGGAAACATTCTAAGGGAGGTTGTTCAGGTGTCTAAGCAACTCGACTGAGCTGAAGGTATCCCTGAGCATTGCAGGGGAGGGGGTAGACTAGATGATCTTTTAAAGTCCTTTCCCACATGAACTATTCTATGATTCAACAAATTCTCCTGGAAGACCACAAAGTAATCTGTGGGGCAAAGAAGCTTCTTTCTTTAGTCAGTCTGGGCGGAGCAGTTAGAATGGGAAGGCAGACTGTCATTGTGTGTACGATGTCCAGTTCCCTCTCATCACTGGGCTGAATGGTAGATGTCCTGCCCCTGCCTCTATCCCAGTGTCTTCCTGTGCTTCATTGCTATATGTGCTACCACATAAAGAAGATAGCAAAAGCTTCTTTGGTTTAGCTCAAACAAAGGCAAAGGAATTGGGCATGTTCTTCTGGTTTGTCTGGCTTCTCTGCATTGCAAGAAAGCATCAAGTATCTATGGCTGCACTACAGCACCAGTGCATCTTTCACCAAGGTTACACCAGGAATGGACTTAATTTTTCACCTTTTGGATGAAGTGAAGGAAAGAGATTAATTTACAGGAATATTTCAGTGTTTGTGATTAGACTATGACCTGGGCAGTAAAAGTATGGCTGACAGTGAGAATCCTAGAACTTCAAAACCTCTAGAGCTAAAAATCCTGAAAGACTACTTAAAGATCAACAACAGTGGGCAAACACAACACTTCAGCAGTGGCACCAGAGTTCAGTTTAATCTGGAACATTAAACATTCATGCTGTAAAACTCTGGCTCATTGTGTTAGAATGTCTTCTACATGCACAGACTGTAACAAAAGGCTGGTGGGTTGGCTGTAATGTAATCCCTACAGCAAAGAAGCAAAGAAGGTTAAAATTTAGGATTAGAGTGTTATTCAATGATAGAGAGTTGCACTTGAATCTCTTTGGGAGTTCAAGCTAGAGAACTGCATTCAGTTTTCCACAGAGTTCCAGATAATGAGACAGTGGGAAAAAATTACTGTGTTTTATGTTTTGTCTACTTCTTATTTATGTATATTTAAATATTTTAAGCAAAAAGCTTTTTTGGTATTTAAATATAGTGCTTCTTTGCTAATATCCACTGAATTTATTCTTTGAGTTTGCATAATAAGTTTCTGGCTCTATGAGGGAGGCTATAAATTCAGGATATTCTTTTTTATTTTTAATGCCTTTTCACCTCCGTAATAAGTACCCTTGTTGAGAACTCTGGAAGCTCTAAAGATAAGAGTAGGTTATATATATTTTAGTAGTTTAAGGAAGTTGCCTGTTCTAGACTCTGGAAAAACCTTGTGAAGAAACTCATAGATTCATGCAAGGAACCTGCTGAAGGATAAAAATTGTTGACTCATTTCCCTGGTGAATTCTGAACTGAAGAATACAGAGTGAAGAGCTGAGAGGGGAAAAAAGCCAATTCTTATCTACAGGGTAGGTACATTTTTTCAGTAGTATGCCTTAGTTCTACTAGAGCCAATCAATGATAAATGTGTGGAATTCCTATAAAACCAGTATTAGTTTATTTACAGACAGAAACTGATACACTAAAATCCAACCAGTGAGATCTTTAAACCTCAGTTTATTTTTTCTTTGCTTGTGTTTGCTGGAGATCTTATTACTGCAAAATCATTATTTTTCTGGTTTTCTTCCTTCTGGGTGATATGCTTTTAAATTTGTTACTGTGTTGTAAATCTTCTTCAAGAATTTTTCCAGATACTCTTCCCTAGTCATTGGGTCTGACGTAGCTGTCCCTACATACTTTTATTTTATCCAAGTGCTTCGTTTCATTGAGGCCCCATCCAGGAGATATTTTGAGGAAAGACAATGCAGCTGTTGGTCTTCTTGTGCAGAGTGCACTGCATCCCCAGTCTCACACTGGGGTGTGCCATGGCTCCCCACATTTCATACCCTAAAAGGCCTTTTCAAATAAGCCAAACTTCTGAGGAAGGCCTTGTGAATAGCCTCTCCTGATCTGCTCTGGGTACAGAGTCATAGAACACAGCCAGATCTGGGAACTGAGAATCCTTAAAAAATTTTAGCTTAAAAAGCTTAGAGGTCTTCTAGAAGTGAGGTCAGAATGGATTTTGTATGGAGAAAAAAGACACTGAGCTATGTGCTCTGCATACATCTTTGCCATTGTTGTTGCCATTGCAACAGCTCAAAGCTTCAGTACTCAGTTCATAGATTTTTTTTTTCTGGGCCTTTTATGAAGTCTAAGATATGAAAACAGCCGAGTGAACAAGCGAACACCTTCTGAAGAGAAAAATACATCTGGCGTGTTAAATAAAACAGCTCTGTTAATACAGCCCTGGTGACATTTTCACAATGCACGTAGTGACACCTGACGCTGATGACTCGTATTCTTACACTCTTGGAGTCTTACAGAAGCAGTTATTTATTGTATTAGGCTGATGTTTTTTATTACCTTAAAGCCAGTACTTTCTATTTGCCCTTAACAAATGTCACTGCGTTGATTTTTACTAATTCTCCAGTTTATATTATTTGGATTTTGACTCCACTCTTCAGAAGCTTCCCAGCGTTTCAGATTGGTATCATACAGACATTAATGCAAATGACTGAATAAGTAATTCCTTGAAGTATTGAGTGGGAGTAATCCTAGGACAGATTCTTCCTGAACAAACCAAGACTACCCAGGAAAATAAGCCATTGAGAGCAGTGCATTGAACTAGACGTCAATAAGTAGCATCACAGATGGAGGAGGAATGAGAGCAATGATTCAACAAAACACAATAGCTGGAGCAGCACCAGACTGTGAAAGGTTTTAATGATAAATAGATTTTATTTAACAGTGGGAAGTATATGTGAAGAAGGACACACCACTTTGAGCTTCGGGGTTATTTTTCAGCAGTGGCATGTGGAGAAAATTCTTTTCAGCAACAAAGTGAATCGAGTTCAGAATGAGAAAAGAACGGGCAGTGGTCAAGTCAAGAGGGTAAAACAGAGTTGCATGAGAAGCTGAAGTGTTTAGAAAGACAAAGTCTAGGTACTCGAGACACCAGACAAGAAAAACCTGTTTATTAAAGTAATACCTAGGAGGAAGCAACCAGGTCTCCACATGTACTTTGCTTATAAGCTCTTTAATAAAGATACTCAACCTAATTCCAGGTGGGTGTTTAGTCATCACAGTATCATGCAGAGATAGTCGCTTGCATGGTACATTTAGCTGTGAATATTTTTTGCTGCCTATCTGTAGAGTTGTTTAGCTGCCTGAATATATTTAACTACATAAGTGAGTTACCTCTGCATAATTTTTCATTATGCAGGATAGATTTGCACCAAACAACACAGAAATTGCATAAGAATTGCATGCTTTGAAATGCAGACAAACACAATATTTCAGAATTCTTGCTGAAGTCACTGAAGTAAAAGCAGCAAAAAAAGAGTATTAAATTTTCTGTATTAGTTTAAGAGGAAATGTAACTCCATTCTTTTCATATATTTTTAACAGTAAAATCATCTCTCATACAATTAAAATTTTGTAGTGATGTTTACCAAGACTGTACCCTCAGAGAGTCAAGACACTCATACTCTCCCTGTCCACTTCTGGCAGAATAATTGCTAATCCCTTCTTTCAAAAGGAGGAAGAAAATTTACTTTTTTTATCAGGTAAAATTTATTAAAATTTTTGCAATGCTGTAAAACCAAAATCTATATCGGCCAGTTTAATCTGGCAGGAGAATGAAGGGCAATAAGAAAGTTTTCTACAGGTACATCAGCAGCAAAAGATGAAGACAAGGGAGACTGTGGGTCTCTTGCTGAGTGAGGATGGGGACCTGGTGGCATAGGACACAAAAAAGGCTGACATACTCATGCCTACTTCACCTCTGTCTTTGCTGGTTAGACTGGCCATCAAAAATTCAAGACCCCTGAGACCAGAAGGGAAATCTGTAGCAAGGATTACTCCTTCTCAGTGAAGAAGGATCAGGTTAGGGAACATTCAAACAAACTCAAAATATACAAGTCAATGGGACTTAATGGGATACACCCAGCAGTGCTGAGGTGCTGACGCTGCTGCACTGTGTCATTGCAAGGCCACTCTGGATTATCTTTAAAAGGACTCAGTGATCCTGGGAGGTTCTTGAGTCCCAATCCCCCCTGCCATGGGCAGGGACGCCTCCCACTAGACCAGGCTGTTCAAGGCCTTGTCCTGGCTTTGAACACTCCCAGGATTGGGGCATCCATGACCTTCCTGGGCAACCTGTTCCAGTGCCTCACCACTCTTATAGTAAAGAATTTCTTTCTAGTATCTAAACTAAATTTCCCCTCTTTCAGTACCAGTACTCCTTGTCCTGTCACTACAGTTCCTGACAAAGAGTCCCTGTCCAGCTTTCCTGTAGATGCCTTTCAGATACTGAAATGTTGCTACAAGGTCTCTCCAGAGCCTTCTCTTCCCCAGGCTGAACAGCCCCAGCTTTCTCAGCCTGTCTGCATGGGAGAGGTTCTCCACTCTGTTTATCAACTTTGTGGCTTACTCTGGACTTGCTCCAACAGTTCCATGTTCTTACGCTGCTGGCCACAGACCTGGATGCAGCACTCCAGGTGGGGTCTCACAAGAGCAGCATAGAAGAGGATCATCTCCTTTGACTGGCCATGCTGCTTGTGGTGCCGCTCAGGATGCCATTGGCTTTCTGGCCTGAAAGCACATATTGGTGCATCCTGTTGAATTTTCATAAGCCACCAACCCCAATTTTTACTCTGCAGGATTACTTGCAACCCATTCTCTGCCCAGCCTGTGGGTATGTCTGAGTTTGTTACAACCCAAGTGCAGGACATTGCACTTGGGTTGTAACAAACCCTAGTGAATTTCATGAGTTTTGTACAGGCCCACCTCTCAAGCCTGTCCAGGTCCCTCTGGATGGCTTCCTTCCCTCCAGCATGGGAACTTTCCTTCCAACATGTCAACTGCATCACACAGTTTTGTGTCATTGGCAAATTTGCTGAGGGTGCATTTGGTTCCCTGTCCATGTCACCAACAAAGATGGAATGCTGAACGGTATCCACCTCAATAGGTATCAACCACTGAGGGACACCACACATCACTGGTCATGTGGACAATGAGGTCTTGACCACAACTCTTTTCACAGAATAGAACCATAGGCAATTATTCTTAATTTCTCCATTTCCAGAAAAAAATCCTCAACATCCTATTTATCAATAATTCATTGTATGTGATTAGTGGGTTATCTCACACTGCAATCTTTAATATTTCACTGCTGCTACTACCAGAAAGGCTGTACAAAATGCAGCAACTACTACAGCAGATAGGCTGCAAATGATGTCAAACTTCTGCGGCTCCCAAATACATGAAGTATATTTAGTTGTCTAAGAAGACACAGATATAAGTCACTCTTGATTGCTGTGGGTTAAATATAATGCAATTTCATTGAAGCCTTTCATCTATGATGCCATAACACAACATGAGCTATGATCTCTAAACTAGTAAAATTAAATTGTTCATCTGAAAAAATGTTGCCAAGGATTGCATGGAAAACATTGCAAAATCAATACTCTTGGTAACATTACTGCCACTTAACAAATCATACCCGGGCCTCATACAAAACATCTCTAAAAAGGGTAACATATAACTTTTATGGCAGAAAATGTGTAATACAGAGCAACTGCAAAAACAGAACAGTTACTGGTAAATTTAAATGTGTATGTAATTCCATCATTACCATTTTTTCTTTTAAATATTTCAATGTTGTTTGGGCTTAAAGACCTGAAATCTCAATGTTTTGACTCAATATTTTTGATTTATTTTAAAGCACTGAATCAAGTACTATTTCTTTATCTTTTATCTACTACTTTTGCTTTACATCACAAATGTAATGGAAATTATTGAGCAACCACGTAGTGGTATAGCACGGCACAGCCACAAAATATATAAATATGTAAGCCTAGGGAGTTAGGCTGATCTCTGGATGCACAAATCAATAGCAGACATAACATCAGCAATACACAGATGTAAGGTATAGGAAACAAGCTTAACTTTTTCAGTCTTGCTGTCATAGTGACTAAACTTAAATCTGCATGCCAGCTTTACAACAGTGCTGGATGTCCACTCTAGTGTGTATGCAGCGTATGCTAACTGTACTTAGTGGTGTTTAAAATGGTCCAGATTGTGGCAGAAAGGAGAACTGGGGAACATAGCTTGGAAACAGCAAGTGGGTCACTGCATATTTCCAGCTCCCCCTCTAGAGAATTTCCATTCGCCTGGCTGGCTGCCCTGCTGCTGCCTGCCCAGGAGCAAAAGAGACAGGAGGGCATTGCAAAAGGTGGAGAGAGCTTCAACCCCTGCTCCCATGAGCCTTCTCCTTAGGCAAAAAAAGGAGAGAGAGGAAACAGAAAGCATCTAGCAAAACAACTTAACTCTTTCCTATCTGCACCAAGTGAAGGAGGATGGGGAGCATATATAAGGAAGCAGGAGGAGCAGCCAGGACTTCAGCTGGTGCTGAAGGACTGGGTGAAGGGAGCAGACTGGTGGGGACATGGGGAGAGATACAGTTGTGTGATGGCAAGCTATCTAAATGCAGTAATGGCAATCGTCCTTATACACATTTTTCAGACTACCTTAAACACTGAGTTATCTACTTTAAACATACACCCAGTCTTTCTATCCTGCTCCTCCCTCCTCCTGTTTTCTCCCTTAATCACTAAATAGATATTCCCATTAGGAGCTGTGGAAAGCCAGTTGTTGTCAAGGTAGCCGAATATCTTCTTCTCCCTGTGAGGAACTTTTAAGTTTTATATTCAGTTTCTTCTACTTTTCCTCTGGCTCCTGTGCAATGTTCCACTTAATCTGATTTTCTGTTTTAGCAATTTTTATTACTGTTATATTTTACATCAGGACTCTTATTTATGACTCAGTCATCATAGTCATGGTTAAATACTGGTAGTCCTCGCCATATTTATGCAAGAAGGGAATCAGGAACTTTCTATTCAGAAATCCCAATAAAAGTATGATGGATTGAATTATGCCCTGACTCATTAAAATTATATGCCTGTCAACAAGCAGAAAGTCTGTCTCAGTATTCAGAATACAGAAGGCATTGTGTTCTGGTAAATGAGACAGATTGATGAAAAGCCTTTCAGATGGATGAGAGAAATCCCCAAATTCATACCTCAACTACTGTTCCTAATGGTTTCCCCAAATCCATGGGACTCTGGAAAATACTGGACATTCTTTTATTTCTGTTGCTGCAGAGTATGAGAATTTATATTATTTTTAATATCATGGAAGAAAAGTTAGATTGAGAGACAGACTATATTCACAGAACCATAGAATCGTAGAAATGTTAAGGCTGGAAAAGATCATGAAGCCCAGCCATCAACCCAGCATCACCATGTTCAGCATTAAACCATGTCTTCAGAGACCTAACTACATGTTTTTTTAACATTTTCAGTGCTGATGACTCCACCACTTCCCTGGGGAACCAGTTCTAATGCTTTGAAACCCTTTCAGTGAGAAAAGTTTTCCTAATATCCAATCTAAACCTCTCCTGGCACAACTTGAGGCTATTACCTCTTGTTCTATCACTTGTTACCTGGGAGATGAGACCGACCCCCTCCTGGCTACACCCTCCTTTCAAGTGGCTAAACAGAGCAATAAGGCTCCCCCTGAGCCTCCTTTTCTCCAGGCTGAACACCCCCAGCTCCCTCAGCTGCTCCTCACAGCACTTGTGCTCCAGAGCCTTCCCCAGCTCCGTTGCCCTTCCCTGGACACGCTCCAGCCCCTCAATGTCTCTCTTGCACTGAGGGGCCCAGAACTGAGCACAGCATTGGAGCTGTGGCCTCAGCAGTGCTGGGTACAGGGGGACGGTCACTGCCCTGCTCCTGCTGGCCACACCTGGCTGATCCAGGCCAGGATGCCATCGGCCTTCTGGGCCACCTGGGCACACTCTGGATCGTGCTCAGCTGCTGTTGGCCAGCACCCCCAGGTCCTTTTCCTCTGGGCAGTTTTCCAGGCACTGCCCCCAGCCTGTAGTGATGCATGGAGTTGTTGTGACCCCAGTGCAGGACCTGGCACTTGGCATTGTGGAACCTCATACAATTGCCCTTAACCCATCTATCCAGCCTGTCCAGATCCCTCTGCAGAGCCTTCCTGCCCTCCAGCAGATCAACACCCAACTTGGTGTCATCTGCTAACTTGCTGAGGGTGCACTTGATTCTCTCATCCAGATCATTGATAAAGATATTAAACAAGGCTGGCCCAAATACTGAGGCCTAGGGAACACCTCTAGTGACAACTTGCAGTCCCTGAGTCCAGCCAATTTATTCCAAAAAACTCAGAAGACTAACCAGATATTTGTTATCAGTTATCTGAAGCCTTGCACCAGCTTTAGAATTTTTCTCAAGACATTCTGCATTGTTCCAAAATTGTCAGAATACACATTATGTATATGTTGAGTAAAGTTGTAGTGGAATACATAACTTGAATATTTAATATAGTACATGTAAGTTGATGTTTAATTTAGTTTCTGCTTGTCACACAAAGTAAAAATGCATTTATTTTATTTAGAGTGATTCCCTGCTAACCAGCTAAGTCAGCTGAAATCGGTCATTTATTTTTAAAGTAAATACGATGCTCCTTCTGTCCCTGTTTATTCTTTATTTATATATACAGATATAATTATGTGCATGTGTCTGGATGAAACTGTAACTGCATTTTCCTCTGATTGTGAGCTTTAAAATTCTGCCATCTATATTTTGTTTCTGTGATGTCACTTCAGGGACATTTTATAATTTCAGTAAACATTGCCTTGAGGTTCTTGAAAATATACGGCCTCTTTAAACCAAGATAGAACAGATGGAAACTTCATTGCTTAAACAAATGGCTACAATTTTCTTCAGGGCACAAAATACTATCATGAACTTGACTGAGAACCTAGGAAGCTTCCAGAAGCTTTTAGTCTTTCTTTGTTGGCAAATTATAGAATTCACAAATTTTGTTCAATAAATGTCTTTTTAAAAATCCCCTTGTGTCTTTCCATTTTCTTGTTTTCTTTTTTTTTTTTTTTCTGCTTTGAAGGAGAGAACTGGCATTCCTGATTCAGATGACCTTTTGGATTAAATTATTATGAGATAGATTTTGCATGACAACACAATTTTCTTGTTAGCTGTAGAAATTACACTGCAGGTGCAACAACCTGGACTATTTTAAAAGACTTCACATTACTCAGTTACCAATTGTCACAATTTAATCTAGCAAAAAAGTGCTGTGAAGTAGTGATATGAGCTGCCAAATAAATTTTCTTCGTAGCATTTTTCATCCTTGAAAGAAGGCATAGAACTTATTCTTGCATAGCCTACACCAGGCAGAAGCAGGACTATCATTTCCCCATAACACACATTAATGTAAATCTCAACACATCCTCTGAGTCAGGGTCTTTATTGATCTCGGTTCAGAACATGCTTGTATCTTTGTGTGAGAGAGAGAATAATCCTAGTGCTTTTACAGCTGTTTTAATTTAAACTCCACTGATAAAACACATCCATAATAAGGTTTGCTGGAAGAGTTCCCAGCCCTGACAGTTATCTATAAATTAATGGGAACCATATACTTGTGCTTGTTTGGAAAATATGTATGACAGCCTGAAGCAGATAACAGAAGTCACATCTGCTGGAGGATGCATGCAACAAAGGTAAGCCCTTGTTACAAGTTTCTAGTTCTGGCAACACAGTCATAATGTTAAGAATAAAGTATGAAGTTTAGTTAGAAAAACAAGCTCAATGTGTTTCTGTGAATCTAACATAATGAGACTAATTATCTATGGCCCAGTCTCTTAGTGGCTCTTTATGATACTGTAAGTATTAACTTGATTTTGGCAAAAGTTCAGACTGGAATTCTTTGAACTCTCAAAACATTTTCTAAAGGTCCATACATTTCACATTCTCTTGACATTGCTTCAGCACCTGCAAGTTAGTAAAAACAGATTAATCCTTAGCATCACAGAGAGCAGATTTCCCAGGTGAGACTTACACACCAAAGGTTTTTACCTCCGTTAGTAAGTTTTGAGGGTGGGAGTGTGACACAGCAGCTATATGTACCACCTGCATTTGTATCCTGCAGGCTCATTTCTTAGAATTGACAAAGCCAAGACAGCTATATGCTGTGCCTCATCTGTGCTTATAAACCAGGACCAAAGTGTGGAGTGAAAACTGAACAAGGTGACGCTGACTGCAAGTGTTTACACAGAAGACAACAGGAAGGCACAAAGGGGGAATGAAGCAGCCATGGGACGGTGCTGGTGAACGTGGTGGGGAGTCATCATAACATGGTTGCAATCTAGTCAAATATTTGAGTTTTGTTAGGATCTCTACAGGACTTTTGGGAGGGACTGGGAAAAAGATAGTGAGGCAGCTTTGTTTAAAGGAACTTAAATGCTTAAAAGCACGAAAGGCAAAGTTGGGGGAAAAGATATGTAAGGTTGTTTGGAAATTAACCAGTGCATGAGAGAATTGTGGCATAAACTGATTGAGAATGACAATGTGCCCTCCCAAAACCCTTAGGATTAGGGAGAAAATATTGTGTGAAAAACTGTGAATGTGAGGATAACCTAATTAGGCTTAATGCAGTAGCTGTTGCTATTGGAAGGGCTATCCAGCCAAGTATCAGGCTTTCACTGCAATGGCATTCTGCATCAATAGCAGGAGGACAAACTTCACTTATTTAGGACAAGAGAAAACAATATTGTAAGAACTGAATCATAGAATCATGTTAGTCTAGATAAACTTAGCTATGAAGATGAGGCTTTACCCAGAATTTCATGAAATAAATGAGCATGCACACTGGAGACCTGTAGATAAGTCAGAGTCTGTGATAGTGCCTCAGCTTTGAATCTAGGTGATGGGCAGGTTGATGATTTCCACACTGACAAAGAAGACAGTTGTTAAAGATATGTTGGATAAAGACAAATTAATATGAGTTTAGCCATATTTGAGATTTAGGCTTTGACTACTCTCCCTGTCAGATGTGGGAACAGGGCTGAGATTTTCACTTCAGTAGATTTGTGCTTATTTATATTAGGGGATTATCTGGCTCATTAAGATAAAAATTGGATAGTGTTAATCTTTCCTTTGAAGTGTCTACATGTAAGTTCTGTACCCCATGAACAACAGTTCAATCCAACTGAAACACATTGAAATACATTAATATACACACACTTGTTCATATAATAATTGAGATATTAGGCTCTGCTATGCAGAGCACCTTTAAGAGTATCTCTAAGAATTCCTTTAAAATGCCTTATAGTAACAATTTTTATTAGCAGTTAATTTGATGGTTTCTTTAAATGAGAGGGGACCTGATTCCAACCTTAGTTTGTATAACAGCTTATTTAACAATCCTGAGTATTGTGTCTCTATTTTTTGCCTCAGTTTCTCTTAGTGTGTATGAAGAGAAAAGCAGTGCTAACTCCACTTGTCAAACATCCTGAGAATAGCTGAGAAGCACTATGTAAGATGTGGGCTCATCATTAGCAGCTTTATTCACACATCGGAGTTGCATCTTCACATGAGGGGAAATGTCATAGAAGATGAGTTTGTTTCTCATATATTTAAAAATCTTATAATAAAGTAGTACATAAAGGAGAGTTTGTATTGCAGTTTAGACACTTAAATGAAAAAAAAAATAAAAAAAGAAGTCTTATTCTAGCTCATGCACTTCTTTCTTGAAATGTAGCCAAGTCCGAACACTAAACCCTCTGGTTTACAAAAGCCAATTCTCAGTCATTAAAAAAATATTCAATGGTCAATGGTATAGTAAAAAACTTCATTTACACTTTGAAATGTTACCATTTTCTCTATCATCTTTTAAATTTTCCCATGATCTCAAGACCAGAATTCCCATTGCCTGTGTGCACAATTTCAAGTCAAATAAGTATTTTGGGGTTGTCTAGGTTGTATGATTGAGGCCTTATGGAATAACATTTATGCTTTCAAAATCTAAACAAATTAATTGTTTTGAAAAATTGACTGTTTGAAATGGTGTGCTGAAGAATATATAATAGTGGATATTATATTCATTCTGTTTCAGTCTGCTGCCTGCATGAGAGAGAACACTGGAAGTTGAACCAGCAGACTCATATGTGTAGGTGGTGATGACAGAAGGAATAGAAAGGTGGTAAAAAAAAAAAACAAACACATTTTTTATTTTAAATAACAATTCAAATTTCAGTTTTAGGGAATAATCACAATTGATTATACTGCCTATAATTTTGAAAATGGTAGATGTGCCTCAGAGAGAATTATGGGGTTTATCCAAGATCCAGGAAGTCAATAAAAGGACAACTGAGTTGGGTTTTTTTTGTCTATTGAAAAAAAAGAAAAAAATACCCACTTCAGATACTGCACAGAGGGCAAAAAAGGTAGTACTATCAATCCCTAAGCTAACTTGTAATTTTCATTGTAGTTGTACCAAACCTTACCAACAACAGTTATTTGACCTTCAGAGCCTATTCCCTTACTACCTGCCATGTACTCCACTAACACAAAGTTTTCTTCACCATGCAAATTTCCTCACTACCCCCAAGACCATTCTCCTGCATAAAGATGACAAAAATAGAATTTTTACTCCTTAAGAACATATTAGTTAGGAAAGCCAAAAGCCCATAATATCTCTACAGCATAGAATTGTACTCACAGCTGTATTCTACTATCCATCACCCTAGATAACACTTGCAAACACTTCTTATCCAAAGGCAATAGCAACAGTCACCCCTCAGGCATTTCTGACTCTTCCCATTTTATTAAGGGATTATGTTGTTGGGAGACCTTAGGAGAAAGAGGCCAATGATACCTGCTCTGTGACAGCCAAGCACAAGAATTCTTTCATTCTTCATGAATATGACTAATTTTGGCCCCTTCTTGCCTTCCACTGTGGCACACAAAATTTTGGAAGCACGACATTGTACTTTGCCAGAGCAAAGAATGGAGGCATGCTTGGGGCCTCTCTTTAGAACAGCCATCACTTTTCCTCAGGGAATGAGTAGGAATCTTCCAGTGTTTATCTTGTTATTAAGTACTGATCAGTGTTTTTTCTTTCGAGTATTAGAAATTGTGAATATAATGGATTTTATTTCATGTTACATTTGTAATAATCCTGTGCATTATTCATCAGTCAGTGAAGAACTCAAGTTCATCAAAGAAGGAAGTAAATAATAACAATTATTCTGTTCAGTGTTACTTAATAATAGCAAATCTACTCCATGAAGCCAGAAGCAATCACCACTTTATGTATTATACAGCAGCTGAGAAAAATTGATTTATAAACCCAGATGCCAGGCTGCAATCTAATAGTGATGTCATGTTGTAGAAAGCTGTAGTAATTTTGGATATGACCCCACTGAATATTTTGGAAGAGAGCTCACTGTTATCAGTAGCCACCTCTACACTACTCTTTATATCGTTTTCAAGAGCTGCCCCCCAACCCTGGCTGATGCTCTTAATTTCTGCTTCACATATGCATTCCAAATGAAATGTCCTTGGGGTTATCAGCTCTTCTGCAAGATTTTGCCTTCTAGTTTTTTGCTGCATAGGATCTGTATCTGCCACAGTCTCTCTGGTAAATATCACTGTCTTTGTTCCAGACCTACCTACGGAAAAAGGGCATCTTTTGGCATCCTAACATGGCCTTATAACACTTGCACTGGAATGGTCCAGGTTGCTCAAAACTTTGAATCCTTAAGGCACAGTAGAAATGCCACTCTGTTCTTAGTCTACTACAGTAGGAAACCCTTTCTTTGGAGCAAGACTATAATTCAAAGTCCAGAAGAGAGTGAGTAGTGTAATTTTTGAAAATTAGCTATGCTACCCCCTTAGATGACATGGTATTAACATCAGATGCTCCCTCTCTACCTTTACCCATCCCTATCACTGTTTAATCTTCCAACCTCCCCTCCAACCCCTCTTTTCCTCACAACTCCATTTGTGGATAATATTATGAAGCTGTAGTCTCCTCTTACCTAGGTAATAATTTGGGTTCTTTGGCCAGCTGACTGTCCCTGTTCTTTTTGATCAGTCACTTTGCTTTTTCATCTTCAACTCCCTTTAAACAGACTTCAACTGCCTTTAAACAGATTCTCCCATCTGGAGTGTCACTCCCTGGAGTGTTACTCCCTGGAGCACCCTGGCAGGGCAGTCCACTCAGGGCACAAGTATGATTGCCCACATTTTCTTTACCATCTTTGGCCCACTTTCAGGTCAGAAGGTTCTTCCTGTGGAGAGAGGCTACAAGTCTGCCAAGGAAATGGCAGGTCTATGTCTCTGTGTCTACTCAGACAGATCCTCCCTTCCCAGCACGCTCAGAGCACCCATCTACAGCTCCTGGAGGTCAGCAGGGGACAGAGCAAACCTACTTTCAGTAGCACAGGTACATGGAGACCTGCTGTCCTGCATACCTTGTCTGTGGCAAAGACCAAGGTCTGACAGCTGAGCTTCAGCTGGAAAAGGTCATTTTCATGGCAGCAGTCTCCTATCAGCTTCAGGACAGAACCACTTCAGTCTCCTCAAGCAGCAGTCTGTGGCCTGGGCTAGGCCATCCATTTTTCTGTCTGAACTATCTTTACCAGCAAGTAATGTCCTAACAGTGTGTGGCTTTGCCTCCTGGTCATGTACAGTTACTGACTTAACAGTAGCCTCCCCTATACATGGCGTCCAGAAGATGGGTGTCCAAATAGGACTGACTGGCCATAAGGGGTATTTGGACACTTTTTAACAGCATGATTACAATCTTGTAGGCTCATCACAGTGCAAATCAGTGCCTCATTTTTACAGCATGGATGGGCAGGACACAACCACTATGTCATCCATCCAGAGTGGTCAGGTCTTCAGTGGCACAGCTGAAGTGGCATCTTTCCTGGCTGCAGGAAGACAGCATATGACTAATACAAAGCAGCTTCTAAGGAGCCACAAAATGTAATTTGGCATTATTTCCTGGTTAGGTGGACTGCAAAATCCATGGGCATGTCTCTGGGAGCTCCTCATCAGAAAGCAAGGCCAGGGACAGTCAGGGTGAACATGACAGCTGAGCACATGAACAGATGTTTGGAAGGTACTCCTGTGGCTGACCAGCATGAGCCATTGGCAAACTGGAGGTTGTTTCTACAAAGCAATGTGAATGTTTTACTTCTGAAGGTGGTCTTAGAAACAATTAATGAGGGACCACAGTGCCATTTTTAATGACTAAAAATAGGTAAGCATCTCTTAGTTTGTGGAGACAGAATATACAGAAAGACACTGCACTTATTGCAATGTCACTCATTTGTGCCAATAAGGAAAAGAATAACATAATTTCAGACAAATCAAGGTTATTACTGCTAAGCTCGAACAGAAACAAACCTTCCCCTTATTTGGGAAAGAAGGAAGCTTCTTGCTTTCTGATGCATCATTAGGAAAATATGGGATTTGTTGGAGATCTATCAGCCTAAATAGCCAATATGACATCTTTCATTGTGACTGTTTTGCAAAGATCTCACTGGCTGTTTCACGAAAGGGTTTTTTAGTACCTTCAGTTGTTTCTTGTTAATGGTGCCTTTTGCTCCAGTTTAAAACTGTTTTTACCCCACTGAAACACCTGTGCTGAATTCCATGCTGTCTAAGAGAGCAGGGTATGATATATTAGCAGGAAGTTAGGAGACCTCATTTCCATTCCTACATCTGCCAATACCAGCTTTATGACCCAAATCACCAGCTCTCAAATTCCCTCACATATTCAGTCTTTAAGGGAAAGTTTACATGAGATATAGTGATTTTCTCTCTCTAGAATTTGCAAGTATTATGCATGCTATTAATATAACATAATTTGGGATAGGGTTAAAGGTTGCTTTCCCTCAGTGTCCTCATTTTTTCCATGCCAATCAAGAGACATCATATACTTTCAAATCCCCCAGTTTTCTGGGAATGATTTCTTTTGTGAGAATATGTCTATTGATATTGCCTATCAAGAGATCAGTTGCTCCCTCATGTGGGGATCTGTTAGTACCATGTAGAGTTCATATAAACCTTTGTTTACATACCATGAGTAAAATCAAGAGTTTACAAGCTGAGGATCCATTTTAAATGCAAATATGTGAGTAACTGGGTCTCATAAATGTTATTGCTCATTCCCCTCAAGTGAGCCACTCTGTTCCACAGCAGAATCGACACTTTGCAGTACAGATAGGTGAGGAAAGTCTGAAAACCAAGAAGTAACCTGAGTGTTACTGTCACTGCATACTGTATTTGGGATCACAGTGTGGCTATTCTTGCTGTGTTTACAAATGGATGTTTCCTGTAGATCTGGAACAGATCCTGTAGATCTGTCGGTGTCCCAATAAAAGTTCCTGGTCTCATTGTTCCACCCCATGCACATATCTGATAATGAACAATAACTGGTATAATTTTTTTGTATTCCAGGTTTGTTATTGCAGTACATATGAGAGAGACTGTCAAATTTCAAAGGAAAAAAAATGCCATGACTGTAAAACTTGCTCAAAACTATAACAGCATGCCTAGTGAGAAGTTAAGATAAAACAGCTGGTATGACAGGCCAGGGATGAGTATAATTTTTTAGTCTTATTTCTGATTAGTGTTGCCCTGGGACCACCACATCAACTTTGTCCTCCCAGAGGCACCTCTGACTGTTAGCACTACATCGTACTCCTGTATCCTAAGCCTGCAAAAATTGGCTAATTCTGCCATTGCTGATGTCTCAGAAGGTTTATCCTGTCATAGAATCATAGAATGTTCTGGGTTGGAAGGGACCTTAAAGATCATCTCAATCTAACTCCCTGCCATGGGCAGGGATGCCACCCACTAATTATGCTACTCAAAGCCCTGTAAACCTGTTCCTGAACACTTCCAGGAATGGGACAGCTACAATTCCTCTGGGCAACATGTGCCAGTGCTTCACCACCCTCACAGCAGAGAATTTTTTAATAATATCTAATTTAAACCTTTTCAGTTTAAAGCCATTCACAAATTTCCTGTTACTATATGCCCTTGTAAAAAGACCCTCTCCAGCTCTTTCCTCATGCACCACTGCTGCAGCCCCATCATAAAACATAAAATTTTTGGGCACAATTTTCCCTTAGTAAAGTCATCATTTTTGTCACTGATAATTTTGTTATTTTCCATGTGCCTTTGAATAGTTTCCAGAAACATCTGCTCCATGATCTTTAACTTCTTTAAAAAATGGGGATTATGTTTGCATATTTTCAGTTTGTGGTAACTTCATTGCCACAACTTCTCAAATATGATGAACAGTAGCTTAGGCACTTCATGTGCCAGTCCCTACAAGACCCACCGATAAATTTCATCATGCCCAATGGATTCGTGCACCTTTAATTTCCTTAGAGGGTTCCACTTCTCCAACTTCAAAGGTCTGGCTTCAGTCTTGTCTAATGAGTCAAAACTTTTGCTTTGCATCAAAATAAGCTATATGAGTGATTTCAAGAATACTTTTAAAAGGCCTTTTACATTTTTGCTTTTTACTCCTTTCAAATGTTTTTAGATTTGGATTTTTATTTTAGTCACTAGGTAGATCTCCAATTTGTAAACTCAGTCCCTCTGGGGTTTTACTTTTCTATAAGTGGTATTTATTTACAGAAGATTAGACAAAAAATTAATGAAGGCATTTTATGCACAGCTTCATCCCATTGTTTTAATAACGCAAGTCTGGTGAGATATTAGATAAGAAAACCTTGAGTATTGAGGTGAACTCCCATGAGTGTAGAAAACATACAAAAAATTGGCTTATAGTTAAGGTTATTAAGAGGAGACTATGTCCTATACAAGAATATATTTGATAGAGCTGTATTTCTATACATCTCAGTGCCTTATATGCACTGGCATACAATCAGTAACTTATATATGCTGGTAAATTATATGTATTACTTTACATATAAAGACATAAAGTAAATTAGAGATTTTGGTTATATTAAATAACCTTGATTCTGCTATTTTCCAATGTTATAAAAAAAAGAAAAAAATAAATTCAGATCTTTACTTTTTCCACCTGGCAAGATATGTAACCCTGACATGCTGCATGGGACATTTCAGCTTTATTTATGTGATGGACAGCTTGTATGAAAATTTCTCTCATAGATTGAATCTGAACATTTTATTGCTCAAGTAGGAGGGAGAAAACTCAGAATGACCTTTGAGTATCATATCTTCTTTTAAAGTCAGATTCATGGCTTCCCTTCTTTTCACTCTCCTGTGCCTTTTTCTCAGTAATGCATAACAGCCTGGAATAAAATCTCCAGTGTGTAATGCATAACTAATTTTATTTTTTTTACTCCAAACCCTAGCAATTCAAAGCCAAGTAAACACCAGCAGGCTGCATTCACTCACACTATGCATGTTGATGCTAATTGCAGTTCCCTAAACATTTTACATTGTTTGCACAAAATAGCATTGCTCTGCCTTCAAACAGTCAGTTCAGTGACAGCTGGAATGAGTTTATCTCATACTGCTTAGTGTCAGGTGCATTCTTACAGCTTTCCTGTCTCCTTTTGAGGGCTAATTAAGGCATTCTTCTCTCTTGTTTAACATTTACATTTAAACAGCTGCATCTCATTTGGATATAATGCAAAGATGGGCACCTGGCTTTCTTTCCCTGAGATAATTCTGGGAGCTTTTTTTTGCTCTCCCTCCCCCCTCCAAAATGGTTATTTTTGTGCTTATATAGGGAAACGAACTGAAGTGGCTGTAAATGGAAAAAGCTGCTCTTCATTCACAAACAGGGTGCATCTTCCCAGGATCCTTCACAGCTAGTCTCTGTAGGATTCTTGGGATGAGAGCAGAATGCAAAGCAGAGTCCTTAAGCCTTTCATCAGCCTGATGCCTTTGTCAGGCTCTGGTCACCTCAGGGGCTTCTTCCTTGTTACAGTCCTTTTTGCATCTTGGGTTCTTTGGCTGTTTCTTCACACAGGAACAAAGAGTTTGCAGGAAAAAGGAAAAAAAGGAACAAATTCCAAACATTATCCCAGCAGAAAAACATGGCAAAAATAACCATAGCAGTTCCATAAAATCTCTTGTTCCATGTTAGCAGAGGTCCACACACAGGCCCAAGTTCTCCAAGGAGCACACCAATATACAGAGAAGTGGCCAGGACTGCAGGCACTAAGTGTTTTGACAGATTCAGCAGCACTTTGCACAACAATCTTGTTGCAAGGTACAAGCCTGTCAGATGTAGCACCTTTTGTGGTTCTCTCCATGTCTGTAGATCACCATCTTCAATGAGGTAGCTTTTTAAGATTATGAAAAAAAGAAAGAAAAATATTTGCAAGAAGTTATGGAAGATCCAATGGCAAAGATCTATCTTGATAAATCTCTGCAGGACTAACCATCATCTTTGCACAACTTTTTATGAATTTTTCTTCTCAGTAAAAAAATACTAGGGACATTATATTTTAATTCTGTGCTTTAAAGAAATAATGTACTAGGCTGCAGTAATCCAGATAATAATAATAGTACATATACACACACGAGAGAACTAATGAAAAAGGAAAACTGACTGTAATTCTAAGTTTAAGGGCAATATTTTTATTGATACAAGTCAATGATGTCATGTTCTTATTTCTATGCAATTGATCATCATTTCTCAAAAGGAGCAGGGCAGGAAACATTCTGATGGGAAGCAGAGGAACGCAGGAGGTGTCTCACACTGTGCTGCCAGGGCCCAGCAGGACAGCAGTGCTGAGGCTGCAGCCTTGCCCACTTGGGGACCTGGGATAACTGAGGGCATCAACAGGCTGGGACTCCAGCTGTATAGGACTGCACACAGAGGGGTCTTTTCAGAATACTTAATTGTGAAGCTATAGCAAGTATCAGCATGTGTAAATTGCATTTTTTCCCAAAGGGTTTGTAACTGGGCAGGTTATTGGAAATTACAAATGGCACATCTGGTTTGGAGGCTAGAGACCTCCAATGAAATTTTCAAGTTTGTATATGAAATTATGGGACACTAGAGCAGCAAAATATGAAGAGTAGCCAGGAAACATTAATCCGATTACATATAAATGTCTTTATCTGAACTTGCAGTCACTGAACATTCAAAGTACTAATGAAAGAAAGAGGCTTGTCTACAACAGACTACTGAAGTAGTACAAGCATTCATTGTAAATTTGTCCTAGGAGAATTATCTCACATACAAACCTTTAAAGGATAGATTTCTGAAATAAGGTGAAATTGATATCAAAATTCTACTTGAGCAGCCTCCTTTCCAACCTCCTACTTAAAAACACCCAATGGATATTTACTGAACCACTCTGTGCAGAGCAATGTGAGTCCTGAATATAAAATATTACTGGAGCATTGCATATGGAATGCACCAAGCAATCCTGAGAAGACAAGATGTTTCTTATAACACAGAATTTTATTATTCATTTTTTCACCTAAAAAAAAAAAAAAAATCAACCTTTTATGTTACAGCAGAAGTACACTGTCTCTGAGGAACAGGACTGCACTGAAGACAGATTGTTGCTTCTCATAACCCATTTCTGCATACATAAGTTTTCTATTCCTCAAAAATATTAATGATATAACCACAGGGGAACTATCTACATTGATTGCTGTGTAAAAACTGAAGCTTTTTAAATAGCCTTTCCTTGCACAAAGGCTTATTATCAACTTGGACAGTAGTGCAAGGTTTGGAACGAGGACCTGGGTTTATTGCTCCATTTTATCATGAGAAAAAATGAAGACTAGATGAGCTGGTTGTCATTTTGTTCTTGTTTTAATAGAATATTTTTTCCACTGGAAGAGTCAGCTCCTTCAGAACCTAAACTTGCCTCAGGAACTTATTGATTTTAACAAACAAGTATCAAAAGGCAGTCCTTAAATCTCTCAGTTTAATTCAAGTGATGTTAAAGTGCTTCATGGAGACTAGATGAATAATTTCATTGAATTTGAGTAATTGCATTCAATGAAGTATTTTACTTGGGTTTATAATTTTTTTTTCAGTTTTAATTCTAAATTACAGCTTTACATTTACAGGCTGTGCTTTACATTTTCCTCTATCCAGCCTGGTTGATATCTTTCACTGTAAGTCCTTTTTTCACTATTAATAATGGATCCTGACCTTTTCTCTTTTTGATAAACAGTTCAACCTGCATTAAGGCTAAAGCTGGGAAAAATAATACATGATAATATGTGATCCATGTTAAAAGATCATCGTGGTGTTTTCTTTGAGCCACAGTAAAGCCATTCTGTGGGGCAAGAGATTACATTCCAGTGAAATTTTAACCAAAAAGAAGTTTTTCAAATTTGTTTTTCACATACACTAAAAGACACATTCTTGAATCTATTTCAGCTCCTGATGTCTGAGCCATACATCACTTCCCCACCCAGCACAGTTGTCCATTCCTCCCACCAGTACAGGGCACAAGGATGTCAGTGCTATGATATGACCAGAGATCAGATGAGCATGTGCATATCAGAAGGAAACTGGCACTGAGTATGAGAGGTAATTTGTCCTTTCTGTGAAGGTCTCTCAGGCACCAGAGTTCTTCAGGTGAAGAAGCTGGTTTTAAGAATACAGAAGAGCAAAAGCAAGATGGGGAAGAATGTAGAAAGTGGGAGGATATTCACGCATAAAAAGAAACACAGATCTGGGCAGAAAAGAAACTACTTTTAGGCATTACAGGAGAGGAAATTGGTCAGAGGTAGGAAGAATAAATATTGGATATGCAAACTGGGACTAAAAACACGAGTGATTCTATGACTAACAGCTGATGAAGGTAGCAGGATACATATATGGTAGAGAGAAACTAAGCTAAAATCTCTGGCAGTTCATGCCCTCTGATAAAACACATGGGCAAATGGTCAGAGAGTGCTAGGAGGTCAATAAAGTCACAAAGAAACAAGGGAGAAGATGAAGTGAGTGTGATGCAGTAAAACAAATATAGGGCTTTGGCTGTGTGCAGGGAAGACATTAATGTCAGTAAAACACTGACAAGAGCAGTCTGAGAGGAAGATGAAAGTTTCTTGAGTCAGGAGATCTATGCAAAGATTAGGAACTTCTGTGGGGTTATATGTTGACAGCTTGTAAGGACGATAGATCCTGTGGAGGCAAGACCCTCATCTGAAGTTGTGTGCTGAGTTCTGGTTTTCCTACAGCAAAAACAGTACAACAGCAAAAAGGTGGTTCCAGAGAAAATGGCTTTCAGGAACCAAAAAAACCAAACCAAACCAAACCAAACAAACAAAAAAAGTGACACTTTATTTTACTGAATGATAAAGAGAAGATAAATAAGAAAGTACAAAATAGAGACATGCAAACTAATGAGAAGCATAAAGGTGGCAAATTGAACGCTGCTCTGTACTTTCTTCATTACTTCCCTGTAACAAGGGGACATTTAGAGAAAGGTAGAAGACGAAAAACCAGTAAAAGGAAGTGTGTTTTCCCTGCTTGGGTTCTAGAACACCTGCTCATGAGACAGTAACACAGCCAGGAGCTCAGCATGACTGAAAAAGGGATTGAACATTTGCATGGATGAGGCCATGCAAAGTTACAGGCTTATAAACTGTAAACAAATAAAAAAAATTGGAAAGGATAGAAGCCTCATGCCTCTGGTTGTTTCCCAGCTTTTAACAAAACTATAAGAAAGATGCTTCTTTCTTAGGGGCAGTTTTTGAAATTTCCAGTCTCATAAAACTCAAGACAAGTTTATAATATAATAACATTAAAATTCTCTTCTCTGATATTGGTGATTCTCTATTGTCAGTAACTATACACTCTTTCAGCTGGCTGTCAGTCATGTGCACATTTCTGGCTATGTCTGGGCAATGCCCATGATGTGCCAGTCACTGACTGATAACTCTTGTCTAGATGTGTGTTTACAGAGTCAACTACCCCAGTCACTCTTGCTGGGGAGGGCCTTTAACACACCATTCCAGCCTGGCTTGTATCCAAAGGTAGAATTGCTATTGTTAGCACTCTGGAATAGGTGTCAGTCATGCATTAGTTGCAAATCTGATCTCTCTCACTTAAATTAGGATTGGTGATCTCATGCTGGGGGCAGATGGTTGCACAGCCATCTACTGCAAGGAGTGCCTCTGCCTTACTCTGGAGAAGGCTTAACACCACTGCAGGCAGCACCTGGGCCCAGCAGGCTCCCCCCTTGGTATCCATATCTCAACATATGGCCAGATTCACACTAGGGATAGATAGGTGAGGACTACCAAAGGAAAGCATTATTGTAGATGCACCAGCCTTTAAAAGTCTGAACTTTCCATGGGCTCAGATTCAGCAAAGAACTAAATAATGTGAGCTCTAGGAACTGTATATCCTTAGGTATGTTATTAAATCAATGTCTTTCATTCCAGCTCTCCCATCTCTATTTCTAGCTGCTACTTGCAAACCATAATGAAATAAGAATATTCCTTGCTGCTAAAAACAAGCCATTCAGTGCTTCAAAATGATATATGAGCTCCTCAGTGTGTGCCAGAACAGGATCTTCTGTTGAGTTAGAAACAGTACATTCCATCCAAGTCCCAGAGGGGTGCCTATTTTGGTGTTTCAATTTAAAGGAAGAGTGAGATTTTGAAACAAATTGCCTATTGTCTCTTTTTGTTGTGCTTTGATTTCCACCACAAAATGGTCTTGGAGCAAATGACCTGGATTTCTCTGGATGGAACTAAAGGAAGATATGCTCCTGGGAGTGTACTTAATGCACTCCAGCTGAAAAGGACACTCAGGTCATGGGACCAGTTGAGTCCTAATATAAACCCACTGAAATGTGCATATCGCAGATGTCAGACCCTAAACATCAACATTACTTCTACAGATCTTACATGTCCACATAACTTAATAATACAGACTTAGCAAAAGTCACAAAATGACCCAGACAAGTATAAGAGAAATGACTACATAAAAACTATTGTCCTGCTGCTCTTTCAGATTCAATATTCAGACAAAATTACCATATACTGATGATCTACTTTTCCTCAGAGGTACCAAGGCATTTATCAACATGATATCTTAGCACTGTAAAAGACAAGAAAATGTTGTGAGCACAATATTAAGACTCTAGTTTTTCTATTTCTCTTTTCCCATCCTTTTTTCCCCCCTCTCCATCTTTTTAAAGTTTTTTAACTTACAGACACATGCAATTATGATTTTTATAGCACTCCCTTACCAGGTATATGCCTAACTTCTAAAAAGGATTCTCAATTTAGGTACAGTGCTTGGGGGATGCAAAGCATTATGTGACTGCTAAGTACTATTAAGATGAAGAGAAGGCAGATTAATGAGGAAGGCATTCTGCTCTGAGATAAAAGGGGCTGTATTAGCTTTTCATACAAAACCTAGTTGGGAAATCCTGTTTTTGTGAACATCACAAGCTCCTTATAATTTGTTTGTGTAATGCCATCAGAACCAAAACACCTTCCCTGTTCATCTTTAAGTGATTAAGCAGGTTACACCAAGATGCTGAGGTAGATGGATGGCATAATACTTCATAAAACAAACAGAATAGGAAGTACTGATTCTCTGAAAAATAAAGAGAAGAGGCTTGACTTGACTTTATTTCAGTATTGATGACACTTAGGATTATCACTGAAGTTTTGAAATTTTTCTAAAATTTACTATTTCTTGATGTTCTACTTTATTAAGAACAAATTTTAATATTCTTGCTTGCAAATACAATTATTTCAACAGATTTAAAATTTACCAGCACATAAAAACCAAATCAAGTTAAAAAAACCCCAAAAATTTCCTTTAAAACTTTGTGAAGACCACTCAAATATATCTTGGACCAAAATGCTTGTGAAAAACACTGTACAGTCAGAAGGCCATAAGAAAAGCATTTGAATTAACTTCTGATTTATCTTTGGAATTCTATAAATCAAAGCTCGACTGTAGCTCAGTGTTCAGCCACTTCTCACTAGCTTTACAAAGGTACAGCTGGGCACTGTCTCGATTAGCAGATCAGAACCAGACCCATAGGGCACTCTTTCAGTTTGACCCTAAAATTCTCACTGCGACTATGGAACCTGGCATAGACTGAAAATGTCAGGGAGGACCAGAGATGGGCTGCACTGTACTTTTAAATAACACCTATTCATCATTGAAAGAAGAATACTTCAGAACATATGAATATGTGCCTAAAATATGTCAATATTTAGAGATAACACCACAATATTAAACAGAAGTAAAGCATTTTCCAGATATATTTGCAAATAGAGTTTATTATTCATAAGTTACCCAATATGCAAACATTCTTATTCAGCAGGGAATACACCACACAGATATTTTATTCCCAAGTACCTTCATGTAGGCAAGAATTTAATGAAAAAAGGTTGGAAGTCTCTGAAAGATGGAAGTATCTGAAAAGCAGAAAATAGCAGTGTCTAAATTTAATGATGACTCCATTTCAACTCAGGGGTACTGGGTCTGGAAAAAAGAATCCAAATAATTTTTCTCCACAAAGACCAATGTTAATTGAAATGGTGAGTGGAGGTGGGGAGAAGAATATAGTCACAGGTTATAAGGCCAGAAAAGGCTTTTTTCACACAGTCCTTCAGTGCCTCAAGATTTTCCAAAGGTAGTCTTGTGTTGTACCTTTGATTTCCAATATTCTCTTATCCTTAATGCTAAGAAAGGATTAAATAATCTCACTCTGAACTGATCTGACTCCAAGGGAAACACTTAAATTCTGTTATCAAGTTGTTCTTAAAATTTCTCTCAGTTTGGCTAAATGGGGTGAGTGTATTATGACTCTGACTGTAAAAAAAGCCTCACTGGAATCACACTGTATGTCATTCCGGGAGCCCCTAACTCGGTGCATCTTCTTGGCCACAAAATGGACCCTGGGCTCCCATTCCTCATTTCTTCCCTACAGAGTAGCAGTACCAGATCTGCAGTCCTCTCAGTCATACTTTCTCTATGCATATTAACTCCCTCAGCCATAACTGACTGCTCCTTATTCAGCTGACTCTTTCCAGGCTGCTGCTTTCCACAGCACGGTCTTCCCACACTGCCAGTACAGTCCGTGCTGCTTACAGATGTGTGATCTAGCACTAAACTGGTACAAGTCTTCAAAATTAGTAAAAGTTTCCTAGAAAAGGTTTTTATATCATCTTCTAGAAGATATCCCTGTGAATATTTAATGGGTGTTAATTTTAAAAAAGAAATTTGATTTTCTTTTCCTGAAAAACATTACGTGTGATCTCTGACCTAAAACTTTTTTTTGTTACATTGTAGAAATGAACTTGAAAGTAAGTAATTTGTGGTAATGTCCTACTAATGCTGCCAAGATCTATATCCTTAAGCAAATACAGGTTTCATTCCAGACCTTACTTTGGGATTTCAGACAGTCATGAGTTGGATTTTCCGTACTGCTAACACCCAGGCTGTTCCAGTGGCTCAAACCTTGGACACAGCTGTGCAGCCCAAGGACCAAGTCATAAAGTTTACATTTCTCAACTGGACCAGTGCTATACCATTTTCTACAATCCATCTGACAGGCACCCTACCTGCCACAATGCTGGTATGGGCTTTGTATCATTGTTGATATGCTTTTTCAAGAGAAAAATAGTCTTGCTACATAGCATAGCTTCTGATTATTCAGGCTTGATAAAACTCAATATTGTGTACCACAAATGGCTGCTTCTGGCAGCTGCTGCTATCAGTTTTTAAAAGTGCTGAAATTAGATGGGAAAATAGGCAATAGGAAAAAACAGTTTCTCTCACCCACATTAACACAGCAATGTATTATAGCAGTGGGAAGTTCTTTTTTGCCTTACAAATGGCCAGAAAAAATACAGAAGAAATATTAGCAATTTTCTTTGAGCATTAATTGAATTGATCTAGTTCTGATTACCACAATCTGCAAACAGCTTCTCCAATGTACAGAGGATCTAATTATTCCCAGAAGAAATGTCCTGTAAATCTGAGCTATAGTAAGTATGTGAATGGACTAAATATTCTTGCAGTTCATAACCCTGTAGGCATCTCTCTTCTTACATGGCAGAAAAGCAAACAGAAACATTAGAGGCACAAGCAGAAAGAATAGCTCAAAAAAGGGCTGTATCTAGCAGAAAAATGTACACCTTATAGCCCCATGAACTTCTCTTTGAACTCTAAAGATGTTTGAGGATTTCAGAGCATCGTAAGGAGTCAGAACAAGGACACCAGGGCACCTCACAAGGTTTCAGCAAAGAACAGATTGTTAAAAAAGGGGTTTCAGATTATCTCCTTCTTGACAAAGACAAGACTGTTTTGTAAAGGCAGCATCTAATGCCATGTGGCTGAGGATAAAAGAACAGCAAGAGTCATTACCACAAGTAGCAAGTCATCAGCTTTCTCAATATGCATGCCCAATCCTTTAATCATTTACCATGCACATGCATCTTGATGGGAATTCTGCCAAGGTATAACTGTTAGATTAACTGCTACAAAATCTTGAAAAATTAGAGCAAATGGTCTGTGCAGGAAGGGTAATGCACAAAAAATATCAATAACTTTTGCATTGAAAGCTGAGCCAAAAAAGCCATGAGAAGAAAACAATAGGAAAGCCATTTGGTCATACCATTTACTTCATTAATATGCTCACTTTTTGCATGGAGTATTTTCTGAGATGCTCCTACCATGTTACCTGCTAAAAGAAACCCACCCTAAATGTCCTGGGCACAATATCAGGTCTGAAAAGGAACAGTTTCATGAACTTGTCAGAATTTGATTAGGCAGACAAAATGATTTTTATTTCATGGTTTAATAGCATGCTACTGATATTGTGTCTGTGGTAGAGCTTATGTAAACCAGTATGGCATTTCCGAATTCATTCACACAGTCTGTAGTGCAGGAGTGACTACCATGGCTCACAAACCTCATTTCAAAACCTGAAGTGTCTGGGATACACACCTCTCCAAGGCCTGAGAGGAAGAGACAACAAGAGTAGCATTTGATAAGTGAACAATGACAATAGATTCCCAAACTCTTTGTTGCAGAATAAGAACTGGCTGAACATTGAGCTTAGATCCCATCAGCATCCACCTCATCACATCTTCTAGCCTGCTACTTCCCATGTTTGGAGATTTAGATTTCCTTCCATGTCAACAAGGCCCCAGACTGCTCCTAATGATGATAAAAATTATAAACAAAATTATAAACAAAACAATATTACAGGAGCTTCCCCACTAAGCTTAAAACAAATTATACCAATACTTCAATTAATTACCTTCCAAAGGGACTAGGATCTCACAGAATCTATAAAAAGCCAAGAATCAATTCTGCTGTGAGCATACTCATCTATGTTTTTGTATGCTAGATTACTCTGATCAACAGCAAAGAGAACATTCCTGAGGCATGTGGAGGGAGAATCTAACCAAGACAGTCTATTTCTAGGCATCTGGCCTTGTCTTATAACCACTGAACTAACAAAGAATTTTAGGGAGTAATTGGTAGAATTTAGGCTATTAGTATGGATCTAAAGTATTTCACTGCAGAGGTGGCTATTTCTATCTCCTGTCTTGACCTTGGAATAGTGCCCTGGAGCAGCACCTTGCCTTCCTCCCCTTATGCAATGATGGGCTGTTTTGAACGTGTCAGAGTCTCATTCTCACTTCCAAAAGAGTTAGAAGACAACATTAGATGTGCCGACTGCTGATTGTCTTGGTAAGCTTGAAACACAGTTAGAGGCCAGTTTAGGTAATCTTTGCTCACAGCTGTAGCTCCTTACTGCCTGCTCTCCCATGATCCAAAAATATCAGCCAAGTGTTTGCTTAGAGTTTAATTATTAACCTTAAAATAATCTATAGAAAGGATCATTAGCTGAAGAAGGGGCATCAAATAATTTCACTTGGGGGATTTTGATAGTTTGCTTTTCCATACAAAAGCAAAGTTTATAATAAATGCAGTTCATACCGAGTTTGATGTGTTCTATTCATAACAGTGACTGGTGTGCTTTTATTTCAACCTATATACACCATAGAAGTCTCAATAAATGCACAAACTATAAAGAATTTCCTGTGCTGTAGCAAAGTGTCTAGTTAGTTCTGTAAATAGGGACTTATGGCAGTGATGACAATTATTTCAACAGGATTTCCTCAAACAGTGAGAGCTTTCGGAACCATCTCTTATTGGTAAACCCCTGACTTCAGTTTGGCTACAATTGATGCCTTCCCACCCAATAATTCATAGGCTGATAGGAAGATAATTCTCTTTTCTTTGCCTCCCCAGAGGCCAAAGTATGGTCACGTGAGTTATTTTAAAAACTTCTTTAAGAAACAGTATATGAACACACTCTTTATTTGGGCATTAATTCAGTAGTATGATTGGTGCATGTTTTCCATTTCTAAAGCTTTGGTTTTCATTCACCTCTGGGCTGTAGTCCCAGCCTTTCATAGGCTTCCAATAGGTAAGTTTAAATTGCTAAGCTATATATCTGATGGATGCAAAACCAATGTGGTATAATTATCTCTCAAAACACCTTTTTGTGGACAAAGGCAATCAATTTCAAAGGAAAACAAAATATTTCTTCCTTTCTGGGTGTTTGTCCCATATATTGAATAAAAAAAGTTCAAATTAGTGATTTCTTACAAGTATATATCCATAAAATTGGTAAAAGAAATAAGTTACTCGAATTTTTTTTTCTGAAAACAGCACAAGTGGAATGAAAATCCTATTCAAAATGGGAAAAAATAGAGTACTGAAACAGGTAGCCCAGATTTCATCCTTTTTTCATTGAAAAGAAAAAGCCAACTCATCCAGAAGGAATAGGAAGGGAAGAGAGGATTGGAGGGGCAGACACTTGTGATTTGTGCCATTGTAAAAGAGACTCTGATATGTCTGATCCACTTATAGCACCACACATTAAACTTAAAGAAGACAAAGTATCCCTCCTGATATGTTGTTTCATCTCAAGAAAATGGGAACCAAGCCTTCTGCAGAAAAATCTTACACCAGATCCTGGGCAACAGAAAGAATCTGAGGCTACATTTGCTCACATCTCAGCTGGAAACAGCCCTCTGGGCTGGAGGGACTGAACTGCTGTCACCTCTGATGGGCCAGGGACAGCAGTTTTTCCCCCAGACTTCTGGTCTTGAGCGCTTGCCTCCTTCTCTTGGAGAACTCTCCTCAGAGAGAGTATTTTCAGTATTTTCCTAACATGTCCCCCTCATTCTGCCTTGCTTTCTCTTCTGCAAGCTCTGCAGCACAGGCGTGGGTGGGAGCATGGCCTCTGCCAGCAGCACTGAGGATGAGCAGTCCTAACTAAAGCAAATAGGAATTCAAAGACAGCATCAAGGCCTTGTTCACAGCAGGAGACCTTTCTCACCCAAGAAGAGCACAAACACCTTAGTTATGCACATATGGAATTTCTGCACGGGTTCAGCTTTTCTTCCTCTGCCTCACTGAAAAAAATCTACTTTTTTCTATTATCATGCCCAGACAGTAATTGCCATTTGTTGTCCAGACAGATGTAGTCTCTCTAATTCTTAACATTCTCAAATTCTTCTTTCCGCAGTGCCAATATTAAAGATCAAAAGATTAGCTCAAATACGAAGAGTAGCATAAAGGGCAGATGAATACCCAGAGGTACAAGGAGAGGCAGGGGGAAAAAGAAAGGAGGAATATCTTGGTTCATGGCAGCATGGTTGAAGTGTTTGTCTTTAAAGTTTTCAAAAGAATATAATGGTGATCTAACGAAATTTCAGTCTTACCTTTCAAGTCCTCAAATATACCCTGAAGCAGAGTCAACTTTCTTTATTGTTAAAGTATCACAATAAATATTGTATGGTTTTGCTGGATTTTTGGAGGTTTTTTCCTTTTTTCTGTTGTTTTTTTTTCTCTTAAATGAACGTTAGTTGTCAGTGTACAAAAATTTTTCAGACAAGGGCTCACAACTATGCTACTGAAATATTTTTTTAGAACTGTGTTCTCCAGATTAATTTTCAAAGGTTGACTTGACCTTCAAAAGACCATGTTATCTGTCCTTTTTCTTGTCATTTGATCAAAGAGGCTTTGCCTCTGTCTGGACAAGCAGAAATCGCATAAGTATTCCTTTCCCCTTTTTTTTTTTGGTGTTTTTTCTGGGAGGTTCCACCTTAAATTTTTCTTTCTTGCCTTGCTAGACAAAAATTGGTGTCTGCATTCTAACTGCTGACACCAGCTTTCATATCCCTCCTGAAATTTATTCAGCTAATCATGCCTTTTCAGTTAATACACTTACATGGAACTAATAACATAATCAAAACACTGAGAGGTTCCTTGTAATAAAATATACTCTGCCTCTCTATGTTTCTAGTCTGACCTTGACAGTGAGCTTTTTTTTTTGCTTAAAGTAATTAGTTAGATGGCTCCTACTCCCTCCAGAAATTCCATTGCCTTTTGTGATCTGAGGGGTGTCTGAAATAATTGCTTCAGTGTTTTGTCAGTTTTTCAAATCATTGCCCAGCTGGTCTTTTTCTTTTCTTCGTGGACACTAGAGTAAGGACTAATTTCTAACACAGATGAGAGCTTATAGGTAAGGTGAGCAGGATCCACAGCACTGGTCACCAATAAACTAAAGTCATAAAAACCCAGGACATTTGAACCCCAAAACAGCACAGGTGCACCTGAATAACAAGAACCTTAGGCATGGCTAAGAATGAAAAAATAGAACTTTTTCCATGCAACTTTTCTTCTAGATAAAAGTAAAAAAATGTGTTGGCTAGAAAACCAAATGATGCACATTGATTTATAAGGGTTTTTTTAATGGCCACTCAAGGCCATTACAGGGAAATGAGTCACAGTCCCATTTTCTTCTACAGTCTGGACCTCCAAATAGGACCACACTTTCCATGATGCACTGTGAGAGAAGACAGTTCCTCACAACCTCAGAGCCTCAGAGCTGGTGAGGCTGCCAAGGAATGCAGATAGGGATAACCAAACCTTTACCCTGAGGTTCTGGGGCCACAAAATATTTCAAATTATCTACGCTCTTCTATCAAGGATTTTTTTTTCCCCAAAGGAAAATAGTGATATTTTCTGTGGAAAAATCTATCTAAAACTGTTTACAGTATAAACAGTTTCATCCTATTTTTCTCTGCCTACCTTAGTACTTTTCCCCTTTCTCAAATTCCTCAGGGAAAAAGAGCCTTGAAAATGGAGAAGATGAGCAAGATTCCCTGAGCATATTCTCTTTTTTTTTTTAGAAATATATTAGATCTTAAGGAAATTGTATGTCCACATATAAGTTAAATATAGTATTTTACATTCTTGTAGATAAATTTGCAAAATAGCCATTGTCTGAAAGGACAGCCTCTAGAAAATGTGTAAAGCATCAAAATGTGGTGTTTTAGAAAATTTTGTCAGGTTGGGCTAAGAGAAACAGTACCCTTAGCTTGCAAAACTTAGAGCCAGAAAAGTACAGCTCATTCTTTTCTTTCTTCTTTATAAACCTTTTTATTTTTAGAGTAGTTCCTAATGTGTGACCCCATCATCTAATGTTACATAACCTGAAACTATTTCTTTTTTATATTGATCATCTCTAGCCAAAAACTTGAGCAGTAGGCTCTGCTGTTGGATCTGCAATGTAAATGACCTTTTCTCTTTTCCTGTGCTAAATTTCTGATACAGCTGGTGCAAATTCTGTGCAGACAGAAGAATAGCAATCTGTTCTTACAGAAAAAAATGCAGAGAAATTGAGAATATTTTCCTTATCATTATTTTACATGAAAATGCTACAGTATTAACAACAGCATAAGTTGACATGCACAAAGACTCCAACCCCTTTAAAATTTTCCCTTTACAAAAACATTTTTTGAAAGATGTTTTCCACCACTGAGCCTTTTTTTAAAGGATCTTTAGAAAGGAAATCTAAAAGAGAGTTTGATCATGCATTTCACAGAATATAAGGCTGAAAAAATTCCATATGCTGCATTTTCAAAACGGCAATAAAATCCAGTTCATATTCCATTTTTCATTAAAGATATATAGAAATGAGTAACACTAGAGAGTTATATAAAGGTTGTGCCAGTAAAGCTTTCTTTCTGCCTTTATCACTTATTCTATGTAGGTCATAAAATTTACAAAAAATCTCAACCCAACTTTCAAAACATGTTATCTCTCAAAATACTTATTAAGTCTTTTAATATCCTTCTTCATTTACAGATGTACCTGGTACCCTAGGTCTGCCCAGGTACACCTCTGGGAGACAGAGAGAGAAAACCAAAATATAAGATATATGCTTTAAAGATTGTGAACATCCATCAAAAACTTTGGTTATCCAAGTACTATATATGTTAAAATTTATTACAAGCTTTCATGTGATAATTGTAGCATTGGGAAGCTTTTGAGATGTTTCATTAACCCAAAAACAACTTTAAAATATCTGATACGGGCAAATGTTGACTATTGTTACAGTGCTCACAACATGCAACAATGCTCATGCTTCACATTTCTGTGGTTAATTTGGACCAGAGTGACTGATCAAAGCAGCCTAAAACTAAAGCTAAGGATAAAACTATTGTGAGATCTCTAGAAAGGCCAACATGGCAAAATTTTATGAAAGATAGGATACCCCAAACTATTGCTCTCAAAGAAGATTTCTGTTTGTTTCAGAATTTCCACAACTTAATAAATATGCTTCATGGACTTTGAGTGATTGATTTCCTAGCTTTAGCTTTATGCACAGTTTCACTTTTCCGCCTGCCAATCTAGGATCATCACACACAGTACTAACCAACTATTTGTTTTTTAGTGTAGTTACTGGCTGATAACTTCTTACTGAATATGCTCCTGCTGTTCCACTTGGCATATAAAGAGAGAAACTTACCCAGTCCCAGGAACAACTAAGAAATTCACAACACGGGCACTGTATCTCACAGATCTTGCAAATAATTTGAGCTCCAAGAAATGAAAAAATAAATTCTAAACTTCACAGAAGAAACCCTGAAGACAAGCTGACACTTTCTTTTTTTGTAGAGGATGTTGCCTCTGCACTATCTGTAAGTCATCCATTTCTTGTGTTGGACATGATGTGTATTTATTTATATTACAGAAAGATAAAGTCTGAAAAGTAATTCTGGATTGAGCTAAGCATTCACCTACTTAAAAGGTACTCATGCTTCTCCCTCCACCCCTCCAAAACCCCAATTTCAAAATTGAATTATTAACATTGACAGCTTGGTCAATCTGAAATCCTATTCCCAGAAGAATTGAAGCAGAACTGAATTAACAAAGTTAGGAGTCAAAATCATCTGTCTTTTAGCACAGGCTTATTCCTGAATGACAACATTATCTTTCCTCTCTGACACTGGATGTTAGGTGAAGTGGACTGTCATGGTTTGACACTGGCACAATGACTCTGTTGTCAAGCTCTGATTAATTAGCTTGCAAATTTTGCAATTCCAGAGGCTCGAGCCTGTCTGTGTAATTTGCACATTGTATACATACTAAATAGAGAGTACACTGAGCTCATTGGCAGGCTCCTGTTATTGTTGTATAAAGCTATCTAAACAGAGGGTTTTTTTCAGTGCAGCATTATTAATTCTTTCCCTATTATTGTGTAACGTGAGGAACAGAAGGCCTTTATCTCCTTTGTTGGCTGCAGGCTTTCAGCAAAGTTTAAACATGTACTCTCTTCTGCAAGTACAATCTGGTTCAAAACTAAATGCAAACAAATGCAGGTTGAAAAATGTTTTTCAAAAGAAACTTTCTCTAACAACATCCTTCCCCATAACAATCAGTTCCTGATTAGGACTGACCAGTCTTCACTCTTCATTATGGATTTTGGAGTCTGATCTTCCTCTGCCTCATATTTCTCTCTCTGCAGATATGCCAAGCTTTCCTTTTCAGACACATCCTATTACTGCTCTCCTCCCACTAAAACTGGTGTAAGGCATGCAGAAGCCCCATGCTCCCAGCCCTTCCCACCAATCCAGGCAGCTCTGGTCCCAGTGTCCCTCTCCCAGTGCCCAGCAGGCTGTCTCCATTACTGGAGAAGCAGTACTATGGGTCAGGGCACCAGCAAGGCTGGAGTTCTTTGGGCACTCACCCAGCACTGGCCTCCCACACACGTGCAGACTTGAGGGGAACCTCTCTGTGCTGCTGAGAAAAGGATGAAAGGGATAATCCTGCTAGCACAGCAAAACAAAAAGGGAGGAAGATAAAAAAAGTATTTAAGGAAATAAAAAGTAGACAATAAAAAAAATTCCTTTTCCATATAATCCCTTTCTAGAGGCTTTACTGTTGAACATCTGGATTCAAAGCTATATTCCAGGTGGGTTTTTGGTCATTTGACCCTTGTGCATCTCACCCAGCATTTTGCTCGTTGGAGGCCCTTGTGTTTGTCTGATGGATAAATAAAAGTAAGTGGCATTAGCATGAACCTGAAATAACTGCAGATACCACCAGTACATGTGAGAAACCACATTAAACTAATTTTAACCTGTGATCCTGCCCTTTCTCAATGGAAGTTCTCTCTCTGTTTAATGAGGTGTGTGTCAAGAGAAATCTGCAACAAACCACTTATCTGATTAACCAGGCAAAAGGTATGGGAATTAAATACCAACAGACATTTCTTCTCATGCCTCAAGCTTAAACATCCTACTCCCTACCCTGAAATATACACTTTAATTCTGTATTTGGTGAGAACAGATGACAGCCTCTGCTGTAAGACTGAGAATCTTGTTAGCAGCATAATGCTTTCAAATAGCCAGGAAGATGCCTTCTGTTCTGTACTGGTGAGTAGAGGACTCAGTGGGCTGACATACATTTCACAGCTCTGCATATTAGAACTCCAGATTTCAATTATCACTTCAGGTACACATGAAAGAGAAAAGAGGGCAAAATTGTAGTGAAAAGCTCTTGCAGGCATAATTTGGGCTTCTTAATGTGCTTGGTAATGAAAGAGGAGTACAAATGACCTACACAACACTGTTTAACAAATAAGAGACTAAAATGTTGGTGTGATGATTAGCCTTTGGTTTTCTAGCAAAGAAAAGTCTCCATTACTGTATTCTTGTATATTTTTTCCCTAACACTTTCAGACTGTACTGGAGATTCAGATCAACAATCATAAACATGGGCTAGCCCTCTGTCAGGGATGACTACCAGATTTCACCTTGATGACCATCAAAATCAAAGCACAGCATCTCGTGAAAGAAAAGTGAGTACAGAATGAGACCCAAAGAATTTTCAGCATTACTTCCTTTAAATTACTAATACTCTGAGCCAGAGATATTTTCAGTATATTAGTTTATATTTCAGTGTTATATTATATAATTATTAATATATTATTAATTATATTATATTTCAGTATATTATATTATATTATTCAAATATTATATTTTCAGATATTATCAGTAATCACTGATCAAAGTTTGTCAAACTTCACCTTTGAGATCAAGGGTATGGATTTTCAAATTTTCATTTTTGAGTGTAAGAGAGCTTACTCTCAAAAAGTCTCATAGGGGAGATGTATAACTATATGGGTGTTTCAAAGGGAGGGAAAAGTTTGAATGTATCTTTTGAAAATTAGCAGTTTGCCTAATGGTGAGATTAGATTTCCTATTTGTTTCCATGTGATTGCTGGCATAATATAATACAAGAATTCTAGACTAATTTTCTGTGCTTTGTTGTTTGCAACAAAATTTTTAAAAAAATATTGATTAAAAATTTTTTTAATTTTTCCCTTTGTTTGTATTTCATCCTATACATACTTTGAACTGAAATCCTTAAAGAGACAACTGTTGGACAGTTTCATCTTACAATGTAGGCTGCCAGAGCAAATAAGCAAATAAGCAAATTAGGAAAAAAAGTAATATAAAACCCTACTGTTCAAAAATTTCGGCATACCTCATTGTTTCCCATCAGCTGAACATAAATTTTTTGGTGCTACACATCTTAATTTTTCATGTGAACAACAGTTAATGTGTCTGGCTCCCCATCCTCTAGCAAATGCACTGAGAGCAGCCTGACTTACTCTGGATGCCCATGGTGCAAGCATGCACATCTGAACAGAAATCATGGATATTTTACTGCCAATAGAAATTGAGTTAGTGCTGTCAGTGGAGTATAAATGCAATTCATTGTCTGCTGAGGTAATCAATAAAGTTTGTTTGATTAGACCTTCACTATAAAGTAGGACAGGACTACTTCAGGTACAGACCCCCAGTGAACAGCTTCAGCTACCTAAGTATAGATGTCTCATGTCATGTTAGGTGCCGTGGGACATCTCCTGCTGCCTCCCATAGTCATTTCAGAGAGGGGCAGATCTACTGGAACTCTTGGCTCAAACATACCATCATTATTTAGAATTTCATGACATTGTACAACATCTTTAAACAGACCTAGATGCCTCTGGACCCTAGAGTAAAGGCAGATGAATCCCAACTGTCAGGACAGGAGAACAAGTGAAAATACGAAGGGCTTCTTCAGCTTAGCTCCAAGCCCTGTAACAGAGTTTACATGTGCCCCACAATGGCAGTCAGACCTGAGCCCGTGTCATACTACTGGCCTTTGGGAATTTTCCTACAAAATGTAAAAGAAACCTTTTTCTTTTCTATTGGGTGCTCTAGTCGTTGCTGTTATTGTATTTTGATACTGTCTAATCAAAAAAGCCAAGTATTAGATCAGCAGAAAGCACAAGAGCAGAATCTGACTTTCAAAAATCTGATCTGAAGCCCAGGCTCTGGGCCACATGGATTCTGTTCCTACTTCTTCCCACTAGTTTCCTATTCTTACTCTTGTCCTGAACACCACTGCAGTGAAACAGCAACAGAGAATTAGACCCATTCTTCTAATTTTTCTGACATGCTTTCCTGACCCTAGCTGAGCACACTTCTTGTTTCCAGGCTGGGACACATTTTTTGTGAAGTCATCCAGCTCTCCCTCTCCACTGAGCTCTTCCTGTCTGCCTGCTGCTGTGTTTGCCTGTAAAACACACTCTCCCCTGCTGACTCTCAGCAGGCTAACTGCTGGCATAGATTTTCACATTTTCTCTATTGGATAATTACATGGAAGGACTCCACATGACTAAAATTACCTGTCTCTAAAGATTCTCATTTTCCTGGGGTGCTGAAGCTAAAGCTGGACTTCCATCCATGATCCCCCAGAAGGAATGCCAGGGTTTTTTCCAGTCCCTGCCCTTGTGCGCTCCAGGCTTCTCTTGCTGCATGAAGGTTCTAGATCATTCCATGGCACACTAGCTAAAGGCAACCTCAGACAGGCTCTGCTTCATTTCTACAAGAAACATAGTTCCTTGAATGAAATTGAAAAATTCACGCCAGAATTGAAAACATTAATTGGAAGTCCCTAGGAGAATGTTCAGGGGAGCTACATACCTCCCTTTCTCCCAATTTAGATGTCACTCACTGTCATAACTAATCTCATTGCTACAGTTATGCACACAGTGAGGATATCCTTGGAATCACGGTCGTAAAATATGGAAAACATTGATGGACTGATACAAAAATATCTTAACTGGTGTCATATTCCTAGATTTACCTGTGCCCACTAATCTGCACAGTCACTGTCATGTACAGAAGGTTCATGGAAAGGAGGGATGAATGTTGCGGTAGGGTTGCTCTGAAGAATTTCCAATCTCAGAAAGGAAGCTGAAGCATTTAGATACTAAATTGGGAGGAGCTGTTGATTCCCTTGAAGGCTGAGAGGCCCTGAAGAAACACCTTGACAAATTAGGGAGCTGGGAAATCACCAAAAACATTAAGTTTCACAAAGACAAGAGCCAGATCCTGCTCCTGGGACAGGGTAACTATGGTTGTGTGTGGAGACTGAGGAATGAGATGCTGCAAAGAGGGACCTGGGGGTCCTGGTCAATGACAAGTTGAACCTGAGCCAGCAGTGCCCTGGCAGCCAGGAGGGCCAACCCTGTCCTGGGGGGCATCAGGCACAGCATGGCCAGATGGGCAAGGGAGGGGATTGTCCTGCTCTGCTCTGCTCTGGGGCAGCCTCACCTCCAGTGCTGGGGGCAGTTCTGGGTGCCATGATGTAAGAACGATATAAAACTATTAGAGGAGAGCCAGGAAGATGGAAAAAGGCCATGAGGGGAGGCTATATGAGGAGTAGCTGAGGTCACTTGGTCTGTTCAGCCTGGAGAGGAGGCAACAGGGGAGGCCTCAATTTGTCACAACAGGATACACATGCAATCCAAGTTGTGTTCTGTGTGGCATAATCATGTCAAAAGGTCACAGGACTGATAAGTTTTTAAGATTTTCCTGCTAAATAATCCTCTCTTGAGTTGTCCTTAATAGAAGAGATTTACGCTTCATGTATGGAACGATGACAATAAAAAGGTGGTCAGATAGAGAAAGTGTCAGGAATATGCTGATATTTTTATAACAAACATCAAATAAATCAATCCACTTACCCTTCTCTTGAGATGCCTTGGATAACTACCTTCAATATGTCAGTGGTTTAAAAGAAGTTGTGTGACCTTGAGATATAGTAATCCAAGCATTTCACAGTTTCATTCCCCCTTCTCTACCCTGCTTTGTGCAGCACTGTGTTTGGCCAGGCCTGGCTGTCAGGTCAGTGCAGGGCAGAAGGCCTAACATTCCAAAGGCTGGCACACTTGGCTAGGGCTCCTCTACTTCAGTTTTTCTGTACGTGTTATATAGGACTGTCACTAAAAAACAAATATACTGGATGTCACGGCAATAATAACTCTGATACAATATGACATCAGGCACATTCAGAATCATGACATGATGTCTGCTCTGACCACATTGCTCAGTGTCATATGAGGCTTTCACTCTTTACCTACTGAAGTATTAAATATTGATCAAGAAGCATCCTTGTTAGCTCCAAAGGCTCCACAGCTTCTGAATAAGGATACACTAGGATCTCTGCACTCTCAAATCTATTAGGCAAACTGTGAACATCAACACCAGCCTCTCAGTCTTATGAAAATTTCAATTACAGATATTTTTGTTTTGAGGGGTATTTTGAGGTGATTTTTTTTAATCTTCTCCAGCTACACTTTTCTTCACCCACCTTAAGTTAATTTCTGTATATGTTCATGGCAAAACAAATTTCAATTTCATGCATCTAGATTTGCTTCTGTAACTGTTTATTTGATAACTGCTGACATGCTTATCCAATCAGAGAACAAATATAATTTCTTTTCAGTCTATGAAATTAAATTGTGGGGCCTAAATACACAAAATTAACTACTTTCAGATCCCTAGTCCTGTTATCTTTTGAATCAGGTACATTAAAGTGAAAAATTCATACAGTGAAAAAAGATGTCCAGAGATGATGTGAAGTAAAAAAAAAGACTGTTGGCTAACATAATACAAAGAGAGTGTAAATGACCTGGTACTTTTTCATAACTGCTGCTGCTATTCACAGACACCACAGAATCACTGTGATACTGTACAGACAAGGCTGAACTACCTAGCAACCCATCATGGATGTTTCAGTCAATACAGATTACAGTACAGATGCAATGCAAAAGAAGTCCTTTATATATCAGCTGTTTAGGGACTTGAAAAACACACAAAAAATTCATGTCAATCTAAGAAAATACTCTAAAGGATTAGAATAACATCATGCTTCTTTGCTTAATGTTTTTGACAAGGTGTTAAAAGTGTGGCTAATTAGATACAGAATAATGTAATCTATAAAATTTTTAGCTCTGCATTGGAAAACAGTCTTCTAATTTAGACTGAAGACACTGTTTGCAGAGAAAATTGAAAAGAGATGCAGTAAAGCATATTGAATCATCATCGGTTTCTTAGAAATTTTAAAATTGGATTAAATTTAAGAAAGGATTTTTAGATGGTTAAAATTAATCTCTTGCTTTGAAGACTAGTAATATTACTAGTAATGACTACCTGTTTTCACAGAAGTAAATTCACTTTTTCTTTATTGAAGTTCCTACACTTTAAAAGACATCCTTCTGACTGGCATTCTTGGAAGAAGGTTTGTTCAACACTTTGGATTTTATAAATGCACATGTAGATTATCCTGCACTGTTAGATATTTTACAAGTACCTCTGGATCCAAATTCCCAAGGTGTACTGGACACAAAAACCTAAGGGAAGCACCGGAATTTCATATACAGTCATTGGGGAAAGCCAGAAACCAATAGGACTTCCAATGTCAGCTTTGTATGTACTAACAAGAAATGAGAGAAAATATTTTCTTTCTCTATGTCTTTCAATGCCTATGAGAAGAAAATTATGGCCTGAAAACCCTTCCTGAATTTCCACATCCCTTCCCCTTCATCTCTCTCACAGCCTACTAGCCACACAGGTAGCAGGAGCAAGCAATTTACTGCCTCAGATCAAGCCTGTTTCTCCTCATCAACACTCTTGTAGAAGAGCTGAAGGCAAAGCCTAACCCATCTATTTTCCATTCAGAAGTGGAGCCAAAGACCAGAAAGGAAGGGGCCTGATTTTGTAACTTTGCAAGGATGACACCACCTTCCTACAAAGGAACCCTCTCTACTGCTGTACAACTTTAGAGTGTAAAGTTCTGATCCCATTAGTCTAAGGAATACTGTAGTCTCTTGTCCTCAAACAGCAGCTTCAACATTCCTTCTACCTTCAAGGAGACTTGCAAGGTCACTGACTGCCATGTCAGATGCTAGGGGAAAACACAGGGAGTGGCAGGAAAGGAGGCAAATTGAGGGACATCATTTGTAATGTAAGATTTTTCCACAGGGAAGGCAACTACATCTACCCTGATTACCACGATGAAGCAGATAAAGCTGGAAGTGGTGCAAAGGAAACACAAAATGGGAGTGGTTTTGCACATTTACAGGGCTGGAAGCTAATTTTCTCAATAAATAAAGGGCTGCAAGAATTTCCAAGGAATTGTGACCTAGTCTGTCACAGAGGTGCTCGAGAAACCACTTATCTTTTCCAAAAAACTGAAATTATTCTTTGGGCTATTGGAAGTTGAACCATTATTCTTTTCCAAAATATTTTTCTTCAACTCTCCAAATTCTGCAGTGTGCTTTTGTGAGTGCTCAAGTCTGGATGACAATTGTGATTCACGGTGGCCTCGAAATCTGTGAGGTTCAGCCTCTCTATCACCAGTTTCATCGATGAGTAGATGCTGTTTTCAGCCTTACCTGTATTTGGTCAACACTTGCATTTTCACTTGCTATGGCACTTCTAATATAGCATTCTTCTCTGCAGCAGCTGTTCTTCAGCTCATTTCAAACATTTCCAATACGGTGCTGTGATGAATGACTAAGCTGAAATGGTTACAACTCTTTGTATGAGGCTCTTTAACTGGAACCAACTGGAATTTGGTACTTTCAGCAAAACTTGACCTGATCATATTAGTAAAGAAAGATATTTCACAACCTGGTGTCATGAGCAGGGAGTCAGAAGGTAGTCTGACTTATGCTTGGTTGGTTTTGGCACACTACTCTCTGTCATGGTCTTCTCTAAATAAAAAGGATAGCAATCACTGTCTCCAGAGAAAACCAGTATTGCAGTGTGAGATATTCAAGGCCCTACACGAGACCTACAAAAGCACCTAGAAAAACTTCCTTATAAGAAAAAAAGAGTTGTCATTAATTCTTTCCTAATGTCCAAGTCAACTCAGAGATTATATAGACATAAGGAAAACCTAGTCAAGAATATTAGCCGTGTTTATCTGGACCAATCTAACAAAAGTGTCAGAAAGAGAATTTAGAGTGTTATTTGTTATCTGAAGTCAATTAAGGTCTGTAGAGATAATATCTTTCATTAAACGAATGTGTATAATCTTTAAAAGGTAAAGATATTTGATTTTGGGCACCTGAGATGTTCCCAAGTTCCAAAAAAAAAGAAAAATACAGAATAAGACTTCACAGCTATGGAGTGGAACAACTGCTCTAATTCAAAGTAGATATGTCAATCAATCAGGTAGAACATCTGAGGCAAATAAAACCTGATACTTGCAGGAAGGTGAGAAGTGATTATGGCCACTCCCATAAAAAGCTGCTGATAGAAGTCTTCTATGCTCTTTAAAGGAGCATTCAAATACAGAAAACCAAAATTCTTGTTCCATACAAGTGTTTTTCTCAAACATAATAGCAAAGTAAGTTTTTCTGCACTGACCAGCGATGTTTGCAGCCCTCAAGAAGAGGAATTCAAATATTCTCATCACTCTCAGACAGAACTTCATATTTTATGTATGAAATCTGAAACACCATATTTTCTAAGTTATAGAGTGGGACCTAGAAATAAGGCAGCAATTTGTGAATTTGAGATTGGAAGTTAGAACCACTTTTGTCCATCTTTTCCTTGATGTGATCATATTGGAAATGAAAAAAAAAATCATTGAGATGTCAAATTACATCTTTATTAACTAATATTAATTAGCCCAAGAATCTGCTTCACAATTAGTATGTTAATTTCACACAAACTGCTAAAATTACTTTTTTAAAAGCTGTTCAAAAAGATTGGATTTTAATTTGCTTATCTGTAAAGGGCTCACATTTTTCCCTTCTTACTGGCTTGCTCACTGTTGGAATGCCACTGTTTTGTAAACATTCATCTCTATAACGTGCTATTACCACCCTCTCTTTCATTATCATCTCATAGCACAAGATCTTCTAACTCCCAAACATACCAATAAAGAGTCCTTCCCCTTAGTGCAATTCAACAATAAAAGTTACTGCAATAAGAGGATGTTTCCCAAACAAATGATGGTAACAGTCTAGATCAGGTAAGTAAACCTAGTTACTACACCAAAATATCAGTACAAAGCAAAAGCACATTTCTCTATCAGGGAACCAGATCTGAAGAAGACAGAGTGATGTTACATGTGCATAGCTCCAGTCTGTGCCAAAACTGTAGGAAACTACCATATAAGTAAGGAGGAAAAGACTTTACTGAAAAGCATTATGAAGGTGACAGATTTTTATGATTTTACTAACATATACTCTTGCACATACAAATGCAGCTCCTACCTTCAAAGTAATCTCAAAATCTATTGAGCATTCTTCCCTTGTCTTCTTTTAAGAAGCCTAACTTCTTTTCTGCCTGGTCTATTCTGGCTGTTCCAAAAGACTCACACATAGTGTTGCCACACCTGTATTGATGCAGGTAATATCTGAGCCCTACTAGTATTCTGCATCATTTACAATGATTTAGACAGCCAAAATGAGAAGAGTTCATATTGGTAGAAAACATTGGTTATAGTCAGCTGGCCTTGATTTTCTTACTCAGAAGCTTCTATTTTTCCCTTCTGCCTCCCTGAGCTTACTGAGACAAATTGGATGTAACTAAATCAGGTTATCAGGTCAAACAGACTAGATATGATTATTCATGGGCCAGACAATTGTTCTGAGAAAATTTCATTGACATCTAAGCCTGGGAGCTTTTACATTTCATTTTATTTACTTCTGCATAGAAATGAATGAATATTACTTATAGACAGAAAGAACCCTTAAAACTCTGTGGCACAGAAGTCTCTTTCACAGAACTGTCAAAAGAGACACATGGTAACTGGTAGCCCTACCTACCTAAGGCATCATCTCTGTGAAGCCAGCAGGCTACAAGTCAGGATGCAGTGGAACCTGGGGAGGCAGAAATGAGGTAAAACTGTCTTGCCCAACTCTGGCAGCTACTGCAGCGGGATGCAAACTGGAAGAAAGCAGAAAGCCCCTAAACTTCATTGTATGTCCATGCCTAGTGGTGAAGCAGCTATGAAGAAGGGGAAAAAGCACAATCTCTAAGCCTGCACAGTAAGAGAGGGAAGATTTCAAGCATGTCTTCTCTTCCTCCTTCAGTTCTCAATACAAATGCATTGCTTACTCATGCAAAGCCACAGTTCTTTGTACCCAGACCCCTCCCACAGTTCATTATTGTTCCTAAGCACAAATGTATTGAGTACACATCAGAAATTGCATTATCTTGAAATAGCTGCACTTTTCATCATCCTCCCTTCTCCCATCTTATGTCTGCCTTAATTGCTTCAATCAAAACAGCTCTTAGAAAGAAGCATCAGCTAGACTGAAGGTACTTAGCAAGATTTAGGTCCTTCTGTTTCCTCCCACATAATGTTAGCGGATGAAAATAGATGGCCCTCTACAAACAGATGATCTGTGTATTACCTGACATCATATTCCACTTTGTGACCAGAATGGGGCTGTTTGGAGCTTTTTATTCCCAAAATTCTAAAGAACACTCCGTTTCCCTGAATCTTGCGTTTTACAAGTGAGTTACCGTTCCCTTAGGTCAGAAAAAGGAAGCTTTGATAGCCAGAGACAGCTGCAACATAGCTGATATAGTATATCCATTATGAGTTTGCTTTAGTCACATAAAAGTTCTGTTGATTTAAGTATTCATGTGTGTCTAATTCTGCTGCATGAGACAGAGTTTTCAGGCATCTGTGTGCAATATATCTTTCTATTTACCTCTTCCATGTGAAATGAGGGAATAGTTTGTCAGTCCTGATCCTGATTTTTTTCCTCTGTAGTGTTCCACTTTGCCTTTTGCCATGCACACATCCCTGCATCTCACTTTTCAATGCAACTTTATTTTGGCAAGGAAATCTCCTCAATTGTCATTTACAGGTGGTAAGAGAACAACTGGCACTGAAATTTTTCAATTTGCATCACATAGGGCTCTTGGAAGCTTTACAATTCCAACTTAATTTGAATCACATTTCCTAGAGATCAAGTAAAATTTCATACTAATTTAGGGGGGTTCCTGGCTCCTTCTAAGTCCATGCAACTCTGGTAAATCAAACCAGCTTCCCTAAATTTAAGTCAGCTGAAGCCTTGGTCCTGACTTTTTCCACTACAAAAAGCTACGAAATGGGATAAAAGACATATAATAACAGATTTCTTGCACAAAAAGACGGAATTTTTAACCTATCATCTGTCCAGGTGTTGAGTTAATCTTCCTTAACTCATGTATTGTACCTATTTAAGTAGAAGAAGGGGCTGGAAGTAACACCACTGATATTGCAAAGTACACTACAGGATTCACCACATCGTCTAGCTGTATCTTGGGCATTTGAGAAAAAAATGAACTTGGCTTACATGCATAAGATTTCACACTAAATTTCATTATATTCCCCATGAAGTCAGTGCAGCTATTGGCTTTGATAACTGCAGAGTGGGCATTTATATAAACAATGGATGTAGCTTGGTAGCACAAATACAAACAGGTCTCTCAGAGATCTGTTGGCTGAATGACACCTGTTGATATCCCAATAATTGCTAATTAATTGCAATATATTTAACACAGCATCTTACACAGCAATAGGTCAGAGGCATATAGCAAGGCTGTGGAAACTGAGCAATGAATTAAGCAAAACATTAATAAAATAATATTATATATAACTCCATACATGTTAGAGAGGAACTTCAGGCAATGAGAATAAATGTAAAAATAAATGTAAAAATATGAAAAAGGCAAGGTAAAAAGACAAGGCAGTAATTATCCTAATTAACAGTGGTTTTGTTAAAAATAGGATTTCTTTGTATAGCAGGAATCTAAGAGAAAAAGAAAATGACACCATATTTGATTTAGAACAGGCTATACAGGAAAATCCTAAGGTAGGTGTTAGACATACAAAATGAAGTGAGAACAAGTGTATATGGCACCTGGCACTTCCTTCAACACAGTGCAGTTGAACCTTTTCTAGGCAAAGTAATATCTTACCATGGATGCTAAATATAGACTTCAAAGAGGCAATTGTGGGACAAGAGCACTTCTCTTACAAAGCCTTCACTTCTTTTTAATAACATTTTTAATTAATTTTGACTTCGTATTGCCTGCAATTTCCATGCCTTGGGTAATTTTTTTCTAAAACTGGTTTAGCAAAAATATACTATTTGTCAAAAAATATTTTAAAATCAGAGAATATCCTCCCAAGAATAACCATTACATGAAAAGGCCAGTGCCTTTTTAAGGAGACAAGGGCTCGATTTTCACTTCTCTTTTTCTCTTTTATGGAATGCAAGTACTAAAGGACCACTAGAACACATTTGCAGTATGAGAACTGGCTGCTTTACACAATATGAGATGGTGCTCAACTTAGTCATGAGATGCTTTGGATGCTCTGCTAAAGCAATACAGTAATAAAGGACTGATTAATATGATGCAAGAGTCTGCAGAACTGCCTTGTACACCACCATGGTCTGAAACTTATGGATACCACAGTCCATAGGGTTATTTTGTACAAAAATTTAAAAAGCTTGAGAAAACCTTCGAAGTAAGGGGATGTATTTTGAGTGATAAAAATAAATAATAGCAGAATTAAAAAAAAAATTAGAACTGTACCAGTAATAGAAATGCATATAAAACCCTAAAAAAATAAGAAGTCTCTTTGAATGTTACTGCAGGAAGTATAAGTATTTTCCCTTGCTCAAGACAAAGTCACGTAAGCACAGCTGCCAGGGAATGGTATTGCACATAGCTCAATCCTGTCAGCCCAGTAACATATAGAATTGTTTTCCATAGGCCACTTGGAAAGGGAATTATAGCTTCTGCCCTTATATTCTCTTAAGAACTGCTACACCAGAAGATAAAATTTTGGGTCAGTCTTGTCCCAGGGATAGATCTTCATCCCTTGAATGAATAAAGGACTTTAATGAATCAAATTCTTGAGTGGAAATTTCAAAAAAGCATTAGACTTTCATTCATTTCTTAAAATGATCATTTGCTGGCTGCCTGATTTCTTACATGCAAGACTGTAGAGAGACATATATGCCATCTGGTAACATGTTATATTGCATTTACCTTTTATAATGTTCTCCAACAGGTGCTCAGATTGTGGTCTACATCCAAATCATGAGGTCAATTTCTAAACCATAGGGTCGTGATATATATATATTTAATTAATGCAATTTATAGGCTTTAAAGTTAAGACACATTTCAGTATGCAAAGGTGTTTGGTGTGGCCAGTAAAATTTTATGCATCCATCCACAAGAGCTGTAAATTGATTTTCTACTTGAACTCCCAGGGTTGCTCAGTAATTTCAAACTATTATAGAAAGATAATTTTCATTATATTTTCAAGGATCTCATTAAAGAAGAAATTTGGGGTTAACATCTTCTTGCTCTTCATTTTCACTAAGCATTTCTGTGAATCTTCTATTGCATTTTTTAAAATGTAAATAACATGTACACTGATTTATAATTTTTGTGCATATTGTTGATATGTATGCAATTGTGTGTGAAAAGGAATAAACTAATTACGCCAAAGCAATAGTTTATCTGTTAAACATATTAGTTACATATGGATCACAGAACCAGGATCATAATTTTGTGTGAAATTTGTCTCAGTGTTTTGCAATCCCAACAGGCGGCTGACATCGCTAACATTCTGTCAATTTGCATCTTCTGTTTTCATGATCTTTTTTTATTATTATTTGTTACAATCAAAATAACATTAGACAATCTTTTCCCTATCTTCCTTGCAGCCTCTCCAGGAAAACACACAGACTCCCACACACTTACAAACAAAACCAGCACAACTTAATCAAACTGATTTTTTCAGACGAGAAAGCAGCAAATGTGTTACTAAACTACTGCAAAGCCATAGGGAGACTGTGGTGAGTAATGCCAAGCCATCGTCGTTCAGGTCAGAGAGTGGGCATAGATACCAAAGCAATCATGAATTCAGGACTGCAATCCTAAATCCTGTTAGCAAACAGCTCATTGCAGCACAGATCTCTGTGCTTTTCACTGGTATTAATCAGCCTGGATAGACCCTTATGCTGCTTAGCCAGGCTGCCTCCAGCTAGCCAGAGCAGTTTAGTCTGATGCTCACACCACTCTTGCCTGTGCAGCAATGTGTGGTACAGTCTGTCTTTAGAGGAGCCAGAAAGAATGAAAATCAAGAAGACTCATGAGATTAATTTATTTCAGTGATTTTTAAAAGCTCACCACAGTTAGATTACTGTATGAATTTCTTCAGCATATAAATGAAATGCAGCTATGCAACTGAGGTTTGATTCTTTAAACTTTCAAGAAAAAATGTTATTTACATTCAGAGATATCTGTAATTATTTCTGTGCTGAAATTATGAATCTATTATTAAAAAAAAGATAAATTTCATTAGTAAGCAGACTACACCCTGTAATGATCATTTTATCATTTAGATGACTCCAGAGTAAAACCTATATATTTTCTTGCCTTCCCCCATATTTTTATATAATCCTTCTGTCAGAATAACTTTCCTTAAAGTCTGAAATACATCTCAAGGTTTTATTTGCAAAGGCAGGAAAAAAATAATTTCCATGCACAGGAAAATTACCTTCCTAGCATAGGCTCACAGCTAATAAAAGCTTCTACTTAAGATTTGCCTTCATGTCTATTAATTAGTATTTTCTACCTTTTTTTTCCTCCTCTTGCTTTTAATTTATTTTTTATTGCTACTAAATGCTTTAAAATACTGTTCCACATGCAAGCTTGTGCATGTGAAGCATTGATCTTGCAAGTGATAGCAAATAATTGAAGTATGTACTGCCAAGTCCTGAGTAATTTGTATGCAATGTAAATCCATACAATCACTTGCAGGAGTCTGTCATGGGAAAAAAGAGAAGTCTAGAAGATATTCAGAAGCCTTTTTTATCTATCCATCTACCTATCTGTCTGTTTCGACACTTTAGCTTGCAGCAGTGCTCAAAATGATTGCAATAGTTAAATCTGTATCTTTGCTCCTACTTTAAATCCCAGTCTTAAGAGGATGAGAACTCAGAAAAATTCCCTCCAGGCTGGTTTGACATATGGTTTCTGACAACACTGCCAGTGCAGCATGGTGGAAGAAAGACCAGTTAAAATAACTTTCAGGAGAAATCTTATACACACCTAATCCCACCTAGGACTCCACCCAGACAAGCTTGAAACTTGGGCTCATGGGAATATCTTGTGCTTTGAACAAGGTCAACTACAAGGTGCTGCTCCTGGGTCAGGTGTACCAGCACAGGCTGGGGATGAGTGGATCAAGAGCAGCCCTGCTGAGAACGACTTGGGCATGCTGGTGGATGAGAGGCTGGACACAGCCCAGCCATGTGCACTCACATCCCAAAAAAGCCAACAGTGAATGCCAGGCTGCATCCAAAGCAGTGTGGGCAGCAGGGCCAGGGAGGGGATCCTGCCCCTCTGCTCTGCTCAGAGCCCACCTGCAGGGCTGCACCAGCTCTGGGGCACCAGCACAGGGAGGACAGGGACCTGCTGGAGTGAGTGCACAGGAGGGACACCAGGATTAGAGGGATGGAGAACTTCTCATAAGAGGAAAGACTGAGATAGTTGGCATTGTTTAGTCTGGAAAAGAGAAGGCTCTGGGGTTACCTAGTTGTAGCCTTCCAGTACCTGAAGGGGACGACAAGAAAGATGGAGAGAGACCATTTACAGGGGAATGTAGTGACAGGACAAGGGGGAATGGATTCAAACTGAAAAAGAGAATAGGTTAGATTAGAAATCAGAAAGAAATAATTTAGTGTGAGGGTAGTGAGGCAGTGGAAGAAGTTGTGGATGCCCCATTCCTGGAAATACTCAAGGTGAGGCTGGATGGGGCTCTAAGCAACCTGGTCTAATGAAGTGTGCCAGCCCTTTCTCTCTATTGCATCAAACATTCTGTTTCCTTTTCCTGGTGTCCAAGACTATTTCTCACTCTCTTTTCAGAGAAGCATTTTCATGCCTTCTCCATTACTGCTGTTCCTTTTAGAAAGAGTTTCCTGTCAAAGGAAACTCGTCAAAGCTACTTTCTTATTCTTCAAAGTTTCAAAATCATGCCTAGGTATTTTCTGGCTCTGTCATTGTAAAATGCCACTGCTTTCTTTCACCCTTACACTTTGACCGTGTATTACAATATTATGAGATAGAGCTCTTTAGAGCAGGAGCCAGCCCTCTGCTGTGGTGGGACTGCAGTTGGGATCTAGACTCATCAGCAGGTATTTAGGTGATACTACCAGCAGAAATATTTTCACTGCGCTGAACCATCGCGGTGGAGTTTCTAAGGCTCCCAGAAATTAGCATGACATCCTCTAAGCCTTCACAGGCACAGAAATGTCACTGAAAATTTAACTGAACTGTCAATCCTACTCAGGGTATTGCATGGGTATTGCTCCCTGTATCTCACTGAGTTTACCTTGGTCTGAATACATGACTTACTCCGTGTACTTAATGCATTAGGAAAAGAAGCTTGGTTTAGTCAGAATAAACTACAGGAGGTTGAAATGCAATAGATTAATCATCAGTAATTACAACTTCATATCTCATTTCCCCTAGAATAACAAATGATTCCTCATTCTCATGTGGCCTAACAAGCCTTCAAGTTGACTCCTTATGAGCCAAACTATGACTTTTTCCCTGTACGATTAATAATTTGTTCCTTTGCCTTGTACCTGGAGCATCACCAAAAATGATTATTCTTTTAGCAAGCAGAATACTGTAGTCATAATTATTTACTTACTACATCACCTTAAAATTTCACTGAGATACTGAGTCCTTACTACACTCTAAAATTAATGAGACCACCTCCCTGCCCTAAAAAACTTTCAAGGAAATTGTCAGAAAGAAGACACCTGCTGCAGCAGAACAAATTAAACAAGAAAAATTTAGGAGAAGCCCCCTTAGCCACTGTTTTGGACTACACATTTTAAAAGGCTGACAAGAGACAGATGACGTCAGAAAATAAATAAGATACTGTTGGATATTTCATATCTAACCTTTTCTTTATTTTTTGAACTGTCATGGTTTGACCCCAGCTGGCAACTAAGCACCAGCCAGCCATGGACTCAATTCTCCCTTAGTGGGATGGGGCACAGGATTAGAAAAGTGAGAAAAATTGGTGGATTGATATAAAGATACTTTAATAGGCAAAGCATGGTGTCCAGACATCCCCAGGAAAGCAGGACTCCATCACACATAGAAGTTGCTTAGGAAGACAAATGCCATCACCCCAAACATCCTTCCGTTCTTTCTTCACTCAGCTTTTTACTACTAAGCAAAACACCATATGGCCCTGAGTATCTCTTGGGTCAGTTGGGTTCTGCTGTCCCAGCTGTGTGCCCTCCAAACTCTGTGTGCACCCCCAGCCTCCTCACTGGTAGAGTGGGGTGAGAGGGTGAAGAGTCCTTAGCTCTGTGTAAGCCCCTGCTCAGCAGTAGCAAAAACATCCTTGGGTTATCAGCTCTGTTTTCAGCACAAATCAAAAATTCAGTCCTGTAGTAGGTACTATGAGGAAAAATACTCATTCCAGCCATAACCAGCATATTAACCAAGGGAAATAATTTCCCTTTCTCCCCAAAAACCCTTTCACACTTGGAAACCAGTTGGAAAAACTAAATAAAATTGCAATTAACCTCCCACTCCTTTCCATATTTAACCATAAAAAAAATGATAAAGTTATAGCTATGAGAAGCCATTCCACACAGCATAATGCTACTAAGTTGCTCTCCACACATAAAAAAAAAGTTTAAAATCACATGGGTCTGATTGCCATTTGCACAAAAGCCACTAATCGCCACTTTGGCAGTATAAAGGAGCTTTGAAGTGGGTACAAATTCTTGTTCTGCATTCTTATTAAGGATCCTTTCAACTGTCAGAAACATCTAAAAAAAGACAATGGTAATGTCTGTAAAAACTTCCCATCTCATTGTAAAACACACAATCTCATAGTAGCTGTTTATCACAGTGTAAAATTCAGGGAACCTACAACTCAAGAAACTACATCAAAGTAACTGTGTCTTGTCTCCTCTAGCACTTTACACTGAACTGTCTGCCTATAAAAGCAGTGCTAATAGAGTTTTCAGATAAGGATATAAAATGCTGAATCTTATTAGATTCTATTAGATTTGAATAGGGTACCCAGTTGTTATTACTGGGTCTGGCAGTAATGATCACTTCACTATACAAAGGCAGGCTTTTTAATAGGAAAGGGCTCTGCTATTTCACCCTCATTTTAATCTTCCTGTCCCATTTCAGAATAACAGGTATCTGTTTTAAAGAGGAACATGTGATTAAATCTTTATTAAGAAGTTCTGAATCAAAAATATTAGTAGAGGGATTCTTGTTCTATAAAAGATGTTGATGAGGTGCAAGTATGGATATATCTGTAGATATGAGGCATGCACCCATATAAGACAAAACACTTTCAAATGATGTTGGGCATACAGGTGAATAATAGCTGATGTCGCTAGAAACAGTCTGAGTGAAAAAGCACAAATAAATGCTCTTGCAAGAATCACAGGACTGACTATGCTCTGACTCTTCTCTCATCTACCTTCATGACCTTTCCTTGGCCTATTTTCTCTAATCATCGTGTAAAGTCTACACGTCACAAAGCTCAGTGCTGCTTCCAAAGGTCTATTACCAACCAGACTAAGTTTTTCTAGTTGTACTGCAATCTCCTACCCCTGGTCATTCATGGCTGAGACAACATCAAAACATGAAAATATTAAAAAGGAGGGAAAAGGTTTAGTTTCATTTGTCCCATACTTCAGCAGTGAGATTGGTTCAGAAAATAATCTGCAATGCACCAGCCTAACATTGTACCAGGAAACCACATGGCAAGACCCACACAGAGCAGCTTGAATTTCCTAGCATCACTTATCAAAAACATAGAATCAATCCATTAATTTAAAGAAACACCAAAGAAACAAACAAAAAAAAAAACCAATCCCCAATGACAACAAGAAAATCCAACCACCACAAAACAAAACTGAAAGAAACCAGATGTAAATTCGAGCAGCAGTCATATTCTCACAGTGTTTGAGAGAGACCTCTTTGTGTTTGTGTTCTTGCATGATGAATGGTTTTTACAAGCCTGTTTCAGACAGCAGAGTGGGGTGAATAAACTCCAACAGTAGTTTGGGGAGAATGCCACCAGCCAATAGGGTCTAGGAACAAACAAACAAGTTACTCAACTGAGAAAATTCAGGAAATTATTTTCTACATCCTGGACTAGTCTGTCTTGCTGCATTTCTCCCCATCCTTAGCTATAGTTCCTTTGGCTAATATTAACATTTGCAGATAATCTTTCCCTAAGTGATTATTGATTACTACTTTGAGTATCATCTACTCATAGCTGACTACTTGCTGTGCCTGCAATGTGCTATTGCTTCTGCCTGTGCAATGGATGGATTTCAATCCTAAGGGTTTTTATGCTGATTTTTAGCTGCTGCCAATACAAGGAGGGCATCTAGGCACACAAATGGTATGCTCCATTTGTAGGAATACTCTGATATGAATATTCTATGAACTTACTTGTCAAGGAAATTGGTTTTGCATGAATCTTAATTTTAAGTGACTAAAGGGATCACAAATATTATCTTGGTGATTGGTTTTGTATCATTCTTGCAGCTATATTTCTAGTTATATAGAAAGTTTTCTAGTCCCTGGATAACAGTGAACAATTCATCTCCATCCAAGGAACATATGCTCCTCAAATAATACCTGTAGATCATTATTAAAGGCAGAGTAATTGTGATTTAACCAAGCAATATGTATAAAGTTATTTTAATCTTTTCTCATAAATCACTTATCCTAGCCATTTAATCAATTAGGTAGATCTCCACTAAAGGCCTGCTAATTTGAGAAAAATCTGCTGGTACAGAGACTTACGGTACTTCAAAGTGTCCTCTAGACATTGTTTTAGAAATGGCAGATTGAAAAAAGGTCTTTCCCCCAAGTAAGAGAGCTTCTCTGCACTGCTTTCAGGAGAATTTGGTTGACTAGCCCATTGCTATCGCAGCAAATGAAATTGAGGGGAACCAGAACACTGTAAAACTAGGAATTGTGGGTTTCCAATGCTCTCCAGTAACACAGACAATATATCCAAACAGTACCTCACTAGCCATATGCACTGCAAATTTCAGTTCCTGATCCCAAATTAGTTGAATGGGCTCTGACTGTATATAAATGTTCTTCTACTGGTTAGTAAGCATATAACCTTATTCTTGAAGAATATCTTATCAAGACAGACTGAATAAAATTGAATGACTATTTCAACTATTCAGTCCTTTTTTCTTAAATTTTGGCAGGCTATTCTTTACTCAGAGATTTAGTAGTGCAACATGACAAGTCTTACTGTAGGGAAGGTAAGTTGCTTTTAACATCAGTGTTGAGTTACTCAGGAGAGAAAATTTCAGTCCATAATTAGGGAAATAGAATTCTTTGCTGTCACAGCAGCACTGGAACACCTCACATATTTAGTTTAAACAAATGTGTGCCACTTATGTCATTGGAAATCTACCTTTCAGTTTGATCCTTTTGGATGTTTGCCAGCATAGTATTGAGGGCTTGAAAAGTGAATATTTTAGTGGTACATAATCCTGACACCTGGCGTCTTTAAAACCATTGCCTGTCAAGCCAGAAAAAACAGATGTTCCTGTCTGTTTGGCAGTGATGTTGCAGCAGGTTAAACTCTCTGTATCTATCTTTATAAGAAGGAAAATCTTTATAATTTTTCTGATCATTATTTTTCTAAGAATCATTAATCAGCTTTCCAGTTTACATAATACAGAAAATACATGAGCCCTTCTCTTTGGCCATCCACATCTTATAATAAATGTGGTAAATATTCCTTATAGCAATTATCCTGGCTGCTTGTAAGAAGAACTGACTTCAAATGATCTTCCACTCTTTACCTCATTGTCTTTCTTCTTTTCATTTTTTTATAACTTTTCTTTCATGGAGTGTGGATGGACTTAGTACAACTTGCAGGTTCAGCCAATGTTATCAATCTAAACTATAGTCTCAATCAATCAGGATGGTAAAATGCATAAATTTTCACCTCTAATCAAAAGCAGCTATCCTAAGAGGAGTATAGGCTATAACCACGGTGACCTACAAACACAAAACCTCTGCACTGTCTTGTAACTGTGGTATTACAGTTATCTGTAATATCAACAGCAACCTGTCTCCCTTTTGCATGTATATTTTCAAGAAAAAGAAGCTTCAGCCATAAACTTCTGTTAGAAAGATGTTTCATTCCCCTGATCATACCAGTAACTTTTCCCAGCATATGGCACTATGAATAAAGAGAATTTCACAGGGACTGTGAGGGCAGCCACAGCTTTAATGCTTCCTTGTCTTTACTAAAACAGCAGAACCAAACCTTTTCCACTATGTTCTATATGCATGACTGCATTTTTGTAGTGTTTTCACTTAGGAATACAGACTCGTCCTGGTATCAACTTCTGAAATCCACTGACTCCAACACCACTCAGCTGCTACTAAAGTTTTGTATCGAATGCACAATCATTGGGTCCAATAAAATTAAATAAACAGTACCTAAAGAAATAGCTGAAGCAGTATCAGAGCCATTAATGTTTCTCTCTGAGAAATGACGAAATGAAAAGGCAGAAAAATACTTGGAATGTGAAAAAAAAGACTGAATATTGTGTTGTTTTTAAAATAAGGAGCAAAATAAGAGATTATGGACTATATACTGACCATTTTTACTTAAATTCCCAGCAGATTTTGTAATAAATAAATAATCTAGACATTGGCAAACAGCTTGCAAAAGACATGCACAATGGCTATCATGTGCTTTTCAGTAACACCTTGTGTTAAATCAGTCTAATTGTCTTCTACAAGCAAGAATACACAGATAGCAAATACTCAAGTCTAGTCATGAGCTACCTGATGTTTAGGAATTTTGACTCCAGGTAGCTCCAATGATGCTTTCACAACCAAGTTATAAACATATGATCTAGATTTAAACATCATACTTTTTGCTGTTTTTTTTTTTTTAATAATATATTTTACCAGCAATCAAATAGAATAATGCCTAGCATAAAGTTTCATCTAGGTCTGGGTTTATCTTTCCCTTCATTACAGGAATTATGAAATAGAGTTTATGCTTTTGAAATCTGCAAGAAATGTGAAAGTGGGAGTGGAGAATTCAAAGTAATCTTGACAAATTGGTAACAGGGAGTAGAAATAATAAATAAAATTCAAAGGGTGATAAGCGGCAAGTTGTACACTTGTGCAGGAGAAATCCATTTAAACAGACTACAGAACAACTGCTTAGGAAACACACTTCAGAGCAGGGTTTGAGATTACAGCAGATGACAGCTGAATACGAGTCAACAGTGCCACACTTGTAAAAAAAAGTAGCATTGTCTGCAGGTCATACTGAAAGAGTAAGAATCGGCAATTCTTGAAAAAAATTCATGCTGAGGCAGCTGCAGCGTCTGGATCATTTTTGATCAAAACTTTCCAAATAAGAAAGTCCAAAAGAGAATTAGAAGAATGATGAAAGGACAGGAAATTCACCTGTCATTTGTTTAGCTCATGGTGTGAGCTAAAATCAGGAAGACTGAAAAAATTAAATGGTTTTGTCTAAAGAGGAGAAGATTGAGGAGGTAGCTGATAACTAAGTATGGCTGCCAAACGGAGAGAATTTCATGCTAATGAGAGCTAAGATAGCTAGATAGGAGATTAAAATTGTAATAAGAAAAATTCAAGGAGGACTTTAAAGACATTTTTCCTTTGGTAAAGATAAAGAAAATAAACTGCTGAAATAAACTGCAAAGAGGAAAGGGAGAAGTTGTTTAAGATTAAGCTAACTGAGCATTTGTCAAGATATATCTTAGAAGATACCTCTCCCCCTCTCACCACCAAAAATACCTTTTAGTCTTATTTTTCTGTTATACTTTTCCCTCATTCTGTTAGATTTCCTTTGTCTAGATATGGATTGGACTATGTTTTCATTTGCTATATAAGTGTTTTATGATATTAGCTAAATGCCATTAAATCATCCCTTGGGATGTGTTATCGATAATAATATCAGCTTCTAGAAAGTTAATAAAATGTCCATTTCTTTGAGATATGTCATTTCAGATTTGCAGTTAACCATCCTGCATTTGAGCACTGCCAAGCTGTTTACAGCTGTATCTTTGGGATTTGAAAGATTTTATTTGATAGATGGTGATTTATTCTTTCAGCATATCAACATTATCCATTTAACTAAATAAATAATACTACAGATGAGTATTAAAATATAAATGGCTTACACTGCTGCATGGATGAAATAATACTTTCTAGCAGGCCACATTCTTGATATAGAAGGAATAAATTATTATCATCAGTTCCAAGATTCCTAATAATTTACAAAATATATTCTGTGTTATCATTTATAGGGGTAACTCGAACAAAGTTTCACTATTTTATGACCTGAAAGCAAAAACTAAACTACTAAATATAGTTCATATTGTGCAATGGAAACGCCAATGAAAAAAATCTACCTCAAAGAAAAATTTTAAAACTAAACCTTGCATTTGAGCAAGAGTTTGTGATTTAGAATAATAAGAGATGCAGTATTGCTTCTTCTGCAGTTCACTTCTTTCAATATCAGTTGTCTATTTTATTGGTACAATCACAAATCAGTGCAGAAAGGCAATGATGCCATCAGTTATTTCTGCCTATAAAAACATTGCTGTTATAACTTTAAAAAGAGCTAAGTACTGGTCTTTAGGGAAAGCTGTAGTGCCTGTAGTCCAGCAAGTACAATGTAGGCATGAGTGGCACTTAGATGACCCAAAAGTCTACTGGTTGGTATTTGCATCATTTATCACACAAAACATTGAACTCCCTTCTGAAGGCTCTCTTGAGGTGGAAAAATTGTTCATGTGTGGAATTTATCATCACTGTTTACTCCCAAAAATGGGGTGGGCAGAGCCAATCAAGGCAATGCTTATTGTGGGTGATCCCCAGGCCTTGCAAACTCCAAAATCATTCTTGCTCTCTGTCTGGAAGATTTCTGTTGGGCCTAGGCCCAGGCTACAATGGAGTCCAGACTGACAGATTTGGAACAGCGCCCTGTGGCTGGCACTGGTGGTTTGCCTATTGCAGTCTTTACCCAACTCCTGTGGCACAAGTCAGGACTGGACTTGGTGTCTGATTTCTAATCTCCAGACTAAACCTAGTTTAACTGAGGCATTCACTGGAAAACAGGAAATGGACAGAGATACTTTATGTACCATTACTCTAGAACATAAGAGTCCAGACACCACTGTAGTGCCATCACTTCCATTTATTTACCTGAAGAAAGCCCCAAAACACATATGGGGCTCCTCTGAAAACGTCCAATGTTCCCCACTGATTGCAAAAGAAGGTTAGGTTTGTTTTATAGATCCTCTATATCATCTTGCAATGCAGTGCCCAAGTTAAAGGCTCTTGAGAAATACTTTAGGTCTTACCTTAGAAAAATTATACAAGAATAGCTATTCCATAGTTCTGAAGCAGCAGAAGAGAATTTGCTTTCAGGATTACTCTAGAGTTATGAGTTCTTTTCTGTGAGGGTGGTGTGACACTGGAACAGGTTGCCCAGAGAAACTGGATACCCAGTTCCTGAAAGTGTTCAAGGCCAGGTTGGATGGGACTTTGAGAAAACTGATCTAGTAAAAGGTGCCCTGCCCATGGCATGGGGGTTGGAACTAAATGATATTTAGGAGGAAGGTCCCCTCCAATCCAAACCCTTCTATGATTCTATGATCCAACTGGAACAGAAGATACCTGAGAAACTTGAATAAATTTTCCCTGGATATCTTTCCCTGTTTGCAATAACTACAGAAAGGGACTACAAAACTTCATGTAGCTTTTAAATGACAATACAAGGTTACATCTATCCAGTTACATCTAACAGAACAAATAAATTTAACTACTACATTAAGGCCTTGTTCTACCTATAGTCTCTCTGTACAAACCTCCTCTGACATCCTTGCAGGTGTGTTATGGACTCAAAGGAATACAAAGAACAGAGGTATAACCTGTTCTGAATCAGTGTGAAACCCCTGTGTTAATGCCATAGTTCCAGGTTCCCCCCAAAGTACTGTGACTTTTCCCAACTGATTTCACAAAAGTTGTCTCGATCACCTTCAGAACTTGAGAAACAAAGAGCCCTTTCTGAGCACTCCATAATACTGCTTCAGTACTGCAAACCTCACACTTGCCATTCCAATCTTACTTTACATATTGATGAATATTACATTTCCTCACCCAACTACTAATAATCCACAAAGAATTGCCTGCTATTGCTTTGTTTTTAAAATGAAAAAAAAATCTTTTATATCTGGCCTTTCTTTGTGTGCCTTTTCTATCATCAACACTCATATACAGGTGATGTTAAAGCACACTATGCAATCCTTTAGGACTGCATTACCCATGGGTATGCACAAAAGTACTTTAGTATGAAAAATGAATGTAATATACAGTAGAAATAATCTCTGAATCTCAATTAACTTGGCTTCTGAAGGACTACAGAGCAAAAATCAAATTTTATTTTATTTACTAATTTATTGCCTCCAGTTAGCATGTGCTGTTACAAAACGCCTCGGAATTACTGTCAATAAGAATTGAAAAATCTGTCTGTACAAGGTTCTTTTAGGTAGCTGTTGTGGTGTTGTGAGCATCCCCAGGATGAGATGAGAGATGAGAATTTGACTCCAAGTTCTCAGAAGGCGATTTATTATTATTATTATATTATATTATATTATATTATATTATATTATATTATATTATATTATATTATATACTAAGTCTATATTAAAGAAAGAGAAAGGAGACATCAGAAGGCTACACAAGAATAAATGAATGAATGAATGAATAAATGAATGAATGAATAAATAGATGAATAATAAAAACTCATGACTGACCAGAATCCCAACACAGCTGGACTGGGATTGGTCATTAAGTTAAAACAATTCACATAGAACCAATGAAAGACTCACCTACTGCATTCCAAAGCAGCAAAACACATGGAGAAGCAATCAGATAATTCTTATTTACATTTTTCTCTCAGGCTTCTCAACTTCCCAGGAGAAGAAATCCTGGTGAAGGGATTTTTCAGTAAATATCATGGTGACAGGTAGCAGCATACATGTTGGGGCTGACTTTTTTCCAGAAAAGATTGTCACTAGCAATTAATCTTTTAGCTTTCTGAGTGTTCATTCAGATCATAAAATTATTTAGGAGAAACTGATAACCTGACAATATCCATTCACTTTCCTCCTATCCCTGACATTGCTGCAAGTTCCCACTAGTTCCCACTTCTTTGGAAAGGCCATGAATCAGAGTGGCTCATGATCATGTTTGCAGAAATCACACAATTAACTAGATATAGGTTTATTCAAAGAATGAAGCCCTCATTAAGAATGTATAAGGCTCTAAAAATACAACAGATACCACCTCTAAAAATGCAATGCACAATGTCAATTTGATATGGCATGAAACAGCCTTGTAGAGAAGATAAATTTCTGACTGGCTTTATATGTCTTTTTACCACCATGTTTGAAAATAGGCCTGGATGCAGTACCAGCAGCTTTTTAGTTTCATTCTTTGCAAGATGAAGTCTAAAGACAACAGCAGTAACTCTGAAATGCAAATTCATAATAGCCACATGGAAACAATATAAACTGTATTATAATGTGTTAAAGATATCATAACTCACTTAAGTGACTACCAAACTTCTGAAATACTGCTGGGAGTTGGAAGATCATATGATAAACAGTGCAGAATTCTTTTATTGCCCTGTCAATCCATCCTCATCCTCACCATTAAGCCTTCCATTTATTCAGTTGTCTCGGTGAGTCCCTGTAAGCCTTTTCATAAAATGGAATCCAGGGATTTTTCAGGCTCAATTTATCACACAGTAGAGTTTGAAACATCATATCTTTCCCAGTAATTTATTGCTGTGTGACTAATAACTTTTTTTCAATGACAGTGCAAACCCAGCCAAGATAGAAATATCACGGAGTTATGACCATTTGTCTGGGATACAAAACTTCACAAAAATGAGTTGATGCTTTCAGTAGATCACTGTTCTCAGCAAGACCCATTACAATAGACACTAATAACTCAAAGATTACACTGTGCTAGCAAAACTATATTCCTTAGATAGTCTTCTTATGATTCCACGTCACATACATGCCACACCTGTTCTGTCCAATCGACAGAATAAACAATTTAGGCTTCATGGAAGTGTTATTAAGATGTGGTCTTTCAAACACTGGGGGTTTTTTTGGGAGACATAATTTTCAAAGACAAGATGCTAAAGCAAATGTTATACTAATTTTTTTTAATGTTGATGTTATTTGCATGCATAGAGGCAGAATTTTTCATGTATTTCTGTGGCCAATAATTAGATATAATTTCCTTGACTGACTAGGCATGTGACACACTGAATATGTATATTGTATGTGCTTGATATCTATAGTATTGCAGGTATTGTTACAGGTGGCATTGTGGTTTCACCTGCTAAACATTTGTTGTGCAGTATTCAGTGCTTGTACAGTCCTTCACTGTACAAAACCACATTATGTTAACTGTAAATACCAACCAGGTTAATTAAACCTGATATGCAGCATACTGAATATTGACTTGCAATACAATCAGTAAACAGCACTTCGATCTAGGAAACATTGGTTTTACTCCTGACTGCTCTGGATTCTGTGGTTCTGGACAATGTCTCTTAATATTTAGTCTTCCTGAGTGACATAATTACAGATTTATAACTGCTTACATAGGCCTTAATTTTAAGGGTCAGTGGGTTCAGCTGGCTGCAAGTTCTTCTAGATGCTCCCTGAGATGGAATCATATTGCCCCAAAAACTCACTGTATCCCATTAGAGTTAAAGTAGTCAGTAAGAAAAATTAAATTGCCTAAAGTTCCAAGGAGAAATAGCATAAGCAAAGGGGACTGGTAAACACAGAGGCAGGACACTTAAATATTTAGGTTTTTATCAGTAATTTCATCCTTTAAAGATATATTATTTAATCTAATTTAATAACTTTAGTACACTTTCTATTATCTCTAGCTTTTTAAAAACTATTTATATTTTTTCTGGAAACTTTTCAGTTTTATAGATGAAAATTGCTTGATATACGTTTTTCTTGTTTTCTTCAAAAAACTAAGAACAGTCATTTTTTCCTTCCTTCAGTCTCACTCAGTAGATAAATCGTTTTGCAGAAAACCTGCATGAAATCTAAAGAAGCACTAAGGTGTCCAAAGTGCAGGCATTAATGGCTTCTGCAAAAGAGTTTGACAACTTTTCCCATGTTTCCTACATACAGTTTATTTGTTTATGGCTTATCAGGAAAGTAAGCTTTCTGAAGGTGCTTGAAGTTGTGTTACTGAAGACAGGTAACAGCTGACAGCAAGCAAGCTCACAGATTCTTTGCTTAGAGTGCAAGTTACAGCTTTTCAGCTGAATGATGGAGGTATCTGGTCCCAATGTTAGCCTAGAACTCTCCACCTCAGCAAAATGCTTTAGTTTGACCCTGTACTGTGAAGTAGAATGTTTAATTCCATCCAGGAAATTCAGGAATCAAGCCTACATACGTATTGCCAGAAAATGCTCTAACTGAGGAGCTCTGCTGCAAAAAGAAGGCAGTGGCTTGTTCTCCTGTAGAGTGTGCTTTTTACACTCATGTTCCTGGCTGTAGTGGGAAGGAAATCAAGGACAAAGGTGGTTAACTGGATACAGCTGCTTTGGCACTCCCTCTTTGCTTGTTTAGCTATTCCCTGTTTAGTCTACTAAACACAGCCACAAATGTCATCTTTTGACGTCCACCTTTTCCCATTCACTGTCCTCCAGCTTTGTCTCAATTGTATTCTTGAAGGCAGGCAACTACATCTTTGTGCTGTCACCCTGGCTGCCAGGGCAGGAAAGGCCCTCGGGGGCCCTTATGCATACCCATTGTCCATTTGTATTTTCCTCTTTCTCACCATTAGTTTTTCTGTTTACTGAGTGGTTTCAAAACTTGTTTTATGGAAAGGTCAACACCTAAAAAAATATTGTATATACAACACTTGTAGCAGTGATCAAGCAGATCATCAAGCAGATGATGAAGGAGAGAAGAAAGAACCTATTAACATCTCAAGTAAACTGTATGGTGATGCAGGAACTAAAGATGTCATTGGTGCCAGAAAACATAAGAGGGATGAAGTTCCTCCTTTTTCCTCTTTTCCTCGACGTACTAACCATGAGAAAGCTTCACTTGGATCTCACAAAGAGACACACCAAAATCAGGCAGTCATGGGACACAAATCTGCACAAAGCCAAGATTTTTAATTTCCTGTATTCAAAAGACTACTTGAAGCACTCTATTCCTGATAACACTTTCACACAACAGTATCAGAAGCCTCCATCATGTAGGCATAAGGACTAATTGTCAACAGATAATTTATGGGAAAGGTTTTGATTTGTTCTGCTCACATATTGTCAATTCACAGCCAGATTCCTACTAATGAGATAATTCAGCAGCTATTTTTCACTCTTTAAGGGTGTATAGGATATTCACACATTCACACTAGAAGAGAGTAAATAGTTGTATCGGTTATCCCACACTTAACTGCAGTAGCTCCTTTGGATAGAACAAAATCAATTATTACCACAAGTTTTCACTGGAGGCATAAAAAGTTCCCAAACTTGTAGTGAATAACTTGAAAATGCCTCACTGAATATTTTTACTTTTTCTGTCTTAGGGCTAGTCAAGCAGGATGTTCTGGCATACAGCTGGAAGGATGATGGTCAACACTTGTACTTTTGTGTTCTGGCCCAAAAAGCAGGTGTTCTAAAAAGACAAATGCACTTTATAGACCCAGAGATTATTAGGGTTATCGGAAAGCAACAAATGTTAAGAAAAGTTGTGGCTTATATAACAATAACTTCAGTTTTCTAGGGAAGAAAAAGAAGTAGACCCATTACTGAATTTAAGAACAAGATCAAAATGGGATTTTTGACAACAAAAGTTGAAAGAAGGTTACCTAGCTCCAGAAAGAAACCCAGAAAGAAAAAAAAGAAGAAAGAAGACATAAGAAGCCACCATATGAAATACCAGAGAAGAAAAAAAGGTAGCATTTCAGCTTGTTGCAGGCATAGAATCATAGTATCATAGAATGGTTTGGCATGGAAGGGACCCTTGATATCATCTTGTTCCAACCCTGTTGCCATGGGCAGGGAACCTTCCACAAGACAAGGTTACTCAGAGCCTCATCCAGCCTTGAACACTGCAGGGATGGAAAGTACACAAAATCTTTTGATTTATAGATTCTATTTTTTTGAGTACAGATGCATAGTAGAAGATGAACACAGAGGACACTAAGAAAATAGGAGCTGTCTAAAAGTCATGCAGCTATCACTTAATGTCCAGGGGCTTGATTAGACCTCTTCTTTTTAGGTTGGCCTGATGAATGAACTAACGAAAGGCAAAACTGAAGCAACAGATATACTCAATGTATACCATAACAAGCTTGCTTACAAATAAACTTAAAATTTGCTTTCAGCCTTGAGTGGTGGAAAGCAAAAATTTATTAAAGAATGATGCTTCATCATTGCTTTGCTTTGCTCATGAGTGAGTGTAGGAATTACATACTCTGCCTTAAATTCACATGGAATATTTTATTTTCTCAGCTATGAAAATAAATATTTATTGAAAAGCAATATAATGTTTCATTTTAGTACTTAGGATTTTTTCACGTCTATGCAATAATTGATACCATGTAGAAACTCATCAGTGTACCCCTTCTAAGAAAGGAAACAAGGCCTTAAAACTCACTATTTTGAATTTTCTAAAAGACACGAGTGTGGCAGGCTGATTTTTCATTAAAGTGGAGTAGTATAAAAAACTAAGGAATTACTCATCCTACTGAGGTACTGCCCGTGCAGTGCAACAATCTCCTACAGTGCTTTGTTTAAAGATGCATCTTTGCAAAGGCTTCCAAACATTCAAAATACAACTCCTTTTTCAATAATTTCAATTCCAAATATTCAAAATACAAATCCTTTTTCAATCATTCCAATTTCAGTAGGATCTGCAGTGCTCCTTTTTGTTCCAAAGTCAGAGGAGAACATGGTTCTGCCTACAAGAAATCTACAAAAGTCAATAAGACAAGATTCCTCGGATGCTGAATTACATTGCACTGGTGAAGTTATTACTCTTACTGTGAAGGACCAGGCAGACTCATTAGAGCATAATGTAATGCTCCTTCATGATGCTCATGCAGGGGGATGAGGAAAGCCATTTGCTTGCTTGTTGGTGTGCTACTCTCAGAGGTCAGAGGCCAGCTGTTCTTGTGCCCATCTGAAACATTCTAGATGTTGGCTCAGATTGTGAAGCCAGCCAGTTCAAGCAGCTCAACCCAAGAGTGCTTAGCACCAGCCCTCTCTATTTACCCAGGAGCAAAGCACTTGGAATACCACCAGACCAGGCCATTGAAAGAACAAACAATCGAGCGGTACAGAGGATCAAGGTCCCGGTGCTTCAAATAATTTCCTGGCTTGCTTGTTTAGTCCTTGAGTTACCTTGACAGACACACTGCCACAATACTCTGCTCTCTCTGTCCCTCTAACCTCCTGCAATGAAAAATTGAGAGATCATAAAGCACACTGATTATGAGCAGAGGCTGGAGTCACACTTTTTTTCAACATGCATTCTGAGAACCACCAGTTCTTGAAACCAGCAAGAGCAGATGTATGATAAAGTACTACTCCTTAATGATGGGTAACTATTTAAAAAAAATGTTTGTTTTTTTTTTCCCAAAGGCTTCTTCTAAAGGAGTTAAGCCTACCATAGTGCCTGGAAGAAAAGACTGCAGTTTTACTTGCCTTTGACAACTAAGTGGCCCACTGAGAGGATGGAAATAATAGAGAGGAACCTGGTTTCCATATCTCTTTTATCAATTTACAGACACTATAAATTTCAATTTGCAGCCACAGCTGCAGAATAACAAGATGCCTGTTTTCTGTATCAGGAATCCTTCACCCATAAATTGTTCCAAAGCTACACTCCGTAAACACAAAATGAAAGGAAAGGTGCAACAGGAGGATTTCATACTCATGAATTTAATGTGAAAAGTTTCAACACAATTGCATTTATGTTCCATTTTGGGGGCCCCAAAGTCAAGCTCTGCCAAGGAAAGAGCCCTCACCTCAACATTTCTGGGAAAGCCCAGCTCCTTCTTGAGATCATCTGTACAACACTGAGGTCATTTAAGCCCTCATCTAAAATAACATATGAATAAAAGTACTACAGTAACTCATAAGGGCAGCAGAAAGAAAAGGCCCTCTGAAGCATCCTGACCCTATGTGATCATCTAGAGGAGAATAAAGTTTGGATTCTTTTGTCAAAAAACTAGAAGGGAGTGAAACTGGGTTTTCTTTTTTGGTTTTTGGGGGTTTTTTTCTTTTTTTGAGAGTTTGTTTTTGTTTTTGTTTTGTTTTGTTTTGTTTAACAAAGCATAAAGCTTTTTCCAACTTTTTAGGGAAACAAAGCAAAGAAAAAGTTTTTCCAATGCCACAGCTAGGCAAGGTCAAACTTGGTTAAAATGTCAACCCATGTAAAAATTAACTGAGTCCTTTCTCTAGTACAGTTTCACAGTGAAACAAATCATGCAAGGAGGGACCTCACTGAAAACCACATATTTGGTTGAATATATAACATCTGAACATTCAGTTTTAGATATCTTCTTACTTCTTTTCATCTTTCCTTTTATTTTTAGGGGGGAGAGGGGGGCAAAAACACTAGAGCTGCCAATGGCTTACTGAAGAAAAGATTCAGGTGCACTCAGCTGAACTTGTAGAAAAGCAATCCCCTTATGGGCATCACAGAATGACTGAAAACTACCACTGGTCTTATAGCTCAAATGCAGCTTCTCAGCATGTCTTTCTCCCTGTGCATACTAATGTCAGAGACCAATTTTTTTCATGCCAGAAGCCCATAACTCACCCAACAGCTATTTTCAAATTTTCTGCATGGGGTGAAGAAAGGGGCATTGAAAACATGAATTAATCATTGGAGGGGAAAGAAAAACAAACAAAAAATGGAAGGGAGGTTTTATTTAGTTTTAGGCTGAACAATAAGTGTTTGGGTTAAATTATTTCTGAATATTCCTAAATATGTTACAATTAGCATCTTAGACAGTTTTAATTTTATGTGCTGTGCCACTGATTAGGTATAACTTCACTGAAATAAAACAGATCTTGTCATTCTCAAAGGAAATTTTCCAATGTTTCCAGCCTATTTGATGTTCAAGTTTATTTTGTCATTCAGTATAGGATGACCTTGGCTACCAGTTAACAGGGGACCTTGTCTACTTAATAGAGCTGACAAAAGGCACATAAAAGACAGTGGAATATACATAATACTTACAAACTATGACTAAATCCCACAGGGCACAACTTTAAGAAAGAACATTTGTGTTCTGTAATCTTTCATTATGACTGGGGGGTTTTATTTCTCTGATAGTGTCACAAAAAACTGGCATGCAAAGCCTCAGTCTCCATGAAGTGTATAGATCTAAATGAAATTTCCTTATACACTGAAATTACAAGCTAGGGAAAAAAATGGACAAAACAGCCAACTAACAAAATGGAAATTTAAAAAGCTAGACAAGCTAAGAAAATGAAAAATGCAACTCTTGGCAGTATTTGAGAGAAGTCACCTAGGAAGATGGTGAGGAAAACAGACTAGCAGAAGAAACTTGGCTGCACCACAATTCTGTCCTTGCAAAGGCAGATATCACTTCTCAGTTCCATCATAATAAATGGCACAGCACACACCTAGATAAATGTGGTTTATACATATAGAAAATTATTCAACAACAGGGAAAATAATCTGCTTTGTGCAAGGAAGGTTTAAAGGATTTCTCTTCCCATTACTTCACATTATTTGTCCTATGTGAAGAAGTGCACCTGGGTATTCCATAGTCTACATTTATGAAGGGAAAATAGAACTTTTGGATGTAAGCCCAAATAAAGAAGGAAAAAAGAAGGTACAGCTGGCAGTATGTGACCTGGTTTCTGAGTGTAGAATGGGGGATAATAACTCAGAGACACCAGAGTCTTCAAAACCCACATTGTTATAGCTGAAGATATGATTTCTGATAATTCAAATTTTGTTATATCTTCTCTGTGTCCAGGGAGATCCAAAGGAGTCCCACTGTGATATTTTATAACCTGAAAGGTAGGTGCAATCTCCAGAGGTGGTGATGGCATTATCTGACATAAGAGTTGCAGAAGCTTGTTTTCTAAAAACTGTGCATAATTTAACCAACTATTTTCCTGCACTCTGTTTTCTAGATGGAAGATTTTTTAAGCTTCAGACAGAAAGAGAACAAAAGTGTTTATTACATCTGAGAGAGATAAATCATTTTCTACCAGATGACCTTTATACTTGCGTGCATGTATTGCCCAAAAATTAAAGTGGGAAAATACAAATTATTTAAGTTGCAATACAACCAATATAATTTATTTCCCTTCCCTAAGAGTTATTGTCAATACTACAGAAACTTGAAGCAGGCAGAAATGAAATTAATTTTAACAATGATTCTATGGCTCAAGTGAGTGAGCTATCTCATTCTTATAGGCCCAAACTCTCCTCTTTTTAAGCAGAGTTTACATTTTTTGAATTCTACTTCCAGTTCCATGAAGGCTGATGCATACATAAAACTTAAATAGTTGAACAATTATTTGCATATCTAAAGCCTAAAATGTAGCCTAAGTGAAATTTAACATTACACTCAAAAGGACATTGCAGTCAACATCTTTAAAATGCCTGTTTTCAACAATCTAGACGTTGATAGTGTTTAAGACCCTCTTGTAGAGCAAAAAGGGGCATTTTCCATGAGAAGCAGAGATTTTAAAAACACACTTAAAAAAAATTCATTCCTATGCAATCTGTTTTTTTAGTATGTTTGTCTATGCACATGAAAACATGCAACTTTTTTTTTTCCAGCATGCTCTTCAAGACTGGCACAGTTACAGGTTTAACTTCCTCTCTTAGACCAAGACAAATTGCTCTATCATTACTATTTCATTTTTATAGTCATTGCAACCTAAAATTTTGTCTCAGCAGTGTGGCTTTTTATTAGCCTTTTGAAAACACTGGGTCAGAAAATTCAAACTATAAAGCAGCCATTACTTGGTTATTGATGCTAACCCTTTGATAGGTCTGAGGAAGTCAGGTACATTACGTCTGGGCCTTTGAACATTTTTTTCCTTTTCATTTCAGCAAGCATTAACATCAGAGACATCAAGCTAATCCTTTCAGCTTCTAATCAGTGTTGTGGACACTTTTATTTCAGCAACTGAGCCTCTCTTCAGCTGCTGAGAATTTCAGATTGAAATGTTAATGATTCTAAAAATGTCACTGAGATGACATAATGCCCCTTTCTGCTGCCTACTGTTTTGTAGGAAAACAAAGTTATTGGAAGTAGCACTTGTTGGTGCCAGGGAAGTACAACCCTACTGCAACCATCCTACATGTGTAAACTGACTTTTTAGAAAAGACAGTATCCTAAGGTACCACTGTTAGTAGTCAGCATAGATCTGTCTGCTCTGGTCAGTGCCCTCTTTGCTCATCCTGCAGGAACTGTGTGCACTTTCTGGTATTCAATTGTTTCACTAACAATGTCCTCTCTGCTGAGCTTCCCTGACAATCTCAGTGATATTCCCTGAGAATCTCAGACCTCAAAAAGAGACAATTCCTATGGTGTTATTTTTACCTCCTATAGAAGATACCTGTGTTGTCCACCAGAGAGATGCCACAGAGAAGTCAGAGTGAGTGAAAGAGTTATTTTCTGACTGAATATGTTGAAAGTTAGCATTTGTTCTTAAATAATCAAGCTTGGCTCTGCTTTCTGTTCTTCTTCTCTTGTGACCAAACAGCACGAAATAAAAGTGAAGAGAGTGCTTTTCATTTCTTTTTGAGCAACATGGAGCTCAAAAAGAATGGATCACACTCTAAACCCCCAGGAAAAGAAAGGAACAAAAACAAAAACAAATTAAAAACAAACACAAAAACAAAACAAAACCAAAACAAAAAATTCCTTTGGTATAAGCCAGGATTTTCATATAAGGCCCAAAGTCCCAGATCTCAAAATCCAAAGAGAATATTAAAGCTTAATATGATTAACGCCCCCAATAATTTACAAAAATCACAAGACTTAACAATACTAAAAAATTTAAAACTTTTGTCCATTATAGAAGTGCACTAAAGAGCTTAAAAAGTTTTCTTATTTTTGCAGGGGAATAATCTCTTGCTCCTCTACCTGCAAGAAAACTTTGATTTAGAGTGAAGGGAGAGACAGCTACTGATGCTTGCCAACAAAATGAGGCAGAGAAATTACTCATTGTTCCTTCTCATAAAGGCACAGACACTGCTAGAAAGAATATCAAAATAATAATTGTTCAAGATTTCTAAGACCATTAACAAATTTCATATTGTTACTGTATTCAAACATTGGTCAAATCTTTTTTGCTTACTAGCTCTTTTCTTACAACAACTCCAGAATACTTCAGTGCTGGTGGAATATTTTGACCAACCTGGCTGAAAGTATACATGAAAAACACTAAATGCAGAAGTATGGAATCCAGAAACCATTATAAACCCAGGATTTTCATCTCTAATCTGTGCTGCCTAATACTTTTTAAAAGGCTTTATTAATAATGTCTGCAGTCAAAATCAGCAGCAAATAATTTTTTTACAATTCTAATACAAATTAATTGGTGTAACATCTGCAAAGTCTTATCAACACTGTCTTGCTAAGACTGAGCACTGATAAGCAACTCCACTATCCCTCCATCACACTTTTTTATGCAGAATAAATGTTTAGAAAAAGGAGTGGGGTTAGTGATTGTTATCTGCCATATTACAGGCTATTTTGATATATCATGACAGGTCAAGCTCTTAAAATAGACATCGTGCTTCAGAGTTTAGAAACTTCTAAATTTTATAACAGCTTTAATTGATACACTTCTAAAGAATCAAGTCCCCTTCATATCACTGATTTTATTAAATGAACAGGTGGGACTCCAATTCATTTTTCTGGAAGGGAAAGTCAGGTACATTTCTACTAAAAGAAGTAGGCACTGGTGTTTCATTCCCTTCCACTCTACACTGTATATGGTCTACAGCAGAAACTGTCTTCATTTTGCCTGCATCTTTCTAGATTGGTGGTGGTGACCGAATTTGGACTTTCTCATAATTTATGTACAAAGACTTCACAGTTCTCAACAAAATAGTAATTTATATTTCCAAGCCTTTCTTGCAGTAATTGCAAAGGAATATGGGTGCACAACTGACAGAATTATGTTGATTCTTTCTAGTAACATTTGTCATTCATAAAAGTGTGTTTTGGATTTATTCACAAGTTCCTCTCTAAGTAGGGGCAGGCCTGGTTTCACAAACCTTCTTGGCAAAACATAATACACACAGACTGGATCTTTCTGGATTCATGTTTGAATTTTCTTGAATTGTCACTATTCTAACCTAAAGACAGATACTGTATTTTTCCCAAGATAGATAATGTTGGATAGCTTTTTTCCTGCCATTTTAAAATGCACCTTGGTCCTCTGTTCATGAGACAGTCTATTTCAATTAGGTAAATATGTGCATACAATGACCAGCTTTGTCTTCAAAGCATTTTGAGGATATTCCAGCCTTTTAGAGCATTAGCCTTTTCTTGATTAATTTGGAATTCCAGTATTAACATCTGGTTTATTCTTTTTGAAATAAGGAAAAAATTCCTCAATGATCTCTATTGACTAAAATTTCCAAAATAATGTTTACTTTCTCATCTTTGCGCTTAAATTGAAAGTCAGTACTAACACAAGCAATAGTTTGCCAATAAATGCAAACTGCTTTGGCTTTTTCTGGGTCCTTCTAAGACAGCTGACTCCTAGAATAAATGACAGTAGCATTTTCAAAGCTGCTAAATTATTCCAGTCCTACTGAAGCAGATACTGTCTGGCATGAAGGATCCTAAGACTGGTGAATCTGAACAGACAGGAGTAACTGAGTGAGCAGAATTCACTGTTAAAACTGTGATAAAGAGCTTAAGATAAAAGGAGAGATTTATATTGAAATAGCAGCTTACAGTAGCAGATCAGTTTAATTTACTCTACCATGTAGTAAGCAAAGAGCGTGTAAAAGGTGGGTAGACAGATTTGACTTGTGGATCGATATTCTGTTGATCTCTGGCCACAAAACAATTAATCTCTGCAGTGCAGGACAAAAGTAAAGGGGAATTTAATGTCAAATCAGTTAACCACAATCTGAAATTGAAAAAGCAGTATTGATAATGATGTTTAGCACAAGTTCCTCCTATTAAGTGATATCATCCAGTGCATTCATTGTAATGTATTAATTGCACAGTGCGGTCAGCTTGATCTCCTAGGGTAACATCATAGTAATCAATTCCAGCAGTGTCTCCACCATTCTGTTAAGAACTACATTTCCTTAGCTGATTCTGAACTTCTTAGAGAAAAATTTAATTTCATATCTGCCATAAGATCTCTTTATCTACACAGCTTGCATTTTGGAGGGAGCACAAGTCTTTGGAAAATAAACTTAGACACAATACCATCATTATTTTAATATATGAGGAAATTCCATTTGGAGACCAGCTTTATTTGTCAGGTGAGACTTTAAAAGACACAAATAGATTCACTCTTCTTAAAGAAGGAAAAAAAAAAACATGCAGGGACTGACAGCACAGGGGACGATAGTAAAAAAGAGAAAAGAAGAAGAAACAGATAATTAAGCTCTTCCAAGAGCAGGATATTTTTTAAGGAACAGATACAGACAGTGTGCACATTACATTAATAATGGTGAAGGTTATAAAAAAAACCCAAACCCACTATGAAATTGTACTAAAATAATAACTGTTTGAAATTACAGGAATATTCCAAAGACTAACATTCTTACTTCTGGGCATCCCCTCAAGTAGTTGAAAACTCATCCCTCATTTTAAAAAGTGAGACCTTGTCAGTTCTCTCCTGATGCTTTGCAGTTTTACCATGAGTTGTTCATGTGAATAGTTCAAACATTTTTTTTTTTTCTTGTTCCTCATCAGAACCAAGGCTTCTTAGTTTTCCTCATGACACAGGAGTAGCCAAACAGACACACTAACCATGTTGGACTAAGATTTATTTACTTCATTTCAGCCAGCTGCCGGAGCTACCTGATCAAGAAGTAGCACTGAGGTGCCAGTGCCACCATGGGACACAGCATTGCCCTCCCATAAATCAGATCTCATGGCATCAGCTCAGTGCAAGAGACACACGTGCTAGAGCCACATCCACTTGGGTGAATTTGGAACAGGGCACCTTCCCTTTGTCACAGCCACTGCTGTAAAACTAAGCCAGGTAAAATCAAGACTCATGTGGTGGGACGCCTCAGTAAATGTCTGCTCTGAAACTAGTCACTCAAGGATCTCCTTGTAAACACATAGAAAATGGGGGTTTTTCTTATGGTTTGGTTCATCTGATCTATTTTAGCTGTCCACAAGCTTAATCTCAGAAGCTCCTGTTTCTTTCCACTGACTAAAAAACAAGGTTCAACAGCCACCTTAGGTGTAAGAAACCATAAGAAACATGAATTTGGTCAGATAAATGCATTGCCTCCTCCTTTCACTGGTTCTCCATATATCATCCTGTATCCTACTGCAACTTCTCAAAAAAGCATTCTTCCCTATCATATGCTCTTTTTTTTTTTTTAAACAACCAGTTATTTACCTGCAACCTCTGCTATTAATGATCCTTGAAATGAACAGGATAGAAAAAAAATAATATTTCAGGAAGACTTTTTGCATAAGTTAAATGAATTTGTTTTGAAACTGCTTCAGATACATCAATTATATCAGTCATTAGGGATTAAAGAAACATTCTTAACCCCCAGTAACTTATTGTCTGCATCTATAATCTACCTTGAGGAAGAAACATGAACCAGAGCTACAAATACTTGAAAGTTGTAGTGGAAGACCAACAGACAGGAAAAAACCTAACAGATAACATAAGTACGTAAAGGGGCAGCACTGTCAATTAGAACTAATTTTTCAACAAAAAACCCTTTCAGTGTAAATATTCACACTACAAAGGCATGCTGCCTCACTATAAAAGAGAGTATGTACATGTTTGTAGATTCACTGGGGGAGGTAGAGAAAAAGAATTGTTGATCCTTCATCATGATCTGCCACTATTGACTGTACTAAAAATGAATTATGGCATTTTAAGATACTTACTGATATTGGCAAAACTCTTCCTGAATGAATCACTGCACTAGAAATCAGGGAAGAACTATTTAATCAAGATCACTGGTCCAAATGCAGGTAAAACTCAAATGAGTAATTTCTAAACTGAAGCATATTGGTGAACCAAAAAATTAATTACTCCTGAATGAATTACAACTTACATTAAAGTAACACTACCAAGTACCTGCAAGACATGAACATTCTTAAGTGCATCTTGTTAGCACGGCAATATCACGACCCTATTCCCACTTCAGAGGCACTTACAGCTCAGCTCTGCAGGGTGCCTTTTTTCCCTAGTTGCCTCAAAATGTCAAAGGAGGTGTCAAACATATAAGTACCACTTCTAAGGTGCCAAAGGAAATATTACAAGGGTGTCTCTAGAGTCAAACAGTGATATCAGAGAAGTAACCAGGTTAACTCAGGCAGCTCTCAGCAGAGAGCAATGCCAAACAAACAATTTTACACCAGCTCCTGGTGTATTGCCAGTGGTGATTAGCTTACCAGTTACAGGTTACAGGTAACGTGGGCTTAGAAACAGCTACACCCACACCTCTGCCAAAGGGGCTTGAGTCAGATGTACACAGGGGATGCCCACAGAAGAAACAGACAAAGCAAGCACTTCAAATTCAAACCCATCTCCAATGCTTAATTTTTAGACTAGATCTCATTGTTTATATTCCAGGTATTTTCCTTTGTTGCCTCAATGTGAGCTGGAGACCTCAGAAAACATGTGGATGGTTCAAATATTCAATAAAGTTAAGTGATGGATGTAGACTTGTTTTCTCTGAACTGTGTATCAAACCATTAAACATTTGATGTTACATTCTCTGCTGCTGTAAAGACAAGTAGCTCTACTTAATCCCAGAGAATTGCACCCACTCAGACCTGTAAAACAATCTAACCTCCTTCAGTGATGAGTTTGCCTGCATATCACTCAGGTCAGAAGCACTTGTCTGTGTTTTCTTGGTTTCTACCTTTTAATGGCTGCACTTTGCCCTTTTTGCCAAGAGCGAGCTAGCAAGTGAACTCAGAGCAAGATATTATTTTTGAGTATGAATAATGTTTATGTCCCACCAGTCCAGCAACCATCCCTTTTACACTAATGAGCTGTTAAAATATGTGTTAGAGGATCACTAATCTTTCAGGAGGTTAACATGTAGCTCATCCTATTCTAACACTTTGATCACAGAAGCAGGATTTTGGGAACAGAGCATGTTTCATTAAAAAGAAAAGGAAACATGGAAAGAGAAATGCATTGTTAAGACTTAGGAGTGCCTGTGTTACTTCAGATATTTATACAGGAATAAAAGCTTTGACTCTGACCCCATTTTTTCCACTGTTTTGTCCTGCAATGACATCAGCCTTCTGACATGATTAAAGTCTTGAAAATGCACAGTAGTATAAAGTCAAAGATGGGGCAGAGAAGCAAACATTAATAGCAGTGACCCATCATAACAGCACCTCATAAGAGGCATCTGCTGGGTGTCTTCAAGACAATAAGCATGGACGAGAGAGGCTGGCCCCCTTTGGCACAATGGAGGTCACCAAGAGGCCCCCAAGAATGGGGGTTCACCAAAAGCTCAGGTCACCAAGTGATGCATGGTAGACATAGATAGTGAAGCTGGTACTTAGACTCTGTAACCTGGGTTTTAGCCACCAGGAAGAAAAATATCTCTAGGGCAAACATGAAGCTCAGAGGGCTCATATAGTGCAGCAAGCAGAATGCGTATGTTCTCAGCAATTCTCAATTCTCAGCAGTATGCAGCTCAGAAACCAAATCTTCTGCAGAGATAAAGGTGGAATGTGCCCTTGTTTTCAGCAGGAAAAAGAGGGGTGGTTTGGTCTCCTGCCCTCTCCTGGTGTTAATACTTGTTTGTGCCCTTGGTGGCCTAAGAGACATATTTATCAACAACCAGTGAAAAAATAGCCTTCAGGTCACAGCATCTCACAGTCACATGCACTAAAACCTCATTTTTCAAATGCAATCATTCCTTCTTCAGTTACATCTCATCCTTTGAGATGGATCTTTACATTTTAATTCATCTATGAAATTCACTGGAATTATTCACAGTATAGAAGAGAGTGCAGGGCTCCCAGCTAGGCTGCACGTAGTACAGGAAAATTGAAAATCAAATAGGCTTACCAACAGCTCTCTGCTCTCTACAGTAACCTGTCAGCGCCGCTTCTCTGCAGCAAGTGACAGCAACAGGAAATGATGGGATGCTGACTGCTCTCTGCACTGCTGGGATCCAATAATACAGTATTTCCTTTGTGGTACCAGAAGAGCTACCTAGACCTCAGAGATGAATTCTCTAAGGACCTTGCAAAATATTACCAGTGTCTTTCTGAGACATTTGGAAAAACACTGAAAAAATAACTGAGTGATCTCCTGCTGCCTGTAGCTGATGCACAATTTGGTGAGCTCTGCAGAACTATGCTAAACAGAAGCATCTGTACATTTCCTGCTACTGCTATTCTCGGTTGGCTGTTTCACTGTAGCAATGTAACAAAACACATACCAAATAGGAAAACTGACTGTGGCTCTTATGGAGATTGCTTTATTTTATTTTATATTCTCACAAATTTTCACAAATTATTATTAGCAGATCATGGAGGTTTTTTCAGTGGTCCAGTCACTACTCAAAGTTCTTTGTTAGATCATTTCTAATAATCTATTCTGAATGTCAATTAAGAGTGTTCAAAATAGGAAGGGTTTTGGCTGGGTAGTGAACACACTATCTCAGTTCCCAAACAACCCAAATTCAACTCATTGCAGGCACTCATCAGAAAAAATATGGATCTTTAACTCCTCAAAACTTTTGTGGCACAGTGTCTTGATTTGAAAGACAGGTGTCTGCTAAGGAAGGCAGGAGATCCCCTTGGAATGGAAAAACATTAACTCCTTCTGAATTATAATTATAATAATTTTGAAATTAAGGGGCTTTCAGGCAAAGATATGAGAATAGGAGTAACAGTTCTTTACTAGTATGTATAACGAGGCAAACAAGCAACAACAATTACAGCATCAACACCAAACAGAACCGGGAACCCAGAGTCAGCCTGTCCGCTGCGCCACCTCCTCCGTCAGTGCAGCCACGGCCAGAGGGGGCGCTGGTGGCTCCCAGTGGGCGGGGCCAGTGCTGTGATTCCTCCGCAGCTGCAGGGGGTGCTGTGGCGCGGGGGAGAACGTGGTGATGGGAGAAGCAGCCGGCAGGAAGGGATGGAGAAGGGATGAAGGGATGGAGAAGGGATGAAGGGATGGAGAAGGGATGGAGAAGGGATGGAGAAGGGATGGAGAAGGGATGGAGAAGAGATGGAGAAGAAGCTTCTTTTACGGCTCACCAGAGGGCGCCAGGATCGCCCACCCCTCTGGATAGCAAAAGGAGCTGTTGTAGTATGAGAAACAACTGCTCACTTTGAAAAATTAAAAAAGGTTTATTAAACCTTAACAAAAATACAACAAAGGACTACATAAGGGAAAAGCTGCAGCGCTGGGAACTGCCCCTTGTACATACCACATGGCCAGTTCATCTTCAAGATGGATGCTCAGTCCTTTATACCCCTGGGGGTTGCATCAGCCAGCCCTGGCCCATCCCAAAGTCTGTCAGTCAGCTCTTCTTTGCCATTTATTGGTGGAAACCATTTTCTTGTAACTTGGTTGGAGGTCAGGTGTTGCCATGCCGCACCCCCTAAGCACCAAGCTTTTCCCATTCCCAACTGCCCCATGGAAGGAGCACATGTGCAGCCTTCTTCTTACCTGTCCTAGACAACCCAGGCTGTCTGATGGTCACAATACAGGGGGGGAAAGGAACTATGGGGAGAACAGAGGACATCTAAACTACAATAACTTAATTATACATCACTAAAGCTTTTCTTAATATTCACACAATAGTCATCTTTTAATTGCAAGAGCCAATCATCTCATTGTCTGTCTATAACACCAGGAAACCTCCAGAGAAGCAAGCCGGAATGGCAGGCAGAGGGTGAAAAGCTGCAGTGCAGTACAAACCCAGAGCAATGGCAGAGGTATGGTGCGGGTTGGGCAGTAGCAGTCCAGCCCCAGGATGCAGTAAAAGGCTCCTCAGGCTTTTCTCACCAGTGCTGGCAGTCCCCGGCAGCAGGGCAGCAAAAGAAGCCAAGCGGACAAGCTCAGTCACAGTGTCAAAGCAAAAAACAACAACAACAAAAAACCCCCAAACCAGTAACAACCAAAAAAATCACACACACACACACACACACACACACAAAAAAAAAATCAAAAAGAAGCAGGCAAAACCCCATAGAAACAGCAGGATCCCTGGTCAGAAATATTGGCCAGGCGTGTTCAGTCTAACCACCCACCACCCACTGAAAGAGAGCAGACTGCCTCTTGCCTCGCCCCTAGCTCTCCCCAGAAACCCTGGCTCAGCTTCCTTTTGTCGCAACAGCCCCGGAGCCAGGGAGGATGGGGAGTGAGGCAGGGACAGCTGCCACCTCTGAGCATACAACCAAGCAAAACAGATCAAAAACCCCCAAAAATGGGATGGGATAATAAACAATCCCCAAGAAACATAGCCTGATTTATGCATAAGAAAACCAAATCCCTTTATGTTGCAGAATAGAGAGAAAAAAGCCACTCTATGCACTTCCCATATGGATATGGCAGTGAACAGCATGGTAGAAAGAAACCTCTGTTCTGCTGTCTCTTGGTTTCTACAAGTAAGGAGAGGCAGAACAGCAAATAGATCAAAAGTCCCAGAAACTCACAAAGGATGAGTAGACTTAGCTCAGAGGAAAAAAGGAACAAGAGGTGTTCTAATAATGCCATGCAACCAAGGAGGGTGAAGATGGGGCGGATTACACTTTCTCATTTGTAAACAAATCTGTGTAGACCAAGTCTTTCCTTGTTGTGCTCAGTGTCACCTGAGAGAACAAACCAGGGCTTCAGAAGGCCCTTTTGGTCCATGTGCAGGACGTAGCAACAGCACCCTGCTCTTGCCTCTTCTTCCAAGGGAAACCATGTCATTGTTTCTGCAAATGCTCTAGCAAAGGGCTATGGAATTAATGCACATTAATGTCCAGACAAGACCCTGTCCAGTAGTTGCCCAGTTGCTCTGGTTGCATTATATTGCTGTTAAACAGCTCTAGAGAATCTTTGAGAGCTGGCCAAAATAATAAAAAGAATTTTTAAAAAGCACCAGTAAAATAAACACTCAACTATGAGCAGGTGACAAGGATATTTCTTAATATATTTATTTTATAAGAGATAAACAGGACTACTTTGTAGGCAGAAACACCTTCTGTTTCTATTTCTTCAGAAATATTTTCTACAAAGCAAGCAGGAGTTTCAGCCATTTCTTATCAGAAACTGAAGCTGACTAAATTATTCAAAGAACATCTGTTTTAAAAATACCCTACATCATATTGTAGATTTCAGTGAAAAAATATTTTAAAAATCACTTGCAACTGGAAATGTACAACTCTTTGTACGTGTCTCCTTAAATCTAAGGAGACACGTACAAAGAGAGGTAACTGGCTGTGGTTTAATACTGTAGCTACTTTTGTCAAACTAATTTTGACACACATTCTACTAGTTATTGAGTTACAGCTTCTTCAGTATATTTGTTGAAAATAATCACATGATTATTCAAATTCACTCTGGCATTACTGTTGAAAGACTGTGAACTTCGGTATGACTGAATGATAAACAATGATAAATTATTAAACTATTTTCTCCCTATTACATAAATGTTCAGATGCTATTCTTACTCCTAGACTTCAAAAATTTTAGGAAAAGTAAGCCAAAAAAACCTTTATAAGTGGAGTTTGGAGAAGGAGGGGAGAGGGGTGGTGGGAAAGGTATCCTAAGTGTAATCTGTCTAGCATATCTAGAATACAGACAAAGGCAGTGAGCTGGCAGCAGTTTACAGTGCAACTCCATAAACAGTTGGCATGTAGATGGCATAACAGTACCACTAGTCAAGTGTAAATCTATATGCACTATGTTCAGACTGCAGCTAAGAAACTTTAACTATCAAAACTACAATGGAACAATGAGTAGCTTTTACTGAAATATAAGCATCAAAACCCTCTTTCTCCCCATGAAAAAACAAATCCTGATCCTTACATTACATTTTATATGGTTTAGAATGCCTATAGTTGTTTTTCTGTGTTTCCAACAAATACAATAAAGACAACTCAGGGCTGTTTTAAGCCCATACACCTCAATTTACTAACCCACCTCACTTATTGGGACTATTGCAGAAGAGGCTGGATCTGTATTTGATATATTGGCAGAAAATACTCCAGTTTACAAAAAGACATTAGCTGTTTATCAGAATCATGTGATGAGCAGACTTGAGAGGCATGCAGTAAATGAGCAGTTGTTACACGTGAATTACGTAAAGCCAAAACAAGATGCATGATCCCCAATTCTAACCTTTTCTATAGTTCTTCCTATGATTCTGCTTCCCCTTATTTACCTGAAATAAAGTAGACTTTCAATATCCAAAAATACTAAGAACTCCTCATGGAAGCCACTCACCAGTTTTTTGGTCAGAAAAAAAGTTTTAAACAAAATTGTCTTTCCCTCACAGCCTTTGGCTTTTACCTCTTCCCTGCACCACTGATACACGTTAAAGGTGTCTCCCTGTCACTGCTTCAAAATCATGAATAACTTTTAGTCACCACCTGCTTAGCTCTTGCAACCTGACTGAAATTGTAATTTAACAGTAGGCAGAGGTGTTGGGTGTTACTGAAGAACAAGGCACTGGGAGGCAGGCAGACATTCAAAGCTCTGGCCACACAAACCATCAGGTATTTCTGAGAAGAGGAACTCTGAAACCCTCAAGCTGTGACCCCCATGCTGTGCCTTCAGCAACCAACAGGCTGTGTTCATCCTGGGGTTCCTTCCTGTAGACCCCTGGATTTTGCTGAAGAACAACCATCCAAATTTCAAGGTGTGATTACTCACTGGCTCGCTATCAGAAACAGTAAAAGATAAATGTGGCTTTGGGCAACGCTGCTACTTGGAAGTATGTATTTTGTCAAATTTTCCTGCTTTGCATGGAAAAGATACCAACAAGGTATCTGAAGAGAAAACAGCAACTCTACTGGACTACAGAGAAACTTCCAAAATGCTATTCAGAGTCTGAACCCATCTATTTTCAAATTCATGATGTTCATACCTTCTTCAGTAATAAATGTTCTCTTTGTTCTCTAATATTCCTCCTAAAACACCTTTAAGTTATACTGGTTTTAAGTCTGGACACTCCAGGTACTTCATCTTACTGTAATTCTTACTTCTATACTTTTTTTTTAAATAGTAACTATTTTCTTAAAATGCACTGAGAACAGATGTTTCTAGTTTAAAAATTCAGCTAGTAACTGCATTTGGTAGGAGGAGGGAAGTGGAGGAAAGACAAACCTAAAGGCATATGGAAGGGAAGGGATAATTTGTGTAGCAATCTTAAACAGCACTTACATGTTTTCAGACTTCTAGTGTTGACATGTTAACAAATGTTAATGGGTTCAATTGCAGACATTTTTTTAAATTCTTTTCGTGATTTTAAGGGGATTGTCTATGTCAGGCAGAGTGAGTGTAGTCTGAAATATGTCTGAGAAAAACTAGCAGCACCATTAAATTCAGTCTGAGATGCATTTAAAGAAATTAAGTAAGGGTGTTTGATGCTATTCTGTGTGGCTAGCAGTATTTTGATAACACAGCTTGTCTTTTCATAAGATGTATCATGAACTCTTAGCAGGCAAAACCAGTCAAAGTCTCTTGCAGTCACTGAGGCAGGCAGATTCAAGATATATATCACAGCTTTCCTCAACACAGCCCAGGAACAAGGTGTTGGACACATGCAGCTGACTGTGGACATGGAAAAAACTTCCTTTAACCAAGGTAAAAGGAAAATTTTTCATACTGTGTTATAGTTACTTAGTAAGAATTCATAGTAAGAAAGCAGCAGTCACTACATGAACAGCACATAAAAAGCTTGACACGAAGCCAATTAAGAAGTAATATGAAAATTTCTGCTGTCATAAACAAGTTTCAGATCTCACCTAAAGTGTTTTTGAAATTCTTGATAAGACTCATCCCTGAAATTCTAACATAAAGAGAACAACTGTAGATTTTATAAACATATATAAAAAATCATAAGCTCTTCAAATTTTTTGCCAAAATTTATGATTACTCTGTTGTAAAAATTACAGTGTTCCCTTTCTAAAGTGCTTGTAAAAAAACCCAGAAATTCTGTCAAAGTCTTCTGTAGACATCTTCCAAAGAAAGGCACCATTAAAATAAACTTCAGCTATACTGGTAAGACTCACTAGAAGCAGTCATTCTCCATACTAACATGATTCCTGAACTCCTCAAAGGTCATCAATAAAGAGACATATAATGACATAATTCACAAAGGGATAATTCACATCCTGTCCCTGGACACAATTATTTCTACCTAAATCACTCCTGACCTATGTTTATTTACCCTAATCCTAAAAATCCTAGCTATGCAGATTCCACAGAATCCCCAAACAATCTATTTCAGTGTTCAGATTCCTTCACAATTATAATAATTTTCTTTCTCCTATACTAATCCTCCCATGTTCCTCTTTCTGCCCATTTATTTTCTTCTACACTAGCCTACTGTGACCATTTATTTCCAAGTGTTTGCTTCAATATGTGCCATGTTTAGGAGAACAACATTGACCCTCTGATTTAACTACTCTTAACTAAAGGAACACACCTCATGGTGGTTTCTTTTTTTTTCTTAATGTACATGTCTAAATAATAAATGAACACAGGATGGTGAAAATAATTACATTATTAGGTTTATTGGATTAATTAGCATAAAATACATACCATGTGTGTCTTACTGATAACTTGTAGAAAAATCCCTCATCAACAAATATTTAAAAATGCATTTGAAGAATTTCCTTTCAGAAAAGTGAATGAAATGCTGCAATTTCAATGAGGATCAAGTGGGCAAGCTTTAGTCCATTTCCCTGCTCTTTATGTCATCCCATTGGCTTTTATTGTTTTCACTTCATTTCAGTATTTTTTCTGTCTATCAGTGATATTTTATTTCTTTAGTTTTCTTCTCTGTCTCTTTGTTTGGATTTCTTCCCCGACTTTTGGATTTCAGTGGGGATCATTTTGGCAAGTTTTAGTCCTTTTCTCTGCACTTCATTTCATCTCACTGCAATTGCTTTTCGTCTCTGCATTTCAAATTTTCTGGTGTTTTTCATGGATTTTTTTTTTTTATCATATCTCCTGTCATGGGTTTCCAGAGTGTCTGTTCCCCTTTTTTCTGCAATTTCAAGATTTTATTCCCTTTTCTGAAAGGAAGAATTTCAGAATTTCCTTTATCTTCAATCACTAATTTTCTTTTTTTTTATTTTTTTATTTTTGTGGTATCTCATTCCTTCAGATTCTTCTTTGTCTCTTTGTTTGCATTTCTTCAAGTTTTGGTCCTTTTCAGTGCATGTCATTTCATCTCAGAACATTTGGTCATAACCACTGCATTTCAAATTTCCTGGGTTTTTTCAATTGCATTTTAATTTGGTCATATCTCCTTACCAGAGTGTTTGTTTTGCTTGGTTCTCTGATTTCAGGATTTATTTTCTTTTCCTGATAGGAATTATTTTATCATTTCTGTTATTTTCATAGGTACTTCAGGCACATTGCAGAGCTGTTAACGTGTTAAAGTGAGGTATTTGCTCATGGCCCTAAGATTTTCTTTCTGTGTGGCTTAGGATCAGTATATACCACATCTGGTCCTGTCCTTTTTTGTACCTGGAGTTGTAAAAGGCAGAACAGGCAATATTGCATTTGTACTTACTGGCCTTAGTCAACTCATTCCCATGGCTCTACAAGTCTCTCCATACCTTGGTGTCTGTGTCGTAAGAGAAGGTAGGGAACCTGTGGCTGTGTGGCTAAGGACTTAGGGCCAGAGCCTTGTGTGAGCCTCTGGCTCTGGAGAAGGAGGGGCAGCTGCCATCTGTCACACACCATGGGCAACCCCTGCCTGCTGTATGGGCTCAGCCAGCCTGCCCTCCCCTCCATGCCCCTCTTCACCTCCCCTCTGGGCCAGCACTCACACAGCCTTTGCTACACTCATCCTGAGCCCCTCTGTCATAGCAACAACCAGCATTCTCCCTGGTGCCACCATATCAATTTAGGGAGCCACAGCCAGAGGGAATGCCCAGCCTTATTAAATCTTCAGCCTTATTAAATGTTGTGAGATGGATAAGCCCCAGAGCTCAGGCCCATGGGGAATTGTGGTATTTTCTGGGTTCCCCAGATGGAGAAGCAATTGAGAATCTGACTCCATTTTCTTAGAAGGCTAATTTAGTATTTTATGATCTATATTATATTAAAGAATACTATACTAAAACTATACTAAAGAATAGAGAAGGGATACAGACAAAAGGCTAAAAGATACTAATGAAAAACTCATGTCTCTCTCCAGAGCCTAACACAGCTTGGCCATAACTGGTCATAAAGTTAAAAAAACTCACATGAAACCAATGAAACAATGACCAGTTGGTAAACAATGTCCAAACCACATTCCAAAGCAGAAAAACACAGGAGAAGCAAATCAGATAATTATTGTTTTCATTTTTCTCTGAGGCTTCTCAGCTTCCCAGGAGAAGAAATCCTGGGTGAAGGATTTTTCAGAAAAGATGATGGTGATAGAAAATGGCCAACATGGTGAGCCGCTGTCACTTCTGTCTCTGTGGACAGCCTCTTGGGCCAGTGCTGTGGTCACCTCACAGTAGCTTAGCCCCAGCAGTCACCCTTTATTCTCTAAATAGAGCGTTTTATCTCACAAGTCAATTATATGAATGGGTGTTCAATAATTTATTACAGAATATATTTTATAATATTTTAGTAAATATTTTAGTATATATTTTAGTAAATACTGAAAACAGAATGACTACCTGTTGGCTGTCACTGCACATGATGAATTGTACTCAGCTGGAGAATGATGACAAAGCGCTACTCCGTTCACAGTCCTATAAGTTGTTTCTTGGCGAGGTACTTTGTCCTGATCCAAAACTAAGTGCACATTGTTTCTTCTTTGGTCTACCTTTGATTATTGTCAAAATTATACAGATTTACAGACTTTATAACTGCCTTCCAAGGTAAATCAGCACTAGTTTTATTCACAGGGATATAAAAGAACTTTAGGAACAGAAAGTTGAAAGTATCTGCCAATTTGAGATGCCCAGCCTCAAAATCTGGTTTTGCAGGTCTCCTAGCACAATATTTATCATTCATCTCATACTGACTTTGTTTTTGTAACATCTGTGTACCACCAAAGTCCCTAGGGATTGGTATTTGTCTCCTTTGACCACAGGAAAATACACTACTGACATATATAGAGATGTCTGTCTCTTTAGGCACATAGACAATTGAGTCAATGGAGAGGATCAGTACTTCCACAGCAGATGACCCCTTTGATTAAGATGAATAGCAACATTAAATGTTCCTGTTTCTCTCCACTGACTGTAACAAGAGTCTAACACAATCAGTCCTAAGGACAAAGGATGCCCAACCAGCATCACAGACTGGTGGTTGTGGAGAAAGTCCTCTAACTGCATGAACTGTTCTGCTTCCCAAAGCCTTGATTCTGTATGCCAGTATTTTAAACACACAAGAGGAGGAAGTTCCGGGTGTCACCAGGGCTATTTATGCAGACTGCACGGGACATTTATTGAATAATACATATAAACAGTAGCATCAAAAGCCTTTTTTCTTCTAATTTATTATTTCTTATTCTACTCCAACATGATTCATGCTATTCTACTCTAACTTGATTCAGTAAAAAATACTTCAGTACTATGTTTATAGCTCCCATGGGTACTTGTGCCATGTAGCAACACCCTTTATTAGGGATAAAATCTGACCAGGAAGGGAAAAAGTCAGGACTTTATTATGAACAGATTTCCTCTCTGCATAATACTGAAAAAATATTCTTTCAGCAGCAAGGTGAATGCAAAGGTCAATAAAAATAAGCAATAGATTTCTTCTCAGACTTGCCAAATCTACTGTTCTGCCCTTACCATTCTCTCACCTTAAGAACAAGAGAACCTATTCCAAGTTTTTGAAGCCAAATTTCACACAAAGATATTTAACAGAAAAGATGTGTGTTATTTTTTTCCTAGTAGTTTCGCTCCCAGAAAATTTGACTTTTATTTTCCTATAATCTCTTTCAAACACCTCCATTTGGATTACCCAAATCCAAGTTTCTTAGGTTATCCTACACATGTCAACAAAAAGTGTTTTTCCTCCCAGGTATGCATAGTGTGTCATTCCCCAGGCACCAAGCAACCCAGTACCCTTCTGCCCTTTGCATGGCACAAAGTAGTATGTTACTGTGAGTGGTGCAGGTCTTACCTGTTCCCACCTTTGCAAATCTTGGCAGAGAGGTCCCTGCAGATTCTGCTTCTCTGCTGCTGGCATCCATCCCCTTGCACAAGAACATGAGCCTAGCAGTCATTGTCTGTAATCTCTGTCAAAAGGATCCCTGATCTCAAACTGCTTTGAAGCTAAATACAAGGGACAGTAATATATGGTGTGTGGGAAATTATATCACTCTCACTTTACAGAAGTCCACTTTTCTACTGTGCCCTATTTGGCTGCAGTTCAGCATGGGTCACAAATATTTCTTCTTCTTCTTACCCCCCATAGTTTTTCCTTCCCTTCAAGAAAAACACTATTTGGTAGGAAACAGAAAAAGTATGTGAAACCCAAGAGATGTCATAGCTTTCTGACCTGGAGTAAGCCATTTCCCAGCACCTTCAAATCAGATCTTGCCATTTAATTAATACACATCAGTAGAACACAACAGTCCTCTTCACCATTAATTGAAACCAGTTTGTGACCAGTTACTTGCAACTTATTTCAGGCAAGCTTATGAGAGGATGTTGGCAGATATATTTTGGTAGTAGTCCTCAATATGGAGGACCTGACCCTGCACAGAATAGCTGAAGAATCACTCTATATGCCTGAGAACGTTGTCCAAACACTCTGACAGGCTGGGTGCTATGACCACTTCCCTGGAAAGCCTGTTCCAGTGCTCAGCTACCCTCTGGGTGAAGAACCTTTTCCCAAAATCCAACTTCTACCTCCTCTGACTCAGCTTCGTGCTGTCTCCTCATGTCCTGTCACCGATCATGAGAGCGAAGAGATCAGTGCCTATCCCCCCTCTTCTTCCACTCATGAGGAAACTGTAGATTGCAATGAGGTCTCCCCTCAGTCTTCTCCAGGCTGAACACACCAATTGACCTCAGCTGTTCCTCATAAGGCTTCCCCTCAAGGCCCTTCACCATCTTTGTTGCCCTCCTCTAGACACTCTCCCATAGTTTAATGTCTTTCTTAGATTGTGGCACCCAGAACTGCCCCCAGCACTGGAGGTGAGGCTGCCCCAGAGCAGAGCAGGACAATCCCCTCTCTTGACGAGCTGGCCATGCTGTGCCTGATGCCGATGTTCTTCGATGGTCATCTACAATCTTGGCAACTAAAATTCATAGTTCATTCAACTAGTGGAGTCATAGACTGAATAGGAACATGGGTTCACAACCCTTTACAATTTTCCAGTATCTTCCCTCTGCCCAGTCTGCTTTTTCTCTGGTATAAAATTATATCCATCTTAATTGATCACAGTTGTAATTTAGTTTGATACTTACTGTGTTACTCCTCATAGAAAGCTTGTTCCTTTAACAGCTTGTCTTTCTTAAGATAGATATATATATATATAGATATATATATATATACACAAAAGCTAGAGAAATACAAATATTCCTCATTCCCAAAAACATTTTACTAAGTGCTTTTCTGTCTTTTTGCTACAAATGAAACAAAGGCTTTATTACTCTACTCAGTGATTGTTTTAGATCATGGTTGTCAGCATGATTCATTGTGAAACTGACCTTGCACCAGGCTGTAATTTTGTTTCCTTTGGAATGCTGTTTTCTGCACAAAATGGACATTGCTTGGTATAGACAGGAATGCTCTTGCTCTGAATACTCTGCAGATTCAGCATGAGGGTGATCCATGAATTTATACATTTATATAATTTTGTATTGTCTTTTATCCCAAATAATTTTCTTATAGTTCCAGGATATGATTTGTTGATTTTGGTTTGGTGTTTCTTTTGTTTCTGTTGGTTGGTTGATCTGTCAGGTACCGAGTGCATTTTTCCACTGATCTATCTGTCATAATCTCAAGTCTTACTTTTATAGCATTAATGGTCACCTCAGACCCCATCATTTTATACAGGAAACTAAGTGTCTTTCTCCTCACATGCATCACTTCACATAATTTCATTTTATTGCCCAGTCACTCAATCTTGTAAGCACCCTATGTAGATCTTCATAGTGATCACCTGTCTTTTTTATTTTTAATAGATTCATATCATCAGCAGACTTTGAGACCTCAGAGCTCACACTCTTCAGCTCATTTATGAGTATGTTTTCTGGAGAACAAATGTATACTGCACAGAGAAGAGCTCTCAGTGGAAGGTACTGTGAACCTTCAACACTTTGGTACAAAAGCATCCACCTGGAAATTCTGTAGGACTGACTGTCAAATGCCAGTGGTTGGAGGATTGCACAAATTGTCATTTGGATGTTCCCTATGGAGATGGGTGCACTAGGCTGCAGTGGTGCAGGCAAGAGAAAAGTTTTCCACTCACACATCAGAGGAGGTAAGGAAATAGTAAATCCCAGATAAGATGGGAATTTTTGTGCAATATGATGACTACATATAGGTTTTTTAAGTGGTGTAGTTATAATTTGTTAGAGTGAGGAAGATACTCTGACCACTTCCCAAAAGACCAGAGCCATTGGAAGTTCAAACAAGACAAAATCCAATCAAAACTAACATTGATGCTTGAAGTGAAGTAATAGACTGTTAGGTCAATACCTTGACTTCACTTCAAGCATCAATGTTAGTTTTGATTGGATTTTGTCTGTATTACTTCATATATTTTGGTTGTGAGTTGGTATTTTTATACAATGATGATCTCACTGAAACAAGTTACATTCCTGTTATGAAAGCTGGTTTGTAGTTGATATTGCCTTTGTCATGCTTAGGGTTTTAAAATAGACCAAGATGTAGACTCAGCTTCAGACATAGGAGTAACTGGGTCTGAACTAATATTTATGGAAAAGAGTTCAGAATATATATACACATAAAATTATATATATGAAATTTTAATGTATAATTCTATATATATAAAATTATACTGGACACACAAGCTTTATAAAGAGTCAGGATGTTCACAGACCCTTATTTCTACACCTCTGTGGCCAAACTGCAAAGTCATCTTATCACAGCTTCATGAAGCTCTCTATCCATTTCAATCACTTATTTGGTAAATAGTTCCATATTGGAATGAACCCCCATACCAGAATTTTAATATCTAAGAATAATTTTATGCACAGTGTTACTCTCTGGTACACTTCAAGTTAGATATATCTTGGATATAACGAAGCAATCATTAGTGGAATTTTATTCTGCTCTCAACTCAGGATCCAGTATTTTCATCTTCAGAGCAGAAGGCAAGATACAGTTGTTGGTCTTACTGTAATGACTTCTCTAAACAATAACTGAGAGCTTCACATCTCATTATTTTTAAATTTTTCACTATTTCATAGACCTAAATAATCCTCTTCCTGATGGGTCAGTTTGTACCCAACAGTCCCAGAACCAACACTGCAGTCTTTCCAGATGATCTCATTTGAAAGACTTGTTCCACCAAACTACTTAATCATTGCAGCTTTAAATGCTTTGGTAAAGTTTCATAATTTGATAATTAGTCCATTAACTCTTTTGTTATATGATTTTCTTCTTCTGCGAAAACTTTAATCTTAAGGGATTTTGATATTTGTATTAATATAATGGAAGTATGCACAATTTTGTCCTTGTCTTTAGAATTCCACTGAAAAGTGCCATTTTGGAATTGATTGCTTAGGTTTAATCACAGACCAGATTACTAAATATTACATATCCAGCATAAACTATTATTTTGCTCCCTGCTATTTTATTCTGGCCACGAATAATGAATTATTTGTCACTATTTGTGATGCCAAAGGTAATGGTTTTTTTCACACAAAGACAACTGATCACATTTTTCATTGCTCCTATTAGTACCTGCAGCAACTTTTCAGTTCTTATTGTCTCTTGTGAGTTTTAATGTTTATCATATCTACTGTGCTAGGTTATCTTGATGGCTTTTTTTTGATCCCACAAAGTAATCCTGCACATGATAAAGCTGTGTGCTTAATGCGTCAGGGCATCCAAGGGCTTTCTCTATCACACTTACCACAGCACTACTTCTCAGTGACTCCATTTTACTTGCAGGTCAAGGCATTGCTAAACCACAACCTTTTTCCATTGAGCATTAATGGTCTTCCAGAGCCAGAAGCAGTCTAGGTAAATTAGCACAGCTCTACTTATTTCAGTGGAGAAATTCTTTTTATTGCCTAATCCATTCTTTCTTACTGTTAAAGCTTAGTAAGGTCATCTAGTGAAGATCCCACATAGGAATCAATTGTCCAGCACAGTTATCAAAAACTAGGGAAATAAAACCCCAGCCACATAAAAGAACTCTGGTGGACTCCAGCTGTTCAGAAAATCATTTGTTGTAGTTTATTATGTGTTATTCCCAGGTGACATTTATGAGCCTCATGTTATTTTTTAATGTCTGTAATAATCCAACAGAAAGTGCACTTGAATAAATTCCACACTGCATTTTAGATGATGTCGCTTTCCTGAGAAAATTGTACCATTCCTCATAGTTTAAAATTTTTCTGAAGTCTGACTTCTCCATTTTCTAATTCTAAACTGATACCTGTGAACTTCATGCCTTTTTTTCCACCCACACATTTTCTCTGCTTCTTTTCTTCACTGGATCACAAAACCAATGGTACGAAGATCATGGCAGTGTTTCCTATGCTTTGGGAAAGGCTGCCAACTGTCATAGGCAGTGATCAAATTCAAATATTGTTTCAAAGAGTCTTTTTTCCACCCACTCTGTAGAAGCCAGGCTACCTAGAATAAGATTCAGTAATGGGCGGTGTTGTAGTCACAGAAAGGGCTTTTTCCTTCTTCTTTGGGTGTGAATTCCTCTCCTGAAATGGGTGTCCATTTTCCAGTGAATCTTAAATAGACTTTCTTTAAGGACAGCTAAACCCATGTCTTGCTCCTCTAAGTAAAAGTAATTTTGAACTATAGGAAAGTGAATGCTTCCTATGAAACATAAATTAAACTAATAAAGAAGAACCAGTTGAGAGGATACAAGGGAATTTGTACATTTATCTATTGGTTTTTCAGGACTGTGTACAAAAATACCCTAATAAATAGTCTTTTAAATATTAGATCCTCTAACAGTAATTCCCAACAAGTTATGGTACTTATAATAAAAATTAAATCCAAAATATATAATACAATGTGACTTCATGAGAATATATTGGTGTCTAAAAAAAGAAAGCATTCAAGCTCAGTGTGCAACAGTGATCAGAATGAAACTCCTGTGTGATTTGCCAGGAAGTAATTTACATAGATATTGAAACAACTTAGAATTGTTGGAAGGTTTTTGTTTTTATTATGAGAGTAAATCTGATTAAAGTAACTTTTTGATTTAAAAATTAATGCCTGGATGTTTTGCCCCAAAATCTGTCCTGTGGGAGTGGTGTTTTAATGAAGCTGTGAACTTTTTGCCTTTTTTTTTCCCACCCACACGTTTTCAAGCCAATGGGGCTTGTTTTTCTAGAGTATTTGGTGCCATTTGAAATGGCTTCTGTATCCTGTTGGGCCCTCAGATGCGACTGCAGAAGGGAACAGACTTCTACAAGTCCTGAGTGGTACCAGTAGGCTGCAATGAATTCTCTAGAACGTTTCTAATCTTACATACATTTTAGATAACTGAATCATAAAAGAATTGGTGTGACATCCAGAAGAGCTTCTGCATCATTGCCATTTCTGTGCTGCCAAGCTGTTGAAAGCATGAGGTCAACTGAGTGCTAAGGAGAGCCTCAGACCACTTTAACAAATTTCTCCAGCCTCTGTATCTCTGTCTACTCGCAGGCATAAAGAAGAGATGCCACAATGATTACTCTGTCAGCAGGGCAAGTTGCAGAGTTGAGAGTTATAGAATTGCACAAAGTATTCCATAACATTGAGCCACAGAATGATTTGGGTTGGAAAGCAATTTAATGAACCCCTAGTCCAACATACCTGCTATAGGCGGGGACAGGTTTCACTGGATCATGCTGCTCAAAACCTCAAACAGCCTGACTTTTAATATTTCCAGTGGTGAGGCATCCACAAAGTCTCTCTGCAAACTGTTCCAGTGTCTCATCACCCTCATGGTTAAAAAAAAAAAATTAAAAAAAATATTCCTTACTTCTATTTTAAATCACACTTATTTTATTTTAGAACAATCATCCCTTTTCCTGTTACTACAGGCCCTGTTAAAAAGGTCTCGATTTTTCTATAAATATTGAAGTGCCACAATAAAATTCCACCTGAAGCCTTCTCCAGGCTGAATAATCCCTGGACACATTACTTCAGGTGATGTCTCATGAGACAAGTGAGGATTGTTAAAATTCTGTACATACTCTGTTCTTCCCTTTCTGCAGTAGCATCGATGAAGAAGTTCTGTAAAACACTTTCCACTACTTAAGCTTCTCTTTTTCCCTTAATTGATAACTTCTCCATTCCTAAGAAATCTTGTTCTTTTGCTTGTAAAGGATGATAATACAGAATCAGTCAAGTAACTAAACCTCCAACCTCTTTGTTTTCTAAGTCTTGTCTTATCTTTTCATTTTAGAGGGTATAGTGTACCTCTATAAATATAGCTAAATCAGTAGATTAAATATTCTCAAGTCTTGTTGTGTGAACACAGAGGTCATTTCTTCTGATGCTGTGCTGATTCTGTAGATCCTCTTAAAAGAAGTTAAAGACTACTCTACTGAGCTGGGCTGCTCTATGAGTATGGACTGTGGGAATTCCTGCTCTCTGGAAAAGGCTTCTTACTGAGTCAGGAGCCAAACATTTCAGCCCCCATCACAGACTGACATGTGTCTGGTCTTGCCCAGGACAAAAACACAAAGCATCTGCTGAACCTTACCATTAGAGGGACGGGATTAGTACCCGCATTTCTGCACTGGAATGTTTAAATTTCATGCAGCCCTGGGAAGGTGTCCAAGACTGCCATAATTTGATCATTGATATTTCCATATATCAGTTTCACCTGAAAAATACTCAGGTTCTTCACTTAGAACCCCCATGTTCCAAAGCTGTATAGGAGGTACACTACTGACCTATGGAAATTCATAAAAAAATATAGCAGGGATGGATTTTTCCCTCTCATAGCAGTGAGGCAGCCCAAAAACTTGGATCTTGACAGTGGTATCAATCAACCATAAAAAAAAAAAAAAGAAAGTTATCACTTTTTAATCATATATCAAATTTTGTAAAAAATCTATAGGAAGACTAAAATGAAAAATAGCGGAGAGATACACTTGGCACATCTAAAAAAGCACCTAGTAGATTTTCAGAGGATTTTGGAATTTGCTTAGCTCTTTGAAAATAATTCATTTTTAGTCACTACACCTTTTTTTTTTTTTAATAGCACTTAAAATAAGTTTCAGTATCTTCAAATTTCTTAAGATAATTATGTTTCACATAACATATATCTGAAAAAGAGAAAATATTTATTTACATATATTTTAAACTTTTTTTTTAGTAGAAATTGTGTATTTTTTTCCATTTATTTTCCCACCAATTGTTTTCTGGGTGGTTTCTTTGGTTTTTTGGTGGGGTGGGGCGGTTTGTTGGTCGAAACCCTTGGTGTTGCAATATACTGAGAAGCTGGGACACAGAGCAAAGCTCTATTAAAAGCTTTCAGTAAGATTTCTCTCTCTACTGCTTCTGTGGTTCCCATTCCACAAAATAATTATGTGGGTGCTTATACTTAGGTTTGTAAAGTGGTTCAATTTGAAGATGGATGCTGCAAGGTTTAAAATAAGGCTCAGACATTTTTCAGAGTCAGAGCCTCATTATTTTCCTTATATCTGAGGCATGCTGTATCAAAGGGCCATAGAAAATCATCCAGCAGTAACGTAATCATAGATGCCTGAGAAGACAGGCATGGAAAAGTCTGTAAATAATGGCAAAGCTTTTCTTTAGTTGAAATAGTACAGCTGGAAAAGCCTTTCCATAGAGTCTCTTACAATTTTATGGCTTGCCAGTGCTGCGGGATTTCTGCCTCCCTTGAGTGGATGTGTAGTGAGAAAGCTAAGGTGACAGCTATCACTTACTGAAATGCAAGCTACTACAGCTAAGCAGTATGTATGAATTTCTTTCACAAACCACATGTGGCTTTTCTTTGCCTACACAGTTCAAATAAAAATGCTTTATTTGTGAAATTGTCTTATGCATCTTGTATAATTTATACAGTTCAGAATGCCATTTAGCATTCAATGATAATGTACTCTGCAGTTGAGCTAATTTGTAATATGTCTTATAGAGTGAAAAAATAGAATTTTGTATCTTTCCTATTTTATTTTGTATCAAATACAGTAAGTTTTGCCATGTCTAAGTTTTGTCAGTATCTTCCTGCTCTGATCCAAAATTAAAAAATATCTGCATGGAACAGCTCCATATTCTGTGGCAATAAGGATTAACAAATCATTACAAAAGACTGAAAAATACCCCCAATAACTAAAAAGTCACAATACACTTTGGCAGCAAGAAGAACTTTGGAAAAATCCCATTTAGTTATGCCTTAGGAACTCATACTGAAACTCATAATGATATTTCATTTGCTTTGACTTCTAGGAAACCATCCATGTATTGAATGTCAGGTACAAGAGAATACTACAGAGAAATATACTAGAGATTACTGAGTACAAGAAATTTTACAGAAGTGCATGTTTTTGGGGCTTTATATCTCATATACATAGGCGGCTCCATAAAGAAGTGTTGACTGCAGAGGACTAGAATTTAAGTCTGATGGGTATTTGACACAGCTCTTCCACAATGTGCCTCATCATCAATTTAGCACCTTTGAACCTGCATGTACTGCTCTTTAAAAAAGCTGTCCAAAGTCTGCCATACTCACAGGGCCCTGAGAATTTAATAAATAATATTTGAAAGGTAGATTCCTATCTTAGTATTGGAAGTGTTTGATAGATTAATGTGACTTGATTAGGAAAGATACTGGAGGACACAAGGGTAGGAATTAGGTGCCCAAATGCTTTCTAGAATCAGTCCCCTGCACTGTATGCTTATTTAAATGTAGATGTTTACATAGTGACTGAGACTGGGACAGTGATTTTTTATACCAAATGTGAAAATGTAATTCCCTGAAAAATCAGTCATGCTAAACTGCACCAAAGGAGTAAGGAACCTCTACTTCATAAACAGCAATTTGTTTTTGTTTTCTTACATTGTTCTACTATAAATTATGCAATGAATATGATAGTAAATCTGAGCTACTTCTAATTAGGAATATTTTCTGAAAGACCAGTTCCAACTAGTTTTTTATCCCATTTCACAGCAGGAACTAATTTTATATAATAATTCAGTCTAACAGATCATTTGCAGTCCTTTTCCACAATATTTTGGAGACTTATCCTATCTTCATAGAATTTTTGCTTCAGTTTTGTGTACTAATAACAGATCAATTGATTAAAGAACTGAATCAACCATTTTTGACTCAAAAGAGAGCCAAATTCCTCACCCTTTTAAATCTTAAATAGAAAGCAAAGTCCAGAGCAAATTTCTTGATGGAAAATACTGTGAAAGCTATGTTGTAAGAAATAAATAACACTAATGCTCAGGGGGTCTTACAGAGCTTGCAATAGAAGTCTCTTTCTATGGTGGTTTGAGATGATGATATACATTAAATTTCATAGTGGATCACACTGCTTTTCTGTGATTTATCAGTCAAGAATCACAAAATCACTGATTCATTTAGGCTGGAAAAGACCTCTAAAATCATCCAGTCCAACTGTTAACCAAGCACTGCCAAATTCCCACTAAACCATGTCCCCAGTACCACATCTAACCTGGCCTTGAATACTCCCAGGCATGGGGCATCCACAACTTCTCCGGACAACTCGTTCCAGTGCCTCACCACCTTCACAGTAAAGGATTTCTTCTAATATCTGACCTTACCTTGACCTCCTTCAGTTTAAAGCTATTCCCCTATCTGCTGTCACTACATGTCCTTTTAAAAATCCCTCTCCAGTTTCCATCTAAGTTGTTTTTAGGTACTACAAGGCTGCTTTATGCTTACTCACGAATCATCCAGTATTTCCTGTTTCCTCTTGAACTCTTAGCTTCAATACATTTTGTAGCAATGAGTGATACTAGTAGTTCACTTGCTTATCTGTTTTTTTTTTTTTTTTATGTCAGCTTCACTCATGTTCATGTGTCTGCAGCTACACTTCAACATCTCTTCAAGTCCTGTAAATTTGGAGTTGAACTATGAAATTCTCCCCAGAGTACGGGATTAGCAGAATAAATTATGCACAAAAGCATTATATTCTTCTCCTGTACATAATAATACTAGCATGAGAGAAAAATTAGCTTATTAATGTCATGTGAAGTCTAAGAGTTTTAAGAGATAGTCCAACCTGGTATCATATTCTTTTCCTCTTTTATGCTGAAGAAATGGTGTTCTCTGATGTAATGCTGCCAATCTGCCCTTTCCATTTTCTGTTACAGCCAGACTAATTTTTATGTATCTCATGCCCTTTGGGTCTAAAATCTGCTTAGTAGTACTAAGAAGCCAAGTTTCTAGGTGCCTTTGAAATGCTAGAGAAGAGAAGAGAAAGCCAGAAAGATTGTCCAGGGTTCCATTTACCTTGTATCTATTTTAAAAGCGCATTAAATCAAGAGCTTAAAGCACCCTTGCTAATTACTACTCACTATAGTTAATCATAGGACAAGATGGTAAAATAGTCTACTGAATCATTTGGATAGACTGCACAAGGATTTGATCTTCTGTGGTGCTATGTCTTGAATTTCAAATTGCTCAGAAAATTCGAATCCATGATCTAAATCAGCTAAACACTGCAGTCTTTGGGTTCAGGGCTAATGCCTGTGTACGCAGGATAATAATCTCCTGCCTTCTCAAAAGTTTTGAGCATACTAGCTGGCAAGTATGAGTTGCTTCAGTTATAGGACAGAAAGCCAAATATCTACAATATTACAATGGGATATGGTATCCACCTTGTCCTTGTAAGCAATTAGAATGAGAACTGACTAAAAATTCTACTTTCCCTTGTAAATGATAAATCAGTACCTTCTAAGAATTTTGTTCTCTCTTTCATGCATGATATTAATCCTGTGATGCCCCTGCAAAGGTGGGCAAGAAATATGAAAACAGCCAGACACATTCTTTTGGGGTGGATCTGCTGTCAGAGCAGATAACAGCACCTTTGGATACACTTTACAATGCAGGATGTACTAGAAATTTTCCTACTGTGTACAACAGCTGGCTTACCCTAAACCTGGCCTTTGGATCACTCCTCATGAATAAGAAGGGCAATTAGTGAATCTACTTTCAAAGAACAGCATACACAGAACCTCTGTTTTCCAGTTCTTCTGTAAAACAATGACAAGTTATAATTAATAATGCATAAGAGAGGTGTTACAGAGATGAACATATCTTGAAAATAGCTCAGATACTATTTAAGATGGGGAATGATTGTAATTGTATCAGTTCCACATAGTATATTACATAAATTGTTTTAAAGACGTGGTAATTCATTGTTATTTTTAGTACTACTAAAAGAATCCATACAGAGTTACAAGGTGTTATCTGAATTTGCATAAGGATACCAAAGGAAATCTAATACTCCAGAAACACATCCAAGTAGTGTAATCTCTAAAGCATCCAGGTAAAGATCCTTATATTTGCTGGAATCAGATCCCAAACTTCTATGTGTATGTCCTCCAGTATTTACAACCTTAAAACCATAGGCATGAAAATCATAATCTTGCTTACAAAAAGAACATTACCTACAAGTCTTTTTCACTTGCTCACTTACTTATTCAAATACTGAGGGTCCAGCTGGGTTCATCCATGAAAACTTTTCCATATGCAAAAAAATTGGGCCTTAGAGTAGTAAAAAAATGAATCAATGATGACATCATAAACTGAACACAGGAGAGGATGGCTACAAGGTCTTCATTAAGTTAGTGATGGGCATCTGGCTGGTAATAAGTCCAAAAAAAAAAAAGTTTGTGAAGCCTTCTTCTCCTCCAGTAAATACCTAATTTATCAATGTCAACCTGATATACAGCCTACTAATCATATTAGTTCAACTGACTGAATTAGCCACACATTTTTGGCTAAGGGAATGATAATGCACTGTGCTGAATAAGGTTGCTCTATTATCCAAGGTTTAATGGTCTGAAACGACAAATTTTTTGCTTGGAATTTGGATTAAAAACTAAAAAAAATACATATTGAGGATATTGGTTATACATGATTTTCTCTGGGCCCACAATTAAACTGAATTTTAAATTTTTTTCCTCTGTAGATTGCTGCTGAAAATTCATAGCAAGATACCAAGGAACTGGTTTTCTTCTATATTATCTAGAGCAGAGCTCATTTTGCAACAGATTACACATGAAGAAAGAGCTGGACCATGAAAAAAAAAATCAAACATAAACAACATAGGAATTTTCTTTTGTCTAGGAATAGCTTCTTTCATTTAATCAAAAAGAAGTCATATATATTATGAGCCTTATAATGAAGATGAAAACACAGTGATCCACAGTACAAAACCAAGATGATTTTCCATTACATTAAAATGCATTATAAAGTTATCTAGTTAAATACATTTTTTACAGAGATCATCAAATTGTTAGAGTTGGAAAAGATCTCCAAGATCTCTTAGTTTAGACCAGCACTGGGAAGTGCTCCACTAAACCATGTCCCTGTGTGCCACATCTACACATCTTTTAAATACCTCCAGGGATGGTGACTCCACTACTGCTGTGGGAGCCTGTTCCAGTGCTTGGCAACCCATTTGGTGAGGAATTTTTTTTTCCTAATATCCAATTTAAACCTCCCCTGGCACAATTTGAGGCCATTTCCTCTTGTCTTGTCACCTGTTACCTAGGAGAAGAGACTGACACACAGCCCACTGAAAACTCCATCCATCTCCACAGACTTTATGTGTATCTAAAGGTACCAGCTGCTGACCATTTCCCTGGGTTATAGGGACTTGACTTTGCTCCTCATCCCTGTCTTCCAGCTCAGAGGACTGGGTACCAGGGAAACAACTGATCTCAGTATTATGGACTGAGGCAAAGAAGGCATTAAGTTCCTCAGCCCTTGTTGCTAAGTGTTCCTCTGCATCCAGTAAAGGATACAGATTCTCCTTGGCCCTTCTGTTTTTGCCATTGTATTTGAAATAGCATTCTTTGTTGTCTTTTATGGCAGTAGAGAGATTAAGTTTTAGTTGTGCTTTTGCTATTTTAGTTTTCCCCTTCATAACCTCTCAACATCCTCACAGTCCTTCTGAGTTTGCCTGCCCCTTTTTCCAAAGTGTTCCATAAACTCTCCTTTTCTTCCTCAGTTCCAGATAAAGCTCTCTGTTTAGCCAGCCCCTCTGGCTTATCTTTTGGCACATGGGGACAGCTTTCCCCTGTGGTTTTTTAGATCTTCTTGAAGAATGTCCAGCCTTCCTTTACTACTTTGTCCTTCAGGTCTGCCTCCCAAGGGACTCTATCAACTGAACTCCTAAAAAGTCTGTGCCCCATCATGCCAGGGCTCATGGGGGCACAGAGCAGTCATAGAGGAGCTGTCTTTGAGAAACTATATGGGAACATGATGAGAGTACTGTGTTCTGATTATGTATCACATCCTTTTCTTTAATGAATCAAATGTAGTATGGAAAATACAAGTAAAGCACTTTTTAAAAAATAAAAAAGGCAATAAAAATAAGTTCACCAAAGCACTAAATCAGACTAAATGAATGAAATCTTTAAATGTCATTTCAGTAACTATGTGCAACAATGGCCTTAACCAAAATGAGTAGAGAAAATATTAAAAAGGTCAAGCATGGGGATCTCAATATTTGTTTGTCCTTTGTACCTTCTACACTGAAAATTAGAGGGAAGAAGGGGCAACACTCAAAGGCTAAAAATATGGTCTCTCAGCACAAAAAGAGCAAAAGGATAAAGAGAATGCAAAAGATGACAGCATTTGGATAAAAGCCAGTCATATAAAGATATCAGCACAGAATAATAAAAGAGACTGGCACACATCCCAAATCAATTATGGAAGATCAGTGCAGAATAGGCCAATATACCTGCCTCCAGAAAGACTAAGATGTGCATAACAAAGTTCAAGAATAGCTACAAAAAAGGGAAGAAAAATTGAATTTAGGGAGATAGCAGGAAAATGAAGGCAATGTTAATTATAAATCAAAGGAAGGCACAAATGTATTATTATTTCACAACACCTGTTTATCACCTCTGTATGAACTACACAGGTCTGAATTTACTCATCACAGATTCTACCTAAGATTCAGTCGGTATGGAACATATTGAGACACCTCATCCTGTTACCAGGTAGATTGTCACTTGATGTTCAGTACTTCTGAAAAGATACAAATTGGTATAAGATCCCAAAAGCTGAATTTACTCAAAATGTGATACATTCTTACTAAACCAAGCATGTCTAATACGATGTATTTCAATTTTTAAAATTAATAATGTTTTATGGAGACTAACAAAAGACTTCAAATGGACTACTGCTCATGAATCAGTACTGCTTGTAAAGAAGCCTAAGGCCATTTCTATCACTCCCTCAGAAAAGGAAACATGATCACCTTGGGTACCTTGAAACTTAGGGTAAAGGTAAAGTAACAAATGCTGTGCAGGGTAGTTCAACATACATTAATAATTGGCTAGTGGGGCTATAACTAACAATTACTTGGACTACAGCTCAGCTGTCAATCACATTGAGACTGTGACTGAAAATACCAACAGGGAGCCAAGCATTAAAATCACCTACTGATCAACTTTTACGAACTACCATTGCTGATTTACTTCTTTAAACTGTGGCTCTTTCCTCTGCAATTATGTACTAAATTCCAAGCTAAGTATGCTCATCTTCCTTGGAGTAATTTTTTTTTTCTTCATGCTTCTCAAACACCTAACATAAGAGCAAACCTCCTAATTTTACATCTAAATCTCTGTTTACACTATTTAAAGTATAACAGACTTTGAAGGGCATTTTCAGACAAACAGAAAATGCCCCTTCCACCTCATTTGCTTTTGCTTCTGTATGTTCAGCAACAGAATTGAGAAAAATGCATTATTATTGCTTCTGTAGAGTTATTATCGTTATTTTGTTATGAAAATGTTAAGAAAACATGATTAAAAAATAGATTGTAAATCATAGACTGGTTACCTGCCTCACTGTCACAAAGCTACATTACTAGAACTGAGGTCCTTTTCATTACTGATATACTGATATTATATCCAATGAGGGACATAAGGTCTCTCTCATGCAAATATATGACTCTGTGTGTGTTTGTGCAGGTGTGAAGAGGTAAAAGTGTCACCTATAAGACTACAATAAAAATAGGCACATAACTTCCATTTCAATTACCTAAACAACTTCCTTCTCTGTTAAAACTGTGAGATTTGATCAGAAAACATTGTTTGAATGCTTTTGTAAAAACCTGCAGTAAGCCTCCTTTATCTTTTAATCCAAGAAAGAGACTGATCATTTTTCCTTTTACAAATTGTTCTTTTCAGATCTCAGTGACTCAGCTGATTTTGCTCCAGATTAGTTTGACACCTGACTGAAGACCATAGCTGCAGATTCTGTAGTTCAAAGCAGGGATATTTCTTTCATCAGTAAATATCTGTAGATGACTTTGTTGAAGTTTTCGCTTGGTGTCTTAGATCTGCACCAGAACCATGATGTGCTTAGTCTAAAACAGCTGTGTATATCATCACTATGTGACTTTTTGTTCTGCAGATCTGCACACAGTAAATTCAGATATCAAATTGATAAATACAATTCATTCCCACCTCCAGTGACTTTTTATATAAACTAGCTGGTAGTATAGCCACACAAACAGCAGTTCTCCAAAAAATCTTGGTTACTCAATGAGTAGTCCCACAGTTCTTGTTTAAAAACTGTGGGTGCAGAATGGTAGAAATGCAAATACATCTAATAATGTGCTGATTTGGTCAGTGTTAACAGAAATACTAAAAAGTTCATAGTCCATTTCTCTTTTTCCTTCCCAAGTAAATCTGCAACAGCAATAGAGATACAATTGTAATGCCTGAATATCTACTGTGGTTGAAGATGATGCCCTCTTCTGAAAATCGGATTTCCAAAATTAGTAGGTAGTTTTGGCAGTTTGACCTTTATTTAAAGGTCAAAATCAGTTTTCTGGTGTCATGTGGTAAACTAAATCAAGTCAGACTCAGAATTGATGCCCCCAAAGCCCTTTTACAATATGTTGGATGTTTATGCCCTGCCGAGGAAGGTCAAAAGTTCTCATACAATGTTCAGTGGGTTCATAGTGGCTAATAAGGACCTCACAGGGCCTATCCCTGCTTAAAATAAATTTTCATTGCAACACAGCCAGAGTGACCCTGCAGCAGAGCCTCTAATGCCTGATCTTACTGACTTCCCCCATACAGGGCAGCTTCTAAGCAAGCCAAGTGCAAATGAAAAATTTTGGAAGGAAATACAATGGTATCTAATACTGTTTGGTGAGACTGAAGGACTTTTCAATGCTCATAAAATATCCACAAGACTTACACCAGGAAGACACATGAAAGATGGCTGGTAAGCTTAACATAAACTGTGTCTGAGGAACTGTGAATCAAGCAGTACAATCACCTCCTGCCAGACACTGTAATCCCTGAGCTGTTTTAAATGATCATATCACACAGTTTTCAGGGCTTAGTCAAGGTCCTTCTTTTAGACAAGCCTGTAACATCAGCATGCAAAGTCATTGCCCACATGCAATGGGACAGGGCAGCCTTGTCAGGAAGAAACAGAGAGAAAACTTTGTAAGGAATGTTAGCCTAATGAGTTAAACACTGACTCTTTTCCATTTGTTACCTGATAGTTTTGTGCAATGTGACCCCAGACAAATAATTGCAGTTGATGTTTTCCCTATTTCTATAGTGTGAATTTCTACAGCGTTAACAAACACCTAGATAGTTTACCATTTGTGAGGATTAGGCCATTTTTGTGAAAACTCTTGAAAATTAAAATGTCATTAATAACTCTAGAGGAATGCTGAACATAGCACTAGAGCTGAGACATGCACTGGCACAGGGCTGCCCTGCAAGCTCTGTTGCAGGCCACAGGACTGAGAAATGATGAAGGCTTCTCAGGGAGAGCTGGTAAAATCACCTATTATCAATTTGTTCTCTTTTCCTACTGTTCAACTCTCCTTTCAAACTTTAACTGTTTGAGCTGGAATGCAACATTTCAAGTGTCTGCCTCAGGCTGATGTCTTTTCACTCCCACAGAACAACTATTATACTGCTCTTAAGATTGCCATGGCAAACTTTCAAAAAACATTCTGTGCAAACTTAGTTTGGTCCCTTGTGCACAGCTATTGCAAAGATAACTAACAAATAACATGATCTGAATCTATTTTTTTCTTATAGCCTCTGCCTCATTCAGTGCCCAAAATGGAGGTCAGCAGAGAAAGCAGGATTCACCTGTACTGCCTCCAGATATGTGCAGCCCTAAGGTCTACAGCTGAAGTAGACAGTTTGTGTTTCCCTTAGTTTCACAGAAAAAAAAAAAAAAAAAGGTACTTCCAGGGTGCAACTCAGTTTATTCTTAGACACATTAACGCTGTTCAAAAACTGTCACTTTTTGTCTATGTTACAGATATTTATGATCAGATGCAGGGTTTTATTTGGCAGATCATATACTAATTTTTAATTTAGGTGCTACAGTGTATAGTGAAGTACATCATCCCTTTTCTCAAATGGGATTGGGGTGCAGAAAGATTAAGTTTCTGTTAGTTCTAGACTGAGATTTATAATGTTTGGTATTATGTAGCACTACACATATTCAAGAAACAGCAAACAGCAACTGTTAACTTCAAATATAGTTATGCATGCTCTGAACTTTTTCTAATGAGACTCTACTGTCTCCAGCTGGGCATCCAGAAAATGAGAAACACAGAGCTGAAGACCAGCTGTGAGAAATCTGGTTTGTGTCATCTGTGTAACAACACACAGGTGGGTGTAGAAACCCTTCCACGTCACTCAGCTGCCTCAGGGATTCAGTTTTCTTTTCCATCTACCTCCTGCCCCACTCAATTCATGACTTTAAACACTGCAACAAATGAAGTAAAGGTTCTGCAGGCTATCTCCCTTTGTACTGCAAAGTCATGATTTATCTCCATTAGGTATATTTAATCTTCCGAAAAAAGTAGTTTTCACACATAGTAATTACAATATATGCCAAAAGGTGGCTGAATTAAGTTTCATAAAGTGTTTTATTTCAGAAATGTTCTAACTCCTGATTGGTAACTTAGGTTTTCTTAAGATAAACACCTAAGTCTGGGCTAATCATCTGCATTTGTCTTACAAGGCAAAAAGAAGGCCATTGGAGGTAGGGAAGGGTTAGGGGAACTCAACACTTTTAAGTTAATTATGAAAATGGCATATTGGATCAAGCGCTCTCTGGTGGCACCTGACTGCAAATGGAATATACAATGTCTAAATCAGATTTAGCCCTCAAAGTTTTGTTTACCGTTCTAAGTTTTGTTTTTTAAATCTATGTTTAGAGCAGACTACTCTGACATTTGTTTATTGAGTACATCGGTATTTTAAAATGTCCACAACTGCTGTAGGAATGCACAAATCTTTCTTTTCCTTGTATTTTTCTACTGCATGTTTCTATCTTGTTCTGCCATTCTAGAGGTCTCTGGAGAGGCCATAGTATTTAATCTAATACTTCTTGAATTAAAAATGGAGCTCAATAAATGACAAAATATATTTTACTGTACATGCTACTTCCTAGGAATGCACTGAATTAGTATGCCTTGTTGGGTTCTCCCCCAGGAGACTGATTTAGTCTAATGATAGTGCAAGGTCATTAGCACAGTACCAGCATAAATTCTGCTTAACCAATGCCAGGTGATTAACTAGTTTGTGTGGTAATGTGTTGTGTGCATAAAACTGTGAACTCAACTCCTCTCTATGACAATGTGATCTCAAGAAAGATTTGGGCAGCCTGAATGTATTCCCACTAATCTGGAACCAGAGATAAGTCATTCTCACTGGTGCCCCTAAGATAAGTTGAAGACTCTCATTGCCATCCAAAGCAGATTCAAATATTTTTTTCTTAGCAAGCTGATTTAAAAACTGCATATATTCAAAAGAAAATCTTAAGCATGCTTTGTGTGCTTTCTCAATATTTATAAATCAAGTCAATTTGAAAATCTGGTTGCATGTATATTTTTATCAGTTATATATGGGTTTTGTTTTTTTTTTTTTTTATGATCTAAACCAATCTTTATTAAAGAAACAAAACCCAAACTGTAAGTGCAGAGGTACATTTTACAACAACAAGGGTGACTGGAAGACTCTGCACGTGGGTCAGAGCAATGTCCAGTATCAATACAGACTGGAGGAATAAATGGATTGAGAGCAACCCTGGGAAGAAGGACTTTCATCAGTGGATGAAAAAAGGGATGTGACTTGTCAATGTGTGCTATTGGCCCAAAAAGCCAACCACATCCTCAGCTGCATCAAAAGAAGCATAGCCAGCAAAGCAAGGGAGGTGTTTTCCCCCTCAATTCCCCATTTGTGATACCCCACCTGAAGTGCTGCATCCAGCTCTGGATGCTCCAGTGCAAAAAAGACAGTGACCTGTTAGAGCAGGTCCAGAGATGGACCCTGAAAATGGTCCAAGGGCTGGTATACCTCTCCTACAGACAAACGCTTACAGAGCTGGCAATAATCAGTCGGGAAAAGTCTCAGGGAGGAATTTATTGACTTCCTTCAATACCCAAACAGGACTTATAGAAAAGATCAGGGAGACTTTTTACCAGGACCTCTAATGACAGTACAAGGGACAATGGTTTTAAGCAAAAGAGGAGAGGTTCAGATTGGATGTAAGGAATAATTGTTTTGGTTTTTTTCCATTGTGAGGGTGCTGAGCTACTGAAACAGGTCACTGACAGAAGTTCTAGTAGTCCCATTACAGTAAATGCTGAAAGTCAGGTTGGATGCGGCTTTGAGCAACCTGATCTAGTGAGAGATGTCCCTGCCCATAGCAGGGAGGTTTCCCTATGTGATCATTACTGTTCTTTCCAACTCAAATCCTTCTATGATTCTATGATAAAAGCTCTGAATTTTGAGCCTCAGAGTTTTGCATTTTTTACTTTTATGTTCGGGATTTTTCCGTTTAATTATGTCAAATTATTGATTGTGAAATGACTGTAAAGGCTTCATTTTGCTATGTCTATGACATACAGGAAAATGAAGAGAGAATATGACAAGTTCGCTTTCCAACAACATAACTAAACTCATTACCAAGAGGGTCAGCAATGGAAAAATTGTTCTCCATTCTGCATTGCACATTTCTCACTGCTAGCCAGAATCTTCCCTATTTATGAACTGGTGTTGGAAAATTCTTAAGTGGGAAAGAAAAACAACAAAAAAAAGGGCAAAGGTTCTTGGATGATCAGATTTAGGAAATATGTATACTGCACATGTGTGCCCAGACCTCAAAAAGGAATGAAATTACCCATAAAGGAATGAAAAAAACCAAAAAAAAAGCCCAGAATCATGGCTTGGCAGTTTTGGAACACTGTCAACAATATGAGTCAGTGATGTTCTGTTGAACTTAACAAAGGATTAAAGGCAAGCTGTAACTCAAGAGGACAGGAAAGAATTTTGCATAACTAGAAGGTTCAGTCCATATAAAATCCTTAAAATATTTCAATAAAGCTATGATTATCTAGGTGGATGTGTAGAGGAATTTACATAGGACCCATATGTATGACAGCTGCTCAGAACTTCAGCCTTCGGAAATTGAAGGGAAATCCTCCATCACCAAAGTTGAAGATATTTGATCTCTTACATGTATTCTGAATTGAGCACAAACTGCAACACAGTAGATGACAAGTTCACATGTCATCTTTGTTGTGCCAAGACATGAGTTACTGCTCTCAGGCTTCAGCATCAAGATGCATTTCAGTCTTTACAATAATGCTTGGGTGATATCTCCTAAGTTGTAGGACAACTTAGTTGTTAGTTGTTGTACAAGATAATTTACAGAACTTGTAAAGTGTTCCCATGCTGAAAACATGCTGAAGAAAAAAAGATGCTGAAGTCAAGAGAAGGCAAATACATCTTGCCCCAGAGAAGAGAACACAGAGCAGTCCAGAAGGAATGTCTGGGCAGTATTACACACAGAGAACCTACACCATTACTGTTCTTACTAAAACTTGTTGTTTTATTTGTAAAGTAATATTGGCAACATGCAGACAGAAAGCAGGAATTATCATTAAAAATTCTGAGTCTGAAACCTCAGATTCTAGAAATCTCATACTACCAGTTTTAAAACATTCCTAGAAAACTGACATCTAAAATTTTAGATAAATTCTAACTCAAATGTATTTGAAGACAAAATCTGTCATAATTTTGACAGGTGCAAAGAAATTGATCACAGAAATAACACAAATGGTTAGGTAGATGATACAAGTGTTTGTGGACAGCTCTTTTACTAAATCCAAACTAATAGTTTCAGATTACTTACATCCAAATATTTAAAACTCAGCACAGGATCCTGATAAACCATTACTGTTCATTGACAACACAAGATCCAGAGGAAAAAATCAACCATATTAAAACCAGTCATTAATCACTTGAATTACCTAACACTGATGGTGGGTGATTCTATGTCTTAAGATACTGTAAAATTGATTTCCTATTTTAAAATAAAGTTTTGATCTTTTCTTTTTCTAAAAGGTACCACACTCTTAAGCAAACAAAGCAGGAGGTCAGACAGAAAAACTGTTTGGCTTATTAATGCAAGAAGTCAAACTGTATTATGTCTACAGAAGAAATGCAGTCTTTTTGAAGCTATTACTTTCTTATTATGAAAAACTTATGAGAGAACATAGCCCAGTATTTTTAAACCTGAATTTATGTCTAAATGCTGGTTCCACTGATATAAAGGGGGGGTAAAAACCCTAATTGACCTCAGGAAGGCAACATTTCTTATTTCATTGTGGATTATATTCAGTTTTTGAAAGCATGACTCTGAATATTGCATGCACACTAGATGTCAATTGGTACTGTCACTAGGTACCAGGGCAACAGTCTGAGTGATATGACAGTTTCTCACAATTTAATATATCAACATGTTCAGCTTGGGATATTGTTTTTCTCTCCCTTCCTATATGCATGTTGGTGCAATATTTGTCTCAACATTTGCAGTGGAAAACTGTCCAAAAGTTACATAAGGCCAGCAAAAGTCATTTAAGAGTCAGGATCAGAAGCAAATATACAAAAGGGAGAAGGGCCCAGCATCCTGTAGCAGTGCAGGCACAAAAAGGAAAATAAGAAGACTGGACAAATCAAACCTGCCTGCAGCTGTTCTCAAGAATGGGCCAGACAAGCGACTTGCACAGCTGGTCGCTGGAGGAGGACAAACAGCAGCACCACTTGCAGGTCTGTGGCCCAGATCTAATATTCAGTGCTTTAACATGAGGTTCCACAAATCAATGCTACATTTGTAGTGATACCAGACAGCAGTGCTTGAGCTTGTGTTTTATAGGTCTGGTCACCTAAAATGATCAGTTTCACTGGGGATTTTCTGTCTGTGTTTTTGAATCACTGCCTGTAGGCTCAGGTAGTAAATCTGGCCATAGATCCCTATGCTGCACTTTTTTTCTTGATGTCATGGTGCCTGGGGCAATTTTCTTAATAACACATGACTCTGCCTGTGTTTTCTAAGTCCAGACATAGAATGGCTTTGGTCTAATTTTCCTTACATTCTTTTGGTCTTCCATCATGGTTACAGTTGTTTACTTAAGACATATTTCAGCAATTTTGAGATTTTTCTCCATCCTACTCTATGTACCTCTGCTCATTCTTACATCTTTGTCACAGATTATAAACTAGGGGATGAGGTCATTGCCCTCCTATATAACCAAAATCACAGTGGCTGAAATTAATCCTTGGAGCTTTATTTTTCTTAGTTGTTGTTTTCCAAGAAACTGCAGAATCACTTAAAAATTTATCTGTGGCTTGTAGTATAGAACATATGAACATTCTTTCCACTGTTGCCTTTACAGACTTTCTAGAAGTGATCAATAGACCCCAAGAGTTCCTAAGCACAGCTTGAAACCACTTGACTGGTGTTAGGAAAACATCAACTCTTGCCTTTCAGATTTTCAGTGGTGAAGAACTTTGATACTTCCATAGCTTTCCACAGAGAAAAATGTGTCTTTTACTTCTAACCTTAATTTGTCTGTCTCCAGCTTTCACCTTGATATGTCATTGTCCACTAGACAAAATAGCCTTCTAGAATCAATATCCTACCTCCGGGAGGTAGCTGTGACCCCTCTGGATTTTCTCCTTGACAAGCTAAACAGCTTGTGATTTTTTAAGCTTTCCTCTGAGTGGCATATTTCTCAACCTCCAGCTAACTCTGTGGTTTTCCTCTCAGTGTTTCTCACTTTATTATGATCCTTTGTAAGACTTTATTCATAGGAACTTGAGGCAGCAGTCTAATAATAACAGAAGAAGGCATAATGCCCCTACTTTAACTGATAGTCTCTTTTTAAAATAAATATTTAAGGATCCCAGAGAAAACTCACAGATATCTTGGATTTTGCTACTTAATCAACATAGCTTAAATGTTCTGGAAAAACAGTGCATTTGTGTTCCATAGACAAACTGCATTACTCTGGAGCATCTCCCAGTCAAAAAATGATAACAGAGATTGCTACAGCCCATTGACTTTCTTGATAATCTACCCCCATCATTTTTTTCTGCATCAGTGCTTCCTAGGATTAAACACTCTCTCCTATAACTATGGATGTGTTTTTCCCCTGTACTCTCTTCATTGTCAGTGGAGAGAAACTGGACCTTCCAAACCACCCCAGCATGATTGCCTAAAACCTCTGGGCTAGAGGGTCCTCTGATGGGAACCCAATTCTCTCCATAAACAATGAGAAACTTTGCAACTGGCTAACACCAGGCACTTTCAGGGGACTAAAACAAGGTGAGGTAGATTCCACAGGCACTGGGAAGTGCTGCCAGTAGCTATTTTGATGCATAAGCTGGGCCAGGGCTCAGCTTTACACTTATATCCAGTAACTACACATTTGTCTCAATATATCACCAACACTATAAATCATCCTATTGTTACTCCCCCAAAGTTTTTGTCATCTTCAGTAGTCATCAGTAATAGCTGCAATTTTCACAGGTCATTGTTGGAAATACATGTCACAGCATATGTCACAGTTGAGACAGCCACTATACACAGAGTATGACCATAAAATTTCAGAAAGCACCTGCCCATACAGAGTAACAGCACACCAAAAGGCTTCAAGGTCTGCTCTTTGTTGCTCTTCAGCCCAACCTTTTATACCCTGATTGCTCATGCATTGCACCTGTGTGCCCTCTGTTCCCTTTGGGGATTGGTCAGTGCACCTGGGCACTCCATGTCTCATTACCTCCAATGCTGCTCACCTGCCCTGCACAGCTGTAGCCCATTGGGGATGAGGCTCAGCCGCAGCCCCACTCCCAATTACCACAAACTGTGTGCCTACAAGTGTAAACCAGTGCAGAAGTAAAAAATTAGTCTAAGTGGCACTCTCTCAAAGAGAATCCATTTAATAATTTTCCCCTTTTTCATAAACATTTTTAAGCCTGTCATTTAAGAAGTTTTGAAAATACTTAGTATGCATGGCTTTCATTTCATATGATTCAAATCATGCAGTACCAATTGGTATGTTATGAAAGCCATAATTGGATGCTATTCTGCTTGTCAACCAGATTTCCAAGTTGGCATGGTAAGATTTTCCAGGTTGATAGAAAACAATTACATTATTTTCATTTTAACTTCTATTAATTGACTTTTATGTGAAGATTTTTTTATTAGGGTCCCAATTGAGCAGACAAATCTATAATTACCTAAGTTATCACACTTATACATCAGTGTGTCCTTTTATGCAGCAACCATGACTTGCTATAGGTCTTCCTACAGAAGCCACCTGATGCTTTAAATTATTCCAAGCACTTAGAATGCAGATTAGCCAATGTGCTAGAATTTTTGCCAGAAAGCAAAGACCCAGTGATATGCTTATAAAACTGTCTGAGTCTAATCCAAACTTCTCTCTCTTTGATGGGGGTTCTATGACACCTTATTACAAAGACACTGTTCTGGCTTTTAGTGGGTCTAGTGGTTTTGAAAGTGAACTAAGAAGCTGTAGCCACAGTCATTGGAATGCAGGCCTTTCCTCTAACAGTCTACCAATGTATGTTAGTTTTGCTTTTCTGTCCCAAAATCTTTCTGTTCACCTGTACATCAAACTGGAAAATCTGTGGGTTTTTTCTATACTAGGGCTAAAATAAATATTTGATAATTCATAGAGCTAGGCCTCTGTTTTGGACCCCACAATGTTATTCCCTGTTTTCTGACCTGACAAAGAGACTTGTCTGCTACAGAAATATTTTTTGATTTAAGAAAGAGTGGCACTATCCTATGCTTTGTACAGGGAGAAACAGAAATGTACTGTGAGCATATGATATGAGTTACATCCTCTTAGTATGTATCAAAGCCACAGGTGGTGGAATCCACTTGCCTGCATCCATCATCGTCTAGCTGATGAGGCCTCATGCTGTTTTGCTTGAGACGTCTCTAAGCAACCAGGTATCTCTGCTACATAAACAGGAATTTCATCTTATGTACCAAAACAGTATGTACTCTTAAAAAGAAAAAAAAAGAAAAAAAAGTACTGAGGAAACCTCACTTCTGTGCCCTGGTCAGCTTGAGGAAGTTTAAACTTATAGTCTCTATCAAGCCAAGGAGCATGTCAGCCAAACAGCTGTGGACTGTTAAAAACAAAAGTCTCTTTTGCTCTTCTGTTAAAGTTGGACCTTTGCAGCCAGCAAGGCATGGGGCCAGAGAGACTGTCTCTATACCAGGTCTTGGGAAGACATATGAATTTTATATAAGCAAATTTATATGGATGAATTTCAATACAGAAAGAGAAACAACCTGGGAAATACTGCCATTTCTTGACTGAATTGTGCAATTGCTCAGATACTGTCAAAACATCTTTTGTCTGACTTTTTGGCTGGAAGGTAATCTGTCCATCTTTCTCTTCCACATTAAAATGACCACTTCCCCAAAGAGAACCAATTACAGATTCCAGCATCCCGAATCTAAAAGAGAAGGAGAGCCTCAAGGCACTGAGAAAGGCAAGACAAGTTGTGGTAAAGGTCAGAAGAGAGTTGGGGAGCAGGGATTCTATTGGCATTTTCTGGCAGTTCCTTGTAAGGTAACTGGAGAGAGGTTGACCCATTGACTGGATGAAGAGAGAACATCTCCCAAGCTCCCCCACACTCATTCATTCTGTGTCCTCTATTTGACATTCTGTTTCTACTTGGATGATTGAATTGGCCACCTTCCCTCTGTTCACTAGCTCCCCTCTGAAATGGGCACCTAAAATATAGTCACATCTGCTCACAAATGAAGCACTGTTGGAGTCTTTCCATTATCTACCACATGGGAGCAGGATTAGGTTCGCTGTCAGTTTTGGGGAACATGAAAGGGATAAAGGAGCATGAATTATGCATAACAGAATTGCACCCTACTGGTTTCCTGAGACATACAAGATGTTTCAGTCCCATTGTCGTCCTAGCATGCTCTTGGAGAAAATGCTTCACACAGCCAGAGGCAGAACTCACAGTGTAGCACGACTCGTCCAAGACTCCTGATACAGCACCATATTGACATTCTTCTGCTAATGACGGATGTTTCATGTTGTTAAAGATCTGGCAGCATATAACCGTTTGTTAGACTGGCTAAGACTGCATAAAATGTTGTAAGAAATAAACTGAGTAGGGAAAAATTATTAGAGAACTGCTAAAACCTGAGCACGATTTTTTTTTGGGGGGGGGGGTTTGCATCTTCCTTTTGATTATTTTCATTGCAACTAATGGAAAGAAAAAGAATATTAAACTAGCAATCTGATTACAATTCTCACATACCTTTGGTTTAGACCTAAACTCTTCCGGGCAGTAATACAATATTTTAATGCCAGACCCAATTTAATGAGGGTATAAATTAGTAAGAAGTAACTTTTTATGAAAAGCTTTGGACAGTGCTTGGCATGACAGGAGAAGCCCGTATATTTCTCCCCGGGACAACTGCGGATTATTCCCCAGTTGTCCCACTAAGTCTTCCCACCCACCCTGGCACAGCTCAGAGATTTGAGGCATTCGGCCCAGCGATGACTTTTAGGCGGCCACCACGGGCCCGAGGGTGACGGGACCGCCGGGTGCGCGGCCCCTGTGCTGGCGGAGAGCCCTTGGCACACGGCTCCCGTCCTATCCAGTCGCCGGGAGCGTTCACTCCGCACCGGGGACAGCCCCCTCCCCGCACCATCCCTCCTGCCACTTTTTGCCCGGAGTGGAGACGGCGCGGCCGGCAGCTCAGGGAGGGCCCGGGCACCGCTCCCGCCCCCTTCCCGCGGGCCCCCTTTCCTCCCCCGGCGCGGAGAGCGGGGCGCTCCCGGCGCTGCAGACCCCGGCGGCGGCGGCGGCTCCGCGGCGGGCGGGGGCGGTGCGAGGCGCGGTGCAGCCCCGCGGCGGCCGCGGGCGAGCGCGGCTGCGGCAGCCCCCGCCTGCTCCCGGGGCACGGCCGCGCTGGGCGAGGGGAGTGGGCGGCGGTCCCGGCCCGGGCGCTGCGCACCTCTGCCGAGTTTGGCCGGCCCAGAAGGGCAGCCGAGAGTTCAGCATGCAGGAAGTTTTGAGGCAGCTTGGAGAGTAGCGCGGTGGCGGTGACCGCTGCTTCGCCTGCTCCGGGGTTTTGAGCTTTTTTTGCGGGGATTGTGCCTTTTTTGCCCCCCGCATTCAACTTCCCCAAACACACAAGCAACCCGCAACAATCAAAAAGTCCGGTAAGGGGGAAGAGAACACGAACGAGGGAAGCACCCTCGGCGGGAGAGGAGAGCCCGTTTCTTCGCAGAGACACGGTCCCGCTCGCAGCTGGTCCCAATGCAACTGCTCATCCTCCTCCTGCTCTACGCCGTCGTCTGTGCGAACTTCTGCAGCCGTCAGGGCACCACCGCCCCTGCCCAGAGCGGATCTATAAAAGCCCTGCGGGCTTCCAACATCAGGCGAGATGGTAGGTGTCCTGCTGCTTTGTTTATTCCCAAGGGCTGCTTTTGCGGGGGTAGCCCTTAAGCGCGCCTCGGGGCTGCCGCTCCCCTGTCCCAGGAGCGAGGGCCGCTTGCCCTGAGGGCGACTGGGGTTGGTCCGCGGTCCGGTCCCGTCCCGGGGGGCTCAACCACGTCGTGGGGTCGGTCTCCGGGGTCCGGTCCCGGCGGCCCGTCCGGGAGCGTGTGGCCAGGTGACCCGAGGGAGGTGTGGAATGAGGGGGCGACGCTGCCCGGCGGCTGCACCTCCGGGCGGTCCCAAACTTCTCGGGGCAACTTCGAGGAGGTCTCCTGGGAGTCGGCGGTACCCCCAGCGTCCTCTCTGGTCTGCGGGGGGGCAGACAACGCGGAGTGCTCGGTCCTGGCTGCCCAGGCGGGCCCCGCCGGGCGTCCCTCGGCACCCCTGGGCCCGTGTCCCCCGTGTGCCTGTGATGGGCCGGCGGCGGGCCAGAGCGGGGCGAGCGGCGGCTTCGTGGCGGCTCCGGCCGCGCGGGCGCCGCTACTGGGGCTCTCAGGGGCGGTGTGTCGGGGGCGCTGCCGTCGCCCCAGGGCTCCTTGGGGGGGGAGCAGGATCGTCTCCCAGCCCTGCCACAGCCTCACCGGCTTCGACTGCTGTAAGGGCTGTCGGCGTGCTGCTCGCCGGTTTAGGGGACTTCCCGAGCGGAGGGTGTGAGCCCAGGGCTCCCCTGGGCACTGCCCCACCAGGACTGGCCTCGTCCCTTGTGCTGGCCGGGGATGGTGCGCGCCCATCAGGGCGGCAGCGGGCTCTCGGACACCGTGGGAAGGGTGTTTTCAGTCTGAGCTCCGCTGCGGTTCCCTCCGGGAGCTGCCGGCAGAGGATGTCCTGGACAGCCGAGGTGCTGCCAGGTCACAGCGCGGCAGTGCGGGACGCAGGTGCCTCCCGTGAACGTGGTCGTGTGCCGTGACCCCACGGGGAGCGAACGGGGAGACTGCATAGACATAGCGCTGCTGAAATTCACCTCTAGAATCCACGACTTTCAGTTTGGGAAGAGCGATGGGCACTGGCCAGGGAGCAGCCTGGAATGTTCCCGCCTCACGTGGGAGAGCTTGCTTTTGCACGTTGCCGTGCACCTTCTTCGACGAGGAAATGCAGGATGTTCTCCTTGCAAATGAACAGTTAAAGTTAACATCAATCTTGAAGTTAACATCTTCCAGTTGACAGCAGTTATATATTTTATAAACTCTTTTCAAAAACCCAGGCCCTTGAGCCATTTCCAAGACTGTATTTGCCAGTGTTTATTTTCCAGCATGTATACAATGCATGTAATGGGTATACAGTTGATTTAGGAAGATGTTTTTGTTTAAAGTTTGGAGCCATATTGAACTTAATAATATTTTTATCCCTTTCCTAGTCACTGAAAGAAGACTTAGAGAAGGTGGAGGATTTTTTTCTTATAATGGAAATGTTGACTCGGGAAGCAGGATAGAATTGCAGTTTTTTTGATAAAGAAGTCAAATTTAATCTCATTAAAGAAAAAAAAAAAGTATGTGTTTGCAATAAAAGTACATATTTGTTATTTCTGTTTCATTGTTTAAAATTATTCTGTGTTTTAGCAAGCTTCATGACTTTTTAGCCTGCCATCTTCATAGACCTGAGACTGTCTCTGAATATGTCTAAGCAAGCTTCCATCCAGCTCAAACTTCAAACAAGCTTTTTCATTGAAAACTTACATACTTAGAACATCAAGATGTGTATTACTCTGATCATCTCTGTATAGTCAATGAAGAAATCACTAACCCCTAATATAAATAAAGTTTTCATATTAATGGAAGTGTGACGGGTGTTTTACTCCTCAGAAGACTTCCAGTGGTGAACTTGCTTCTTGGAGTGATGAAGAGAACCAGCCTCTGAAATTACTACTTAATTGCTTTCTTCCTAGTTGTGATAATTTAACAATTTGATTAAGCTTTGCATCTCTAAAACTACCCAAAGCAACTTGTAGTGGTTGATCTTTGTGGGTACCAGGGGGACTAATACCGGGGCTGTTGGAAGGTGGCAGATCTCCGTGTAGTTACATCACATCCTACTTTTCATCTTTGCTGGGACATGTGCTAGTGAGCCTTGCAGCCTACAGCTAAAGTCGGACACTTCTGCAATTCCTGAGTGGATGTTATGGGTGTTCTGAAGAGGTCACAGACTTCATTGAAGTGCAGACCCTTAGCATGCTGCTGCCTTGCTCTCTTCCTGTGCTTGGGAATCCTGTTGCTTTTTCTTTGCAAAGGACGGTGTGTTCTTGTGTGGGGTTGCAACATTTAAAGCAGATCAGCTGCTGATCTCCCTGATTTTACTCAAATGAAACTCTTGCTTGAGTTCCTTGACTGAAGGTCTATATTTGTACAGCCAGAGGTTTTGAGCAGTATTCCAAATGTTGCATGCATGTGACGGGCTCACCAACAAATGCTTAGACCACAGTTGGCTGTAGGCCACTAATAGTATTTCTGTCTTTTGTAATTCGCAGTGGTGTTTTTGTGTTGTTTTGGTCTGAAGCAATTATATGGAACAGCATGAAAGACATGTGAGTTTCGTTGCTGAGTCAGGCAGTATTTTTTGCTTTGTAAATATTTGCAGATATGATAATACAGAATGGGATCTGAGAGCATGCAGTACATTGGGGTAAATGTGTTACAACAGTCTCAAAACACACAGCAAAGATAAAAAGTAGTTTAATATTGTGCTCGGGGTTAATGATCATGATTATTAGATTTTTGAAATTAAAAGAGAAGAGGAAACACGGCCTATTCAGCTTCAAAAAAATATCTTGGGAAGTTCAAGGCCACCTGCACATTTTATTAAAAATAAAGCAACCCTTTGAGTTCCAGTTCCAAGTGGGATAACTTAGTGGTACAGCATACACAGAGTTTAATATGGAGGCTTGGTCTTGCTTCTGGCCAAAACAAACCTTTGTAGTGTGCGTGATTCAGTATTGCCTTTCTTCTTTCAGACTAAAAGTTGGCCTATTTGTAATTGCTCTTATTTAAGACTGAAGTTGATCTGATTAGAAATCTATGGAGGAGGGCAGCTCGTACAAAAATTGCTGTTTAATGACTACCAAACCTAACCAGACTCTACTTTCTGCTGAAGATATTAAGAATATAAATAACTTGCTTACAAGACATCCTCTTGTCCTAGTTGAAGGACGGTCATTGATGACTCAGCAGTCCAGTGTAGCACTAATCAATTTTTTAAAGTGTCCTGGAGGTGCCAGCGACATTTATAGCACAAGTACTGGTATTCACTTAGAGTGTTTATTAATGCTATTAAGCTAAGTACTTTGAAGTTCATCAGAATAACACAGAGGTCTTCCAGATGCTTCCATTGTGCTATTTTGACTCAGTTTCCCAGTTTGCAGTATGCAGGTAATACTGCCTAATTACAAGAAGTCTGGTATTTTGTTTCTCCTGTTTTGGTTGTTGATGTGTACTCGGAGATGAAAAGTAGAAGATAAAAAGTGCTAAATAATATTATTTACTATGTAATGTCTAACTGAAACATCACATGCTTTTTCTTATCAGTTATTGAATAAACATCTGCTTAGTATAGGGAAGTATGCCTAGTCTGTATCTTCAGACTAAGCATCACCATACATACTTCGAACTCCAGAGTTCAAAGAAAAGACAGAACAGAACAGACAGCGTAGTGTCAGGTCATTTCAGTATGTAAACAACTGAAAGCCATGGAATGAGTATCTTCTGATGTGGATTTGAAACCATAACATGAGATGACTCATGATAAGATTCCACGCTCTTGTGGTTTTCATTATGAATCAAAAAAAAAATGGAATTTTCAAACTTTGCTTTGCTTGTGCACCACCAAAATACAAAGAAAAATCTGTACTTTACAATTCTGGATAATTGCCCACAGCTTTTGGCTCTTAAAGGCCCAGTCCAAATGGATGTATGCCATTAACTCTACCCTCTTCTCCCCTGTATTGGCTGATGCCTAATCACAGGAAAAAGTGTATGGTAATTTGGGCGCTATTCTCTCACCAAACAAATGTTAAATGTCTGTCTGGGGAGAAGATTGTGTTGTTTTCTGTTTTTTGGTTGTTTGGTTGGTTTTTTAAAGAGGATAGATTTAGATTAGATACTTTAAGGTCCCTCCCAACCCAAGACATCTTATGATTCTGTGGTATTAGGAGAAATTCTTTACTGTGGATGTGGTGGGGCCAGATGTGGTTGCCCAGAGAGGTGTATTCAAGGGGTTTCATCAAGCTGGTCTAATGCAAAGTGTCCTTGCTCATGGCAGGGAGCCCATGGCAGGGGATTGGAACTAGATGACCCTCAAGGTTCCTTTCAACCCAAGCCATTCTGTGACTCTGTGATTTTATGTTTCCATGATTCTATGAAGTGTCTCTGGTATCACTAGTGGTATAGAGCATCACTTTTGGAATGCACTTACTGAGGTCTTTTATAATAGGCTTGTATACATTTCTTTAGAGGACTCTGGTAACATAAAATTGTGTCAGCTGTAAAATGGCCAAAATAAATTGGTTTTTATGGGTTTTATTTCCTTGTTTTCTAGATTTTGTATAGAAATATGTATTTCAGGCTTCATCAGTTTGAAAAAAAAAAAGCCTTACTAATTTCCCTGCAGTAATGCACTTTGGTCTACAATTATCTGACTTTGATGTGTCTCTTATCTGTATAATTAACAGTTTGGACTGAAATATCAAAGCATATTGCATGAGAATTCCAACCCTGACTCAGCAGCAGGCAGCATAGAGGAATTCTCTAAAGGAACTTGAAATATGTTTTATCAGGCAGATGTATATCATAGTGTAAGTCACTATAAATTCTTCAGTCTCTTGAAACTTCTTGGTTTTCATTTGGGGCTTTTTTAAGTATTACTGTGAAACTGAATTAGGCCAACTAATCCTTAAAGGGCTGGAAGAGAAAACTTAATAATTGTATTGCTTTGATTTGTAGAAACTGAACAGTGCTGAAAATCTAAAATAACGTTGGGAGTTCTTTTCCACTGTTTTGCCACAGAGATGTTGTGTTTCATAAAACATCTAGGAATAGGCATAAATAGAAAATTCACAGGGGATCATTAGTGCAGTAATATTCATCATGTGCTTAACTTTGACCATCTTCATAATTCTGCTGAAGTCAAGGGGTTCAAGTCATACAGGACAGTGGGATAAGAAAGCTGGAATAGCTTATATGTAAGTTAGGTGAGTAAAAATAACCGTATATTTTTTATGAACCGAGTGTACCAAGTATTTGCAAAATTAGGAATCATAGAATTGTTTAGGTCGGAAAAGACCTCCAAGACCATCAAGCCCAGCTGTTTACTCAGCACTCTTACAATTGGCCTTGGGCCATCGATCCAGCCTGTCCAGATCCCTCTGCAGAGCCTTCCTACCCTGCAGCAAACCAACACTCCTGCCCAACTTGCTTTTATCTGCAGGCTTGCTGAGGGTGCACTCGCTCCTCTCATCCAGGGCATTGATCAAGATACTCAACAGGACTGAACTCTGTTGAACTGACATGTGAGCAGCCACCAGCTGGATGTAGCTCTGTTCAGCACCACTCTCTGGACCTGGATAATAGAGCAGTCTTTTATACAGGAAACAATGCACCTCTCCTAGCCATGAGCATCTGTTTTCTGCAGGGTAATTCTGTGGGATATGGTGTCAAAAGCCTTACTAAAGTGTCTCAGGACTGGCTGAGATGGAGTTAATTTTCCCCACATCAGCCTTCACAGTGCTGTGGTTTGCATTGGTAGTTAGAAAGATGTGGATGACACAGCAGTGTTGTGGCTACCGCTGAGCAGTGCTGGCACAGCATCAGGGCTGTCTCTCTAACCTTCTGCCCCTCTCAAGTGGCTGGGAGTGAGAAAGGTCCTGGGATGGCGCACAAATTTGGGCCCAAATTAACCAAAGGGGTATTCCATACCATATGACATCAGCTCAGATATGAAAGCTAAAGGAGCGAGGAGGAATGAGGGGTATTTTTTATTTTACAGTGCTTGCCTTCCAGAACAATCACTACATGTGCTGCAACTTTGCTTCCTGGGAAGTGGCTGGATATCACCCCTTGATGGAAAGTAAAGAATAAACTTTTTTCTCTTTGTTTATACACACCAAATTTTTGCCTTTTTTTTGTTTTGTTTTGGTTTAGTAAAGTGCCTTACATCAAGCTACAAGTTGTTTTCCGTCTTACTTTCCCTCCCTTGTCCCACTGAGAAGGAGAGTGATAGAGAGGCTTGATGGGCGCTTGGTGTCCAGTCAAGGTAAACCCAGTACATAAAAGTCCAGGCAGACAATATCCAGAGCCTTTCCCTCATCCACTGAGTGGGTCACGTGGTCACAGAAGGAGATCAGGTTGGTCAGTCAGGACCTGCCTTTCTTACAGCCTTGCTGAGTGGGCCTGATACCCTGGTTGTCATGCATGTTCTGCATGAGGACACTCTATTGACGAGCTGTGCTATGACTTTCCCCTGCACTGAGGTCAGGCTGTAAGGCCTGTATTTCCCTGTATCCTCCTGGCCATTCATGTAGATAGGTGTCACATTTGCTGACCTCCAGTTAACTGGACCTTCCAGATTTGCTAGAACTATTGATAAACGGTGGAATGTGGTATGGTAAGCACTTCTGCCAGCTCTCAGGACCCTTGGGTGGATCCTATCTGTCCCCACAGACTTGTGTCTAAGCGGTGTAGCAAGTCACTGACCATTTCCTTTTGGATTAGTGGGGCTTCATTCTGCTCCCTGTTCTTCTCTTCCAGTACAGGAGGCGGGATACCCAAAGCAAACTGGTCTTACTATCAAAGACTGAGGCAAAGAAGGCATACACAACCTTGGCTTTTCTACAGGCTTTGTTGCTACATTTTTGTTAGTTGTATTTAGTCTATCAAAATAAAAAAAGTATACGTATCATAGGCATGAGTCTTTTGTACATTCATTTGCAGAATAAATATATTTTTTATCTTTACAATATCTTCTAATATAGCAAAATAGATATTCGCCTATCACAGAATCACAAAATATATTTATTTAGAAGAGACCAAGAATGATCATTGAGACCAGCTCAATGATTTTGATTCTTAAAATTAGCGTGGCCCCAACCCCAAATAAGGGCTACCCTGGCTTGCTCTGGCTTTTGTGCACCTGCAGGGATTTGACATCAGGATGCTAAAGGAGTCCTAAGAAATACCATGAAGACTCTTTGTTGGCCTTCTCTGTAGTAAGACTTTGCCCACTAATGCAGGGAAATTTAGTAGTAATCTTTTAGTCAGTTGATTCAAGCTGTATTCAAGAACTGCCTCCAAAATTCCTGCTATTGTATCTGTCAGGTTGATTATATTACACCACATTTTGGATAAGAGAGCACTTAGATCATTGCTTCTGGTGATGTTCTCTTAGCTGAAATACTGGATTGAAATAGAGTTGTTTGGCAGTTTGTTTCAACTCAGTCTCCTGTTTACAAAGCTAAGGAAGCGTCCTGTTCAGTGTGAAACTGGAGACACTTTCTCTTGGGAGTTTGGGTTTGGCTCTAATGTTTTTGGTAGTGAATAAATGCTCCATGATCTTGAGCTTCCTATTGTACTTGAGTAATCTTCAGTTTCATGTTTCCTTTTTGATCTGTATCCCACGCTGTGAAGGCCAACATCCCATGTTTCTGCTTTGTTAATTAGAGCTCTGTGTATTTGGAGATGGTGGAGGAGGACACACTTTTACCTTCTGTTCAAACTTCATGCCAGTGTGTTTTAATCTTGCTGTGCCTTGGGACTTGATGATGCTGAGACTCTGTAAAACTATTTATTAAGCACTAGGTCCATGAAAAACTTGAAAAATAGCCATCTTGACTTTTGTTGCACTAAAATCAATGACAAAACTTCCATCAGCACTTCTTGTGGCAAGGCCTGGCACACAGTTCACATGAGTTAATACAGGATAGAATAAAATGCGTAGGAATTCAGTGATGAGTTTGTAATACAATCAAACATTCATAGAAATGTTTAATTTGAAAAAAACTCTTAAGATTGAGGCCACATAGCACTGCCAAGCCCACCACTAAACCATATCCCTTAGTGTCACATCTACACATCTTTTAAATACCTCTAGGTGTAGTGACTAAAACGCTTCCCTGGGTAGCCTCTTCCAGTGTTTGACAGCCCCTACAGTGAAGAAATCTTTCCTCATACTCAGTCAAAATCTCACTTGGTGTTGCTTAATGACACTTGCTCTTATCCTATTGCTTGTTACTTGGGAGATCAAGCCCCACCTGGCTGCACCCTCCTTTCAGGGAATTGCAGAGATTGATAAGGTCCACCTGCGCTTCCTCTTCTCCAGGCTGAACATCCCCAGTTCCCTTGGTCACTCCTTGTCAGGTTTGTGCTCCAGACCCTACCTGAGTTTTGTTTCTCTTTGGATGTGCCTCAGCACCTCCTTTTCTTTCTTGTAGTGAGGGGCTTGTGTACAGTACTCAAAGGTAGGATGTTCAGTTAGTGTCCATACACTGAGACAATCCAAACAAATCCTTTGTACTGATAGAGGTGGAGGGGTAACTGATGTAGTTAGATTGTGTAGCAAAAATGCAGAACAAAGCCTTGTATTCAGATGTCCAGTTTCTTTTTCTCTCATACTGACTACCTTATGTGTCACCCACAGGATATCCTACAAGTGACTTCAGCTGCAGTACATTTCTAAACAAGACCATAAGGAAACTTGTCCATATTTTTCAGTGTCTTGCATTGTTTCTGTTTGTTTTTTAAAGAGGCTCCAAATGTAATATGCGGGGGTTTCTGTTATTGTTTCTTTTTGGATCAGTTGCGAAAGATTTTTCTCATAGTTGAATGTATTTCTAATCTGATGTGACTCACAAAAAAGTGGATTGAGGATGAAGCAGAGACCCAGACTGGCTAGAGAGAAGGAATAAAAATAGATACACAGAATGTTGATGACCAGATGTACTGTGGGATCTAGAAACCCTTTATGTACTGTTCTGCCCTTACTTTTTCAGCCAGTTTTCTTGAAAGATAAATCCTTTGCCTTAGCAAACCAGTGGCAGTAAGGCTGAGTGAGAACAGCAAGTAGGTGGTGATAATGCCTTGGCATTCTTCGTGGAGATGGACCAACACAGCTTCTTAATCATGATTCCACAGCAGGGATAATCACTGATAGGAGTGATTTTATTCACACATCCAGATGTCAGTAAAAGGGTTTAAGACCTCCTTGCAGAAGCCTACAGGGAATTTCCTGCTTTGAAGATGATAGAAACCCCAAAGTTATGGCACTGTTTCCCTTTGTAGATCAGGTTGTAAGCCTCTTCCTTCCCTTGCTCTATTAGCCACATTCACATTGCTTTGTTACGTTTCTGAATGTTTGGCAGTTTGCACAGGGAAGTGCTGGTTTGCTTCATCACTAGCCATATGGTGTGACCTGGGGTTCCCAAACCCCCAGATATGCATGTATCACTGCTACTCTAGTAAGATGTCTTTGAAATTGTGAGTAGGGGAAAGGGATTGTTTTTTTCATCCTCCTAATGGAAGGAAACTGCTCTGTACCTGAATAGGCTTGGCTTTATTTTTGTTTGGAATTAATACTTATCACCCAGGAGAGCTTATTGATATGATATGCATTTCTCACCAGTTCCTGACATTTATAAGATCCTGGAAAATTAAAATCTTCTTTTAAGCAAAATACAAAAGTCTAGCATCATATATAGTAGTGATCTGGCTGCTCCAGGTATGTGTGTGGTCTGCTGTTACATAATTAGCCGGTGCAAACGTTTGAACCTCCAGAGTCAGTTCTCTGCCAGCACACACACCCTGTTCACAGTATACTCAGAGTGTCTTGAGTGGTGCCTCTGAGAAGTGGCTGCAGTGACAACCACATCTTTGCAGAACCCTTGTGTAATATTAAGGTGTCTTGAGTCTGTTCTTGGACCTGCATGGCAGGGATACAGCCTTGCCTCCCAGCAGACTTCAAGAAATGAGGAATTCTCTTGGCCATGTGACAACATAGAAACAAGCATCACTCCAGAAATAAAATTTTTTGCACCACAGAGGAACCTCATGCTATACTTTAGTAGACATCTGAGGACTGATCCTGTACCTGTGTTGTTCCCACACTGGCAAGCAAAGGAGGATGAGAAGTGGATCAGTATAGCTGTTCCCTGCTCTTTCCCCAGTCTCCTCACTGGTCACAGCACACACAGTAAGCCTTTCCTGGGCAGTGTACATGCATTTGACAATATTTTCCTGCAGGCAATATCACTGCATGTAAATACCTTTAGTTTCAATGTCAGGGTTGAGCCCTGGCAGCTTGGAGAGGCAGAAGTGCTACCCACAGCCATGGATGGGCAAAGACTGGAGATCCTTACCAGGGTGCAGCCACCCTTAAATTGCTGTGGCCTTGCTGTCTGTGCTGTCCTACCTCCTGTCTACTTTCCTGCTCAGAGCTGCCCCTGTTTTTGCAGACTGAGAGCCATGTGCCATACATGAGGTAAAATAACAGGGCACGTGAATAGCCAGTTTTGAGGAACAAAGAATTACACAAAATGACAGTGTGATGTCCTGTATAAAAATCAAATATCTTGGTTTTCACATGCTTGCCTGAATATGACTTCTGTGATACGGGAGTTAAATAGCAGTCTCTTCTGTGAAGAAACCCTGGAACAAAACAGGGAAAGCTATTATTCTGGTTTTGTTACTTTGTACTTTTGTTCTCTGGGTTTGGTTTCATCTAGTGCATAAGGATATAGAGGAAGGTCACGAAGAAGAAATCACAATGACTGGATATGTCAGTTCAGTTTATTTTTTTGAAGAATGACTTTAAAGGCCTTTTTATCAATGTGTGCAGGATATTTTTCAAGGCTCGCAGGAGCTCCCTTTTATTTTTGTACAGGGATCTTGTCTCAGGATTTGTCTCCAATGACCGTGCCATTTCCTGATTCTCCTGCTATCTTTTGTACCATCACCAACCTTTGCAGGTTCTAAAGTTAAACCTTGTCAAGCAGATTGCTTTTAAAGTTTACCTTAGGCAAGGGAAAAAGTGTCACCTGTTTTTCTTATCAGAAGTGAGACAAAATGTATTTCTATATATGTTTTTACAGTGAAATGATTGCAAATTTAAGTACATGTCATTGCAGTTTTGACAATGAATTGCTAGCACATCAATTTCAAAAAGGTATTTGCAGGTAGCTTCAAAGGTATCTGGCCACACCAGAACAAAAATACTGTGAGCTGCCTTGCTTCATTCTAGGGAGATACCCAGCCTTGTCACCTAATGCAACTTCTCCTTCCCTTCTGTTTCCAAAGCTGGGAGAGAAGCATTTCCTTCAGTTGTTTATTATAAATCAGTATTGTAGATTTTTTTAATTTTTATTTTATAGTTACTGTAGCTAACACAAAGCCTGTTCTTAAAAGACAAAGCACTATGAACTCCACAGTATTATCATTATCTTGCTGACTTGATGTTCTTTCCCGTTAAAAGTTGCTTAAAATTGCCAGATAAAATGGAGGATCTGATGCCAGCATGTGAAACCAGGCAGTTCTCTAAATTGTTTTTGCCAGAGGTTCCCGTGTGGGCAGCAGCAGCTGGCAGAGCTTTTCACAGGGCATGAGTGGGGCTGGTGAAAGAGCTGACTCCGGGAAACCCAGGGAGCTCCCACTGGGGGCTTGGCTGAACCTCTGTCAGAGAGCTGCCTAAGACATACACTGTGCTTGCTTATCAGGGACACCAACAAAGAGATGTCACCCATAATGATTGCTGAATAGTTTCACATAGAATGTCCACTTTTTCATGCACATATGCACAGCATTTCTGTTAAAAAGCTGGTAAATTTTGACTGACTGGTGCTGACATCTGAGGCTCAGAAAAAGAAAATTGAGAATAGGCTGGCAATACTTGAAGCTCAGGATTTTTAGAACCTGTCAAATCCCCACATTTACTGTATTCAAAACAAAGCACTGCTCTCACACACTTTTCACTAAATATTTGCTTTTAAAATAAAGCAAAGGAAAGCAGCCAGAAAGAAAGAAAGCATCAGAGACATTTGTGTTTTGGTTTTTGCCAGGACATAAAAAACCCAAAAAATAAAAGCACTGTCGGATCACTGAACATGTGGGTTTAACCTGAAACATACTTTTTAAAAAAAGAAATTCAAAATCACGTTAGGTACAAAGTTGAATTGACTACACAGCCTTGTTAAATGTTCAAAATAAAGAAAACAGATGAACTAAAAATCTTGACTTTTTTTTGTGGTGGTGGTGGTGGCGAGGGTGGTTTTTATGTTTTGGGTGTTTTTGTTAGATGCATTGTCAGGCCAGACACAGCAGCAGTAAAGGGCGAAATCCTGCGTGTTCAGCCAGGTGCATCACCAGCCATGTACTGAGTGTCACAAGGAAGATGAAGGAGCATCCGCCCTGCCTCCCTTTCCCAAATAATCTTCCCTTGGGTGTACCAACACAGTGCAGTAGAAGGGGGAGGGGATCTTGTAAATGGCTGCTAAGGCAGAGAGAAGTTCGATAGTGTGCCAAGACTCCTCCTTACTTCCTGCTGAAGTAACTGCTCCGTGTCTTGCTGGTGAATGTGGAAGGGCATCCTCTTGTTTCAGTGTGCACTGGATGGGGCTCACTCCTGTGTCTGTATAACTGAAGCCTCATCTTAGCCCTGTGTCAGCAAGCAATCTGATATATTGCCAATTTGACTTTTCATAGTTCTTCCATGTGGTACTGCAGCTCTTGCTAAGAAAATGATGTCCCTGATCATTGCAGGGTGATTGGACTGGATGACATTCAGAAGTCCATTCCAATCAATTTATGGTTAGATGATTCCATGAAAAACAAATTATGTGTTCAGTCTCTGTATTCCTCCAAGAGCTGTGTGGGAGAGACCATCCATGTGCGCCTCATGTGAGATATGGGTATATTTTGTGCATTTGTTTGTCAATGCAGGCCATTTTTACTTCCTGTGGAAAATGGACACTAGGTGTAGATCCTGTCTTCACCTTGTCCCCACGACTGGGAATAATGGAATTTTAAGCATTGTGTGATTAAACTGAACTGCAAACTGTTCAGTTTGCAAAAAAGTAATTTACTGTAATTGTGACCTTATTCATGTAGTGTGATTTCAGGTGCAACTCACCTCTTAATAATGAACGGTAAATAAAATGCTAATCTATTTCACAGTTTTTCTGTTGCGAAAGTTCAGGTACTCAGATAACTTAATTAGCACTAATTTCCCCAGTACACTGATTAGTTTCTCAAATTTGTCAATTTTTAGACATCTTTGCTAAAAGTAGTCAAACTATAATGAAGCTGTTATTGCCACTTGGCTTGAGGTCTGTCTTTTCAGTATTAACTGATATATTTACATTCATACTCTATGAATCCATATTTGACTTTCAGTAGAGAAGAGAAGGAATAGTATATGTAACAATTATGGCTTTTCTACCTTGTGGTTGACAGAGGAGAAAGGAACATTACAGAAAACATGAGAGGGAATGTCTTTATGTGTGCTCCCCTCTAGATTTGGTGTATGAATCCTGTCCTGTATGCAAAGGAACACTTGACTGAGGAGTACAGTATCTAGCATTGTGTCCCATAAACCCATCAGGATCACTCAGTCAATACTGGGGCAGCAGCTGATTCTGTCTAATGTTAAGTATGTAAATTTTCAGTTGCTCTTTTATTATCCTTTAGTGATTACTGTCTCTGTCCTTATGATTATTCTGGTAACTTCGAAACTGAAAAAGGAATACCTCAGACAGCTCCTCATAAAGAAATCCTCTGCTGCAACATGACTGAGGCTTGCATCCATCATGCCAGTGCTGGGGGTGTCAAGTGGAAGTCTCAGTGATTCTCTGGAATTCTCTGGTTTCTAGTGCTCTAAAGGATCTAGTTTTAAGACCTTAACCATGTTCTGCCACCTTCTCCCACATCCTGTTTGTCTAAGAGAGTTGGTTCCTGTGCCCATGTGCGTAGCAGTTGGTCTGTCTGTGGAAAGGTAATCAAACAGTGTGCAGTCTTGCTTGATTCTAGTGCAAATATCTGTTTCCAAGGAGCATTACAAAGATAATAGGCAGTGTCTATGCTGTAACATTTTAGTTTTTTTCCTTTGGCTCTTTCTGCTGGAATAATTTCAGAATAATCCTTTTCTGTTTGCCTCTGTTTTGCAAAGAATTCCTGACAGACTGAGTGACATTGTCAGCCAATGAGAAAGTTTAGATGTCACGTATAGTTAGGATTTCTCTCAAATCAGTGCAAAGTTTTACAGATTCATTTAGTTTCACAATCCCTGGTGGTATGCGTGGTCTTAAGCTGATGCTGATCTCTCAGTACCTGAGACCTAACTTTGAATTCAGGTGTCAAAATGCTACAATTTTGTTAACAGGCCCTACAGCCTTCTATTAAAAATCTGTGCAGGACTTCTTATTGTTCTGATAGACATTGAAAAGCAGGTCATGCTTTTTTCGCTTCTATAGATTTGGACTTATCTGGACATAAAACTTTAATACTACAATCCTAAATGTGTTGTTCTTAGATATAATATTGGTTTATATTTTAATGAAAATCTTTCTAATCCTCTCTTGTTTTGAAGAATTGGTATCATATGGTGTTGATGAAATTAATAGCTTTTTGAAGGTCTCTTTACTTTTTCTGTATTGTTTATATCTGCTGCTTTGCAAACTAAATGCTGGTGGTGCTGCTACACTGCAGATTATTTTGCACAAATCTCCATAAAATCTGCAAATTTTTCTTTGTGATTATATATACTTTTCTTTTACCTAGGGCTCCTTTGTGTAATAAAAACATTCTTAATAAAAAACATTTGCTATCTAGCTTGAAAAAGAAACCCATTTGAAGTTATGGCAGCTTATTTGAAGATGTGAGCAAAATGTAATACTTTGCTAAATGTAAGACATGTTACTGGATAAGTGTAAAAGGCTTTCATTGAAATCTCTTAAATTCTACTTGAAATATTGCTGTTTTCTTAATTAGGTATGGAAGTGAATAACTATTTTTATTTCTGGAGGTCAGCCCAAGTTTTGCAACTACAGCTCAGTGAGATGCAGTTCATTAAATATCAGTAGGGACCACATTTACAGTAGGTTGAATAATGGTTTTGGCATTTCTTTTTTTTTTCAAAATCTGCAGTCTTCAATTGCCACTGTACAGAAATTTTGCTTTCATTATTCCTGTTTTCAATTTATCTGAAGTTGTAGAGGAAATACTAATTTTTCATTTTGTTCAGTTCACTCAAAATTGAGAAGTTAGTTTGGGCTTATGAAAGTCCCCAGACCAAACAGATCACAAACAGAATAATTGGTTTTCTCTTTCAGTCCATAAGTAAAAACCAAATGTACAAAGTCAGCACTGCAGAATAAAACATCCAAAATAAAAATAGGAACACACCTGCACAGATGCTTTAAAAAAGATTTAAATTTTCATTTTATTTTGGGGTCCATGAATCATTTCAGAAATATGGCTGCTATTGGTGAATAGGAGCAGTTGGAATTGATTAATAGGCAAATTTTCTTTTTACTAAGTCAAACATGTTATGGCAATTCTTTTTCTGATATTTTCAGCACAATTAGGTAGTTTTTCTTAACTAAGAACTATTTAAAATGCTGAGATATACATATTTTAATTTAATTCTAATTCCTGTCTAAATGGAGGTTACCATAGTCAAAACAACTTTATTATGAGTATGTTCTCTGACGTCTTAAAAATCATAAAATTCAGGCTGCACAGTATATGTATGATGAGACAAAATAGATTTAAATATTATTAAACATAGCTTATCTTCCTGGGGAGCAGAACTACTTGATCTTGTGCTAAGTTATATTTAATTGCAGACAGTGTGTTCTTGATGGTTGTGTCTTTAAATATTCTTTTAAAACAAGCAATCTCAAAAAGTAAAAATGAAAACTCAGAATAAAATTAAGATATAAAGCTAGGCTTCCTACCTGTACCTTTAGAACTGAGCTGAAATCTCAGATGTGATTCAGTCCATCTGCCTATCTCCACAACAGATGAGAAAATCTGTCATGAAGTCAGTCACTTCATCTCAGGTCCTGGCTGCAGGCCTTTGAAAAGTGTGTGTATATGTATGTACAGCCATCTGTATCTATGTGTTGGTTTGCCGTGTGCTTAAGGGATTCATACACATTTACATTTACATTCAGTCTGCCTTACCTTTTAAAGGAGGCTGAAATGCAACTGGTTGAGAAAAAAAAGTTCATTTAAAAAAATGTTGGTGGTTTGAAAAATAAGACATCTTGCTAAAGCTTCCCTTACAATTGAGGGGGAGAGGGGAGAGAAAGACACCTGCAGAGAACTGCTCATCCCATTTGTTTTAGATGTCTGCCTGCAGGTGGGATGAATTACCTTCTCCATGTGTCTTCTTTTTGTACTCAGAGCAAGTCTAGGGCAAGTAGGTCACTAGCATAGCAAACTCACAAAATTGCCTACAAATATTTCTGGTTTTATTGCTCTCTGGGAAACATGGTTTGGATCTTCTAGATCTATTCAAAATGCTGCATTTTCAGGATAAGATTAAAGATTTCTTTAGAATGATGAGCAGTGGCAATATAGTAGTTATTTCTGACTAGTAAGTTGTAAGAGTCCATTACTCTGCAAAATGCAGGCTTCAAGAATAAACATTCACTGCCAATGCCTCTGGGATGAAATGTGGAGGGTTGACACTACTGTTGGAGTATGAGAAGATTTAGGATTAGGTTTGCCTTCCTTTTTTTTTTTTTTCTCCAGGATCTCAGGCAGTTATTAAATAGACTAAGGCCAGTATATACTTCACAAGATCTTATGTTAGCAATTTTTTATGTGTAGTGGTCAACTGAGGTTAACTGAGGTCAACTGAGATTAATACAGCTCACTCCTGTCAGATGGTTTAGACCTTATAATGGTATATTAGTGTCAGACTTATGGAGAATGAATTTATCAGAGGTTTCTGGCGGGGTCTGAGATCACTGCTTGTAAGGAAGCAGCTCTTGGGCACACCTGGTTGAAGGTACATAGTCATAAAAATAGAGCCAGGGGTTGCTGCAGAGTTGCAAGTGCTGGAGGGAAAGAGGATTGATTGAATACTGCAAAGAACATCATAAAACTTGTTGTGATAACATTTGTAGGATTATACTTTGGGTGTGGGCTAGTTGCACAAACATGTAAGTGCAAACACAAATTTACATATTTTGAGCCCAGTACCTCTCTACCTTCTGAATCTTTTCAGTTGTGTTTGTCTCACTGCTCAACCAGCTCTTTTCCCTTTCCCTCTCTTAAGTCTTCCTGACCAAACCCACTCAGGCACAGTGCTGACTGAAAGATGTGCACCTGCAGCCCTCCTCCCTGGAGCAGCTGTAGTGCACGTAGTCATTGACTCCTGCATGTGTTCCTGCACCTCAGACTGTGTAGTGGGAGATGCTTGGTACCCATCTGCTGCTCACGTGTTCTAAGATACTGTTTTCCCTTGTTGATCAGAAGATAAGAAGCAAAGAAAAGTAAATAATCCCAAATATATTTAGAATTTGTTTTAGCATTTTCTTCCTTGAATTACCTAAATGCAGATATAAAATGTCCAAATCTTACTGTGTTAAGTCTTAAGCATAATTTATTTTGTTCAAATCAAGTGTAATTCTCTGTACGTTTGAAGTATTGCAAACTTAAGACTTTTTACCTCATTGGTAGGCTGCCAGTGTTCCAGAAGTGTTTGGACAATACTCTGTGGCATATGCTCTGGTTCTTGGGGATGGTCCTGTGCAGGGCTGGGAGTTGTACTCCTTGATCTTGGTCAGTCCCTTCAGTCCCTTAACTCAGTTCATTCTGTGATTCCATTATTCTGTGATTCTGTGAATGTGAGCTGCATTCTAAACTTTTCCCAGTGTTAAGGCATACCATAATGTTCTCCCTCTGGATTGACTGCTGAGTAGTGAGGATGAGGCTCTTCCCAGCTCCCTGAGAGACATTAATACAGTCTCTCTTCTCTCTCTTTTCCTGCTAGTCTTCAGAAGGCTTATAGAACTGAAATACCTTTGAGGCTTTATCCTCAATTTAGCCAACAGGTTCAACAGATATTAGGGAAACTCACAAGTGGGAATATAGGCATAGAGCAAATCCACACCGGTGATGTTATTGAGTGCTTATGGATTAAAAATAGATTTTGTGTATACCTAGAAGTCCATTTATGGAAACATTACAGCATGAAATCAGGCTTCAGTGCTGCCTAAGCTCTCATTTCACAGGAGTGTGGAATAAACTAGCAGTGACTTCAATGGGAATAGAGTATTGGGAGCTTTCAGAAATCCCCATCCAGTCATATTTTTATTTCTGAGAGAGTTATGAGTATTTCAGATACTAGAATTTAAACACATAAAGGAACAAAGAGTCATAGAAGGTATGGAATTTCTCTTGTTTTTCAAGTAGAGAAAATTAATGCCTCTTTAAAATGGTAATAGTCAAAAGAAATTAGTGAAAGCAAGAGCCTGGAAAGATTCTGTTCCATTAAGAATGAACATAAGGTTGTATATCTAAACTTGCCAGTAAAGGTAGTTAATGTATAATTCTTATCTGAAAGTAGAACAGATGCATAATATAAATGGCTGTTTGCATTGGAGAAGTAGTAGAGAGGTAAATCATGTTTTGGATATTAGACTGAGATTTATATTGTGTCAGGAACACCATGAGTCTGTAAGGTTTGTTTAGCATTTTGCGGTGGCTCTGAAACCCAAATAATTGCAGCTAGAAACTGAGTATTCTCTGACCATCCCAACTACTGTTTCTGGCTTACACATACAGAATTTACAACACAACTAAAATTTTATAACTCAGCATGCTCCATTCTTTTCTTTTCAAGAAAAGATGCAGCCAGTTCTTACCCAGCCCTTTACGTTATTTTCTTTCAACTACTCATGTTAAAAAAACCTTATTTGCAACTTGGGCGTTTGTCTCCACAAATAATATGTAGTTTAAAATGGTATAGCTATTAACTAGTTGTCTTCTCAAAGTTAAGCATGAAAAGCTGATATACAGAAACATTCAGTAGGGGCTTTGCGTGTTGCTTTTTTTGTCTTACTACTTTTATTTGGTTAAATTAACTGCACCAAGAAGAAAAAAAAATGTGTATGTATGTGTGTATATATATATATATATATATATAATAATAATAGTAAAAGACCTAGTAAGTAGAAATGCAGAAATGAGAGGATGTATAAATGGCACAATACAGAAAAGCCATGGGGCTTTTTCTTTGGGACTCTTTCTTTGACCCTCTTTGGGAATATGGTGGAACCCAATTTAAATGAAAAACAGTAATTCTGTAGAGGTCTTGTAAGGATTTATTTACTCAATAAATTCACTCGCAGAAGTTCATGTGGTAGAAGTCTTGATTCAGAATATTTCTAAAGGGTATTTGATTGCATCTAATGTGAGACAAATTGTTTAATATATTTTGAGCAATGCTAAGACGCTTCTGGACTTGACCATGTGCCCTGGAAGATAAAGAAATTACAATCTTTATTTCCAAATTCAGTACTGGACCCTGAATGAAATTGAATAGAAACTGTCATTAAATTAACTGGATGTTTATAGGGCTAGGAGTCCATATAGAATTAAAAAAAAAAAAAACAACAATAAAGCCATGAACCAAAAATGTTTTTCTTTGTTATCTAATATTACAGAATTGCTTATGCCTGTTGTTGTTTTAAGTTGCCCTTTGAGGAACTTGGCGCAAGCTCTATCAATAGAGAGATATCAGACTGAATGACTGATTTGACCTGTTTCATCAGAGTTCTTTCTTGGCCTCTATTATTATTGCACTTAGATTAAACAGAAAAGCAAAGGCAGATGTGTGTAATATGTTGGAGATAATGGTTTCTACAAGCTGTAGCTGGTTTTCCTCTCATCTGGTTATTATCTGTTGACACACTGAAAAGTTCACTTGGAAGTGATCAGAACCAAAGGATTTTAGCATCAGTCCTCTCTTGGACTGAATAGCTGTCCACTGGGTGAAAGGCTAGTTCAGAATGAAGGAACTGAAGAGAATAATAGCATTTCATATCTAAATTTTAGTCTGCAAATTGAAGGCTTTCACCATGAATTAAAAGTAAAGCTAAGGTACTCCTTTCTCTTCCTGCATCTCTTCATCTTTTCACTTGACATCTTCATGAGGTTCACAATTGTTAGGCGGCTTTTTCCTCCTCCTTTCTGGCTTGGTCTGAAAAATGCTGAGAGTCATGGCTCAAATATATCAACAAATTTAAATGTGTTGAATCCTGGGAGTAGATCACATGGTGTCCTTCACATTTTGCAAAGCTGTGGTCTCTCTACCCTAAGCAGTAGTCCACTTTTAGAGACTTGTTTTGCATTATGTCTGGAGTTTCTTTATCTTGATTGCCCTCTCCCATTCTTCAACTGAAATATTTCTGTCCTTCACTTTCCTGTGCAGCTCATTCCACTTTGTATCCTTCAGTAGGGGTAAGTACCACCTCACACTATCTACAGGTTGTCTTTCTCTTCTCCTGCCTTTTTTATTATGCTTTATTAAACTAATTTTTCTGGGGTGTGAAGTTTTTCCCATTAAGAAAGATGCATCTGTCTTCTGGCTAGGGAATATTCCTAAGGTAATTTCCTGCTCCTCATGCCTTCTATGAAATCCTTTGCTAAAATTCACATACTTCATTTGTGCCAGTACTTCACCTTTGTCCTTTTTCTTGCTGACACTGCAACTGAAAGGGTTGCCTCAGTCCAGGTATCTGTATACAGGTCAAGTGAACTCCATCTTAAAAATAGTATATTCTTTGCTACTACTGGTACTACTTGGGGGCTGTAACAAAACTGCCAAGCAGCCTTCCTACCATTCTGGCCATGATTTGTATGTGCCAAGTTTTCATCTGTTTGCTCCCAGATGAACTTTTCCCTCCATGTTGGGTGTTTCTCTTTCTTTGAAATTAACACCGTGGTGTATTTATAGAAAATGAGCATGTTGTGTACTGATAAGCTGACCCTTGCTAATAGGAAGATGTTCTGAATAGTTTTGTTTCCTAGTCCCTTCTGGAATGCAGAACTAGCACGCTGGTCTCCAGTTTTAGCACATGAGGGCTATACTGCTGTTCAAGCAGTGGACAGCGTATTAAACGTGGTTGAAGTCTTATAGAGATGACAGATGAATTAGGTTTTGGGTGCTATGCTATTAAAATGCTTTCCTGAATGACAGTAAGTAGTTTTATGAGCAGTGAGCTAATAAAGATTGGTTTCTTTAGGGTTTTCAGACTTTATGATGAGAGCCAGTGTGGATTCCCTGATACCTGGTAGGGGTCCTCTGATTGTGCAGCCTTTTCCTGAACCAGTGTCATTAGCAGAATCCCTTTTTCTAGCTGGCGTCCTGTTTTCTCTTAACTTGCAGAAATACTGTACTTTGAGGCCTCTTTTCCCATCTCACATTGGTTCCAATAGGCTTGAAGGTTAAAAATCCAGTAGTGGGTATTGACAAGGATGCATGGTGACTTAGTGTGCTTCCATGGATAACCAGCTCTAAAATTCTGTGTGTAAATGTATGCCTTGTACAGGATCCCTTTGGCTATTGAATGCTATTGTGCATGCTTCAGTCAAAGTGCAATTACTAAATTATAGCTCACCAAGTGAACGTGTCACATACTTAAAAATAGTAATATACGTTGACAAAAAATATATATGACTAAAGAGTTTTTGTGGAAATGGTTTGAAGGCTGGTATCCTACCTCTGTCTATCACAGTTCTTTGTGGAAAGTGGAGATAATGTTGATACTCTTGAAATACCAGGCATACACACCCCATTGAGGTGGTAAGTGTTAGAGCTCTAAAGCTTTGCACCTCTGGGATTTTCTGTTGGCTTGAGTGGAAGAAAGTGAGCAAGATCCTTTGACACCTACAATTTACTGGGTGTTAAATACTTAGAAGAATTCTCCATCAGAGTCACAACTTCCAATAGCCATTTTTTGAACCTCTTGTTTTCAAGAGACATATTTTTTGGCCCTGAATCAAGATAACACTCAACTCCCATCCCATTGACTTCAGTAGCATTCAGCTTCTTTATGTCCATGTCTGTACATCCTAAACAAAGGGCTGATTGCAGAAGTTATATGAACCAGTGGCCTAAAGGTGAAAATCTCCTTCTGAGATGCACTGTCAAATCCTCATACTTAGAAGAACACAGTGCTGCTATGTGCCAGCAGCTAGAACTAGAGGGGCTCTCAGCAAAAGTTGCATGTTACTGCAGGGTGAAATGTGATGAATACTTGCATTTTTTTTCAGAATTCTCTAATATATTTGATATTATTAGTTGGTGTTTTGTTTTTTTTTTCTGTTGAGGGGAATAATGTGTTTTAAGAATTAATGACGTTAACATAAACAGTATAATAAAAGAAACTTGAATACTATTTTAGGGTAGAAAGACTTGAGGAATCTTTCTCTTACACTGAGATCTCTTTCCACGCCATCTGTGTATTATTGTTATTTCCATTGTGGTTGCTGATCACCATGTGGATGTTGAATTGAAACACTGATCTCACCATCTCTCTCAGTTCTAAACAAAAGCTGTGGTTTTTTGAGTCTTGAAGACCTTTTTCTTGTTTCACGCCACTGTAGCTTGAATGATTTCAGCAGAAGTAGGGTGCTACAAAGGAAAGGCCTGATGCATTACAGCTGCAATGCTGACAGTGGCCTTTCAAATAATGCCATTGTTGTGGGCTCACATGATTGGTATCAATGCAGGGGGTTTTAGCCCAGGGTAGTTATTCTACAAGAGTTCTTGCAGAACTGGTAAGCAAGTTATAGACCAGAAAAAACCACTAGATCGATTCTGGCATTCTTCATTAAACAGAGTGCACTATTTCATCGAAAGGTTACTTCATTGCAATGACCTATTTCTGAATAGAGTTAGAATAAAATTTTTGTTTCATTACTTAAAAATCTTTTTTTAAAACATTTAAGCTTGCTGGAATCCATTGTTAAGTTACTCCACTGGTACTTAATCTCATTTTCAGTCTCAATTTGTCTAGGCTTGTCTGAACTGCAGCAGCTTGCTGTGCCTCAAATATAAATATTTGCGATAATGGTAATGAGAATAGAAGATGTGTACTGGCTAAGAAAATTTTCAGTCTGTGAATTTGCTCTAGTGTGAGAGACTATTCCCAGCATTTTAAAGCAATAAAACAACTTGTTCTTTATGTCAATTTTACATAGTTTTGTCACTTAAGAGACTGACTGGAATTCAGATTTTTCAAGATAACTTTACACTTTATTACTAAACTTTAAAATAAGATGTGGCATGAAGTCAAATAGCCCTGTTATACTTATGTGAGGTATATGTCAGGATGATTTTCAGACTCAGAGCAGCTTATGATCTACTAGTGAAAATCATGGTCATAACACAGCTGCTTTCCCAAAAAAACATACCTTGCTTTATATCCTGGATCCTCCATGAAGGCTGTTGTTTTGAGAAGAATTTTTTCCCCCACGAAGTTGGGTCTGTTCCTTTCCATATAGGAGAACTCTGGAATTGGATATTTTCTAGCTGATAAAAGGGGACCTCTGTCTCCTGTCTCCTCCCTGTTAGGGCATGTTGCGTTCCCTCTGACATCTGCTTTATGTGTAAAACCATGTCTTCCTTTTTCTTTCCTATCATGAAGAGAGATGTTTTAAGTTTTGTTTGGGAAATATTTGAATCCAGCCACTGTCTCCAGTGGTGGTAATCCTTCAGATTTGGTGTAGCTTTATCATACTTCATTAGCTCCACACATAACTAGTCTGAGCTGTTACCTCTTGCTTAACAGAAGCAAGGGATTGTGGTTCAGAATGTCATTATGAAAAAAGGAAGTAGTGAAGTTCACTGGAAATTATATTAATCTATTAATTGTTGTAATGAAGCTTTAAATGCCGAGGTAATATTCCAGAGAGTTTGAGAGTCTTGCAGTGTCAGGAAAGAGTGAATATCAAGTAGTTTTCCAGAGGAAAATAAAAAGAATAGATTGTGGAAGTGGCAGGGTTCCTGGTTGGAGAATATAGTATTATCTAACATGCCAGTAGGACAGTGAAACTTTGGCAGAGATCTTTCTGTATACAACGTTAAATATTGTGCTAAAAAATGCTAACATGTGTTGTCAGTTAGTGATTACCGGAGAAATGCTGATGAAATGGTTTGCCAGAGAGGATGAAAATAGAAAGTGGTATCATCTTGTTTACAGGGAGATGCAGTAGAACACAGACTTGCAGTGGGTTCAGAGTCACACACACTTTCACAGGTGTTCCTGAGGCTGCCTTACAGATAGATTCTTTTCCTCACTGAAGAATATCCCACTGAAATGGGGCAGAGTTGGTGGCACCTTTCAGTTCATCTCACTCAGTGATTTAAGCAGTGTGTATGTGAAGCTGTTCATCTGGGTTCTGTCTGCAGGCAGTGAACAGAGATGGGCTCATCCTGAGAAGTCTTTACCACACCTCAGACTGATGTTAAAACAAGATGATACTAATCCCCTCATCTTTCCTTTTTTTCTTTTTTACTAACCTTCTGACTGTCCTGTGGGACTGGTTTTCCGCAACAGAAGTCTGCATCCCATGGTTAACATTTCAAAGCAGGCTAGATGTTTCTGACTTTCCATTCAGTTAAAAACTTTGGTTAGGGCATTTCTTTGATCTATGACCTGTCTTCTTCCTTCTGTTCCTTATTTTATTTGCCCTAGTCCCCAGGGAAAATATATTAGTTTACATTATTTTTTCAACTTCCTTTCTTTCTCTTTGTAAATGAATAGGCTAGGCCATGTGTTGCTCTGAAGAGGCTGTAGCACATGAAAGATGTTGCACAACTGGGACCAAAAATGGCTGGAAAAGCTGAAAGCTATGTTAAGCTGCCAATTGCTGTGTTTGTGTCTTGTTGCTAGAGAGAAGTTAATACAGTTAATATATGGTAAAAAAAATTGTGAAAAGACACAGAGTAGAGAATAAATGAAAAATCACTTGCAATGTAGAATGTTTACTGAGAGTCTGTCCCTCATAATTTTAGCATCTTAGGTTAAAGTGAACTTTTCCTTGCACAGCACAGGCTGGAAGCTGCTGCACTTTTGTGCAGCAAAAGTGGGTTAATGTGAGTGGTAGCAGAAGTTGCAGAGTGGAATGAAATGGAATGAAGGGATTCCAGTAGGTGTGATCATGAATGACCTCACTCCTTCACATCCTCAGGAGAGCCACACTATAACCAGAATGGATGCTAGATAGTTGCATAAAAGTAATTCTTAATAGGGTTATTTTTGCCCCCAAGGAGAATGGACTGACCTTTCATTTAGAGGTCTGTTACTTGCTGGTCTACTACTATTCTGTAGTACATATGTATTTCTTTCTAAGTATACCAATGATAATAGCAAGTAGCAACATTCAGCTAAAGGTCCTGAAGGTCAGGAAGCTATGAGCTGGGGAGAGAAGAACAGCCTGTGCTGTAGCTGGACTTGGTGAGAGGAAAGCAGGAGCAGAGCAGGAGGAGAGGGGAGCTCCTTGATCTTCTTTCCTTGCTCCATTTGCACAGGAGATGAGTGTAGGACCTGACTGTCAGCATCTTGAGGTGCCAGCTGCAGTCAGTGTCAGGGCTGGGGAGAGCTCTGCTGGGCAGAGGATGTGCTTCTGCACCCCATTTGCTACAGTGTGATGCTTGTCTGCTAGAAAATTCCCTGAATTTAAAATCAAAGTTCACTAAATAGCTGCGGTGGCAACACTTCTCTGTGAGTAACAGCTGTGCCTTTTGACATTGTTCAGTAACACTGCAGTCATTCAATTATCTCCTTCCATTTTGCATAAAGGAGAGGAGATTGCTGTGCCTTGGGGATAAATGTGGACATTCCTCTTTCTTACCCTTATTGATTTCCTGTTATAACTTGTAGCATAATAGTGGTAATAGCTTGAATATGCTGTTTTTCTCAGCAATAAATGATGTGATAAAGTACTGGTCCTTTTGTCTTTTAATTTGCTCTGGCAGCCACATTAAGGCTTTTTACATAGCACAGTGATAGTTTTATTACTTTATTCAATTAGAGCAGCAGACAAACCTGAATGAAGTAGGAAGGTACGAATGTAGTTCACGTCTGGTACCCAGAAAATCTCATGTCCAGAACTGGATATTTACTGTTACACACAAAATGTCAGATTTAGTCTGTTCTTGGACGTTCCAGCTCTTTTGACTCTGGAGGAAACCCAAACATTGAATTAGGTGGGGTAGAAAACTTTAGATGGCTTATCCCACCTAGTAAGCTCTTTGGCTGTAGGGACTGCATTTGTGTATACCCAGTGCAACATTGGACTACTACCTTAAATACGTTTTGCCATCAGCATACATATAGAGCTCTGGATAGCTGGGGAGGCTTTCCCAAGGAACTGGGCAAATGCCTTGGTAGTTATTTCACCTTAAGCTTTATGGTGCTGCTGTAACCTGTAGTGTTATGGGTATTCAGATTTAGGTGTAGTTTGAAAGATAAGGCAGGGGTTTCCATGAATTACTATTGCAGCAGACCGTGGCATAGTCATGTCTGTGTTCTGCAGTCTCTGAGACAAGATTGATCTGGAAGATACCACTTATGTAGTATCTCATCTCCACAAAATTCTGGCATGATCCATGTAAACTTAGTATTGTGAATTTGAAGCTAGTACTGTGTAACAATTGAGAAGTGGCTATGTCATCCACATCTCACCCTCAAAGCTGTACAGTTCTAATACAATATTTTAAGATACTGATGATTTTTTTTAATGTCAGGTTGCTGTACTAGAAGCTGTAATAGCTACTTCTTTGTACAACTTCCTAAAGAAAATGGATTTTTAATAAATACTTTTCTTGGGGTTTGTTAAATGAGATTAAGTGATGATATGTAGAATATGATATGTAGGATCTTTGCACACATGTTATCAGGGCTCATTGAGTGACCTTTAAACTAGATTTGAAGGGGAAAGGATTAAAGCCTGAGGACATCACACTGATGTTTGAGAGATTGTGTGCTAGCGAGGTGATTCTGTCTGCCATCTCAGTGGAAGTTGTGGATAAACATCCAGTCAGCAGCAAAGATGGAAGGGTTGATGATGTGCCTGAGAACAGTCACACTGGAATTAGGACTTCTTCCCCCAAAAATGCAGTGGCATCAGTAGCCTGTGAAGTGCATCAACAGCAATGCACACACCATGGGAAACAAGCAGGAGGAAATAGAAACCGTGGCCTAGCAGGAAAACTGTGACATTGCCTTCACAGAAGTGTGGGATGACTCACACAACTGGTGTGCTGCAATGGACAGCTACAAGTTCTTGAGAAGGGATAGGCAAGCAGTGAGAGATGATGGGGTAGCCCTCTATGTTGGGGAGTGTCTCAACTGTCTGGAGCTTAATGATGGTGACCATAGGGTTGAGCATTTATGGGTCAGAACCAGGGGGAAGGCCAACAGGGCAGCTATTCTGGTGGAAGTCTGTTACAGGCCACCCAGCCAGGGTGAGGGAGCACATAAAATATTCTATAAGAAGCTGGGAGAAGTTTCACAATTACTAGCACTTGTCCTTGTGGGGGATTTCAACTTACCATATGTCTGCTGAAAGTACAATACAGCAGAGAGGAAACAGGGTATTCCTGGAGGCTGTGGAAAAGACTTTCCTGAAACTGAAAGCTGGTGAGGGAGCCAACTAGGGAGGGTGTCCCCCTGGACCACCTGTTTCTGAGCAGAGTGGGACTGGTGGGCAGTGGGGTGGTTGGAAGCTGTCCTGGGCACAGCAGTCATGTTTTTGGTTCCAGTTCCTCTGAACTTGGACTTCAGAGGGCAAACTTTGATCCATTTTACAAGGGCAGCTGAAAGAGTCCTTGAGAGTGAGACATAAAGGTCAGATGAGTCTAGGAAGGCTGGATGGGCTTTGAGAAGGAAATCTTAAAGATGCAGGAGCAGGCTGTCCCCAGATGTCAAAGAATGAGCCAGTGGGAAATGGTGATTATTGGATGGCTGAATGGAGAGATCTGGGTGGAACTTGGGAAGAAAAGGAGAATTTTTAACCTTTAGGAGAAGAGGAAGGCAACTCAAGAGGACTACAAATAAGTACCATGAGGTTATGCAGGGAGAAAGTGAAAAGAGCCAAAGCCCAGCTAGAACTTAGACAGGATAGTGCCATAAAAGACAACAAAAAATATGTTTTCAAATACCTTAGCAGCAGAAGAAAGGGTCGAGGAGAATCTCTATCATCTACTGGATACATGGGGAAATACAAGTTCTCCAGGGAAATGGATGGGCCACCACCCCAGGAGGTATTTGAAAGACATGGTTCTTAGGGACATGGTTTATAGTGGTGAAGTTGGGAGTGCGGGGTTAATGGTTGAACTTGACGATCTTAAAGCTATTTTCAAATCTACATGATTCTATAATTCTATTTCATGGTTAAGACATAGAAACATTAGCTAATTAATTGTCAACAAACCGTTTGCACGTTGGTGATGGCAGAATGAAAACTGAGGTCACATGCCTTCCTGGGAGCCACAAAGACATTTAGTGCCTAATACAAAGTAGATTCTGGCTTTCTTGGTGTAGCCTCTTGCATGCAGAGAGCCTCCTTTCAGTTGTGCAAAGACTGCAATAACACAAGGTCGAGCCAAGGAATATAAAATCAGAGGAAAGTTGGAGACATTTCCTCTGCTACACTCTCCCAACTTTCAGTAATCAGTATCACTGTGGAGGCTTGCTGAGCCATAGTTTGCATCCAAACCATCGTATTTTACAGCTTATGATGAATCCATCCTCTACAAATGTCTAATATTTTTTAAACTTATGTAAACCTTTTCCATTTCCTGTTACAGTGAGCTGTACAAGGTAATTATGTGCTGCATGGAAGCTATTTGATTTTGCTGCCTGTAAATGTTCTGCTTATATTGCACAATATCCATTTTCCTCACTGTGATGCGACTTTCTTCCTGTCCCTGTGCACAGGGTAAGTGGTTTTGGAGAGTGTGGCTCAGAGTACCTGGCTGAGCATGGGTACATGGTGACCATCTTTTTGCCTCTTCTCCTGTGCCAAATTGTGCGTGACTGGAGTGATTGGCTTCTTTACGTTACATTCCTTGGCTATAGGAAAGCAAAGGAATATCCTTTTCATTTTAAGTTCAACCCAACCATTTCTTGGTCTGCTTTCTTATGGCAGAAAAAGGTGTCAGTGGCACTTTTGCTCACTCCATGGAAAGAGACCAAAGTGAAGTTATATTCAGTGAAGTGTCTGACCTTCCCCACACCCTCTGTGTTGCTAATGTGCTGTCCCATTTTCAGCCTAGGAATAGAAAGACATTTAATTCTTAAAACCACCAGCCAATTATTTCAGTTAATTTTAGTTAAGCCTCCTAAACACATTTACTCCTGCTAATTAAAAAAGAGAAACCTAAAGTCACATGTAAAGTATTTTTTAATACACAACCAATTGTATTTTAAATGGTGGATAGCAATAGTATGTAAAGTGAAAATTAATATGCATTGAGATCTGAGTGGTTTCTATTGTTTCTTTTTAATACAAAGTTGAGGGGGAGGGGTGTGTATTTAAATGCTGGACTGGTTTCTTAGCTTTCACAAGAGAAAGGAGGAGGGAGGAGGTGGCATTCTCTCTTAAAGCCAGTGTGATGTGGTGCTCCTTGCAGAGCTGGTGCCGATCTTTGTGCAGTAATGAGTCCCTCTGGCATGAGAGGGACCCTACAAATGCAGCAGCATCAACTCTGCAGCACAACATCTTCCCAGGTCTGCCAGCATTGCTCAGAAATGCTCAAAAGCCCTAAATGCAAATTTTCAAGGGCTTTCCAAGTTGTTCACTTTTTAGGTGGAATTCCCATTTGTCTGAGGATGGCACTTTTCCCCATTCCTTTTGATTGTTCATTGGAGACTTTCCCACATGTCTTCCCACAGCAGCCATCTCCAATAGCATGTCTATGCAGCTCAGCTCATGTTGTTCAGGAAAGAATTTCCCTTTCTCTTCTCCTTACAGAAGTAGGAGGGGAGGTGGCAGGTGCTTCATCTCTTTCCTGTGCTGGGCAGCTAGCCAGCAGTTTGTGGAGAATGTGTCACCTTTTGCAAAGATCTAACAGTGGAGGGAAAAATGTCATCGAGAGACCTTTCAAGTGCTTTTGAACCACCACTGGACTAACAGACAAGGATCTCAAATAAACTCTATAGGAATAAAATGCTTGCTGAAAGCTCATGAAACCTTTAATAGAAAATAAGAAAAATAAAAAGTTGTATTAGGAACATACTCTCAAAAGCTGCATACCTGTAGTATTTTATATGTGATAGGTCAAAATGCTAACAGAAAGTTTAACACCTTCTCATAAATCCTGTGGCTCTTTAGAGTAATTCCTCTTGAATTCCTAATATTTCTTTAGGTTCTGGATGTAGAAAACCTGTTCTGCAGGACTGCTCTGCTACAGCCTGGCTTGCTTTATAGTGTTTTTTTTGGTTTTTTTTTTTTTTTTTTACGTTTCACTGATTATCCATGGTGCTGTCTCCTGGCATCTCCCAGGGAACTTTCTTCCCCACCTCAGAGACTAAATCCTCCCTTAAGTCGATGATTCTCAATGAGATAATTGATGATCTTGTAGGATAGTGCTTGGCTTCGGGAGATACTGCTTTTTCAAGTTCAGCTGGGAGGAGCAACTGGGGTGTTGGCGAGGAATGGCTCCATGCCCACCAGAAATGCTCTTAAAGGAATGTTGTCTGTGTTTGTGCAACTCCTTGTGCTCAAGACACACCACACAGGGCCACCCTGGAAGAAGCCAAGAAAATAAACAAAACAGCTAACTCCTGCTTTGTCTTGGGAAGCCAAGATGCTTCAGCAGCTTCTGTTCCCTCAAGGAGGACTCAGGAATTAATTAAGGATCCTTGAGTTCAGACCTCCTGCATCGCGTGGGTAGCGTTGCAGCGATCGTGATGCTGGAGATCATGAGAGCAGCGAGGGGTCTGTGTCAGGTATCTGGAAGTGCCAGGTACTGGTTGCCGGTGGTGGCAGCATGGGGAGCCAGGTGGAGTTAGGATTGTCCAAGATTCCCACTTTTAGGGTTACCACTCTCTCTTCCCTGGGAACTGGAGTCAATCAATGAACCACTTGTCCTCCTTCTGACCCCCAAAATATGGCTGGGCAGCTCATTGTGAGGAGAGTGGTGGGTGTGTGGGCACTGTGCCTCTCCTCTCCAGCATCTCAGCAATAGCAAAGTTGGGTTGTAGCCATACGTTGTGAAGTAAACCCTCTTGTTTTACTTTTTTGGCATGAAGCATTGTAATAGGTTGTTTATACAGGTATGGTGATGAATGATCTCTGGTTTCTGCTAGTGGAAATAAAGCAGGCCAGCATTGTTTTAGCTTTTGTGACCCACCGCTGACTAATTCTTGCTGCTGTTTCTTTCCTTGCAGTACAGAAAGGGGTTGGGATTTTTCTAGTGCCAAACCATGCAATTCAGGCAGACTTTCTTGTCTGACACAGCAGCAGTCTTTTTCTTGTGCCCAAACAGTGTTTGACATGACCAAACGTCATTTGTATATTGAAGTTTTAATGAAGTGTTCTCTTTGAAGAAAACTGCTTAGAGTCTTTCCAGCAATTGAATCTCTGCAGATAGTGGCCAGGCACTCCTGGAGTCTGCCAGCCCTTCATTTGCAGCCCAACTTTGGGGGAAGCTGTTGCAGAGCTGTTCAAGGACAAGCACCCAGGAGGCTGTACGCTACAATGAAGCATTCAAAGCTTCACCAGTGATGGTATTTTATCTCTTTTATGCAGTAATACAGCAGAGCTAAGAAAAGACTGCATGACTGAGTGTCAGGTGAAGCTTTTTTGCCTTCATTTCTTCTGGATACAAATTAAGCAGTGTAAATTTGTCTTCTCAGAGTGATAAAGGACCTGTGATATTTTAAATTCACAGTTTGAAGAATTTTAACAGAAAGCAAATATTTCAGCAACATGATCTCTGAAAGAGGAATTCTTCACATTGACTTTCTTCATTTTCTTCTTTTTTGCACTTTGTTATAGTGATCATTTACAGGTTTGAATCTGCTTCTATGGGAGCAAGAAGCAGTTTTGAACACCTTCTTTTTCTTATTTATTTAGGTAGTATTTCTTCAGTCAGTTAAAGTATATGATGTATATGTTTCACTATTTTTTGCAAGTTTTATCATTTATAATAAAGTAATTAATTAAACAAAATAACATTTTAATTATTGACTTAATTTGTTTATTTCTAGTAACTGCATTCAAGGCTTCAGAACTGCAGTGCTCATCCTATCACCCTGTGCTTTTACTCACAAGATGAAATTAGAAAGCAAGCTATCTGAAGCTTTTTGTTTTGGTTCTTATTTCCTCAACTCTTTGCTGGTTTCAGCTTTTAATGAATTATTCAGTGAACCAAAAATACTTAAATAAACTGTCAAGAAAGATACATTATCTATATTTGCAGAAGAGACTAGTGCTGTCAGAATCAGTTTCAGCACTTGGTATTCTAGGTGCTTAACCACTGTCTTCCATTTAACTCATTACTAATAAACCACTTTAGGTGTTTGACTTGTTTTGAAACTTTACAACAAGCACGTATTATTTCAATTAGCCAGTGTAAGTAAAACAGTATTAATATTATATGTTTTAATAGACATAATTGTTCTCATTTTGAGTTTAAATAGGGTTATTAGACACAGGTGAATTCAAATGCAATAGCATACTTTAAAAATACAGTGTTTATGTTCTCCTTGGTCTTTTTTTAATTGACCTCTACTCACCTGTAGTTGGACAAGAGGCACCCTGGAGAGCCAAGTTCCATCTAGTTCTTAGGTCAGAGACAGCTGAAGCTTGTGCAGGGACTTGAGAACCCTAAGCACCCATTCATGGAATCACAGAACCTTTTAGATTGGAAAAGATCTCTAATGTCGTCAGGTCCAACCATTTACCCAGCACTACCAGGTTCACCACTAGTCCAAGTCCCTGAGTGCCACATGTAGAAGTCTTTCAAATACCTCCATGGGCAGCGATTCCCCTGCTTTCCTGGCCATCCTGTTCCAATGCTTGACAGCCCTTTCAGTGAGGAAATTTGCATTAATATCTAATTTGCACCTCCCCTGGCGCAATTTGAGGCCATTTCCTGTCATCTTTTCACTTGTTACTTGGGACAAGGGATCATCCCCAACCTCTCTACAACCTGCTTTTAAATAAAGTCCCCCCTGAGCCTCCTTTTCTCCAGGCTGAACACCCCCAGCTCCCTCAGCTGCTCCTCACAGCACTTGTGCTCCAGAGCCTTCCCCAGCTCCGTTGCCCTTCCCTGGACACGCTCCAGCCCCTCAATGTCTCTCTTGCACTGAGGGGCCCAGAACTGAGCACAGCATTGGAGCTGTGGCCTCAGCAGTGCTGGGTACAGGGGGACGGTCACTGCCCTGCTCCTGCTGGCCACACCTGGCTGATCCAGGCCAGGATGCCATCGGCCTTCTTGGCCACCTTCTTGGCACATTGCTGGTTCATGTTCAGCTGCTGTTGACTAACACTGTCTGATTCTTTTCTGCTAGACAGCTTTTCAGTGACTTTTCCCAGTTCGGTTAGTAGCGATTTTTTATTTTAATCAGTTAGTGTTTTCTATTTAGATCTCCTCTTCATTGTAGCCTTTCCTATCCTTTATGAGGCTTTAAAATTGTTCTATTTCAGGAATCATGGATCAACTCCAGCTCACTTTTTATTATGATGCATAAAAACTGCTCTCAAAGTGTATCTCAAAGTGTATTCTACATTCAAGGTACCATTTTAGCCTTCCTTCTTCACTTCCATTCATGGAAAGGAGAGGTTCTGAATCTTGTGGTCTACAGTTCAGATAAAGCCATGTGTTTTGTCAATTTTTGTTCTTTTCTTCTGTACTATGTGTCATTCTTTCTTCTGCAATACTTTACTGGGGATCCCAGATGTTCATCAGGGTCCCTCAAAACAGCCAAGCTGGGAAAACAATAGTTGAATAAATTTGATGGATTGAGCAAACATTTAATGAGGACCAAGGGAGCAGGAGGAGTGATGCTGCAAGGAACATCTAAAGTAGTGCATTTCTCCTCTGTCTCTTGTCCATCACTTTGCTTGGCATGAAAGAGCTGAAGCCAGCTGCCTTCTAACACTTAAACACAGCAAATTGTAGCAAATTGTAGATGATTCTCATCCCAGACAGTCTGTGTATACTCTCCTGCCACCACAGAAGTGCCACAAACACACTGCAATAGGGCTAGGAGAGCAATCCTATGACGCAGAAACAACTTGGTAGCTTTGTCACATAACCACAGACCTCACTGTGAAATCCAGAGAGCGCCGATTCACTGCTACAGAAATTCCTGACCTCATCTGAAGCTGGGATTACCCTGAACTGATGCAGACCACTTCTATTTTAGTACTATTTTGGCAGCCGTTTCACTTCTTGCAATTGTCTTATTCTTGTGTAGGAAAGAAGGTACCTGAAAAATGGCACACTTGGTCTAGTGGGAATTTGTTACCCAGTTTCGTCCATTTAAAAGTAAATGGAGACCTGTAAGTAAATTTGACCTTTTCTAAGGGTATGTGGAGGTTGAGCTCCTTTCCAGCCTCTCTTGGCCAGCTACAGAAAAAGCCTTGAGGTGACAGAGATACCTTGGCCCTAGATGACTGTACCTGGATGAACCCCACCTTGGGTAACATAACATGCCTTTATTTTCTACTACTTAGAGGGAGAGAGGAGAGAAAATTACTTGTGTGGGTTCAAGCAGGTAAGTATCTTGGACTCAAAGCAGTAAGAGGGGGAGTGGTCCATTCCCCTCTGGGAGACTTTTGTGCTAGGGATAATTGCATGATATAAAGAAGCCAGTTCAATCTTTCTGTTCAGAAAGCATCAGCAACCAAGTAAGTGTCAGCTTTGCTTTCTTCTTCGGGATTTTTTTTTACTTAGAAATCCTGCATCTTTGTAAAGGCCTGCATTCCTCTCTTATTGCAATGTTGATTTCATTGTGGCTTTTCTTGTTGAGAAACTTTATTGATGATCTTTCTGGGTCCAAACGTCTGGTCAGAATATCTGTTTCAAATCTTGTTTAACGGCAGAACTGCCAGATTTCTCATTGGGGTTGCTCTGACAGCTCCAGCCTTTCCACCTCTGTCATAGGTCCCAGCTGTCACGCCTGCTGCCGAGGTCTCTGCCAGACCTGAGCCTTGCTGGGGGCTGGCAGCCTCTGCTCTGACCTGGAGCCAGTCTCTGCCTCCAGACTCAAGCCCAGTGAGATGAAGCATGAGGAGAGCTCAGCTCAAGGGCAGGCAGTGAATTTCTTTTGGCCTCGAGGAGGCTTTTGGGGATTTTTTTTTTTTACAAGCAGCATACCATTTGCACATTTCAATCCCCTGATAATGCCAGATAGTTGCAGTGAGTGAAACCACAGAAATGGCCAGAGTTAGGAGAAGCCTGTCAAAAGCAAAACAATATCAAGTTGTGGTACTTTGCCAGAATGTGTTAGGCACAGATTGTATCTAAGTCAATATAAAAGATTAAAGTAGGGGTCAGGGGCAAGGTCAGGTATCAGGCTGAAGGTTCACTGTAGCTAAGAGGCAGCAATTACAGCCTGTCAATAAGCAAAAAGGACTTGCCAGACAATTCAAAAGCTTTATGAACAACCATGGCTTGTTTTCAAAGGAATATGTGTTACAACTGTTGTTTGTTTTTATGTTCGTGAGATGAGAGATTCTTCATATCTTGGTGAGTAATTGGAGTGAATAGTGTGTATTGGTTTCTCTTCTTGCTTAAATACATAGAGCTAAACACTCTATACAGTATATTGTCATACGTGAGAAAGTTGGTACTGATGCAAAGGCACTTTCCAGTGCTCTGATAAACTAATCATAGGGCTCTAACAGCCTCAGACACTGAAATTGCTGTGCTACTCTTGTAGACATCTTTTGCATTTGGGGTCAAGGAAATGATCTTTATTTGTATGAACAACTCCTACTGAAAGGAGTGGCCTCACAGTGGCCTCACTGACATGATGTGAATTCAGGTTATTTGGAGGGAACAACACAAGAAACTGCAGGATTGTGTTGGTGCCATTGACATCCATTACCTTTGCTACAAAGAAATTGGTGTCAGTAACATCAGGGGGGTCATGGTGCCTTGTTCAGTTATATATTAGCATGTGGGAGGGGAAAACAGATTGCAAAGAGGACAGATGGTAAAATGATTCTGGGTAGTGAGGGAATGATGAAACTGACTTGAGGTGTAAGGATTGTTTTTTAAGGATCATACACCGCTCTTTATTGAGTGTCTGTTGTACCCCATGTCCTTCTATGGCTTCTTTTTAAGTTATTATGGAGTTGTGCTGAACAGCCACTGTTTCTGAAAAGTCAGAGCTGCAAATGCCCCAGTAGGGCTGGTCCTTGCCCTAGGAAGAGAAGTGTAGCCCAGGGACTGTCCTGGGCCTTCCACCAGCCAGCCCCAGCTGACTGCTGTGCTCTGATGTTCCTCTGTGACAAGTGCCAGATCTCTTTCCTGCTCAGACTGGTATCCAGCTGGTTTGGGAGATTTTAAATTTACGCCTCAAACCTAGGGAAGGCTTCATCAGTCTTTCTCCACAATCGATGGAAAGAGCTGTCCCTCTGTAAGGGGTTTCAGCCAGTCCTAGCATCAGTATCTCTGGTGAGTGGTATGAACCATCCACTGTGTATTTCTGGTACTCTGGTGACAACAAGGAAAGCTTCCGTCTGATTTCATAGGACTAAGGTTTAGCCTTCATTCTCTTTTAGATGACAATAAAGCTGGGTTCTGGAAAGGGCATTGGAGTATAGCTGTGTGGGTGGTGTGGAGCAATGATTTAGATACTGCCTTGCATGGAAAGAAAACAAATCACAGTCATATTTAAAACTTGCTGGTTTCAGAGGTGGAGATATAGGTTTCCTCTGCATTTCATCAAGTGCAGAGTGAATAAATTTTAAATATATTCAGTTTTCTTTCATTTTTTTGAGTAAGATTATCATTGTTAAAGGAATTAAATGCTTAAATGGTTTTATTTTTAATTTAGTCTCTTAATAGGAATAGGTAGAGATGTTATCATTAAGTTTTGTTTGCTTCAAGGTTTTTTAGTTCCATTATTAAATAGGAAATGCTCATAAGTTCCCTACCATTTTTGTATTAAAATTTAATACTGCTTTAATGGTTAGCTGTGATCAAGAAGAAATTGCACCTACTGTGCAAGAATTGTTTTTCTGAAGCAAAAGATCAGGGTACTTAACACCTTTTGACAAAGCTGTTTTAAACATAAGCTAGTAAAAGCTGACTCTGTTATTGAAGTCTGAAATTCTATAGCTGCATGTAAAAATGTGTGTTAGAACTGTGTCATTGCCTCAGGCAGCGGCATCCCTCTGCTTCGTGACTGATGAATGTCATCTGTGCCTGCAACGTCCTGTCCTTCAGCCCCGTAAATGCACTGCTCAGACACAGTGAATTTTCAAAAGTATTGTGATTGTACAAAAAATATAAATGTTTGAAGTATTTGAAATATCTGAATTATATTATAGTGGAAATAACTGTGTGTTATAACTGAGACTCTGCCAATGTCTCCTCTGCAAGTGTGTTCTGTTTTACATTCCCAAACACATGCCAGACTTCAACCACAATACATTTTTCTTTTATCCTTAACATAACCATGCTATTTAGATATGTACTTTTTTAATGGCCTAGCTTTTGCCATAGTTTTTGACACTGTACACAAATTATCCCTGATGCATTTAGGCAGTAGACTGTAACTGAGGTGAGGCTTTTGTATCTTCTCTTTTAATGTAGAAACAGTCATTATAGGGCAAAAGATTCCAGACATAAACGGGAAATCAAAATACAGTTCCACATTATTTCCTAGGTTCTTTCTCTTTCTGCATAAAAAACTTAAAGAGACTTGAATTCCTGATATGAGTTCCCCTTTCTCTTTTTAACTTGATAATTATGGAGGAACAGTAGTTTGCTGTGAAGTCCTGTGCAGGTGGCAAATGTCTGCATGCACATGTCTGCATAAGTAGAGTGGGAGAGGAGTATGGCTGCTTTAAAAGGGATGGCTGCATTCAAAGAGTTAGGGTCAGTGGCTCAGGGTCTAAGAGGTATTTAGTGCACTCTCTGAAAGCTTGCCATCGACACCAAGCTGTGTGATGCTGTTGAAAAACGGGAGATTTATTTTCTTGTAGTTTTGTATAATGACTTAACTACAACTGCCATTTAAAAATAAATATCATGTTTGATGTCAAGAGTAAATGTACTCTCTAGGTTGAGATAATGGCACTGTCTAATCTGTGGTGTTTTTTTGCTTTGAAACAGAATGAATTGCAACAGATCAGACTAATGTTATGCTATCAAAATAGCTATACTGATAAAATTATCTGTAAGTTTTTGTTGTGAACTAAGCAAATTATACTAGAAGGTCATGAAATTCAGAAGCTCCAAGATTTGTGTTTGGAACTTGAAAGCAGATGAAACAGTGTAAGCAAAATCATTCCTATGTTGTACTTTTTCACATCATTGATCTTAGTTTAGTTGGTAATTGCTTTTAATGCACTGAAGATTCCCTCATATATTTTCCTTCAGTCGTATACAATGTTCAATATTACAGCGTTCATCACCCAAAATTTCAGTGATATTCTTGTGGGGCATTGTAGTGGAGCATCTTATTGAGCTAGTATATCATTTCATCATAGATAATATTTCTAGAAGTTGAAGCTCTTATGTGAAATAAAATAATTTCATTTTCTCTGATCACAATCACAAAACATTTAGCAATTTTAAAAATGTCATCAAACCAATAGATATTATGGCTTTGATTTCAGAAGAAGCTTTTGCATTAAAGAGACAATGCAAGTTTAAAGTTTTTGTTGTAGTAAAGTAGTTGACCTTTTACTGTGGATAGACATTTCAATCCTGTAGGAATGCGGTTTGTAAGTTGGTTACATTCTGCAAGTGTACTGAGGGTGAAAGGATCAATGGCAAGGATCAGTCCCTGTTCTAAGTCTGGCCTCTGGTTCCTGCACAAGCGAATAATGTTGCTGTACTCATGTTCCTGATACAATAGAAAAAAGGTTAATAGGGTGCAGAATTTCTCAGTAAGAAAAAATAAAAGCTGTTTTGCTGAAGTGTGTGGAACAAGCTGACATGAAAATGTACCCAGGTTTTATAAGCCCTTCTCAACTTCAAATATACCTACAAATAGACCTTCTAGTTTTACTATGATGAGTGAGTGCTCTTGGGCTCAGATTTGTATACTACATGACATGTCTGGAGGAGTTACAAGCTCTTGAAATGGGAATGGTTTGCTGTTTGTTCTGTGCGTATGTATTGAGGGGTGTAGGTAATTGCACATTGACCTTTTGATATAGCAGCCCTAACAATTGCTGCTATAATAATCATCCTCCTTTCAATTCCATGGGAGAATAAAAACTGCAGTTCTACAGATGGCTTCTAATTTTATGTATGAGCTTGTTTAGGGTCATCTATCATTGAAGAACATGCTGTCTCCTCATTGTGGCTTTTAAAAAGTCTCTAGCATGCTGACTGGTATTTGATGACATAGGATGCTGAATGCAGGCAGATCAAGCCATCACCACATGTGCATCCTGGCATCAGCCAAATTGAGTTGCATTACCCCTCTGCCCATGATGAGAGGTGGTGGTGAACACTGCTGCTCTTCCAAGTGATGGTGAGTGATGGCCCTGCCCTAAGTGCTGGCCAGGTATGGAGTGGGGCTTCCTTCTGTAAGGATTGTTCCCTGCACCCTTCTTTAAAACACTGTGGTGACTGGAAATTGATTAGCTTCTGCTAATATGATGTGGCTCAATGTTGCTCGAAGGTGTGGTATTACCTTTAGGAGCATAGATGTCTTTGAGAACAGTTCTTGACTTGTCAAAGATCTGCTTTGGTTTGATTTTGGTTGGGTTGAGTTTTTTTGCTTGTTTGGGTCTTGAGTTTGGAGTAAGGAGAGAGCGTGGTCTGGTTGTCTGTGGTGACAAGAGAAGTCAGTGCCCTTCTGTGACACTAATTCAAGAAATACCTTTTATCCATATATCAGGTTTAGTGTCTGGCATGGTGCCTAGATCCATGAGCTGGTTTCTGCTGGAGGTGTATAATCCCAGTGAGCCAAATCCAGAGCTTCTGGCAAAGCCCACATTCAAGTAATAATCCCATGACTTTTCTGTAAATGTTAATATTGTTAAACCAACAGAATGACTTCAGGAAGGATTAAAGTGCCTGGGGGCAGGAATGGGCGTCCATGGAGCTGAAGGAGGGCTTGGCACTGGGACTGCACTGTTTGGAGACGTGAAGGCAGAACTGTTAAGATGGTGGGAACAGAAAGTCATGGGCAGATTTTGAGAGGGATCAAACACAAGGTGAGAGAGTCAACCATGTGAGAGAACTTCCAGCAAGTTAATGATAGGATAGAAAAAAACATAATGAATATTTTATAAGACAGAAAATAACAGGAAAGGTGCTACATCATGACCAAGGCATAGTGATGCTGACATTGCCATGTGCCTCACTTCAGAGGCCTCAACATGAATGATTACAGGTATTGAGTTATCTTTGTGCTCTGTGCTCCTAGAATTGACTCCAGTAGGTCCAGGAGCTAGTGTATTCTGGGGATATCATGGAAAATACTTGCATTTTGTGCATGCATACTGCCAGTTAAAATACAAGCAAAAGCAGTTAATAACATTTTTCAGCTTATTGTTTTGAATTTTGAATTTCAGGCTTTTTTTTTTTCTCAGCTTCTCAATGTCTTCATCTTTCCCTATATCCACCTTAGGACTCCTGAATTAAGAAGTGCGAAAGTGGTCTTTGTTTCCCTGGTATATACTGAGTGTTTTTGTAAAAAAGATATAGGAACTGCTAAGAGGAATCCAAGGAAACAGCCCTTTCCACACCTTTAAAAAGCTACAGCAAGTTCATTCCAAAAAAAGGAGGCTGAAAGAAATGTGGAGGACTCAGACGAGCTGAGTGAAATTTGGCTTCAATTATATTAATGGTAAAATTTCTTAGATAGCCATGGAGCTATCTAGTGTTGCAGCTTTGGATTTAGTTTCCATTACTGCCATTAGAAGTACTGCTGTTACCCTGATGTAAAATGAACACTGTGGCACTTTCCCATCATTGTACAATACTGCAAGGGTCACTGGAAAGAAAGCCCACACTAAATCCAGGTATTTGACTAATTTACAAAGTGTTGTTTTATTGCTGATTTATCATGGGGTAGAAAGTGTGAGGAGGTTTCCCAGCTGTTTCCAGACACCTCCTGTAGGGACTCTCCCCTTCCTGACAGCTGAGGCCATATCCCCCTGTCTGGCATAACAGTTGTACTGACAAACTAGAAAGATAGCCACACAAAACTCAATGTCTTTAGTGTGTAGCCTTAATTCCCCATCTGTCTAGCATCCTGCAGCTATTAGAGATGGATAATTTTCCTGCAGTGTAGAAAATATTCCCTGGAGCTATGGGTCATGGGGGATTAGGGGTGCCATTACAGGGCCACTAGCTGGAGAGGGTTTTCACATCTCAGGCAGGCCCTTTGGTTTGTTATCAGAAATGCATGGGGTTTTGTAGTGACTTTTCTGATATAGTTTGTCTTAATTTATATTGTTCTCAGTTGCTGTCTCTCAGAGTTTTTCTAGCAGCTGTTTATCATTGTGGAAGTGTATCTCCAGTGGAGAGGAGCAGATGGGCACCTCACTTCAGACTCTCTGGGGAATTAGCTTTGTGTCTGTCTTATAAGCAAGTTGGCTTTAGAATTTCCCTTTGTTTTGCATTTGCACTGCCTAGGAGTGATGAGGTTAGCATGGGCCCAGTGAGTGTGTAGAATCTGAGCTTCAAATACATTTTCCTCTTGATTATCCATGTCCAACATATTCTCTCTTGGGTTAATGAAGTTACTGACTATATTTTAATATGAATTCTGATGCTATGTCCCTTCTGTCTGATACTTCATATGTCCCTGTATCTAGATAAGTTCATATGCATTTGCAGAAAATTATCTCATAATTTTGCATACCTATGGTAAAGTAAACTTGACCTGAAAAATTGAGAGAATCAGGAAACTGCCAGTAAAAATTACTACTTGGTAGAGAAAAAGCTAATGCCTCATCTTCATATTTACAGGATTCTTCCTGTTTACAGGATTCAGGCAAAGCACCAAAGGTGCTTAAGCAATATCATGTCAAAGAAGTGAGTACATAATGGAAGAGGCCTGCCAGACTGGTAGCTCCATCCTTGTGATCTTGCATGCATGGTTGCATGGCAGAGTGGCTGCAGTTTTGTGTGTAGCAGAGAAGCTGGGCATTGACCAGGGAAGGGCAGTGATGTGCTCACACATGAAGTGGGAAGGTGAGCAATTAAATAGCATAGGATTATGATACTAGAAACAAGGCATTTCATCACTAGTGCTGTTAGAAGGAATTTATGGAGATGCACTTGTGCAGAGTGATCTCGACAGGTGGATCCATTCTGTGTTATTCCGGAGAGGGCCACTCCCTGTTTCTCCCCCTGAAACACCAGCCACTCTTCTAACAGCATCTTCCCATATCCACACTTCTTGCACAAGAGCCTGCCTTGCCCACACCGCAAGGCAGCAGCAGGCAGCAGCAATCCACTCACACCTTTTCCCTCCTTAGGTATGCTGCCCACCCCATGGGCAACCAAAGATTATTCCCTCTCTCTCTCACCACCAGAAGTAGCAACTCTTCCCATCTGCTCCCTCAGAGACAGGCAGAGGAGCCTAGAGGCCTGTGAGCTGGCGTGGGAGAAGGGTTGGCTGCTCAGCCAGCTATTCTTTGAGCTGCCCCAGGAAAGGCAGCCAGCTGAATGTAGGCACTGGGTTTGACACTCCAGCTGCCAATTGGACCATGCTGCTGCAGCACATTCCAGCCATGAGCAGTGTAAAATGATACTCCAGGAGTACAGATGTGGTTTGATGGCTGGCACTTGCTTCCCGACATTCCTGTGCAGCATGCTCATCTCACTTTCTCTCTTTTCATTTGATTGAAAAATGATGAATACACTGCTTTTCTGCTGTGTATTCATCTGTGGGTCAGTTCTCTCTCTTGGCACAAGAACAGAGGTTGTGGTACAACTTCCACACAGTATTGCAAGCCTGTAAAGGCATCTGCTATTCTGCTTGTGTAGACTGCTTGAGTGCGTGCAAACATGTATGCCCTTGGTGCTTTTGTGCTCTTAAAATGCTTTGTATTTTCACACTGTAGGAAGGCAACTATCAGGATACTAGGAGAAACAGAATGGCACTCACAGGATAGATGAGGTCAGAAGGCATCTCTGAAAATCATCAAGACCATTCAAAACAAGGTCAGCTGGAGCAGATGATCTAGGGCTGTGACCAGCTGCATTTTGAATATCTATAAAGATAAAACTCCGCACTTTCTGTGGGCAGCCCTTTGTAAAATTTGACCATTCTTGAGACTAAGTTATTTTTTATGATGTCTAAATGAAGTTCCATGCATTTCAGTTTGTGCCCATTACTTCTGTTTTTTGATAGTGCACCAGTAAAAAGATTCTAGTTTCATCTTCTTTACACCCCCATCAGGTATTTACATTCATTGATAAGAGCCTTTCCTTCTCTAGGCTGAGCAGAACCAGCTCTTACAACCTCTCATCAGATGACAGGTGCTCCAAGACTGTAATCATCTTTGTGTACCTTTGCTGGATTCTCTCAGTATGTCCACGTCTCCCTCAAACTAAGGACCCCAGAACGGGGCACAGCATTCCAGGTGTGTCCCAGCAGTGCTGTGCAGAGGGGCAGGGCTACCTGCTGGCAGTGCTCTGCCTGATGGAGCTGTTGGCCTTTGTCACAGGGAGACATTGCTGGCTTGTGTTGAACTAGGTGCTTACCAGGACGTTCTCTGAAGAGCTGCTTTTCAGTTGTTTGATCAGTCTGTCCTGGTCCTTGGCATTATTTTCTCACAGGTTCTTTGTTGAACTTCATGGGGTCCTTGTCAGCTGATTTCTCAATTTGTTTTGAGGTCTCTCTGAATGGGAGCAAATCCATCTGATGTATCAGCCACTACTCCCAATTTTGTGTCATCTGCAGACTTTCTGGTGCACTCTCCTCCATCATCTAGGTGATTAATGAGGATACTAGGCAGTATTTAGTAGATGCCAGTATGAAATATGGGGTGCACCACTGGTGACTGGCTTTCAGGCTGGTTTGGATTTCATGGCACTGGCCACAGCCCTGTGAGCTTGCCAGTTTTCAGTCACATTCACTGTCCACTTACCTAGACTATGCTTCATCTGTTTATAGCTAAAAAATGCAGTTGTTTCCTTGTCCTTTGGTAGCAGATCTCAATTCCTATTCAGCAGTAGGCTTGCATTTTCCTTAGCTTTTCTGTTGTGGATATACTTGTGGAAGCTTTTGCTGTTGCCTGTAATGAGATTAAACTCCAGATTGGCTTTAGTTTTTCACAGCTCCGTTCCTGCACGTTCAAGCTGTTTCAGCATTTCTTCTGTCCTTGCTTCCACCTCTTACACTCTTTATGTTTGAGCAGGACCTTAATCATCCGTGGAGGCTGCCTGCCACCTGCATTTGACTTCCTGATTTTTAGGAATGGACTAATTTTGAGCTTGGAGGAGGTGATCCTTGAAAGTCAAGCAGCTTTTGGACACCTCTTTGCTCCAGGATGATATCCTATGAAGTTCTTTGAAGCAGATCCCCTAACAGGCCAAAGTTGATTCTCTCAAAATCCAGGGCTGTGATCCTACTGTTTGCCATGTTCCATCTTCTCAGGAGCCTCACTTTTCCCATTTCATGGTCCTGAAGCCAAGGCTGCCCTCAGCCTTCACATTTCTGATCAGTCCTTGTTGATGAAGATCAGGTCCAGCAGAGCTGGACATAACTAAATAATCCTCAGACACAGGGGTTTTAAAGTTTGTCTGTGAAATGAGTTAGATTTTCCTGAATCATTGGTATCTTGTATTTGTTACTTTTTATTTTTCTTCAATGAATGAAAATTCACAGCACCATTCCCCCAAGTCTTGGTCCAGCAGATTTGTACTGCGGCCTGCTCTGTTTTTGTAGGTGCCATTGCATGAACATTACTTCTCTCATCCACTAAGTATTATCCTGTATTTCTATGCAGTGGCACTTGGGGAAGCAGAGCCATAGTATAGTTATTCCTGGCCAAAATTTTTAACATTATTTGGAGACAATGTGGCCTTGAATGTGGAGCATGTGAGCACAATTCTTTCTGAAAAGCCTTTTTAAATATAAGCCAAAATTAAAGACATAAAATCATGTTTTTGTTCTCTCACATTGCAGAGAGATTAAGTTGATTCTGTTGTCTTTTGTGTGTGCTTGTCACATTGATCTCTTCCTAGCCTGTTACCTGTGCCAGTATGAACATGTCTTTCTGAAACTGGGCTTTAGGGAGAGACATTAGTACACAAATACCTCAAGTCTTTCATCTCATACTGCTTTTACCAGGTTTAGTTTGACTTTTTTCCCTAGACTTGAATTCTTGCCCAAGGACAAGCCAATGTTTGGCTCTTGCCTTTTTCAGAAAGTGCTGGTGGTGATATAATCAGTTCCTTACTGTCAGTGTGTTACTTTTCAATTGGCTAGCACAGCAATAAATTAAAAACTTAAGTGGGTGGAAAACCAGCTTTAATGAATTAAGATGGTTCATAATTATTTCTAATGTTACTGTTCTCTGAGGACATAGTCACCCATGAATATGCTGCATTTTTTTAAAAAAGACTAATTTCTCCAAAAGAGAAAGATAATTTTCTATAAAAAGCTAGCCACTCACCATCTGTGTAGATAGTTCCATTTACTTTTTTGTTGCAAGTAAATGTTATTAACATAGTTCATAAATGAAGAATTGCAGTGAATAATATTATCCTATCTTTTTCTACATTTGTCTCAACTCATGGACCTCAGAGTTGAGTGGCTTTGGTGAAGCTGGGGAGAATATTTGCCCCAGCATGGATATGTTTAGATAAGTAAATTTTTTATTGATAAGAAGCTGTACAGGCCATAACACAACATGGAATGTTGTGTTATTCAGTATTATCCCTTTCCCCCAGAACATTTTTATGACTGTCCAAGCTTTTGATCACCATCTTTTTACGTGATCAAATTCACTTTCTGTGTCTAGAGGCTACAGAGATTAAAAAACTGATATCTCTTAGAAAATTAAGCTTCAACATTCATCTTTGGTATCTTTTCCTAGATCTATGGCACTCCCTCTGGTGAGAACTTGCCAGGAATGCTTTTCATGGGTATTTATAGCAGTATTTTTTTTGAAACGAAATCTTTTATGATAGACTTTGGCTTTTGGGCTCCTTTTTATTCCATATCTCTACTTTGGTTGCACAAGACCTGTGACATGTGGTAATCCAGTGGAATGAGAAGAGTTTTCAGTTTAATATAGGTTTACACAAGTTTTGAGACTTTGTGCAGGTTTTGGAATATAATTCAAACAATTTTTTCCAGTAGCATCATTGAAGTCTTCCAAATATTTCCTAATATACTCTGATAATTCTTGGCTTCATAACACATTGATCATTAAAGTTATCTAGCTAAAGAAATAACCTGGGTGAAAATGAAGATTAGGTGAATGAGATACTGAAAATGCATCAGTAGGGATATTTCTTAAAGAAAAGTAGATAGATAAAAGATCTCAAAACAGGAGGAGAGGGAACTGACTGACAGCTCATCTGCCTATGTATACTCCCTTGGGTGAAGATCTCTGATCCACAGCACTGGGTCACTGAGATAGTGGTTTAAGTCAAACAAGGCTGACCGGTAAGAAATCTCAAAGTTTGTTTTGGAAATTGTGTTGCCAATTCACTGATGTTCTTTCTGTTGTATACATGATGCCTGATATGAATTTCCAGATGTGGGCAATATCCCACCATTAGTAGCTTGGAAGTGTGCTTATCTCAAAGAAACAAATAGTCTGAGATGTTTCTTGCATCATACCTGAGGGCCTCCCTCATATCTATTCATTCTGCTGACCAGGCCTCAGTCACCTGAAAAGTCATCCTTCTCTCACCTCAAAGTAAGCTTATGCTTTCTTGGTTTTCTGGGAGAATTTAAGCAACTGTGTAAGAGTCCATTACATAACTGCAAATTAAGCTTCCTTTAGAGTCCTAAGTTTAGTAAAAGTAGTGACTTCCCAAACTTCTCTCATTTGTCATCACGTTTCTATGTAGTTCCCAGCTCCGGGAAGTCACTCAACCTGATACTGTCATCCCATTAATTTTGTTTGGGTTTTTTTGTTTGTTTGTTTGTTTTGTTTTTTTTTTTTAATTTTTAGCTGTTGACTTCAATTTGAGCAGATCTAGGCCAAAAGATTGTTTTACCTGGTAATATAGTAAAAATAGTACTTAATAACCTGAATGACTTAAGGGATGAAGAAGCCTGGTTTTTTTGTTTTCTCCCTTCAGCTAATTCAGAATGGTTTTCATACTTTCTTCTTGTTACTTCATTATTCTCCCTTCTTCATTTGTAAACTCAAAATAGTTACAGTAAATATGGGGAAGAAAAATAGAAGAACCTGTCATTATAAATGCTGCTGAGGTTGTAGCTCTCTTAGAAAAACCTGTGGTAAGTTTCAAGGAGCTGCAATATTCGGCATGCTGTGATGTGCTGTGTGCTATGATAGCTACCCTGCTATCAACACTGAGATAGCTAATTTAAAGATAGCTCCAATATGTTCCCTTGAGCTCTGGTAACTCCTGGAGTGTTGACTGTGAATAAGTACTCTGATTACACAGTGAATGAGTATTCTATATAATATATGGAGTATACCCAACAAGATAATGGAAAATAGAAAATGGAAAATGGAAAAGGAAGAGTGCTTTTCTCAGTTTGCAGGTATTCAGTTTGACTGTAGGAAATGAAAAGGTGAGGGAAGTGCAGGACACCATCATAAGAATTACTGTCTTTTTCTTCTTGTGAAAGGGCAGCATTAAAATTCAGACCATCCCAGCAGCAGGAGCAGCATCAGTGCCTTTCAGGAACAGGGAAATGCAATTCAACAGTGCTTGCATTTGTCAGCAGATCATGGGATTGGGAAGGGGGAGCCCACATTAAAGATGTCAGCATTTCTGCACTGACTTCAGGTTCCAGAATAGTGTATTGTATCATAATTATTTCCTTTACATTTGATCCAGTGAACTTTACTCCACTTTTGCAGTCCCACATCTGTTTTGTTGCACAGCTGTAACTGGTTTAGAGTCCTCATAATAAAAACGAAACCTCTTTTCTTTCAAAGCAATCTGTAGTTTGGCAGAGAATAAAATGGCTACTTCAGCACTGGTGACAGAAAAATCTGCCTTTCATTGAGAGAAATAATTTTCTCCAGACTCTTGTTTAGGCACACTGTCTGCAAATATATACCCTTAAGTACCTTATGGGTTAACATGTAGCATAAAAATACAGTTTAATCTTTTATGCTTTGTAATAATTTTCTTTACTGTGTTTCTCTGTGAATTCTTCTCCCTCTTATGCTGTAGTGTTTCATTCAATTTCCTGCATTTCTCTGCTGCAATGCTGCATTGCAATTTCACTTCTTTATCTTTTGCAATAAAGCACTTATTTTTCTTTATAAATAATTTGAGTTTCTCTTCTAGTATTTTTTCCAGAACCCTCATTTCCTATTCTGAACAGAAACTGTATGTAGTAGGGTGTTTTTACAATCCAAGAAGTTCTAGAAGCCCAGACCTGACCTGCAAAAATTTTGGGTTTGTAGCTCAGAAATATAACAGAAATAAATTTGGAGAGCAAAATGTTATTTGATAAGCCAAACACAGCACAGCCTCTGAATGCTCTATTCCTACTCTCAAACCAATACAGAAAACAAGGACAAAACACCTTGCACCATTTTTGTCTTGCATCCTGAAATATTTTTCAAATTTCTAGTTCCTTCTCAAGCTGCAGACTCAGCCTTTGGTGAGAAAGAATGTGAAGTTGCCTCTGGGCAGTGGGATGGCAGATTTCTGCAGCAGTTGTCTTCTTCAGCCATTCTGTCTCCCTCTGCTTTCCACAAGTTCACCTCAAGCCATTCAGCAGGGAATTTACAAGCTATAAAACTGCATTATTCAGTTATGAAGTAACAACCTCATCATCATGACTTCAGCAAGGGCTCATAAAAGGCAGCGTCAGATTTATAAGCAGAGGAGTTGCCAGCTGTGTCTAACATATGGTTTGCAATGACAGACTTGCTGGTTTTTGTAACTGAAGGAGGTAAAATTCTGATTAGGTGCTCGTTGATAGTCTTTCTTTGTAAATTATTAAATGTGTTAAAAATAAAGCCAAATACTTCATTTGGAGCACTTCTTTTGGGGACATAGTATTGTCCCCTTGGATGTGATTTTCTACATTGCAAATGAACTTCCACATTCTTTATTGCTTTTGCAAAAGCAGTCATGATGCAGAAAAATGCTGGTTTTCCATGTCACACTTTGGTCACTGTCCCATTTATAGTTTATCAATTTTCTGGTTTTTTGATGCTTTTTCAGTATGACGCTCAAGTAGCATGTTCACCCTGTGGGTTAAGTAGAGGGCTGGGGACTCAGCTGCCTGCCTTTGGAAGGGTAAGAGGCATGTTGCTTTTCCATCCCGGTACTTGTTAACTCTGTTTTTGAAAAACAGAGGCCACATTTTCCTTTTTCCCTTTTTTTGGGAGCTCACCAGATCTAGGCGGTCTTTCAAAATTAATTTCCAGTGGCTCAGAAAGTTCATTTATTTCCCTCTCACTTGAGGCTGTATTTCATAGCATTTGTTAGTGAACTGAAAAATATTAATGAAGGCATCAAGCCAGTTTTTTTTTTTCCTCACAGAAGCATGAAAAAGGGTGAAAGACAATGATATCCCTTTTATCACCCACACATATCAGACTGAGTATTTGGAATATATTAGGAATTGTTCTAAGACACAAAAACTGTTATTGCAGTCTGGACCTATTATTAAGGACAAGCTGGAACAGAGATATTGAGAGGGCTTTCACTTTACTTCAGAATAGCTTGCTTCCATTAACCCTACCAGGACTCTCTAATATTGCAGAAGTTGTGAAAAGGTATTTAGAGATCATTAAAAGATTAGGCATTTAAAGACCATTTTGAAGGTACAGAGTCATCTGCATGAATCTGGAGATCTTTGTAAGTCCATGACTGCCTGCATGGACACTTCTCTTTTACAAATTAGCCCTGTAATATTTCAGTAGTCATGAAATTTTGACATATTTAATTAGAAACATTGAGACTTCATGATAATATTAACATAGTTCTTACCATTTTTCCTGATTGCGTGAATTCCTGTGGCTCGTGGAAGAGTGGGATGTTGTCTCATTTTAGCACCAGTGGTGTTCTGGTGGCACAAGTCAGTGACAGTTTAAACAGAGACCCTGTCTGTTTCTTCTTGCTGTGATTGCCCATCTGTTTCTTCTCTATCACTTGCAATTATTTATCTCCAAATTGAGGAAATATAAAGATGGCTGTTCTTGTTTTGTAATAATGGTATTCAAAGTCTGATTCCACACCATACTGAAAATAGTAGAACCCTGAGTATAACATTACGCAGTGCAAGATTACAAACAAGAATGATTTCAAGAAAAACACTCAATGCATAATGAACTTAGCAAAGTTAATAGTTGTTGACATTAGTGTTTGCCTGAAGGTCAGAGTGACAAGTCTGGTTGGACAGAGGGACACTGTATATCATCATAAGCCTGGGGTGGCATGGACATGTCAATGTTGCCAGCCCATTGGTGTACTGAAAATTATTTAATTCTGAGGTTGCACAGACTGTTGCTGTGTGTGGGTGATGCTGAAATGTGTTTCAAAAGGAAAAAAATATTTTGAACATCAAAAGAGGAGTGGAAGCAGCTCTTCAGCAGGTGGCTTCAGAGGTGAGAGGTGCAAGACATGAACAGGGCAGTGATCCATGCTTAGGGGCAATGTGAGCATTGTCCATGGTCCCCTGGAAGTGGTCAGAGTGAATTGTTCACCTCTTGATGGATGCTTGGGAGAACATGGAAGAAGTCTCCTCTCCTGACTGCTTTTAACCTTCACTTCAGGAGTGCCTTTTGAATAGCAATATCACAAAGGTACTTTAACACATAAAAAATCACAGTATTAAAAAGAAAAAAACAAAAGCAGTAGTTGTATGAAAATGCATTAGGGGAGTGACATTCCTAAAAGCACCATGTTAAATCAATAACATTTCTCACCTATGCAACATGAAAATGTGGTGAAATTGTAATCAGCAAAAACATTACGTTGATACTTCTGACTATCCCGTAAGTGCTATGACAGTCCTGGAAATAGGGGTAGATGTTGCCACACACCTTCAGTTTCTCATTGTAACTTTACAGATTTTGTATAAGGAACAATGACAAAGTCTATTGCAGCCCTATCAGGTAATATTGTCATTTAGTGGTTCCAAATTACTCTAGTAGCCTTTGTAGACTTTGCAGTTATTTATTATTGATTAGTATCAATTGAGATTATACAATTCCATAGATATCATAGCACTCTAGTCAAGGGTTGAATTAATAGATAAGGAGATCATTGGTGCAAACCATAGAATCACGGAGTCATTAAGGTTGTAAAAAACCTCCAAGATCAAGTCTAACCTGTCACTGAGCACCTCCATGTCAAATAGACAATGACACTAAGTGCCACATCTTGTCATTTCTTGAACACCTCCGGGGTGTTCAAGACTCCACCACCTCCCTGGGCAGTCCATTCCAATGCTTATCAACCCTTTCAGTGAAGAAATTATTGGGGATGTCTGACCTGAACCTCTGCTGGTGCAGTGCAACTCCGTTTGCTTTTGTCCTGTTTTGTCCTGGTTGCCTGCGGGAAGAGGCTGACTCCCACCTTGCTGCAGCTTCCTTGGGTTTGTGCCAGGTATGCAGGCTGCTTTTGCACATGTGGAGGCTAAAACTTGTTAGCTTTTGTACAAATTGATGAATGCAATATGGACACAGGCCCTGCTGGGGGTTTGAGTACAATTAACAATAATGATGCATGCTATTAAAACCTGACATTTATTAAGTACAGACAGACTTTCAAGTCTGCCTCAGCTGTGGGCTTGGGTGTGCCCTCTCCCGTGAGGTGTGTGTCATCTTCCTGAACTATACCAGCACTGGTGGGAAAGCAGGGAAGGCTGCAGGAGCTACCAAGAGACCACTTAAACTCCCTTTCCAAGGCAGTTATCAGGATCCTGGGAACAGGAAGCTCAAATCTTCCCTCAATCTAAAATTCCAGGGAGATGCCGAACCCATTGAGTTCAAGAAGCCTCACTGATTTCAAGAATTTGTTTCTGTCATTAATTTTTGAAATTGTTAACTGCGTTTATCTAAAAGATTGTATACATTTTCTACTGATTTTATCATGGCTTTAATTTAATATAAAACAATTCCTACTTATTTGTTTCTATAGAAAATGCTCAGAAGTCAGTTTTATGTTGGCACATCAGAAAATGAGACCAGTTGTACTTCAAAACAACACTTCAAAGGTTTTATTGATTTTTGGGTTTTTTTCAGAGGAATGTTTCATCAAGGGCTTTCAGTGAAGTTCTTTCTTCAACACTTCTTGTAATATACAGTGCTCTGAAAAGTCATAATATTGTCTTCTTAAATGATTAACCTTTGAGGGCAAAAGCATCAATGCCTGAGGAGTAGAATAAGTTGAGACTGATATATATTAGTTAGTAGTGCAGGTTTTTGTGCTTAGATTTACAGCATTTAGAACTATATTCTGGCAGGAAGCAAGATATGAAGGCAATTTTTAGTTAAAGGTGTCTTCTCTGGGAGTACATGTTCAGCTTCTCAGCTTGTGTGGATGTGTGCGAATGTGTGCATATTTTATTAAGTCTTAATCTACAAAATCTGAATGTCGTAATGTGATCAGCACTTCATGGTGGTCTTTCTAAATTTTATACAAGATTACACTCGTGAGTTGCATGTGTTTATAGGTAGAGAAGGGTGAGAGGGAACAAGGGGGAAGAAAAGGTGTTCTGTGGGATATGAGATAAGGATTTTATTGTGAGTTTTATGGGGTCTGTCTGTATTGCTGGAGATGAGCCATGGCACAATTACGCACTTTTCTTGGAAGAGTGCTGATAAACCCCTTGTGTCACACCAAAGCAGAGGGGGGTCTATGGTGGAGATGGATCAGGGAAGCTCCTGGACAAACAGCTAAAGTGCTCTTAAAAATTATCTGTAGGATTATTGCTCATATCTATTTGCTTTTAAAGCTACACTCAATTCACTCATATGGCCTGGAGTTTATCTGTCTAATTCTGTGCTTGGAGAGAGAGCTCAAGAGCTGCCCACCATGCCCCTGAGGGCAGCCGCCACTCAGCACACCCCAGAGCTGGCTGGCACTCCACCCACCATGTAGTTTGCACCACCCTCCAAACACCCCCCAGCGTGTCTTGGAAGGAAGGACTGGCTCAGCTCGGGTCCACTCACAGTCCCACTGGGCATTCTTAGGAATGACATCTCTTATGAAGACTTCATTCACTTCCTCCTTTTTCTTTTTCTTTGTCTTTTTTTTTTTTCCCTCAAGATTGATAACTGTGCTACACTTTGACAGCTTGGGATGAGTTTTTCCAAGATGAATATGTGCCCTAAGCCATATTATTTTAATTATTTTCTTTAGAAAAATTATGACCGGAAAATGTAGTGAATTTCTGGGAATAAAGCAGCAGGGAAAAAATTTTGTTTTCTGTTCTTGATAAATGTATTGACTTTGAGTAGCTATAACATCTCTCTAGCTTGATGAAGGCTTGAAATTTTTCAGGGGGTGGTTGGTGGTGTGGATGAGGGGCTGAATTTCCTATAAAAAAGTAGGTTTTGTTGTGCCACTGCTACACATATCCAAGAGAAAAGTTGTGTATTTGTCTGTACTGAATGGATACTCTGTAGAGCTCCTGTGAGTGAAGCCATGTGGAGCATCTCCTGGTTGAGGCTGAAGATGAATTTCCCTGTGGTCACACCAGGGCTTCTCGGGGGAGCACAGGGCTACCTGTGCTTTCTGTGACATCTCAGCTGGCTGGGTGGTGTAGAATAGAGCTGTCTTGTGTAGGGGAAGCACTGTATTTGCCAATGATCACCAGGAGGAACGGACTGCTCAGCAGGGGCCCCACACTCTGCTCCTCCGTCTCCAGGCAGTGGGTGATGTGCTGCCTCATGTCAGGAGTGTTGTCTCCAGCACAGGAACTGGAGCCTGCACTCGTGCATCATTGGCTGCTACAGCATTGGGGTCCCTGGTTCACTCCTCACAGCTTCCTCACAGACTCCTGACTCCCAAGTCATGGTACTCAGAATACCCAAAACTGGCAGCGCGAGGTTGGAAATCACACTCCTTCCACTGAACCCTGCCAGCAGTTGTCACTGATGGTGGGAATCCTGTTTTGGTGTGTGCTCTCTTTGTTTCTAGCCTATGTAAGTGTTTAGTGGCTTTATCTTGAAGGTGAGGTAACTGATACACACCCCAGGGGTGATCTTAGATGAACTAGGCACTTTGTCTCGTGTGGGCAGGTGAGTTTTTTCAGATGTAAAGAATGATCACATGGTTTGGGGGCTGCCCATCACATTTATGTTAATAAAAACAAGACAAAGAGGCAAGGTTTGTGATGCCACAGCAGCACCAAATGGTGGAAGGGGGAAAAAAACATAAATCAAGCCCTACTCTTTTTAACCTCTTTATTCCACCTAAAGTGTGCTAGTTTGGGGAGATTTATGGATAAGAAACAAGGAGGAAGAAATGCCTGCATATCCAAGCTTGTGCTACTCAGTGAGAACACGGAATCAAACCTGGTTTTCAAGAAGAAGTCAGAAACAATATATTTCTACAAAATCAGATAAAGTTGTCAGTGTTGTCAAGTATTGTAGTGTGTATCAGATTGTGTCAAGTCTGTTACAGCCCGAGTGCTGTCTCTCTGGTTTTGAGTTAGTGGAGAGGAAGAAAAAAACCTGAAATGTGTGGCCTTGTCCAGAAGAAAAGAGTGAATTTTTTTAAATTTCTGCAGTCCCCAGTTAGGCATGATCAAAGTACTCCTGAGGTAGTTTAGCTCTCTGCCTCTCACTAAAACTTAATACAAACCATTCACTTCAAACTGTGTGTGAGAAACCCTGTTACTCCAGTGAGTGGAGTGTATTGACGGCAGGGCAGGTGGACCAGAAAGCCAGTTAATCTTTCCTGAAATCCCACTTGCTGTTGTAATAGAAGCTATGTTAAATTCTAGGAGCTGGTTAAAACTTGTGGCAGTGGTCCCCAAAGTCCTCAGCCCTCTTGGTAACACCAGATACTGTGATGGTCCTGGTCAAGGTACCCAACTGTGATGAAGGGGACCAAAGCAAAGAAGGTTGTTGGACCTTGCCCAGGAGTGAGCAGGCCCTTGGTGGATGGGATGGGTGCTCCCCAGAGTCCCCAGAGTGGGGTTGGAGAAACCAACAGCCCCATGCCGTCGCCTGCAGCCTCCTACTTCAAGGTGGGCATTGCCGCACCAAACAATGAGCATCCTAAAGTGAGATGATTTACATGCTCCTGACAGCAGATAAATATCTTAATTAATTCTGAATCTACTGAATGTAAATGGAGCTTATGTGACAGGTTTAGTTGGATTTTCAGCAGCAAAGGTATGACCTTCTTCAGCATTCCAGTCCTGGTTCTGCTTAGGTCACATTTCCCAAAGATAAACCAGTCTTATCCTCTGCCATCAGTACCATTGGGCATCTTTTTTGTCCTGAGTGTGGCATGAATGAAAAAGAAGAGGAGGTTACTCTGACAGATGGAGTCCAACACAAGCAGTGTTAGATTAAATTTACAAACTAAGAGCAGTCCTGTGGAGAAGGACTTCAAGGTACTGGTGGCTAAAAAATTAGAAATGTGCAATGTGCACTCACAACCCAGAAAGCCAATCATGTTCTGGGCTGCATCCAAAGCAAAGCAGCATGGCCAGCAGGTTGAGATAATACCCACCTGAAGTGCTGCATCCAACTCTGAGGCCCTGAGCCCAGAAAGAAAAGCATGGGTCTGTTACAGCAAGTCCAGAGAGGGGCCCTGAAAATGATCCAAGGTGTGGAACACACCTCCTATGAAGATAGGCTGAAAGGGTTGGAAATGTTCAGTCTGGGGAACAGAAGGCTGAGGGGAATATTACTGCAGGTTTTCAACACATAAAGAGGGCTTATAAGAAAAAGAGAAACTTTTTGCCGGGCATGTAGTGTCAGTTGAAGGGACAATGGCTTTAAGCTGAGAAGAGGGTAAGTTTGTATTGGATGTGAGGAAGATATTTCTGCAGTGATATGGTGAGTTTCTGGAACACGTTGGTGAGAGAATTTGTGGATATCCTATCATTGATAGTTTTCAAGGCCAGGTTGCATGGAGCCTGATCTAGTGATGTCCCTGCCAATGGCAGGGGGATTGGACTAGATAATCTTTGGAAGCACCCTCCAATGCAAACCATTCAATGCAAACAAGTTAGCATAATAGCCAATATCTGGTCTGACCTGGTCATTGTAAAGTTTCCATGGGTATTATATGCAGGAGAGTGTAAGGGAGCATAAATGAGTTCCTCAGTGGCTGGTGGGGACATATTTCTAAGTTACATAGCAAACTAATTATAGCAGTCAAGGACTGCAGATCATAGGACATAGTTTATAATCAAGAGTTGATAGCACATAAGAAGTTATGAGTAAGGCATAATAAATTATACAGCCTTTGGAAGTCAGGACAAGTACTGTATATGTGCTACAGCGGAGTAGAGTGGGTCAGTGAAGGATGTATAGGTGATGTGATGTGGTCAAAGGCATAGGCCTAGAAAATGATGTTTGCATGAGTTTTCAGGATAGATATGAATGGTGCACAAGTCCTTGTGATGAAGGTGGAGATGACAGCTTAGACTGCATTTCAGCTTGCTGTGAGACAACAGGTACAGTTTATGCATGGCAAACATAACAAATAGAGGACCTGGAGTGAGAAGGTGCTGCCTGCCAGCACTACTGACCAGAAATATGATGGTAGAACCCCAATAAATGAGATGCAAGGGACTACCTGTTTCTTTTTCTCCTTATCAGTACATCTTTTGTCATAGATATCTACTTTATTGGATATAGCAATGCTCAGCATGTCAGCTGTTAATTGAAATGAGTTATCCCAGGCTTGGGGTGTGCAGCAAGGCTTTGATGTCTCACTGCCTGGCAGTGATGGTTTCTTAATGGCTGCTGTTGTATTATGTGAAAAAGTACACAGAGAAGTCTGTGAGCATTGTAGTGTCAGGTTTGGTGATTTACTCAATTCTCTTGTTTAGGATTGCAGAATATCAGTGTTTTCAGTCCTCAGAAATGGGACACTTGTACATGATTTGTGACTGTCGCATTAGGAAGGAGCTTGGCACTCTGTCAGCTTGGCACGCTGTTGAGTCTGCACAAACTCTTGAATGGGGGAAAGCAGGCAAAGAAGGAATTTCAGGCTCTGGCCCCTGAAAACCATGAGCATGATCTTTTAAAATAAATGTTTGTCATAAGTTTGGTTTTGAAGCACTTCAAAAGGACTTACATGACTAATAAAACTTGAAGTAGTTTATATTAGAGTTTTACCTTTGGAAAAAAGCAAGTCGTCCATAAAGATCCTGTTTGTTCCTGAAATCCAAAAAACTAAACCCCTTCTTTGGGCTATTTCTTATCTTGGAAAATTTTTTCCTTGCATTGTAGCCCTAAATAACTTTTTTAAAGCTGTTCTTTTTTTTGTTGACTGTAGCATATCAGAGCCCCCTGACCTGAAGTCCAACATGCTGTTCAGCTCCATTACAGAGCCTTGCTTGCTTTGAGTGCATGTGGACATGGGTGTGCAGGACCATTTGCTTCCACCACGACAGCTCTGTCAGATTGGCATCCTGACCTGGCTTTGGACCTCAGGACATAGAGCAAACCAAATAAATTATGAGTGCGGAATGCCACCATCCCATGGCCCATTGCTGGGCTGGCTGAGCTACACGCAGTTCTTGCAGCAAGCATGGGCTACAAATACAGTATAGCCCATTATTTAATTTTTGACAACCAAATGCCCACAACCTTATCTCTGCTAGGACAGATAATCCTGAGAGGGTAGGGAGTGAATTTTGCATATATTGTTCATGCTTGTTAGAAAACAAAGAGAAGGCAGTGACACTGGTCTCGTTCCAGGCGTTCAGGTCCATATGTAATTTCAGAGACATGAGAGGTCACACCAAGTGCTGTTGGGGGGCTTCAGATCCCTTGGGCAAAGGCCAGGAACTTTCTTTCACCTCAGTCTCGCCCTGAGCATGGGCGAAGCTCTCTGAATAGCTATCTGGTTCTCAAGGTCAAAAGTGGTGCTTATTGAATATGGACTTATGAAAACAGCTATTTAAAAAAAATATTTTTTCTATGCTATATGCCTGACTAAGTGTGATCTGAATGTCTTCAGAATATTAAGGAGCAGCTGCTGGGTCCCGTAGGACTTTTATCTGACTCACATTATAAAGCCAAGGTGCTGCTGCAAAGGAAAAATTCTGCAAGGTTCCTGGAATTTTTTATAGGGTCACAGAAAACTATCTCCCCTGTAGTTGAACTGTACATATCTGCCTTGTTAATTGTAAATTTTTGCTTCATTTGTATGAAATGAGGGGTTTGGAGAAAAAAAAATAAAACTCACAAAAAAGACTGCAAATAAAAGCCATCTCCCCTCATAGTAATTGACATCTTTATTGCTTGTTTGCTTCTACTACTGCTGTTTTAAGACATTGTCTAGATTGCACAAAATTTCATGATGTTGCCACCATAACTGTGAATTTGATTATTTGTTCTAACCCTCTTTTCTTTACCCAATATTGTAATTGGCTTTTTTTGCTAAGTTGACCCTTCCTTTTTTTAAACATGAGTTCCCTATGAAGGCTACACTAAAAGTACCTGTACAAAAAAAACCAGACAATACTGTTTTAGCAACTTCTCCTTCTGTATACATTGACCTTTTCCATCAACAGAACAACCATTGACACACATTCTCCTTCCAGTGCTTAGGATACAAAGTGGAATAAATTGATACAGTTGCTAATCTATTTTTCTGCCTTTTTGATATGTGTGTGCTTTCAAAGCAGCAAGTAGGAGAAGTGATTGGGTCCCAAAATGAATTGTGACAAGTAATGATCCTCATACCTGTCAAACACATATATATGCTGTCACACTGGATGAAACTGAAGTAGAGATGTTGTCTTCTTTGCTAGATAATTTCTGGGAAAGGACAGGGTTAGAAATTAATGCAGCTTGAAGCTACTTTCTCTGCATTCTTTTTCCATCCTTTATTTTGCTGATTTGAAAGATATTTTAGATGCCATGTGCAGTCCATGAGATGTGGTTACATCCTTCTCAGAGTCCATCATTGGCACAGAATTTGGAGAATTAAAGTCATACCTGAATTTAGTGGAAAAAGAATACTGTTACTTTTTTGATGTAGTTTTAATTTGTTTTGCTCATTATCCCTGGAGGCATCTAGAAGAAATCAGATTCATGAACATCTATTCCATCCTGCTGCTGGAATCAAGCTGGGGGACTCCTGTGTGTTGAGTTGTTAATCTTTCCTTGTAAGTAGCCAAGTGCCATATCTCTTTCCCATATGCAGGTATCAGTTATCACAAATATTTGTGTCTGCCAGGCTGTTTCCTCTCACATGTTCTCACTCTGCTTTTCTCTGGCCACAATTACATCTGTGCCATAATTTTTATTTTCTTCCTAAAAATGTCATTGCAGAGGTGTTACCACCATTTCCAATTGCCCCAGCCTTGGCCGGAAGCAGCCCCATCTAATTTGGGGGATTTGCCAGAGATTGGCTCTGCCAGACATTGGGAAAGCATCTGGCAGCTTCTCACAGAAGCCACCCCTCCTACCAAAACCTGGCCACGCAAAATCCAATGCAGCATTTTGTCAGGTAACTCCTGATCCCTGATCTTCACATTTGAGGTTAAGAAAGGGCAATTTTGGCATTATCTGATTTCCAGAGATCTCTCTGATCCTTCTTATTAAGACACTCAGTCTGAAACCAAGAGTGGGGCTGGCGTTGGAAAATGCTCACCATGAACCCTTGAAGGTCAGGTGCTTGCTGTTCATGTCACGTTATTCTGCCCATTCTGCCCGTGTTTTACTGCATGACCTCGAAGGGATCAGTAAAGTGCTGCAGCCATAGCATCTTTGGGACCTCTTTCCTAGAGTGGTCTTTAGAATGCTGCCAAATGCTGTGAAGTAAAATTAATAAGGAGAAAGACAAAGACGGCAGAATGTCTTAGTATAATTGAGCTCAGGAGTTGAGCAAGCAAGAGAGAGGCAGTAGGAAACCAACCTTCATTTGTTCTTCTGTGCAGAACCATTGTTTCTAATCTAATACATTTTGACTGTGGGCTATAGCCTGTATGCTGTCAAAGTTAAAATGGATGTTCATGATGTTCTGTTTTGATTTTATCATTTGTGAACTTTTTGTCTAGCAATAATGTATTTGATTCTTGGATGCATATCAGTACTTACCTTGTCCCCATTTTTCTCTTGCCTTTTTTTTAACTGACACTGTGATTATAACCTGTAGATAATGGATTTAGATAATGATTTGGGTTTGGTGTGATTGGATTATTGGTTTATTTATTTATTAATTAGATAGCTAACTGCAGCCTGTTATCTCACAACTGCTCTGAAATCAGCTCTTCAGTGAGGTTTGAAAGAAGGGGATCCCAAATTTTGCTTCTTTTGTCTGTGTATTGTACTCTAGCTTCAGCCATGGACTTTCTGAATTAGGGTGGTCCTGTGTGTCCTCAAGACCAGTCTAGGTATTACTGTGGTGTGTTTTAGCACCTTTAGGAACAGCTAAGAGGCATGAACAATAATTATTTTCATACATTATTGAGTTTCTTTTTCACAGTAGTATTCACCCGTTCTTGTATCAGTGATGCATATAAAAACACAGAGAAATAATACTGCTTTGAGCTTCAGTTATGACTGGATTGTTCTCTGTAGAAATTCTCTCTCTTTGGGAATTATTTATCTTAGTGCTCCATAAAGCTTGCTGATTGTCACAAAAATATACTTAATCCAAATTGCTGACTTCTATTTCTGGAAATTTGGTGTTGTGCAATGACTTCCCTGAAGCAAACAGTGCAGGAGAGAGTGCATCAGGTTCAGATCTCGGGTCTCTAGTCAGTTCTGAGTCTCTTTCTCTAATGTAATTGCAATATCTAGACATAGAAAATGTCATTAAAAATGTTGCAGGAAAGCCTGATTGTTATAAGAAAAATGTTCTGAATGATTTGAATCCAGTCACAAATACTTATAAGACTACAGTAGGCATAACATTTTCACATTTTGGTGGTGAAGAAGACCAAAATAGTGTTGCCCATGGTTTTTCTTTAGCAGAAACAAATGAGTATTGCACAAAACAATTGTATTCTGAAGAGGAGCAAGTTCTTCTTCTTACATAGTGCATAATGCTTATGCAAGATCAGTAATTTTTGATATTATGAATTCTGTCCACGGCTTCTCTTCTCTTTCATTTCTTTGCCTGTATTCTATGTATTTTTTTTAAAGAAAGGTTTGGGAGTTTTTAAAATAAATGTTGATATTAATATATGTTTTTAGCAACCACTTTCTAGTGGTAAATTATTCACAAACATTTTAAAAAAAGGTGAAGTAAAAGTTATTGATGTAATGCTGGAGTATTTTTCCTTTACAGGTTTAGGAAAATGTCTGTTGAGAACACAGCTTTCTAAATAATAATTGAACCTTTATATTCCAGATCAGATGTCACTTTAAAAGGGAAGTGTTAGCATCTTTTCTTCCTGTCTTTCTCTAACTACTTTTGCACTGCTTTTACCATAAGTACAGCCCCATTTTTCAGCCTTTTTCCTTCAAAAGAATCAAAGTCAAGAGTCGATTGCATCTATACTGTTGCCATGGCTGGAATGCAATTTCTTCAATATTTTTAGCTTGTACTGCAACCCCTGAATGGACACAGATTATTGAACAATAGTAAGATAATGCAGAGAAATCTTCAGTCTCTCATTGTGTTGAAAATATTTGCTTAATTCTGCCTTTAAAGATCAATAGTTTTGCTGGGATATATTCAGTTCCTTTGATGTTTCAATATTAGAAGCTATAGCTCTTTCAGATAACGTTAACAGAAGTGATATTTCTGTTGAAATCTTGATGGTTGGCAGAATTCTCTCACTAATATGTGAACCAACTGAAGGGACCTTGCACACCTTAATCTGATTCTCATACTAAAACACTTGGGTTCAGAGAATATGAGGTGTATTGTGATGGGATTTTAAATGTGCTTTGGTCAAGGTTTTGGATTTGGATTTGATTTTTTTTCCTTGTTTTTTTAATCTGTCAAATTTCCTGGGGAGTTTTTGCATTGACTTTAGTAGCATTTGAACAGGGCACATAGGAGTCTGAAAAACACGGTTACCTTGCCAAGGAGTTGTTTTCCTTGATCTGTTAAACCAAGCATTGATTTTGCTCCCCCATGTGCGCTGAATGCACTTCAGAATTAAAGCCTGCTTTTATTAGCAGTTTTTAAGGCAGGGAGCAGTGTGATGTCTTCCTGAGCATCTTTAGAGAACAGCAGCATCACGGTGCCTAGAAGAGCTTTGCAATCTATGTGTGTTAATTACTGCTAAAAATTCTTACAATAAAGTAGGTATGATTCTACTTATGAGTTTTGCTAAAACATGGAGTCCAGCCCTGGCATCTCACTGGCATGCAGTAAGGAAGCCTGTTGTTTAAGTCAGAAGTGGTTTATCTCTTCTCCATTTTCCTCAAGGTTTTCACTTCCAGGAGAAAAGCTCTGGTCCCAGTGGTCTGGAGAGTGTGCTTCGTCTGCCCTTCCTGCACTCCCCAGTCTGGCATGAGTAGAAGGGAGATCTTAAAAAATCCACTTCTAAACCTCACCAGTGGGACCCAGACACAAAAACAGAGAGGATCAGTGAAAATCCTGTGTACCCAAAGGAATTCTGATTTTTTTCTTTTTAAGCCAATTCAATTAGTCTAACTAAAAATGTTAATTTTTCTTGCGAACTTCCTTTTCTACCCTCAGACCATATAGTGTTTTTCTACTGGCAAATGATGGGCATATAATTAGTAATGGATGTGAATATGACTTGCCTTTTATATGTTCTTCTCTTACTTGTCACTGTTGCACTTACCTGGTTTTTGTGCTCCATCTCCAGTTCTTTTCCTGTCCTGCCAGTTGTCATCACAGCAACTTTTGCAGAAGGGTTTTATATAACCATATGGTGCCTAGCTCAGGAAACGCCTTGAATCCTGAGGACTACAGGTTGCTGCCATGATGCATTTTAAGAGCAACAGCCATATCGTGAAGAGACATCTTGTCACTGAAGGTGTCCCCAGGCAGATGTGGCATGCTGCTCTGCCAGCCCGGGAGGAAGGCTTCCAGGAGGCTGAGGGCACGTCTGTCCTGCACTGTACACTGCACAGCAGGAACCAGTGGGGCGTTTTTTCCGGAGTATTGTGTATCTGTGGTTTAGTTAGGTGTGAAAACCTTCTGTAGACCTTACTGTGTTCAAAGGAGAAAGCAGATTGAGAAATGTGTTGCCTGTCATCCTGACCAATGATATACAAGCAGTCTGCTGGGGTTTTTTGTGTGATTACAAAAGGAGGGGAGGGAGGAGATGGAAGGCTCACACAGCAGATGATGTGATTGATCAACATGTTAACTAGTGTAGCAAAATCCCATCTGTTTATATGGTTTACATCTTTCCCAGCTATGAAGCAGGGATGAGGAGAAAAGCACAGAAACAAAATCCATCATAAATGAAAAATTGGAGCCCAGTCCTGTTACTGATGAAACTAGCACAGTTTCAAGAAGAATAAGATTGTGTCTTAAGAAGGAATCTACATGAACATTCGCTAATAGTATCCTCCCCAAATTCTGCTTGGCAAGAAAATGGGGCTTTTTCTCTCCCAGTCTCTATTTTTTGTTCAAAATGTATTAAAGCCACTGGGTGTCTTCTGCAATAATCAAACAGAATCTAGATTAAAGGTTATTATAACCAGGGAGCCTTTCATAACTAATTGCTACTCAATTGTGGTTGGAGTTTTTCAGTTTCTGTCTTCTTGGTTTCTCTTATTCCTGGCAGTGGAAGTGAGCGGGATAGTAAAATATACCGAGATCCACACCTATTCTGATAATTGCATTTCTTCCTGTTAAAATATGATGACACTTAAAAAAATATTGGTGCTGTGAGCAGACTCTATGGAGTAACAGCACCATATCTGCCTTGCTTCTTTCCATAGTTTCTACGAAAGAAGTAGCTGAAGTGGCTTTAATTCTGAATGAAGCAATGTTTATGGTTTCTGTAATCACTGTTTACTTTCAGTAAGAGAGCTTTTTCAAGTAATGGGAATAAAATATATTCTTCTATCAATCTGTCTAAGCATTAAAAATGCTATGTAGAAAACTATTATAATTTAATCATAAATGTACTCATCTAGGGGGGAAAAAAAGCACCAGAGGCATACATGCAGAAATGTCTTAGCTGTGTATGCAGATTCTCAAAAAAAGGGCTGTGAATGTATAATTCTGCATGCACAGAAGTTCAGACTATCAACATTTTGAATTCTGTCACAGTATGCGTGCTCCATGGCATGCCTGATAAAAAGCTTTTGTAATCTGTCAGAAAATAACTATGATCTCTTACAAACACAGAATCAGGGGTAATTTGTGTCCAGTCAGTCTGTCTTTGAGATGATCTGGATGTGGGCTGGGACAGAAGGTGGAAAGTAAAGACCTGCAGAAGGTGTGATGCTCACAGATATCTAAGAAGAGAGGTGGCAATTTTACAGTGAAGTTAAGAAATACAATTCTGCCAGAATTGTAGAACAGATGTGATGCCCAAGCGGTATTTTTGGATCTAACCACAATTTGGAGTACAAATAATATGAGTAATGACAAATATATTGGTTCTCCTTATAAAGTAATACAGTGTCCAATCTCCCTGAATTGCAGATTTTGTCTGAGTCCCAAGGTAATTTAGATCGCTTTGGTGGTATCTCTTCAACACATGACCTCCTAGGACTCCAGTCTTTTTCCCATTCTGTTTGTCAGCACCTACCATATCAGAGACTTGGTCTTAGTCTGCAGGAAGTAACTGTGTATTAAAAATATTTCTGCTGCTACCATGATGCTGATAATTTATAGTTCTAATGTGTCTCATGTCTTTTCCAGCAGCCAAGAAAACTCCCTTCTCTTATCTGCCACTGTTTAATTTAGAGAGAAATACTTTCTTTCATGGTCTCTCACAAACCTTAGATATTTATGGTAGCATCAGTTGCCTTGAAAGTCTTTGTGTCTGGCTCCTTAATTTTTGTATCTGAGAGAAGATACAGTCTTCTGGCTTCCCCATAATCAGCCAGTGTTATGTTCTGGTAGAAAGCTGGTCTCTGCAAACCTTATCCTGTACAACATTTGGTGCAGTTTATGAGCTCTTGTCTTTTAGGGGGAAAAAGAAGTTGATCTTTACATCCATTCTATTCATTCTCATTGAAGAAAAACAATCCCTGCTTTTTAAAATTTTTCTTTTCTTTTTCAAACCTGTAGTTGGCTTGAGTTGGTTTTTTTTTCTGTTAATATTTCTTTTTTTAAAAATGGTGCTGCCAGTGGACTTTTTTGAAACCACCTCCTCCAATTTTTTTTTTTTTTTGAGCTCTTGGATTCAGCTCTTGGATTTCTTCATTAATTGTTATAGTACGTAGACTGATAATTCTGCATTTTGACAAAACAACCACATGTACTTGGAGAATGTGAAGTACTCAGCACATATATAATTGATTCCTAGGTTTTTAATGATTAGTTAGCATTTCTTTCAGAACTTGCTTTTTAAAAGCAGTCTTTTTATAGCCATATGGAAATATTTCAGATGATTAAAGAAAGAGAGGAAAAAAATCCCCAAAGTTAAGTATCGTATGCATGAATCTGGTATTGACAAGATTTTACATGAATTTTGAAATAAGGCCCTGAAAGTATCTATGTGTTTACATCAGTGACAGACATTACATTAGTTTTTAAAGATCCACAAATGGTATAGCATCTGAGTGTTTTTATAAGTGGTAAACTGTGTATTTCAATCTTAAATTCTTATTTCAAAATCTGTGTTTTAGCTCTGTGCAGTAGTGGCAATTTTGTGACCAGGAAAGGAAAAAAGCATGATAGGAACAATTGCCTGGGTGAAAGCTCAGTTTGTGTCACATGAGCAATACTGGTTTGCACTGTTTGAGGAGCTGAAATTCTCCTGAATCACATGGGAGTCCCCAGTGCATGTGGGTGAGACTTTCAAGGGTGCCTGACTTGCTGATCCCAGCAAATTCTGACAGCACTTAAGGTGTGGAAAGAGTGAATAAAAATCAAACATTTTACTGAATTCAACTATTACATTTCTGTACAGAAGATAATTTGGAAATGACAAAAAAGCCCCAATATATTAATACTTGTGTAAAAACAAATGCAAATGTTTTCCTTTGAATCAAACAACTCAGTCCATGTTGATATAATTAGGAATCTTCCCCAGCTTAACCTGCAAATAAAAAAAAAACATGCATAAGTTCTCCAATTCTGTTTAATAGGTCAGAGAGGCACACCTTAAATTTTCCCTATGAGCCAATTAAGTTCAATTTCTCGTGAGTTCAGTGTATCACAGCACTGGGCACTTATTGCTGCTGGTCCTGCTCAGATTAAAGTTTTCTCTTCCCCTTTTCACCTCCTGCTTTGGTCAGATCCTCAGCTGGTGTAAATAGCTGTGATCACTGTAGGGATGCTGCTGATTTACACAAGCAGGTGATCTGGTTCCAGGCTGTCTTACTGCTCTATGAAAATGGATTTGGTGAGCAAGCTTCTTTTGTAAATGTCTGAGCTGAGTTTATTAACTTCTTAGTATGCCTCAGACAAGCAAGGGTTTTTTTAGAGTGTTTTCATTTTATTTCTTAGGAGAATGTTATGTTTATTCTTTCTTTATTACTTAAAGGCTGCATTGGAGAAACAAATTGTCCATTGAGATGGGTTTAGTGGGGCATTTGTTTTGTTCTTGACAGAATGGTTCTCTGCATCCATTAAAAAGTAGGAAGAAAAAAGAAAGGCATTTTATTTAAAGCTTTATGTATGAAATAACCAAGCAAATGTGTATGTGGCTAGACTTGAACTGGTAGGTTGGGGACCACCAGTCCCTTAATTAAAGTGAATGAATCAGGGAAGTTTCTCAGCCTTTACCTTGCAGCTGTAGCAGACAAACCCTCAGCTGGTGGGAACCTGGGGTTTTGCTGGGCTTTTAGGGTTTCTGGATGCTTTTTGGGGAATGCCACCACCTTCTGCATGTCAGGACTGACCCTTGCTGCTCCTGGGCAGGGAGGGAGGGAAGAAGAGAGAGAGAGAGGGAAGATTGCCTTCTCCTTGGCAAATATGTGCTGCACAAATCATGGTAGTGTTTGCAAATGTCAGTATGGGCTTAAAGAACTCCTACGGGCCTGTAATTGAGAGAAGTGCATGGCTGTGGGCAGCCTGTGCCATTGCATACTCCATCCTGTCCTTAGCCCGTGATGCCCCTGTGGAGTGCAGTGAGAACGATGGCTCTGACACACTGCCCCTCGTTTTGGGCAATGAAAGGGCAAAGACTGGGCTGGCAAATCTGCTGTGTGGGAAGGAGGTGCCGTGAAATGTCTCTCTGTGATTCCACCAGTGCTCTTGGAGCCTCTCTTAGCTGGTGTCTGCTCCCCTCCCCTCCCCTACCGCTGTAGCCAAGGCCAGCATCTCACTGGTCCTTGCAGCTGCCCAGTGCCACTGGGAGCAGAGAGGAGAAATGGCCAGTCATGGAGAGTATCAGTGTCTGTAACAGCTCATGAGGTTTGCAAGGTGGGAACCTTTTCTTAGGAGCAAATGAGAAGTGAAGGTCTGAGAAAGATGTTGTGAGATGGGGAGCGCCATAAAAATGCAAAAAATGAACAACTTTAAATAAAATAAATCAGTACATAGGCCAGCAAATGATAGGACAGCAGTGCTACGTACTTAAACTTCTCAAACCTGATTTTAGTAACATGCAATGAAGCTGTCATTTACCAAAGTTGTCAGTTACTTAATTATAGTTTATACTAGATGTTATTTAAGGTCATACTTGTGTTATTTTCTTATTTACAGTCTAAACTATAAAAAGACCCAGAACATTTCACCCCAGGGAATCCAAAAATGGTTGCTGCTATGTTATCTAGAGTGTCTGCTGTAAAGTAGGACTTCTGAAGTCTCTAAATCAAGAAAGGTTTAAAATTTCATCCTTTTCTTCCATGGCTTCCATAGAAAAGACTGAGATAAACTAAGGAAGGACAAATAAATGAAACAGGTTGGAAGTTCAAACAAGAAAAAGAGTGGTCTCTGGAATTCTTGCCAATAAATAGATATCAGAAAAATACAGTTTTGACACCAAATTTGTCATTAATCCAGCTTTCATATTTGTTCTTCCAAGATTAATTATTTTTCTTTCTTGTGTCAAACACATGAACGAAAAAATTTTTCTCACATAGTATATTCCATTGCTGTTATAAGTACAGATGTTTTTTTTGTCTTACTGGACTGTAATTCTAGATGCCAAAAAAATATGCAAAGCCAATTGAGTAGAAGCCATTTGTTTGGGTAGTCCAAAGAGTGCCAAGGTATCCTTATGCATTTCAAGCATTAGTGTGGAAAACAGTTTTTGCAGGAAATGGTGCAATATGTCCCTGTCTCCCTTCAATAGCTCTGATACAGGGTGTTAATGAAATGATGTGAGAGTACTGTATTTACTGGACTTTCTCACCCTTTTTATCTCCCTTACATAAGCCTCTTATCTGGCTCCTCTTTGCCAAACAGCTGCTCGGAGCTGTGTTTAATAGTCAGCACGCAGCTGTGCCCTCTGAACGGACAGGACCTCAGCACATGGTGTTCACCCAGATGTGCAGCATCACTATCAGCATGGAACTGGGGTGACACAGGAGTGAAATAGTCCCCCTTGACCTCCCCTTCTAAAACAGATGGAGGCTAGACCTTCTCACCTGCAGGCTGCAAGCCTCGGTGGCTTGGTGTTGATCTCTTGGGTTTCACAGGCTCTCAGGGACCTATTCTGGGTCATGCCTCAGCCAAGCATCCAAGTCCTGCCTGTTTTGCAGACACATGCATACCACCACTGTGTGCATTTCTTCTTTTTTGCTGTGCAATCTACATCAGGAAGTGTAAAGCAAAACCTGAGATTGCTCCCTTAAATCCTCTGCCGTGCTATCTGAAGGCATTTCTCCTCAGTATTATGCTTTCAGCTAGGTGGGGGCAAACTGGGTTTGGTTGGTTCACCATGTCTCTCTGGAAGCTTTAATGTGAGGGGGTGCTGATGGTGTCTGCTGGTTACTCTGAAGTAATCTCATGTGTCTTCTGAAAGCTGGAGGAGTGAAATGTGTCCCTTTGTGTTCCTGCTGGTGAGATCTGTAGCCAAAGCTGGCTGAATTTTTCATTGTAACCACTGAATTCTTCTTTTAGTCAAACATTTCACTGAATCCACAGTCAAAGATGACTTTGAAGTTTGGCTTTGTCTCCAGTGCAACTGCACAGGGGACTCCAGCTTTCTGTTTAAAAGTGAGAGTTCATTGAAGGTCTATGAAAGTGAAGGATTATTTAATTACATCCTGATTTGCCAATGGTATACTCAGCCCTGCTCAGAGCGTAAAGATACATAATGTCTGCTCCCCGTGGAGTCTTAGCAAAGTTCTGGTTATCATTGCCTCCACACAGGTTTCAGCGTGCTTTCATCTGCTCACATAGGATCTGTTGTGCCTCTAACATAACAAACCTAAGAGTAAGTTAGGCTCTTCCTTTTTTTCCATCAACATCCCCCTATACAGCCTAGAAAGAATGTTTCCAATAACTTCCTCTTGGTAATGAGCCAAACAGCTGTTTTTCCAGAAAGGGCTTGGGATGCTGAGGTGTGTAAATCAAACCTTTGGAGATAGCTCTTTTTCCAGTTTTGGTTTTGGCTTATGGTGGTCAGGATGTGTCTGTACTGGTAAGATAGATGGTTGCTGCCCGTGGTACAGCAGCTCCTGAGCTTGTGGGCTATGCTGATACACACCAGTATCATCTTCCCAGCCACTTGTCCCTAAATATTGGCAGTGAATGAGCTCTCCTGCACTCCACCACACGTAGTTTTGTTCCTAGGTGAAGGACTAAGGAAATGTCTAGATGATCCTTTGGTGCAGGATCATAACAATAAAAGAAAGCCACAGCCAAGAATTTTATGTGCCTGGAAACTTGGTTGAATTGCAGTATCTATCCACATGACAGCTCTGCAGCATTCTGATGCCAGACCTCCAGAGAAAATCCTAAGCACTTACAGGAAAGATCCCCCGCACTTCAAGTTTTCAGTACTTTCAGAATGCATGACTTAAATTACTTTCCGGACTGGGAATTTTGTTTCTCAACATGGGTTTTATCTAAATGATGTAACGCCACCCCGGTGGCCCTGGTTGTGTTCTGCCTTCATTCCAGGAAAAGATCTCAATGTCTTCTGCTCTCCTTGCACCAGTGCTGTGGTGTTCAGCAGAAGAAAACTGAGACATGGGGGCAAAAAGAGGCTGTGGTGTGCTCTGCTCTGGTCTGAACTGTCAGAGACTGATGACAGTGCCTTGGAGTAGAAAGTAGAAAAGCTGCTGGGTCTTTAATTTTTGGCTTAATCTTGAGTCCTAGTCCTTGCGCCAAGAATTTTTCCTGCATTTTACCTCTATCCATTCCTTGGAAAATGGACAAGCCATCTTTAAGCAATATCCAGAACCTATCTGTCCCTTGAGAGGAGACAGAAGTGGTCTGAATTTTCTTGAGCAAGTAGAAGAATCACAACACAGGCTTCTGTTTCCTTGGAGGAGATTAGCTGTGTCCTGATTTTGAGAATGGACTTCATTTTTTAGCTGTGAGGCTACTCTACAAATAGGAACAGACTACTAACAATCATACTTTAATGAATTGAGATCTGCCTTTTTAAAAAAGATTAAGGTAACTTTATGGTATTAGGTATTTAGAGCACCTGCCTTAAAGGGACTGAAGTATCCTCACAAGCTTTTATATTTGTGCAGTTGGTTGGTGTGTGGACTCTAAGAGACAAAAAAACATGCCCATGGCAAATGGAGTCCAAGGAAAGGATGTCTGTTAGAATTCTTTTGCCAGAGTTTCCATTATAAGAAGTGACCTCTCACTCCCTTTCAGAGATTTTAGATCTTCAATGCTGACACAGAGGGTAAGGAAACATCACATCGCAAGAGAAAATTGCCTTGATTTGTCTTGTGGAACACATCTCCTTTTACTGCTCAATGTCCCAACATGTGACCTCCACTCTGTAATTGCTTATGTATCTGCTACAATATGTTCAACATGAGAAGACTTTCCCCTTTTGATGGGATTTTCTTTTTCCTTTTATCAGCATTTTTTTTTCTGTAAAAAAATTCCATGTCTTGTTCAGACACAGAAGTGCTTGAGTGAAAGAGTTTCTAAAACAGTATTTTAAAACAGATTCTCTTTTAAGACTTGAGCTATGCCAGATTTACAAGGCAAAAAGTCTTTGTTTGGTTGTAAAAAAGTGAAAAATAATAAAGAGAAAATGGGAAAATGGAAAAGGAATATATTTTTGTGTATATATGAAAATATATTTTCAGGAGAATTTAAGGAAGCTTCCCATAAAGGTCTAGTTTCTTGAAGCCATTGCCTAAACAGGAAAATTCAGAGTGTCTAAGTTCACAGTTTGCTTTTTCTTTGCAAAACATTATGAGCCGATGTCCAGTGTTTGTATTTGTGTTTAATAGCAATTGTGTCTCTAATGGCACCATCTTCTCCAAGGCACTACACAAGTTTTATGTACCAGCCTTCTTAGAAAGATGTTGGCACTCACTGCAAACATCTGCTTCCGTTATCATGTTTCCCTTAAGCTCTTTGCAGCACCAGGAGAACCATTTCCTTCTGTATTTTTTTTCTCACTGTTTCTCAAGGTTTTATGTGTTTTTATGCTCACAATCATGAGGATATATGCATTAGTCTTACTGCACATTATTAGAGCTACACATTCTTGATACACACATTTTCTTCTTTCATACTTATGAAATCCCAAAGAAAAAAATATATAAATATGCAAACCTTCAGTTTGCTGTTGGTTTAAGAGTCCAGCAGAGGTGCATTGCAACACTACCACCCATCAGGAAAGAGCTAGCAGTTAACAAAGTGTTTTATATGTTTGCCTAACATATGTTACTTTTCTAAAGACACTTTTGCTTTTCTATAACACATTCAGGATGTTCTTTTGTGTAGAAGAAAATCTCTATCAAGAAGTCAAATAAAAGCAAGTAATACAAGTCACTGCTAAAAGCAAACTGCTCTTAGTTTGGTGTCTTTGTAAACATAATTAAGGAGTTGTTTTCTCAGCATTCATCTGTGGAAGTCTGAGCAAGGCCCTCACTGCAGCAGACAAAAGGAGAGCCTTCACCCCACCAAAATGCAGTCCTGTCTGCTCTTCATTTCAGGACTATTTTTTCAGTTCTGTATGCAAAATGCAATTATGGTGGTGACCATTTCACAGGGAAAATACTATTATTAAATGCAAATAAAACTATGCTTATTACAGTGAGAAGCATAGAGACAGGCTGTCTCTTTGAATTATGTGCCTGGACTTCCTTATCAATTGCTCATTTACTATTCTCATAAGTGGTCTTTGCTGAGGTCATGTTCAACCACTGATTGTGTACCACCAGGACTAGTGGGGTTGCTCTGCACAGAACCACGGGCAGACCACTAATCCTTCTGTTACCAAATGGATGATAGCTCTGAATTGAATTTTAGATGTCTGGAGTGTTTTCATTCTTTGATACCTTCTGTACTGGTGTTGTGCCCTGACTAATTTTATTTCTTTCAACTAAAGCTCAATTTTGTTTCTTTTATAAATCCTCTATGGATATATTCTTCTGGCAAAGATCTGCACACAGCTCAGGTCTGAATTTAGCTGAACATGCACAGAGCATCTTTTGATATTACCTCTGTGATAGAACAGGTCGTGCTTTAGATTTGAACTGTGATGTTGCTTGGAGTATCTTTCATGCTCCTGATAAAAAGAAGAGGCCTGTTAATAAGAGAAGGAGCAGGTACCTGGAGCTTCTTCTTTGAAGTCCAGTGGCAAACCAACCAAGTTGATAGTCTTTCATCAACTCCTGTGGGATTTAGGTTCACTTTTTAATTGCTCATTTACTGGGTGGTAAGTAAGATGTTAGGTGTTGTTAAAATAGTGTTCTCTTTTTCTGGGTCTTGATCCAGCAAACTCCTTAAGCATGAGCTTGACTATGGGTTTGTTGTGTTCTTGAAATAAATAGGGTTATTGAAGTTGTATAAAGCTGAAAGCAACTTGAAGTGATGTTTTGGATGGATCCACTGCCTTAATGTGCTCCTACATACACGTCCTTATACCGGATTGGCTGTTTCTCAGTTTAGTGCCTCTATAAGAGACAATTTGGATCTTTTAGCTGGTTGGGAGTGTGCTATACATGTTTTATCACTGACCATCCCAATCCTTTCCCTCCTTTGGTTTGCCTTCTTGGAGAAGTGCTGGTGAATAGTGATGGGAGCAGAGCTGACTTACGTGAGTTAGGCCTCTGTCATTAAAAGGACAGAGATGTCTAGGACTGGTACTATCATATAGGATTATATTCTGCATTAGAAAGTAGAAGTGTGATGTTGTGTTCACTGTCTAGGATTCAGTTTATTGTTTACATCCATTTAAACAAACAAACCCACAAAAAATAAAAAAGCAAATCCAAAAAACCCTCTTTTTTTTAACAAGAAAAATGATCTTACAGTTTTACATCTTCCTAACAATTTGTGACCAGCTATGGCATACACTATTTTTACAATGAACTGTGTCATCTTTTAATTTGATTTACACTGAACCTTATGGATAGCAAAGTTTCTGCTTATTGCAGGAGGGTGGGGAGTAAAAAAAAGCCAGTGACTGCCTAAGCAGGCTACCATAAATACAACTCGCTTGACATTCCTGTCCCTGAGATGGGCTGATTTGTGGTCTGGATTCAGAAGTGTTTTACTGTTCTTTCTCTGTGGATTCAGCTATTTAGATCAGGCTAATTTTCAACTGGAGGAGCTGAAGAGCTATTATTCTCCCTGAAGGTTATCTCATTTGTTTAAAAACTGGTGGCAAAACCCTGACTGCTGTATTTATTTTTTTTTTAAGACAGCAGCAGTGGGGGAGGAGAGTTATATCTGGAAAACCCCCATGTGCAAAATCCCAAGGTCCTTTCCTGAAATAACAAATACTTTCATAAGTAATAAAACGAACTTCACCATGGTTCTCAGAAACTCTCTCCTCAGCTGTACCAGAGGGATGAGCTCATGAGGTTGCACTCCATGGCATTTCAGAGGGTGTATTTCTTGTCATAATACATTCAGAATATGGTATTTTTTCAGCCTTTACTGCTGTATCAAAGTTGGTTGGCCAACTTACCCAAGGGGAAGAAAGACAGAAGAAAACTTAGAAACAAAACAACACCTTAGGAAATGTGGGAAGTGTTGAAATTCAGAAACCTTAGAAGGGTGGAGCTAAGTATTCCATATTGTTGGTTAGGTCCTTAGACAAGGTCATTTTCTCAATTCTTCTTTCTAAAGGAATTGACACTTACAGACTCTCCTTGTTGGATATATTACAGAACAGATGTCAGATTAGCTATTATCAGTTAGAAATTGCCTTTTAGGTTGGTTGGGATTTTTTAAATTATTATTACCATTGTTTTAGTGAAGGACATCATTGCCTGTTGAATGATGGTGATGATACAAGCAGATTTCTGTCTATAGTAATAGGCATGTCGTGACTAGGAGGAGTAGCTTTAAGAGCAAAGTGTTGATATGTTGCTAAAGCTCACAAGGAAGTGCAGGCATCCAGAGAAAACACAGGATGAAATTCATCTTTCTGATTCTTCTGCTCCTGCAGCATGGCATCACTGGGAAAGGGAAACATTGGATGCACTGGGCATGCATGGTGAGGCCTGTCTTGAGACAAGCACATTTTCCTGAATATTGAACTGTACATCCCAGTTCCCTCTCTGACACTCAGATGCACTCCTTGCAGGGGAGGAAGGCAAACTACTTTGGAAAATGCAGTTGCCTTGAGCATTTAAAAGGAAGCTCCTCTAATTTGGACAGCTGGACCATCATGTATGCCATATTTAAACTTAGTGGTTGCGAAAGAATTAAGAGGGGAAAAAAAAAGGAGAGATTAGTTCAGATTAATAAAATACAGAGCAAGCTGCTTCACAATCAGCTCAGACTCTCTACAGGGAATTGCCTCACCAAAAAGGATGTCTTCCAGATTCCTTCCCATTCATCTTCCTTATGAGATAGTTTTTCTCCCCCAGTGCAAGGATGTGTTTGTGGCTTCTGCAATCTCAAATATCCTCCTTTTGTTTATGGCCTAAATGGCCTTTTTGCCTTATGACTTAGCACCTGCTTTTATTCATTGTGAAATGACTTTGTATGCTTTTTAGTAAATGTGACAGGCAGTGCATTATGCACTGTTGTGTTTTATTTGCTCCCATAAAGCATTATGGAATACAGTTAGAATGTGACATCCAGGACACGGTGTGGTGCCGCATTGTGTTGTGTTACAACATGGGACAGTTCAGTGCCTTGAAAGACGCACTGTCTTTTCCTTTGCCTATGCCTTTTATTAAGTGGTTTTTATCCCAACTTTTCCCTTGGTGAATGTGTGATTTCCATGAGCTCCCCCAGTGTATCTGATGAGGACAGTGCTTGTCTGCTTGGAAAGGTCTTATTTTAGTCTCATAGATTTGTTGATACAAAAGGTACGAGAGTTGCTCACATCTCCTCAAGCTGTTTCCCAGATGCTTGATGATTCATGAGGAGCCAACCTCCTGGGAGCAACTCTGTGTTGACTGTGTTCTATCTGTGAAATCCTAATGAAAATCACCTTAGAAAATTCTGTGGTGTTTGATTACAGTGCTGGCTACACCACTTCAGATCGTAATTTAGTGCATGGTGAGGAGGGTGAGAGGAAATCAGGCTGTTTCAGAGCTCCTGAAGAGTCTGCTCCAGCATCACATGAGGGCTCTGAATAGCTTGAGATTTCATCCCATGTGGGCTATAGAAACAGTATTTATGGCCATTCTTATCAAACATACTTTATTCCATTACGGAAAGGGCTTTTCCTCAGAGTGGAATATTTGAATATCCCTTATTTTACTATAGTGAGAATTTTCTCCCCATGCTTCTCTCCAGCCTTTCCTCTACAATGATTTTATAATTGCCACGTTTACCATGGTGGAAATAACAAGTCACTGTGCTTTGATTTATAAGCTTCATAACACGTGCAGCTCTATTGCTTCATGTACCTGTACTACTTGGATGCTGCAGAGCTGTGCCAGCCGTGACATTTCAGTACTGGTCTTGGTCAGGTGTGACTGCCTTGCAGGCAGAGCACTGTAGTCTGCATGATTCAGAGTTTAATGTAAATGAAAAGCTGTGACAGACCCTCTGCTTGATGTACAAGAGAGAAAATAGTACTCATTCTCAGTTGGTGTGCTGTGTGCACAGATGTTTTGTTTGGGGGTAAATGTATGAGCACATTTCAGAGATACTGTCCCCAGAACTCTTTAATTTCAGCAGCTGATGACACGAGAGTAAAGCCTGCACTAGGAATGTCCAGGAAAAGGGAACCTTTTCCTCAGAATCATGAACCAGATTGAACCACACAGTGAAGTGCATGGTGACAGAGGGAAAATGACAATAGTTTGCTGTTCAAGAAAGAAGAGTAATGGACTCTCAGGCACAGGATGAGTTTTGCCATGTTTTACTGCAGTAACTTTTGTTCCAACTTAGGGAATGGTTGTTTTTCACTAGATTTGTTATCATCAAGTCTGGTTTATTTTTATCCCTTTTCTTGTACGTTTTGGATAAAGTCCTGTGAAATAGTGTCCTCTTAGTGTATTGGGTGTTTTCAGAGTTCAGAGGTCCTCAGGATTTCAGTAAGAGCTCAGTAGTGTTGGCTGGACATTTTGTTTCATTCCAGATCAGGGGAAAAAAACCCCACAGATGTCTTTTTTGTCCTTTTTTTAGAATAAAAGCAAATAAAAAACAGACTTCAGCATAGATGTCCCTGATGAAAATCGCAACAAAACTAATAGGTGGGGGGTCTTTATTTTCACCAAATTGGCACTTTTCCAAAGCAAATTGTTTGGTTAAAGCAGAACAAAACAAAACTGAATAGTTCTGCACTTTTTGAACTAGGGCTGTGTTTGCCTAGAAAGGGTGGCTTAGAGTGTGAAAGCATCTTAGAAAGATGTCACAGTTAGGTCTGTAGAGATAGTTTTATAAGAAACATAGACTTTTTTCTTCTGAGTTTCAGGTTGTTTGGAAGCTAGAATTACTGTGCTGTCAGAAGAGTACAATGAATGGTTAGACAGTCGTGCTTTGTTTACAGCTGCATGCAGGGAGGTATTTACAGCCAGGAACCAGTGAAAAGCAACCTGAAAAATAGATGCACTAATCAAGAAGTTTGTACCGTTTGTCTGGATTCCTGGTTTCAATGAGCATTTATAAAACAAGTATATTTATTTCATATAAAGATCTTAGAAAAATTCGGTCACACATTAGATTTTATTTTAAAAGTGAAGACTTAGATTAGTGTGTGTGACAGATAGCTGTGGCTGGTTGCTTTGGTTTTGTATTTCCAGCGTTCACAGAGTGGCCTGGTGGAGATATTTTCCCCCATTTGTTCTTCCTCAGTAGCCAGATTCAGGAGAAGAAAACAGTTTTCTATTTCTATTGCTTGCAGTGGAACTGGAGGTTGGTGTGGCATTCAGCTGAGTGGAGTGATGTTCAGTTTAAGATAAAGACACCAGAGCCTGGGTGTTTACATGAAAACAAGTGTCCAAATTCATGTAGATCCCCATACATCATGTGGGGAAGGAACACAGGTAGCTGTCCCACGTGTGGGGAGGCTCAGGGGTGCATGTTTTGACTGGGAACTGAAACCTGCTGTCATCTGAATGTTGCCTTGGAGTCTTCTGATCCTCAAAATCTCCCCATGCTAAAGTTGTCCATGCACAGAAGAATGGTTGTTTGCAGTTCTTTGATGAAAATTGACCCAAATTCCAGTATCAGAAACAGCTGGGCAGTGGAAGTGTGTGGTGCAACTGAGAAGACATTTTGGCTTTTAGAGATCTGGGTCTTGACAAAGTTCCTGTAATCCTTGGAGCCATGGATTTACAGCAGCAGAGGTTTTACCTTGGTAAAAGTAAACTTTATGAACAATTGAATATTTGCTCAGGCAAAAATTGTGGAATTTTAATTAAGTGAAGACTGGCTATTTGTCTTGAAGTTACTGAGTAAGATGGTTGATGGGATAGGATCTGGCCTCATTTACATTGGTATAAGCATGGAGTAACTGTTTGAGTAAACAGACCATAGGCAGAAAATGGTTCAAAACATATAAATAAAATCAAAACACGACCTTACACATGTTTCTGGGAGGAAATACTTAAGCACAGTAAAGAAATTTAAATTCACCCATACTCACTTTTCTGCAGTCCTTCATTGCTGCTTTTGTTCAGAGGGCATTGCTCCCCAGAGCACAGAATTTGGGAAGCAGGACTATTTACATTTTTCATTTCAGTCTTTCTTACTTCATTGTTCTCAAGCTTTTATTAAAGTTTAATTCTGTTTTAAAACCAAAGTGGTGAGAATGAACTTATATAATCAATATAAATGTAGAAAAATAATTGTACATTTCTTGTAAAATAAAGAGTCTATATACTTGAGCTCTGTTTTTCTTACTGTTTAATATGGGATTGAATTAAGAGAAAATACAGTGTACTTCCCATTTAATAATATCTGCTCCTAGACTTTTATAGACTTGAAATGCTAATAATAATTGTGCTGTGTTATAAACTGTTGTGTTTTTTGCCTTCCTGTAACTGGAACAACATACTAATTTCTACAAGTTGTGACTACTAACAGAGAGCAATCACCTCACAGACTTGTACCGAAAGGAGGAGACCATCAGCGTGGCAGGGAACGGCTGCATCCACAGTCCTCGCTTCCCCAGCAGCTACCCCAGGAACCTCCTGCTGACGTGGCGCCTCCACTCCCCAGAGAGCACCAGGATCCAGCTGGCTTTTGATAATCAGTTTGGGCTGGAGGAACCCGAAAATGAGATCTGCAGGTGAGTGCCAAGTGAAAGTTTGCAAAGCACTTCCTAGGGACCACCTTTGAGCTCACTGGCATGAGACTGCAAAGCAAAATCAGGGCATCTCTGGATGGGTCTAGGATGTCCTTGCCAGGAGGACAGACCTTTAAGGGGCCCTCACAGCTGAAATTGGACTTTGAGTTCATAAATAAACTGAGCTGTCCTGGACCCAAAGCAGTTTTGTCAGGTTTTAGTCCTTCTATAACGTTTTAAGCACAAGGTACTTGTATGCTCAAATCCCGCTATCTAACAACATAGGTACTACTTTAATAGGATTTTGTCCTCTATCACCTCTGTCGCATTTCAGCCAGGCAAGAAACATCTTTTTCAGTAGGTGGAGGGCTCTAGAAGGTTTGAGTGAATAGGTAAGCATTTATATTGGGTTGTGAGGGACAGATAAAAATGTATTGAAAAATAGAATTATGTTCAAATTACTTGCTTAACTTTATTTTTATTCTTCACTGGTACAATTCCTTTTAAAAATTTCAAATGTAGGTCCACAAATATCAGTATACTGATGCATGCTGATGTATCTGTAAATCTGATAAAGCCTGCCCTACCATATCCCAGTTGTTTTGGTTCCCCTTTTAAGCAGAAGTGACCTTAAGCTCAGCTGATCTGACTGGTTAACCTAGGTGGATAAACTGTTTTGCATTATTAAAGTACAGAGGTGAATCTTGCCAGCATTCAGTAAAACAGTATAAATCCATGTGTTTATATTTATTTTATTCAGCTCTCTTTTCTGTGAGAGAAAACAGGCTCAGGATTCCCATGCCCTCCAAAAGGCAGATTGCTGTGATGCTGCTTACTTGAAATGCTCAAGTCTCAGCCTCCAACTCTGTGTGATCATGTTGTTACTTACACCTTATCTATGCACAGAACTTGGTTGTTAGTGTTCCTGCACACCCAGCCTCTTCTTATCTTATCTTTGTCAATTAATTTGTGTTTGTAGGGCTTGGCATCTCTGCAGGCATTTTACAGGATGGATTTTTTTCCTTATTTTTCTTTGTTAAATTTTCTGCATTACTGATAGAGGGAACCGTTCCCGCAGGTTTGTTTTCCATGCAGCAGTAAAAGAATGCAGCCTAAAATTGGCTCTCCTTTCCTGCTCCTTGGCAGGTCTGCTCTGGTGATGTTGGTCCAAGATCAGCATCAGAGTTGGTAACAACAGTAACCTCCCAGTACCCCAAATGCTTTCCCAGATTCAGAGCCTAATGCACACAGAAGCGGCCTGTTAATATTTACATAGTGGATAAACTGTGGCTGACCTTAAAGCATTGCAACTTTGAAACAGAGGGCTAATTTACTGTGGAAAAAAAGATGAAGTATTGTCTGTCAAAAGCCGTTGAAGGTGGTGGCACAGTAAGGGAAAGTCAAGCTGTTACTGGCATTATGTGCTTGGAGCGCATCTTGGAAGACAGTCTGCTTGCTTTTTCCAGAGCAGCTAATTTAGAATGCAGAGAAAAGCAAAGACCTTCCATCATCCATAGTGCTGGAGAAATATCATATCCTTTTCCACAGTAAAACTTTCCCTAGAGTTTCTGGAAGACCTTTGTTTGGGTAGTATTACTTCCAGAGTGAGGAAATTTTTGGTCAGACAGATTGTGATGGCTTTAAGTCTCTTAAATACTGTATGCAGTTGGATGTTTTGCTAATGCTCAATATATTTTTCAAAACTAGATCCCTTCTGCAGCTTCAGTCCCTGACAATCCCTGCAGTGCTGCTTTAGAGAGACAGCCAGGGCTGTTTTAATTGAAATAAATGCCAAGAGCTAAGCATATGTTTGAAGGCATACTGGACAAGTAATTCAGGACCTCTGCACCTTACCTTGCTTTTGTGTTTGCTTTTGACCTTAAGCTTTTTTCTCCAGAAACTTCCCAGTGTTTTCTTTCAATTTTTTATTAATGCTAATTATTGTAATTTGCATACTATTAAGACTGACCTGATTGAAATTCATTCAGGCTGAGGAATGAAAAGGTATATTTTAGCAGAGCTATATTTCTTCAGAGCTTCTGAAGAAGGAGAGGAAATATTCAAGGTCTTACAGAATGTTCAAAAAGTGCTGTTAGCATTTCCACAGGCACTTGATAAGAAATTATTCTGAAAAGCAATTAAATTACCCAGCCTCCTTGGATGCACAGAAGCAACTGAGAATACACCTACTTCTATGATCGTTGCAGCAAAGCCTCTGCTGTGGAAAGCAGATATAATCCTTGAAAGTCCATGGATTTTCCCTGGTTTTTTCTGCTTTATCTGGCTTCTGGCCTCCAAAAGTGGGGAGGCCAGTCAGGACAGCTTTCACCAAAGCTTACAAGGTTATCTCCTGTTGGGCACCACAACCCCTTTTGTTGGAATAGACATTCACAATTCCGTGTTTCCCAGGGGGCCAGGGTGATCCTTGGGAGCTCTGCTGGGTACCACATCCATTGCCACCAGGGAGTGGGAGCTTGGAGTGGTGGAGGGAGATTGAGACAAGTTTACCTCTACCTGGAACTAAATTTTGGTGTGCTTCAAAAAAAGAATATTTCAGCAGAGTTTGGGCAGATTTAAGTGGTCACGGTGGATCTGTTATTTTCTGTTCTGTGCAATTTGGCGTTGGTGAATATAAAAGCAGCAGAGCTGATATTCTCAAACCACATAGTACTTGTGGTTTTTATCTCATGGGCTCTCAGCAGAAAAAGAAAAGCAGGTCTGTTATTTACAGAGCTATTCAGCTCCCACAATTGGGCAGGGAGGAGGGTGCTTGGCTCACAGACTTGGGGGTGGGAAGCAGTGCATTGCTAGGAAGAATCACTCAACAGTCCTGAACTCCTTCTTTGGAGGGAGCAGATGTTTTGATAATAGAAAACATTCCTGGTAAAGACCTCCAGGGTTTTAAGGCTTAACTGTACTGTGAGGATGGCACTCAAGCTGCCCCTCTTGTCATCACCTTTGCCTCACTGGCAGCAATGTGTGGGGCCTAATTCTGCCTCCAAAGATATTGAGAGATATTTTGTCATAGATTTAGTAAAAGCAGAACTTCATTCTCTGTCCCCTTTATTCTCCAGCTCGATAACTGTACACATTTATGTATTTATTTATATGGTCATTTATACCCAAGCAGGCAAATGCACAGACTGGAGCAGTGAGTGCTGCCACTGTGTCCCTTCATCCCTGGGGTTTGGTGCCTTCTGCTCCTGGCAGTGCCCTCTTTGGGCTCAGGAACCACTGCTGTGGCAGGGGTGCCTGGCCAAGATGTGACTTTTCACAGAACAAGATGTGCTATTGCATTTTCCCTGGTGACAGCATGCACATAAACTCCCCACTGCAGTACACAGAGCAGCAGCATGCTTTCCTGCTTGAAAGCTGGACATAAATCTTTCCAAACCAGCTACAGGAGCAATGTGCCACCTACAAGGAAGGCCCTAAAAAAGCACCTTTCAGTATCATGCGCTGCCCTGTGTCCCTCCAGCACCTCCCTTTGCTCCTGGCACAATGGCTGCCCCTCTCTAGCCCTCTGACCAACAGAGCCGGCGCCTGTGGCTGCTGCTGCTGCTGCTGCTGCTGCAGGGAGTTGGGTGACCACCACAAAGTGCACAAGTGCTTGCAGCTGCTCAGGTTGGGCAGCTTGCCTTAAATAATATTTTATCAGGTCTCTAAATTATTTACCCACCACATGAAACGCAATGTGTATGCTTACTGTATACTAAGCACATGCAAGTGCTTCTTCTTGCTGTTTTAATGTGGTAGCAAATACTGTCATGTTCCAGGAGCACAGAAATCAGTCATTTGAGCACTCAGGCAGTAGCTTGCAGCTTAGTGTATTTAGTGGTGCACAGACTTGTCCACCATTTGTAATATTTAGTCAGATGTTTTGGAGTGGAGAACAGGGGACAGATGTCTTTGTATCTCCAGCTGTGCTCCTGTCAATTTGCAAGCACCTTCTGTAACCAGACTCAACAGAAACTAATTATTCATACTCTTTTTCAGGTATGACTTTGTGGAAGTGGAAGATGTGTCAGAGACCAGCACAGTTATTCGAGGACGGTGGTGTGGACACAAGGAAGTGCCTCCAAGAATAACATCGAGGACAAATCACATAAAGATAACCTTCAAATCTGATGACTACTTTGTGGCTAAACCTGGATTCAAGATATGTTACTCTCTAGTGGTAAGTCTTCTAGGGGTAATAGGGGTAAGAGACAGCTTATTCTTGAAGGTAATAGGGGTAAGACCATCAGTTCTTGAAGGCTAGATAGTGTAGCTAAATATGGGATTAAAACACTAAATGACTGAAAGTAATTTTATTCCAGCAACTGCATTAATGCAGATCAAAGTATTTTTGAGATCGTGTCATTAAATATAAAATAAAGTCAAGTTCAGTTCAAGATTTACTCTAATTACATGTTTCAGAAGCACTAACACTTTCTACACTAAAGCTGCACTGCCACTGCCTTGAGAAATGCTGCAGAAATAGCAAAGAAATGGCTGCTCTGTGAGCCCCTTTTTCATGTTCATTTGAGGTCAAATAAAAATACCTTGAGGGGTTATGGCTGTGATTCTCAGATAAAGAGTAGTTTATCATGTATTCAATAAAAGTCTGCATGCAAGACAGTGTGCTAAGGCTCAGACTGTATTTTTAATCAGATATCAACGTACCTCTGTATATGCAGAAGTATTAGTAGTGTGTCATGTACTGTTTCAACGAGGTGAAAATCTCCTCTTTTTTTTTCTTTTGTTTTTATTTTGGTTTTGCTTTTAGGGAGCAGGAATGATCAGTACACTTAAGTAGATTTTGATACAAATATGTATTCCTTTGTATTGCCCTGATTAATAATATAATGCTTTTGGTGCAGTGTAGCTCGAAAGAGGCAGATTTTGCAAACACTCAGGAAATGGTAAGCAATAATTTATTATACTGTCATCATTATATTTTTCTATCCATCACACTTCTTATTCCCTTTTTATTCAATCCACTGTCCTTTAACAAGAATAAGAAAGCCTGGAATAGCAATAACATTGTAACAGGAAAGATTCATTGTTTGAGTCATTTCACTTCCACCTCTTGGCTTTGCATGCATGTATGCCTGTGTATGCTGAAAAAGAGTCCATAAACAGCACATTGTCAAGACAAAGCAAAGCTATAAAGATTTTGCTCCCTTGCATTTAAATTGTTAGGCTTCTAGTGGAGTGAGGCATTAAATTGTAAGTACATCCTGAGCTCTAATTTGAAGATAATCTACTAAAACTTAAATTCAGGCAGAACAGTCTATGAAAGACCACTGGGCATAAAAATGAGAGTGAAGCAGCAGCCTTTCTTTATACTGTTTGTATTTCAGCACAGCCACAGAAACTCTGCTGCATTTAGCAAGTTTTATTCCAGAGAATATACAGATAGTCTGATAGTATTAGGCTTTCCAAAAATGAATGTTATCACTCATAAGGCACAGGACTATCTGCACTAGAAAGCTCAGAAAAGGCTACTGTATTTATCTAATTTAAAAACTAGGGAGTGAACTGAGAATTTGCAATCTAGCAAATCTATTTCAAAGAATAATCTCTAAGTGCACCCTCTGAATGAAGCACTGCTTTATTTCAGGGAAGAGCCCTAGTGATTGGTGGTATTTGTGAGATGGGGGCTGATTTTCAATTAGCTGCTCTTCAGATTCCAAGCCATACAATCCTAAAAGTGCAGGATTAATTCTGAGCAGAGTCAGCCCTTATTCCATAGTCCCCACAGTGCCTAGAGTGCAGTTCAGAGATATCCTGAGCACTGCTGACCCCTGAAGGTTGGACTCGCTGTGTGTTTCTCATTGGTAAACCAGGGAGCATTAATGAAGCATGTAAAAACGTATGGTGTTTTCTACGAGATTAAATTAAGGAGCTTTACACTGCCTTTTTTCCTTCCCTTCGTAACCTTCTCCAACAAAGGGCTACTTTTGGGGCCTTTCTTGGAACATGGTGCACAAGATATGCACAAATCTCTTAATTCCCTTGCTTTTTCTTATTTTTGGAGTTTGGATCTGTGTGGCAGTTGTTTATTTGTATACCAGACTCTGAGAAAATAAGTGATCTGGAATTTATTGATCAGCTCCATCTTCTGTGCATCATGCCAGAATGACTGGGTGAATTTCTCACAGTCACTCATGCAGCCAAGCAGCCTTGCAGCCTGACTTTCTGGCCTCTCATTAATAAATCTTCAAGGAAGTCGGTGAAGTTCACTACATTTGATGCAGATCAGGCTTTTACTTAGGTCAGCACTCTACATGAGGCACAAATAAGGCACCAGAGAACTTAGCAGAACCATCCTTCACTATCTTTGTATACTTGTGTTTTTCTGTTAACTGCACATTTCAGTACTATTTAGAGAAACAAAAGGGGATTATTTTTCTAGAGAAGACATAAATTAGACTTGCATCACTTGTATCCATTTGCCTTTGTGAAGGCAATAGGAAGTAAACACCCCATGTAGGATGAAAGGGCTCAATAGGATTAGAACTCAGACTGATTCTGGAAAATTAGACCAAAAAGATACAGGGATGGTCTTTAATAGTATAAGGTTGAAAACTATATGGATACATGTAAATATTTAACTGTCCCAATATAACATAGGGACAGGGGAGAAAAATCTGTGTAATAAAGTCTGACCATCTAATTACAGCATTTAGGAACTTTTGCTTGTTAAGGCTGTCTCCCCTGTCTCCCTCCACCTTCTTCCTCCTCTTCCCTCATCTTCTGTGTTTTGGCACCTCTGCCTCTACTCTCCCCTCTGTGGATCTGAAGGACTCAGAAGGCCAGAAGGGGAGCAGTGATGGGGGTCTTGAAGGCACAGGACAGGTTCAGTATGCTGCTGCCTGTCCCAGATCTGCTCTTCCCTCACAAAGTTACAGCATTCCCTTGAGTGCCAGCTCCAGGGTGGACCTGACTCCAGGAGGTTGTTAGTGAGTTATGTGTGTCCCACTTCCCACTGCTGACCTCAAGTTGCCTAAGAGTCAAAAGTGTCCTAACCTTTCTGGAAAAAGTCCCTCCTCCTGTGTGCTGGTTGCAGGAGGAGGTAGGTGTGCGCAGCTGGAGGCTGATCTCTACACTCGACACTTCACGTTCAAAGCCCCAGGTTTGTTGGCTTGGTCTGGGTATCCACACAGAGAATTGTTTCCCTTGAACCTCTTTAAAAATTGCCTTTTGCTTTAAGGCTCACAGATTTAGAGCAGAAGTGGTCTGGAGCAAGACCTAGACTGCAATTATTAGGCATGAGCCTCATGTGATTGCAAATTTGTTTGAAACTCCTCCCTACTGTTATCATGTAAAACCATTATTTCTTAATATTTTTTAATCCTTTTCTTGAATTGTCTTAGAAATATTAAATTGTATTAGAGAAGGAACTGAGGTATTCTAGGGTGGTGGGTTTTTTGTTTGTTTTTGTTTGTTTGTGGGGTTTGGGGGTTTTGTTGTTGTTTTTTGGGGGGTTTTTTTGTTACATTACTTTTATGCTAAGGACATAATCATTCACAACAAACAGTGTAGAAATCCATGAAACAGAGGAGGATAAATTTATATTATCCCCTTTTTCCTTCTGAAGTTCTTTCAATGTCATAATTCTGGAAAGGGATGTTAACAAGATTCGATCCCATGTTTTACAACTTCATTTGCATGGACATTTTGTGAAATAGTCAAGGAACTCATTCAGGAACATGTTTCAACAATAAAGGTGAATGTTTGGAATTAAAATTCCCAACTGTGCATCTAATTTCATTTTAATGAGACAGCTAGAAAATGTTGTATTCCATTTGCTAATTAGAAACATTATTTTGAGTTTATTGTAAAAGGCACATATTTGGTATACATTTATAACAATAAATTCCTATTGCTGTACTAATTGCTTGATTAATCCTAAATGAAATCCATACTTTGGAATTTTGACTAAAATAATTTTTGGAAACAAAGGCTACCAAAAAAATTAGGAACATAGGTATATGTACTTGTATAAACATGCATATATATAAAGGTGTAAGGATACATATACATCTTTTTTACATACATACACATATCCTTGTGGATATGTGGTATTAAACAGGAGAACATTAAGAGCATTTGTCCCAAGATAAGCTTATGCATCAAAGTATCAAGGTGTTAAATCCTAAGTAGTTTTGGCTTGTTTAAAAATGAAGTTTTTTGGATAAGGGAGCCATAAAAAATTAATGGACTGGAGGAGGGAGGAACTTTGAGTTTGGATCCATATGTGAAATTTTACAGGGAGTAGCTTTCTGCTAAACACTCTGTATATAGGTCACCACACCTATGATTGAAAAGAGAGCATAGTCACAAACAGGGGTAAGACACCACAATTAAATTCACTTTCCCATGCAAAGAATATTGACCAGTCAAAGTTTGCTCAAATTCCAGGCTTAAACTGTTTAATACTTGCCTGTTAAGCTCAGAAGAAAACAAACAAAATTGGAAGAGCAATCAGAAAATGAAAATGGGAAAAATAAGAAGCTGATCCTGAACTTGTACTCATTGCTATCACTCTGAATTAAGTGACTGGTTCCCTGTGTTTTACTACACTTGTCTGCACAAGTAGTGCAGCAGCAGGCTTAAGGGTTTTTTAAATAAGTCAATAAATAAATGCCCTTAAGAGTTAACACGATCATAAAAAGACTCACCAGTGGGAATACAGATTCATAAAGATCATAAGGAATGATTAATTCTAAACTGAAGCCAGCCTGGATGGTGCATGAGTCTGCTGCTGTACTTCTGTTTTAGCTTGTCACTTCTTTCACAGAATGGACAGATAATTCATTTCTGTATCCAGGACAAAATACTCTGCCTCAAACTCCATGTAATATATCTCATGTGACAACAGGAGTAATAATGGTGCATCTATACCTTCCCTGCTATTAGATAATCCACAGAAGGAGTCCCAGTAAATTGCTGGGAGTACAAAAGAAAGGGCATGGGGTGGTGTGGCATGTCTTGGTTAATAAAGTGACTGAACATGAAATAGATTTCACAACAAAGAAAGAAGAACTTAATTGTGACCTTTTATCAATTCTTCTGCTACTTTCTCTGATTTCAGTTTTGGTTGCCTGACTTTTTATAAATACAGCCCATGTGCAAAACAGTTAATAATCTATATGATGAAACTTCCATTTTCTTAAGTTTTGACAGAAAACTATTTTCTGTGTTTTGCTCAAGGCATACTATCCTCATAAAATTATCTCCCAGAGGCTCATCTTTCAGGAGAGAAGTAATTAAGTCCTAGGTTCTAATTAGATAAGATTTGCTCAAAATCTTTAACGTTACTTCTCCAACTTCACATAAGCAGGGAATTTAAGAGATTATCTATGCAAAATTAATTTTTTTTTTTTTTAATTTTGGAAGATGTTAAAATTTTTAAACACCAACATAAGATGACAGCACGTTAAAAAGAGATATTACTTCTTGGTGCATCTTGAGACATGGAGTATCTCAGAGTAATTTTATATGGGGAGGTAGAATGCTTTCCATTTAATAAGGGTTCCTGAGAGTCCAGCAATCCTCAACCTGCTGCTTAATTCACAGGACCTAACCTGTCCTTCAGCAAAGTTTGATGAAGAAAGGAAGGCGACATGGTAGAAAAGCAAAGCACTGTGGTAGGCTGGCAAATTCTAGTTTTCCCAGCGCTCAGAGCAGAACAAAAGATAGTGAAGGATGCAAAAAAAAAGCAAAAGTGGGAGTCAGTTTGGCAATAAGGAAAGGGTATTCTTGGATTCAGAAGGCATGTCTGGATGGTCAGTTTCACAGGCAGCATTGGCTGCTCCAGGGACAGCCAAAGTTTCTAATTAAAAGATTCATGCCAACATTTGCATCAAACCCAAGAGCTTTTTCTGCTTTCAGCATCTTAGTTTCTGCTTTCAGCATCAGTTAGTTTACTGACTAACTCCTAAGTCTTGTCTGCCCAGTCTCTTTTCCTCCAGGGTGGGAAAACTTGCAGGTTTTCAAGTGTGAGATGCACCAGCTGAATGCAGCACATGACTCACAGGGAGCCTGGGGGCTGCAGCCAGAGCAGCCAAACCTGACATGACCCAGCACTTCACAGTCAGTTGTCCCAGACTGAATTGTCCCCCAGTGTCCCCTAGGCTGTGGTCCTAACAGAGTCCTTCTCTTAGCAGGTCTTCCAAAAATCTGATGCCCCTTCCATGTTTACTCTTGTCTCAGACACTAAGATGGGTCCCGATCCTTCTGCTATGTGACTCACTAAATTTTAAACTTCATTGGTAGTCTCCCTGTTTTGTGTCTTAATTTTTAAAGGCATTCAAAATTCAGAGGTTTCAGGGAGAAGAGAATCACCTGCCTGATATAGGATCGTCCAGGAATGGCAATGAAACAGCGGCAGCAGCAAAGACAAAGGAGGACAGTAAAATACAGTCCAAGTTCAGACATAAAGGTTTTTATGGGTAAGGCAAACACACATAGTGGAAGAGTCAAATCCACAGAGAGAGAGAGAAGGCAGCAGAAACACCAAATGGTGGGAGAGGTAGGTGAAGCCCCAGACAAGCAAATATTCTTGAAAACAGAAGGAAAAATTGCATAACCAAAGGACAGAAAGGCTGTGACTAACAGTATCAAACTTGGCAAGCACACCATGAAAGAAGGAGCCTTCCCTCCTTACTAGGAAGGCATTCACATGTCACTTGTTCTTTACAGTCACATGAATATGTTTTCACTTGGACTCAAGAGGGTAAATGGCAATAGGGAAACATTTTTAACAAGGAAATGAAGAGAAGGAAGGATTTGGGTACCCCAGAAGAGTCATGGTGGTATGGTTCAGAAGGAAAAGAGGAAAATGGATGTGTGATATTAAAGAGGAAGTGGTCTTGAAATAAGAAAGAATGTGTCCAGGAAAGGAGGAGGGCAGGTAGAAAGCAATACAGAAGTAAGACCATTTTGCTAGATCAACCTCATTTAGCAAAACCTCTGTCTGTGAACTTGAGGATTGGGTTTGAATATATTTCAAAAGTGAAAAGAGTTGACTGGGAATGTGAATGAGGAATTGAGTTACGGCCGGGAAATACAGACCTTCTTGCAAGGAAGATAGCAAATCCAGAAGCAGTGGGACCATATAAACACACAGAAGCTCCTGGAAGCTGTCAGACTTCAACTGATAAAACAATTGTTTTAATCAGAAAGGAAAATAGACCTTAATGCCTGTGTTTTCTCAGCTGCAAGCATGTGTGCTTGGCAGTTTTGTTGTTTGAACAGCATGAGGGAGAACTGGCCATTTGCTCTCCTCTGTCCTTGATTTGCTGACAGCTCAGTTAAAGTGTGGCTTCTTTGCAGGATGTTGTCATTGATCTGTCTTAACATAGCAGTAGTCCTGTTAATGTCCAATTCCTGCTGAAAATGCTGCATCTTAACTCCAGTCATGTGCTTTTCACTGGATGAGAATTTACCAAACTTGTGGTGGTGGCCAAGAATGAGGAGATGCAGTGCTTTGCACCTTCAAAGGACTGTACAGACACAAATGTTTTATTTTCAAATCCAGTATCCTGTCCTGTCTCAAATAATTGATTCTAACAAGACTTAGAGGCATTTAGGTTCATTTAGGACAGCTTTAGATTTTGCAGAACTGCATTTCCTGCAGTCAGAACTTACCTGTTTAAAGAATTCCTAAGGAAATTAGTGACCCAGAGGAAATTTCCACTTTTCCAAGATAAGTTAGAGGAACAAAAGACACCAACAGGGAAAGATCATCATATGCAGTACAAGAGGGTTACTTACCCATGTTAGACAAAAATAATCAGAGACTCACAAGCCTCATTCAGTATGAGGATGATTTCTTGCAAAATACAGCAGAAGTAAATTGGAAAATGCAAATTGCAAGAAGCACACATTCATATTAGCAATGAGATCATAGCATGTAAGAGTAGCAGATGAGAGTCACAGGAATGTTGCAGTTGTTGGAAAGTGTGTATACTGGTAGAACAGTGACTTCAGTATTTTAATTGAATGAAGGGAGCCATGGTATCATAGCAACTGGCCATGATCTTGCCATTGTATTTGACTAAGTGAGGGCATGTGTGAAGATTCACAGTAAATCATATGCCCTGTTAGTTTTCATGCTGTTGTGGTTTAATCCCAGATGGAAATTAAGCACCACACAGCCACTCACTCATGCCCCTCCTCTCTCCACCCTGGTGGAATGGGGAGGAGGATTGAAGTAAAACTTGTATGTTGACATAAGAACAGTTTAATAATTGAAAATAAAGTAAAATACAGTAATAATGATGATAATAAACAGTAAACAAAAAGTGTTGTTCTGTGATGTGGAATATCCCTTTGGTCAGTTTGGATCAGCAGTCCCAGCTCCCTCCCAGTTTCTTTTGCATGCCTCCTCACTGGCAAAGCATGAGACTAGAAGAGAAAAAAGGAGTTTTTGACTTAGGATAAACATGACTTAGCAAAAACCTAAATCTGTATGTTTTCAACACTATTCACTTTCCAAATCTGCACTGTAACAGCTACTGAGAAGAAATTAACTCCAGCCTAGCTCAAACCAGCATACATGCCTATATTGCTTCCTGGTTCATAGTCATATTTTAGTCATAATATATTTGGATACATAAAAAAATTCAATACAAAAGCTAATCTTTTCCCTGTTCTTCAAATGTCAGTTACAGTCAAGCAATCTCTGTTAAAGAAAAATACAGAGTACAAGAAAAGCAGACTTCCAGTGAGCCAGAGTTAATGATGCTGGTTGTGGCAAAATTGTTCTATTGGAAAAGTAAAAAATTAAATCCATTCCCAAACTTGGGAAACTCTTACATAGTTTTGTTTTTTTTTTTTATTAGGGAAACAAATCAATGATTCCTAGTAGTCTAGGAATCTTTAGAAGTAATTTTGGTTAGGAAATGGATGGCAGATATTTAAGGTATTGTTTATTAAAACTACTCTGGGTAAATCAGTCAGTTTTAAAAGATATTTAATACTTAAGGCTTTTTTTAGAGCTTGCCAGTGTTAAAATCCGTAACTTTACTTACCAAGTGTGTTGGACAGCTTTCTCATGGTATGTATAAAGTGATATTTTTAATTAACACTAAATATGTGTAGGTAGCAGAAAGATAGGATTAATCCAACACCAAAAATCATAGTGCATGAAATGAAGGGGTATATTTTATGTGCCATAATGAGCACAACCTGGGAGAGGGCAAAGACCACCCTGTTCACTGGCTTTGTTTCCCATGTCTGTGCAAACAAACAGAAAATATAAATACCTTGGAGCTGGTGTTTTGTAAAAGAGACAGACCAGTCACAGCTTTCATTCAGTTTCTGTTAGATGACATAGAAAGGCCTCATAGCTAATTTGTCTGCTTGGAGTTGACCATTAAGAAGACACCAGAAGAGATTGCAAATGCAGTAGCAAACTGAGCCAACATAAACACCCAGTCAGTGCTGCTGGTAGACTTGTGATCCTCTTTTGTATCTGCACTAAAGAGGAGAGTAAATCCAACCATTCTCCCCTGTTAACTAACCCTAAACAGCACATCAGTATGCATGAACATGAGGTGAGTTTACACTGTCAGACTTTTTTAACAGCACTCATTATTAACCTGTCGATCACATGAGCTGTTTGTTTGAAAAGCAGGACTGTTTTAGACCTTGAGGATGTAATACTGTCTCTGTAAATCCATCTTCTGTCCTTTACTTCCAGTTCAGCAACAGTTGAAGAATTTTGGCATGTGAAATGTTCATAACATATGAAAAACTTGGTTTGGTAAATCTGGAGAGTGTTTTCTAAAAATTTAGTTAAAATGGAAGATTTTTTTGGGAGAAGAGAGGGGCTATGCTTGATTCTGTAAAAAGTTTAATTCTATTGCAGTGCTTCAAAGAGGTGTTAATTAACTTATGGTTCTTCAATGTGGCAACACTACTCTGACTTGCTACCATGGACACAAGGGAAGAGGAAATGACCAGTTCTTCCCAGGCCCTATTCCTGTTGAGCAGCCTCTGCTCTAGATTTTCTACAGAAGATGAAGGTGCACAGCTTAATTTAAGTGTACCAACTGTGTTGGAGAAGAGTAGGAAGTTAGTCTGCTTCCTCTGGAAGTCTGTCAGAAGCAAATACCAAAAGTGGTATGGTGCATTGAAACATGCTAGACCTCCAGCTGCACTGAGGAACTTGTGAAAATCCATCACAGCAGGTGTTGGTTGCAAGTTGTCTTTTAAATCAAAACAAGGATTGCGTGTCTTCACAGCCTTGTGCAGAGAGAGGCTCAAAGGCACAACTTCATGTTCTGTGCTCCTTCAGTACTATTTATTTGACTGTGTGTCAGCACCTTGCAAAGCCTGGCAGCACAATTCTGCTCTTGTACTGTTCTAGCTGAGTTTGGGTTGCAGAGTCTCTTTCAGCCTTAGCACTGTTCAATGTGTTTCTGTCATTCTTGGCAAGCCAGGGAACACAATGCATTGTGTATAATGGGTGTTTAATTGCTTACATAATAAATCTTTGCCTTGTTTGTTGCAGCAGCTGTAACTGCTGTAGACTACTTACATCTCTGGATCAGATGATACTGATTGTTTTGAGATTACTGAATCTAAATTTAGGCTTTTTTTTCCCCAGTAATGTCTAATGCAGACAAACCTAGAATTCTGATGTGAGGTGATTCAGTCAACTTTCCTTCAGGACAAGAATTTTCTGTATTGTAAATTCATTACTTGATCATCTAGTATAATTTTTAAGTATCACAAGCACATACAGAACATTTAACCATGGAGTAATAAATCACTGTTGCAAAGACATTTTTTCTTTCATATTAAGTTTTAATTTCCTTTTTTTTAATGCCATACTGTTGCCTGCAATTATACCCCTTACTGATTTATGATAAAGAAGTCTGTTCATTTGTTGTGGGTGTATATCTCCCTTAGATATTTGCAGTGCTTTCATGCTTCTTTGCTTTTTGCTTAGTCAAGCAAAGATGTCCATGTTTAGCTTTTAATCTTATCCAAAAAAATCAGGCTATTTAATCCCCTCAGAGTTTTTGATGTTCTTATCAGAACTGCCCCAGATTTTCCTAACTTTTTACAATGTCTCTCTGGGTCTGGTGGTTCAGGGATCACCAGGGCTGTGTCATGGGTAGTGTTGTTGTCAAAAATCATTTTGGCATCAGTGTCACCTATCAGGTTACACTTCTTAGGCAGGTCTGCATGACAGTTGACAGCCTGCCTACCCTAACACTGGGAATGTGTCCTTTAATGGGTTTTGTTTTGTCAGCTCAGTCCATCTTTGGGCTCCCATGTTTCCTAGGCTCCTCCTTCCATTCAGCATGTAATCCAGAAACACATTAGCTTGCATCTTTCCACAGCAAACTTTCCTTGTGTTGGGTTATGATACCCATGCAGTGATTTTTGCATGTCCTCAGTGACGATGGTTGTGCATGCAGTTGCAATTTCCATGGGTTTGGATGCAGCATCATGACCTAAGGGAGGGTGCTGGCTTCCAGGCCAGGCTCCACCAGTGCCCTAACACCTGCTCACAGCCTGAGACCTTCTCACCTCAAAGATAGGCACCTCATTTGTAAAATGCCACAAAATTAACTTCTAAAAGACACTAGAGAAGCAGGTGGTGTTCCAGCTTCCAGTCTGGGACACTGCCAGCAGGGTGGGCTGCATGGTCCAACCAAGAGTGATCAGCAAAGGGGTTTGTCTGCTGTGCTGTTTCATTTGGATGCTCACTTTCCCTGTACCTGCCAGATTTACCTGGGTCCTCTGTAGTGTAAGAAATTACATGCCTACAGAATAGAGAACAGCAATCCCAGATTCCAAACCAGGAAGGTGAAAGAACAAAAATCCCAGCTTCAGACCTCACTGAGCCACTGGTCTCTGGTGAGTGTGAGAAAGCTTGTCCCTGTTTTCATCCCTGCCTTTCTTCTTAGGTAGCAATGATGACTGGAGCACTTGTGATCTCCACACTTCCTTTTAACAAAGCTTAGTTTTGTTCTGACTCTATAGCCCCAGGCACAGGTCATCAAAGATTGTCCTTCCTCCCTGCTGGGGAAGCTGGTTTGCTCTCAGGCTGCTGCTGTTGTTTGCTCAGCACAGTGGTTCTGGCTGCAATAACCTTCACAGCCTACACCACATTTCCAAAGACAGTCATGGTGCTGTGTAAATTGTGTTTTGTATGCATGCATCTTTATTAAATTTACAGCCTTTGGTTTTGCCCTGAGCACTCAATAAAGTCCATGCATGTCTTCATAATAAAATAGGTGACACACATGGCAGAGTGGTTTTGGTTTGCCCTTACACATGTATATTTACACGCACATGTTTTATTACTTGCAGGGTTCCTGTCATTTTTGAGACTTGATAGGATAAATCTTAGTTGAAAATTTTTGGCTAAATGGCACTGTTACATAAAATAACTCAGCATGTTGCTGAGCTTTGTGCTACTGAACTGAACACCTCCTCCAGCCCAGGGCTTGGGTTCTTCATCATTCTTTGCCTGCAACCTCATCTCTGTTTCAACCCACAGATTTCTCTCCACGTTGAAATGATTTTGAATATAAATGGCATGCCAAAAAAAAAAAAAAATCATATTTCCTATCTCTTGTAATACCAAGAAAAATTCAGTTCTATTTTCCTCAATTGTCAGTTTGATAACTAGTCAGAGCTTAATTAGGGAAGGTCTGAGCCTATAACAACACAGGGTCAGATTTTGCAACTCATCTGTAGCACTGAAAGCTAAAAATAGCTTTTAGGTACATGGAATTAGTGTATCTTCTTGTTAGATCATTTTCAGCAGAATCAAATAACAGCCACTTTTTCTGTGACCTGTAATAACAGGGGCTTTTTTTCATTTTAATAGTTTTTGTTCAGGAATATAGCTTAATTGTACAAAATGGTGTTTTGTGGCAGATAAAACTTATTTTCCAGGTCCCTTTCCCAACCTGAAGAAGCCTGGTTTTTTTAAATAATACTTCTGATCTTGGCAGCTATAAAAATGCTTCCTTTCAATCAATATTTTTGTCCTGATCTTGTCCTTAGGTCATGTTTTGTGAGAAACAGTAATAAACTTTTCCTTAGGCTGTAGGAATGGGGTACTATATTGTCTCATTTTGTGTTCCTGATTCTTGGCACTGTTGTTGTCCAGCCATGAAGCTTAAAGGCACGCTCTTGCAGGATCAGACCCTCTAATAAGGAAGTCTATGTATCCAGAATTGTCAGCAGAGACTTCTCAATGGGATGTAAGTCAAGGCATAGGCACAAGATTGTTTGCACCCATCACATTTTTAGCATGGCTAGTTTGCAGCTAGAACAGGCCCTGGGCTGTTTCTAATGTGCAATTTGTTGTGGCCACTCTGTTTTACAGGGTAATAGTTGTGTCTGAATGAGTCACACCGTATCTGATCAATCTCCACTTCATTTTACCACTTAATATAGATGTAGCCCAGAAGTTATTATATGGAGGTCATCTTTTCTTTCATTTTCTTGTAACTCCTGACAATGTTGTGAGTGACACAACTAACAGTATTTGTGAAACCTGGGATTCAGTGTTTTCAGACTTACCAGTAAGTTTGAAAAATAATTTTATCTTTGAGGAAAGAAAAATGATAATAACAAAAAAAAACCCTGAAACTTGAGAAAACAGCTTAGAAAGTATGAGGCTAATTTTTCCACTGTTGTAGGGCAGGGTAAAAAAAAACACCTTGGGACTGCAAAAATTTATCTCACACCAAGGTCTGGCCAATAAACTTGAAACAAAAAAAAATTCCTGAAAGAACCTGGGCATCATGAGGACTAGTTGTCTGACTGCTCTGTGTGGTTTCTGTTGCATGCTGAAGAGGCCACTAGTAATAGAAATAGGCTGCTGAAAACTTTGCCTTCTCGACAAAAAATTGGGAATGCTCTGTTGGTGTGGGAACCTAAACCAAGCACAAAGCAATTGCTGTTTTTTACAGATGAGGTGACACTTTTGTGCCTGATTGGAAATGAGATCTTATTTCAAAATGTGAATTGTACTTACATGTGTGTATTCATCTCTGAGCTGCCTCTCCTCTAAGCAGGCGTGGTGCAGACAAGGTCTTGTGTGCTTATCTTATGCTGATGGTTAGGAAAGAACCTGAGTGTACCAGTCATGTTCTTATTCAGGCCTTCCATCTCTTTTTGCATATGCATGAGTTGATACAGAAAAATTGGCATTATTTAGCTCTGAAGAGAGAGCAAAAAGACCAACTCAGAGAAGATTTGTAAGGCAGCAGAAATAGGACACTCTGCTCCCTATACAGATAATTTATCTCTGTCAGAAATACGTGAAAATAAACACTGTTTTCTCCCCTTAGCAGCAACTTTGTGTGCTGACAGTGCTAGCTCAGTGCTGGTTCAGGTACATTTTCCAGGTGCATTAAGGAATAGATTAAAAGCAAAGACAATGCTTGTAATAGCAGCTGAAATTAGGAGTATTGCATGGGTGTGAGCCTACTGCTGCTGCAGTCCAGGTCTAGTCCTCCTGGACAAAGATGGACAAGGTGGCTAGGAGAGCTGTGCTAAAAACCAGGAGTAGAAATTAAACAGTCTGTGGGTCTGGTACTTTAAAAGTGCTGTCTGATGTTCAGGAAATGCTCAAGAGTTTTTATACCATAGAGCAAGGTCTTTCTGCCGGAGTGTGTGAGAGCCCTCCCCAATGCTTTCTCCTCACAAGCCTGCATTGCTGATGGAGGTGGGGAGCTGAAATGCCTGGCCTGTGCAGACCAGCACTGCAAGGCCAGGATGGCAGGGGTTTGGTGTCACCTTGGCATCTCCACAGATGGGGTATGTAGCTACTTCTGCAATTTTTATCAATACTGATATCACACCAATGCAGTATAAACCTAACTGTGCCTGTTGTCTTGAGAATACCCATCTTCAGTTTCCAGAAGAGCTGCTTGCACCTACAAACATCACTTTTTTCTGAGCATAACCCTGTTCTGCACCGATAGGAAGGTGGTGAAGATGGGCAAATGCTCACCCATCCCTCCCAGTGAGGAGAAGCCCTACCTGTGCCCACGTTCCCTGGGAGGTGGTGGTTTATGGTGATGTGGTATCCCCTAGGTGGTGATTTGTGATAGTGGGTGTCCCCTTGGTATGGGGAAAGCATCTCTGTGCCTGGGGAAGATCTCTGTACAGGCATAAGTCACCCTCCATGCTGTGCCACTGTGTTACATTTCAGATTAATGTCATGTTTTTTTATCTTTGTTCCATTCAGTCTCTTGGCACCAGTTCCTTTCAGAGTCCATGTGTGCCATCAGAGTTTATGTCTTGTACCTTTTTCTCCACTTACATTCTTTAAAGTGAAAGCTTGTTTTTCTTACCTGCCACTGCTTCTGACCTCTGGTAATCCTACCATTTTTCTTTGTATTGAATGATGTTTACAACTTCTTTTTATTTTTTTTGCCAGTTCAATTTTCTGTGACATTTTCCATGTCATTAGTATAAAACTGAATTAAACTGTTTGTCTTGATTTTCATTGCTTGAAAATATTTATCCTATTATAATTTTACAGCCACCCTTAGTCTATTTGGTTATGCTTATGTTTAGTCAGAATTCAAATAAAATGTGTCACACACTAATTGTGGCCCAGTACACACCCTCCTGGTCCTGAGATTATGGTCTCAGTTTGGTGTTTAGAAGGATTTTCAAGGCCGTTTTTTTGGTAAACTAATCCCGAAACTGTTAACATGATTTTGTTAGATTGTTTGCAAAAGGTGGCAAATGTAAGGTGCTCTTTACCTTGTCTTTACTCATAGTATCACTTACAATTGATATTTGCAAAATTATGCATAAGATAAATGGGAAGCTTAACTGCTCCTAAAGTACTTGTATTTAGCTTTAACAGCAATGGTGTTTCTGAGGAATAGATCTGGATCTGGAAGTTCAGTTGGGATAGTTTGGATTTTTCCTTAATTTAGCTCTTTGATGAAACTCATGTTAAACAAAATCCCCAATAAGCAGTATCCTGTGCTGTGTGCAGTAAATTAACTGCTTTTGATCACATCAAAAACCTAGAAAAGCTATGAGAAAGTAGTTCTTTTAGTCTTCAAAGATTAGGTTTTCTCTCTATTTTTATGATTATTGAACATCTTAGAAAGCTTGGATAGAAGTCCTTTTTAGTTGTCCTAGAAAATGCAATGCCTTCCAGTCAAAGCAGGAGGATGAACAAATTGCTTTGTTTTGCATTATCTGTGAAACATAACACATGCTCCTGCTGCATGCTTACTGCAGAATTAAACACCATCCTCTGACAGAGAGCTCAAAAACAAATGGATCCTTCACAAAAAATCAATAGGCTGGGATTACTGCTAGGGTAGCTAATGTCCCTTACCAGTACCCTTCTATATTGTGTCCTCAGCTTCAGAATTAAATTTGCTGAGCTCCATTAGAGTTTTTTGTTATTATTATTATTGCTTCCATGTTTCTCCCAGATGACGTCTGAAGATGTAAGTGTACATGTCCGAGCACTTAGTAGATCTTATTCATTTAATATTCTAATGGAAAACTTGGAATATTAAATGAAATTACACTGTATTTGTTAATGATTATTTTTCTGTAATTATGGACCGTGTTTAAATCTATAAAAAATGTGTAGAAACCGAAGTGGAAAGAAGTCAGAAAATTAATAGCTTGCTCCTAGGAGGTTTTCTCTCATTAATATTTTTCCTTCTATCCCTAGTACTGGGGCCTTTCAGTACATTCCCATTTGGTATGAGTCACACCAAGTAGGAGGACCTGAAATAACCAGCTGTCACTGCCTTCTGTTTCTCTGAAAGAGTTTTTTGCCCACCTGGACACTATGGACAAGTGAAGGATCAGCTTTTCAGTTTTGCTCAGGGCAGAGTCACCTATTACCAGGGAGGCTGCTTCCAAAACCCTGCCAGTCAGTGTGGCAGAAGTTCACCAAAGTCCTTGCAAGGGCACACATATAATGTCAAAAACTGACCTGACATCAAGTTTTTGGCTCATGGGATAACTCCTCCCAAGCTCTTTTCTCACTCTGATGTGCAGCATCGCCCTGACCAGGACCCCTCTGGATGTTTGCTTCCCACTGCCCCAGCAGAGCTAGCATGGGGCATCTCGAGGGACCAGCAAACCCTGCAAAATGGGATGCCACCATGGCCCAGGTGTGCTTAGACACAGACCCAAGGTGAGCAAGGAGCCCAGTTGCCTTCAGACCGCTCCACTGTCACTGCCAAAAGATGGGCACTGCAGACCATAAGGCATCAAGAGGCACTTCTGAAAGCAGGTCTCCTTTACATGCAATAGGAATAGAGAGGGAGTGGAGCAGATGCAGTGTAAGTGTAATATAGCTGGATTGCATCCCCTGTAAGGTGAGCCAGGGCTCACATGGAGATGGTGAATGGCTGGCAGCCTATAGCATCAATGACAGGAGAGTCATTGAGGGCACCTTCACACTCCTAAGTCTGACCTAAAATGCTTACAGGGCACTCGTCAGCAAAAAAGGTGGTTAAGCATGCAGGAATTTAGGAAATAAAACTCCACATCTCTTTATCAAAGAAACTCATTCCAGACTGAAGGATTGCCTGGAATGGAAGGAAGTGCTGTCTAACAAATGTAATTGGACTTCAGAGGAACATCTCACCCAGTGTCATGCAGGAAACTGTCCCTTGTGCTTGGATGGTACATAACAGTCAAAGGGCAGGCAGTGTCCTGTAATGCAGAAAGGAATATCCAGCCAGGCACAGCTTGCTAATCCTAAAAGGCTTCTAAAAGGTTAATCTCATAGTCAGGTTTATTTTTGGGATGTTTTAGGGACCAGGGAACAATCTGCAGAGTAGCATTTTAGTGGTTTTTGCAGCACGCACAATGCTGAAGTTCATTGCTCATGAATGGGGAAATCAGTGTATCGGAGAGGCAAGCTGGATGATCTTGAGCAGCACAGAATTGATTTGCAGTGAAATGGAACAGCCCAAAAATGAGCAAAGAGGTCACTCATTTAGAGATTAATAGCAACATTATTTGCTGTTAAATGGCATAGCACTGGTTATTGAAAAGGGGAAAAGAAAATTTGTCAGTGTATGAGGCATGTGACCAATGAGGCTGTAGTTTCATCTCTTCTGGAGTACTTTGTACAGTTCTGGTCTCCATGGTACACAGCAACCACATTTTTCTTGGACTGAGTTCAGGGACAATGGGGGAGAAGAGGGCATTTCTTACTAAGGGCCAAGACAGCTTGGCTTGCTTAGTGTAATAAAACGGATGCTGAGAGGAGATATAACATCTCTTCAGAATTACTGCAGGAAGCAAACTTGGGAGAGGAAGAAAAGGATAAAGCTGGTACTTACATAAGTGCAATAAAGATAAATTTAGCTTGGAAACAGCCAACCAGTCTGAGGGGTTTGGAAGAGACAGCCTGAGAGAGAGAACCTTTCAAGTTTTGTGTCCTGGTGTTTGACTGCAGAATCAAAATTTGCCGTTCAGATAAAAATGGCAAAGGAGAAATTGCAGAATATTTACAATGAATGCTAGTTGATTTGTGTTTTGTTTACAATTGCTTAACTGCAGTATGCAGCAGATTAGCTATTAGCAAATCCCTTGTACATGGATATATGAGGACAGGTTTCTGTGATAAATGGAAAAAAAAATGGTAATGCACAATTTGCACAGCTTGGTAATGAAGTCCTTGTAGGTATGAGTAGCAAACAGGATGCTGATAGGCATAATAGTGTCAGATGACATCTGATTTTTCAAAGGCATAACTGTAGTCTCATTTGAACAAGTATTATGTGACCTCTTAGACAGATCATTTAAAGTCAGTGTCTTGGACATTCTTCCAGTATGCACCCAGCAATGCCTATTTCCAGGCTTAGGTGAAGGATGAAGAGGAGTATTGACAAAACCTAACTTATTAAATATATTCTTCTGCTTCAGTTTTACTTCAGCTTTTCATAAACTAATGTAACAAACTGCAGTTAACCTAAGTCATTATTTCCACCTTAAACTTTTAAAATTTTAAGTATCTTATGTTTCCTGTCCATTTATAGCTAGTAAATGTGTCAGAAAAAATCAAGAGGGATTTTATATATTACCTTGCTCTAGTATTAACTTGGTTGATAAGGTTGTAGCTACTGATGCATAGTGGCAACTGGGCTTCAGAAACTCAATTTATGTCTTTTTTGAGGGGCAAGAATCACACTATTACACTTGAGATCAGACAGTTTGGTGGCTGTCTGACCTTTTGTTACCGACTTTAAAATACTGTTGTCATGGATGCCCTGCCTTTATAGGACTGCATCAAAAAGTAGAAAAGAAGATTCAATATGATTAAAGATATTTGTTGATTTCTTAGCTGTTCCAGTAATAGCTGGCGTCAGTGGTAAAATTTGCTCATACTTCCAGTTTGGATACTACTGCCTTCACATTACAGTTACCTGGATTTGTTAATGCTTGCACTGCCAAATGAAAGAACTTGTTGACATTGGTAATAGGCTCTTTTAGCAGAGGATGGGTTATTATCTGGAGAGACAAGGTCAATTCACATCTAACCTTCATTAAAAACACTGGCCTGTGCTCAATGTTTCATTGCAAGGCATGATTCCCAGATTATGCGCTGTCATTGTTGCTCACTCTCCAAATTCAGTAACTTTTATTTTTATTAATGTCTGGTCACCAGAGCTGAACAGAGAAGCAGCAGTTTGACCATTACTGTAAGAAAAATGCAGCCTCTGGCTTCATAGTAGCCTGCTGTTGGTACCTTTCAGCATCCTTAGGAGTTGTTAATAAATATCATTCGGATATTAAATTAAAACCCAGCAATGTGACAAAATGAAAGTATAGTAGAAGAAACAGTTATTTCAAAGTGTAAATCTATATGCTTATATTTATAGAAATTGGAGTGTCCTAAAATGCTGCATGAGAAACTAAATCTAATCAGTTGAATTGTACAAACTTGAATGTGTATCACAGCATTTTTTTTGAATGGAACTATGATTTTTCTTTTACCTCTAACTTATATAACACCATTTCTGTTATACAGCATGTTCTGAGTTTGGAGTTTATTTGCTTGAAATATGTGTCTCTTTGTATAGGAAATGTAATACCTGTAAATATAATTGTTAGTGAGAATATAGGTACTATTGCTTGTGGCAGGAAAAAAAATAATTTACAGGTTATTATATTTTATTGTTACTATATACAAATACAAGTTTATCTGCTTATCAGCCACCTGTCTGCACATAACTCTGAATGCAATAGATACATGTTGACTGTTTTTCAACAATGAGTATCGAGTTTCTGTTTATTAACCTAAATGTTAGGATAATTTTGTCTCTTTATTTCTTCAAGTTGCGATTTACTCTAATTTTTCCTTACAGACCTTCCATTGTCCTTCATCCCTAATTCTTTCATTCCAGGGAGAGCTCACAACTTCCTTTTGTTTCTGTACTGGACCTCTTTGAACATGCTCCATTTCACCCATGATTTGTTTCTGCAGGATCATCTGTGTGTCTCAGTACATCCATTAGCCCCATTCTTCTGTAAATTTCTAGAAACTGCTTTTCTTTTCGATCATTTATAATTATGGTGTCTAAATACCACAAATGAGATGACCACAGGCAGAGCTCAACACTTCAGCTTCTCTGTCTTAATTTTTTCTTAGTTTACTTCATTCTTTCTCATGCTTATTTCCCCAAGACAATGCCTGCATTTTGACCCTTTCTCCCTCACTTGTCTTCTGAGTAGAAGGGTACAGTAGAGAAGGTGGCTCCTTTAGGAGAGGACCTTACTGAACCAGTGAGCCCAAATCATCAGTCAGGGTACTGCCTGTAATCTAATTCTTAATCACAACTCCTTTGAGAACCTCTCCCACTCACTGAAGTGGAGAGCATTGCCTCAGCTTTCATGAGCAATAGTTTGTAGTTGTTTTGTCAGATGAACATTTTTTTTACCAAAACTAGTCCAATCACCCCAGAAAACTGCAGATTAAGAAAAAATAATTGACAGAGGAGCTTATAGAGATGTGAGGCTGCTTCTTTGCACTGGAGAGAGCTGTCTGGGTGTTGTGCCCATCCTGTAGTGGTTATTGCCTATCCCAGGCATCCTTCCTCACCGTAGTCATGCACCAAGATGAAAAAAGACTAATCTTCAGTGAAAAAACATGTAAAAAAGGCGAAGAATCACAGTGCTTCTTGCTTTTAATTTGAGGACCAGGCAGTAACTCAGCATAGCTGAGAGGACTTGCATGTTTTGCCACATGGGTGGTACAACAAAGTGAGTCATGACAATATGCTTCTCCAACTGGAAAGCTTCCCAGCCACATCCCGGGTGTTTTCCTGATGTCTCTGAGTTCCTAATGACCCTACCAAGCCCCATGGCTTCAACACAGCAGAGCCTGTGCTGCTGCAGGTCATGGGTGCAAATCATCCCCCTCAGGAACCAGTGCTATCTGGCTCTGCAGTCTCGTATATCATTGATAGCTGTGATTTTGCATCATGATCTCCACTTGGAAAGACCTGGGTGAAACAGGGATTATTATTCCCTGTGACTCCTTGTCACTTAGTGGCCATCAATGGTGAGAGACAGGCTATAAAGTCTGTCTGCAAAGAAGAGAGTAGCTTTTCTTTGTCCAAAACAGAGCCAGGAACAATGCATCAATGTCCATACATATTTAACTCTGGGGACTGACTCAGAATTTGTCTTGCTGAGGTGTAATTTTGGAAGTTGATGTTTGGAAGTAATTTTTCTTCACTGAGTGTAGCTGCTATCAGAAGGTGATTGGTAGTTCTGTTGTTTTGCCTGTATTTTTGCTGCTTGTAGAACAATTAATTCAATGCTTTGCTGAAGTCTCTAGTAAAGTTTTTATGTTACCATGACACAAATGCAAAAATAGAAGCACTGTTGTCAAGGTGATGTCACCAAATTATTACCACCCTGTTGTTCCTGATTCGGTAAGAAAACATACGAGAATTTTGGTGTTTTTTTAATGTTTGAAATAAAAGTTTTAATGTTGTTTCAAGTAATGAAGAAGCAACAGCAAAACAACAGCCAAAGCACAGGCAAATTCACATGAACAAGGTAGAAGGAATTGAACAAATAGCACTGAAAATAGATTTGTCCTTCAGCTTCTGCTAGGGGCGATGGTGAGAAGGAGGAGAGGGTTTTGTAATGATGAGAACCACTTTGATATTATTATTTGAAATAGCTGCGAGCAGAAGCCATAGATAATAATAATCTCCAAACTGTAGAGGTTGAAAGCACCGCGAAGCCAAGAATGACTGCAGCTGCCTTGAGTGGTGGTGGAACAAAGCCATAGAGTTGTGAATAGTTTATGCAGATTGAATATAATCAGAGTTGAAATGTGCAGTCATCAGGTTTGAGATCCAAGAAGCAGGTGGTACACGTGTCTATATCAGGATTTTGGAGGGGTTTCCTGGCATGAACCAACTCAAAGAATCACAGACTAAAGAAACAGTTTAGATATCCACATTTAGATAAAAAAGTGGCCCATCCCTTTGAACATAAGACTACAGTCTTCTCAAAACATTCAGTGAAGCAAATTGTTTCTGTTTTAAAATAATGCTTTAGAACTCAATGCCACTTTTTTTCCTGGAAGTGCTAAATGGAAGTTAATGACAGAGAGGAAATTATTTCCAAGTTCTGCAACTGGCAGACTTTACCAGAGGATTCATAAGCTTTTCAAATACATTTTTATTTAATTTAAATTGTTACTTGTCGAAAACTGGGCAACCAAACGTGTAGAGAATGTGGCCAAGGGAGGCATATTCAGAATGGTGTATGATCTGATTATAGCTTTCAGATCTCTTTACTATTTTTAAGAAAAAAAATCTGCATTGAAAATTTCACCAGTTTTTCTTCTGTATTCTTAGCAGAAAATGACCACATAGTTATAAATATTTTTATTGCTCTGTAGCTTCAGTGGTCACTTAGGGTTGGGATTTCTCAATCTCTTTTAATCTTAAATACTGAAGAAGAAGAAACAGTAACATTTTTGAATAAACAATCCTGTAACTTTTGAGGCATTAAATATTTTTCTATAGCAAATGGAAAACATTAAAAAACAAAGTATATTGATTCTGGATCTGAAAGCAGCTCTCTTCCTTCTTGGGTAAAGGAACCTTTTATTGGCAAATTAGCGAATTATGAGATCAATTTTCAGTTTTCCATTCCTAAGAAATAATATATGCATATAATGCATATATATATATATATATATATATATATATATATATGTATGGTGCAATACAGGATCAAGTCTAGCAACTGCACATCAGCTGTGCAGTTTCCTTTCCATTTCCCCTTTCATTTGCCAGCTTAAAAAAAGCTTATCAGATACTGACTCAGTATGAAATTGTGAGCAAAGGCATTGATCCATCTTCCTTAAACCTTTTCATTATATATTCTATTTTTAGAAATTAAAATCTTGGTATGCTGTCACTTCAGTCCACTTTCCTTACCTGCATATTCATGCTGATCATTAGCTATTCACTGCATGTGTGTGTTTAATAACCATTCTATAATGCTGCCTTTTTTTTTTTCCATTTTTCACAGTTTAGTTATTCCAATTGGAAATGAATAAAGCTGCCAAAAGATTAAAGAAATGGCTTCTTCATTATTTAAGTAGTGATTGCTCATCACTGGTCAGACAAGTGGATTGGGATTTAGGTGACCACATGTCAATATCTACAGTTTTGACATCTGTTTCTAAGATCAACCTCCCAGGTTCCCTTTATAGAGACAATGGAGACAAAAATGCATTTTCAGGGTGCACTGTCATCCCAAGTAAAGCTTCTAACCCAGATCAGATGATTTGCACCCCAGAAATGGCAGGTTTAGTTGATTGTAAATGGAAACAAGGCTTACTTAGATGTTGGCTTCAAAGATGTTGTCCAAAGATAGATGTTATGAATCCGATCCTTGTGCTCAAATTAATCATAAGTGCCAGAGATTCTGTGCAATGACACCGTTAATGGCAATGTACTGTGGCTAGGTTTTTTGATGTAACAAAACATAGTACAGTGATGATCATGTACTGTTCAGCACAAGTACCAAAAGCAGTACAGTCATGTTAGGACTACTTTTGAGATGGATTAGATTATCCTGCTTTTCACCTGGACTAAGTAATACCAGGGAATTAGCATGTTCAAATTCTTTCCAACAGATCAGTTTGGCAACTGCATTAATACTCTGGTTGTAGACATACAGAGATGTTGTTTAATATTTATGTTGGCAGATGAATGTAATGTCCTTGACCAGATTAGGTCTTCCTATGCAAAGCAGCATATATCAGATTGGTCTTATTATTATTACTGTTATTGTGGTTGATTATGATGATAATAATAATAACAATAACAATAATAATATTCATCCATTCTTGTCCAAGCAAGCTCACAAGGATTTTATAAACATTGAAAAGGGAGGAACCTGAATGGAAATAGCTTTATTGAGGAGTGACACATAGCAAGGGACTTTTGCATTAAAAAGGGTTAGAAAAAGTGACAGATGTTGAATGCTGAAAATTTTTTTAGATTTTGTAATTAATTTAGGATATTGCCTTAATGGTGATTTTTCCTGTGTGTTTCTTCCCTTAGGATGATTTCCAGCATGCAGCCTCAGAAACCAACTGGGAGTCAGTCACAAGCTCTGTCTCAGTAAGTAATTTCTCGCTGTTTTGCCTGTCAATAGATTGATAGAGTGGCTTGAATCCAAGTCAATAAAATGGTATCTGTACAGAGAAACTATGTATTCACCTGAAAGAAGATGAATAAAGTTTTTATCCAGCTGATGAAACTGGACTCAAACAGTATGTTTTTAGGGATATAAGATACAGGATATGCCCTTTGCTGTTGTGAACACATGAGACAGCCATTGGGAAACATTTCTTGTTTCAAACTCATCCTGCCACTATGAAAATACCAGATACAAACCTAAATTTTTAATCATTGAATGTCTTAACTTACATGGAAGACCACACATAAAGCAGGCTGGCAGGAAAATGGATCTGGCATTTCATTGTCAATACTGAGATTTTTTTTAAGTGTTTCCAATAAAATATTATATCTGAATTCAGGTACAGTTACTCCATATTCAGCAGTGAATTGCAGTTTGGGAGAAAAATCAAGAAATAAAAAAACCCAAGTAAGCTAGTAAAAAATTTTAATTTTCTCTTCATTACATTTGATTCGCGTAGTTGGCAAAAAATCTGCCCTCTCTGCCATTTCCCAGTGCTGGGGAATGGCACAGTACCTTGAGAATTCATAATATGGGCAGTCCTCTTCTGTGTGCTTTGCTGCCTGCTCCACACCACGTCATGGTTCTAGTTAACTCCTCTTAAAACACATGAGATGGGGGTAAATGCTTAAAGCAGGCTTGAGACCAATGTCTGAAGCATTCATGGAAGAGAACTTATTAATAGTGCCTTTGTTACAGTAGCTGCCAGGAGCAGCTAGCGAATGAGCAGTGAATAAAATATGGGTTAATTCTACTGATAGGGGTCCAATCAAGGCAGCAAGTAGAGAGAAAACTCTGTGCTGCCAAAATGAGAAGATGTTAAGCCAATCTCACTTGTGTTTACTCTTGAATTTGCAAATGACACTTGCCCTTCATGATACGATTCACTGATTGCCTGGAACCAACTGTGCTGAAAGTCTTGAGGAGTGATGTTAGCAGGGGTGAGATCTACTGGATGTGCCAAGCAGGAGATGAGAGAACAGGTTTACTAAAAGACACAAATCCATTTTTCATTCTAATGTGGGCATGGGAAAAATACCTCAGTGTAATGAAATATTTTGTTTAAAAATATGGTAGGCTGATGTTTGAAAAAGTAAGCCTAGGGCTCCCTCATCAGGTAAGTATGTAAATGAGACTAAGCCTATGGTAAACGCCATGTTAGTTACCATCGTTAATGTCATAAAATGCACAATATACCAAACAATAACCCAGTATCCTTTTCATATTGAAAAATCAAGTTTATCTTTTTGCTTCCCTTTTTTTTTTTCCTTAAAAATTGTTTTTAATGTGTTGCAGCTAAGGAAGTTCAATACAAATATTACAGGTAGCAAGCTGATGCCCAAGGTCATGTGGAAACCTACAGCTAAACCAGAAGCAGAACCTCAGTTTCATTGGTTTTCCCATGTCATTCCCTATGTAATAAGATATACTTTCTCCTGCACATTGCACCCACAAGTTGTTTTTATCCTCAGAGAAAATAAGGCAGGGAGATTGAGCAATTTTTCACAAAAGCACCAAGGAAAATGTCTGAGGACATCCAAGTTCTTCAGGAGAGAAAGATTCAGGGATTCTGTTATGGTCTTGAGAAGCAGAAGGACAAACTCAGACCTGTGAGTCTTGGACAAGATGACATACAATTCTGCTGATGCTCAGGTAGCATGGCAGGTCTGAGTTTCTTCTCTCAAACCCACAAGTAACCAAAAGACTCATTTTAGGATATAAACACATTACAACTCTCAGAATAAAAAAGAGTAAGCGAATTCTTTCTTCCATCTCTGAGGTCGTATTACAGAGTTATATTTTGGTCTGGTTTTTTCTTAGGGTTTTTTCTCAGAAAGTTTAAAAAAATGCTTCTATCCTTAACCCATCATGGCAAACCCAGGAAAAAAAAAAGGAAATAAAATCTAACTCCTTATAAGGTTAGTTTCCATTATATGTAAAGTAATTTTATGACCAACAAAAAACTGTGGTGTACATTGAATTGCCTGTCAGGCACACAATAGAGATAGGAAAGTGAAAAGAATGAGTGAACAGAAATTAAGGGCAAGAGCACATACAAAAGAGATACCTTTGTGTTGCAGTAAATTAAAAATGTACCCAGTGCGTTTAAGAAATACAAAGGAGATACATAATGTGGAAGATCTTTGCTCCTCATTGCTTCTTACATTTCCTCTTGCCCCCTCTTTGGATATGATCTCAGAAGTCAGATTATGACAAGCACAAACTCTCCCAAAGCGAGCGCCTCATTCTTGGCAGGACAAAAGAGAGGCAGTTGGGTTGGCAGCTTTGAAGTTGCTTTTGGGCCTGTCACATGATGTTGCTGCCAGGAGGCTATCTCAGCTGTTGAAATAATTCCTCTTGATTTGGCTGTCACTGAGAAGAAGTTAAGCTTTCTTCTGTGTTTTAGCAAGGCTGCATGAATCTCTTGAGTAGGAGCTTTTATTTGAAAAGAAAATGGGGAATCCCAGCTGCCTGTATGAGTTTGACATGCCCTTCATATTCACAGCTTGACCTCCACTTCTGTAATGAAATGTGCAGTTGAACATGTGGGAAAAAATCTCCTACACTGAGTAAACCACACACCTGTGACTGATTTTTATGCTCCCGTTTCTTCAGCATTCTTGGAGCATCTCTCTCACTTTTGAAAGGCAGTCAGGGGCTGGTCTTTCCCTACTGGACTGCCATGAGTAGCATTTAGGTGCCTTTCCCTTTTGTAACCCCAGCCCCTTTGTTAGCACACTGCATGATGCTGGCTGCAGCACAGTCTGTCCTACAACACTGCTTTAAATACCAATGCTGTGTTCACTTTGCTGCTGTGAGCTTTTCTACTGCTGGGACTTCCACCTCTCTGACAGTCTCTAGTCCCAGCCATGTAGAAGTCAGGAGAGAGGCTTCAAGGTGTGCCTTCCTTTTTAAGGGATCATGAATTTTTACAGGCCTCTGCACTGTGCCTTGGCACTGCACTAGAAAGGCACTGCAATCCCAGGTGGGCCCACTGAAACTTCTTGGGCTGTTGGTGCTAAGCTGTAAAGTGCAGCTATGCTTTCTTGACTGCACTATTGTTATGTTTGCTGTTTCTTCTCTCCCTGATTTTTAATGATTTGGACTGTCCATATTTTCAGCAAACATATGCAGGAAAATGTGAAGAGTTGTTAGCTGTGTGATACAGCTTACCATTAAAGAGAAGCGTTTTATTTGAAAAAAAAATATATATACTCTAAAACCATTGTAGGAGGAATTGAAAGACACAATCCTGCAAACAAGTGAGTGAATATGCTCAAATGAGTTGACCCTCCCATTCTGACCTAACTGAGTGAAGTTAATCACAAAGATTAATAGTTTAACATATACATTTACTTGGGAGATGAGGCAAAACAAATATTTTGGGAAGCCATCAATTTTAACTGGCATATTTCTGGTGCATTACTTCAGAGCTGGGTTTTCATGAAAGAATTTAGGTTTCTAGGGGTTTCTCCCCAACGTTTGAACTTACAAGACCAAACAGTTTGTGTGCTATACTATGCCTGTTTTTGGATAAAATTGATTGTGGTTCTTCAGAAAGTAAGAGATCTGTATTAATAGTTTTTCTTGTGCATATTTTGCATACTATTCGGCCTTGTGCTTAGATAATGGAAAAAGTGATATCAGGATAGTGAATATTTTGATAGTAAATTAAGAATTTTAGCAATGTTTCATGTCCTCTCCAATAAAACTGAAAATGCTGCAATCCTGTCAAAGTCAAATTGTGCCAAAGTTCAGTGGGAACACTCAGAGAACAAAACTTGGTCCTTACTGGTGGAAAATAAGTATTCCATTTGGTGTTAAAATTGTGAGGATACTACATTATTCATCCAAATATTCATTGTTACATTAATGAGATCGTAGAATTATAGAATGTTTAGGGTTGGAAGGTTCCTTAGAGATCACCTAGTTTCAATCCCCTTGCAGTGGGCAGGAATGCCTTTCAGTGGACCAGGCTGCTCTCCAACCTCACTGAGAGCACTGTCAGGGATGGGGCTTCCACAGACTCTTTCAGACCTGTTCCAGTGTCTCATCACTCTCACAGTAAAGAATTTTTTCCTCAAATCTAATCCAGACCTGCCCTCTTTGATTTTAAAGCCATTCCACCTTGTCTTACCTCCTCTTGTAAAAAGTTTCTCTTCATCTTTCCTGTAGGCTCCCTTCAGGCATTGGAAGGACAGAGTTAGGTCACCCTGATGCCTTTTCTTCTCTAGGCTGAACAATTCCAATTCTCATAGTCTTTCCTTCATCCCACTAATCATCTTGGTGTCCCTCCTCTGGACTCACTCCAACAGGTCCATGTCCTCCCTGTGCTTACACCCCAGTGCTGGTGGGATCTCAGCAGAGCAGAGGGGCAGAATCCCCTCCCTGGCCCTGCTGCCCACACTGCTTTGGATGCAGCCCAGGACACCATTGGCTTTCCTGGCTGCGAGCACATTGCCAGGTCATGTCCAGCTTCTCACCCACCGACATCTCCAAGATCCAAATATCATGTTTTTTCTGTTTGCTTAGTAAGTTTGTTTTTGGTAAAATGTCAGTTCAATGTCAATTCATCTTTGTTTTTTAATACATTTAATTTTGGATAATAAAGGGCCATTTTTCCAAGTCTCTAGCCATGCCAAAATTGTTGTCCAAATTGACCAGAGAAAGATTGTCTAGTGGACTTCTTTGCATTTGTCTTTCTCTGCTGTGGTCTCTGATCTGCCTCATGTGAAATAGCAACTGGCATTTCCATTTCTGTGGCCATTTCAAAAGACATTTTCATTGCATCTTTGCATATATGCAAACCATCATTCCCTTTGAGGACTCCATTTGAATACCCACAGTCCACCAGTGGCAGTACTTTTGCTCCCGGCATCTCTTCTGGGATTTACTTGGAAGTTTCTTGGTATCTCGTCTTACAAAAAGAAAACACAGGTGTAAGAAAGTCCTGGCCCAAAGACTTGAAAAGATGGCCCAAAGTAACTGTTTCTGTCAATAATGAAACAAGCTTGTCAGTAACTGTTTTCAGTTGTTTAAAGTGGTGCTGTAATTTATTGCAAGTACACTGAGATGTATGTCACTCTTAGGGGGTATCCTATCCCTCTCCATCAGTGACTGACCCTACGCTCACGGCGGAAGCACTGGATCAGACCATCGCCGCCTTTGACACGGTGGAGGATCTGCTCAAACACTTCAACCCAGACTCCTGGCAAGAAGATCTTGAGAATCTGTACACAGACAGTGGCCACCATTATCGAGGCAGGAGCTACCATGACAGGAAGTCCAAAGGTAGGAAAATACTTTGGAACATACTTACACATACTTTGGGGAAAGGACAGGATATTCCTTCACTCCTCATAGGAAAGTCCATCAGTCAGGTGTTACATTCTGGTGCTCATGTTCCTGTTGGAGTCACAGGGCAAGGTACCACCTATTAAAACCAGGGATGTGTAGTTCAATCCTTAATCGGTTTCCAGGTAGGATCTCACTTGAGAAATCAGACTGAAAACTGCCCATTTTTATGATAAATTCACAAATAAGAACACAGGTCCACATGTAAAGACATATGGTTCTAAGCTTTACCCTCTTAATCATTGCTTTGTGTGTAAAGCGTGGGGCTCCTAATTACCTGTGTTATCATCCTTCTTTAAATACCCTGCTTAGGGACTGTTCTCTGTTGAGTGAGGAATGATCACTTTTATCACATTGTGCTTAGGGAAGCATCTGGTGCAGACACCTGTATGTGCAGCTGGTTTTTTTAGGATGTGAACATTTCACTGTTTTTCATTATGCTGGCAGGGAACATTATTATGGTTTAACATCTTTGTCTGTAATTGAGCAAAGCACACATTTCTGGGTTATGTTTCTTGTTTCCTTCTGTTAGTTCAAATAATCCACCAAATGGTAAAGCAAAGGGGTGTTTAGCTGGCAGTGCAAAGCCATAATGAATAAAGCAACACTATTGAGAAGTCACAGTTGTGCTCTGAGGTAACCATGCACTGAAGGGCCTGACAAAATTGCCCTTCATGCGCAGTATAAATGTAGGAGGTCTGTTAGGATTCTTTAGGATGACAGTCACTGTACACACTGTACAGATCTGGAGTTAAGAATTTTGTTTGATTTCTCATGTTGTCATCTATTTTCAAGTTATGTAATCACATGCATTCTTATTTGTAACTTTAAAATTATAATTCCCAAATCACAATTCCAATTCTGTGCAATCTACCATTTATTTACATCTCAGATCCCATCCCCCCATACCTTAAGCATGTTCTAAGGAGCAAGAGAGAACTGTAGTTCCGTGTTTGTAACTTGTTAACAAATTATGAGTCTTTGCTCTTAAAAGGGCTATATAGACTGCATCTGTATTAGGGAAAACTGTCAAGAAGTGTTCCCAGGCCCTGAAATACAATCATTATATTGCTAAATTGTCAGCCTGGTCATTGTTAGGCATGAACCAGGATCTGGCAGAGGCCACCTGTCATTTATGTGCCCACCTTGACTTGGAGAGTAAGAGGTGAATGGCAGGAATGTGGGCTGTCCTGTGGCTGTTATCCTTGGAGCAGGAGAATAACCTCAGGCACTTGCTGTGTATTAGTAGACACAGTACTGGTATACAGTTTCCAAGACAGGTTGGCTTTCTTTGTTTCTGGGCTCAGCATTTCAAAGGAATCTGTAATAAAGGCCTGAGCACCCATTCAGCAAGAAGTGAACCCCTTTACTTTGCTCCCTTTTGGCACGTCAGAATTTTCAGGCAAGAACCACCATTGTTGGGGAAAAACTTCACCTAAGTATCACTGCGTGACTTTCAAGGGTGTTTTGATCTTCTGTGGGTGTGTGGAACATGATCTGTGTGTCCCTAATTCATCCAGGCTGGATTTGGCACCAGTAGATATGTATAAAAAAGAAATGAAGGGTCTGTTCTGTTTTTATTAGAAGCTGTTTAGGATCCTGTATCCTGTACTGGTTCTGTTTTCCAGATATCATTTCATTCTCAGATCCTATTTGGCCCAGTATCCCATATATTTAAATAATCGCATAAGTATAAAATAGCATTTGATGCTTTATTGATGCTAATTATGCAGACTGCAGGTATCAAACTGATCAGATAGTGCTCAGAAAATTCAGATGCATAACATTTTTCCAGTTACAGTTTTAATACTTGATTTAATAGGCTTTTTTGTTGGTGGTGGTTTGGTTACAGGAAAAAGAAAAAGGGTTTTATAACAGTTTTCCTTTTGTTTTTGAACTAAAGGCCGAATTCCCTGACTGTTAGCAGCTCTTTGGGCTAAAGTACCTCACCACAGAGAAATCTTTTAAAAATTTCAGTTAAGAATTTTTTTTAGTCATAAACTTCTGACAAGATTAAAGGCTTGTTCTTGGAGGATGTGAGGAGTAAGGAACAGCTTTACAAATCCTTAAATTAGAAATGTTTGGTGGCTTTTAAACACGGACAGAGTGGATCTCTGAGGAATGTTTATAGGCACTGGGGTAACCTTGCAGCAAAGAGAGCAGTAGATTATATCATAATTTATTTCAGATATCTATCTGTTTCAGCTTACAGCTTAGGTTTTATTTTTTTATCCTAAGTTAGAACAGCCCTGGGGCAGGAAAGAGCAATTTGATGTAATCTCTGCCTATCTTTCACAGCATTTTCAGATCACACCATGTAAATGGTATAAATTAATCACTAATACTTTCACTCCTATCCAACCTTCTACCCATACCAAACTCTGGCACAAAATTGAGCTAAGAGAGGCAGTGTTGCTGAATACTAATTTTGATAACAGGGACAGGTGATAAATGATATTTAAATGGTGTGTTTTCTTAATTGGCCAATTAATAATCTCCAACTATCAAGGTCAAGCAAATAAGAAGTCCGTATTTTATCATAACTGAAACTCACAGAATCAGGGAATAGATTAAGTGGGAGGCCACCTCAGGAACTTAAATGCCCTTCCTCAATGCAGGGCCATCAATAGAAGATTGCTCATGACCATGTCAAGTCGGGTTTTTAATATCTCCAAGCATGGAGGCTGCTCAATCTCTCTGGAACCACTCTCTGAACAAAAACAAACAAACAAAAGCCCAAAATCTAGTTTTCAACGTTTAAATAGGTTTTTATATCTTAAAATTTGAGTTCAGAACCTTTTGTTCTTTAAAAGTAGTCTCTGGCTCCATTCTTGCTTCTTCCAGTCATTGCTACATTGATGCCAATGGTATGAGGCTCAGCAAGGCTGAGTTCTGCATCCTGCCTTGGGTCACAGCAACCCCAGGCAGTGCTGCAGGCTGGGGACAGGAGCTGGGAAGCTGCCCAGTGAAAAAAGACCTGGGGGTGCTGGTCAACAGCAGCTGAACAGGATCCAGAGTGTGCCCAGGTGGCCAAGAAGGCCGATGGCATCCTGGCCTGGATCAGCCAGGTGTGGCCAGCAGGAGCAGGGCAGTGACCGTCCCCCTGTACCCAGCACTGCTGAGGCCACAGCTCCAATGCTGTGCTCAGTTCTGGGCCCCTCAGTGCAAGAGAGACATTGAGGGGCTGGAGCGTGTCCAGGGAAGGGCAACGGAGCTGGGGAAGGCTCTGGAGCACAAGTGCTGTGAGGAGCAGCTGAGGGAGCTGGGGGTGTTCAGCCTGGAGAAAAGGAGGCTCAGGGGGACCTCATCACTCTCTGCAGCTGCCTGACAGGAGGGTGCAGCCAAACTGGGATTGGTCTCCTCTCCCAGGCTGCAAGTGACAGGACAAGAGGAAATGGCATGAATTTACAACAGGGGAGGTTTAGATTGGATATTAGGGAAATGAGTTTCACAGAAATGGTCATCAGGCGTTGGAATGGACTATGCAGGGAAAGTGGTAGAGATGCCATCCCTGGAAATATTCAAAAGATGTGTGAATGTGGCATGTGGGAATATGGTTTAGAGATTATTATGGCAGTGCTTGATTTACAGTTGTATCTTTGATGTTTGAAGGCCAAAGGATTTTATGATTTTTTTGTATTCGTACACATTAATGTATGCATATACAGATCAGTCTTTTCCTATATATCTCTTGCAAGTACCTAAAGTTGAAGAGTGTGTGGATTAAATCCATATTTATGGTAACTCCATTCAGTCAACAAAATCTGATCTCACACCTCTACAATATTCATGCAATTCTATTGAGTTAAGTGCATTTCTTTCTTCTGAAACCAAAATTGCATTTCTATTGAAATTTCTATTGCATTTCTTACTATTGAAGTGAGATATTGGTATGAAATGTGTCTCACTAATAACCCCATTAAGTTTGATATTTAATTCTCTATATGTTCAGCAAGGTTTACTGTTAACCACTCCAGTGAAAGCTAACCATAAAATTACTGTGCAATCCAGATGGCAGAACAGGACAGCAAAGAAAGTAGAAGATGCATTCAGATTTTCATAATTCTGAAATGAGAGGCCTTGTATAAGGTATAAACTATGGTGTAAACCTACATGAAAATATGATAGTTATTTCAAATAACCTCTCCAGTTGTAAATATACTCATAAAGGCGACCAATTTCTGCATTTTAGAAACTCTGAAAGTATAAATATTCAGCTTTATTTTCATCCCAGGTTGTTAGGAAAAAAGTATTATTTTAAAATAATTCCTTTTACATTTCTGTAATATATTGTAATATATTGATGATCTCAGTGTCATAGTAATTTGATTATTACAAATATTAAGCATCTCCAGAAAGATATCACTTTTGGGTTATTTAATACTGTTCATGGCAAGAACACAGGTAAAGTAAACATCCATGCTTCACTGTTATGTTGAAGTTCTTCGCAGACGAAGGTTTCTGTTCTTCTAGAGAGTCATGGGGAGAATACAGACATGTTTCAAGGAAGCATCTTCATCCTAGTTTAAATTTCTGTAAGCATGAATTTATCTGACTAATAGTATTAGAAGAGCTTCTAAGAGATACTCTTGCAAGCAATTCAATCCACCAATTAAACATTATTTAATTTTTCCCACATACTTGTTTGCATTTATGTTTTGCTGTTGTCTCTGATTTCTTACCTCCCATTGAATAAGGATTTTTAATTAAAAAAAGACCTCCACCTGTGAAATAGTTTCCATACAAATGAAGAAAGAAAGAAAAAAGAACAAGGTCACTGTTTCTCATCATAGAAGTAAATCTAAATGTCATGGAGCTGGTACCCAAAGAAAGGGGTTATCTTTAGAAAGGAATGGAGTGGGTTTTTTTGTTTTCCCATAAATAAACCTTAGAAGCAGGAGCACATGTAGATAGATACATTCTGGTAATTCACAAGATTATCCCTTCCTCTAAGTTCATTTTCTTTGGAAATAATACACAAGAAGCTTTTGGCTATCATAGGAAATTAATCAGGTGGGACATTTTTGCAATAGCATCTCTCTCCAGTGACAGCTTTACAAGTTAAATAAATAAACTCTTGCTGGCATAGCCACACTGCTCTCTGGAAGGGGAGTAGTGAGGTCAAACCATGAATCTTCACGGAATGTTTCTGCTGTTCACTGCCAAATCAGTTCCCAAGATCAGGCAAGTTTCACCATGTCCTTAACAATAGTTTTTAATTGTCATAACTTAAAATAGTCCAGCAAGAAGTTAAAATTTTAATGTTATTTCTCGGAGGCATGCAAGCAGTGGCCAATAAATTACTGCAAGCATCCATGCACTCTTCCTTGAAAGATTCTGGGATGGCTACCAGCAAGTTTCAGTGCACCAGATAGGGAGTGCAGGCATCACAAATGCTGAATGCTTGCTCATTCATGGCAAATTTGAATATTCTAAGTACATGGAATACCTTCTTAAATAGCTGATAATTTAAAGTATTCCCTGGGTTTAAAAACCAGAATATTTTCCCCACTCTTCTTTAGTTAGGAGCCAAGTTGTCTGTTGCATGCAAACTGCACACATTCCTTCATTTCACAATATAATTCAGATCTAGATTCCTACCTTCCCTCTCTGTGACAAATGAGATTTTCCCTCGCATGTTATGTGATGCAATTGTTGGTCACTGCAGTGAAAGATTTTCTTATTAAACCCTTTTTTAAAATGCTAGTGAAACTTACAGCATGTTATTTATCACTGGAATAAGCTGCTCTTTTCCATTGATTTCAGTGAAGCAGTGTCCAATAGTTTGGCCTGCTTTTGCTACTTGACCTGTACCACAGCTGGTAATTGGTTTGCCAGTCCATAATAGGCCTATATATTTTGCCCTTTGTTCCATGAAAACAGTTATAATCCTACTGAAATCTTGATCTTTTGTTCCTCTAAAATGATAGCTGCTGTATTGAGGAGATTTGTCATGGTGATGTGATTCTGCAGTAAATGCAAATTGCAAGATCTTAGATCTTCTTAGCTCCCATGAGAAGGATTTAGATAGCTCTCAAGTTTCCAGGTATATTTAACAAATTGGTTATTGTGATATCATTAAGCATGTGCAGTGGAACAGTCAAAACCATTAGCCATATGTGTTGAAGTCTAAAAGCTACAGGGTTTGGTCAAAATTTTGTATGGAGAAGAATGATTTCATCAGTGTCTGAGCATTTAGATGATTTAACCAGCAGAAGATGAGACTGGGAAATTATATTTCATTTGTTATTGCCATATAATTGTAAGAATATCATTATCTTGGAAATCCAAATATGCTTTGTTACATTGTTGAGATTATAGAATCACAGAATGGTTTGGACTGGAAGGGACTTAGAGATCATCCAATTCCAGTGCCCTTGCTATGGACAGAGACTCCTAGCACCAGAACAGGTTGCTCAAAACCCATCCAACCTAGAACACTGCTGGGAATGGGGCATCCACAACCTCTCTGGATCACCTTTTTCAGTGTCTCACCAGCCTCACAGTAATGAATTTCTTCCTAATATCTAATCTAAACCTATTTTTTTTTTGCATGAAGCAATATCCCCTTGTCCTATCACTACTTGCCCTTGTAAAAAGTCCCTCTCCAGCTTATTTGTGAATTTTCCAACTCAAGTTCAGCCACACCATAGCTTCAGTCAGATACAGCACTGCTCTGAATGTCTTTGATGGCTTTTACAGTGCCTCTAGTTTACCTGCAGATTTTTAGCAGTATTGACCCCAGCGTTACCCTGTGGGGAACACAAATATTAACCAGCTACCAGATGTACTTGGAATTGCTGACTACTTTCATCAAGTTTCAGATATTCCAGTTATCTACTGAATTTGTAGTCCACCTATTCCATTATATCTCAGAAATCTGGCTGCAAGGATGCTATGCATCTCTTTCAAAAATCAGCAGATGCCTCTGTTGCTTTCACCTCATCCAGCAAGACAGATGTCTCAGAGCCAGTTCTGAGGTTGGTCTCGTTAAATCTATTCTGGATGTTCCCAGTCACCCCCTTGTCTGTCATATGCCTGGGCATTGCTTCCAAGAAGGATTTGCCCCTTAATTTCATTGTAGGCTGACCAGTCTGCAGCTGCCCGAATCCTCCTTGCCTTGTCTTGTCTTGTAGATGGCTTTGACATGTGATATAGGAATACCATGGCAAGGTGGCTGCCATCTCTTACACCTTAGCTCTGCTCTGTGACTGATGCATGAAGTGTAGAATGATCAGATGTGAATTTGAAGCAGATAAAGTGTTAAAAGCAACCCTAACAGACTGACTGTCTTATTAAAATTAATCAGTGACCAGCAGCTGATTAAACCAGAGGTTTTCTTCTCGATCTTTAAGGCCTCCTTTTTCAGAATAAAACTTGGCATTAGCTGTCGTCTCTGATTTCAGTGCCTACCTCTGATTGAGATCATAGAATCACAAAATATTTTGATGAATGCTTCAAGGTAAACATATGCCATAAAGCTATGTGAAATGAGGATGGTTTTAATCAGAGGATTTAAGGGAAGGAAGGGGCAAACTTTGGGTCCCAAGTATCCAGTTTAGTGCTCCAGTGCATCCCTTTTATGCTTGCCTTACTTTTAAGCTGTCTGATGCAGACATTCTGCAATAGTGCTTGGGAATTATTTGCATCCAGTCTAAAGAACCTTTTAGTTCTAGTTTTAAATTAAGGACTCCAGTGGTTTCAGTCCTTGATAAGTAAAGCAGCTGGATTTCACACCAATCACACCAAGGCTCGGTTACATTTTAGTCACAGCAGTGAAGTGATGCATGAAACTGACTGTACTGTAAAATCTCATTCTTATATGGATGAGGAAATGGACTAGCTCCAGACAGTAAAACAATCCAAAGACAGGAAAAAATGCATATTAAAGCTTTCAGCAGAGAGAGTTCTTTAGAATAAAATGTGCTCTTTTGTTGGGGGGCAATAAACTGTGGTCTAGAGCTTAGGATTTAATTAGGCAATGGGAACTGTTCTTGTGTGTCAGTGTGGTGCTACCAGAGTAGAGGATACATTGTTCTGAGTACTCTGCATGCTCACCTTATTCCCACCAAGCACTGCAGTTCTGTAGAGCAGAGTAAAAAACGAGTGCAGGTGTTTACTTCCAAATTAATTTTAATGGAGGATGACTTGTGTGTCTCTTAAATTGTTTATTTAGGCTTTTCTTCTCTCCTTGAGATTACTCATTTTCATTTGCAACATCACTAAAATAAGACCTTCCTGCTTATCTGAGTATCTCATAGATACTCCCCTGAATTGCTGCAGTGTCAGTGTGGATGATCCAGGCCTTCCCCTCAAGCAATCTCATTAGTGATGAAGGCAGCAAATTTTCAGCCCTCTTCTTCCTTTAGTAGATTTTTCTGTCACATCAGTTGGCTGAAGTGAATAGTAGCCAGCTAGTGCTTTCCTTTACCAGTTAGCAAAGCTGATGGCAAAGGTCCTGGTGAGAATGTTTAGAGGTGTGGGAAACACTTCCTTGTGGAAAGAATTAGCCTGAAAGCCTGCAGTGAGAATACGTGGCTTTGAAGAATGACAGTGGAGAAGAAAATATAATCTGTTAAAACAAAGAAATCAATATACCCTGGACTTGCCAGTCCTGGCTAAGGACACTCACAGTGTATTTTTCTCTCCGTGCATGAGTGTACCACCAGTCCCATTGATTTTGTGCTTATAGCAGGAGGATGATCTATACCTCTTCTGGAGAGATGCTAGCTCTCTGGAGAACCACTGAGATTTCATGGGAGAATGTATCATAATTGCTATAAAATAGCAATTTATCTGCTAAATTCCCATTGACTGAGATAACACCTTGTCAGAAAAAAAGTGAATCTGCTATGATTTTCTGTAATGGCACTTCTGATATTTATGTATCCTTGTCTCTTGCATATCAGCCTTGTGATTACCTCCAGGTTAGAATGTAAAGGTGCATGATGTTTACAAACCAACCACTTTTTCCACAATTAACTTAGTGATGTTGACAAAGCCTTAGTCACAGAAAGTATGAAGTATCTTTATTGTAAGGTTTCACATATTTGTATTAAAGCACAAGCATAAGTGTTGTCAGAAGCAGAGGTTATGTTGACCTGTTAAATATGCCCTTAAAATTTGATATGTTCACAAACACTAGACTGTTATCTCAGTTCTCACTTGAGCCAATCCTGTTTTCCTGTTGATGCTTCTGTTAGCAAATACTGTTTGGAGTCAAACTCAACACAAGTTCACATGCCCCGCACTCCTGAATGAATGACTGAGCTTTGAACACCTAGTTGGTAGACAGAATACTAAGGAAAAAAGAAGACAGAAAAGGAAGGAAAAAGAAATCTATTTCTATAGAAATAGAACTCATTAAATTTGTTGCTTTTATCTGTGTCACAATTGTGGAAAATATATTTATAAAAGCGGTTTTTGGTTTTGCTTTAGCTTTACAAGCCAAAACTAGAAACAGCATTTAGACTCACATTTGATAGTCTATAAGTTATTTTTATGGCTGGCTTTACCACTTGTTTACATGACAGATCTCGCATACTAGGCATTTAAACATCAACCAACTACTGGCATTCAAAGGGCCTATTAATTTTAATTGTATTTATTTGTATGCCTCTAATAGTAACACCAGATAAAATTAATGCTGCTGAGATTGGTTTCTCCATCTAAAAATGAACTGTCTAAATTCTGTTCATAAACAGTATAGACAGGCAACTTGAGGAAGAAAGTCATGCAGGCTGTCCTAAATGCTCTTGCCATGGAAGGGATGAATCACTCCCCAAAAATGTTTCTCTAGTGAGCACAGGAAGGGCCTTATTTTTGCTCATAATAAAAAAAATAGATCTTAGCATCTAGGTAAACCAGGTATAAACAGAGAAGGGAAGAGAGTGTCAGAGGTGGAATCTCTTGCCCAAGGATCCAAATATGTGGAGTGACAAAACAAATAAAATGACCAGTCCTCAGCTTTCAGGCCAGTATTTTACTGCAAACCTTCCCTGCACCTTTATAGTCAGTGTGATCTATGCTATGGCAGTCAGTGGGAGAAGGATGATAGCCTGGATGGCTACCTGTAATGATTTAAATTTGGTAGGTTTATGTTTATCTGTTCAGAAGTCACTCCTATAGTTCACATATTTTTCAACCAGCACCCCATCACTCTGTGTTATTGACTGCCTGGGGAGCAGCATCAACCAAAGGAATGTCCCTCTCTAATGAAGCTTCTCACCTCACTAATGAAGCTTCTTTTGCATTGCAGTTGACCTGGACAGGTTGAATGATGATGTGAAGCGTTACAGCTGCACTCCAAGGAACTACTCTGTCAATTTAAGGGAGGAGCTGAAGCTGACAAACGTCGTTTTCTTCCCCCGCTGCCTCCTTGTCCAGCGCTGTGGCGGAAACTGTGGCTGTGGCACTCCAAACTGGAAATCCTGCACCTGCGTGACAGGGAAAACTGTGAAAAAGTATCATGAGGTATTTTCATTCTCTCTTTGTTACTTCTTTTGGGTATTTATTGCTTCCATGGATTCTGAAGTCTTTTCTCAGAGCTGTGTGTGCTGCTTGTTAAGAGACTATGTAGGTATGAGAAAGGGGTGTTGACAGTATTTATGTGTAAGTTAACTCAGAAGAAGTTGGAGAGAACTTTTGCCACCTCTGAGTGCCACCACAGTGAACTTTGAGAACCACTCATCCTAGTGAACTTTGTTTCAAGAATGAGCCTTATGTTAGACTGATTTTTCCCAGTCAAGGACTAATACAAAGTAAATATATATACCACTGGAAATACTCTTTTTAGTAGCACAGAGACATGGATTCCTTGAGATACTTGACTTCATTTCCTCTTTCTTTAAATTTACGCTCACACTTGGAAATTAAAATTAAGTCACTTATAGGAGGCAGCTGAATCATTCAGCCTTAGCTTTTTTTTCCCCACTCAGCAATTTTTCAGAAGAGCAAAATTTTTGCATAGGAACAATGCCCATTAGTTTAATCCATTCAGGATGCATCTAGAGAGGAAAAACCACAATGAAAGAGCATTTTGTATTCTTACCACTAACACAGTATTTTCAGATGAAGACAAGACTGGAGAATAGTTAATATTTTCTCTAATTTTAAACAAGATGCAGGGGATGACCCTAGTAATTACAGAGTAGAAAGCCTTATCTCAGTGGTAGAAAAGTTAATTGGAAAAAAAATTAATAGTATAAAGCACCTAGGTGACTATGAGCTGATAAAATTAACTCAGAATGCCTTATATGTGAATAAATGTTTATACAGCACCACAATATTGTACAAGAATGCTAAAAGGACTGGCACCTCCTGCAGAGAGCAAACAGTCAGCCAGACAAGATCAGACATGGATTAGAAGCTGGTTAAGAGATAAAGAGCAACGAGGTGGAAGAGACAAGCGATTTTCTAAATGGGAAAGGGCTATCTGAGGGTGCCCCCAGTACAAAGGTTATTATTTCACATGTGTTCAGTCTGGAGGGAGGTGAACAGAGAGGTGGCAAAAATGACAGGTGATAACATACTTGAACAGGAGATAACATACTTGAACAGCAGAGAAGGCTGTGAGGAATTTCAAAGGTCTTTGTAAATGCTTATAAATGCAGGTTAGAAAAGCAGCTAGCATTAGTGTGAGACATCTCAACTATTCATTCATATAACTCTGGGTGAGTGAGGGGAGGAGGAAGAAATGAGGGGTGGAAATTGGGCTAAAGGTCAAGCAGTGAATCACTGTGAAGAGCTTCAGGAAAAGAGTTTAGTGCAGTGATAAGAAAAAGACAAGTGACAGTCTTCTGCAGGAATGGAGATGAAGGGGTAATAACACAGTAAATATTGTGGTCTGGATAAATTGGTGGGGGACTTGACCATTGGTGCTTAAAAGGACAAAGGCAGGACTAGAAAAAATAAATAGAAGCAGCAAGCATACATCATGAGAGATGTAGGGGAAGATACAGATCAAAAACATATTTAAGGAAAAGTGGCTCAAAAGTTTTGGATCATTTCATTTAGGAAAAAAAAAAACTAAAGAGAGGACACCGAAAGATAGGAAATAATGAATAGTAGCTAAAGGAAAATTAGACCTTCCTAAGTAATCTTTTTGTTAAGAAAAGAACAACAGAGAGACTGGAAGGAAACTAAATTAAAATTATAAAAAGGAATTGGGTTTTTTTTCACAGTAAATCTGTATGGAATTTCAACACTTAACTATGAGTTGTGCATAATGCAGAAGATTTTTGAAAGAACTAGAAGTCAAATATAAACTGAGGAATCCTGGCTTACAGCTGTATCAAAAAATTAAGTCAACTACTAACAGTAGCTAGAAAGAAAAGTGCTGTTATAAATATGTTGTAAAGGACTTCTTTAAGGTGTTTAGAAACAAGTATTGCTGGAATATCAGAATATCACACTAGCCAGGTATTGCTCAGCATCAGGATGTCATGACTTATGACTGCCCCAAATTAATAATGAAATTCAGGAAATTCAACATTCACACAAATATATCACTGCTAATTTATTTTCCTGCTCATTTCTACTCTGAAAATCATATGAATTCAAGACAGTGTTTTATCTTTAACATTAAATGGCCTTTGTAAGTTTAAATTTAAATTTTATCCCTTAGGGATGAATTAACAGCTCACTGAGCAGATATTTAGTCTAGTGTCTCCCATTAACATGAGTGGAAGTCATGCAGATAAATTCATGTATGACATACTAAAGATGTGTCCATTAATTTTAGTCCAAAATGTTTTCCACTTTATTATTATTATTAGCCACACACAGTTAATCAGTTTTATTCTTATTCTCCTTTGACACTTTAATTTTACCTAAATACCAGGTGGAAAAGGCACTGAGGAGCGCCCTCTCCACATGCCAGTTTTAGAACTATAGAGCCAGTTTACTCTCTTAAAAGCCTATTTGAAACCCACTAACCTTATCCAAAGAGCGTTTACTTGCATAACGAAGGGTGGAGCTTTACACTTATGAAATCCCCAGCACCATTAATTTGGTTAAAAAGCTCAGCCTCCTACTGCAGGAGGACATAGGCCAGATTCAAACACAAGTCTCAGTTAATTTGATTTACAGAAGACACCAGAAGGAAATACTAGGTGTTGGAGCAAAGAAGATGTTTGAAGTATCTGAGACTTGAGACCTGCAGACCCCGGACCCCTTCTCCTGCCAGACTGATTTTCCCTATCCTGGAGCTTCTTCTGCTCAGCTCCTGAACCTGCAAGAGTTTTGTGTCCTGCACATGGATATGCTTGTCCTCAAAATGCAAAAGTGTCTCTGGAGATCACTTAAAAGTTCCCAGGCATTTCTGAGCTACCCAGTATTTCTATGTGAGAAGGACAGGCAAATTTTCCATAAGCAATAGGCTCCTTTTTTGGCTTTGTAGCCAGTTCTGGAGTAGCTGCATGTTGGTAGCTGTGGGGACCTTAAAGTCCAGGGTTTCTTGAAAGAGAGGCTTCTAGTCCAGAGAGATTTCAAGGTTATCTTCTCCTTATGCTCTTACTGCTTTTTAGTTCCCTCTGAGTTCCTGTTCAAAGCCTCCCAGTGTAATCACTGAGCACTCTCTCCTAGCCTGGTCTCTCAGGACTAATAGCTGTCATGTGGAGCCTTTAATTTTCCCAAGCTGGAGAGTGCTGCTCCAGTTTCCTGAACGGAATGTACCGCTCTTTTCTATCATGTCTGACTGTAGGAAGTGATGCAAAAACAGGGAAAATGAGAACGTGAGATGGCCACAATAAGGGGTAGCTTTTTCCTTATTGCCCTGGGAGATGGTAATCATGAGATCTTTGGTCTTCTTTATAGCCTGGAAGTTTGCCCTGACTTTACCAAAATACTCAGCAGTTTTCAGAAATGAATGGGGTCATAACTTGGGTAAACAGATACTTTTATTGGTGGGGTTGGATTTTTTTTTCCCTTGCAGGAGTCTTGTGATGCTCTGTGGTTTTTCCATGGCTTCTGGGTTTGCTTTGGAGCAGAGCAAATACTCTGGACAAATATTCATGACTTACCACACAGTGTCACGAACCCTTGAAACCAAACAAGCCAAGTCCTGGCAGTGTCTGAAAACGTCTCTCAGGCATAGTCTGCCATGAGTGATACTGAGTTATGTTGCAATGCTCTGTGCAAGGGAAGGACAAAGAAGTACATGGAAGTGGACTCAGCACACCTTAATCAAAGCTCAGCCCTACAACTGTCTAACTTTCTAGAGCAGACCTGATATAAAAATGTGCTTCCCATTGCAGTTAATTTCCTTAAAAATGCCTGGAGCTTCTCTTTAAAGAGGCACAGGCTCTAAACCTGGAGATTACTCAGCACAGAGAAGGTGTGGGAGAACTCAGGCCAGGACTCAGTTCGGCTGTGGCTGTGCCATCTAGCCAGCATGCACATATCTCGGAGAAACAAGAAATCAGTTTCCCCATCTCATTGCTGTAACTGATGAGATGTGAAATGAGTTTCCCTGGGGAATAAGTGCTCTTAAGGTAGCAACCAGAATTTGTCAGAATGTATAAAACTCTGCAAATACAGTGCTGAGCTGCACACCTAAGGGACATAAAATGAAAAAAGAAAAGTGGTGATAGCTGATTGCAGCTTTTACCTACTTATCTGTCTCTCCTGTAAATCCTGATGTGTTGTTGACTGTCTATAAGGTGATTCTTCCCCCACCCCTTTTTGAAGCATCATGCCTCAATTCAAGTTTGATCTTGACTGTAGCTTGTCTGGTGCCTTCACAGGATGTAGATTCAGTTAATTCTCAGAGAGAAGGTTTTGATCAGTGTTAGGCTGGCAATTTCATAACCTTTGGTTGCTTTGAGAGAGGCAGTAGGTACCCCAGAGCACACAGTATTGTATCTTGACACAAATTGCTGGGGCATAAAAACAGCTTCAACTGAACCCAACAGTGCAAAGGGAAAACAAGACAGAGGGAATATTATACAGGAGAAAAGAACATGGGAGCACAATAGAGAATTAAAAAGTGAAACTTCAGTGAGACAAACTTACTGCAGTGGAGTTAAGAAATGTAACTAATACAATTGGATGCTGTCAGGACTTTTTTCTTTTTTTCTTTCATTTTTCGGAGAAATGAGAAGCAAACCTCAAGGAGGCACTTGAGAGAGAGGACAATAATTCTCAGCCTATCCTTACACAGGGAAACATAAGAAAACTGGTCAAAAAATGATCCAAATGCTGCTGACAGAACAAAGGAAAGTTGCAAAGGGATTAAAAAGAGCTAGAATCATCAAAGCAGTGTGCAAGGAATATGGTCTGATTGTTGTATGTCCTGGAGTTGATAGTACATGTATAAAGGAGATAAAAGGTTGTTATGGTAATAAAGGCATAGAATTAGTCTGACAAAAGAGTTAATTTGTGGAATATTGTACAAGAAGCAGCAATGGGATTTATTTGGAATGCAAGTACGAGGAAAAAAATGAGTCAGAAATTACTGCTAGGTCACGGGATGAGCAGAGAGAACACAGAAGTGCATTGAGAGAAAAAGGTTCATTTTTAACTAGATGAAAAATGAAGTTCTTTGGTTGACATCTGGAAGTTAAGTGAGACATCCTGTAACATGTCAGGACAGGGAGGCAGTTTGTGAAGGAGGAGCACCTGTGTCTAGTCAGTGAGAAAACAACAGCTGTAGCATAATGCACACATAATTCCTGACAAGATCAGAAAAAGTGAGGGTCTTGTTGATGTCACATATGTCAAAAACATCATCGCTTTAGTGAGTGCTTCAGGTACTTGAGTTTTAAGCCAATTAATTTTTTTCCATGTTTGTTGTATTAAAACCAGGCGTTTCTTATGCATACAAATAAAAAAAATAGAAATAATAATCCCATCTATATTTAATAATCCCTTATTTTGCCTGCTACCAGTGATCAGCACAGCAACTCATTTTTCTTGTCTCCGATAACCTGTATTTGTAAGAATACATCTTTGGGTCTATGTCATTGGTTTAGGCTATGTTCCTACTAGAGCAAAGGTCCTTGTGCTAAATAATGAACCACATTCCCATAATACTTGCCTTCTTATACTCAGAGCACAGCTAAATCGTGAGTGACCTTTGGATTAGATAACTTTCAAAAATTGCAGAGTAAGATTTTTTATGTCTATCAGAACTTGGATCTGTGTTGAATGTTTTGCACTTTTGATGCTTCCTCTTTCATGAATCTCAGACAAATATAATTTGGTTTTCATGCTAGAATGGTGTTATTTTTAGATGTGCAGAAGGAGATTAGATAATGCTGCATAGCAGAATTTTAAAATAAGTTCTGCAAAGTACAAATTTCACTATCTAAAATAGCATCCAGAGTTGCTCACCATCCTCTGTCACAAGAATATGAAGCTAATTAGATATTGGGTAAGCCATAGACATATTATTGATTTTCTGTAGGCTTCTTAAGCTAATAAGAAAAAAAAAGCCAATTTTTGAGTGAGGCTTCATTTTTCTGTTGGTGCTTAAAATACTGGTCAAGAATTTAAAAAAACAATGTTACTCTTGTTGCTAATAAGTAAATGATAAGTCAAAAAAATGCCTGTGGGGAATTTTTTTTAAGTTTTGACTATGTTTGCTACCCCTATTTGCTTTTTAATAAAATAGAAATCAGCTATCATGGACTGTCATTGCTAAATGTTGCCTAACTGTGAGGGTCAGTGATACCTGGCTAGGACCATCAGCAAATGCTGAAGGGATGGTTCACCTCATCTGCCTCTACCCATCTAACACTTTGAGTCCAAGCTTTGGGCTCCTTTCCCAGTCCCCAGAGCTATCCCTGCCAGAGGTGGGTGTTTCAGGTGTATCATGCTCTGGAGTTGCTGCTTTATTCCAGCTTCTACTGGAGACATGCCATGTATGGATCAGGGTGAACAAGTTCTCTCTAGCTGGGTCCTTTTCCTGCCAGTCACTGCCACTCTGCTGTCCTCAGCCCCACATCTTGAAGTGTTAAGGGTTCTTAAGTGTTCTTACAGACCTGCTGAGATGATAGGGCCATCAGCCCTGACTTCCTGTGCTCCACAGGCGACAGGAGAGCACCTGCTGCCCCCAGAGCACAACCCATACACCTCCTGGAAAGGCAATCCTCCAACAGGCTGGAAACCCCCCAGTTCCTTGGAGGACTGTCTAAGTGATGTGTGGGCCTGACTTAAACATGTGTGCCCTAATTCCACTTGAAGTTTTTCTGGCTTCAGTTTCCAGATCCTGGTTTTTGTCATGGCTTTGATCTCATTTAAAGAGGCTTTCAGAAACTGGCATCCAAATCCAATACATAATCAATGAGCAAGATTGCTGGCAGGGAAACACATGTAAGCATTTTCTTTATATTTCCTAGATCACTGCCTCCAAGGAAAGTTACGTGGTGGCTACAGTCATCATACCTTGAAACTTCTCAGATAGATGCTCAGACACATCTACAAAGTAAAATACCATCCAGCATGTTGGTGTGCTCCTATGGGCCTCTCTGTAAAAACATGCCCTACTGCCCTTTTTCTTGTATTACCTATAAGCACCAAATCCAGCTCAAAAGCAGAATATTCTGTCTTGATTTTATTTTATTTTAATAGTTTGATAACCATAATTTACTCAGTGTTTGATGAGAGGGACATGACTGTAGTTACATGCTCTTTGTGAGGCAATGATCTGAGTAGCTGAGGCACTGCAATTTGGTGAGAAGTGACAGATGTTGATCCTTTAATTTGAAAACTACAAGGATGTTCCTTTTCACTGCAAAAAAAAAAAAAAAGAAAACAAACAAACAAACAAACAAAAACAAAAAAAAAACAAGCCTTTTGAGCATTCTAGACCTATCATATCCATATTTTCTTACAGCTACTGATCCCATGAAAAAATGAGTGATAAAGTGTCCTGAACAGAATTTATTTGAGCTGTTCTCATTAATTTAGTAGTTTCTCAGTTTTAAGGACATGACCATGTGATAAATAAACAGCAGCTATTTGCAGAATAAAGGGTTGTGTTCCTTCTACTGTGGTCACCAGAATTGGCCTTATTTCCAGATTCTTTTTAATTTCCTTATACTTAGATGAAAATAAAACTGTTAGGTGGGAGTGAGACAGGGAGCTTTGAATATCAGCTCTGTGATCAGCTATTAAAGGAGCTCTGGAGGGGGATCTGGACAGACTGAATCTGAGACCACTTGTGTGAGGTTCAACAAGGCCAAGTGCTGGGTCCTGCACTTGGGTCACAACAGCCCCAGGCAGCGCTACAGGATGTGGCAGAGTGAAAAGCTCTCTGTCAGAAAAGGCCCTGGGGGTGCTGGTTGACAGCAACTGAACACAATCCAGAGTGTGCCCAGGTGGCCAAGAAGGCCGATGGCATCCTGGCCTGGATCAGCCAGGTGTGGCCAGCAGGAGCAGGGCAGTGACCATCCCCCTGTACCCAGCACTGTTGAGGTCACCCAGCACTGGTAAGGTCACCTCAAATCCAGGGAAGAGGAACAGAGCTGGAGAAGGCTCTGGAGCACAAGCCTCGCATCTGAGGGAGCTCAGGGTGTTTAGACTGGAGCAAAAGAGGCTCAGGGGGAACCTTATCCCTCTCTCTGAGTGCCTGAAGGAGGGTGTAGCAGGTGCCTCTTCTCCCAGATAACAAGTGTCAGAACAAGAGGACATGGCCTCAAGTTGCACCAGGGGAGGTTTAGACTGGATATAAGGGAAATTTTCTTTACTGCAGCAATGGTCAAACATTGAAACAGGCTGCCCAGGGAAGTGGAAGAGTTGCTATTCCTGGAAGAATTCAAAAAGCATGTGAGATGTGGCATTAGGGGACAGAAGTTAGTGGTTGACTTGCTGGTGCTGGGATGAGGGTTGGACCCAATGATCTCAGAGGTCTTTTCCCACCTAAAGAACTCTATGATTTGATAATTTCAGCTGTGTTCAATCACTGTTTTCCTGTCTTGTCTGAGGAAGTGCCTGACAGTTCATTTTCTTATCAGCAAAGCCTATATACTGTGCTAATGCTTCTCGATAAAAAACACAGAGAAAGTCCCTGAGCTGTCAGATGGTCTGTTAACTTAAATACAGTCCACATCTTTGCTCTTATCCCATTGCATACTTTGATTTGTTCTCAGCTAGAAAAAATCAGATCTATCTACTCTATGATTTTGCAAACTGCCAGTCATCTGGATTGGTCATAATTTGCTGGAAGACTTCTTTAAATAAGGAATTTATCATAGGTTCATTGTCAGCATCTGTACTTGATTTTTAAAGTACGTTTTCCTTGAAAAAGCATCTTTGAAGTTGTGCTCTATTTTTAGCTCTATAATAATTGCAGCAACCTGATTGGGTTCAGTTCCTTTGTGCTTGGGATGACAGTGTGATACAGCAAATTGTCCTAGTGTCCATCAGGACTTATTGCATATATGGATTCAACCAATGTTTGAAATCAATTCAAAGATACTATATTTTTATTGCTAAAAAAAAAATAAGTAAAATTATGTTTCTCCATTTCTAACAGGGCAAAATAATTCTGTTTTCCCAACACAGTACAGCAGCATGTCTGTAACTTGCTTGGGCATGGTCCTTCCTTTCAGTATTACATAGGCTAAATATCAATTTCATCACAAAACAGAGAACAAAATAATAGACTCCGTTCAGTGCTTATCACTTTTGTTATATCTCATGGCTTTTCTAGCCTCAAGACATTAATGGCAGAGAGCAAAAGGTCTCCTCCTGAGAGCTGCTAACCTGCCTGCCTTTCCCCACCCACCCTGCACTGCATCTCTGGTTGTCCTTTGGCAAGTTCTTCACATTTGCTTTCTGGGGCTTTCTAATCCTGTTGAAAATGCTAATACTCTGTTGATCTGGAACACAGCCTCTTATTCCCTGTCATTTCCAAAACCATCTCAACTCTCGTATGGTGTTATGACATCAAAATACAGAAACTGCTTTGTAAAAAGGAAGAAAAAAGAGGATTGTTGAGTAACAGAGTGATCTGTTATAAACCAGTATGATTTGTTAGGGCAGAAACATGGGTGCTTCAGTGAGGTGCTGAGGTGTTACAGACATTTAGGTCCCACTTCCCAGCTGGCCACTGGCTTTGGGAAGATATGAACTTAACAGACATCTCTCCATCTTTGAAAAAGCAAGAGAAATGCAGCTGATCTGGCAGTCACTTGGCCAAGCCAGCTCCTTTTTACAACTTACGGCCCCCTTCCTAGGGGTCTCAAGATCATCTTGCCTAGATGGATTTTTTTCAGAAGTGTCTATTATGATCCATGCTTCCCTAGGAAGTAATTTTGCTTTCTTGTTTGCTTGACATTATTCACATTAAATTCTTCAAAAATCATTTAGGTTGAGGCAGAGATTTTTAAGATAAGCCAACAGAACTCAGATTCCACCAAAACTCAATAGTATCTCACACATATTTTGTGCAAGCTCCTTCATCTCCTTCTGCCCTTCACAAGTATTTAAGTTTTGGACCAAATCTAATGATAGGTGCTTCAGAAATTTCAAATTGCATAAAAAAATGTCCCTTTTTCTTAAGAGCAAAAATATTCTACAAGAGAGAGGAGGGATAGGGCAGCTCAAATAGGAATGGGACTGCAAAAATGAGCCAAAGGAAACCTGCTTGATAGTTCGCATGCAAAGGAGCAGCTCTGGACATGGTTAGGAAGCTGCATGATTCAAAGATACCTGATATAGGAAAAAATACAGTCTGTCCAAGCTCCAGGACAAACAATACAGCAGGATGTCAAAGTGTGCAAAGAAAAAGCTGGAAATAAAACAAAAATGTGTCCAAATTAATGATGGTCAGGGCTATTAAGGGCTGTTGGGGCCCTTCGGGCCCCAACGTTCTCATCTTCAGATCTCCAACAGCGTTTTCTAATTCAATGCATTTTTGTTGATCCTCCCAGGTGCTGAAGTTTGTCCCTGAGGCTGGGCATACCAGAAAAAGAAGCAGAATCAGGAACAACATGTCCTTGGTAGACATACAGCTGGATCACCATGAGCGTTGTGATTGTGTCTGCAGTTCAAGACCACCCCGATAAAAAAGGAAAAACAAAGAAAGAAAAGAAAAAAACAGACACACTAATTGCATCTTACCGGACATTTACTTTCAAGCAGGATTGCTCTGAGGACCTTTACTCACTAATCATTTGAAATTTGCTACTAGCCTGCCTTTGCAATTAGCAAAAACCATTGCTGTGCTGATTAGTGTCATGGCAACTAAAAAAATATATCATACATTTATGTGTCAGCATCCAAGGATTTAGGATTGTGGTTATCTGTAGCTAGTTTCTGAGGGTTGAGATTTTAAAAGCTCAATTGCAGTCCACTGAATTTAAATACCAGGTGTGTAGGTTTTTGTGGTAGCTGGCAATGAAATAGCATTGTGTTTCTTTTTCACTCACCAGTTCCTACACTCAAATTCTGCTCCCATTTCTACCTCCTCAGCTCTCCTGATGGTAGGTAGGGTTTAACGGTGGGTATAAATGAGGAGAGAATTTGAGCCTGTAGGAGTGCAAAATGGTTTGCCCCACTCTCAGAGGGAACTTCTCAGCATTCTGGCCCGACAGAGTGAGATAGAATGCTTCAAATCCATCATTACATAAAATCACACGTCAGAAAAGTCAAATCTTGCTGTTTGTACTGGAGCAAGTCGTGTGCTGAAGTTAGTAGATGCTTTGCATTAGCCAGGACACTGAGGGTGGTAGGGGGTGCCGAGGCTGGCACTTCTGCCATGGTGGCTCCAAGGCAGCCATCGCCCAAGTGCTTCTGCAACAGGGGGCTCCTGGCAGCTCCCCAGGTAAATACCTGTGGGCTGGAACTGATATTGGTCACTACCTACCTGATCTGGATTCCAGCCCCTTGCCCAGAGTGGCCCCACAGTTGCCCAAGAGGAGCCCCCTCTATAGAAGGAGGGAGAGCCAGCCCTCCCCTTGGATCCTCCTCGCAGCAGTTCGAGGAGTGCCGTGCTTTCCTGTGGAGGAGATGGAGATAGGGAACTTGTTTGTTGAAAATATTGATTTGTTTTGCAGTTGTGTTACTGGGAAACAAAGCTGTGTTTGAGATTTAATTATCATTATTTGGTTTGGGGTTTCTTTATTTGTTTTTTAACTTTGTCATATATGCATTAATCTTAGTTATCTGAGGTTAGTTGTCTCATTCCAGCTCTGTGTGTTGCCATGGTTAAAGTGTTGACAGTGAATTTCTTTTTTTTTTTAAATTGCATTTTGCTGAAGCATATTAGCTCATTAAGTAATGTCTGTCAGTCATCACAAATGTGCATCATTTATTAAATTTCAGAATATTACTAAATAACCACTTCATAATAAAATTAGCACTTTAAAAGCTACAGCATAGCTTCCTATGCCTTTTAAACTATTACAAAAGTGCTCTAGCTGAAAAACAAAAAAGATCTTTCCAAGCTAGCTTTAAGGATTTTCAAATGCTGCTCCAAAAATGTAAAAACCAGGCAGATTTAAGTTTCGCAAAGAATTGGAGTTTTGATCATGATTGTAACAGAGGGAATAGGATGGCACATTTAATGGCTGAGGTTTTATGTTTTATGGTAGACGTAGGCTGCATCAAATCATCTTGTCTGTGTTGGCTCTTGTCTTTCTGTCTCTCTGAAAGAGTGAAGTAGGTTGACAATAGTGCGTTATAATTAGCGGAAAATGGCATGTGCTATAAAATACAAGGCCTTCAAACCAGTATGTTTTAGTACTCCACAGGTTTGTTACAAAAGCACCCTAATGTTCTCATTTTCCCTCTTCATCAGCTCGAGTATTTTGTAAGTGCTTTTTTATAATTTTAGCAAAACTTTGCTGAAAGGTCCCTTAAAAATGTTATGTTACTTTCTTTCCTGTACTTTAACCTTGGAGATTCAGAAAATGTGGGGGGTTTATTATTTATATTAATTTTTCCTCTCTGGCTCCCAGATGTCTGTTTAAAAATGCTCCTGAATGCTTACTTGGGAAGTGATTCATCATTTTTCAAAGCAATTCGCATTTAAAGAACAGCCCTGTAACCAAAGATTACCACCTTCATTTTGTAGTTCAGGACTATTTAAAGAACATCTCATTCTTTTTCTGTCTCTAGCTTAATAACAAGATTGACCCAGCCCTTCCATAAGTTTTAGCTAAGTTTGGAATAAATTTACATGCAAGACCTTGGCAGTACGGATTGTTTCTGAGATACTGAACTCCTGTTTTTATCTCTGTCTGAATCATGCCTAAGCACTCTGATTTCATAGTTTGCATTGGTTGCAGGACACACAAAGAGCTCTAAGTGGTCCTTTGATTCCCACCCCCAAGGGAACTGGGCAACAGGCAGTGCTGTGCCAGATGTGTGCCAGATGTGTGCCACCTGCTTGCCCAGTCCCACCCCAAGTGTTGTGAGGGGCACTTAGGACTCCTAATCAGAGGATTTCAGCCTTGGCTGGGAGCCTGAGTTACCCCTAGAGGCAGCTGGGAGAGGCTCTCCCATAGTGTGCCTTAGTCCAAAGATGGAAATCACACAGTTTGGGAGCATTCCTTTCTCTCCTTTGACTATATAGAAAGATTAGAGATTTGATTTGGACATCTAAGTGGGATACACAGAGGTAGATAGTATGAATACTCCTTTTAAAGGCTGAACAGCTGAGAATTCAGCTAACTGAGTCAGATAATGGCAGCAGTGGATGCCTGGGTCCAACAGAAAAATTCACATGCAAAGTAAAAAAAAAAAATCCTCTTGCTTAATGATGTTTTAACCTTCTTAAATGTAAGCTAAGTTTGTCACAAATTTTCAAATATTACTCCTGGGACACTTATTAATTAATGGAACCACTCAGTGCTTCCTGCTGCCATACAGACACCGTTCTCCCAGCCAGTGCAGGAGGGTCAAGGATGGGCTTTGTGTGGCAGTGTGGGGATGATGGCATACATGTGAAATAAGAAAAACTCCCCAAAACCCAAGCCCCAAGATGCAGTGACCCTGGTGAAACCAAAAAACAGCAAAATTTTTCCTTTTTATTTATTAGCAGAAATTGCAAAGGTGTATCTTCATACTTTTTTCCCTCTTTTGTCTTTGTATAATTGTTATGTTGTTTACATACTTAAAGAACAAAGATGTTAAAAAAACCTAATCTGGTTCAGTTTTATTTGTGGAATTGGAAACCCCCCAAAACAAATACATTTTCAAAGGCAATTCAGAAAGAGTCCTAATTTCAAACCACTCATCAGCTTTTTATTTACTATGTTCTTCTGGGATGGAGCCTACTTTCTCAAGTGCAATCCATGTATATTTTTTTTATCTCAGTTAAATGCAGCTTTCCTAGCAGTACTTTTTACTTGGTGCGGTATGTAATGTGTCTTATCTTGATGAAAAAATAAATACTGCTTTTGAAAGAAGACATTCTGAGTGATTATTCGTATTTGGATGAAGAAAAAATGAAAAACATTTCCACAACATGACACCATCCATACTCACAAGGTCTCCTTCTGAATTTTAGCAGTCATTCCCAGGAGCATCAGGGAAGGACCAAAGTGCAATTTTGGGACAATGGAGTTTGAACCCCCAAGCTGGCAGAGCTGACAGCTTCCTTGTGGAGCAGCAGTAGTGTGACAGCAGCACAGCATTTCTTAGAGCTGGATTAGGATATCCCCCCATATTTGGTGCTGATCTCAGCCCCTGCAGGCTTGGCTTGGCTCCAGGAGAGACGTCTGAACTCATCTTGCTGTAGCTGCTCCTTACTGCCAGAGAAGGCTGCTGCAGGAGCTTGCATCTCACCTCAGCAAGGGCAGAGCTGAGCATCCAATGCCTGCAGGGCAGCTGAAGGAGCCTAGGGGCTCTCGAGCTGGGCAAATTTGAGCTATGCTGCTGGGTTTGGGCATTTCCTCCAGCTTTGCCAGAAGCAGCTTTTGCTGTGTTGCGGCAAATAGTAACCTTCAAAGCTTTGGTAACTACTTTCAATTTAAGGTTCTTGTGTTAAGCTGAAGCTGCCTTAGGCCGTCATTGGATCTTGGACTGAATAAGAACATGAAATTTTTGCCCAATTGATTATTCACGAGCCAGATCCCCTGTCTGATAAGGGAAATACAGAGAGCATACAGTAGTGTGGGAACCCAGCTTTTTAGTCTGTCCTCATGCATGAGCACCTTTTTCTGTACAGTAATGCTAGTGATCTGAAGCACTCAGACATTCAGATGAGCATATTTATCCCCTTTGGTTTGCTCCTTGTTACTCAAAGAAAAAAAATACTGTATATTTTTTCTTTTTTTTTTTAAAGGCGGTCAGAAGATACACTTGCTAACATTTGGTAACAAAGGAATTTCTCATTTCTCTTGCATACAGTGAACAGGGCCATAGTTAATTGGTAGAGGAGATATTTTTTGCCTTTTGGAAATGCACTGAATAAACTTCATAGACAGCAACTCAGCAACTCCAAAATGTTCAAGGATGGCATAAAGCCCTCCCACCTGGCATTGCTACACACCTCCATAACTAATGGCTATCTAACACCACTTTGTCCTCAAGGAATGTGTAAGTGAAAGCTTTAATAAATCTGAAACTTAGAAAGCAGCTCTGCGTTTCCTCATCTATAAAAGTTTTTGGTTCACATCATTCAGGAACTTACCATCACCTTTTTCTAAAAGTAGTGGTTTTTTTAAATGTTCATCTTCTCCTTTTTGAGGAACAGAATCTTCCTCTAGCTAATTTTAAGAACTGTAACAGCTGTAAAAATACTTGCCTGTAAATTCAGTTAAGATTTCTCTTGCTCTTGTCCAGAGTGCATTGCCCATATACACTGCTGTAATGTAAATTTTAGCAGAGGTCCAATTTGTACTTATTCTCACAGGGACTCCAGTGCAGCACATAATGAAAATTTAGAAATCAGTATTCCTGTACCTCATTAAAGGAGTTTTAACTTTGTTTATTGACAGTCTTGGTCAAATATGCTGAAATAAACATTCATAGTTTATTTAGTCATTCATTGACAGGCAGTGAAAATCTGCTTTAAATGTTCAAAGTACAAATTCAATTTTCCATTTCTTTTCAAAGAATCAGAGAATGGCTTGGGTTGGAAGTGACCTTGAAGATCATCTAGTTCCAAATACTTCTCCTAGAAATGGAATTTCCAAACCAGCAAATGTTCTGCCATGAATAATAGGAGGGAAATATTCTAGGTTTAGTCTGTCTTTAAGATGGTCTGAAATTCTTCTAGCAAAAATTTATATTTCAAAACTGAGCTTATATAACCTGCTTTTTGAAACTGAGTTTCAAAGCCTCATTTATGTACTGCTTATAGAAACTTCCTGTGGCACAGACAAGCTTTAATAAAAATGGAAATAGTTATGTAATAACAGTTAATGTGTTTGATGCTCCAATTTCAAGCTGACAAAGATTTCTGCTTCACTTGAAAGAATTTCAGTTTCAGAGCTAGTACAAAGCAAACAGGATAAAAATGACTGGGTACCTTCAAATATTTTGACATAAAGGATCAAATTCTTTGACATAAGGAAAAAACCCTTAACTTTTATTCATCGCATTTCCTTAGAAAAATAATAAGAGCAGACATCTTAACCTTTTTGTTTTGAGTTTGGAGAGTATCATCTCAAGTAGGGGATACATCTCAGGTAGGGGATACTGAAATGAGCTCTCTCATTTCAGTCTGAAACCAGTTTACCCTTTCTGAGATGAAGGTGGTCTGGAGAACCACCCTTCATACCAATACAATTCTGTCAAATATTTCTTTGTGCTCCCATTCTCATCACTTTTTGTCAAAGAATAAAAAAAAAATTTTGGTAATACTGTCCTTCCACTTGAATTTATTATGGGAAGAAAGAGGATTCCCTCCCTCAAAATGGGGGACTGTTTTACATTGAAGAATCCCAGGCTGGCTGAGGTGGGAAGGGACCTCTGGAGATGGTCTTGTCCAGCCCTCTGTCCAAAGCAGGGCCATCTACAGCACTACAGCAGTGCTCAGTCCTGTCCAGTGGGGTTTTGAATTTCTTCAGGGATGGAGATTCAGCTCTTTTTACTAGGTTATGTAGAGGAGAGGTGAGGCATTAGTTTTGACAAATTGTGTGGGGACAGAGAAAAGTCTGATGAACCCTTGGACTTCCACTGAGGACTGTGGCTCATGGAAGACTCTCCAGTCTGTGATGACCAGGCCTTCTCCCTGCCACATATATCCAACAGTATCAGCAGGATGGTAAATTCCAGGACCAGAAAGAGTATCTTAGGTGGTGTGGGGAGAAAGGCCAAACATCCGTGCTGGAGGATTTTCCGCCAAGGTACAGTAACAATTTTTTAGCTTAAATGACTAAAGACTTCTGCCAGTGCACAAGATGAGCAGAGGGACACATGGCCCAGGAGGGAGACCCACTCACCTCACCACAGCAATGGAGACCCCAACACCCTCACTCCAGGCTTCCCTGGAGAGTCTCAGGGATGTGGGATACCCATCACCACAAGCCAGGAGAACAGGGTGCCCATCACCTCACAGAGGGGAGGATGGTCACTGTCAGGGGACCGTCATGGGAGGGTGAATGCATCAGCCTCCATCCAGCTGCCAGACTCAGGGGCCACTAGCACTGCTCAGGAGGCCATCACAGCGATCCTTTATACACCAGGGAAGGACTGGAGACTGCAGTTATTTTGCAGCTTCCAGACATGTTCTCTCATTAAGGCATAGGAAAGCAAATTGTCCAGCTTTCCCAGAATATACAGGTCAGATGCAGCACAGAGCTGAGCCCCCAGAGCATCTTCCTGAACCTGTAGAGCACCTGATGTAAGAGGCCTTCATTAAACTGTTCTGATACCCAACAGATGGCATTCATTGCAACCTTTACATCAAAATACCAACCCTTGGATTCTGTTGCTAATTTATTTCAAAAGGTCAGGCAAGGATTTGTGTGCCCTTAAGGAATTGATCGCATTATAGGAAGCTGCACTTTCAGTATTCAAATAACCCCACATTGGCAAAACACTGCAATTTTCTCAGTTAAACTGTATCTGAGCACCAATTACACAACTGATTATTAAATGAAGATAAGCCATATAGGCTGCATGAAGAAGACTAATTGTTTTTTTCAATTAAAATAAAGACACTTGGGTCCAAATTAGGACTCTGACAAGAAAAGGTAAGCAAATTAGTTTCACTGGGAAATGCAGCTACCGCATACCTGAAACGTTCAGGAGCAAATGAGTCAGTGATTTTAATAATCAAAATGGAAGTATCCCTTGAAAAGTCCTTCTACATAAAGCTAAATCAAGGAGCAAATGAAAACTAGTCCTTGCATTTTAATATCATAGCTGATTGCAGTGAGCTTTGGCCAGCATCAAGAGCTTTTTATTTTATCTGAGTTCTGTCTGACAAGCATTTTAAGAAGCTATGCAATTTCAGCAAATACCAAACTGCTGTTCTTTTCCCCTCACAAAAGTGCTTATTGAAAAACAGAGACCAAAGGGTACTCATTGGATAGACCAAAGCTCCCACGGACACACAAATCTATACATTAAAAAACAAAACAACACAGAATGTTTAGAATGATTGTGGGTGTATGCTGAGGGAGTTTTCTTGTGGCTGATGTGTTTACAGGCAGCAGTTTGCTTTTAGTTCCCAAAACACCATGGTGAATATTCATGTAGGACCCTAGTGTAAGTTGGCAAAGTAATAACCCACCTATCAGCTGGAAGTGATAACCCACCTATAAACCATATTTGAGGCATCTGCTAAGTGAACTGTTCCTCCCATTGACACCTCCTCCCTTTTCCACTGCATCCTGACACTAAACTAGATTAGCATTACACAAACTGCAATGTCTGATTCCCAATGACATTGACCTTCAGGAACAGGCAAGTAAACACTCGACAACTGGTTTGACCAAAGAATCAACCTGACATTTTTAGCTTATCAAAGTGAAGGCTGACACACAATAATGTTATTTACTCTTTATAAAATATGTGTAAGCCACAAAATTACGGGCAGCAAAAAACAGGAAAAAAGGTGCCTATAGATAAATGCTGGAAATTTTAAAAGGCCATTTTAAAGCCTTTAACTCAGAGAAAACTTGTGGAGGCTGCATGCTCCAGAAAAAACAAATTATCTAGGTGGTCCTTGAAAACTGCAAAGGACCTTATGAACTTTCCTTCACGTAGAGCACCTGATAAGGTACCAAATAACAGAGAAACTTGCTGTACAATAGTGTATAATAAATTACTCTTAAGATGTAGTGATTTTTATTATCTCAGGAAGTTTCCAGAGTAATTTCTTTAACTGCAATTTGTTCCAAGCACCTACTTCTCCTCAGTTTATTCAAAAAACCCAATAATTCCCTGATCAAATGCATCTTGGGAACTTATCTGTGTATGTATGATTATAGCCACAATATATATAAATTTTAAAAATTTGCATACAAGTATACAAACTATTCCATAACTCTATATTTAAAAATAGGCAGAAAATTTTCAAATCCTCCTCTAAGATAAAATTCATCAGCAGGCAAAGAGAAATATTCTTACGCTGTAGGTAAATTTCCTTTCTTTAAAAATCACTGAAGGCTTTTAATACAAGTGCTCTGCAAGACAGTCTCATTTTTCTTCCAGGCTTCCATTGTTCACACAAGAAATCTTGAGATGTCTGCTCAGCACAGTTACTGAAGGTTGTTAGTTGTAGTTCATTGAAACTCTTCAGCTGAATTTCTTTCTGTGAATTTTGCAGTTTGGCTTTTCTGCACAAGACTTGAAAGATTGCCAACAGCTACACTTTGTCTTTTGGGTGTTTAAGCCTACATCAAAGAAATGTGCCTTTGATAGAGAAATGCAGTGCACAAGAAAAGAGGAAATGCTCCATATACCTCTGCCAAGGTCTTTGAATTTTAGGCGTTGCTGTTGACCTCAGATCTCTGTTAGAAGAACCCTGAGGTCTCACTGTCTCAAGATATAGCAAATGGTGAACTGCATGAAAGCATGAACACCCTCCTTACCTTATTCCACTTGCAAGCAGCAACCTTGAGCTGTGACTCCTAGAAAACCCTCTAGCACTATCATTTTCATCTACGGTGATAATTAGTCTCAGGTTCATAGGGCCACAGCCTATGGAGAGAGGAGACCTTAAAGAAGTTATCCAATATGTACTGCAGCAGTCTTGACAGAGTGGGAAAAGACACACAAGGATGAATGATGAGTATGAGCCTTCTTTCCTCTAAAAGCAGCAAGATTAGTCTGGCTTTGAGATGCTTTCCTTCCATTCTATATCATGACTGTACACTGCTTATCAGTTGGATAATTAATGGAGTCTTTGGCCCAGAAACCCAGCATTGTTAAAATGTCTGGTAATGCATCTCTGGCCTGGCCTTTTATCCTCTGACAGTCACAAGACAGAATCAATTCAATGCAGGGCAGCTTCCCTGACCATAACACAAATATCTAAACCAGGTCCAGGAAGGAGAACAGAGAGGAAGAAGCACTCCCTTGTCAAGGTCACCCAAAAGCTCACTTTGGTACAACTTCTGCAGCTTTGTTTCCTAATGCATACCAATTAGCAGGTGGTACCATAAGAAGTAGGGACTGGTGAGGCATGGAAAGAGTTGTTCATACAAGGTAATACAGAGGGTTATGAAGCCTTTCTGATGAAGGCTGAAGGCTGGTCCCAGTAGACGCATTTGTATATGGAAAGCTGAATAATTGGACTGAGTTGTCACTGGTAACTAAACACACCTCTCCCTGAGCTTTGAATAAAGGTCATGTAGATTAACTGTTCCTACTTGATTGTGTAACCATTCCCCACCTCTTCCTTCTAAAACAGTGGTTTTACATGTTATTGCTACACAGGCCTGAACTGAATATGAGGTTAAATGCAGTTATATTTGTTAAATATGGCCTTGAGGCAGCATTTACAAGACTAGAATGCAGATATGTTGGCATGTTCTGTAGAAAGTAAGGTAAATTCAAGCACAAGCACACTATTGCATTGCAAATAAATAATTTTCCTCATTGAAGAAAATTACTAATACAAAGCTGTTTATTCACACTGCCTAGTCCAAGGCAGTTTTTGCCAACTAAACTGGCCATGATGATTACATCATCCATTATTTCACACTAAAATCCATTGAAACTAAAAATAAATGACAGATCACTGCAAAGTCCTCTCCCATATCTATTGGCAAACAATGCTCTGTGTTCTTTCCAGTGATGACTGAATGGCAGGATGCAATGTAACAAAAAAGTCATAAAAACTGCAGAAAACAGAAACTTCCCGTCTATTAATTCTGAGCTGCCTCTTCATTCTGAACAGTTAGGACAGAGTGAAGCAATGGGCAATTCTAAAATACATTCTGACTAATAACAGGAAGACTGAGTTCCCCCAAAAGAATTATTATGAGAGAATGTACAAGTGGCTGGGAAACCTATCCTGCCCTGTTGTTTGGAATTCAGCTGAAATGGACTGTGTGAGGCAGAGGAAGCTATAGAAATTCCTCTTTCCTTGGGAAGGATGGCAGATGGATTTATCACGCTTGTAGAGTACTAATCCTATTGAGGCGTACAATGTCATATATCATGTCATTTGTGGTGTGGATCATTACAATTGTTTCCAGAGGTAGTTCTACAGGAAAATACCAACCCCTAAGCTCCCAAGCTTAGTTGGAGTACATGCTTAAAACTCAGAGCTTGGTATTTCTATTATTTATATTCCAACACAACCAGTTTGCTCCAGGTTTTTCAGGTCCCTCTATATCAGCTAATGTGCAAAAGCAAGATTTAATTTTATGTCCGTGTCAGTTGTTTTCCCCAGTGGATTCACGGGCTAACTGATTCTGGTCCACAAAGAAACAGTTATTCCTTCTGTAGTAGTCCTGCTGATTAATTTACATTAGATCTTGACTGCAATAAATTTATTTTGGTGGAATGACAGGGCAAACCTCTTTGTGCAAATCAGAGCAGCCATGCTTATCTTGAGCCATAGTTTTCAGCTTGTGCTGAGTATTTATTTACCTGGATCAAAGTGATGTCACCACAAGTTAGAAAAACATTCTAAGAGTGCACATCCAAAAATGAATACAACTCAGGGTTTCAGTTTCCCCATATTTCCTGATGTGTGATATTAATTGGAAAAATAGTGAAACTTAGAATAAATATATAGATACCTTCTTCACAAATACTTATTTTCTGTAGAGGCTTTCCTGAGTTTTTGAAGATAAAATCCCACCTAAAACCATTTTTTTTTTCTGAGAAAAACAGCCAATTTTTAAAGCAGGTTCCTTTCCAACCTGTGCACAGCTGGTGATTTGCACCCCCTGATTCCATGTACGGTCCCTGCAGCAACATTGCTCAGTCAAACCTCATCGGCATCAGCCAGCACTCATTCATGAGCAATGGGTGCCAATAAAATGTGCCAGAAGAAGCTGAACCCTTGAGCACTGCAGGAAACTGTAGATATTGCAGATGTAATGACAGAAAGCTGGCACTCACAGGATTATTTTTTTAAGAGACAGATATGCTAATTCTGATTCCAGAAAAATAAAAATATTTATCTAGCTGTATAACATAGCTGATTATAAATTCCCAGTCACTGTAAAGACAAACTGGATATTGAAAATCACCTTTGAAATTCAGAATTTTTGTAGAAACCTAATGTGTTCATTTAATCAATGTTGGGCCAGCTGAAGTGCGTGGTGCATTAGTAAAATCCCAAATAAATAATTCTGCAGAATAATATAGACAGGATAAGCAATATGAATTTGGGAAGAGACATTAGACTGAGAAACCATAGTGCAGTATGCCTGGTGGGAACTTTGCAACAGCCAAAAGCTCTGATGATTAACTCCCCATGACATTCAGGTATCACAGAGGATAGAACTGGTCTTTTTAGTTGAGGAATGGATCAAGGACCATGCTATAAATTATGCTTTTGCTCTCTCAAAAATCTTCTCTGTGTTTCTTACTGTGCTAAGGAAATCCTAGATTGCAGAGAAACAAATGACAGAAGCCTTGCAGGAATTAAAGTGCACGATAGGTACTATGGCATCTTATTTCTAGTGCTGTACTTCGTAGCAGCACGGGCAGAATGATAGAGAAGATACCATTTAATTTAATGCTGCTTTCATGCTGTAGAGAAAGACTGGATTAATTTTGTTTTGATCCAGTAAACAGAGACAGATTCTAAACACTAAAACAAATTTGTGCTGCAGTATATTTTGCAAAACATTTTTTTAATTATAGACAGTAAATAACATAAGTGAGCTTAAAAATAATTACCTGTGCAGTTTTTGAGAAAGAAAACATTGTCCAGAAGGACCACTTGCAAGAACTGTTCTACAATGAGGTAGAAATATTTATATACAGAATATATAAATTTTCAGTTTCCTGCAGTTAAAAAGATTTTGGGTTTAAGATATAACTTTAAAGAAAAAGAGAAGTGCCAGAGGGGTACAAGTGTCCCAAAACTGGAAGCTGAGAAAAATTCATCATAACCTGGAAAATAAGTTAATTTCTGTGTTGTTAATTCTGGTTTGGTTTCATGGATCTGAGCATGTCTAGAGGGTACATCTTCAATCTCTGAATCTCAAAGAGACTTGTTCACAACAGAATTTCAGCAAAGCTTGTGTGTGCACGCTTAAGTTAATTTCTTGAAGGTAATGAGGTTTGGTAATGTCACTTTGACTTAGGATGGTTTGTCCTTCATCCAAAAAGCTAAGTTCCAGTAGCTTTGATATCAGTCCAGTGGACTTTAGCTTCTTCTGCCTGACCTCCAATGCTGCTAACACATAGTCATGAAGTGAGCTACACCATGGAAGTATCTGCATTAAAATTAACTGAAAAGGAAAAAACCCCAAAACCTCAGAATCATCACTTTAAGCTGTTAGTAAAGGCTGGCTGGGGAAGGCAGTATCACCTTGTTCCCTGGCAGCATAGTGTGGAGCTTATTCAGCTTTGTATTTTTGCAGTTCAAAGTAAATTCTTTATCATAAATCAGGTAATTTTAATAATTCATTGTTTTAGCTAGTTAAACTCAAGTTTATTGGTAAGCATTTAAAGGGAAGGAAGGAAGGAAGGAAGGAAGGAAGGAAGGAAGGAAGGAAGGAAGGAAGGAAGGAAGGAAGGAAGGAAGGAAGGAAGGAAGGAAGGAAGGAAGGAAGGAAGGAAGGAAGGAAGGAAGGAAGGAAGGAAGGGAAAACATGTAAATAAAAAAAATTAAAAATCCAACTCCTAAGGAGAGAGCTGCAACTGCAGAAAATTATTTCTTTGTATGGAGTTGCAATGGCACAAAGTGAGACAATTGTAAAAGACTGTAAAAATCCTGCAAGTTGAAAAAAGTAAGTGTTCTGAAAGTGATCAATCTTGCTTTAATGCCCTTTTGATTACAGCTTTGTGGTCCTAGCAGCACCACCTGCCATGTGGAATAATAGTCAGATCGGGAATTAGTGTTATTAATAAAATGTGATCTTTTTCCTTGTTTGAATGTTCATAGCAGAACATGCAGGCATTTAAATATGTAATTAAATGTTACCTGCCACCCCTGCTGACTGCACAGTAAATAGTGCCAATTTTTCAACAATTTTTTTTGAATAATGCTGTGCTGCAGTCAGCAAATGATTCTTAAAACTCTGAAGTCAGAAAAAATACACTGTAAGTTTTACACAGTCTTTAAAAGAGGTGAAACTTTAACCACCTTATTAGTTGCCAAAAGCATACATTACCACTTTGGATTTTGAGGCAAGATTCGACAGCTTGCCAGAGAAGAAATACTATCTGAGCAGTGCACACCAGTGCTTTCCATAGAACCTACAGAATTTTACTACACCAGGAGGGGTGTGTTTTACAGCCAATAAAAGCATGATTTCATTAAGGAATTTTATCATATGCAACACTACATAAACTACCTCTTTTTTCACTACGAAAATTCCCACTGAGATCAACTGGGCAACTTTTCAATTCCCAGACTAGAATTCTATGTAACAAACAGAATATGAAACAGTAGAAAATAGTTTTATTTCAAACAAATTATAATTTCTAGGTAGTGGCTGGCATTGCCTTGTGAAGAAATCAAAAATTGTGGTTCCATAACACAAAAAGGCCTCTGAGTGCTCTCAGGCTTATGTCAGGGCTCTTCTATGCTAGAACATTGCTGAGGGTTGCAAAAGAAGATCCACATCAATCAGAAGCAAGATTTTCTGGGTAGCAGATCTCAAGTAAGAAGAAATAGCTGAGAAAAAAGTAAGGACCCAAGGAAACAGCATGAAGCTGTGTCAGGGGAGGTTCAGGTTGGATATCAGGAAAAGGTTCTTCTCCCAGAGGGTGGCTGGGCACTGGAACAGGCTCCCAAGGGAATGGTCACAGCACCAGCCTGACAGAGTTCAAGGAACATTTGGGCAGTGTGCTCATGGCCCTGCATAGGGGAACTCAGGAAATCCTATGATTCTGTGATTCTTTGATACTAGTAGTTACCTAATACTACTAATGGTATTGCAGCACTGTATTGTTTCTATGGACAATCCATTGTTCTTCACACATGGCATTAACAGCAGGTATCTTCTTCAATTCTGTTAATATTAGTGATTCAAATCTCTAGTCATTTGTGTACAATTACAAGAAACTAAAATCTTGTGCATATGTTCTAATACTAAAATGACATCTATGTAAGTGGCTTATTCACTGTGATGGAGTCAGTCTTACCTAACTGAGTAAAAGCAAGGTTCATTTAATTTTCTATTTGGAAAGTGAATTGTATTGAGTTCTGTCATTCCTCTAGATGTTCTTCCTGATTCTTTCCTCTCTGATTCTATCAAAGATTTTTATTTTTGTCACCTGCAGTTTCAACTACTATCAGATCATTCTTTGTTTTATAGTTTGGATAAACCACATGTCTTTCTAGGATGCATTTTGAGAATCTCCAGAGGTGTCCTCTCATTATGGCTATACAGGAGAAAAGAAAACTCTGATATTTGGAGCCACTCCTGTACTTGCAATGACCAAACTGTAAACCAGAAATGAGCACAGCAAAGATGAATTTAAGTTGCTACAAAGCATTTAGATGAGATATTTGACAGCAACTTCACTTGATCTGAGATCACAGAAATCAGTAAGAGACAGCTTTCATTTCATTGCAGAACATAAAGAAGAAACATATTTAATTAGGCATGGAAGTTTGGAATTTGTGTAAACCATGAGATCCCTCTATAGTCAACAAGGGTGAGATTCAGTTGACCAGGTGAAGATGTCCATAACATAAGCATTCACAAGTAAATCAACAATAAGAACATCCCATATATATAACCAACAGAGAGAAACAGACAACCTAAGGTGGATTTCTACATTTAGTCAGAAGAATTATGCCTAAAAATGCTTATTTCCCCACAGCAATTTTAACAGCATGCTCAGTATCTGCCTGTAGACCTCTAACACTGTAAGAGTCAAAGGTACCTCTGAGGTGGGATGAAGAACCCGCTGGACAAAATTGTGTGTGGCTGGAGCTGTGCTTCTCTGTTCCTGTTTTCCTATCTTCCTTTACTGAATTTAGTAATGAGATGCAGCTTCTACCTTAGACATCTGTTAGGTATCTGACAGTAGAAATTAGTGCATTCTCTGGACATTGTACAAGCCATAAATTTCATTAATAATATGACATTAAATCACAAAAATTTAGTACCTAAGTCCATATTTAAACTAGTTTTTTCTCTACTCTTTCGAAGTTACTGAGTTCACCCAGCTGTCTTTGTTTTCTGCAGGAAGTATATGTTCCCAGCACTTAGACCTTAATTGTCTGTTTTAATTTAAGAGGTCTACTGAGTTTAAGAATATGCAGTGCCAGTGTAATCTGATACATGTGAACAAACAGCAAAGTATTGACTGGGAAATAATGTAAACCAGATAACAACTGTGAATTCTCTGCAAGACTGTAAACAAGATACCCAAAGGCCAGTACAAAAGCAGTCTTATTTAGTGTCTTCATTGTTGTCCTGTACACGGAGAAGTAAAAACTTTATCATATCTTTAAATGATAATACATAGGAGGTGAAAAAAAGGAAGGCACAGTGAAGACAGTGCATTATAAAGTCTCAGTCCAGAAGGACCCTATTTCTGGCCAGCAGAAATGACACAGATTTCAGTAGTGGGAACCAAAAATTTCTCTGCCCTGGTGGACCAATGCAATCTGGGAGATGACCAGCTGAGTAGAGTCATGATCAAAGGACAATTACTGCTGGCACCAGGCTGAACATCAGCCAGCTGTGTGCTCCCGGTGCAAATAGTGCAAACTGCATCCTGAGATTCTTTAGGGTGATTTTCATCAGCTGAAGAGAAGGTGGTGTCCCCCAACATTTACCACTGATGAGGCAACACCAGGAATCCCATGTCTAGATTTAGTCGCTCTAGTTCAAGAACAGCATCAAAAACCTGAAGAAAATACAAGATGGTGTGGTGTGATACTGCTGATTAAAACATAAAATTGCAATATCTCATTTAAAACTATTTTAAGGGCCTTAGGGTACTTCCTTCTAGTATTTGTCATCAAACATACTGAAAAGGCTTTATGAATATCCTGGAGAGCACAACTACATTTTAACCACTATTTTCCTTTAACCCTGCAATCTGTGTATTCAAGACTGACACCAGTGATTATAAATAACAGTAATCCAAATTAATAACTGTAATACTACAAATTTGGGAAGAAAGGAAGATACAGGATTATCTAGGCAGGGTTATAATTTGCTGGTGCGCAACTCAGAATTTGAAGGAGAAATGAATATCCACAGAAAAATAGAAGACAAGCATAGCTATTTTTTTCAAGATTATGTTTTTCAGCAGTTTTGTGTTTAAAAAAATTGAGTAACAACAGTTAAGACATAAAAAAATCTATTATGAAAGCCTCAAATTCACAATGAATTAGACAAATAGCTCTTATTGTGCCCATGCTCCAGACAGAAAAGGGTTTCAGGAGTTGCTAAAGACACTGAGGAAATATAGGGATTTAGCTGAGTCTAGGGACCTCTGGAACTTTTCATTATTAATTCCATGTTTAATCACCTGTACTGTTTTTCTTCCTTTGGTTGTTTTTGGCTTTTCTTAATTTTATTTATTTATTTATTTATGTTTCTAAAATATCAATCATCAAGAAACCAACAAAGATATAAAAATTTAACTCAATCACTGCTTGTATTATAACTAGCAGAAAGCACAAACACAGATACACTGGTACACATTTGCACATACTGGTTGTGAGTTGTACTAATTAATCTTTGTGGAGTCTATTTCCTAAGATATTTGGTTCTGAGTTTTATTTGGTTAAATTAAATAGAAGAAGATATTCTAATGAAGTCAGTTCTTCTGTTTTACCAATTATTCACAGAGAATTTATTGGACCAGAATAATGTGAACATCAGTCCCACACAGTTTTGTTGCCCGCAATGAGAACCCAGAACATACACAGCTCTATGGATCACCCCCAAAAGACATAAAATCTTAGGAGAGGTAAAGACAACAGTGTACACTGAGACAAAATCTCTCCAGATATGGATACCAAAAATTTAAAATCACAGTTGAAACATCAACCCAAACACTGGAACCTGCAAACTGTCCCCAAACCGCTGTTTACTTTTTAAATTTCTCTTCAAAGCTAAAGCCAGTGAAAAGCAGCTGCTAACTCTCAGTCACATTTAGCAACAGCGCTTCCATCTTTAGGGAATCGAAATTGATTTTCCACAGCTACCAGTGTAAAGACCCTTTGCCTGGGAACATAAAATGATACCAAGGTCAGAGGATTTGAAGGCAGCAACTTTTACAGGGTTGGACTTCAGCCATGTGGTCATTACAACTACCAATTATTGTCTCCCATTTTACACACAGAAGTCACCTGCAATTTAAAAAAACTAAGCAAAGAGGTTCCTGCAAATTCGTGCAAATAATTGACTTCTCTGAAGTCAAATATCAGGCTCAAAAAAATCTGGGAGGAGGCAAGAAAAAAATCAAAGCTAATAATAAAATAGCACTGCACTTATTGCTGGACCTGCAGTTGTTGCATAGTACAGCCAATGTACATGCTGTTCTCTTTAATCCTGCTTTTTGGGGAAAGTGGGCTTATGCAAACAAGAAAAGGAAGTTGACCTCCTTAGTGGATAGGTTTCTGGCAGGGTCACATTGGTTTTTCCTTTTTTAAGTATATTTTAGGGTCCCATTTCTCATCTTTTTTTTCTCAGGGTCCCACCTTGTCTGAAGCAATACTTGCTCTTAGGTAGACAATTTATACACAGCATGCACCTCCTCTCCACCACTATTTTCTCCACATATGTTTGAAATTCTGAACCTCTTCTACTGCAAGCTTCAAGTATCATTTAGCCAGACAAGGAGGCAGAAGAAGTAAAATTTTATATGGTACTGTACAAACCAATGCAGAGAAAGTGCTGCTCATACACAATAATAATGAAGCACCCTAGAACACACAGAAACAATTTATTCCTGTACCCTCCCTGTTTTGAGGTATAACCCTTTGGATCTGAAAAAGAGCTGAGAACTTGATAACTGTATACAGGTGGTTAACCCTGACTGGACACCAGGTGCCCACCGAAGCTCCTCTATCATTCATCTCTGCAACTGGACAGGAGAGAAAAAAATTATAATAAAATTCTCATGGCTTAAAATAAGAACAGGGAGAGATCACTCACCAGTTACTGTCATGGGCTAAACAGACTTGACTTAGGGAAATTACTTGAATTTATTACTGATCAAAATCAGAGTACAATAATGAGAAGTAAAACTGATTTTAAAAACACCTTTCCACCACCCTTTCCTCCTTCTTGGGCTTCACTTATTTCCCATTTCTCTATCTCCTCCCCTCCAGTGGCACAGGGAGACAAGAATGGGGTTTAAGGTCAGTTCATACCATGTTGTTTCCTCTGCCGCTTCCTCCTCAGTGAGCCCTTCCCACAGGCTACAGTTCTTCAGGAACTGCTCCTGCATGGGTCCCTTCCATAGGATGAAGTCTTTAGGAACATGGTGCTCCAGCCTGGGTCCCTCCACAGGATCACAAGTCCTGCCAGCAAATCTCCTCCCGTGTGGGCTTCTCTCTCTATGGGCTACAGCTCCTGCCAGGGACCTTCTCAAACGTGGGCTGCCCACAGGGTCACAGTGTTCTTTTGGGCAGCCACCTCCTCCAGTGGGGTTCTTCCAGGGGCTGCAGGTGGATCTCTGCTCCACCATGGATTTCCATGGGGAAACAGGGGCACAACTGCCTCACCATAGTCTGCACCAGGGGCTACAGGGAAATCTCAGCTCTGGTGACTGAAGCACATCCTTCACTTCCTTCTCCACTGACCTTGGGGTCTGCAAGGCTGTTCCTCGCACATATTCTCACTCCTCTCTCTTCTGGACACAATTACATCTATGCAATAACTTTTTTTCCTTCATAAATTTGTTATCCCAAAGGCACTACCACCATTGCTAGTTGGCTTGGCTTTGGCCGGTGGCCATATGTCCGTCTTGGAGCCAGCTAGCATTGGCTCTCTCAGACATAGGAGAAGCTTCTGGCAGCTTCTCGCCACTCCTGTGGTCCCTCCCAATTCCAAAACATGTCCATGAAAACCCAATACACTGTAATACACTTTGGGGATCCACTCTTCCTTCACTTCCTTCCTATCCTGTGCTGAATACCAGGCTGTCAGAAAGGGTGCATTGCCTCACACCTGAGAGGAAACATTGACAGCTTTCTATAAACTATTAGATACTGAAGTCAAGATAGGACTGAATACCTTCAGGGTCTCTCTATTGTTAGTGGAAAGAAATCTGATTGAAAGAGAATCAGAAAGGAATTTATTATATTCATGCTACCACACAATTTAAACCCTGTAGATACGGGAGTTATATGACTGATATAAATGAATATATTAATTGACATATTCTTCTGAAGATGTTGCACTTGGTATGATGTTTATCCATAGTTACGGAGTGCCCAGTAAAAGACTTTGAATTCAGAAGTGGTAAAGGGGCAGATAAATCCATGAAAATATATTTTTGAAAATGAGTCTGCTGGCTGTTAAAAAGATGTAACTGGAAAGGCTCAGAACTGTTAATTATTTGAACCATTTAAATGGGAAGTGCATGTTTTGTATTTAACATTTCTGCATTGCACTAATCTGTGCTGGCAGCAGAGTCAATGAAAGCTTTACAGGGAGTTTGAACACAATGTGATTTTTCCTAGCCAGATAAATCTTACCTGTCCCCACTATCCTTATTATCCTCCTGACAATGCATCTAGCCATTGGAATAAATGTGTAATTGAGATATATGCTGCAGAGTGAACTTGCTCTGAAAACATTTTGCAGGAAACAGCCACAACTGAAGGCTCAAGCTTTGTATGAGTTGTGTGTAGTTCTCATTGCTCTGGGGGACACGAGTCTCATCTAGAAAACAGGAATGTGCATCAGTCAGGGACCTGTTTGACTTCCAAATTCATTTCTGATTCCAATTCAGTAGCTGTAAGGCTTTCCTAAAAAAAAATCCAATTGCTAACAGCTGTGGGATTATCTCAGGTGTTTATTGCCTCTGTTCATTCTGATTGAAAACAAGAACAACAAAACCTGATCACAGGTATCACTTTGGATGAAAAGTGGAAATGAAATGGCAGAAACAAGAGGCAAAATTGACTGGATGAAAAATAGCAATTCCCTCATAATCTTCTCATGTAAGCTGCCAAGTCTTGCCCCAGAGGTACTTACTAAGATGATAGCTATAAGAATATAAACCAAAAAGTCTTCCTGATTCACTCAGTCCAGACTCTTGATATTACATTCTGCCAAGTCATAAGTTTCTCCTAATTATCTTTAACAAACTCTGCCTTAAAAAGTGTTGACTTTCTTTCCCCAGTTGGAGGAGCTTTGGAGAAATCTACCAAAGATTCAGTCTTTAGAAGTTTAGGAAATTTCTTGTGAATTCTGACCTATTTTTATTTATAACCAATTTACTTGTACCAATTATGTTTTCTGCCAGAGAAGTCATAGAGTTCAAATGACTCTTACTCACCTTGGAGAAATATTATCCATATTTTCACAATGAGCCAGCATCAATTTATTTGCAACCTACCTTTAAATCCTTTTTTTACACAGTAGCACCTTTGACCATTCAAAATCTCCTCAGAAGAGATCTACTTTGGAAGACTACTTACCAACCAGACTGCTACCTAGGAAAAAGAAAAAGGTTGGGATTTTTTTTTCCTTCTCAGGCTTTGAGGGTTTGAATTTCTTATTCTTGGATCCCTTCCCAGAATATGCCCTTAGTTCACAAAAAAATGCCACAACACTAGCAGAACTGGGGGTATTGCACAAGAAGGCAAGTCAAATTCCAGCTGACAGGACAGAATATGTCTGGGAGGAAGCCTGACTCCTGCTTGTATCCAGTGACCTGGACATCAGCCTTTCCCTTATCCACTGATAGAGAAGACTTGCTCAAAGTCAGGACAGCCACCTGTGTCTATCAGTAGCTGTGAGGAGTTAATACCCCGTTCTCTCTTCTCTTTGGAGGTCACTGCAGTTCTGTAACTGATATCACATGAGTTGGGCAGTGTGAGAAGATCACTTCAGTGTTAAGGTGGTCATAGAAGTGTGGGACAGAGCATATCAGCCTCAAAACACCTCTCCAAACACCTATTTCTCAGCTGTTGATGCAGGTACTGAGGGCTATTTACCCTTCTTACTGTCCCAGCTCACTGGGAAGATGGCCATTTCTTTCAGCAGCACTACAGAGGGAGCTTCTATACTTCTTGGTGAGATGGGAAGGTCTGTTCTTCTGTCTATGACTCTTGGAAATGCTACAGGCAATGGGAAAGTGCCAGTGGAGGTAAATGAGTGCAAACAAATAAGTCATGCTGGTCAGCGGAGACAGAAGTCCTTTTCCCTGTGAGAATTAGGGATTCTTGTCTTAAGTGATTTATAAACTAGGTATCTCTACCACAAATATTGGCCAGTCATCCTCTAGTAGCCTGCTTTTGATTCCTTCAGTTGGCTTAATTACTTTGTAAGAAACAAGAGTAGAGAATGAAATTTGGTCTGAATGTACCCCCTTCCAGCCACCCGGCCCACACTGTTTTCAAGGTTTGTGTAGGCAGATCCTGTCAGTAACACAGGTCTGCATCAAAGGTCACATCATTTCAGTGCACCAGCCCTAATGCTGCATTGCAAGCTATCTCATTCAGTGAAATTGTAGCACAATTAATGGCTACATTAAAATAGAATTTGCATTGGGGAACTTATGACATTCCCATTAAAAACACATTAGTTCACAATGATTAACACTCTTTACTGAGCATGGAACAAATTAATCTGTGGATGCTTTGTTTTACCTGTGCCCAGGAAAGCAACTTGCAAAAGTAGATAGGGGACATGCATTGTCTCTGTTGTAGATAACTATTCAGTGCCTGTTTCAAATCAGAGCAGGTGGAAAGTGAACCTTAACAGGGCTCTGTGTAAACAAGAACAGAAGAAATTCATAATTCACAAGAATGGCCAAGTGACTCAAAACCACACTTGCTTACTCTATGACAAAGAGAGCCATGACCATTTCCAAAATTAGTGCATTGGATTGTATTTTTTTCAGCGATGCTAATTATTTTGAATTTGCTTAAATTATAACTTTTCAAGCCTGTGACAGCGGAGATCAATGGATGCTGAACACATGAATACTTCACTTCTTCAGCCAATGCTTACATGCAATCCATTGGTGTGGTACTTCTAACTAAGCTTTGCAGAGTGCAGATCTTGATAGTGATGGGAAATAAAGCTGGTTTATGTTTATGTTTTGGAGTATCTGTCCTACTGGGAGAAGCTGAGTGAGCTGGCACTGCTCATCCTGTAAAAAAGCCTGGAAAACAGGTGATGTTGTCTACAGTTATCTGATGGGATATTACAGAGAAGATGGAGCCAGGCTATTCTTAGACCATCATGGTTCTTCATGTTCCATTCGAGATTGACATTAGCTTAAATCTGAGCAAAAACTGACCCCAAAACAGCACAAAAAGCTCTACTAGCAGCTAGGTAGCCCAGAAGCCTTTCATCCTCTGCAGAAAATGCTTCTTTGATGCCATTATTTTGCCCAAATGACTTTAAAGAAAGAGAATATTGTCTCAGTACTTTTCATTTTGTTAGCTACTTGGTGATAAAATATTCAAGGCTACTGGTGGGAAAGTGATGTTTCCTAGCTGAGCTGTATTGTTTCTTCTCCAAACCAAAATCCTATGAAGTATTAAAAGAATATTAAAAAAAGCTCACTCTGAGGCTAAAATAAGGAGCACAAAGCTCTACAACTCAACACTTCAGGAAATCAATACTCTTAAATAAAGGGTAGTTTGTTCATCTCCATATTTTTTCTTTAACTTAGTATTGCCTCTCACGTATACCTTACAGGAGATTTTTTTATCTGGTCAGCAAGAGGGATGCTGAAAGACTAACTCCCTGAACATGGAGCAGAATACATTTTGATTAACAGGTTGCCTTGTTAACAAAATTAAGTAATTAGAGACAAAATATTCATAGATGCTACAGAAGCCCATTGCAAAGATGCAAATAGCAGCAGTAGCATAAAAAACAAGTCTCCTTGATCATACACTGCTGGGGAAATCATGATCGATTTATTCATGGCAGGCATAAATAATTTGCATGGGTTCCTTGTACAAAACTAATTTCACCTTCTGTCTTCTTCAGTAGCAACACAAGCATCATGATGGTTTAAAACTGTCACACTGTTGAAGAAATACTGCAGAGAACCACTCAAAAATTGCCCATAACCTAAAATTTGTTTGATAAAGACTAATCAACTTCAGCAATCACCTTAATAAAAATATCATTATGTTCATAGAAGTTATGAATGCAAAGATACAAAGACAAATCTGTATTTTCAAAATCAAAAAAATAGTCCTAATTTATTGAAAAAGGCACTATATTTAAGGTTATGAATTTGGGAAACGATTAGCATGTACCCCTCATTTTTTTCTCAAAAAGCTGTCTATAAACCTGGAGATTGCTGTATTTATCTCTGACAAGAGGAGCATTTGGAGAGAGTTTAAGCTAAATCACTTGAAGGTCATTAAACAGCTGTTGCTATTTGTTTTGTTTTATTATTAAAATATTCCATTCATATAAAGCACTTTTAAAGAGATCAACATTTCTATGCATGATTCTTCATTTTTTTTGTGACAAAGTTAAAAGACCATATAGACTATAGACCAGTTAAATTCTTCTCCACAATAACACATTTCTGATTAATCAGAAATTTAGAAGCCAGAGAGGCAGCTATTTTCTCTTGCTTTTTTTGTTGTCTTCATGTTTGCACTAAAATTTGTTATACCTTATTTGTATCTATATAATGTAACCATTTATTGGCATATATAAGGCAGCAAGATGCTTTCCTTTCTTCAGTTTTCTGCATATCTACTTTTGTATACAGTAAATGAGCGTGGTTTTTTAAAATATATCCTTGTGAATTTGCTAAATCTTGCTGCAGTGTTCATGGTAAAAATTTCTGATTGTTATTTTGGATCACTGTGCAGTTTATGTGAGCTGTTTAAAAGCAGTTTCAGTATTTCAGTGCAAAATCAGAAAGCTGTTTTATTTATTTGTCATAATAAAATAAAATCTGCAGAAGTCTTCCACCTGATTCACCTCCCACTTATGAAATGGCATCTTCTGTTAATATTTCTGGAGGTATTTTGAAAATTTTCCTCCATGTGTGCATAGAAAAGTAGCAGATTTTTTTCTCTTAAGTGACGCTAAATATGTGTTAGTGTACAACTATGCAGTAAAGTTAATCCTACTTACCAGGGCATTTCTAGATAACTTGGATGCGTAGAAAATGGAAGGATAATTTCTCAGGACAGGTTTTAAAGGACAGGCTAAGGGATATTTTGTCTGAGAGGGATTTATTAACCTTTTGCACCCATAACTACTAATTGGCTGCATGACATGCCCTAGGGAGTAAAATAACCTCCAGTTCTTGGGATTGGTACATGTTTTTGTGTAAGGAAAGGGTGCAAAGCAAAAGGTACAAGTGCAAGTCACCTCCCAGTCTGCAAGGTGCTGTGAAGTGTGATTACTGTGCTTAGGTCTGCAAAGGTACTTGAGCACCCATCAGACTTGGCCTTTTCTCCCACCACCACCACCCTTACTGGCCAGTGGGAAAGTCCAGGACAGCTGAGTTAACAGGGGCTTTCCAAATTGCCTGCAAACACATGGGAGAATGTATTGTGGTCTGTAGTTTTTTACTCATGGGAGTAGGTCTAGCTCTCATACTTTCTCTGCAAGGATCCTCAATTACAAGGCAAAACAGTGACAACCATTACAGCAATGACAACTATGCAGTGAAATTTCCATTTGTTCTAGAGGAACAGCTCATATTTACTGGAAAACGAAGGTCCGTCTCTGGTTTGTATGGCTGAAAAAATCCTCACAGAAAAGGTATATTCATCCCAAAATGCTATGGGTCTATAACTCTTGCTGTTGGATTTTGCTTTAAACCAGGGTATAACTCCTGCAACATTACATCCTTCTCTGTCCCCAACGGGATATGCCATCAGACAAACTGCACTCTAACAGATAGAGAATTATCTCACCAACATCTACAAATAGCAGAGTGATAATATTTTGCAAATAACAGTGAAAGAAATGCATTTGAGCGCTCATTATATTAGCATCCCTGTTAGAAATACGCCTCAGCTCCTAAAAAATCCCCCAGTGTATGCATGATTACAAAATATGACATGGTGTCAGTCTGTTCTCCACAGCGTAGTGTATTGCTTGACAGCTAATGTGCTTTGCTGCACTGTTATTAGCTGTCTTGCTGCAATGCAGTATGTTACAGAGAGTAACTCTGGTCTGTGTGCCTCTGACCTGCTCAGCCTTGAATTCACAGAGTTAATGCTGATTATCTTGGAATGGTAATAACATGATTTTCCAGTACACGCCACAGAAGCGATCATATAGTTAACAGGAGCTGTGACTGTCAGCCAAATCGCACACTGAGCACAATTATTTGAGCCATTAATTGCAGTATAGCATTTCCTCTTGAGATATCAATGATTAAAATTTATGCTGATAGATAGCTCTGGAGTAGGACTGAAAAAGGAGATTTCTGAATGTGCATGCAAGTCACACCTTTGACAAGAACTTGCTGATAAGCCTGACAGTTTATCACTGCCGTAACAAGAAGGAGCGTAAGCAGCATCGATGTGAAACAGCAGCATCCAATGGACTGAACACCAACACTGAGTTTTCTAGACAGCTCCTGAAAGATTTGTGCTGCTGTCCGTCTGCAGATGGTCTGAGCACCTCTTATGTAAAATCAGCAGGCATAATGAGGCATTATTAGACACTCAGCAGTAGCCTCTGTCCTTGTTTTTCCGAGCAAAAGCTGTGCTTGCTGAGCTGATGAAGCTTTAGAGTCCATTGGCCCAGATCTTCAGAGCTGGTCAGATAACTAACAGGTATTGATTTCAGCAAAGCTCTGTGCATCTGGACGCCCAGGCACTAAATCACTGTCACTGTATAGCCTCTCTGTCTCTAAGGGTTGTTAACCATCATCTAATAATGAATCTGAGAGTGCCCATCCTGGCAATGTCAATACCATGAGATAAGATTTTGCGACTACCTAAGCTTCATCCCATCAGCCTCTGGTACAAAGCAGTCCTTGCCTCTCTATAGAATGTGATCTAAACCCAAGAATATCACAATCTGCATTTGCACAGATCACCCTGCTCTTAACCAGCTGTGAGCTCAGCTGTGGCAGTGCAAGCTCAACTGCAGAGGCCTTGTTGGTGGCAGCAGCACCCACTACCCTGCTGTTGTCTGTGGATGGCCAAACCATGGCGCTGGAGGCAGCACAGTGGGGGCTGGAGGGACTGGTGGTGTCCACAAAGAGCAACCCTCTCACCTAAAATACTGAGAATACCATGGAAGCTCCCCAAACTGCAGCAAAAGCTGCAGAATTAACAAACCATTGTGCCCTTGGTGAACTGCACATGCACACAAAAACAATGCAGCTGAGAGAGCATGGACCTGCACAAGTTGCAGCAGTCAGCAATACTCAGGACAGTCATTCCAAATACCCTACTGCAGGGTGGGGATTGGGGAGATCAACCCTGCGCCACTTTTATTAACCTGTTTTAACCATCTAAACTCAAAAATCTGCCAGTCATGAGGAGTCATCATGAGGAAAAAACACTGCTGAAAATCAGCTCATGTTCCCCTTTGAGGAAAAACCCCCAAAAACAGACTCTGAGACTGATGTATTCTGTTTTTTGGTTTTTTTTTTTTTTTTGTTTGTTTGGTTTTTTTTTTGTTTTTTTCCCTGTGAATGATATTTTGGACCCAAACCCCTGTCCTGTAACACAGCTCTGTGTGAATGCTGATACCCATGGCCTTTAGGTGCTGTAATCCGTATATTGTTTTTAGGCTTGAATAACTGATACTACTACACTGCCAGAGCAGACAAAGCTTTGATGATCTGCTCCCATGTGATGTACAGATTCTAGGAAGTCAGGACAAGGATGGGCAAGCATGGCTGTGCTCTGCAACAAAACATTTTTTCTTAAAGGCATTTTTTCTAAAGGCAAAAAACCCTTCAGGGTGGTAATACATTGCTTTAACTTTTAAATATTAGAGTCCATCTTATAAAATTCGATGCCTGTGTGAGGGTCCTTGGCTCCTGTGTATAACCTTGCCTATGCTTATAACTCTCTGAACATTGCAGTATTGCACCAATATATGATAAGTTCACTCAGTGCACAAAAACCCTCAGCCCCCACACCTTTTCTATTTTTTGGCTTGTGCAAGCAGCTTGTGAGATGAACTGCATGGAAAGTCCAAGTGCCTTTCCCATGAACAACATGCTACTTACCAATAAGCTGAATATATTCTTACTTGACCCTTGTCTTCAAAAGAGTCTATCAAGCAGCTCCTTCACCTCTCTTCAGTTCCTAGTTTAGAATGAAGAACAAAGGCTCATGAGTTTGGATTTCTCTGGGCTCTGTAATTAAATAAGCAAACCACCACAGAATAATCAAATAGCATATCTAAGCATATTGTTATAAGTTTGAAAAATAGTACCCATGATAGGTACAGAGAAATAATTAAGAACAGAGAATGTTGAAGAGATGCTTTGGGTCAGGATTTTCTTGTTATGGGGGACAAAAATTATCCTTGATTCCTACAAGAAGCATGAGGATTTCAAAGACAGAGCAGAACAACCCACTGCATTGTGAGACCCTGAGACACAGGAAATCACTTGTCCTTTAATTTTAATATTTATTATTACATCACTGAACGTCCACTGCCCTTTAGACACCAATTACCAAATAGAACCAGAGTCCATGGGCCACGTCTCACATGTAACTGCTTGCTATGTTTTTCTGCAACCTGGCTTCACTGGGAAAGAGATGTGGCAAGTCTCTAAACAAGCACCAAACAATGCATAAAATGTGCCCATAAAATGACCCTCTAGAGCTTCTGTTTGGTGTTTGACAAACATTTCTCATAGATGTGTATCCCAGCCATCTGCTGGTTCCTGCTCTATTTGTTTTCTCTCTCTGCATAGGTTGTTGGTATTCTCCCCACACTGGCTCTGCTGCTCAAGCAATCCATCACAGCAATCCATCTCACCTCACATGTCAGTAACGTTGTTGCCATTCAGGCAGCAAGACATGGGTAGAAATATGAAATAGAAAATGACCCTCTTATGTCAAGGAAAAAATAAACTGAAAATTGGTCATTGGCTAAGCCTGGTGTTTTCAGTCTCAGGAATCATTCCCTATTGTCTGCTGTAGAGGAAGTTGTCACATCTGCACAGCTTGGGTACAGGACAGAAAACAAATCTTTGATAAATGTCAAAGCTGCTTTGACCCAAGAGTCACTGTCTGGGATTTCAGCTTTGTTTCCCAGCAATTATTGTAGGTCTCCAGACAATTATTTGCACTGTCATGAGTCAGAGTCATGAAACAAAATCTCAACACAGATAAGGAAATTAACACAACTTAGTTTTAAATTTGTAAAAAAATACTAGAGCCCAATAGTCATAACTTCCTCATGGTTCAGTCTCTACTTGAGTTTCCAAGTGATTTCATTGAGATTGGCTCTGCATTCCCATTCCTGGAAACTAGATAATTTCCTTATTCACTTGAACTGCCTGGCCTCACATCTCAGCTCAGGTCAGTGACCACACAATCGCAGAATCATAGGTTGTTTTGAGTCCTTTGAACACCATATTTTTGTTCCAAGTAAAAAATTGTTTGAGGACAACTTCTTTAATTTGAACTTTGTATGTTAGAGAGCAGAGGACTGCCTTGCTGCTGGCACTTACAGGAAGGTGAAGCTACACATGATGTTAGGAGATTGCTAAATGCTGCAGCCTGACAGAAGCAAGGCTGTCACATCTCCATAGCCCCAGATCCAGTGAGGGTGCACTGGTGTCCCCCAAAGGCACATGTGCATATACAGCACATTTATCCATCATATGTACATATATACCTAGCTGGCCACACAGAGCAACAGAGCTAGAGAATAGAGTTCTCCAAAAGACACAAACCACACCAAAATGGCCTCATTCTGTCCTCTGTCTGTCAGCTCAGGCAGAATGTCCTGTGCTGGGAAACGTGATCCTGCAAGATGAATTCCTGCAGTAACTGGGCTCAGACACTCAGCTGTTTCAGCAGTTGTCCTGGGTTCCCAGTTTCCCCAGCTGCTGGCACTTGGACATCTGAACCTCTGAGGCTGCCACCCTGCAGCTGCTGCTATGGACAATCCTCTGATATGCAAACACACACACACACACACACACAGAGCAGAGGTGGGTCTCAGACATCCCATTTCCAGTCTCTCTGATCTGGACCCTCTGGTCCCTCCAGCAGCTAACTTGGTCTCTCCAGACACCAGAGTCTCTTTTTCACCAGATAGACAGGGCTCTCCAGCCCCTAGTCTCAGGGCAGGGGCTGTCACTGAGACCCCCTGCACAGAGGACAGGGCTGTTTGCCTGGAAAAATGACTAGAAGTGGGGTTTAGTCAGAGTCCAGGATGGACTACACTGGTCACACATAGGGACAGCCAGGCAGGTGCACTGACCAGCCCATAGATGTACATTGCATCCCCTTATCCTACTGTTTTCCCACTCACCTCTCACCAAAGCACCTCAGTCCCCCTTTCCCCCATCCTTCACAGAACATCCCTTAAATCCCATTCAATCCTAAAATATCCTTTCCCTGCCCCTCAGTGGTGGTCCTCACATCCCTTTGTCAGTGGGGGGATGGCAACTCTTCCTTTGGCTTGTGGTGCTGGGTGCTCCAGCCCAGGGCCTGAGGCTCCCCAGAGCACCCCAGAGGGTGAATTGGGCCCATGTCTGTGATGGGGACATACCAGGAGTCTGCATGTCTCTGTGTCTTAGGGTCCTTCATGGGAGGGAACAAGCCTGCAGGGGGTTAGCCACACTCTTTGGATGCCCAAAGAGCAGCGGTCTGGGACATATTTGGGATTCCCCACACTGATTCTGTGGGCTCCTCTATGTGTGGGGACCAGCTTCATGCTGCATAACCCAGCACAAAAACTATTACCTGATTTGCCAAAGGCTGTGGCATTACACTGCGTCAAACACTTCACTTTTAATCTTTGCAGTGTTTAAGCTCTTTTAAAAACTTAGTCCTATTTTCAGTCACCAAAATATTGATTAAAAAAAAAAACAAATTAGGTTTGAAAATACTCATCTGAAGGAAGTCACTTACTGCTCATTTCCTAAAATATGGTCTCAGGCTTAAGTTGTTTTTTTAGTGAAAATGCCACAACAGAGTACATGTATTTCCTGTGGGATCATGTTTCTACCTATAGGTCAAATATGAAATACCTGAAAACTTCACCTGTGCCTGAGCTCTCTAAACAGCCAAACTAACAACTCAGGAGCAGGTTGTCAAAAATGGATCCATTCGGATGCAGCTGAACTCCTAATTAAACCATATTTTTTTATTCTTTTAAACTCCTTTTAATAGAAAGGGGGTTTTTTGTAGAAATAAAATAGAACAGGAAGCTGCTAACAGAATCATAATTTAGTCACTGAAAAAAGCTTTATTGCAAATTATTCAGTGAAGAAAGTTTTACTTAAACTGAAATGCTGTACTCCAAAGCTTATATCATGGTATATAATACTACCAGTGAGAAATAAAACACATCATAGCTTTGCAAAGAAGAATTATTACAATGTGTGAAACCATCATATAGAAAGGGATAGGCTCCCCGTGGTCTGAGGAACTTTAGTTGCTTTGCTGAACAGCTAGGCTATTTTCAGAAACTCAGATACATTATTTATAATGTCAAGAATAATTATGAAAAGTCTTTTTCTCATATGTAATCAAAACTTACTCTTGCAGTTTTAAGCCATTCACCCTTGTCCTGTCACTACATGCCCTTGTAAACAACGTCTCTCTGTCTTTCTTGTAGGCTCCCTTCAGGTACTCAAAAGCTGAAATTAGGTCACTCCAGAGCCTTCTCTTTTCCAGGCTGAGCAATCCCAATTCTCTCAGCTTTCCTCAAATAAGAGGTGCTCCATCCCTCTGATCATTTTTGTGGCCTCCTCTGTACTGACTCCAAAAGGTCCATGTCCTTCTTATGCTAGCAGATCCAGAGCTGATGCAGCCCTGCAGGTGGGCTCTGAGCAGAGCAGAGGGGCAGAATCCCCTCCCTGGCCCTGCTGCCCACCATTGGATGCAGCCCAGGACACGTTTGGCTCTCTGGGCTGTGGGAGCACACTGACAGCTCATGGCCAGCCTCTCAGCCACCCCCAGGTTCCTCTCAGCAGAGCTGCTCTCCATCTCTTTCCAGCCTGTGTTGATACTGGGGAATGCCCTGACCCAGGTGCAGCACCTTGCACTTCATTTAGTAAAACCTCATGAAATTGCCATGGATCCACTTCTCAGGCTTGCCCAGGTCCCTCTGGATGGCATCCTGTCCTTCAGGTCTGTCAACAGCACCACTCAGCTTGGTGTCCTCTCAAAACCTGCTGAGGATGCACTCAATCCCTTTAGTTGCATCATTAATGAAGATATTAAGTAACACTGGTCCCAATATGGACCCCTGAGGGACATCACTTGTCACTGATGTTCACTGGGACTCTGAGTCATTGACTGCCACACTCTGGATGTGACCATCCAACCACTTTCCTCTCCATCTCACAATGTAACCATCACATCCATCTCTCCACACTGTACACTAACCCAAATTCATACAAAAAACCTGCAATATCTTTAAAATATTTTATACAGAAAAAATGCAATATCTTTAAAATATTTTATATAGAAAAAATGCAATATCTTTAAAATATTTTATATAGAAAAGCCCTCTTAGTATGTCCTCCTTTTCTTTGGTGTTATGCTCACTCTGTCAGTGCTGTTCTAGGTACTAATGCTGACAGTCAGTCAGGGGTGTGTCAGCATCCTGAGGTCTATGCATGGAGAAAGGCTGGGAGCATGTGTCTTCCTCCTTTTCTTCAGGAGAGGTTGGGTGGTTATTCTGATTTTCTTGTGGTGCACATTGCATCATTTTATAAATTTTCTTATCCTTTTCTTATCCAGAAAAATTATTTTATAATTTTTCTTATCCTTTCTGTATTCCAAGTTATTTAGTTTTGTTCAGTTCTCTTTGGGGCCTCAATAACTAATTTTCTGGAACAAGTTCCTTAGAGCAAGACAGAGGTTTTCTCTCTCTCCATATTGTCTATACAACAAGCTGTCCAGATGCTACTTTTTTTTTAGGTTAACCATATTTTATGCTTATTTTTCTGATAAAGAATATGGATTATGGGATGCATACTTTCTTTCCAGCTTCAAATCATTGATGGAGTCACATTTACATTCAAATCTCACCTTCATTGCCCTTTTTTTTTATTTTCTTCTCCTGCCTTAGTTTTCTCAGTTTAATTAGGGAATAAATTAAATCACAAAAATCATGAAATTACTGGATGCACTGGCATTTAAATAAGTTATGAACATGTTGTTTGATACTCTGAATAAAACACTTGGGCAATGCAATGTTCTGGTACCAGGAACTTGCACTGCACTGTACACTTTATAATTGGCATATGGACTTCATTCAAGATATTTGGCTTAGGCCAGGAAGGGTAACAGCCATTGCTTTTCAGACTACTTAAATTTTAATACTATTTTAAATTTTAATTTTGAATTGTAGTCCATTTTAAATCAATAAGGATATATATTCCTTATTCCATTTGTTGAATGATACATAAAAGAACCATACAACATGGGGAACTTACTGCTTAAAATACAAGTAGTTTTTACAAAGGATTCTAATATTTATTTAAGCTCATAGGCCTCCATGCTAGAGCATTTTAACAGACTTATACAGTAATAAATGTGCAATCAGAAATACATTATATATGGTTAGCAGGTTGTGCAGCTTTGCCTAAACTGTACAAGCTGTTCAACTTACTCATCAGTGACCTGGATGTGGGACAGAATGCAACCCCAGCAAGTTTGCTGAGGATACAGAACTGGGAGGAGAGACTGATACCCAAAGGCAAAGGCAGGGTCCTGCACCTGGGGAGGAATAATCCCAGGCACCAGCACAGGCTGGAGGCCAAACTGATGGAGGGCAGCTGTGCAGGGAAGGACCTGGGGGTCCTGGTGGACAGTAAGGTGTCCCTGAGCCAGCAGTGTCCTTGTGGCTAAGAAGGCCAGTGGGATCCTGGGGTGCATTAGGAAGAGCAGTGCCAGCAGGTCAGGGGAGGTGATTCTGTCCCTCTATTCAGCTCTGATGAGGCACATTTGGAGAGCTGTGTCCGGGGCTGAGCTCCACAGAAAGGAGGACAAGAAAGACAAGCCTTCCACTGGCAGTCCTGCCCAGCAATAGGGCCTGGCTTCAGCTGCCCAGAAAGCTGACAAGCTGGGGAAATGCGTAGCTGGCTTCCTGCCAGTGAGTAATGACTAAGATTGTGCACAGAGAATATCCTGAAACACTTTCCTTTGTTTGTTGGGACCTCGGATACATTCAGAAAGATTCCTAGAAAGGATGTACACAATGTTTGTATTTTTGTGTTAGGGTGGTGCATGTAAGAGCAGATTTTCTACAGTGTAGTTCAGCAGAAAACAATTCCCTGGATTCAGATTATCCCCATTTATTTTTGTCAATCTGTGTCTCTCAGCAGGTTTCATCTATCCACATGTGTGCTTTCAATCACTATCAGGTGTCTTATAATCATTAGAAGAAATTATCCTGACAGCATTCTCTAAAACAGAGAGGCACTGCAATCCGTATTTTATAAATGAGGAAATGAGATGCAGTAGCTGACACAGACCATCTATGATGTCCATGATGAAGCTGTAGAATGATCCAGGTCCTTTGAGTCCCAGCAGGTGTCCCAGGCTGTGGATACAATAACTCCCAGTGTTAAAAGCACTGTTTTTCACACTTGAGGGGAAACAGGCAACAGAGTGAAAAATACTGCCATCAACATCTTAATTTATCAGAGAAATAAAAAAACAGAGATAAAAAACCAGTGGTATTTTGTGAAATCTGTCCATTCCAAAACATGTGCTAGGTTTGGCAAAACTTTCATTAAATCCACTCACAAACTTACACTGACTCATTTTGATTCTGTTGAATCGTTCCTGTTAAGGAACAGAACTCTTGCTTTTCCCATTACTTTGCTGAATTTTGAGCTGTTATCACTCTGTTGCCACACAACCTTTGAAGCATGGTCTCTGTGAACTCCCAATGGATGCAGCAAAGCTTTAAATACTTGCCTGAAGTCAGTAGGATAACTTGAGGTGCAAAGCTGGTAAAATGTAGGTACCCTGAGGAGCTGTAGGTTTCAGGGCCAGTTTCCAGTATCCCCTGAAATAAGCAGTAATTTTTTCACTGACCACAGTGGGATTCGGTTCAAGTTCATTTTCACTTCAACTTGCAAAAGACATGAATGGAGTAGTAAATAAGGGAAATAGTTCAGCCCTTTTGCTCAGGCCAGTCAGCTCACCAGGTCCACGCTTGCAGTGCACACTCACCCATGATTGCACAAAGCCATTCCTGTGCTAAGGGGCTGTCTGCACTTTCTGAGAAACATTGAAAACCCATGAAGCAGAGCTCACTAAAATCATTGAAAACCCATGAGCTCAGAGGCTGCCAGCAGCTGCAAAAGCAGCAAAGACACTGTGGAGTCTGAAGGACTGTGGTGAAGGTCTGCAGGGAGGCTTAGCAGGCTTGAAATGATTAAGTGAGTTGTTATCTATGAAGATGTATCATATCGATTATAGGAGAGCAAAAAGCTTGTCCCAGACCAGCAAAATATAAAACAAAGTGAAAGAAGAAAAATGCATATCAGTTCAAATGAATATGAATGATCAAATGAAGGCAGGTGCCACTTTACATCTCCCAGACATATAAATCCATCAAAAATTACATCAGGTATTGGTTTCAGCTGGGGCAGAGTTAATACTCTTCCTAGTACCTACTATGGGGCTGTGTTTTGGTTTTGTGCTGAAACTGGGTAATACAGGGATGTTTTCATTCCTGCTGAGCAGGGTTTACACAGAGCCAAGGCTTTTCTGCTCCTCACCCCACCCCACCAGTGAGGAGGCTAAGGGTGCACAAGGAGCTGGGACAGCTGACCCTAACCAATCCAAAGGGTGTTCCAGACCTTATGGCATTCATGCTCAGCATATCAAGCAGGGGGAGAAGAAGCAAGGGGGACACATTCAGAAGGATGGAGTTTATCTTCCCAAAAATGGTTTTGTGTGATGGAGCCCTGCTTTCCTGGGGATGGCTGAACACCTGCGTGACCAAAGGAAGGGATGAATGAATTCCTTGGTTTGCTTTGTTTGCATGCACAGCTTTTGCTTTACCTATTAAACTGTCTTTAATCTCAACCCAGGAGTTTTCTTACACCTTTCTGATTCTCTCTCCCACATCCCTGGAGGCAGTGAGCAAGCAGCTGTGTGAGGGTTAGCTGCTGGCACCTAGACCACAACACCAGGGAACACAGGACTTCTTCCTCTTTGTTACACATCCATCTTGTTTTGCTCATGTAGTGCAAGAGGAAAATAAGGAAAGCCTAGCAAAGTTTTCATAACAAGAAACAAAGGCTTGTTGCCCAGAGAAACAGTGGAGTCACTATCCCTGGAGTATTTAAAAGATGTGTGGGTGTAGCACTTAGGGACGTGCTTAATTGGGGGATTTGGCAGTGCTGGATTAATGACCAGATCAATGATCTTAGAGGTCTTTCCCATCCCACACAACTCTGATTCTATGAAGTCAGCACCTCCCTGTCGCTACTGGCAGGCCTCCCTGTGCTGCTCCATGCTGAGCAGGCTGCTCTTTGAAGGCAGTATAGGCAGGACCAGCATGGCAGCTGCCATGTCCAGGCCAGAGCACTGGAGGGGAAGCTGGGGAGACAAGGGAAGCAGCACAGACGGTGTTAGTCATGCTGGGAGGCAGGCAGAGGAAATGAAGCAGGAACGGAAACAAACAAGCAAACCCAGCTCAAGGCTAAGCTGCGCCCAGAACAAAGGTTCAACTAAAAAATAATTTATAGCATTGTAAACAAGAAGGGAAAACATTCAGCACACAGAATGAGGAAAACAGCTGTGTCCATTGCTCTATTCTCACACCCTCCCAGCCAGGGAGATCCCCTAGGAGAAGTTTCACAAGCATGCATGGAATTCCCCTGGGAGGGCGGTGGTGACTGGGACTGAGGCTCCCTTACTTCCCAACCTGTGCAGAACCTGGCCCGGGCTGACACGCACTAATGCATTTGATATGTCTCAGCAACTGTGCCAGACAGTCTTGGGGCTCTGCATACAATGTATTTCCCTGTCCAACTCATGTTAAATACTAAATGGAAAGAAAACTTCATAGTGCACTGGTATTTCATGGGTTTTGATGATGCGCCCTTGGGGAAGGGAGAATCTGTTTGGTTCAGAAGGCATAGGACAAAACTGTAGTCTGGACCATGAAAAAATGCATTCTGCTCCAAAGAGAGCACAAATTATCACCTTAATCTCAGTGAAAAAGAAGTTGAAATGTTGAATTATTTTGTCTTCAAGGCTGAGGATGTGGCTTTTCCATGTCCAAAGAACACATGTAATATCTCATGCAATGAGATAAACATATCTAAATAATCTAAAATCATGGTTAAGGACATAAAAGCAGTGACAATATCTTGGCTACAAGATACTGGCCTAGGAATTGAGTATTCTACACTTACAATATTCTTCCAAAGTACTTGTAACTGAGCATCCCTCTGTCAGAGATTCAGAAGCTGACAGGTCAGACAGCAGATTGGATCCTGCCCACTGGTTCCCACATTCAAGGCTGCTCATCCTCTGGGATTGCTGAAGTTTTCCCACTGACTTCACAGAGGCCAGGTGTCACCATAGGCACTGCTGTTTTGCTGCAAACCCCACTTCAGGTTCAAGAATAAATCTGTAACATGTACAGTCACACAACCTTCTCACCACTATCAAAGTTTTGTTGTAGGACCTACTCAGCTATTGTGTTTCAATCCTTTAAAGGAAAAAAAGACAAAATTAATTGATAGTTCTTGCATCATTTTTAATCTCCTGTTTCTCTCAAAAGGTGTGTTTTCCTTTTTCTCAAGGAACATTTTCTCAGTTACAGGAAACCAAATACCCACACCATGGCAGATACAAGTTTCAGGTCTCTCCAGAGACACACTGGACTGGCTGTCTAAGTACCATTTCAGTCCTTAAGCCCTCTGCCCAACTACAGCCTAACTTTACAGCAGCTGAGAGCCAAAACAGACAGCAACATCCATTAGGTGCTTATGTTCATGTCTGCATTCTTGTTCCAGCCCACCAACATGTCCCTGCTGAACTGCTGAGAGCTCTCATCACAGCCTCTGCTGCTGACCCCATCTGAGGCTAAACAAGGTCATTATCCTCACAAAACACAGAGAAGTACATTTCTTGGAGCAGCTTAAGTTGAAGAGCTCAGGGATGTGACAATTCCTTCTTTCTGGAAGAAAACACAGGAGCATGACAGAGAGTCATGAGTTATTTAACTACACTCTTCAGTAATTATGGGAAAAAAGAGAGGACACAGACCTCATCTATGGAGCACATTGGCAGTAGACTTTAGGTCCTTCATGGTAAAGTGCTGACCTGGATACATTGTTGGGAATGCCGAGAGCAGGTGGATATCCACTGCTTTTAAATGGCAGGGATCCATCAAATGTCTGCACCTATTAGACGCATCATATTTAGCTCATTGTGTTTTCTGAAAATTCCCTGCTTACATGCCTGTGTGTCTCCTTGCACTGCACAGAGGAGCCCACAGCTGCACTGGAGGTAGAGTATTCCTGGCTGGCAGTAATAGCTGGTGACTACAGCAGCTAAGGTCCTGATTGATTCTGCCAGAGGAAATACATTAGAAATTATTACAACTTAACCCAAAAGGCTCAAATTTCAAGAGAAAGACAACTAAGTGTCAGAAATTGAAGGCTTATTCCTTGGTGCTGATGAATGTAACAATATTTTGCATAATGTATCTTCCTCCCCCTTAATGTGAAGGGGGAGGAAGATATATTTTAAAAAAGTACAAAAGAAAAAAGAAAGGATTGGATCTCAACCTGATATTTTAGTGTGATTTTCCTTGTAGTGAGATCTACCAGACTGAAAAGCCTCCCAAAGGAGGTGATGGCAGCTCCAGCAATTGGGTGATATAAATGCTGCATTCTGTGCCTTTGATAAAGCCTAAGAACCTCTCTCTGAACTGAATCTAGTCCAGGATATGCCTTTCTAGAGAAAGCAGAATGCCTAATAAAGCTCCCAGAATATTTACTTATTTTTTGCAGATTTAATGGCTGTGAGTTGAACAAGCATGCCATATGCTTCTAAGTCAAAGCATCCCTTTTATGTTTTGAACTAGAACTATTCCCTTGAGCATGAGCAAACTTGTGAAACACTTTCTTTATTTTCAGCCTCATAGTTGTTTTATTCTACCTCTTTCCAGTCACTTATTTAATGAGGTGTTGAGCTTCTAAGTAAATCTTTGCTAGGTTTGTTCTTCACGCTGCCAAGATCACGGCAGCCAGTGCTCACAAGTCAGCTTCTGAGTTATGCACTCAAGGTGGTGATGGAACAAATAATGCACAATGGTTACTAATTTTGGTCCTACAGATATTGTAGTCAACATCTGGTGCCTGTCTCTTCATATGCGCACACAGGAATATTAAGTCAAAACCATCCAAAAGTAATCAATAGTCATGTCAGCAAATTTTTTGGGGGAGTAAGGAATTGCAGTGAGGACAATCACCCCTGGATCTTTTGTCCATAGAGCTTCAAGCATATTGCAACGTTGGTATCCAAAGCTCACAATTTAAAATGGAGAATCAAATGAATAGAATACTCTGTGATGTGCAGGGAATGTGAAGAGCACATACTGTGGAGCCTTGTGGAAAAGTTGTTCATGTGAAAACAGATTTTGTATTGGAATCCATTTTTCAAATCTTTTTTTCTTCTTTTCCAGAAGTTGGAAATTTCTACCAGCTCTGGTAAACTCTTAGCACAATGGCTTTACCATCCTCACTCAAAACAGCACTGACTCTCTAATTCTGAGCACCAACCACGTTGTAGGAGTCAGGGCTGACCAGATTTCATGCAGCTGTGGAAACTTGCTTCTGAACTGGTAGAACTTCTCACTGTAGGCTGACATGGAGAGCTGGTTTTGTCCCAAATCCACTCTTACGCAGAAATTCAGGAGCTTCTGATGATAGCTTCGAGCCTGGTGTGGCCCATGGCTCTGTCTTTGACTGGCAAGCCTCTGGTATGTTTTGGGTTACTAAAGATGGGATTTACCTTATTCCTTGCCTCTTGAGTATGGTGTCTGGTCCAAGCTGGATGTTTGAGCTCCTTTAGTCACTGAAAAAAAAGAAAAGTGCATCCTGAGAGCAATCTGTGATATTTTTGAACAGTCCTCCCTCCCTATAGTCACCCCAAAGGAAACTGAGATTACCAGAATCAAGAAGCTTTGGACACCTGGAGTTAAGAGTGATGACTGCCAACAAGGCTTGTTCATGTCTGCACAATTCTTTGTTTGTTGCCACATCTATGCTGAGAGAACTCCTTACATTTCCCAGCTTATTTTGCTTTTTCAACACCAACCCTGAAAATTTGAAATATTTCCAAACAGCAGAGGGGCACTTGGTTCCTGTACCGTGTTTGGGTCTTTCCTCCACAACCACCCATGCTGAAGCTTTCTTACTGCCCTTGAGCTAGGCAGGATCCCATCACTCTGGTCAGGTTTTTGAAGTCTTTCCAATTAATTTCTGGAGGATGAGGGAGGAAATTAATTTCCTTCACTATTAGCATTTTGAATCCTGACCTCTCTCTCCTGACATCTAGCGAGATTAATCCACAGACAAAAGCAGTTGACCATACTGTGTCAAGCAGCTCTTCACAGATGAAGGATGGTTCCACCCTGACAAAATCAGTCTACTTTGTGTTTTATCATTTCTCCCAGATAGTTTCTATCTTGCTGCTGTCAGAGGTCCAGATTCTGTTTACACAAATGGAGGTGAGGTAGGACTTTCTATGGCCTGCCCTACCTCCATTTTTAAGATCTTGATATTATTGTTGTTTATATGTAAAGTAAACAAGAATAGGGGAAACAGATGCTGTTTCTTTCATTATCTTTCAATATTTGGGAGAGTTTCTAATTATTTTTTATAATGTATTCTAAAAGAACAGGCTACAATTTTTCTATGTCAAAGCTTCGTCACTTACAATTGCACTGCATTTCTTCATCTTTACTCAGAGACCCACATGACAGTAATAAATTATTTTCTTTATGAGAACTGCAGCATCTCAGGACAATTGATTTAACCACTGCTCCCCGTTTTGACTACATTACTCTGGCTCTACACAGCATTCCTGCACTGATGACTTAGACAGAAGCTTTCTATGTCCCTGAATTGTTTTGGATTTTGAGTTAATTTAGTATTCAATGCACAGTTATGACAAAGACAAATACATGGCTGTGCTCATTGTCATCTGTGTCTGCACTATGTTATTAATTTGAAGCAATATATTTTGTGTGCACAAAATATTCTGTTTACCTGATTTTTTTCACTATTACATTACCCCTTAACTGAACTCAGAATATTTTTCTCCATATTTTATATCACTGTCATTTCCTGTCCTTCTACACACCTGTGCTTTTCCTAGATGAATTAAATTCTGTGCATTAGATGGGCCCATTTCTGTGGAAGCAGAATTCCTGCTAATGTTTTTTTGGGTGCCTATCCTTAGTTCCATAAAACAAACCCTGTTAATTACATGCAGTATAAATTCCATTATCACAGATTATATTGAAAAAAGGCCTTCAGACCTGGCAATTACTTATAAGAGGTAACTACATGACATTTTTTAAATCTCAAATTTTTACCAGTTTCCAGATGTCAGAAACATCCAGATGCTGGTGAAGCTGTTTCAATTGAGAGATTGAAACTCATCTGGGAGGAATGAGGAATCATTTGAAAACCAAGCAAACAGAATGAAAGGTTGACTGGGAATGGATGGCTCCTCCAGCAGCAGCATGCAGAAATGGCCTTGCAGCTCAGTGCCAGACACGAGCTGGAAGAGCAGTAAGCAAAGATAAATTTAAAAAATCAATATTCAGGTAGTATTCATATTGCTGAAGAGATTGTTTTTTTCTCAGTTGTACTCTTGTCTTGTGACTCAGACCATTACGGACCAGGGAGTGTTAGCAGTAAGAATATTTTATGATGCTTTTGAATGGTAAAACTGTTGGAAGGATCATCCTTTGTCCTGTGTTAGTGGGAGCCTGGCATTGTGAGGTGCTGATGTATGGCAGGTGTTCTTTGAGGTTGCTGCAGGAACAGCAATTACAGCAGCAATGGAACATTTGACTTTATTGGCTTTCTTGTGCCCATCTCTGGCAGTGGTGGACGACTACAAGCCAGTTCTTTCTGCATGGACTGTACAAATAAACCCTTTTACCACACACTTTCTCCCACCCTTGTTGCAGGACAGAAGAGGGTGACTGTTGTCCGCTTTTCTTTCTGCTAAGAGCAAAAGCAGCAACAAATTTTGTAGCTTTATGTAACTTTTATTAGGACAAAGACCTCGGGTTATTAACATGAGACAGTCACACTGCTTGAGTCTAGTTATCTGTAAATTTAGAATCTAATGTAAGCTAACTACCTCGGATTCCTGTAAGAAAGAGAAATAACTTCACCCTTTCAATGAAATAGCATTGGGCGTGATCTTCACTTACTGAATGGGTCTTGCCATAGGAATACAAGGTTTCCAGACTGGCCCCAGATCAAGGATTCCATAGGGAGGTCAAATGCACAAATTGCAATGAAAAATTATGGTTGTAAATAATCTTGTAGAGATAGTTTGCAATTAACATTTTTTAGCATGTAAAGGGTATTCTGTATTAAAGAGGCTTGACTTCATATTATCTTATCAAGTTTCTTTGCCAATATCATGTGTATAAGAAGAAGGGGAAGTTTAAAACAAACTGAAAAATGATTTGTTGGACTAGGATTCTAAATGGGTGCTTATTTATGATGCTGTACTGAGTTAATGGGTTTTAGATTTTGGTATTTGATCAGTCTTTAGATTTTGTTATTTGTCTGTTCAAGAAAAAATCTGAGCATCTTGCTGCTTCTGAATGGTGATGAACTTCAATGGTATTGAGATCCTCAAACTAAACACTGTAAGAATACCTAGTGCTGTTCACCTCTAGACATTGATTTACTTCATATTTTTGGGTTTTACAAATCTTGAAACTGGAGATGCCATGGGGTCTGTCTGTGCACAAAGGCCCTGGTGAAACCATGAACTGAAGCAATCAGGTCCTGTCATGGTGAGCTGCCTCTTCGACCCATATTGTGCCTCTGCTGGAGGGGACAGCAGTAGCTGCAGCATTCTCCACCTCTATCCTCCCTGTCTGCTGCAACCCTGTGCTATCATGCAGTGCCCCATCAGTGCCACAACTGTATTCCTTTCTGTGTATCACAGAGTGGCATTTTGCCTCTTGACTTCTCCCAGCTTTTTCCAGGAATTACTTCTTGTATGCCTGGTTTTGCACTGCTTTCCAACAATTTGAATCTAATTTCCCCTTTAACAACAATTAATGCACTCAATATCATCTTTCACAAAACATTTTGCTCATCAGCTTTTCATTGATTTGTGTTAATATGGTGATGGTCAGGAGCTTTGTTCTCTGCTTTCCTTACTCTTACACAATCATGTCTTTACAGCGGGACTGACAAGAACAGCAATCCCTAATGAGAGAATAAAGAGGCAAGAGGATCCCACTTGTGCAGTCGTGCATAGCACCCCAGCACCCCCTCTGCCAAAACCACCTGGAGCTGGGAGATCCAGGGTGACATCTGCTCCATCAGGGGGGCCTGACTCACTAATGTACCAGTTAAGCACAGAGTGTGCACATGTATGAGTAAATTAAATGTGCCCAGGGTCTTACTTTGGCCCTGAGACCCACTGGGCTGTACTAACCTGTGTCCATAGAGTGAGCTCTCAGAGCTTCCAAGATCATGTGGCTGTATCCAGGCAGCCCCTCGGAAAGAGCCCTTGTGTCATATCCAGGAACAATGTGGGTGAGGGTACTGCCAAGAATGAAAAGCATATTGGGAACCCTACTAACAGGTCAATTTAGCTCTTGTGACCATGAACATTGTTTCACATTCATTTGTGGTAGAGGAAGGGAAGAGAAGAATCTACTATATTTTTTTTTAATATTCCATGACACTTCCTTTATCTTTATCCTGGAAGCAGCAAGAATTTGCAACCGTGTAGAAGCTGTTTAAGGCAAAAATGGCTTGAACAGCTGTTAAGGCAAAAATGGCAATTTTCAGTGTAGCTAAACATGGCTTAGCTACACTGAAAATTGCTAAAAATCAATTCTATTACCCCCTGCTCCATCTCTCAGTCTTCTGAGTAAAATCCCACCTGGTGTGCTGGCTGGTGCTGCACTAGCCTCCCTGTGTGGCTGTGGAGGGCCCTGCAAACCCATGTACAAGACACGACATCCTCAACAGCAGCAGTGCTGGTGGTGGGAGTCTGCCTGAGCCTGGAACAGGTTGGGCAATAGGCACTTTCAGAGGCAGCTGCCTGACTTCGACTCGCAGAAAATCTTATGTGATGTCATATGTCACTGTCATATTTTCTAAAAAATCCCTTCACCAGGATTTCTTCTCCTGGGAAGATGAGAAGCCTCAGAGAAAAAACAATATTATCTCATTTGTTTCTCCGTGTTTTGCTGCTTTGGAATGTGGCTGGAGATTGTTTACCAACATGTTTGATTGGTTTCATGTGAATTGTTTTTAATTCATGAAAAATCATGGTCCAGCTGTGTCAGACTCTGAGGAGTCAGTCTTGAGTTTTCATTATCATTCTTGTTAAGCATTCTGTCTGTATCCTTTCTGTATTCTTTAGTATAGTTTTAGTATAGCGTTCTTTAATATAATATCATATAATAAAATAAAAAATCAGCCTTCTGAGAACATGGAGTCAGATTCTCTCACCTCTCACCTCTTCCTGGGGACCTCAAAAACTCAACAGTCATATTGAAGAATTATCTGTAGTCCTTAATATGAAGAACTATCCCTTCCTATCTGCTTCCAGTGTGCAAGGAATTAAACTATCTTTTTAAACCTTTGCCTCTGTCTCAGTCAGGAAGGGTGCAGAACTCGCCTTTAATCCCTGAAGGAAATGTAAGTGAGAAATATTTAACATTTTGCAATCACAGTAGAATTCTTCCTTATTGTTCAGATTCAGTGAATACATCTGAAAGGACTTGGACATCTAGCTCCCCAAAACACTTACTACACAATAAAGGTGAATCACAGTTTCCAAGCTCCTGGAGCTAATGCCTGTTCACCCTAGTCCATTTTGTGCACTGCTCACAAATCAGGTTTTTTTACTCCTCACTGCTCAGAGCTTTTGAAACAGGCTTCTACATAGGAAAACCTTTTCTGATTCCTGTAATTTGTGTGAGAAGGATTCAGTGGGACTGTTTTTTCCTGTCTTTAATTGCTTCCTCATCAGCTCAGTTCACAAAGCTCCCAAAACACAGCAATACTGTCCTTCAGCATTTTACTTTATGTTCATGTGAAAAGAAAAGCTCGGATCTGATTCTACCCATGGCTGAAAAGGATGGTGCTTTATTTTACTGCAGAATAATCACAGCATATGGATATAGAGACTTATCAAATGGTATTCACACATGAGCAAGCAACTGCAAGTATTGGCACAGTCAAAGGAAAGCTGTCAGGGAAAGATCATGTCATAAACCAAGAGAAGCTAAAATTAAATTAGATGCCAAACATATTGAGCATTCAACCAATAACAAAATTATTCTTTCCTTTTAAGAAACCTGAAATGGCTATTTTTCATATGCTAAAACCCACACACCATTCAAATATTAAAATTATTTACAATAATTAATAGATGTTAAAAGCATAGAAGAGGTCTAAGCTGCACATGTACCAAATGGTTATAAGTGCATCATTCACATAAATACATGAAAGTGGCAAAATAATGAGCTGATAAGCTCTGTAATAATTCATTATATATTAAAATAGCTATTAACCATCTACTAGGCCCCTAAACATAAATTTATATCTGAAAGTTTAATAAAAATTCCTTCTTTCCTAGTCATGTAGCAATGACTCAGAACATAGCCTGCAATAGTATTTAATAATGTTTACTATGGAGCAGTGCAGTACACGTCATGAAATAATCTGAGAAGAGTCTATTATTAAGGATTTGTTTTACAGAGCTAAGAAAGAAAACACAGTTAGGTTTTGTGTTGATTTTCCATTACTAAGAACTATACTGTGAGACTGGAGGAAAGCTACGAAGAAGAAGGTGGGCTTTCTCTTTTCTTTATAATCCTATCACCTACTAACAGAAACAACATTTCTGCTACACGTGGTCACCTTGTTGTTTTTTACACATGTACAAGGAATTTTAAAACAATAAATACTCCTGGAAAACACACCAAAAAATGAGCATTTGGAAGCATTATGCAGTCTCCAGCAGGGTGCTTTCCCTTGTCCCGCTAGATATATAATTCAGTCTCAGAGCCATCATATATTTTGTGTTTGCTGGGGCACCTTGTGTTCCTGGAGCTCAAAGCCCATTACAAACAGAACTCCCCTTTCACAGTAGGGTGGATGATTATATATTGGCATTAATATTTCACAGAGTGATGAAGGAACCCAGCACCTTGCTTAGAGCCACACAGATGGCAGAGTGCTTTATGCCAGTGAAGATCAGTGGGATGCACCCTACTCACCAAGTCTGCTGAGCAGGATCCTGCCCAACCTAAGGGCTGTCAGGCCTCCTTCTTTTCTCAGATGTGATGCAAATGTCAAAAGAAAGAATTTTTTCCTCTCAGTTGCTGGTCCTGCTGCATATTATTCACCTTAATGATATATCAGGCACAGTTACATCCCAGGGTCCCCCAGGAAATACCCAGCATGCCACTCCCAGTCACATAAAAGGAGAAATATTACCGGTCTGCAGAAAGAAAAAGGGTTAACTACAGTAATTTACATCTTATCCCTACACCCAATAGACTATAAATGAGAGAATGAAATTGAAAAATGTGTTTGCAAGGTTTAAGAAAAAGCAAATATACAAGAGCTGCCTAATTAGGCGAGAAGATAGGACTGCACAGATGTTTTCATCTGTTCTCATGCCATCAGAAAGCTTGATCAACCCCACTACAGACTCTGTGAGGTCATTTTGTCAGAGTTCTTTGTAATTATATAACAGATAGCTCTTTGGAAAACAGCCCTTATTAATGAACTACAAATAGACTCCTCCCCGAGGCCATGTTCAAGCACATTGTACTCATTGCAAATAGAACACTGGAAAGATGGGATGAAAAAATTCTCTTATAAGCTCATAGAAACTCCTCATAAAATGCATATCTATTATTCAATTTTTATTATGGCAATGCTTATGAGGAATGCATTGAAACACTTGTGAACTCTTAAGTAAACCTATATTTTAGAGATATGTAAGATTTGGTTCTAGATTCCATAGAAGACAATGGGTCTGCAAAATTCAGCTGTAAATCATTTACATTTTTGAAGTTTTGTATTAGTCCAGGAAAGATTTTATTGATTTTTTTTTTAAAAGTATGCTACCATGGGATACTACAGGTGCAGTAGCCTTTATAGTACCATGGTTACAGTTCTTACAGATTCTTAGTTCTGGTCTTAGAGACATTTCTGGATTCAAGCCCTGGATTTCTGCATCAGTTCTGATTATGGTCACTTAATATCTCTCATCCTAGATAGCTATACTAGTTTATAAATACTATAGATTCTTGTGGCCTAGGCTGCGTCTTCAGTGCTTAAAGTTAGTCCTTAAATCTCTTCTTTGCCTGGAAATTAGAGACTCTGGCTGACAAGAACCATTGAAATGTGAAGAAGCTTTAGGTGCTTGGCATATTTCAAGATGTAAGACTGCTTTTACCAAAATGCTAATTAAATATGTCAGATAAGGTAATGGAAATTCACAGCACTCTGAAAATTATGGTAATCCTTATTTTGGGGTACTGAAGAATATCCAAAAACGAGCAAAAAGTATGGCCAGCTGACAGTTTTCTCATACATATAGCTAGAAATGACATTTGCATCTTTCACTTTTACACTTCTCGAAACAAAATCCTTCTCTCAGCCTTCCTTGTCAATCAAACTCAATCCATCCTTGGCTCTGAAACATCAGGGTTTTACGCCGTGTGGGACGTTTGCCTGTCTGCTGAAGGTGTTCATTCTGAGTACCACTTTGCTCTACCCTAGGCAGTAGAACAAATTATCAACATGCACCAAGGGACTAATGAGTCATCTGAGTGAATGCCAATATCTTGAATTCAAATATGTAGTGGCCTTAGACTCTTCTCATAATCAATGGAGATATTAGGGTGCCTAGTGTTTCTCTGATGGATTTCATCCTGAGTAGATGTCTAGAATGGACCAGCTGATGCACAGCACAGATTATCATTTCCCTCCAGTCATTATGAACACACTAGAGACACAAACTCAGCTGTAGCTATTAGCAGGGATGTCTACAGCTAGTTAGGATGAATCCCTCCTGTGCTTCTGATGAATGACACAGAATAGGCAAGGCAGCTCTCCTACAATGAATTGAAGCCTTGCAAGAGGGAGCTCCTTTGATCATGCTTTTTAATAGATAACATGGAATATTCAGATAAAAGAAGGAAGAAGACTCAGTGTGTAGCAATGTGATAAATATACACAAGAATATCCTGGAGGATTGCAGAATAAAAGGACGACTGTTAATGCAAATTTTGGGTATAACTGCAAATTTTGTTGGAAAACATTTGTGATCATCACAGATGCACTTGACTGAGTAATCTACCTCTTCCTAAATAACATCACCCTTAATCACAAAATACAGAGGGCAAAAATGAGTTAACACTGGAACTCCTGCATTAAATAGTCAGGGAAATGCAAGTCAGGCTAAATATTTTGTATGATCCTCTCTTAATAATCTCAAACACCCTCATGTTTTCAAAGTGCCACTTAAGCCCACATATTCAGAAAGAATTCTCTGAAGAAACAAATATTTCCCTTGTATTTTTCAAATTACACTTGGCTCCTGAGTTTATAACTTTGTAATAGTAAAATCTAAAAAAAAGTTTATATAAATCCAATACATTTATATGCAATCACTTGATTCTACCAACTGGGTCCTTATGAAAAAATGCAGAATTATTTCAAATCCTCAGGTGTAAATATCTTAACCTTTATTTTTTTTGGTCTTGGAGTCAGAATGACCATCAACTGATGCATCTTGGAAAGCATCCAATATGTTTTTTGGTGCTATAAGGTAAGAAATGTAACACATCCAACAATGTAAGATCAGCCAAAGCAGGAAGTCTGAAAGAAGTTTTTGGCATGAACATTTTTCACTATATTCATATAAACATTATTTTTCAGTGGCCCCAACTTTTCTGTGCAATGTGGGAACTTGTTTTGTTTATTTTGAAGCTGAGGGAAAGTTAGTCAACAAAGTAACAGCCAACAACAATGTGAGAAAATTTCATGGACATTGAAGACTTCTCAAAAACTGGCCTTTTTCTTCTTGTGACTCAGCAGGATCACAGGATATTTAGCAATATGATGTAAGTAAGCATAATGCAAATCTGCACATGCAAATTATACTTTTCTGATATAATAAATTCATAGGACCTTGCCAAAGGTCAATTTGTGCTGGGGGGAATGTTTGGGTATATGCTTCCCAGTGATGTGTATGAAACTTAGGCAATTGATTCTCAAAAACATAACCTGTCTATAATTTAAGTAGGCCCTCCTTGAAAAAAATTCCTCACACATGCAGTTTTTACTTACTGAAACAGCAAGTGACTGAAGCAAGGGAAGTAAAAAAAATTTCATGGCTGAGTGTGATTTACAAGCATTACTTAGAGTGGCTAATATTATTTGCTGAAATAATAAAAAAATATCTGCTGAGCTGAAGTTTCAAAAAACCTTGATAGTTTTGTATAAGAGCCAATGTGGACTCAAAACAGTTTTAGTGAAAAAAAAAAAAGAATATAGAAAGGATTTAGGATACCCTCAAACTGGATTTTAGTACTAAAAACCAATCCACAATAATTTCTGAATTGTCACATGAGGAAATGAATTTTCATTTTAATTAGTGTTGGACTATTATTTTACTGGAAAGATCTGTTCTAAATACACCAGCACAGAACTCTGTCTCAAAACTGAGCAAAAGCTTTTTGTCTAGGACAGTTTTAGCATGATGCTCTGAAATCCAGGTTGGCTCATTGGCTCACTGTTTCCAATGTGTGTTACAAATGCTTAGATTTTTCCCTAGTGCCTTGGATACACTTCCAAAGATAAAAATGGTGTTTGTTTTTCTGCACTTTATCCAGTGTGACATTGCAATTTCAGAAGTCTTTTTTTTTTTTCCACAAGAGCACCACTAGGATATATAAGAGAAGACCAAGCCAGTGACTGTCAGGTTCTCCTCTTCCTTAAAGCCTTTGATGTGACTCACAGCATATAAAGTCGAAATCCACAACATTCATCAGCATCAACCAGATAAGAGAAGTTAATGAAGTCATGTAGTTGGGAGCTGCCTGGATCAAATGTCTAGGCATGGTTCCAGGTTATTACAAAGGAGTTGAACCCAGTTTGCCCTAGCTTGTTTAAAATGGCAATGGTCTCCTCAAATTATGAACTGTTTGGCATTCACATCAACACCAAAACACCAAGCATGTAAATTTAAGGATTGACATATGTCTTCTCAGTCTTTGATCTGTGGTCTTGACTAGTTCCCTCCAACCAGAGCTTTCCCAGAAACTGCCTCCACCTGCAGTGCATGTATGGTTATTGTAAGGCTACGCATACGATTCATCAGCCTTGACACAAAAATATGGGCTTTTCATACAAAGTAACCAGATTTTGGCTTAAAAATAAATTTTCGTAACAGCCATCTTTCTGCTGGTAAAGTCATATACCAAACTAACACAATCTATGCTTCTTATTTAAATAACTGTTAAACTAAAAGAACTTGTACATCATTAAAACTAGGAATTTGGAGCATGAAGAAAAAGTAATATGAAGTTTGCTGTTCTTCCTAATACAATGATTCTTGGAAAGAGTTTCAGAAGCAGGTGCAGCAGCTGTGAGCATCAGACCAGCTCTTTGGTTTCCTGTCATGTAATTTTTGCCAAAACTAGCCTCACTATTTGCTTTGCAGCTGTTAGGCAGTATTGGGTTGATTTTTTGGACACAGATTTGTGTTAAGTGCTTCAGTGACCCATCCAACAGCAATAATTACATGTGCCAGATGTTATTCCAACATGGATTGTATTGCTAAGGTAGCTTTGAAAAAAAGGTTGGACATATTTAAAATCCCTTTCTGGTCTTCATCTGTTGAAAAAAGCAACCAAGCTCACAAAGGACCATATAGTGCTGCTGTGGTGATGTCCATTCCATGAGATCAGGGAGTTTTAACTTAATTTATATATTTATATGTGTAGCCAAATGTAAAAGTCGAACAAGCTTTCAGCTTGTAGCTGATGAGGTCACTGAGCTCAAGGCAGTATACTTTGATGTGCTCTGATAATTCCATCATAAATGATATCTAAATGCTTATGATGGTTGCACAATGTTTTTGTAGCAAGAAGGAAACTTGCATCAGGCAATCCGTTCTGCTTTCCCAGTAGGTTGCCCAATTTAGGAGAAATCTCAGTATTTGTGACAAAGCTAACATCAACAGGATGCCATTTCTCAGCAGAACAGATTTTTCATGAGATATTTATATACCACGCCATGCTATACCACAGATATTGTCCTCTACTTTTTGTCCTTGTGAGTATATACTCTCCGTTAGGAGGTCTTGTACATTTTCTGCTCTTAATTCTATTTCATCTTTACAGTTCAATTTAAATTCCCCCTCACTCTCCTAAACATAAAAAATAAGGAATGCAGTTTTTTATTAAAGGTCTAAAAGCAATGAAGACTTTTTCAGAAAAAAGGAGGTGTTACAAATTGACAATATCTGAAGACTTTCTGAATGAGTATGGTTTACTGCCAATCTTCATCCAAGAGAGATTTTAATCCATAGGGTTATTTGAAAATTTATGCAAGTAATGGTCCATGAAATTATTGTAGGGAAATGAATAGAAAATTGTTAAATGGGGATCAGTGAAATTTAAAAGTATAAAGACCACAGAAGAAAAATAGGAAACAGTGGAATGAGATATAAGCAGCTGGAGATGCAGAATAGCATCACCTGACAGAAACAAACTAATAAAGGATAGGAGCAACAGTGACCAATCATGCAACATCAATCAAGAACATTTCCTAATGAAGATTCACCAAGAGCTCTTGGATCAAGTTAAAATCAGCAGTTGGGGGCAAAAGATCAGAATCTGACCTTGCGTGACATTCACAGAATATAATGGAATAGAACAGTTCCAGTTGCAAGAGACCTACAACAGTCTTCTGGTCCAACTGCCTGACTACTTCAGAGCTGATCAAAAATAAAAGCACATTATTATGGCCATTGTTCAGATGCTTCTTAGTGGCTTGGGGATCTATCACCTCTGCAGGAAGCCTGTTCCCGTGTTTTTCCACCTTCTCAGTAAAAAAATGCTTTGTAATACCACACTTGAACCTCCACTTATTTTGTCGAGCTTTAGTTGTTTGCCTTTTTTTATTAAATGAAGGCCACCACTGGGCTCAATGTTTTAGGATTTCAAGCTGATGTGCATCATGATGACATTGTACATGAAAGTTTGCTGAAGAAGAAATTTTTTCAAGAGCACTGTGCAGGACAAACACAAAAAAACATGCAGATATTTTTACACAGGAAAGTTGAGTTACCAGCTGTGTGCCTCTCAGCATATCAGTGAAAGATATTTAGATAAGAAGATCTTTATGATATCCTTCTTTAAATTCAAATTGAGAATTCCAGGCTCTCAGAAACAAAATAGAAAAACTTTACTGGGACAGGTACAGAAAGCTGTATTTTCACAGGAGATAATGGACAAGACATAAGGGCATACTCAACATGGTCCCATCATACCCTATAGATTTAACTTGGGTTACACAAGATACCTATCTACAGTGAGTGTGTTTCCTGTTTTCCACAAGCACGTTAGACTTCCTTTGAGTGAAGCAAAAAGAATGTCTCTCAATGTAATACAAGTTTTACTTCTGGTGCTTATGACTTTTTAGCTCCATCCACTTTTCAAACCATCACTGCAGGTATTAGCCACTCAACAGCTTTCATTTGCATTGATCAGTTGACACAGTCTATTCTCTGGAGAATTAATCATTAAATTACATCCTAAGAGATACAGGAACAGCAAGCTCTGTGTTAATTTTATGCCATTCTTAATTTTTCATATCTCCTAGGTGCTGCAGGCTGTGCACACGAGGGTGTTCATGCATCACTTAGTAATGAGACCTATTTGAGTTTCCAAAACTTCTTTCTCATTTTCTGTATTCAAGCAGTGTGAGAGCTGCAAAATGCCAGATGATTGCTGCACAACCAATTCTGCCTATGAATATATAAGCATGTCCTATCAAAATCAAAGAAAATCTCTTTGATTCATAAACTTTTAACTCATTTTGGTTTCCTTTTTCACCAGTTTAAATTGAGAGTAATTCCAGGGAAATTGGCATTTCATGAAGTCAAAATTTACATCCAAAAGATGATATTGAGCTATATTAATGTTCATTCACTAGCAGATTAACCCGACCTATGTAAAAAAAGCATATTAAATAGCGTAGAAAATACAAGATATCAACTGGCCATTCTGATTCTTTGATAATAACAAACACATCTGAAATGTTACCATCAAAGAAACTCTGATCATTTTGTATAAGTTAATACATCTTATTTCCCTTTCCATGAAGGTTGAAAAAGAAATTTCTACAGTCATCAGAACGACTTTACAAGGCATGACAAAACACCCTGGCTTTTTGTATGCTACACTGGACTCCACATGTACTGCCCAGACATTTTAAGTTCCTAAGAGTTCTATGACCCCAACATGCATTAGGAGATACTGGACTAGAGTTAAAGGTGATAGGGAAGCTATATGGTTGAGGAAAGGACGACACAGGAATTGTGTGAACTCGAGTCCTTGGTCCTGCATGGTGCTGTTGAGCCACCATACAGCCATGTGCAACTTAGAGGGAGAGGTTCCCAAATGTAAGGAATTTCTACTCATCCACTGAGATTCATTAAATGGGAGTAGAGCTCTCATAAATTTCTCTTGCAAATTCAGTTTGCTCTGGCTAAGTAACTCTACTGACAGAGAGCATTTACCTGTGAAAAACACTTTTCAGAAGTACTTCATATTGCAGCTTCAAAACAAATAACATGGGATTGTGTAACTTTGCTCTCTGGGTGCACAATATTTTCATTGTCATTAGCCATAAGAAGCCCTTGAAATAGAGCTGGCTGATCTATTTCTATCAAACTGGTCAGGTCCCTCTACTCAAGCCCATCACATAACAGGTTGAATGCTCATCATATGGCCAAAACATGACAGCCCTTGCTTTACTTATTTGCCCCTGTCTGAAGGCTTCTGAAATAAAAAAGCAGGAGGCAACAGGCTTATACAGATGACTTTTTATGGAAGTCCAGATCCAGTATCCTGAGCAGAGGTTGACAGCTTCTGAATGCATAAGTATTTCCATAATTGCTTTGTGGGTACAATTTTTAAGTGGTCTATATGAAAATGTTGAAATTACTTGAGATCACTGATATATAAGGATGAAATATAGGAGATACTGTAAATGTCAAAATTTAACATTGGCATTCTTGCCTTTTCCTGGTTAGTCCAGTGATAATTTATTATGGATTCCTTTGTAAGTAGCCAACAGAAAGATCAGAGGGAGAGGAACGTAAATTATGCAAAGCTTTGAAGCAATGTCCTTTATGCAAAAATTCCACGGCAACAGATACAGTTTTAAAGAAGAAACTGAAGGTGAGGAAGGTAGTTTAAAAACAGCCATCTAAAGCTAAGCCCAGCCTGCTCACCTTCCCCTCTTTGCCAGCTCCACTTTTGCAAATTCATGGCTCACAGCAGTTCTCTATTCCAAAACTGTGTTTGTACCTTCAAGTTTTGATCTGTCAGAGCACAACAGATTAGCCTGGGCAAAGGAATAACCTTGGCTTTTTTAAATAGACTTTGTTTCTGTTTTATAAGTTCCAAGGAAGCATATGACTGCAACTTTTGCCCTTCTTAGCTTTCCTTTTTCTGACTAACTCTGCATAGTCTTTAGCATGCTCAAGCACAGTTTGCAGTGGGTTAGTGGTGCTTTATAAATTCTAAAGGTATATATGACAGTTAAAATATTCAGGTGTATCTAGCTTAGCTATTAATTAAAAGTCAATTAAGAGTTTCCATAGCACCCAAACAAATCTAAAGAATAACAACTGCGTTCTGAAGTTGGAGGGAAAAGCTACAATAATTGTTTCTGCTGATAGGTCGCTTTCACATTTCAGTAAAGAGAGAAAATATAAAATTAGCAGGAAAAAAATGTATTGAACAAATTGCAAGGTGGGGAGATATAACAAGCGGAAAGAATATTTCAGGTGAATTTTTTAGCAGACTGAATAAAGATAATTGTTAAAACTTTGCCTATAATAGTTGCCTTGAAAAAGTTGCATTAACTCTCCAGGTACTTTTCAACATGCACTATGGGGAAAAATTAAGTTGCTGCAGCTCCAGTCAGCTAAGAGTTTGAGTTTTTTTCAGTCTCAGGTTTAATTTTGTCCTCGCATTTTCTAATAACAAGAACTTGTGAAAAGTTTCATTTTCCTTGTAACAAGCCTTTGCTCAGCCATCCTGAAGGACCCACTGAAGAGAGAGACAAGCAGCCATTGCCGTATCATCTCTTCAGGCTTCCTGACCATCAGCCTGAAGTAAAAGTCATCACATCAATGGAAGAAAAAGTGATAGACTGTCTCAGGGACATGCTCTTCAATAGCCTAACTGATAGATTTAATTGTTTAAGATCTCAGAGATAATGAGACTCTGCCACAGTTCTATGCACCAAAATTTCTTGTGGCTGTATCAGCTCAATCAATTTGGGAACAGAAGTAGTCTTCAGAGCAAACCTCATCATGGTCTTACTTGCCTTTAAGTTGGGTATCATAACACAAATACTTTATAAGCCTGGCACCAATAGGAAACCCAAAGGTCACTGTTATTATGAACAAAAAAACCTCAGAAAAGAAATCTGCAATATCCAGATAGTCAGCAAAAGCCACATACTAAGCAATAGAAATTTCTTCATACAGGAACATACCTGAATTTCCCTATTTTTAGGGCTACCAGACAGATGACTCTTCATATAAGCTCCAGTACCTGATAAACAATTCCTGTATTAAACACTTGTTTAAATGGTTTAATGGCCCCTACAGTTTTCTAAACATAGCTGGGAGCAGGGAGGACTTAAGATGTATGACTGTACATAAATGTATAGTGATTAGAAAGCCCAGGAAGGAGCTTCAAAGGAAAAGATTTAGCAAGTGTAAGTGTATCATGTGCAAAGTCTTGTAGGAGCCCACTTCTTCATTTCAGGAACTGAGATCCATCCCAAACCCAGTGCATTGGTCTATCCTGGTTGAATATCTAGGCTTTCATAGCAAGAACAGGGGACAGCCAGAATCCAGTGTCCTACCCTGCATAACAAAAAAAGTGTAACTTTTCCACTGGGTAAGCAGCAGCCAATATCTTTGAGTCCTTATTGTTCCCATTAAGTGTCTTGGAAGACTTTGTTATAGTCCACGATGAGTCATCTGTGCAATTATAATAGCAGAGCAATATCAAAGTGATAGATGAGCCTCAGGTTCCCTTGGAGCTGAATTACACCTCAGTAACCACAAAGAGTGACTGGGACACAGCCAGTAATATCTGAATGACAGCAAGTCAGGCTATTACTGGAGTCAGGCCCTATTGACAGTGACCAAAAAGAAAAGGTGCATAAAACCTGCTCAATGGCTTATTGAAAAGAGTCCGTGGCTTCCCTTTACAGAAGGTAACACTGAAACTAGCCTTTACTGGAAAAATAATTGGCAGTCTGAATGTAGGGAACCATTAAAGGAGCTTCTCAGAAAGGCTCACAGTGGGGTGGAGGGATTTCCAAAAGCACTCCACATGCTGTTTTACAGCCAGCAAGATGCTCTTGTCTTGAAGTTGCTCCCAGTCAAGCAACTTCAACTGATTTTTAATTCAAGTACAAAGAAGAATAGAATGTGCAAAAAAACATTCGTTAGTTCTTTGGTCAACGGGAGGCAATGCTGTGCTGAGGGGAAAGTGCTATTGTCCACCTGCAACACAAAAGCTTCAGGGTACACACCTCCTCTGGTAGGATGACCTGCAATCTTCAAGTGCCACCTGTGCCCACTGAACCAAAGGAAAATTGAATTTAATAGTTTGATTCAGGTCTATCATCAGGATAAGTTGTTTTTATGTGTTATGTTTACATATTTTTCTTTTTAACTTGAATTTTTTTTTATATACTTTAGTAATAAGGGAAGTCACTTTGGGAGAATCTTTCACTTTGAAGTTAGATATTCCTCCATCTATTTACCAAAACTGTTCGTTTAGAACTTCTACAACACAAACTATATTTTGCATTTACAATGGAAACAAAATTGATGGAAGTACAAAGTCAACTCATGGGTCTGGAAAGGAAACAGTCTGGAAAGTCAGCTAATATTTGTTCATGGACACAGATATGTTTTGGAGTAAAAATATTCTATTACATTTTTGTGTGTTCTGTAAGCAGTTGTTAATCATATTGCCTTAGAGCCACTTCTCTTACAAGAAATTAGACTCTTCCATTCTCCCTCTAACTTATCGCAGGAGAAAAAGAAGTACTATGAGTGTGTCTCATTGAAGGAAATCTCTAGTGAAGTGAAGTGAAGTTTTGCCTGTGTAAGCAGTTCTGAGCTGAAAGCTTAATAGTGCTGCATAAGGACCTGGAAAAGGAACCTGATACAATAAAACCTGCTCACAAGAAGATGAGCAAAAACAGCAGAGAGAAAATACACATGAATTGCAGAGGAGTCATAAACTACAGCCAAACAGATTGATGATGAAATTTTACAATCTTTGTTTTATTTACATATTATCCAGTTTAGAGGAAAAAGAAGCACCTGACTACTAAGCACACCATTCATGAGTCATAGGTACTTTGTGCAAATACATAATTCATGAAAAAATGTGCTGCTGCATGAAAGAATGACATTGACCAGAACACTCCATTTGAACCTGGAAAATGCATAGAGAAATTAATCACCAAGCAAGCCAGACCACAAATATCTACCTATCTAATTTATCTCTCATTTTCCCTTTTTTTAAGCTCTCTTTTGAGCTCATGAGAAAACAAAATTAACACTGCTGGAGTTAATGTAAGTATCGCTTAATAAAATAAACTATTATTTCTTCACTATGAGAGTGATGAGATACTATCACAGGTTTCCCAGAGAAGTTGTGGCTGCCCCATTCCTGGAATTGTTCAATGCCAGGTCAGATGCTCTGAGCAACCTGGTCTAGTGGAAGATGCTCCTGCTCATGGCAGAGCAGGTGGATAGTCTGTAAGGTTCCTTACAATCCAAAGCATTCTATGATTCTATCATTATGATGCCAAGCACTGATCTCAGTTAGTTTTCTGCTAAGATAATATGTTTCCTGAGTGAAGCCTGGAGAACATTTAGTTTAAAAAGGTTCAGATCTTTAAAAAGCTGATGTCAAGGATCTTAATTTCTTTCCAAACAGACCCTGTGGACTAGGACTCAAGAAAACAGAGCAAGTCAATGAGAGAAAAGAGAAACCTCTTTTATTTGTTCTTTTCCCAGGCCTATGAAAGATAGAGGATCTGAGACTGATTGACATGTTTATTCAGACAGAGGAAGCTAGAAAACAAACTAAAGAAGTGATTTCACAGTTTCAGGTCTTTTTTTGAAATTCAACTTTAAAAAAGGAGGAAACACTGATAAAACAAAGGTAGCCTGTGGCTACTTTCCACATTCCAAAACAGGGAACATTTCGTGACAGTTTGATATTTGTGAGGAATTTACCATTTTACAGCCATGCATTCTGAACTGGGGAGTGCAATGCCCAAGATTAAAAAAATGACTGCACAGAAAAAGTCTCCCTCCTTGACACTTTTTTCTAGAATCATGAGAATATTAAAAAAAAAAAAAACAAACACATAGAAAGAAAAGTGACAGATGCAGAAGTTCTAGAACTAGTGTTTCTGTGGCATCCACTTAACCTGGGGAACAGCCACAAAAATTTCCCAATATCAAAACTTCAACAAGACTTTTTTTTTTTTTAATAAAAGGTAGGATGAATTAAAACCAAAAAAAAAAATCTCTGAATGGCACTAGTACAGTGTAAAAATTATGAGAGGGCATAAACTTCAATATGCTTCAAATATAAAATACCAACTCTCTCAGGATGGAAAAGGCATTTTGACATCCAATAAACTCCACCATTAGTATTCCCATAGGCTGCTCTCTCCTGCCACCTGCTTTGCAGCTGGATTGGACTTGAGAATCGGAATTTGAAAATGCAAAAAGGAATGAGACTTACATTGCTTCTCTGGGAAACTTGTGCCAGTATCTCACCACTCTGAGTAAAGAATTTCTTCTTAAGAGCTAATCTAAATATAGTATTTTCCAATAAAAAGCCATTAGGCCTTGTTGCATGACTACATACCCTTGTTAGAAGTTCCTCTCCAGGTTTCTTGTGCATACAGGGAGGTGCTATAAGGTCTCCATGAAGTGTTCTCCTCTCCAGGCTGAACAATTCTCAGCCTTTCCTCATATGAGAAGTGCTCCAGCCCTCTGATCATCCTTATGGCCCTCCTCTGGACTCAGTCCAAGTGGTACATGAACCTCTGCTATAGAGCTCCAGAGATGAATACATGTATAACTTGATTTAAACACAACCTCTACCAAAGACTTAAGAAAGGGAAGCAAAAATGCTCCCAGGTATGTTTCATGCACTTCTGTTAATGGTGGAGGATTGGTCTGTTCACCAGGTCTGTACTTCATTTCTCATGGAGTGATAAGCAGAGCCTTTGCCATTGAGATTGACACTCTTATTTAATTTCTTTTCCAGTTCTTGTTTCAATCTCCTTCCTTGGCAAGCCTGTATCATATTTCTCTTTTCAGTCTGTCTTTTCTCAGTGTGACTGTTTCCCTGGCCATTAACAGATACTGCTAGCACCTTTCACAGCTTCTACATTCCCACTGATGTTTAAAAATCTTCATTCATGCACAGACCTTGCCTGCCTGTTCTTTTCCCAGCTACAGTATCCATACTTTATACAGTGAAAATGATAATTTTTGTCTCTTTGGTCTCAAGTTCTGGTGTCACTATTGACTTTTCCTCCTGCAAAAACTTAGAGCTGTGGAGATTCTTTGATAATGTGTCTGTACTAAATCCTGTCTTCTCTGATACACCATTTTTAAATCCATTGAGTTAACAGAAAGTCATCCCAATTACATTATATATCCACAGTTTAAACTTCACACATAAGGTTTCCATCCATTGCAGAAGTCTGAGGTTTCTTGCACTTCAATATTCCTTTTATTCTCTTCCAACCCAGCTTGCATTCTTGCTCCTTTTGAGATTGAAGAATTATTTTTTAGACACAGTCACTAACTGGAAAACAGTAATTGAACACTTTCAAGAATGAAAAATGGATAGGAATTAATATCTTGATCCAAAGCTGGATGGCATAGAATGAGAAAATATTAAGTTGGGAGGGATTTGTGGAGACTACATGATGCAAATTCCTGTTCAAGGCATGGAATCTGGTTAGGCTGCTGACCAACTTTTCCAGAGCAGTTTGCAACATTTCCAGAGATGGAGATTTCACAGCCTCTGTGGGCTCTGTCACATTCAGTCTGTAAAGTTATTCCCTTATGCCTAATGGGAATTTTCTTTATTATGACTTGCAGTTGTTGGTTCTTCTCTGTTCATCATGCACCACTGAGAGAATCTGGTTCCATCTTCTCTGTAATTCTCTTCAGGTAGGTGAAGAGAGCAGTCAGATTTCCTTTCTAATCTCTTCTCCAGCTGAAAAAAGCCAGGTCCCTCTTTTCATATATCTTGTGGCCTGGATTCCTAACAGCTACTTGGGTCCCAAACCCAGACATACTTAAAAAAAGAGAGCAAAACCACATCTAATAAGTATTTTCTCTCTACCTTTATTGTTGTATAGCCTGGTATCCAACACTTGAAGAATCACTGCAAATAATTCTTTCCTGGTAGCCTGTCCTCATTTCTATTTCCTGACAAAGCTTCCATCTGAGTTTCCCTTATGCATTTGACCTCCATCAGGAATTCCTGTTCAGCCAAAATGATCTCCTACAGTGCCTGACTCTTTTCCTGATGATCAGGATAAAGGAAAGAGGCTCTGAGGAGGGAGTCAATATTCAGACTCTCCTGTAAGCAGAATATAGACAAAAGTGACACATCCATATTATACAGTGGTTGGCTTGGCCTCTCCTCTGGGCTTCCTGTGGCCCTACATCTCTGGCATAAATGCTGTTCCTGACAAATGTGAAGTACTTTCTCCAAAACAAGGAGGCTAATTCCGAGATATGAGTGAAATTCTAAATATAAAAGGACTCAAGTCTTTTCCCCTAAGTCTGCTTATCTTGGATGAATAAGGACTTTTTGAATAGAATGGTTAGATTTCAGCTTTGTTCAAATTTTGCTTTAGCTTTGCCAAGGTCATCTTTTAGTGTGCTTCTGTTCATGCTTATCTTCCTAAACATGTTTTCCCGCGCATCATGTTTCCCATACCTGTATTTCATTCACAATTATTGAATCTTTTCCAGTAAGCAAAGCCTCAGAAAGTATGGATATAGAGAAAAATTAATAAAGAAAATATTTATAAAAACAATTATAAAGATGAAAAATATAGAAAAATTAATGTGAAATATGTAGTATTATTGCACATAGGAAGCATTTTTCTTGACTGGATGAAACCAGCTGAAACTATCTCTGTTCTTTTAGCACATGAATAATGGTTAATAACAGGTCCTGGAAATACATTTCTCTTGTCATGATAATTCATTCAATCCTAATTCATAACAATGAACTTTATCAAATTTAATGCTGCCTTTACAGAAGACAAGGACCATTATTTCTTTTTCAGTGGTTTTAATTTCACTTCTTCTTTAGAATTTTCATTCAGAAAAATAAGTAAAGCAACTCATAAATTTAAGTAGGAAGTTCAAAATGTATGTATCAACACATATATATGATCATGGTGGTCAATATACATAGCAAAGCATAACTCATCAGTTTTTATCTTCAAATGCACACAGTGAATTTAGCAATATCTGCACATATATTGGGCCAAAATACTGGGTTTATGTTTGTTTTGATGCACAGCAAAATGTATTGTTCCTTGATATTTGCATTGATTTTGAACTCATCAATATTTAATATCCTAGTTAATATTTTTTGATTTTTGACAACAGGGATCAACTTCTCGTTCTTACCTGGTACATGCACTCAAATGAGGATTCCAAAAAAAAAAAAGTAAGGCCAAGCAAAAAAATAAAACAAACCCAAAAGAAACCCCAAAACACAAATTAAAAAGAAATTACTGTTCATGATAGATCTCTGGAGAAAGAAGATCATAGAACCATAGAATGGTTTGGGATGTAAAGTACCTTAATGATCATCTAGTTCCAACCCCCTTGGACTTTTCATAAGTCTTATGATGAGAAACAGAATCCACTAAGATCGTGTTAGTTACCATACAGAAGAAAGCAGAAGTCATCACACCACATTTTAAGGTCAAAATTCTTGGAAGCAGGAACATCCTCTTTCGGGAAGAATTTCTTAAGAAAGTAAGGACATTGATGGTAACTGAGCTGAAGTGGGAAGGTTCTGGTTAGGATTCATCTCCTGTGTCCATGCATCTATCTTAGAGGTGTCATGCATGATACACTGTTTTATTGTGCCCAGTTTCTTCTCACTACTCATGGAAGAAAAATAGCTTGAAATTAGTTGCCTATAGTTAGTTGAGATTAACATCAACCTGTGGTTACGCAGGCACTAAATTTTAGTAAAACTATCAATGTAAGAAAACAATAGAACCAAATTTACTCTGTCCCATGATTTTGGTCGTAATAAAGAATATTTTTGCTATGTTTGCATATACATATGCCTGCATATATACTTCCCATTTATCTTCCTATTGTTTTGAACTGCCAGTAACTGAGAAGTTGCATCACCTCCAGAAAAATCATCTCTCTCTTAATTTTCAACCAGGATGGTGGACTATGGATGGCAGATAAATGATTGATCACCATCAGACCCTGAAAAGTTTTGCAAGCCTACTGGAGCCTTCTGTGGGCAGTGAATTGCAAAACTTTAGACAAAGTAGTTCTTTACTGATACTTGCTGTACATCTGCAGCCAAAGTAGAAACCTTTTATATGATTTTTCTCCCTTTTAAATGCTTAAAAGAAATAACTACTCTATAATTTGTGAGTGGTGGCTGTAACTAGCGCTGACTACTGGACATTGACTGTTGCACAGAAACCTTGGGATTTCACACAGGCTTCTGCCAAGAAGCAGAGCTTTAATTCCTATAACTGTGCTCTGCTCCATTCTGCTTGTGCAATCCAGAACATGTCTTCTTGGAAAAGCTGATGTTCAGTGAAGACACCATCATGAGGATGGAGAGTTGAGTTTTCTGGTTTGTATTCACAACTATGCCAATGAGTCTCTCATGCATCAGCATTTCCTGGTTTTGCCTCTCTTGTTGTTGAAGATAAATAAGAATGTAGAGCCCAGAAGAAGCAGACAAAACTATTAAGAAGCTGGATACAATATAAACCCAAATAAATCTGAGCAATAATAATCCCCAAAAATCAACCTGTTGATAGATGTCTTGCTGGGTTGACATAATCCTATCAGAGTGAGCACACCACTGACAGTGCATTGCTGGTTTCTATCAGAGTACCCATACCAGATATCCACACAGCAAGATTTCACAGAAGCATAATCATCTCAGTTGTAAGGGAAATCATGAGGCCACATAGACCACTGTCTTACTTGGAGTGGGTCAGCTTCCAGCATGAGATCAGGTAGCATGGATATGTCTAATCTGTTCCCAAAAATTTCCAAAGACAGAAATTGTGTCATCTCCCTGGGTAATTTGTTCTGATGTTGAACTATACTCCTCATACACTGTTTTCCTATGATTTCCTAAAAGGGGAAAATTTGATGTGTTACATTTGCTTAGTCTCATCAAGTCAGCTGCAAAAAAAGAGGCTACTAATACCATAAGTTGGATGTGGGTGAAATTTAGATGCCTAAATCCAAAATCAAGCTTACTTTTGCAAGAGAACTAACAACAGAAAAAAGGACAGAATTGTCTTCCTCTACAGGGCTGCATTTAGAAGTATGTCTCAAATAGAGATGCAGACCTATTTTCGAGGACTTAGAACTATGAAACCCCCATGAAGGGAATATGTCCTGCATCTTTAAACAAGGGGCTGAAAAACAAGACCCCAATAACCATTCTTTGCCTCAGTATTTCCTGGAATTATCTTAAGTTGTTCAATGTTCAAGAAGTTTACAATGAGTCCTAAAATACTCCCTAAATCTCCTAAAATGAACATTCCATTCCATGGGCCATCACACCTAAAATTTTCTATCAGTCTTCATTGACTGTAATCACTGAGGTAGAACTGACAAAAACAAAGTTGACAAAAAATTCAGCTCACCATTTTCCATGGGAAGACAATGGTGAGAATGAATGCCAAGATTTTAATAATACAATAGAACTTTAAATGATAATGCTAGGCATATCTTTCACAGGGACCAGTCATGAAATTTAATTAACAGTCATATGCTTTGAGATCCTTTGATACCAAGCACTGTGTAAATGCAAATTAAAATGATTCTTTACAAAAAGTAATCAGTGAAATTCATTCCATACCTGATTCTGGTAGGGTTATTCAGGGAATAAATTCTGATGAATGTAAACCTGAATAATTGTTTCATTGGCATTAGAAGACTAATAAACTTCCACTTTCAAGTATCAAATAATGCCACAAACTAAGTACCCAGGACAACGACTGTACAAGAATTATTATCCATAATTTTTACATGTTATGTATGGATTTCCTGTCTTTAAATACATGATAAATAATTTTATATTATTGTAATGATATTTTTCCAATTGGTATTATCCTTTCCATCTTGTTCAAATGGCTGAGTAAGAATGTATCACTTGGATACCAGTAAAGTACATTCTATTTCATTGAATAATCTTCTGTCTTGTTCCTATTTAAATTAATATAACTTTTTCATTGCCTTAAATAGATTTATTAAGGGTAAATTACATATTGTTAAATTTGGGGAAAGTGCTATAGATTGGGTAAGAACTAGTGTATATGAGTTTTAAATTTTCTTTTGAAAGTACTTTGAAGTTTGTGTAATACTGTTCTGGTAAAGTCTGCTTACCATTAGAGACAATCTTTTATCTGAGCCAAATAAGCAAGAATCTTTGTTAATTTTCTGTTAAAGTGATTTTTTGAAGACATGCTGAGATAATAAAAATACACAAGAATGAGGAGTGAAGGGAATACTTCCTTTACTGCAGGCAATAAACACCTTTCTACTGTCTCCCCTTCTCTGCTTCTCCACGAGCACCAACTGCTCTCATTTGAACACATCCCATCTAATGCATTCCACTGAGGATTTTAAATTCCTTATTTCTACTTCAGATCTGGAAAGGGACTTGCCCATCTGAAAGCCTGTCACATTCTTCCAGCAAGAGATTTTTTAATAAAGACATTACCTTTGCCTATAAATACTGTTCTGATATTCTCCAAAGTATGTGTAGAGTGCAGATGAGTCTGCCCTTGTATATTCAGCAAATGCACCAGAGGATTCTTATTTTTGGCAAGCACAATTTCACAATGCCACATATCACCATAGCTTAATATTGTAATCATGAAAAAAAGAAATCTGCCACACAACCCTTAAAATAAAGGTAAGCATAAGTCTATATTGACACAAGGAACAAGAGTTAACTGTGTAAATCCCATCTAGAACAGGCTCCTTCTTCCCACACTGAAGACAGTAAGGAAAGTAGGTTGCATTATTTTTATTTCTATAATTGATCATGTGTAAGAGTCACCTATATGCAGAAGATTTTCATTAAGTGAACCTTAACTGTTGTCCAACACTTGTGAATATTATTAACTTAGTTACACACTATGGTTAATTCATCAATTCATTGATTAGACTTTAGTTGTCTTAGTCTGGAGAAATGCAATACTCAAATTTATTAAGTTTAATTACAGTTATAGAATTTTAAACCTATTTTGATAGATTTTGATTTTTCATTATTTTGCTATTAATTCCACAAAAAGGGCAAGTTTTTGTGGTATTTTTTTCATTCAAAATTGTAATAAGAATGACCTGAGCAAGAAAACAAAAGAGGCATCTAGACAAGTTCTTCTTTACCGTTATGCTTCAAAGCCTCATACTCACATGCCAAAAATGAAAAGTTAAATCCTCAGATAAAGAAATCATGTGTGACTAATTAAGAATCCATATCAAATCACCTTGTTTACTACTTCAATTTAAAAACAAAACATAGAAATGCAAATATTCATGAGTGGATTCATGACAGTTAATTTATGTGGGCTAAGAGTTAAATGTCAAATTGGAGTGCCTAACTTGTATCAGCAGAGAGCAATAAGAGCCTTTATACAGCATTTTACCTTATACTATGAAAGATGTCTCATTTAGGCAAAGGTCTCTGCTCTAGAGGGTAGGTGTCATTGTCTCCATTAGCTGTCAAGGGAGGCCCACAATGAGTTCAGACCAGGCATTTAACTTTTATGCAGAAACTGGGCTAGGTAGAGTTCATGCCTAATATAGATAATTCCCCACAAATTTTCAGCTTTTTTCATTCATGGAAGTTAACTTGAAATCTTAGAAGAGCAATCTGTCTCATAAACTTTAAGTATTTCTAGTTTCAACCCCAGATCAGAATAATTAGAAATTACATTCCTATTTCTGCTCAGTTATATATTAGAATGAAAGTGGAAGGCACCTTAAAAGTCTTGTAGCAGCAAGAAAAATCTTGAGAATTCTTAAGAATCTTAAGATGCTTAACCAAGTAGCATGAGAAATCTTAAGATACCAGTTCAGAGGGAACTGAGAACTGACTGAAAACAGAAATACCTGATTCTTGAGCTGAAGTGATGATTAAGACAACTTTAAGCATGGATATGGTGCAAACTTTACAGTGGACTTTTCCACATTGCAGAAAAGCCTTGGACCATCAACAAAGGGAAGAAAGAATTCTTCACCATGGCTGGTCTGGGCCATGATAAATGTAAGCATTCACAGGAGTCTCAGTGTGAGTGGTGCCCACTGCAATTGCTGAGTTCCCTTGCTTCTAAGCAAGAGGCTTTTCATGGTTCCCATGGTTTTAATGGGTTCCATAATGAGCCACAAAATGCAAACCTCACTGCACATCTGTAGCCAGCAGAAACTGCAAAACAGAATAAAAAATCACCTAGATTTTTCCTTAAACTTTGGATTAGGAAAAATGTTCAGGCAGTTTCCTCTGGGCTGCTTTACTTACAAGCAAATGAAAATTGATTATTAGCCAAATTGTTCTTGATATTCTATGAATAGCACTGTTCAGAGGCAGTTTTCTCAGGAAAAAAAGTAACTTTCATTATTTCTTTTCTAGTAAGGAACTGTTTTCTTAATCTAAAATCCTAAGCAAAGCTTTTTCTATCTGCAAGTATTAACATGCTTATATATTGGTTCATGAAGAATTAGGGTCACATATCGAAGTCATGGAGGGAAAAAAGATCAAGTACTAATTAGTTGAAATAGCCAAAAATTCTGTCACTCTTAAAGAGCAAAGAAAACTGTAGTATATACAGGCTGCATTAACTGTGTTCTTATGTTGGCAGAAATATAACTAATAGATTAATTTGCAAGCTAGAATACAAATTCAAGGCAAGTGGAATTGCAGTCAGGAGCAACAACAGAGCAGTATTTCACTATCTGACAGCTTATGCTAAATACACTTTGCATTTTAATGCTGTTGTTGCTACTTGCCTGCCTGCTCTTCCTTCTCTGTCAGGATACAGGTAACTTTTCCTGACAAACAATACTGATAATAAAGGCTATGACCCACCATGAGTCATCTTAAAAAGCTTTTGCAGACATTAAGATGAGATGCCAGAGCAGCTCAGACCACAGCCTTTTCTCATTTACCAATTCAAATCCATTTCTTTCCTGCAGATGTTAAGCAGAGAGCAACTGCTCTCATCTTCATCTAGAGCCTGTGAATACCTACTCAAGACTGTGTGTAATCTGTCACTGATCCATCCAGGTAGCAGCAGTTCTGCCTGCATAACCAAGCCACCTTGGGATGGACTGCATTTTACCCATTAAAAAGACTTGAAAGCATTCAGGTGGATGAAGGTGCAGAATCAATTTTATATGCCTGTCAGAAAAGGCAAACCTTTTGTTTAGCATGTAGATCACCGTAAGTCCAACATTTTTAACATCTTTCACAGTACCAGCAAGACTCCTATGAAATTCTTGGTGATGCTTTTCATTTGGAAAAATCGTTATTGACATGAATGTTTTGAAATCCTGGAATATTCCTATAAGGCAGGGTTACTGCTACCTAGTAAGCATGCATGTCCCCCTTCCCTCCCACTGAATTTAACAAACATTTTATTCCTCTGTTCCAACTTTTCAAGACACATTATACATTTAGGTAAGAGTCAAATCTTGTGGACATTGCCTGCTGGGTTGAATTGCAGATGTCTCTGGAAGCAGGTATTTGTACAAAAGCTGCTACCTCATCTGATCTACCAACACCTTCAAAGCTAAAATACAACTGTCTTTAACCTGGCTGTGACCCTCAAATTATGTGTGACTTCAGCACTGAAGAGAGAGCATAACACTCTAGGAAGCTGAATTTGGTGATGCTAGAAGTAAATTAGTATTAAGAAGTAAATTAGTACTAAGTAAAAGTAGTGCCAAAGCCCTAAAGCTTGACAATAGTGAACACGGCAATTAAATGCCTGTGAAGTATTAGTTACTGGTTGCCTTCCTTGGGTTAAGTGGTTTACAGTCAGCTTTCTGGTTTTCACTGAAAATAGCCCTAAGTTGACTGATAGTCAGTTTCCCCTTTATTTTCAGCAACTTTTGTCATACTATTTTGAAATCAGCTTCTGACTTGCTAGAAGTTAAAATTCCAAGCACTGATTTTCTCATTCCCTTCCTCTGATACGGCATTAAGAATTTGAGCAAACAAGCAAAAGAGTAGCAGAGGACACTTAAAGGCAAGAGGTAACATGGGGATTCTTGCTTGGGTATAGATCAAAACAACACTTGAGCCAACCCTGCCTTTCCCTCTCCACTTGCTAAAACTTAGGGATAACAACTTGTGCCTCCAGCACCTTTGCTTGGACCACAAATGCTCCAATCCCTCCTTCCCAACCTCCTCTCAGAGCTGAGTCCTGATGCTTTTATTTCTTCTTCCTACCTTCAAAATACATCCTTCTGCTGTTGCAAAGTGCCATTTAAGCACAATACATGCAGGAGCCATGGGCTGAGGATAATCCACAAGCCATCTCTATTCTCTGCCTAAGCAGTGTGTGAAGCTTGATCTGCACCTCCACAAGAAATGGTGCAATATTTTGTGGCAGAGAACCTGCATTCTCTGATCACACTGGAGAGATTATCAAACTTTAACTGTCAGTAAACACAGCTATTTTGAGATTAATTTGCAACTGCAGAGTAGCTTGAGTTCCTGTGAGTATGTTCTGTGAAGGGTATTTAAAGAGAGTGAGTTTCTTCAAGGTTCTTTGTAGGCTTTGGCACAAATATAAAGGAGAGTATCTTCAAGAAAATAGCACTGCTAGAATAAAAAATAAGATGCAAAACAAATCCACAATAGATAAATCAATAAAGGTTAAGGAAAAAAAGGAATAAATATGTAACTTGTGCAGCTAATTGCAATATATATTTTCCCTCTAATGGATGAACTTCCTATAGCTGTTTCTGAATGGGATGAGTGTGTGCATCTGAAAACATAATTTGTCCCTTTGGGTAATAGCTGTTGTATGAGGACAGAATCAGGCAGCACTCTGATTGGACATATTTCAAATTGTCCATGTTTGTGCCCATTAACAGCTGGAGGTAGAAGGCAGTCCTAATTAGTGAGAGTGTTGGAAGTTTTTAAAAATAGAGATTGGAGAACTTAATGGCTGATTGGATAAATTAGGAATTAAAATTGTGTTTTGTGCTGTCTACTTCTGAATAACCCATGCCATGGGAAATAGTCTAAAAGAGCCTTGTAGAAGAGCAGACATTTAGACCATAATTAAGTACTAACTAGAGCAGATGTTCTTTTCCCTTCCCCCTTCCCTTCATCAGCTCCAGGGAGATTTGGTCCCAAAAACTGAGATTACCATAGATTTTAGCAGTGTCTCAAATTTTGATTCTTCTTCCTTCTTAGGATTCAGCTCAGAAACAGCACAGTGGCTATGGAGCTGGATCAGCTGACAAAAATGCAACCTCCTTCTTGCCCAAGATGTAAGTAAAAAAAAAAAAAAAGGTTTTCTTAGAATACCAAGTATCTAAAATGCAGAAAGACAAACATGACCTTAGAAAGACAGAGGAAGAACTGATAAAATAATAAATATTAATGAAGTTTTGTCTTCCTGTTTCCAGACACTTCTCTTTTATATTTTCCCCCATTTACATACTTAAAAAAGGATTCTAAAATTCTATGGTTTATTTCCCACCTTAGAATAAAAGTTAAAGTTAGAATGTTTCACTGATAGCTTTCTAATTAATTTCTTGATTACCTGCAGATATCCTGCTTTGGGAGATACTCGGGCTGGTGATCTGAGCAATAAAACTTTCCAAAGTCAAGTATTGGTAATATCAGGGTAAAAGCAAAGTGCCTTTCCATCCATTTTAGAACAATAATTCTGTAAAAAAGTATGTAATCATTCAGGTAGATCAATGTGTATTTTCTCACATTTCACAGCAGATGGGAATTTAGATATTTACTGAGAGATGAAATCAGAGGCTTAGTCTAAGATCTAAAGCAGATGAAGAGGGCACAGCATGTAATTCTTCTGGGATACCAGGGATCAGCAGTGTCTTCAGTGTCAGTTAAGTTAATTTAGAGAAATACAGTTGAAGCTCACAATCACACAATAGAACAGGATACCTTCCACTAATTCTGCCAGGAACAGGAGAGGATGAAAGTTCAGCTTTTCTTGGGATCAGATGTGCTGTATAACAGAGACAGAAAAGTCAACTTAGATTAAACAGAAGCTGCCCCTACTGCTCTTATTGTCTCTAGAGAACTGTATTTCTTACACTTTGAAATGGCATAGTTTTCAGTCAGTACCTTTTCTTTCCCCACCACCACCTTGCCCCCACCCAACCTGCTATGACCTAGGAGAAAAAATGGGAAATTTTTCCAGAAGTATTACTGGATAGATTGCTTAGCCCATGCAACTATCAAGTGAGCTGCAGCAGAGGGGACTGGTGAACTTGTAGGACAGTCAATTTGAATAGTTTACAGTAAAATGTTTAGGTTAGCCAGGGTTTTATAGACAGGCATTTCTAACAGCTTTGTACATTAGCAAAAAACTCTTTACTTACAAGAATCTTAAGTTGCAGCCTTTGTGTTGTTATTGAGATGAGATTTAAATGCACTTTTATCAGACTTTCTTTGTAAATTTCAGAAAAGACAAAAAGCCATTTTTGTAATTTCTTATGTTAGGCAGAAGCTGTTTATGTAAGTGGTCCAGTCAAGGATTATCCAGGAAGTATGTCATGCATTTTGAAATGTCACCCCTACATTCAATAATAATAGTGACACATGGGCCCTAAGAAAGGAAACTTTCCTGCTCTGTTTGTAATGGGGAGGAGGTTTGTGTCCCCTTTCCCAAACCACAATTTAAAGACCATGAGATGAAGTGCAGACATAGCACAGACAGAAAAGCAAAAAGAGTTTCAGAGACCCAGATGGGAGGTTTAAGATCTGATTTGACTAAACCAGTAATATTAGAGATCTGGTACCAGGTCTTACAGAGAAACAGAAAGTACTTCTCCAATGCTGCTTGGAGCAGGACCAGGAAGATTAACCTTTAGCAAAGCAGTTTAGAGTTAGAAAGTTTCTTTAATACTAGGCTAGGACTGGTAAACTGTAAAGAAGGTCAACTAAAAATTATAGTAAGTTCTATTCTTTGGATTTAAAAAATAAAAAAAGCCAAACCAAAACAAATCCCAAGCACCTACTAGGGAGTATGGACACATGTTTTTAATTCTTTTTGTAAATAAAGGTCATAGGGCAAATTTTCTGCTATCTTACAAGCACCAGATGTGTGCCTGAGGTCTGATTTCTTACATCATTGCTGTCAAGTTTTGTGATTTAATATTTATCTCCACAAAAGAAGGAACAGTGGGACACACCAGTAGGTGTAGGAGATCCAGTCACCTTCTCAGATCTCTGGATAACCATAACCATGGAAGAGGTGGCATCATTATGGGATGCAGGGGAAAAGTATTTGTAGGTTGTACATGAATTACAATAAATCAGTAGGAGACTTCAGAATTTAGCATCAGATCTCAGGCACCTCAATTAAAAATGGCTCCTATCAGCTTGAATTTATTGTTGTGTCTCCTCCCTGGAATTTATTAGCAGCTCACTGTCTTGCTAGCCCTCATGATCATATCTCAGAGGCTCAGCAGTTTAGTGTTTTAATTTCAACTGAGCTACACAATTATAGCAGAAGCTCAATTTTTGGTTAAAAACATATAAAGCAAACTTCAACCTTTAAGCCTGAAAATACAAATAAAGTAATTACAGAATGCAGAATACAAAGTAAAATCCTGAGGATATTTTCTACCTTCTGGAACTTAAAATTTCAAAATCACCCATGAGCTTGGCACACTTGGGACTGGTGGTACTCTATCTATCTCTTAACTTGAAGTGTCAAACCTATCCTAAGCATCTGGCTATGTTTTCCCCTGAATTGCCAGGAGGTTGTAGCCACTGTCCTGCAGAGAATTTATTCCTAAATGAAAATCTCTAGTTCTGCATAATGAAAACAGGACAGCACTGGAATCTGTGGAACAAGATGGCAAGGCTTATAAACTTATTATTTAAGACAGTTATTCTTTGTGATTGATCATCTATTTACTTAATTAAATAGGCCTGCAGTCTTTAGATCACTTAACCTTACTGTGACACACTGTAATGCCAACTTGCATTGCTTCCTCCAAGTAATAACCTTGCTTGTTTTGCTATTCAAACAGCAGTGCTCTGTATTTGTGGGATTCATCCCTGCCTTTAAGGCTTTACAGAAATGTGCTGCCAGGCAGTGCTCTCAGAGCCAGGTGCCTTTCAAGCATCCAGGCTGACCTAAGTAAAGTACCTCTGGGAAAGTCAGAATTATTTCCACACAATATGTACAGCACAGGACCAGGCAAGAAGAGATCTTTAGAGACATTAAAGAACAGTCAGGAGTCTCAAAGTTTTCCCAGAGAAAATTCATAGACAATTAGATGTCTGGCAGACACAGGAGCTGCTGAAAATCTTCTTCAGTACTATCTCAAATTGTCTCCTAAATTTCCACTTAAGAAGCTCAAAGTATGGGAAAAGTCTGTTTCCTTGTGAGTCAAACTTAAGGTTCAACTGAAGCAACTTTTTTATTACTCTCCATATGGGAATATTTGTCACTGTTTACTTCTAAAAATAATTACGCCCACCACAGTCTTTTTGAGAACAAGTACGTAGAACAAATGCACAAAAATGGCTAACATAATGAACTGCAGCATAAAGGAGATGTGTCCTGCTACTGACTTCTCAAGCCAGAGGTCAAGTGTACAAATGGGAAAAACTGAAAACTAAAGACTAGTCTGAACTGAAATGTGAATTGAAGTTTAGGTACAATAAGGAAGGACAGATTTTCTGGTTTAGGTACAATAAGGAAGGACAGATTTTCCCTGCTGGTGTGTAAGAACAAAATGAGCACCAGAAGTTGCCTGACATTGAGAATTAAGCCTAAACATTTTGAGGAATATCTCTGTTTGAATGTCCTTTCATGTTTTAAATAACAAAAAGGGCCCTGAGTGTTAGGAAACAGCCTTTTTTGTCCAGATCTATTGTAAATACATAGGTTTATCACAAATATAGATCACAAAGTACTCAAACCTAATGTTTCCTGAAGTCTGAATAATAATCTAAAAGCCATTATTTTTTTCCAGCTGAAGGACAGAAGCCAAAGGTAAGCAGAAGCTTGGTGAATTTTCACTGTAGTTTGCATAGGGCTGGTGGTCTTGCAGGACAGATCTGCTCCATTCCCACTGCTCACAAGGCACAGTGCCTTCCTTCAGCAAGGCTTCACTCCCTAGAGGGGAACTATATTATTTACAACAACAATTCATGTTACAATCATACTACTTTCCACACTGCTTCTCTACCCTTACAGGGGTAGAACTTCCTGTAAGAATGACTGTAATGAGTTTTGCTCTTGAACAGGGCACGTGTGTCATTTTGGCATGACCAAGGTGTAGCAGGGGCAAGCTGAGCTGTTTATCCTATGCTAAATATGTCAGGAAAGTTGGGGATCATTGTTTTAATTTTGTGACATCTCTGACTTGGGCTATCAGGTAAATCAACTTTTCCTTGGTCTCGTTACTGTAAAAAATTCCCTGAGTTACTGGATAGCTATTGCTGACATCAGCACAAAAAAAAGTGTTTGGCTGCTTTCAACCCCAAGAGCCCTCCAGAGTCTCAAACCTCTATGAATATGAATGCTGTGCTTCCTGGCTCTCCTTATGCATAGCTGAGAGAAGTCCTGCAGGACTCTATACTTGAGAGGTAATGAGCCTGCCACTCGCACTGGTTAGACCCACTGACAGCAGCAGAAATTGGCTGAGCTGCTGAGACTTGGTGTCCACGGAAGCATCACCAAAAAGATTGAGCCTAGCCCAGCTCTGGAGCCAGGTCTGCAGCCAGGAAGGCACATTTTTCCCTCAGCCTGAGCACAGGCCAAGGTGAAACTGGGACATGATGACACAGATATGCAGACCCCAGAATCAGGAGTCTGCTTGAGATGTTTGCCCAACAGAGTCACCTGTTCCAGTACAGCAAGCAGTGAAGCAATCAGTACTGCAAGGGGGCCTCAGAGCTCTTCAACACATGCTTTCCAAATTCCTTTGGACAAGAGTATCAGGTGTAAGTAAGCCTTGCTGGTGCACTCCTGTGATAACCTCTGCAGCTCAGCTATTACCATGCAGTATGAACACAGCTTATGCCTTAAATTGCACAGATAATTTAAGGCATAAGCTATGAACAGGGCCCAATGGAGGAGCTTTGATGAAATAGGGTGATTGCTAAAGGGGCAGTTGACCTGTTAGCAAACTCAAAACTACTCACAGCAGCATGTATGAAGTTCAGGCTGTTCTGGTTTAACCCCAGCTGGCAACTCAGCCCCACACAGATGCTCATTCACACCCAGTGGGGCAGAGAACCAGAAGAAAGCAGGAAAACTTGTGAGTTGAAATGAAGATAGTTTAATAGGCAAGAGGAGCAAAGTAAGCCAAGGAATTAATTCACAACTTTCCATGAGCAGGAGGGTGTTCAGCCACCTCCAGCAAACCAGGGCTTCATCACACGTAACACGTAATGGTGACTTTGGAAGGCAAACTCCATCACTGTGAACATCTCCACTGCTTCCTTCTGCTTCCTCCAGCTTTATATGCTAACAACCTATGGTATGGAATATTCCTTGGGTCAGTTGTAGTCAGCCATCCTATTTGTGTCCCCTCCCAAATCCTTATGGACACCCACCCTCCATGGACACCCACCCTCCTTGCTGGTGGGTTTGCTACTATGAAAAAAATTAATTTTATCCCAGACAAAAACAGGATGAAGGTCATTTTTATCCTTATCAGAATCAAGGCAGTCATGCCCACACTAACAAATCATCTAATTTGCTCAGACACCAGTTAATTTGTTACCTGAGGTGCCCTGACAAAGATGTAAACCTGAGTGACATTTAAACTGTTTGGTGCTGTTCAGTCCATAGCTCTAAAGGTGCCCATTAAAGCAGACAGCAGAGCATTAAGAAGGTGCTGGTTTAGGCCAGTTCCACTGAGAATTGCTATTAGCTAATAAAGATTCTAAATGGCTGCTGGAAATGACTCGCCAACAAAATGGCAGACGATTCTTGAAATTACCATATGAGTAATATGATGACCAGGACTTCTAACATTGCACACAAATACATATTTTACCTAGGTCTTTTGGGGGTTCCTTTTTTTCCATTTAAATTTAGATTCCATTATACCTTTGTATACATTTTAATGACTACATAGATTTTGTAACAGCATTCTCAGACTCGTGAGATGGAGGTTAAATACGCAAATTTTCTTCAACCAGCCACACTCTTAGAGCATGGAGATGAAAAAGACCTATTAGTTCACCTACACCATTTTTCTGGCCACTGTAAAATTGTTCCCTAAAGTGTATTTTGCAATACGTTGCTGAGACTACTTTTATTTTGCCAAAGAACTGGCCACTGCTACTCATGGGACGTTTTACCACAGCTTAATGAACTTTACATTTAGGAAGTATTTTCCAGACAATCAGTCTTGTAAATTTTCTTGCTTTTTAAAAAATGTCTCTTTATAGCAAACCCCCATAACTAATCGAAAATGTTACCTAAATTATATTATTACTTAACATGAAAAGCATTCCAAACTTGATAAACAGTATATTTCCTCCTGCCACAAACTTGCCACAAATTACATTTTTCTTTTCAATGGCTGACCTGTATAAAAGATAAGAACCTACTCTTACCAGCAACTTTTTTAGCAATTCTTTTGGCTAAGCAGGGACTGCATTAGTTTTTCAGATATGTCTGGTGGCCACAAACTCAAAAAAAAAAACCTATCAGGCACTGAAAGTAGCATTTGGGGAGAATGCACATAGGAAAACCCTAAACGGAAATCCTGAAACCTTCTGGCTCAGCCGCTGTGCAAATCTGAAGCCACAATCTTTGCAACAGTATCTCTTCCAGCCTAAAATGTCTCTTATGCCCTAGAAAATCTAAAACTAGATCTGACAATTTAATTTCAGATTTGATTTTTCTCAAAATTGAGGGGTGTTTGGATCTAGGATTTTAGTTTATGTTTATCTGTAAAGCTTGAGTAAAGTTTTATACTTTGTCTATGTTTTTACCAAGGAATTCAGTCCTGTATTTATTAAATTCTCACATGCAGTTGCTTTGTCACTTCTAACCTAGCATGTTAAAAGTGGTAGGTAAGCACAGAGGTAAATGGGAATAATACCTTCCACTTTGGCAAAATTCATTGTAGGATATTGTTCAACAGAACATATTTTAAGCCAGCAGGAAAAAATACAAAATATTTCTGAATTCAAATATATAGAGATATACACACATATATATGAATATATGTGAAAAGCCAAGCCAAATTAAAAAAAAAAAAAACACTGATGCCTAGGAAAGTGAAATAATTAAAAACCCAAAAAACCAAATGTCTGAGTCTTATGGTGCCCTAGAGTCCTCATAAGTGCAGATGCTGCTGCCCACCCTGATTAAAGGTTTTCCTTACTCCCAGACTGAGCACCACAATTTTCCTCAAGCTTTTACTCTTATTTTATGTTCTTAGAAAAACATGTCTTGTCAGACTAGAATTGCAAGATTATATTCAGGTAAGCTAAAATTCATATACTGTAAGAACACAGGCATTACAGAGCAGTTCCTCTTCACAAAATTCTTGTTACTTTTTAATTTACTCTATTTTGTCCCTGTGTCACTGTGATAATACTCCCTTGGTATTTTTTCATCCTTTTTCCAAATTTGGAGAAAAATTCACTCCATGCTGACTTGTCTGTAATTGATGGTTTAGTAGCACCCTAGGCAAAGTGGCTCCTGAGCATTTTTAAATCATTGCAGTAATTTATCTTGGGTACAGAGGTAAGTATAACTCATCTGTGCTTTCAGGAGGAGATATTTTACCTCTGGAGGATTTACTTCCAAGCAGTGCTTTTATACAACAGCATCATTTTTACATTGTTTCTTTAAAAACAACTATCATAAGGTAAACAATGAAATCATACTTTTCTAATGCATTAAGTGCACACAAGACTTTGCATTCATGATGGGTTTTTGCTGGCTTTATTTCTTTTTTTCATGTAAAACAGAATTTAATTATGGGGTTTTCACATGGGACCACACCAGAGTCATGTGGAAGAGCCATAGAAGAACTGATGGCAACTGAATAAATGCATGCTGCAGAAATTCCAACTGTGGAAATATCTTGAAGCTGGAGTGTGTTGGGCTGCAGAATTCAGAACTTTGCACGGAATACAGAATTCAGAACTTTGCACAGAATACATCTCCTGTTCATGACACAGCCTGAGGTAGGCAGTGGGAGAGCCAGAGCCATGGATTTGTACATTAACATCTCCAGAAGCTGATCCCAAAGCACCAGTATCAAAGGCTTTCAGGGTGTATTAGCAAATACATCTTTCCACCTGAGTTGTGCTGAGGGAAGCTCAGGACCCCCTGCCCAGATGATTTTTGTGCAGACAGGGAGCAGCAGCCACTGAGGTTTGCCCCACAGTGTACAGTGAAAAGCACATGAATCCCCACCTTTTTTTTCTCTAGCTTGCAGTCTGTCTGAGCCAAACTTCTGTGTGTTTAAGGACTGTTAACCTCTGACAAAAAGAGAAAGGTTGGACAGAGAGCCTTCCTTTTTTCATTTTTATAAGAGTTATCCATAGATGGAGAAAAGAGATGTCAGTATCTGGTATTGAGTCTTGCATGCCTGGAAGCTTATCTGTACTTTTAGCTGAATCTAATAGCTCTGATAAAAGATGTAACCACTCTCCCCAGACCTTGCACTGTTTACATCCTTACACCTTCACGGCTATAGCACTGCTGCTACATCAACAATGTTATTGTCATTGTCAGGTCACAGCTGAAGTAGCTGGAAAATATGTTCCACATGGATCTCACAAGCACCATGAAGGCTGTCACTGCTCCTAATCATGTTATATACAAAACTGGAAAGAAATTGCATTAATCTCATGGCTCATGTGCCACCTTTGATTCCTGAAGGTGCCATCAAAAACAGAGCAAATGGGTAGGCAGATGAACCAAAAATTTACAATGATAAATGAAATGGCACTTTCTGCACATCCTGGCAGTGAGAGATGTCTAATGGAAAATGCCCACATCCCTTGGTGCCCTGCCAGCATGGTTGTCTGGTACCATTTGGTTCTGGGGGAGCAGGGATAATGGCGTGGGTTGCTGGATCCTTCTCAGCTCTGCTCCCCCCAGTACTGCCAACCCTGTGCAGGGTTTCCTGCAGGCTTGCTAGATCCACCTCCTCCAGCAGTGGATAAGAAATGCTGGGTGAAGAGGTTAAGTCAGGACACGGGTTGCAGCCTGATTTGATACTACCCACACCTCCTTCTGTGGGTCACTCTGTGACGTGGCTGGTGAAATACTTGAATTGTCAGCAAATGCTTATTTTGAAGGTGCCCCTGTCACTACAAAGCATTGCTTAATTCATCCTTTCAAAAGAGAAAAGTATTTAGAGCAAAGTTTAAACGCAATAAAAAGCCTGTGCAGATGGAAACTGCCTGATTTTTCAGCTGTCCTCAGCTCGGCTTAACTCTGCTGCAGGGGCTGTCAGCAACTCCCAGAAATGCTGTAACTCAAGGGGAAGTCCAAGGGAAGCTGACTTACACAGAAGAAATGCAAAGGATTTTCTTGTAAAACAAATATGTTCTTTCTAATGAGCACTCGTGGGTTCAGGGTGAGGATGGATGTGAAGGGTCAACTCGCAGATCAGCGCACAGGCTCTGCACAAGAGTGGAGAAGATCTGCAAAAAGATCTCTGCCACCCCTGTCTCAGCTCAGGGAACATTTGGCCAATTAAACATTAAAACAATGACTTTGATGTGAGTTTATTGCAATTCTTATGCATCCATATGTCCCACTGCCGTTTGAGCAATGAAATGTTGCCTCTTTGTGCTGCTTTCCAAGTTTTTTGCAAAGGAAGTAGAAGTGTCTGCTGTGACACAGCAGTTCAGCAGCAGGCACGGGGAGTGTGACTTGTTCCTCATTTTGGCCTGAAATGTTCTCATAGCAGATGTTTTTCCAGGTAAATCCCTTCCACCATTTATAAATATATGTGAACAGAGATGCTCAAAGGATTGTTTTGGCACAAGCACCAGCCCCTGATTTTTCTCCCTTAAGAGTCAGTAGCATTTTGGAAAACTGCTGCAGCTGAGCACATGAATTTCTACTCAGTCAGTTAATATGTGACTTCATGGAAAAGTACATTAAGTTACTTGTTTTCCATTTTTACCCTCAGTTGTCATCTTAGTGGAACATTATGCCCCATTTTTGATGCTGCCTCTGGTGAACCTCTAATTTCAGCAGATTGCCAACAGAAATCACTCTATGAGAGTTCCAGTTAGCCAAAAAAAATCCCATACCTTTAAACATAACACATCCAAGAAGAATGAGGGTTTCTCTTTGACTTTCAAAGAGAGATCATGAATTTGAATAGATCTTGGAGCATGGACCTCCGCATTCGTGCCATTCTCTTCTTTTCTCCACACACTTTCCACAGATTTTTACTAATGGGGCATAGATGCCCATCTCTGTAGTCTTCTAGAGCAACAAGAGCCACATCTAAACCACATAAAACCACTGTTTAAGAAATTTTGACTTTCAAAACTACTTTCAAAGTGTTTGAGATAGGAAAGTAAAACAAAACCAAACAAACCAAGCAGAGAAGCTACACTAAAATACAATATTGCCCAAAATTCAAAATTGGTCCAACTAACCAGCAGTCTATATGCATCCTTTCTTAACCTTCTTTGTGTAGTGCAATAAAGTCTTCAGAGACAAAATGGAACATGAATGCAACATAATTATTAAAAATATTATCTGATTTTCTTCCTCACTAAATATTCATAAAACCCTGATTTTTGGGAAACATCTGTCTACATGGACCTCGGGTCATAATAAAACTGGTTCTGTACTCTTCAGTAAGGCAGAAGATCCCCTGAAAAACCAGACTGACTCATTTATATAGGTCTGCATCGGGTCATTTTGACTTTAGGTCATGTACACCCTCTGTTATTGTCTGGGAAAACAGAGTGAAAAAGAGTTCACTTAACTAAACTGGAGTTGCTTCTGTAAACAACCGTTTTCCTGGCTTAGATTAAAGCCACTTGCATTTTTAAATGCAAGATCAAAAATTAATCCAAATTCCAACAAATGCTCAAGTCTCTGGCATTCATGCATAAATTATTTGGAATTGGCCAATCTGGGTGCTTCTAAGGAAAAAATTCAGATCTAAAATTCATGCACTGTTAGATCAGGGAGTCTTTATGACTGAAAACAGGTTTGTAATGGAAACTGCAACTTTTAACTATGCCAGTGTGAGCATGCTGTCCTAATATGCATAGTAAAATGCTATAAAATAACAAGACTGCAAACTTTACTGCAGCAACTGTGCATTAAAAGGCAATAAAGCACACATCATTTATAGCAGATTCAGTCAGTTATAAATTTCAACCCTTTCTGCTATTTTATAGTACCTATAATGAACAGAGCTGTGATTTGCATTCAGATAGTGCACACAAGAAACAATTCAGGAAACCATGCAGTGTCTTGATGAAAACAAAGCATTATTTTCTGTCCACTGCTGTGTAGAAATTGTGCACAGGGATGAAAGGGAGCTCCTCCAAGACTTCCAGTGATAGAGAATTCCTCTTCTGTTAGCAAAATGCTCTGTACACCATCACATTCACAACAGCTGCTGCAGGATCAGCTTATCCTTCTTGAAATGAAGGGAATCCAGGCCTGCAGAATGGCTAATGAAAGGTAGGGCTGTGCCTAGTATGAGAAAGTATTTAACAAGGTCTAAGCATACCACACTGCCTCTTCAAGATTGTGAATCTCCTTTTCCCTGTTTACAAACCTAGAGCTGCATTTTGCTTCAGCTAGAGGCTAGTGTTAATACCCGAATTTAGGTCACTGAAAGTGATTGGGTGGTTTAATGCCTTGTGAATGAAGACATCCCACTCAAGTTCTGCTTGGGAATGAGATTGTCCTCCAGATCTGAGTCCAACACAGGATCTGTGCTGACTCACTGCCAGTCCTAGATGAAGTAAGTTGGTTTTTTGGACCACATTTCTACCACAAAACCCAGAAATGTTTTTTAATTCCCAAAACCAATTGCATAATCCAGCTGTTTCCTAACCTCACCACGTGTGGAGACTTGAGCACAAACCAGCTTCTGCTGGTTCTTTCCTACTCCCCAGGATACATATGCTATTCTCCATGAGAGGAGTCTGCCAGGAGGCACTGGGCATTCTGATCAGCCATTGCCTACATAATTAGCAGGAAAGTAGCAAACTGGAATCATTCAAGAAGTAATCTGCACTTCCTTTTGCAAGATAAAATTGTGCAGTCAATTTAACTGAACCTAAGTCTGTAGTCTACAGACTTAAGTCTGTTTTCCTTTAGTCTGGGCACTAAGCTCACTGTTAACTTGCACTAGATCTGCCGAGAATGAGTTAATTATCTTTATAATGGCCCATATGGTTCTGTGGTTTGGATCTGTGACTAGAACAGCATTGATTATACACCAGGCCAGTGTTTTGGCTGCTGCTGATCAGTGCTTACTCAGCAGTAAGGGCCTTCTCTGTCATTTTGTCCTCATAGACAATAAGGTTGGGGGTGGCCAAGATGGGACAAAGCTGGGACAGCTGACCCAAATTGGTCAAAGGGATATTCCACACCAGATGATGTCATGGTCAGCAATAAATAAAAAAAAGATGTGTAGAGGTTGTCTTCCACTGCAGCTGTTGCTCAGAATCTGGCTGAGCGCTGGTCTTCTTGTGGGACGTGGTGAATGATTGTGTGTGCACTAGTTATTGCGTGTTGCTTTGGTTTTCCCTTTCCTTCATTTATGAACTGTCTTTATCCTGACCTACAGATTTTCTCACTTTTGTTCTTCTTACTGTCTCCCCCATTCTATGGAGGTGATATGGGGCATGGGCAGTCAGAAAGCAGCAGTGTAGGGGCTTAGCTGGTGGCCAAGATAAATGCACGACAATACAGTGTCCTGCATGCTGGTAAAACTGGGTCTGTATTGGTAGGCTGATCACTGGTGACTATAGATTTACTGGAATGTATTGATCTGGCAATGGCTCATTTCAAAGACTTTACAGTGTCACAAACCCATTCTGCTTAAACTTATATTAGCACAAATAGTCAACAAACATCAAGAGCAGACAAAAGATGAATCCAGTATGAAAACTATTATTAACAATTTTTCAACAGATCACACTACTATATTATACCATCCTTGAATTCATACACATTCTCAAATGGTTTTTTGTCTGAATAATATTAGATGGTATAAAGCTGTTACAATAAACAAACAGGATTGCATATCAAAGGCCAACAATTACCTGAACACTGATATATCAGTTCTGCACTTAATCTGTACAGATGGCCTGTAGCACAGATCAAAGGTGAATTGCATTTCCAAATTACATATATTAAAAGAACATATGTTTTTATGTAACTAAATGTCTGCCCATTTCTAGTACAAGTGGAAATCCTAGCATGGGGCTTTAAGCAATCTGATCTAGTGGAATGTGTCCCTGTTCAGGGCAGGGAGCTGCAAACCAGATGATCTTTAAGGTCCCTTCTAACCCCAACCATTCTATGATTCTATGATATTGCCTCAATAGAGTAGAACTAATGACAATTGTGAACACATTGCTAATACCTCCTTCCCAGTACTCAAATAGTTTAACATAAACCTGGAAGGTGTTATTGAAGATAATGAAGACTTCAGGGATGCAGAAATGTAACATTATAATAGTAATTGAAGTTTCCTCTCTGGAGTTGTGTTTGCAGAGGAAATGGGAAGACATGGTGGGAGAAACAGAACAGCTTTAAAACAGTGCAATAAAACAACTTGCCTAAGCTTGACAGGTTTCTGGCCAACTCAGAACCACTTTTTTTGCCACTGCCAAACCTGAGACAGTCAGAGGTTCTGGACTCTGACACGCCACACGCCAATACCTGCTAAAGTCTGAACAAGTTACCACCTGCCAAGTGGACACTGTCCCAGTAACAGGTAGAATGTACTTTCTCAATTTCTATAGAAAAGAGAATACAGGAATAGTGTCTGAAATGCATGTAAATAATTATTTTGGTGAGTCTTACCTCAGTATTGGAATGTAATAATCTCACCAACTCTTCTGCATCTAGATACTTGCAAGGGAGTTTCCTAAAAAAAAAAAAAAAAACAAAAAAAAAAAAGCAAACAAGAGATTAAGGTATTGTGGAAGGTATTGTGGAAAGCTGGGTCAGCTGAAACCTATGAACACTCCAAAGAAATTGATGTCAATAGACAGAATTCAAGTAGACTAAGGTTATAATATAAATGCATGCACAAAGGTTTTGCCATTGTTTTTACTAAAAAGTATAACCAAACTTTTCAAGTTAAAACTTTCATATCATTAAGATAAAGCATTGAGAAGGCATGGACTACTGGAGTAAAATAGTGGTAAAATCTTCCTTCATGTTAACATATGAATGAATTTAGTTTAGTGCTTCGCTCTCCTACACAGCTGTAATAAACTAGATTCTTTTTGGACTCTTCCTAATAGAAATAGTAGAAGATACTGAATTGAAGGGGTGAAACATTTGCAATCAATATTGGGCTGTTATTTTTTCCCTTTTAGAACTGCCTAAAGGATAGTCCAGATGACCATTTTCCGTCTTTTCAACAAACACTCCTCTTATTGCTAGAATTAGAGTCATTTCCCCAGTGATTTCATGGTCTTTTCCTGTGGGATGGGGTCACTTAGACACCACACATCATTGCCTGGCTGCAATTTATCATCATTTACAACAATTTCAATGTTTTACATAAACATTACCAACTGTTCAGTTTCCTGTGCTTGCTGCTATATGTAACTAGGACCTGGCCAACAATGCCTTTAGATTGCCAGCTCACAACACATGTGAGAGGACACAGGGCTATTTGCTGTGGGTCAGGCTGTCCCACATATTTAACCCAAGGCAGTGATTTTTCCTGGCCATCCATGGAGCATAGGTTACATGCAAGAAGTTCTGGGAAAGCTATTGATGTGTGGTAAAAAAAATCTCAGTATCCAACTACTATATTTTATTACAGTGATTTGCTGGAAGGACATACCCTGGGCTGCATCAAAAGCAGACTGGCCAGCAGGTCAAGGGTGGTGATTGTCCCTCTCTACTCTTCTCTTCTGAGACCCCACCTGCAGTGCTGCATTTAACCTTGGTTCCCCTCAACAAAAGTAGGGTGTGGATCTGTTGGAGTGAGTCCAGAGGAGGCCATGAAAATGCTCAGAGGGCTGGAGCATACCTCCTGTGAAGATGGGCTGAGAGAGCTGGAGCTGTTTAGCCTGGAGAAGAGAAGGTTTTGGGGACGGACATTATAGTGGCCTTCCAGTGTCTAATGGGATCTTACAAGAGAGCTGGAGACGGACCTTTTACAAAGCCTGTAGTTACAGGACAAAGGGTAAGGGCTTTAAACCGAAAGATGTTAGGCTTAGCTTAGATATTAGGAAAAAAATCTGTGTTGTGAGGGTGGTGTGGCACTGGAACAAGCTGGCCAAGTTGTGGGTGCCCCATCCCTGGAAGTGTTCAGGGCCAGGCTCTGATCAGCGTGGTCTAGTGTAAAGTGTTCCTGCCCATGGCAGGGGATTGGAACTAGATGATCTTTTGAAGTCCCTTCCAACCAAAATCACCTTATGATTCTATGACTCTATGACAATTTGACTCACTGTCAGGTGACTTATTTGCCAGCTGTGCACAGTAAGCAGCTATTTATATAAGCAGCTATTTGCTCTTTGCAATCAGTCTTCTTCTCTTAGCTTTATGAGCTGTCTGGAAGCACTTCTAAGGAGCAATACACAATGCTTGCAGCTTCCTGAGCTCATTAGAAGAGCAACTGAATTTGCAAACTTAAAAAAGAAAAATATCTTAGCAGTATAATGCCAGAGAGAATTTCTGCACATTGAAGATGTGCAGAAAAGGTGAACACTGCCTCTCTTCCTAGGATCAGTGGTATAGACCATTTACAGGATAAGACATAAAATATACTTAAAGCTATTGTTTGGAAGCCAATCTAAATTCAGCTTGATGAAATGCACAGCTAATGCTACAGATGCAGGAAGCCTCTGGTTAAAAGCATGGACACTTACAAAAGATGCTAAGGTGGAGGTGACATGAGAAGATGACTTTGGCTACTTACGGACTGCCATATATTTTATGAACTTCTGATTTTAGTTCCTTCAGAAAGCTTTTGGTGTTTGTACTCAAGTTAAGAAGTCACAGGCATGTGACTAACCCAGCTTTAGCACCAGCTGCAGGAATGACTCATTGCACATTTTCCCTTTTGGAGAAAATACATGTCTCAGGCTAAAAATAGCGGTTTCATTTTGATATTACTTTTTTCTTGGATTTTATTTTTCTTTCATCGCTGAAAGAGACAAAGCGTTCCCTATAAACACACTTCTAAGAAACTGTGTGTGAGACTAAAAATTTCAAGATTCTTCCTGAATCACTTATGTTCTCCAGGCGCATTTCATTTAACTTCACTACAGCATTCTCAGTTCATGCCATTAAACATTATCTCAAGGTTTTTACTATAATAGGATTTGGCAAGTTGATGTTCAGCATAATAAGTCCCAGTCTGAACTGAACATCAATATTCAATACTTTGGGGAAACTTATGAAGCACATCAGCCTTTAAGGGGCACTTTTAAAGAAAACAGCACAAGCACTTTATGTGCACATTTTCACCCCCTATGGATCCAAAACATCATGCAGAGGGCAGAAAACAAGTATGGTCCTTATATGCTGGTCTGCCTTGATAAAAGTTGACTCTTGTTCTAATTTATAACCAAATACCTTAATTGGTTTCTTTTATGTTGGGCTTCTAGGGTGTTTAAAATAAGGTCAGGTTATATTCCATGCTGGAGATCTTCAGCCAAAGTTTTTCTCCAGAAAAAGGAGCACAGGTATTGAGAAAACTGCACACCTTTTCATATTTCATAAGAAATAGCCACTCTTGCCTCCATGTGTAATGTTCAGCCCATTATTACTATGCAATAAAACTGTAATATATTAATGGATCTGGAAATAGTCTTGAAGTCTCATGTATTTTTCAACATATTGAAATGTGTCTCAGCATATTTTACTAGCATATGGCATTGTCATTTTCCATCAGGTGAAGAGGAAGGAGCAAGGGAGAGAGAAATACTTTCCTCTCACAGGCATTGAAGTTACAGAAGTTAGAATTAGAATGAGACACTAAAAGCATTGAGAAAAGGCCCCCTCATCAATGCTTCATTTGCTTCACAATCACAAAAAAAAACCCTGCCTCCCCAAAGTCCAGATATCCATCCCAAAATGCCATTTTATATTTAGTCATGCCCTAGACGTGATCAGAGCTTTATCTTCAGTGTGAGAATTGCACCAAGGTACTCAGTATAAATATTTCCTACATGCTACTAAATGCCTTGTGTTGTTTTGTCTGTTTGTTTTTATTTTTTGTTGTTGTTGTTGTTGTCATTGTTGCTGTTGCTGTTTTACCTCAGACACAGAAGGATGAGATATTAGGTCATGTTTAATATTTATAGGTAATTATAAGAAGCTGTTTTCTGTCACCAGGGAAGACTGACTCAGGTCAATGGAACTATACCATCATTTTAATCAGTTTCCTTCTTCAGCATAGCCCCTAAAAATACTTCTTTGCTGTCTAGTGCAACTTTATTCTGCTCAGTAAAATGGTATATTCTCTTCATATATATTTATTTTGAAGAATGTATGTGTTTGCATACATTGTTAGAAACTCTATTTTTCTATCAATATTTTAGAGACTGAAGAATGGTATCTTCCTTATTCACAATCACTGTGAGCATTGTTTCAGACTGCATTGTGCAGAAAGCTGAATTTGAACTAAAAACAAGAAGAATTGTTGCATTTATTATAATTAATTTACTTCTTTTTCCTGGAATATCCGTTGCACATGAAAATAGGTTTAAACGATCACAAGTATCTGTTCTTGAATTTTAACAGTATTTAATAAATTTTGTCCAAAGCTATCCTCGACTAAAATTTCAGGATAGTTAGGTGCTTAGGTATGCCTATATACAATTATGTGTTTATACTGAGCAGACGCTTGTGTGTCTAAACAGCTTTGAAAATATAAGACCCTATGGCCTTAAAATCTTTAAAATGAGAACTTTGCAACCTGTCTAACTTCTTGTTTCCTTCACAAGGTGGAAAAAATAGTGGACTTCAAATTTTTCAGTTACCATTTTTTCTTTTTACTTCAAATGATCAGCTCTAAATGAATTAAATACTTTCATTACAGCCAACAGACTTGAAATATATGTCAATAAAAAAAGATCTCTTCATAGTGCAAGCATCACACTGATCTTTGGGAAAAAATAATATGAGCAGCATGGTATTAAGAATTTGTAAAAGGATCAGTAGATCTTAAAAATATTAAAGCGTTTCCCAGTTCTTTACAAAAATAGAAGGGGAGCACTCTTGAATTTAATGAGATTTTTATGATACTACTTTTAAAAAAAGCAAATAAAAATATTAAGCTTAGTAAATAAATGCAAGTCTTCACATACTTTAGCTCCAGGTTTCTCTTTGGGGAGCTGTAGTCCTGCTAACTATATTAAACAAGATGGCTTTGTTTTGCTATTAAATGAGGATGCATATGAAAATTTCAAGGGAAAAATTCTGATATTTTCCTAGAAATTTGACCTTCCCTTATAGGAATAACAATAATAATTACAGATTTTCCTAAAATTCCTGAATTTCAAAATATATTTTTCAGAGTAACTACTAGTCAGAATAATAACCTGATTTCAAAATATAGCTCAGCCTATTGCTTACTGTATTGCTGGGCAAGTAGGAGCAAGTGGGGGAAAGAACACAGACAAATTGACCAAACATCTGCTGTGTGACTTAATACTTGAGCAATGCAAAGTGTTTAGCTCGTCTGTTAACAGGAAGGTTTCAACACAAAATTCCCCTGTACTGACAGGGGACTCCAACTGCCTCTGAGAAAAATAGTGCCATTCTTCTATGTTTCATTCCTAGAGCTCTTACTGAACCCTGGGTAACACTGACACTCTTTGGTTATGTTGGCTGATTTACTATCCACCTAAAGGATAAAGCTAATATACTGCAGCTTATGTTAAATAAGGCCATTTATTGTTTTTACCATATAAATGAAGGATTTAGCACTTCTTCTGAAGCATAAGGCAAGTTGAAGCACTTCCAATGAGAGGTAATGCAAAATTGAATTTCTAAGGCAGTTTTTTGTTTGTTCTTTTCTTGAAGGCAAGCAGGGTAGCAAGTTGAGATGAAATTAGGTGCAGAAACAGAAAAAAAAAAAAAAAAAAACCCTCCTGTTATTTCATTTAAAAAAAATAGGTTTTATTAATAGAACTGGGGAGAACATTTTTGCCATAGTGTTATCATTCAATTATTATGATACAAATACATTTACATTTCATTTTGCACAGTTTCCTTTCTCATTTATCACCACAGATCCTCAATGTCTTCAATTTGTTATATCATTATGTATGATTTTCCATTTGTATTTTCCTCTGCTAAAAAGCATTTGTAATTTTGCTTGGTCAGTGATTAGGCTGCTGCTGGTTTGATGTAAGAGGAAGATATCCCTGCACATTTCAGTATCAGAAGACAAACCTATACACACCTTTATTCTGATGAAAAAGGCAGTAAGAAGTGTGACAGCTCATGCAGAAGAACTCACGGTACCAGCACTCACTCCCCTCATAGAATAGTCTTTCCTATTATTCCTATTATTCCTATTATTCTCCATTGTGCCAACATCAGATCTGTCTCTCCCTTCCTCTCACTCTCCTCTTCTCTCTTTTGTTTTATTTTTTTAAATGTTCTTACTATTAGAAAATAGAAGCAAAACATATATCAATTTCCATGCTGAACATGTTGTTTACTAATAAAATTGAACTATTTTGGAATCTGTCTTTTGCCTTTTTTGATCACGGGCCTTTATAAATCTTGAGTGCTCCCTTCCACTTAGGAATGGGACGTGACAGTAAAGAGTTTAAACTAGAGGAGGGTAGATTTGGACTAGATACAAGGAAGAAGTGTTTTGCAATAAGGGTGGTGAAACACTGGAACAGATTGTCCATGGAGTTGTAGGTGCCCCGTCCCTGGAAGCATTCAAGTTCAGCTTGGGCAGGGTTCTGAGCAACCTGACCTATCTGGAAATGTCTTTGCCCAGGGAAGGGAGGTTGAAACTATGTGACTTTTAATGGTGTCTTCCAACCCAAACTATTCAATGATTCTACATTTCTATGGTTATATCTGTGGTACGTATGAGGTGAAAAAGGTGAAAAAGCGCCATTGAGAGATGCACTCGAGTGCTCCATGATGGATCATTATTGAGTGAGTTGTAGTGTAACTCTTTATTTAGCCAGATAAAAGTGATAAATACTTATTCCCTAGTGCTACTAGGAGGGATTTTAACATTAAGAAAATCGAGACAGTTCCTTTAATATGGACCGGTCAATAACAGCACACTCTCCTCAGCCAAAGGCAATGGCCCATTTAAAATGCACTCCAGTTTTTCAGGTTCATCTCACAGAACCTTGTTTTTCTTCTATATGAACTGATTTGTCCTTAGAAATTAAACCACTTGTAATGGACAAGTCAAAATCAAAGATTAGCATAGATATAGCAGGTAGTGTAATTATGCTGGTAATTTAATCCTGAAAATTGAGAGACACACAGGCTACTGCTCAAATCCATAAAGGGCTATATCTGTGTAGGTACGTGGAGAAAGCAAAACATTTTTATTTTTATAATTTTCCAGTCATTATTTTGTGGCAAGCCATTAGAGTCCTAAACAGAACAATGACAATGTACAAGCCAAGTTTTTATAGCAATGCAGGTCATCAAATAGAAGACACACTAATTATTCATTTAAATTCATCCAACCAACACAAGCTCTAGTGACATAAAAACTTTAAAACCTTTCTGAGACAAATCATTTTACCTGTGCTTGGCACAGGCTCCTCCACAAGTGATTTTATTTTACTATAAATCTCCACTTTTGAAAACTTTCAAAAATTGCTCAAAGTCATTAAATATAACTGATACATTTTTTAAAATTGATTACATCAGGTAACACTGTGCATCTCCTTTTCAACCATGCCCCCTCCCCATCAAAGAAGTCAAGCAATTATTCCTAAATTGATCAACCAGCCGGTCTCAGAACAGGACTTTTACAAGAGTAACATTTATCACAACAGGCTACTTTGCTCAGTGAAGTTCCCTATGTTGAGTAAAACGGTTGTAGCTCGGTACTCAATGGTCTCTTAAAACAATTCATAAACCTTAAGGACAATTTCACTCTGAAGGAGTGTTCCCAAAGGTCTCATAGAAACAAGAAGACTGGGGCAATACAGATCCATCAAAATGTAATTTCCCAATACCCTTTCAAGAAACAGAATTGCCTTTACACACAGAACCTTCCTAGAGGGCTCCTGACACCTCAGAAGAATGTTATCTCTACTGACATTTTTTAATGTGTGTATTTGAAATCCAGGGAATCCACCTGCAAACCCACCATTTCTGAATCCTGAAGCTGCCAGGTGTGGACTCTGGATGCTGGTTTATTTACTCAGGGTAGCTCAATGAACACTTAATTCATAACTGTATGTCCTGGGCTAGGTGGCCCTGTGTGGGGGACTCATTTTGGCCTCAAGAGCATCAGACTGGCAAGACTTCCTCACATTAAGGTATATTATTTTAAATATCCAAGGACTCACAGAGCTTTTACTGTTTTATGGTTTCCATGCCCATGGGCACAAATACTGAGCACTTCGCAATCCTAATTCAGCATCTCCAAATTCTACTGAACAGAGAGTCAAAGACTGCTGTTAGCACAAAAAGCATAAAATGCATATGAAGCATGCTAAAGATGATGTGGGAATGCTAATACATTTAGAGTTTTTATAAGTCTGTCTAAGTTTAGATAAGCCATGAAAATTATGTCCTATCACGTCCTCTAAAGAGGAAAAAAGGATAACAAAAGAGGCAGAATTAAAGGAAATGTTCATATGTGGCAAATGTTGCTCACACATCTAGAACAAACCACAAAATTGGATTGAATTGTCTAGACAACTACCAAAATTTAAATTTGGGTTAAAGGTTAAATTTAGTTTGTCAAGAGAAAGACAATTAGTACACTCACTTATTACCCTTGTAATAATGAAGTTTTCTGTCATTGATTAGACCATAAAAATTCCAATCAGCACTTGTAATGAGATACTCTCTTCTGCCTTAACAGCTGAGGCTTAGACAAGATTAGGCCTTTCTTAAGCAGACTACCCATAAGTGTTTCTTAATATTTAAACCTTATAGGAATAAACATATTAAAGCTCTGTATATTTACACAATTTCAAGGTTTATAGGTTTTCATGAACTATTTTATACTTATTTGACTCATTTAATGTTTCCATTAGCAGTACTTCATAAAAATCCTTGACTTTCAGAAAACCTTCACATGAACTTCCTAACCAAAATTTGTGCCCTGTAGCTGATTAAAAATAAGTTTGCTATTTTCAAGAGGCCACAGACTTTGTATTAACCCAGCAATACAAGTTCTCTGGACTTGTTTGCAAATCTCCTGTCCTGAACTGATTTTAGCATGTTACAGCTGTGACAGCAATTGTCTAGAGGTCACATAGCTATGTCCCAAATTGTTTTAGCTTTAGTTTAGCTGTGTGCAATGGTGCAGTGCAATGAATACCTACTGCTAACTAATAGGTAATGACAACAAGTATTTATTCTGGGTGGGGTAAGCTGTCTAGAATAGAATCCTAGAATAGAATCCTAGAATAAAAATGTAATGTAGTATAGCAACAGACATACCCAAAAGCCCAGGACTGCAAACACAAATGGCAGTGGCCAATTACTTGGCACTGTAGGAGTGCAGCCATGTGTGTCCGGTAAAATGTTTTTAAAGGACAATAAAACAGAAGAGAAAAGCAAACAGAATATTAAATTGGAAATTACTAGAGTTAAAGAAAGCAACGTTTTCGTTTAGATAACATATAAATATAATTCAAGCAGATTCCAGGCTGAAGAAGGCCAGTGTCCCACTCATCCCTGCAAACAACCTCAGACACTGATCACTTCTTTAAAACCTCACTGTTCTCTTGAGAGGGCTTTCGCAAGAGGAGGGAAAAGAATGGGTGAGCAGAACAACAGGGAAAAGTGATAGGTACCAGAAAGTTTGCATACATCAGCCCTAACTGTGTTGTTAACAGGTTAGCAATACTGTAAATGAACCAAGAAAAGTTTTAGTTAGACATAAAAGATTTTAATTAAACTAATGTCAGATTCTTGGTTCCTCCTAGGAAGCTTAGTTCTCATCAAGATTTTTTATGTAACAGCATGCATTTGGGACCATTTCTTTTTCATCTGTAATTCAGATTTCATCCACTTCTTCTCTTTTCTATCATTTTCTTTTGAAATGCATGAAACTGAAGCAGGAAGAAAATCAGATTCTTTGCAGAATATTTCCTTAATTCCCATAGATATTTTGCAATGTTTGCAAGTTATACAGTATTGAAAAGTGCTCTGAATACAGTTTTTAATTTTTTTAAAAATAATATCCTTGAATTCCCTAATGGGTGGAAACCTTTAATTTCTTGGAGTGTTTTTGGGGAAAGTATGTGTACTGACTTGACTGTTCTCCAAGCAGTTTCACAGTGAGTTACATGACAAAAAGTTACCAACATTGTAAGTTGATAAGCTCATTATTTTATAGTAGCTAGTATGACATGACTCTGTTTACCAACAAACAACTTTACTTTCATGAAGAAGGACAGTAAGTCACTGAAATGCCTGACATGTTGTTCCATTAAAGTCCAGGAATTCAGAAGATCCAGAAGAAGGGATCCACTAAAATATCTCCACTCATCCTATGGGAGAGCACACTGCCCATGGAGTCTGTCTCACCGTGCCAAGAGAACACAGCAGCTCTCTGCTGGTGGACAGCCAAGATCAGAGGGACTTGTGTGGCTCAAGGCCAGCCCAGCCTGTCCCACACTGTGCTCTGGCTGTTATTATCAGACAGAAAGTCAAGGCCAGGGCACCCCCCCGTCCCTCTGTCAGAAAGCACTCGCGTCACTGAGGCTGCTGGTAATGGTGAGGGAGGAGGGACTCAAGTCAGGCTGTACAGACCTGCGTTAAGGGCCAGCCTTGGTATCAGATAAACCAGAAACCAGACATCAAAAAGGGAGCTTGCAGGTGGCTCTGCACTCCTCCACAAAGCCTCATGGTTGTCCCCAGAGGCACAGCCAAGAACTGAATCCAAAATCTCACAGTGCAGCGTGTTTCCTTGCTCAGGATATCAACTCTTTTCAGCTTGCATAGTGCCTTTTTTTCCCACAACTACAAACACAGATTTCCTTAGGAGTCATGCTCAATAGACATTCTTGTTTGTATTAGACTGCACAGGCACTGGGACAGGAAGGCACGGCATTTCCAATGCATTGATAACAAAAAATAAAAAAAAGGCACATTCTGCGCAATGAGGTGTAGCTTTGTACGTCAATGAGTAATTGTTAATAGATAAAAGCTTCATTTGACTTAAAGACTTTCACCATACTTTGTACTTATGGAAAATAAATATCACTTCCCATATTTAAATCTGAAATCAAGAGGGGAGTGCTTCAAATGCTAAATATAGGCCTGATCATCATCTGAGTTACTTTAATGCACTGTGGCTTCCAAATGCTGCCTGTATGCCCTACATTATTGCCACAGAATACCTGCTGGACCTGTGAAGAGATGTCAGAAGCCCTAGAGTCTCTCAACTGGAATAATTTGTATTTCCATGCTTAGGAATGGCACCCTGCTCCATTGTCTGCTAACACCATCCTCATAACAAAGAGAAATCTCTTTGCACAGGGAGGAAATAGCTGGCAAACATCTCTCTTCTGTACCGTGATTTTCAGGTGTATAAAATCTCTCTGAAGTGTAGGGTATCACTCCAGTTTATCATGAGAATTGCAATGCTATTTTCATCATGTTGGCTACATTCCTTGATGTCTCCATGACAAATTGTCATTATTTTTGGGGACAATAATTATTTCTAGATCCACCTGTATCGGGTCTGGCTGGGATGGGGTTAGCCTTGCCCATAGCATCCTTCACAGCACTGTGCTTTGTAGCTGGAAGCTGTTTATAGTGCACCATTGTTTTGGCTGCCACTAAACAGTGCTCCCACAGCATCAAAGCAGTCTCTCCAACCCTACAAAAAGTCAGTAGGATGCAGTAGGTCAGGAGATTGGGAGTGGACATGGCTGACCCAAACTGACCAAAGGGGTATTCCAACCTCATGATGTTGCACTCAGCAATAAAAGCTATGACAAAAGAGGAGGAAAGGGGGAACATTTCATTATGAAGGTGTTTGTCTCCCAAATAAATCACTATGCATAACAAGGCCCTGCTTCCCAGGAAATGTCTGGACACTGCCTGCTGATGGGAAGTAGAGAATAACTATTTTTATTATCCTTTGCCTATGAACACATCCCTTGGCTTTTTCTATTAAGCTACTTTTATCTTGACTAAAGAGTTTTTCATGTGATTTTCCTCCCGTTTGAGGAGGAGGAGTGAGAGAGCATTTTGGTGTGCACCTGACAGCCAGAGTAAACCCATCACACTGCCTTTTCAAGAAACATCTCCATAAGAATATTTAAGTTCTTTTCAGTTCATTTCTCTATATAGACACATTTTCTGTGTGGTTGGAGCTACTGGGGGGAAAAAAAGTGAAATTGAAAGTACATGGATTCTGTACAAACATAAAATATGGCATTAGTGAATAAAGACAGATTCATTAATGGACCACAGACTATGCAGGTTAGCAGTCTGGGTGGTAAAGGTGCCATGTAGCCGCACTTTGAGCACTGGTCAACTTGATTGATGTTGGATGTGACTTCTTGAGATTATCTCTGTGATATGCAGAAGAAAAAAAAAGACAAAACAAATTTAAAAACCCAGCAGTATCAAACCCTCCTAAAATTTGTAGATATTCACTGGAAAAGTTAGTAAATTTGGGGGTTTTATACTGCTGGAAGTAGCTAGAAGCAAGATTTTACTCAAAGCACTTATCCACTTTGTGCTCTCAGTATTGCTACTTTCTTCAGGCTAAGGCCAATGTTAAACAAGAAACTCCATTGGAAGGACCATGAAAGCAATTGTCCAGAGACTGATTTCTGCAGGAACCCTATGTGATATGGCAGTCATTGCCTTACTTGCCTCTCTGCTTGCAAACCCATGTTCTGCCAAGAGGACCGTGCTGACTGTTTACCTCAGGCTTTGCTGTATCAATCATCCAAAAATGAGGTTGTTTATGAGCAGAGCATGTCAACACTACATGACTAGGCTAAGGGCTTACATCATTCAAATGGAAAAATCTGAACTTATCTATGAGAATAATGTGTTCAATTGCACAACACCAGGAGAGGCACAAGGAGCCATGTGAGTTACCTGCCCCAGCAAAGCCACGCAGAGGCAAGAAGTCCGAGCCTCCTGGCTGGATGTTTGCTCCCATAATATTACCTCCCACAGTAGACCAGCAAAGTTTCCAAAAGATCTGGGTCAGATTAGTTCCCATGTTAATGACAGGAAGGATGAGGACTGAGCCAGCTAAGCTGAGTCACTCTATCCCACCCTGCTACATGTTGTGCTCCCGCTCTTCCTCTCAATCAAGCTGGAGTCAAGGGAAATTCCTGCATCTCAGGGCAAACATTTTAGTGACCACCAAAGTGACCCCGAGTCCATGACATATGTCAAGACCCATGGGATATCCATTACTGCTGCACAGTGGCAGAGTACTCCTTGCCCTCCCAAAGCCAGGTGGCCTTTGGGTGATGGGAATTCACCCTCCTGAGGCAGCTCCAGGCCTTAAGAAGCCAGAAGTAAATGACCACAAAGAATGAGAAAATGTCTAAGATCTTTATTAGAAGTGGAAACATGGAGAAATTATATTTGAAGCAAAAAATACACAGAGCACAGAGAGAGAGAGAGTAAGGAACAGGACAGCTATTGCAAGGGCAGGAGATTTACAGAAAAAGGTCTGGAAATTTTGGAGACAACAATCCAGGGAAGAAAATGGATGAACATAAAAGGAGGGATGAATGACGTAGGAGAAGAGGAGGGACTACATTTTCCTGGAAGCAGTATCCTAGTGTAAACTTGTAGAACTGAACTTCCTCTACAACTCAGTTTTCTCACACCATCTCTTCACATTTAACTTACCAAGGTAGAAGTATTTAACTACAGCAAAATCTGCAATTAAACTTCTCATTTTCAAATCTCCACATTTCCTTCTGTGCTGGAAGATCGTCAGCAGTTTCACAGCTCATGTGCCACCGTGATGGGCATCCAAAATACTGGGAAATCACAGAAGGTAATTTTGATCTGCCAGTGTCAACCTTGCTTCAACCTTGCTGATACCTCATTTAGGGTCAGCACAGTCCCATGTGCAAATTTCTCATTATACATTTTTCTCTTTTATTTTCTTTCTATTTTTGTTGGTTTGATTTAGTTTTTTGTTTGTCTGGTGGTTTGTGGGTTTTTTGTTTGTTTGTTTGTTTTTGTTTTGTTTGGTTTGAGGGTTTTTTCCCCTTTTTTTTTTAATGGTAATTGCATTATAAAACCCAAAACAAACTATGAAAGCATGGCAAGGGGAGCCATTCAAATGTAAAATCCAAGTTCAGTCCTCATGCAAGCATCCAAACAGAAGAGAGCTGCAGATTTCATAATTGTTGTAGTTCCCACTCCACCATTCCTAACTGACTCAGTGCCTGGAATGAACAGTGCTGCCTGAATAGCAGCTATTCATAATTTATTGCAAGCTTCCTGAGGAAGTGGTGCACCAAATTCTTTTCTGTAGAACTACTCAAAAATATATCTACAGGGAGGCTATTACTAGGGTATCTCTAACAGTAGCACTATGGGCATCTTTGTCTGCACAAAGAATTGCATTTAAGATTAAAGCTTAGCAAAACAAGAGAACAGAAATGGGGTGAGGGAAGTGTTGCTTTTCATTCAGCAGCAGAGGGTACAAATTGTAGGTAAGTATGTTCCCTCATAACCAAAATTTTACAGATTTCAAAGGTCACAATGAGATTAATCTCTCAATATCAAACATTTCCCAGGTCATTACAAGAGTAAAAATTAATATTAAACTCCCAAACCACTGAAGCTTTTTGATATTACCCAGGCAGATAGCAGACTATAACAGTAAAGGGCATAAAAAGAAATTCCATGTCCCTCTGACAGGAGAAGATATGAGCAAAGATAATCCCATCTTCCATCTCCTCTCTGCACATTTTATGAGCAGAATTTAAAAACATTTTGCAGTGTCTCTGAAACAAGGATGACATAAAGCAGAAGTAATGTAATGAATAAATCAACATAGCTAGCATGTAAAAATGTTTAACCTAAATGGCTGTAAAAGTTTTAAGGACAATCAACACACAATCAACCTTGGCTGTTTTATCCAGGTTGCTGAGGACTAGGAAAAATGCTTAGGCCAGCTCTCTGGAGAGTAGCTGTAGTCCTGGGAATGAGAATGACTTAATTTGTTTTTATTTGCTTGGTGTTGTATAAAATATGTGCAAAATACTTTTCCCATGTTTAAAAAAATTTATTCCATACAGAATAAAATAGAGACAACAGAGACCTTGGAACTTGAATAAGACCCACATAGATATAGAAGAAGCAACTCAATACCATGGTGGTGGCATGGCAAGGGGCTGGCAGGGCCTGTGAAAGCCAGACCTGTGCCCATGCTGGGGCTGGGTTGTCTGCACTTTAATGTACCTCGTTCATGGGAACACTGGTGTTTGCAACACAGGCTGGGAGTCTAACAGCTAAAGGTAGTAGCCAAGGAGTTAGAATGCAATGTTAAATAAGGAAAATTAATATCTAATTCAACGGATGCAAAATTGGAGCAGTGGTTAAGTTACCACCTCTTCAAAATAGGAGTGGAGAACATGTGTTGTCCTGAGATCCACACAGCCACCCTACTGGCCTAGGTGGGAAGTTTTGCTTGGACTGGCTGTTGTCTGGTGCAGTGAGTGGAAAACCTCACAGGCAATTGCCCAGTTGTGGCTCATGCATGCATCCCTCCATTCTGCCCTGTCTCCAAGGATTGCAGTCCGTCCCTCTGGAACCGGTCTGTCCTGGAGCCAGGACACCGATAACATGCACAGTCAGGAGATTTTTTACTTCAGAATCCAAGCCAATGTGGCAACACAGGTACAGCCCAAAAGGATTTCCTGAATGACCCCAGGTGGCAACTGTTTGCCAGCAGCCTCTGTGGTCCACTGGGGTTTCCTCACAACAGGCTGTGAAGCACTACAGACAGCAAATTTATCACCTTTTTCTCTTGGTACAATTGTTGTGGTTCATCTCAGTATTAAGTGTTGTTAACAAACATTTACTACTAGGATATATGATTTATTTACAAACTCAAAATCTTCCATCAACTTTTCCGCTAAGGAATTTTAGCAAATTCTGCTGAATCACACCATATTGAACTCAAAATAACCTGATTAATTATTATAATTAATACAAATTGCAGGTTAAGCGATAGCCATCTGTCTTCTCTCCCATTCTTTGTAAGCATTTCAGGGATGTAAATATCAGGCGAGGAAAACAACTGTTTAAGCTAAAGGCCATGCTGACACAAGAACAAATGGGTATAAATTGCCTATGAATAAATTTAGGCTTGAAATTTGGAAGAGAAAAAAGATAAGCATTACAACAACAAGGATCTAAAATGGAATTTTTATGGGCACAGCTCAGGAATAAAATAAGCCTGCTCTTAAAGCCGAGACAGATAAGTTTAAAAAACATTGAAAGTAATATGGAACTTGTTAAAGAAAGGGAAAAAAGAGGTACCTTCAGAAAGGCTCTTCTGAAGCTCTGTACATGACAGTGCAGCTACAGCCATAGCTTCATATGGCCCAGGGACAGAGAGAGATCCAGTTTCAAATGACATTGGAGGTTTCTCTAATCAAATGCCATTAATTGTTTCATGTTATCTGGTCTAGATAAGGTCACATCTGGTTCCACAATATTTCGACTGAAGTTTAAAATATGTGAATTTTTTCAGAAAATATTTTCAGAAAATTTTTCAGAAAATATTTTGAACACCTAGAAAGAAATATTAGAGCACATGGGAATATTTGTCAGGCAGGTAAATCATAATCTATCAGTGAAGTTTTGACGCTGAAATACCTCTCTTCAGTTGTTATTACTTGGGATTTTCAATTTTCATCAGATTATTCATAGCAGATATAGGCTAATATTATACTGTACAATCTTTCTCAAAGCTGTAAGAGACCTACAGAAGTACAGAAGGCACCAAGAAAAGCAGTTCTGTCATGGGCTAATGATAGATGAAAATGTATATAACCAATTCTGAAAAGAAAAATTATGTTGCAAGGTTTAATTTAGTCAATGAGAAGTGAAACAATGTAAGCTTCAAATATATTTCTGAAACTCTTTTCATAGCCTTTTTCCATATTACAAATTCATAATAAAAATTATCTGGTTTATGGAGCACATATATTAAATTAGCTCCAATTCCAACCTTTCCTGCAATCTTTTCAGCCCGCATCTTTTTTCTCTGTTTGTAAAGTATACCTGTAATCTTTTCTTTGCATTGCAATTTACTATTCAGCATGAGCAAAGGGAATGGATTTTCACCTTAAAAATATTTTAATTAATTACTCCAAAAGAATTAGGATATTTTTTAGCTTTTAGCAGCTTATCTAAAATAAATAAAATATTTTTTCTATTTAAAATGTGTGAAGTAGCAGTTTGTCCTAAGGGATACTCTACCAGTTAAGAAGCTGAAGGATCATCTAGCTTAAGTACAGCAGGAGAAGACCAGATTTTTTTGAAAAAAATCTACCTTTTATCTTTGAATGGCTGCAATTTCTTTTTTTGTCTAGATTGAAGCTGTTCAGGAAAATTTCAAATTACTGATTCCAGTATCCAATACTTGCAAAACAGTTAATTATTGACCTGGTGAAAAGAAGGGAAATGTGACGGCTTGAACATTCATCAGTATTCTCCAACACTCTGTGAAACATTCCCCAAAATACTGAACAAAGAGGAAGTGCATAAACTTGGAGGCTATCTTCATTCTATTAGCTCAGAAACGCTGAGGGCAAGAACATGGCTTTGTGAATCCATGAGATAAGGGGCTAACCTCAAAGTCTTGGCCTCTTACACTGCACAGAATTACGAAGAAACTCTATCAGCTTTACTAAAAAGAAACCCAAACCAACCTACATAAGAATTGTGGGAGTATTTTTACTCAGCTAAATCTGAGAACTCCAGTTCTAAGCCATGCACATCCTCTGCAATCAGACACCTGCTCTCTGAGGCTGGCCTTGTATCTCATCTCCCAGGGGATCCAGGCAGCTGCTGTGCGCTTCTGAGCTGGACGCCTTTTCTGTGCATGACCTCCCGTTAGCTGGCTCCCTGCTCCCTCTGAGAGTGCTGCATGGCTCCACTGGAGTATGAAGGCTCCTGGCACAGTCAGCAGAGACAAGTAAATGCTCCACTTTTGATCATTGTTGAGAGACGTGCAGGGATGCCTGTATCTCTGTGCTGACTGTGTAGGGAGTCTGGGCACATATCTAAGTGCTTTGCATCCTACTGGCAGGCCTTGAACCTGCATGTAGGGCATTTCAGTGCCTGACTCAGGAACTTTATTAATATAGAACCACAGACACAGCAGTTTTGAGTCAGGAGTTCAGGATTCTGACTTTCATGTGCATTGTAGGACTACTGAGAAAGCCAGCACAGGACATTTGAGAAAATGCTAAGAGGCATTGGCTTGTTTAGGCTGGTAAAGAGGTGGCTTCCATGCAGTCTGCACATGTGCACATGGGAATCATAAAGGAACAGAGTCAAATTCTTCTTGGTCATGTTATAGGTTATACATTATACGTATACAAGGAGTAGCAGCCACACATTGTGAACTGAGAGGTTCAGCTTCTGCTTTAAGGTCAACTTTTTCACTGGTGGGTAGTTGAGCAATGAAGCAGATGCTCCAGAGTGGTGGTGGATCCCTGTTTCAGGCTTTACTGACCTGGTCCAGTGATGGTGATGGTGATGACTTCATTGGGAGCAGGGACAATATGACCACTGAAGTCCCTTCCAACCAACACCGGAAGGGCTTTTTGTTTCCTTCTGAACCTCAGAACTCAGCTTGTAAAAACAATCCCTCAGGTTCATAACAGTAGTTATGAGCAGAATTTAAGGACTCCAATGATGTGAAATAAGTTTCTAAAATAAAGAAAATCTCTTATCTTATGATTTGTATTAACCATCATATGCCCAAAGTTCTTTCCATTCTCTGGTTAAACAGATGGAGCTGAAAAGAAGTACAAGGGATCTGAACACATGTGCAATGTGTGGTTGCAGTAATCATAATGCTAAGGACAATCCACAACAGAGAGTTCCTAAGAGTAGTTTGCTGGGAAGTGGAGGGCATTGGAGCCTGTTAATCACCTAATTTGTAAAAGACATCGGTCAGGATGCAAGATATAAACAGGTATTTCTTACAGCTCTGATTTTCTTGTAGCAACAGTCCTAATGTTGTTCTGAAGCAATTACAGAGTTACAGTTGATATTCAAAAGTAAGTATATCTTTTTTTCTACTTTGGAGAAAGAAAAGAAGGAATTGCTAAACAGAAAGCAGTTCTGTAAAAAGTAAAAACATTCACTGAGATGACAGCAGCAAGCAAAAGATCTTTCTTTTTATCAGCTTTGAAGGTTTAAATCACACACAAAGGCAAAAAGAAAGATAAAGTCAAATCTGAACAGTCACTTCCAATTGTGAGAAAGATGGAAAAAAAATGCACAGTTCCTAAGAGAACTAAGAGAATGTGAAAAGTATCTTCAACATCTGGTTAGTGACCATAGATGAGAAGAAATTGTGGAGAGCTCTGATTCAAAGCCAGCTCCAGCACAGGGATGCTCAACTAGTAGGGGTGTGAGAGTCATTGCTAATTGAGGCTTGAGCCTGGAGAAGGTCCAGCCATTCTAGTTCTGCTACTGCCTTGTTAAGGCACACTCCTGCATTTGGCCTGTCTCCCACACTGCCGTGGTTCTCCCTGTTTGGTGTGCCACCACTTCAGGGATCAATCCAAGTACGCTGGGCTCAAAACCTTTTGGCTGCATTGTGGAGATACACCCAGCATTTTCAAGAAATAGAACTAGCACAATCATCCTTACTAGCTGATATTTTTTGGAAATATATGGACAAGAGCACACCAGTAGAAGTCATTAGACTCAAATGCTTTTTCTTCACAGAAGAAGCAGGACCTGACTCACATCTAAACAACTAATTCTGAAGTAGACTACATTGAAAGAATCTGTTATGGTTAAACATATTTATTAATGATAGAAAGTTTCTCACATGTATCTCTTTTCACTGTTTAGCGCACCAAATTAGTTAATATAATTATAAGTGATGCAAATATGAAAATAAAAACTGGTTCAGATGTTTCAAAACTTAAATGTTCAAAAGATTGATTTGATTTACTACTGTCATTAAATTAAGACCAAAGGAGTCAGTCCTAAACAGTTGTAATTGCATTACATACTTTTGGATGCTTTGAGGTCACAGCAAAAAGGAAGTGGCTATTCCTGCCAGTAGTTGCTACACAAGCAAGATGACTTTTCACTAATTTTCTGGAGTTGTTTCCAGCAAAACACAGACAAGAGCTCTGTAATATACTAAAAGGACATGAGGCTCACATATAGAGTATTTTTTCACTACTGTGCAAAGGAAAAATTTTAGGATCAAATAAGAAGGGAATGATATCTTGTTCTGAACATGATAATGTTAAGATTTGATAACGGCTCAAATTCCACACTTATATAATGGTAAGACTGGATCCAGCCTCTGGAACTGGCTTACAGAGAATAAAGTGCTATTAAATGTGAAAGAGGAAGGTAATTAATGGGCATTTATGGCAAGCAGCAGTATATTTCTTTTTCTTCCAAACTTTAAATGTCATAGTTTGATATTTAGATTGCTGGAGCCACTGGAGGCTTCTCAAAGTTTCTGAAAAAGAAGCAAAAAATATAGGCTAAGAGCTAAGTTCATACCCCAGCAATATGAATTTAGATTATTTTGAACCACAGTAGACTACCATCTCATTCATTATCCTGATATTTAGGTGAAATAAAGTTTGAACCAGAAAGCAAGGCCAATCTTGTGAAGGTGCTGTGATGGAAAAGGATCATTTACAGCAGCCACAATCATTTACCTCAGTTTTCATCAAAATTTTAAACCCTTGTAAATTCTGAGTCCTTAGAGTCTGGCCTGTAAATTATACTGCCTATCTTTAACACCTCCAGCTGAAGGTTCCTGCAAGTGGTTCCTGCATCTTCAGTTCTCTTCCCTAAGTAAGAGATTGTGTCCATCATTGTTAATGGCATCTTCAAGGACATGTTCTGCACTGGCAAGAAATGTGAATTTCCTGGGAGTGTCAGGGAAGGCATTCCCTGCTCTGCTGTCAATAGTTAGAGAGACAAAGCAATCTTCAAGAAACCTGGACACTGCCCTGGCTGAGTCCTGTACCACACTTCACCTCATTCATGGTGTATCGTGAAAGCACAACTCTTTTTCCAGAAGACCAAATCCCATGGAGTAGCAGGTCTTTGGGCAGTCTGGCTGAATGCACTCCCTAACACCCAGACATCAGCACAACACTGCCTAAAGGATGAGCAGGCACTTGTCAGCCAGCATAAATACAGGAGCCACAGTGGGCCCTCTTGGATTAGACCTGCTAGGAGTTTTCATGGAAGTCATTTAAAATTTGCATGGTACACTATTAGCAGATAATTTTTCAGCAAGGGAGAGGTCTATGACTAAATGGTTCATGACTGTGTAATAAAACACTGCATGTGGTATACAGGTGCTGAGCGAGGAAAATCAAAACTTCAACATCTGCTGTGATTAGATAAGGGGAAGATTCTTACCAAATGCAAACTGTCTCATTCTTCCATGTATTTATCTGACTCTGACATTGACTCCTGTGAGGACCTATCCAGTGGAGTATGCTGTCAAAGAGATCACAAAAGAACTAGTAAAATGTTCCCAGGGAAGGGTCTCAATAGCAACACAATCCAAATTCAGCCAAAAACGCCAGCCAGGACCAGATGAACATTTTAGTAACAAGTATTAGAAACAAGGCAGGATTGTGTACAGCAGCACACCAGGGACTAGTTTAAGGTCTGTGACTGAGAGAAGAAGGAATTTGCCACCATACTGCGGATGATTTTTATTACATGCTTCTTGTTGTTCATCAGAAGGCACTTAATAAAACAGATCAGCAAATAAAACAAGAACAGAGTTTACAGCTGTAGCATAAAACCAAATAAGCAGTAAAAAGCTTCAAGATACATCTTTTTCAGCCTTGACTCTGCAAATGCAACAGGCAGAGCTCTGCACATTTCAGGCAGAAGGATTTTAGAAGTCTGAAGCAGCTCTCTGCCTGAAGGCTCTTCTGCCATTCTCATGGATAAGACCAGGAAGAGCTATCCATCTTGTCATATCAAATATTTGTTGAAAAGCTGCTGTGAATGTAACAAACCAAATTCTGCTTTCAGCAATATTCCATATGACCCCACTGGCTACAGCAAACAAGCTCAATGTGTTAATGAGAGCAAATTTTAGTCAAAGGGATAAAGATTTGTTTCAAAAGGCAGAATGAAAACCAAGCTGCAATTGCATTTCTGTTATTCTTTCTACCCCAGCTACCTAGGGGAAAATATGTAGCTGAAATCTTATCCAAATCCAAATAAACTGATTAAGAATAACTTTAGTCTAAGCTGATGTAACTATGTACGCCTTATTATTGCAGTCCAAAATACCATTAAGAAGAAAAATAAAAGCAGTGGAAAATTGACTGCTCTGTTCTCACTGCATTACTTTGGTTCTGTGTCAAAAAAGAAGATATTTTAAGCAGGCCAAATAGTCAATTCTTGAGGTGCTACCCAGTTCTTCTTTTTTCTCTCTCTCTGATGGTGAGATTATGCAAGCTTCATGAAGTAAAACATTGCATGATCTTTAGAGGAAAAGTAATTTGGAGAGTAGATTATTATTTTAGACAAATAAATGCCATACTTTACTGCAAGGCAAAGATAATTTGACTGCTCTTGAGAGAAATGGAAAGTAGCAAGAGAGAGACTATAAGATTATTTAGGAAGACAAAAACTCATGTCCTCTGATTTAACAAATTTATATTTGTCAGATATAATAATACTAACAGATTGCAGCCCATATGCTTTAACAGCAAAGGGTAGAGTTCCTCTTGTTGACAATGATTGGAGTATGGTTGATTTAATGCAGGGATGTAGCTGATTTAATGAAGTGCAAAAAAAGATAAGGAAAGTCTAGGAGATATTCCAGTAAGAATGAAGCAGAATAATTTTTTGCATGGCTCCAATGTCATACAAACAGGCAAGTCTCTTGGAGCAAAACCATCACTTTGCCTAGAGCAATGAATATGGCCTATATTAACAATTACCTGGATTTTTGCTATCTTACAAGTTGAAAGGGAGATCTAGTATGTAGACAGAATATGTTAAATTGAAACAGAGGTCTGCTGAAACTAGGGGCAGGCTTTATTACAATTCTCATCACATTCCAGACCTTTTACCAAAAGAATTATACTAGATTCTGACTCTGTGACTGAATAGAACCCTAAGTATCTCTGTTACTGGATACTCTTACGTTAATCTAAAAATCATGTTTGCTCTACTTCTATGATTTTATTTATGAGTTTGTTAGTTTAACAAAAAAAAAAAATCCAAATGAAGAGCAAGTTTTCCAGTTCATGAAAAATTTTAGTCTCTCCAAATTCAATTTCAGTTCAGTTCAGTCAACATTTTGCAAATTCAGTCTCCAGAAAGCAATCATCTAAATAGGGACACACTGTGCTAAATAGTACTAGTTTTTGGGAAAGGTAGAACACAAAGCACAGCGAGGCTCTCCCTCCATAGCTGAGGGACAGGAAGCCCATAAGCCCAAAGAGTCCAATCAGATCCTTGTGGGAGAAACATGGGTCTTGAAAATTTGTGTTAGGGACAGGGAAAACTGAGATGAATGTTTAAAGAGCATGGCCATAGATTTTGTAAACCTGTTTTGCTGTGAGAAAGTCTTCAATGATTACTAGAGGCATGACAAGATACTCTCATCTGTCAGCACTTATTGGAATTCTGCACTGTTTAACTGAGGGAATCTTCTTTAATGTAAAAATTACATAATTTAAAAAAATACATAGTTTAAAGAAAAATTCAATATTACATTTCTGATAACAAATCCAAATAAAAGCCAGACCAGAAAACTGATTTCCTGTTATCAGGCTGTGGTGGTTTTGAGGAATATGTTCAGTGCAGGAAGCTGGGTATGCAGATGCATTTCAAGCTGCAGGTTGAGCTCTGGGGAGTCCAGACCAAGGCAAAAGGCCATGAACTGCATACCCTCTGCATAACAAAGGGCAGGGGGACTTGTGGCACAGCTGGGTGACTGCCACTCAGAGACTCAGCAGCAGCCGACAACCCCCAGACTTTCCTACCCTTAGACTGCAAGGGCATATACATATTTTTCTGAAATATGTTTTATATATATATATATATATATATATACATGTATATGTATATATGCATATATGCATGTGTGTGTGTGTATGTGTATATATGTGTGTGTATCTATAGATATAAATATACAAGGGGTTCCTTAGTTCAAGATTCCTCTCAGAGGCACCCAGCTCAAGCTGTTATTTTTTTATGGTTAAATTACTTCAAGGATCTGAATGTCAGAGGCTCTGCTTTGGGAAGCCTGGGGTCAAGCTGGTAAGGAAATCTGGTCCAACTGTGTGAGTGTGGGGTGTGTCACTGTGAAGGGGCTTCATCCTAGTTCAGGTGGTGTGAGTATGACTGCCAGAGTGGCTCCTGGATGGTCAGACAGGGCACTTTCCTTAGCTGTGGTTTGACTTTAGCTGGATGCCCACCAAGCCTCTCAACCCCTTCCCCTTCCCAGTGGACAGGGGAGAGAAAATACTAGTAGGGAACAACTGGTAGAAAACAATAAGTGGAAAACAACTGGTTGAGAGAAGACAGTATGCTAAAGTACAAGGAAAAGGTTGTGCACACAGAAGCAAACACACAAAAAAAGATTTTATTCTCTACTTGCCACCAGCAAGCAATGTCTGGCCATTTCCTGGGAAGCAGGGCTTCAGTATACGCAGCAATTGCTCCAGAAGGCAAATACTGCAAATAATGAGTGCCCCATTTTCCTCCTCCTTTTCTTAGCTTTTATCATGAGCTGATATCACATGGTATGGAATACCCCTTTGGTTAATTTGGGACTAGTTGTGTCCCCTCCCAGGATCTTGCCCATTCCCAGTGCCTTGGTGGGGGGAATGTTGCTGCTGTGCCAGCACTGCTCAGCAGTAGCCACAATACTGCTGTGTTATCCCAACTTTCTAGCTATCAGTTCAGTGGGGGCTGCCATGGGGAAAATTAGATCCATCTAAGCCTTCCCTAATACACTGGCAATTTACACATGTTGGTGGTGGGGCAGGAAAGAATTTTAATATGAGAAGATTTCTGAGAAAGAGAGGGGTTAATGTAGGAGCCTTCAAGAGATAAACAGAGATTTATGTATTCAGTTCATCTTTGTTTTAACTGCAAACAAGCCCTCTTCCCACTGAATATTTTTATTATGTGTGAACACTTTGAGTGCTCGGTCCAGAAACAAGTGTACATCCCCACCACACAGACACTGCAGGCACAAATTATTTTGCCAGATTTTGGAGGCTTGATCCAGTTGCCCCCATATGGGTGTCTTGTGACATTGGGGTGCTTTAATACATTCTACCTGGCCTGCAGCTGCTAGCCTTAAAGGATATGGCCATCTTTGTACATTGTAAGTACCCCTGGGCACCACAAAGTCGTAAGGTAAATATACACAGCATAGATTTTTCAAGTTGATAGAATGAATTCCAATAAAAAGACAGGTCAGCAGTGAGCCATGAGAGTGACTTTGGTTGATATGCACAAAATTGTAAAAATTACATATCTGAGCCCTCTCGCTGAGCTGAGGAGTCTGAACAAACGTAGCTCTGACGAGAGGTGCATGCCAAAAATGATAGAGCTTGTGGGAGATATTCATCATTGCAAACTTATAGCCAGCTTCAGTAAATGTCTTTTTGTTTTCACTCATTAATTTAACCGCATAGCTAGTTAATATCTAGTACATATATAGCCTAGAGCCATAATTTTCCATGGAGGAATTTGGGGTGAGAGATCTGGGGACAAGTCCATCTTCTCTGTGACATAATTCTAAAAAGCTGTTGTGAAATTATTTTTCCCTTGTCAGCAAAGAGCAGTGAATGAATAGCTGTGTTAAAAGAGTAGCTGCATGCTTCTGAAAAATTAAAAAGCCTGCCCTCAAGCTGACCAAGCAGCTTAGTGATGTACTGCAGAAGTCCTTATTTTCATCAATACTGACCAAACAGCATCAGGGGCAGCTTTCAGAAACTGAGTCCCTAGTAATAAAAGGAGAATGGGACACCATGTCAGTGTCTGTCCCCTTAGAGACTCAAACCTTTTATTTCTCTGGGAAACAAACAGAACTCAGACCAAATAGGTATACAAGGAATTGAGATTTTGTTCTCTCAAATGGGGGTTGACACTGTCATCAGAGCTTGCTCATGGAATCACAGTGTGGCAAAAATTTACCCATCTTTATTTTTAATTTTACATTTATTTTTACCTTTCACTTTATTTTTGTTTTAATTAAGCATGGAAAATAAGCAAATAAGACTTTTTAACCTGTGATATGATAAATAAAGAGTGATTGTGGGAATTTTATAAAGAAATATTGATATAAATCTATACAATAATTATGTGAATTGATACAGCAACTAAAAATCGTTGAGGTAAATAATTCCTGACAATTGATTTTATGAATTATGAAAAGATCTGAAAATTCCCTAGTTTGGAGTTGGACTCTTGGCAAAATATTCTTCCTTGTCTCACCTGAGAATTTTAGCAGGAATGTAAGAGTCTGTTTTCCTACTCAGACTGACCTGCCTGCAACGATGCTTTTAGTCAAAGTGTTGTCCTGGAAAACAAATGTCTTTAGAAATATATATGGAATATTTTACCATGACAACTATTAATCACCCACAGGATGAACCACTATTACAGAGAAAATCCAGTCCTGTCCCAATTAAAGGTCATTTCAGAGTTAATAATTTATTCCAAATCTTCCACATAGTAGCAAGGCCAGAGAGAAATAGATTATGGACCCTTTGTGCATGCAGGAAACTCCTGTGAGAGACTCTGTTTATGTTTTATGCATATTTTTTATATCATTAGCTCTCTAATCAGTTTACAAACAAACACTCCTAACACAATTCATTCTCACAAAACAGATGTATTTACTAATACAGGATATTTCTATTTTGTTCCTACATCTGTAGTAATAGCTTTTAATTATGTAATTTCCTATATTTAAATCTTTTAAGCAGTGTCACTGTGCATACACTCAACTTGAATTGCAGACTCCTCTTCTATCAGAGTTTGAGCAGGAACATGAATATTGTGCCAGCTGTACACTGTGATAATTATAATGTGTATGACGTAGGAGTACTGCATAATATACTCTAAAGGTGTGTGTATCTGCGTGTGAGTGTGTGTGTTTGGAATCCCAACAGAACATAAAAGGATATGGAAAAGATTGGCCTAGTTATAGCTGACATTACTTCTACTTGCAAGAAGTGCTATAAAAAGGTGCTGCTTCTTAAATCAGAGCCAGGGGCCATACAGAGAGGGCTACCCAGCCTGGCACTACCCCTGTGAAAGGCCAGTAAGTAGCCACAGTAGCCACAGCAGGAATATAAAAGCAGGACCAATACCAAGTTATCCTTCCTCTGGTGTGTCCTCCCACTTCAGTTTGGAGACTTTCAGAGTCTTCAGAGGAGGTTTCCTCTGTTCCTTTGTGCTTCAAGGCACAGAAGAGGGGAGCCTTCTTTCATTCCTGAGCATGTTTTCACTCAAAACCCAATCACTTGTTATTCTTTTTATTCCTTTTATGTTTTTATATATCTACAATAGTCATCTCTATTCCAAACTAAAAGCTACTTGTCAATTCTATCTCTTTTTATAGCCATGCTATTTTAAAACCCTGATTATATTTGCCATCCTTCTCTGATTAGCTTACATTGGCATATGCAGAAGCAAATGATGCTTTTGATAGCCTTGTAGTTAACACACTGGTAAGGTTGTCCATAACTGAGAAATCAACCCCACACACATATCACAGTTCCCATGTGGTTTGTAGGGCAGAGATTTACAAAGACTTGCGTAAGAATGATAGGAAAAATGGTCCCTAACTTCTCCCTTGCTCAGTCAGTCCCTTCCAAAAGATCTATTCAAGACCCTTGGTCAGGTCCTTGACCCCTCCCCACCCAAAATGGCCAGCTATAGAAATTTTTGTTTCTATTGGTCAGAATTGCCAAAACTGTAAGACTTGAGAAAGAAATTTGTAAAACCAACATCAAGAGCAAAAGACAGTGGCAGGTTTGGCAACCAGTGTGCCATCCTGCCAGCCAGGGGCACTCTCAGTTTGAAAGCAGAGGTCAGTACTAATTCATTCCATTTCAAAGGCTTGGTGCTGTTTTCCTCCTCGTCAAAGTGTACATGATTTTGCTTGACCAGTCTATTCATGGTTTACATGATGTAAACAGTGAGCAAATCTTGAAATCCTCTCTTTGTGCTATTGCCTCCATCCATTGTCCCTTCCACGTGTTACATCTTTGGAAAAAGAGACATGCTGGGAAGGCACAGCAGCATCCAATTCCTGAGGGCACATAAAATGGCAACAGTGATTACTGGTTTAAATAAATACAGCAACAGTGGTGGCAATGCAATCTATTCCTACAGTGAATAAAATTTAACATCCATGTTCAGACACTTCCTGTTATCCATCAATTACTGGATCAGCGGGAAATAGCATACTCAGGAGGAGCCACCTGGGTAATTGCACGGCAGGTAGTTAAAGGAATAGGCAAGTCAGATGGTTAAAACTTAAAGGAGATAAAACAACTTCTGTTTGAAAATCACAGATTTTAGAGAGGATTATGTTATGAAAAATTAAAAAAAAATTATTTCTGCTTCTCAGTCAGAATTTAGCATCATATAGCTGCATGAAAACAGGAAGCAGAAAGATGAGCTGGATCTTTTCTTTCACTTCCAGCATCAGACCCTTATCTACAGACCTTTTCTAGAAGCACAACTGTGAGTCACTGAGATCAAAGTGATGGCATTTCCCATTATTTCCCTTCTGCATCTATCGCTGGCAATCCCTGGTATTAAGTCGGGGGCACACCCACTGCATGTCCCCAAAACTGTGCATCACACTGCAACATTAAGTGTTATCTTGACACTTTTTGACATTTTTAAATCACTTTTACCATCTTAAATATTTGTTTAGATTCCTATTGTATGCAAAGAATAAATATATATTTCAACCACAGCCTGAGATTTATTCTTTGCTGGCCTTAGTACAATTCTATAGTGGATTTAGTGGCATCCTCTTTGCTGATGTGCTTAGATGCATAGAGTTCCCAGTGGGCATCAAACTAGGAAGCCTTTTATTGAACACAATACAACATTTATTTATATGTTCTTCACATCCAATATAAAGACAAAACAAGGAGGAAAACTCTAAAACAAAGAAGGTACCAATATAAATGTGAGAAATTAAAACTTAGAAGTATAAATTTCCTTTTCAATGCAATGATTGTTCTTGCAACTAGGAAAGGAAGATGTGATGGATTCTGGCTACTCAGGTTGCACAACCTAATACCTAGAGAAACTGTTATCATCTCTGGACATAAAATGTCCTGCTGTCTCCTAAGAAAATTTTAAGAGTGCCAAGAATGCTGTTATTTTCAAAGAAGTCAAAGAATGGCTACAAGATTCAATTTTCCAGAATGTGTTCTCTTCTGCCAAACCCCACATAACTGCACCTCCAACTTGATGAATTTAATTTTTACTTAATTTTTAGCAAGCTACAATTTCAAAGGGAGTTCTGTACTTATTGTGTTTTGAACAATGCAAGAGGAGTCCTTCTAACCCTGGGGCAAAAGAATAATGAAGAGAAAAAGAAAGAGAATGGATTTGTACAACCAGAATTCAAACAGTAAACAACAAAAAGCCCTTCCTTGGTCCCCATCACATTCTCTGTCTTATGCCTGCTGTTCATTTAAAGAAAAATTAGCTACAAAAGCTTATTACAAAATTTCTTATGGATATTTTTTAAATAGAAATTGTTAGGTACATAAATCTCTGTCAGACCTCCTTACATTATAGCAACAGAAATATTTATATTACTTATAATTTACATATATATTTTACCCACAATAGTAATTCCTAATGATTATTTGAATTTCAGGCTATTTTCCCTAGTACGATAATTTCTCACAAATTACTCATTTTGCTATTTCCTTTTCTAGTGGTTCCTTCTCTGTTTTCACTTAAGTTTTAAAAGTTGTGCAGTCCATCAGCTTCTGGCTGTACCCATCAGCAAAAACTTTAGTTCATTTTCCACAGTTACAGCCAGGTAACTGGCTTTTTCTATGCTTTTAGATCATATTTTCATATTAGCAATGTTAATATTTGCTCTAGCTGCGTTCTTCTTTCACGGTTACAAAATGAATGCTCAGAATTTCCTATTGTGTTGAAGGTTTGAGGAATCCATTAATCCCACTTAAAAGCCATGATACAAAGAGGAGGCACAGAGCACACTGTGGAGAAAGGGACTTAAGGCTCTGGCAGGAACACTCTGTTAGGTACCTAACAAGTAGAGTATGGCTTCTCTTACCCCAATTCCTGTAGCCACATCAGGGTGCAAGGCACTGCCCTGTATTTTTTAAGCACAGAAAAATTTGCACTATTTTATGCTTTTAATTAACAAAAAGTTGAAAAAAAAAAAAGGGATCAGGCCTTGCTTGACCTTCTTGAACGTGATCACTTTGAAGCACACAGTGTTCACACAGGGTTGCTTGCCCTGGCCAGGAGCTCTCCTTCAATGCTCAGCAGACTCCCTCCATCTCATGTATCTGTTCCTTCAGGCACAGCCCATTCTGGACCACCATGGAGCCACCAAGGACAAGAAAACCATTGGCAGGACTCCTTTTCTTCTATTTTGATGTATTTCTCCCATGTAAATAAACTACAAAGTGAAGACAACTGTGTTACTCATTTTGACTACTTCCTTACTTCACTCAGATAGATTAGGACGAAAAGTATCCCAGGAGGTAAAAATGCATCCTGGAGCAAGATTCTGGAAATTGAGCAAAGCCAATGTCAAAATCTCATCACATTCAATCTGACACATGGTTCTATTCTGGACTTTATATACGTGAAAAATGGAAATTTAATTATACCTTTTTACACTGCTGCAATCCACTATTTATCTCCTCTGAACTACTGACCTTCTTCTGTCATGCTGAAACATCAGCAAAGGTGCTGTTTGTTCGATTTAGTTGCCCATGGGCAAGTAAGTCTGATGTGCTCTTCTTCATCTTGATGACGTGAGTGCTGTTAATTGAGAGTGATTTCTGCACAAGCCATGCTACTGGGGGAGCTGGAAAAGTCAGGCCAGTATGTGTAGTTCTGGGGAGTGGTGAGAATCTTTAAGCGTTTAAGGAATCAATGCAAGTTGAAAAGCTGAAAGGTTCAGGATGTGAGCATACAGTGATCACACTCCTGGAGGGAGGCAGGGAGATGTCCTTCATGTCCAGCTAGAGATGTCCTTCCTGCCCTTCTCTAAAGACATGCCTTTTCTTCACAATACCCTTATTAAGGAGTGACAAGGTACTGTTGTTTTTCACAGATGAATGTTTGCATTCAGCAGCATGCTCCTGAATTTCTCCATTTTATCAGGTTGCAAGTAATTACCATGCGCCACATCACCTGGAGTGCCATTATGCAAATTTGCATATGGCTTGAATACGCTGCTTGGATAAATATTTATCATCCTTTAAAGCTTCTCTTGGAAAAGAATGTCATACCTTCTGTTCTCTCTTATCACTTCACATGTACCATGATTCAAAAAGAATTTACAGCTGAAGGGAAGGTCTGTGGAGGAAAGGTTTGGTGCCTGCAGAGAACTTTCTTTCAGAATTCTGGAAGAATAAGACAAAAGGAAAAATTGTAAGTAACTAGCATATAAAAAGAAACATATAGCTTGGTGGTCCACCTTGTTCAGAAGTAATTTTATTCTCTTCTGCCAGGTTCTATTCTGTACACTCTTCTCCTGAGCCTGAACCCCAAAGGATTCAGTAATCATTGATGGAATATTACAGAGAAAGGCTTTCTCTTGTCAAGGTTGCTGGCATGTTTGCTACCATCTCTCATTTGCTCTCATTGAATGTTCATAGAATAAAATATATAATAAAAATTATATAGGATTAATGAGCAAGAAAAATATGGTCTTAATCAGGTTTCCTTTGGAGGTATTAGGGATTATCTGCCTAAGATATGAATGAGGACTAGCAATGACCCTTTTGCCCAAAAACTAAGCTGGTACAATATTGCCTCATTAAAATTTTTGGAGCACAACTCTAATTCAGAGATTCAAGCAAGGCACACAGACAAGTGCAAATATGCACTTGGTTTTGATGGAAAGAAAATGAGCAAGGTGAGAAGGTTCTCTTTCATAAAACTTTGGGTTTAAGAAAGTGCCAAACCTCACCTGAGATCCAGGCATGGCTTGAAAGTACAGGCCTTTATAAACTCCTAGTCTTGACTTTTTCAGAATGAACAGGTTGAGGACAAGGTCACTCAGGGAGACAGAACTGACAGGAGACACAGATCAGGCCTGTTTGCTGTTCCCTCTCCATGCATGGTGCTTGTGGTGTCTGGGAAGGGTCAGAAAAGCTCTCCATACCACAGGGAGGAGCTGATATTTCTGGAACTGGAGTCTTGTAAATGTTTCTGTAGATTGGGCAGAGAAAGACCAGATGTTGTGGTGAATGTTTGTTGCATTCACCCCTGAGTCATCCAGCTAGATGTCATTTCACCCACCCAGAACAAACAAATTGTCTACTGCTCTTCTTGTGGGTGTTGGTGCTTCTCAAGAGGTCTCAGAAGGCAGAAGTACAGCACCATTGCATCAGCTGAGCACCCTAAATGCCCTCATCATTGGGGGACCCCACTCACCTGCTGGAGCTGAAATCCCTGTTCTATTTACCTGCATGAGCTGAGTATATGCCAGAAATTTCTCCCCCCAGTTCTAGCTTGCTCTTTCTTAGAGAGCACTACAAAAGATACATGATGCCTTCCCAAAGACACAGCATAATAGCTTGTGATTAATGAAGGACCAGTAATCAAGCAAAGAAAATGGAGCTTTTTATTTTAAATTATAACAAGAAACAAGCTTGATTTTATGCAAGTCAGGCTGATCTGATCAAAAATGGGTAGATAGATCAGGGAAGGGTATTTTGTATAATAAGAAGGAAACTTAAAATCTCTTGAGTGGCTAGCAATCCTGATTCTACCAACTGAAGAAAGAGATATGCAGATGTACACATTCAGATTACAATTTGAGATGCCTTGAAAGAAAAGGTGGTGATGGTAAAATCTTTGCTAAGTAGAAATTAGTAAAATAACGATTTGTTCATTTTCTTACCTGTTTTTCCTTAATTGTCTTCTTTGTCATGTGAAATTTACAACCCAAGTTCAACCAGAACATAGCAGTGCCTTGTTAATGGCTCACATAAATCAGGTAAATTAGCTATTTTTACCATTTGTCTTCCTGAAAGCTTTAAGACCAATTTGTGTTGCCTGTCCAATTGAAAGAAAAATATCTGTGCCTTTGTGTGTTGATAATGTGGGAGCTGCAGGAACTGTTGTATTAAACCAGCTGTTTCTTAACATATGATTTTCCTAAAACTGCCATGTTCACCTCCTTTACAACTACCCCATCCTACTTCTTCTTAGTACTGGGATATGTTCAGGGCTATACCCTCAGTATAAAAGAACTTTAAAACAGTATCATTTTCTTAAGTCTCCATCTGCAATCTCTAGGGAAAATGCTACAAAAAACTCTCAGCATGGTAAAGAATTGTTGTTTCCTATAATTTGGAGATGCCTAGTTTCACAAACCTTAAGAAGACCCTGGTTTTCAGAGAGAAGATGTTGATCTTGATATAACATAGGACACTATCTTCCTTTGGTTTTAGTTCCTGAGTGATTTGACCATGGTCATACAATATAAATCAACATTATCTTTCAGACTACTAACAGTTCATGATCAAAATAGGAATAGAACCTTGACTAGAGAGTGGCAAATAACTATTTTAATCACTGAGCAGTCTTTCATTCTACACTGGAATTAAACCACTCCATCTTAGTTAAATCAAATCCTGCTTTTTATTTTGTACTCCATGCCCTTCATGTACTTCAGCCAGCTAGAAAGCCTAGTTGATAAACCATACTCTGAGGAACAGAATTTGCCTTGTTCAGCCCAGAAGTACCATATGTAGTATGGATCATCAGGGCATTGCACTTGCAGGGACAGCCTGAGTATTCCTGCATCCAACAAACCCCATCACATAGATTTTCCCACTTACTGCTTCAAAGCAGGTAACATTTTTTTTCATTTATTGAAAAGACTTGAGCATCAAGGAGGAAACTTTAACAATGCCGTAGATACAGCCAGCAGAAACTTGCATTTTCCCCATAAAGACAATAGGTGTGTTTTGTGATAGGCTGAAGACCAAATGCTGTCCATAGGGCTGGTATCCACTGTGAGAGAGTAAGACTTTGGCCAGCTCAATAGCATTCCCTGCAGCCAAAGAGAAAGGACTCATGCTTTGGAGTTCCCCCCCAGCCTGCTCATCCTTTAGCAGAGACTCCTCACTACAAACTGCACGAATCACAGATGAACAGTGAGAATGGATAGCTAGGGTGGGTAACCTGTGAACTTCTGCAGGAGGTTTAAATACATCATATGTAGGAAAAAAGGCCTAGTCTCTGCAGGCCACCAAGGCTGATATTCATAGGACACTCTTTCTTTAGGAGCATGGAGGCAAGCTTCCCCCAAAGATGAGAGTTGAAATGCAAAGTCAGTGTACTATCACACAGTGTGCCCCCCAGCACAGACAAATTTGCTGTACATTTCTTGTTTTGGTATGCATTTATCATTTTAGCAGTCTTGGAAGGTTGGCTGCTGTATCAGGTGCTATTTCTCTTGACAGACAGAAACACAGTTATGAAACACCACCCATCTCCATCTTAATGGATTAAGAGAATCCAACTCTCCAACTCTGGATTAAGAGAACTGGATCTGGGGGTAATACAAAGTCTGGAATTCTTTCACAAGTTGATTTTACTTCAAACAAATATTTTGTTCTGCTATTCCTTTCTTCTTCATGGTAGTCTGGATTTTCATTTCCAAATGACAGAATAAAGAAGATAATTAGCTTCATAGTATAAAACTTAGTTGCTAACATGTTGCACTTTTACATTTTGCAGCATGCCAGTGATCATTTATGTTGGAAACTGGATTACATAGCATATACTTAATAACTAAATTTCCATGAATGTAAATTCCTTGTTTCATTCTACCTTCTACTTAATTTCTCGGAATAAATTAACTCTTGTTCACTCAGAAAAGGTGTTTGTAAAGTCCATAGCATGTTTATGTGAACATCTTGAACATATTCAAAGCTCCTCCTTCCCTCTCTCCTCTCTTCCCTCTCCTCAACACACATGGCTCAGGAGGAGAAAACAATGTTCCACCACAAAAGTTGTTGAAAGGCCATAAACTTTAAAGGGAAAGTGAGTATGGGCATGCAGTTTTGGGATAAAATGTTTCAGATTCAGCATCAAGTTGCAGTTTAGGACTGCCCAACTTTTTGCTAGATAAACCACAATTTTCAACTACTTCTCTCTGTACTCTGCAAAACACTTAATCTTCAAGCTCTCCCTAATATTCAGTGAAGAGTCATCACCTAAACATTGAAGACTAACACCCATGATTATTTCTATCCACTGACTGTCAGTGGCATCTAAGCATCTGCCAAGCCTTTGGTCTGATGAGATGTCAGAACAAGGTAACTTTCTCAGCAATGAAGAGTAGCCATTTATCAACAATAAACATATTAAATATAAATACATGTAAAAATAATACAATTAATGTTTTCAGAAGACAAGATTCCTGTCAATCTCTGATTATCAAAATGTTCTTCAGCCTTACCCATGGGCAAAGCACTGGAGTAGGACCGTGCAGTCAATATCTGCATCCTTGCATGAAACACGCTCTGAGGGGCTGCACACAGGCCCATGACCAGTCCTTGAGGCTCTCAGGTGCAGAGGCATTTGGGGAGCACAAGCCTGCTACATGGGATGCTGCTGAGCTGTTTTGAAAACAATGGAGGCAGTGCAGGCATTGGTTGCCAAGTGTTTCTGTTTGGTTTGCCAGCTATTCATGTGCTGATTGGAAGGTGCACACCACTGCACACCGCCTCATATCCTCTATATTCCCCCCTGGTGTTCCTCTATTCCGAGTTGCCCAAATCTGGTCATTGATTTGTCTAAGCCAGGCCACTCTTCCTCTCCTTTTTTTGACCTGGGAAATCCTCCAAGCTGGCACAGGGTAGCAGGCTGACATTTCTCCTCAGTCTGAAAACTGAAAATGGACCATAGGAGACAGGTTAAAGCAAACAACAGGGCAGAGATTATGGGATTTCATCTCTCTTTGAGTCCTGTAAGTAAGTCAGGTTCCAGTTATCTTCAGTAAGGCAACAGAAATTTCCACAGAAGAGCAGTGGTATCTGGTCCTGGGGGCTCTTCTTAGTAAGGGCACTTAAGCCTTGAACCAGACAAGGCATGTCTAGTGTGCCACTACAGCAAAATATTTCTCATCCTACAGAACTGAGGAAGAATATTTAGTGCTGGGGTAGCTTAGAAAAATATGATTTCCATTGTGTAAGAAATGGCAGCCTTTTGAAATTAATTTCTGCACTGAATTAGATTGTTCATGAAGAATGCTAAAATCTATGAAAAGAAGAATGCTTCTGCTAAAAATGGGAAATGCCGACTAAAACTGTCAGCATTTTCAATACAAATGAAAGTATTCCATTTGCTGAAAGAAAATCAATTTTAACCTGACAAATGGATGCTATGTTCTTGTGACTTACTCAGTTATGAAATGTAGACTCCAATTTTCACCTTTCTATTTTCATCATCAGATTTGTCAGCTAAATAATAAAAAGTAATATTTGGTCCAAGAAGTTATTTACTTCTGTTAAAAAAATCATATTTTCTGAAGGGAATTGTCCAGCATCAGTAGCTTTGAGAAGCATTGACTACAGTGTGTGGCAGATATGGTGTGTACATGCACATCTCCACACAGATGCACCCTAATTTTTCCTGGAGATCCAAGTAAAATCTCAAATTCTTAGGAAAAAAGGCTTTAGCTTCCATTGTGTCAGGCTCCCAGCAGTGAGCTTTCCACCTCACTGCAGCAGATTTACTGCTTGTGTTAAGCTTTGCTGCTCTGCAGTACGTATGCACTTGCAAAGTTAATTCTGACTACTGAGAGACTACTGGAGCCACAATTTAAGCATGGGAAATATATCTGGAATTGGAAATGCTTCTGAAAGCACAGTGAACTCCTGAAGTGTGCCTACTGTTTCTGTAAATTACATCTGCCTGGGAGATGCAATGCTATATGCTTTGGGATTTGTTTTATTTGGCTTCTTGTTTGTGTAAGGGTAAGAACATAAGCAAAATCAAATCTAAGTAACTGAAAAGTTCAACTGTGAAATAATAAGACAAGGACAAACATTTCTTTCTCTTTGTCTCCTGGTGGAGGGTTATTGCAATCCAAGTAAAAATTTTCCTAATTTCTTCACTGTTCTTTGCACAAAGCTAGCGAGCATAGCCTCCACAAGATCCAACCTCTCTCCTGCTCCTGAAAAAGAAAAGAAAAAAAAAAAACCCAAGGGAAAAAAAATAGAAAGAAAAATAGAAAGAATCCCTCTTTCCTCTACACCCAAAAGCTACAGGAAACACTTTGTATTCAGATTTGCCCTTGGCTTTTTTAAAGATTTTGTCAATTTGCATTCCCTTCATGCCCCTCCATAGTTAACTTTCTCCTGTTTGCTCAAGCTACCCACTCACCATTAGAATGATGTGAATATTTTTCAAGTGTCAGCCTTTACCCTGAGTCACCGTGCTGCTAAAGCATCTTGACTGTGGCGTTGGATGCAGAACACAGACTGCTTTGATTAGGTTCCATTTTCAAAAATCTGATAGGGGCAACAGTTTTTTACACTATCTCATAATGCAAAAACAAAATGAAAGACTGAAACTAATAGGCTATGGAGAATTGCATCAGCTGCATGAGAGACGGGCTGGCACTGCAGGGAGCTATATTTAACCTTCGGGCCCTGGAAGCCTGAGAGCACGCTGACCACAGACATCAGGGCTAATGGCTATTTTCAGGCTGGTGTTTATCATCACTGCTCACAGTGTTTAGGTACAATAGTTTATAATACATCAAAGGCTTAAACTGAGTGAAGGGATTAGTGAATTAGGAAGCAGGTGATAATAGCCTGTAGTTCTACGGCAAAACAGTAAAAATGTTGGGTGCATAGCTGCCTCTGTCCTTCAGCCAGACCAGCTGTGGTCTCAGGTTGTGACAGCTCCAAGATAGAGCTTGTTTCAAATGCACATCCCAGGGGTGACACAGGAACACACTGCTTTTTAAAATTGTGGTACTTGAGCAGAAAGTGATGGAGATCTGTCAGAGAGAAGGCAGAACACTGTAGAGGAGATCATATGGATTACTGTCAATACTGTCACAAGCACATAACATGCTGCTCCCCAGTGAACAGGCACCGTTTTGTCAGGCTGGAAGAAAGAAAAAAATAACAGCAACATCCCAGAAAAAAATAACAGCAACATCCTGCAGTTGGAGGAAAAAAAAATTAAAGTATTATTAACTAACATAAGCTGTACTAAAAAAATAATTTCTTAGGTCACATCAGCAGGACAGAACATGCCAAAGGTTACAGATGAGACTATCTCCCTGTACAAGATAGCTGTGGAAGCTCATAGATCCAAGAAGTATGTCCTTTGTCAATGCTGGGGACCTAAGAATGACTAGCAAAGACAATTCATTTCTGCTTTATACTGCTTAAATTTTCAGACCAAAGCCACTTTTTTAAGAAATATACTGATAGACATATGGATTAATTCAAGGTTCCTCACTCAAACTCCTCACATGATAAACAAGTTTTGTTGGTTTGAAAAATCTTTTCATGAGAAGAAAAACACAGTTTATAAATTCCTCCATAGTTGAAACCACACATTTGACAACTCATCTTGCAGGATCTTAAAATCACAGAATCACATAGGCTGGATAGTAAGCCTGGGAGTGATCTGCTCCAACTGACACGGACAAACCGGTGCTAACTCTTATGCAGATCGGGTTGTCTGGGGTCTTGGGCAGCTGAGTTGTGGGTATCTCCAAGGATGGGGATTCACAACATCTCTGGGGAGTCTATGACAGTGCTTTATCACTATTGGTGTAAAGATTTTCTCTTCCCCTAATGCAACTCATATCCGTTTCCTGTGGTGTCTCGTAGAACCCCTCCACGGACAGCCTGGTTTCTATGCAGAGAAAGCATAAGTGTCTCTGGTGGTATTTAGACACTGAATAAGATTCCCCTGCATCTTCTCCAGGCTACAAAGATCCAGCCCTTGCACCTCACATGTTAGAAGCAACAGTCCCTTCACAGTTTTCATGGTCCCTCTCTGGACCTGCTCCAGAATGCCCATGTGTCTCTTGTACTGTGCAGCCGAGCACAGGACCTGGAATTCCAGATGCGTTTCACCAATATTAGGCAGAGAGGAAGAACCACCTGACTCAACCTCCTGCCTCATCTCTTGATGATACAGCACAGTACAAGGAACCTGCCAGGGAAGATTTCCACCGCCTGCTCTGTTTGTGGTTCTTCAGGTCTCTCTCTGCAGAGCTGTTTCCCAGCTGGTCCCACCCAGTTGGTCTTGTGCCTGGGGATGCTCGTCCCTGGGGTCAGGACTTTGACATTTGCCCTTGCTGAGCTCATAAGGTTCCTGTCAGTCCACTTCTTCAGCCTCTCCAGTTCCCTCTGAATGGCAGACCTGCCCTGCAGCTCATCAACTGCTCCAGCCAGTCAGGCAAACCCTGTAACTGTGCTCAGTCTCAAAAAAACTCCCAGTCTGAAACTGGATTCTGAGAAAAATACTAAACCCAGGAAACAAACCAAACCAACCAACCAACCAACTAACCAACTAATAAAACTCACCACACACCTCCCAGTATTGTGTATTACTGGTAAACACATACCTGGAAGGAAAGTCTCTGAATGAAATCACTTACATCCAAAAATTACCCCAGGTGCATGATACTTCAAATCTGACACCTTCACCTGAAGATCTCTGAAGACTTTCCATTGTTAACACTAGTAATGAGTGGGGATATGTGCTGAACCAGCACTAAAGTGCTGAGCATTGGCTTTGCCCATGTCATTTCTGGTCTCCTAAGAATCAGTTCAGTGGGACAGGGAGCAGCACCTCTGTGTGGTGCAGGCTGCTGACACACCCCTGTGTCCCCACCTTTCTGCCTCAGGAGGTCTGTGCTAAGATCCCTTTGCAGACTGCAGACAGCTACTGAGCACTGTTTCTGTAAACCCAGGAAAGCTGTGCTCTGGGAGTACTAATTTATCTCTTGCATTCCTCCTTTCTTTTCCTAAGGTATAACTGATCAAATTCACTTTCCTTACAAATTACTATCAGCCACTCAGCAGAAAAAGTGGTAGCTCTTAGGTGACAATCAGTATATTTTTTCAAATGAATTGAACAATCACAGCACAGAAAGAAAGTAATTTTTACTAACAGTACATTTGCAGACAAAGTGGGGGGGTAGCCATTAGAAATACGGAAGTGCAAAAAGGTTAAAAATACCTGATTGTGCACTGCCAGAATATTTGTATAAAGGGGAAAAAATTAAAATTTTCCAGCATAACCATACTGCAATTGTGTTTCAATAAAACCAGGAAAGCCGTTGATCATGGAGACAATGCCAGTTTAATCTATGACTATTAGAGACTGATTTCCATTGAGAGTAAATGCAGGAAAAAATGCTAATGTAATTACTTTCCTTTGGAAAAATGCAGTCAAAGTGAAATAGCATAGCTTTATTTTCCATAGTATTTTTATGTACAACAGTTAATAACATTGGAAAGTGAAATACTTGGATGGTAGGAAAATGCCAATCTTATGATACAGGAGAGAAGCCCTGTGTAATGTAGTGACCTCGTTTCTACATACTGTACTCTGAAGGTAAGGTCTGACCACCTGCAAGACAAGATTTGCTTATTCCTTGCAATTTAAACATGTCCTGTGTAAGGTCTGTTATAGTTCTGGAGCTCTTTATGCGTGCCCATTTCCTACAAAAGACACAGATTTATGGAAGAACAAATACTGTAAGAACCAACAGCCTTAAATCCATTATTTTAACAAACTATAAATGAATTGTCATCACTTTTGCATAGTTTAGAGGTCAGAAGAGAGATCTTATGAGTTAGTAAGATTTGCTGCATAGCACAGGAAACATTGAAACCATCAGGCCCATTTCAAACCTTCAGATATGTAGAAAATTCAAGCTCCCATGGAGCCCTCCACATGAACCAGGGATCCTAGTCATGGCTTCAGCAATAACTGAATAAAATGGTAACAAAGTGAAATCAATTGGATTTTGAAGTCCATAATTTTCTATGTTTATAGTTTTGAGTGAAAAAGATGAATGTACACGGGAATTGAATTAGTCTGTGAGCAGACTAATACAAATCATTTACATTGAAAACATCTTTTCAGCAGAAAAATTTCAAAGCACAAGTACTTTATCCTGGCAAGATCGTCATGAAAACAAATAACATAACTCACCTGCAAGACTGCTGGGCTTGCAAGAAAATATGAACTGACTTTTCCAGCAGTTCATACAATCTGTTGTCATAGAAGGATGCTTCACTTTAAAAACTTAAGCATCTGCACTCACATGCTCTTTTTTAAGACACAGAGAGAGCAATGCTACAGTGCACATCAAAGGCTCATTTGCATGCAGTGTCTGATTTTTTTACATCTGTTGAGGCCTCCAAAGTTTTGCTGACTGTATGCAAGAAAGATCCAGTCCTTGGAAAGTTTCTTACCAGGTCTGTGAAAAGAAATATTCTCAGGTACACGCCCTTTGGAAATTAATGGAGAAGTGCACCACATGATCCACCTTAAAAGACAGATGAAGGTCTTAGTCAAATTTTCTAAGGGTTGATAGCAAGGAATTTTTAAGAAGAAAACCTTTTATTTAAAGTATTACATGACTGATTAAATGATGAAATACATGTTCTGTCTTCCTCATTAGTAAATGATTCTAAATCTCAAATTTTTTTTTTAAAAAAACCCTGTTAATATAAAATTTCACTGGCAATTAACCTTCAACTGATGTACCTGCATCAGTCAATCCCGTAAGACAGGGTGAATCAGAAAAGGTAAAACATTTTTTCTCTAACAGACTGTCACTTTAGTATTTCCTCCCAAATCACACAGTGTAATGGGTTCTGTCTGGTGAAGTCTCCTTCTGGGCCAACGCTCACAGATAAATAATGCAACTCTCTGATTTGCATTTGCACAGCTCAGACCGTGATGAAGCAGATGCTCTGAAGGCTGGGCAAGTAGACAACTGCACCTGACAATGTGGGAAGCATCCAACCAAATAAAATTTGGGACCCTACAAATGACTTTGACTTGGGAGTGTGTGAACTTTGGCTTGGGACAGCATAGGACAATAGGTACAAAGATGGACTATTTCCCAAAAAAGGAGGTGGGTGGCACCAAGGGCTGGACGTGGCAAATTCACACAGAGAAGTCAAAGGCTGTGGCTCATATGGGTCAGCAGCTGGGCTAGAGGCAGAGCTACCAGATTTTCCAGGGAGGAAAAAACCAGTAAAGAGTACTGGAGTACCTGACCTAGGAAACACACACACAGCAGATATCCTCACTTGGACAATACCATATTTCTAGGAACAATATCCTCAGGAATGTAATCCTTGGAGAAAAGTAACTGAGCTCTGTTCTGTATTCATTTCCTTTAATTTTAACTTGTATTCTATACATTTCCTCTGACTGGTCTCCTCCCTGGAGAAAAAAGTTCACTTTCCTCACAAAGGCTTTTAAAAACACACACGGTACCTTTATACAAAATAGAGGCTACAGACATGACTCTCCAAGGTTTTCTAAACCCTTGGTGGAACAGGGAGCTTTGCCATTATGCATATCTTTTTGCATGATGTAATTCCTTCATTGTCCTATTTTTTTCCAAAATATAGGCCAATTCTGAAGGAAAAATGTCAACATCAGTCTTGAATTCTGGTTGCCTCTAAGATAATTAAGCATTTGAATACGACAAAGGCACTTTAAGAAAAAATGACAAACAAACCCCAAAAAACCAATAAACCCAAAACAAAACAAATCAACAAAAAAAGCACAAAACCCAAATAACTCCCAAACCCCAACACAGATATACTCCAAAAGTAGCAGAAACCAAATCAGAAAAGAAGATGGTCCACGGATTCTAAGTTTCACAGGAAGCAGGAGGTACGGCTACAGGTTTTCTGTGTTACTTTTCAACCTGTGATTCTATAATTACAGGAAAAAAAAGACAGGAATTGAGTATTGTCAGAGGGTAATCTACAGACTAAGATGATGGATACATTGGCCAAGATGCCCTGTGGTGGTCCATAGAGGATATGACCTTTCCACAGATGTGGGGAGGGTCTGGGAGCTCACCATTGGCACACCTGACTGCTCCACTGCTTTTCTTCAAAGTTCATTTTGGTTTAGCCGTATTCTGACACATCTCTGCTATATTTGATGACCAAAAGCCTGAGATGAGTGACCACTGGGAACACCCATGAAATGCATATTCATACCAGCATCTCTCTCTCAGACACCACACGTGTTCTCGGCTAATTCAGCACACAAAACAAACCCAACCACTAATCAGAAGTCTCTGATTGTGGCTGTGCAAAATGAATTCTTGTCCTGATGGCTCCTGGGCAGCTTCTTTTTCCCATGTCATGGCAAAGATCACTAGGCAATCCTTGGGCTGAGTAGTGACTTTACACCTGCTGAGTCCATACATGCACTGTCCATTTGCTCAGTTTTGCATCATGCAGGTAAGGCTTTGAGCTCAAACACCTGGTGTTCACAGGATCACAGAATCATAAAATATGCTGAATTGGAAGGGACCCACAAGGACTATCATTTAGAAAAAGCTAAGGAAGGCTTCACTGTTGCTTGATTAGTGCATAACTGATGTCCTTATGCACTGGGCTGTGTTAATGCTTGAGCTCCTCCAGGAAAAAGCCATGAAGCTCTCCTAACCCTGCCCTGGGGCACAGGAAAGCAGTGCAGATAGTCAAGGTTTATGAAGAGGTTCACAGCCACATTTAAATGTTGTGTCGCATCCCTCTGGCACTGTGAAAAGCATGTTGACATCTCTTCTACATGGACAGGGTGGTTTTCCACACGGAAAGTAGCAAAACCTGGGACTATGCCTGAAACTCCCAGTATGAGGACACCTGCATGGGTTCTGAGGGGCCCACGAGACTCCCAGCCACCATGCGCCCCTCTAAAGCAATAACTAAGGGCATGTTGCATCCCTTCTCAGGCCCTTTGAGTCACAGAGAGTTTACCATTTAAAATGCCTTTGGATTTCATATTGAATTGTGAAACAGTGAGAGGACTGACTCTGTGGGAACCTGCCATCTCTGTTACCCCTACAGTGTAACACATGGGTGAACCAACAGAGCAGGAAGGCAAGTGGAGAGCAGAGGCTTTTCGGAAGAGTCTTCAAACACCACTCTGAGCCAAGGCATCAGCACATTGTGCAGTCTCATCCATACTGCCAGGGGGAGCAATCTCTGGACCATCCAACTACCAAACCACCCACAGTTTTTACATACCTATTTCTTCCACTCCCAAATTTTTTTTTTTGTTAATACAGCCGGCTGTGGTCAATCAGTAGAACAGGGTCATGGAGGAAAATAAGAAGCAGTCCAAACCAACAGCACAAAATGAGACAATGGTTGCAACACTTAATTTTGCACTGAATGGGAAAATTGACTTTGAAATTCTGGAATAACTTTTTGAATATAAAAGTTTACAGGATTGCTGATGATCCACATATAAGTGTTCCATACATGGGCTGAAGACTTTCTGGTTTCTGTCCTGCTGCTCAGATCAGTTTTCACATGAAATATTCTGACTCAAGCCCCAGCTCATGGCTAGCTAGATATAGATCTTCTAATATAAAACAGTAATTCCACTAGAATCCTAGTAGAGCATGGACATTAATAGATCCTCTACTCCTCCCTTTTCCTCAAATGAAGCTTTAACCTTAGGCTAAACAAATCTGAAAAATTACTTCTGGTGGAATTTAATTTCCCTGTTCACTAGCTTTACTTGTATTAATTAAAAGAAAATTCTCAGTCATATCTTATTTGACTGGAAGAAAATATTTTACCATCAAACCTTTCTGAATAAAATGTCATTTCTGCTTTGAATAATTTCCTCCTCCAAAATATCCAGGTAAATTATCTTGCTATGCACATTTAATGAGTCCATCTCATTAGTATGTAGGTATCAATCAGAAACCTAAAATCCACGATAAATTCAGTTTATTTCACCTCATCTTGAGTGCAACAATATTCATGTATCTTCCAAGGATGTATGGGAATATTGGTGTTTTTAAATGTATACTTTATTCCTTGGCTAATAAAGATAACTTTTGATTTCTAATTGTAGACCATGACAATCATGCCGTTGAACATCTTGGATCTTCCTCACGGTCAGGCTCAGGAGTCCTAAAAAGGGCAGAGAGTATCTTACAGGGAATTCAAACCTAGATTTATCACTGGGAAAAATCCCAACTTCATACGTTTTTTCCTGGCTGTCCTTTTAGTGAGACATTCTGTTTCACAGGAAATGACTGGCCATTTTGATACATTCTTCTTCTGTTATTTTCCAGAGAGGGCCAGTTAGACTAATCTTTTGTACTAATAAATAGTTTTTACTAAAATCAGCAGTACATCAGAGAGTACATTTGCGTAATCACAATCTGCATCTCTCCTCAAACAGAACACAGTACCACAGTAGGAAAAACCAAAAATATCTGAACAGTTCATTCCAATTTTGCTAAATGACCATTCGATTTCCAGGTGTTAAACAAGAATGTAGTATCAGACACTGAAGCTATTTTCCACTGCAGGACTTGCTCAACACAATCATAAGCACAACCAAACTTTCAGAGGCAGACTGGTTGCCTATTCAAAGGTAAGAGAGACTCTCCAGAGAGGTGGACTGAGCTTCAGCTGTAAGGTCAAAATTATCAGTGTTTTTTAGCTCATCTTTCTACCATTACACTGTTTCCACACAATTGGGCCCGTGGCATAAAAAAATTCACAGCCCTGGTGAGATCTCTACTGATATATGTCTCCTAAAGCTGGCAAAAATCAGCATGTTTCATAATCTGTGTTCTTGTAGGAACATGGTGTTTATAACACCTAGGTCATGGGTTTGAACTCTTCATTCACTGAAGAGTTGGATTTGATGATCCTTGTGGGTCTCTTCCAACTCAGAATTGTGTGATTCTGTGATTCTCTATTTATGTCTTGCATCTTGCTGTAATAGCTGAGTTCCTACAATTGGTAACATGTCTTAACTACACTCATTGGAAACTGGTCATGTAACTTCTGGTGGGAAGTATCATGGTTTTATCCCTCTTTGCTTCCTGCAGAGGTACTACTTGGACATTCAGGGATACTCTAAATTCAGTCCTAAGTTCTGTGTTTGAGATGTCAGTGCCCTGGGCAGAGGGGATGCCATCCCACATCATGCAATTGTGGTTGCTGTCAGATTCTGAGGATTTACGTATCCTGCCAAACAGCCATTCCTATAAACATACCATAGATGGTGAACTTTTAATATGTCAACATGATCTACTTGCTGAAAGGCTGCCTTTCTAGTTAAATGGCTGGTGTGCTTGTTAGAGTCATCTCTCTTACTGTGAATGCCTTTCTTCCCTCCAGGACAACACTGACAGAGAATTTGAACATTTATTACCCAATAAGTGAGTTATTATCATAAAATATCATGAAAAGTATTGATTGAAGAAAACAAAATCTTTCTTAACATACAATCAGGAGTTCAGGATAGAAAATAATTTAATACCTATTAACTGACAGAAGAGATAATGTACATTATATCAATTCTCCAGTAGATACTGATCACAAAGGTTATCTGATTGAGATTCTCTGGTGTGTATAATACAGCAGGACTGTAGTAGCCTCTGAGACAAGTACAACTGAATAATTCAAGTTGACATCTGTCTGGGTGCACTATCACAACTCGTTCCTTAAATTCCTAGATGCTGGTCTAAGATGTTTGTTCACATCCATGAGCAGTGAATGAACAATTCCCTCCCAAGACAGGTGTCCATTAGCAAAATGGCATGCCTCATTTGGCCTTAAGCATGGGTGACAGCTAATAAAAGCATATGAACATGTGTTATGTGTATATATGCCATAAAGCATAATCCTCTTTGCTCTATGCAGAAGTATTTCCCATCGCCCCAATTATTGTGAGTGCTAGGAAGTATTTCAGCATGGAAAATCATGTCCTTGACATCTGTGTCCAAGCTGGAAACAAGCAAATATTGTAGAGTACTTTTCACAAGCATCCATTTAGGGGTTATTCCGTTCCTGCTGTCTTTCAGCAATAGGATCCCTAGAAAGACACTTCACTGGCACACACTCCCTTCCTGCCAGCTGTCACAGTGGCTGCTGCTGGGCCCTGACACTGAGTTAGGGCTGACAAGTGGCACAAAAGGCTGATGCCCCTTCCTGGTGCAAAGTTGTAGTCCAGGAAGGGCAAATTGTTACTCCGGGCTACTTTCTGAAGCAAATCATGAATGGAGCATCTATCCTATAAACCAACAGGTAAATTTCAGCATTTGTGTCCAACTTCTTCCCAATGCCTTAAAAAGAGATGCGAAAACACCTTCTACTATGCTCATTGACAGGAAAGATACATTTCATTTTAAATCTTTTACATGACAGTATGTTTCACCAAGTTGATCATAAAAAATTAAATTACTGAAGAGGGGGAGAGGAGACATGCAAATGCTTCAAAGCTTACTGAGAGCTTGTACAAATCTGATTGTGCATCAGACTTTTCACTTAGGTAAATGCATTCCATCTCCCAAAGAAGAGTTATTCTGACTAAGAAAGGCTTCAGCAGTGGACATTGATTTCAATTGCACCCCTGCAATACAATTAGCTGCAACCAAAGTGTCAAAGCTGAGCTCCTCATTGTATTTGAAAGAAAGCTGTCTCAAAGCAGCAACTGAGAGCTCCTGCTAGATGAGTTTTCTATGACAAAACAAGAACTCTTTGTTGTCTAAAGAAATAGAGTGTTTTCTTCTAAGCTGGCCAAAATAACAAGCCTATGGGAGTGTCTGTCTTAGATACTTTGACAGCAAAGAATTACTATTACTGCAGGACATGAGCTCAGAAAGAAAAGGAAAACATAAGAAAATGTCATTCATATAATGAAGTTTGTTTCTGCATCTGAAAGCCCCAGGTAACAACCTCTGTCTCTCAACTTTTAGACCTTCTAACACTTACCTTCAAGCATTCTCCAAATATGTCCTCAAAATAGCAAAAAATTCCCTTTAACCAGTCTCAAGTGCTCACAGCATTAACTTCCCAAAATCTCCCCAGAGATAAATGACTACAGAAAATGAACCCATTGGACATACCTATGCAGTATTCATTACAAGCAATATTCTTTCACAACTTCATTAGGCTCCTTATGTGCATGCAGCACTCTCACACCTTACACTTTGTACACATGGATCCTCATCACCTTCTGGGCTTGTGCACAGCACGAAGCTAAATGGTAAATTCACTTACAAAGTCTGGCCAGATGAGGATTCAGATTCAGCAGCAGCTTCTGTGGCTGTTGGAGACACAAAGAGGCAGCTGATGACCAGCTCCTCCAGTACTGCTTGACTGACATATAAAGGTCAGTGTTTCATGACATTGTGATCTTAAACATATTGTGGACCCTCTTCCCTGTGCTGGCTTAGCATCTTGGTGTGCTTCCATTTTCTCTCACTCTCCATTGCCATTTTGGTTTCCTGATCCTTTGCTTACCTTCCAGTCATCTTTCCCCACCGCTGGGCAGATCACTGTTTATCCTGATGTCCAGCTGACAGACTTGGATAATACAGGAAAAGGGGGATCTGAGAAATTATTTGCATTCACTTAGCAGGAAGTGGTAGAAGAAGAAGTGAGAAAAGACACTCAAGTGAGTACTCACAGGTAGACCAGGATTAGCCATTAGCTTGGGAGCAGAGGCCACTCTGGGCATGGTTATAACAGGGAGGTCACTGAAGAAGAGGAAACACTGAGATCTCAGGAAGATGTCCTGTCTTGCAGCCAAAGCATGCACAGGAGGATGAGTGGTGGTGCTTGGAGCAGACCATGTGTGGCACGAGGAGCAATGACTCTGGTCCTCCAGCTCCTCACTGGCATGGAGGGCAGAGCCAAGCAGGGAGAGCCAGACAGGTGGAGAGTCTAGTACATAAAACCTACAGAGCAGACTCTCTCTTTACAAGACATCACACAGATATATGGATATATTTCCCTGAAACTGGACACCAACCAGGCCAGAAGTGTGTTTGGAACACAGAAAATGTAACTACTGGTTTTGTGATTTGGAAGGTTTCCAAAACAGTTCTCCTAGCTGGAGGCAGATGCTGCAGGCCACAGAGTTTAATAAAACAGTCCCAACCAAAGGTTTACAGCAGTAAACTGCACACTTGAGGCCAGATTAGTAATAACAGATGGGCAAAATATAAAGCTGCTCAGGCTAATTGTATGCCCTGCTAGTGGACACTTCCCATAATCTAGGGGATTTTTGAATGACATATGTTTATCTTCTCCCCCTTCTTTGGATACTATATCATTATACACAGTAATGAGACACCTGTCTTGGTGATTACTGGGCTGAAAACCCTTATGAGGATGTTCACCTGCTGTGTGCCAGCTTTTTCATTGGTAAAACATAAACACTTCTCTCTGATCGCTTCTCTGGGCTCAACTTGAGACTGCCTGTCTGAAAATCACCATGACTGGAGCTATCAGCATTTGGGAGGCACTTCTGCCTTGGCTAAGAAAGTCACCTCGAGGTCACTTTTTAGCCACAGAGGAAAGGTAGAGTGGGAAAAGGATGAAAAGAAGTGGAAATTATTTCAGAAATGTCACAGACAGTCTGGATAGAAGCACAGCAGCAGTGAGTGAGTTCACGAGACCTCAGTTACTGCCCTTCTTTGGAGGTGAGAAGCCGGCCTGGTGTTCTGCAGCCATTCAAGTGGCCCACCTCTGCTTGGGGCAGCAACAGCACTTGAGCCACATTCTCTCAAATCCACATGCAAACAGCAGAATTGTTCCTCCAAGAAGGCTGGGGTCACTGAATCATTGTGGTGGAGATTTTTCTATTTCTTAGTGATGCACAACTCTTTGTGTTCACAGCCCCTTTTCAAGCGAGAGACCTCATGATGGACCTTTGCAAAAGTGATTGGCATTTCCAACACCTTAAAGGGAATTTCTTGCTTTCTGTGACACAAACACCATCCCACCAAATATCTAATTTTTTTTATGGTTGTAAGTACAAGACAAATCCATTTGTGTCCCTGTCCCTTCCCTTCCACCTTTACATATATATTCATAGCCCCTGGTGGACACAAGATCCTGCCACCTGCCCTGAGATGTCTGTCAAAGCTGGAGCAGGGCAGGTCTGTATGAGTTCTCACCTCTGAACATCTGTGGAATTGCTGGTATGGAGCTCTAGAGAGGAGCTGGCTCTGGCCACAAAGACTACACAAAGCTCAGCACTGGCTGAGTTATTGGAGACAGGCACTGAGTAATCGTGTTCCTACCTGTATAAACTGGAATCAAAAGTGAGTTATTCAGTCAGTGGAAATAAATGGATTTTTCCAGCTGGTGTGGCTGACGTGTACTGTGTATATCACATTTATATATCTTCCTTCCACCAACCAGCTCCCCTTTCAATAATCAAGCTCTATAGCTATAACAATTCTACTGACTGGAAAGAAATGTGTGTTCACAACATGCGCCAAGAGATAAATCTTGTTACAGCACCGGCAACACATTCCATGCATTACATGTGCCAAAGGAGTAGAATTTATTCAGGTCATTTATGCTCCACTGGAGTGGAAAAAGGGAAAAAAAATAGGCTTTGCTATAATGAATTGGACTCTTTGAGTCCTGCAAAGAATAATGCCCATGCATGGGCTGACAGGGATTGCCATCCATCAAGGCAGCAAGGGGTGGCCTTGCAGGACGTGTCTGTCCAGGACTCACAGCTCTGTGTGCACCTTTCCCTCCTCAGCTGTGTGTACTGAGAGCCCTGCTCCATGTGCTGCCCCTCACACAGCCACCACCATGCTGTCCCCACACTTCACAGGAGCACCTCCTGCTGCCCAACACACCCTATCCCATGGGAAAACCCTTCCTGCAGCTCTCTGCTCCTTTTGGACAGGCCACTCTGACAGAGTTTCATTTTGCACAAGTTATTGTTCTTCCTGCAAAAATGCCCAGAGGAAAGTGATCTGTCCCACTTGGCTGTGCAGCTGCAGAGCCACAAATTCCTCTGATCTAAATAGGGCAATGAGGAGAAAAAAGGGCAGAGGAAGGAGAGCTCAGCAGGCCAGAGCTATGGCAGAGACCAGAGCAGGCTTCAAAGCCATCACAATTCTCTCAGACAAAGGAGGAGAAATTATTTATAAACTTCTGGGAGTTGCTGCCTCCTCCTTCTCTTCCTTTGTCTGTCCATAGAGCCGTGAGCTCTCAAAGCAGAAAACACCCTTTTCCCAGGATTAAGAAAAAAAACAGCACATTGTAGCTAGTGCTACAACTACAGGGTAACCCAATGTACATTTGCAGGCACCTGGTTGGTATCTCACAGTTACTGTGGGTAAACAGCCTATCTATCTATCTATCTATCTATCTATCTATCTATCTATCTATCTATCTGTCTGTCTGTCTGTCTATCTATCTATCTATCTATCCATTTGTCTATCTATCTATCTATCTATCTATCTATCTATCTATCTATCTATCTATCATCTATCTATCTATCCATCCCTTTATGCCTTTATGCACCAGCATGTGTCCTTTCTTTATCACGCTTAAAATTCACTGGCACAGAGCAAGGGAAGTTAAAGGAGAAGAATAGAGCAGAGAGAAAAGGGCCAAAGTTCTGTATTTGAGTTTCAGCATGAAACAGATTAAATCCATCAGGATGTCACAGGCCATCTGTCCCTACAAAGAGAAAAGGGGCAACAAGTTCACCTTTACTGTAGTGGAAATAACATCAATGGTGCTTTAAAGCCTTACTAGCTTGCACTTTACCCAGAAAACACTGTGTGAAGTCAAAGCAGTCAAAGAATTATCTTGGAATGTAGAAATGCAGGTATGGAGTTGTGTTCATGAAGAATTCAAATGGCTCTGTACTTTTTGAAAGCAAAAATTAAATTTATTTTTCTCGAGTAATATCAGTGCAGTAATACTGTGTGGATCTGAAAGGACATGATCTTTACTCTTTCACTGTGAAGGCATGTTTGACAGTGTACATATCTCCAGCTTTTGAGTAAAAAGCAGCAGACTACCAAGATGATGTATTTCAAAAGACTTCAAGCTACACAGGACGCCATCAATTATGTATTTGCTGCTCAATCTATTGACTCTGCATCTCCATTGTCACAGGGAGGAAGAAACAAGAACGATTACGCTGAGATTAAAATGGTAATGAAAAGATCTAGGAAGGCAAAGTGCCTTTGAAAGAGTGAAGGAAATGTTTGCACAGCTCCTGAGTGTCTGGTAACACCAAGCTTCTTGGTGTTTCTAGTTTGAGGCAGGTTTCCCATATTGTCATAACACAAGATGTCCTGGGGAGGATGGTTGAATACATCATGTTCCACTGGGCACAGAGAATTTTGAAATTCTTCAGCTGATGAAACAGACCAGATCTCAGCTGACCTGTTTTCCCATCATCCCACCACACCTTATTGGTCTGGCCAAGAGAAATGAACAGGAGATACAAGATATACAGAAGTGAATGGGATGGGGGACTGCAGAAAATTTCCTTTTCTCTATCATTCTCTTGGAATGAGACATGTATCTAAAAACAACATGCTTTGAGATGACATAGCACAATATCTGAGGGACAGGATGCAGAAGGATAGTAGGTGTCAGAGGATCAGAAAAGGAAGGGTGAATCATCACAGTAGCACAGGACCTGGAGTGGACTGTGGGGTCACTGACTCTAACTGGCAACACTCTTTGCAGGCTACCTAACATAAACTCAATACTTGCACAAGCACAGTACATCGTGAAGTGCTGAAGGATGCTCCTGTTGGAAAGAAAATATATCCTAGTGTCCTCTTGCTCTTGCAGTCAGGAACGCACTCATTATTCTGTCTGATCTTACTCACAGCCATGTAGGTATCTGTTCATTCAAGTCTTCTCTGCTCTTGTTTATCTTTCCCTACTACTGTCTCTAAGAAATATCAGTCCTATGGTTGTTTTGTGAAAAAAAACTTACTGTGACGTCATCTGTTACTACAAGTTCTATTTTATGGTATCTCGTCCTTAACTCCATGTGTTCAGTCTCTCTCTCATTCAGAACTGGATTGTTTTTCTTTTTTTAATTTTATATGTTATTCATGTGTAATTGAGGGGGGTTATGTATGTTTAGGTTATGCTTTCCCTTTTTCTTAAATGGAGATGCTGTGTGTTTTTGCTTTCAGGGAAAATATTTGAAAGGAAAATGGTGTAAGAGGAAGAGGGATTAACACAATTGGATACACAGTTTCAGGGTGGGAAATGCAGTTGTATATTGCATATGGAGGTATACATTAAACTGCAGCTTAGGTTCAAATATTAATAAAGTATATATATATGCTTACATGTATATGCACTGCATAATCAACAGTTTTAGGGAGAAAATTGGTAAACTGTTTAGAAACACAAAAGATTTGAAGTTATGTAATTTCTTTCTAAAGAGAGTTGGAATTCAGCCTCAACATGGAACCTGCTGCAAAAGCACACAAAAGGCAAGCTGATTCACATTTTGTAGTTGCATGCTTATCCCTAAGACAGTAAATAATACCCAAAACAATAAATGGTAAAAATAATTAGAGCAGATATTATGCATATTTTTGTATGTCCTGATATTTCTGCCTCGTTAAAATCAGAAGGAAATGCAGAGCATGAGCCTGAAGCCAGGGTACAACAGTGGCTCCAGTATAGTTGGCAGAATCCAGCTGCACTGCTGGAGCAGATGGCCCAATATAAACAAAAAGAGTTCTCAGTGTCTTCACATCGATAGATCTGACTAAGCAGTCACGGATGTTTGTTTTTTTTTCACAACCTCCCTCCAAACCACGTTAAAATTATAAATATACTACTGGTGAAGTAACTGCTCTGTTCTCTATTCAGTCTCAGGCACAATGACTTTTATAGCAATCCTGATCTCCTTCCCACAGCACCTTGTTGAATACAAAGAGCCAAGCACATGCACAGGAAGAGATGCCTGAAGTTTTCCATGGATAACTTGTGTCCAGGCCTTTATCCCACCCAGTGGTTCAAGGTCCACCTTTAGCATGGGTGTCTCCACAGGCTGGGGTAACTAAGGAACATCAATGTCATAAAGCAAAGCCCTAAAAGGAGTGATAGTCATGCTTTGAAATCCCCCTGTGGAAAAGTAGGTCTTCTTCAGGGAAATCTGATAATAGGATCAGCAGTGAAACACCACAGTTTCTCCTCTGTCGTATTCTCTGTGCATACATTACCTAGACAAATCATCCCAGAAACAGGAGACTAACACTGTTAATCAGTGTAGCATATTAAATATTCTTGATGCTTCAGGGGGAGTGGGGGAAGTCAAATGTAATTGTCCTGAGCAGAATATATTTCCATAACAATGAAATCTCAAAATCAGTCCCCTGTTCTTTTTAGCAAAGGAAAATTAGCATACCCCCAGATATTTCTGGTCAGTGGGGATACCATTACAACCTTCTGAATCTGTGAGAGCCATTTTGAGCTGTATTGTTTTATGATGACTCTGTCACTGCAATGTTACAAAATGGCACAGGTTTTAGTTCGACCAGTAGATGGGGATTAATCAAGCTGTTATTCTTGTTGTTGTATACCACCAGTGGAGGCTTTTAACTAACCAGCTGAGAGACTTATGAGTGTGGAAATTGGTTTTTTGCATATTCATTAAGAAGGAGAATTGTTCTGCCTTAGCAGAGCAATCTGTATGAGAGCAGAGGACCAAAACTTCCAGCAGAGTCAGGCAAACTGCCTGGTTACAACTGAGCCACATCTCTGCCGGTGGGAATGAGAATTTGAATGCCCTGAGAATCTGGACTAGTCTGTAAATAAGAGGGGATTTTCCCTGCAGACAAAATCCTTGCAGAGTTTAAAGGGACAGCAGGAAGAACTACATTTTCTCTTGAAGCCATATAAAAATCAGGTAAAAATAGAAAAATCTGCTGTATGCCCCCCTTATTGTGACGCAAAACTGTTAGCTCTGCACCTGGAGAGAACAGATTTGGAAGAGGTACAAAACCTCCTATTGTGTTTATCGATCTCCAGGTGAAAACACTGGCACTGAGGGAAGAAACTTTGAGCTGCTGCTGGGAGTTTGTGACTGGCTTGAGGGGTAGAGGAAGCAGCACCTTGATCTCTAATGAGAGAGCCTGGTAGACACAAAGTCTGAGCACCTGAAACAATCACCTGAGATACTTACCTTCATAACTGGCCAAGGAACAGTCATCATCAAAGCACAGTTCAAACCACCATGAAGTACATCTGACAGGCCAGACTGATGTTGGGAACTGTGCCCCAAATCAGTTTGTGTCAATTCACTGCCCAGAGGTCCCAAACACTGCCTCCTAGCACTGGAATGGTTGCCTGTTTTGTAGGTATAAAATTGGTTAGGAAAATTGCCTCTTTATCCTTAAATCCAAAGATGACCCTTGAGATCCTCAGACAAGTGAAATTTTTGTGGTGTTTTTGCAGCCTCCTGCAATGCCATGTGCTACACATGCCTGTAAGACACCATGATCCTGGGTAAGATGTGCATAGAAACAGATACCCCAGACTCTGCTCAGTGTGTAGAAAACTGCTGAACTCAGAGATTATTGATGATGAAGACAAGTTTAGTGCATTTGGTGGGTTTATATTTTTCTAAGTCATGGCTCAGACTGGGCCTAGACAGTCTATTCTTCAATGTCAAATCCCTGAGGAGTATTATTTCCAGAAATGCTTAATGACTATTTAATAACAGCTGCATAAAATATCTCTGATCATATTTTAATATTCCCAGTGACAGAATTGTTCAGTGATGAATTATTTTATGATTATAAAAATATATCTCTCCTTTTTCAGAGAGCTGTCCTTAAAGCAAACCCTGGCCATGCAGCATGACTCTCTCATCCCAGCTGAAAGGGCAGTCCAGGTATGAACTACATGAATCAGAGGGAGAAAAGGAGCAAGGGAAATGCTTTGCCTCTTCATAGGAAGTCACAGCAGTAAAACCTGTGACTGGCTTTTTAGAAGGGCTGAAAATCTTATCACTTAAGCATTTGCAAGTGGGCAGGTAAAGACAAGATAAGAGTAAGGAAATTCCTTGCTTGAAGGCACCAGCTGGTCAGCAGCAGGATGCAAGGCAAGAATTTCTCTTCAGACGGCTGTCTGAAGAGCCCGGAGCAGATGCTAACACGTTACTGGAGCGCTTGGTCTTTCCCTGAAACAAAAGCTGCTGCCCAGAGGTTGGATACAGCTGTGCTGGGGGTTTTCACACCCCAGCAGCATCCAGCCTCTGCCTTGTGAGTAGCTAAGGCAAAGCAGGCACAGCGGGTGCTACCAGAACCTGCCTGAGCTTGCAAAAGGCACTTGGGGCTCCCCTTGGTGTCTGCAGTGTTGCTGCTCTCCTCAGCTCAGCCTGTCTGCCTTTCCCTTGGCTTTTGGTTTTGGAGCCAAAGCACATTAGCATCTTGTGGCAGTGTCCTCCCCCAGCCCCAGGGTTAAGCCATAACCCTCAGTAAGGCATCCAGTTCACTCTGGGATCTGGGGAGCAGGATAGCTGAGGGTGGTCTGGAATGGTGACCCTAACATCTTGCTGGTATGCAACTATAAGTCAATCATCCTTCTCCATAGGTACAGGATAAGCCAGGGCCCTACAATCCCACATGGCAGCAGGCTGCATACCAGCCTTGATTAGGGGTGTCAAGGTTATTTCCCAGTGTTTAGAGAGTTCTTATAGCATCAGACACTAAACTTTGAAATCTTTAGAAACGTTAGCATGTTAAATTTTGAAGTCATAATTGGATAAGAGATTGTGCATATATAATTCTTCAGACATAAACTGTTGAGCAAGCTGGGATGAGGATTGAAGCTAGGTTCCTCTCTGAAAAGGAGATTAGAACAGTTTAGTTAGGTAGGGGTTCCTTTCTGAGCCCCACAACTCAACAGGAGGGTCTTCCTGATAGTTCTGACCCTGCATTCAGTTAATGACCAAGTTTATCTTGCCATCGAATCTTGTTAAACCACTACTGCATTAACCATTGAACATTTTTAACTCACTGGTTCAGATCAATACTAAGATATCAGAGCTTCCCTCTCACAAGTGAGGTGCTTGACTCATCTGTGACACAGCCACACCCAGGAGTTAACTTGCCTTGGGTGAGATATGCACTAGTTCCTCATCAACCGAGCCTCTTGGTAATGTGGATGTGATGTGGTGTTGGTCAGGAACTTCCTACTGCAGAAGGTCTTTCTTTACCAGACATCATCTGGAGCCAGCTGGTGGCACCTCCCTGCTCCTCATCTCAGACAGGCCTGGGTATCACTGCCTGCTGTATACCCCATTTTGTACAGTGATTTTGAGGTTCACACTATTCACAGAGACATCTGTAATAACCCTCAGCAGTCTCTGATCCCAAACAGGACTGCAGGTGAAGCCTGCTAAGAGGTTTACAGCCTTCAGGTGGAGGAAAAAAATACTTTTAAACAAGTGAAATATGTGTGTCTGTATGTGATGAAATAAAATATGAAGAGAAAATTTACATGAGTTTACAGTGTTTACACTTTTACATAACCATTAATTGCCAGTTTCTGGTAAATGGATTATTTGCCCAGTTGACTTAAATTCTTGGCTTCCATAATATATTGCTAGTTTAAACAGTTGCCACTCTTCTTAAGATGAGGTGGCTCTGAGCTGGGGAAGCAAAATATGTTCTTAAAGCACTTTTCATTCCTAAAGGGGATTGAAATAATCCTAGACCCTGTTACATTTCCATTTTTAACTGAATTAGTGACCCTGTTTAAATGTGCAGCCATTAGAATTTTCTTTGCAAATAGACATGGTTCCAGAAGGAATCTTTTTTTAATGTATCTATCTTCATCAATATCTGAAAACCATTTTCTCTACATTACTTACATGTGCATTTAAATTCCATTTTGAATGGGCTTCACCAGTCTGAGACCTTTAAAGTACAGCTACCTCTGAGGAAAAACACCTTTAAAATCTATTCAGTCCATTGCAGACTATCAATATGGAAGAAAATTCTGCTAAGGGCCCTGAAGATTTATGCCCACGCTTTCAAGAATTTTTACAAGCTATGTCTTTTTGTAATTGACATTTCCTAAAGCTGTCTGTAAAAGAGCATTCCATGGCAACCTAAAGGCATCAGTTTACCTGCTGCTATCTAAAGCAGCAGTGTCTCTTTAAAATTCCAGCATTTACAGCAAATCCAAGCTTATGTACAAAAGCATTGCTAAATTAATTGTTTATCTATTGATGATTTCACTTTTACCAAAGGAAAGTGGAGAACTCTCTGTAACTAACACATTCCTTTGAGCTGTGTGACTCTAGTCCAAGTTGTATATCAGTTCCAGAGAATTTACTTTCTGTTGAGCAAGTTAGTGGCATGACTGATGCAATTCACGTAACTCAGACTTCTTGGTGTGTTGGAGGAAGTAACAGAGCATAGAATTCTCTCCCTTTCTGTATGTGGAGATGCTTGGTCAGTCACCTGCACAGGAAAGTTATTGTTCTATAGATTGTTGTAATACCTTGATCTATCATCCTGTTCTAACACCTGGCTGGCAGCTTACCCTTAACAAGCCTTACAAGGCAATACCAAAATGAGTCTGGCTGCTGCCTCATCCTTCCAACACCACTATGGACCACTGGGGCTCAACCTGGTCAGGCAGCTAAGCCCCAAGCAGACACTTTCTCAGTCTTTCCCTGTGGGATGCAGGAGATAAATGGATGGGCAAAAGGGAGGATGCTGGTTTGGGCTGGGGTAGAGGTTATTTTATATATAGTAGCTGGTATTGGGCTATGCTTTGGATTTGTGCTGGAAACAGTATTGATAACTGAGGGATGTTTTCATAGTGGCCAAACTGTCGAAACCCAGGAAATTCCTCTGGCTGCCCTGGAGGACTTGAGCCCCGGCCCAGGGGGCTCAGAGACCTTGGCACAGAGTCCAAGACCCCTGTGCCTTTGAGTCAGCCCTTGGAAAAAACAATTACCAACCGTATATGAAGAATTACAAGCCACAAAGTTTTAAGTAGAATGATGGTGAATTTATCACAGGGTGAAAAGATAGATTTTTGGGGTTTTAAAATGGGGGTTCGGGGGGCAAGATGGAGGAATCTGGGTGTGTCCAGCCTTTCTCCTTCTTCTTGGCCTCCATCTTCTGCTGTGATGTTGGCACTTTTAGATTGGTTTAGAGTAGAAGCTCACTGTCTAACATAGGTGATAGGTATTGGAAAGTAATTGTAAACATTGTATACCTAGTTTTTATTATAAAAAGATAACACCACCCTGGGGGCAGGTAGAATGCCTCTGACTGTCTTGCTGAGTGGACCTTGGCAGGACAGGAGAAAGAATTTTATAGATAAGATACAATAAACAACCTTGAGACCAAGAAATGAAGAGCCCTGACTCAAACGCCTTCAAATGCCGGGCTGGGAAAAGGGACTTTCTAACTTTTCTCGGGGTCACTCTGACCAGCTAGAGATCCTGAGACCAAACAGGGCTTACACAGAGCCAAGGCCTGTTCTGCACATGAGGAGGCTAGGGGTTTGGATTTGGGAGGGGACAGAGCTGGGACAGCTGACCCCAACTGCCCCAAGGGACATTGCAGACCATATGGCATGATGCGCAGCATAGAAATCTGGGGGGAGGAGAAGCAAAGGGAGGCATATCTAGAGTGATGGAGTTTCTCTTCCCAAGTCACTGCTATGTGTAATGGATCCCTGGTTTCCTAGGGATGGCTGAACACCTGCCTGCTCATGGGAACTGGGGAGCAAATTCCTTGTTTTGCCTTGCTTTTGTGCATGGCTTTTGCTTCAGCTATTAACTTGGCATTACCAGGACCTATGAGGTTTTTTAGTAAATTTACTGCCTTGGGTCCATTTGCAAATTCTCAGTCGAATGATCATAAAATCATAGAATGGTTTGGGGCAGAAAGGACCATTCATCTAATCCAATCCCCTGGCATGGACAGGAACAATTTCCACTAGATTAGGTTGCTCTGGAGCCCATTCAATCTGGCCTTGGGCAATCTCAGTGATGTTGCACCTCTCTGGGCAACCTGTTTCAGTGCCTCACCACAAAAATTTTCACATTTCCAATCTAAATCTACCTTCTTGCAGGTAGGTGTTAAAGCTGTTGCCCCTTTTCCTGTTAGGCCCTGGTAAAAGACCTCCTTCCATATTTCTTATATTGAATGGCCACAATAAGGTCTATCCAAGGCCTTCTCCAGGCCGAACAAACCCAGAGGTGCTGGCTTTGCACCCATGCCACAGAAAAATGGGGTGCAATGATATCTTTGCAAAGAGAGACATTAACAGTGTCACACAGAGAAGCAAAATGAATGAGCTGGGAGTTTTCTCTTACAGAGGAAGGCAGGCACACTTGTTCCTGCCCAGAGCCTAGTCCCAAGATCCCTATATAGGGATAGTCTTTTCTTCTGCCTCAGCCCTAGTTCTATGCTATAAAAGACTGCCCTACCTCCTATGTAGGCATACCATGGGATTTTTTCCCAGGCAGCAATGCCCCTTAATGCTTGGCTTCAAACCCAGATCAAAACATCTGCATGCAGCCAGTAGATGCCCAGGATCAGCTACAGGAGGCACACAAACACATGGGGAGGTAATCACTCTACTGTTGCTTCCTTGAGGCACTGAGAAGTACATTGTGATTTCCTCTGGGATACCTCGTGAGGACAGAAAGAGCATTTTTGAGCAGTTATTGTGATCCAGCCCTCCTTTGGTCTGTTTGCATGGGAGACACATGGCTGGTTTGAAAGGAGTCTGAACGGAATTTATTTATTTATTCATGTGGTCTCTGAAAGGTTATCTCCTGCATCGAGCTGCTGAGGACTTCTCCTGTCATGTTGTCTGAATAAAAACACAGCTCCTAAACCTGCCTGACTTCAATAACCTTAGTGAAACCTTGTTGGCTTTGATGGAACAAGTGGACGTGACTTCAGATGCCAAGGATTCGCTTGTCATCTCCACGGTAGCTCCACTTTGGGATGCTTGCTGGGCCACAGAAATCTGTCACAGACTAATCTGCTTGGGATGTCAAGGAAGCCAGAGCTGAAGCCTTGATGTATGAATCTTCTGTGCTGATAACTCTCTGCAGAGCTTTGATGAATGCATAAAGAGTTGGCAGATGAGTGGGGTTTTTGATTAACTGTGCTAGTCTATGCACACTCAAGCTTCAGTGAGATTGTATATTGTCAGTCTGCTGTCTCCTGTGTGCTGAATTCTCATTTAAGCTTTTGTATTTAACAGAAAATTTTGATTTCTCTTTCACTATGGAGTTTAAAATGAAGTTCAAATCAGACACTATTTACAGCATTATAAAGACTGGGTAATAATTTCTGTCTCTGTAAGTAGCTTTGAGATGGGGTTACCTTTAATGTTTATAACTTCTCGTATTCACATTTGCATTAATGCATTTTCCTTAACAAGATAAGAATATTTCTCTACCAAGCAAATCCATCTGGAGTTGTGCTCATGAATATTTTTTTTTCCCAGGTACCAATTCCTCAATTTCTGCAAAAAAAAAAGAAGTTAAATTATGCTTTTTAAAGATGACATGGATCTAACTGAATCATTCAGACACCAATAAAACCTTAAAAATTACTAGGAAGACCTAAATTTGTATTGCAACATGCATACTGAGCAAGGCAAACAAACATACAGAAAATTATGTATTTCAAACCTGTAAGAGAGGAGAAATAGTTCATCCTGCTTTTTTTGTAATAATGCTGCTTCCTGAAGTGGTGCCTAGACAGCCACCAAGATGGGGAACCACAATCATCATTATCATGGTAATGCAATTTCCGTCCTGTTTCACTTGTGGACTAAAAGCAAAGTAAGGCTGTAGGAACAGGAACAGACACACAATGTAAGGAGGATAGAAAGCTATTAGGAAACATCTAAAGAAGGGCTATGAAGATGGTGAAGGGTCTGGAGGGGAAGCCATACAAGGAGCAGCTGAAGTTACTTGATCTGCTCAGCCTGGAGGAGACTGAGGGGAAACCTCATTGCAGTCTACAGCTTCTTCATGAGGGGAAGAGGAAGGGCAGGCACTGATCTCTGCTCTGTGGTGAGCAGTGGCAGTACCTGAGGGAATGGCCTGAAGCTGTGTCAGGGGAGATTTAGCTTACATAGCAGGAAAAGGTTCTCCACCCAGAGGGGAGACTGGGCAGAGGAACAGGCTCCCCAAGGAAGTGGTCATGGCACCAAGCCTGCCTGAGGCCAGGAAGCATTGGGACAATGCCTTCTTAGGCACATGGTGTTATTCTTGTGGTTGTTTTGAGCAGGGCCAGGAGTTGGGCTTTGATAACCCTTGTGAGTTCTTTCCAGCTCAGGGTATTCTAAGACTCTATAACTCTATGATAATACAAAAATAGTCAACAAGGTGCATATAGAGTAAACAAAGTACAAAGACCCCAGGTGCTTTGATGTGTTTTTTGATTTCATTTTTTGGTTTGTAATTTTCTTATCCTAAATAATGAACATGTTCTTACAGCCCTTGCTTTTAATCAAGTTCGCATTCAGCCAGTATGTCAGACTGTCTGCTGCAAATCATCCTGTCTCTTTTCCTGCACCTCAATACATTGGGATGAAACTTTTCATAGCCAATGTTAGATGTCATTTTTCCAGCACATCTGTGTTGACTATAGGAGTTAATCCAGTTTTCAACAATGCAGGTGAAGCCATACCCTGCCTCTGACCCATGAATTTGTACCTCTTCATACTTGATCTCACCTTGTCACTACGATGGCAGTAAAGCATTAGCCTGATGAAGAATTATATGGCTTCATCTGCTGTATTCTTTTGTACTGTCCCTTGCTACTATCCATTTTTTCCAAGAAAATCACTATGGAGAATTAACCCAGACTATGCACTATTTAATAATTATTGTATATTACAATTATTCAACAATTTTAATACGTTGCCTCACTGCTCCATCTCAAAACCTTTCTGCCAGGGTCAGCTATATATGTAGGAATATATCTCTTAATTATCCTCTAATTTATTACTTAGTTCTTAAACAGAATACAAAATCTATTTTCTATTGTGAACATAAAAGTTCACAATAGAAAAATTTATTAAGGTTAGTTATCTCCATTGTATGAAACTCCTGAAAAGGAAGAGAAAAGAGAGGAATAGCAGGCGCTGGGTTTTCCTGCCATGTTTTGCCTTCCTTAGTGCACAAGTTTCAGAGAAATCTCTCAGCCTCTTCTAACTCATTTTCATTATAATTGGCAATGGTAGCACTTAGTAGCTCCACCCTTTCCTGCACCCTTTACTGTTTCTAAGCCATGCAGGACTCCAGTCAAAATTCACAGTCTGGATGTGCTATCAGAGCTTTGCTGCTTGCATGGCTCTGTAGCCTGATGTATTGACAATGTTTTAATGTTTTTATTGCCTCTGTATATCCTGTCAGCTGGTCTTCCAGCAGAGAAGCCCAAGAGGTCTTTAGGAAGAATTGGTCACAACTGACGAGTTTTGAAAACACAATTTTCACTGTCCTTTATAGGAATGGTGCCATTTACAACTATTTCTGGCAGAATGCCCCTCTGTGCCCAGCAGAACCAGAAGAAACCAATGAAGTGTGGCTGAAGTGTTTCTTTTATTGCTTTGGAGACCTCACAAGATTTGAGTTACACATGAGGAATTAAAGGAAAAAAAATTCCAAAGCCAGTTCATTTCATCTGTGTTTGGATAACATTACGAGGTCTGTCTCCTACTACCAAAGCTTGGTATGCATGACCTGTTTGCTCTTAACAAGTCATCCCATCTCTACTGAAAGGTCTGTGAACCATTGAATAGTACAGAAAAGCCAGTGAAAAAAGGAAAAGGAGGAAAAATCCTGCATATTTTGAGTTACAAAGGCTCTACTTGTTCCCTTCTTTTTAACACAATGCAACATTTCCATACACCTGTCTTCAGTGACTTTTAAGTTGTCTTTCAAAGTGATTGAGGGCACTTCAAACCCTCCTGTTTGTCACCCAGCAAGGAGTGCCCCTGTCCAAGCCACGAGCACCCAGCTTCTCCAGGAGAATGCTGTGGGAAATGGTGCCAAAGGCTTTACTAAAATCAGCCTAGATGGAATCTACGGCCTTTCTGTCATCCATTGAGGGTCACCTGGTCACATAAAGAGATCAGGTTGGTCAGGCAGGACCTGCCTTTCACAAACCTATGCTGGCTGGGCCTGATCCCCAGGTTGTCCTGCATGAGCTGAATGGTGGCACTCAAGGTGATCTGTTCCATGGCCTTCCCAGCACTGAGGTTAGGCTTTCACGAGTTCTAGTTTCTTGGGCCATCTGATGGTACAGCCCATCTGCCTTGAGATGGTTCCTTCCACCTATTTTACAAACTAATTTCGACATAGGAAGAAAGGACTGCTATACTTTCACTTTAAAAAAAAAAATGGGGCTGCAAAATAACGGTGAGTGAAGCCCAGTGTTCCATGACAGCTGGTGCCAAAGCCAGATGCCCTGCCACCCCTCCTGCACGGTGTGGGGAGCTGGGGCACGGCTCTTGGGACCAACATCTACACCAGGATTTTAGGTCACATCTTGACGGATGAGGATGACTTGCCAGGCCAAGAGAAAGCCATATCTGGTCCCACTTTGGACCAGATAACTCGGTTGGAAACGCTGAAATGCTAATGAGAGAAATTTTGTGTAGAGAAAAATACCCTGGTATTATTCCCAAGTAAAAGCCTGTGTCAACACTTCGGCAAAAACCTGAGAGACCTGAGGTTTGCTGACTATCAAATCCTCATGAAATCCTTAAAACCACAAGACAGGATTTTTCATAAGGTCCATAACTCCAGAGGATTAATGAGCCTGAGGCACTTCCAAAGTCCTGTTCATAATTATCAAAATATCACATTCTGTATTCTGAATTCTGAAGGGAAATATTGGTGTCCGTGGTTTCAGATTGTTTTCTGTACTTTGTACTGTGGGCAATAGCTATTTTAGTAACTGAATTTGGAATTTTTTGGTAGTCTTCTTGCCTGTCAGAAAATACATATTTTTTATACTTCTGCTCCATCATCCAGAACAAACCCCAAATATTGCAGCAATCCATAGGAACCAAATAGCATGAAAATCCAGGGGACATGCTCTAAGACAGTGACTGCAACTTATCTCCTATCATAGGTCTGAACTGCTCATGCTATTACAGTCTGGGAGAAGAATTTCCAGTGCCACATGTTTTGGAGTCATAAGCTGGCAGACAATATATACAGAAGGAATCTAAAATTGTAATCACATATTTTGGAGTAAAGGCTACAGTATGTACCTTGAAAGTGGCCAGACTCTGAAAACTAAATTTTATAATGGCAGGAATGGGTCCCTGTAGTTGACAAAAAAATGCACTCATGTATCTTTGATTAAATCAAATAATTTTTTACAAAGCAAATTAATTGTCTTGACGTATAGTTTTAGTATCAACTGTTTGAAGACATTTTATTTTGTGATTGGATAATTAATCTCAGATGTATAATTTATTTGTTTTGGTATCCTTTTGTGGTTTTGGTATTTCATTTATACTCGTATTCTTTTAGATATGGAGGAATATGTTCAGGTTTCAAAACAGAAAATTCCTATGAATTGAGGGATAAAAACTTCTGTATTGCAGCAACCCTAGAGGGACAGTCTAAAGTTTTAAAATCCTTTTTACATTTCTTATTTAGGACTGATTTCAACGTACTTTCCTTCTCAGAAGTCATGTTCTAGTGAATCATAATTTTCCAAAGGAAAAAGAAATCAGCACAAATTTCTTAACAGGCCCACAAAAAAACCCCAACCAATAAGTTCTGCTGTTCACCACAGCCATGGCCCCCACTGCACAGAATTGTTTAAGGTCAAATTAGCTCAGTGAGACATTTCATCAGCTGATGTGAACCAGCACAATTTCCCTGAAGAAAACAGAGATGTGTTGACTTATGGCTGCTCAGAGTGTGCATGTAAATTTTCCAAGTTTTCCACAGCACTATTCATTTTGATGATTTGTGTTAATCACACTGCCCCAGATAGGTCTTCAAGGTGGTCATGATGGAATACAGTCAAAAAATAACTTGTCATACCACAGAATACTCATGTCTGACTCTAGACTGAATGTGGGGGTCAAACCCATGACTTTGGCATTATCAGCACCATGCTCCAAGCAATTGAGCTGATCATACTAGATCTACTATAAAACCTTGCTCGGATTAAATAACCCACACAGTGGGTCCAACTCCTCACCCTCCCCTGTCTCCAGCAACATTCAGTAGCAGATGCTTTGAGCTGAGAGCAAAGATGATCCTTCAACAGATGCATCACTCCCTTCTTGGCTTTCCAAGAAAATCCCCACAAGGCTCTTCCTATACTTTGCAAATGTCCTCCATAACGTTAAAACCAATTAATAATAGGCTAAGATAAAAGTGGTTTTGCAATTTTGAAAGAATAGTTCCTGCCTGTTCTTATTATCTCTTACTCCATTTCTGTTCTGTTAAAAGTTTGGAGCCTGGTAGCAGTGGGAAGGGATGTGTGCCTGCTCTGGGCAGATGAAACCTTTTGGGAACAGAGGGGACCTTCCACCTGGGAAACAAGTAGACTTTTGCAGTTCGAGGGACCTTCTGGAAAGTAGGACAGAGATAAAACAACCCAAGAAAACAGAGCATAGGAAGCCTGCTACATCAGAAACTGGTACTGTTGCAAAATAATCAAGAATTAATTTTTTTTTGAGTACTTTTTCAGAAAAATTAAAATTTCTCTGCGAAACACCTACGTCTGAAGTAGTTCCATCTGTAGGTTGGAAAGAAACGTGACCTATTTATCAACAACTTTAAAAGGAAAAGAGAAATACAAATTTGTAAAGATTTATTCAAATTTAATGTTCCTTTAAATTAAAATGGCAAGAATAAGTAAGTATTTGCTTAATGGATCTTGGCTCAACTCCCATATTTTAATGAAAGGAGATGGGCAACCCTTCACATTATAATATTTGTCCAGTTCATGAAGAAGCACTGGGAGAGTGCTGTTCAACAGGATATGAAACCTGTGGGGAGCAATTTACTATAGTATATGGATATCAAATAAAATCAAAAATTTTACATGGTGTTACCTGAAACTTTGTGACCACCTGATCATTAAAAAAGAAGGAAAAAGATAGTTCAGAATTCAGAAAAACTTAGCAAAAGCAGTTGAAGATGGCTAGATGGAAAACAACTTTTTTTTCCTATCAGCAGACTCTGAAAGGCTGTGATTGTTTTGTCCTGGAGGATGTTATTAAAAGCGGATATAATAAACATGTATAAAGTAAAGAATCTCAAAAGAAAAAGTAAATCTCGGGCTCAAAATTTCAGACAACTTGAAGAAGGTCTACACATACATATATATGCATCACAGGAATATTCAGGGATATTCTGGGTAACGCATGTTTTCCTAGAAAGGGAATGAAATCTGTGCTTTGGAAAATGAAGAAAACCTTTAGTTTGTAGGAAAGAGAAGGAAATATACACAGCTTTACTTTACTGCTTTTGCCTATTGCTGGGTGCATTACCATTTTTTTTTCTTTTTCCCCAACTATTTGTAGTGGCAGCATACTGGATCAGTTGAAATGTAGTCCTGATCTAAACCAGCAATTTTCACCTTCCATTCATGATGGCAGCACCCAGTTGGATGCTAAATTTGACTCATCTTTGCATTTTTCCACTGCACAAGTATTTTCTGGATTACAAGGCATACAATTCTTCATCAAGTTCATAGATTTTCAGTGTGGAGTACTCTTCAGGTTAACTGGTATGATGCCAGTCTGGCTCTTCTGACTGCAGTTGCTTCACATTCCAGGAGGGAAGCATTCCACTGATCCTTAAAGAGGCTGACCTGGAGCAGAGGCTAGACAGAGTTGAAGGAATAAAGCAGGTATTTATTAAAAGGCCTTCAAAAGATACACCTTGGGCAGTACAAGAGCCCAGCCATAGCTCTGCCCAAGATGGACTCAGATGGATGCAAGATGGATGACCAGTCACGAGTTTTCACACTTTTATAAGTTTTGGTCCATTTCCATATTTGGGTTAATTGTCCAATTTCAGCTTCAGGTTAAGAAATCACATCCTCCCAGACTGCTCACCTCAATTCGCTGTTGTTTACACTTTTGGGGCCTGAAGGATTGTTTTGTCTGACTAAACTGTGAAGAGAAGTCGATAGCACTCTATATGAAGTTCAGAGTCACACACTAAGTCAGTGCAGAGTTTGGAAAATATGAAAGCTAAAACTTAAGGCATCACCACAATTCCTCAACAAGCATGTGTAATCCATTATTTTGGATTCTTAAATAATTTTTAGGGGTTTTTCCCCTTAATTTTTAGCTTTCACTTTATTTAATTTTGTTCTGTTCAACTTTCTATTGCTTGGGAAATTGCCATGTTTCACTTGCTTTTTTGAAATCTGCATCAGCTTTCTGCTACCTCAGTTTAGGCTGGTTTCCAATTTCACCAGTCTGGACTTTTTCATTTCCATCCAGTGAAATACAATTAATTCAATAAGAGTAGAATGAGAAATATTTCAAACATCTAGCTTAAGTTGTTTAAAAATCAGATATTCAGGGACTAGTTAAATTGGCATCACAGACACAGGACAGGGTAATTTTGACTTGCTTGTGGCAACACAAATTTCACATCTCATCAGCTCACTCCTAGAAGCAGCTTTGTCCTAAGGAGTGATCAGCTTGAAACCCTTGGGTCTGCTTCCTATTACTTCAGGAGTTGACCAGGAAGTGCAGTCAGGATACTTTCATTTGTATTAATTCCTGTGATTCTGCTGTTCCTGCTCCAGGCAATCCCTAGGAGCAGGTGTGATACAGTCTATTCTTTGATATGAACTGGATCATAACTGGCAAGATGTGATAAAAACTCTTCATTGTCTCCTAACACCTATTTCAGTGAAGTTTTTCCTCTTTTTATCTGCCTTAATGGCCAATCACATATCAGATGATGTAGAGGAAGGAAGGAAGGAAGGAAGGAAGGAAGGAAGGAAGGAAGGAAGGAAGGAAGGAAGGAAGGAAGGAAGGAAGGAAGGAAGGAAGGAAGGAAGGAAGGAAGGAAGGAAAAGTAAAAATTGGCTGATTTTCAGGATGATCAATCATACAGCATCCAAGAGAGAGGCATAAAGGTCACACAGGTTAAGAGATAAGCTACCCTTGGTTGCAGCATCTCTGAATGTAGTAAAAGAAGTAAAAATAATGCAGTAAAAATCTTCTCCTTAAAGAAGTCTGAAGAGCAATGCAGCAAATGCAGCAAATATTCTTGCCTGGGATTCCTGCCTTGATAGAGGTCAAGTAGGAAATTGAGACCCTCAGCTGTTGTGAAGTGGCACAACACTACTCACCCTGTCCCTCCATTAGTGTCTCTCCCTCATTTTTTCTTGTTGTACAACTTAGTTCCTTTCCTCCAACTTTTCCCACATTGTGCAAATCCCTGTATACTGTATCAAATTATTTTTCTGACTCCATCAATAAATTCAAGCTTTTTTAAAGGCTAAAAAATATTTTCTTTAAAACATGACTTGCAAAAAAATCTATATTGAAGATGGGTTGAAGATATTGACCTTCCTTATTTTTAAGATAGTTGAGTATCACAGGTTTTGGTTTACAGTTTCAGTAGGCTTTACACAGAAGAAATTCTTTATGGAAGACTGTTAAAAAAAGAGAACTATTCCTTCCCCTAGAACCCCAACCCACTTAAAAGATAGGTTAGACACCTATATTGGCCAGTGAGGCAACATTGGCCTGGAGTTCCTTGAGTTTTTTAAGGACTCTTGGATAAGGACCTAATAACTTATTTCTTACAACTCTTTTTGAGTTTCTTCTGAAACTTTTTAAATGACAGGTCAGTTTAAGATGATCCCTAAGGCTCATCCCTTATTTAAAAAACACAGACTGAGATGTCACTATGACATCAAATGAGAACCACACTCAGGTTCTCTGAAATGAATTTTGATGCAAAGAATTTAGGTTTCTGTTGTGGTCTTCCCTGAATACTCTTTTTGCACCTAATCTAATAACCCAATACTCCCCTTGGCAGGCATCTTGCTTCTGAAGTGTTCAGAACATTTATTTTTGGTTTTATGCCTTGAGGTTCCTCTAAATTGTTTTTGGCTTGCTCTATTATGGTTTAACATTTCATTCATCCATTTATTCTGTGAACTGCTTCATTTTCCATTGACTAACCCCTGAACTTACTGATTGCTTATGAGGCAGCTGTAAAACTGAAGGACTTTGCAGGTCATTTCTATATGAAGCAGAAGGTAGAAAGAGCAGAAGGACATTATTTTCTTACTGTAATTTATACACTGTGTTTGAAATGATGAACATGTAACTAATCCACCAGACAGAGGCATGGTATATTTCAGGTTGGAGGAGACACCAGGAGATCCCCAACAGCAAGGTCACCTCTGAGGACAGAACAAATTGCTCAGGGTGTTATCCAGTCCAATTTTCAATACTTCCAAGCATGGTGACTGGACAACATCTCTGGGAAACCTGTGCCTGACTGTCCTCAGGGGGAGAATATTTTTCCTTGTATGCAGTTATGACATCTTGTCCTCTGTCCTCCTGCCATGAAATTTGATAACCTCCATGTAGGCAATGGCAAGCTGCCAACAAGTCCCTCCCCATAAAAACTGCCTCTTATCCAGGCTGAAGAAGGCCAGCTCCTTAAGCCTTTTCCCACAAGTGATGTGCTCCAGCCCCTTGGCCATCTTGGTGAGCTCTCTCAAGTTTTCCAGTGTCTTGTTTGGACCTGCTCCAATATGTCTGTGTCTCCACTGGGGAGGGAGCCCAGCACTGGGCTCAGAATGGCAGACCTGCATTGCCAATACTGTGCAGGGAAGGATCACCTCCCTCAGCCTTCTGGCCACACTCTGCAGAGCAGGAGGCTGGTGGCCTTCCATGCTGCAAGGGCACCCTTCTCCTCATTCTTCCTTCTTCCTATGCAGGCACTGAAGATGTACAGAAATAGCTGCAAAATGGGTTAGAGTGGTCAGTCAGTGCCTTTTCCACTTGCACAAACCAGGCATCTTGAAAAAAGGAGAAATTCACTTGCTGAATCACTTATTTCTAAAAGGAACTACATCACAACTAACTAGAAGCTTTTTTTTTAAGATGTGGCTGCTTATTCAGCACTGCTATAAGAAACTTCCTTTGGAACGGACTGTTGATGCAATGTTGTATTGACTATAAATTGTCTTTACCTTCCAAACCCAACTCAGTCCCCTGTGCCAGGCTCTCACCAGGGTCTAGTCCACAGTACCATCTAGTGGGAAATACTGATATGACCATGACCATCCCAAGAAATTGTCATTTCTTCCCGATCTCAGTAGGTAAAGTGTATGAAAATCCTCTGAGACATGGCAGTACTACCATGTGGCATTGCATGAGCAGAACTCACCTTGCCAGGGGCTGAGACAAGTCAGACAGCTCTGACAATGAAATTGCCTATCTGAAACATTTCATAAGCATGATTACTAATTACTTTTTCCAAGGCTGATCTGTTAATAAGAATAATAATAAGATAATGATAAGACAATAAGATAAGATAATAAGAATAATAAGAATTAGTCCATATTTGCTGCTCTGAAAAATTAAGTGGATCTAACACTGGGGGAAAATGATGAAGAATTTATCTAAGATTTCTTCTAAAGAGAGCTGGGGCAGCTTGCTGTCTCCTGAGATGCAAAGGCAGTAGGAATTCTGACACTTCTGTAGAGACTGCTCCCAGTTAGAGTACACAGATCTGACACCCACTTAGGGCATCTGCTTACTGCAGTTCAGGCAGTTTCCCTTACAGGATCACCCAGCAGGAATGAACACCAGACAAGGTATTTACACTGTGCTCAAATGACATGTGCTCTCAGTTAATTTATGTGTTGGACAAGACACTGCAATGCAGATGGCTTTGATGAGGAAAAAGTAGAATTGCAGCATATTCTCACACAGGGTGAATACCCAAATTCTTGCATTGAGTAGCCTGTCATACCTACACACCCATTCTAGAACTAGCCTGTACAAAGATCTCTGGTTATTCTATCATGATCATTTATGTGCTATAATTAAGCCAAATTAATTCAACTTTAAAATAAAAAGAAATAAGCACCTCAGTTTCCACAAAGATCATATCCTAAAACCTATTTGTGAGGCACACTGTAGCCCATACTAACAGTAATTGTTGTGAAGCTCTTCAAAGAACACCAATTTTGCTCCTTGATTTTCTAAAACAGGCCAGTGAAAAGTCTTTCTCTTTGCACCAAACACACAGAAAGTTAAAAAACCCTCTTCTGTTGCTTTCTAGGTCATGAGAACTAGGAGGAAATCTAGATTTTAAAGACTGGCAGTTCTTAAAACACACTAATTTGGTGAGCTCTGCTGTAAGGAGCTTCAGTATCTGAAATGAAACGCAGCTCCGGGAGATGGGGATGAGTTGTGAGCCTCACTGAGTAGAAGCTGAGGTGAAGGAGGATGGCCTCAGGCACGTGGGTTTCCAGTGAAGCTTCTGAACTGTGAAGAGCTCCAGTGCACTGATGAAGCTGCACATCTTTGGAGAACACAGCATAAGAACCCACAGAGGCTGAGCATGTTTCCTCAAGTGTGACCCACTCTTTATTGGTCTTCAGACTCTCCCACATGTAGTTTCTTATTCACACCTTTCATTTGCAAAGGTTTAAAAATGTAAAAATTAAAGGGAATTAAAAATGTCTATGTAAATCTTCATATGGAAATTTCTAGTCTGGTAAAGGCTGCACATTTTTATTATGGTAACCAATATTAAGTTGAATTTATGCAAACCCATTTCTGTTGTTGAAAGACAGTCTATCAGTTTAAGAACTCATATAATTCATATTTGATGCTTTTGAGCATGGAGTTCAGGTTATTCCCCCTTGAACTCTAACAGTGATATAGCTGCTTGGGGACAAATTACTGCTGTTCTGAGTATTGGTGTCTGAAAGCTGAAATAAAGAAACAGAGGGGAAAGACAATTTGCATCACCAGTTCTATTTATACTCAGCATAACTTGCATAACTTGCCTTCCACTGCAGCATTTGGACTTTAGTGAAATTCCAAAAATTTTCTGGGAAAAAAATTCTAAGTCAACTTAACTTAGCACTAAGACACGTGAGGTATTCTATCAACATCATAGGTCTTGTTTCTGAAAGGCTGTTTACCCCAAATAGCACAAAGGGAGTCTGACTCTCTAACAAACCTGTATTCTTGTTTGGGTACACAGCACACTTTGTGTCAGTAGACTTGCAGTGACTTTGCTAAATGCACCAAAAAGCACATCTTCCAATGGAGGACAACACCAATATCTCATAGAAACTTGATTGCTATAAGGTGCAAAAGGAAGAAACCGCTCCTTTTCAAAGTTAAAATACATGCATTTGTAAAAAAATTGTTCGTATTTTAAAGACATTCAGATATTAGTGCATAATCTTCATTATTTTCAAAGGTTTTGTTATCTTTTAAGGTTTTTTCACTTTGCATTTTGTCACTTTGATTTCTGTTGATAACAATTTGCACTTCCTAAAGATTTGCTGATCTCAAGTCTTCAAAAGAGAGTGTTTACAGAGCAGTAATGTGTGTTTTCTAAGATCTCTTTATATATCTCTTTTTAGTCTTACAAGTTCCTATACCCTTGAAACTGAATAGCAGAAAAGACTCTTTCAAACCCTTTCCAGACCATTAAGGCATTTCTGATGTTTTTATTTCTTATGTTTACTGATTCATACTTCTCAATGGCTTATGCATGTGATACAGCTGCACTTTGGTGGTAATAAAAACCCTGCAGATCTGTTTTTACTGCCAAAAATACAATTTCTATGATCTAGAGTGGCAGTTATCTATAGTATCTTTCATTTAAATTACAACATTGGGTAGAAAGACAGCATATTACACAATGCAAACAGACAATACGTATCAAGGAACACATGATAAGTAATTTCTTTTTCCTCCTTAGGTCATCTGTGAGCCATCTAAAACATTAGGTTTATAACTCCAGTTATGAGAAGGAAAGATTAGTAATCTTAAATCACTTACACAAAAGAAGTATCAAACACACTGCTTAATACACTGTGAGTGTAATACACAGCTCCCAAGGTTTGGGGGTACTTTTGTGATGATAATATTACATAATAAAAATCAACTAGATTTCAAGCTGAAAAATTAGATTGACTTTTAAATCAGTTTTCTGTCCTGTGCTGAAAAAAATATAAAGACATCAAAGATACCTCAGAAGAGAGAGTGTTTCACATCTGTAACAAAGATGAATCTCAATGGGCTCCCACAGGATGTCTATCCAAATAAAAATATAACTCAATGCTCCGGTTATAGCTAAACATTAAGAAGCTTTGGGTTTTTTTTCATATCAGTCAGGGAATGCCTTAGAAAGAGCAGAAGCAAACCAACAGTTCCAGTAATGTGAAGGGGCTCTAAACTGAGAGGACAACCAAACAAAATGAGATTTAATCAAGCTGGCTAAAAGAAGGCTCTGACAGAAATGCATGAATGTGTGTCTGGCAACAAAACTCCTGATGCTGTTGGCTGAGAAATATTCCACAGTTCTAAATCCATGGCAGTAGTGGCTGATAGAAGAGGTTACAAACCTCCAGAGATAGGCCAGTTCTGAGGGATTAGGATACAGACAAGTCATCAGTAAGAAACTGAATCAGTTCCTGACCCTGAAATAGAAATACAGTGTGGTAGGTTGGGAGGAGTCTCTTTTATATCTGTTCCTTGTGATAGGATCAATATCTGTATATTAGTAGAATCAGTAAGACTAAATATATAGCAAGAAAAGACTTGAAAGGAGAGACTTTAAATAATAATCATATTTCTCTTGGCAATATGGAAGGCATTTTGAAGCTTATAATGAGGAGAGAAGAAAAATTAAAAAAAAAAAAACCAAAACAAGGAAATTCCTAGAATATTCTTCTAATGATTCCTTTCATGATTTCTATCACTCACCACTTTTATTTCCCATTACAGACTTTTATTTCCCATTACAAGTAAGATAGGTCACCAAAACCACCTATGTCTTTGGTCTTTACTTTCTGTGCAAGGTAGCTTAAAAGAAGATGTATTATTTTCCAGACATCTTTGTCCAAACAGCTGAGCATCTGTATTTCTCTACCTGACACTAAAAAGAAGCTGGAATTCATAAGAGCCAGTGTACTGATCCCTCAGTTTGAGACTCATGAGAGCTGAAATTCAGTCTAGGTTATGAAAAAGTTGGATCCAAAAGGAAAAGTTGCGGCATGTTCTTTACACGTGCCTATGGGAATTAAAAGTATGCCCTCTGCAAAACTTTTCATCTTCAAGAAAGTCTAGTACGGCAGAATATTTTCTCTGGACAAGTCACCCTTTAAATCTTAACAGAGCTTGTACATAGGTTTACACAAGTGCTTTTGTTCTGGTAGAGACCTTGTCATTGCCCCTAGTTCTTCTTCAGAAACATTTTTTTTCCAAATTTTCTACCTTTTTACTCTTTGTTGAATTAGAATGAAATATATAAAGGAAGATAAGGCAATTATCTGAAAAGTATTAAGTCAGTCTATTCTGCTTTTAGACAGGATTCAATTTTAAAAATGTATGTTCAATTGCATCAAATTATTTTAGGACATATATTAGAAGAACAACTAAAATGGAAAACTTTCCAAATAGAGATGAAAGACCAAGTTTAAGGCATGAACAATAGAGCAGATAAAAATGCTTGTTTCCGGAAGTTGACCTGAAAATGGGACCAATCTTTTCTCTGCTTTCCTTCTCTCTCCCTCAAACCATCAATGAAAAATATCAGGAAAGTGAAATATAGTCTTAATTTCAATACTAATTCAAAATGATTATAAAATCTATCAGATATATCAGACTGAAAACATCTATTTTGTTTTCCAAGCAAACCAAGAAAGTGCTTTGCCTTTGGCTTTTAAAAATATCTTCATAAGGTGTGTAATTCCAGTTAAAAATTAGACACTTTCAACTGTTATGTTGAGACATCACTAATGCTGCTTCCTGCTGGATTTTAGGATTTTGTCTAATTGCATTCCAATGCTATGACAGCATCCCAACCCGACACATCACGAAACAGTGAAATCAAACTTGGGTATCCTGCACTAAGAACAAGATCCCAGGTGTTTCTCATGTCACAGACCAAAAGCCCTATTAGATCCCTCTGTCTTTCATTTAACAACTGGATGGAAATCTCTTTTTTTTTTTTCAGTAACTTCTGGATAATAACCATGATAGTAATCTAACTTTGTAACTCCACATGAAGGTCATCAAAATCCTATTATTTACTAGCTATAAAAAGAAATACAATTACAAGCAAAGCATCATTAAAAGAGACTGAAACATTTATCCTGATTCTTATCTTCAAGTAAAGCATTAAATTTCAGTTACAAAAGGTAAGTTTTTAATTTTTATTTTATTAAATAACAGAGGCATATGAATAACAGTTTCAAAAGGATAATGAAAAAAAAAGATCAAGGAAAAAATGCTGACTTTGAATTTTTATTAAATATTTCTGAGCAAATCAGAAGAGATTTCAACAACTTTAAGAAAGAAATACAGCATATTACAATATAGAGAAATAATCTGAATTAGCAGTTTGCTGAATAGTGCCATGTCAATTTTTACAATATCCCACAAAGATACATTGAACTTCTATCAAGTAGAATTATTTAAATACATCTTAAAAAAATAAACAAGAATTAATAAACCATTGCTTTAAAAATATAAAAACAATGAATCTAAATTTCTCTTTAAGTAAGTAAGAAATTAGATGTTTAAAAGTCTCTTAACTTCACAAGTTGATGCAGTTTCAGATTACTGATTTTTCAAAAATAAAGCAGCTCCACATTGAATCCACTGGTCTTGGTTTCCTCCACAAGGTACATCAATATTTGTCACCACACGGTCTCTCTCCACACTAGAGTAGACTGGTAAAGATATGCATTCCTCTGGAGAATATGGACCATATGCATCCTGTCAACAAACAAGCTCTTAGTTATCACATAAAAAGACAACAAAGCATGAGAAAGCAATATTCTCCACTGGCATGGTATCTAAAGTTAAGATACAGTTTGGACACTGCAGCCTTGGACAAGGAAGTTTTCATTCAGGGCACTAAGGTGAAGAATTGGATGAAGCAGAGACTTCAGGAAAATTGCTCTCTCCATAACTCAAACACCAGGAAGGAAATAACAGGGGTGATCCTATGAGCTACATGTGAAAATCTTCCTTCAGCTAAAACCCTCCCAAAAATCACACGTCAAAAGTGTCTGCAAAGCAGGCTAAGGGAAGTACAGATCAGTTTCCTGCAGGGAGAAGGCTGCTCAGGAGCCCCTGTGCTGTAGTGTGGGGAGCACCTCTCCTGGCAGGCTGGAGTGCTGTGGTGCCTGTGCCCTGGCAGACCCTACTGCCCCCTCCATCCCTGCAGCAAACCCTGCCCTCCTCCTGTGGCACAGCCCCTGGTGCCATCTGAGATACCTGCAAGCATCATACTGCAGGAACTACAATCCAAAAATCCTTACCCCACCCATTCCACGCTACTTTATTGAACTGCTCCTCTCTGTTGCCTACCACAAACTGCCTTGGATGGTTTCCTCCTAGGGCTTTGCATGGCACTGTCCATATGTGTGACCACAGAAGTGAGCTCAAAGACTCCATCAAGACTTCCTACAACACTTAATTTCCACCCATGATGTATTTAGTTACTACAAATAGTTCAGGGTTTGATTCAACTGATATATATTAAGCATGTTTTCCGTCAAACTCAAAATGTCCCATCCTGTCAACAGGAAAATGTCAGATTTTCAAGAACCAAATAACAAAGAAGCACACTTGTCAGAAAAGAATTTTAAATAAAAATGAGTGTCATTTTAACTCAAATCACATCAAATGTGAGTTAGTGATGCTTCAATATTAGAAAATAACTAAAAAAAGGAAAAAGGAAACATGCAAACAATAACTGCTTCAAGTACTTTGCCTTGCATGTGAAGTATAAAATCATTACTGAAGAATTTTGCTGTTCCTTTTGAAAATCAACTTCCCCTGTCTTTTGGACAACAGTGTTTCAATCCTTGCAGAAGATTTATGTGTGGTAATATTTGTATAGAATAATTTATAACCAGGAACTCAGCTGTTCTCAGAAGGACTGTACTTAGTCCATTTATTCCTTGGTTAACTCTACTGAAGAAGACAAAATGCTGGCCAGACTGAGAGTAAAATGTTAATCAGAGAATTTAAATTTTCCCAAAGCTGGGAGCCTGAAGCTGGCCAGTTTGCTTTCAAAGACCCGTTTTTGCACTTTTAGGAACAAAATATCTGTTCTTGTGCCTTTCTCAATCCCGCTGATGTTTTAAGGAATCACATTATTTATTGGAGGGTTAAAGCCATTCTGTGGAAGTCTTTTTGAGTCACAAATCCTTATGTCCTTAGCTTAAGTACAGTCCAAAAGTTCTCTTTGTTAGACTGCCTCACACACAGTTCCATCCCCTTTAGTGACACCCTTCACAGCATGGGATCTATCAGTGGATTAAAAATGGAAAGGACCTTCACAGTTTAATGTGAGAATAAGAGAATAAGCTTATGAGAATAAGCATGAATATGAGAATAACCATAGTGTTAATAGCTAAAAATATTCTGTTTAGAGCACTGCAGGATTTTGAGGGGATTCTCTCAGAGAAATTCTCTAGGTTGAAGTTAAGTTTGGTTGAAAATTGCTTCAAAGCATTACATTATACATATACTTTCGCTCACTAGATTTCAAAAGACGCATTTATGGAGAAAAGAAAACAAGTTCAAAACCTAAGAATTCTAAGATAATATGTTCAATTTTATGCACTCTTCTCCTAAGGAGAGATAATTAAATTAAGGGAAATGAATGATACCCAATTCTGCTTTGGTTTCTGAGCACAGCATTTGATTATAGTCAATTTTTACAGTGATTGTAAAACAACTCAAGGGTAGACCAATTCAGAAAAACTCTCCTTAGAGACACTTTGCATTAAAAAAGTGGGCAGTTGACAAGTTATGGCCTGTGTTTTATAAGAACTAGGGTTTTTTTCCCAACACAAAGATGCCAGTTGCTATTCATTTCAAATATAAGTATATTTGACAAAGTTTAATTAATTGATTATTGAAGTATCTATTTTTTTAATTTTACAGATAAAGCTCTCTGCTGATTTCACATATAACTTTTGGATCCTACCTTTGGAGTTTAAAAAAATAGTCTTATTCAGAAAAGTGCTAAAAAATCTGTTTTATTTCAAACACAAGATGAATGTCTTTCAGAACAATGGGAGGACTACTTAGAATTCTCATTTAAAATGTGTTTCCATTTGGTGATACCATGGAAAACCACACATATTACCATCCTCCACCATCCACCACTGAGCCAATATATTAGAATGTCTGGCAATTCTAATATATTTATCCTATGCACTACCTCTCAAGTAAATTAGGAATCTGTTTATTTAGGTGAAAAACCAAAACCTGTAAATACCAAAAAACTGAGAAGTCCTTCACTGGTCAACTTTGTAAGAGCTTTTGTGATGTTTTCATTTTTTGTCCTTTTTTTAAAATTTTCAGTATTTTCTTTCTTAATCAAGCTGGGAGCAATGGTGCAGATGGTGGCTAGCATTTACTTCTGTGTTCATGGTCTAAATCTGTTGACCTTTATACTTCTAATGCTGTACTATAATACAATGCTATATTTCCCCTGCTGGAAATAACAATGAGAGAAAAACTAAGTTGGGATACAGCAGTGTGTTAGCAATGGAGCTCCTTGTGCATTATCTGTCACAATACACAAAGGTCATCAAGGTCGTCTAGGCTGTCTCTAGAGTCACACCTGGACAGATTTATCCCAGATATCTTCTGATGGGATGGGCTTCCTAAATGTAAGTGAGATGAATTCCATAATAAGCAATTTTTTGTTAAAAGACACACCCTTGAATATATTCTATGTGACTTTTTGAGTTACTTATCAGCAATTGCTATGCCAATTGGAAGGCAGAAGCAGTAACAGTTTTTCCTGTTTGGATTACTTTCTTTCATCTTAAAATCTGCAAGCATTGGCATTTTTTTAAATTAGTTTAAGTAGGAGAAAGGCTTTCTTTGCTTACAGCTCACATCATATTCTCTCTTTTTTATTACCACTGCATTTTACTTTAATATTTAAAATGCAAAGAAAATATATTCTAGGAATGAACTCCCAAACACATGTATATATTTACTAATAAAGGCTTGAAAACATGCTAATGTTCTTAAAAGACAAAGAAACTAAGGTATGACTGAAATAAAGCCTTTGAGTTCATCTAAGTAATATAAAGAATATAAACAAAATTACAATAAGATGCAGTTTCAAATAATGTAACTGCTTTTCCTAGTAAAGACTGTGATTTTTATTTTGAAATGAAAGGAAAACAGGTCAGCAACATCATACTGAAAAGCTACTACACAGAAAAAATAAAATTATGGGTCTTGAAAGTTTAGGGCTTTTAATAATTTAGTACCTGTGGAATCCAGGCCATGTAACAAGGGAGAACAGATGATACACTGGGAGAATCATGCAGATTTTCTGAAAGTCGATTTCCATCGAAACGACAACCTTCCAATTGTAAGCCACTGATCTGCCATGGAAATATAAAATATTCAAACATAAATAACAGAATTAAAATGTCAATAATGATTACACTGTGCTTTAATAAATGATGAACGTTTTTACTGTGACCAAATTTTTAAATGACAGGAAATTAATTACTGTTTTGTTCTTTGTGAGAATAGGAAACATGATTTAAAAGCAAGATCTGGACCACACTCCACTGTGAACTTCCTCTGATTTGGATTCACATTCTTTGAAATGCCGGAGAAAAGTACCTGTAAATGTCATTAATTATGAAACTGCAGTTGCCTGGCATTTGATTAATGGAATTATGATAGCAACAGCCAAGTTCACAACCATTACAATGTCGAGAAGGAGAGAAGAACAATCACTGCAATAAGCATGACTTCCTGCTTGGAAGTCTGAGCCCAGCTTTCAAAGAATGGAATGTGCAACTACACAGCTTCAGCAGAGGCAAACAAAATATATTGAAATAATATGAGAGAAAATTTTATTTAACAAAGTCAAAACTTCTTAGACAAGCATTTTTTTGTTTGGCAAGAAATTAAATAAGAATCACAGATGCTTCTTAAGTAACTATGTAATGCTTTATTTGCAACATCTTTCAGGTGTCTTCTTTTAATTAAGTAATTTCAGCCTCTGAATTAAAGGTTCTATTTTTTCTTCTCTGGAGTCTTCCATAAGTTGGTGACATCTATTCTAGATTCCTTAAAATAATTCCAATATTTGCTGATAGCTTTATTTTCCTCAGTACAAATACTACTAGTTTGCTACTACTACTACTACTAATAATAATAATTTTGGCCTGCTGAAGTGACAACTTCCATTTTAACAGTAATAAAACTTAATTCAATAATAACTTTCATGCAGCTTTGCAAAAGGCTAACTATCCAGCTGCAGCAGATATGTAACAGAAGCTACAATCTGAAAATCATCTGCCTGTTACACTATCGTACTAAAGCCTGAATTAAATTTATCATACTGAGGTTGGCTTTCACCAAATGCATGGTTCATAAAGCAGTGCTGGAATTAGGAAATACAATGTTGCTGGAAATTGGAGGAGTGATCACATAAGGAAAATTGAGAAAAATGTCATTTTCTAATATATTTTCCCTTGCGAGAAATTTTGAAACATCTATCAGATTGCCTAAAGGAGTTAAAGTATGATGCTACAATGAAGATTAGTATCATAGATTAAATGGATAAAATTTCCTTAGGTAATTTTAGTATTCTAAAATTTTGTATTTTACACCAAAAGATGGAATTAAACAGTAACACAATGTGAGTTATGGTCCTGATTGAAAAGCAATGCTTTCCTCCCCAGTGTTAGGGGTTTTTAATTAATAATATATGAAGTGTAAACTAGCTAAGATTACATTTTGCATATTTAATTTCTAATTCTTTTAATTGTAGACAGGCATAACACTCTTCAAGAATTTGCTTCTTTCAACTCGTATTTCTCTTTTATTTTCCCAGCTGAGCTGGAGAATCTTCCTTATAATGTGCAAGATGCAGATGTACAAATTCTAATATGAAAAAAAAATATTATAAAACATGGCATTTAAAAAAGACACAGAACAAAGCTGTGTTTCTCATTGGACAGACAGTGACCAGAGAAGTGACAATGCTCTTTAGAGCAATCTGTGCTTCATACAGACTAGGACTAACAGCAAAACCACCAAAGCTGTGGATAACCTGAACCAAAACAATCCCAGATGGAAAGTTCAGAGTAGACTTTTTGTCTAACTTTCACACAAATTTTAGAAAGTTTCATCTCCTGTGTTATTCTTTCTGTCCTTCTTGCTTTCTGCAGGGAATATTTTTTGGGACCATAGTTTAACAAATAACCATGGCAAAGTTATTAGACAAAGATTGGTCTGATGAAGATGTTTTAAAGTTCGTTGCTAGGGTGTTCAAAGGTCTGGCCATCCTGAACATCTCTGAAAGAAATTTCTATAGAAGTGGGTTACCTATTGATAAAACTTTTTACTGCACTTTTCTTCTTTTGATATTTGCAGTCCCTTTGACATTACAGTTGTGGAAAATACCATTTGATCTCCTGGAAAACTTCTTGTGGAAACCAATGGTAGAAACTCCTTTGAAGATTCGGACCAAATTTTTACTTTCATTCAACATTAAAAGACATTAAGAAAAAACCCCAACAATACTAGAACAATGTACTTTCCATATCATTTGACTGAGTAAACCAGTATGTTTTTGTTTCTATAATAAACATAATAGAGAAATTACAAGTACTATGAAAGACTTGAATTTCACAGCATCTGTAATATAATCATAGTATCTTTGAAACTCACCAGAGAGTAATGGCAGAAGTTGACCATAATTTTTAATTCTTACAAAGAATTTGGCAGTTCACAGCTATCAGTACTAGTTTAGATTCAAAAAAGTTATTTTTACACATTACAGACTATGTTTCTTTAAAATACCTTAGTAGAAAGTATTGCTGATACCATGGTCCAAAGCACATCTGTTTCCAAATTTCAAATTCTCTGCAACAGATCTTCCCTTACTAATCAATGCCATCATTTTCCATGACACGATCCAAACTGCAGCAGACTTTGGGAAGTCATATTTTCACTTCATTACCTCTACAGGCCTCCATCATTAATTTATTGATATTTTGGGATGGAGGTATACTGTAAAAAATCACCTCTCAGTATGCCTTATAATAATATATCTGTCAGTTGATAAGAGTATAGTTTTGATATTAATACTCATATTGTGGATTTGAGACTCTCTGTAATTTTTTTTTTTACTATGTATATTAAGTCCTACCCAAGGTCATATTACTTACTTCCCAGTAAGTTTCTTACCATGTTTCTTCCTTTCTTTCACTCTTTTCTAAAATACAGAAAATGGAATGCCAAAAGGAATGACTACAATGACTACCTGCTGTCGTGCAACAGTGCAATCAGTGCACAAAGCAAACAGAAGAGATGTATTTGCATATCAATATGTAATTTTAGTGCAATAGCCATACATTTTAAGTACCTTTTGTTAAAGCAACATGGAGTGACATTAAAGAAGATGTAATTTCATACAGATTGATTCTAAGTGATATTGAGGAAGGTGTAATTTTATACAGATAGATTCTAAATCAAATATTCATCACATCCTACTAGAGGAGATCCACTCCACATCATACATTTAAACCATCACCTGAATTAACACTGATAATTTAGCATCTCATTTGATAATTCATATAAGACTAAGGTGTGTTCTTGCCCTGATTTTTTCTCTGCCTACTTTGCAGTTTCACTGACAGTTCTAGAACTGCACGTTTCTAACTTACAGATGATCATAGGATAAATTATTTGTATTTTTAGGCATAGTAAGGTCAACCATCTACAATTGCTGGAGCTTGATGCCATTTTTTAAAATCACAGCAAGACCAAGAAAGCATTTTCATCATACAGATTATAAGGAGATCTCCTTCTTTTTCCTTATCATAGAATAAATTCTAAGTCATCAAAACCTTTTAAAATAAAAAGTAAGAAAAAATCTTGAAGAACATGTCTTCAAAGCTTGACAGTTTTCCTAAGAAAGTTATATGAAGTATGTGTGACTATCAGGTTTAAATTCACCTGTATTCCTATTTGTACTTCCTTCAACAGAGATATTCTATTAGGTTTTTAAATATTTGTTGATTCAGAGACTTGAGCACAACTCTCCCAGACCCTGAAAGAGAGTCCCTCAACTCTGTGAGCACAAAATCAAGTCTCTCGGTGGAGTTAGTTACATAAAGTGAAATAATACCACTTGCATCAATTGAGACTGATAAACCTCAGAATAGCCTATACCATGGTCTGGTTCCTGCAGGGGAGTCTGGTAAGCTACAATTTCTTATTTAGGTGGGATAAAACAAGTCCCATCTATCTCACCACAGTATGTGTTTAAGGACTTATTATTTTTGCTGATGGAATTCTCTTTCTTTGAGTTCCCACTCAGAATAGGTTCCCATTCAACAAGGTTAGCCTGAATTCTTGAAACTGCCGATACAACATTTACTTTACCAGAATTAAAATTCATAGCGCTCTGGTGAACCAACCCTAATGTACAGTCCAGAGGATCCTTATCAAACAAGATACATTTCAGAGAATTACTTTTCTGAATCAATAACAGTTTTATGCCCTAGTTATAATCCCTGTTGTATATAGCTTTACTAATGGGGAAGTTTCCTCTCAGTTCTCCATGAACATGAGGATGGACTCATGGTAGGGAAATCTAAATATTCAGCATTGCAAAGGGTTCCAAAGCCTTTCCATTCATCAAAGATTAAAAGGAGCAGTGAAAATACTAGTAATTTCTTACTAATAGAGAATCAATGAGTATTTCTCTTACACAGGAAAAGATAATATTTAAATCAAGTGAAGATACTTGACAGGATTCTTATATTCTGCTAAAAATAACCAATCACCTCACTGCTTGTTCTATTCTCAGGGCAGAGAATTTCTTCTTAAACAAAATTCTCTTTTGATTTTAAATCCTTCTTATAACATGACACAATCTTATAAAGCAATAGATCATATACATTAACATTTTGCCTACACACGATATAGACTGCCAACAGTGTACCTTAACTAGCATTGCCAAAAATTTACCACATAAATTCTTAGACAGTAAAACATTTTAAACTTCAGTCAGAGTTTAATATAAACTGGAGTACTGTAACAAATCTCTTTCCTCTCATTTTTTATTTGCCAAGCAGCTCTTTTAATCTGGCAACTGTAAAACACTTTGTATTTTTAGGCATAGTAAGTGATAGTGATATTTTTTAATATATGAATACACTGAGTTAATGTTATTTAGGAGTTGAGGTACTTGACATTGACTTCTCACATTTTTCAAAAATGTTAACATGGTTTTGAAGAACTTCAAGCTTCTACAGTCTGCAGCTGATAGCTAGCTTACTAGAATGACTGGTCTGAGATGTGAAAATCAGTTTTGACTTACTGTTATGGCATTAGAAGCCTTGGCTGAATCTGTAACCTCAGACCATGTGATTTGCAGGTATATTTGTCATATACCAGGTTTATACCAAGCCCTAAAATTTCCCTGGTTTATTTATCTCCAACTTCTACAGACCTGTCTTCTCATGCTTCTATGAAATGAAGCAGGCAAGCATGAGTCTTACTTAAATATCAAGATTGAAGAATTTGCAAAATTACATTCTCTAGTTCCAACAGGAACTAATTCAACAAAGTTCAAAAGACTGCACTGTATTTAGGGCAGATTCGATGATTACAGTTATCTTTACTGGCTTTACAATATATTAATCTTTTAGGAATATGAAATCTTACATATTCTGTATTAATAATTTTTGACAGTGTCAGAAGCCAGCTCAGAACCTTAATATCTCCCCCACCCTTGTTTCTGTCTGCATTACTAGACTAGAGAAGGTGCCTTTCCACTTGCTCTCTCTCTCCTCATGCAGCAATCTCTGCTGCATGGACCCCACAGCTGCTGTTGAGTTGTTGCACAGGGCACAAGTGTCTCTGTGGGGATGTGGTTTTAAGGGCTGTGCTCCATTCTGAACACAGAATGTGGAGCTGTGCAGCATTATTTTGGGATCAACAAATCTGTAGGAAGACACAGCACAGAAAACTTATTTTGTCAATTCCCTACAAAATTAAGTATAAAAGAGGTGCATAGAGATCTGTGCTGACCAAAGTGGCAGTTTTACCTGGAATTAAGAAGTTAGTTAGTTAGAAGTTAGAAGCTAGTTAAGAAGATAAATTAAACCATTTGAGGATTCATCTCTACTTTGCTGTCAAAGCAACCAGTGGTGACTTCATGGGTGCTGGCTGTAGGCTTAACTAACATTTAAAAATTCTTGGGTTTTTATCATATCAAAAAATAGTCATCTTATACTTTACTTTGGTTTATTTCCTTAGTAGTCTGCTTCCAGTGATTAAAGAAATTCTGACACATGGCCTTAGACTTAGATTTACATTTGTTTTTCGTCTGGCTACCAGCCACTTGTCTATCTGGAAAAGAGCAAAATTCTAACTCATAAAAATTGCAGCTTCAATTTTCATCTAAGAGGTGGTTGAAGAGAATGGAGCAATAAGCTTAATTTTAAAATGAGAACAGTGACCAGGGAAAAGACAAAAGATAACTGCTTTCTTTTTCTGTTTTCTGTGGAATTTTGCACTGTCATTTTAGTAGCTGTATACCATTGACCAACCTTTTTATCTCTGGTACACCAATTATTTATAGCTCAGTTTTCTAGGAAGTTTATGGGCAGATGACTTAGGCTATACTGATAAAACATCCTCATAAAATACTAGTACAACATCTAGTAAAATACCTTAACTTGGAGTTTGCCTTCCTGTATTCGCCCTTTCCATGAAGCTGTAAATTTGAGACTGTCCACTGAACACCTCATTACTCTGCAATGGAAACACACATACAGTAAATCTTACAGACGTGTAACAACAGGATATCAAACACAAAACCAAACTCAATGTATTCTCAATGTGTACCATATGATACTAAGTCTTACTTTGAAGAAAAATACACCTCTAACTGAAAAAAAATAAAATATAAGTATTTAAACAGGTAACAGCTACTTTACTTCAAGGCAAGAAATAAAAAAAAGATGACTGATGACAGCAATTGACATAACTTTTTGGCTCTGTGTCCTCAAAATGAAATAACCATCCTCACACATAAGGAACAATGGCACATTAGCACAAATAGGCACATTATTTTTCCCTCACCTTGCAGTCTCCTGGCGTAAGGCATTGAGAAATGTGTCTGGATGAAACAGCTCAGAAAGGTCAAGGGTGTCTGACAACAGTTTCTGTTTCTCTGCTTTTTCTACCCAATTCTAAAAGAGAGAATAAAATCAACAAAAAAAAGAAAAAAAAAAAAAGAAATCCTGAAATAACTGAAATTATTATTTGATTTTTCTACATTTTGAGTTAATGTGGGTATGTCAATTATTATGATTAATGAAAATTGTGTAAACATACTGTAACTTCAAAGCTTAATAATAATTTCTATTATTTCACACTGGTAAAAAAGAAATGAATGCCCTCTTAAAATATAAAGAAAATGAGCAGTTTATATGTAACATGACTCACCCATTCTAAATAAACTCATGTTTTATTCTTTGTTCATTGCAGCTTACTTTGCACAGTGAAAAGTTATCGTTGTGTGATGAAAATTATAATTTCAACAATTTTATCATTGTTGAAACCCTATTTCACCTTTACTTACTGGGGTGTTTATGTTTTCCATCAAAATAGCTGCCATTCCTGTGTTTGCTTTAATAAGTTCAGGAAAATAACTGCATTCCTTTTAGGTACACTTTAAGATCATTTTTCCATATAAATAGCATATTATATTGAAAAAACACTTGATTTTCAATCTGCAGTAACAGTTTCTATAACTACTTGCCAACAGGTTTTTTAAATATTCCTTACTACTAGGTTGATGCTGCCATTTTTAGTATATTATTTGGAGACATGAATTCACAGAATTGATTATAAGATAAAAACTAGACTCTATTATACGTGGCAATAAATGAATCTAATAAAGGTGGGGGGAATAACTGTCCTCAATTATCCTTACAGAGCACATGCCTCAACCTCCTTCCACTCTTCTTACTGGCAGCTGTGAAGCTTGTTAGGAGCATCAAGCTTGGAATTTTTCACCAATGCAATGCCTTGTGTGCCAGCATGGGAAAAGAGACACACATTGCACCTCGCCATCTTTATAAACCACGCCATCTCTATAATCCTAAGGAATGCAATCTTAGTTTGGTTCTCAAGACATTAACAATCTCAGACAAAGAATTTGCTCTCTTCAGACAAGATATTTAGGAACCTGACTAGTTTTACAACAGTTCACACTCAAAATCCTCTTCTGAAATGCTTACAATGTATCTCTTTGGTACAATTGATTTATATGATACAGTCACAGTCCTTACAATGGCACTGTAGTATGAACCTGACGTCACTGTATAACCCACCCTACAAGTAAGCTCTTCACAGATATGTCTTCAAAGCCAGGTTGGATGGGGCTCTGAGCAACCTGGCCTAGCAGAAGGTGTTCCTGCCCATGGCAGGGGGTTGGAACCAGATGATATTTAAGGTACCTTCCAACCCAAAGCATTCTGTGATTCTGCAAATATTAAGATAGAAAGGAATCAGACAATAAGATTCCACATGCTATCAGATGAAATATAATATCAAAACAGAACAGAGAAAGACAAGCCCCACTCCTTTCTAGATACCAGCTCCCAGGAAATTATAAAATTGCTGTAGTCACTGAATAAAAAATCTTGAAAGTTACACTCTCATCACACAATGTACCTGCCAAGCATCTCTATCATGTTTAAAAAGTACTTTATTGTATTGTTTGAACTGCTGACAGATGCGTAATTCCATAGAACCATTTTGGAAGTGACAAAATCATCGAAAATGCAAGTAGATAACACTCAGTAAGTTTTATTTTATTTTGGCAGTGTGTCACACATCTCCATAATGTTTCCACCATGTTAAAGCTTTTAATCAGTTTTGGTTTTTTTTATCTGCCACATCACTGATTACGAGCCCTCAACCCAAATGATTATGAATCAGTTCAGAGATTTCTGCTTTCCATTTTCATTAGGTAAATGTACACAGTTAATGACCCTTATCTGCATGATTCTTTTAATGACTTTATATAACTTTATGAAACTTATGACTTCAATTTCTTTTATCATATAGCAGTAAATGTATTCTGATTAGGAGAGGTTTTGTAAATTGTTTTGTGTAATAAAAGTAGACATCACTTCAACTTGTAATTAATATAATCATTATATTGCTGTCATCAAATAAACTTTTAATGTAACTACTATAGAGAAACACTGTCAGGAACACAGATGTTTATATTGCACCCAGTTAAAAGACCAGTATGGGTAATGTTAATTCTGAACTCATATAACTAGTAGTACTAGAATGTACACAATAACAAAAACTTTCATTAGATCACAAAAGCAAAATTTTAATGTCTTGTACTGCTCTGTATAAAGCAGAATATGTAGCTCATTTACATCCATTTAAATAAATAATTTTAGATGCAATCAAATGTATTTTACAACCCAATTGTAAAAAATATCCTTATGTTTATTTCCGTCCTATAAGATCACATGACAGCCTATTAGGGAAATGCTACAGTCTCAGGAGACAACACCACTCGATTAACAGATCATTTGTCACTGGTAGTGCCACTGCCATAGGCTGGAAGAGATCAGGTGTTGATGGGAAGGAAATTTAAGCTAAGCTGTGGAAAGACTGAAGTGATGTTTCTTGAAAGGGAAATCCCTCCCCCATCCCAAATATGATAGAAACATGTATTTGTCAAAGTGATGAAAAGTTGTTTGACTTCTTATTCATCTTGGATGGCCATGCAGCATTTCAGTCTGAAGGGCTTTCTTCCATCACCAACTCTTATATAACCAACAATGTGGTCTACAGTCCGAATATCCTAACTCTGAAAATAAGTTTATTCCAAAATGTAAGAAAAGGACCATCCTCCACTCTTCTTTGCAACTGTTTATTTCAAAATTTCATTATTTCAATATTTTCTGAATACTTCTCATTTACAATTACACTATAAATTTAACTGTCTGTGATAGATTAATTTAGAAAATTATTATTATTAGACATATAATATCAAAACTTATCAGCAATACTCAAAATGCTTGCAAAGCAATTCCTGGGAGGGTATTTAAAAACTTCCATTAATGTGGGGTTCTGTTTGCTATAATAAAAACATTTTCTTTTCATTTTTTTCCCCTTACAAAAACAAATCTATTAGCATGGTCTCAGGTAGTTCAAATAATATTTTTTCATGCATCTTAACATCCAATAAACATCTATTCCACTTTCAGAGAGAAGTCCTCCTTATCATCTATAATCCCAAAGCAAATTGAGAGCCTCATTGAACAGTGGAAGGAATAAGGAGGCTGCCAGATTTTCACATTATTATTTATACAGCTTTAGGATCACAGAACTCCTGTAAAATGAAGCAAATACTCTTCCTTCACCAGTTTTAATTCATTCCAAATGTATATTCTTCTACTGCATTTTTCTATTGCAAAGAGAACTTATGCTGAAAAAGAAAATCATATAAATCACCACAGAAGTGATTTCATTTGTGTGCCTAGATGGAAAATTGCATTCAGTGTTACACGCATATTCATAGCTAGGAGCCATACAGTACAATTCTGGTTTTCTACAAGTTTTAGAAGTTTTCCACATTACTAGGGAAAAATATGCAGAACTTTGGCTAAGTCTGAGAGTAAATGATGGCGCGTAGCACTGCTAGGGGAGTAAGTACTCAGTTAACTGGAGTTTAGACTGAGCCAAGGTCAAACAAGCAGTTATGCTACAATCCCATTTTCCTCACAGTGCAGCAGCTGTTCTACAGGTGTGCTCCAAAGTGCAGGCATTCAGTGATAAACACCAGCAGGAATGACAGTATTACAGCTCAAAGAAATGAAACAGATGGATTTTTGCAGGCACTGAGCCCAGAGGGGGTAATGCCTAGGGTTTTGAGGAACAACAGGTATACAACAATTCACTCCCTTGTGGTAATTCTTTGTATGTGAAATCCTTGGACCATTATTCTTGAGGGAGCTATCCTTTATGAAATGAATGCGTGAATATTGCAGTATTTCAGATATATGATAAGGTGCTGGCCCATACTTACAAATGATAAGTAACAGAGTAATTTAATTCGGAGTTTATGTTTGGTTTGATTTTTTTTCCTTTTTCTTTTCTCTTTTCCCTTTTGCCCTTTCCTTTCCTTTCCTTTCCTTTCCTTTCCTTTCCTTTCCTTTCCTTTCCTCAGACCAAAACCACTGGCTACTGCTTTAAACCAAATACTATTAAAGCTTTATTTTAGTTTTCCACACCTCAGAGCCCCCCTGTTTGTTGAGGAAGTCCAAGCAATAACAGCACAGTGTTACAGCATGAATGTTCTAGGTCCCTTAGCATCAGCATGCTGGCTAACCACGTGCTAGAGGCAGATACACAGTAAGGTACAGCTGACAGAAAAATAAGCAGATGTGATCTCATTCTGGTTACTATATTAGTTCATCTTTTATCAAAACAGGAAGTTAACTTCCCCTAAATTTCTGTTTCCAACATTTAATATGGATACCAGAAGGATGCATAGGAACTGCAACAACATTCCTACAAGTTCATGATTGACATATGCCAAAAATACCTACTTCAGATATTTCCTGTATAACCACTAAACACAGAATCAAGTTAGGCAATACTCCTATGTTTCATGCCTTCTAGTCTCTTCTTTCCCAAGTACATCAGTCACCAAGCACTAGATTATATTTGCAATTACACAGCACGTGTATAACTGGGTAAGGAAGCCTAAGAACTGGAACTATTCCTTGGTGGAATCAACTCCCCATCTCCAAAAATAAGTTGCAGAGGACAGAAAACAGTGGCATACAATATTCATTTGTAGATAACAGACTAGACTGTCTACAATAGCACCTGGACAAAGTCAGGACTACATCAGATATAAATCCTTTGCAGAGCTCTGGAGCAGGGATGCTGAAATCTATACTGTGATGGTGCTGGTGTAAATGAACAGGGATACAGAATATTCAATATATTAGCCACTCGTAATGATGGGATGCACTGCAGTTTGTTTTACAGTACCAGCTCAAAGGCTATATCACAATGAAGAGAGCCAACAGAGAACTGCTTATACTTTGCCATGGCTCGTTTTCCCTGGTAACACTCCACGAAATACAGATTTTTCATTAGCATCTCCCTCACAGTCCTTGTTCCTCTACTGAAACAATGACCCCTTGAATAGCAGTCACCAGTCTCTCTCCATTTTTTTCATTCTTGTTTACCAGTCATTTATTTTTTGTTAACATCCTCTCTTAAGGCTGTCAAAATACAGAGAAAATCTCTCACCCATGCCTGTGTCACAGAACTCTACTATATTAGTAACTATTGAGGCTTAACCTAACTCTCAGATAAGTAAAAATGTTAATCAAACAGACTAAAGCAATCTAATCAAAAATTGCTTAACTCTGTGGGGCCCATATCCCAAAATGCCTAGAAGGTACCACAATTAAAAGGCAAAGAAGCAAATCTGGGTTTTTTACATGAGAAAAAGAGATTACTGAATGGAAACAGTGGCTGGTGCAACTCCATTTAAGCAAAGGAAGTAAATGATGTCATGGATAGTCTGTGATGTGGCATCCTGGCACATCATGCTGGCTCACGCTGCTTACACTCCATTAAACAGAACACTCCAACACTGCTCAGATTAGCAAATAGTTTGTTCAAAAAAGAACAACTCTGTGTAGATGCAGAATATAATTAAGTTGTTTGGGTTTTTTTAATTGATGCAGTAAGCTAGTATGGATTGTTGTTTGCTCCTACATTGTAAAGCTAAGGCAGTTAGCATAAACGTACCTCAAGTGCAGCATATAAGCTCTCTGAAGCTCATAAAACCTTTTGTTAAACCCAAAAGCAAATTTCGCTTGTTATGGCCAATTCCAAATGAACAGCTCATCATAAAGGCTCTAGGTCTCTTTCAGATGTCCCGTCACATGAGAAAGCTAAGAGAATGCTGAAGAGCATTAGCATGGCATAAAACTTCATTCACACCTGTTCTCAGGAAGCCAGAAAAACATGCATTAGGGAGCATTTTAAGGAAAAAATATTGCACCATTTGTTACACACCACACTTTTTTTTTTGTTATATTTTAAAATTAAATTTTGTTTTCTTTTTATTTAGCTATAACGGATTTAGTTTTTAAATTACTTCCATTATAGAAATAATTTATTCATAAAATTAAACATTTTGGCATCCAATCCAATTGCAATTAAGAGTAGCTCCAAATTCAATACCAATTTAGCTTGCTCAGGGCACAGTCTATTGTAGTTCTGTGTATCTCCAAAGATACCTCCACAAATCATATATTTCCACAAACATCTCTGGATAATATGGGTAATGTTTCTTAATTTAGAAGTTGAAAACTAGACAAGTGTTTCAGATGTGGCCTCAAAAGTGTAGAAGAATTAATAACTGCCTTTGACCCTTAGTAAGGTCATTAGGAATTTTGCATTTCTATGGTATCTTTGAATTCCCACATTGATTTCAGTTTTATTATTCTAGTAATATCTTAATGTGTTCCTTATTTGATGGATTCTTCTGTTGATATATCTAAATCAGTGCTCTTTCTCAGTATGACAAAATACATGAATACACATGACAGAGTAAACCTTTTTCATAGCTTTGTAATCTACATATCTGAAGAATGAACAATATTTGGTTTAGTTCTAAATTATTTACTGCCTTTTGCCTGATATATAAGTAATTTCAATTGCTTAATTTATTGCATGGGATAATGAAATATTAGAAATAATACTGAAAATGTTAATTATAGAAAACGTATAAGAAAACACACTGTGTGTATAAGGAAAAGCACACACAATACTGTGAAACAGTATAAACCTGACAGGAATTTTGAAATTCAAGTTCAGATGTAGACAACAGATTTCTCATTGGATCATAACTCTCTTAGTTCAGAGTGACTGTGTGGAATTACCACTACAAATATATCAATATGCTTTTGCATACTCTCCTTCATATGGGGGCACACATTCTAATTTATAGGACTCAGTTGAACACACTGGGAAACATTATAGAGCAGGAGGGCATTTATCCTTCTTGCCTTTAAGCATCACTTACACACCTTAAATAGGGATCTAAGCTTCCCATCACTCTTAACAACTCTTCTACTTTGACTCAAGGTTTGGTTTCTTTTTTCTTCAATTATATACCTTGCTGAACATTTAGAGACAAAGACTACACCAAAAAAGAACTCTACTAAGCAAAAACCAAACAACAAAATGAACAAAACCCCAAATCTGAATGCCTTTCTGTTGACTTCAGTTTTAAAATTCAGTCATGTCTGTTTACAGAATTGCTGAGTGCACTTTCATCCTGCTCTGATTGCTTTATTTGACTGTGAATTCCCAAGAGTAAAACTACTGCACACTCAACAGATAAAGAAGGGTTTAGTCAAGAATTATTCTTATGACTCTTTTCCTTCACAAATGAAATTTGAATTGACAGCCTTGAAACTTAAAAGGCTCCAAAATTTTAAATATTTTTTATATATTAACAAATGGATACAATATGAAACTGTTGTAATTTCAAATTCAGTAATATGGCATCTCCTTCAAAGAGAGAAAGATAGGTCAAGATGAGGTTACATTTCTGCCTTCCCCCAAAGAAAAGATTTCTAATTAGGGATGATGCTTGCTTGTGGAATGGAAATCTGCTTCTAATAAAAAATGAGCTTATTTTTTAATACATACCTGCAAATGATATTTGAGAAATAGTTACAGCATGTTACCATTGATTTTGACCTATTAAAATCTCAAAACAGGAGATAAAATATTTTGCAAACTGCTACACCAACCCAGTTGCCAGCAAACCATCAAGAGGTTAAAAAGAGCCACGATCACACTACCTTTTTGTTACAAAGCTAATTTATTTCTACATATTCCACATAATTTATTTCTATGGATGAACTTCTAACTATGAAATCAGAATTACAAATAAAACAATAACAATGGATTTTGAATAGATTACTTACTTTTAGTAGATACAATATTTCTGTCAGTGTAGTGGTGATCAGAACAGCAAGTTACTGTAACCAAGGACAAGTCCCACCTAACCAACCCAGTGGCCTTTTATATGGAGTGACTATAGCACTGAGCAAGGGAAGGGCTACATATTGGGATTTATGAGCCATCTATCTGGCTCATATCTCTAAAGCCTTTGAAATGGCCCCTCACAACATCCCTCTCTTTCAGCCAGAGAGAGATGGATTTGATAGGTAGATTGGGAGATTGGTAAGAAATTGGTTGGATGGTCACATCCAGAGGGTGTTGATGGATTACCCAGAGTCTCAGTGAACATCAGTGACAAGTGGTGTGCCCCCAGGGGTTCATACTGGAACCAGCACTACTTAATATCTTCATTAATGACATAGATGAAGGGATCAGGTGTACCCTCATCAACTGAAGGACAGGGTGCCACCCAGAGGGACCCAGCCAGGCTTGAGGAGTGGGGCCCTTGGAATCTCTTGAGGTTTAACAAGACCAACTACAAGGTGCTGCACCTGGGTCATGGCACCCCCTGGTACCAGCACAGGCTGGGGATGAGCAGATGGAGAGCAGCCCTCCTGAGAAGGATGTGGGGGTGCTGGCTGGGTGAGAGGCTGGCCATGAGCTCTCTCTAATTCTAAGTTGTCTTAAAAAAGCAAAACAGATTGATGGGATGAACCTACAAATTGGTGCATTAGCATGTGCTGCAGCCTTCTCATTTATTAATGGATGGAATTTAAAATTACCAGTTTTTGACAGAATAACATAAGGACTCATTTTCATATGTGAATGATAATAACATTGTTTTCTACCACTTGTACTAAAATTAACCTTTTTTGCTTGAGCTTTTGTCAGACAAGACTATCCATTTTACTCTGCTTTCTCTTTTGCACACAGCTCTGTCCATGATAAAAGAGATACAGTGAAAAACAAATTATTAGAAACAGAGCAATCTAAATTTTTAATTTTGACAGATTAAATGCATAAAATTGATTAATATTTTATCATTGTATCTTTTCAGCTTTCTTCCTGTATTGTGAAAATGTATCTTGTAGCTTAAAGAGAAAAATCAATAAATGATCATTGCTTTTTTAGTTTAAATAAAGGATATCTACTACAGCTTTGCATCTTCTACAATATATAGCACAGCATTTTGTAATTTTCTAAGTATATAAATACTATCTTGCAGTCATAGAAGAAATACAGAATACTAAATCTAGTTTTTTTAATTTAAAGCTAGGTTAGGAAAGAAAGATAATTTTCTTTAAAATATTGTAATTTCATACATAATATCTGTAGAGACAATGACCTGGGTTTGTCTTCTTTTATTCAACACTTACAAAAAGTCATTTTATGAGTAATTATCTTCTGCAATAAATATTTTATAATAAAAGACCTGAATAATTGGTTAGCAGTATGATAAGGGGTACTGCTCAAACTTCTAGTTACAAGGTAGTATTTCATAATTTCAACAGAACAGCCATTCTCACAAAACATGCCTAGAATTTCAAGAGTTTAATGAACAGCTGCTGAATTCTGTTGAAACAAATTACTTTTCTCAACAGTTAAGCCTGATGTTTATTAAAATGCCCATAACTTGTGGATGCCTCAGTTTAACAGAGCACCTAACACTCACTGGGAATAAGCTTCAACAGCTCACAATGAAACCAAAGGAAATGCAGGTAGTGATATTTTCCCTTTTCCAATGCTGCTTTTTAAAAACTGTTTTTCCAGTTTTTTGTGTAACTCTTTTTTTTGTGCAACTCTTTTTTTTGTGCAAAAGGCATGTTTTTCCAAAACTTGAGATAAGTACAGCTCATTGGCAACCAAAATTATTTACCTTTGAAATAACATAGTCTGCAGATTTAAAACCTACTGTATTTTGGAGGAAAACAAACATTTCACTACAAAAAAAAAGAGTTATATTTAACTTTTGGCATCACAATATATGAAAGATATTATGTTATTAGAGAGTGTCCCAAGGAGGGCTGCAAATATGGTGAAGGGCCTGGAGGGGAAATTGAATCAATGCATGAACACAGCTTTCTGTAAGAGTACAAAAAATGCTTCAGCTTCTGCTTTAATTTCCTTGGATATTAGATCTTATTTCAATGGACAACTCCTATTACCCATCCATGTCAAAAACTTTTATCTCACATCCTGTTTGGTCCCTTGTTTGGATGGTGCATTTTTACAAAGCACTACTGCTCTATATCAGCCATTACTTAATCAATGCAATCTAAGTGAGACAGTGATTAGAAGGGACATGATAAAACAGCTGCTAAGAACTTCAAATTTGCCTATTAGAGACAAACAAAATATATTTTTAGTAGTACTTGCAAATTTCCAATTTTTACCAAGCAGTTATCAATTAGATATAAGGTCTTAAAAGACATATCCTGGCTGATAAATTTGGAACAAAGTAAAATCATTTTGCAACATGATGAGAACTGAGGGAGCCAGTTGAAGATCAGTTCCTTAGCAGATAATGTTTGGCTGCAGTTGTATTTTTGTTTTGATATTCATGACAGCTAAAGAGGAGAAGCCAAGAAAAACAGCAGAAAAATGTTAATTCTTCAGAATAATGTGGAAATTTGAAGTAAAATAATGGAATGGGTGGATTTAAAACACATTACTTTTATGAATTTTTTGCTTCAATATTAGAATACTGAATCTGGAGTATTCTGCACTGTACAGATACCTAGGTAACAGCTCTTCAAATAGAGAGTCATGAAAGGAACAATGACAAGGTGGGGAACCAGCCAAACGAATCCATCTGAATCAGCCTCTCCTAAAACAGCAAAACACAAACCATTAAGCTATTGTCCCTGCTGCAAACTCTGCTAAGGCAGTGTATTAGAAAACACTCTGAAAACTAAGTGTGATTACTTGGGCTGGGATAGGCCTTATTATGGAGTGCCCAAGCGGATGAATAGCAGGACTGAGCATGACTATTCTGGATTTGTACAAGATTTATTACGTGAGTTCTTTAACCTGGTGAAAATTGAGAGGATTTGATTCCCTTGGTTTTCTAAGAGCAGCCTTTCTGCCTGTTATCAGTGACTGAATATTTAATATCTCTGCCTCGATGCCTGGGGTGTGAAGGAGAAATCCTGGGGTTCCTATTCCCAGAAGGTTTTATAGTACATTCAGCAGGCCATTTCCAAGAGTTCAAACCTCATTTACCTTGGGCATCCAATCCACCTTTCTGGAGACCTAATTCTTGAAACAGAGGATTAGAGTTCCAAAACAGGAACAAAGTCATTCTTCCTTAAACAGTAAAAGACCATTAAAATAGTAAAAATCTTATACTAGGTGATCAAACTGGTATTGACATTAAATATTACTATGTTAGATTTTACTCAGGATGGAAAGGGACAAGAGAACAACATCTCAGAAAAACATAAGTCTCTTGAAAAAATATAAAATTTAACTTCTTTATATACTAGGAGTACTTTTTAGATGAATGCACAATTTCAACAAAACCTTTCATAAATTATGCTACTAAAAATTTTCAGTATTCATAAACATTTCCCTGATTAAAACTCTGAAACTGGTGCTTATGATTCTGAGGTCAGAATGTACACTGCAAGACACCTAGCAGCTTTCTAACTCAACGGTCATCCAAAGGAAGAACTGTTTTTGTAAATGACATAAAATCAGCTGAGTCCAAAAGAATGAAATATAAGGTCTTCTTGGAATAAGAAGAGTTTGGGATTCCTTTTTGAAAAGGAGAATTTAAGCTCTTTATTTAGTTCTAGTGGAAACAAAAATCAATTTCCAATTTGTTGACCTGAAATAATTTTTAAGGTTGCTATTCAGCTGACATTTGCCTGGGCTGCTGTTTTGCCTCTTGGTAGCTGCAGTTCTGAGTCTGCTGTCTCTCTTTCTCTCTTGCTGTATCCACAGCCATGAGAAGACACTTACCTAGAGACTGGGATGCATTTAATACCATTATAGGCTGATGTGCTTTATTGCTGAGCTATGATCATGAACCACAGGAGAGGGAAACCACAGAAAACATTTAGGGTGCCATCATGAGGAAACTGACAGTAAAAGGACCAAAAATTAAAACTTATACAATGACCACTGATGATTCATACATTTCATATCTTAATGTTGGTAGCAAATATATCACTATAGACAGACAAGTTGAAGCACAGTATTATAAAGTTCAATGTCAGCACTGCTAATTGAAAGTATTCAGAACTCCATCTTAGAAGAATGTTCAATATATAACTTCTGCTTCAATTTAAAGCAAAAGCTACCATCCAAATATCAGAACTTTCACCTGGAAAGAAATCACCTATTTACATCAGGTCTGTCACCATAACATAGTACACAGCAACACATGGCTCTACTGCATTTTGCATATACAAATTTCTTCACACTTTCATTAGGCAGGGGTTTTTTTGGGTTTGGTTTTTTTTTTTGGTTTTTTAATTTTGCTTTTTATTGAGTAAATTCAGACCTAAAAATTGCAACACCTGTTGTTTTTCTGCCTGTTGTTGTGTAATGCTCTCAGAACATCTTTACACTTCTATAAATTCTGCTATAAATATTTTACCATCTGGCCTATATTTTGTGTTCCTCCCCATCCCAATTAAATGCTTGCTGCAGTTGCTTTTATTGTTTCCTGCACTGGCAGCAAACCACTTGACAAGGCAGCCTTTAACTAACAGCCTAGGCAGAGACTTACTCCATCCTTAGTAAATGTAATCCTTTAGTACAACTTTGATCTTTCAATGTCTCCCATTTCGTCTTAAAAATGCCTAAATCAAACCTTTGTCAAACAGTAAAATGTAAGTCAATATCTTACAGTCAATGAAACAGAGGGACATAAGAGTAACTAAAAAAAAATTGATAATGTTGGTCATATAAAACTAATCCAAAATATGGCATTTTTTGAAATATAAATCAGAAGATAATTTTCAGAGTTATGAGATATCTTTATTGAAGCCCTTATTGAATTTCTGAATACTAAACCTAGAATTAACTACTGATTAATTACATTTATAAAATCAATAATGAAAAGATAATTAAAAAATGATCAAGACTAATCAGGAAGGTGTAATGGGCACAATCAGGATTTAGAATCACATTTAAGGAAAAAGATGATTCAACTGAAATGCCTAACTAGAAATAATCAACATTTTTATAATAATGTACAATATAGAAATACAGACACTGTATTTTGGATGAGATTTGACTAGAAGTTTGAGATGCAAAACAGCCTCATACTTCATTATTAAGAATTGCTCCAAACACAGCTATATTACATATTTGACATTAAAGAAATAAAATGAGACAACCAGTAGCTATTATCACTAATAAAAATTTAACATCATTTACTGCTTATGGACACAATCAAGTATCTACTGCAAAGCTGTGGCTTAATAATCTTTCTCTCTCTTACAATAAATAACCGTTAAAAACTATAAATGAGTCCTTCACAGTAACTTTCATAAAAATGACTAATCCAAATGTACCATTTTGTCAGTAGTTTGACAAATGAGAAAGGAAGATTACTATCATGGTAATGCAGCAAATATAATGCAACACATTAGTCAATAGATGACTGGAGTACTATGTGGAAATAAAAACTTCTGGAATATGCTTGGTTGAAAATCATCTGTTACTATTAACACTAATTTCATCCTGTTACCTCTGCATTATAACTTTGTATGGGAGGTGCACTCCACACAGAAGTTCAAACTCTAATCTCAGATTTCCACTAAAAATACATCATATTTTTAAGGAAAATTGCATGCAGTTTGGTCACAACCAAATGAAAGTAGAAGTTGCAAACAGTAATGTACTCTTGAAGCTTACAAACACACTGAATCACCACAAATGATGTTTTTTTAATACTAAAGACTATAATAGTCAGAAAAAAGAGAGATGGGACTAAGCTGAACTCCAGTTATATGACAAAATAACATCTGAACATGCATTATCACTTGTTGCTATACATATTTATATTTTTTTCTGTTTTGTACTTTAAACTTTCTTAGAAGGAAAGGATAAAGAAAAAATAAGTATTAGCCAAAAGAAACTGTTTGCATAACAAGAATCTTATTAATACTTCAGAGACATTTATTTGACAGTTTCTTTAGAAAAAGAAATGCCTGGAAGACACATGGCACTCAAATCTTTCTTCTGAATCTGACAGTCAACATAAATGTTGACAAAAAATCTTGGTATCCCATTGGACAAGATGTGTTAATCAAGATCAAAACCAACAGCTTTCTACTTCTTGCCTGGAGGCAACAAAGATCTGTCCTTTCTAAAGTAGTCTTTCTCTCTTTCAGGTTCTCACAGTTTTCTCTCTATGTATCCAACACATATAAGGAATATCCAACACAGATAAGGAATCTGTTTCCTTAAATACTAATTAATTTAGATAAATTACTTTTATTTGTCTTTGTATTACCTTAAATACAACACTTCTGCCAATCAAAGTATATATAGATTTACCTTAACTAAAAATTAACCGCTTTATTGTCACACTGTGGATACCTTCTCTTATGTCCCCTTGAAAACTTTGAGAATGCAGATCTTTTCATTAATTTCTTCCAAGACTAGACAGCTATGAATTTCTACATTACTTTTATCAGAAATGCTTCACTCATGTCTTGATGGGCACCTCCCTAACAGATTAAAGAGTGTGTCTTGACTTAAATGTAAAGTGTCACCTGGGTAAAAAAAGTTTTTTTCCCCCACAGCTCACCATAAAGGCTAATGACTAAGATTTAAACTTATTGTGAAGTAACTAACAATATTATCACATTATTCTGTGATCTTTAGATTTTTATATACCTTTTCACACATCTGAAATCCTTTTGGACCTGTGTTTGTAAAGGTCTACTGTAGTGGAATTTACATAATATACTGTGTCACTGAATACCAGCACACTGAGTAAAAAATGACTCTTTAAAATTACCTGTATAGCAAGTGCTCGAGCTACAAGACTTCTAAGATATTGCAAAGGGTCTTCTGGACCTTCCCACTTGCTTTGCCATGTGACAGGACACTGAAATAAAAACATATACACTGAAAGTGTCAAATCAACTATCATTTCATTTTAAGTTGGCAACCTGAATAAAAATAAATAACCTGGAGATCAAATATATCTACAAAAAGCAAGGCAACACCAGCAATATAATGATCAAGAGCATACAACCTCAAACAGAAAGGCGGTTTTCCTGCTAATTCTTTGTGTGACCCAGCCACAGTGTTAATGGAGAACTTGCAAGAACATCTGCTATTCAATAAGGAAACATCAGTTGGTTCCATAAATATTTCCAAAAAGCCTAATAGCATTATGTCTTGCGAAGTCACAATGTCATCTTTCAACTGCAGGCAGTTTCCCACTCCTGCGCTGTAGCCTCCTCAGCCTTCAAAATGCAGTTGTGTGGCTCTGTGATGAAGAGAATCTGGTATAATTCCTCTGCATGATTATTTTCTCATCATCTTACAGCTTTTGCAGAGAAACACCTGAGAAAAAATGTTCTGCAAGACTTCCCCATATAAAATTTCCATTGACTTCAAAAAGAAAGGCTTAAAAGGGCATCCATTAAATTTCATCCTTATAAGGATAGAAACACTAATTTTACCTACTCCACAGGAATCTAAAGCACACTGAAAGTGACTGAAAGCTTCTCCTACTTATAAGAAAGACAATTAATGTAAATCAGTATCTGTGGAATATTGTACACTACTGAAGATGCTAAGCAGAATCAACAGTTTATACTGTTTACTTTTTACAGCTGCATTTTCTAGGAAGCTCCCATTCTAATAGAATATGTACTGAATTCAAAATCTGATCCCAGAAGTTTGCAAAAAAAGGTATCTTCCAAAGTAAATACTCTGTATTTACCTTTTATAGATAAAAACCAAAACATAACTAGATTCAAAGATACTAATTAAAAATTAATTCAATAAACTAGAATACATAGAACACAATAAATAAAGGACAGTTAACTGCATGGGGTTTTTCCTAATTAGGATTTTTTAAAAATGATTTTTTATTTGAGACCTTGCATTTTTGCAGGCTCTTCTACTAGATATGCATTTACAAGCAGCTCATCAATCTATCACTTACAAGGCATTTGCCTAATGCTGCTAGTATATCAGTCTAAATTACTTTAAGTCTAAAGAAATTGCTTAGCTAATTGTTATTATGCAAGTGTATCTCAGATGTGCTTATGCTCTTTTTGGCTGGGGTAGAGTTAATTTTCTTCACAGTAGATAGTATGGGGCTAACATACCAATTTTACATAAATACAGCACATTGCTGAACCTTTACAAGTCATACATTTATTGAATTTTACATTCCTATTCATAATCCAGCAGTTTCTTCAGGTGCTATAATCTTAAAATAGCTACAGTCCTAGTGGGTTTAACATATAGCTTTTGGAAAATAATCCTTTACTACATAAAACATGAAAACACTAAACAAGAAGAGTGTACAGAAAACACATGAAGAAAATCATTTTAGGATGACAAATTGAGTGAGGTTTAGCTGCAATGCCAAGAATGTGGCATTAGCCTCTCTGGAAGGCTGCTGAAAAAACTGCTATATGGTCACAATCCAATGAAGTGATCCATGTCAAGGAAAGTAGGTAGGTAAGCAGATGAAATGACAGAAGCACTGGTCAACACATCAGGAAGCACTGAACTGATGCTTGTGAGAGGTTAAAATGCACAGAATTTTTAAGAAACTTTTTGAGGCAGTGATCAGCTTCACAGCTCCTGCCAGTTCCAACAGAAGAGCGCAGCTAAAGCACACAAGCCATGCTCTCTTGCTCAGTAACAATAAATATAACTGTAAGAGCTAAAGAATGGCCATTACACATATCCCTTCCATTCACTATGACTTGGACTTAGTGCCAGTTTCTACCACATGGTCAAAACATGTTTTAAAAGGCAATGAGATTGCTAACAAGAAAACTTAATTTAGTCTGACTGTACAGCAATTTTGCTACCAATGCTGTCTTGTGAATCTGAAATGACAACAAATTTAATTATTGCTTTGATTAGAATTTGATTTATCAATAAATGCATAACAATCATCTTTTCAACAGTACTTGTTTGTCACATGAAGATAAACAGGATGTTAATAGGAATTATTGTTCATTGCAGAAGCAATCTCATTATCTATGCATTAGCATTGACAGAACTTATCAGTTGCTGGAGGCAAAACAAAACCAGAGTTTCATGTCACATCAATGTTTGACTATCTTTTAACTCAATTATCTAGATATTAATGATAGAGCATGTAAATTTGCTGTCACTAATTGTACCAGTTTATAAACATGCCCAGTGTGATGCCAAAAAAGATGGAGAAAGTACATATAATTCTGACTGATTTCTTCTATCTCAAGAATTTAGGGTGAGATGATAGGTTGGTATGACAGGCACAGCTTTTCTGGTGAGGTACGGCAATACTCCATACTGAATAAATGCAAAGAGAACTATTATTACAATTTAAATTTTAAGAAAATATAAAAACTAAGTAAGGGGACACATTTACATATTCTACTGGCTAATGTATTTGACTTATCTAGCACGACTTGGTATTTGAAATTGAAATAGTATTCCACAACTTCTAAACTTATTGGATTTGTCCTTTAGAGAAAGCTTGATAAGAGAGTAATACATTCAGAAGATTCTGCAAATACTTCTGAAAAATTTTACAGAAAATCGGGTTTTGTTTTAGAGTTTCTATGTTTAAAAGAACTCCATTTTAGAGTCTTTATCAATAAAAAAATTTAGCACATGAAAATTACTATTAGTTCAGTTTTCTTGGGTTTTTTCAATGCTTATTATAATGTATATTCATTACAAAATTACTTACCTTCTGGTTTAACAGAGCACTTGCTAGCCTTTGTACTTCAGAACTGAGCAGTGAGGTGCCTCTGATGACTTTACTTAAAGAAGCAAGTGACTGATGGATGCTCTGCACAAGGCGAATGGCATTGAACTGTTCCAGCGTAATGAATGATAAGATTGGAGATCCTTGCTGCTCTGCAGGAGGAGACACCTTCTGGTGGATCAGGTTAGAATTCTAAGAAAAAACGTGGGATATCCAGTTAATAAACTCAGGGAGACTATGGTGTTTTGCAACATATAATTTATTTAATTCGTGATACTTCATATGACCTTGTTAGCTTTGAATAGTAGCGATATCATCCCTTTTCTGACACTGAATTATAACTATAGTGATACTTTCAGTACTGTCTGTGACATGTTCAATAAAGGCAGCACTCTTCTGAAACAAGTCTGTCTACCCAGTTACTTCAAAAGCTCTTGAATTGCTGAAAAATCTTCACTTAGCTGAGTCATTGCTTTTAGTATTAGTGTAATGTGCTAATATAAAAAGCAGTAGCGTACTCAGCACAACAAGATTTTACTAGGTACTCTAAACTATGCTGCCAGTTCTTGCTTCCTGAGACTAGTTCAACATGGAATTGAATTAAATACTATAAATACAAAATAAATATCATTTTATGTGTAAATCTTGAGTAACAGACTCTGAGAAGTACTGCTGCTCTTACATTGCCTTTTTACTACTTACTTCCCTTCCATTAAAGCCACTGAAAACCCGAATTTATTCAATAATTTCAAGAGATGGTGCAATTTTTCAAATCTTAATTCATATGCAACCTATTACATAAATATATTTTTGCATGTGTTTGGAAACTACCAAACTGTAATGTGGCAAGATGCTGCAAAGAATTCCAGTTATAAAATTAAAAACCTTTTAGAAAATTCTATAAGGCACAAATGCAAAAAGTAAACCCTAGCCTATGGGAAAAAATGTTTTGCTATTTCAATTTCTAGTAATTTAGGAAAGATAAAATCAGATTTTATTTTCTCTAAAATATGTTTTTTAAAATAAAAAGTTTTGATTATTTTTCAGGTTAAATAAATTTCTGAATTGTCACATGGCAACTTGCTTTTCAGAGGGCACAGGATATTTACCTCTATAATCTTCCCAGGCACTATGTATTTCTCAGAACATTTACATTTTTAATTTCAAGCTCATATTCCACTCAGCTACCAAGCTAAAATATGAGAAAAGCTAAATGAATGAGCAATACTTTGACTTATGACTGACCAACAAAAATTTAAGGATAAAGTTTTCCAACACTGTTAAAAAGGTATACAAGAAAGTTACTGATCAAAGTGCCAAAGCATGTAGTATTTATAATTGTTGTGCTTTGCATTTTTTCTTTGCATGCATTCAAAAATCACAGTACCAGTTTCACATCAGTTTTTCTGAGATCATATTTTTGCTGAGGATATGTTCATTGTAATACAAAACTAGCATAAACTAGCTGATAATTTCTTATTGACATGTTTAATTGCACAAAATAAAGAAAACCCAAGACATTCCACCTTGGAGGCTTTGCTCAATCTTTGACACTCTCATAATTCACAAAGGCTTGTTGAAAAAGAAGTCCTCTAAGTTCCTCAATGTTGTCCTTTACAATAAGAGTCTCCTATGAATTTCAGATTCATTTCATCACTCTTTCTAGTGTTTTCCCTTGAGAATTTGTTGAAACAACCCATCTGTCATTTCCATAGGAAAATTAAACATGAATACCAATATCATCTTATACATTTAATGTCCTATTACATTCTCTTAAAATCCATTATGTATATAACTCACATTAGCTTTTAAAATATGTGTATGCTCTTGACCTGCTTGGGAATTCAGACGAAGAACTGCTGAAGTACTGGGTGTTTTTCCTAATCATAAAAACTGAAGGTAGATTCTAATCTTTAATATTAAATACTGTATTTTGCTACCAATATTAATCAGGTGTATTTTCAGATGTTGATAATTTTCCCTCTTTCAGTTCTGTATGTGTTGCTATCTTAGTATAAGACTTCATAAAGTCTCACCTAAACTGTTCCAGAGCTTTACTTTGTTACCTTCTTAAATGCAAGCTTTTGCAAACTCCAGTATGTTCTGAAAACTGCCTCCTCAGAAATGTAACAAATGCAATGAAAATAAACGCATATACCTTTACTAGTTCTGCATTTGATTAAAAATGCAATTTTGGTGGTGGTGGTGATGGGTTTTAGAAATCTCCATTGCCCTTTTGATGTACCTGGTTTGCCTCCTCCTTCGAGACTCTCTGCTTATTTTTTTTAGATATTAGCCTCTCACTGTTTTTCACATGGTTTTCATCATTGAAAATAAAATAAAGAATGACCCTATATTTCTGTTTCACTGATTTTCCTTCATGGAAAAGACCCTGTTGTTTTTTTAAAGGTGAGATAGCTAATGAGGTACCAGACATGTGGTGTGATTCTTGGGGCTGTTCTGCACAGTGCCAGGAATTGGACTTCAAACTAAATGGCAGGTTCATGAGAATTTAATTAATTTGGTAAGTGTCAAGCTGTTATTAAATCATGCTGCAAAACACTGTAAAAGCAGTTTTAGGACAGTATTCATTACAAGGATGTTTTCAATCACAAGAGTTAATATGTATGTTTTCAAATGAGGCTAATATAGGTGACAAGGTCATGACATTCTGCATTAGTTCACAACGGCTTTGCTTTTCTAATTTCAACACAGATGCACAATGATTTGAAGCACATTTTAAGTATCTATTTAATTTAAATAAAATTCAATTAAAAATTTCAGAGTCTGAATTCTGGCCAGACTAATAATGAGTGGATGAAGGAGAGGCAACTGCCATGATTCTATTCTTATATATAGATAATGAATAATAAACCTTCCAGTTCAACAATTTCAGGATATCTGAATAATTGGTAGCAACAATTAACAGGGTTTTGCATTATGTATGATCTGAGAGAAAAAATGAAGCCCTGCAAATTACCAGAAATATTTCTGAAAAAGCAACAACATGTAAGTCCTTGCTACCCTATTAATATAGAAGAATCATATCCCATTCAGAAATGTCTGAACTGAAAAAAACCTGTGGGATCTCAGCACATCGTTCCCGATGTCCAGAGATGCCAGGAGAACCCTTGGGGGTCTCGAAAATCCTGGAATGTTGCCAAGAGTGTTTGGTGGCTTGATTTTGATCCATCCACAGAAGTAACAAGAGTTTGAGGACAAGAGAATCACTTTAGAGTAAAAGGTGTAAAAGAGACACATTTAGAGGGTGAGATATAGACTTTAAGGTTTTTGGTACAGGGGGGTTATGGAGACAAGATGGAGGGATCAGGGCATGTCTCGTCCTTCTTCTTTCTTCTTCTTGTCCTCCATCTCCTGTGATGATGTTGGCACTTGGGGATTGGTTTATGGTGAAGGTGCACTTGCTAACATGGGTGAAAAGCATTGGGAAATAAAGGTAAATATTGTGTACGTAGATTTTAGTATAAAAAGACATGACCGCCCCGTGGGTGGTCAGAGAGTGCCTGTGACTGCTTGCAGATCAGACCTCTGTTGGGCAGACAGAAAATTTTGTAGATAAGAAATAATAAACAACCTGAAGATCGAAAAGCTGAAGAGTCCAGACTCGTCCTTTGAATCGCGTGCCACCCAAGAACCACCCTACCCGTGTCGGGGCAGAGACAGACAGCCGGACCCGACAAAAACCTAAAATTTCCAAAGCATATCTGCCATTTTTGCTGTTTCGCCACAAAGAATGTTATAGGCTCTGAAAACTGAACAAAAATAACTCCTATTCACAGAACCACAAAACAGCTGAAGGTTGGAAGGAATCTCTGGAGATTGCCAGGTGTTCAAAGCTACAGCAGGTTGGCCAGACCTGTATCCAGTCTCCATCCAAGAGTATGACCCGTTGCAGCTTTTCCACATAGACTCCAGTCAAGTGCCAGGGGAAGTGTGGAGCATATGAAGCTCCAAGGGGTCATAGTCTGAGGGCCAGACTAACCTCAGCAGACTTTCCACAACGTCCCACAGCTGAGCCCCTGGAAGGCAGCAAAACTTCCTAAACAACAGATGAGGTCAGACAATGGGAGCATCCTTCTCCCAGCTGCAGGGAATTGCTCACTGCTTTTCCTTACCACTTCCTCACGATGCTTCTGTGTGGATCAGGTTTAGTTGGCTTTGGAGTTTCATTAAGAGTGCAAAGAGAAAAATATGTCCACACTGTGAGATTATGATCAATCATTGAGATGTAAATTCTACAAGATATACCTATGTCAAATGGTAAACTTTGTTGAATTTCAGAATTTTCAGTACATAGATGTACAACAACTGTTTTCAAGGTATTTGTAAAATAATCCTTTTTTAATTAATCCTTGACTTACACACTCAACATGGGAATAAAAATGTTCAAAACAACTTAATCTTTGTCTACATATCAACAAATTTCTGGGAGTCTTTTTGCCTCTGGAATAATTTTTTTTTACAGACTTCAGGAATACTTTTTTTTAAATTTTACTTCTTCATATATGGGAAACAGTATTAGTTTCATATTCTCTGCCCATTCATGCATAAATAAAATAATTTATGATTATTAACTTAAGCAACAATTCAACTATCTTCTTCATTCCAATTACCAGGTCTTTAAAAATTCTGCAAACAAAGATGATGCCTTCATTGAACTATCAATCTAGAATGAGAATGTAGTACTGCATGCAATGTCTGTAAAATATTAAAGATGTCCAGGTTTTTTCAAAGCTGGAAGCAATTACTGGTTGAACAGATAATGAAAACTAATTTTGATAAAAATATTATTATTGAAATTTTTTTTGAAACACACAAGAAAATGTCCCCCACACAAAAAATAAAACCTATAAAAGGTTTTATCCTTTTATAAGATATAAAAAGATAAAAGCCATCCTATTCTAAAGGATATATTCAAAAGATTAATTTAATTATCTGCTATTGGCATAAAACCTTTAGAAAATCAAAGAAACTTCAAGATAATATGGAATCCTTGAATGTTTTGGGTTGAAAAGGACCCTAAAGATGATCTAGTTCCAGCCCTCCTGAAGAGGCAGCGATACCTTTCATAGACCAGGCTTTTCATTTAACCTGGTTTTGAATATTTCAGGGATGGAGCATCCATTAGCTCTCTGGGAAACCTGTACCAGAGCCTTACCACCCTCTCAGGAAAGAACTTCCTAATATCTAACCTAGACCTACCCACTTAGCATGGATTAGATGAGAATTCAATGAGATGCTTCAAAATGTAATGGTATATTCTAATGTACCTCATGTCACTTCTATGTATGTGGTTATTTGAGTAAGGGAAAGGTTCTTCCCATTACAGTGTGGGTGTGTACCAGACATAGTTTTAGGCCACAACATCTTTGATCTATTACTTGATCATTGAGGAGACAAATAATGGCCTAATGTCCAAGTGGGCACCTAGCATGAGGTGGGAGAGATCCTTCCCAGGTGTGCATAGTGTCTGCATTCACACACATCATATCTAAATGTATGCCTGGAATAAGAATTCAATGGGTGGAAACCAAGCTTTACAAAATAAGTTAAAAAACACCAACAAACTGAACTAAGCAAGACTAACAAAGGAACTTAAAGGGAGTGATACTGGATACTGCGGAGGGGATTTTCATGAACTTCAGTTTAAAGCTAACATCATATTTCAACACTATTAATAATTCATTGTATTTGAAATCATTAAACATTACCTTGTGAATATCAGATAAATGAAGAGACTAAATAAAAATCTAAAGTGCATTAGCATTTTTCTTGGAAACACACAAAGGATGCTAGTCTTATGTTTTGAGTGTGGTCTCACCTCCATATGGAGAAAAAAGGTGATTGTCTATTGTATCACATACAGACTTCACAGCTAATTATGCACCTAACCTTGTATTTTCCATCTCAAATGCATTTAATTTAGTTTTTCTCTTCTTATGTTTCAACACTTGAGATAATTTGTTAGACTATATTTTAATGTATTTACCAGAAAAAAAAAGTCATCTTTCCAAATTAGGTACAGTCCTACCTGATTAAGCTTCTTCCATAGGTTGAGAACAGGAGAAAGTTCTGTTGACCATATTTCTCTGTCAAATTTGCAGCCAGCAGTTACTGACCTACTCAGGATCCGAAGCTGTGAAATGACCTGAGTGATGAGAATACAAATGCATTCTTGAAGAAAGATAAACAAACTTCCTTTAGCACAAAAATGCCATACACTAGCAAATACTCTTCAATTTATCTATGAACTATCCTTTCCTGCATACTTAATTACTGATCATGGTCTGATCAAAACAGAAACAATACCCATATTCAAGAACAAAACATACCTGAACTTCATTCATATTAAACCTAAAAAAAGCCCTACATATTTTCTTATCATAGTAATTGTCTTTGTCCAATTAAAATTTAAAAACTACTGAGGTGCATAATTAAGTAAAAAGCCTCTTTTCCACACAATTTAGAGACAAAACTTGAACTCTGCCTTTAACTAGGCTCAAGCTCTGCCTTTAACTAGGCTCCATCTGTAACTAAAAATTTAAGGGGAAACAAACTCCCAAAATATGTTACTAAATACATACAATAACTATCACCAGCAAATAATATAACTATAAGCCAGCAAATAATAAGACACCGAAACTCAACACAATTATAATAAAATTCAATCTGATCTGACCGGGATCTCTTATTTACATATTCATGCCACCTCAACCTCTTTAAATGCATAAGTATTAAAAAAACAAAGCATGAAGTTAAAAAATAACTGCAAACCTTCCAGAAAGGAGGGGAGCTTCTAGTTCATTAGGTACAACTGCCTTTTAATGTTAGCAACCCTAGTAAGTTTACAAATCAACTGATAAAATACATACATACATTTGGAACAAAGACCACTGAAATTAAAATTCTTCAGTGATATTGCAGTCTGTCTCTTAAACTGTATATAAACCCCCTGGTATTTTTGAGGCATTTTCGTTAAATTTTAGTTATTTTTCACAGAGTATTTTTTGCAAGGCATGTTAGAGAACAACTTATTAATTCTCTCCTCTTTCACTTGACAATAAAGAATTAAGCTTCATAGCAAAAATGTATTAATCATTCAGAAGGTCTGGACTATTTAATTGTAACACAGACGGAGGGAGAAAGTCAAGTTGTTTTTCTGCTGGGATTTGACTTATTTTCTAGTCTTGAAAGATGTGCAATGATGAAGTGCTTTCTTTTGTTTTTCATTTTCTTTCACTGAAGCAAACCTCTCCTTCCTATTTATCAGCCTTGATAGGGACTGTGAAGCACTACAAGATGATAGTACACCCAACCATCATTTTAACTTCTATAAACAAGCTCTGACCATGAGACTGTGGTTTAAAATCCTGAAAGAAGAATTTAAGGGCAGTAGTAGAATCACAATCTCAGAATGTAGGAGAGTAGATTTCAGCTTAGTCAGGATCTTTTTAGCAGGAAGCAGTTGGCAACTGTTTTAGAGAGCAAAGAGGGGCCAAGAGAGCTGGTCAATCCTCAAGAAAAAAATTCTCAAGGCACAAAACCAGTTCTTTCTGATGCAGAGGAAACAAGCATGACAAGCAAGTCAAAAAACAATCATGACAGAAGATCATCATGGATGTAAAGGAAGTTAGTGACCTCAAATCCTAGAATATGCTGAGTTGGAAGGGATCCACAGGGATAACTGAAGTCCAACTCTTGGCTCTGCACAGGACATCCCCAAGAGTCAAACCAGGTGTTTTCTGAACTCTCTCAGGCTGGGGCTGTGACCACTTCCACTGGGGAGCCTGTTCCAGTGCCCAACCACCCCCTGAGTGAAGAACCTTTTCCTGACAGACAACCTAAACCTCCCCTGACACAGCTTCAGGCCATTCCCTCAGGTCTGTCACTGCTCACCACAGAGCAGAGATCAGTGCCTGCTCCTCCTCTTCCCCTTGCAAGGAAGCTGAAAGCTGTAGTGAAGTCCCCCACAGAAAATGGCCCCAAGGATGGACTACCCAGCAGGGGTAGAAAGGCATTGCTCAGTTGTGTTGGGGTCAGGTAAGGAAAGCCAAACCTCATCTGGGTTTAAAAGCAGCAGTGTATGGAAAGGCCTAAGAGGGCTTCTGGCAGTATTCTGGTAGCTAAAATGAAAATACGAGCTACTGCTCTTTATAGCTTCAGTTACATAAAATAACATTTTACCCTCTCATACTCATAACTTAATTTTAAACTTTCATAATCCTTTGTGTGCCCCAGCTATTGTGTATATCAAAAAAGATTCTTGTTTAATTTAGCAAAAAATTAATTTCTCTGATGAATGTTTTGATCATAGTATCTTTATCATTCCAGCTATTCTTCCTCATTTTCACTCTGCACATATGCAAATGTTCTGACAAGCAATACAGATAATAAACACACATTTGTGCCTTCCAGATATCATTCTTTTAGCTATAGTTTTGTATCTTTTAATTTGTTTTTGGGTAGTTGCCTGCCATCATTTGCTAAGCGATAAAACATTTATATGAAATACACTTTAACTGGTAATTCAGTATGTAGTATTTCATATAAACTTGCATATAGTGCATACTATAAAGCTGAAAAATGTTTATATGATTGCTTTGTGAATATGGGGGATTGAAAACATTAACTCTGGTATTCATTTTCAAAGTGCCTTTAGAGGTACAAACATGTATCTCCATACAGCTGAAATGAGTTTGAGAAGTAGTGACTGCAAGATCAAGTAATTAAAGTATTTTTCTATCTCTATTATACAGTGTTAGCTGTCTGTTTCTAATTATCTAATTATAAAATTTGCCAATATAGTTTAAATAGGAAATACAGTACCTATTCTTTATTTGAATTATTTTTTTCATTCAGTGTGCCTATATGTGTTTCTGCTTTGTGTATTTCATCAAAGTAGTTAAAAAATATTGGGTTATCATTATCAAAATTTAAACACTTAAATTAAAGGTACAGAATCAAAAGAAATCAAGTCTTAACTCTCTGTGTTCTGGAGTACTGTAACATACAATGATCTTCATCAAATGTTCATGTAACATCTTTAACTCTTTACAGTTCATCCAATTTCTTTTCTCAGGTATAGCAGGCATGATGGTAGCATACTTTACTCCTAAAGTTTCCATGACAGCACAGTTTTCAATTCACTGTAATTTTTTTTTAAATTTATGGGTTGGGCTGAAACTTTTTGTACTGGTAGCTCTTTCAGCCTCAATATTTTATTTTTTTTTTCAAAATTTTAACCTAGAATAATCATTCACATTCAAGACACAGATGAAAACACATTTGATTCATGTCAAAAGACTCAGGATAACCTCACCTTTGAACTGCTTCAACACCCCAAACTTTTGCTAATGGGCTGCAAATTTGATGATAGGACATCTGTCCGAATTCAGGAAAGAATTACAGATTGTAAAATAGTAACACATATTACTATTTAAGTATGATTACAAGTTTGATATTAGAACTTGAATGGTGCAAGTATTTCATTCTCACAAATCCCAGTGAAGTTCCTTACAGTATTGACTAGTCTATACTACTTTGAATCAGCTAAAGCTTGAGAAAATGTTTACTTTGTTCTCTCAAATCAGTCTCTATCTGGTTGTTATGAAAATGAAAAAGGAAATGTATTTTTTTAAATAGGATCACAGAAGAATTAACACTAGAAAGAAGCCAGAGAGGTCTCTAGTCTAATCTCCTGCTGGAAGCATGATGAGCTTTAAAACCAGACCAGGTTGCTCAGGGCTTTATCTGGTTTTGAAAAATCTCAAATACAGAGACTGAAGAACCTCTCTGGATGACCTCTTCCACTGCTTTACCACCCTAATAATTAAAATGTTTCCCATAATATCAAATCTGGACCTTTCTTGTTTTGGTTTATGTCCTGTAAAAATAAGAGTCAAATGAGACTGGGACAAAGAATGTGTTAATACTGGGAAGGACCAGAATAAAACCATCAGTGGGATATATCATGCTATTAGAATTCTCAGGTGGATCACAGAAGTGTCCAAAGGATTGTGGTTTGTTTGCAATTGCTCCACTTAAGTATTTTCACCTCCAGGCAACAGAAATAAGTTTTGATTTGGAAGGGAAACTGGATTTAAAAGAAAAAGGACTATCAGGAATACATTTCAGGGGATCATATGAAAACTAAAACACAGGACAGGAAAAAACACATAGACTAGATAAGTACCTAGAAGGAAGGAGACCTTGGTTCAGATGACAAAGGGAATATGATTAGGAATCTGTGTTTAAGAAGATGAAACAACTCTTGGGTTGAAAGAGGGCACTGTACAGTCACATTAGGCAAGCACAAACTCACCCTTACCTAAAGCTTACTTAAAACTTACTCCTATATTATCACCTTAGCCTTAGCCTCCCTAAATAATCAGTAGACAGATCTTAAGTGGGATAACTTCATTTGAAAGGTTCTCTTATTGAGCACATAGGAAAACTAAGTTCTTTACATAGGTACCTCAGATAGATGGGTCTATGCCATGGAAATTAGAATGAGGCTTTTAATTTAATTTCCTGGAAACCTAGCTACAAAACTTGAGAGGAATTTTCTCTCAATGTAATATATATACAATAGCATCAGGTCAACCTATAATCAACTCTATATTAAGCTTGCCTTAAACATGATGTTTCTACGAGCACATAATGAGATCAGAAGTGACCAGCACAGATGCATACATCCAGGTCTGTGGAATCCTATCCTTTGCACTCTAACCCAGGTATGTACTTATAGTATTAAGTGAACTGAAAATTCAATCACAGATGTATAATACAGGGTACTCAAAGTAAGAGTACTTTTACAACACCTAACCTTTGAATGTTCTCCTTTGTTATTGCAATGTATTCTTTTTACATATTATACACTAAAAGCTCTTACATGTTGTGCTAGTTCACACCAAATGCAAATCTGAATGTTCTGAATAATGAGAAGAGTGAAAAAAATCTACCATTAGGCAGGAAAACAGTACCTTCATTAAAACTATGAGAGGGATAGAAAAAGAGAGATAATAAAAATATAAAAGCAATCACCAAAAATGGTCTATTTAAAGAGGGGCAAGGAGATTATTCAGAATCACAATTCTTGGTAGAATCTGTCTGTTTTAAGTAAGGCTAACTAATCACAATAGTATTTATATAAAAAAATTCAATAGAGCAATTTATTTGTGAACAATGACTCTAATACTGATGAACAGACTAGAGAAAATGCTACCAAGTATTTTCTCTATTCTTAGTAGAAAATTCATGCACTGTATGAGTTATCAGCAGAGAAAAATACAATTTGCATATATTAATAAAGGTGGGGTTGTCAATCTAAGAATGTCAATATTTATTTACCAAGATATTAATTACTTGTGTATCTCAGCTTTTTAATCTATTACACATTTTTGAGTGCATCTACAGACATATGCTGCTATGATATTGACCAGCACATTAGAGTAGAAAACGTGTATCTAGAGAAACTATGCAAGATAATGAACAAAATGGAAAGCTACAAAGATAATAAATGTTCCCACGCATCTTCCTATGAGACTACTAAAAAAGTCATGTTTTACCGGAAAATTAAAATTCATGGAAACAAATAAAAATGAGGAAATGTTCAGATTTTAACTTTTCCTTCTCTGAAACTTAGACAAGACATTTCTAGGAACACAAATCTATTTCTGTTCTTTACTCATGCACAAGATGAAGAAAAAATCTTGCTTTCAGTCATTCACACTACTGCAAAAAATGCTATTTCACAAATACAATAATAAATGTAGACTTACATCTAAGACTTGTATTCAGTTAAGAATCAAATCAAATTTTATACACATTATTAAGACTTGAAAAAGAGGAAAGTAATACAGTCAAAGATATCTTGTGAAATTCTGACAGTGAATTAAAAAAAAATCAGATAATTTCTGAACTCAGTATGATTACTGTTCTAAGAATTCAAAGCCAGAAAGATTTGCTAGTCAGATAACTGCTATTTTTTCAAGATTATGGAACACATAAAAAAGAATTTTTATTTTTGTACAAAAATCAAGCAAAGTCCTCTCTGTAAATCTACAGATGTCAAAGCAGATACTCTACTGCCATCTACCAGTTTTAAAAGGATGTAGTATTAGCACAGAACCCATTTCTACACTCCATTTCTCTGAATGAAACAATATATCCCTTTACACAGCTGTTTAAGGAGATATTTCTGGTTTTATAAGACTTTAGAGCTCAAAGTAAAATATGAAGCTATAGCTTAATTACTTTGGTAAATACTGTGAAAGTATTAATTAGTGCAGGGCAACTGTGTCTTTACTGTGTCACAAGAGGGAGCAGGTTTCTGTGTCACATCCCTTCTGCCAGAACTACGTGCTTCCATCCTGTTTCTCACAGCTGGGCTGCTGTTCCCTCATTGCTGAGAACACAGCCTAAGACTCAGCTGGCATTGAAACCTCTCTGACTTTCAGTCCCTGCCTGAATGTGTCTCTTACCCCCTCTGCAAGAACAGGATCCATGGATGCTGTTAGGATGAAGGTACTTAAATGGCACTTGTAAGCAGATCATTCCTACTGCATGTGGATGAGTAAGAGACAGTGAAGGTCTATGCCTGCTCTTTTCTTGTTCCATCAGGGCCACCTCAAAGCTGCACTTTCACTCATTAAAGATCTGGAGTAGGGCTGAACTCCATACAACAGATACCTGCCTTCTCAATCAAATACAAAGTAAACGTGGCAAAGACATTAACCACACCTGTATCTTCCTTTATACAGAAAAGGATCATGTATCATATACCTTTGACAACAGGAAGACCTTCTGTATAGCAGGGCTTCAGGGGAGGAAGGAAGAAAGTCAGCAGCATGCTGTAGATGGACAGCACAAGCCCTAGATGAACCTTCTCCTAAAGAATAACTAAGAGCTTTACTTCATAGAGGTCGACAGGATACACATGATCTGGAGACCATGAAGCTAAAAGGAGTGCCAGAAGAGGTGGTTGACCTTAACTAATCACACACCCTGACAAAATTTAAGGAGACTGGAAAATGGCAGCTGTTTTTTTGAAGAGAAAAAACTTCTCATATGCAGAGCACCACAAATATATTTTCATATACACAGCAACAGTCCTATGAGAATTAATAATGTTATTTGAAGCATTACATTGATTCACTAAATTGGTAAAGAGATGTTTTCTACCTCTTGTTGTTAGAGCACAGTACTGTGGCTTCCACTCCATTAATGGCACAGCACATTTCTTTCATGCATCACCACAGGTGTATTCAAAATATGCCCCATATATCAAAATTCCTTTTAAGTACTCAGATCTCTCAGTTGCAGGGTAATAAATACAGGTTGACATTACTCATCAATTTCTACTAGAGACTGTTAGTCATGTATTTGTGATGTGGGATGTAATAAATGTCAGCAATTAAATGCTCTGAACAATTGAAAGGTTATATAATTGCTAAATTATTTTAGGAAAATAAATTCATGTTCATCTGGAATCTATAGTAATAACATAAGATTTTCAATAATAATACAAATAGCTTTTCAATAATGAAAATACTTTTCAATAATTAAACACATATTACTCTATGTGGCATAATTAGAATTATGGAGGAACAGTAAATATAAAATTCATGCTCTGAGTCCTGCTGAGCTGGATTATGAAAGAGAAAATTGCGTCTGTTGACAAACAATCAAGAAGCTACAGCTATCATTACAGCTGCACCTTGAAAAAGAATCACACCCCACAGCCCACCTATTCTATATACAGTAGAAGTTCTGCAGTCAGATGTATGACTGCAATATTGGGTGGACATACCCTAACTTTTTTTTAATCTTACTTGGGTAATGACAACTGTGGATTTTTGGTGTACAAACTCAAGCATGATCCTGCAATTTGAGAGTTGCCAGTGTCCTCATACACCCTCCCTTACACCTTCTGCATCTTGCTCTCAGAAACAAGGCAAAAAGCATCACTGGAACCATATATCTGATCAGTTTTAGTAAGACAGAGAGCAGTTTTAACCAAAGTAAAAGGATATGCAAGGAATAGCAGGAAGAGATACAGAATCAGCCAGTGTCTTGCTGAAAATAAAAGCACATCAGAAACCAAGTAAAAAACAAAAAAAGAACTGTAAAAAGCTGGTTTATTGAAGTCAGTGAGATCATTGCAATTACATTTAATGAGGCAAAATTTGCTACGTTTCCTGACCTTGATTTGTACCTTGTCTACTTTACTAGATTGCTCTACACTGTTCTTCATTATTAGTTTAATATTAATTTTAGCTTGAGAAATATCCATCACATAATAAAAAATAGTTATAAAAAAGGTAACATTTTCCTACAAAATTTCTCATTTTCAAGTACAGACAGAAGAGCAAGAGTATTTATTTAAATAAATACTGTGTTTACTCACTACGCTAAGGGTCAATTAGTGAGTCCTTTTGATTTCGGACAGATTTCATTAAAGAAATTGTTGTTTCTCTTTAAGCAATCCCATCTATGATTCAGTATGAGATTTCTGTGCTAGTACTAATTCCTGTGGAGTATTCAATTCAGCAACATGTTTTTTGCCTGATTTTTAAACTTGACATTGTTAGGATACCATAATTTCTAAGTCATGCTGATGTCATGTGTGAATATTAATTCCCTATGTCGATTTTCTGCTAGAACAATCATTCAAGTTTTGAAATGATTCAGCTGTCATTCATGATGAGTATGAAATGTCATGGTATGAATCACAGAATGACAGAATGGTTGGGGTTGGAAGGGACCTCCTAGTCTAACACCCCTGCCAAAGCAGGTTCACCCAGAGCAGGCCACACAGCATCACCTCCAGACAGGTTCTCAGTATCTCCAGAAGAGGAGATATTCAACCACATCTTCTCTGGCAGCCTCTTCCAGTTTTATGTCACCCTCATATTTAGGAAGTTCTTCCTCAGATGGAACATCCTGTAATTCAGTTTGTGCCCACTGCCCCCCGTCCTGTCACTGGGCACCACTGAAGACATTCTGGCCCCATCTTCTTGATACTCATCCTTAAGATATCCGTAAACATTGATAAAATCCCTCAGTTGTCCCTTCTCCAGGTGAAACAGACCTAGCTCTCTCAACCTTTCCTTGTAAGACAGATACTCCAGTCCCCCAGGCATCATAGTCCTCCCTGGAGCCCCCTCCAATAGCTCCTCATCGTTCTTGGACTGAGGAGCCCAGACCTCAGTCCATTGTTCTTGGACTGAGGAGCACAGCACTCCAGATGTGCCTCACCAGGGCTGAGCAGAGGGACAGGATCTCCTCCCCTGACCTGCTGGCACTGCTCTTCCTAATGCATCTCACGATCCCACTGGCCTCCTGCACCACGAGGATACTGCTGGCTCATGGACAGCTTGTTGTCCACCAGGTCCTTCTCCACAGAGCTGCTCTCCAGCAGGTCACCCCCAATCTCTGCTGGTGCCTGGGGTTCTTTCTCCCCAGGTGCAGGACCCTGCATTTGCCTTTGCTGAACTTCATTAGCTTGCCCTCTGCCCAACTTCCCAGCCTGTCCAGGTTTCACTGAATGTCAGCACACCCCTCTGGGGTATCAGTCACCTCTCTCACATGAAAATAAATATGAATACAGGCACAGATCATTCCTAGGCATTTTTAAATACTCCCTGTAGTATAATACTGTGCACTGGAGCTCGGCACAAAAACAAATTTATATTTATAGCAGTGATCTGCAAGATGAGATTTTTACTGAGATTAAGAAAAAACATACAAGCTTTATATCATACTATATCAAAGAACTGCATCAACAATTTTTTCATGGGAATTACATCTTATAAAATCTTAAATTAAGAGTTACCTTTTAGTCACAGAAGCCCTCTAAATACCATTATTTGCAACTCTGCATCTTTACATTTCAAAATACATGTGAAAAAGCTGTATTATTAATGATGACTTCACTGAAGGAAATTTCTGAAGTGCTGGTTAACAGCCCATATTGCAAACACAGTTAAAATTAATACTTATATATATGTTGAGGATAGCCATGAAGTAAACTGCAGAATTAAGATTTTGGACTTAAGGAAATAAGACACTAGTTTAATGGCCGAAAGGGAGAGGGAAAATATGATACAGTATAGTAAGCAGAGGGAAAATTTGAGGCAGTAGAGTGGACAGAACATTAATTTCAGTTGATTAAAAAGGAGAAATAAAAGACTATTTTTGAATGAGCTTCAGAACAAGTCATTGTGTAAAAAGGCCAAGATTTTTAGCAAAATGACTGAGTAAGGAGTACCTCTGTGGATTGAAAGGTAAAAAATAAGGAACATATAAGAAGAAAAATCAAGGACAGTGAAAGCCCTGCTTGGGCAATTCAAGATGAAATTAGAAAAGCCAAAGCCCAACTGGAGGTAAGACCAGAAGGAAACAATTAGAGGTGAAATGGGTTTCAATACACATGAAAAAGTTCAAAGAAAACATGGGGCATTGGCCAAATGTAAGAGAACATAAGTGAGGCATGGTACATAAAACCATGTTTTCTAAGGCCTCTGTGCATGGTGTAGGAAGTAAATGAGCAGATAATATTGGGAAGTAAACAGCCCATGCAAAGAACATGAACACACTCATACACTAACAAGGACTTCAGTCCAGCTGTAGGCTGTTCACCAATGGTGCTCCTGATGCTCAGAAGTGTGGCCAATTCTGCTCAATATCTTTATCAGTGATCTCAACGAGGAGATTGAGTGCACTCTTAGCACTGTGGCAGACAGTGGGCAAGTCTCACAAGGTAAGTCTCACAAGCACACTCTCTGCCATTAATGTGAATGATAGTCTTGACTGAGGATGCATAATGGTGGGAACCATTCACTTGCTTTAGCAGTTGAATGAAATAAAACTGGTAAGGAACAAATGAAATTTTGAAATGTGTTGGTCTTTCACTGCCCTGGAAAATAAAACAAGCAAAAAAATATGTCTACTAATTAATAAAATCCCTCTTTTGTTTTTGAGACAAACACAATAACTTGCATACTTTAGGATGCTTGCAATTTCACTTCCTAATCCTGAACTTTTCAATTTGAAATTGAATACTTAGATATGATATGCAAGTGTAACAACTATATTTACATTCTTACAATACTCAATGTGGAAATGGCAAAAACAACTATTTTTAAAATCCTGTTCCAATAAAAATCTAATTTTTCAAGCAGTCTAGTTTTCAGAAGAAAAGAAACCCTCCTGTATTCTGAGTAAGCAACACTTCATAGTTATAGGTATTTTCTTTAATCTCTTAAATACTCATTAAAATGTTAATTATATGAGTATTAGAAATGCTGCTGACATTATTACAAAGCTTGACTCAAAGGTCAATGGAAAGAAATAGGTAATTCCAAAAGGTGATTCACTCCTTTATTTTAGATGCCTATCTAAGACTGGCACAAATTATTCCCTGTAGCTGCCTGTCTTTCCTTAGTAACAAAAAATAAAATGGATGACTAGCTAAGAAGAGGTGGATGAGAGTCATGTGATTGAAGCTAGTTGAGAGGTATTATACTGGGGTTTCATTGTTTGAATTTCAATTGGCTTTGAATTTGGCTTATCATATTTTTCTATCGCAGTACCTAAATACTTAAAAGAAAAACAAACTCATAAGAAATTATTCCAAAATCAGTCAGGGGAATTTGAAGATGCTTGAATCAATAAATACATCACAAGTCTATTCCAGCAGGATTTAAAATATCCTCTAAGAGCTGAACTAGAAATCTAACAAAACCTTTCTGTGTATTTCAAAGATAAACTCTAATTCCACGATATCTGTTTTTAAAATACCATTGACTTGTGGGAAATGTTAGAATAACATCTAAATAAAGTATTTGGTGTTAACACAGGAGGTATTTTAAGAAATATTAAAACACTAACTGAAGATAATATCAGTGAATGAAACATGATTTCACACATCTACATAATTCACTCCCTGGCAGGTGAGAATTCGGTATCTTGGAGCTGGACTCTAATACACAGGGAGTCTAGATGACAATTAGATTAGGCACATAACTCTGAGAACAATAAAGCTTTGTTAGATGACTATCGCCCTTAGAAAATATTTTTTCTATTATATTAGTTTTGCTGCCAATGTGTAGTGACTAGCCAAAAAAATATGTCTGTTCTTGTAAATAAAAGGGGAAGTTTGTGAGTTCCAAGAAAGAAGGAAAATTTAAAAAATTAAATCTGAGAAAAATAAATTACCTTGTATCCTCTACCCTGTCACAGAAAATGATATACAAATTTGGATTCTACTTCAGACTATAAAATTAGTATGAAAAAAGTTCTTAAAGCAAGTAATTTTGTTGCAAAATCTGAACTACCTAAACTGCAGAGTAGTCTGGTCTGGTTGAAAAGCAAATAAAATTACAAAGGACAAAATACAGGAGGAGAAATATTTCCAGCAAGTTCAGTTGAAGTGAACTTGGACCCAGTTAATATTTAGGTTATAAGTATTCTGACCTGAAAAATTTTAATTCATATAAAATCTACAAATAAATAATTTTTGTATTATTTCTTTGAAAATTTGGTGAGAAGCTACAGTCTGTGGACTCTTCAGCAATGAGTCCCAAAGAATTATTTTACATCTCTGATGTCCTTACATATTTTGAAAGTGTATTGGGTTGACCTTGGCTGGCCACCAGGTGCCCAACATAGCTGTTCTATCATTCCCCTTCCCAGCTGGACAAGGAAAAGAAAATGTAAGGAAAGGTTCATGGGTCGAGCCAAGGACAGGGAGAGATCACTCACCAGTTACCATCACGAGCAAATCAGACTTGAATTGTGGAAATTAATTTAATTCATTGCTAATCAAATCAGATTAGGATAATGAGAAAGTAATCTTCAAATGCCTTCTCACCATCCCTCATTTCTTCCTGGGCTCAACTTCACTCCTGAAATCTCTACCTCCTCCAATCCAAGTAGTGCAGAGCAACAGAGAATGAGGGCTATGGTCAGTTCATCACACATTGACTCTGTCTCCTCACTGTCTTTCCCTGCTCCAGCACGGGGTTCCACTCACTTGAGATAGCACTCCATTAACTTTAAAGAGCAAGTTCAACTAGGCATGCACAATCAACCTCAGGAGGTGATAAAAAGCTACTGCAAATCCACAAATTTGTCTTCCACTTGTGACATCACTGGGATGGTCGACATAAAAGAATCAAGATGCTGTCCAAGTATAGAGAGACTGTAACTATCCTTTATCTTTGCATAATAATGTGAGAGAGTACTCATTCATTTACAAAAATATCAAAAACAATCTAATCTTCAACCTTACTGAGACTTAACCTGTCTCATATGATACTCTCTGTGAAGCATTATAATGTGTAAAAGAACATAGAATTCCTGAGGCAAGATATTATTAGAATTATTATTATTCTGTATTGTATACAGAAACTAGCAATGAGCAAACCACGTGCTAGTCATTTTTTATTATCATTGGCAGTCATACTTGAAGAATCTGGTGCAACTTGCCAGCTATTGATTGTCTTTTTTCTCAAAATAATTTACTGCATTATTGAAGGATGTTTAGATTAACCCGTTGAGTGATCATATATAGCTACTACTTACAGGCTGCAGTCATTTGCATTTGGCAGGATTTGTTGGGATCACTCAACACATGCTACACTCTCTAGAGTGCCTGCAGTGAATATGTCTGCTGTCTGCTGTGCTAAGAAAGGAGACAAAACAATGCCTCTGCATTTTCATTTCACCCTCCTAGGGTGGTTACTGGCAATAAGTCATATTAGTTGCAGGTATGGTAAATCCTGCACAGAACAGGATAGTTCTTATTGCTCTTCCAAGGTTTAAAAATACATATGCAGGTCTGTCTGTTTCAATCTGTCAAAATTCTATTTATCACATACGATAAATTTTATTCTGAGGATGACACTTATGTATAGTTCTATTACAATTACAATGAAGTATGAGATTTATTGATAAGGATTCATAAAAGCACAGAACTAAGAGTAAGAGATGAGTCCATTGGCACCAAAAGCCCACTTTGCAAGAAGGTCACTGGAGAGATATCTAAATTGCACACTCATCTCATTGCACAGGAAGCCTAAAGCAAAGCTCCACATATTTTGATTGGTCTAATCATTGGTTATAACTTAGACTGGGAGCTGGACCACCTGAATACGGGCCTATATGCAGGCAAAATACAGGGTTCCTCAGATCAGGAGGAAGGAGCATGACTGTAACTAAATGGTGATGACTGCTGCTGAGTATGAGGAAACTGAGCTGCAGTACAGAAACTCTCTACTGGTGCACAACAGGTAGGATGAGGTACACTGACTCCTGCAGCTGCACTGGCAGTGGAGATTTTTTCTATTTTAATGCACTGTTCTGCAAAGAGAACATAGCAAGAGATGAGAGAATATTCATGACCATATTCATCATAAGAGATGTGTCAAAGGCTTATTCTAATATCAGGTGAGACAGAAACAGAGACATAGTGAACTCTGGAAATCCAGGCTCTAAAACTCTACCTATCTTCATCTACTTAGAGCAACTAAGCACATCATTCAGAAAAAAAATACTAAGTCATGTTTCTAAAAAGATCATGTCTTTTTAAGTAAAATTTGTTTACCTGTATGCATTCAATATTAATTCTTTCTGAATTACACTACAGAATACTGCAAGACATAATTTCTAATAAATCAATTAGTAATTGCCAGAGTAAAAATAATACCAGCGATATTCATCTTTTAAACGAGAAAAGTTCTCTGCTGATAAGAAGCTGTGAATATAGTAACACAACAACACTTGCAAAATTTCTGAAAAAAGACCCTTTCTTTTTATTGATGTTTTGGCTTTGCACAAACACTGGTAATGCATAGGTTACAGAAGAGATATCTGCATGACTTCAAAACGCTGCACTGTGCTGCAGCCTATTTCTACTAAAGTGTGTTGCTGCAGCAACACAAGCTATCGCTTCTAGGCATGAAAAATTAATACTATTCATAGAAAGTCTAGAGAATCAGTGAAGTAGTGGACATGGTACTACATTTCACCTTTCTAATGCTAGAGACACAGCAGCTGAGCTGGTATCAACTGATTTCTGACTCTCCTTGTTCATTACCTTTAGCTTGGTAATGGATTTCTGAGAAACACTCCTGCTAGAAAACAACTACTGAATTTCCAGTTGCGAACCATGGGATCACCTAGGGATCTAAAACAGCTGCCAAACTGTCACAAATGAAAAGGGAATAGAATTCACAGTGAGGAAGACGCACAGCTTAAGGAAAATTTAGCATTTCTGTTAGTTAAATTGCCTAAGACTTAAAGAAATACTGCAAAATGCTATTGGAAGGATGGGAAAATATCTCATATGACAAAAAAAATAATCTCACAGAACTGCAACTAGAGCAGTCTCACATTTTCAAGATTATAACCCATAGTTTATAGCTTATAATCAATGCTATGGCAGTGCAGTTCAGTAGAATGTGAGTTTACATATAAATGCACTCATTATCTATTTCCCTTCACACAGTAACTCTGAGTCTATTCTGATTTTCAAATATTAGCATTTTTAACAACTGCAGATTTTAACAAGTTATGCAAGCCCAGCTGAAATCATAAAAATAATCAGCAGTCTACAGTGAATCTGAGAGAAACAAAAGCATCTAAATGGATGTTTATGTAAATGATTTTAAGACAAAATCAAAGAGAGATACGTTTAATCTTGGAGCATGCATTAGCTTTGTATTAGACAAGTTATTCAGTTCATCCTATTACCTTATGCACCTTCATCCTACTGATTTGTCTTTACATGTCTTTATGTTTGCATGTTCTAAAGAAACCACAAATAGTTTGACAATACAGCTATGGATTTAAGTGAGAAGAAATATTTAAACAAATTTACCAGTACTGTATTTGATTGGCAACAAATGCAATACTCCAAGGCTTTTCCTTTTTTTTTCAGTAGATCAGAGTTCTTACCAGTAGGAAATTTCTGCTTGAAGCCCTTTTTAAGTGACTGTGAGCAAACAATTATATACTTATTTTAAAAACTGCAATTCTTAGTCTTGAATTCATAGGAAATTCCAGTTATAGGGAACTTTCAACTGATTTTGCCAAGAATGGTTGGACCAGATGAACACTGAAGCTTCTTCCAACCTATGATTCTATAATTTTATTTTTTCTCCTCTATAATTTGTCTGTACATAAGACATCACACCAGGGCTGGGCAGAAAATTACACAGAGCCTTGATATATAGACCACCTCACTTCAGAGTTCTGATTTAAGAGTCTCAAATCCATCAAATTTCACATTATCTGACAAAACTAATTTACCAGTCAAATAAACTATGCTAATGAGTATTTAAAAGATTTGTACTGCTTAACTGCACCTATACAGTAAGTGTATGCTCTCATCCAGATTTCAGTTAAAAATCATATTTCTAATTGGAATGGAATTTTTTGACTCATTGGAAGAACTCTGGAACTTCTGGAAAAATTCTTCAGAATTTCTATTTCAGCAAAAGCATAAAATCTTACCCATATTCCATGTGCAAAACTATCGTGCCACTCTTCAATGTGAACTGAATTATATTGTTGGAAACTTTCTCAATAATTATCTGTTTATTTAAGTTCTAAATGAATACCCTTGTAACTAAAGACTATATGTTATTATATTAAAATATTCTACAGATAAAAATCAAAATAATTAAAAATACACCAATTTACTGACTTTCTTATGGAAATGGCATTTATGAACAGGTGAATGGGTTCTTCATCTTATAATGGCTGCAGAAAAGACTCAAGAGGTCAATGAAAAATGCTAACTTTACCTGGGAACTGATGATACGCTGTGATGAACGAGCAATATTAGCTGGCAGGCCAAAAAAGTCAGGTTTATCATCTTCTGGGAGGCTTTCAATAATATGACGATAATCCTGCATAAGAAGAAAAGAACAGACAGAATAGAGGGAACTTTTTATTCCACTCATGAAAATTAACAGCATATGCTGAAAAGAATTTCATTAAATACAGAGCACAACACAAATATTAAATTAAGTACATAAGACATGACACATTATGATAATCTTATAGATTTCTTCATTTTATTTATCAGAAACAATCTTCTTTTATATAACATTTCCACTCTAAAAGACAAAAAAGCAATTCTTATTACAGTGATGCTATAAAATGAAAACAAAAATACACCAAGACTGTCCCTGAAAAGTAGGTACAATATTTCTGTTGAAAACTTAAAGGTAAGATTAATGACAATATAGAAAAAAATACTTCTGCATTTGGGGTTCTAATAAGAGTATAATACATATTTATAAAATTAAGAGCACTGACTTCTATTTAAATCTACAAAAATATTCACTCAAAGAAAGTGAAATACTTTAGATAAAAATAAGTTTGCATAATCATTGGAGATGCAGAATAGCATCAATAGTGGTTACAATGTAAGTCACTAGTGATGCTCTGCTGCACAAAACAAGATAGAGGCCTTGCAGACTAAGGTAGACTAATGGTGTTGGACATCTCTTTTATTGTGATTTAAAGTCAAAAATGTTTAAAATCTGAAAGTCTGGCTACACCCTGTTGCTTATGTGCCACGTGCATTTTGTCTTTGCTTGCAGGAGCACGTGCTGGATGTGCACAATGCACTTTAACATGGAATCTCACTTCAGAGATAACAAGAGTAGCAGAACTCTACACCAGACACTGAGGAAATACTACTTGAAGACACAGAACCATAAATTCCTTCATACATAATCATATAAGATATTGAGAGATATTAAATGCTGTGCAGGCTAGAAAAAAAGATTCGTCTTCTTGACCATATTATATCCAAGAACAGAGACCAGCCTGGTCTGTTTGTCCCTTCTGTTTTTATGATATTAACTCACCAATCTATAGAAAATAAAAAATAATGGTCATAATAAAGTAGTAAAAAAAACCTAAACCAAACCTGAGCAGTCAGAATCCAGGTAAAGAATGCCAAATCACAGCAATTTACTTTAACTGAGATAATACTATTTATATTTGTTCATATTAGAGGTCTAGTCTGGAGTCCTCCATTAGAATGCAAGTGAATCCTAATCACAGTAACAAAAATAATTATATTGTGAAAGGACAGGGGGACATCAGTTGTTTAGACTGTTGAATTCCTTCTCTTTTACACTAGAGAAATACTGAAGAAGAATCAGAATCCATATTTATCACCAAATAAAATGTCATATACCCTCCATGGCCTCTCAACAGATTTCAGAACGTTGATACATTTTGCTAGCAAGAAGGTATTATTCAGATTTTCCTGTTTCATCCAGAAGTTGTAGGAATATTTAGCAGTCTTTAAAAAAATACTTTTATGTTAATATACTAATTATATAAAAACATAATTATATCTTTGTCATAAATTAACCCAATTTCTTTTACACAACTCTTCATAGCTAGGCTGCTCTGCACCACAGTCCAATCAGATACCATAAAAAACAGAAGTAAACTGACAGAGTTAATGCTCCACACAAAAGAGATACTTTTCTGAAGAAACAGATGTATCCTTGGGATTGTTACTTGGGTTTTCTTTGTGGAAATATTTCAAGAATAATTATTGAAAAAGAATTATTTTTTAGGTGATAGAAGATGTGTACCTACCAAAATGCTGCAGGAGTTCGGTAAAGAGATGGAACATGGGAAAGTACTCATCTTCTTGCCTCTGGTATTTAAACTGCCAATGATTCGTGAATTGAAAAGCTGCTCCAAGTAGGACCGAAGAACTCTCATATCAAAGTAATTATCTACACGACCTCCATAAATTGCATTTTCAAACAAGCCATGAACAAATTCCCACTGAAAAACTTTGGAACCTGTGAATTAATTAATTAGTATTAGTTTTGTATCATTGAATAGCATTGCATTGTAAGCACTTCTTGTCACTGCAGTTCTTCAGGGTAATAAGAACAGATGAACACATCAAATAATTAATTTTTTTTTAATCGTTCTTCTATATGACCAAATAGTAAAAGCTGCAGGAACTTGAAAGAGTTTGTAAATATTTGACATAGAAAAAATGAATACTTAGTGTGTTACAAATGAAATATTAGAAATTTTGCTTTAGACTTGAAGTGCTTTTTGAACTAACTGGTTATATGCATTTCAGAAATTATGCTATTGAAATTTTAATTTTGTGCTTCTTTGTCATAAATAAAATTTTATACACTATTTTCTACCACAGTACCATCTGATCTCATAAAATAAACTGACTGATTAAACCAAAAGCAGATCATGCTCCAAATAGGTAAGATTACTGGAAATGTCATCTTTCAAACACAAAGAGGTCCAAGATAGATACTCTGAAAATCATTATGAATCACAACATAGCAAATAAATTAAAGCATGTTAATAATAATTTCCTGGTCAGGTTGACGTTGCATTAGATTACTCTGATCCAGACATATCCCAGAAGTTCAAAGAAGTTATTTTTCCTCCATTCTATCGTTGTTGCGCAAAATAACTACATGGCACAATGATCTACTTGTACCCTACAGCTTTCATGTGCAGGTGAAAGCTTCATCAGAAAGGCACTCCCTAAAGTCCTTGAAAAGGGGGAAGTGGCAATTACTGTAAGTGGGGTTTACTGGTGGTAACTGTTGTTTCCTAATGCTTCAATCATTCCCTCATAAGAAAACATATTTTCACAGTCATAATTAATAATTATCATTGACAGTTAATGATTCAATCTCTTTACCTCTCTGTGTGGTTCAAGTCTGCACAACTAAAGTCTCATTTTAGAAGTACTAACCATCCACAAATCCCATCTAAGTCAACAATCACAAATTATCTCTACATATCAGTTCCTAACTTTACTTTGAAATTGTACACAATGCAAGGAGTTAAAAAAATGCCTTTACCACATTAACTAATATTAGAAATTCCTACACTGGTTAACAGAACAATGAAGTGGGATCTATCTGATACTGAGTTTCAATATGAAGAACTCTTTCATATTCAATTCACAGTCAATTCATTTACTAAATATTTAGGTGAACTCACACTGAGAAGGAATGGACATGCAAGAATTCATCTCACAGGCAGCCCTGTATTTCCTATTTCTTCCTCTGGACTCAAGAAGCTGAGCAGCATACTCCCTGGGCACCAAGAATTATTGGTTTGCCCAATCACCCAAAAAATGGATTTATGATTCACTCTGTTTTACTAGTTTTGCTTACTGATGATGAGCTGTACAGCATCTCCACTTTTATATGAGTGTTATAGAAAGATAAAGCTCCTCATGCAACATCCCTACTAATGGGACTTTCCTTAAGAAGTGACTTACCTTCAAAGAGTCCATCAATAATGTCAAAACCAGCACGGAGATCAGACAAAGAAAATTCATAAAACTTGGTCCAACCCTATCATAAAAAGAAACCCAAAGAATTTAATTAGTGATCATTTAATCAAGGATGATAATGAAGTAAAATACCAGTGTCATGTGGTCACTGAATGCTGTATAATACTTAAGGAAAAAAAAAAAGAAACAACCTGTGTCCTCTAAAGTGCATTTTTTGAAAGATACAATAGCAGTAGTATAAAAAAATTCAGTTGTAACAGTGCATTTAATTTTATATACTTACAAAAACCAGAATCCATTGAGTATGGAAAACATAAACTTAAGGTTATTTTATTTCCTGTCAATATTTACTTCAACTAAAACTTGCCGACATCTGAGACTAGATCATGCATTGAATTACAATTTTTTATTTCTGAGGGCCTTTTTATATTTCAACATACAGACAGGATTTTCATTAATAGAACTGATTCTTCAAATACAGTCTTTAAAATACTCCCATCACCTTACTCTTTAATTCATGTCACTTATTGTCTGACAAAAAAAATATTATTCCTGCTACTATTACCATAAAAATGCTGACCACAATATATATTTCAATCATTTGCAGTTTGTACCTCCTTTTTGTTCTTGGGGCATTCGTTTTTATATAGCAGGAATGCATACTGTGTATGTAATTCTCACAAAAAGCTTTCAGTGTAAATGGATAAATGTAAATAAACACTGACATATGAGAAATCATTTAGGAAATACAAATTCCAATGGTATATCCTGTTGCTCTATCTTTTTACAGTGTATTTTGCAGATGGATGATAGCATAGCAACACTGCACATGATTCATGATGAGAAATGCAAATGTGTCAGCAACATGCACATGGTCCAGTGAGATGAATACAGCCTGAGGTCAAGACTGCAGCTGCTCCCCAGGCCACAAAAACCTATCCACCAGCCACCCTGAAGGTCATATTCTGGAAAGATGCTCCTTACAGTACTATGTTGGGGTTTTAAGACAGATCTGTACATGAACCCAAAACAACTCAAATTCATTATAAAATGCAAGAGCTTCTATCTGAGATTAGCTACTGTCCATCAATGTTAATACAAAATAATTCTGAAATAAAAACCCATCACTGTATACACATTTGTGCAGCTGAATTAAAGAGAGCACCAATCCTATCTTGTGTTACTTAAAAAACTGGTGGCAAATGAACATGATTTTGAACAAGAACAAAGGAGCATTCATTCAGTTTACCACTTTAATTATTTTCACCTACTGTACTTCTTGAACATCATATTCAAAAGCCTTTTTGGTTGCAACAGGCAACCAACCTCAAAAAAATCACAAAGTCAAAACCAGCAAAAAACTCTCAAACTTTCCAGACTATGCCAGATCAAATCCTTCAGATGACAAAGTAATTTCATATCTAGTCTATACAGAAGAAAACAAACAAGACATAAAGTAGTTTGCTGTTTGGTGTTTATTTTGGTCTGCTTAATTTAAGCATCTTGCAGCCAGAAAAAATGTTCACTTAATCAAAAATTTAGCTAAGGCAAAAGTGCATCTCTGAAAATCATTATAATCCTTGCAAGAAATTAATCATCTCCCTTGTTCTTCCTTCTCCTTGATGGAGTTTGTATGAAGAAATTGTAGACAATGTCATCTCCTCCTTCCCTCTAGTGTCTCTTTTCATTCAACTGTGTTTCCATAATATTTTTGCCTGTCCCAAGCAAACAGGATTCACAGAATCTTTTCCACACTTCTGTAGCAGTATCACTTAGTTCATGAATCACAAAATAACCCCATGGAGGCAGAAGCAATTTTCAGAGGGACAGAAACTGAGGTTATCAGGATCTTATTTTGCAATGAATTCAGAGACAATAAAGGCAGCAGAAATATACAAGTTCATCTCATTTCTGAATATGACCCAACATATACGTGATGAAAAATACTTCTAAGTACAAAAGCTAATAAATAGGGCAAATTTTTTACAATATAGCAAATAAATTACTACCTGAGGGATATAATTTCTCCTTTCTTGGCATACAGCATGAAACCATGCTAAACAGAAGAGAGAATGTGCTCTAGACAAATTTCCCTTTTTGTTGATTTGTTCTGGTGTCCAAGATTCATAAGTTCGCAAAAGATTTTTTTTGAGGCCTGGAGGTGCCTGCATTGGAAGGAAAAACACTGTTCAAGACAGAAAACCTGGTATTTTTATGTGCTATTTTCTTAGATTATAACCTGGAATTTGTAACTTAATGAAATGACAAACAGTACTTAATAGAATAAAATTTAACAAGGAAAAAAAAGTTTGTAATAAATGGCCTAAAACGAAAATGATTCTATAGTGAAAATAGACATACTGAAAGAAATGGTAACCAGGACCAACTTATAGGACTGTACTACACTAAAATAACTTAGTGGTAGGTAATGTTCACAAGCACTAGAAATAACTGCATTTAAGGTGTAGGCAGTAGCCAAAATCAAAGTGCTTAAAAGTAAAAACCACTGAATACTCAGCCATTCTCAAATTATTTACAAGTCTGAAGACAAACATGAATGTCAAAGATATTGAAACTACAATTTTGTATTTCTAAAAATACTTGTTTTTTGTTGTTCTTTCTTTCTTTTGAAAAATGGCTTTTAGTGTTTCCATAAATTACCATTGTTGCTTCTGACAAATAATTGCAAAATATTGTAGTAAATTGACTTTTTTTAATATCTGTATCTTCATTGGTAACATTCTACATACATTAGAACATACTACAACCATACAATAATCAAATACCATTTGCAAAGTCATTGCCTATCTTGTAGGTAACAGAATATTAACAGCAATTGGAAAGGGAAAAAAATTATTTAGAATATTGCATATGTGCAAAGTTCCAATTATTCCAAAGATAGTGAAATGACTAACACAGTATTGCAGTTTCTGCACCATTGAAGACCTCAATATAAGCAAGAAGGTACTGCAAAAACTTTAAAATACCTGCAGTCAATGTAAAAGTGTAACTATTTCATATTCAATAAAGTCAGCAACATTGGAGTGTTAAAGGTCAAGGTTTCCTGGATTAGCTGCAGGCAAAATCTCCAGACTCCATTATCAATGGAAGACTTAAAAGCACTCCTACTAATGATTTCCATTTTGGACATCACTGCTTAAGTGCATTCATGATTAGACTACTTTCCAATCAGTTGGAGGAACCAGTCCCAGTTATTCCTTAAACTGAGCCATTTCAAATCCAAAGCTCTCAATTTTGAGAAAAGGCTTTTAACTGTATGTTGGGCTGTCTGGAAGGAGAGCCAGTTTTTGTTGAAAGAGTCCAGTGAATATAAAGCTCTAAGGCCAAGAAGGAAAATAAGGAAGAGAAAGTGGGATTCTGTGATCTTCAGATGAGGCTATTCATCAAGGAGAAATTCCTTGTTTTCCATCCCTGTAACAACACTTGAGTAGATTTTTAAGAAAAAGTGATTCAACGCACAAAATAATCTGGAGCACAAAACAGAACAACTAGTTTTCCGATGTAAACTTATTTTCAGTTCCTACTTTCATTTGAAAAAGCATCTGGGAAAAAATAATCTTTCAAGGTAAACTCATATTTTTTGTATTACATGTAATTGAAGTATAAGGTAAAACCATTTATACTATCTAAATATATAGCTTGTTATACATCAAGGTGCATTCAATGTAAGAATCTAATAAAAGCTTTCCAGACAGATCTTACTTCATAAGTTATTTTCAGACTTGATTGAAGCAAAATCGGAGTAAACTTTGGATGAACTTCCGTAGTAAGCCAAAGACGAAAGTTTGGTTGAGGATGTAATGTATTCAGTTCCTATTAAAGAGATGTTATATATTGAAATAGGCATTGAGGTGATTGGGGTTTTTTATACATAGAATAGTATTTACAAAATTATAATATCCTGGATTAGAAAGTTAGGTTTATTTAAAAAATCGACAGTTGCTTATACATATAAGGTTATAGTTCAATATGTGTTGCCTCCACACATTCTATATCATTGCTGTGCTCAAATCTGAAGTTCATTCTAGCTGTGTCAAAATATTTGCACCTTTCTCTTAGATACTAAATTCAGGACATAAAAATATAGAGCAGTTCTTTACTTCTTTTAAGTACAATAACACCAGAAGGCTACATCAAAAATGATGAAGGCTTGCAATGTGGGCTGCATATCAACAACAGATCTAAATGACTTTCAACACCAGTATAGCTATATTAATTTCTTTTTCTTCAAGTATTTGTTGCACGAATCCTTCATGTATCATGATTCACAGAAAACTGAAGATTGGAAAATTGAGTTCTAAGAGAAATACTGTCAAAAGTTATTTCAAATACAAAGGCTTCACAAAAATATATAATTATTGAATATATGGAAACACACTGCTGGTGCTTTATGCTCAGTTGAAACCCACACATTTGTCATCAAAGACACCAAAGTTGCCTGACTAGTGGTTTCAGAACAAAGTCAAGAATTTTGTGTATGTGTCTTGGAAGAAATTTAGCTCAGAAACTTCTTGAAAGACTTTCTCACAAGCCATTCATTCTGATAATCTCTAGACCGTAATTATTATCATTTTGTTTTCAGTGTTTTTAGAAAAGAAAATAATCTGAAAAACTGTTACTTGTTCAGCTATTTAAGTAAAATGACAACTGTAAGCAGTACATAATATAATGGAATTGTGAAGCTTGGAAGGAACCACCAGAGACTTCCTAGTCCAACTCTGCACTCAGAGCAGAGCCAGATACAAGTTGCCCAGACCTGTAGCCAGTCAGGTTTTCAGAATCTCCAAGGATGGAGACTCAGTAGCTTCTCTAGGCAACTTGTTCCAGTGTTTGACCACCCTCACACTAAAATAAGTTTTATCATATATTTAAATAGTATTTCCTGTATTTTAGTTTATGCCCATGGCCTCTTGTCTTGTCATGGGATACCACTGAAAAGTGTCTGACTCAGTCTCCTTTATCCTTTCCCATCAGCCAATACACAAAATTCTGATTCCCTCGGAGGCTTCTCTTTCCCAGGCTGAACAGACCCAGTTCTCTCAGTTTCTCTTTGTATGATACATGCTCCAGTTCCTTCATCACCTTTGCAGCCTTTTACTGAACTGGTTCCAGTATTCCCATGTCTGTCTTGCACTGGCTAGCCCAGTAGTGGACACAGAACTCCAGGTGTGTCTCACCAGTGCTGAGGGGAAGGACGACCTCCCTCCACCTGCAGACAACATTATCTAAAACTGCCCAGGATGCCAGTGATCTTTGCTGCAAAGTCATTTTGCTGGCTCATGGTCCCCTTCTTACCCAGCAGGACTCCCAGACCTTTTCTACCAAGCTTTTTTTCAGCCAGTTTGTTCCCACACTGTTTGGGTGGCTGGAGTTACTTTTTCTCATGGGAAGCACTTGCCATTTCCCTTTGCTGACCTTCACAAGGTTCTTGTCAGCCTACTTCTCCAGTCTATCAAGGTCCTTTTGAATGAAAGTACACTCATCTGTTACATCAATCATTTCCCTCAGGTTTTTTATCATCTCTGCTTGCTGAGGATGCACTTTGTTCCATTATTCACCTCATTAATTAGAATGTTAAACAATGTTGGTCACAGTATCAATGCCTAGAGCACAATGCTGATGACTGGCTCCAACTGGATTTTTTAATGCTGAAAGTAACACTTTGAGTAACACAATTAGGCCAGTTTTCAATCTACCTCACTGTGGTACACTTGGGTCCACATTCAAAGACTGTGAGAACTGAATTTCTGTACCTGGATGGAACTGACTTATGAATATGCAGCAGTCTCTTGAGAGGATGTTCAAATGTAAGAATTACATAGCCTCACACTTGCTAATGGTATGCAAAACAGGCAAGGGGATGTGCAGAGTCAAACATCAGCAGATATTAGTATATATTAAGCTCAGCAAGAAGTTTAACACATTCAGTATTACGTTCATGTGGAAAGAATAAGACCCTCCTGACACGTATCTCCATATTTTAATACTTGCAAGAACTGAAATTCTGTATTCAGCAAGGAGCTTACAAACATTTCATTACTGTTGACTGTCTTGTTCAGACTACATGACAAACACATCAGTGTTATCTTGCTTTGCCTTTCCATTTTTTCAGAATGGATTACAGGAATGCTGAAGGTACATGCCACATGTTTACTGTGAGACAAATGACAGACTCCAAGCTCATGTCCATGGACAATGCTTTAGAAAAATCATTGAAAACTGGAAAATTAAGACTGTAGTAACTGTTGAAGGAATTCCATTATTTTCTTCTGAATTTGTTTTGAGGATTTCATGGTGATGTTCATGAAAAGTATATCATGTAAAATCAATTTTAATTAGCAAGTTAGTGATTTTATATGCCAAAAGTGCATGTTTCTATAAAATATGAGACATTTTAATTTCAAATTAGCAAAAACCTCCTAGTGACTCAGCCTGAGTCTGCACTTCATAAAAAAAAAAAAAAACTACTTAAAAGAAAGTCCTAGAACTAAGGGGGGGAAAATTAAATTCAAGCATACATAGATTCATAGTTCATGAAAAAACATGGATAGTATCCCATAAAATACCAGAAGTCCTAACTGGAGCATTTGGTCACTCACTGTGGCAGAAATACTGTAAATTGTACAAAAATTAAAGCACTCACACAAAAAAGGGAGCTGCTTAGATCTGAAGCAGTTCACCTTATTCACAACTGAGAAAACCACAAAAGTACATTTTTAAACTGCAATTTTAAACATCACCATAGAAATGCCTGAAATGCTTCTAAAAGGTTGCATACTAATTTTGTCTGGTTTCCCGTATCATCTTCTCTATTCACCCTCACCTTCTCCAACACAGGAAGCCAAGACGTAACGAGATGCAGGTTCTTCAAACACAGCCATTCTCCATTCTGAGCACATTCTCTTAAAGTTTGAATAGCCAGGTCAGCTTGGCCCTGGCCCATGGCAATCTGAAATGACAGACACAGTTGTATCAAGAATCGCTCATACCTCATTTAAGTTAAATACAAAATCGTGTTTTCAAGTTAGGAATACATACGTTAAAAAAGAGAGTACTGAAGACAACCAGAATTTTCTCTAATGTGATAGGTTACTAAAGTAGGGAAAAGATTAAGGAAAACAAGTATTTCTTTGCACCTTATCTAGCCAGTTTCTGTACAAACAACATTACCTAGTCTTTTAATGGAAAAAAACATACATCACTTGGTGACAGTGATTATATTCTCTGGGAAGTCAAAAAGTAATTTAAATAATAATGACTAAGGTGCATTACTGCAGAACTGCAAATATAAGAGAGAAATGAGAACTAAGTTTCTTTTGACTAGAAGTTAGGAGTACTTCCTATGAAGAGAAATACTCAGTTTTGCTGAGATGTATGAATAGTTTAATATATACTCCATTCTTCACTTTTTAAAGTACCATATTAGTTTTACCTTGCAATCTATTTGGGAGATAAAGATAACAAAAAACCCTGAACCAAACAAGTTGAAAATAAAGAGGTTTCAGCCAATGTGAAAGGTCTTGTCTTTGTATTATGATTCTCTGACTAAGTAGAACTGTCCATAGTATCTTAAAATAATTGAAAATAGCCAAAAGAAGACAGCTGAAAGTCACTAACAATATAGTAGCAGATGGTACAAATTTAGCACTCTTTTCTTTATCCCATGTGAGAAATTTATCAGCAGAGAAAAGATTCTATCTTTTATGTTCTATTCAAATTACATGAGAAAGTGTAGGAAAAAAAACCCAAAAAATATTCTCATTAGTGTTACAACTTTCAAGTGATTTAACTTTGAGTCCTGATCCTTAACTGAATACCATACTATGCTGCATTTTGAAAGTCCAACATATAAAGGATATTTAGAGATAAACATGAAAATCCATGTGGCAGAGTAAGAAATATGCATTCTGCAATGTTCACAGCTAGATAAGATAACAGTAGGATCTAAATATTTACAGTATGATGGGAAAAATATATTATACCAGTTTATGTTCCAGGAAAGGAACAATTTCAAGGACTATTTAAAAGCAACATTAAACTCGACATTTTCCATTTCTATGCTAACCAGTTATCAGCTAGATAAAACTTCCCTCCCCTTAATATGTCAAATGACAGAAGGAAATAATATTTTTGAGAAAGTTATAAAGCATATTGGTACTGTGCATTGGGAATATTAGGAAACCACTTGATTCATATAATAATTTTAATTGGAATGGATCCTGGAAGGTATCTAGTCCAATCTCCTGCTCAAAGTAGGGCCAGGTATGAAAGATTAAATCAGGAGCTAAGGGCTTTGTCCAGTGGATTCCTGCAAACCTTCAAGGATGTAAAATATCTCAAAATATTTTACAGAATTTCATGAAATACCTAAGTATTCACAAACACTGAAGACCCAATTTGTGTTTTGTATCGAAGAAAGAAATGTGCAAATCCTATAAGCAGAGGAGATTATGAAGTCTAGTTTTTAGTGGGTTTTGTTTTTTTCAGTTACTCCACACCAAAAAAGCTACTGCTGCAGCACGTATAACAATTCTCAGCCTCTTTTGTTCTTTTCCATCCATCTTCTCATTTTTCCCTTCTCCACACTAGAGCAATGTCTCTTATTTGGATTCTGCTTTTGAGAGCATGATTAATGTGTGTCTCTTCTCCAGCCCATTTTGCCAGTGGAATGAGAAGTTAGCGTCAAGACAGGTGGGAACAACAAAACACCACAGACACCAAACTATGATTTTACTTACTAACTTTCTTGGAAAACAAAGTAAAACAGATATTACTACAAATTTTTACACATTGTGGGCTTTAATCACCACACTTATCTAAGACTGACCTGATGGTAGCACTCAGTATTTCTTTCAACACTGGCAAGTTCCTGTAATTCTTGAGAAGGATCAGCACCAGGAGAAATTATTATCAGGATGGGTTCAATTTCCAGTGTCTCTTTATACAGACGTTTCATATTCAGAGGTGATGGAGATAATTCTTTTATTCCTATAATTAGAATTAGAATTATTATGGAAATAAAGTGACTATACATGATGGAGTGCTTCATTATCCACTCAAGAGTTCATCTGGCTGTCAAGAGTTCTGTTCATGAGGCACCATAAAACCAGTTTTAAAATGAAGAAAATATCCTTACAACATGCAAGTAGGTATAAGGCACCCCATATTGAGAAGAAAAATATTTCTGGATTTCCAGCTTGACAAATTGCAGTCTTCATTTAGAGTGTAGTCTCGAGGAAAACATACAAAGAGAGAGAAGTGGAGTGAGAAGCTATGCTATTTGCTAGAAGTCACTGCAGTGTGTATGTCCACATGCAGAACTTCTCTCTTTACTGCTTTGAGAGCCTTAACTATTTGGCTTACATGGTTCTTAGTACTATGATTACTTACAGCTATTATTTGTTTTACTATACAACTTAAATGTCTAGAATGTTGACCTAGTAGAGGCAAGGTATTTATACATGAGGCCAAAGATATATGTATAACTGTATCATAAATTAAATAGTGTTAACCACATATTTTCATGCATCTTTAGACCAGCATTTAACCAATGTAGCATTGGGTGCAACAGGAAATCAGAACATACAGTAAGCCAGAAGAGTCCAAATCAGTGACATCTATGCCACAACTACTAAAAGATGCAATACACACTTCCTTGAGGATGCAATCTGTTTTCAGACTTGAGCACATATGACTATGTTGCACATAGAATAATGCCATATCATTTGTACCATAGAATCACGGAACAGTTTGTATTGGGACCTCAAAGATGATTTGGTTCCAATCCCCCACCATGGACAGGGGCACTTTCCACTAGACTGAGATGCTCAGAGCCCTGTCTAGCCTGGCCTTGAATGCTTACAGGGATGGGATATGCACAACTTCTCTGGGAAATCTGTTCCAGTGCCTCCCTACTCTCACAGGAAAGAATTTCATTCTAATATCTAATCTAAATCTACTCTCTTTCAGTTTGAAGTTGTTCCCTCTTGTTCTGTTACGACATGCTTTCTTTTGAGCCCCTTTAAGTACTGGAAGGCTGTTACCATGGTGCATTTCTGTATAGCATGTAAAATAAAGAAATAAGCATGCATCAGGTGTTACAAAATACATTTGTAGAAAATTCTTCTGAACATTATCTTTAAAAGAAATTATTTTACTCTCTCTTCACCCATAAATTTCAAAATATAGGTAAAAGGTGAGAAAAGAAATAAAAGGTCTGGATAAAACAGAATTGAAAGGCTTTCTTTTAGGATATACAGCTCTTTTGGAATTCATTTTTTCTCACAGGAAAGCTGCCAAATGAGATTGGAAATTTAATGGCTTCCTTTAGAACTATGTGAAACAGTTTGTTTAAGTTGTTTCAGGGCAAGGACACTCAAAAAGACAAGGCAGAAAAAAACTATGAAAAAATATACAAGTATGACATTTTTTATTGGTTAGAAAGTGCTAGTCAGGATTTTGCCAATCTTACTGATACACATGAAAAATCTGTGGCTGATTTGTGGATAATTTACTGGTTTTGAAAACCCAGATGGAGTCAATGGTATTCTGCCTTCCTTGGTGAGGCCGTAGCTTCACTCATCAAAAACATTCCCTTGTGCGGCATTCCTCCAAGGAACTGGCCCCAACACAAGTAATTTATGTAATACATTAAGATTTGGAAGACAGTAAGCAAGCAAATAAATTTACTCTGCATTCAGGTCTCTGCTGGTTTTTGAGCCACACACACTGTACATCACTCTTGTCATTTGAGTCCAGCAGGCAGGGACATTGTCAGCATGGGCCATGCCACCATGACCCACATACCCTCTCTATCTACTAATAATGTTTGACAGATAAGCTATGCCTTAATGCTGAAAATCCCAGTCTGGCTGACAGATATGGAGTCAATTTTGAGCAACAAATGATGTTCACAGACAGCATAAGGGAGTAAGATAAAGTGACTTTTAAAACTTACAGTGCTTACCCTGATGAGACACTCAAAACTGCTAAAAACTGAAGGAAGTTTTTTGTGTGCTGTACTGCAATATTAAGACTATTTGGCATATAGGTTTCAAACATTGGATATATAACAGATATGAGAGAGGAAATTGACTGACTAGAATAAAGAGACAGCAGTAGCATTGAACCACTCTAAATCATGTGTATTTTTAAACAGACAGTAAAGTATTACAGACCAAGAGCTCTACAAATATAACTGATATTAATGAAATAATACTTTAAGACTCAATTTATAAAATCACAAACCTAATGGTCTTTAAATGGTAAATTACATAAAATAATATTTATGGGAAATCTAAGTCTTAAGGAGAGTGCTGCAGTGTAAAACTTAGAGAAAACCAGTTATGTTCCTTTCTTGATTACTCCAGTGTTCAAGAATTAATTAAAAGAATTTGACAGATCTTTTTATTATATTTTCAATCACTGTGCAGAATAAACCAAACCATGTTAAAAGCACTTAAAAGAATATTTTACAAGAACAAAATCAGCAAACCATTTACAGTGAATTTTCATACACTAAAACTTAGGGATTTCATAAGAACTATAATATAAAAGAAGAACATAGGACAAAAAAACCTATTTAATTGTTGTGCAGAAATACCCTGGTAAAAATTTAACTTACCTAGGGCTTTACATGCAAAAAGAGCCATGGCACTCTGTAGTCTGTCTGGTCTGACAGCCTGGACCACAAGTACCTTAAAATAAAATATATTCAGAGGAGATGAGTTATATATAGTGATAATTTAAAATGCAGCACTCTTATAAGAAGGATGAATTCTTTGAATTTATCTTCAGAACAAAGTTATTTTCTCTGAATATCTAGAGCTATCTGATCATTGCTTTCCAAGATAATCGACTGTAATTGTCCTTTTCTAAGTAATTTGTTCTATCAATAGAATCAGAAGATAGATCTATACCCAATGTCCACTTGTAAGCTACAAACATTTCTACAGTATTTTAGAAGAAAAGTAGCTATGTGGGTAGTTAGAATGACAGAAAGCACACTTAGCTTTATACTAGCATCTAAATTCTGTGCACATATATAGGCAGCAATGTCCTACTTGGAATAGAAATATTTCTGGTTTCAGTTCAAACTAATTTATGAGTGGCATATCAATCTAACAATGTAGTTTCAATATATTTCATAAACAGAAAATTCTTAATACTTTCTGTACAAGAAACAGAAGCACTGATCATTCCAGATTTACTTTCCTATAAATGCAGACATTTTCTGACAACACACTGCACACATAAGAAGTGGTCTTCAGCATTTCATTGAATGAAATATGACTCAGAAAAATTCCTTTCCAAAAGGGTTTGTTCCTAAATTGCATCCATGCTATTTCAGAAATTTCCCTCCTCCACAAAAAACTCCAAATAGACAGTAGCTAAGAGCCAATCAACATGAAACTATATTGTTGAATACCCCATCATTCTCTGGATGTTTTCATATAAAGTAACTTCAAAAGAAAACCACAGCATAATTTGAAAGTAAGTAACAACACCTTTTTTCCACAAACACAAGTGTTTATATTTTTCTCTTCCAGTGGAAAACAACCTTCAGGTTGAGGAAGGAACTTGCCTTTCTCATATTCTTGGTGTGTTCTTTAGCACCAGCTTTTCAGAAGTCATTTTTCATTTCTTCTATTCTATAGAAGCAGAGGCTGCTACTGCATTTTGTGTCAGATGTGTGAGCTTGCACATTCAGTGAAGTAAGATGCTCAACAAGCTAACACATACAGTAGTAACAAAGCAACCATGAAAGAATTTTAATACCTATTCATAAAATTAATTCTGTGAATATTTCTAAATAACTTGTTACCTTAGAGGGTGTACTCGGTTGTAGCTAATATATCAACACTAAAAAGACTCAGATAACAGAGAAATAATATGCACTATAGTAAAAAAATATAGAATTCTTAGATTAAAAATACCAAGTTAAACTGCAGGACAATGTAGATATTGTCACTGTTTATAATTCAATCAGGCCTGGATGTAAAATATACTTTCACTGGTGAAGTCATAATTAATATTATGAATGGAAAGATTACCTGCTGAAACAAGGAAATTCTTTGTACAACAGGAGACGGAAAGTCTTGCTCACATACAGAGCTCTGAGAAAAAGTGCGCCACAGACTTTCATCTTCAAAGCAAAGTATCTGATAGAGACCTGGGAGAGAAAGCTATAAAAGAAATATTGTAGATTTAACTGTAAAGAAGAATAGCCATTTGGGCATTGTATATTTTAATTTATTTCCAAATATCACTATGACCACTACTGTGCGAATCACAAAATTCAATTTTATCCTTGGAGTTAGGGAAGAGTACATTTTAAAATTAACCACTTGTTTACCTATTCCCTGGAAAGACTAAATCTATATTTGCACTCTAACTTTAGTTTTAAACCTTAAGGTTCTTTGATTTTAAACTCTGGGCTTTACTTTTCTTCTAATGATATCAGCTATCTGGTATCAGTAATGGCTTGCTATCAGTGCATGCTACTGATTCACCCAGTTACTCAATTTCTGTTTGTTTGTTTAAACCTCTAACTATTATGCTTGCCACACCATTATTGTGATTATTCCTGATTTCTGATTAAAGAGAAATTAAATAGTGAACTCTGGTTTTAGCAAAAAGCGTTCTTGCCAAAGAGCAGTCAAGGGTTTTTTCCTTGCTGCTGAGCTACATGCAGGAGGAGAAGAGGCTAAGACAGAATTTCAGGACTAATATTTTCCTTTAGTACCCTTCAGGAGCACAGGGCTTCAACATTGACCAATGCAAGAAAGAGTTTTTGTTTTAGTTCAGTCTGAGCAGTCACAAACTCTGTAACACCTATAAAGATGTACAGAGAAATCTGATGAGGAGTATATTAATTTTTGAAACAACAGTTTATGGCTTTTAATACAATATGAAGTGATTTGTGAAAGTCATTACACTAGTGAAATCTACAACTAAATATTGTTTGCAATTTTCTTCTATCATCCTATCTATAAAAATTGTAGAACTTGGATAGATTTGCAGTACTTTCTAATCTCAGTAAGATGACAAGTTCACTCACATGCATTGAAATTCATTACAGACAGGGTAGAAATGTTCATGAAAAAGGCTCAGAAAAATGAGATTAAAATAAAAACAATAAAACCCTTTGGTCTTTTTTAGGCAACTATATATTAAGCCATGGTTTCTGGAAGATAGAATAAACAGCTTAAAACAACGAAATATTTTGTTCTGACAAATAGATATCTGAGTATTCAAGCCCAAATTGCTATCTGCTATCTTTATCTTTAAATTTAAAAATTTAAATTTAAATTTAAATTCAAGAGACCACATGATGTGTACCTTCAAAGATGCTACTGCCCAGACTCGGTCCTGTTCTATCCAAGAGGGAACCTGGTCACGAGCGCTTCTTTGTGAATCCTTATGGAAGCAAGTTATATCACACATGTAAGCTACACAATCTTTTATCAAACACTATATTCAGTAATAATATTGTGAAACCCATGTTTTTTATTAAAAACATTCACAACAGCAATCTTTCTGCCAACTTTTGCTAAGTTCATAAATGGCATAACAAAATATTTACTACCAAAATATTTAAATACGAGACATAATGTTCACATTAACACTTGTTCAGCTACTTGAGCTTGAAAATACTTTACCCATTTAGAGTATCCTTATAATATTCTCAATTCTAAGTAATTTTTTACTAATAACAAGTGACACAAATGACTGGCTATCTGCATAGGCACTCTGAGAAACTGGCTTCAAAAAACAACTCCATTGCACATATTCGCAATCATGAAGACGGCTCTTCACACAAAGAGCCAAACACCACTTCTGAACATCTCTGCACTGGTAATTTGGCAACAGCTTTATTTTTCTGCTCTTTAGATGTTTGGCTTGGAGGAAGTTCTAAGGATGAACAACACTGCTTAAGCTCCAGTGGAATTTCTGTATTCACTATATTATTGTTATCAAAAGATCTTACAGTACACATTAACCAGTCTGAGGAGTCTCTGCATGGAAATGCATTTGGATGTCTCAAGGAGTGAGCAACTTCAAGAGTAATCTTAAATGCTCAGCAGAGAAAAACAGAAGCTTTCTTGTGAAAGGGTATCTCAGCCATGAGTTACAAAGTCTGAGAAACAAAACTAGGAAATTTGGAAGCAATTGTAGGAATAAATTTGACATGGGTCTGCAGTATACATTCCATTTGGGCTGAAGAGCACACAAGCGCAATCTTTCCAAAACCTATGGATTGTGCCTTAGATAGGGTAGAGGTAAGACTGGTATTAAATTCCATAATACAATCAGATCTCACATTTCTTGAAAATGGCCTACAGCAAGAAATACTTGACAATCACTCAGTTCACAGACATTTAATTGAATTACAGTAACTCCAGACAGATGAAGGGGGACTTCTGCAGTAACACTGAAATGCAAAGCCTGTAGTTGAGCCATCTAATGGCTAGAGAAACTGGATTTCAAGGATCATTTTAGCAACCAGCTGCCTGAGAAAATGTACTTAAAAGTACCACTCATACATGACTCTGGGAGAAGGAGGGATTCAGAAATACTGATTTTAGTTGCAAAAGAGGGCTGAAATCCTCCTCAAACATGCAATTTCAAATTGCCATCCTGGTCACAGAAAAAATAAAAGAAAATACACAACAAAGGCAAAAAGATATTCAAATTAAAAAACCTACTCACCATGTTCAAAAATTCTTTAATAAATTTATATTACTATGTGAACAGTTACATTTTTCTTTAATGTATGAATACAATTAATTAAACAACATAGTAAGAATAAAACTTTAACTTTTCAGGATTAAAGTAAGTGTTCCTTATTTCAAAATATGAAAATAAATATAGCTTACTGATTTTCTGATGGTGTCTCCAATGATCACACCTGTAAAAGTCTCCCATTCCTGGGTGGAATAAATGGACAACTCAGATAAGTCACAAGACACCTTTAGGAACTAAGATTAATATGTAGTAGCATGTAGACAGAGTAGGAAGATAAACAAATTAAATGCTAGATTCTGAAAGAGTTCCAAGACATTTTTTAATGTCTTGCTAGGAGATGCTACCAGAATGTAATTCCTCTTGCAGAATTCAAGCTAAGTGGCTGCAGTGCTTTATAAGAAAAAAAAGCAAAGGGGAAATTCTACACTTTCTCAGCACCCACAGTTCCTACCCAGACTGCCCAACTACAGACTATCAGGAAGCAGCAAATGTGGCTGGCAAGGACACACATCCTGCCTGGTGGGGCATCAGCAGCCCACACAGAACAGGTAACTATAGAAACCATGACTGAATTTATGTATCATTAAAACTTTTAGACTTTGTATATGTATCCAGGCAGACAATTTTAAATCGTTTCGCCAAGTATTAAAAAGCACTAGAAATTACATAATCCTGTATTTGGAGGTGACAAGAAACAGACCAAAAATTCTTCATAAGTACTGAAATTTTGCATAAATAATATCTATATTCTATGATGAAGATTTTTTCATTAAAGAGAATAGTAACAACAGAAATATAAAAGTACATTGACTAAGAGTAATACTGCTGATACATATCCCAGCGTAATATTTTGCCTCCATCAGTCTCACTGAGTCTTGAAACAGCTCCCTCTTTCATTTACAAACTGATGCTCATCTCCCAGTTACAAAAAAATTGCTTGTGTACACAAAAATGCACGGAGCACTTTTCGGTTTGTGCAATACTGTTATGAAGAAAAGAAGAAGTACAATATACAGGGAATATAAAACTACCTCAGAAAAATCTATACATATTGATTCAGAAAGAGAATGTCCCTACTGAGAACCAAGGAATTCTACAGTATATTGTTGAAGTTGTACTATAAATTCCATATTACTATGCAAAAAAATATTTAAGTGCAGAAGGTTGAATTCTTTTGAGACAGGGAGTTAGAATACTAAATTCTCTAGCAGCGTATTAAACAATTCCTAGCCTCATCACATTAAAAGCTTTAGAAGAAATAATTTTAAAATAATAACCACTTCAGCTTCATTTTCTTCACTAAATATTTTGTACAAGCACACTTCTCTTAACAATTTAATGAAAATAACTTTTACCTTTCAGAGAAATAAAAAAATTATTGGTATTATTTGCCTGTTTTCTCTCTTGAGTATTCAGCTACTGTAGAAATATGCATTATATATAACCTAGATTAAGCTGTCTAAGAGCTCTAATAGCTGATGGAACTGCATGCTAAACAATAGAAACCAACACTTAGGGCTGTACTTTACAAACACGTAAGAAGCCAGGATTTAATTTAGTCAGAAAACTATTTGCAGGTTGCTGCCTTCATGACTTTAGAAACTCAAGAAAGATAAAGCAATGCATTTTCAGAAGCTCAAATAAAATAATAAATATCAAATAGCAAACTTTGGATAATGAAGAGCAGCCAGTATATACTTCTGCTAACAAGATGAGTTATCTTTATGAGGCCACATCATTGCTTTGTCAATCCATATGTCTACAATGAAACTATTTCTTCATTGGAGGGTTCCAAACAACTTGATTTGAACCTTGTACCTTAAGCTCACATATTCATATAATCAAATTTCATTACTTCCTTCAAATGTATTATCTGATTTTTACCTTTACCTCTATAATGGACTCTATTGAACTGATATCTACTATCATTTGATGTCTCTTCTGGTCTCCAGCTTCTAGTACAGAAAGCCATAGTTTTATCTCTCCATTCCATGGAGGTACTTTAGATAATTAAATGTGTCTTGACTCAGGATAATCAGCTGTCTTTAAGCAATTGTATTAAGTCAATTATGCATACTGTTTCACTGTAGGCAGACTTTATAGGATTAATCTGACTACACTACAGACAACTACAACTAAGTCCTACACTTACTGACAAAAAACTTTTTATCTACTTATTTACTCTTCATATTAAGTTTGAGTAAAATACTTGGGGATTTTCTTCTTTAGCACTTACATTCTCTTGAAAAAGCTCAGGGTGCATTCCTCGTACAAAATGTAGAGCAAACATTAGCTGATCAGCCTGAAATAAAAGCAGTATATACTCAGGAAAAGTCCTATTTCTGGTTCTTTTTTATAAGTAACATTCCTTTTAAAAAACACCTCCAATTCCATAGTAATGATTTAGTGACATATATCCTAATACAAAATTTCTACATTCCTTTGCAAATTAGAGACAAAAACTAACTCAAAGTGGGCTGTGGACTGGAGGGTAAAGAGGTCCCTACTAGGAATTAGAATCAAGTTTTGCAAGGCACTGAAGTTCTCATTTTATTGATAAATATGAACATCATACAACATTGAGAACAAACCACACCATTTAACTTTTTCATCTTCTCAGACAAGGTCTGCAAGCAAATCCGTATCGTAACTGCCTATTAGGATGCTCCCTGGATGATCTAGTATCCAAAAATTTGAACAAGAATAATTTAGAAGAACACTAAGTAGCCCAGACCAAACCAGCTTTGAAACAAATTTAAGCAAATTAAACAAATTTGAACATTGAAATAAATTAAAGAGGAAAGATGGGCCAGTTCAAGCGCTCAGGTAAATTTCTTGGCACCACTTCATTCAGCAGCATTCATGAAGCCTATGTACACATAAATAATAACCACAGACAGACAAAATCCTTCTTTTTGATTCCAACATGCTTCAAAGGGTATGAACTCATATCAACTATACTCTTTATGAAGACATTAGTAAAGCCTCAAGGTCACAGCAGTCTTTTAAAATTTTCATGGACAAAAGGAAGAATTAGCAGTGAATTGTAGATGGTGTGAAGAGTTTATTTCTTCTCCCCATTATTAGAACACAATAGTAAACTGGAGGGACCATTAGTTTGAAGCTGCACAGTTTCAGTAAACACATTTTCAGTATTTTCTAAACTCCAGTCTGATTACACTTAAAATCTTTCCTACTAGAAATCTCTTCTCTGCCTCGCACTTGAACTTTCTACTCTTCTTACATATAAAAATTGCTGCCTTCCATATTCACAAGATGGTAGGCTTCCCATAGTTATGACTTCAAAGACAAACATTAATTATTATGAGACTATTTCATGAGATTCTACTTGGACTTTGATAAACAAAACCCCTTAGAAAGAACTGCTACCCCTATATCCTCAATACAGCATTGCTAGAATGGGGGACAGAGGTAGGAGGTGGTGTAAAATTTTCAAGATCTCTCCATTCTCACAGATCAAACCACAGACTTGCGTGATTTGTACTGCTCAAACCATATATGCAGATCTACTATGCTTTCTTCAGCCTGGTACTGTGAGACAAACACCTCCTGTTAAACCTCCTGTTTACTTACACATGAACTGTTATGACAGTTTCATGTGTAAGTAAAAATTAAAACTAAAAATGAAAGGCTTAGTTTCCCTAGGTTTTCAGTAAGAAAGTAAGAAGTGAAAAGACACCTGACTGAAATTAATAAGAAATATGCTAAGAACATTTTTTTGAAGAAGAACAAGAAACAGACAGAAACAAAAAAGGTAGCAGGGAGGTAGCAGGACCTTTGGAAAAGACCATGAAAATAAAAAGGTGAATATCACAATGTAGGACTTTTAGAAACATAGAATCATCTAGGTTGGAAGAGAACTTTAGGATAAACAAGTCCAAACATCAACCTAACAAACCCACTTCTGTTTTCTTTAAAAAAAAAAAAAATACAAAAAACTCCCAAATAATCACACAAAACCTTATATTTAGGAATGCAAGAAATAAGAGCAAACACAAAATGAGTGCTCAGAAAACTGCGATGCCCATGACTGACTCTGAAGCCAGAATGAGGCAGAGAGGTAGAGCTCTGTGGAGAAACGTGCATCAGCAATATTAATTTGGTCATACACTGATTTCAAGTCTTCATTTAGCATGTTAATTATTGATAGTGTAATGTTTTGCATCTATTACACAATACTGCTTATTTGAAGTAGATGAAGTGTCAGCTGCTAAAAGAAAACTTTCAAACCCAGTGCACTGTAGAAAAGCCAGAAAAATACTAACTTACCTTAAACAAACAACGACAAACGTATTCATACACTGTGTGCTTCAATGTGCCAATAAGAAGCTTGATTCTTTCCTCAGTATTACCTGAATCCTAAAAAAGAAATTTCAGATTTCAAAAATTCCCATGGAAGTAAAAAACTTTCCACATACTTTGTAAATTTCAGCAAAATGACACAAATAATCTGGACTCTACATGACACAAGTTTTAAAAACATATTAAATTCATCTACAGCTATCAATGATTAAATGGGAAATTCATGTTGAAGTATTAAGAAATTAATATTTTGGCATTGAATATTTTGACTATGAACCTGATCCAACTTTGTGTATAAGGAGAAATACATTGAGAATGAGAGTATATTTCCTTCTCCTAACATTGATATCATTGAAATCTCATCATTGTCACTTGATAAAAAATTGCTTATTAATTGAATTACTATATTTAACACTACTAAACAAGCATGTTGGTCTTAAGTGTAGTTAATAAACTTCTGGTAAAATTTGGCCCAACTGAAAGGAACAATGTAGAAAACAGTACATGTACATTGCCCTTCAAAGCTCACAAATTGAAAAAATAATTCTAACAGGGAAAAGTTTGAAAGATAGGATGAAAGAAGAAAGGGACTGGGGGGGTAGGGAGTGTGTTACAGGTAGTATGACTTCTTTTCTACCATGCTGGAATTTGAAGAGATGAGTTTAAGAAGGGCAATTGTGCAACTGATTTGCCTAATACCTTTCCCACGTCTAACAGATTTCGTGGCATGAAAAACTGGATAGAGGAGAAGGAACAAAGAAAGCAAGTAACAAAGGAGAAGCAGAAGTTGAGCTTTAAATAGGTAACATTACAGGCAGGAAAAAAAATTATGGAGGAGTGTGAGAGCAAGAACAAGAAGTTAAAACATCATGTTGTGGAAAAGAAGTAATAGGAACTTCAAAGAGGGCCAGTTCACATAGTCAGAACTGTGTTCCTAGTAATGACTGGAGCTGAAGGAGAGTTGTAATCACAGATGCCAGAACAAAGGGGAATCCAAAGGAAACATGATGAAAGGTTAGTTTGTTTTTACTTTCTAAGTAAAAACAAAGAGAAATATGAAGAAGTTTGGAGATGCTTAATAAAAAGAAATTGCACTATTACTCAGTGTAGGTATTTTGATCTAAGGAGTGAGCTGACAAGGGATAAATCCATTCTTTGCTTCAATAAGAATATACTGGCCTGAGAATACAGAAGAATAAAAAATACATTTTAAACAGGACAGGCTGCAGGCATGCTTACAGACTGTAAAAAGTAGATATAAAGCTATGACCTTCCTTCAGGTAAATGAATCAGGTAGAAATAGAGGATTTTCTTATTCTACCCCTTGTTGATAAAATTAGCCTTATTAGCATTTCAGATCATTAATTTATTTAAATAAAACCCTCAGTAAACTTATAATCAGCCTTTTTTTTCCTAATTCACCACAGACAAAGAACAAGCCTGAAATCACAGAGTCACTTGGCTTTCAGATGGTAGAGAAATTCTGTGATTTATATACAATATAATTTAGAAGTCCACGTGCCTGTATTCTGAATATCTAAAGCACAACAGGTCAGCATCACTACTTATTATACACTTCATCATCAGTTATTCTAAGCTTTTTTAGTCCAGAGTGACTAATAAATTCTAAGTATCAAAGCAGATGGACTCCTCTGCAGCATTAGCAGCTTCAGAAGAAGAGCAAATACCTGCTCGCTCTGCAGAGCCCTTTGGAAAAGCCGCAGGAATGCCGCCAAACTAAAGCGGTACATATTATTAATTTTGGACAAGTCAGAGATAATGAAGTACATCTTGCTAGCACTCTCAGCCAAAGGAAGATAGGCATCCCTCTCCTGTGGAGGAAAGCAACATACACATGAAAAAGCCAGGTGCATTACTGCCACCTACTGATTATTGCATAAACATTTACTCAGCCCACCGAGAAAACATTCCTATGACTCTCACGGATTTAGAAAACAGAATCCTTTCCAAGCCTTCAAACTGAGGGATCAGCACTCCAGACTTCAACACTGTATTCAAATTTCCAAATTGGAAGAAAAAAATTTTTATCAAAAAATCCTTTAAATTATAAAGAACACATTGGAGATTAATCCCTAGGGCACTAAGGTCTTTTCCCACCACAGGATACATCCCAAAATTCAATGGGATATTTTAAACTAAACAAATAGAACACAGAAGAAAACTGCAATCTGTCACAAAAACAGGATGTCAGATGAATAGCATCAGCAATGTTCTAAACTTTTCCAATAGCAAGGGGCATATTAAGCAAAAACACCCACATGAACTATAATGTTTGCAATAGTAGATGGCAAAAATAAAGTCAAAATCCATTACTTGCCAAAATTCCTTCAATTCAAACTGGCAGATTTTAAACTGTGTAAGTACTTAGCATACACAAAACAAAGCATTTTAATTACTGAAAATACTGCATGTACTTGCATATCCCAAATATCATTTACCCAAAAAGAACTAATTTAATATGTTCCTCATCCTATAACCCCATGGATATATGTATCTTCTCTGGATAAAAGATCAATATTTTTAGCAGGAGAAAAACAGTACTTTAAAGATTAAAATATTCTTCTACCTTATCAAGGAAACTCTGAAGTCTGGAAGATTCAGCCAGTGATTCTTGGATGAGTGCACTGCTTGCTTTAGTTTGATTCAAAGATTCAATCAGATCCTTATTTTCTAGTATATTGCCTTGTGATGTGGCAAGTGTCTGGAAAAAAAAAAAGTCATCTATGTTACACTTAAAAAAAATCCTCTAAAGTAACCATTTTGGAAGCTATCTTTCTGATCTGTATGTATTTTTGAATCATTGAATGCATCTCAAGAGCTCTCGAAAAATGATGGTTACTCCAAAAACTGAGACATTTTTTAAAGAAGTATGGAAAATACAGCTCAAGAACATATTCCAAAAATCCAGACTGCCATATTCTGAAACACAGGTTATCAGCAGGCTTTTGAGAATGATTTCTATGACTAGAGTCTTAGGCACTAACATTCCCATGGTAAATACAGATTAGGGTATTTCTTTCTTAACTTCTTATTTAACCTGAAGTTGACTACTTGTAAAAACTTCCTGTACTCATTCATGAATTTGTTTTCCTTCAAAAGCATTCCAGTTCTCATACAATTCTCATCTCCAACTGAGATGAATATTCACATTACAACAATTTAAGTTTCATAATCAAAGATCACTTTAAAATCCTTGGGATTGCCCCACATTTTTCCTGAGTTCTCCTCATTGAATTAAATGATTAAGCAATTAATCTCACTTCTAAGAAGTGGGAAAAGCTTGAATAGTTCACTTATATCTAAGGTTTTTTACTAACCTCCAGTAAATACACATCAAGATATTTATTTTGAAAACTGGTTGTTGTCAGTCAAATCAGTTCTGAGCAACCACCTGTAAGACATCATTCTAGAATATTTGGAAGCACAGATTCACCAGTTAGAGTAGTAGAATGCACTTACTTCTCTACCTGAAACAAGTTTAGGAAAAGATCACCTGCTTTTTCAGATAGTCCAGTTCCTCCATGAGGAATCATACTGTGAGCTATGAGCCAGCACCCATGTCATTCCTCTGAGGCTTTTAGAAGGAAATCAGTAAAGTACTTCATAGAGAATGGAAATGTTGCCTTAAGATTAACTTAAATTTAGGTAGACCTCATCCAACATTGACTTCTTTGATAACAAAGTCCACCTGCCAGTCTCCACTGAGCCTTAGGTTTCTTTCTTCAGGGTCAAAGAGTATCCTGATTTCAGGATATTTGCTAACAAGAATTCCAAAATTCAAATCAACCTTGCTGTTACTACTTGGATGCTTTTTGTTGCAGATATCTTAGGCATCAACTTCTTTAAGTTTTGTACTTGATAATTCAGATCAGATAAATGAATAAGATTTTTGAGTTCCAAGATTCCATAAAAAGTGTGTTCTTAAGTGAAATTTGCTTTCTTGTATCTCTGAACCCTCAGCTTCTGGTAGACAATAAGGTGTTAAAATGCTCAAATCTGGATATGGAATTTTATTGGAGAGCAAGTTTCCCTCTTCCTGTGAAAGAAATCTGCCCCATCAGAGTTTTAAGAAAGGGCTGACCTTAGTATTTGAGAATTAATAGGGAGTTCAATAGGGACAGTGAATGTGTGGAAATTCAAATCACACAAAATAATTATGTACAAAATTCTAAAATGGAGCTATTAATCATAGAATTATGATTGGATGGGACCATTTAGTTCCAACTCCCCTACCATGGGCAGGGATGACCCTCACTACATAAGGTTGCTCAAAGCTTCATCTAAACTGGCCTTGAGAGGAGGCATCTCCAAGTTCTCTGGGGAACCTGTTCCCAGAGGTTCCCAGAGGAACTGATGCCTTACCACCCTCCCAGCAGAGAATTTCCTTGTAATATCTAAACTAAACCTACCCTCTTTAAAAGCCATTCCTCCCTTGGCCTGTCACTGCACATGCTTGTAATAAGCCCCTCTCCAGCTTTCTTGTGGGCCAGTGTAATCTGCAAAACTATTATTTTATGCTAATCCATTGCACTCAATGCTGCAAAGTTCTGTGACTTAGCTACAGACTGAGGGGTTTAGGGCACCAGGTCAATCTCCCTGCATCTCTGACCTTTCAGAAAGACAGGATTCTAGGATCCATTCTTACAAGCATGAAGTACAATTTCTGTGAAATCCATGGCTAGAAATAATCAAAAAAAAACCCAGTCCTTCCTTGGAAGCTACCTTTTTTTTATAGAGGTGAACATCTGTTTCTGAGCATAATTACTTTCAATAAAATAAAAAGATGAACAGAAAATTGAGAAGTTTAATTTTAAATGCTAGACAGGGAATGTTGACTGTCAAGAATATTACAACTCGTTGCTAATAGGAAACAATTGTAGAGGTTTAAAATTTTAAATGTCTCTCTCAGCAATCTTTCCATTTTGTAGAGGGATTTTTTTCATTATTTTCACAACACAGGATCATATCTCAACTTGAGAAAGAATCATTTGATATGATTCACAGGCTTAAAAGTGTGGCTCTTTTAAAAACTCAAAATTTCAAAATGAAGTAGTATAATTTTTAATAAAGTTTTCTCTTCTTGGTGTGTTAAAATTACTGAAATTTCTAATCAACTTAAATCAGCCTAAATCTATCTCACCAAATTAATAAATTTATCTATGAAACTGCTAAATGTATTGAGTACTACAGTTTCATAATAGACATACCTTCTTATCTACTCTATTCTTCCAACAGATCCAGGCAAATAATGTCTTCTTTTTTTCTAATCAAAAATCCTGACAGTTCATTATTCCAACACTTCCAGCATCTCCATTCAAACACACAATAATTTGATTATCATCTTATTGGACTAACAGATATTAAAGAGGTAAATTTGTTTTACCTCCAAAAGAGAATCCTCAAGTTTAGCTAACTGTATCTTCTTATCTTCTTCCTGTTGTAACAGCTTTGTCTTCTGCTCTTCCAAATCAGGCTTTTCATGCTGAATTGTTAAAGCCAAAAGCTAAAAACAAAGAGATAAAACAAAAAGAAAGTTTTTAGGTTTGTTTGTTTTTTTTTTTTTTTGCATTTCCACTTCAAGAGGGGTCAGTTTTCATGGATACATTGCATGATGCCAATTCCATACCTCCAGAGGAAGAAGGAAATCCATATGGTTATCTATGCTTCACATTTTGAATTATAGCTTACTTATCAACATCTTATCTGCATCTCATTCTAAGCCCCTTGTTAGTGTAGAAAAACTTGTTTCATACCAAATAAGGAGGGTATTTTCTTCCCTTAATTAATCTCTTTCTTTTTTTTGCTTTCTTCCATTTGTATGTTACATTTTGATTCCTAGACTTTATAGATAAAACCTCAACAGCTACTAGCATTTTAAAGGAAATAAAATACACAGTATTTTGGTTTCACTACACTTTTTTCTGTACACAAATGTACTTTGTGTACAGTACTTTGATGATACCAGCATTATTCTCTAAGTAGGACACTGGAGAGCTGTAACAGAAATGTTTCCATGGTACCATAAATGCATCTTGAACAGAAAGCGAAGGCTTAGTAATTAATCTGTTGCAACTGAAGTCAATGAGAACATTTTCATTTTCTCTACTGGACTCACTCCTTGTTTCCAAAGTACATAAAAATTTTACTATTTTACTTGTGAGCTTGAAAATACCTCCATAATCATTAACGCAAACTGCACCGTAGGGCTCATTCCAGGTGCTGGATACAGCTATGCATGTTCACTACACATACACTGGTTTTATTCTAAATGCCTACCTGCCCTCTTAAACCACTTGCTGTTGTGGTAAAGTTTACTTCTGTAACAATAGAAGAAGCATCAGGTGGAATGAAGGGATTTGGGTTCCTTGTTGATAGAAAAAGACGGAACTCTTCATTATAATCTATCATTTTTTCACCTATTTGTACGGCATAACGGGGTCCTGTAAACAACAAACAGATATTACACTCATTCTGATTGGAACATTTTATAATTATCTGAAAACAATGGTATTTGTGTGATACTTTATGATCAATGGATCTAAATATATTTTACAATATGTATTTATAAATTGATTGGAAAAAAATACAAATTCAAAAAATTTAAAGAACACATCCTAACCTGCATTGTTAAGAGACAGAAAATTAATAACATAGCAATAATATAGGAAATTACCTAGTAAGAATATTTAATACACCTGAGTAGTTTAATTATCCTTACCCAGAACACAAGGCATCAAGGACAAAAATGCATTTGAAGAAAAAGTAATACTAACAAATTTTTGAAACCTTCAGACCACGAATAGGAGACAAAACACCACAGAAGATGACCTTGAGAATCCCACTTATGTGTAAGAATTTTGCCATAATTTAAACATATTCCTTTACCTTTAAATATTGGTCTGTACTCTATACTAGCCATAATTATATAATTATATATTGGCTAATTAAGATGGTTCAATATTTCCTCATCCAAACCCATTACATTTAATATCTGGTTCTGTTATATTTATTTGTAGAACGTTGATGTTGCTGTATAATCATAATTCTATTAAGATACTATTTTCTACAATAACTGTTAGAGAGGAAGTCAGTGAAACTAAAAATGATGGAATATCTAGACAGCAGAATGAAAGAAAAATATTCAATCAGAAATATCCCATATTGTATTATTATAAATATTTAATATTTAATTTAATCATATTTAATTTAATCATATTAGGAAAGAAACAAGTGATTTAATAAATAACTGATGTCATGGTCTCAGTCTGTTTATACTCCTCATACTTCTCAATATGTCTGTTACAGAATAAAACTACATGTACAGTCCCCTCCACCCCTCTTCCATAACAGGTTTCCATTCCAGCAGGGTTAGAAAAGAATAGACTCAGAAAATTACATGATTAGATCAAGATTTTGCCTCCTGATACTGAAAAACAAGTAAGAACAGAATTATAAGTTGAAAAGTGAAAATTTCCATTCCAGAAAACTTTCCAAGATGGCAAACTTAGGTGCTTCTCTATTTTTAGCACTGGATGCAGATCAGAAATATAAATCTCTTGCTAAAACACTGGTAGAGATGAAAATCACACACCAATTTTCCTTCTATGCCAAAGATCAGAGTAAATTTTAAGACTATGTTATAAAAACGTCAAACAGAAAATGGAAGCTGTACGAAGACGAATTTACTGCAGGATATAGATTCACATTTTTTCTTAACATTTCATTCCAAGTAATAGAGAGATGTACAGTCATCACAAGCAAAATAATGTAGACAGGTCCCTACACCCATATTTTGACAAAAAGAAGGAGTGTATGCTTGCTTATAAAGGGATGGAAAAGATTCAAACAGTGACCCATTCTTCCTTTTCCAACAACAGCTCTTCAGTTTGGACCTGCACAGACCTGGCATTAACATAGCTCATTAAAAAGCAAAAGAGGACATCTGAGTGTTATGAGCAATTTTCCTGAACAAACTATTATATTTGAATTTAATCTGCTTTCTCCACAGTTCTGCAGCCACAGTCATCTTTCATACCGTATCTCATTATCTCTCCAAAATTCAGCAGAAGTTAGAGGGGCAAAAAAAATTGTTACAGTGTTCTACCTAACCCTCCATAGATCCCTCAAATCACTACTTTGGTTCCATTCTTTTAATGAGAATAAACAAGCAGGTGCATCTGTAATGGAAGACTGATTTAAAATAACACTTTCTTTTCCCTAAACAGACCTTTCTTATATTGGTGATAAATGTATATATGAATCCTATGGTATTTGCATTTATTTTTAACATGTACTTACATTTGAAGAATTACTGCTAGCTCACACATCATTAGATCTCAGTAGTAGATGAAATGACAGCAAAAAAATAGTCTTGAGCTATTTTTAGTACCCAAAGTTCATACAGTAAATTACATGGCACATACTGAGGAATGACCACTTGAGGCAGAAATACAATTACAAAGGATAATACAACTCTATTTTAGTTACTGTAATTTAGAAAGTACTTAAAACACACATTGCTGTTTTAATTCACTAAGTTCTCTTCATATAATTTCAAAATATGTAACATAATTCAACAAAATTTATGCTGAGATACTTGCATAATTACAATTTATTTTTGCCAAACTCTCATCATAATTTTTCATATTAAAAAAAAATTATTTAAAGCACCTAAGTCCAAAGCAGTCATACAAACAGTTAGGTAGAACACATTATCTGTGTTCAATAAACAGATATTATATTGCAAAACCTAAACATTGTGATTTTTCACTTTTCTTGCATTGGTTAAGGGACTCCTTTCACGGAATTCCACCATTTTGCTGATCTCTATGACCCTTTCCATTCCAAGGGCACATCAGAAGACCTGTGTTGTCTTCTTTAGGTTCAGAGAAATCCAAGAGAAGCAGGAACATCAACATTCTAAACCTTTGATTTCTAACTGCACTAACAGTTGTGTAACTTCTGGTTTATTTAAGGCCTAAGTTTCCAATTAAAACTATGTATTTGAAATCATCACTGGAAATCAACTTAAAATTTAAATTTTTAGGAGTCTATAAAAACACATTTTTATAACTTCAATTTAATACTTTTAATTTACTTTTAAATAACTTTCAATTTAGTGCTTTCCTGTATTTTTTCACTTACTAAATAAGAACACATCTCCAACTTCATGCACTGAAGGGTTAGTAGCAGGTTAATAATACAAAGGAAGAAAACTACACAGTATAAATGTCTTCAGAAAAATCAAGTTTTATATAAATAGATCTAAACTACAAAAGTTTTGAGCAAGCATATGCAAAGATCTTGGTGATTTACCTTGAGCAGTAAGATCTTTCCTTAGCAATGGGTAAAGCACAGGTTCCACTCCATCCATTTCCTGTATAATAAGTGTCTTCCCAAATCTCACTGCCAGCTCAAGAGCAGTTAGGAAGTTGCTGTCCTGGATAAACAGAAACACATTCCTTTGATTCACGCTTTTTTAAAAAATGCAAAGACTTCAGAATGAGTAGGAAGGCATTACACCAAATAATCCAAATCTAAAAATCAGTAGTATAGATGAAAAATCCTTTAGACGCATATGGTATTTCAGGGTTTAGCCACAAATGTTTAGTTTAAATCAACTTGATCTACTGATCAAGAAAACCTATTTAACATGCCTAGATCTTCCAGTGCTGCAACAGAAGAGAGCAGGTTTACTGTCATGTTTGCCAGGTGCACCTGGAAGTCCTGGCCATGTCTCTTATCTCAGATATTAATATGTAGCTATGTCTCAAAACTGAATCAAGCACAGGATTCACATTATTAAGAGGTCTACAGGCAGTCTTTTGTTGCACACAGGTGTTTAAACATGCATGTGGTGCTTATGATCCCATTAGTCAATAGAGATCCTGGACAATTTAGGCAACAGAGGCTGAAAGGTAATCAGGACAATCAGCTAGCAGGACAAACTATCAATTACCCAAGATATGTTATCTACTGCCATCAGAGAGTATCTACAAGGGTTCCACAGAGCCAGTAGGGATCTGTGGAAGACTTATATGCTGTTGAAGCAATATTTTGAGGCCAGGTGGGGTACAATAAGGGACTTCTCAATAGCACCAGATGCCTGCCTGCGTGTGTGCAACTGAGCTGCACCTCACTACTCAGGGAAACAGTTACAGGTACACAATGAATTTCAGGTACCCTAATCTGCAACTGAAATCAAATTTACTCTTTCCAATGTAGATAATACATCACAACAATCACAGGGAATTAAGTGTATATATACTCCTGAAATCCAGTGAACTGCAACCAAGTATCCAAAGGACCTCTCTATTTGAAAATCCTTTCTATCTTCCTCTCATCAGGGAATATGACATTCTCAGAGAGTAGGACAAGGAGGCAAACTTGTAGAAATAATACCAGATGTTGACCCTCCCAATTTTAAATAACCTAGAACTCTGTGGGGAATTGTATGCTTCACACAATATAAACTGATTTTTGTTGAATTCTATCACAAACTTTTAAACACTACTTTGTAAAATCTGGAATAGAGAAAGCTCAAACAGAAAAGACCAAGAGTAAATACTGCACCTGTTGGTTGATAACTTCCAAACGTGATTCCTTCAAATGTGTCTTCAGCCATTCAGTAGCCCGGAAAGAAGGGTCTATCAAAAATGGGCACACTTTACTCTAGGGAAAAAAAAAACATATATATTTATTAAAATTTATTTTAAGAATAAAATTGATTTTTCTTTTATCTCCCCAAACTAATGGAATATGTATTTTCAAATATTTTTTAATTAACAAACTGTTTAGAGAAACTATAACAGACTAGAAAATTTATGTCTTTCATTTTATCTCTTCTTTAAAAAAACAAGGAGACCACCCAAATCCAAAATTCTCAGATCTTTGTCCTGCTGAAGTTAGGCAGTTCTTCACCTTCTCTTAAAAACAGGAGTCTCTATTCAATGAGTATAATCTCCAGCTTTTATTATTCACAGCTGCTTTTAAACTTAGAAGAATTATTAATTTTCCTTTTTCTTCCTCTGGTGGGAAAAGGTACAATACTTCTGGGTTTGGACCTCAATGCAGTTTAGAAATAATCATGAATACAAGTATTTTGCAGGCACAAACCTACACTCAACTCAGTCCAGTACATCCATGTCTCTCTTGTGCTGTGGATCACACAACTGGACCCAGGTGTGGCCTCACCAGTGCTGAGTGAAGGGGAGGGATCACCTCCCTCACCTGCTGCCAATACTTTGTCTAAAGCTGTCCAGGATACCATTGGCCTTCTCCTTGGCAAGGGCCCATAACTGTCTCATGGGCTACCTGGTGCCTACCAGGACCACCAGGTCCTTTTCTGCAAATCAGCTTTGCAACTGGTTGGTCCTCAAAACATGCTGGTACATGAGGTTGTTACTGTCCAGGTGTAGGACTGCGTAATTCCCCTTCCTGAACTTCATGAGGTTCCTGTCAGCTCATTTCTCCAGTCTATCAAGGACCCTCTGGGTCTCAGCCTTACCCTCTTGTGTATCAAAGACTCAGTCATAGAATGGCTTGGGTTGGAAGGTCCCTCAAATATCACCTAGTTCCAACACCCCTGCCAAGGGCAGCAATGCTACTCACTAGATCAGGTTGCCCATGGTTCCAATGCAACCTGACTTTGAGCACTTCCAGTGATGGAGCATCCACAGCTTCTCTGGACAACCTGTGCCACTGCTTCGCTACACTCTTAAGTGAAGAAACTTTTTCTTAACATCGAATCTAAATCTCTCCTCATTTAGTTTATAACCATTCCTCCTTCTCCTCTTATTATCTGCACTTGAAAAGACTTGTTCTCCCTCTCTCCTCTAAGTCCCTCTTTAAGTACTGAAAGGCTGCAGTGAGGTGTCCCCAGAGCCTTCTCTTCTCCAGGCTGTAAAACCCCAGCTCTCTCAGCCTGTCCTCATAGCAGACGTGCTCCAGCCATCAGGCCATCTTGGTGCATCAGCTATGTCTCCCAGTTTTGTGTCAGCAAACTTGCTGAAGGTTCAACAATTGTATTTCAAAATGTATTTTCAACAATTCTGTGGTTCAGTCTGATAGAAAAGCATTTCCAACTTTGGGGCTTTTTTTAGATTGAGTTCCAGTATTCCAAACTAAGTAGCTACACAGATCTCAAACTGAAAGACAGGGGAACATGATGAGTATTCAAGCACAAATGGCTCAGAACTGTACTGTAGATCACACCGGCAAAATATCATGTCAGATTTCAGCTTCATGAGGATGTACACAAGGAAAATTATTTTACTTGATTGAGTGTTTCAAAAACCTCTTTACACATGGTGAGATTTTTAAGAGCTCAATCTATTCAACTAATGAAAAAGATGAAAATAAGGTTTTATTGTAGCATATAAGTAGCTTTAATGGTACAAGACAGTGTTTTTTGAAAAGCTTTTTAATCAAATTGAAAAAAGAATATACAGATCTTCTAAAAGGATGATAAAGCAAGATAAATTCAAACTGGAGAAAAATTGGTAACTAATTTGAATCATAAATCATCTAAGCAAATCACCTGTAGTAAATGCAGATTCTCCTCATGCCATTAAATATTTACTTGTTAGTAGATCTAATAAAGGACTAGAATATTACATACCTAAACATATATATATGTAAACATATATATATGTAGATGTATTATATATATCTATATATTTGATAAAACTGGATATTTTCCTTTCCTCAAGTATTATTAGACAGATATATATATATATATATATATAGATATAGATAGATATATATATAGGTCTCAAAAGATATCTGCACATAGCCTCTTCCTTTTTCTGAGAAAAAAAGCAATAGAAATTATATGCCAAAGTGAACATATCTAGGACATAATCTTCCACTGGTTGTATTCGTGTTAATGACTATTTACACTTTAAACCTGAATAGACTGATATGGAATAAAATAGTGGCAGCAAAACTGAAAACATCTATTTTCTTTTACATATTTTTTCCTTTTGCTACAAAATATCCATTGTTACATAAGTACTTATTTCTGTATGCGTGTGTGTCCTGTGATGCCAAAAAAACCCCCACAAATTAAACAGTTCAAGTTGCCACGTTACTGAAATTTGTAAAAATTTAAATCCTTCCAAGACAAGACAAAAAAGCAAATTTACCTGCAAGATGACAAGAGCATTTTCTATTGAAAGGTCATCTGAAGGCAAACCTTCACTTTTCCAAACTAACTCCTCACTTTCTGTACAGAGGAACCGTCGTAAATCAAACTCTGAAAAATGAAAGTGTAAGTTTCTGTCATCATTTACAGTCTACATAGTTTAAAAGCATTTACCAGTCTACATAGAACAGAGACTTTGTATATTAATTGAGTGCAAGTCTGTAGACTCGCCTTTAATCTATTATTTTATTGCTTTTATTTAACTTATTATTAATAAGTAGCAGATGTCATAGAAATATTTTATAGTTCTGCTAACACACAGATAAAAACGATTACTGAAAAAGCAGAAGCATTGAGAATGCATTGGCAAATTTACAACACTTAATGTGAACACATTCATTTTTGTAAACTTTTCTTTTTAAGAAAGGACTATAAAGATACAATTATTTATAAATATTTATAATCTTAATAATTTCATAGAATGATTTTAAGAAATTGTCTGTCAGTATCTAGAAATATTTCTGGAGTAAGAAAAGTCTCTTCTCATTTGGGAGTACAAAGACAATTGAGACAATTCATTAGAACTCACTGGCATTTCTCACTTCCTCAATCAAGCTTAATTACTTGTATGCAGACACTGACAAACACACACACAAAATTACTTTCAAGGCCGGCTGATTTGGTCCATTCATCCAAGCTGTTTTTCCTCTGATCCTCCGGAGCAGCAGAAAGATATGTAATAAATGCAGCTGCTAACTGAGCTCTTTTAGGCAGCGTTGCCAGGTCATCTGTTATCTCTGACACCTTCAAAAAAAGAAGTACAGAAAGTATAGGTGTTTTGCAAACAAGAACTGCATTAATACGGCTCAGTTACTAAATTAATTAATACGTCATCAGTTACTAAAATGTCAGAATTAAGTTTGCCTGCCATTGGTAATACAGTTGAGAGAATTTCTCTTCTTGCATTTCAGGTATCTATACCTAGCTAAGACACATGGAAGTATGGGAAAAAATTCCTTTCAGCTCTGGACTAGAGCATGCACAGGTATTTCTGAGAATGTAACTGATAAAAATCCACTAATTTGATGAACAGTTCAACTTATAAGCCAATGGATAAATAGTATTATAGTAAGAAAGATAAGAAATATGTGATACTAGTCATAGGCTGTAAGTATAACTTACAATATGTATAGAGATAATAAATACTATGTGCAACTTTTATACTTACTGTTACTGCACACTTAGATGATAAAAATAAATTTATCATATATCTTCAAATAATTTATCTGCACTAAATCAACTCTGTTTTGAAATGTTCCAGTATTTTGAAGAAAAAAAAACAGTGTATCAACATCATATGTGACTGCCATAATTGGTTTCAAAGTCCTGTCACTTTCACTTTAATCAAATTAACATTAAAAATAAATGCAGATACACAAAATAAAGGCAACTTTTTATTGGTTCTTCCTCACTTTAAAGGGAGAAAAATACTGCCTTTTTACTGTCTTCATTATGGGATGAGTTCCTAATTCATCTATTTGCCAGTTTAGTCTACAGCATACCATTAACAGGTAGTCTGACTTTTCTAATGTACCAAGATGAAAAACTGTGAGGAATCACTTTTAGAAGCATTTAAACGCCAGGGTTCAAATATACCCAATCCTTACTATAGCAAGTAGCTATATAAAGCTACTTTCAGAGGAAAATCTTCCCAATTTTTCCAGTATGGTGGTCAACCTACAAGAAGGATTCATCTAACTTTAACTTTGGTTCTCCAAAATCCAGGCATTTAGTCTAATTGCTGAGGCTTTTTCGGTATCAGTGGAGATATAGAATTATGTATATCTGCATGAAGATTTCTTCTGAATTATGATCTTCTGACCCATGAAAGTTACTTAAGGGCTTTCTGGAGGTGACAGCTATTTTCAGCTTATATGTATCTTCAGATTTTCCTTTTTGTTTCAGACTGTAGAAGGGTCTGTGTCTCCAAGACTTGTCAGTTTCTCTCAAATACACCATTTGAGCAAGTAAGACATGCTTACCTTCCCTACTTCAGCAGCAGAAGTTTCAAGCATTAAAGTGAAGACTTCAAAAGCAAAACAACATTTTTGGTATACCTATATGCACATTTGCAACACAAATGCCATGAAGGTGATACATTTTAAGACTGTAATTGTATAACATCTGTCCTTTTGGCTCCATCTCAGGTTGGAGAGTCCAACTGCTGACATGTTCAGCCATCATAACAATTACATTCTTGGGATTGAAAACCAGCACAGAATTTTGTATGTTTTCTATGAAATACTGGGGGATTTTTACACATTTGGTAGCACAGTTATAAGTATGATGAAGCAAAAAGAAGTTTCAGAAAAAATTAAAGCTTTTTTTCTATTGAGAAATCATAAAATGTGCACTGGGAGACATGCAGAAATGGCAGTAATTCACATTTTCCAAGCAGTGTAAAACTGTATTTTCAACCTATCAGCTATAAGATGTACTTTTGAAAATTTTCACTAACCTGAGTGCTCCATCTTTTGTGCTCCCTATCAAGTTGATTTATCAGCACCTCTGCAGCTTTCAACGTTTTCTGAGCTTTACTTAGTTCTGCTTCAAGTTTTGTTGCTTCTGTTGTTCTATTCTGGAACCTGTAAAACAAATACTCTTTGTAATTGCCATCATGAACTACTAAACTTACCAACAGTTATTTTCAAGGAACTTTAACTGATTGAATTTGTCATGAACTCCTGGCTTATTGTCATCAAAGAACACAACTGCAGTAGTTCTTTTTTTTATACCTTCTGCTTCTAATTGGTAGGTGGGCTTGTTAGACTTTTAGCTAACAAAATCTAGATGGATGCACAGGTGAGATTTAAAAATGAATTTGAAATACAGACTATAATGTCTGAAAATCATTCCTTCTTCTACTTAAACAGCCTGGCAATTTTAGTGATTGTGTAAAGCTTTGTTCTGCATGTAGTCAGGACAACAGCAGGCTCAATGCCATACCACACATTTGTAACTATTTGGTAAATTTTATCTATCAAATGTTTAAAAAATAATATTAATAATTCACATGGATGACTCCAGTTTAATTCACAGTAGCCTATTTTGTAATCTAAAATGAAGTAAGAACATGCCCAAAAAACAGGCATGGTTTAGGTATTATTTCACACTGTTCAGTATCTATTTCGTTTGATTAATATATAAAATAATGAATACATTTAATTCACCTATTCAAAATAATATATTTATATATTACTTTATAAATATATAATATATAATTATAATATATAATATTTAACTCTAATATATAGTATTTAATTAATCTAACAAATCACTGTATAGTTGATTTACAATAATTCAATAATTTTTTTTTTCTTTGCAGACCATAAAACATCACTTTTAGTAATATGTACATATGTCAGATTCCAAAGTATCTCCTATACTAAGTACATAATAAAAACATCAAACTGAAAAACTTGGATTAAACAGAATCTGGAGAAAGTATAAATGTTTACCAGATCTATTTTTATGCCTCTGTGAGTCATGTACTTGATGAGAGGATAAGAAAAAAGGAGATAGCTAACTAGCTAACTGTCAGAAAAGTAGGCCATCCTAAAAGAAATACTGCCTCTCTTCAAGCTGTGATCAGTAGAAGTTTTGTATAGGAATGTTTCCAAAGTCCTAAGGAGTCACTGAATTCCTCTGATTCAGAAGGTGATAAACACACAGTTTCCCTTTGACATCTACAATGCCTCCAAGAAAGGCTACCAACACAGTCAGAAGTGAGAAGCAGGTACTTTTAAGGAGCATTTATTTCATCTCATCAAGGAGATGAATTGTGATCTAACAATATTTATCTCCACTGAGAGTACAGATCGCCAAAGCATCACTAATTCTGATGTAAATATTTTGCAGGACAGGAAGTTAGATTTCCCTAGATAAAATTCATTATTTATACTGTAAAATCATCCATGTTTTTTATTTATATCTTGAAATAAACACATCCAACTTACTTGTCTTTCAGTTCCAATACTTTCTGTCCAACAGAGTTCAGAAGATCCTCTAACTTCTGTTTTCTGTCTTCAGTTTTCTTGAGATTACTATAAAAATGTAATATTTATTTTAAGACTATGGAACCAAGGGAAAAAAAGAGTAAATATAACAGGAAAGTAATTTGCATAAAGATAGTTCAAAGATGTTCTTCATTGTGTTTTATATTGAAATATATATTTTCACATGTAAAAGCTTCTCATCACATAGTTTTTAAAATGGAAACCAAACACCCCATTCCTAAAGATCAGAACAAATTCTTCTCATACAGAATTTTAAGACCTGGAAAAACAATCAGTACAGATTCCTCAGGTTATGGATGGTAGGAGGACTATGTCTTACCTTTCTAATCCTAAGGAGAAACTGATAACACTCAGTACATGACTGAAAAAGAGGAACTGTATACCTCATAAAATAGCATGGCTTTCACTGAGAGAATACATTTTAAGCGTACCTGCGATGCTCATTTCTCCTTGACCAGTATTCAGCTGAGACAGGTAACTCATGATTGTACAAAAAACATCCAAGGCGTAGCTTCCAGGAAAAAGAATCTATTGCACACTTACTTCTTCTGTCTCAGGATGTATGTTTTATTGCCTCTGGATGAGGTTATCCTTTATCTTTTGTTTTTAATAAACCTCAATTCACACAGAATCGCAGAATGGTTAGGGTTGGAAATTACCTCTGGAGATCATCTAGTCCAACCCCCTGCTAAAGCAGGATCATGTCCAGGCACAATTTTAATATCAGAGGAGGAGATTCCACAACCTCTCTGGCACCTTGTTCCAGTGCTCTGTCACCCTCAAGTAAAGAAGCCTTTCCTCATACTCAAATTCCTCTTTGGCAGCTTCAGTTTCACCCACCACCATTGGAATTAAAACCACTGATTTTGTCATAGGGTCTAACTTACGCTTCCAAGCCAGCCTTTTCTTTTTCCAAAGGCTGAATTCGTTCTAAGACATGGGAATACTGGATGTTGGCATTCACCCAAGCTGCTAATGGAGCAGCTGCAGCACTGGCTCGTTTAGCATTCTGAAAAATTCAGTACAAGTAAAGTTGTTATAAGAAAGTCCTTGAAGTATAATGTAGAAGAGATAAATACAGGATAAGTAATAGCAACAGATTTTCTAGTTACCAACTTAAATATGCTAATAAGCCAACTCTTCTAATGAACTAATCTTTTAAATTGTTACTAAGATTACATTGAAGGCCATCAATCCATGTAAAAAACCACAGTGGGTATTTTTACAATTATGAAGCTAAACTGAAATTAACAACTTTTAAATCAATGAATGATTTATTAGACTCTTACTGGTACAAGGATGCCAAAGGAGCCAGTTAGAATTCCTTGGTCTGAGTTTTACTTTATAGCAGGAGGAAAATCTTTGAGTACTCAACTCCATAATGACTTCTTACCCCACTCCTTCACACTCACCAACTAAATTTTCACTTTAGGAGGCAGTATGGAACAGAGTAATCTCTGCTACACCTTCATCTGTTTATACTGACAAATTCTGCAAGCAGAATTCATCACTTTTTCTCTAACTGAAGTTCATCCTAAAAATTTTGCTAGCAAACCAGGCAATTGTGTCTTTTCTTTTGGTCTTTTTATGGTCTTGTTTTCATTTTATGTAATGCAATCAGGAATTACCTTTGGATCAAAAGATGCTCTGTTTTTAGAAAGAAGCTCTTCAACACTTGCTCGTATTTCTTTTGGAATATTACGGGCATCAAATGATCCTATGTCCTCCCTTACACTTCTTTTGGCCAAGAAACTGTGAAATTAATTAAATAAATAAGTAAAGAAGAAACAAATGTTAAAAAGGTTATTTCCATATGAAGCTGAGGAATTCTGAGCACAAGATTCCTGAATACAACAGAAAGTAGTTAATATTGTAAATAAATGTTTTATTTTAAAGGTTAAATAAAATTCTCACCTCTTCATGCTCACCCATGATGTATCAAAAATCCCCATCAGGCGCAGAACTCCCTCGAGAATGTCTCTGATTATGTCAGGGGGCATCCGTAGTGACCGGATTTCTAACAAAGCCTCTGGCTTTATATTTCCAACAGCCAATTTAGCTTCACTAACCAATGGCTTAAAACATGAATGAAAACACATCAAAAAGAAAGATAAGGATATGAGAAACCTGAACATTTCACATTCCAGTTTTCACACAATTTCTTTTCTTTTTAGATACATTATTACCTAAGAAACTAACATTGATGCAGAGTCATTTTTACAAGTTACTAAAAAATTGTCATGTATTTAATAAGTGATAATAAGTATACTTCCATATAAAACAGTATAATATAAACTTGACATTGTGATACAGGTGTCTTTTAATAATGATGCTAACTACTATTTATAGGCATGACAGGGGATCTCTTTGTAAACATCCATAGAGGTACAGGCCACAAGAGCTTTCTATTTTCAGTAGCTAAACAAATCTTTCACCCTTATCAACAAAGCAAAAAAATGGTGAGGAAACAAAGTTACAAATTTTCATTAAAGACTGTTCACACCTTGCACATCCTTCATATTTATCAAAGACCACAGGATGGGTCTAATACTGTGGTTCTATGTCTCTTTCAATACAAGGATATAATTCCTTGGAGCCTATGCTATTTAAAAGGAAAAAAATTAAGTTATTGTCCCCTTCTCTTAGTTTTTAGTATAAATTTTACATGCATAGTATGAAAAACACAGACTAATAGCAATGAGTGAATACACATACCTCCCAAAAAAACTGATGCTTAACAGCTGTAAAATCTCTTGAACAAGCAATTTGCAGTAGCATCATTAGGATATATACTTTTCGGGATTTAGTAATAACTGTAAATTATCTCCCACTAAACTGTGTCTGTTCAGCTGATCATACAAAGCCCTATATCACCAGCTTGATCAAAGCAATGCAGTTGGTTTATGTTAAATATGAGTAATTGAAAAATATTATATAAAATCAGAACTTATCTGGAGAGCATGGCAGCATAGAAACAGCAGGTGAAGGAAAGATTTGGCTTGCCTCTCTTTCTGTAATTACTATCTAACAGAACACAAATGCCAGAACGACAACCTCTATTTGCCACACGGTATAATATTTTCTAATGCATGAAAGTTTTAATATCAAAATAATTTAGAGTAAAATTTAAGAATTGCAGGGATAAATTCTGCAAAACTATTTTGCACAGCGAAACATAAGTAAGATAAAATCAGACTGCAAAATATTACTTTTCCTTATCAGCTCTTACCTGAACCTCCTTCAGTTCATCTTCAATTTTTCTTTTTCTTTGTTCTATTTCTGCAGCCTCTTCTGCTATTCGGTGTTTTATTTTTTCCATTTCCGCTTTTTGCTCACTAGCATTCTGTAAAATAAAAATCCTTTAGCTTGTGGATTTACACCGACTTTATTCCTTTAGGTCTCTTATTTCTTTTAGTCGTCATTATAATAATTTGCACAATACCAATTACAATAGAATATCTGAGTGTATTTGACATTAGGCAGGCTGGCTAAGGAAATAAACTATATGGAATAAGCATAATTTGCTTTTACAGTGTGTCCTTCCCTTTCTTTACCTCAGACCAGATCTGTACCTCTATCTGTGAGGCTCATTATCACTTTTTTCCCCTTCCTTCTGATTTTCCATTCCTATGTCAGCCTTCCTCTAAAAGCATAAGGCTGACAGCCTCTGTAACATTCTTACATCATTTGAAAGTACTACTTTCCTTTCACTGTCTTCATCCTGATCCCATTTCATTTTCAATTTCTTTCACAACACCATTAAAACATCTTTTTCTATCATGTTCATAAAAGCACCAGTATTGCAACTATAGATTATTATCTAGAATTCCTAATCATGGTAGGGATTCTTTACTTGCAATTTTGTACCTGTCTGTAAGGATAACTGTCTTATGTCATACACTTATATTGTAAATTGTTTAGGTTTACACTTCTTTTTCTGGATTTGTACTGTACCTACCAGTGTCTACAGGCAGACAGAGGCTATTAGCCATCTCCAGGAATCCTAAACATTTCAGTACAACAATTAATATCTAGTACATAAAACCACAGTAGAAAGGACCTTAAAAGTCTTTAATTCATTGAGGATAAAAGTATAACATAAAATATCAGTACTCTAGGCTCAGATCACTTAAAAGATAAAGACAGCGAACCCCCAAGTTTGTTTTTCCAGTATATAACACATTATCATCACCAGCAATTGTCAAGCTGAGTTGAAGCTGTAGCAGAAGGTAACAGATGCATAAAAGCAGAGAAAATCTTAAAATAATAATAATCCTTTGAGCACTTAACCCAAGCTACAGATCAGCATATTATTGAAGATTACATTCAAATCCATAAAACATTAGCTACATAAAACTAGATTAGACATTTCATGCAAATGAACATGTACTGAATGATTGCTCTGAATAAGAAAACCTTAACATTCAGTTGTAGGTCAAAAGCTTTTCTCTGAAAGGAGATTAAAAGAGTCTGTATGTATTCAAGCTCTCTCTGTTATATAAGCTAGATCATTTGAAGTGACATTAAAATGTTAGAGGGCACCTATACTTTATGCTAATCTAAATAATATGATTTGACTGTAATTTTTCTGATGTCAGTGGGGCCATCGTGTTTCATTGCTTTTGGCCTATCCTTTGATTTTCTCCTACAGTGTAGTATGTGCTATCCACATACCTGTAACTCTACAGGACAACAGCAGATTTAAAACTGAAATCATCAATACACCAAGCCAATCATTATTATTCAAATCCATGTACCATAGACAGATAGAGCCCAAAAATATGAAAAACTGCCTACAGGAAGAGACTTAGAAAGAATGTAAGTAATGTACCTTTAAAAAACTGTGAAACAAATGGTTTAAAAGACTAGGCATTTATTCTACTGCATACAGAGAATGACTTTGACATCAAACTTCAGACTGACCAGATTAAACAGTAACAAAAAAAAAACCAAAAAACAAAAACAACAGTGTAGCGACATTAGACTCATTACAGTTTATCCTACATTTATAATTCCAGGAAGTATCAATGTAGAGACCTCTTGTCTATACAATTATTTTACTTGACTGAGAAAACACTACTAAGGAAAATTACAGGATTTTGAAAAAAAAAGTCTGCCTCTGAGCTGAAGAATAAAAATTCAAAGAGTGATGAATATAGAGATATTATCTAACCTTCTCTGAGGTTAACTTCTGAGAACCAGGCCTCATGAAATACATATTTTCTAACAGTTCACAAATTTAATTCCTGGTATTTGTTACTTAAAATAGTGCTACTTGTAAGTATTTTGTTGAAATTTCCTATCTGGGATAACCATAAAACCCATCAGTTGGATTTACAAAGTTCTAGGAAAACTTTCAGACAGACTAAACGACAACAGTAAACACTACTCAGGTACAAAACTTACACTGATCTCTTCCTACTCAGCCAGTTCTAACCTGATTCAAATTACATAATCCTCTGTCCTGTTGCAACTTTATTCAAGCCTCTGGGCTCACACCTTCCCTTAGGTAAATTCTTGTAAATGCATCAGGTTTTGTAACAGTTGAAAAGAACAGAAAACATAGGCAGTTACAGAGACCAAAGATAGAAAAACAGCTTTTTTTCTTTCCCCCCCCCAGTTTTGATGTGATTTATACCCACCTGCATAGATACTGTAATTTCTTGAAGAGCAGCATCAGCTTCATCCTGCTTTGTTTTGAGCAAAATGCTTTGTTCTCCAGCTTTCGTGTTCAGTTGATCTACCAGGGCTTTAGCCTCATTCAGCTTTGAAACACCTGCCTACAAAGGTTTATAAGAAGCAAATATTTAGGAACAAATTTGAAGTGAATTTAAATGAACATTTGCTACAAATAATATGGACAAACAAAGAATAATGTAGACTAATCTTTTTTTTTAAATAATTTTTCACATTTTCTTGATATTATTTAACCTAAAAATTAGATCTGGTAGTTCTAGCTGTGTTGCTCTAAGATCTATTACTACAGCCAGAAGATAAAAAAAAATCTCAAAACAATAAACTTTTAATGAAACAACAACTAGCATATAATATTTTTCCCAGTAATTCAATAGCATTTCAGTTAACTGATATTAACTCAATGTAACTATATCTCCCCTAAAAGCAAATCAATAAAAGTTAAACAGAATGAAATAAAATAGATTATCTGATTTCTACATATTTGAACACTAAAAAAACATATATATAAAATAAAGTTTCAATTATGCTCAAAATTAACTATTTTCTTTATTCACACTTTTTACACTGTTTCCTTAATACTATTTATATAATACCAATGTTTCAAGATATATTTGAAAAAAAAATTATCTGCAAGATATTTTAATTGAGGATAAACATCACTAATTTTCCAGTAAATTATTACCTTTACTTAGCAGAGCATTTAACAAGAAACATGCCCAGTCTGATACATTCTCAAGGAAAAGTAGTAACAAAAACAAGAAAACCACTTTTCACTCTTCCAGGCACTTGAACAGAAAAGGGCATTAAGGTTGATACTATTTCTCTCCTGAAACCAGAGCATGAGCATTTGCCAATAGAGGACACACACATCACATTACCAGGCTAGCAGCCACAGCTCATTAATACAAGAGACATTTCCTAATGCAAGAATATATTGAAAAGTCATATGTTAAGGGTTTTAAACACATACCTGCAAGTGGTTCTGCCTTTTTATTAGCTCTCTTCTTTTACTGCTGTAGATGGTACTGTACACACGAAGGAATGTCATATACCTGCTGGGTGTTGCTCCATACATTTTACATGATTCGTGGATTGCCAAAAATGACTTCAGAAAATCAGAATGACCTGTACAACATCATTTGTTATACAGATAAAATGATACTGAATTTTATCTCACATTAAAATAACTAAGAAAAAGCAAGAGAATATGCTTGCTTTTTGAGATATGAATTAAGAGTATTTAAAACACCACAAAGACTATACTTTTTTATAGTACTCTCATGGAAACTACATGTAAATACATTTGAAATTCCTATTTCTCAGAAGGAAATACACTGAAATTGTTTGATGTCTGGAAAAGCCAGCAAAATTAATTGCAGACTACTGAAGGCTAATCATATAAGAAACTACTTCCACAAAAATTGAATTTTAAAATACTTGGGACTGTTTTAGAAATAAAGCCCATGTGTTTTTGTCTTCTCTCTTATCTCTGATGACAGGCAAACTAAAAGGTTTTCCTGCCATTCAGTTTATTGAACAGTTTCTCGAAAAAAGCTCAAAGATGCTGTAAAATAAACCGCATTGCCCTACAAAGGAAAAAATTCCTAAAGCATATCTATATATAAATGAATGCCTGTAATAAGTACTGCAGCCTAGATTAATTACGATGATCTAGGATAAAGATGCATGGTAATGAGAACACCAAATACTATTTTAGCCCATTATTCTAATTGGTCTATTAAAAAGCAATGTAAACCAAGAAACTCCAAGTGATCTACTGACCATCTTATATTCTGTTAGTTCCATGACCTCTAAGTACTACTTTCATAGAAAGTGGCTAAAAGTAGTATTCTGCAAGTGAGTGCTGGCACATTATGTTTGAGACACTCTTTTTAACATGACTATATTTGAAGCCTTATGATAAAAACTAATTATTCTGAAAAAGGGGCATTGCTTCCAACAAAGTAGTTTTTGAAATAATGAAAATCTACAAAAAGAATAATGAAATATCTAAACTGAAAAACTCTCAAAACATCAAATTTTCAGGTTGCAAAATAATATCCACATAGAAGGAAGACACTGACCAAAACAAGATCAAGATACAGCTAAATTAGTGTATAAAACTGAATATATAATATATATATATATATATATATATATATATATATATATATATATATATATACAGTGACTGCTTGTGACAGAAGAGACTGCATTTGATCAGCCAGGATGTATGTTCCAGACTAATGCTCCCTTGTGCAAAATGCCTGCCATGTGAATAACACCAAAGTCTATGAATATGCTGGTAAACACATACTCAAAGTATCTATGTTATTATCTATGCCCAACATGGGATCAAGTGCTTAATAACAATAACTAGTAGGTCTACCTAAATATTACCTGAATGTTTTTTCTTAACTTCTTTATGTGTTTTTCCAGTCTTTTCTTGTTCATCTGAATCACACAGAAGCATTTCAGGTATCTAAAAAAACCACAATTTTTTGCATGAAAATTATGAACAATGACATTTTGAGTTAAAATTTAAAAAACCACAAACCTTCAATTTAGTTTCTCTTTTGAAAAGACTGAAAATGATACACTTAAAATAAGGAATCCACAGAATACTTTTAGCATTAGAAAGATTAATTCTGCCTTTCCATGTCACTGATAACTTCCTATTCTCTCAAGTGGAAGATATTTATCCCAGAGGCACTGCCACCACTGCTGTTGGGCTCAGCCTTGGCCAGTAGCACAACCTTCTTGGAGCCAGCTGGCACTAACTCCACCTGAAATGGGGGAAGCTTCTGGCAGCCTCTCACAGAAGTCACCCCTGCAGGCCAACCTGACACCAAAACCTCAGCACACAAACAAAATACAACTGGTTTTAACATTTTGCTTGTAGTCTGTATTTTGTTCTTAAATGCTGTGTTTGATCAGAATCATAGTAGTCAGCATGTTGTTCAAGTCAGCCCACAGAGAGAACAAAACATAATGTTACTGGTAAAACAACAATGTTAATAATGCTTCACTGTTCTGTGGAATTTTCCATCTTTGTATAGGTGTACAAAGGGATTAAATAAGTACAGTGATAATTATTCCTTCACAACCTTAAATATCTTGACCTTATTCACCAGAGCTCAGTTATATTTAGAGACACTAATTTAAGTAAGTCACAATTAATGCAACTTACCTTTTTCATACTGTCTTCTGACCAGGTTTCCATCCATAAAACCTGACATTTTTTATACAGTGCTGGATTACTTTCACAGTTTATTGTGAAATTTAAATTGGTAGAATCCATGATCAAGACAACATGCAGATTTTGTTGAATCCCTAAAAAATGCAACAATTTTTAGTAAATAACAATCTGACTACATGATGGTAGATTTATTGCAAATACAACATAATTTGCCTTTTTTAAATACTTATCACAAGGCAATTTCTGAAAAAAAGAGCCTATAACATCAAATCGCACTAGAAAAAGAATGTTTGTAAGTAGAAATTTATGAAGTACCATGAATTCTCATTCTCTATAATATAGTGCATTTTTTAATTCTGAAGAGCTGGCAGTAGTTAAGTAGAAAGCACTAGTTCTCATTCTAATTCATGTAGACCAATAGAACCAATCAGAAGTAGTTCCATGGCTAGTTGCTATAACTATATTCTTTCTGTCATAGTCTTTGATTTATTTCTAAACTATTTAATCTTCTTATTGGGCCAAGGAAGAAACACAAATAATTAAGAAAACTATCTGTAAATTTTGCTTATAATTAGTCAGAATCCAAAGTGATTTCTTGGTATAATTGATCAATAGAAGAAATCTGTTACTAGATAAATGTAAAAGCTATACAAACCAGAAAATAATGGGAAACAAGCTTTCTTCCTTCTAATTACTTTCAACAGCAGATTTCATAACATTTGTAGAACATTCATCAATACAAATTTTCAGACAGAAAAATAAATTTTCAGCTGAGGGTTCTGTACCCTCAAATATCACAAATACTATTCCTGCCTGCTATTTGATTGCTAGCTAAAAGTAAAAACTGCACACAATAAAAAGACCATGTTAGAAATTATTTGTCCATTGTTATTATACCATTTGTTATTATACCATATATGTCCATTTGTCCAGTGTTATTATACCACTTTTTAAACTTCATATTTAATTATAACTATGTTGACATACGGTATGTGAAGTAGTTGAAAATGGGTCCTGTAAATCCATCTTGCGAAGCTTGATCCTTCAAAGGAGATAGCAATGGTTCTAATTCTTCTATTTTATACAGCCCAGGAACTTCTCCTATTTCAAGAATGAATTTGAATCAGATAAAATACACTAGAATTCTTTAAATAGCTTTGAAGGTCTCCCTTGAATCCTCTGTATAGAGAATTCAAATTTCATAGTTTTCACCTCTATACTTTCTTGAGTATTATTCCACTTTCTTAATAATTTTTTTCATGATATCATGAAAACAAAAAAACAAATTACAGTGATTCTATTTAACAGTCTACTTTGTTTATATTGCTGAAATGTGGTTGAAAAAGGCTCTTTCAAATCTACCCAAAGACAGTGACCCTTTTCTGCATACAAAGCAAATCAAACCAAACTGTCATACACCAGGACACAGGAACATGAAAGTGAGTAGCTGTCTAGATTCTCAGACATAAAGTTTTAACACTGGATAATCAAGATCTGATACTGTAAGTAGATCTGGGGTAGCACATAAGAGAGAGGAAAATCTGGTGCTCTTATTAATCAGCTTTTAAACTACTGCAGTTCCAAAAAAATCATTTAGCAACTTTGACTCAGCCCTTCAATGATCCTGTCTCTCATCCAGGAACAAAGCTGGACAAAAATAAAGTCATTTTTGTTATTTGTTACTGCTGTTTATCATCTCACTTCAGAAAAGTGAGCTTTGCTGGTGACTATTTAATTAAAGAACTCAGTCTGTACAATCTAGTAAAGCATTGGAAACCTTTCAATTTTGAGTTTTATTATAAAAGGGAAGCAGAAGAGTAGAATGCATTTTCATTCTGCTGTTACACCGTTATCAAAAAACTCCTTTGAAATTATTTAGAGGAACTAAAACAGTGTACTATAGGGTAAATAAAAGGACAACTAAGTGGACCTTGAGTCAGGTTCTTACATACAAATACTCCAATTAAAACAGCATAGAAAGCTAACTAAACCTTCTGATAGAGACATAAAATTAGAAAACATCATCTAATTCTGCCTCGTTGAGCTAAGTGGCATGGTAAAAGTAGTACCATACACTCTTTGGACTTGACTCACCTGAGGACAGTAAACTGTTGATCATCTCCAGGAAAGTGGAATGAACAAACTGATAGTCTTCCAGCAGCAATACCACCTGCTGGGCTTCAATGCCTGCAAGCTCCATCACCTAGAAGCAGGGAAGACATTTAAATAGCAGTGTATTGTCCAGAAGAGAATGATAATCATACAATATCCTGAGTTAGAAGGGACTGGCATGGATCATAATCTTTCCTTCATTAGATATTACATACGTATTTTCTCCACAGCATCTACACTATTACATATTTACAAAAGATTTCCAGGTTAAAATCAGTTAAAAGAGATATCAAATACAAAGAACATTTTACCTAGATATACAGCTTAGTAATGAAAAAATAATTAAAACAGACTCTTCCATAGAGTATATTTATGTTTATGACTCAATGATAGAATTTAATCACTCTTTTGTGTGGGCAAATATCTAGAATTTTCTTTAGCATAGCTGAAGGTAATGAGAAACTGCTGATTCAAGGTTTGCAACTGGTTTTAAATTATATGTACACTTTCATCAATCACTAAAATTTTATTTGATTGAACTACTATTAACTGGTAGATCATAGTAGAGACAGAAAATAAAAGTATATAACAACATGGAAATATATACATGAAAAAGCCTTTTGCATAAATATTCACAAAAAAAATCATATTTATAAGTTCTATAACAATCAAAAAGAGCTCTGGTATTCCAAAAAGTGGATTTTCAGTTAGTTACTCTAAAGAACAGTACACACATTTAGAATTTCTAAAAAATTACTTGTTTCATTTAGACTATCATTTTTCTTCTCTTAAAATATCTCTTTTCCACAACCTTTGGTGTCCTTCAAAATTCCCACATTCTTTATTTTTTCTTTAACATACACCTACAGCATTACAAAATAGACCAAACTGAGTGACTTACATATTTAAGATCAGTTTTGAACTGCTTCAGCTGATAACCTCTGGAAATTTTGGGAGTAATCAGAACAGCTCCGTGCATATGACTGACTAAAGAGGTAACTGTCCGACGACCTACACCACTCCGTCCTGCCAAAAGAAGTGATCCTCCAGGAAAACTCAGCACTCTGTCCACTTTGGACATATAACTGAGGACTTCATGGAACAGTAAAATATCTATCTCTTTTTTGTCCCGTCCATAATGAATTATACCCTATTTAAAAAAAAAGAAGAAAAAAAAATCTAATCACTAATAATAAATATATGCAGTGAGATATGCAAACATCCAACATTTTAACATTTAGAAAAGAAGGGCTTAAAAGCTTTAGAGATCACACTGGGCTTCATTCAGAAAAAAAATATTTTTGTCACTGAATTTAGAAACCTCACATACCCTTTATGAGTAGTAAATATATCAAAAATTAACATATCACACTATGCCCAGCACCAGAACACCTTGGAAGTCTTTGGTATATTGAAATAGGAATCTACCACTGAACTAATTAAAATTGAATAATGGACGAGAACGAAGTTTGAACTGTGTTTCTGACTACAGATTAATTAATAACTCAGGAGAGTGTTTTAGGCACCTAATTGCTGCATAATTGCTTATTATGGAAGTTCCTAGTGAAAGACACACAGCAGCAGATCCTATGATTAAATTATGACCTTGTTATACTCATTAAAACCTCATCTTTAAAGCCCAATGTATCCTGCAGTCAGGGAAAAAAAAAACAAAATCAACAAACTCCCTGCTTACTGAGGCTGTTGAATTTCCTAATTTCCCATATAGTGTATTGGTCACAAGTTGGTATTTAAGGAGAGGTGGTAGATTACCATCTGAAGTCCATCAAACACTATGACTAAGGGTGACAATTTTAAAAACTCTCATCCTAAAAATCAGATAGCCTGGAGGAGTTAAAATGTTTGCATTTCCTCATCAAGCTCACTTTTTTGTACTTAAACTGCTTAAACTGCTTTAAAGCATGCCAAATCTCCAGCAGTTCTTCAAACAAAAATTATGCTACCATATTGCACATTCAAAAAGAAATCATTTAGTAAAACACTTAGGGACTCAAACAATATACAAATATATATGGACATAAATGTTTCTCAAAATGTTGGTTCATCAAACTGTTGTAAATCAGCAAGAAAGGCAACTGATGTCCTTTCATCAACCTAACCTTGCTACATACTTCCTACTGCCTGCCACATAACATCACAAGTCTTCCCTTCACCAAATGCAAAAAGTGATTCTTTGAACAGGAGGCAGCCCCCACCATAAACCTGGTTGCTTGCATGTTACTCTTAGCCAAAACTCTCTAGAATCATTGCTGTGTATATTCTTTAATCGTGCCTCACTTTTTGAATAACATCTTTCAGGTCTGTTGAGTTTAGTCTGCCAAGTGGCCTCCCATGTGGTGGTAGTGCCTGGCCTGGTGTGATGAATGCCTCTTGACAAGCTCCCCATGTTACATAAAAGGTATCTGTGAAAAAAAAGGAAACTTTTGAAACTTCAGGTGTTCAACTCATATGCTATCTAACTTGACTAGGCATTTCCTAAACAAATATTTCAGGTTTGTGTGGTATGCTTCAAATGGCTTACCTGCCATATTGTCCAGAACATCTGAGCCCCAATCACCTTGAAACACATTGGTCAAAATGTTATCAAATACTTGAAGTTCTTTTGTGCCAACAATTCTGTCACGGAACAAGCGGCGTGCTTCATAAGCAAGAACTTCCAACACAAAGTCTGCAGTTTGTATTAATGAACCTACAAAATTTAATGAGAGAATTAATTTTATATATTTATAATAGATTTGCAAATTTCTACTTTAAAATATGAAATTGAAAATGAGCAAGAGAAATTACATACCAGTAGGAGAGCATCGGTAAGGAAGAAATAAGAGAAAAAGTAAAATTATGAAGTGCTTTTTAACAATTTCTTTATGGATCGTTACAAGATAAAATGAAATATATTCTATTAAAGCAAGTTCTTTCTATTAAAACAAGTGTCAGCTTTTAACAAAAATGAACAAGGTGTTGCGCACAAAGTCAAAATTAAAAGTCAGTTTTACAGGCAATGAAACCAAGAAAATCCAGAAGACATTTTTAAATGGGAAGAGAAAGACTGATAACAAACACTAAAATAATAATAAATACCCAAAACAGTCTGTATTAGAAAATGCCAATAGAGACTCCAAATCTTAAATACTCCTCACAAAAGTAAAAAGGAAGGTGAGTAATAACAAGCCTTGCTGTTCATCACTGGAAAAGCACATGCACATGTCAATGTTAGATACAACTAAGAAGTCCTTAAATCAGCTGAGATTACCCATTCATTGATTGTCAGTACAGCTTTTCTGAAATCATTCAAGCTGCATTTACCATCTCATGATCCCAGAAAATAAGTGGAAAGGAAGTACAGCATTCTTATCACTTTAATCCTCTTTAAGCAGCCCTCTGTGCAACCTTCTAATGAATGTAAGAGCTAAAAGATAATGAGTAATTGCTTGTGATGTAGTAATAATACCAATTTCAGAGACAAAAACAAGTTTAGAAAGCAGCCTTTGAAGTATGTGTATAAACCAGGTTTATACAACCAGGTACAGCAGGACAAGCATGAGAGGCAAGGCTCTGGGAATACAGAAAACAACAAATATGCTCACAAAAACCTCAACACAAACCACAAAAAAACACAGAACAAAACAGTGAAAAGTAGGGGGCACAGTTCAAATTCCCATAGTAAGAATGCAGTCCCAAACCACTAACTTCCCTTAAACCATAAAAAGCTCCCACACATATTTTAAAACATCGTTGGATTTTTTTTTAACTTGTTTACTCTTATGTTATGGAATGAACTGTCAGGCATTTTTTCCCTCCATTGAGTTACAGACAGTTCACAGTTTAAAAAGATCATTGTGGAGCCAACAGTAAGACTGACATCAATGATAATCTAGCCCATTTTAGAACTACTTTATTAAAAAAAAAAACAAATAAGTGACTTACCACCTTCTAAATCGTATCTGAATAAACCAAGAACCCACTGAGTAAGAATACATGGTGTAAAAAGGTAATGACTGTGATCATCAACTGTGAATTTTGCTCGTACCTAAAAATGGGAGTTAAGGAAAGGAAAAAAAAATGATATTGTAAAATTTAAAGTACTTTTCTAAGGTACCAGATAGATTAGTTTTCTAGTTGGTGAACATTCAGATATTCTATGAATGTACTCCTTGTTTAAATCTTGTTTTCTGACCACAAGATTTTTGTCTGAACATTTTTTCAGTACCATTTTGTGATGGAAACAACTGCACATCTCACCTAGGCCTGTTAGTGCAGTATTATCAGACAAAATACATAATTTTTTTAAACAATACCAAATATGAAACACAAAGGCAATACTGAAATGTAATAAAAACCAACTTAAATTATTAACATTTTCGCACTAAAACCTACCTAAATTAGTAATACTTTCTCACTACAAAATACTTCATACTTACTCTTCTCCCACAGAGCATATTCGAATTTACAACTACATCTTTAATTCAAGGAATAACTGCTTTCATCAGTCATTTGATCACAGTGTAATGAGACTTCAACTCATAGTTCTTGGAATACATCAATGTCAAATGTAACTCCTGCTAAGAGGTGCATGCCAGTCAGTGACTAAGCCCACATCGTAGTCAAAAGGATCAAGTCTATATCATGCTTCTGCCTGGATGGGGACATTCATACATTCTACAGCAAGCACCACACAGTACCTTCCCCAGTAAGGCTATGCACTGATTAAGAAAAGCAAGTAGTTAAGCATTTTGCTAGACAGAAGTTCTTAAATTTCAGTGGGAGGCTAAAATGAGCATGTGTCCAGTTGTAAACACCGGCTTTTAACAGTGTACCATTGTAATAGGTAGTCCTTGATCTTTTTAAAGGATGCCACCCTCATATCTCCTTCTGTGTTCATAACAGCATCCAAAACAACTAGTCACAGAATCATCTGTTGCACTGTCTCCTCATCCATTAAGTAGTAAAACACTACTATCCACATTTCATAAATCAGGAACTGAAAGTATAGAAGTGTTAAGATAAGAGTGCCAAAATCCTAAAACAAATCTATGGGAAAGCAAGAGCATTTACTGCTTACTCTGCTTGCTTCCAATACCTAGGGTTTTCTGAAAATAACAAGTTCCAAAATTGATATCAACTTTGTTAAAAAGATATAAACTTAGATTTTAATACTGATAAACCTTTTTACTCTCTTGTTAATATCAAAAGCTTATTATTTGTAATAAAATATCTGAACTCTCCATCTCCTTGAAGAAAGAAAAAAGGTTTCCATACCTGTTGATAGATCTGAACCATAGATCCTGCTAGCTGATGTATTTTTGGTAAAGAACCCCAAACAGGGTGATTCTTTAGGTTTTTCTGTAGTACAGGTTCCAAGTAGGCACTATAAATAGTTTGTAATTGATCTCTTTCTGGATAGCTAAAAAGGGAAAAAACCTAGTCATTATGGACTTTTTCTGTTTAACTAAAACTGAGTTAAACTTATATACACAATTACTGAGAAATTTCATTGAATAGCATTTCCAGCCAGCAGCTAAGAAAAATCATCATTTTATTGCATTAAGCCACTCTATGAAATTTTCTAAATACATCTGTTGATATGGTCAAACTTAAATAAATAAACTTCAATTTCTCTAACTTTATAACCAAATACCACCTTAACATAAAGCTGCAGAAAGAAGTTTACTGCAAGCAAAATTATCCAACAGGAAACATATTTCAAACACTTCACTACCACAGGCACCTGCAGATTCCTCTTAGCTGGACTCTGGTGCCAGGAGGCACCAAATAAGCACCAAATCCGACAATCACAAACTGTGACAAAAGATCAAAGACTGGAACAGCTACATCTTTGCAAAGACTAAATTGGCAAGAGGTCCTTATAAAGAGAGGCTGAATCTGAGTTCTGAGTGTTAGACTAATTTACATGTACTTACTCAATTGCACAGAGACGAACAATAGAGGTAAATCTGGAGGTAAGTTTATGTCTTCCTAATGTTCCTCCAGCTGACATGGAAGCCACAATTTGGATGTTTTCTAAACCAACCCATTCCAGATTTTCATCATAAAATCCTTGATATGTAAGAACCTTTAATAATTAAATAAATACTTCATTAAAGGAAAGTCAACAGAGTATCATACAAAATAAAATATAATAAAAAAGTGAGAAATGTACCATTATTTCTGCTTTCTTAACTGCCTGAGGAATCTTACTCCTTATAATTTTGTCATCTGCACATTTGCAGGACTCCATTGTCCCAATCATTAATGAAGATGTTAAACAGATCACAGCTTCCAAATAGACTCTGTACCACTGACAATCACCCTTTGGGTCTGGCTCTTCAGCCAGCTTTCAGTCCACCTCACTATATGCTTATGCAGCCTGTATCAACAGCTTTTCTTGTGAGAATCTTTTGGAAGACAGCATCAATGGTCTTAGTGAAGTCCATATATATATTCACTCTCTTCCCCTCAGCAAGCCATGACTTGTCCCTGGTGAATCCATGCTGACTGCTTCTGGCAATCTTTTTGTCATTCATATGTCTACTGCACTGTAACTCATTGAGATGAGTGCTGTCTTTATTTGTTTATAAGTATCAGCCAAATAAAAATGGTATCTTATTTCTGGCTGACACCTACATATTCTATTAAAGCACAAACAAAACCAATGCCAATACAGGACGCAGGATTTTAACACTGAAATTAATCAACATAGGTATTTACTACATATGCTAAATAATATCCAGTATACTTGAGGCTCTTTATAAATAATAGACATAAGTGTTCACCTGCTGCAAAAAAGCCACAAGAGTGCTTGTTCCCCATTTATCAGGTTTGGGTAGATTGATGTCTTTTAAGTACAAAACAAGCCTTTCACAGTCCTTTGGTCTGTACACTCGCCCAGTGTTTGTGCTGATTACAATGCAAGTTTGACTTAATTTCTGTAGAAGATGTTGAGAAGTAGTCTGTGCACTGCAGTGAACAGTGGCAATCTGAGTGGAGCGGAGCTGAGAAAATGCATAGTGAAGCAGCATCCTAGAAAACCAAACACGTACATACATATAGGCATAAATAAATTAAAATGCTGTGTACCAAAAGATATTTTATAGTTTCTGAATTAACATGCATATACTAAATCCTATATTAATGGAATAGGTGGAACATGAGGTTTGCTGAATTCAGTATTCTTGCCTTTAAAACTGTAACATTTTCCATTCACAAAACTCAATGGAAGTGTAGTGCATACAGCTACAAAAAACAATTTAGTACCTTGGTTTAGTGACCCAAACCATCCAAATAAGGAATCTAATAAAGGCAACAGGATGTGCTAAATTGAGTTGCCTGCACAGGGCATCTAGTGCCTCTTGAAATGAAACTGGATCTCATGTGCCTCTAAGCTGTTGCTCCATGACAGCTGGTTTTCCAAAGATCCTGTTTCATATCTAAAAGCTACATTCACATATCTTGGATGCACAGTGACAGTCTGAAATGTCCCTGTAGGGCTTCATAATTTACTTACTTGCCACTACATAAAGTTTTTTTAATTAATGACCTAAACCAGTCATATTCTATCAGAAACTCATATGATAAAAGCATTATAAAAAACTTACAGATTCTGTCAAACTAGAAGTATATTTTGCTTAAAGTAGAAATTATTTTTTACCCCTTTCCGCATCCTTCAGGACCCACAAGAAGAAATGGCTGTTTATTATTAATATCTAGCCACGGTCTAAAGTAATCTAAACCTCTCTGCATGTCAGGGGTTTGGATGACAGGAAGTGTTTGGAGATTGCTGAAGTCATCAGCTGTTAGATTTTCAGGTTTTTTCAGCTGATACAGCATTAGCTCTCCAGTGTCAGTGTCATAATATGTGTCCAGGGGCTTCCTTGGATCAGGAGGAGACTCTTGTGCCCAACTGAAGATCTTTAAAAAAAATAAAAACAAAGCTTCAGTTAAATCCATATTCCTAACAACAAAATCTACAATTTCAAGCTAGTCTAAAGAATGTTCAACGAATATTTATGTAAAATCAAACACATAATTCTTTGATTTGATAGTTTGAGGCTGCCTTTGAAAATTAATTCATATCATACATATGCTTTATGATTAAGTCCTTAACTAAACAATACTATATTACTCCTCCAACTTTTCATAATATAAAGAAATTAAAATAAATTGTATTTAGAAAAGCTTTAATTTTTTTTTTTTTATATTAGGCATGCTAATAAGAAGAATACTTAAGAATACCTCCCTGATGAGGAGGAGGTAAAGTCCTGTTTCTATTTCAAGTATTCTGAACAGAAAAAAAAACCCCAAAAAATAAATCTAAATTACATATACCACACATATAGACAAACACAGCCTGCTGCAGTGTGTCCTGGAACTAAGCAGTATGGACAAAGGCATTTCACTGTCTCTTGGTGCAGGACCAAAGGATTGCTATCTGGTATGCAATGAACCAGTGACACATAAAACATTCCTTCACTTCTCAGCTATTTCCCTACAGATTACACAAATCAAAATCAAATTAGAGCACAGAGACTACCTCTTTTGCAAATTCTTGTCGTGACTTCATGTTGAGATTGCCACCAAGACCACGTAACAAGTTAATAATAAACTGTCCACGATCAGTACTTCCATGAAGATGAGACAGTCCATTCATCACAGTTCCAACTAAACTTGTTTCCACTACAAAGTCATTCTGTAAATTGAAATTTATAGTAGATTTAAATATATTCCTCAATACAAATGTGGTGTATTGCTAGCATGCTTTTGTTACTCATTGCTTTTTGACATTTACACAAATGAGGTAAGATCTCAACACTGCTATTGTTCTAGAAAATTCACGTGACATTAAGTTATTTCTAAGCAATGATATGGCGGTTTTAATTCCAGACTATGAGTTAATGTAATTTAGGATAAGCAATCAGAACTTTCCTCACAGATTTTGAGAATTTATAAGGAATAAACACAACTGTACACTGGAGATCTTTCTTTTGAACAGATTATTTATGGATTTTGCTCTTTGGCACCAAAGGGAATTTGCAGCCTCAGGAAGAATGCCATGGCTTTTACTTTGTTACTTTAAAAGTTAAAAAAATGCCACGCATAAAAGATTTAGGAGGAAAAATAATTAGAAGAACACAACAGGACCATGTATGCTCCTCAGCAGGAGATAATGCACATCTCTTAAACACTAGCACCCTGGCCACTTTAGAAAGTCTCCTAAAAAAATATTTTCAGCACATAAGCTACTTGATCAAGGCAAATTCAACTCCTCCAGAGGGGGAGTATGGGGAGCAGCATTAATGTGGTCACAGCACCAAGCCTGCCAAAGTACAAGAAGGGTTTGAACAATGCTTGCAGGTGCATGGTTTGATTCTTGGGGTGGTCCCGTGCAGGGCCAGGAATTGGACTTCTGTGATCCCTGTGGGTCCCTTCCAACTCAGGATACTCTAAAATTCTATCTAAAAAGTGCTGAGATTTTTTTTAATTACAGTTCAAAAATTAATCTGAAAGATCTGTTTAGTGCTAAACTAGAAAAATGAATCCTACTTAACAGAAGCTGAAATTTGATTAAGTATTTCTTTACTAACCTTCTTTACAACCCAGTTTAAAGCCTTTTCAAAATAGGCTCCAATCCAATTTTCAAGGTTGCATCTGTATTCTTCAGGCTGACTTCTTATCCAAGACTTTATTAGAGCATTAAGATCTGTATCTTCATCACTAAGTCAAAACAAAAAAAGATTCAGATAAATACAAGACACCAATGTCTTTAGATAGATTGTTTTAAAGGAACAACAAAATTCCAGAAGAAGTCTAGTAAAATACTTTGACAATTTCTAACCAATATTTAAAGAATATTGGGCTTTCCAGTAAAGAATTCACAGTGTCCTTTAGAAAAAATCTGAGATATTTCAGTCAAAAGTTTATAACAAACACCACGGAAGGGATATGCAACCTAAACAAACTTCCTCAGTGATTGACTTCCTAAATGTAAGCAACTAATCATCTGCTCTCTTCACTTGAGAATACCTTTCAAGAAAAGTAAGTATATATTTGCTCACTTTAAAAGTATGCATGTCTTCTGGCTTACCTGAGAAAGATCATTCCCATTCGGGATATCGTAGCAGGAGAAGCACAGCTAAGGTCATGAGTTTCGAATATAAAGTTGACATTTGAACCAAACTGAATTCTTTCTCCACTGGGCATAGTCAACAATTTGTTGTCATCCAAAACAGAATTCAAAGATTCAATCCATTCTGGATCAATATCACCATCACAAATTATCCATGAAGTAACATCTATTTCCAGACAGAAAAATAAAATATCAAACCCAAGAAAAACAGTTCAAAAATATCACCCCTTGCTATCTTAATGTCATTTATTATTCTTTCTTCATTATGACTTACATTTCTATGAAGACACTCCTCACATGCTTTGCCTTCTGCTGCCTATTTTTGCTTTCTTATAACAAAATTTGTAAAGAATTTACCGAGGCATTTGGCTACAAGTGTTACCAGAAGTTTTTCTTGCCTTATGCTATCCACAAACAATACCACAATATGAAGAAGTACTTGAAAAGGAACCATTTCTGTAATTTCAGTGTAACATCTGCCAGTCCCTCTCAGACATACCTCGGGGCTCTCGCACCACTTGCCGAGCACTGTTTGTAAGCACTCCATCAGACCATTCCCTGGTATCCATGTCAATGCGGCCCAGCAGCTGATGCCGAGGCATGGCTTTGGGATTCATTGTGTACTGCTTCACCACTCGGCCAGTTTTACCAAGGGCTGTCTTTAACATCCGCCAGAGTGTTGATTTACCTCCACCACTGGGACCTACGATAACTACACCCGTTCTTTGACGCAGTTGTTCATATAACTCCAAAGCCTTCTTGATCTAGACAATGAAAGAGATAACAGCTATGTGAAAATGTAAAGCTAAATGAAATATGCTCATTTACAGTATTTCTGAGATTTACTCTGCATGCAGACATTTTTGATAATTTTGACTTTTTAAATAATAGATAATAGCAGATATATTTAGAATTATGATACTAAGGTTTTGAAGAATTTTTTTTACATGTTAGAAGCATTTCACTAAATTACTAACACAAAAGTAAAAGCTATCTTCCAGCATATTTTTAATGAGAATTTAACCAATCTTCAGTCACAAAACATCATACAGTTCTACAATAAATAAAAACAAGGCAGAGAACTGCTTCTGAAAATCAAATATTCACATATTTCATTCTTTCAGTGTCCAAAATATTCATTGGCATTTGTATCTGGCTTGAATGAAACTGTGTGTCACACGTTCACATCTTAATTTTCCTTGCACTATTTTTCTTTGAATTACATAACTGATCTACAGTGCTTTGAACACACAGGTAATTTTTTGTATACATGTAACTGGAATCTAACAACCAGTTATTCTCTTTTTTATAAAAGGTTTTTCAAAAAAACCCAGAAATTTGTTAAATGAATGTAATATGAATCAGTTCTAATTCAGAATAATACTGTTTTGTTGCTGTAGTTGATGTTTACCTGTGTGCTTATAATTTCCAAGTTTGCCTCCTCAAAGACTTGTTGTAAAGCTGCAGTTAACTCAGCATATTCCACATCTTTAGAATCAGTGCCAGGAAATACATCTTTAACCAGCTCATCAAAACGAGTGCAGTCTGCAAATGTAAGCTTTGATGTGGTGTTCAGTCGCAAAGCTTGAACCACTATGTGACTTTCATTAACTGGAAAGAAAAACAAAGAAAACAGATCAGTTTAAGCTGTGTCAACACTGCTCATACATTGAAAGTAGAATTGGAGCATAGATTTCAGAATTCCAGTTCATATACCATTCTACTTGCAAGTTAGGTATTGTAAGTACAATATATGCCCAGAAATGCATTCTATACAGATATGAGGTGGTTATGATGCTGGCCAGATGCAAACCATTTGTTATGTCAAAATCTGTAAACTTTCAGATATGTGCTGGTTAAGCAAATAGAAAGCAGTAGCTGTCTCCTAAAGATGTGAAACGCTCATCCATTCCACACTCTTTAATTCCCTCTCATTTAATATCTAAACAACAATAACTTAAAAAATCTTTAAAAAATGCAGTAACACAATCTAGTCCAATATATTTCTATCATTCCTACCTATCCTTATATTTGTCTGTCTACCAATCTGAATCTAGTGCCATGTGACAATTTTGCAAAACTCAGAGTCAAAATGGTCTGATAACTAATGAATACTGACAGCATCAGAAGATCAACTTTCCTGTCCTGAGCCAAATGAAAACAAGATTTTGAGAATCATTTAAAATGATTCCCAAATGAAGCCCTGTAATCTGTGTTCTTCTCATCACATAAAAGCTAAATCTAGAATACGACAAATCTTTTGTGATCTCCAGGTGAAGGTGGGCTTTCATAGATATTTTTTTCTTTCCTAAATTACCTAGAGATACAAGCCATGGCTTTTTAAAACTCCAGTGAACAAGAAAGCTGGAGTGAATTATAATTGTATAAGATTCTAAAGAATCAAAAGTTAGGTATGGTCAGTCTTACCTTCTTGCTTTGCATCACTTTTCTTCAGCTGATGAAGAAGACTGCCACAGCCTCTCAAAACAGTCTTCAGTGCTCGTAAACCCCAATCATAGTGCTGCTGTGGTGTCAGAAGCTCCCTGAATTTAAAAACAACAATATTGCAATAAGCTCTAGGTGACAACAGCTGAAATTTTGGGTTGGTGAATGAACACACTTATAATACAGGATTGATCAAAAAAGAAACTGTCACATATTTGTACTGCCATCTGAAATGCATCTCAGAAATACAGCAATGACACTCTGGAATTTTAAGAGGGGTTATATTCAACACATATTCATTATTGGCCCTAACAGCATTCACTATAACTTCTGATCTTTGTACTCTCTAATGCACATAGTTTTAACCAAACAGGCACTTGTATTTCAGTTTTGAGAGTTCAATACAACACAATGCTTGTCAGCATTCATATCCTCACATTTATATTTAGTGAGATACTAGGGAAGCAGCAATTTTCTCCCTTGAGATTGTAACTGAATTCAAGATATTTTCACATCTCAACTTCCCAATATATTGCAGTATTTTAACTTTATAAGTTAAAATACTGATGACCACAGCATCCCAAAAAACTCACTTCCTTTTCAAACCAGGACAAGTATCTGTACAGAGATTTGCATGGTAAACCACTTAGATTTAAGAGCTACAAGGGAAGAAAGTTAGAAAGGTAACTTTACTAAGGAGGGGAGAGGTGGGAGGGTGAAAGCTTACCTTGCTAGATTAAAAATAGCCACTAATTTTCTACCCAGTATTTTAGCATCCTTAAAGCCTTCTGAATACAATATAACTTCTGCAATGAGTTCATTGTCTGGATGAGTCATAGCAACTGGCCTGAAAAGTTGCTTGAGGTTATCAGGCAGCTTTTGTCTTCCTCCATAACCTTTTCCAGCAGGATTCAGAGTGATAAAAATTCCAGAATTTGGATCCATTTCAACCTAGTATTAGAAGTGCATTGTAATGATATATTGTCAGGTGAAACAGCACTGAGAAATGCTGGGTGGACTATGTTTAGTTACAGTAGTTTTTAAATGTGGCCGATGTGAACAAGATAATTAAGTTTTGCTGTACCTTTTTGCCAAGCATCTCACATACAGGACTGTGTTTCTTCAATGCATGTTGAATAGTCTGAACCTGCATGGATACTGCAGACAATACAGCTTCCTCAAGCCTATTGAATTCATCAAAACATCCCCAGGCACCACACTTCACTAAGCCCACAAATATGCGTCCCATTGACTTCACATCAATGCCCTTGAAATTGAAAAGAATGTTGTCAAAATTCAAATAACAAGAACATATAAAAGAATGTCTTCCCATCCACTAAAAAGCCAGTCCTTGAAAATATCCACAAATTTCTATTGACAACTGACAAATAATCAGAATAATTTTAATAATAATTTCAATACTACTACAATGACAACTACTACTACTACTACTACTACACTAATAATAATAACAATAATAATCATTTATATTATAATTTTAATATTATTTATAGAATATAATATTGCTTTATGAAGTATGGGTGTAGATATCCATTTCCTAAATTAAACAAAACCATATTCACCTCATCACAATTAAAGACTAATACTTGTCTTCCAAGAATCCCACCCAAGGCTTTTACTGATTCTGTCTTCCCAGTTCCAGCTGGACCATAGGGATTTCCTCCAAGGCCCATCTTCATGGCCTGAGTAAGAGTTAGGTAACACTTATCTGTCAAAGGTGTATAAACAAGTTTTGGGGAAATCCCCTGCAGAAACAAAACAAGTTATATTTATTGGTAGACAGAAAATACTGGCAATTTAATTATTTAATTTTATTCATAAGTAATTAATTTGATAATATAAAGCAACAGCCAAAATTTCTGTCTCATTAAGAATATGAATTTGTTTACAAAGCTGTCCTGGTTTTATATCAAACACCAATGTACTGTTCCATTTTTTTCCCAACTGCAGATGAAAATGCACTCGGATACATAAAAGCAAGCATATTGAAAAATATGTGGATGATAATTTGATACAATTTCTCCCATTTATTTATCCCATCAGCATTAGGAATGAAAATTATTAACTTATCTTTTAATATTAGCTGTGAAATAGCATGTTAAGGACATAATAAAGTTTAGAAAAATTACAACAGTTAGGAGAAAATCCGCAGCATGTATGAAATGAGGAAATGTTTGACTCATATATAAAGGCCACTATGTAAAAATACCACACCTGATATTCATAAGTGTATTGGAGTTCAGCATCTACCATCTGAACATAACATTTTTGGTCATTCATATAAAATCTCAGCTGCTTCTTCCAAGCCCAGTCTTCAACACTGTGAACCTCAGCTTGATTCAGCTGTTTCACCACATCAATGTTATGAATGATATCAAGAATCAGAGCTTTAAGCTTGAGCTCAAGGATTCCAGATTCTACAAATAATCACACCAAAAGAAAAAAATCATTCTTGTATAGCAAAGAAGGCACATGTTACCCATTCACAAGTTCATTGTGCTGCTTTCTATTACCAACAGATTTTATTTAGATATTGTTTGAATTATATAAAGGTATTTTTTTATTTTCTAATTCAAGCAGCATAAAATAAGATCCTGACGGACAACGTAAATCATGTAACTTTAGTCATTTTGATATGAATTTGTCTGCCTTACATGGCAGGGGACGGGGGGGGCAGGGGAAGGTGGGGTTTGAGACAGAGGAAGAGTGGGAGAGGAAAAAGGAGAGGGAGAGGCTTTTCTGCAAAGCAATTTATGCCAAGAATGTTAATAATAGCCATGTCCACTTCAGCAATCAGGGTGGCTCAACCTGCTGAGTGAACTGTTGAGTATCTGAAAACCATACTACACACAGTCTGGAGATTTTAGTCAGAATAATTATGGCATCATGGAGTGAAAGTTCATTAACAGATTGAGTAAATTAAGTATACCCTTAGAGCATATTGTTTCATTTAGTTTCATTGAAAGAAATCAATGTTTGTGTGTTTCTATACCATTCCATGATAGGAATTAAATCAAAGTAATGAGAATAATCACAACTCACTTCAAAATCCCACCTATTTTCCAAACTAAAACATAAATGTAATGTATTATACAGGAGATGAAATGAACGCTCCTATGTAACTGAGGAAATTTCTCAAACAGCTATAGAAAGAGCACAGAAAGGGAGCTCAGATAAAGAAACACACATACTTCTGGAAGTAGGTGATATGAATCCTGATTCTAATTAATGTAGCAGATGTTTACAGTTCACAAATTTTTAGCTAGAATTTAATGCAGTAAGCAGCTATACAAATGTGGTTGAAGATTATCAACTACATATCAAGTCTTTTTATACCTAAGATAAAAGCTGTCTCACCTAACCTGCAGTGTAGACTTTTTTATCTGAAGAAGTCACTCAAAGCCCCACCTCTCATCAAAAAAAAGAAAAAAGCACTCAGAGGCATAATTATTCTAACCTATTCAGACTATGTAAGATTTAGAACAATCATGTCTTTAGAATAACTAGCTTATTTTGCCTCAAAGGTACTCAAAATTATTAGTGCAGAGGCAGATGTGGACTTCTAATATAGAAAGAGAGAATCACATACACAGTTGTACAGAATATACTGGCTTGACAAAATGTACGTCAACTGTTGTTTACCTACTTCCTGTGAAACAGTAGATACATAAGCTAGAAGACAGAAACTTACTAAAAAAATTCAGAAAAGAGGTCTCCATACATATAAATTCTCCAAGATAGTTTCTAAGATATATATAAAAATCCTTTGGTTTTCTTTGAAATATTAATGACTCTAATCTTGGCTGTAATAGGTGACTTTATGTAACTCAGCTTTGTGGACTCAAACTGAGACACATTTATAGAATTTCCTGTTTAAATAAACAATGTAAAATACTACACAGCTGCAGTCATAATAAAGAATTATATACTAATTATCATTTTTATACCTGTACTCCCAGTATCTTCTATGTCACTACCAATGCTAGTATAATGGTCCAGTTTAGCCATGAGTTCTAATTCTAGTTGTTGCAGATTGTGGCTTTTGATAGCACTTTCAACATCTTCAGTGAACAGAATTTGTTCTGCCAAGGAAAGAATCTTTGGAAGAGAAAGTTGAAATTATATTTTATAAATACTGAGCACATATAAAAATGAACCAGTTTTTCAAATAATTTGCAATTGCTTATTATGTCTGATATTTAAAATATTTTATTGTATAATTTTTAAACAAAGCTCTACATTTGTTATGACCTAAGAACAAATAAAGCCATCCAAAAACCTAGCAAAATTTTGCCTAAACTTACAACGCAATCTAATACAGCAAGTCTTTTTCATTAAGTGGTATGTCAAAATGCCATGCAAAAGACTTGAATACTTCAAATGTCTGCAAAGGAATGTAATAAGAGCACATATTTTAAGAACTTCTCTACATGATCATTGAGTAAAATGAATTAGATTGGGATTTTTTTCTTCCAAATCTAAAAAAAAAATATTTTATTTGGTAATTCTAAGACCACACAGTGGCACTGCTGGATTAACTACTACCTGGGAAGGAAAGAGGGATGGATCGATTGAACCTTGTGATTTTTTTCCAGCTTTAACACAGTCAATTAACATTTTTTTCAGGGTCTCCTTCATCTCCAAAGCCAAACTGTTTAGCCACACCTAACAAAGAGACAAAAAACCTCAAAATCATATTAGAAATTAATATCTCAATGATGTTCGAACAAGACTAGGATGCGATTTTTCCTACCTCCACATCATTTGATAGAAGAACTTTATTTCTAAGTGGCACAGTTTCTCCTTCTACAGACTTCATGGCAATTATGTATTTAAATTCTTCATCAAAGCTCACACTATTAATGCCTATTAATCAGAAAATATCAATAAAGTTATAATTCTCAAAGTCAAATATTAATTACTAAGTGTCTAGTCATGGAAAGAGAGGAACTGCAACATATTATTTGGCTTCAAAGACGCTTATCTCTACAATAAGTAAATAAGTAAGTTTCATAAATAAGTAAATTTCACAAATAAAGATTGAAGCATTACCAGCAAAAAGTTTCTTAAGATGAGACTGGATAACCAGAGGATTCGTGGACTGTCCTAAAATTTCTAATAAGTCATCATCTCCAACAAAATAGAATCTTGGAAATGCTGAGCGCTTTTCCTATATAAAAACAGAATAAATCAATTTTGTTGATTTAAACCCAAGCTTAGTGACTTTCTTTACAAAAAAATGTATTAATATTCACTGTACCTCTAAAAACTCATTCAGAGATTTCTGACACCTCTGAAGCTGGTCAAGTATGGTAGTTAAGGTATTTTTTATTCCTGCCCGGGCATTCAGTGCTGTTATCCTATTGTCACTCTTAATATCTGACATAATGGATCTTGACAGAAAAAAAATCATAAATTAATCATAATTTTAATTTAAATATGACATATATAAAGTCAAGTAAATAAAAATTAACACACAAACAAGTAATATAAACAACTGATATATAACTTTTACGTTTCGGTACTAATGATGAAACGTTTCAGAATTTACCTCAATGTCTCTCCAATGTAATTTAAGAACAACAGTTTCTTGCTAAAATTTCTCTACCCAGAAACAAGAAAATTAAGTTCTTGACTTTTATTTCCATTTAAGTCATTTCAACTCAAGCCAAGAAAGATAATGGTACATAATTTTCCATATTTCTAAAACCTACTCCCTTTTTATCTTTTTACTTGCTTGGAACAAATAAACCGACTGTTTCCTCCCAAACTGTGTGACTTTCTTAGTGAACAAAGTGATAGTCTTCAACATGATTCTTGCAAAAACAACTCCATCCCCTCTACTTCTGCTGCTAAAACTAACCTTGTGTTTGCCTGCCTTACTCACAATGTTTGATGCTTCACATCCTTCCTTTCTTCACATGTGCCCCATTAAATGAAAACATTACCACCTTTATTCAGATGCATGTTGCCATGATACTTATATCTTCTGTATTCCTGCCACTGACCTTCTTGTCCATACATATGCCAGTTGTTCCACTTATTTTCACCATGAAGAAAGTTCCAGACTACATGTCAAAGATACTACAAAAGGTAAGTTGTATTCCATAACACTAACCTAAAGTTTTCATCAACTCTGTTAAAACGAGCTTGTTCTTTGGGTAGAGCTCCACGACCAAATATTGGTTCCAAATAGACCCATTTCCTTTGAATTTGGTTTAAATTCTGCAGGTACTCATCCAAGTCAGCTAGCTTTTTTTCCCAGATGGACACTTTATCTTCAAAACCTTTGTAATATGGAGAGTCCTTAAGAGACTGTAGAAGACAGCGATGATCTCCAACCTGATTGACTGTGTCCTTCCAGTCTTTAATAAGCCTGATGGTCCTGCCTTGGCTATCTTCATAGTCTGTCAACATAAAGACAGCTCCAACTCCCCAGAGTTCAAGCTCACGTAATGCTTCTCTGATTGTGATTTCACCTTGAGCTCGACAATTCAAATCCTATTTAAAAGCAAGAATAGATCTCATATGAAACAGAGCTTGCAATAAACTCTCCATTCAAAAATATAACACAAATTCCACTTCTACAGTATTTAAAATATATGCATATGGAACAACATATACCACATAAAGTAAGCCATAAAAAAACTCTAGATCCTGTATTTAAAATTATTCATACCTTAAGCTCCATTGCTTTTTCAATAATGGCATCTGTCACTTTTAATAGATCTCCAAATAGCAAACCCTCAAGTGTAGTGCCTCGGGGAAGACCCAGAAGGCGAAAAAGATCCAGCCAATGGTCTGGAGAAAGATGTTCTCCTCTTACATATTTTAGGAGTGGAATGATCATCTGTAGAAAAAACACACAGGTAAATCCATCTAGTCGTTATGAAAATTGCATCTCTTTGATTATGGAGTGATGTGCTACTCAAACAAAAATAAAATTTAAATTCTCAAACTGAGGTACAATTTTTCCAGTTCCTGAATTTAAAGTTTGGGAGTATGATCTGAAGACAACTCACTGTAAATCTGTGTCTATGTAAGCTGTAATGACAATTCTGTTTATTGTAGAGAACTAAAGGTTCCCAAAATTAAGTGATATGTTCAAAACACTATCAGAAGACATTTTGTTAAATATTAACACGGTTTTATTGTAGAGAAATGAAAAATGAGGTATAGAATGGAGCACATTACCCAGTAACACCAAAACGGTTTTTGTTTCACAAGTCTTTTTGAAATCCATAGATTCACAGAATTATTTGGGTTGAAAATGACTTTAGAGATCACCTGGTTCCACCCCCCCTGCTGTGGGCAGGAACAACTTCCACTAGACCAGGTTGCTCAAAACACCACCCAACCGGGCCTTGAACATTTCCAGGGTAACTAGCATCTTACTTTATATTTGTCCACTTCTTTTTGTAACTTTACTGTCATTACAGTATGTTCTTCCATCTTCCTCAGTCTGTCATGCCAGTTAAACAAAAATTCTTCAAATAGGTATATCTTACTTCTGCATGAAAATCAGACATGAAAAGGTCATAACAACACAGTACTACAACCACACCTGTATGCCCATTAAAAATAAAGGAACAAAATGTTACCTGAAAGTAATCCAGTCTTCTTTGGCTTTTTCCTGAAAACCTTGATAAAACTCTTCATACAGTGCCCAGACGTCTGCACAACTCTGAATATCTTGACTTACAGCTTCTGACAATGATAAGTCAGGCTCCTCCAACTTAAAATGATGGCATTCTTCACTGCATAAAAATATCATTGCATTATGCATTACATTATTCCACTGTACTTTTATGAGTTAAGAAATGGTACTATACAGAAATCATCATCCTTTTTTAAGAAAAGTCATTGGCTTTACTGAAGAATATTGCTGCCAACTGCATTTTCCTTATAATCTCCTTCTTGAATAGAAATAATAAAGAAATATGAGTGATAACTCTTTTAAACAATAACCTTCTCCCATATTCACAATTATTTTCCATGAACTTACTTTTTTTTTTTTATTTATGAGAAAGGTGAATTAATTTGTGCCCTCAAAATCAAAGCTGGAAAGAAAATAATTTTGAATTGATATATTCTTCCTGGTGGTAAAAAAATATGCTAATTTTATTTGCCATCATTTACATGCCAAGGTAAGAAGTTAAATAGAAAACCTTATCCTCAAGATCTGCAATAATGAGCACAGACACCTACTGGGAGAGGTGAGCTCCTCTTCACTTAAGTTACAAGAGGTTCTTTTTGGACCAATATCCCAAATCTTCTCTTAGCGAGAATTTCAAAAGAAATTAAAGAATTAAGCCTTTGGGGTACAAACTTCCTTTTGCAAGACTTTAAGAGACTTCTCAATTTATTTATGCAAAAAACATCTAAAAAAACTTAGCATAAGAAATTCATGTTATGCAAAACCAACAAAAAGGACATGAAAAGCTAATGAAAAACATGTAATACAGATTAAATTACTTACAATATCCGTTGTGATAAAAATTAATGAATATTTTCTGAGATACTATTGCTGTAAAAGATCGATACATTAATGAGTAAGATATACAGGGAAATAAACATACATACATGAGTTTTTGTTTCATGGTTTTAAGTTCATCAAATTCTTTTTTTTTTTCCTTTATCATCTGAGCACTTTTCTCGAGTACATCCTGACCACCTGTTTCAATTACATCATCACTTGGCTTTAGCTGATCCCAACGAGCTTTAAATTTTTCCAGATCTTGAAGATATATATTGATACGTGAAAGCACATTTCCTTTCATCACTTCCATCTGCAAAGCAATAGGCAAAATTACATTCCTTATTGGTTTGTATCTACAGCTATGATCAAAATCAAAGCATCAACTTCAAAACTTTATAATGACTACCTGATCAAAAGTCAAACTCAAAAAACTTCTTGTATAATACCTGAAGAAATAGTTCAACTTTATTCTCTTCACTTTGTTTTTCTTTTAAAGGGGGCACTACTTTTTTTTATTATGCTAGTACTTGAGACCTATTTATTCAGCCTATGCTACTTAGGCTTGCCTCTTATAGCATATAGAAAAAATGCTATAAGTATGGCAAATTGGTATCTTCAGTAGAACTTCAAATGAGTTTGCCTATGGACTGGAAATACACGACTGTGCATAGGTTAACAAAGTTAAATGAAAAGAACATAAAAAGCTTCAATACTAAAATCATTATAAAGAAATGAAAATGCTCTCTTTAAAATGTTACCCTCTTTTCCTCTGTTAACCATTGCATTTATTAAGCCATTTCTGTCACCAGGAAGTTGTTTCGAGACAGAACTACTACAATACAAATTTATTTTAGCAACACTTCAACGAAAGTTTCCCCTAGTTACTGCTTCAGATTTAACAGTTACTTCCTAAGAGTCTAAGTATTCTTCCTTAGACAGCTCTCCCTCAACTCAGTAATACCCATGTTATTTTTGAATTGACAATATTTATGGATTTAATATTAAAAAAGTATTGTTCCAGACATATTCAAAATAATTTCAACATTTTCAAGTAAAACTTTAAGCTTTCATTGCTACCTGCTCGGCAATCATAAGCTGGTGGCTTTCCATCATTAATTCAAATTTATCCCATGTAGCTCTTAGGTTACTGATACTGTCCAAACCTGCAGCAGCCACAGTTCGCAAAAGTTTGTTTTTATCTTCAGCCTCTTGAAACAGGAGAAAAATCTAAAATTGGAAAGATCAAAAATAAGTGTGCATGTAAAAATTCAGCAAATCTTGTTTACCTAAAGCAAATACATATGAAACACCAATTCTGTATGCACAGATAATAAGCTTATATACAGCTGCTTTTTGAATATTGCTTATAGAATAATATTAAAATATTTGAAAAAAATAATATCTGAGGTATTTAGAGAAATTCTAAACCTTGATCCTTACATGAGATATACAGAAGTGAATGTTAACTATGAAAGAGATAAGTGCCACTTTATATATTGCAGAGATCAACTCAGTTAAATTGAAAAAGAGCAGCAGAGCAACAGAATGCAATAAATCTGTGTGTATGTTTGCTGGCTTTGGCTGGGATGCAGTTAATTTTTCTCTTAGTACATGTTCTGGACTGCTCAAAGTGCTTATAAAAGATTTGGAAAAGGAGACCAGTCTGGGAGATGATAAAGTTTACTAATGATACTATGTTATTTCAGGCATTAAAATACTTCACCTGAAAAGAACTACAGAATGAATGCATAAGAAATAACAACTGATGATACTGGTGACAAGCAAAATTCAAGTAGATAACCACAAAGTGACATAAATGTGAAAAAATAAATTTCACATGAACAAGTTGAGTCCTAAGATAAAAACTGCACTTGACAGCTATCTTAGGGTTATGAGAGCTAGTTTTACCAAAATGTGAGCTTAACCTAAGGAGTAGGAAGCAAAACAAATATTATGAGTCACAGAGACCAAAAAGATAATAAGAGGTAATATTACAATTTCATCATGTAAATCCATGGTTTATTCAGATCTTAAAACTTAATAAAATCTGTTGGTCACACAGAAAAATGAAATAGAAAGAAAAGACTTATCAAAAGGCAACAAGGATAATCAAAGTTAGGAGTGGGCTTATGCATAAGAAAAGATGAGATTAACTAACACTCTTCAATCTACAACAGAGATTGCTGATACCAGACACACCAAAGTAGAATACAGACATGTGCCATGAAAAGGATGAATAGGAACTGTTTGGTCCATATCTCTTCCAATATAAGACATAAATGGTATGAAGTTAAAAGATGCCAGTTGGAAAAAAAAATAAAAAGAGGGGTTCTACATGTAATGGGTAATTGATCTACAGTTTACCAGAGTATATTTTGGATGTCAAACATATGTTTGCTCTCAAGAGAAGACAAGGTAAGGTTGTAGAAAAGAAATTCACTGAGCGTTACTACATGCTCAGGAACCACATAAAACTCAACAAGGTTCAGGTTGAAGGTTAGAAGTAAAAAGTATCAAAAAAGCTACCCTGATTTTATGTTTTCCCCTAAATGAATCACTCCACTGCTGGACACAAATTACTGTGCTATATGGACTACCGCCCTATGTGACCTGAGCGTGATCTTTATTAGTTATTTTTAAATTTAAGATCCCATACTAGAAAGTAATTACAGTTTTATAGCTGTTGCTCTGGATAGAATAAAATAGTCTCTTACCCCCTCTTTTCGTTCATGTAGGCTTAAATATTTTAAATTGTCTTCTGCTATTTCCTCTACAGTCTGGGGCCGAATCACTAGTGTTTCCATCGCATCAGTGAGAAATGTAGAAACATCACAGAGGTGAGCTACACAAAGATGGAAAACAAAGTTATTGTGGAGAGAATCTAGTTTTAAATATCCAAGTCAGACAAATGCACAAGGATACAGCATTAGTCATAAGTATGCAACGTATTTGCTTAAAAATTGCAGACTCCAATCTTGTCTACTACCAGAACAAAAAAAACTGCACATTTATGTTTACAAGTAGCTTTTCAAATGTAATTCACTGAGTTCAGTGTATGATTTAGACCATAAGTATCAGAGCTCCTTCTGAACATTAAACATAAATACATGAGGCATTTATTGATATACTTTCAAAGGCTGTGAAGGTTTTTTTTTTTAGGTTAACACATATAAATTGGTTTTGGGTTCTTTGGGAGTTTTTTCTGTTTATTTTGGTTTGAGTCTTTTAAAGAGGCTAACTAACTAAAGCCACCTTGCTTTACATATCGAAAAGACTCACAAAAAAATGCCTGCATAAGCTATAATGTTGTATTTATCTACCAAGGTAAATCTCTTTTGATACTGAGAAAGGAACTGTACAGCTCCAGGAAGTCTTCTGGGAAAGATTCACCTTTCAAGCTATGAAATAATTCACCTTCTTGCACAATACCTGTTATATGTTAACTGTGACAACCATTAGATTTAAAGCACAAAGCATTGTTATTCCTCATCATCTATGCTTTATTCCACTTTGTCCTGCTGTTCCACATATAGGTCAACCACCCAAAACAGGGAAATGTTTTGTATTCTCCAACACAGTTTTAACAGTTGTGACAAGCAACTCTATGGAGTAAATCCAGATTATTTTAGACTCTTCATGAAGTATTTCAATTTGTAAAAGAAAAATCTAATAGCATTTTTATTACATTTTATTACACCTTCTCAGACACCTAGGAAATTTTTCTCCCTCAAATATTAAATAAATTTTCTTCTCTGAAGTAATAAATTTTTTCTTCAGATAAAAGAAACAAGCAAAACAATGTTCATATGTATTCTTTTACATCTGTAACAGAGGTGGCCCAAACAAGAAAACAGGAAAGATACACAATGGACATCAAAGGCTCCTAGGCTACGTCTGTAGTGAAAAAGTAATATCGAGGAATACACAGCTGTAACAGATTATTTTCTCTGCATTGTGATTTCTGCACTTCACTGTGCCTGAAAGTAAAATATTTCTAAAAAAAAGTACATACATTAACACAAATGTGCCCAAGTACAACAGAAACAAACAAAACTAAAATACTGTTCATTGATATTATTTACCTTGAATAGATTTTCTCAAAGAAAGAACTAGAATGTCATACAACTTCTGGATGAAATCATCAATCACAGTTTTCACAGGGTTGCAATTCACAGTTAAACAATCTATTCTGATCGTGCTTCAAAAAAAAGAGATTAAAAGACAGCAAATATTCAGTAGCATACCTACATGTTAGTATCTCTAGATCTATGCACATCTATAGTTTACTCTAACTTCATAGTTTAATGAGAAATTTCCCTTATAATTCTACAAGTGAAAGTCATAGCTTCTTGGGAAATTAAGCTATAGTATTGAAATTTTTACAACAATTATGCCTATACACTTTCAGTTTTATGGGGACTGAGGTCCAATGCTCTGTTTCTCCAAATAGTTAGAAAATGGCTTGATTTTATATAACCAGTGCCATAAAATTCTGAAAGGCTATTAACATACTCAAAAGAAAAATACTTTCATTATTTGTATATTCATGTCTTTAATTCTCTGATTTCCATCACAGTTTACTAACTCAGCCTTCAACAGCAATTAGAACTGAAGAAAAGCCATAGAGATGCATTTCAAGGCCCCATATCTAATATATCAGTGACCATAAGTAGATACCTAAAGAACACTAAAAAAGGTCTACCTCACTGGATATCTTCCTGACTATCCTCCCTCAACACTAATATCTTCACCTCATGGATTTCTTAGCAACATGCTCCTTCTGGAAATAAGGCACATCAGCCAGCTTTTCTTCAATTCACCTCAGTTTGTCCATGAACTCATGAAAATCTTTACTATTCAGAGCATCACTAGCCAGCAAGTTCCACTTCTCCAGCATGAAATGTCACATCTTTCTCATTGCTCTAAACATGATTCCTACCAGTTTTACTTTAGAACTCTAACCATACAGTACAATAGGTTCATGTGAATATAGATAGTAATAAAAGCCTACCCTACCATATTTCAAACTATAAATTATAAGAGGTAATCAAATGTTTCATTACAGGAATTACTTCATGACAAACATTTGCTATGTCTGTTCCTAACTCCAATATATATTTCACATGTACAGGACGTAGCTAAAAGATTTGTTAAAATATTATGGTTTGGAATATTTCAGAACTAGCCCTGAATTCTGAGGAAGTTTCCCATTATATCAAGGGGAAGTAATTAGTTTTCAGAGATGGTGACACAAATAAAAGAGAGTATCTAAAAATGAAAATGAAAAATCAAAATCTAAACATTTAAAAACTACATCCACAGTTTAAAAACATTTGAAACTCTATCTATATCTTCATCTCTATTTTACTATTACCTTTAAAATATCTGATAGAATACATTACTCAAACAAAAGAACAGTTACACTGTACCTTGGAAGACGTTCTGCTTCTTTCCCTCTCACTTTTAATGCCTTGAAATTTTTTTCCCAGTCCTGTTTGCTAGAAAGGTGTGTCTTCACCAAATGTTCCATATCTACTTGGCCAATTACGACCCATTCCTTTCCAACATTATTTTTTATTCCATGGAAAAGAAATATTTTCCAGATTAAAAAACTGTTTCTCAATAATATTAAAATACTCTAATAATGTTTTCAAGTTACATTCTCTTTAACCTTTGTGCTTCTTCAATTACCTGTACATTTTCTTAGTGCAAAAATCAGGAGGTAAAAAACAGTTCACACATTTAAGGATGTTCAAAACAGAAAGACTGAAAAATCAGCTATTATACAGAGTATTCAAAAGGAACTATAGATGTACTTCAAGTCAGACATATGCTTAAGTTGTTGGCTTAATATGGATGGACTTGCTAAGCTTTTGCTTATATGCCTTGAAGAAATGGACAATGATTCACAAATGTCATTGCTCAACTACTTCTAGAATGTCCAAAGCATAAAATGATACAAATCTAAGTGAAAAAGAGTATGAGTAGGTCCACTATTGAAAATACCTTGAATTGATTAGAAACATCTGTCAGCCTTCTGAACAAATCCTCTGCTTTACTGAAAGCGGTCAGAAATCCATTTGCATGTCTTTCAGTCATAACAGTGAATATAGACTCATCTTCTGCCTCACTTACTCCCCTAAACTGATTTGGAATAGAGATGAATCTCTTCATTTCTCTGTAATATCTAGCTCGCACTTCTTCAAAAGGAGGTCTGAATTGTAAGCGACCTTGCCTAAAAAGTGAAACAAATAACAGAAAAACTAGTATCTTAATGTAATCTGCGCCAGAATATTTTCTTTTAAGGAAAAAAAAAAATCTTACTTGAATGTCAGATCAATAATTATCTCTGGTAAATTCTCATTGAGTGCTTCTAAGCCCATTTGATACTGATGCTCCAGAGCTTTGTAAAGTTGATGATTCCAGTGTTGTCTCCAAGCTTTCATATCACTCGATTTGAAACCCTAAAATTTAACAATGTTTATTTATTTTTTTATTTTATTCCTCAAACCATAATTATAAGATGAAACTTATATGGTATAAAATCCAAAGACCAGGATCTTATTAACATTCAGTAATCACACAGCTGGCGCAGACCGGGTCATGGCACCAAGCTGGTCAGAGTTTAAGGACCATGTGGACAACATACTTAAGTCACAATGTTTTGTTTCAGATAGTCCTGTGAGGAGCAGGGAGTTGGTCCTTGTGGGCCCCTTCTAACTGAAGATATGAGTTTTTGATTTTGTGACCAGTTATTACATTTATTGCATTTATTTCAAATTAATATAGGATTAAAAAAAATCCAAATCAAACAGTCTCTGTGGTAAATCAACATAAGAGTTTCACTGATATTCATCACCCATTGGTTTAACCAGAATGTTCTTCAGGGTTACTCTAAAATGCAGAGGACTCTGTTGGAAATAATATAAAGAGCTGGCTGAACACGAGACTTAAACCTGTATCACATCTTCTATTTAAGTTACCTTTTAAATATTATTTATAAAAATTCTTGTGTGTTTCCACAGAACAATGTTAACTAATAAATTAATGTAAAATTTTACCTCAAAGAACTCAGTTTTTCATCAAAATCTGCTACACTGCACTGTAAGAACATGGAAAGCCTTATCATACAGTCAAGTTCTGTAAATCATAGACTATTCTGAGCTGGAAGGGACCCACAAGGATCATCAAATCCAGCTCTTAAGTGAATTGTCCATACAGGGATCAAACCCATTACCTTGGCATTATTAGCATACTGACCAGTTGAGCTAAATAGTCATTTGCAAGTTATGGAAGGATCTGCAGAAGGACAACAGAAGCTAGGAAAAAAACTACAAACTCCTTCCAGCTTAAAAGGTTCTTTTGTTCAATTGGAGACTTTTTGGTGGGGCTTTGGAGGCAGTCCAGGGTTGCTGCAGGAAGCTATACAGTTAAGGTCTGTCCTACAATTCAAAGTTGCCCATAGGAGCTCTTCAACATAAAGATTCTAAAGATTAAGAAAACCTGACGTTGTCTTAAGTAAGCCTTAAGACAATTATAACAGGGTTTTTAAAGAAATATGTAACATATTGATGACAACAGCAGTAAGACTACACCATCTTATAGGTTAAGTTTTATCACTTCTACTCAAAGATTTTTGAAGAGTAACTGAAAACAGTTTAGGTAATTTTCCATCTAAAAACATTTTGTAATATCAGAATAATTTTCAAACAGATCCTAAAGGAAATCATAAAATATACTGAGTTAATTATAAGAATCTGCAAATTAAACGTGAAAAGAAACCAAGCCAGATTATTTTTATATTATCTTGACAGAATAAAAACAAAATTAGAAGTAAAATATGGTAAAGACACTGCATTTATTTGACTAGCAAATACCAATGAAAGTAATCTGCATTCGCAGATTATGAGGGATAAGAACAACATATCCATCTAAGAATATAGTCCTTTGATTGCTGAAGGTTATAGGAAAAACTGAACTGGCTTGAATAATAACTCAAAATAGCTTACTTAGATAATACTATATTTTTAATCAAAATTTTTATCATTTTAATGGCACTAAGGGTCTTTTCCAACCTTAACAATTCAATGAGTCTACTCTAAAAGTTGGCAGCTGATAAGTGAACAAACAAAAATATGTTTTTCTCATTATTTCAGGCAGAAATGCATTTTAATTCCAAATTTTATAAATTTATTTTATTCTGTGTGTGAATCATTCATTATCTGTATCAATATCTTCATTTTACCTTGCATAAATGGCTCAGACACAACTGATCTACATTATCCAAGGTTTTCCCATTTCCTCATCTAACATCTGTCATTGACCAAAAGTTCTTCTCCCATTGCTAGTATGACATAAAAAAAATTATCTCCATCCTCCTCATCTGTGATTTTATCTCACGTCTGGCATTAACTAGGACACAGATGTTTTCCTAAGACAACTAGTAACTCCTTCATCAGAATTAATTCAATCATGCTATGTTTGAGTCTTAAATCTTGATTACTGTTGTAAAGTCAAATGTTCACAGTTTGCAGTAGGAAAATCAAACCCTGCCTGTGACTCGAGGCTGGCAAAACCGGTTCTGAGTTCCTGGAGTCCATCTTTCCAACGCTGCTGCTGCCGCAGTAGATCAATATTCATAAGCGATATGACCTGTTAAAAGAATTTTAAGGGATAATAAACATACTCATCATCATGTAAATTAAAGAAATGTTAAGATATAGTATGACAGACATGACTTCAATTTCATCTGGAAAATGTACCTTTTGAATGAAATTTGTGTGCCACTTTCTTAGTTTTCTATTTTCAGTGGAAATCCGTTCAGCAGCACCTTGGAGTTTCTGGATATAAGCCTCCAGTTCTCTGGGATTATCCCATGTTATTTGAGCTTTTCCTCCAGGACCTGATTTTGGATGCTTTAAAAACACACAACCTTTGTAACATTTAATGACAATCTACCAACCAACATCCAGAAGTGATAATATAACAAAAATGGTTTTATTCCTAGCAAAACAAATGGAGGATCTCCCTTTCCCTAGCTGCAGTAGAGACAAAATAAGACATGTAGGGGCATAGCATTATAGCTACATCAGTGCACTGGAGAGGGATTAATGACAGACTCCTAACAGAGTTTGAAATAGATCAACTGATGTTGAGACTGCTGCTCCACGAACATAAGCAGGCATCTAAAGATGAGAGGACACCTTAAATGCCTCTCTTGGTCTCTGTTCTGCACAGATCAAAACCAAAAATGTGACAATAATTGCTAATCAACTTCACCTGTTTATCAAGAAATATTTTTTTAATAACAATGCAATAAATGTAAAAAAAGCAGCACAGAATATGCACAGATACTACTGAAATTAAAAAGACAAAGATAGGGGAATTCTTTCACCTTAATTATCTGTTCAAATGCTAGAGCAGATTGTAACATCATTGGCTTTTGACTCCAAATCATTTGTTGATCAATAGAATTATAGAAATGTGCCACCTGTAAAAGAGAGCTTAAATTTAAAAGAAAACATAAAACATCTCATGTCACCTTTGCCCTAGCTGTAGGAGTATCCCAGATATCAATGACACGTCATGTGAAATCAAACTGAAATATAAGCCAAACAAAAACATACGTGGCATTCAGTGCAATCAAAAAAATAGGCCACCCCCCCGCCAAAAACCCCAAGCATACTTCCATTAAAATACTTGCTCATATATTTTCAGTTGAAAACTAGCAATGGTGAGGAAAAGTTGTTACATTTTATGAGAATTCCCTTTAGCCATAATTATAAAAAACTGAAAACCGGGTAATCAACTAATTACTTGTCATATTTTTGTATATTCATACAGTAACTTCATATGGCTTTAATATTATATTTCAAAAGAAGACACATTCTGAAATTTCAAAGGATTTTTGTTTTCTTTTATGGGCTTCTCTAAATTTTTCAAGAAAGAAGTCACTTTCATACAGACAAGTACAGTGAAAAGCTTAACCACACAGACAGAAAAGACAGCACTGTAGAGAAGTTCAAGCAGGGAAGTCAGAACAGGAAGTTATTATGGCATAATCTCAATACCTGCTTGAGGATGACTGCCTGCTTGCAGAACTTTTGTGCAGTGTTTGCAAGATGCTGTATTTTAGCTGGTATAGCAAACCCAAGTGCTGAAAGCTGACGTACTTCTCTCAGCAGAGTCACCAAACGATCTGAGTAAAGTATGTTTAATGTTCCAGAAATGGGATCCAACTCCATCACAGGGCTATTAGCTTGGATACTGCACCAAAATCAAACATATTACTGAATATAATCTGATATTTATCCTTTCTTAGGTGCATTTTACTACAATATAACAAACTATTCGAAACAGCTTCATGTCATTCTATTTTGTTTTTCTATGCATATTAACATTTTCATTTACTCAGAAATTATTCCAGTAACCTTTCCTTTAATTCAAAGCCAATGAAGATAAGACAGATCATTTTTGCTTACAAAGTTTTTCAGGTTTGTGACAATAGTTAACATGTAACTCACAGCTAGACAGTATTCTAGATTACACTGTATCCATCACAGTCTGTCAAGCAGGAGCCTTACCAGCCCCACTCTCCAGCACTGCAAAGAGGCAAGAAAATAATGAAAGAACCAATCCTAAGAACCAGAACTTGCATCAATGGAGAATGTTGGTATATTCAGCCAGATGCTCATAAGAACATCAGCCTATCTTCAGACTTTATTCTATTTTTTTTTTCTACTTTAGCAATGCTTCTACCACCATCCTTTCATATATACTTCAGCTTACTCATTTTTTTCTTTTTTTCTTTTCTCATCTCTTTTCTAGCTCCCATATCCATTGCATTCCCCTTTGTAGGGAGCTACTTCTTTTCTTGTTCTTTTAACTAACCATTTCACATATTTTAAAATCTCACAATAACAAAATTTTATAGTACTAATAAATTAGATGGCTGTTATATATTTGAGTATTTTCATTAAAATACAAGCTTTTGCTTAAGTATAAACTCCTGTATCCCCTGTAACTGTGGACAAATTCTTTTCAGAGGAATTTTGCAACACTCAGAGTTGAAGACAGAGGATATGTGGCCAATCAACTAAAATTGTTTAAATATATTTTAGTACCCCATACAGAAATTATATTATTTTGGGGAAAAAAATTCATGAGGTTTAAATTTATCTGCTTACCCTTCTTTCATCTGCCTTATGTAGACTGTAGAATTTCTTGTGCATAACAATTAATTTGTTACTCTACATGTGTTATCTGTATATCACAGCTATATTCTCATCTAGTCTCTATGCATTATCACTGTAAAGATTACAATGGGTAACAAGTAAAAACAACAAGCAAACCAAACATGTCTTTCATTCCAGGTGCGAACAAAAACTTCAAGATTAGCTATTGATCTGCAATATTGGCTATTAATTAATAATTAATAATATTGTCCTATATACTTCACCTTACCAAGCAAGACTGCCAGGATGATGAAAGCAAAATAAATTTATCTATTTTGTCTCTCCATTCATTCTCAATACTGTAATTTTTTTTTTTATTTCCCTTGTCAAGTTCTAATGAATTATACCACACTACAGATTTCATTATTTAATAAATGTTATTTAAACAAGAGTGTATTTACCAAAGTCCTGACTTGGGATTTGATAATTCTGACTGGATATTCCTAGACCAATCATCAAATTGCTCTTGCTCATATACTTTCAACTGTTCCAGAAAAGAATTTGCACTTTGATGAAAAGTTTGAAATCCAGGTAAGTCAGACAGAAGAGCCTCTGCCAGCTTGATAGAATCATCCACCTTAAATACAATAACAAAGAAAAGAAGGTTAACTTCCCAGTATTCAATCAGAAAAGAAAAATCACAATAAAAATCAGTATTACAAAACATCCAAGTGGGATTCAAAAGCAGATTAGGAAAAAAAAAGTGAATTCTAAACTGTGTCCCAATGTCTAAATTCTCTTTACAGTAAATTGGGTTTGAATAAGCTGTTCACTGACAACACTGACAATGGCATCCACTCCTCTTAAGATACCCCAGGATACCCCACTTGGTCTTTAATTAAGTCTCTGTAAAGGTACAGATCTCCCATGAGTCTTCTGTTGCATTCATAAGGTCCATGACAATACTTAAAGGTATTTGAAATGGAATTTCACATCTACAAGTGGACAAATTAAAATCCTAGTCAATACAATCAGTGGATATTTGAGAGCAATTAAAAAATTCAGCACAGCCTAAAGCAGACATAAAACTGACATACATCGGCTGAATCAGGCTAATAGGTATTCTGGGATAAATATCTTCTATTCTTACTCAAATCTAGAGTTATTGTAGAGGGCACTTATGTTCACAGAAAACATTTTGGTTTTCACTGGTCAGTGTTATCCAAAAATGTTTAAAGTTTCCTACTAAAGTGTAAATACAAACTTTAAAAAACAAGATAAATTAAAACAGAATTGTTGTACATTTACTGCAAATTCCCTGGCAGGCACAAGCTCAACTACTCTTTGATTTCAAGAAGACACTACAAAGGTTAGTAATAACAAGTGAGGATCAGGATTTCAGAATCTGGGTATCTGTGAATCCTAAATACAATTTTAAAATGCAAACTGGAGGGTAAAATTTAACAAAAACATCTACTGTATGAATTTTAGTCTTTTTTTTTTTTTTTAAGAGGCAGTTCAGTTTACTACAAAGAGACTACATTCTGGGTCTGCTAATAAAATTCAACTTAGCAAGCAGCACCACTGATAAGGAACCTTGATTATATAACTCTTGGGAAGCCCACAATTTTTCTGCATGGAATTCCCCACAGAAATGTCAAATACCATGTTCTACATTTTATGAAAAAATGTGTGCAAACAGTAACAGAATCTGTTACCTTCAGCTCCAGCTGCTGTACCCACACAATATTATTGACAACTTCAGAAAGGTTCTTGCCTGACAGCGGTCCAGAAACATCACCAGGAACACCATGGCATCGAGTTCCAAAGTCTGTCTCATAGTCTAACACATGCAAAAGATTCATTAGAACAGAAGTCTAACAGAGCAACTTGAGATTATTACTGCAGTTATAAAAATATACTAGGAAAACTGGCATAATTCTTGAAGTAAATAAAGATCCCTGCATGCACAAAAAAACTGATGCAATTAAATACCTTTGACATAATCTTGAAGTGCTGCCAGCAATGTTTCCCTCTCAAAAAGCAACTCTTTGCTTATATTTGGATGCTTTATCAGTTCCTTATGCTTCTGAAATATTTGAAGAAGCTGGAATATAAAGATTTTTAAAAGTTATCACTTTCTTAGGAAAAAAATTAAACATAGGCTGATACCACTCAGTAGTGCTGTCTTTGGCTCTAAGTACTTACTCCTATCCCCTAAACTGACTACTTAGGAATTAAATAACTTGATCTTCAGGAAAGTTGTCAGAATACAGAATTACCCATACCTGCTGTGGACTGTCCTGAATTTCTGAAATAAATTTCTTCAATTTGCTTGCTATTTTTTGTTCCACTGGTGCAATAATTCTTTCATACTGAGAGACTGCTGCTCTCCACAGTGGCTAGAGATAATGAGTTCATGTGTTAGTTTAGGGCTATATATATTGCAGAAAGACACAGAAAGAATGTGAATAAATTAAAAATAAGCATTATACCTCTGTGTAAGGATTATAGTGTACAGGATTTAGGCCAGCAAAGGGTTCAAACACATGGGAAAGATGTAAAGAATTTTTTTCTCCAGCTGGCAAAAAGAACATAAGTTTTTCATGAAGTGTTCTAACAGTTAGCACCTATGAGGGAAAGAAAGTATTTGATATAACAAATGTATTTTTACATAAAATTTATAGTTACAGGTACACATGTCTCTCCTTTTTACAAGAAACTTTTGAAAGACAGACAAACAGATTATAGAATACTAACTGACTCTGAAAAGACTATGGAAGTATTTTAATTCTCTTTTTTAACTTGAAACAATGCTGTTTAATTCTGTGTCTAATGAAACTAATGCGTATAATTCAAACCTCTACCTCATCAAGACGTTGGCCAAGTTTGGCTATCAGTTCAGGGAAATATTTCTCATTTTTCCATGGATGTAGAGTGTAATGTTGCCACAGTTGTCCAGTCAGGTATTCACAAGCTGACACCCACTGTTCACAAATCAAGATGCCAGCCTGTATATTTTCTTTAACACTGTGGAAAGTATCCTCCCACAAATTCAAAGTTGCTAATTTTCTCTGAACAAATCTACCTAGTGAGCCACCTAGAAGACAAAAAAATACAAAAAAACCAAGATGTTTGTTTAAAATAATTACTTTAAAGCTACACCACATTCCAATCACATTTAAAAAAATAGTGTAGTGTCTTGATTTCAAACCACACAAATGCAGCAATAACTGATTATTTTGTTTCCGATTCAATAAATCTCTTGAATATCTCCAAGGTAAACAGAAGTTGGTCCAACATGTGAAGCTGATGGATTTGGATTCTGGATTCCACACACAAGCACCTGTCTTTATCAGCAGCAATGGCTGTATCTGGCTGCTCCCCACAACTCTTCCTCTCACACACACACATATCTGGCAGGAGCACACAAACTCACTGTCCTATGCCTGTCCCAAAACATGGGGCTGCTGTCAAGAGAATGAGAGAAGAACCTGTCTGCACATCCTGCTCTCATCTTCACACAGACTGAACCAACCGTTAATGGGAGTTAATGTAAATAAGTTTTCTCCTCTGAAAGAAAGACAGGGAATCAAACAGAAGCATGACAAATCCAGCCCACAGGCTGAAAGATGTCCAACTCCATCTTCTAACTATCTATTACAACTATCTTCTAACTAACTATTCCCAAGCATATGTAAAGGCATCAGAACTGGCTGAATTACCACATACTAGAAGGCAAATATTCATGGATCATAATTACAAGAAGCAAGCACCTTCATGCCGTGGGCTGTTATTGGTGCCTTTACAAGGAAGAAGGTCTCTGCTCAAGGAATCACTTTACTTTTCTCAACTGTTCATTTAATAAAGACTGCATAAAGGTTTACCTATCACATCCAAGAGATTATGCATGCGAGACTGTGGATAAGGATCATGCTCTGTTTGTCTCCACACACTATCAACAGTGTCCTTGGTAGCCTCCACCAAATCCACAACTTCAAATAATGAGAGGGTATCCAAGTTGTAATAATCCTAGAAAAAATATCCTTAATATGTTTACTTTGCAAATAGCATTGTCAAAACATTTACACTTTCCTGAAGCTGGCAAGTGCTGTATTTCCTGAGGTTTACTACATAACAGAGTATGTCACAATCCTCTTGAAAAACCAAGCATTTGTGTAAGTTTATTCATGTGAAGTATTCATTGCTATCTGAAGCACTATTCAAGAAAGTGCTTTGAGGGTGCCTGAAGTGTTGCATAACAGCATTAATGGCATCCTTTTCATCTCATGAGTCAATCCCCAGCCCACAAACTGTAGCATACAGTTGTATTTCCACAGCAGCTCCTAGTATTCAATGACCAAATCCACTCCCAAGTAAATGTCAGCATTCCCACCACTGTCACAACAAGCTACGTGAATATCATTTAAAGTAAAACTTAGCCTAAGAAAAAATAACTCAATAGTTATATATTCATATATTTGGAGAGAGTGTACATACACTGACATAGATTTCATAGGAAGAGTGGTTCTTACTAAGTCTAGAAATATTTCCCTGATCACACAAAATAAAACATACTTTTGCAATGTCCTCAAATAGGTCTCTAAAATATGAAGCTCTCTCTTTACTACTTCCTTTATGTTCACGATGAGCAAATTCTCTCCAGAACTGAAATTCATCTGTTGGTGTAAGTATAGCTGCAAATAAAATAGAAAATATTTATATATTAAATTAATTAATGTTTATAAAATACATTCAGTCAGAACATACGTTCTAAAGCAAATTTATACATACGGTTATGTAAATATCCTTTAACTGCTGATCAACTCTGCTCTTCTGGCATGACCAAGTAATAACCAGTTATATTTTACACTGTGAAATCACTGGGAAACCTAAACTTTCAACTTGTAAATAAATTATTTACTCTGAATTCAAAACTTAACTATAAAAAACATAATTGCAAAACAAACCTTGCACATCATCTTCACTGAATTTTGTTCCTGTGTAACTGGGATCTGATCTTCTGAGAGCAGTACTCAAGCCAGCTTCAAGCTCACTTAGAAGTTTCTGGAGCTTGGGATCAAATGTTTTACTCCATTTCTCATCCTGTAATGAAAAGTTTGAAAATTATGACTCACACGATAGAGCAATTAGTATTTTCTTCCCATTAGTCATTAAAAAAATACAAAATTCAGATTAAGTACCAACCACATGGTGGGATAATACAGCATTTTTTTTTCCTGAAGTCAAGGAAGAGCACCTCATTCTTTTGATTTAACAATTCAGAATAATACTATAAAAAACATTTTTATTACAAAATCAAAAGTCAGTTGCCAGGTTCATAAAGGCACCCTGAAAGCATGTGAGCCATTTTTCCACATTAACAACCAATGGCCAGTGTATTCCACATTTCCAGTCAGGCATATGTATGACCAGAACCTTCCTCTCATCCTTACTGATAGGAGCTTTAGTACTTTCTTTAACTTAGCAACTATAGCTATCAACCATTGCTTAATCTCCTCAAACATTTTGGTTTCATGACATAAAATATTTAGCTCAGAATTAGGTAACATCCTATTGAATTCCAGTATCTCAATATAAATCTACAGAACATTAAAGTAGTATATTGCTCACCTTTAGTAATACTGGTGCAAAAACTTGTCGTACAGCTTGATAAAGGGTGTTGATTGGTGAATCTAGCATAGATGACACAAGAATATTACTGTGAAGATTATCTTCAGTAATTACATCAGGTCTCAGCTTAAAGAATACCAACACATTATTCTTTGAATCAGTAGCTTCAATCTGTAATAATCAAGAAAACAGGATTTGTTAGAAAGCTGTTACTAACTGCTAAACTGCATACACCATTTACACAAACAATTTGCATCAAGAAAAAATTTAAAATAGCCATATTACTCCCTCTGGGCTCTGATAAAATTCTGGTAGTATTTGATTTGCACAGAAAATTATAATTTTTATGATACTCATTTCTGAGTCCATAGGAACCTGACTTCCAAAATCAAATATATAAAGCCTTCTACAGCATATAATGTCTGTAAATATCATCAGTTCTTACTACATTTTGAAAACTCCATTTACCACTTTCTCTGGACAAAACAGAAACTCTGTCTTGTGCCTAGAGAAACCAAGCATTAGGCCTATTTTAAATTGTATTTTTATGCTACAAACCTTTGGGAATATTTTTCTATAGATTCTAAATATTCGGTATGGTTCTCCTGACTTTGTAAATATATTATTCATAGATTTCTCAAGAACAGAGATGGGCATCCTCCTTCATCACTGAAATCATAAATTGCGGCATGATGAACGTTACATCCACAGCCCAGTATATGGGTAAAGTTCCAAAAATTGCCATAAAGTAATTACTGAAATTATTTGTGGCTGAAGAGAATTCATAGAACAGGAAAATTTATTAAACATTTGATAAATTTATAGCAAAAAGATACGCTAAGTGAAATCTCAGATCCTGTACCATTGCAAACATTTGTGTACTGTATTTCTGTTAAGAGAAACAAAGGGTAGTAAGAACAGCTTTCAGTTTGATTGGACAGTATGTTTTACTTTCTTATCAAGTGTTTAGCCTAACTCCCACAGACATAGCTTCACTGAGACAACAAGCACAGAGTATAACACTAATATCCCTCTGTTCTTCCACAGCTGCTGAAAGCTGCTTTGTATTTTAGACAGTGGCTCAGCAGCACCCCCAAAAACTAGTACACATATATGTTCATTCTTGCCTGAATACAGCAGGCACTAGACTTCAGAGGATTAACCAAGGAGGTATGCAAGTTATGGGTCCACACTCCACATGTTGAGGACTCCTTACAAGCTTCTTCCATGTGTGAAGCCACTGACATAAGAGACACCAAGCCCCTGGTCTCACTGCAGAACAACAGGTACCATTGTCAAGACCCACACCTTGCCTGTACACTCTGAGTGGCTGCACCACACCATGCCCTCCCTACATGGTGACACTGAGTGTACATCACACCCCGTGGTAGCAACCCCAAGAGTCACTTGCTGATCACAGGACTCAAGGCAGGACATTTCACGCAATGAACCTCAGATTTGTTTACAGCTGGACCAATCAAATTGAAAAATACATGCTTTGGACAAACACCCACCTTGGATTTGTCAAATATCAGCCAATGTACCACACATTGGGTCCCATTCCCTGCACAGAGATTGCCTATGCAATCCTTTGGGACACGTGCATGCAGCCATGCCCAGGAAGAAATCATACATCCAACTCAATGCCCAGGCCATTCACATAGAGACAATATACAATACACTAAAACTGCAACAACATGGGCACAATCCACTAACAAATGTACCATCAGCTGACCATATGGTCTTCATGGACTCTGGGGACAGTGTTCTAGAGTTAATTTTCTTACCGTGCTGTATTTTGGGTTTAGTATGAGAATAATGTTAATATCACACTGATACAGCAGTTGTTGCTGAGCAGTAATTACTCAAAGTCAAGGACTTTTCAGTTTCCCATGCTCTGCCAGTGAGAAGGGCACAAGAAGCAGGGAGGCAGCATGGCTGGGGCAGCTGACCCGAACTGGCCAGAGGGGTATTCCATAGCACAGAGCATCCTGCTCAGTGCATGAACTGGGGAGAGCTGGTCGGGAGGCACCGATCGCTGCTGGGGGACGGGCTGGGCAGCAGTCAGGGGGTGGTAAATAACTGCACTGGGCATCTCTTGTCTCTCTTGGGTTTTATTCTCCTCTCTCGCCCCTTTTCATTACAGATATTAACGTTATTATTAGCGTGTTAGTAGTTAGCTATTATTATATTTTATTTCGTTTTAGTTATTAAACTGCTCGTATCTCAACCCATGGCGTTCTTTTCTTTCCCATTCTTCTCCCCACGGCGAGGTGGGGGGACAGTGAGTGGTACTTATCTGCCGGCTGGGGTTAAAACACGGCAGCCGCCAGTAGCTTGCAGCAGACACAGAAACCTGCACAGATATTCGCAGGAGGGAGATGCTTCCCAAATGTGACACCAGTTTTTACGGCCACCAAGCCTGGGCTGACTGCGGGCTCTGCCTCCCCGCTCGCACGCCGGGACGCGGCGGACACCACGGTACCTTGTTGGAGGCGCTGAGCTGCGCGCCCGAGTGCTGCACCACGAGCAGGAACTCATTGCCGTCGTCGAGGAAGCGGCTCAGCTCCGGACGGGAATGTAGCCCCGCGGCCAGGGCAGCGGCACCGCCTGCAGGCTCCAGCCCGAAGTAGTTGGCAGCCGTGGCTGAAATAAAGCGCTTCCTCCTGTCTCCCTCCCCGGCCATGGTGGCGGCACGCACCTCGCCAGGCAGGATTAAGGCGAGGGCGGATGCCGAGCACCACGGGAGCACATGCAGGCGCTGGCGGGAGAAGACCCAAAAGGCTCACGGCGGGAAGGACGGCGGCTCGCTCCGGGGCACAGGGCTCCGGAGAGGCCCGAAGCCGTCCCGGCGTCGTCGGGATCCGTCACTATGGTGACCAGAGATGGCGGCCCTGGCGCGCAGGCGGCCTAGCTGCGGGTGGCGCCGGGCAAGGAGGCGGCGCTCGACGCGCTCAGAAATCAGCGGAACGGGGCGGGACGGGGCTGAGCTAGCGGGAGGGGCGGAAAAGGTGGCGCGCTGCTCCTCGGCACGGCAGCAGCGCACGGCAGTCACGCTGGGCTCGGCCGGCCCGATCCGCTGCCAGGCTTCCCGTTCAGCGAAGCAGCTCTCCTACCATCCGCTGCATCACGGTGTCACGGCCGCCGCAGTACCTGGGGTGTTTCCCTCGCCCCGGAGCCCGTGGTGCCCCATACAGCAAGGCGGACAAGGACTGCGGTCCCGGTACCGGCCCCGGGGAGCGCTGGGAGAATGCGCAGACCGCCCACCGGGACCACAGGCTTGTGGCTGCCCGTGGTTTGGCGGGCCAGTGCAGGCGTAGCGATCCACGCCCCGCTCAGCGATCCTAGCCGCTTCTCTAGAGTGTCTCTAAAAGGACGGAGCGCCTCCCGTCCCACCCAGCAGCTGCCCCTGAACTCCGCAACCGCTCGCGACTCTCGGCAGGCGGCTGTCCCAGCCCCGAACCCGCCTCCAGCGCTGACGGGACACCCAGCTCCCCCCCAGCTGTGGGCTGTGACTGCGCGGGTCCGAAAGGCCTGGAAGGGGTGGCGCTCCCCCGTTTATTTCGCTGCAAACGCAGAGCCCTAACCAGCACGCGCGCGGCCCCCGCTCCGGCCGGGAAACGCACGCGGCAGCCCCGCCCTCCAGGGGGCGGGTCCCGGCGCGGCCCCGCCCCGGCGGCGCTACCACTTCCTGCCCGGCGCCGTCTGTGTCCGGGTCGTTCTCGCCGTTCTCTCCGCAGCCGATACCGCCCGCGCTCGCTCCCGCCCCCGGCACGACACCCGCTTCTGCGAACGGAGCGGCGGCGGCGTCTGCCCGCGGCGAGCGGGGGGCGGCAGCGCCCGGTGGGGCTGGGGAGGACCAGCAGGAACGGGGTCTCCTCTCGTTTCCTCACCGCCGGTCTCGGGAGGCGGCGGCGGCCAGGGGAAGCGAGCCCGGGGGGGCCTCGGCTGCGGGCCCCGGCAGCGGGGCGGCCCCGCCCCGAGGCAGGACGATGCCGGTGAAGAAGAAGAGGAAGTCCTCGGGGGCGGCAGCGGCGGACGACACCGGCCTCAAGAAATGTAAACTCGGCAGGTACCGTCTCGCGGGGCGGCGGCCGGTGCCGGCGGGCACGTCCCGGGCCGCTCCTCCGCGGGCCCCGGGCTGCGGCGGCCGTGGGGCTCCCCGGGACGGCGGGCGGGCCGTGTGGGGCCCGGCAGGGCCGCGGTCGTGCCGGGGGGCACGTCCGGTGCAGGTGCGGCGCTCGCTCGGCGTGCGGCCGCAGCGGCGGCGTGCGGCGTGGTCACGCCTCGGCGAGAAATGCCACGGAACGGCTCCTGTTCCCGGCTGGCTTTGCCTTTGGCTCTACCTCAAGGGCCAGTTCTGGCATTTGTCCCCATATTCGTTCTATCTCCCTGGGGTAGGCGGCTCTCCTCACTTTAAGATTGCTAGTCCTCAGAGGGTCTGTGCTAAATCGTCGTTTCCTCTTTTTTTTTTTTTCTTTTTTATTTTCCCCTTTTTTTCTTCTTTTTAAGTTTTTGCTTTTTCGCAGTGAATTGGAAGGATTAGTCAGCACACTGGAAAACGAGCAGGAAAGGTTTCTCTAATAAATACAGGAGTCAGAAGCATCGTGTTCATTAACTACTATAAAAAGACCGCTTTATGCCGAGCTACCCAAAAGTTGGTGTTAGAATGATAAACCATTAGTGCGTAGTACAGTGTGGCTTTCCCGAAGTAACTGCCTGCTTCATCTCTTACACCTTGTTAAGTATGCGAGTAGAGCAGTAGTTACGACTAACGTCCTGAGGACATGAGGATACAAAGGACTTGCGAAATCCACACTACGGGAATGGCTATTGCAAAAAATTGTGGTGTATGGCCTTTCTCGTTGACTGGCCAAACTTGAGCTTAGAAGTACCCGGGCTCATATTTTATTATGACTGTTCATGTTGGGTAACCATTCTAGAGCTCACTTTTTGTAGTCATTGATGACCTTTTAGTTTCAATCTGTTATTCCTTGCCTATAAATCTCTTCTTGTGCCAGCATTATCCTCTGTACCACTCTAGTCCCTCATGGTTCTGCCTCAAAGTATATTTAGAGGGAACACTTCTGTTTTCTCATACTTTACTTTGTATCCTTCTAAAAACTAAGTTATTCTGGTTTGTAATACCAAATTTCAGTTTCCTTACTCATCTTAGCACTTGTTTGCATGTGTTCACTTTCAGTTTGTCTTTCTAGAACACTGTCAACCGAAATTTAGGATCTTAATTTCTTTTACTTAGTGTTTTTTAGCTTAGGAAAAGAAAAAAAAAAACACAGATTCTACAGGGAGCTGGTTGTTGGGCAGAAACTATGATGTCAGTGAGAGTTCATGCTAGGTGATCAGAAAATGCTAGATACACAAGCATTTTTCCCATTATGTTCTTACACAACAAGTTATTGGTAATATTCTTTAGTAAAATCAGTGATTACAAATAGATCTATGTTAATCTGGATAAAGCCAATAAGCAATAGCACACCATATGACTCTGCCTCTTTCTGGTGACTTGTGTTCCCAATGCCAGTTGGATGGATGGATGGATGAATGTTTGTAGGACTCCTTTAATTCTAGCTTTCAGCACAGAATGCTTCTTCTTAAGAGTGTTGTGTTCTTTTCCAGTGAAGCTAAAAATGATACATGGGAGTTAAAGTTGTTCATCTCTCTCAGAATTGAGCTATTCCTCTCCTGCTTGACATTTTAATTTTAAAATTGCAGTGTGGGAGCTGCATAATTTTAAAGCCTCTCATATGATTAGTTCTCACCTCATTGTTAGAAATAACCTTAGCTTGTTTTAAAAGTCTGTAATTTGTGTTTGAAAGAAGGATGCATTGAAAAGGTGCTGCAACTCCTTACTGACTGAAGGTGCCTTTGTGTAGTCGGTGTTTTTACTGGAAGAAATTCTGTGCATTCTTTTAATGGATGATGAATTAGAGAATTCACTTCCTAGGCAAACTGGGTTGTGTGTTACATAATGAAAACAATGATGGGGGGAAGCTCTGTGTGCTGAGCAGCTTCAGTCTTGCCACAGATTGCACACTGCTATTCTGGTATACGTACCAAATAGCTATAGAATTTGTAGATGCTTAATTACATGTATAATGTAAACCAATTGACCGGGTATTTTTCCCAGATTTGGATGGTTAACTATAAATAGCCTGACTTTTAAATATGTCAAACTCTGCAGCTTCTGTTGACCTTAATGGGATCTGTGCATGTTCAGCACTCTTCAAAATCAAGCTGCTTATTAGAGACCTAACATTAAATGCCTGTATGTATAAATAAAAATAGATAATGAGGCATTTGAATTACTGAGGAGTGATATTTTGGCCATCTGTGTGGGGTTTTTTTGTTTAATATCTACAAGATAAAAGTACTTCTGTATTTCAGGAAAAGTAATTGTTGTAATAAATCGAGCTATGAGATGATTGTAATCTAAAGGTAATTTTATGTACCAACAGCAGTTGAGGATGACACGGTTGCCTTTTATGAAATTCAGCATAACTCTAGATGTATACTGACCTCATTAAACAATTTAAATAGATTCATAATAAATGTTGTGTAATTTAATTTTTCCTGGTTTTCACATGTGTCATTAAAATAACACTGTTCACCCCTGTGTTTCTATTTGCTACTGCAGATCACAAGCATCTGGTAAAGTAATAAGTGGAGAGGAACATTTTTCAAGCAAAAAGTGCCTGGCTTGGTTTTATGAATATGCAGGTAATATGCAATGCATTCATGTTTTAAACTATATGATTTTGTTTTAAATAAAGCAATACATAAAACGCTACATGCATTTTGCTTTTTGTATGCTGATGTAGACGTAAAAATATGTCTGTATTTGCTTCCTTATAAAGTGCACTTGAATTAGGAAAGCTTTTATTATTACATTCTTGGTATTTGTTCTTTTTGACTTAATTTTTGTTTAAGCTTTATAACTTTTAAAATGAAACAACAATTATTGAGCAGTACAATGTTGAGCCAGGATATACTGAGTGATTCACTTCTTGCTTTGAAATTGTCAAGTAGAAGTCAGGACATTGAGAGATAATTCAGATTGATGCTTATGTGTCTAACTATATCTTCTTTGTGATCATATTGGAAGGGTAATGATATAGGTCATGATTTAAGCTCCTTGGATTTCTGTTTTACAAAACAAAATAGTAGAGGTTTATACTGGTTTTCCATCTGAGAATTTGTACTAATAATTTTTATATTCTAAATATCAATGTTTCATTCCAGAAGTATTTGAAGTAGTCTCTTTCAAACAACTCACAATTGCCATCAAATAGCTGCTTTAAGTGAATATGCAGTGTATATTGCTGCTATTTATTTACCAATTCTATGGTTTCTGAACTCAGGATTTCTGAATCGTTATTAATTTCTTGTCTGGTCACTACTTAAAGTCCATCATAGCTGGTTGGTGATTAAAACTCAATAATTGTCAGATCTTAGTATGGAGAGAGCTGCTGATTTATCTGCCAGCAGTTGGTTTGAGTATATTTATCAAGACTGATATTTTCCTTGCAGTCTTCACACCAATGAACTACTCTTGTTTATAGTAATCTGCTCTATACTTTAGGTTTGACGCATACTCCTCTGGAGTCTTTTCTAGGGAAATAATAATTCAAAGTTAATTTTCTTGTGATAAATTTGTTTGCACATTCTTCAGAATTAATGTCTGTAAATTTTGGCTTTGTTATTGAGTCAAGAATTGAATGTAGGAGGTTATACTTTTAGTTAACCAGCAATTAAAAATGCCACATTTCCAGCATGAGCTAGAATTCCAGTTAAATTATGTACAATAGAAGATAAAATGATTCCGTTAAAAGATAAAACTATACACATACATGTAAGTGTATGAGTTTTATGTATGATTTCTGGACCAGAAACACTCATTCAAGCTTTTACTTGTTGTTATCAGTGAACCCTTGTATGTGTTTCTCTTCATAACTTGCTGGGGTTTTTTTAAGAATTTTCTAACACTGTTTGGCCTTGCTTACCTAGGCAAAGTGTCCTTTACAATATTTTTCAGGAGGTAGGGATTCATGATGTTAAGTGTCAGTTGGATTTTATTTTTCTGCAGAAGTAGCCATTCTCAATAGGTTTTATTGACAATGTTCTTATCTCACAGTGAGTAGTTATTCAAAGCACATTATCCAAACTCTTAAAGAGGCTTCTGCTTACACTGACAGCAGATAAAGTGGAGACAGATTCATCAAGGACTCTGCCTATTATAAGTAGCAAAATTTGCCAAAAAGTTGTGAAGTGGTATGTTGTTTTGGAAACTAAAACCTTTGCCTTTTACATTAGTTCATACTCATTAAATGTTAATGTAGTGATCCAGGACACATTAAAATACTGTGTTGACAGGCCTTTTAATAATATTTGGCTGCCCAGTAGGAGTCATTTTTGGAGGCTTAGTCAAAATAACTGAAGCCAGAGAGATTAGAGGAACAAATGCCCTAGAGTGCGTGTCTGTATGCACTCTTTAAAGGCACTATTTTGCTGCATTTTAGAGACTTTGCTGTTAAAATGGAGAAATGACAGCATAACACTAACTGTTGTGGTCCTAATCAATTTGTTTTCATTGCGGTCCTGAACCTTTTTTTTGCTTTGTAGATGGCTAACATGCTCAGCATTTCTTCAATTTATTGTTTTCACTTTGCTTGTTTTACTCAGCATTGTAAAACTCATCTTACATTATTTGTAGATTCACCCTCTGTGTTAGTGTAAACCCATAATGTTAGCACCGTCGAAAGAATAATATCTGTAATAGTAGCTCAAACAGAATTAGATTTTTTTTTTTTGTTGGCAATAAAATAATTTTTTAAGAACATTATTCATAAAGTAACTTCAGCAGAGAGTAGCAGTACCCAAATTGTGCTAAAACAATTGACTGCCACAGTTACTGGAGTTGAGCTGGTCAATAGGAAGCTCAATGGAGTCTTTTGAGAACTCAGATACAAAACTAAGATGCTTCATCTGCTATCATAGGGAGGCAGTGCACAGCACAAGCATTCTGGTGTAGCAGATACATGTCTACACAATTGCACTTGATAGAATAGGTCTTGCTTTAAAGCTACTTAATAGTGTAATTCAATGTTTTTAGAAATACTTTGGGTGCAATATAGCCTAATTATTGTTCATAACTCTTATGAGCAGTGAATGTTGCTTGGATTTTTCACTCTGGTGTGGTTTTTGCTTTGAAGGTCCTGATGAAGTTGTAGGCCCTGAAGGAATGGAAAAATTCTGTGAAGACATCGGTGTTGAACCTGAAAATGTAAGTTTCTTTCATAGTGCTAATAACACCTAAGGGGATATTTGATAAGGTTAAATTCTGTGTATAACTCTTAACTCCACTAAGCAGAGAGTTTTTCATCTTCCTGCTTGTAAGAGCTGCTCTAAGATATTTCAGCTGAATACATCAGTTTTACTTGGTTGGCGTGTGAGGTTTTTTTTGGGTGGGTTTATTTTAGTAATACTTAATTTTCAAAAATTGAAACTGAGGGAAAAATTGCATGTAGCTGAACTTTTTAATGGTAACAAATATGAAGACCAAGCACATATCAATTGCTAGAATGTTGGAATGCTTTAGAGTTTTGTTTTTGGACATTAGTAAATCAGCCTTTTCTTATGTACTGACTCCGTTTCCTCCCCTTATTTTTATTTTTGTTTCCCCTAGATTATTATGTTAGTTTTAGCCTGGAAACTAGAGGCTGAAAGCATGGGATTTTTTACCAAGGAAGAATGGTTAAAAGGAATGACCTCATTACAGTAAGAGTGTTTTTACATATCTAATAGAATGTTCTAATTTTATAATTGTACCTATAGCTTAACTATTCTTGTTCTGTTTCATGTATGTTGGAAATAAGACACAAAAAAGCTGGCTTTTAGTTCTTGTTTTGGTCCACAACTGCAAAATTAATCTGAGTTAACTCAAAGGATTAAATTATTGTCTAAACATTGTTAAGTCAGGTTTTGATGTCTTCCTTTTCTTGAAACATATGTTAAAATACCATTCCAGTTAGCAGATATAAATAAGTAGATCTGGAGATGCACATAAGCATATCTCAGCACTGATATTATGGAAAGATTTTACTGATTTCTGAGCTTTATGGATGAGGACTGCACGGATAGTAATTTTGGCTATTGGTGTTATTTATTAGATGCACATCAGAAGCCATGCTTAATGCTTAGGTTAAATAACACCTTTTCAATTTATAAATTAACTTCTTGCTCTTTCTGTTTGCATTTGGATTTTTGATTAGTTAATGCTCTGCCTTAAGAGATTATTTCTTACATTAAAGTAATCAGGTTTTTGTGAGGCTTGAGTCAGTTGTTACTTTTGTTCCTTCTTTGTGTAACTACTTATGGTACCCTAGTGTTTTAAGGGTGTCTTGTCTAATACACTGCATTTAATATTACAAATAGGGAACTACTCTTGCAGCTAGAGCAGAGTTCCCTGCCACTTGTGGATTGGTTTGGGAAATTGTATCGAGCATATACCCTCTGGTTACTTAAAACTCTGGAGTAAGTGACTCTGGACTGACTCTCAACTCTTGCTTGATTTGGGATCAGGCTTCTGACAGTTGCCTTGATTATTTTGTGACTATCACCAGAAATTAAATTAGGAGTGGAAATTATTAAATTGCCTGAAATTCAGGGTGACAGATTAAATTCTGGGTGCATGATTTTTCAGATACAGTGAATGGGTACTGGTCACTTATCTCAAGTATTTAATTCTTACACCCAAATAGAAGCTTTCAAGAGTTAGCCAGTCTCACAGAATGCAAGCACGGACATGTACGAAATCAGGCACCTGTTCAGGGCCCATGTTTTAGACTTTGTTTCTAATAATTTGCTGACTGGAAATCTTCTGGTTCTTTTCAGAACAGAGCTGGTCATGCTATAGTCTAAATGTGTTTAATACTGAAAATAGGGTACTGCTGTGTGTTTTCATAGAAACAGACTTCTGGTGAGAGCGCTTGCATAAGCCTAAAGCAGTTGATGTGTATGTTTGCTCCCCCTGTTGCTCTCTAAAAAGCTGGCTGAGCAGCTGGGTGAAGCAGAGATGCTCACATAGCACAGCTCAAGATCCATTGGCTAAAAAATACGTGCAGGTTTTGGCTGGGAGTGAGCAAGCAACTCTGTGATGTTTAGCTGCCATCTGAGGTTAAACCATGATGAAAGAAAATACAAAGCTGTAGACTTGTGCTGTTGTTGCTTACTAGGAAGAGAGGATTATATTATGGGATTCCATCTGGAATGGGGTTATCTATTTTCTCTTGAAAGGCTGACAAGATTTTGAAGGAAAAGGGTTTTACACTTCAAACAGTAAAATATTATTGCATGCTTACACAGTTTATTTCTTTTCTTTGTAATTTTTGCATGAAGAAATGAGATTGAAATGCATTAAAACCCTAGAGTGTGTTCCACATAGACTTCGGTATAGAATCTTTATTTCAAAATACGTGAAATGTTACACAAGATAATTGCATGAACAGTGCTGGGTGGGATTCAGCTCAATAGTAAGATACCTAAATGTTTGGTTTATGTGCAAGAGCTGGATTTCTTAAACTCTTACTGCAATCTTTGGAGATCCAGTCAGTGTAATGGAGCCTAGGGAAATATCCAGTTTGCCCTAAGACCTAATGACTGGTCACCTCAATTGCTCCTAGAGGTTGCTTGGCTAGTCCTGTATGAATGGCAACACCTGAAGCTTAGGACATCCCTGATTGACAGATGGCAGCATTTGGGTGCCTGAATCTTGAAGTGACATTCTCTCTGCATATTGTTTTGTAATACACTGGTGAGGTCTGCTGTTTATGAGAGAAATAAATGTGTGGTGAGGTAGATACTGTCAAAATTAAGGTGAATTCAACCTAAATATCATCTTATGTGACCTAAGCAACTTAGGCTGGGAGGTTTCCAGTATGTTATGTAGGTGGGGTGTGGGGTGAATTCTGCCCCTTATGTGTGTGTGTGCATATACATATATATGTATGTATATATGCAAGCTCTCTTCATGGCAGAGAGAATCAAGTACCTCTGCTAGGCCGATTATTTCATCCTTCTTAGGATGAAATGTGTGTAATAACCATAAATGCTTTTGGTTTAATGTTTGTAAACATCTTACTGATTTTTCTTTTTAGTAAAAGACAAGTATATGTGAATAGCTATGAAATATAAAACATTGGACTATCTGAGTAGGAGTTAATGAATCATCAGTTTGTCCGTGTTAGCTATGCCTCAGATCTCTCTATCTCAACAGAAATTAAAATACATTCAGTTTGTGGTTCTAATTTGAGTTTTGTTAAAAATGTGACATAGGGATGAGAAGAGAATGTAGTAAGCTAATGTCTAATTTTGTTGATCTTGAGGTAACTATTCAGTGCTATCTTTCAGTAAAGACAGTTTGAGAAATTGCATCTTTTTCTAGTATCTGTACAGGAGTTTAGTGTAAATTCACTTGTGCTAATTAATTAGAAGGTTTTTCTGGCTATTAGGAAGATTATTCCAAGTATGAGTGACCTCAGTCATCTGTTTTATGGTGCAGCCACACAGGCAGCTGTGCCTCTGTAAAAGAGGAGTTTGACAACTCCTTGCCTATTTTTGGTAAGAAAGTCAGTGGCTAGGTACAGAAATAAACAGCTAAACCAAAACATGTCTGTGTGTCAGGATCCAGAGGTTGGTGCTGGTCTGAGCATGATCCATTTGGCTTTTTGGTTATAAATGCACTGATAATAAATTGCTTAGGAGTCGTGATACTTAATTATTGCTCATTGTCATACCAACTTTTTCAAAAGAATAAATTGTGTATTAAAATACACATAGCCAATAGTATTGTAGACAATAGCTGGCATTTTACTTTGCACTTAGATTTATGATTATTTGAACAATTTTAACCAAGTAGTTTGCAAGAAATTTAAACATACTGAAATTTGAGTTTACCCATATATATGGTAAATAATCTATCAAATTATATTTAACAATGTGCGATAAACCCACTATAAATATTTTATATGTCACTAGTACACTTAAAACTTGAGCATTTAAGTAGATTAAATAGGTAGATTTGTCCTCAGATGTGTCGAACATTCTGGTAGAAATGTGAAGCTTTGAACAGTAGAAGAGATATGAATAAAAAACACAATGCCTTTCTAGCATAGCATAATGCCATTTTAAGGGTTAAATAGTAAAATGCAGACCAATTCGATGGCTGAAGACAAAAAAAAAAAGTAATTTTATTTTTTGTTACATTTACTAAATCTCATCTAACAAGAGTTCTTTTCAATTCGTTATATGGTTTATCACAGAATATACTAGTTGTCATCTGAATATGTTGCCTAATTAGCTAATAGTTTTATTTATTTAACAACAGTGTTGGCTAGGACTTAGTGCTGCTTTGGGTAGATGCTGCTAGGGACAAGAAATAATAAAGGGTTTCATCAGTCGGAATTGCTACATTTCTCTTGTCACAGTCTGAGAGACAGACTGACAGACAGCTGTGCATACACAGGCTGGCAGATCTGAGGAACAGGAAGTATCAGCTGTGGGCAAAGTACAGCATCAAAGCCCAGCATCTCAGCAGCCCTTGCTGGGGGCCTGTGTGACAAGTCCATGTGGAGCTGTTAGAGGTGCAAATGTATTCTCTGAGAGGCAGGCTGCTAAAAGGGGGACACATGACCAGAGGAAGTATTTATGTACAGCTGCATTTCTGAAAGTATGCTCCTTCATGAAGGATACAAGGCAAGGCTGATTTTTTAATTTATTCTTTTTTATTCATGGCAGCTTTTTTATAAGAATAGAAGGTCCTGTTATAACTGTTCTATTGAGTGAGTATTTGCTGGAGGATTAGCAAAGTTAAATTGCGTTCTCCTTTGGCATTGTTGGTGAATCTGACCCATTTTCTATTTCCTTGCTGAGTAAAGTACAAGATCTTTCTGCCAAAGGGTTATTTTTGCCAAAGCTTTATCCTGTTGACTAGTGGGCCTGTATGTTCTCATACAGCCTTTGATTTTTTGGTTGAATAGTTACTGACTATTAATCAGGTGATTAATGTTTTATCAGAGCTTGCATTTATCAGTCATAAAACATGAGCAGACTAGTATGTTTTGCAGAGTGCCTGCTCAATCCTGCCATTTGTAAACACACACTTGAAAACTACATGTTTAGGGTTTACATTTTCCCATTATTTACAGCTGGATTTTACCCCTTAATGCCCACTGAATGATGTTGTCTTCAAACATTCATAGTGATTGGTAGATAAGATACTGCTGGGTATGAATATAGATTACAAGAGTTTGTAATTAAAAGACTATTATTTGAAATGTGAAGCATGCATTTCCTATTATGTTGCTAATATATTTAAAACAAAAAATTTGCTTACAGAAGCCAGCATTCATCATTTCAGTAAGCTGCAAATATTGAGCATGTTCAAGATTCTTCAAGTCAGTTTCACAGTATTACTCCTGTATATCTAATGATTGCGTTATGGTGATTTCAGGTTTTTGTGTTTGCTGGCTTTTTTTTTTTTTTTTTTTGTTGCCTGATGTTGTGTTTTGAACTCCTAATGTTCTGGTTTTGGTTTTTTGTTGTTTTTTTTAAGGTGTGACTGTACAGAAAAATTACAGAGTAAATTTGACTTCTTACGGTCACAGTTGAATGACATTTCATCCTTTAAGAATATCTACAGATACGCCTTTGATTTTGCAAGGGTAAGATTGCTGAAATGTTAGGAAAGTTCTTACTTTTATTTATTCAACAAGCTTGTACTTGATTGGTTTCTGTGCTTTCCTTATTCAACCTTAGGAAAAAGACCAGCGAAGTCTTGATATTGATACTGCAAAGTCCATGTTAGCTCTTCTGCTCGGAAGAACTTGGCCACTGTTTTCAGTATTTTATCAATACCTGGAGGTACATGTTTCCTTGACTTTGTGAATGTTGGCATAGTAGTTGAACTGTTCTGTGAGAATATTGTGTTTTTTTAACTCAAAAATGTATCCATACTGCTCCCTTTACCTTGCTCAATGTGCTTATGAAACAGTGATGTTCTTGTATGCATCACAGTCCTTATCTTCCCCTCTATGCCCCAGCCCCTTTTCTTATCAAAGACAGCTAAAATTCCATCTTGGTTTTACTGTAAATCTAAATTTGAAAGTAAGTAGTAGAACCCCACTAGTCTATTCAGCTGCATCTGCACTGCATTTCAAGTTTGCTTTTTATGTTCTTATGATCAGAATGTATTGTACCCTGGAGAAAAGAAGATTTTTAATTTTTTTTTAATAGTTCATCCTGAAAATACATCTGAGCTAGACGTGCCCCACTTTAGGGCAAGGCAAAAATTTATCAGTTTTTGAAGCTTAGAGGGATGACTTAACTGATTTCCAGGTTTTGGGGAATTTGATTCTGTTCTGATCTTCCAAGAAATCATTTCATATTGTTTCATAACTACAAAATATGTTCACGTGTAGTATTATTAAAAATGGAAAATCAAGTACGTCATAGCCATTATTACCTATTAAATAGTTTGTTAGGAACTCATTGAAGATAAAAAGATAAATGCGATGCAGGAGTACCAAATGCCACTTGACATTTTAATATTTTGAAATTGCTTTTCCTAGCAATCGAAGTATAGAGTTATGAACAAGGATCAGTGGTACAATGTACTAGAGTTCAGCAGAACTGTCCATGCAGATCTTAGCAACTATGATGAAGATGGTGCATGTAAGTATTCTTAATGTTTTGCTTATTCAAATATTGCCAGAGAATTTTAAAATTGCATAAAGCAAATTTCTATTAGAGAATCAATACTGTAAGGTATTTTTTTTCCAACAATGAATACAAAAACAGCCCTGATAACCATCCATCTTCAAGCTGCAGTTATTAATTTTTCCTACTTGTTTATCAGGGGTATAGTTTGTAAATAGTATGATGATTTACTTGAGTCAGCTTGTATTCAGTGAGAATCCAGTGAAGGTGCTTGCTGCATGCAACTGTAGACTTGCAAGTAGAATTATGAACAGCAAACTCTCATTTTGTAGTAATATATAATAAACCATATATAATAAACCATAGCTTAACAATTTTTGCCTACCTGCTGGTACTTGGGGCTGAACTTTCCACCTGGCTGGTAGTCAGTCATGCCATGACTGAATTGCCTAAGTCCCATTTTGGTCCATGTTGTAATTATTCACAATTTTGAAAACTTTGGAAAGAAGGAATTAGTTGTGCTGTTTGCAAGATTTGTAAGATTATTTTTATACCTTCCATTCAGTTCACTCCACCTGTCAGATATTGGGAACAATTTTTTCCATAAAATGGGAGTTTTTTTCACTTTTTGTCATGCTTGGATTGGAATGATTGTACTAATCTGAGTATTTTACCATGGGATTGCCATGGATGTTTCCTAGAACAGTAGTTTTAAACCCTCGTACTGAAAATGAAGCTGTTTGAAAGACATTGCCAATTATAACTCCAAGTTTTGTGTTTGCAGGGCCTGTACTTCTGGATGAATTTGTTGAATGGCAGAAAGTTCGTCAAGCGTCATAGCAAGAATTCAAAAGAAAATGCAAAAGTTTTTTTTTGATGCCCGCCTGTACACAAAGTAATGAGAAAAACAAAGGATTGCATTTTCATTCATAAGAAAGACTTGACAGTAATTTTTTTTTCCTTTTTTAAGGAGACTTTTTCTTGTTACATGTGATATGGGCATTGAACCACACCTCTTCTGAGACTGAAAGTTGGAGTTCTTGTTTTGAGTCTTATGTTTATAGCATTTCTTTCAGAACAATAAAGATTCAGATTTGTGACAAAGGCCTAAAAGTGAAGGATGTCCCTTGAATGTGAGTGTGGTGTCTGTTTTTAAAACCAAATCTATATCTTTCTCAGAAGTGCCCTTTGCTATGAATTTTTGAAGACCTTAAAATGCTTAATTGGCGCTGTTGCTTGCTGTTGGTGTGATTGTCTGTGTGGCAGATGTTAGAAAGAATGACTGATTTTGGAAGCCCTGGGTGGGAGTGTGCTAATTTATGTAGTAAGTATTGGTCATGGGTTGTGCCACAGTTTTCAGCTCCTCGTGGAGATTAAGGCCTTAAACTCCTGCTATTGTTTTTTATTTCTTTGTTTATTTCCCACCCAGTGGCATGGCATTTAATGGCAGGCCCTCTCAAAGTAGAAAGGTGTAGAAGAAATGGCTCTGTGTGCAGAATGGCTGAAAACTAGTTGCCTGTACTTCAGATGCTGACCACAGAAACTCTTTGGTACAGCAAGGCAGCTTCAGATTTTTACTGCTATTTAGGCTTTTTGGATTGCTTTGTACAAGTGCAATTTATATTTTAAAAGGGAAAACTGGGAAGACTTGGTTTCAGGCTTTTCTTCTTGCATGTTTCAGACTGGAGGCACTCATAACATGACTTTTTTTCCTCTCTGGATGGTTTTCATAATATAAATCAAGAAGCAACTATTTAATCACCTACATTTCACCAAGTAACAGGCTGTATGTAACAGGTTATTAAATATTACCCTGTTACTCTGTGTTCTGAGTCCCAAAACTACTGTGATTGCCCTTTTAGGCATTCAGTATTCATTACAACTTTTAAATACAGTAGAAATTTCTCACTCTACCTCCATGCCCAGGAGACTCAATGCCACCCTTGAGAAGGGAAGGGATTTTAATCAGTACATGTGAAAAACCAAACCAGAATGAGAGAATGAAGCATTTGCAACTTCTGCTTTATTATATCAATGTATTATACAGACTGTGATAATACTGGAAGACTCAGTCGGTGATCAAGGCCTGTGTGCCAAATATTTTAACAAGTGAAATAAGAGTAGACAATGTAAGCTAGGCATGACTTGAAGATCTTTGCCTCAGGGAAATTACTTCTGTTTTGCACATCCTTTAGTCAGACTAAGAAGCATGAGTTTTCCTGTCCTTAAGGAAAGCTGTATTTCCACGATGATTTTTTTTTTTTTTAAGAAGGCGGGTGGAAGTAAAAGGAAAGGTATGAAGAGAAATAAGAGGTACCAACCAAGTGTGTGCCTGTGCTCTTTTTCTACTACTGAGGACCACACTTGCAGCTTCTCTAGAAGTATGCTTGCTGTGGGCTGCAGGACACAGTGCAGTGCTGGGCTGTGGGCTGTTCTGCGAGTCACCTTGAACTGTAGAAGCTTGGTTTCACCCAAGTAAGAAAAGCACTGGAGGCAAAGATACTTGGAAGATTTCTGCTTGTACAATGGCTAGTGTCTGTGTGCATGTAAACAGATGCACTACAGCTGCTCTAAATATTTTTTCCCTATTTTACAAAAAGTACCTAATTTTAGACCTCGTGTAAGCTGCAGCATTTCCCTTCAATATGTTACAAGTTATCCATTTGCATTGCTGATAATTCTGATGTCACTCTTAACAGAGTGCCTTTTATTTAGGAATTGCCCTACTCCACAGGAAGCTTCTGCCAGAATGAGATTAATTTCAACAGTCCTAAGACCTGCTGATACAATAAGGTCCTAAGATGCACAGATAAACATACACCATGTTACTGATGTCAAGGGATGTACTGCTGTACACTAAATCTCTTCAGGGATGCTGATTCTGAAATGACTTTCAAGTTCACTGCAATGACTCCTTGCATACTGTGTTTAGTCCCCACTAGGGTGTTCTCTTTCCAAAAGTTTTGGAATACTGGTCAGAAGAATCTTTTATAGCTTGATTTAAAAAAAAAATCATTGCTTTTAGGTAACTGCAAGCTGTTGTGAGTTCAATTTAAACCATTTGGTCCTAGAGGATGATAGTAGAGTGTAAAAGTAGGAGTGATGCACCTACCAATCTGAGTCAAGTATTTGCCATTAAGGTGTAAGACACTATATGATGTATCATTTGTATCTGTTAAGGTTTTATCAGTATTCCTATAATAAATCCATGTTTCAGGGATTTACAATGTGGTTGTGTGAGTGATTGAAATTCATCAGTTACTGTAAAACTTTGGGGATTAATGTATTTAAACTAGTTGAAATCATTTTTCAAGTTTGAATAAAATAGAATTTTAATCCTTTTTTTTTGCTTAAAACAGCAGTCAGGTGTATTGTTTCAGTGTGAATTAATGGCTTGTACAGTTTCATTGTGAACCAATCATGTTTATTAGCTGTGTTTTATTACATCACATTACAGCTTATTGTGGATAAATGCCAATAGCTGTTAACTTGGTTTTTTGTTTTTTTAATTTTGTGCATGCCCACAAGCCAAAACTTGACTTCTGCTTTCTTTAGTCTTTGAACTTTAATTTTTGTTTTGTTCAGTTGTATTTCAGTCTGTGGAAATTTTTTTAAGTGTTATGCCTTATCTTTCAGTGTTCTAAGATGAAAGTTTCACAGGTGAAATATGCTGCCCCAGTATGACAAATTGAAGGTGAAATGTCTTCCAAAATTAAATCATAGTGGTGTCTATATTAATGCTATAAATTTCACATTAATCTCACTTTCACTTCTTGACATTAGTTTTTCCTAGCACAATTAAATCAGTTCTAGTTTTCTTAGGCAACTAACAGTTTTCAGTTTAAAGTCTGAAAACACCCACCTCTTCATGGGAAAAGCCATACTGGTAGATCACAATGTAGTATTTTTCCTGTGTAAAAATGTGATCTTGAATTGAACAGTTGTGTCTACCTATGTCTTTAACTGTATATGTAGTTTTGATCCAATTTCTCTTTACTGTTTAAATTAGCTTCTTAAGTTCTTTACTAATGGCTATAATTTCACTTTTCTATGTAACAGACTTTGAATTTGACTCTTGAGATTACGACAGACATCAGCTTGGTATCTGTTTTGGGTAGCCTGGATGAGGGCCCTGTGGTCTCTGTGGCTTTTGTTCAGGTTTTTTTTTTCATCTGTCAAAAGCTTTGTGCTGATACATTGATAGTGACTCCACAGAAATTGCAAAAGGGACCATAAGTTCAATGTTTATGATATTTTCATATTTTGAGCTAGTAAACAGTTCCTTCAAAGCAAAATGTAGAAATTTGTACAGGTTTAGCTTTATGAAGTGTGATGAATAAAATGGTACGTATTAGGCAGAAAACTTATTTTGTCATGCTGCCTCTTAGTTTTTCCTTATCTGTTTTTGTGTATGTGTATTTGTTCATAAAATCACTGAGGTAACTTAATTCCAGCAAGATGGATCAGTCTCATTGTTAAGTCAACCTTATTGAAGAGTTTCTTTGCTTCTGTGTTTAGATGTAGGAAATAGAATTTTATCACAACTGTGAGTAACAGCAAACACTGTTCTTGATGATATCATCCTATGTTTTTAGGTGCTGATAGAACATCATGATCTTGGACATTGACTCTCATTAATTATTTATTGAATGAACACAGTGCCAACAACCTGTTGCAGTGCATGTGAATGAAGGGGGAATGAGCTTTCCTGTCTTCTCCAGCTGCATCCCTTTGCTCTCCCCCAGTGTCTCTTAGGTCACGTGTGTGTTTTTAGGAAGGGACTTGGTGTTTCCTAATATACTCTTCCATAAGGTTTTTCAGAGCCCATTACAAAAAGGATTCAAGACAACATCCTGTCATATGTTTGAGTTAATAGCACTGCTCTCTCTCAGACCTAAGGCAATGCCTGTTTGTTGCCTCTGTGGTTCTGCTTTATATTGGTTTTGACAATGAAATTCCCGATGCCTTTCTGAGCCAGTAGAAGTTTAGTGGTATATGGACAGCAGGCATCTCATATCTACAAGTGATGGCAAGAGTTTTGTTATTTCTTTACCCATCTGTATTATCATTCTTCCTGTATTTTTTCCTGTATCTGTGAGAAAGGGCACTGAATTAATAGGTAGGCACATTAAAGGCTGAATGTGCACTGCAAGGTTATGTAGCCTGTGTTACCTTAATTTTAATGTCAAGCCACTGCCAGGTGCGTCACCAAAATGAAATTGGTGTATCACATCATCTGGATTCCAAACTCTAATCTTGTTCCTGTTTTTGTCCTGTTTAATCAGAGTATAACATTGTACATATTTGGATCTCCTTGGCTTTTTCCCCTGAATAGTTACCATAACAATGACAGAAGATGTAAGTTACTGAATTTGTTTTATAGGCCTTAGACTAGACCAATGTTTGTGTTGATGAGCCAAATACTATTTCTTTAATCCAAGTTGGTTCCAGTGTCTTTCTGTTAAATGACTTACTACTTTATAAGTTATGAAAATGTAATGGTTGTGTCCTGTTTCTCTAGAAACTGTACAAGTTGATCAAGTTGCTTTCAACGCATAAAGTTCTTAAGCTTCTTGAATTAAATTTCTTGCCTAATTATAACAATTTAAAAAAGAATCTCTCTATGCTTCAGGGATTTATCCATGAGTGTATTTTTATCAGTTCAGTCGTGAATTAGTGCTGATTATAAAATAAAGGTATTTTTGGTTGATTTCAATTCTAGCTAATGTGCAACCTAATTTTTTCCTTAGTGTTTACAGAATTACTTTGTTTTCCTTAGTCTTCATTTTGTGGTATTAAATTAAAGGGCTAGAACACAGACTGCTAGCTATTTTTTTTTCTGGTTGTAGCGCTGAGGTGAGTTTTTTAATTCTTTTAAATATTAGGATATTTCAGAAAGGTTTGTTGTGCCTATTATAATAATTAAATTATAAAGTGAAATAGTAGATGTGGTATCTAGCCTCCTAACTATCAAAGGCTTAATGTGAAATTATTTTAGCATTCAAAATCAATTAATGATAAATCAGTTTTTCTAATGAAAAAAGGAGTATCCTATGATGTAATGTCTCTCAATGATTAAAACTTACAAAGAAATATGATTTAACAGCTGGATGAGATTTCATCCTCATAAACTGCTCAACATATGTCAATTAGAAGACAGACAAAATGTTAGTCTGGACACATTGGAAAAAAAATCACTATTAATCCATGACATGTAATGGCTTTAATTTTTTTCAGATTACAACAGTAGGAAGAGGAACATTTATTATATGAAAAATAGGTTCTCTGCATACCTGAGACTTGCACTGGAGTGATGCTTTGTGTAGTAGTTACAGGTGTTGGTTCTGCCTACAAAGCAAAGGAAATGGTTTATTCCCTCATGCATGTTAGGTGGTTTTTGCATCGGGAATGAGAGTAATGCAAAGAAAAGGCCACTGCTGGAGCTCTGAGGACTGGGCATGGGTCATGACATGGTGCTTCTGCCAAGATGGGAAATGGAAATATTGATGGCACATCGGGGAAGGAATAGGAAATACATTTCCAAATAAAAAAAAAAAATCCAAATAAAATGCAGTCATATACTGCCATTTTCCCCTGTATTTCTGTGATTCTTGGTGTGACCAGGGGTATGCTCTATCCGTGTTTCAGACTTGTAGCCTCTATACATGCACATGCGTTTTTATATATAAAAATAAATATATAATTGTTACCCATCTAGTGTTTAATGTGGTGGAAACTGCTCAGAAAGATTTTGAAGCTGTAAGGAGAATTAGGAGATTCTGTTCTGCTCAGCTTTCCTAAATCATATGTACTTCTCTGGGGCTGTGGAAGTGGCTGGTCACCTTTCCGTCCTATGCAAATCTACCCTGATGATGTTTTTTTTACCTTGAAGTGGTTCTGTCCTAGGAGGGAGCCTGTTTTAAAGTTCTGATAGTGAAACACTGTTTCCTTCCTGAATCTTCAGTAAACTGATTCCAGACCCAGTGACTGACTTTTTATGGTTTGGGGTTTAGGCTTTTTGGGTTTTTTCCCTTGGTATGGCGATTACTGGCTTAGAGAAGGAATATTCTAATGTGGAAAAATGTCTTTATAGAGTTGTTCATGGGAATACAGTAATTATTACTGTCACTTGAGGGAACCACTGTGATATTTATGTACCAAGGTCCACCCGTTGCCAATGTTTCTGACTTTCTTTTATTTCTAATTTGTTCATGGGGCTGTGATTTTAGGTCGTGGATTAAATCCCTCAAGGATATTGCTGTGGCTGTGCTGTACAACTGAGTCTGTGCTGTACTGAAGTTCATTAAAATATGTACTTCTAAAATGTGTATCTTATGGCTTTAATAATGTAGTGTTACAGTTTGTGGGGCTTCTTCACATAATTTTGCAACATAGTGAGTATGCTGCTTGGCTCAATGGAAAATGGTTTCTGAAGTCATGGGTAAGCACCTGAAATGTTAGGAGCTGTTGAAGCAGGAATAAGCTTCCAAACAGAGTTTAATTTGCTGTTTTATTTTTGATGCTCATTTTATTTTCCTAAAGGGTCACTGTTCATCAGGGAACATGTTCATAGGCCTTGTTTAATACCAGAATATTATTTTTCTATCAGTTTGAGAGTTTGCTGGACAGCTAGTGCACTAGCATGTAAGACTTCAATTTCTTTGTACTGGGTACTGTGTTGTTAGTAAAACTTTCATTCTAGCCGAATTATACTATTGTTCTGCTAACACTGTGCTTCTGCTTTGCATAGTGCTTGTCTTTTAACTGGACTACTTCTGCAATTGAAATAGTAAATATTTTTTCCATTTAAGTACATCATCTATAGTTGCTCAGTATTCATTAAAAACATCATTAAACCGAGAACTTGTGTGGTTCTTGTTGTCTTGGTGGTAACAAATGCTAGAGAGAAAAATCACCTCATTCCCATGTCTTGCTTAGTTTATATGTTCACTGAATGCTTTTGCCTTTTTTTAACTCAAAGATTTGATGTGTATTAGCATAGTTAAATTCACCAATGATTATTCCAATCAAGCTCTACAATTATTTTGGTAAAGTAAATAATGGAAGTAAATAACAGAGACTCAGTTCTCTGAACATTTTAAGATTTCATCTTTACAGAAATTGAATTCCTAATGATTGAACAGACATTTATTTTATGCCCTTCTATCTTAGATTTGAATAGGTATTTTTAAATGAATTTTCTGCTGTCCTTGAAACAGTGCTGTCATCAGTGCACAGTAATTGCCAAGCTTTTGCTGCTGAGCAGTTCCAGGTGGAAGACAGAGAAAGTGCTGACTTTTAGATTGCAGGCCACTTTTAAAAGTGCAGGCCATCCATCCATTGGATTCAGTGTCCATCACTTGGATTACAGTTTGAAACAGGTGAGGTCGGCGGTATCTCTTTCTGTTATATGGCAGTGAGAAATAAAGATGACTACATTGTCATCTTTATTTGACTACTACATGGCATTATACCACGTCTTCACAGAGTTAAAATGGGGTGCAGTAAGGCACAGGGGTACAGAAGGAAGTTTCAGGCAGTTTGGGATAGTTAGTTAGCTTTTGGCAGGTATACTGCTTTATGCAAAGTTAACTGGTCTGGATTTTCAGGTTTTGGATGGTTTTTTATGCAGATATTTAACATGCTTCACAAAGGGCCTGCTTTTAAGATTTGAATATCCAAAAATGTCACTTCTCTGTTGCAACAATGTAAATCCCTAGAGTGTTCTAGTGGCTGATAGGAAGAGGAAACCATTTAATGTCTGGATGTTTCCCACTAACAGAGTCCAGAGGAGACAAGACCAGTGAACTCTTGTTGAAACTTCTATGAGTTTCAGAACTAGAAATTAAAGGACTTTGATTCAGTTGTATGGCTAGAATTGGTGCTGCACGTGTACCTACCATTCAGTAGCCCTCCTCACCATTCAATGTTATTTTATCCAAGCATGGAGGGATAATTTTGGCTAGGAATTTTTGTTTATTGCCGTATCTTTCCAACAACCAGAGGAGAGTTTTACATCCTGCATGTTTGCAAGTATGTCTTGCCCCCAAATGGTGCTGACCTTTGTTACTTAATGTTCTTTATTGGTACAAACATTGTCAGTGTTTGATGTTTAGGACCAGACTCTAGTGAATTAGCAGTAAGCTAAACAAGTAAATTTACAATTTTATACAAACACAACACAAGTTTGTAGACAAAGTAGAAATGACACCCACAACCAAGAAATCTCTCCCTCCCTACCCTGCTTCCTTTCTCTGTAATGTGTATCTTTCCTGTAAATGAATGGAAAAATCCTGACAAAAATTATCAGAACAGTTAAATGGCAGCAAACTAGGTTTAGAGGTAAGAGTTTTGGTTTAGTTATCATTTTACTGAATAAGTTGATTGGAAAATAATGGAAGTTAAGCTTCATAAAGTGCAGTGAATTAAAGTTACAATATTTCAGTGTGTAGTTTCAATGAGTTTTGTTAACATCTTAAGTCATGCTTGTATAGTTATTATTGTTGTTTTCTTCCTTGTTCCAATAAAAGACAATAGAGAATCTATGGTCATTCAAGGAAATATTTAAATTTGACTGTTACTATTGACTGTCAAGGTTAAATGTTTCTGTTTTGTTGAAATTACACCTTCCATCTAATTTTTCTTAGTCTTTCTCTGCTTAAAGAATCCAATGGGAAAAAAGTAGTACAAAACAAGCAGAAAGTAGTGGTTTCTCACTTAGGTAATGTGGATAAACTTAACTGAAAATCTGCTAGATATAGTCAAGCAAAGTTCTCTGATGGAAAAAGGCTGAGAGCAGAAGGGATAGGAATAATTTTTTATTTGGAAGAATATTGAAAACATTGGTTTCTAGCTAAAGCAACTTTAAAAAGATTCCACCAAATAATTTGAACTCAGACTCTGTGTTATAAACATGTTACAGTATTTCAGGCTTTCAGCAGTGACACTGATTTTGAACAGTTATTTCAAAATTATTTTTTAAAAGATGAAATTAATTAGGTTTAATAGAACTGTTTTGCCTTATCCAATGGGCCTTTTTTATTTTTGCCATTAGTGAAACCCACTGTTGTAACCACTATAGAAATAAACATCTCCTTACTATCTATTTTTGGCTTCAAGGAAAATGGGTTGCATTTTAGAATACTGAAATACAACAGGTTCTTTTCAGTTATAACACTGAGAGAGGATTTGGAGCTTTTAACAGTATGGCTGAGCAAGTTGACTTTAGGTAAATATAACTAGAAAAGAATCAGTGGACATTATACTGTTGATTAAAGGATGCATTTAACAAACATCTTGCATATGCTGCAGTGCAACAACACAGTTTGCTTTTCTAAAAGGCTATTTGTTTTTTAAATTGAGACTGATTTCATTAACAACGAAATCCACACCTAAATTTTGCTCCACAGAATCTCTTGATGGTACCAGAGCCCATCAGTCTTCAGGGCTGTCTCCTTGCAAAATACATGTTAGAAAATGAGCAAAGAATAGTGAGTCCTGCTACGTACTCCAAGAAGCCAATATCAGAGACTTCTCAGTAGGACTACAACTTTAAAATACTGTTTTCAAAAGAGGCCTGGAAAGACTGTCTTTAGGCTATCACAGTGATGTACCTATGATTACAGATAAAGGAATAAACTTGGGGCAATATTATTCAAGTCTGCTTGTAAATGTGTTAATGCAATGCATGCACAAAGCATAACCAACCATGACCACATAGAATCCTTTAAAAAAAAGGGAAGAAATACTGTTTCATTATATTTACAGCTTTTACAATCATATGATTTTAATGCCTCTTTCTAGCCCTTTAACTGTATATGCTGAAGTCATTATTGTGTCGCATAGAACTTCAGGTAGTAGATGGACATGGGGCTCTGGTAATGCAAAAGCAATATAGTTTCCCCATGTCCCTGAATTGGATCCTGAAACTCTCTGTCCACGTGGAAATGAAGCTTCTTGTTTCTTCCAATAGTAATTGGTGAGCAGGGTGTGTTGGGGAGGTCCTGAGAACACCATTTCCTCAACAGACACTTCTGTCTGGAGCAAGGTTTGGAGCCAGCATCCAGATCCTGCTAAGGCTTCAGGCAGACCTTGGGCACCTATGCAACTCCTAACCACAGAGGTGACTATAGCTCTAATGGCCCCAGGTTCTTTCTACTGCTTCCACAGGTGTCCAAGTACCTGCTGATGGGGGTCCCCAGAACTGCTGCATTTGACGTGTCAGAGTCAGTAGATGCCTGAGTCATAATGACATTTAGGGGGTTGGCAGCTATTTTGTTTCTGTGCAAAACAGATTAGGCATCCCAGAATATACCTAATTGTTGGAGCCACTCAGGAACAGCAGTCACAAACAGAGAAAACAGTCTTACTTTTGTCCAGTAGCCTACTAAGCTTTTGTGGCTTTCAGGAAAACTCAGGTAAATGTTATAAACTTGAATATTCCTTTTTAGGAGGGCTTAGATTTCTGATAAGTTCACTCTGTACCAAAGGGAGTTTAGGCACACTCTAAGTTTGCTCCCCAAATTCTCTTAAGATCACTTTTTGCTCTGACTCATTGGTCCAGTTCAACAGAAGAAATAAGGTTTATAACTGATCATATTCAGCATAATCTGTCAGCTGTTGGAACAGTGAATCAGAGGCACTGGGTGAGTTCATCAGACCATTGGAGGCTAGAGCAGATGGGTCACAAGCCAGTTCTCATGAGAGATGGCATCACTAGCTGTCCTGCGACCAAAACAAAGCAGGGGACACTGGATCAGCTGAAAGATCCTCAAAAGAATCTCTGCTCAGAATCTCTCAGAAAGAGATCTTTCCTCTTTCTCAGAAGAAAGACCTTCCAAAACTACTTTACTTTACTTTACTATAGTTGCAAGTCAAAACACATAGAATTTCCTCGGAGATCTGATCCAGTCCATCTCAGTTTAATGGTTTTTGTTAAACATATGCCCAAGGCCTTCAGAAATTCAGAAGGTGTAATAAAAATGGAATTAACAGATTTAAGGCACTGTCACAGATATGAGAATGAACTGGGAGGCTGGGCCACCAGGGAGAAAGACATTGTGGTTTTAACAGCAGTAAAAGGAGTGTGCTCAAACACATTTCTGTTCATCGCTTTTGTTTTGTCTCTTGTAATTTTGTTCTATTTGAAGAGACATACAGACCTGGACAAACTTCAGAATTTGTATCTTTTTTTTTTTTTTTCTCTATTGTTTGTAGAAAACTAGAAAGAAGAAATGAAAGCAGGCATAATTACTTCATGTGAAGAATCACATCTACACAGCCCACTTCTGCTATTCAGATTAACCTGTTCAGGTTGAGTTTCTTAACACTGCTGCACAATGAATGTTGCTTAAGTGTGATTTTTACTTGCTATCCATGTAGGATGAAGTGATAAATGTTCCTATGGCTTGATCTGATCTCTACAAAAAGAAGATATCAAAGAAAATTCTAACTTTACTTAGTAAATAATTTGAAAAATCTAAGGACCTATTTCATTTCTGAACCTTCTCAATGAATAGAAACTTCAAATAACTTCTCCTGTAAAATATCAGTAGTTCCTTTATCTCATGCAGATTTTTCTTCCTCAAGTAACATTATCAGGAAGCTCCTTATTTTCCTGTTCATGAGGTGACATTTTTTATTAAAGGGGCCATACCAAACACAGGTAGATCAGCATTTCTGCATAGACTGGACCAGCATTATTGTTCCAGCTATAGGATAGAGGCAGTGAGCATGTTAGTTCTTGAGGTCTTGGACGTCATCTGAAAGAATTTTTTTCCCCCTCTTTCTGTATCGTTTTGTTCCTGTGGAAGTCATATTCATAACCTCATCTGAAGTGCACTTGATGGCAGGAATTTCATAAAAGTTATCAGTTATTTGTTATATTTTAAGTAAGCAATGATGCAGTCCCTTTTAAAATTCATACTTCATATGGAGATGCTTGCTTGCAAATATTTCATGTTTTTCCCAGCCTTGACATGTCACTGATGTAACTCATCAGTTTTTGCTTTTACTAAGTATTTTGTAATGCGAAGTGTTGTTTATAATGCATCAGCCCTGTGATAGGTAAGCCCAAAAAACTCAGAAGGCTGTGGTTCCTTGGGAAATTTTGGATGAAGACTTCTACAGCAAATGCTGTAAAATGTATATAATTCAATGATGTGCTCTATTGATCTTCTAATCTGTATTCTTTATTATCTTATATGCACATCTTCTGTAAGAATAAGACTTTTCTATTACTTGTTTTGTAAACTGACCAGTGACTTCTGACTGATTCAGAAGTCACTGGATAATATCATGTGGCCCAAGAAATTTAGAAGTAAACCACATTAGTCCCACCCTGTCTTAGCACATTTATGAATGCAGCAGTACTGTGGGCCTGACCTGCTTAAGTGTTGTACAATTTTATTAAGTGCTCTTGGAGTAGCTGCCAATTTTTTCACTTCAGGAGTGGGTGATGTCTGTACACAACTTGCTTACAATAGTGTTATTTTAAGAAAGCCCAGTTACACGTGTCAATTTGCCATTAGTACCACACTGTGATTTGTTATTCAGCATTAACCCATCATGGATTATAAATCAGGGGTTTCTTGTTGTTTTAAGAATTACTATAGTTGCAAGTCTAAACAAATACAGAAATAGTTTATATCCATTTAGTAGTTTTATTCCAAAGCACAATGTTGATTCATATCCCGTACCACCAAAATTTCGGCCTTACCAGTTCTGCTCTCTTCCACCAAGTGTATGTGCCTCTTTCCTGTCCCAGCTTTTGTCTGCTATTCCGTCCCTCTTTTAATCAAGACAGCTGAGAGCCAGGTAAATTCATCTGTCCGTGGTACGTGCCCATTTTCTGTGTTAAAACTTTCAATGAATCACAGTCATGGAATATGCTGAGCTGGAAGGGACCCATCAGGATTATCAAGTCCAATTCCTGGCCTTGAGCAGTATCCCCAAGAATCACGCTGTGTGCCTGAGAATGTTGTCCAAAGTGAAAAACTCTTTCATGGGTCCCAGAGAATCCAGATGGCAGTGATGAGTTACTGAACATGGACAACTCCAGTATTTTGTTTAACCATCAAAATAGCCATAAATTGTCTATACAGCTGGTAAACACTGAAGCTTTAAGGGTTTTTGCTAAATTTTTTCTGCTGTAAAACAATGAATTTCATCCATTTCTTCTTTTATTCATGATTTCTTCATTTGTGCATGTAATTTGCTTCTGTGAGTGACAGAGATACATTTCAGGACAGGGGCAACCAAAATTAACTGACCTGTTTTTAACCTCTGGGTGACACTGCTGTGGATCTTTGCCTTGCAATTCCAGCTTTGGAGGAAGGCTGTTTTTAGCTGGCTCCCCCTGGGCAGGATCAGGTGCTGCGCGCCCGAGCAGCGCTGCGGGCGCTCCAAGCCAGGCGCGTTTTACTGCGAGAGCCGCGCGATGCCGGCGGAGCGCCGCCAGGTGGGGCCGTGTCCCCAGCCATGCCGGGGCCTGCTGCCATCGGTGTTCCGGCTGCCATCGGTGTTCCGGCTGCCATCGGTATTCCGGCTGCCATGGCATTCCAGCTGCCATCGGCATTCCAGCTGCCATCGGTATTCCGGCTGCCATCGGTATTCCAGCTGCCATCGGAATGCGGCACGGCGACACGGGCCAGCGGAGCGGAGCCGGCCTTTGCGCCATGCTCCGTGCGGGGCAGGCGCCGCTGAGGGCTGAGGGGAAACTGCGCTGTCTCCTTTTGGCACACGGAACTCATCGGCTGCTGAAAGCACTCCGTGTGATAAGGCTCCTCAAAGAGGCTCTGCGCTTTCTTCGAGCTGCGTGAGGATAAGGTGAATTTTGGATTGTTTTCGCTCTTTCAAGTGTAGTGCGTTGACTGAAAGCCTAAAGAAAGTCTCATGTGACACGGAGTCTTTAGTGCGGCAGGGCACAGGAGTGGAGATTCTCAAGGCACTGTGGTACCTAACTCCTTAAACATTAACAGATGTGTTCCTAACATTCGAGAAACAAACAAACAAACCAAACAAAACCCAAACAAACAAAAATAACAGTAACAACAACAAAAACTCCAAACACAAATCCTAAAAACCCCAACAACATCAGCAAAAATACAAGCTGAAAATAAGATTTAGAACAAAAGCCAATATCAATATCCCTTTTAACCTATACCTGAGTGGTATCCACATAATTTTGTTCTGTCTTACACTGTCTTATCGGGACACAAAGAGTAGCATCTTGTCCCACAGAAGTAGGATTTTGTTCATAACTATACTTGGAAATGCTGAAAATTAAAAAAAAAAAAAAAATAAAAAAGGACCAAAAAATCCAAACCAAAACAAAAAAACCAACCCAACATATTTCTTATTTTTCAACTTTTTTTTTTTTTATGTGGAATATTGATATGCACTAGACTTTTATTATTTAAAAAAATTCTCCCACTCAGTAAAATGTCTAATGTTAGGTTCCTAGGATTCTAGTGCAACTCTGCCCCAGCTGCTACAATAAAATAAGAATATTTTAAACCATCTGGAAACTTGAACACTTCACATACTCCCTGCATACCTATATATAGTAGGCTAAATGTGCCACTGCCACTATAGGGACTGAAATAAACCATTAACCCAGTTGGACCAGCCAGTTAAACCACTCTTCTGTTCCTGTCCATGCAGTCACATTTCCCTGTTGACTTTCATCCTGCACTTTTTCATATGGCATGTCTGTTGCAAGAATATAATCAAAATATAGTCAACAATCATTTGGCTACTTTAAAATTCTAATCCTTCTGCAAACTCCCTAGCAGTGTAGAGATTTTATTGTTTTAGAAAACATTCCATAATACACTGACTTGTGAACTGATTCAAGTGGTCAAGCCATGCTCAGTAGACAATTTCAAAGGAAATGGAATACAGCTCTTTTCCCTGCTGATTCAACTGCTGAGCTATGCATCTTGTGATGAACATGCAAGTGATTCCTAATGGAAATGAGAAACAGATAGGAAAACTGCATAGGAAGAAAAGAAAGCTGCATAGGATAGAAACAGATAGGAAAACTCTTTGTGATTCAGGGAAGTTTCCAAACAACAAGCAGAGCTAATGACTTGTATCTGGATGGCAGGGTGAGGTGGAGCTCAGCATTAGGGTGCAGACAAGCAAATGTGGTGTCTCAGCCCCAGGAAGCCACTGAGGTGTTTAACACACAGCCCTGGTGCCACCTGGGCTGTCTCACGGCCCAGCATCCTAAGAGATGCACAAGACTGGCACACAGGAAACAGGACCTGGGGAAAAGGCACAGGGCTTTTATTTTAATCTCAGTTGTGATGTCTCAGGGTCTGCTGTCTCTGTACATGGACAGTGAGCTCACACCTGGCTGCCCTGAGCAGGGTTCAGGGGTCTGGGAACAGGCCCTCCTGATAATAAATCCTGAAGTTGTCTTTCTTGAGCATAATTCCCTTTTCCTAGCTTTTGTATGTAAACACTTTATATGTATGTACATGTTTATAAAGTGTCTGGATAGCATACATAGAGAGTATAATAGAACAAATAGATTTAGTGCACTAAAGATTTTAGCTGGGGAATACCTTTATATACATATAGCTTCTGTATAGGCTCAAAGCCTAAGAAAAACAAAATGCATTTACAAGAGTTAAGGGGATTGAAAACCTTAGTGTAGAGAATAAATACTCCAGAAATAAAATTGAAGTACAAAAATAACTATAATGAAGCATTCTAGATTATTATTAACAGCTACCAATTGGAATTGAATTATTTTAAGGCATATTAGCCAAAATATTGCAAATGTAGGATTTGTTTGAATGAGAAACAGTCTCCCCAGGGAGTCATAGAAGCAACTTCACAACATTTAAAAATAGACTAAATAAATTGTAACTAAAAAAAATCACAATAAGAAATCCTAATGACCTGGTAATAAAAGGCACCAGAAATTTAATAATGTGGTTTTGAAGTCTGATTTCTATGATTACAATTCCTTCTATGATTACAATATATTCTGTCCTCATAGGTAGCTAACTACTAAGTCACACAACTGTCATACCTCCTTACTGATTTGTGTTCCTACCACTATAACACTTATTTTATTAAGAACAAATGTCTAAAAGAATCTATTTTTTTTATTGTATTAGCCATATTTTCTCTGTTATTGTCCTAACAATATCAAATATTGCCTGGGACACTTATTCTTCTAAAAACAGAGAATTAAGTCATATATAAAGACTATGGGAAGTTAAAAGTTATTGTAAAAGAGCTCTCTAAAACTAGCAGGACATTCATGCAGTGTGGTGGGCAAAATGTAGAGCTTCTTCCTACTAAAGCATTTACAGTTAGGATATTCATTTTTCCTAAGATGTACAAAATATTAATACTTTCAAAGGCTTTTAAAGCTATTGTAATTAAATATAGACATTCCAGCTACAGACACCAGTCTTTCCTGGAAGTTTCTGTTCAGTATTTCACTTAACTTGGTAACTCAATTGATGGGCATGACTGGTCTTGAAAACATGCCAATGTTTTCCTTGCAACTGGGTGTTAAATGCAGAGAGAACCACATTTTTAAGTGCCTCCATGTTTTTAAAAATCCAGATACCTTGAAAAGGTGGCTCCTTATCCTGTATGAGAAAAAAATGTCAGTAGGAAATTGGTCTGTGTCCATGAAGTCTTATAATTCCAAAAAAGAAAAGACCTTAGCTCATAAGTCACTGCTCCATTGTTCTTATCATCTCTATATCTTGGGGCATGGAATATACAACCACAAGTACAACTTTTGGTTGAAGCTGGATAATCAGCTTATTTTCACACCATTGAGAAGAGTAAAGATATTTGGACATGTTTTTAATGATTGGCATAGTCATAATTCACAGCAGCATTACACGATTGAAAATTTAATCTCAAAAGAAAAATAAATATGGTATTTTTTCCAGAGCAAACCCTGCAAAGCTCAGGCTTCCTAAAAATTACTTGGCACAAGAACTCTAATTTGTGCACAGTGGGTAATAATCCTACATTGGCAAGGAGAATGATCAGATGACTCATCACACTATTCTTTCCCATCTCTTATTTTTACAATTTATGTTCAGATTCAAGCAGAGAGCTACCTCTTATTTGGCAGAGAAGCACACTGGCTCAACTGCAGAGTATCAGCTTCGTGTTCCTGCATCTCCAGGTACCCTTTATGCAGAGAAGACATTGGCACAAGCAAAGTGAAGGAAAGCCACCTGCTCATTATTGGTAGGCAGCAGGGCTGGGCACTGATTTGCAGCCAGGGAGTTTCTGTCTAGCCTGGTCAGCCATGAGCTCTCCTAACCTGTAACTGCCAGAGTTCATCTTTTCTTTTTGCATTTAGAGCCAGCAGCAATCTGGAGCACAAACCAAAGCAATGAGCAGATAAAATTAGTTCTATATTATGAAGGGACTGAAGTCATATTTTACTGTTACATTTATGCATTAAGTAATGGGCACTAGTCAATGCTCCTTTGATTGCTTTGTATCTTCCACCTCAATGCAAAGGCATGTTACAGCCCCCCTGCTGTTTGGCAGCCCATTACAGACTCTTTATAGCTGTGCTTAATGACTGGTATGGTTGTCTGTCTCTAATTGGAAGAATCCTTTTCTTCTGAATACCAGAGAGTAGCAAAGTCACAGCTGTTTGGGTATAAACAGTCAGAAATCAAGATTTACTCATTCCCTTTTTTTTTTTTTTTTTTGTGTGACATGTATCATCATTTTTCTTATTACCTGAATGTAATATATAAAGTATCTACTTCGGTTGCCATTTTACTAGTCTGTATTATACCCTGTCTCCTCATTCGTCATTTCTTTGTTCTTTTTGGGACTACAAATGATATTGATGATAACACAGTACACCAAGTCCTGTGAGGGACAGACAGGATTAGATTGAGTTCGTGAAGCTCACAGATGGATCCTTCTCTCTTGCATGACTGTATAGCTGTGATCACACTCAAATTTCTCCTAGAAACACATTCAAAATAGTTTTTTTCAAATGTGTCAAGAATTATCAACCTTACCCCTAACAAGCTAATTCCAGGAACAGATGAGTACAAAAAAGTATTTTCTTTCATCTAGAAGTATTTATGGCCAAAGAAGTGGATCCTTCTGGGCTCCCATTGATGGTTTCCCAAAGCAGAAAAGATTTAATCAACAACACAAACATGGGGAAGCTCCAAAGGCATCAATAAACACATAATATAGTTATTTTTTGCTGTTATTCTTAGATCAAAACTTAGCAAATGTTCGTTTTTTAATACAACTCCTGAACCTTCTTCACAAGTATATGATGAGAATGAGTTCCAGGGAAAGGGCAGAACAAGGCCAGATAAGCTAAAGTTAAGGTGAAACCTATTTGCAATACCCACTGCTAAGCAATTAAGTTTTCAGCATGGCTCTCATTAATTGAATAATTTTATAGATTGATAACTGAGGAGAAGACATTCCCTCTTGTACTTTTTCTCTTTGTATTAATTACATTGAATTCTAGTGCATTAAAGATGAATTAAGGATTGACCATAGGACTCACATTATATCAGATATGCAGTATTCGTCACAAAATAAACCAGAAGGATAAAAGACAAAGCTATAACTCAAAACTGTATGCCTTAGCAATCCTTCCTTTCAGCAGCATGGCTGTCAGCTTCATTATCTCACAATTCTAAATCAGCATCTATGTATTGAAATGAAATCTGAAATTCTAAGACCAAAGATTTACTATTTTGAATACTGGTATATTCTTTACTCAAAACCACTGACAAAATCAGATTTTTAGTGTTACTATTTTGATTCATATAAATATCTGGATTTTCTCTGGCACCTGGCCAAAGATATTTATCCATAAGTGAAGTAGTAATACTTCTTGACAGCATATTAGCCATACTTTAGGATCTACATAATTAAAAAAGAAAACCAAGCACCAGCAACTTCCATAGTACACTGAGAGACTGCTGAAATAATTGTTAAATGAACTGACTTGCAAGTACTACTCAGCATACCAGAAAACAGAAGCTGTTGCTGTTTTTAGAAATACAAAGGTCCTGGATCCAAAAGGGCTTAATTTCACTGTGACGGGGAGTTTCTGAGAGGAGCCATTTCACGTAGTCATTAGTTTATTCTGGCAAAACAAGTAACCACATATTTCTGAGTGAAGTGAGAGCTTATGATCTTAGAGATGGTGTACAGCAATCTAGGCTGGTAAAGATGTAAGAAGTCCAAAAAATCAAAGCCCATCTGTACATTATTTCATAAGAAATCCTTCAAAATTATTTTGTGAATATTCATAAGTTGCAAAATAAGGGAATTTTTTGCATCTGTAATTGATAGAAGGACAGGAAGCAGCAGCTGCCCACAAGTTAAACTGAAGTCCTAGTAAAAGGATGCAGAAAAGGTTTCTCCTTCGCCTATGACTCAAACTTTGCCTTCAGATGTCTGGTCCAGCAGCTTGTGGTCATTCTTCCAGTATTGCCACCAACTCAGGTCACCAAACAGGCCTGCTTTCAGTTCAACAGCTCTATACTCTGAATCTAGATCATTCTGTCTCATCTGAATGCACGTATTTTATGAACCTGACTGGGAATGACTGGTAGCATACAGTCTGGGGGTAAAATTGCATACAGTCACAGGTAAAACTGGAACTTGTTTGATGATTGCTTTTTCGTTAGTTATGTAATGCCATTTACTGGTATAGCTGGTGAAGAGTCTAGAGACCAAGTCCTGTGAGGACCAGCTGAGGAAGCCATGGTTTAGTTGACAAGGTGTTGTTCAGTGAAAATTTGGACTTGATGGTCTTGGGGGTCTTTTCCAACCTTAATGATTCTGTAATTTCCCAGAGATCATATACTGCCTTGTTAATGTTTTAGGTTCTATCACAGAAAAACAAAGGCAGCATGTTCCAGGAGTAGCTGGAACAACATTGCTGCTGCTATAGCCTGCTCATCCATGCATAATTATGTGGAAGCTTAGACACAAAGGTGCTCATGATTTTGCCTAATCCTGCAGCACCTCAAGTATTTACTATACATTGCCCCTGAACCTTCAATGTCAAAGAAGCACATCCAAAAAAATAAGTAAAAAACCAAAACAAAATAAGCCAATAAAAAACCACAAGCAAACAAAACCCCAAAACAAAATGAGCAAATAAACAAACAAATGGCCAAAAAAGAGAAAGTTAGAAAAACATGGTCAAGTTCCTTGACAAAGAAAGCCACCTAGGACATGTATAAACACATGTAGTAACACATGCTGTCATAATCCCCATTCTTCCTTCCATCCTTTGGTGCAAATGTTGAATAAAAATACATGGAATTCCTGGTCTCACTGGCAGCCCCTTGTGTTCCCACATGGTGATGTTCATACATTGATGATTCCCTTTTAGACATGGCTCCTTCACCTGCTAAGGACAGAATGAACTTTCCTTTGTCTTTCTTTTATTTCTAATTAAATTGTATGATCTACACGTGTTGCTTTATGTGACCCCCAACAATATTTAATGTCTTAGTCTTCACCCTAATCTTTTTCATTTTATGCCCACATGCTACTGCTGCTGCTCTGTACTCACACTTAATAGTGTTTCTGCTTTTATTCAATTCCTTCTCATTCTCAGCTATCTTCAAGTATAATGGTACTTCTTTTCACCTTTGTCTTACTTCAGAAGAGTTTGCCTTTGCACAATTTATATTGTTTTTCTTGCTTCTTTTAGAGGCTACTCTGTCCTACACTCTTAGATTATTTCCTTTGACTTGGACTATTTTCTCAAAAGATTGCATCTACCACTTCCCTGATTTTCTTGTGGTCTCCTTTTCTGAAACCAATTATTCTTATTCCCTCCTTCTTTCTTTCCAAAACCAAATTTATAGTCTATACAGCAGAGAAAAGAAAGTTGTGATGAACAATATCGAGCAGCTACAGTTGCTATGTAATGAACTAGGGTTGATAAGATCTGAGAGTAATTTTAAGCTTTATTTTGATCTAAAACATTTGTTTCATATTCCTTTTTCACCTATGCATAAGTGGATGAAGCATTATATCACTATTAATTTATCTTGACAGTTATTATTATGTTTCTTTTCACTTCCAAAGATCTCTAAAACATTTAAAGTTATACAGAAGAACCTTGTAAAACTTATTAGGAAGAAACCATGAGAGTTCTATAAAAAGAATACATTTGAGATGTAGGGAAATAATTATTTACTTAAATTTGTATTAAAAACACCACAGAGGGAAAATTTCTACCGCCTTTGATAAACAAATTATGATTTATATTAAATAACTGAATGCCTTTAACAGAATGGTAATGCTACTGTAGCACTAAATAGCAGAATAAATGCATGAAAGGGATGAAATTTAAACACTATTGGAATTTACTGGAACTTAGTAGTCTTAGCAGAACTTAATGGAATTTAGCAGTCAGGTTCATTATCTGAGTGATAAACATTAAAAGAAAGGAAGGAAATACTTTAGTCAAGAAATCCAGAAGTAAACTCTGTCCTCATAAAGGTTTTCACAAGACTTTTAAAGATCAGAGGCAACTTCGGTTATGAAAATCTCAACTAAACAAAAAAGAAGAAATTACAAGGGTTGCAACTTGCATGTCATGAAAAGCTGAAGGGTTAGAATGTGCCTTGTAGATTAAGGAATATAAAGGTACTGGATATAGAATATAAAGGGGCTGGATCCTTTGGCTTTAATACAATGGATGAAGAATTTTGATTTACTTGAAATTAGTCCCTTTTGAACAGTCAGAGGGTTATTCCTAGCATTCCAGAGCTCAGCTCTGAAGTGAAGAAGATTGTGTTCCTGCTCTGATCATCTGCAGGAGGTCTGCTGCCACCCTGCAAGCTCTGCTGCTGGGCACCCTGGCAGGAGTGAACCCACAGCATATTTGTTTGTATTTGTGCAAACCTGATTTCTCCACAGCAGTATTGTGAAACTTAAACAGGAGAGCAAATGACACAAATCTGAAGAACTATTTAAAAGCATACTCAGTTTCCTCCTGTCCTTTAATGCTTTGTGTGTTGGCATGTTTTACGTCTTTTCCATGAAAGTGATTTCTTTGTAATTAGTTCAGGTTACTGTCAGCAGCTGCTGTCAGACCTGCTGTTTATAGTGACTAGGATTCTCGAACTGGGCAAAGTTTATTTGGAGGAGGAAGGTGAATTTTTCATTTAAACCTTAGTGTACAACAACAAAAGCAGACCAAAAAGTGTTCTGTTCTGTGGCACTCTGTGGTCCTTACTGGCAGCAGCAAAACCAGTGTTAGTGTTGTGTTCCTTGTGGTGGACTCTTCCCACGCTAACCCAAACCTCCCCACCAAGGTAACCCAGAGCCTCAAACTTTTTCTCTCTTCTCCATCCTGACAAGAGGGAGACTTGCTGTCTGTGCCTCTGAATTCCTGATGTAAACAGCAATTTTTGTGGTTACCATTCTTGGCAAAAGTCATGCTTCTAGGAAAAAAAACCCTTTTGTTTGGAAAACAGGAAAAAGCAGTGAGGGCCACTCAGAAGTCTGTATTACAGCACCCATTCTAAATGGACTAGAAACCAATGCTGTTACTCAAAAATCTGCTGAGTTACACAATTCTTAGGAGTCAGATTTACAGGACCTGATGTTGGGACTCTGCTCCACACCCCTCTGCCAGCTCAGCATGCAAACTGAGTTTTTAACTACCCTATACAGATTAGGCATTTATCTTGCAGCAGGATACTGGAACAAGATTTTGAGATGTCATTTAGAAGTGGAAAAGGGAAGAGCATGGGAGGGGATTCTAGTAGATTATTCTTTGGAGAGGTACAACACTGCCTCAGGGCTGCCAAGTAAGTTGCAACAGAATCCACAGCTCTGCTATACATCATGTTTTCTGGGCATCATAGGCATGCCCAGAAAACATGACTCCATTCCATACCTGTTACGTATTGGTTGTGCAGCCTCATATATCAGACTGTTCCCAAAGGGCACAGAAAATGCAGGAGAGCCACACTGCTCCATTAAACAGCCAGGGATGGTGTGTCTGGGGCACACAGCACAGATGTGCCCACACCACCACAGTTTCACCAGCCCCACACCTCACAGTCCAGCATCTTCACCCTCACATAGTGATGTTTAAACCTTTGCTAAGGTTTGATCCACATTCTACAGGGCTTAACTGTAGCTGTGATTTTGGGGCTGTGAGGCCACTTCAAGGCAATTTTTATGACTAATTTATTCAAGTTAATTTTCTGGTAAGATTCATAATCAGAAATCCAGTTGGAAGTCCAGATACTGCTAATGGGAAACAAACCATACTCAGAAGTCATAAACAGGAGTAGACATCACAGCAAAAATATGATACTCAGAGGAAGTTGGAGAAACCCTCATAAGAGTTGGAGAACCCTCAGAGGAGATTAGAGAAAGCAAACCATGCTCAACAGTAGATTAAAACTAAGAAAAATAACATTCTACAAATAAAAGAGAACATACAACAACTCCATGGGAAATTAATTTTCCTTGTTTAGTTTATTGTCATAGTTCCTTGCAAGAAAAATTGGTGTTCTTGGGTTTATGTTTTTATTATGCATGTCCTTCCTTGCTCTCAGAATCATAGAATATTCTGAGTTGGAGGGGACCCACGAGGACCTTCAAGTCTAACTCTTAAGTGAATGGCCCAGCCAGGGATCAAACCCACAAGCTTGGTATACCTGTATTTACTGATTTCCTTCTAGTACAACATCTTAATAATAAAATGAGAGTGAGTTTCTTTTCTGCTCCCCTTGTTGAACTACCCCTCAGGATCATCCTGCCCCATGACCATGCTGGAGATGGGATCACAGGGATCTGCTGCATGCTCTGGCACTGTTCCCCTCATTCCAGATTTCTCTCTCCCCATCTCAGGCTTTCCAGGAATGGAGCTGTGTTTCAGTCCTCTGGGTATGACAAGGAGAGCACCAAGGCCTTCCATAAAGAAAGCCTTCCAGACTCTGCTGTGGGACTCTGGGGGATTTAAAAATGCTTTTTGTCTTGTGGGGAAAGTACCTTGGAGGGAAGTGTGTGCATATCTTAGTGCATTTGGATGAATGATAGGCATATATTCCTGTCACTTTTGAGAAAACTGAGAAACGGGGCTGGGGAGAGGCCACCATAGGCTGGTACCCTCAGCAGGAAGAGAGGACAGAAAAGGGGAAATCAAGATAAAAGTATCAAGAAATTATTCTTGGAAATTACCCCAGAGCTCCCCTAGGTAGGAAGTATGTTTGTGCACTGCAGTGTTGCAAGAAGTAGGTCACAGACTTCCACACAGGCTGTCTGGAAGCCATTGGAGCCATTCCCATAGCTGTGGTTTGGCTCAGGCTGCAGGCTCCCTGTGACATGCCCAGCAAAAGCAGCACCTTCTGGAAGCTTCTGCCAGTTGGGCTCAAAGGGCTGAGCTGCTCCAAACCTCTTCTTCTGGGGCTGAGCTTAATACAACTGGCCGTAACTTTAGCCTTATTTTCTGCTAAGATGACATAGCTGCCCAGTTGTCTTCCTACTGGAATTATTTTTATTTAACTACTGAATTATTTCAAGGCAAACATTTTATTTACAGCTGATATGGTAATACTTCTGTAATTTCCCCTTCCTGAGGGCAGCGTGGGGGAATGGCAGGGATGTTCAGTGATGATGGCTTTGTCAATCATTTCAATTCACCCTGCATAGTTTTGACAATACCAGTGTAGCAATTCAGGGGAAAAACTAGAGCTAGAATAAAGGAAGAATTTAACAAAGTGCCTGATAACATTCCCTTCCTTCTTAGGTCAGATGAAAACAAGGTAAAGTTTGCTGGTTCCTTACTTCCCAAAATGAGTACTGAATTAATGGGAAAGCCACAAATAGCTTCTCTTTCCTGTCACACTCCACAACTGCACATAACAGAATCATCCACAGGCAGGAGGAAACCAGCAGTGGTGCTGTTATGCAGCAGCTGCTGGAATGACATTGGGAGGTAACTTGCCCTAAAAATCTTAAAATCTCTTTTTTTTAGACCCTGCTCTCACTGTCTTTTCTTTTGTTGCAGAAAAAAATAAATCCTCAGTATATGACGGGGAAGATGCTATCCCGGTAGGACTTCAAAGAAATTACTACAAATAAATTTGTGAAATTAGAAAAAATACAAGATTGATGGAATAATTGTCTTTTATTTTAGCAGACAAAAAACGAGTTTGTAAATCATCTGTTCTTCTTCTAATATATTTTTCCAAAATATAGATATGGAAGATATCTAGATAGTTCCTAATCTCACTTCAAATACTGTAATTATAAATGGGAGACTAAAGATAAAAAGACAATGTTAGCCAGGAAAAATTATATATATCTTGTGATTCTTTGTTGGTTCCATACAGCACAGAGATGTAATATTACAGAAATATAGGATTTATAAGTGTAAAAAATATTTTTACTGAAGTCCAACAGGCAAAGTACTGATCTGAAGAGAAATTATTTAAAAATCAATAATGTTTCTCTTGTGCAGCTGTTGAGACTAATGCTCTGTGGAATTTTGTCACTCTGAAAAATCTCCCTCCTCTTTCAGACTATCACCTTTTTTCACTTCCAAGTTTTCATATAATACACATTGAAGGCATCCAAGACCTTGTCCTGTAACTCACAGATTTGAGGCCAGGTATCTTAAATTCTTTGTAGGCTTCTGTTCATGACTGACGTAGAACAATATAAGTATCAGTAGTAGTATGTGCAAGTTTTATCTAGAACAATTAAATGTCCTCCATAACCACCATGAATCAAGCCCAGAAACTCAAAATATGGCCTATATTTTTTAATTATCTAGTAATTGAATAGAGAATTAAAATATTTTAAATCTCTATTATTCTTAGTAATATTAGTTCTAAAGCACTGACAATGTTATTAATATTTAATGCATTTATTTCTAGTCCACTGCATTTTAGCAAGCAGATGTTTGAGACATCATTCGTTTGATTTGGTAAAATGTCCATGAGGATCTGTCCTGTAACATTCGCAACCTAAGACAAGAATTTCAGACTTACCTAAAATGTCCAATTTTATTAGCCAAAACAGCTATGGGATAATTAACCTGTACTTGTGTCCCAGATACCACAGGCTGAGCACAACATTCCACCTCAGTAGTTTTATATTCCCTTGGGCCACAAAAGCTCATCCTTGATGTCAGTATCTACATAGCTCAAATCCCTTTATTTATAAGCAATGTTTTTCAATGGACATGCAATTTCATGCACTTGCATTTTAACTATGGGCCCTGCATGCTGAACTTGAATCCACATTTCTGAAGTTTTCAAGCTCCTTCATGAGTTACAGACCCGGAGGGAGGGAGAGAGAGAGAGAGAGAGAGAACATGGTGCATTTACAACCCCTGATCACTCATGCTCCAGTAAGTACTTCTCTGGTTTTATGATGTAGGAGCTGCCAAGTAGTGTTTAACAGCTGCTCTGCTGATAAACACGACTGCTATACTTCCTTTCTTTATCATTAATTTCTGATGACTAGTGCTGCATGTACGATGCAGGGTTTTTCATGTCCGATGTTTTTAAGTATCTTGGTTTGTAATAGGCAATAAACATTTCTTCACTGGAATGCAAAAAGTCATTCCAAGTGAGGACAAAACAAAACAACTTCAAGGTACATTGGAAATCGGGATTTGCTGCTTTATTAATTTTCTGTTCTTATTCTATTTATATCTAGCTGTCTTGAGTTCAGTACCAAGATGTGAATCATGTGTTATGTTTACTGCACCTTTTATTTCAAATTCATTTCCTGATATAATATAGACCATCAGCTCCAGCACACCTAGGATTGCAGATATTAAGCCAAATTTTGGGCCATAGTTTTTTTCTACACTCACTTTGTTCTCTCTTTAATTTTAATAATTTCACACTAATAAACTTAATATTTCTTCTTGATAGAGGTTTCAGACAAGGAACGCAACTACACTGTCACTTGCTATTATTAGATTTATATTTATTTAGGAAGGGGTTTCTACCAAGAAATGGTTAATTATGAAGTTACCTCCAGATATCTAATGAAGCAAAATTTCTTGAGCCATATCCTTCTCAAAAAGTCTAATTTTTAACCTGCTCATCTGCAGTGAATTACAGCTTACAACTGGTTTGTACAAAATTTCATATAAAAAGGGCTAGTCCTTCAAGAGAAATCAAGAGGAGAAACTGGGAATATGTGAAGAAAATGTTTAAACCCAGAAATCAGTTTTTCTTCTGTGTCTTCTTTTTGTGGGAAATAAATACATTGACTAGCAAGACATGATTAACTTGATTAACTCTGCTTGAGTCTGGGACTTTAGTTGGGACAACATGAAGAATCTTTCACAGGAGGAAGTGGAAGTAATTCCATCAAAATTCCATCAAATCTTTCTCTCTTGGTGCCATGATAATAATCCAAATAAATCACCCAAATTAATTAATTTTGTAATTTCCAAAGTAATTGATTTTGGAATCTTTGCCCCTTTATGAACAGTGCACACAGTTACCTTCTTTTTTCCTCTGTTTAATCTGAATGCCTTGTGTCCTTAATGCCTAAATCATAAGGTGTTGTCTAGTTTAGAAATATAGTCTTTCTTATTGCACCTCTGTATAGTTTTCAGACCCCAGGCCTGTCTAAGATCCAAGTTTATGTCAAATGAGATAATCTTGAGAACTTTCATTCTTCATTAGGGAATTTCATATGTTTATAAATATGGGGTGGAAGACAGATGAATACATTTTAGGAAAGTCCCCTCAAGTAACCATTTAATTAGATGTCACAGTATAAAGACTGTAATCACTATTATATTCATAACTGTTGTGTTATTGGCTTTTATTCAGAGGAATGCATGACTGACCTCTCTTTCCAATACTGCTGTCAAAAATTTCATTAACTCAGGTTGAGTAGGAGTAAATAATTACAGTGAATGTCATTCATTCTCCTCTCTGCCATGCCCATTCTAATAGTATGTGTATCACTTCTACTATCTCAGGTTTGGGGTTTAGCCTTGAGCTGTTCAAGGCTCAACATTTTACCACTGGAAGTCTGCTCCTTGCTGATCAAGACAGGGGTCATTGCATCGGAATTTAACCACTTACTCTGTAAAGATGACTGACAGTAATGTTATCCCTTGTGATGGTTTGTTTTGGTTTGGTTTCAGTCTGAGTCAGACAATACTCAAACATCTAACAAAAAGTCCCTGGTATTTAGCAGCTCCTCGGAGAAATCAACATCTCTGTAGCTTCATTCCTATCAGCAAAGAATGCCCTTATTAAAGTATTTTGCAGCTTCTGTTATCAATAATGTCTTGGCTGAATCACCAAAATCTATTAAGAGAAACAGAACATGATTACTCTGAACAGAATGTTCCCACATAAAAGGCATTTGGGGCAAACTGAAGAGGATTTTCCCCATGACACATTTTCAGCGTCTGCATAGACAAGTCAAATCATAGGGAGAGAGATCCAGATTTTTCAGAAAATAGTTCTGAATAAATATCTAAATAACTGAGTATCTAAATATCTGCATAAGAATCATGTTGCTCTTACTGCCTGCATAGTACTGTGTTTTCTAACACATTTTTCATGTGTTAGAAAACACAATTTTTAACCATAAAAGTTTTGGATTTATCAGAGCCCTGGAACTATGGAACTACTCTGATAAAGTGAGAAAGTTAGTTACTTTTTACCACGTACATCCAATATAGGTTGTCTGAAAATACAGTGTGAATAAATTAACTATATCTTTCAGATGTTTTAACACCAGTTTTTGACTCTTTGCAAAAAATTTGTAAGTTCAGAGCAGTGTCTGTCTACAACCGTAGACTTCAAAAAAAGAATACTAAAAATAATATCAAGTCAAATGGATCATTCAGCTGAAGTATTTGCAAAAATGACAACACACCATTGTGCTTGGATAGAGTTTAAATCTGTATTGCTTTAAAGAGAAAGAATTAATATTTAGAAAAGGTTAATTTCAGTCTTCTTTAACTTGCACATCATTTAGCAATTGAGCTGCTTGTTGTTTTTCTTCTAGTTATCTTTTAATAGTAATTGTGGAAAATCCACTAGTGACTCACAGAACAGAGCTCTGCTTTCAAGTGCTTGTGAAAAACACCTTACACTTCATTCCTTAGGTAAACAAGATGAAGGAGTTCCCTGCCTCAACTGTCTGCCCATTTTTTAATAATCTAAAAATACTGACTGAGTTTCAGGCTTAGACTTGAGTCATAGTTTAAGCAACTCATAGACCCATGAATCAAGTCTTATCAAATCACAGAAGAACAGTTTCAATTGTCTTAAGTTAAAGTGGGCACAATGACACCAGCATGTTGGCTTTGGCAACCTACCGACTCTTTTATGTCCCCAGTTATTTTCTAAAACTCATATGCATGGTGCTCACCCCCACATGTACATTTCAGACTGAAGGAATCAAGAACAGCCCATTTTGAACACTTCACCCTCTTACAAAGCATTTGTAGATACCATTTTCAAGAATTTTTTAGCCAGTCGCTTTGACTTTTTTTTCCAAAGGAATGTGCTAAGCATATGAATCAATAGAGAGCCTGGCATAGAATTTAAAGGGAAAAAGCTACCAAAGGCATATGTATATTTTGGGTTGTCAAGTTGATATTTATTTGGAGCTGGAATACCAACACGCTGTGATTACATGGAGATTGGATTGGGAGACCAATAGCAGTGGATACACTTCTATTGTATTTATTTGTTGAAGAATTAATTTGCAAACTTCATTTGAGCATCATGCACTAGAATTTGCACTATGACTCCCATTAGTGAGTTTGCTGATGTTATTGGTCTGTAAATTAATATTTATTGTGGATTTCACTAATAGCTTTAGGATCCTCTATTATATACCTACCAGGGAATTTTCGTTGACCTGGATTTGAGGACCAAAGTGAGATGCTTAACAAACTGTCAGAAATGAATGGAACTGACAGATAACTTTGAAGCTAGGGACCAATATTTCTGTACACCCTGCATAAAAATGCTTAGTTGAGTAATAGATATATATGAGGATTAATCATCTAATGCTTGTGAAACATTCAGAAGCTAGAAGACTAGTTTTTAGAAATTTATTGTTGACTCACTACTATAAAATTGGAGAAAGTTTAGAGCTTAAAAACAGTTTAGACAAATATTTTTTTCACAACAAAATACAATTTCAGTGGACTTGATAATATTCACAAATCTGAACAGGGTGGAAGAAACATGATCCAGCCTAGATAAAGCCAGCAAGCCGAAAGCAATGTGCTGAATGTAGTTTCTCAGCAGCTCAGATATAAAATACTCAGATTCCTTCTGAAAGGTTTTCCAATCATCTCTTGGATCAGTAACAATCATCATTCAAAGAAATGCAGAAATATAGGTTAATTTAGCTTGGAAGGATCCTTGAGAAGTCATACAGGCTACCACTGCCTAAAATTTAATTAGATCATGTTTCTTGTGGATTTGACTGTATGAATTTCGAACACCTCCAAGGACAAAGAACTAAAACTCACCCCTTTCAAATATTTTACATCTCTCATGAAAAAGAAAATTTTCCTAACACCCAAGTGGAATTTTCAGTGTTCAATTTTGTTTTCATTGCCTTTTGTCCTTTCTCTGCACACATCCAGGGAAACTCTGCTGCCATCTTCCCTGCATTTTCTTGTCAGGTACCTGAAGATATCAGTAAGGTTTCCCCTTCACCTTCTGATCTCCAGCATGAACAAACCAAGCTTTCTCAGCCTTTCCTCTTTCCCCTGTGCTCCAGCCCCTGACCATCTTGATAAGGTCTTCTGTGCACTAAAGAATCCAGATCTGGACACACCACTCCGGACATGGTCTCTCATGTGCCAAGCAGAGTGTGTGAGAAGATCACTTCCCTGGATCTTATGGCTGTAGTTACTACCCAAGAGTTTTTAACTGGGCTTGCTTAAGCCTTAGTTCTCATTAAGGAAACATGAAATATGGGTGGTTTTTTCCTTCTGACAAGAAAGATAAACACAAAATACTTCACATTAAATCGTTGGGGCTTTCAATTTTTTTTATTCTGACTGAACAAAACCATCAGTTATTCACACAGTTTTAGAAAAAACCCACACATTTGTCTGGTGTACAGCACATCATATATCCTATAATTTATCTTACAGTTTGTTTAGCCGCATGGGGTTTTTTGGTCATGTCAGCTTTGAATGGGAAATTGATCTTTTCTTCCTGTTATTTATTCTTTTCCTGTAAATGATAATGAAGCAATGCAGCCAAAAAGGCACCATAAGGTAAAACAATCCTTATGCTGTGATTAAGTCAGAAGACAGTGTGCACTTCTAGAGGAGTCGTTTTGCCACCAAAAATCCGTAACCATGTCAAACTTGTTTCTGTTGTTAGTTCACATTCTTTCTGCCTTCTGGATTTGGAATTTAAACAGCCCATTGTATGAAAGAAAGTGTGAACTGTACAAGACTAAATCTTCACTCAGAAATCAATGGCTCAGTATGCAGTGGCAGGCAAAAGTCAACAAAGTACTGGAAGTTATCAGGATAAGTGCTGAGAGAGGGAGTGATGGGAAGATTTTCCTACTATATCAAAACTCCCAATGTCCAGTTTTGGAGAACTTAGTGCAATTTTGTTCTTCAAATCTCAGAAAGGAAATAATGACAGTGAAGAAAGTACCCAGAAGGCAATTTCAATCATTAAATTGAAGGATCCACTACTAAATGGGGAGTTTAGACAAGATGAGATCAAAAACTTCATAAAATTAAGATGTGCAAAATTATGAAAATACATCAGAAGCTGAATGTAAAGTGGCTATAGACCAAACTGTACAGTACTAGAGGCATGGGTCATTGAATCAGGCTTGCAGGAGTCTGATTAAAGATGGAGAAAATAGACCATCTCTTGTAGAAAAGTAAGTGAATATCTGGAATTTGTTCTTACAGAAGGTTGTCAAGACATCCAGCATCAGTCAAAAACTTATCAAACTCATGTTCTCCCTAGATATTTAATTATCATTGCTAAGAGATAAAATACTGAGGTAGATGAGTCATTTGTATGTTAATTCGAGAAACTGAAGTAATTGGGCAAAACTTAACGAAAGTAATTCTATTTAATGGTACAATCAAAGTTTTATGCTGTGAGAATTAGGTGCTCTGTGAAACAGGATTAAAAACTAGATTGATCCCTTCTTACAGAAAGGCAGGAGAAATTTAGCCTTTACTGCATGGTTAACAGAATTCATCTGGGATACGGGTGAACCTCAAGTTCCTACTTTGTTAGGTGCATGGATGTAAAATTTTGTCTCTTAGTTAAACTCCCTAATGACCAAAAGTAGATCTGTTATGTTGTAACATCCTCTTCCGTCTGAAGATTTTCAGTATCTGGAAATCAACTGGATTCATATTGCATAGAAACAATACTTGTTCTTTTTGTTCAGGTGGAAGTCAGGAGTTGTTACATGTGATGTTTCCTAAACATAAATGAAAAAAACTTATTTGAATAGTTTCAAGTAGTTATTTATAGAGAAGCAACCTTCAGAGAAAATCTTAATATTTCATAATATTTTGTTACATTTTTAGATAAAACTGAAAAGTATTTCTTCAATGCTCCTCTTTCCTCATCCAAGAATAAAGAAAAACAAGAATACATAAACCTTATTTTTAACCATTCTAATAATCTCATTATGTTTCATTGCCAGAGTTTTCTATGTCAACTTTGAACATGTTTTATAAATTATTTTGCATTGAAAGGACATAAAGCAATAGCTCAACTTAATGCATAAGTTTTGTGAAACGTTCAGTGAACATTTGTCATGGTTCACTTTCAGGCAGGAATTTCCATTTTATATGCTAAGGAAACCAAGGCATATACGACACCAGATTTTTTACTAACTTGAAAGATTCTGACACCACTATGCACAGAGATCTCCTAATTTGTTTATGTAATAAATTCCACTTCACATCTGGCTAGAGAAAAGTGGAATAAACAGACAAAGATGCTGAAGGTTCAGGAACATGTGGCTGGAAATTTTACCAAGACCTTGGTCTGACTGTCTCATGGCCTTGCCAATATCATGAAAATGAAGGCTGGAGATGCTCAAACCATTTTAAAACAGTCAGGGATAGAATCTATTCTTATTTAAGCCCTATGTAATTTAATGAGCTTTTTAATTGTTATGAATCTGCAAGTATGAACCATCATAGAGTAATTCTCAAAAATGAGGTGAATATTGTTTACATTTTGTGTGGTCCTCCTAGCTAAGGCATGCTGAGGATATGGAGGTGGTTTGTGACAGCCAGCACAGCTTCACACAGGCCAAGTTCTGCCTGACCAGCCCAGTGTGGAGAGACTGCAGCAGTGGACAAGGGAAAGGCTCCAGGTGTCATTTGTCTGGGCTTCTGTAAAGTCTTTGACACAGACCCCCACAGTGGCCTGCTCTCTAAACTGGACAGAGCTTGATTTGATGGTGCACTGTTCAGTGGATTCCATTCTTTGCCAGAGAGGTGCTCCATCCTTCTGATCATTTTTGGTTTGGGCAGCTGGGTCTAGGTAATCCTATCTGAACCACGATCTTCAGGCATCTTCTGCAACATCAAAGCTATTGAACTTAGTTTTTCAGCATGAGTATGAACAAGCATTTCTAGCATCACAGCTTTTGCAAGTCTTCTTCTCTGAACCAAATCCTTTAACCCCCACTAAACCAGTTTGAATTACTAGCAGTTAGTTTTTATTACTGCAGTTAATCAGAGCACACTGCCTGATGAGGAAAGAGGAAAAAGTAAGTGAAAGAAGCCACTTCTTGCTATCTGCTGGTACAGAAAAGAAAATGCTGAATGCCAAATCTAGGGGACACATAGAATGAAATTTTTCAGCTGACATAAGAACGGAGATAGTGTGATGAAAAATGCATTTCTAACAGCTTATCAGGAGCACTGCAGAAATTCCTTTCTTTTGTTGTCATTCCATCCCACAGCTACCATGTGAAAAAGAGGAATGAAAGCTGTTGTCTTTTTCTGAAAATGAGTACAGAAGGACATTTAAATAGCATAGGCCAGGGTGAAAAGGGTAGAATGCCAGAATGGCAGAGAAATTAAGAAATTTGGAGAAATGGCTTAAAACACTCTGCTCATATCATTCATATAGAGCAGTGTTAGTGTGCAAGATAGCGTTAAGGCATTAGATAGGCTAAATAAGATGTTCAAAATATTGCAAATACTTATCTTGAGAACTTGGTCTGAATCACATTAATTTGCATTTGCAAACTGTATTGGCTGCTTAATTTTTCTAGATCACTTTCTGAGCCGTATTTCACAGTAACTGAAAATTCACTGATATGAAAATATTGACTGATAAATTTGAACATGAGAAGTCTCTGAAGATTTCAAATGACAGCCAACATATGGAGCCCCAGATTACTGGGTTTATTACTAATTCTCATTCAAAAATCTGTAATGTATGGAACTTGATATGCCTGAAGTGTCACATAAGCATATTCACTAAAATGTTTTCAAAATATATAACTTTGATGTTTGGTTACTGGTATTAAGGAAACTTCACCATAGGTACTGGGAGCTGCTGTGGGTCCTCCTGAAGCTGTCTCTGCTCCAGGCAGAGTCCAGCTGTCCAACCTCTCCTCACAGAGCAAGTGCTCCAGCCCCATCATCTTGGTGGCCTACCCTGAATTTGATCCAAACGGGGAAGTGAGATTTTTGATTAAATGTAGAACCCCCTTTTAATTATATTTCTTTCTAATGGAAAAAAATTTGACCTTTATTGCTGTGCCACATCACTTTATAGTTGAAAACATGCACTTTGCTAGGTAGCACCCGGAGTTTTCTTAAACCCACCTTTAGTAATCTCTCACCAGTTATCCAAACCTTAATTTTCAGCTTACCACTTGCTTGCTTTACTTTCTATAAAGTTGTATGCATCATTCTTCTAGTTTATGCCCCCCTTACCCTCAAGAGCTTTTGCAATGGGGTTGAGAAACTGCTTTGTAAACAGCCCAGCTGTATAAACATGAATGTGGCTGGCAAGCAAAACCCATGGCTTTAAACATTACACTTCCTCTCCTAAATGTTTTTAAAATGTATGGTTTTAGTCATAAAACTCCTTACAAATCAAAAATTTACAGTAAACTTTACTCCCATGCATTTCCATGAAGGACAAGTACCTGTCCAAAAGATTTGTGATGTTTCTCTTTCAGATAATGTCAATGCAACTTTTTAAATTCATTTGACACCATTCTGAATTATTTGTGTGCATATATGAGAAGCTCTGATCTTGAAAAGAAATTTGTAGCACTCAGGTCGAAATTCCAATAGATTTTGGCTTGGAAATATAAAAGGAATCAGGAATACAGTTCAATTAGGGGGTACCTTTAATGATTGATGCCTCTGGAAAGAGTCAGGTAATACCTCATTCAGTACATATGAACATATCTCATGAACAATGGACACAACTCTCGTATTTTTCACTGGTGCTGAAGAGAGGATTTCTCTCCACCCTCAAAATCCAAACCAAACCTGCCCTGTTCCTCTGTTGCATTTCTTCTTACAATACCTAAAAATACAAAGGCCTTCATGGGGTTAGGTACTACAGCCAGCACTGGTTTGACATGTCTAGATCCAGTGGAGACAGCTATGGTTTGTTATTACTTAAGAGGTGTTGAAGATACAGTGCTCTTGAGAAGTGACCAACAGAAATTCAAATCAGAAATTATGAGTCTTCATTATCAATAGTAAATGTATTAACATATATCAGAGAAAAGGGTTTGTGGAGGCAGGAAAAAGACTTGTGTGTTTCTGTTAGGCTCCTAGCCCAAATTTTCAGAAATAGTATGTACTCTGAACCTAAATGTTTCAGAGCACATTACATTAATTTTCATTTCACATCCTGAAGGATCCATTTGTCCCCCCTGAAGGTGTAGAATCCACAAATTCAAAGTTCAAACAACACTTAGATATTTAACATGCAAAATTTCTGTTTCCCTGGGTAATTTATTCAAATTCTTAAGTCCCCAGAATTTTAGAAAGAAATGTTGAATCACTTTATAATTAAATCATCAAATGCATTTTTCTTCCTAATGCAGACTTTTTTAACTTAGCTACAATTAACTAAAATTAACATTTTTTTCTATGAACAATGGCTATCCATTCATAGTGAAGGTCTTAAGTTTTAAGCTAAAGCTGCTACAGCAAAGTACTTAAACAGTAAATTGACAGGACAGAGAACATTTTTTATCATGATGGAAGAACTAAAATAAAAATGCTTTAAGGACATAATATATGTGTTTTGGGGCCGATACAAGAAATAAAATACATCAAAATATACTAAGACCTACTTATGGGTGTCAGAGATCCACAGTGCCACCAAGATAGTCTTTAAATGTGTTTTTAAGATTGTGTGCAATCTTAAATATCAAATTTAAAAACAGGTGTAAGATGATGATGTATTTTAAAAAATAGAAAATTAAGTTTTTAGCTTGAATCTATTTTCCTGCTGTTTCATTTTCCCTTAGTTTTACTGTTGACCAGCTCCTTCCCCTGAGCAGCAAAATTATGTTGGCTAGACACAAACTCATGAACTCATTGTTTGCCTAGAGTTTTCTAGCAATAGAGATGAGTAGATATTTTGTACTTGATCTGGGCATTCACTTTGTTTGGACAAAGAAGATTTGGATTCATGTACCTCTTTGAAGCATTTTCTCTCTTTCGGTTTGGCTGTGGGCGTGAGGCAGGAGTCCCTGTTTCTCCCAGGTCAGGTGCAGCTGTGAGCAGGAGCCCTGTCCTGGAAGGAATGCGTTACCCACCTGCCCACCAGCTGCAGAGCTGCCACCTTGCACAGCCACAAAACAAATCCTGCAGTGTGATAGCTCCTGGCTTCTCCAGGAACCCAGCAGAAAATGGGGTAGAAGTTTAACTCCAGAAGAGGTCACCTGAAGTGAAGTATCCCTGTGTGAACCAGCTGGGACTCTGCTAGAGTCAGCAGAGCCCAGTTGTGAGGGACTCAGGACAGGAGCCTAAAGAAAGGCATCTAATTCCAGCTGAGATGCAGGGGGAGACCCAAGGCACCTGCATGGGACAGTCAGATGTGGCACAGAACAGATGAGAGCTCTCTGTCCTTCTGGCAGCGTTAGAAATCTGTCTGTGGGCAGCTGAAACAAATCCCAAAGTGCCTACCTCAGTGTAATAAGCTAAACTGCTGTCTAGGGATTAGAGAGTGCTTTGACTTCATTGATTATATGAGACTTCAGACACAGCACCCAGGAGGGTGCTCAAATTTAGTTCTGCAGACAAAAAGCCAGTCCATCTCTGGTGCCCTTCACCTCTGCTCCATGGATTCTACAGGGTCTCATTCAAGCAAGAGTCACTGCCTCTTGGGATCACGTTTATCTTCTTGCTTCTGGCTTTGGACCATACTGAACGTCTCTGAGCACCCCAATTATATCTTTTTGCCAGCAAATGGCACAGGGATGCTGCTGTTTAATATAAAAAGAAGTCAGGTTGCTGTAGCAACCCCTGTCATCCCAGATCAGTTGTCTTGGCCTCCCCTTCTTGTCACAGGTCCCAGAGATGGTGTCCCACCTGGAGAGGCAGAGCCAGAGTATTTCCATGTACTCTGAGACTCCATTTACCCATCTGCACAATGGGCCTCAGAATAACATCCTTTTTCCCAGAGGAAGCTCTTCTAAATGTGATGGCACAGCCCCAGGCACTGGGAGTGTTTAACTTGAAATACAACTGCCTTGAGGTAAGAAACATTAACAAATGGGACCATTGACTTTTGCTTATTTTTCTTAAGTGAAGTGTCTGCTGTTTCAGGGTCAGTGATCATTCACCACATTCACTATATGCTGTTATTTTGGGCACCAAACACAGACTGTAAATCAAAACAGGACACCTTTCAATTATTTGTGTTAGCAAAAGGTATGTTGAAATCACATGGTTGGCTCAATTCTTGTTTTCAAATAAATAGTACCAAAATGCTGCTTTAAGGCACTTCATTTCTTCTCGACACATCTTCCATCCCCCATTTTCCATTTTTCCTTGGGAGGGAAAGACCATCATGATTATTCCAGTCTCTGCTGTGCCTGTGTAAATTACCATCAGTCCAGCTAACTTTACCCACACCCACAAGATGACAGAACTGCAGAAATTTTGCAGTGCTTGTCAAAATCTTACTATTCAGCAGTTTTGTGGGTTTCAGAGCTTTTAAAATAAAACTTTCCAGGCTTTCTTAGTTGCACTGGGGTCAGCACAAGGTCTATGAACCACTGCTGACTGTTTTTACCTTCGTTTACACCTCTCTTCATAGTTTTAAATTAATTTTCTGACTCAGACAGTGGCATCACCTAATCCATAGATTTTACATCTTGCAATGCCCAACATGGGCTGGCTTTGATGTTCTTGTTTGTAAGTGCCAACTTTTAAAACTTAATTTGTGTGAGGCTTTAAAGAGTCACTATATATAAATGTAAGACCTTCAGAGGTCTCTACTTAGTTCCCAGCTCAGTCAAGACTTTAGCTACCCTTAAAAATACCATCATACACTGCATCTGTGACACTGTTACAGAAAAAGGGGGAATAAAGCTCATTTTCTTTGAGCCTTTTACTTGCCTGTTTGCATGGCCTTTCACCATTTTTTCTTCACTTTGTCTGCAGAAGACATAAATCCATGCCTTGGTTTAGGCTTCTGGCCACTGATGTAGCATAAATAGCAATAAAATGTGTAAGAAAACATATTGAATTCTATATTTTTACGTTGCCAGGACTCCCAAAGTATTTAATGGAATGTTCTGAAAACATGATTCAGCCATAATACACCCTCACATGGCTCATTGCACACAGTCTTTCAGAAACCAGGTTCAGGTTTAGCATTTTGATTTACTCCCTGTGACAAAACAGCTACAGACTCCCTGTTTTGTTTTTATACTCTTTGTATGTTTTCCTACTCACATGCAGAATCTGCTCACTACAGTGGACTATCTTCACTTGTTCATTTCATTTCATTGTCCTACTGTGACAAAGATCCAGCTCTACTCATCTTTTCTTACACAAAGAGAAGTTGTTTTTAGAAAAGCTGCCTGTTCTAGTTTTTGCTGTAATTACTTTGCCCAGTTTTTAAAATATTCCTTGGTATTGCCTCAGGACAGCTCTCTGGAGGCACAAAAAGCAAAGTTTTTGAAAGAGATTTCACAGTGAACTTCAAAGGACTTCAGAGCATTTGTGAAAAAAAAAAATCACAGAAAGTGGAAAATTGTTCTTCCCTGCCTAATATAACATTCTCTTCATGCAAGACAATTACAATTACAACTACAATTACAAATGCTTTGTTGACTTCAGCTTAAGCATTTTGAAAAACTGAGCTCCACATCACCTTGGAGCCCTTGCTGGGTAGGCTAACACTGTTCTTTAATTTTACTCTTGAGCCAAGCTAAATATTTTTTTTCAGTTCTACATTTATATCATTCAAATATTGCCTCTGAATATTTGGTTTCACCTTTAATTGGCAGTAAGCTGACCTATGTTTATTAAGGTAAATCTGAAACCACTGAGGAATAATTTGGGATCACCTTCTCCTCAAATGTAATGGACTGATTACATTTTTGCGGTAACAGTTGGTTGAGAAACCTCTCCTGTTCCAGAAGCAAAGACTCCAATGTCTGAGCTGAGAAAGAGTAGTTCTATAGGTACTTGACACAGAATAAATACCTTTTAACTACACCTCGTAAGGGGCAGTGATACACAGATGGCAGCATAAAATTGTGCTTTTTTATGTATAAGGAACCTAATTTTGGAGAATTTGGAATTCACTGGAATGTTACCTGTGGAGTTTTAAGCTATTCATTTCAATCATAGACTTCTGAGCTGTGTCTGGTAGTGCTGTGAACAGCAATAATATTCACAGCTCTATGGTCTCCAGGAAAGCATTCCTTACAGCCAGAAAACACATGTCAAGGCAGCACCTCCACACAAAGCAAGCTCCTAAGCTCCACACAAAGCAAGCAAAACACACTGTAAACACTGCTTATCTGCTAATTGAGTACCTCAACATTAATAAAAGCAGTGCTGCAACTATCAATATAGAAATGTTGGAGGGAAGGAAATGGGATACAGACATAATCTGGCAGTCTGCACCAGCAAGGAGTGCAGTGCAGTGAGAGCATCGGCAGTGTGGATGCAGTGCTTGTACTGAAGCACTTTGGGGGAGAACATTTCTCAGGAAGGTGAAACTAATTAACAGTCTCTATGTCCATTGCTAATAAAAGTCTCAGTGCTGCTGACTGACGATGTAAAGGAGAGTATACAAACTACTTTAACAGATGTTGTCTGTTCCTAAGTGGTGTGACCATATTTAGCAGTGGCTGAGATGGGCAGAGAGGCAGAAACAGCCTACAAAACAAATTCTTCTCAGCTTTATTTGCTTTTGCTGTTTGCCATCATAAAACACATGGCTATCATTGTTTGAGTAATAGAGCTTTTACACACTCAGCTTCACGGATTTTTGTGCTTTTCCTGTTTTGTCAACAAGGGAACATCCACATCAGGGTAGTGTATTCCAGGATGCCTGTCCCAGTGTCTAACAGAAAGCTGCCTGAGGTTTTCCATACAGGCAAAAGAAATCACCCATGAAAGAGCAAGGCAAATTCAGCAGAAACCACATCTCCCCTTGGACCTGTGCTTGTCAGCAGGTGATATGATACAAGTTATAGCAAGAGCTGAGATTGTGGTGATCCTGGGGAGGTAGAAATAATCCTTATGTTTGAGGTATAGTAATGATCATCTCTGTCATAATGCCAGTTATCCTACTATCCACCTCATAAGAAAAAAATATCACATTTTTAAGTTATTCTAGACACACAGATCCATTGTCTATCTGTAGCTGGTAGATTGCCTCTCTCAAAGTATTAGCTCTCTCATTGATCTATGGTTGTCATCTTCTCATAAAGTAAATTAAATTCAGGTTTTTGGAAGATAAATTTTGTTAATTAGTCACTCTACATGACCTGCTTTATTACTAACAAAAAATGCTTTTAAATGTTCTTAACTATTCCTGATATTTAGCATTTCTGTTTTTGAGTATGTTAGACAGTGAAGTATCCTGTAATATAGATAGAAATTCTCTTTAAGGATCTCTGAAGTAAATTTTTTTTTATTCTATGGAGTTATAGTTCTTTACAGAAACAAAGAAACAATCTCATATTTTATATTCTATAACGTTATTTCACTAAAAATTGCTGTTGGACTAGTGTAACTACTGAAAAGTTGCATTATTTACTTTAAAAAGAATGACCCTTGTTACCTATTTTTATTGTTTATCAAATGGTAAAAAAGCACAATTTTTATAGCAAAGGAAAGTAAGTTATTGCAGCATTGTTGCCAGCTATTGCCAGTGGAAGTTACTGCAAAATAATCAAGAAGTGTGGTTTGCTTATGCCCATTTCTTCCCACAGCCTATGTCAATATTCAGAGACCTCATGTTTATACAAAGATACAGTTTCAGAGCCCTCAGCTGGAGAACGGATGCCTAAACCACAGTGTTGGGGAGGAGAAACAAACAGCCATCTAAGCATGTTTACTTCCAGCAACAAGGAAGTTCTAACTTGTCCCTGAGTGGTGACTCACTGGGTTGGGACTATAAAAGTAAAGGTAGCTGCTCTCTAAAACATCAGGGCTTCAGACTTCAGAAATCCAACATGATGCAATCAGGACTTGCAGCTATTTTCTTTTTCTTGTTGGGTTTGTCATTTTGCCTGACAATCCCTATTCCCCTTGATGACAGCCATGAATTCACAGAAAAGGACCTTCAGTTTGCAGAGGTATGGTATAAAATAATGCATTTGCATGTTCCAATAACAGTAAGCTGTGCAGTTACAACTGTTTGGAAATTATGCTTATTACTCCTTTTCCCCTTCTTAGCGCTATCTCAGGACTCACTATGACCTCCATCCAAACCCTGCTGGCATAATGAGGAAGAGTGGAAACACAGTGGCAGCCAAACTTCGGGAAATGCAAGCTTTTTTTGGCTTGGAGGTGACAGGCAAGCTAGATGAAGAGACATATGAGCTGATGCAGAAACCAAGATGTGGTGTCCCAGATGTGGGGGAATATAACTTTTTCCCTAGAAAACTCAAATGGTCAAAAATGAATTTGACATACAGGTAAATGCCTGGTATTTTGAGTATTATTACTGTTATTACCTTCTTTCCAGGTGCATTGTCCAATGGGTTGCCCAGTACATGAGGTTGATGTGAGAAGGGTGCATTTGAGTTTGACTAAATTAATGTTGCAGTTTAAAACCCTTACAGCCTCACTCCTGAAAAGGTGCTCCCTGCCTACCTTGCAGCCCAAGGAAGTAAACGTTATTTTTTTTCCATTGCACTTTGTCATGGAAAAGGAAACCTGGTGTGTTGTAAGCCAGCAATTCCTGATTTGGCCTCCATATAGACACTCAAGACACATCCATGGTGCCAAATGAAAGAGGGGTAGGGGCTCAGATCATGAACTTCTCTGGGCCACTCCTTAGCTCTGTTTGGACCTGGTGTAGAGTTTGCTTCTGTCTTGTCCTGGACAGAGAGGTGTGGATGCAAACCAGTCTGTGTAGTGTGGCTGTGAGAGCCAGACCATTTCACATCCCAGATGTGGATCTCTGTCTTTGTTCAGACAAATCCCTGTATCATGACCTCAGAAAAGTTGACCTTGGGAGGTGAAGGGCTGACAGTTCACAGGGTAGATCCTTCTCCTTTAATTCTGCAAGGTCATATATCTGGGGCTTTCAACAGCTACAGACTGAGTTTGTTTAGCGGGTTCCAAATTTGAAATCACTAAAATCTCTTATTTCCATAACTAGTAATAAATGTTACTTTAATGGACAATTATAGCCTTAAAAAAATCACTTTGGATAATGTTTTGCTGCTCCAGGATGTGAGGATCTTGAGATATTTTATATGTTATAAAAATTTTGAAGTTACTGATATTATTTCACTTAAAACTGAATATATCTGACACTTTCTAAATCTTCTGGTGCATAGAAAACCAATTACTGAAAGCTGTTAGATAATTTCAGATATCTCTGAATTATTTTAGTGCTTATATAAATGTTTATTTTTTTCATACTGTATGCAGCTACTAAGCTCCTTGTTATGTGATAAGATCATATGACAAAAGCAAAAACTTTTAATGAGGTGTACAGTCAGATAAAAGTACACTGCATATTTCTTCAATTCACACAATTAACTGGAGATATTAATCTGTTTGACAGAATTATGAATTACACTTCAGATCTGAGACGTAATGAAGTAGAAAGAGCTTTCAAGAAAGCATTTAAAGTTTGGTCTGATGTGACGCCACTGAATTTCACCAGAATACGAAGTGGTACAGCTGATATCATGATCTCCTTCGGCACTAAAGGTAACACAGAACCAATCGTTTTCATTTTAGAAGTTAACTGTGTTCTTATATACATAAGATGGAGTAATTAATTTAACTGGTTTGAATTTTGTTTTCTAGAACATGGTGACTTCTACCCTTTTGATGGGCCCTCTGGATTACTGGCACATGCTTTTCCCCCTGGCCCAGACTATGGAGGAGATGCTCATTTCGATGATGATGAAGTTTGGTCAGATGATTCTAAAGGTAACAGAAGTTCCTGACATTGTTTGAAATGGTGATAGATGGAAAATTTATCCCTGTTTGATATCTGTAGATGATTTGTTTTGTCTGTTGATTGTTTGTTCATCATTATCTTCACTGTTCACACATAGAACGCTGAGTTTAACCTCCAGTCATAAATGGAGGTTTAACATGAACTTAGCATAAATTTTAAGATATAACATTCCTAAGTGAAGTGATTAAAAAAAATTACACAAATAAGATTCTGTCGTTTTGGCATTTCACTAAGGGCAGCTAATTCTGATCATAGACTGATGGTCATTTCCTTACTGAAGCCTAGAGCAAACATACCTCAGCTGCATGTTGTCTGCTTGCATTTAATTTGAAAATTCATCACATTGCCTATTCAGGACAGAGTTTAATAACTGCATTAGGTCACCCTCCTGGCATTAAGGATAATTTCTGCAATATTGGACTCTCTACTGCAGTTTAATTCACAAAAAAAAGTTCTTGATTTGAATAGGACCAAGACTTTACCCTAGAGCTTTCCTGTGATGCTAAAAAATTTCAAGAGATCTAAATCTCCCTTCACAGTAACACAGTCATGTAAGAATTTGGCTGAACACCAGCTATGAGACACTAAATTTCTTAGGCCCTTATTAATGTAAAACCCTTCACAGTTCAAAAATGACAAGCAATTGTATCTATTGAAAGGTGTCCTTCCTCAAGGCAAGGGGTTTGGAGCTTGGTGGTCTTTAAGGTCCCAAACCCTTCCATGATTTTTTGAATTATGCAGAATTTTTCCATGTATTCAGTTGTCTCATTCATTGTCCCAAGTGTTAAAGCACAGTGTCAATTATGGTGATGCAAGGAGATACACATTTACTTTTGCTGTGGTTTGTTATAGGCTATAACTTGTTTCTTGTTGCTGCCCATGAATTTGGTCATTCACTGGGACTGGAACACTCTAGAGACCCTGGAGCTTTGATGTTCCCAATCTACACATACACTGGAAAAACTGGTTTTGTGCTTCCTGATGACGATGTGCAAGGGATCCAAGAGCTCTATGGTAAGTCTGTATAACATATAATATTTATATCCTAACATATAATATTTATCTCCTATATCATTGTAGCCTGCTGCAGATTCACTGCACAGTTACTGGGAGCTGCAGATGTTCAATAACAGCAGTCCTGACTAATTAAGAATGGAGAATTAAGAATGATTCACTGGAACAGGAGATACTTTGATTTAGTATTTGAGAGGGGGAAAAAATTAACTAATGCTGGAGAGCACAGTTGGTCACTGACCTGTCTCCTTTAGTGGTAGGTGATAGGGACCAGAGTCCTTCTACTTTTTGACCTGCTTGAAAAGAGAAGGGAAAACAGAGTCTAAAGGTAGAAACAGAACTATTCACGTTTCATTATGAAAAGCATAAAGTGTTTGGGGACCTCCAAAACTTGGGCTAAAGAAAGGAAGTTTATTTAACACCATTGCAGCACACTTGAACTGCAAAGTTCATTAATGCATTTGGCTAGAGGAAAGAGAGAACAAATTTTTCTGTAAAAATTTTTTACCCATTATGGTTCTATTCATCATGATCTTGGGAGATCTTCCATGTTCTGTTCAATATGATGATCAACAGGCAGAAAATTAACGTTGTCAAGCTTACATCATATGATATCATTGCAGGTGCTGGAGACAAAGATCCCAACCCAAAACATCCCAAAACCCCAGAGAAATGTGATGTAGAATTATCTCTTGATGCAATAACAGAACTTCGTGGGGAAATGCTGGTCTTCAAAGACAGGTAAAGACACTCCATGTCAAGGATGGTGGGTACTGGATAAAGTCTGAGCAAGCAAAAACACCATTTCATTTTTTTTCTGAAGATTTGGGTAAATGTACATTTAAAAGAGCACAAATCAATATAGATGTCTCTTAAGAAACTGCATCATATATCTTTTTAGGCAGGATTCATAATGCAACTACAGACTTGACTGCCCAGCAATATGATGCGAAGATAATATGGCTGAAGTGTGTGACACTTTTGTGCACATCATGGGATTTTCTTCAACACACATAAATCTGCTAACTTTTATTTGGGTGAAGATGTACTGCATTCAGGAACTTCAAATGGGACAGCAGTGATTCTCTTATTCTAAATGAAGAAGCTTAAAATTTGTTTTTGTTTGAGGTGATCATTGTGTGAGTGGCAGAAATAGTCTGCAGCTGATGACTGTCAGGAAAGGAAAGGAAAGGAAAGGAAAGGAAAGGAAAGGAAAGGAAAGGAAAGGAAAGGAAAGGAAAGGAAAGGAAAGGAAAGGAAAGGAAAGGAAAGGAAAGGAAAGGAAAGGAAAGGAAAGGAAAGGAAAGGAAAGGAAAGGAAAGGAAAGGAAAGGAAAGGAAAGGAAAGGAAAGGAAAGGAAAGGAAAGGAAAGGAAAGGAAAGGAAAGGAAAGGAAAGGAAAGGAAAGGAAAGGAAAGGAAAGGAAAGGAAAGGAAAGGAAAGGAAAGGTCTAAGAGGGGCTCAGTCTATTCAGTATTCTATGATATGATAACCATCATTTCACCAGCAATTTATTTTAACTATAGGACATCAAAGATACTGCTATTCTACAGTATGACAAGAAACATAAAATATATCTTCCTTTTCTGAACTAGGTTTTTCTGGCGACTACACCCTCAGATGGTTGAGGCAGAACTGGTGTTGCTTAAGTCCTTTTGGCCAGAGCTTCCGAATAAAATAGATGCAGCTTATGAAAATCCCATCAAAGATCTTGTGTTCATGTTTAAAGGTGAGTTTTTGATTTTGTTGTTAGTAGAAGAATACACATAATTAATCAAGCTCAACAGGTGGTGCAGATGTAATCAATAGAAGAATAAAACATCCTACCTTCCTTGCTTGAAAAACAAATGATTTCACCTCTGTATGCATATCTATAAAAATTTCAGTGAATTGGGAGATGTACAATTTAATTAGGATGCTCAGAATCTAGACTACAAATAGTCTAATACCTACTGAGTACATGACCTAACAATCTGTTTGTTGTATGAAAATAGGGGTCACGGTTTCCTCATTTTATTCTTCTCTCAAAGATGAGACCTTACAAAAGACTCACTCATACTTTGTTCATATTTTCAGGAAAGAAAGTCTGGGCTTTGAATGGTTACGACATAGTTGAAGACTTCCCTAAAAAGATCTATGAAATGGGATTCCCAAAAGAAATGAAAAGAATAGATGCAGCTGTCCACGTTAAAGACACCGGCAAGACTCTCTTTTTTACTGGAAATAAGTACTGGAGGTAAGCTGGAGACAGGTCAGTTTTGGTGCCCCTAGTCATAACCTGTCCAGATGTATGGAAAGACCAGGAGTTTGGCTCAAACCAGGCATTTGGCCAATCCAGTCTGCGGTTTTCATTGATGCTACAGCTGTCTACAACATGTTGTAAATAGGGGCACATATTTTAAAAGCTGAATGAGTGTAAGGAAATGAGAGCAAAGTGCTCTAATCTGGGAGAATTTCCAATGAGGTCATGCCTGCTAGACAAATTTCCCATCTTGCCTCCTTGAGTTGCTTGTGTGGAATGGTATCAGTGCTGTGAACAAGAAATCTGTCCCACCCTAAGGTGTCTCTTTTTTACTGTCCATGAGTGGGGCTCACAACCAGGTCTCATGCAGAATTAAGACATTACCATTCCTTCCCACTATCACTGGGCCAAGCAGCCTCAGGATAGGTTCATAGTACCAATACATCCAGGTACAATAATCTCCATATAACACATACTTTAAAGATCAGTTCTGAAAGTTTTGCTCTATTTGCTTTGTATTTATTCTACTTCTGGTGGAGGTGTGCCCTGTTTATCACCCTGCATTTTACCATTGCACTAGACAGAAAGCACCCAAAGACTGCTGGCTTGCTTTGGGTGTGGGTAACTTCCAAACATATGAAGGACACAGGCCAAACTCCCAGGCTGTTTAAAATCCCTTGACTATTTTTCTTTTGTTTTCAATATAGTTATGATGAAGAGGCAGAGGTTATGGATGACGGCTACCCCAGGCTGATAGAGGAAGAATTCGCAGGAATTGGTGATAAAGTGGATGCAGTCTATGAAAGAAATGGTACATAATCTGATAATGAAACTTTATTGCAATTAATTGCCCTTGAAACTTGAGATTAATGCCTTGTAGAAAATTTTGCATTTGTAATTTTAATTTCTTCACATCAATACTTCTGTTCTTGACTGAATCAGTTTTCCAATCTAAATTATGCTCTGGCCAAAAAAAGAGCTTCTTGCTTAGGGAACCTAAAGTGGCATGTTTAATATAAAAGTATTGTAATGTAATAACTGGAGCCCATTCCTATCCAGCTTTTCAGAGTGTGTTTCTGAATCTGTGTCTTAAAAACTAAAATGTCCTGCACCTTCCTGATCAAGTGATGTAAGAATTTGACACAAGATTAAATATCAATCATTTTAAAACTCTGATCCAGCTCTAGCAAATGGAATGAGGATCTTTTAAAAATTTAGCTCAGCATTTTACATATGAAAATGTTGCATTTGAGTGATTAAAAATGAAAACAAGATAATCACTATTTTAAGGATAATTTTGATATGTCACCACATTTTCTTAGTGTTAATTCTTTCTAACTTTCTTTTTCCTTAGGTTACCTCTACTTCTTCAATGGACCATTGCAGTTTGAATATAGCATCTGGAGTCAAAGAATTGTCCGTGTCCTGCATACTAACTCCCTGTTTTGGTGCTAATTACAGCTGAGTGCCATATCATAGGCTGCAGAGCAGCTTGTAGCACATGGGAATATTAATAACGTGGGCATTTAGGTTTACCAAAGGACAGCAAGGTTCTATGAACAAGTACAAGGCTACCTACCACCAAATGTACACTGTATATATGGACTTATACAGCTGCATGTCAGTCTGGAATTGATTTAACTTAATAGGAAAGGAGAGAAGAAATTGTTAGCATTTCAAGGTGCATTACACCATTTAAAGTTTGTCTAGTTTTGGAGTGATGCTGGATACATCACTCACTTTTATAAACACTACTGATTCCCAGTATTGTGGGCACATCTAGCACCTTTCAAGGATCTCCTAGCATGTCCCAAGAAATAGGCTTGGTAAACCCAGGAGTTTTGTATCTTTGAACCAATTCTTCTTCCCTTTTTGAAGTTCCTTTTAACATACTGGGAATTCAGATGTGTAGTGAATGAGTGAGGGCTGTATGGTAACTCCCTGAGCAAGTAATACCAAGCAGCAATGATGAAGTTTGGGAATTCAAAAATATTTGACTGTATTGAATGGGAATGTCTCCCTGGAAGCAGATGCCCATGTCATCTTTAGAATAAGGAGAAGGTACAGAAGCAGTGAGATGTCATTCCAAAGCAGACAGGAAAGCAGGAAAAGGGAAAAGCACTCCCTGGAGAAATTGTAAACCCGTATGATACTGGGGAAACCAGAAGGAAGCAGCTACAAGACAATCACACAAGTCGAAGCTGTGCATGATGCTACATCTGTATCACAGCCCAGATGTTTTCAGCTGGTGTTGACTGAAGTGACATTTATAGAGGTTATGCCTGTGCCAGAAGAGAACCTGAGCATCCAAAGCAGAATATTGAAAATAATATATTTTTTCATGTTGGCCACTCTTTTAATATCTATATTAATTGTCTCAGTATATTGTAATATTTTGTTTTGTTCTGTTTTGTTTTAATCAATGCAAATTATGTGGCACTGTGATTATTTTGATCTTAAAAAATAATATTAAATAAACTGAAAGAATAAACTGATGTTGTGAAACTATTTAACTTTTATTACACTCCCTCTCACAGAAGCAATACAGAACTATTGGGCAAAAGAAATCAAGATCCCTAACCTGTGCATTTTATTCATTACGATTTTCATCTCTGTTTAAAAATAAAATATATTTTTTGTCCCTTCAAGAAAAATAATTTTATGGAAAAGAGGAAAGACAGAAGAGGGAAAACCAGAAAGACCCCTCAAATCTGCAAAACAAGAACTAAGTTGGAATTAGATCTTACCATTACAGAAAGAATGAGAAACTAATAAGAAATACTGGGAAAAACAGTTTCACCTTAGTTTGAATGTTAAATATTAGCAATTAATTAAAACTTCATTGTCCTGTTAGGGATTTTCCTCTCAAAAACAACCCCTAAGTCAATCAATCAGCCAGGCCTGCCAAGCAAAGCTCACCAACAATTAATATATTTAAACAGACATAAATGACCAGGCTTACCTAGTGGTGGGCTAGGTGTGGTTAATTCTGTAGCTCGCACAACATAGATGGTTGGTTGTGATAACCTAACAGATTGAGAGCTCTCTTCTGAACATAAAATTGTGAATTAGTGAATTCCAGACCTTGTTATGCTTAAAAGAAATGCATAGAAATAGAACTGGAAAAAATCTTTACAAAATTAAAAACTTAAAGTGGACTAAAATCAAAGTTCTGTTTTAGGATAAAATATTGAGAAAACTACTGGGGGAAAAGTCGGTACAATTCTCTAAGCATAACAAACATAATTTGATTCAATTACATATAAAAAGTTTTGACAGAGTGTGCCTGAAAAAAAGTAATGTTTGATATTGGGCTGAAGTTTCACTTAATTACTTTGGCAGTGAAATAAGGCTCTGGACATAGTCCTCATTTTTCTCAGTAAAAAGACTCAGTGAAAAATTGTATCACAATAATAATGAATCTTCCATGAGGGCTAGCTGTTGAGTCTGAGTCTTCTGAGTTTCAAAGGCCCGACATGAGCTGTTCTGGGTAAGGGAATGCAAATGTGAACAGGGAAGCAAGGAGAAGCAATGAATGTCTTTCACATCTATGTGAATTTCTGTTAACATTGAACACTTGTCAGGGGAAAAAGGTACTGCATAGGAAGCTGGACCTTCAAAAGCCTTCAGCATGATCATATCCAGCTGCTCTCCAGCCCAAACACACAGATTCCTGTTAGCTGCTTGGCTGACTGGAAGCAGCCTTTGGCACAAATCCAAGCTCAGCTCCAGCTTCTGTGTCCACATCCCCACACAGAGAGATGGGAGCTTTTCTGTGGTTAGCTCTACCTCAGCTGAGACAAGTACCAGGCTGTCAGTTCCTGGCATTTGGTTGAGAAAAAAAATATAGAAACAATGTCTTGTGCTGTGGAAGTGGAAGGCTGAGATCAGAGCCAGAGGGACCCTGTTGCTGCTGTCAGCCAGAAAGGAAACTCTCCAGAGTACCTTGTGCCCTGGGACCAACCACATGAGAATAGCATTGCACAGGTGACTGGTGAGAATCAGATGGGATGTCACACAAGACCATCAAGAATTAAGAAATAATTCTTTTTCCAGAGGCAGAGACTCAACTGACTGGTTTCCCTGAGATGTGAGTGGAGAAAGGACCACAAGGAGGCTGAAGCAGCTGTCTCTCAGGATGTAATACAAGCAGAACTGATAACTTCCCACCAGGTTACCAGTGGAACTACATAAATTTTTTTATGTGGAACTACATAAATCCACCTAATAGTAAGGAATGGACAGAATAGTCCTACCTAATAGTAGGGAATTTTGTCTGGGAGGTTTAGGTTGGATATTGGGAAAAGGTTCTTCACCCAGAGGGTGGCTGGGGATTGGACCAGGTTCCCCAAGAAAGTGGTCACAGCATTAGCCTGACAGAGCTCAAGGAGCATTTGAACAATGCTCTCAGGCACAGGGTGTGACTCTTGGGGTATCCTGTGTAGGACCAGGAGTTGGACACAATCCTTGTGGGTCCCTTCCTACTCAGCATATTCTGTGATTTTGTGATTCTGTGATTCCATGATTGATTCTGTGATTCTGTGACTAGTACACGAACAGTTATGGATTAATGTGTCTTTTATATCCATCTTGATCTCTGTTAGGAATGGTCATTTGAAGGAGGAGAAAGGATATGGCAAGAAAAGGAATCTATCACATTCTCCTCAGGGAGTTTTCTGTGTTGGTTACATGATCCTGAGCAAGGAGGATTTAGAGGATGCAAATATATATTGCAGGTGAGAAAAAAAAGTGAGCAAACATCATCTAAACTTTCCAAAGGGAGAAATTAGGCAACACTCTAAAAATTTCCATGAACTACATGAGATCTACTAGTAGCTGATAAACCTGAGAAGGAATTCAAAGTTACAAGAATGTTTTTGGGTTTTTTTCCCTTTAGCATAATCTTCAGAAACCTACTCTGAAGACACTAGATGGCAGTGACAGCTTTGCTTCTTACAGATTCTGCACAGAGTTAAAAATTGTACTGGTGGGTGAGGAAGCCACAGATAACTATAGTGAATTCTTATATTATGTGAAGAAGTAAAAAAAACTGACACTAATAAATAGAATTTAATTATTTATTCTATTGAAATTCAGATCTCTGAGTAAAAAGTTATTATATAATAATGTTCAGGAAGCTTCTAGATATATTCACTATCAGGGATACTAATTCTTTAGTCTTTTCCAGAATTCAATGCAAAGCACTTTGAACAGTACACTCTTGTCCTATGCACAATGCAGCCCCTCACTCTAACCCCATTCACTGGAAAATTTCATATACACATACATAGACATGGTCTACCTGCCTGGGAACATGGCAACCCTTCATGGATTCTTACTGAGTCTGGAGAGGAAAACTTATTGTTTCAGTATTTTCTCACACTGACTTAAACAAGGATCTAGACCTCAGCCTTCAGCCTAGGTCAAAGAGCTGCACATTCACTTTTGTTGTGGTAAGTGTGTGTTCACCTGTTCTGTTGGAGATATTTTCTGTTCACACATATACAATTAAACAGTACTTTGTGGAAATACTGATGGCCCACTAACCAGAAAGCTTATTTGAGATGTAGGATCAAGGCCTTCTGTCAATTATGTTTACGGTTTTTTGCACAAAGTGGGGTGTCTTTTGCACAACTGGTGAATCCATACCAGTTTTGGGGTTTGATGCTTCTGCTGCTTCTGATGAAAAACTTTCCCAAGGAAAACCTCAGTATTTCTCCCTAAGATGATGCAGAGGGTACAGACTCCCTCCAGCCTGTGATCCTCCTCTTTCCTGTTTAACACAGGGGATGTGGTTGGTACATCCATTTTAGTCACAACTTTTCAGTTTGAATTTCCAGCCAGTGCTGTTCAGGACTACCTCTGGCTCTCACTTCACCTGTTTCCCATGTGCTGTGCTACAGAGTGTGCTCTGCCCCTGCCCCTTTAACTCACAGAAAATGGATCAAAGAATATCATCCTCTAAGGAAACTCTCACCAGGCAGCAGAGAAGCACCTTTCAGTTTCCTATTTAAATGTCACATAACAAATTTCCTACTGCCACAGTAACACAGGGTGGTGCATTTCTGTGTGTATTGGAGTCAGCCATCCATGTTGTGTCTTGACTTTTTGCAGGACAACACCGGGGTCCTACCACTGGGCAGGAGGAGCCTGGTGGAGCAGTGTCCTCAGAACAGTCACAGCCATACTGTGTAGTCTCTGCTGGACTTTACATGCTCTTACATGATCCTGTTCTGCTCTTCTTAGAAGAGGAAGATGGGTCATGTCCAGGGTCAAGTGTTGCTTTCTTAGCCCAAATGACATTATTTCAACACAGAGTGAAATTTCAACTGTCAACACAGTTGAAATAATGTCATTTGGGCTAAGAAAGCAACACTTGGGATTACCACCTTGGAAAAAAGTAAGAGAAATTTCATTTCTGCATTTTTGTTGCCCGAATAAATTGTTCACAGGAACAAAACAATGATGTAGCCCTCCTCAGAGTCTGTCATCCTAAGGAGAACCTGTGAAAGTCTGTTGGGAATCAGCCATGTCTGAAGGGTCTGGAGTTCACAGTGTCCTTCCCACTATCTGTTTATCTAGCGAATGTCCTTTTCAGACTCAGCTTGGACCATTCTATGATTCTGTGGTTCTAGTTAAATTACTGGTTCCAGGTTGTCTTCAGGTAATCAGGAGAATTTAACATACAAATCTTACTCCTGCCCCAAATTATGTGCTATTTTGCAACAGCACGTTGGTGATATAATGGCAAATAAACCATGCATGATGGGGCCAAAAGGCATCAGTGGTGCCAAGAAGACAGGGTGAGACAAATGCCAGAAAAAACTTTGTCATGAAAGCTGCAAGGACCCATGGGATAAAACATCATGTTTGAGGTCTCCCAAGGGAAACTGCAATTCGGGTAAGCCAGGGCCATTGGAGTGGTCTGTGCAGTGCCACAGAGTATAGCTTCAACAAGGGGCAGCCAGGATATGGCCAGGTAGCTGGAACAATTGAGCTTGGTAAAATACTTGCTCTCCTCCTAGCTACATATTCTGATCTGTTGGTGTCAGCTGATTAGAGTAGACCCTGCAGGCAAAGACCATAAAGGAAAGCCATTTCCATTATTCTGGCAGAGCCTAAACACAAGGTTGGTTTATGCCTCAAAGTAGCCCATACCAGAGATTTAGCTGATGGCTGGGCTATCCAGCTGTACTTTCCAGGAATCATCCAAGGACTCCTCCTTGTGGAAAGTTTGGGTCTGTAACACTCATAATTTAGCACCCCTTTTTTTTTTTTTTAATGCTTTGGGAAGATTTTTATCGTTCCAATATGGATATTGTGCACCAAAACACAGGGAAAGAAGCTCCAATAGGGTCACTGGCTCACCAGTGATCTTGTATATGAGAACCTATTTCCAACTGAGGTCAATTTCAAATTAAGAGAAACAAAAATTAAATGACACACTCAAAAGTACCACAGAAATGTCCTGTCTAAAATTCTGTTAAAAATCATGGGGCAGGAAATTAAATACACCTGGGTCTATCTACAGTGGTAGAAACAGTGGATGACATTGCAACAGAGATAGAGATCACTAACAGGAGAATGAGGATGCTGTAGGAAATATAAAGCAAGTGATAGCATCATCTTATCTTCAAATACTGTATTTGTAAAATTAGTATTAGGAGCTGAAGTGTGGATATTAAGAAAGAAATAATCAATAAGAGCCTGTTAGGATCTGAACCACGATTCAAACAAATAAGAAATCTTAACATAGACTTCACTTTGTTTTAGTTCAGGGAATAATTGCCCATATAACAGCTGCTTTGAAAACTGCTTGGGAAAATTGCTTTCATATAAGCAGTCTCAAAGTTAATAATAATTTCAGAGAAGAGACTACAAGCACATGTTTTGGAGCAGCATCTGAATCTGGTACCATTCAAGCATTTTAAAAAAAGGGGCAGCAAAAGCCCTTGGGCAGTTTTCTGCTGAGTGCCAAGGAGGACACACTCAGCTCAGAACTTTGCGTTCGGGAATTTTCTGTGCTATGTTCATGAGACTTAGAGTATGAGTTACACTCTCTGAAACTGAGTCACTTGATGCACAAAATAAATATCGGATGTGGGCTCCTTCTCCCTCTATGAGGCTACACAAGCATCAACTCCAGAAGGAAAATGCTTGTTGAAATTTCAGGCTTAAACAATCCAGTGCTGTGCACGCAGCCTTAAATAAACACCGGAAATTTTAATTGTTATGATTCCACTTGCTCTATTCATAGCTCTCTGCATTAGAATTTTCATGGCATCCCAAGGAATGACTTGCATTATGTTGACATGTGTTGGAATTGTGACATTTCTCTTTTAATCTAATCATTAGAGTCACAGAATGTCAGCAATACCCAGCTGTCCAAATCAGGCCATCTCAGATGGTCCTTTTCTTTTCTATCCATAATGGAAACGAGGAGTAAACAAGATCTTGTCCTGTTATATTTCAAGTGCAGCTGAATTTTTCATTGTTTTTCTTTAGTTCTTTCTTGCATAGATACAGGCGTCCTTAATTTCCACATTCTCAACTGAATCTCAGATTTAAAATAGTACAGTAAACTCAACAGATTTTTTGTGCTCAATATGAAAGGTGACTCCCCTATGATCTATTTTTAAACTATTGTCCTTGTTCACTGAATGTGTTCTTATATCAATAAACAGTAAATAAGAGGACCTACTTTCTGTAAGTTGCTTGCTTATGTATCTTTAGCAGAGCTCTTATTTGTTTTAACTTTAAAACTGATGTTACAATTTCCTGCCCTTTGATGTGAGCAATATTTTTTATTTCTCCTGACAGTTTTGGCAGACATTTTTCTTGCTATCTGATTTGTAAGACTGTGTGACCAGAGCTAGACACAATATTCAGGTCAGACGGAATCAGGTCATTATGTTTCTAGAATTATCATTAATCTCTTCCTCTACACTTTATAGCCTTATTTTTGTAGACATGTATTGGTTTTAGTTGTTATAAAAGGTTTACTTTAATCTCAGTTAACAGAGATTTCATCTAATAAAGATATTTCATCTAATTTCATCTAAGACAAGCCACAGGAACACAAATTTAAGAAATTCCCCCAGAATTACAGGAAAATAAGCAGGAGTCAAGGACATCTTCAGTATTGCTTCAGTGATTAGCTATCTGCAATCTACCATCTTGTCTGTGTTTACTGAAAATCAGAGATTTACAAGTTCAACATACATCAACACCAACTGCCAGAACTGAATCACAGAGAAGCCCAGCCATCCTGTTCTAGAAAAACCACTCAGGAATAAAGTAATAAATACTAGTGTGAGACAAAGTCACACCAGTAAACTAGTGCAAAATTAGGAATTATTTTCCTCCATCTGATGCATCTTACTAAAGGGTATTACCTGCTCAGATTACAGTGCCAATTTTATGATACCAGATTTTGGAAAATGAGTTTATAAACAGCCAGAAGGCAAGAAATGCAGCCTGAAAGTACATTTCTGGGAAGCAAGGGATCCGGGAAAATAACCTACTTTATAACAGGGTAGAGATTTAATGAATGTATGGAATGCAACCCTTGGGGTACAGGATAGGAACAAACTGTGACAACAGGAAAAGTGGTAAGGTTACTGCTACCAGTAAACTCCACCAGTGCTGTTATCCTTACAAGGGAGGATACATGAAAACAAAACTCAAAGGAGCAAGAAATGTCAAGTCAACCTTTACAAATATGTGAGGCCCACAGCTTTGATCCAATGCTGAAATGCATGGGCGTATTAAACCACCGGTCATCGCAGATTTGGCTACAAGATTATGGGGCTGTAATTCCAGCACCACCACCCCCCAACACACCTTAGAGCAACCACAGCTGTGTAGGTGGCACAGATGTGTTTAGGCTCAGGGTGGGTAGACTAAATTTTGATGAGATGATATAATCAAAACAAGTCTCACTATTATTTCTAGCATTGCAATTTATTACTGAAAATAGTGCGCATGTAAAAATATCTATTTCTTAAAATATCCCAATGACATAATTAGCCTCACTTCCTCTGTGTTAGATGACTAGACAACACACTGTGTGTCTGCACAGCCAAGACAGAAGTTGCAAGGCTATATGATAGGGTGATTACTGCATCATTAGTGACTTGCCATGAGGATGACCAAAGGGACTCTTGCATCGGAAATGTTAGGGCTGAAGCAGAGGTAGAGTTTAGGGGCCACGCACCTTGAGGTAAACTGCTTTCTGTTTGGGCACAGACATGCTCCTTCTCGTGGACCAGGGAACAGCAGTCTTTGAAACTCCAGTTTGGGATGAGTCAATTCCTCCTCCAAAGAGTTTATGCTCCAGGGAGATGTAACGCACAGTGAGCTGGCAGGTATAACCGCAGTAGCCCATGAGCAGAGCTCCAGCCTGCAGGAGCCAGAGCCAATCCATGGTGTATTTCTTTTCCCCAAATTTGGATGGCATGCTTTTGGTTGGAGAAGGCAAAATCGGAGACAAGGACTACCAAGAAGAGGGCCTTCAGGGAGCAGGGAAGGGAAGGCAAGAGATGGGCAGGAGAGAGAGGGATGGGTGACTGTCTCAGAGTGCCCTGCACTGCGGGGCAGCTCAATGCTATAATGGATCCCACTCATGGGAAATGCTGAGCTGCTCAGTTTCCTTCCTATGGCAATGTTATAATTTGTGCTTCATTTGATTCCTAGAGGAAACTGAAACTCAGAGCCAGGAATTGTTCCCAGACCACTTTGCCTAGATGTAGGGAAGATTCTTAAGTGCCCTGGCTTTCTTAAAAGTTTCAATGAATGGCATGACATTTTATCTTCAAATTTTCATACTTACAGTGCTTTGTTACTGAGATTTTAGATTATGGTCTGTACTGGACATTTTGCTAAGAAAGCAGCAGACTGCTAGGCAGATGTGGGGAAATAAAAGCTTTCCAAGCCTGCCTGTTTATTCTCTTTCAGAGTCTTTCAGGCTGAAATCTTCCTGTTTGAAGTTTTAGAGAATGAAGGATGAGTTATTTTTGTATAAACAGTAAATATTTTCCATTTGCTAGCTGGTTTATCAGATCCTGCGTTCTCAAAAGGAGAGATTTACTGGGACTTGGTGTTCAGTTCTAAATAATTTCTGGCAAAAATTTCTGCCAAGGAAAGCAGTGTAACCCCATGTGTGAGATTAGCTAAGAAAGGTTGGATGTTGGGTTGTCTTCATTCCTTCCCGTTACAATGAAAGGAGAGCAAAGAGCAAACACACCAGTTGGTGGTAGTGATCATGCCAGAGATGTGCCTTCAGAGGTAGAGTCATTGTGGTCATTCCCACAGCTTATAACACACCAAAAAAAATTTTTACACTTCTGGGGTGTCTGAGACTGTATTTCAAAGTCACTTAAGTAGGTACAACACATTCAAATTCAAAGTTTTTCTGTGCAGGTCTGAGAAAGTGGATCTGCTCCACATGCTCAGCAGTATTTTCGTTATTTTTCATACTGGAGATCATCACAAGCAACCATTGGGTTTTAGTCTTGGGAATATCCCAGATTTATTGTGTGGGTGTAGTACTTGTCTAGCATGATCCCACTGACTAGTCTGCTTCCTCACTTTGAATCATTAGATATTTCCATCAAGCAGATTGCACAGATTTAATTTTGCTTCAGCTCTCAGGTGCCACAAACCCTTTCTCATTTGCTGTGTCAGACATTCTTGCTTCAGCTGGCATGGAGTAAATAGCAAAGACCTGGAGGGCCTTTCTGCACCCAGCAAAAGAACAAATGTGCCAGGCTGTGTTATGTCATGCAGCAGGAAATAATGCCTGCTAGGACTTGAATGGAGATTAATTTAGTTTGGATTAGTGTTGAAAGAGCAGCTTTAGTACCTTCCCTGATACGTGATTTCTGTAGCAGTATCTGCGTTTGGATGTTGTGGAAGCAAGCAGGATTTCCATCGTGATTGGATCCCCTGGGCTCAGTTGTCACATAAATGACACACCTCATTCCTCCCATTTTGCCCACCCTACAATACCTTAACATTTTTCATGTTGTTTAATTTTAAAGGCTTCAAAGGACTTCAAGTATCATCCAGCAGAAAACATCTGCAGGTAAGGAGGTGTAATACAAGTGTCCTGAGACTTCATCAAACACTTCTCAGTCACACTCTTGTCCCCAAACCACCTGGCAGTGAACAGGTGATGACACATGATGGCAGATGATGGAATGTAAGGGACTCACTTCTTTGAAAAAATGATTGCAAAACAGTTAATCAGTGAAGGAAGGTACAGGACAACCTTCAGGGAAGTAAGAGAAAGTAAAAACCCAGAAAAGAACATGCATAAAGACTTTTATCAGCAGATTTGATGAAATGCTTCCATAGTATTCCAGGAAAAGATGAAAATCAGCTAGGTGTGTAAGAGAAAGAAGGAAACAATCAGAACTGAAGGATAAATTGTAAAACTCCTTTTTTCATACTTAGCTATGAGATAAAAACAACAAAAGCAGAACAGTGGAGTTATTACTTCTTTATTAATAGTGAATACTTCTTCTGTCCATGCAATCTCTTCTGAGTTAAAGTAAATTATTTGCATTCATTGGGCAAGGGTAGGCTTAAAGTCAGACAACTGAGATATCATGCACATTGTTTCAATTTGAGCTTAAAGTGAGGTACCTTTCAAGTAGAACTGATTGATTGTGAAAGAAAAATAAATTCTTCTTTTGGAAAGATATAAATTACTTTGCTTAAAGAATGAGTTTGGTTTTAGTAAGTATTTAATGATATGAAGGCAAAACCCAATAGCTTGGCAATTAGTTTCCAGAACTCTGGCAGCCTTTGTGCCATGACCACTTCCCTGGGCAACCTGTTCCAGTGACTGACAGCTGTCTCAGTGAAAAACCTTTTCCTGGTGTCCAATCTGAATTTGCCCTGATGCAGCTTCATTCCATTGCCTCGTGTCCCATGGCTGGTCATACTGGCACTGTGAGCTATGTAAATTAAACAATTTTCACCTTTATCACAGAGACAAACAAAACTTGAAACAAAGCAAAAAGATTTTCTGGCTAAATGCATAAAGAAAGTAGAAAGATTTGGCTGCTGTTGAAGGTAGATTAATGCTCTAAATAAGGACAACACATTTCATATTCATAAGCTAAACCTGACTTACATTACCTAAGGAACTCTGGTTATTTTGCAATCTTGTTCTCAAATCCTGGGGCATCCCTGAGGTTGTACAAATTGCTTAATCACCTCCACTGTTCAACAATGGCTCACTTCTTCAGGTATCTCCTTTTGTGCAGATTGAGGACTGAGCCATAGCAGAGGTAAAGGGCTGAAGCCATCATGACCTATTGAATATGGTGTTAAGAAGAGGGATCTTTCTCATATCTGGGCTGGTCACATATTCCCAGCAAGCACATGCCAGCCTTTGGGAGGCCAGATGTGCTCCTGTGATGCTGTGTTGGGGTGTTGTTGGGGTCCCCTTCTCTTTGCATTGACACCAGCTTCTTACCACATAGACTTTTACCTCTAAATGAAATACTAAGCCAAAAGCAAAATTGTCCTCTGCTTCCCATTTAGTCGATGAAGAAAGGTAGACAGAAAGTGATTCACGTCACTAATATCTCAGCTTCTGTCTGAAGGCATCTGTTTTTCTTCATTGACTGCAGTGAGGAAAATGGTGACTCTGCTCCTAGCCTAGAAAAATCTATGAAACCACTAAGTTTATGAAAGATTTGTCTTAGATTTAGCCAGGTTTCTGACTTTACATATAACACCCCTGCTTTTTAATTTTTTTTTTAATCAAATTACTAGCATTCTGATATGTTGAAGTACTTTTCAAACTTTTTGTCTTTGGGGCATCCAGTTTCTTTTCACCTTTAGACCCTCAGAAAATTCAAGTACCTGGACATTTTACTCCAGCTAACTTCTGATCAATTCATTGATTTTGTCCAATGAAATTCTAGACACTGTGACCTAGTCAGTAAATGACATTTCACACTTTGTACTCACTTAGCAAAATTGAACCAAAATAGAAATACTTCACAATGGGATCACTGTTAATCACCATGTTGACTATAATGGTCTGCTCAGACCTTGCAGCTGGTTTTTGTCAGGAAGATGGCGTGAAATATAAATGTAAACCCATTCTATCCCCTTTGTTCTTATGCTTTTGTTAAAGCAGAGCAACAGAATCTTTGTATAAAGCTCTTTCAATGTATTTTAAGTGTGTACTTTAGGGTGAGATGAATCACATTCTCTGTAGGCTAATCTTTCAAAAGGAGAGATCCAGCACTAAGGGAAATCAATTTCATTCCTGTAGATGACTTTCATGGCTTCTATTTCTCTGAAATGATTCCAATATGATCAGAATCTACACAGGGATCTCAGTCAGATACTCAACTTCACAAAATTTTGATCCAGATAAATTTCTTTTCTTTTGAAGTGGCTCATTTGTCTTTATTCCATCACATCACAATGCTTAAGGCTAACTGATCATCCCTTTCTTGTATCTCACATCAGCCCACAATGTGCACACATGAATAATTATGTTCCACTGGCAGTTTTGTTCTCTCATATTATTGTTAACTTTGGCCTTGGATTCTTGTTCTGAGTTACTATCTACTTTTGAATAAGTGAATCTTCATTGTACAAATATTTTCCAACTACACTTGAAGTCATAAAAACAGATGATGCAGAAGGATTCAGGAAGCCTCTGTGGTCAATAATGCTTTTGGACAAATAGTGGAGAACTGTGGGAAAAGACAGATATAAGCCAAATTTTAGCTGTTATTGATAACAGGGAAATGGAGGCAAGGCAAATCTCTGTTGAGGGATTGCTGGATTCCACCTCTTTCAGTTTTATCTTTTCTCACAGAGCTTTTGTTATTACAAAGAAAATAAACAGCCCAGGCTGATCAACATTGTGCAAGTGACAAACCCAGATTAATCCTCCAGTTAAGCATTCTAAAGTGTGACCTCAGTAGACTCCAGCTGAGCTTGTAGGTCCATCTCCCCTGTTCTGGCAAGAGAGAAGATGAGGGCAGTGGCCTCTCTGCCAAGTGCAGTGAGAGCCCGTAAGGGGTGGCAGCTGCTCCTCAGGCAGGCTCTGCTCCTGGGATGGGGACTGAGGAACCCGGGCTCTGGCACAGCACTGGGGAAAGGAAGGAAGGAGCCTTTTCCTGAATTCAGCTAGTTACCAGCTTTGGCAGCTACTGCGGCTTGTGGGGCAAATTTGGCCTGTTTATGGTCCAGACAGACCCCAGGGCTACTCAGCTGGCAGGGACAGGGGGGCAGGTGACTGACTGTAGGGTTCAGCCCACTCCCAGTGCCAGGTGCCACACTGCAGGCAGAGCCTTTGGGCACAGCCAGGCACCCTGGCTGACAGCTCCACTCAAAGGGGTCATTCTGGAGCAGGGAGGGCACAAAAGCTAAGCCACAGGAGGGCACAAGGCACACTGTACTTTCCAGGACCAGTGGGTGACACTCCTTGTTGACCTGGGTAGGTGTCCCCAGGAGGCTTCCAGTGGGTGCAGAGCATTTCCTACATGATACACATGTGGTGCTGCCTCTCCTGAACTGATACCAATGACACTACTTATGAAATTACCTGTGCCCCAGACTCAAGGAGACACACATAGTGAATATTTTCTTTCAAGGAAATTCCCTGAATTATTTGCCTTAGCTACTTCTTGGGAAGGATCAGTGCCCAGGCCTTCCCGAAATCTGTGTGATTTTCAGAATATTCCCCTGTCCCACTGGTGTTTCCTCATTCCCACAGACCTGTGTCTCCTGGGCATTTGCTCAGTCCCCACTAGATCTGTTCTGCAGGGTGTGGAAGTGGGTACGTGACTGCTTCAGCAAAATGCAAATTCTTCACAATGGTTTTCACTCCAGAACAGAGCCTCAAGCAGATACTTCTAATTGACTCACTGTGCTAAATAATTTGTAAACACCTGAGTCATGCATCATTTTAATGCTCTTACAAAAGAATCAGCTTCAAGAAAATTGATATGGATTACTGAGACAAAATGATATTTTAACAATACATTTAGGTTAAATCCTCCTTTCCTGAAATGCCTGCTGGGAGGCAGTGAGATATATTGGTGCATTCTATTTAATTTCACAACTAGAGTATGCTACCAATGACAGCACTAAAGATTTTTTTCCTAAAAAACTCCTCAGAAAAATTAACGAGATATTTTTCTTTTACTGCCTTGGGGACAAGATGCTATAGGATGATGAAAATCCTTTTGCACTTTCCACATTAGTCTTTGTGTAATAGCAAACAGGATTTTTTTTTCCTTTTTTCATTATCCTTCTTGTACCAACACTTTAATTTATAATTGGTCAGATATATATAGGAATCTGTAAATTGCTTGTGAGCAGAACACACTCTTGTCTGTGTTTCCAATTCCCTGTGCTAATGAGTTGGTAGTTAACATGACAGCCAGCTGGTTTTGGCACTATCTGTTTTACTAAAAGGAAAAATAAAGAATTGCTTGTACAGCTGCATGAAAATGCGGAACATCTCTCGTGGAAGGACTTATGTCACTGTTATAAAAGCCTTTTTGTGGTCAGTGGACAAACAGAGGAAACTCTCTAAGTGCTGTTTCACTCTGTCTTCAAGGAGTTATTTCAAGCAGTTTCAGTGAGTTCTGTTTCCCAGATACCTCTTAAGAGTAATGGGAGCTGAACTACCAACAAAGTCTATCCCAGTCTTTGCACAGATAAAAGTGCAACTGAGCCTCAAGCTTATTGTGTGGGGATTAGTACCAACAAAGGATGTGACTGCAGAGAAATACTCCAGTACTCTAAAGCAGTTTGACTGCAGGTACAAAGATGTCCCTTCAGGTTCTTCATCCTTCAGGCTCTGCTAGTTCAGTGAAAGAATATCCCTTCCTTTTCCTGTAAATTATCTCCCCTCCAAAGTCAACTGTGCATCCAGAAATCTTACTAGTTTTTGTCTAGGGTAGACAGGACAAACAAGGTGTATAAGCAGCTACTGAAGTTGTCCATCTCTCCTTCTCTCCATCTGCCTTTAGGCACCAAGACAGGTTCTGTTTAAGCCCTTATTAGCTGTGACAGATGAAATCACAAGTGCTGCTTTGAGTGCTGGTCTTTCCCTGCTCTGATGGGTGTGATTATTGCAGTTTGGGGGTCATGAGATAGTTTTCAACAAAGATTGCTACTTTCATTTTCTTTGCAGTAGAACAGTGTTTCAATCTTTCGTGTGCGCCTGAGACTGTACTACAAGACTTTTGTAGTAAGGATGTTGTCCTGACCCAAGCACAGGAAAAACAGACTGTGAGAGAGAAACATCAGAGCTCTGAACTTTATTCTTTCACCATAATTGCCTCTCTTTATGGTTGTGTTGCTCTGTATATGAGGTAGGTTCATAAGCAAAGAGCATGGATAGAAATGTATATCAGCTATGGCACCAGGGTAAGGTTAGAAACTACATATTTCTGTTTCGGAGCACTTAGGTGAACATTACCACTCTTTTATATGATATGTTTCGAGGAAATTTTTTTTCTTGCTAAATTCAAAATATATGTTACAAGCAATATATATTTGACTGGACCTTAATTTAATGGTATTAAACAGTAGTAATGCTACTATTAATAGTAGTAGTAATACTATTAATAGCATTAATAATAGTAGCCTTGATTTAATAGTATTTAAAAATGTATAAAACCGGAAATCAAAATTTTCCAAGGTCAGGAGGAAAATTATATGTAATATTTTCAGTGTTCTTGATACTCAACACCTTCTGAATTTAATGTGGTTTAAATTTTTTTTAAATAACCTTTTCCCTTTATTTGTCAGCTTTTAGCAGGAAATGGTTTCTGAATATGTGAAGTAATAAGGGGTGTAGAAGTTTGGAAGAGCTAAAACATAATGTGGGAAATTTTGGGTGGTTTTGACTATTATATATTTTTAAGGGAAAGGGAAATTTTGTTGTTGGAACAAAGAAAAACAAGGAGTTGCCAAGCATATTATGTTTGAGAAATAACGAAAAATTCTCTATTAACAATTTAAGAGTCTTGTATGATTACTTTTAACACATATTCATGATTAACTCATATTCTATATTATGGAATTTCCCAAATGGGCAGCAATTTATTTCACTTTCTTTTCCAACTATGATTTTTATTCTAAATGAGCCATGTTTGAGCCGTTATTGCAACAGGAGAATTTTTTCACTCTTCCATCACTGAAATCTCTATTAACACCAAAGGAAACTCACACCAGATTCTTTCTCACTTTACATAAAATGAACAATGTTTCATGTCAATCATACTTTTCTTAATTTTATCCTACAATGACAAGTGTGTATATTCTCAAATAATCATGAAAGGAGACAAGAAGTCCTTTCTTTGCAATACTTGGGAACAAACTATACAGAATATTTCTTTTCAGAAGCAGTAAACCATGGAAATAATTGCTAGATGTTGTATTAGAAGTTGGTTTCAGATGTATTGGGATGAACTGTTTTTTAAACAAATATGTTTTCTTCACCTTTATATTTTCCTAGAATATAAAGGAAGATACCCCTGTCACTTGAAGAATGTTGACAGGTCAAAAGAATGAGGGTTTTCAGATTAAAAAGAAACCAAGGTTTAAAATGTTCCTGCTTTCCTTTCACTGGATGTCTTCAACTAACAATAATACCTGGACAACAAAAACAATTATTCCCTTTATTCTTTTTCCATGTACTGTGAAAAGAATGATAATATCCCTGTCTATTTTGTTGCCTTTTTAATTGCTTCACAAATACTATTTGTGTTCTCAAGTAGAATAAGGAGAGACTATACGACACAGATATTAGAGAAATGAACTAATGATCCATTTTACACAGCATCCCAGTTCTGACAAAATAAAATCTGGATACTGCAAAGACAAATTCCCTATAGTGTAGGTCCTTTGAGAATTATTGTGTTTGAAAGGATAATCCTGTGTCACCTGGGACAATTCTAACTCTATATTTTGCAGTGCAGGTCCAAAGATCAGTAACCACTTCAAGAACAAAAATTATGAAAAAAATAAATTTTTAAATTATATTCAAAAACCCATAGCCTATTCCCCACGGCCTTTTGACATTTGTACTATGAATTAAACTGAATCTCCTAACTATTTTTTGATGTTGCAGGTATCTATTTGCTAAATTCCATAGAAAAAAGAAACTCTTACTTAATAGTAAAATGTTCATGCCAGTAAAAATAATTTTTTGGAGGTTTGAAAGAGAAGCAGATGACTTTAGAATCAAATGCAATATGAGATTATTTTTTTAAAGTTTAGCTACAGGTGTATTATGCAATGTCTATAGGGAAAGATGGTTGCCATATGTGGGGCTGAGGAAACTGTTACTAAGATACAGGTAAGGCTAACCAAAATTTCCCAGGGAAAAGAAATAATATAGTTATCACTGGAAAAAAAAGAGAAAGACAAGTTTTGACCTGTAGACAGTGGGTAGTGACTGGGAGGGAGGTAATGATGTGCCCTAATTGTGTGTATGTTGGTGCTGAGGGTTTTGGTATTGAGCACAGTCCTGTGATTTGGTGTCCAACACATCTGTCAAAGACTTTGTGTAAGCTTCCCTTAGTTTACCCCAGCTGGGTACTGAGAGTACATGGTACCCTGGATGAAGTGCCTTCCTCTGCAAGAAGTTCACCTATGAGCTGGAAATCATACTGGGCTTATGATGAAGTGTTTACAGAAAGGGCAGAGGAGATGCACTGACAAGCCCTGTGTGTCCTGTAAATGCATGATTTAGGGAAAAATCATTCTGAATTACACAGCTGCCTATTACTTCATTCCTCAAACTCCATGACAACCCACAGCACTTCCTTCTAGTCACATACACCTGAAGAACTTCTCTTAAATCTGGGAACAGTTTAGCATGTCTTTAGCATGTGAAGTAATATCCCAGGGCATTTTGGAGAAAAAAGGCTGTGATCAAGTCTTACAAAACTGTAGTGAAGCAACATCCTGATGAGCCTCTCTTGTGTTTTTTTTTAATTAGCTGGAGGCCACTGGATAATCATTTGCAATTAAGTCATGTGAGTCCAATTCCTTGAGAACATTGTGAGCATGAAAAAATAATTCAATTTATTATCTGAAACTTAATCCCTGTCCATGTTCATGACTGCACATGCAAGCTTGGCCCATGTGCCATCCTCAGCAGTAAGAGCTGGAGAAAGTGCTGCCCAGAAGCCTCTTCCTCTGCTCTACAGCAGAGCACGTCCCTCCCTGACACACTTCACTCAGATCACTTGAATTTAATTAGCAATTAAAGTTGTAAAGGTTTTACAGCTCAACTTATCTTGGGTGAGGTATTATTTGAATACCTCAGCTAGATATTCAGCAATCCCTGTGCCGGCACATAGTGGTGAGCTGGAGAAAGACCCTGCTGGAAAGTGTCTTACTAACATATTAGTTAGTAATTTCATATCTGTGCTTTGTCCTGACTCTGCATTCTTGAAATCACAAGCGGTTCTTTGTTAACTACAGGAATCATATGTTCAAGGTAATTTTTTCCATATAAATTAAATGGATTGTGAATTTAATACTTGCAATATTTATTAAATGCATCTCTTTTTTAGTCAAGAAACATTTTGACATTATTTTCCAAGGCAATTTAATGTGTTAACTGTGGTATTTGATTACTTGAACTGGTATTCAAAATAAGAATATTCTTTGGTATGCAGAAGTAAAAGAGATGTAGAAAGTAAATTACTTACTTTTAGCTTAGCATTTCCACAAATGCACAATAACAGCAACTTCACTAGTCAGCATCTTTAAAGAAGTGGTTTGAGATGTTGACTAGCCTTTTTTTACAAGAGTTTAAACTAAAAAAGTATTTTTCATCTTTTAGTTGTACAATTTGTATACAATTCTTTTGGCTTCTTATATTTAGCAATTTCCCTCTGCTCTGTGGCTTCTTGTCCTAGAACATCACTAAAACATTTTATTGTCAATTTTATTACAAAGCTGATAAATTACACCCTGGTCTTCTATGCTAGCATCCAAAGATTTCCATATTCATCACATTGTTCAAAGATCTCCTTCTGCTAAGTGAAACGTTTGTCAGGTTTTCTCTGAGCAGACATGGCTCTAAGGTGGGTATCACCATTTTATTCATCAAAATAAAGAAAGGATTGATTGTACAAATGATGTTGGTGTCCAGATAAAGAAGATAAGTAATGGAGGTAAAGTTTATATTTGGTACTGGCAGTTATTTAAGGATCAATGTGGACTTTTACATAAAATGACTGCCAGTAGTTGATTACATAATTTTCAAATTATTCTCAAACCACGACAGACCATGACATATGAGAGCAGAATGGCAGATTGTTTCCTAGAGTGCTTTCTCACTCACTCCCCTTCCTCAGGTCTCATTTTGGACAGAGAACCCAGGCTTCTCATGGCAGTGCCTTTTGTTTCATGTATCAATAGTGAGCTGGCTAAATAACTAAGGGCTGCCAAGTCAAATTGTAAAATCTTTCAGCTTTTTCCAGTCCACATCAAAAGAAATTCCAGAAAAGTTAGGAGATTCTTTACATGGCAAAGTCCCCTATCTCTTCCTAATATTTGGTTCAAAGCATTGCAGTGAAGTTCATATAACTTTAGCATATAATATATTAAAAATATGGCTAATGGACTTAGCAAAGTCAACTGTTTAAGCAGTTTTAAAGAGATGGGATGACCAACCACACATCAGAAATCATCTTCTGTGGACTTTCTTCTGCTCTACACAACCAAAAAACTACAGTAAATCTTCTTGAGTCTAAAAACCCATCACCTTAATTAACAACCAGAGACCTGGCAGCTTATACATATCCTTTACAAGAGAATAAGAATCGCACAGGTCCTTGACCATAAGAGACTGTGCTTGGGAGGAGAGAGAAGTGCAACATTTTACTGGCCATTCCCTTCAGAAGGAAAGGCAGGATCCTGCCCACATTTCAGTTACCTCAATGGTTTGGTGTGACAGCCTGACTGTCATAGGGGCCAGAATGGTAAAGAGGAAACAGTGAATTAATTGTGTATCACAACCACAATGCTTCCTGTCGCGCCTATTGCTCAGGCCATGTCCAAATTCAGAGTATGACCCCAGTACATTGCCACATATGAAATAAGGACGCTATTATTTCCAGCTTTCATATTCCAGTTTAGCTCCTACAAACCCCAGAGTTCTTGGGCATTGGATTCTGTCACACATCTTATTCACCGATGGATAATATAACACCAATGCAATCGCTCAGTGACCTTGCCCTCTAAGCTACCAAGTCAGACATTGCTGAGAGGAAATGACATGCAGCTTAAGAAACTTGTTTATATACAAAATACAAATACGGAAGTGATTTCACCTATGTTATGGCTGATAATACTCAGGGATACAGACATCAAAAATCTCTAAATTCCTGTGTAATTAAGATCAGCTATTGAGTCTACCTCTACATGCCATCTTTCAGTTTGCAATGGAACTTGGACAAAATGCTCAGATGAAGTAGAAAAGTGACAGATATTATTACTATTAGAAGCTGTATATTAGAAAAGCAGGATGAAGAGATTCCACTGATAAATGGAAATATATGGATATACGGGAAAAATCATGGAATTCAAGTCAATACCTTTTTCAGGCTTGGTTTCAATACTCCCAAAATACTGTCTTGCAGAAAGAGATTGAAAGTTTCATTTTCAGTAAATATTCTCTGGTATTTCTGAGTCTTTTAATAGCAGACCTTCCTTTTTCCGCATCACAAATTTTCTGCTTGCCTACTTCCCCCAACCACTTACATGCTATGATCCAGCTGTTATTTATTAAAGACTGGCTCATAATGTAAAGGGCTTAAGTCTTTTTCTGTTCAGTTATTGTTCCTCAAGTCCCAGAATCTCTTTGTATGAATTTATTTCCCAATTCTGTTCAAGTGAAAGAAACCAGCAGCTTCTTCCATGTCCAGGCATGTCCAAGACCTTTATAACACATCCTGCTTGTTTAGGACAAGTAGGGAGAGTTTAAAAACAGCATGAGTGAAGGGGAGGTGGAAAAGAAGACATCTACAGATCCTTCTAGAAAGTTTAGGAGGTGAAATTATAGTGTGTGTGTGTGTCTGTGTATGTTATTAGTTCAAGCTTCTTTTCACTTACTTTGCTGTTGTTTATAGAGTTAATGACAATTGTTTACACAACTGTGTTAAGTATCCTTCTACTTCTTTCCACAAGTCAAACATGCCAAGCAGAACTGGAATGACATTTCTGGATGAAATCTCAATAGCAAAAAAAAAAAAAAAAAAAGAAATGGCAAAATTCCCAGGTAGAAGTTAGACAAATCCTCTAAAAACCCTGGCACTTGGACTCGACCCCACAGGATAATATAAATTGCACTGCCAGAGGACAAACAGTTCTGTGGTGGAAGAATATTAGCCTTGATGTTGGCAGGCTTTTGGTGAAATGCTCTGTTCTGCTGCAGGGGTCTTCCTGGGAAAGCACCCACTCTTGTCCCTGAGTGTGTGGTTAACTGCTGGCGATATGGGACAAATGAGTCTGAGTGCTGATGAGCTGAGGGAAGAAATGAGCAGTATTCCTGGACCTATTCTGGATGCTTCACTGCTGCATAAGCTGGCAAGTCACCCCTGACATCTACATGGTCTCCAGCCCAGCAGAAGGACAACAGTGACTTCATGGAAGAGGGGGGATCAGCTTCCCAGAACTGGGATGGGAATAGCAGCATCTCTTTACCTATGGAACCAAGGCATGAAACAGGCATCTGACCTGCTTCATACCTTGTCAAGGATTAAGTGATTCTGGGCACCCCTGAAGCAGAACTCATCAAATAGTTGACTTGTAAGTAAGGCAAGAGTGCCATGTGAGGTATCAGCTCAGCTCACTCCATTGAAATTCGAGCTGCGTCTTTGCCAGTAAAACTTCAGTAAAACTACTTTGAAGTAAAGCTTCACTGTGTCCCCTGGCAATGTAATTTTCAAACACTTTAAACTTCTGATTAAAGCCACAACACAGCTCCTGTTTTTATCCTGCAATACTTAAACCCAGGACTGAATACTCACATTAGTCCGAACACTAAGACTGCTATCTTGGGGTTCAGCATAAGAAGGCAAGTCATCTCTTGGATCCATGTGTAAATATCACACTTGCTCACACATCTCAGAGCCATGCAGACTTCTCAGCAGTGAATTTGCATCACTTGTGCTGCCAAACCCAAGGCAAGATACAGCTCTTCCTCCCAACACTCACCAGCTACTCCATAAATGTCAGCTTGAGCATGCAGGCAACAGGATCTGGAAGGGGAAACAAACTGCTGGAGATTGAACATGCCTATTGGCAGCCATGCAAAAGTCACAGAGAAAGAAAATCTTCCTAAACATCCAAAAAGGCTCACTGAAATGTTTGCCAACTGGGTGTGCTGCATCTTGTGCTCCGACTGATTCTCCCCTGGACACAGCAAACAGGGTGTTTACAAAACATTCAGCTGAAAGCAGAGGATAAGTGCCATATGCAAGCTGCTGCTGCCAGGCACAGAGATACAAACGCAGTATTTATAATGTCCCTGCTATGTGTCTGGAGTTCTATGTGGAAATGCAAACATCATACCCTACAAATGCAGCTTGGGATGCTCTTCCATGACCAGCAAAGAGAAACCCTCTCTCTCCTAGCTTCTCAGCCTTCCTGGCTGCCTTCCTGCACCACTATTCCCATCCATGATATCCCACCCCTCCTTCATGAAGGCTCGTCTCACCCCTTAGGGTGCCAGTGCATTTGCTAACCTCAGCATCAAACTATTTAGTGGGATTTGGGTTATTTTTCTGGGCTGTTTCCTGTAGCTTCAGCCCTCTGAATTGGTTTATTGAGGACATAGTTGGTACCAGATGGGCACAGGAAAACAGCAAGAGTGCAGGCCAGGCTGGGAGGAGCAGGAGGACCCCGTTACAGCAGCAGTGGGCTATTGGCACAGCCACCCTCATCCTACTGCAGCCTTAGACATAAACATCTGTACCACTTCACTCAGTGGTTCAGGGACCTAGGCTCTGACCCAGGTCACACAGAATGTGACCTGACACCAGCCAGACTCTTCAACTCCAGTTTCCTTTGGAAGGAGGCCATGCCTTTCCCCAGGCCACTTAGCAGACTGCAAAGCTCAGCTGCTGTGGTGCTAGGATTGTTTTTATGAAGTCTCCAATATGTTTTTTCTCACTGGAGAACTGGTTCCTTTTTTCTTATTTTTCTCATGTTCAAAGAGAAGTGGACTATTTTTAGCTCATGTTTCTCCTTTTGAACTTGCATGTGGGTATTAAATCAACACAGGAGAATTCTGTTTCCAAAGATGGATGTCTCAGAAATGACAGTCAATAGTCACTGAGTGACAGTCACCAAGTGACTGTGGTTCTGAAATCCCTCCATAAGGTGCAGTGCACCAGGTTCAGAAAAGGTAATAGGAACTGAAAGTAGGACTTTTGGCAAAATGGGAAGCTTGGAATGTATGGCACAAATCCTCATCACCTTCCATCTGATGTTGGAGAAGTTTATTAAAAGGTTCTGCTGAAGACCCTTTATCTCAAAGCTGCCTGTAGTTCTGTAGGGCAATTTATACCATTTCTTCTTTAGTTGTGAAACCACCCTCACTAATAGGACATGCAAACCAGGATATATGATATGTAGTCTACTGAGACTTTGTGGTGTGAAGGAGAAAGGGGATGAGGCCATAGATCCATGATTACATGGGCCAGGTAGCAGCGCAAATAATGGTTCTGTAACAATGCTGAGATGTCAAGTTCAAGAAAAGAAAAATTAGTTTTTTGTATAATTGGCTATGTCACAGAAATTATCAGGTACAAGATGGGCTAAAGGAAGGGATTTTTCCCTGGCATGCTGAGGTCCTGAATGCAAGGACTTCAGGAAAACTGAAGGCAGTTTCTGGAGGTCCCTTCTCAAACACTGTGAGGAATTACAGACTGTTGACCACCACAAAGAGCCAGGTCACTTCAGCACCTCTGAAAAATGGGGTAGTTTTTGTCCAGCCCAATTTAGGAATGAAGAAAAAAACAACATACTGTCCGATAATATGATTGCGAAATCAGGGGGTTTTGGGCAAGGTAAACTGTCATGTGTTTGCTTGCTTCTTAACCCAAATTTGTTTTCTGCGTTTCTGTGGAAAATCAGAGGATGTTATAGGCTGAGTCATGCCATTATTGACTTTAGCAAGCACAGCACTGATATAAATAGTGAAACACTGGTGCGTCTTAGACAGAGGAAAAAGAGATTGAGAGGTCTTCTAGCAAGGGCTGGTAGGACAGGGAGACAAAAATGAAGACCAAGATCCTTCTTTTCCTTGAGTTATTATATTTTATATGCTCCTCTGCTTTTCCAGTGGCTCCAGAAAAGGAAAAAGATATGCAATTTGCCAAGGTAAGGACTATGGACAGAACTAATGAAATAATTTATTGAGAAAATGAACATAGCAATGGGTTAGCAATGTAGAGTATTTTATTACCAGATCTCTGCACTTGAAAAGAAAGTTTTATATTCTAAACTGTTGCTTTTTCTTCCTCATCAGAAATATCTTGAAAACTTCTATGATTTTAAAGAAGAGAAACACTCTCTGTTTAAAGCAAAGGACCTCAACCACATGGCTGACAAAATACGAGAGATGCAGTCATTCTTTGGGCTAGAGGTGACTGGGGAGCTGAATCAGAAGACACTGGACATGATGAAGCAGCCTAGATGTGGAATCCCAGACGTCCGTTCATACAGCGCCTTCCCACGCAGCCCCACGTGGGCGAAAGAAGATGTGACCTATCGGTAACATACATTAGAGCACATTTTTCCCCACACCACTGGGAAGCTTTGTGAATGCTAGGCAGAAGTAATGTAAACAGGTTCTTTACTATTTGTTTCTGTATTTCTCCATAAAAAAGCTCCATTCAGGATGAAAGGGATAGGAATGTGGGAACTATTCAGGCTACCAAATAGTGATGAGAATACCTAAATAGGGGTTTACAGTAGTTAGCTAATAGCCTACTGAATTATATACTCAGTGGATAAAAGAAATACAGCTGAGTATAAATGTTAGGGTTTCTGAAAGGTATAAAAGAAAACTGTGAAATCTTTATCTGTTATGTAAGCAAATATTTTGGAAATAAACCACTTGAGACACATAAATAATTTTAACAACAGATTAAAATATTTGACCTTGATACCATGTGTCCCAGTCACATGTGATCTGGTTGCTTTTAATTCCTTTTGTCTTTAATTTACAGGATTCTGAACTACACTCCAGACATGCTGGAAGCTGATGTAGACGAAGCAATTGCAAGAGCCTTCCAGCTCTGGAGCAGCGTCACCCCTCTGAGGTTCACCAGAGTCTATGGAGGTCAAGCAGATATAATGATTTCCTTTGCAGCTGGATGTAAGGAAACTCTGCTGTCAGGGAATCATAGTACTTGTCACTTTTGCTTAGCAAGATAATGAAAAGCGTCCCTTTTTTTCCCCCTTATTTTTAGTTCACGGTGACTTCTATTCCTTTGATGGTCCAGGAGGAACTCTGGCTCATGCCTACGCCCCTGGCAGTGGGATAGGAGGAGATGCCCATTTTGACGAAGATGAAAACTGGACCAAATTTACGACCTATGGTGGTAGGCAAACTTAACTATTGTGTTGACTGTTATTTTATTAGAAAGTGTTGTCTTGAAGATGCTGTAAAGTCACATATCCCATGGCAGTAGTTCCAGTATTTACTGAGATGTAAAATGTCAGTGGAATTTAGTAAAACAGTTCTGCATATTTTGATCTGAGATGCAGTCACAACAGTCCCTTGAAGTTAATTCAGACTGCAGTTACAGCTCCAGTGAAGGAAATTAAGTTAGCATGGAATAGCAATGTTGGGTAATCGTGACTTCAAAATACAGGGAATTTTCACCCTCAGATAATGACCTTAAAAGTAACAACATAACCTCTCACATTTGTTTGCTTGTTTTGGTTTGGTTTTTTTTTCTGATTTAAAGTCATGCTCATCTTTAACTTCTAGAAAGGAAAAAACATCTTGAATTTATTGGTGAATAAAAATAAATATAGCAGGGAATTATTCTGGTTTCCAGCAATGTCCAGGGATTATGTTTCACGTTACTGGTTTTGTGAGGTAGTTTACCAGGCAAATTCCATGTCATTTACTACTCCCAAAATCTGATCAGGTGACTAAAACCTTCTCACTTGCTTTTCAATTGTTATTAATAGTAAAGAAACCTTGATTCTTTATTGGAAAATTTCTGCAATATGGGCAAAAACTGTTCCCAGAGTGGTTTTCTAGTGAGAAATCAATGCCTATGATTCAAAACTCGTTTCTTCTCCAGGAGGCCAGGGAGGTCTTACTTGGGCATAGTTAGATTTTGCCATTTTTAATAAGACTGTGAATTATATACATCACATGAGAGAATAGTGCCTGTATCCTGCTGTCAAGCAAAACATTTATTTTGTGTTTGTTCTTCGTGTGGATCTTTTGTAGGATACAACTTATTTCTTGTTGCTGCTCATGAGCTGGGCCATTCACTAGGTCTCAGTCATTCCAACGTTTTTGGTGCTTTGATGTATCCTGTATATATGGCCACAGATACAAGGAACTACCAACTTCATCAGGATGACATTGATGGCATTCAAGCCCTCTATGGTAAGCAAGAAGCATCATTTTCTGGTGAATGAAGGATAACAATTTATAATTAATTTTGCCCAGCAGATAAAGGTACCGAACTTCTGACTACAAGAAAAATACTGGTATTCTTTTTGGGCAAATCTCTTGGGGTTTTTGTGGCTAACAGTCTACACTGCAAAATGGAATCTGTAGACCATATTCATTCCAGTTAGTCAAAAGGTCCAAGAGCCTTTCCCCAGTGATACCAGAGGAACAGCCCACGTCTGTAGCATGAAACTCTCTTATCTTCCACAGAAGGGTGGTTATGTATGTGCACAGCTGCATATACACTTGGCTTCACACAGTACAGCCTGAAATGCTGTGACATGAACTGCTCTGATCCACCTTTCAATTCCACACTTACTTATTTTCCAAAGGACCCCCCAAGGAATCTCCTGCACTTCCGACAGAAGCTTTTCCCCCTCAAGAGCCAACTGAATTGGTACCTGCAGAAGCACCAACTCCAATGTCTCCCAGGGAAGAACCAACAGAAATGACACCCTCCAAGCCACCCCAAAGACCAGATGACTGTGACCCTCATCTGACTTTTGATGCTGTCACGACTCTCCGTGGGGAAACGCTGTTCTTCAAAGATGGGTAAGTGCTTTTATTTCCAGCAACATATTTTTGTGAGACTCACAAAGGCAAAGCAAAAAGTTCAGTTCAAGGAATTTATCCTCCCTTGGTTATAAAGGAAAATATTTTTTTCTGTAAGTGTTAAGGCAACTTTGAAAAATTTTACTAGCCCACCTGTGCTGGGTGAGTAACATGGTTTACTAACAAGTGAGTACAATGCTTTAATCCATCATACGTCACTGTCCATTCTATTAAAACTGTGCAAGGGTGAATCATTCCAGTGTCAGTCCTCAGCCTGCAGCTGCTTTACATGCAGCACTGTCCTCATCACACCATCCTGTGTGTGGGCCAGGGAGCTGTAGAAAACATCACTGGTGATTTTTGGTGTCACACTGACCTAGGACTCTGCACTAGACCAGTATTGTCTACAGAGACTCCCTGCTGTTACAGGGTGGCCTTGTTTTGGGCATGCTCTGGCACTCACTGTAGAGAGTTGCTGGCTGGGCACACCCTGGTGAGAGCAAACAGCAGGGTCAGGGCTTCACCCCCTTCTTGGCTTAGTAGTTGTGTTTTGATTGAACAAGCTTCCTTTGATGATGTGGGTCTGATTTTCCTTCTAAAACATATGACGAATTGTAGCTTAATAGTTTTCAAGGAGGAGGGGGAAAGAGCAATTCTTCCTTAAACTGGGTTTTAACGTGTTTCTTAAGAATTTTTATTTAACATTTGCAACAAATTGAAATGAGCTGTGCCTACCTACATAGGTCATGGTGAAGAGAAAGCTGCAATTGTCAGCACTGCCACAGATATCCTAGGGTGTCCTGGACAAATCATTGTGGTGCAAATGCAGAAGTCCACAGGGCCACCAGCTGTAGGTGACCCTGGTTGGGCTGGGGGTTGGACAAGATGAGCTTCAGAAGTCCCTTCCAACCTCAACTATTCTGTGACCTCAGAGCACCCTGTAGCAAAGGGCACAGGTCTGTGAGGGAGCAGGGCAGAGTGAAGGACTGCATCCCAAAAGGGATGGTACCTCTGCCTCATAGGGAACACTGGTTCCAGCAACCAGTACATTACCAGTGGATTTCAAGTACATTTATGGGCCCTTGATCTCCTAACAAAGTACAGACAATGAAGCACTGCTGGTTTTGTTTCTAACAGCTTTGTCTGGCGCAAAAGTCCATATTTCTCAGAAATTGAGCATGACACCATCTTCTCCTTCTGGCCATCACTGATAGCTGGCTTTGATGCTGCATATGAGGTTGACAAGAAGGATCGAGTGCTATTTTTTAAAGGTACTTCTCTTACATTTTCATCATTTTTAAATGCATACATGAAGTTATAGCAAGACTGCTAATGTTATTTAATCATAATGGGAGGTATATTATGCTAATATTCATATTAACTCTAATACTAGTGCTGATAGAGAACACTGATAGAGGGTATTCTTAATATTTAAATCCATTTAAATTTTGCAAATTATGTTACTGCCTAGTGTAACTAATGCTGCTTCACAACAATTCTACATAGACTTCCTTTGGTCAGTGAGAGCAAAGATCACAGCTGATACAAAATTGATTGCTACATTACATTATCTAAATACATTTTAAAGATGACAAACACACCTAAAATATATTGACTTTTAATTATTGAGTATATAATAATTGTAATGACTATAAAAAATAGGAAATCCAGCAGCTGTGAGAGATTCAAACTTCTGTGCGCCCTAAGTGGGTAGTGTTCTCAGCTGGACATCTGTGCTGTTTTTGGCATTTCCTACACAGAAAGCTCTGGGGCTTGGCAAAAAGGAGATCAGACTCCTCAAGAATCCTTACAACTTTTTCTGTTTTTCTGCAGATGGCCAGTACTGGGCTGTCAGTGGCTACAGAATAGAGCCAGGGTTCCCCAAACCCATCCAGAACCTGGGCTTCCCCAGCAGCGTCAGGAAAATCGATGCAGCCGTTCACGACCAAAGTACCAAGAGAACCTATTTCTTTGTTGGCAACAGGTACTGGAGGTAAGGTTCTTCTCTCTTCTATACAAGAGATAATCGAAGCAGCTTTTTTAATCAAGTGATGTGAGTATTTCTACAGGATGTTCATGTCCTCTTTTTGTCAGCCTTCTCAGCCACTAAAAGCTGAAACACAATTGCTCAGGTCTTTTCATAAAACAAAGTCTGTTACACCTGAGTGTTCACTTACTCTTATCAGGCTGTAATTAAGGGACAAATGAGCTTTGTTTATTCATTAAGAAGCAGTGTGAGCTAGTATAAAAATACAATGTATTATAATTAGTATAAAAATATAAATTGAGTGGACTTTGTCATCATGTCAGGTATTCATTTAGTAATTACTAAGAAGAAGAAGTGCTCTGTGAAATTTATAAATGACAAATCAAGAAAGTTACAGAAGGAGATGAAAATTTTTGCTTCCTAAGAAACAGTTCAGCTAATCTTAGTAATAATTAGTCTGTAATCTAAGCAGTAATCTTAGCCTAATAATTAGTCTGTAATACTATCTTGAAAGAGTGTTATTACACCTGAAATTTGCATTTCTTTTATGGGGTGACTTCATAGATTGTGTGCTGTAAAATTGAAATAATTATGTCTGATTAATTATTTAAGATTATTACTCAGTATAAGCCCCATTCAGCCTTATTGTCTGTCTCAGGGAATGAAAGTAAATGTTTTAATCTGATATTCTGAAAACAGATTTACCTAGGGTACTAAAGATGTAAATATTCACACAGCCATACAGCTCTATGAGGTCACAGATTGCAGGTGCTGGATTTTCAGCTGAGAGTAGGCATATTTTGTAAAAAATCCATCTAGTTTCAATTTTGAATGTCACATGCTTATTTTCTTATTTCCACGCAATTTCTTTTTTTAGTTTCAATGAAAATAACCAATCAATGGAAAGAGGCTATCCAAGAAAAATAGCTGCTGACTTTCAAGGGATTGGCCATCCAATTGATGCTGCCCTTCAGAAAAATGGTAAATAAATTAAAATTTAATTTAAAAAAACCTCAAATATCACCTGCCAAAGGCAAAAAAAAAAGTTTCAATACATATATTAAATTTTTGGTATGATTTTTTTAAGTCACTCAAGGAAATAGTAAGCATGTAACAATAGGTATACAAAAATGAAATATTAATTTTTCCATATTTTTTCCTTCTAATTCTAGAATATTTCTACTTTTTCCATGGATCGAACCAGTATGAGGTTGACATCAAGAGGAAGAAACTCATCCGTATAATGAAAAGCAACAGCTGGTTTAATTGCTAGAAATGTTAAGTGTTGGTACAGGAGTATATTTGTACCAGAAAGAGTTTTTCATGTTTCTTGATTTTAAACAGTGTTATTCACCTGTTCCTGTGCATCTGAGTCTGAAATGATGGCCTTTGGCAATTCTAATTTAAAACCTTTAAAATGTAAAACCTAATGTACAGTTTTAATTTATTTTCATTCTCCAACTATTTATTAATCAAGTTGTTTTTGAGAAATAAAGTATTTTGCTTGAGTTCAGCAGTTCTTGTGCTCTGATTCAGTCCACTGGAGACAAGGCACCTGCTACAGCCACACACAAGCTGAATGGCACCAGGATCCATCAGCATTTTCAGCAGGGCTCAGTGCCTGTGGGGGGAAATTTAAAGACAAGTGGAGGGGCAGTTCTGGCAGGCAATTAGAAATTGCCCAGGTGACAAAGGAGGGAAACAAGGTGCTCAAGAACAATGTGGGAAAGGCATAAAAGGTAAGAGGAGATCCTACACAAGAGTGTTTGAAGGGAGAGACTGGAGTCTGTGGCATGCCATGACCCCTGCACAGGGACAGAGGCTGGGTTGGGACAGGTGGATGGGAACATGGCAGTGGCTGAGAGCACCAGTGCACCAGTGCCACTGAGGGTGGTTTTAATGGACAGTCATTGGTACAGCAGGACATGAGCAACCAGAGAGAAGGGTAAGTGTCCACCCTGGGGATGGAAGTAGCATGCAGGCAGGGTGGGAAGTGATGGAGATATGATCATAGGGTCACAGGGAGCCAATGGATTAGCCCTCCTGAGCTGTAATCATGTGCCATGGAAATGGAGTCAGGGCTGGCAGTCCACCTCACAATACTTGACAACAAACCAGAAATAAGAACCATTTTCCTGCTAGAGCACACAAGCCAAAATAATAAGAAAAAAATCTAAGGATTTTTATGTAACTACCACAGATGAATCCTCCAGAGGATGAGATGTGAGACACACCTGCTTCCTCCTTGTTTGGGTCCTGCTCACAGGGCAGTAGCTCAGTGATTTTAAACACCCCTTGGGCTTTAAAAGAGCTTAGCTGTAGTCCATCCTCTCTTTGGAGGGATTTGATCCCACCTCTTACAACACTGATGTGATGATGTGATTGTGCAAGGAAGTCAACTGGCTGTTAATCTTTCTCTAACAGAATTGGCAAAGGCAAAAAGAGAGGCTGGGAATGGCTGACAAGGACAGTATTCCAATTGCCACAGCTCAAACCCCATTAGGCAGAGGTAAAATTTGCTCCTGTTCTTCTGCACAGGGCAGGTGCCTCAGACATCTGATCTACCATACTACCACCTGTCATACCACCACCTGTCCCCCCATCCATGTGGGCCAGAGGAAGCCATGTGTCTCCCAGTGCACTCACAGGCCCACTGTGCTCATAGACAAGATCAAAGAAAGGCAGCAGAGATGATGCTAGGTTGGAGGGGCCTTTGAGCAACCTGGTCTAGTGGAAGGTGTCCCAGCCTGTCAAAGGAGGGCTGGAATGAGATTATCCTTAAAGTCCTTTCTACCCCAAAAGTTCTATAATTTTATGATCTTGGAATATCTCATCCCTGGCATGTTCTCCTCATGCATGTTTTGTGCCATGTTAGATATACTCTAAGTACCTCTAAAGCCAGGTTTAAAACCAACCTACGTTACAAATCAGACCATGTCTTAAAAGTTGCTTTTAACAACTTTTTTTTTTAACAACAGTCCCTACTGTTGTGTCAAGTAGGGACACAAGAGCTCAGCATTGCCACAAGGACAGCGGATCACCATGGCAGAGTCACGGACTGAAAAGTGGCTGAGCTCACCTGGCAGCAGTCCAGGCAGGGCAGAGACACAGGATAACTGGTGCTACCCCAACATCTCCCAGTGTCTTTCTCAACAGCTCTTGCTCTGTACATAGCCTATCCTGAACAAACTTCAGTCCAAGGACTTTTGATGCCTCCAGGCTTAGGCAGGGTGCTTGTGAGTACTGTTTGTGCATAACTAATGGCGTTAATTCCCTTTGTTTTTAAAAATGCCTACACACTTTGATATCCTAAATAGATGCTTTCTTGTATGTGAAGGCTACCTTCAGAAACCAAGCCTTTAGGCTCTGGTTGCTGTCTGAGACTTGAAAGTGGTTAGGGAGGAACCAAAAGAAACATTTCAGCAACAGCAAAGAACACTGTTGGTGTGTACACTGACTTACATTAAAGTACTTCTCCTGCATAGGGTTAGTAATACTTTTTTAGTTATGACATCCAGGAAACAGCAAAATTAAAATACTCCCTCCACCTTTGAGTATTAAGTACCTTAAACTCACAATATCTGAAAAATGAGTGATATTTACTTAGCTGTGAAGAAAAATGTAGCCTGGAGCAGAAACGGATGACAACATGCCGTGGATTTCATGTAGACAAGGGGACTAGTGAGATGTGTTAATCATGGAATTTCTGTCTGTATTTTTGCTTTGTTAATGTCTTAAACTTTGAAATGAAACAGCACTATCAGTTTGGGAAAAGCAATGAAATTCCTGGTAAATGGAAGATGTAGCTCAGATGATGTTGGAAGCATCGGAAGCAGGAAAGCTGGAGCTGTCTATACTCAGTGAACAAGAGAACATTTCTTGTAACCTTGATTTTGGTATAAGTCATAAATTATTGCTGGAATTAAAAACCTCTTGGGTGCCGGCAGGGGAAATTTATCCACAAACGTAATTTCAAGTACTTGTCCTGTATGAATAGGAACTTTCCTTGAAATCCAAGGGCAGGAATGCAAATTAGAGTCACAAAATATAACCTGTTACATCTAAAATTCTTGATTGCAACAACAGTTGACCTAGACCAAACCTCTCGCACATGAAATCTCAAAAATCCCTTAATGACTTCACTGACAGAGCAAGGGTGACCCATGTGCGAATTGACTGGAACTGGAACACTGAATGCTGCCAGGGAATCAGCATTGCCATGCTGGAGACCCACAACTGTTATATAAAAGCCAGAAGCAGGTCACAGTCTGTCAGCAGTAAGATATTTTTGAGGCTAGGTTTGTGCTGCCAGGTCTGAGGGTTTGCAGCACAGCCAGGAAGGAGGTGCCAAAGGCACTGAGTTAAGCAATGCTGGTGGCAGGCAGGCTGAAGTTGCAGTTTTACAGCTCAGAAGTTTCCCCTGCACAGACCTGCTCTCCCAGGGTTTGACCAGGGGTCCAACACTGCTACCAGAGTTCAGCCTGGCCAGGACACTGAGGGCACATAAGGCAGCAGAGAGGAGCCATTTCAAGCTCTGAGTAATTAAGCCCTTGGCTTTGCACAACAACTCAACTTAGTTTCATCCTATTGAGGCTCTATGAGATGCTCTTTTCTTGATACTACATTATTCATTAGTTTTAAAATATATAAAGTGTGAATTAGCAATAACTTTTGTGTTAAGGTTAATAATAATAACAATAAACATGTTGTGTTACCTGTTACATGTCTTGTGTTATATGTCTTAGGGCGGGGCTATGGGAATGCATCCAAGGCAGAAGATTAAGTCCTGAAGAGGAAGGGCCATCCTAGGAGTTTACCCAGACAACTTTACAGGTTGTAAAAGGGACAGTAATTTTCAGACTGACTTCTTGAAACCAAAACCAGAAACTGACATTATATACTGTGCTACTTCTAGGTAAAGTCACCTCAAAGAGGTGACAGATATCAAAGAAGGTCTTTGTGATTATGGAATTTTCTTTATATAGCATATTCTAGGTGATGGATCTCTTGAGAGAAATGGGGAGTAGTATCAAGAAAAGTGGGTGTCACGGTGAGAAAGAGGTTGACAGAGTAGCAGAAGTATGCACTTGGGAAAGCTGATAATCAGAAACTGTATAAATTTCATTCATACCTTCCTAGAGGGTTTTGCTGCCTTTTAGTAGCTCTCTCACTGAAGAGAAAGATGAGTAATGAAAATTAAAGTCCTACAATCTGGAAAGTTACTTCTTCCTTCAAGCACACATGGAGACACTGAGAGAAGAGCAAAAGTGTTGGAAGGCTGTAGGGAGCTGTAAGTTCCAGAAGCTATTTCTGCAGAGTGGTACTGTCAGCATGTAAGCTGCACAAGAGAACTCTGGACCAAGTTTTGGATTCATCTCACCCACTCTGGTACACCTCACATAACTCTGTGAGTGGAGTCATTACCAAAAGCTCCCTCAGGGGATTTTTTTCCCCTTGGCTCAGCTGGTCCATTTCTGAGTCATTCCCTGAGCCTGTCCATCTCCTTCCAGGACTAGGGAGGGGTTCTCTCCCTAATGGAAATGCCTCAGGTAGATGTCTGCTCCTAGGGTAGGAATCCAGTCCTCAGTGACCAGATAACCCTTGTGGAGCCCCACCAGCCTTGCCGTGCTGGTTCAGCTGCCCAGACCCAGCAAAAGACATGCAGTGCTCTGGGGATCCTTCTGGTACCAACACAGCGCTCTTCAGCAGGAAATAATTTCAGCAAATACCTCGAGGGTACAACATATTTATAAACTCTCCTTTCACATCTCTATTATCCTGAAAGCTCTGTGAAAGGGGGTTTATCTCTCTGCACATTCAAAGTCTCACCTGCTCCTCAGTGCTGCCGGCTTACCTGAAATCCTGTGTCAGCCCCACACAGACGTCTCAGATATGTGAGCTCTCTTCAATGGCAGTAGACATCTCTCTTCAGGACTCCCATCCCAACTGCTTTTTCCTCATTTGTGGCAGTGCATGGAGGGTGTGATTGGGCATGGAGGAAAAGTGGACCCAGTCTAGAGTGGGCCTGCTGTTGAGTCTCAGCAGTTCCTACACCATGGCAGAAAGGGAGAACAGAGGAACCTCTCTCTGACAAGGACAACCATCAAAGAGTTTGATCCAGAAAACCTCAGAGATTTTTAACATCTTATAGTAAGTATCAAAGAAGGAGAATGTGAAATAAAGTCTTTGGACAATTCTCTGAGAACACTGGAAAAACTGCTAAATAAAAGTAGCATGAAAAAATCTTGGCTCAATTTTATAATTTTTATATATGCTGGGAAAAGTGCTTTCATTTATTTGTGTTAATTTCACATTTTCCTGCAGAAAAAAAGATCATTTCATCCATGTGCAAACTTTTTAAAAAACTGCATAAACAAAACATTGCTTCATCAAGCAAGGACTTATATCACTGACAAGACTCTACCAAAGTGAAATATGGTGACACTATAACACCCCCCCAAAAAAAAAGTCATAACCCCCCCCCGAAAAAAAATGCAGAAAACTAATTTCTGCTTGTAGTCTACAGTCCTGTAACATTCTGTGAATATTTATCCCTTTAGGCACTTCAACAACCTTTCTGAAATCAATATTATCTTTTAATGGAAATCATTAAAGAGATATGCTTTAAGTTTTGGAGAGTAAGCCTAAGACTACATTTTAATGATTAAAAGGTTAATAAGCTCATTAATAATAACTACAGGTCTATTATCTTCTCATTAATCATATTTCCATGTTGCAAAACCTGCACAAGGGTGGAACCGGATGAAAGACAGCACTGATCTGTTTTATTGTAAAACTTTTGTTTTGCATGTTCTGTTGCTAACTAGACATTGTGAGAATCAATGAGTCAGGGATTGGAAAGCTTTATAAAGCAAAAAAAAACTATATAAAGGTGAAGCAGGTGTGTGGCAGACTACAAAAAAGGCTTCTATAAAGGCTAGTGGAAATGAGAGTGAGAAATCTCCCATTTCTCCTATTATTATGTGCAGCACTTTCTTGTGCCTTTCCTGCAAATACAAGGCAGACAAAGGAAGAAGGCATGCAGCTTATCCAGGTGAGGAAGGTAGAGCTCTGGCGAGATGTTTAGCTACTCTTGAGCATCCATGGCAGTCCGTGTAACTAGTATAGTGCAGCCAAACAGCAAATAGAATTAATAACTGATTGAATATTTCTCAAAATAGGTGTGTGATGAGAAAGGCTACTTTAGCACTATCTTATTTTACTTTTCTTTAGAGACTGATTAAAGTTGATGATGCATTCACTCTGTGTTAATTTTACAAATAATTAAACTTCTGCATCAGTCTAGGGTTGGTTTGTAGTTTGGGTGGAAATGTGGTTATTTATTTGACTTGTGATATTATGAAACATAATTCCTCGTGAAGTAAGTATAGTATATTTTTCTAAACTATTACTTTCTAAAATGTGGGGAAACAGGATACAACTACTGAAATTTTATGTTCAGTAATGTATTTCAAATTACTTCCTCTAAAGGACTCTAGGTAATCTTGGGGGACAGGGTAAGTGGAGGGCTCATTATCAGAAAATAATCTATTAAACAAATGCTAATTTTAAATGCATTTCAATAGCTACAAAATATTTATAGTGATAGTACAATGGAAAAAGCTAGCATTAAGAAAAAAATATTCATACAGGCTTTAGCAAACTATTATCCATGCTGCCATAGAACAGAAAGAAAAGTAGCAACAGCTACATGACTGACTGGTGTTAGTTAAATATCTTATAAACTTCAAAAGCAAACATTATTGATTGTTCTAAGCTTTGGGTTTGTTTGGGTTTTTTTCATTAGAAGTACCTGGAAAATTATTATGGCTTTAAGAAAGATGGAGAATCTTTTGTTTGGAAAAGTAATAATGCAATGACCCAAAAACTAAAAGAAATGCAGGAATTCCTTGGGCTGGAGGTGACAGGGAAACTGGATTCTGGCACTTTGGACTTGGTACAGAAACGCCGCTGTGGATTCCCTGATGTAGCTGGGTTCTCCACCTTTGCAGGAGAGCCGAAATGGACAAAACATGTCCTGACATACAGGTAATGCCAATGGAATTCTTCATGTCAAGGCAGGGTTAAGTACAGGGTGAGTGGCAGCAACACAACTTGTTCTCTCCTGTGTTTTAAAGGATAGTAAACTACACACCGGACCTGCGTCCAGCAGATGTCAACGCAGCCATCAGGAAAGCGTTACGTGTCTGGAGCAGTGTGACCCCACTGAGATTCATCCAGAAGGACAGAGGTGATGCAGACATAATGATCTCCTTTGCAGCCAGAGGTAAATCTCTATGTAGCCATTAGGAGTTACTGCCAAGTTACTGCCTACATGGAGCAGTTGAGCTGGAATGATTTCTCCCATACACAGCACATGAGGAAATCAATGTCCAGTTGAAAAACCAGACAGAAAAATATAGTTCTTGCTCAAGGTGCTATGGTTACAACTCTTTACAGGCTTTGGGGGAGGGCATAGAGGCAGATGAAGAGAAAGAGAAAGAAAATGTAGGGACTTGCCAGTAGTTCACTGGATCTATACCTGCTGTGTGCTGCTCAATGCATGCATGAACCCCCAGTCAGCTGTGTTTGGGGTTTGCTCCTCAGATCACAATGACTTCAACCCCTTTGATGGCCCAGGGGGTTCCCTGGCCCATGCCTATGCACCTGGCAAGGACTTTGGTGGAGATGCTCATTTCGATGAGGATGAAACGTGGACCAAAAGCACAGAGGGTAAGTAATTAAGTTCTCCAAGCCCTTCCTTGAGCAAGTTGCACATGGAATCAACGGTGCAGTGTCTGTCTTCTCTCTTCCTTAAGTGTTTAAATTGCCACTGAATTGAAGGAGCATGTGGTTTGCATAGCCATAAAAAGCCTCTGAGTCTCTGGTTTAAGTTAAGGCCCCAGTTCAGCTTCTGCCATGCACAGGGGGGAGCTTTATTTGTAAGGTGGCCCCACTTCTTCCCACTCCTCAAACCTCTTCCTGCACAGTAACCTCACTTGCACTGGCCCAGGGTCCTTCTTCTACACTGAATTCTGCAGGATCTACAGGCTATTTCCTTGTACTCCCCTATAATGATTCCATTATTTTTACCTCTGACCATAATTTCATCTCCAACCAAATTTCCCACAAGAATTTCATTTGGATTGGACAAGCAGTTCTGAAAGCTTCTGACCTACCTTATGGCCTTCATGTTATTTAGGACAAAGACACAGCTCTCCTCTCATGTGTTTTGTTTGATGTTTTCAGGCACAAACCTGTTTTATGTTGCTGCCCATGAGTTTGGCCATTCACTGGGACTTTCCCATTCCAAAGACCCCAATTCTCTGATGTATCCAGTTTACAGGAAATTTGACCCTTCAGTACTCCTTCTTCATGAGGATGATATTACTGGCATACAGTACCTCTATGGTAATTCAGAATTTTTCATCAACTACTGCTTGGTAAAATTTCAAAGACTTCAGATTCTTTTCAGTGACAGTTTTGTGTAGTGAATATACCTCACTGAGTTCACACTAAAATTTCTTCCATAAACTGCTTCTTTTAGGATCATCTCCCAACACAAACAATGATCAAACAGAATCTACTGAGATAAAAGACCCAACTGAGTCAAAAGATCCTGCACTGCCAAACATCTGCAGCTCCAATTTGACATTTGATGCTGTCACCACTTTCCGTGGAGAAATAATGTTCTTTAAAGACAAGTAAGTCAGCTTCTGAAAATAAAATACCTGAGTGTCACTTTTTAAATTATGCCCCACAGCACAGAAAAATAACTTTAATTAGCATATCAGCCATTTTAGACAGGAAGACAAGACAAGGAATCAGGAAAAGAGAGGGAAAACAAAAACAAAGAGGGTGGCAGAGAAATTAAGAGAGATAAGTATAAGGAGGAGGATGATCTTTGGAACAGGAGATGCTGTGAATAGGGTGGGGGAAAACTTCCTCTGCAAACGTGTGCTGTTTTCACTTCAGGCTGTAAGCAACTCCCAATTGTTCAGCATCTGGAGAGTTCAGCTTTGGCAAAACACATCATCAGCTCTGAGACACTTCACAGCCTCTTTACTGTCCTTGCTTTGAGGAGCTGAGGGCTTACCAGCCCTGACAAAATACCTGCTTGAAGAGCCCCTGTAGTGGGGATTTAGTCTACTGATGAAAGGAAAGGAAAATTGGCAATTTTGTTACCAAAGTCTTACCGGGCATCAGCCTTGTGAAACAGGTCTCGCTAAGCTCCACTTCTGCATAAGGGGAAATAAATGCTTTGACAAAACAGTTCATCTGACCTATTTTAGATGTCTGCATCAAGAAGAGAGCGATCCTACTATGGAAATAACTGTCTTTACATTAAGTTTACAGGGACTGTAGTGTGACTAAGTCGGGTACATAGCTGGGTTTAATCAGATAAATACTGCCCTGTTTGCCATGATGTGGTTTCATGCATTAGTGAGTGTGAGCATGCAATTTTGTTTAAAACCTGTTCTATACTCACACAAGGCATATTTGGCGCAAACATCCAGCAGTCAGAACAGCTGATTTTGAGTTGATATCTTCATTCTGGCCACGGCTGCCACCTGGTGTTGATGCTGCATATGAAATTTCTGAGAAAGATGAAATGGTAATTTTTAAAGGTAAAATGTTGTCTTTTTATTTTCTCATGTTTTCTTCCCAAGTAACCTAGAAAGTTTGCATTTGGCTTCAAAACCACTTAAATTCTTTCTGTAGGATTTTCCAATCTTTAATTTAGTCCAATAAATTGGTGTGTTTCAATCACAGAAATAATAAAATTATTGTCCTAGTTAATGAACGTCTATCTTATTTTTTATTATCCACATTGAAAATTTTCGCTGCCAAAATAAATTTCATTACTTTTTGTCTGGGAAATTTTCTATTTAATTTAAGAATGATACTAGCATTAGTATGAAGAAAGACTGACATTTCAGTTTTAAAAAAAAGTAATGTGGAGACCTATTGTGGGTTTTTTTTTACTCTAGAACCATTTTCAGTTATTTTGAAGTTCAATGATTATTTTCAAGTAACCATCAGCTTTCATGAAAAAGATTGTGTCATTCTCAGAAGAAGATTCTCACAACATATTGTTATCAACTTTTGTTAATAGGGAAAGAATTCTGGGTTGTGAGAGGAGATACCATACTTCCTGGATACCCTCAAAAACTCTACACCCTGGGCTTTTCGAAGGATGTTTCCAAAATTGATGCTGCTTTTCATAACGGAATTGAGGGAAAAACATATTACTTCATAGCAGACAAATTTTGGAGGTAATATTTCCTGTGGTACTTTTCTAAATAGGAGCAAACATAATCACATGATCAATATCCTGTCATGATTTAGGATGCATTAATCAGACACTTTTGGTGATCTCTTTCAGTGTCACAACTGGCGGTGGAAAAATATTTGAAAGGCGGTGGAGCAGTGATTTTAGTTTTTCTTCTAGTTAACTTAACAGTTAACAGTTTGTTTGCTTATTTCTTTGTTTGTTTTCATTTAGCTGTCTTGGTCATTGTACAGCTCCACAAGCCATCTCAGGAAATCAGGCAGAAGTTCACTATCCACATATCAAATATGTTTCTGTGGAGTAAGAAGAAGAATGTCACCCACTTTCCAGTTACTAACAGATAGTTTCACAGAGTTGCTGATAAATGCCATGTACTACAAAGACTTATGTACTGTGCATAGTTATTATTTTTTTCTTTTTAATCCCATCCTGCTGCTCAAGTTTGTCTTACAGGACATAGATTTCTAACAGCCAAAGGAGGTGCTCCTGTAATGGAGGCGGTAAATAACTCAAATTATTTTAGAGGAAGAACAAAACTTCTCTTTCCTTTCACCACAATGTTCAAACAATTGCATGTACAAAGATCACTATAGAGAATTATTCAGCCACATGTCTGTACTTCAAGCAGAAGATCAGATGTCCACATTTTAGGTCAAATTCTCATAACTTTAAGAGTTTCATCATTAAATCTCCTGTTAGGGAAATTATAGAAGGGAAAAGCTTTCACAAGTCTTCTTATTCCAGCATTGATAGATAAACTTCACCAAATATGTAATAGCTTGCTGTAAGTAACTTAAGAAAATTGACTTAAAATACCTCATAACTTCAGAAAAAGCACAGATTTTTCCTGGTAAACCTTCCTTCAGAAATATAATGTGAAAGAAATCTTTTTATAATCTATTATCACTCCTTTAGGCATGGTCTCTTAGAAAAATAAAAAACAGATTCATGGTGATGGTTCCAATATTAGGTATTCTTAGGTGGAGTAAAGAGAACCAATTCATCCGTTGCAAATAATAAATAATTAATTTATGGCAAATTGTGTTTCTTTTTACACTACCAAATGACACTGAAAATCTTCAATGAACTTGGTTATCTGTTGATAGGTAGAAGATAATGAGCTGAGAGGAATTAATCATGAGTTATTTGCAGATTTCGCTGACTCCTGTTTGTTTATAATTTTTTTCAGTTATGATGAAACAAGTCAGTCTATGGATAGGAAGCCATTACTGATAAGAGATGCCTTTCCAGGAATTAATGGGAAGATTGATGCTGTTTTTCAACATGAAAGTGAGTAACTGTTCTTGCTAAAATCTATAAGAAATGCTCAATGTGATAGGGCTGAGAGTGCTTGGGCAGAGACAGGTACTTCTACATGCTGCTCAGAACCCACAGGATGACCAACAAGACCCTGAAGCAGTCACAAAACACTCCCATGCTTCACTTTACCCCCTTGAAAAATGGGGATGATACACCTTTGGTGGCAGCTGCACATCTGGACAGGCCAGCTCTAAGGGAGAGACATATCTGTACTCATGCTGATGTGCACATCACACCATGCAGACAGACACTCCACACAGTGACATCCCAACCACATAAGGTGTGCCTCTCAAAGCCTGTCCCTCTGACATAAAACAGTCAGAGCCAGCTTCTCCTGCAGGAGGGTGAGCATTACTTAGACATGGAAATGCTGGACTAGACTTGAGGACACATTCACACTGCCACATGTCACAGCTTCCCAGTTGCCTCCTTGCTCCTCATCTGCTGCTCATCCAAACCATGCAAGTTAATTGTTTCACAGCAAATCTTACTTACTCATCCTCAATGAGTCTCAAACGTGGTGCCGAGACACCTCACTCCCAAGAGGGCAGTGTGGATGTGACTAGCCCAGGCTGGACCTCTCTTTCCCTGCATGGCATCTGGCAGCACCCATCAAGCAAGTACCTGCTCACACCTTGCTGTGCTCTGTGTCACACTCTGCTCTGTGCAATGCCTACCCACAGGTGGATAGAAATGCACCCTGCTGGGGGATTCAGCACAACTGGAGCGTAAGAGCAGATATTTTAAAGCAAAGAAAGGCACAGCATGCATCTTTTGCAGAGTGACCTTGTGGGGCTCATCAAGTATACAATGCAGCACATGCACGGCTGGTTTGCTGTGGAGTGTGCCCCCGTGCTGCTGGGTCATGTGTTGCAGAGGTCACACCTGGGAGTAGACGCTGTTGGCAGCATAATTGTATCCAAAGGTTGCTTTGAGCTCTTTGAGGATGTTGTTTAAGTGTACTAATCTTTATATCTGCAAGATCATAATTCATCTGAGTCTGGGTTTTTATTGTTTCATTTTTTTCTAGACTCCCTTTATTTCTTCAGTGGAAGAAAGCAATTTGAGTTTGACCTTAACAAGAAGAGAGTTACACGCCTCCTAAGGACAAACTTTTGGTTTCCATGCTAATAAAATGAAATCTGTAATGGTGTTGGAAGGAATGTGTTGTTCTTGTGCTAGAAAAGCTTTTTCTTTTCTAATTATGTAGAATGTAAAGGTACTTCAGCACCAATCAGTAGATATCAGTCCCTCATTACTTGTGTTTCTTTAAATAACTGAACAGTATTTAAAATATTGATGTATACATATGTATGTAGTTAACATCAGGCTGGCTAGCTTACCAAATAACAATGCAGTTTCTTTTGATACAAAATTGTGATTGATTTTATTATTTCTGCCATCTTCTTGCCATACATCACCCTACACAGAGCCCTGCCATGGAGCCAGGAGTCCATGAGGGAGAGCATCTCTCTTCCTAAAGCTAGGATTGCTTTCAACCTGTTTTAGATATTTCAAAGCTAAGCAAGAAGACTTGGCTAGTGCTGGTAGTTACAGTGAGACATACACGGGTTCCAGAGAACAATTCCTCCCAGCCTGAGGGGTGTTGAGAGGTGGAAGTTCATTTTTACAGTGACTGGAGACACAGTTTATGTTATGTTGGACACCTGATTATAGAAGGCTTAATTAAAGTGTGATGAATTCTACCCTAAACTATTTATTGATGCATGTCATTTCCTGTGCAGTGTGCTCTCAAGGAGGATGGAGCAGATGACCCTATTGTTGTCCCTCCCAACCTTATCCATTCTGTGAGCAAAGGCTCATTTCCACAGACACAGGAGCAGAGGGGCACACTGGCATGTAGGGAAAACCCAGACACCACTGCCCTTCCTCTGCTCCTCTCCAGTTTTCCCTGGAGTCCCCATTGGCTGGGGGACACCCGTCATGCGTCAATGAGAAAGTTCCCATCACCTCATCTTAGGGGTTGAGGGGATAGGGATCAATGTCCCATGTAAGAGTACTTGTGCATTTCATATAATTTATTTTTTCCTGTTAAAGGGGACTATGGGAATGCTCAAAAATTATTGTAACTTGTTTACTGGAAAGAACAAAGGCAGGAAAATGACAGGATGAAGATAGATTGGGGGGAAGCGGAAAATAGGGGGATAAGTGCATAAGAGGGATTGGTTGTGTGCAAACAGACTGCAGTCAGCTGCTTCTTTGGCCATGCCCTGCATGTTTGGTCCTGTCTTCTCAGTAAATCACACCTTATGTGTGGATGAGCTCTTCCTGTGTGAGTTTGGGTGAGCTTCAAGCTGGACTGGCTGCTGCGGAGCTTAAGAGAGCTGAACACCAGCAGCTGGAGGGTGGTTGCAAGCTACAGGGACATGAATGCTCCTGGGGATACAGGAGGTGCAAGGCCAGCTGCTCTCCTGGGAGGGCTGTGTGTCTAAGAGCAGCTCCTGGGGGCTCCGCACTCTGTTGGTATTTCCACATTGCTACTTCACTGTGGGACAGAACCTCTCATCGGGGGAGGCAAGCAACGGAGTGGGGCCACAACTCCTGTTCATGTTTGTCCAAATGCTCCATGGTTTCTGTCTGTGATGGTCTCTGTGGCCACTCTCATGGCTCTCTGGGCCCGGGGGCAGACATGAACCAGCTGCCACTTCACTACTGCTGACATCATCTACCTGATGCTGTAGCCAGACATTGCTTGGGGCCCACAATTATTCACATGGACAGCCAGCAAGATCCAAGGTATTAGAGAAGGTATCCTCTCTTTCAGGCATGTAAAAATATCTCTCCCAGCACCCAATGTCTCAACCTCATTAAACAACATCCCTCCAAAAAGGTGAAAAACTATGAAAAAATAGTTATTCTATTTGATTCTGCTTCTCCATGAGTCACAGAATCACTGAATGACTGAGGTTAGTTGGGCCTCTGGAGTTTATCATGTTCAACCCCCTCTGCTCAAACCCACCTAGAGTAGGCTACTGAGTCTCTAGGTGGCTTTTGGGGATACTGCTTTTGCACACAAAGGGGAGACTCCACCGTCTCACTGGAGTGGTTCAGTTTGGGCCCATTGTCTCCAGTCCTGTTGGGATAAAGTGATTGTATTCTATTTATGCATAAAATTGTACTGCAAAATTGCGATGAGATATTTCAACACACTTTATGTAACCTTTTTTCTGATGCATTTTTAAAATCCCTGGCAGCAGGGCTACTCAAATGGGGCACGCCAGTGACTGAGGAATCTTTATCTGAATTTTATCAGGGTGAAAAACGTATAATGGCATTGTCAGACTTGCAAGACAAATACTGCTGCCACACCTGCTGTAGAGGTGGCAAACAAGGCTTTGCTGTCCAAGCAGAACTAAAGGTATAATGATTAATTTTAATCACGACACCTTGAAAAAAGGAAATTAGTAGTTCTGGTCAGTGTCTGACATTGCTGAGGTCAGAGAAGTAGGTTTAAGTATTGTAACTTCAAAGTTTCTATTGAATTTATTAAGAAATATTTCTGTGCTGTTTGTTTCTTTCTTAATAGTCTCCTTGTAATGTTCCTAATTCTGTATTTCCTTCATATTTCTGGTATGGCTTTTTGATTGGTCTTGCAGCTGCAAGTCTTAATCAGTCCTTGGTCTCAGCTAAAACAGTGAAAGTGAAAAAGATGCATGAACAGCTTGGCTCACACTTAATAGTGTTTGTTTGTTTGGGTTTTTGGGGGGGGAGGTTGTTTTGGTCTTGGGTTTTGTTTGTTTTTTTGTTTGTTTTGGTTCCTTCAGGAAGTTTCCAGCTGTTCTGATTTGAATAGTTTTCTTCTGTTGTTCCTACTGTTAATGTTCTTCTATGGTGTCTGTGCCTTGCACATCACTTCCATTGTGAATAACTGAATGAGACCATGTTCTTTTAAATGGGATAATCTCTTCCAGCCCTGGTCTATCCAAATTTCTTTAGGAAATATGGTCTTTCAGATGAGATTATAGCTCTCAGAACAAAGCTGGCTGGTCCTAGAACTAAAGGGAACTGGGAGCCCCAAAGGATGTGGGGGGGCAGCTTCATGACCTTTCATGATTGTTTTGTAGTTTTCTGACTGTTACATATTTATCCAACTAGTTCTTCTTTGGGTTTGTTTGTTGGGTTTTTTTGATAATTTCTGATTAGTTGGAGCTCTTTCTTTACCTATTTCTGTGCACACAGATAGTCCTACCAATTGTGAATATGAAGTCTTAGATCTGTGGCAGAAGTAGAGCTTAGCTGACTTTGGTACTGTCTGTCTTAATATAGTTTAGCTGTTTTAGTGTCAGATGTTGATATCATTTTTCTTCACAATTCTTGCTTTAAAAAGCTCCGGTATAACTAACAAGACAGAGTGGCCATTTGAGTGAAAACAGGCTTTTGAACTAAAGGTGATTGACCTGTATTCAATATCCTGTGCTCTTTAAAAATACATTTTGAGACCTAGGCTCAGAGTTAAATACATTCTTTGTCTGTAGTACAGTTAATCCAAGCATTCCAGTTATAGTTTTCTCATCTTCTAAACACATCAGATTTTCCATGTTCTAGCCAATTTCTACACTGTTTGTATAGAAACTTGAGTGAAGATAAAAGTATCTCTGGCAAGGAACAGAATTCAGATCACAATAATTTCTCTGTTTTCTTCTGTGTTTTATATATACTGGTCTCATTTGTTGCAGTTTTCACCATCTTGTCTTGGAGGACATTTTGCCTAGATCTGAAAGTATATATTTGCCTTTTGCTTTTCAAGGACTCCACAGGACGACCATCAGACACAATCCAGAAGGTCCAACATGGACCTACCAACACTATCTAACCAAGGGGAAAAAAAGCTGTTTGGCTCACAAGTTCTTTTTCTTGCTATTTATTGGTTTTCTTCAGTTTCACACACTCCTCCTGCCTAGAAGGGACGTATGGCCTTTGATATTGTTCTTGGCAGGATTACAAATATGTGATCAAACAAGGTAGGTCTGCGGTGCTGACCTGAACTGAAAGCCATTGTGTAGTGATTTAAACACTCAGACTAAGAGCAGAGAGTTTACCACCTCAGTAAACCAGATAAAGGTAACTGATAAGTGCATGTGGTAGGTGCCGTTGATATTACAGAGAAAATACTTTAAAACTGACAAGGAGCGGGCTTTGTTTCCAGATTATTCTCTGGCAGCCTCTGAACTTCCATCTGGCTGCCAGGAAGAAAACTACCTTTGCAGGTTCACAAGCAGTAGCTGTCTCGTGGAGTGTTTTGGCATTTGTGCCATGTATCCAGCTGGGGGACTGTGAACCTATAGGAGTTCCAGTATGTCCCAAATGGTGCAGATCCCCAGGAAATATGCAGATTTAGTTTGTAGATCAGTGTGGACACACTGATTTCTTCTTGCTGCCTCTTTCAGAACAAGGTTTACATCTGCACAGCTTGTGTGAAAATCACTAAGTTTAGAGGCAAAGGGCTTCAAGTTGGCAATGCTGGTTCCGTAGGGCCGTAGGGCATCCCAAGGCCTATCTGCCATCAGGGAAATTAAGACTTGAACACAACAGGCCAGATCCCCACCCCAGTTAACAGCCCAATTGCAAAGATGAAGAATGTAATTTGATTTTCCTGTGTTCAGGACACAGGTGCTTGGCATGGAAAGTGGCACTCCTTCCCTTCTCCTTTTAGTGAAATCATTGATGATGCCATGTCTGAGACTGTGCCAGTCACTGAGGTGTAGCACAGGTGCTGCCCCACTGTAGGACTGGTCACACTGAATTGCTTTTCTACAACAGGATAATTAGAACTGATTCAGCACCTGTCATCCTGAGCCCTATCACAGTGGCCTTTGGACTTCTGAGTGGTTTGAACTATAGAATTGTGCTCCTAACACTGCCCAGCACTGCACCCAGGTTTGTAAACCAAGTGACTGATCATTCCCTTGGGGCATTGCCAACAGCAGTTCTATAAAGGAAATGTTTAACACTGGGTGATGTGAAGCCATGAGCTTGTGCAAACTTCAAGAAAGCTGATTTGGAGGCTTGCCTTTGGCTGTTTCATCTCACTATTAAAATGTACTTGGTTCATTCAGGGAAAACTCCTCATGAAGCCTCTAACTTCAAGCAAATCCAGCAATCAGTAGAATATTGCTGCACAGTGACACAACTTTTATTTTAACACATTAGACTTCACATGAAAAGTGACATCCTCCAAGGAAAATAGCTTGTTTCAGGATGATAATTCTAGGTTTTCAGAAAGATTTTTGTTGTTTCAAAATAGATTGGAAAGACATTAGAAGATTAGGATATACATAAGAACACAGAATGGAAAGAAAATACTTCCTGTGGGAATGATGATTATTTTGTAGTGCCACCTGCTATTGAGAAAGCAGTTGCTAACATCATTGTGACAAATTGTAACAGTAAACAATTCTTTGAATTATGAGGTATCTGTTTTCATTTTTGTAACATTAAAATTACATAACTACCAAATAATGTTCCCTTTTCTACAGTAATTTCGTAGTGAGAGATGATTTAGGGAAACCCCACAATGATTCACACTGTGAATTTATTTTTGCATTATTCAGTCAGAGGTGTGGGTGGAAGTCATTAGAACATGTTACCAGAGATAGCTAGGGGAAAGGGGAAATAACTTCACGAGTCAAATCCAAGCCCCAGGTAAGTGAGGTACAAAGTAAATCGAAATCACTGAGAGAGAAGCTTGTTCAAGGCTAGGAACTTCTGGGGAAATATGTCTCCTCTTAATGCCTCTGCCTAAATATCTTTTTCAGTTAATGCTGAAAAGGGAAACAATTCTGGGTAGAACTCTGGCAATGCTTACATTTCTGTGAAGACTAGAGAGTGAGGAGCAGTCAGTAGAGTACGTAGAAAAGGGACATTTTGAGGTCTCTTGTCTCAACACAAGGAACGAGGGTGCAGTTTTGCTAAGGAAGAAGTGTAAAAATAAAGCAGGATTATTGCTAATACAGGCAGACACAAATGCATACTGCTTGGGTGTACACTGGAAAAACCCTTGAACACACTGGCTTAACATTTGTGCCATCTCCTCTTCCTTAGCAGTGGCTTAGCAGATGGGTACCAGACCTAGCAGGGTGATTCCGGGTGAGAATTATCAGGGATAGGTAAATTTAAACCTTCCCTCTCTGCTTTGATTGCATGGAGACTTTCCATGTAAGCAGATCTGGAAGAGCTCTGCTGTGAAGACAGGCTGAGAGAGCTGGGAAGAGAAGGCTTCAGGAACACATCACTGTGGGCTTCCAGTACTTAAGAGGGAATTATAACAAATAGGTTTAGGGACTGTTTACAGGGGTAGATAGGGATAGATAGGACAAGGGCAAATGGTTTCAAATTAAAATACAAGAGATTTAGATTAAATCTTGGGAAGAGGTTCTTTACTTGGAGTGTGGTGAGGCACTGGAACAGTCGCCACAGAAGTTGTGGTTGTCCCATCCCTGGAAGTGCTCAGGACCAGGCTGGATGGGGCTTTGAGTAACCTGGTCTAGTGGAAGGTGTCCCTACCTATGGTAAAGAGGTTGGAACAAGATGGCTATTAAGGTTTCTTCCAATTCAAGCCATTCTATGATACTAAATTTCTGTGATTTTAAACAAATTCCAGGCAGGGACAGTGTGTTTGGAGTTGTCCAGATCTGATACCCTGATACACTTGAGGCTGCTGCAGCTCCCTGGCCCCAGGTCCAGCAGTGAGGTTGTGCCTGTACCCCAACAGGTACATACACATGTACATATGTACCCAATGGACTTGTGGGCACCCTGGTGTCCTTGCAGTCACAGCACCACTGACACAGGGGTCTTCAGGCCCAGCCCCACCCCAGAGGCTCTCACTGAGATCCCCCAGACATTATAGAGCCCCTCACACAGAAAAATAATCTGAAATGGGGTTTAGCGAGAGGCCAGGACAGTGCCAGTCAAATGCAGGTACAGCACAATGGTCATGTGAGAAAAATGAGGAACTGTGCAGACCCCAATTGGCACTCAGTAATAACTCTCATGAGATTTTGTCCTCTGAGGAGGTCTCAGTTTCATTTTGGCATTCATTTTTGGTCTCTTTGGTTTCCTTCTGTTGGGATTTGAGCCTTTGTCTAAAGACAAGTGCTTGAGAAGGAGAAGATGCCACTCCACAGGAAAGCAGACGACTGAAATCTGTCCTTCCCTTGAGTGTGGGTTCAAGGGAGCCGTGCTGAAGGACACACAGTAGGAAGTCAGAGCAGATGGTGAAATGGGAGATGACTTTGTAACCCATCACCATGGAAATTCCCAAGACAGGGGGACACCACTGCTTCTGTTTCCTCTTCCTGATGCTGCTTACAGTTTTTTACTCCTCAAATGCACAGAGCTCCCACAGCTAGTGCTGGAGTTCAGGATTTTCTAGTCCTTCCACTGACTGCTTTGGAAAGTAATTTATTTAAAGTGTCAAAAAAAAAAAATCCAGTAATCCTCTCTGACCCTCTGCTCAACTTGGTATCCTCTTGATCACATTAAAATATGGCCACAGACCTTGCACAGAAATCTGCAAAGCAGAAGAAACTCAGTGAAAGCCACAGGATTTCTTTATGTTCCTGTCTCAGCCACCAGATGCATCTGATTAATGCGCTTCCCTTGTTTGCATGTATCTGTTTAAACATGTCTATGATGCCTTCAGAAAATAAAAAGGAGAAGATAAAAGAAACAAGAAGCTAGCTACTACTTCTTATGAAAAAAATAAGAAGTGAAGCTATTGAATCAGGAACAATGTTAACCATCCTAAAGAAACACAGGAACAAGAAAAATTTACAGGGATATAAGACTAGTCTAGAAAGAGAGTTAGAGAAGTTAAGCAGCATTTCACAAATCCCAAAATCCTTTGAGTTTTAGCTACATCTTTGGAGAAGTATCCAACACACAAAATTCTTTTCCTACATGTCTCAAGATGGAGTAAGAATAACCAGTAAGTAAGTCTCCTTGGACTATGAACCATGAAGTTGAATTTCTTTAGTCCACAACAGCTGTACCCTTTGAGGAATTCTTTTCCTAGTCATTTAGAAGCCCAGCTTCTGCTTTTGAAGTGTCCTGTATTAGCTCCAATCAGTCACTCCAGGCAAGCTATGAGACTCACATTAGAAGGTATAAGGCAATTTACTTTTCCAGGAGCAGTATAAGCTCTGCTGAACCTAGATGCAATTAGGGGGTGATACACTACAGTGAGTGTAACTTCTCATGTGAAATAGATTCTTTTTCATTGTATTTGGGAAAGTAAGTGAAGAATTTCCCAGCATAATTAAAATAATGACATTTATTTCTATTTCTCCCTCTCACACTAACACTTACTGTTTCTCTTTTAAGGTTTACAAGCAGGGTCTTTATCTTTACCTCCAATAAGGACAGAAACATCAAAACCATCCTGAAAGATGTTTAGCCTGTACCTGACAGCCAGTTAGCAAACACACATCCCCTTCAGGCCAATTACTCTGATGCTTGCAGTTAGAAATGTTTTCCTCAGTTTAGGAGTCTATACTGTCCAGGATATTTAAACTCTTCTTACCACTGTTAGGGATCTGTCCAATACAGTCAATGTAGAATGAAGAGCAATTCTTCTCATCCAGAAGTCCATGTCATGGGGTCAGTTGAATCACTCTCTAGAATTCATTGTCCAATAAAGGGGAACTTGGAGACCTAAATAACTTACAGATATCGACACAACAGAACACTTAAAGCAGATTTCACCTCAATACTCGTTTGCCTGTACTTGAGACACCCACTCAGGGCTGGCTGCCATGGCACAGGAGGGAGCTATGGAGACCTGCATCCTTCCAGGGCAAATGCTGATCATTTGTGATTCCCTAGAGAATTTCAAATAACACTAATCTTCAGGCAGCTGAATCCCAAACCCCATATATAAACTTAATCACTCTTGTTTAAGACCACACTAGGGTCTTGGAGACTGGAGGCTGCTAAATTTTTTTTTAAATACCTTCTTATATTTATGAACTTTTATCATGACTCCTCTCACTCATCCTTCCATGAAACAGTGATCACAGGGTAAAAAATGGTTACTTTAATCTTCTTTTTCCACACTGGTGAAAACTCTTGTTGTCTTTCATGGTGTCTTTTATATCATCTCTCTCTGCCTGAATTGAAACACACTATTCCAGCAGAGACCTTATCCATGCTGGCAAGAGTAGAAATGTTCCTTTCCATACAAATGGGAATGCAGATTACACATTCCAGTAGCATGATCAAAATTGTTAATATCAGTAAAAAAATATTGAATCATTTTAGCACTCACTTCTGCTAATATCATGAGATTGTTTTAGATAGAACTGTTAGATAACTGTTAGATGACAGTCTTCCTGGAGTTATGCTGCTGGTTATTCAATAAAAAAGATTGGTTCTTTGTACTGTCATTTTTATCTTGATATTACATATTGTTACATAATATTATATAGTCTGTTTAAGATTAAATCATGTGTAGCATATGAAGCATGATTTGAATAATTATCGTACAATTTATTAAGTTGCTCTTAAATCTTATTTCTCATTATTTCTCCAGTTTGTCAAAACCTTGTCAAAACATAAATAGTCTAAATTCATGATTCAAAAAAAATATGAAATGTAGCTCAAAATTTTACCTGAAAAACATTTCCTTATTTGTTAAATATGCTATAAAATTACACAAACCAGAAGACTTGGGCAAAATAAGGATAGTAACATTAGTTAAACACCTTGCATCACTACCTGATGATGAAACTGCTATGCATCATTTTTAGTAATCAGAGGATATTATACAGCATGAGTCAGGCTGTCACTGATTTATTATCAGCTATATAAACACAGCTGAGAAGTGTGCTCAGTAGCTCAAGAGTGAAACTGAGGCAGACAGCCTTAGATGAGGATGAAGACCTTTGCAATTCTCCTGTCACTGTATGTGGCCATCTCCTCCGCATTTCCTGTGGCTCCAGAAGCAGAAGATGAAGGAAAAACCCTACAGCTTGTAGAGGTAAGTATTTTTTCAGTGCATATCTAAGGGAAACATAAGGTATTCTGAGAGATAACTATAATTGCAATTCACAGAATATGGGTGGAAACTAAAGATGTGCCATTTTGGAGAGGTTTTAGGAGAAAGTTTTTCCTATCAGCCTCGAAAGTGTGTGAAAATTGCAAGGAGCATATTTACTCAGAAGTCATCTGAATATTATATACTTCATTTTTGGTGTTGCCAGTAAAGTAATAACAAAACTACTGAGGTGTGAGTTCTAGCAGGAACAGTCAAATTCAGCAGCAATTTACATTTCAGAATGTGCTTTGAAACTTGTGATATGACTGGTCTTAATAATATAAGGAAGGAAACTTGCTTGAAGCAGGCATGTTTTTCCATGTTTTGACTGGAGATCTCTTGCAGAATATTTTGAAAAAAGGGAACTAACACAGACACAACATAATTTGTTGTAGACAAAATTCTTGAAATTCAGTAGGAAGGCCTGAGTTTCTAGTATCATAGAATTTATCTGTAGCTAAAAATAAAAGGCATGATTCACCAAGCTGCTTCGGTCGGAGTCCCAGTTGTGTGGAGTCTCACTGCCAGCCCCAATTTCCTTCCACGAGACCAGTTATAAGCTTCCTTGTAATATTTGTTGTTAGAGTAATTGATCAGAGTAAATAATGTAGAATTAGTTATTAATAGTAAATATTAGACTTTTCAAGACATTTCTTGATATATTTCATCAATGAAACAACAAATTCAGAAAACCATAGGAAAACTGTACTGAAGGAAGGTTGTTGTTGGTCCTGGTAAACACAGGGCATGTCAATATGGGAATAGTTTAAGATTACTTAGTAAATTTAAGTGTAACCAAAGGCAGTACTGATAAGTCACAATGCTCTCTTTTTTTTTTTTTTCTTAACTCTGATTCAGAGTTATCTACAGAATTTCTATGACCTTCAAAAGGATCCCCATCCACATTTAAGAAGTGGTGGTGAAAACCCTCTTGCTGCAAAGCTCAAGGAAATGCAGTCATTCTTTGGACTAGAAGTGACTGGAAGACCTGATCTTGACACATTGGAGGTGATGAAAAAACCCAGATGTGGTGTACCTGATGTGCAGAGATATGCGTTCACACCGGGGAATCCCAAATGGAAAAGAAATAATCTGACATACAGGTAATCTTTCTTAATCTGGTTCAAAAAGGTATAAATCTAGCTCATGAACTTTGGGGTGGGGTGTCTGAAGGAATCATATTATGCTATATATGAACATGTGGAATGATTTAGCGACTTCTAGAAGAAAACAGATACTTTAGAAGGCAGTATCTAAAACAAAGCCTTTATTAATTTTCATTCACAAAAGATACTACATCTAAGATTTTTGATTTTTTTCTCAAGTAATTATATTTCAGCTAAAATACTGACATTTCAAATATTTCCTAAGCAATGTATTATGTGTTGGGTTTTCTTTGAAGGATTTTGAATTACACCCCAAAGATGAGACGAGCTGATGTAGATGAAGCAATCAGAAAAGCTCTCAGTGTCTGGAGCAACGTGACACCATTGACATTCCAAAAGGTTGAGGACAAAGTAGCAGATATAATGATCTCTTTTGCTTATAGAGGTAACAATGATAATGCAGCATATTAAATACCGATCTGAAGTTATGGAAGCAATTCAGGACTTTAACCAATTTTTTCCCTCTTCCTTTTAGACCACCGTGACAATTCTCCTTTTGATGGTCCCAATGGACAGCTGGCTCATGCATTCCAGCCTGGTGAAGGTCTTGGTGGAGATGTGCATATGGATGAGGAAGAAGCTTGGACAAAAGATGGAAGAGGTAAGTTTTGTAGCTGAATCTATATATAGTTTTAACCTCATACGGTCTTACCTCACATGATATTTACTATTTAATGAGCCTGGCTACAGGCAGAAAAGTGAGCAAAAGAGACAGAGCTTTTAATTTATAATTGCTTTCCCTTTGCCATTGTTTTTTACTGCCACTTTTAAGCATGTACTTGCAGAAAATTGATTTTTAGATCATAGTGGCATTTATAATGTCATATAAATATTTACATCATAATGTTTCGTAGTGATTTTAAGGTCAGCACTTTAAAATACTTTTTTGTTCAGAGGAAAGCTAAAATTTGGATACAGGGAAATCTGTTGGTAGGCTTCTGAAGGCAAATTCTTTCTTTTTCTTAACCTTACACTTCAAAGTTTAGTGCTAACTAGGGTGTTCCAATTATCACCGAAACTGTAATCTCATTGCTTGTTTTTAAGTTCTTTTTTCTGTTGGATCACTGCCAACAATCCCTCATCATGGGCATGATCCTTGATGTGAGCAATTTATGTGATAGCAGGGAAAACAACTCATGCTTAAGACAAAAGGACTCTAGAGAAATAACAATGAGAACACAATTAAGGCCAGACATTCTTTACATACCCATACAGGTCTTCTGTAAGAATGTTTTTGTGTTTTTATGATGATAGGATTACTTACAGTCTCTCTTGTACCTCTAGTGTATACTAGTTTCCCATTTAGTCAGTCATGACAAGTATTGAAACAGATTTTATGCTATTTCATATGGTTTTCATCCTACAGGCTACAATTTGTTCATTGTTCTTGCCCATGAGCTTGGCCATTCACTGGGTCTGTCTCATTCAAATGATCCTGGAGCACTGATGTATCCAACTTACTCCTACACTGACCCCAGTGAATTCCGTCTTCCTCAGGATGACATTGATGGAATTCAGGCCATCTATGGTAAGAAATAATATATTTATTTAATATTTCTACTTGAGAGGCTGGTAAAATGGTAAAATGAAGGTATTTAACATTCCACCAAAATGGGAAGTTTATCAGTTTCTGAAAAATAGATAACAAAAGGGAGAAAATTCCTGGAAGCTAACTTCAGCTAAAGTCCAGTTCTTCAAAAATCTCATTTTGAAAAGAGGAACACAACTGGTTTTATCAATATTATAATTCTGCATTTAATGACAGACTCTTATTTTGAAATTATATCCTTTTTCCTTCTGTATAAAACATATTTTCTGGGTCCTCAGAGAGCTTTTGAACACTCTCCTTATATTTCTCTACAGTAAATGATAAATGTTCATCCTACAGGACGGTCCAATGCTGCTGTGCAGCCAACAGGACCCGTGACTCCAGAAGCTTGTGACCCAAATTTGACATTTGATGCTATTACTACTCTACGTGGAGAAATATTCTTCTTCAAGGGCAGGTAAAAACAATAAGCATACACGTTATTTCTTTAAAATATCCAGCAGTTCAAAAAAAATCCATGAGGGAAAACTGTCCTTTTGGAATGTAATACAAAGAGAAGAATCACTAGAAGATCCTTCTCAGATCATTAATCTGAAGTGCCCTATTTGAGAAGAGCAGGGAAGGTGACAGGAGCTTGTAGGTTGTTTACCAACTATTCTATCACTGTGCCCACCACTGTGACACACTTATCTCTGAAATTGATTCAAACAAACAGCAAGGCAAGAGCACTCATATATCTGTCAGCAGTGTGTCCATGGGTCCCACACTCATCCTCAGTACAGGAGCAGGGACAGAAGTGAAAGCACTACCAGGGAGAAGGATGTCTGAGCCTTATTGCCCTACAGAGAAGCAGAAGGTCTTATATTCAATTTGCTGAATTTTTAGCACATAATTGAGGTGCTAAAATTACTAATGTCCTTGCTCCAGATTTCTTTTACACTCAGTGGACAGGGGTATTCACATCTCCTCTCTGTTGTACTCCAGAAGCTATAATATTTATTTCAAATTTTTGATAGGAGCGAAATTATTTTATGACTTAAATTTTCTTTAAAACAGATACATGCTGCGCAAGCATCCCGAAAGGACAGAGACAGAGCTCAATTTTATCTCACTGTTCTGGCCAAGGTTACCATCAGGAATTCAAGCTGCTTATGAAAACGCTGAGACAGATGACATTACAATTTTTAAAGGTATTTTAATCAGAAGGTCTCTACTTTTTCTGACTTTTTACTTCCTGCTTCTTATAAACTGTACAGTTAGAGAAGTTAAAATGTTTTTAAGGAGATTGAACAGATAATTTTACAATTCTGAAAATAATTACCAGAGGGTCATATTGCTGTAACAGTTCTCCAGAAGTTATACTCTAGAAAAAATTCCCCTCTGTTATAGTTAATACCCTGAAAAAACAAGTTATGAAAAGAGCTACCCTTTTTCAGGTCTAGTTGTCTTCAGGTAAGAGCACTTCCTTTTGTGCAGAAGGATTTTTACTGAATTCATTTAACAAATACAGGCATTTTTATATTACAGTTACTGATACGTTTATTGGCATTTGTTGCATTTTGGAAAAAAAAAAAAGAGAAAAAAATGTTGGTCGGAAATTGTACTGTGAGAGAAAAATTGTTCACTGAACTAACAATCAGTCTTTCTTTTTCAAGGTCTCAAATACCCTTCAAATATCTCAGATGAATTCAACATGCAATTGCTCTAGTGCATGACCTATTACCATATTCATTACCTATTACCATATGTTCATTGCATCTAAAATTACCAAAGCATTTTGATTAGACATGTGCTTTTCTTAATAGTTTCATTTGATGCACATTGCCTAGTTTTCAAAACATTATATGGTTCTATAATCAAATAGCATATTACAGGAATTTACCAAAATCAATATCCCAATCCAAGGTCAATGGTTTAACTCATCAACCTCCAGCCTTCCCCAAGTTGTTGTCCCAAAAAATACCTTACATTCATTTTTTTTAAATTCTGGGGAAAGCTCTATCCAACACACCTTATGATTCTAATGTTTTACTCATAAAAAAAGCCATTTCCACTGTCTTCATTACAGAGTCCCATTGTAAGAATTAGAAACATTTTCTAAAGTAGTAAACTGAAAGGAAAAATACTGACATCTAGACACATTGTTTTCCAGACATCTAAAACACAAGTAAATGCTTTTATAAATAGCAAAAACAAATGAAACTTGCTCCTATTTTTCAGAGGATAAATATTGGGTCATCAGGGGATATGATGTTCTACCTGGCTATCCCAAACCAATCTATCGCTTTGGGCTCCCAAAGACTGTCAAAAGGGTTAATGCAGCTTACAACGATGAAGCCACAGGGAAAACATACTTCTTTGTAGCTGACAGATACTGGAGGTAAGATTTAATGTTCATTTACCAGAAGACATGTTTTCATTTCTCTGGGGGCTGATGTATTACTATATAGCTTGAGTGGATCGATGCTTAAACCAGGCATATTCCAGAAATTTAGATGTGTTTCATTGGATTTTTAAAAAAAATTAGGAATTTCCTAGAAAATGTCACCCTTTCATCAGGATTTTTTTTTTCCCCAAACATTAGACTCCTGTAGCAGGATTATAAGTACTTTCACCTGAATGAAAAGCTACCCAATAAAAAAAGAGTAAATTTCTAGATTGCTCACTTTTGTTCCACAACAGTTCTGCTTTTTTGTGCTATGCTGTGATAGCATCCACTTTTAATTCACTTTTCAAACAAAATGAATCATCAGTGCAAAGTGCTGTAATAAAATTCCTCTATGAAGTAATTAAAAGTATTCTCCAATTTTAAATTTGCTTGTGTTTCTAATTGAAGCTCATGACAAATTTCAGAGAGCAATTTTTTTCAAGTCCATCACTGACACTAATTCAACTATGGTTCAGGACTGTGCAACTGTCTTCTCCGAAATGTTATATGTTCTGTTTTTATCTTGAACTGGATATCCTTGAAATAGAAATTCATTTTATGTGCAAGTCATGGCCAGGGCTCTGCTAGTCCAGATATACAGAAATAAATTTCTGAGCTGTGTTTCCCAGGGTCCCTGGGAACATTGTGACAAACTTTACCATAGGTAGAATTTTCAAATCTTAGTTGAATCTCCAAGAGAAACTTAAGAAGAAGAATCAAAAGCTACTGAAGTTAATCTCTATGAGACTTCTTAGTAACAGTAGAGTTGTGTGTAAGAACTTGCTTTTGACTTTCAAAATAATGTCTGCTTCCTCATAAATTGTAATGACATTTCTTCTTCTAAGATACGATGAAAATAAAAAATCCATGGATCATGGGTATCCCAGGAAAATAGTCTCTGACTTTGGAGACATTGGCAGGGTGGATGCTGCTTTCCAGAAAGATGGTGAGTGAAACTTACCTTTAACCTGTGCTTATGTGAATATTTGGGCTTCTACAAGTAGAATAATTTTTTTTCAAAAAGCTGCTATAACCTTAATGAAAAGAAAATGAAAAATATCTGGTATACATGGACTGTCTATAGTGGGGATTTTTTTTTTCTCAAATGAAATTTAATTGGATTAAATTTTACTTCTAGGCTATGTGTATTTCTTCCATGGAACAACTCAGTTCCAGTTTGATCCTCGTGCCAAACGGATTGTTCGAAAAATGAAGAGCACCAGCTGGTTTAATTGTTAATTGCAATGTTTTTCCATGTGCACACTGTATTTTTTTATCTGCTGCATTTTTCAGCAATTCATGATTCTCAGGTCAGAACGGATTTCTGTTCAAATTCTATGGCAGTATACTCTTAATAATTATTTATTTTAAGCCAAATAAATTTATATAATTTATCACAACTTCTCCTGTTATGGTCAAGTTTCCTAATAAATTATGTTTCTCATATAATTTTGTTCCTGATGTCATTTTTGCCCTGATGCTCAAGATCCAAGTCTAACTTTCAAACACTAAAAAATGTATTCTGGCAGGAAATGTCAGGTTTTTTCACTAGGACAGAGAAAGGAGGACACACTTGTCTCTGAACCCCCCACTCCTCACAAACCCTGGTGAAAATCTGGTGGTTAATTAGTTGGGGCTCATTATCATCAGTGTACAGATCTACTTCCACTTTCTGGTCCTCTTTCCCCTACTTCCCCTCTTAGACTACTCTCGAGGGTGTTCATCTTTATGACTATGGGAAGAGGGCAGGGGGGCAGGGGAGAAGGAATATTCTCATATTTTTTGGTTGAGGAACTGGTTTCAAGTCCAGAAATGCAGAAATTTAGATTAGAAAGGACCTCTGAGATAAGAAACACGTCACTTGCTCTCAAAGGTAGCCATCATATAATGAACATATATCATCTGTTCGTCATATAATGAACAGATAAACTTCTTTAATCAAGGCTCTTTCTACTCTCTTACTACTCCAGTAGTTACTAAATCCCACCTCATTACAGTGGTTTAGAGAATCAAGAAGTTTGCCTAAAAGATTAAAATTCTTGGCCAAAAATACCTCTGATAGAAAGATTCATAAAAAGGACTGTTGATTTCCAGCTTAACTCCATTTTCTGAAAAAGCCCTCAATTAAAATGGTGTTTGAAAGGTTATTCACATTGTCTTCAGTCTTTTATAGCTCAGCTGATATCATTAGAAGCCATATGAACACAACCAAATTTATTAGATGTTATATCTGCATAATTCAACAGGCTTCAGAGGAAGGTTTAAGGTTAGGGTAATAAAAGTTACTATATTTTGAGGAAATAATGTGTAATGTCATAATACTTATCTCTCTGTGTTAGAAGGGAATTAAATTTTATCCTTCATAAACACAGAACAGAGTTAGTAGTTCTTATTTTTATTAAATTCAGTACAGATCAGTCCCAATATTATTCAAAGATAAGAAACTGTATAATTGAAAATTAATTTGATCATATACTTTATAAAACCTAAGAAAATATTACAAAATAATAAAAAAATTGCAGCAAATCAAAAGCTTTAATTAAGAAGTTAATTTATATTAATCCAGTTCTCACAAGGTGTTATAGGTACTGGTTCTTTAATATCAAACCTCACCAGCAATGGTATTGAATCATATTTTCTTGTGTAAGCTAGTGCTACTGAATGACAATTAAATAAAAACTTGTTTTAAAAGTATATGAATTTAAATTCTTTGTGTTGTGTTCTGCTTTTTTTAACAGAAATGGTCTACAAATATAACACATGATTTACGAGCAACGATAATATTTCTTACTAGAATAATTTATATTCAAAAAATAAAAACTGGGGGCATATTTTCCCTGCACATATGAAGTAAAAGCACAGGATCTCAAGGTAATGTCAAAAGAGCTTCTCAGATTTAGAGCAGAATGCTAGTCCCTCTCTAGAAGCAAATAGTGGTGAGCAGAATGGGGCAGTGAAAAAGTTAAATGGGAGATGAGGGGTAAGGAGGTGGTCATGCTTTAGAGGAAAGAGAGGTAAAGAGTAATTTACAGACCATGGAATATGAAGAAGTTAAAAATAGGATGAAGTTTCTAATGCAATATTTTTAGTCCATGCCTTTTCACATCCTGTCCAAATTTTAGTTGCCAGATGTAGTTAGTTTTGAAATTCACTTTTGAATTTCCATGAGCAGGAAGATGAGAGCTCTACATGAAGTGATTCCTTTGTGAGAAATCTGCCCCGTGCTTATGTGAGAGCACATTTCCTCTGCTGTGGGAGCACAGCAATTGCTCCATCCCCGCCACACCATGAGGAGGAGGGCACAAACATCTGATGCCAGCTGCTCTTGTCTTCCTTCAGGCACAAAGCAGGCTTTCAGAAATTAGAAATTAGGGTGTTTTGTCCATAAAATTGCCTGTCATTTTCTTTTTGCCTTTTAATAACTTTACTTCTATTTGCTAATTACTGTACTACGTTAAAGTACTGTATCCCTCCCCAGGGCCTTGCTACAGGTGTGGTGTGTAATTGTTGCCCATATCATCAGTAAGACAGATTTTCCCAGACAGGAATTCAATTCCCTAAATGTGTTTAGTACATTTGCAGTTCTATAAGGTCTCCTAGTAACCCATGCAGGTATGGAACAGGACTCTTGGAGTCCATCACTTCCCAAAGGCCCACAGAGACTACACTGTCCCGAGGGACCTGTGTTGGCATGGTTGGGTCCTGCCCTCACCCGCTGCAGTCTGTTAAAAATCCCTCAGGAGTCAAAGACAGTACGTGGACCAATTGCCTTTGCCCCATGTATTTCACCCAGGCTGAGTAACAATTCAATTTTATTGGCTCTGTGGAAGGTTTAGCCTGAGGAGCAGTGGCCATTAAGGTGCCTGAAGGTTTCCAGCTGGCTTCCAACTACCAGTCTAGAAGCCACAGGTGCCCTCTAGGCTCTGGATCCCAGCCACCAGTGTGACTTTCTTTTTAGAGATCTGTCTTGCATTTTTAAATTGATATATTTGTTTGTCTCAAACATTTCAAAGCTAGAGGTGCTACAGTCAGATTACATTCATGCATATGTCACAAAAGACAAATGTTGTTCAGGGCTATTGCACCAAACATATTTTCCCACGGCACTAGAATACATTTTTGGAAAACATGTTTCAGCTGACATGAATTTAATTTTATAGAAAAATCAAGAACTATGGGCAGATTTGATATGAACTGGGTAAAGTGTTTTTCTTGCTTCCCACTGTGGCTGGCTATCAGATCCCCACAGCTGTCTGCCTTGTAGCAGTGAAGGATAGAGACAATAAGAGCTCATCTAACTTTATGCATTTATTAATTAAGCTTTCTTCAACAGAAAACAGAGAAATACTTATCTCTGGAGAGTGATTCAATCAACTAATTTAAAATAGGGTCATCTACAGTGGCTTCATTCAATCTAGAGAAGTTGAAATCTCTAATTTAGACTACATTTTTAGTTTCAGCTAACATTTGTGTTTGCTCAGAAGACATTTGAGTGACAAATGATGGAGATATACATCATAGAAAACACTACCAGGGTTTTGCAACATGGAGAAACAGAAACAGCAGCCAGCTCCCACTGCCCAAGGAAGAGAGACCGGAAAATGTTCACAAGTGATGTTTCACAAGCACGTCTGCAGCTGGCCTTGGGGTCTGGGAAAAGAAGAAGCTGTATAAAGCAGCTTCTGGTTACAGTTTCCTAATGCTTATCTTTGACATTTATTAGAGTTGGTGGATGTTGAACTACCCCATGACTTCTTTTCTCCTCCTAGAAGGCAGCAGCAATGTGACCCCTGTTTTAACTGAGAAAGCTGACTATCACATCAGTAGTACTGACGGTGTTACACAGAGCATCCCAGGAACCAGAAATAGTGCTGCAGCATGGTCATGACCTTAACACTATAAGAGCAGGGACTCAACATTCCTAATTGTTCACAACATGGGTGTCTATTAGGTAGCTGTCTAAACGTGCATTATATCAACAAAAGTCTAATCAGTATGGTCAAATAAAGACAGAACTGAATGGGACCCATACAATGCAATTATAATAATCAAGAGAAGAGTTTGTTGTTTTTTTAAGTATCTGCCCTTAACAACAAGTTTAACAACAAGGATATCGGGATGAAAAAATTCACCATTAATGCCTCCAGCTGGAGAAAAATTGGCTGGAAGGGACAGCAAAAAAGCCAAAAACCAGAAGCATGGGTTTCCTGAAAAAGCCATGGTCCAACATGAAGGCGTTTCTTTCAACAGTTTTGTAAAGGTTGAGTATGTGCTGTGAGAACTCCTCTGAGGTGCTTCATCTCCCTTTGCTGCCAGTGGAAGAGGAAGGTGCTTGGTTGGAACAGGGTGAAATCCCATAATTTGTCACAGCTTGTGTGACTCTTGAAACTTCCCTTATTCTGAATTACTTAAGACAGGAAATAATCATATGCCCTGTGGCTAATGTGGTTAAACTGAAAAAAACCCTTTAGTGATGAAATGGCAGATAGATAGATAGATAGATAGATAGATAGACAGATACAGAGATATAAGGGTATTCACACTCTTTAGGCTCAATTTATAAGGCTCATTTATGTATATTTTGGATTCCACCAGAATAATTTAAAAGAAACACACTGCTTAAAAAAATTGCCAGAAAGAGGTGGGTAAGGAATTGGCATTTTCCATCATAAATGAATTTGAAAAGAAAATATTCTGCTTACAGTAATTTCTCCCAAAGTCTGTTTTGTTTTCTTTTTTATGGGATTCATACCTCACGCACAATTCCCATTTTCTAGGTGGAGAATGTAGAGTACGCTGACATTTGGTGGTCCCAATTCACACAGGTGTGTTGGGACAAGTTAAAAGATTTTGCCTTTGTCCACCACTTAATCTGGCATGAAATTGCTCAGGTTTGTCAAAGTCAGTGTAAAATAACTGAAATTGAGTGCCAGTTTTGAAAGGGTAGCCAAGCTGCTTAAACAGATTCAAATCCCAACTGACTTCAGATGACTGTGAAGTCGGATGGGTTCAATTAAGTTTTATTGTGTTAGTCTGCACAGTGTTATAACTTGTGTGGGGGGAATCAGAGCATGATGAGCTCTGAGTCAGTCTACAGCTGACTCTCCAAAGCACCCCATAACCATACAAACTGGGACACGAGAAAGGAGGCACATGGAGCAGAAAGCAGACAGCTCTCCTACCAGGACAGGGATGAGAGTAAAAATGAAGGCTCTTTCAATTTGGCTTGTGACATGCACAGCTGTTTCTAGCGCTCTTCCCTTCCACCTAGAGAAAGACAATGAAGAAGATGCAAAGTTTGTACAGGTAACTGCATTATCCATATCTGGGATCTCATGAGCCCTCTATTTTTAGACCTATTCTATGTGTTCCTGTTGCACAGTAGCTTGCTGCATTTCTAAGACAATGCTATTGCATAGAGCTCTGCTGCTCGAACTTTATATTAAAGTAGGATAAATCTGTACAAACTGGAAATGTGAAGTTAATAAGAGTCAGGACAATGTTGTCTGTTTCTGTTTAGCTATGATCCTCATGAAAACATCTGCCAGCAACCTACACAAACAATATCAGTCCTAAGGTATTTATTTGTTCAAGAAACAGATCAAAATGTGAAACATGTCGCTTTTTTTTCACTAGAACTACTTGAATAAATTCTATGCTGTTGAGCCAGATCCAAATCAACTTGGATGGAAAATAAATGTTGAATCTGCAGCTGAAAAACTTCAGAAAATGCAACAATTCTTTGGTTTGAAAGTGACGGGAAAACCAGATAATGAGACATTGGAAATGATGAAGAAACCCAGGTGTGGAGTTCCCGATGTGGGTCTCTATGGCTTCACCCTGCCTGGATGGAAAAAAACCAAACTGACATACAGGTAGTATAATTACTTTTTGAGTTTAAATTTTAGATCTGTGGGTATCCAAATTTGTTATACTTAAATATAACTTCTATAGCAATTGTTTCCTGTTGGGAATACAAAAATGTTTCTCTCTCCACAGCTGTTAGCCATGCATGCTTCTGAGAGGAATTTCTGAAAATCAAGCTGGGTATTTTACATTTACTGGTTCAACCATAGTATTTTGCCTGTCATGTATCACTCCTAACCAATATCCTGTAAGCCAAACAGAAACATCAATTGCACCCTGTACAAGCCTCGTTATCTTTAAAATTTGCTGAGACGACAGTATAGTAGTCACAGAAATCTGAGGAGACAACTTTCCTCATGCTCAAGGGGCAACCTCCTGGCTAAGGCCCATTTTAAGAAAAAATCAATACTGTGTACACAACTATTATGAAAAAGACATATTGGACAGTTATCACATACTCAAACACATTCAGTATTTACATATCAAACTCGCTCAGCCCAAGATGAATCTTGGGAACTATTTGTTTACAGGTTACATTGTTTCTTTATTTTATGTTCATCTTCTTAACCATGTTAAGGATTTTCCTTTTTCTGCAAATACTAAATATTATGCTTGAATTCTCTTAACTCTAGAATTGTGAACTACACACCAGATATGAGCAAGGAGGATGTGGATAAAGCAGTTGAGAAGGCGTTTAAAGTGTGGAGTGCTGTCACCCCGCTGATTTTCACTCGCATTCATAAGGGAATAGCAGATATAATGATTGCTTTTGGGACCAAAGGTAAAATGAATACTGCACTCAATGCTAAAATTAAGTAATATATTTTTCAATAGTCATTACCTAAGCTTAGTGTTGTATCAACTTCATGTTATTTAGTTCATGAACATTGCCCCCGCTATTTTGATGGCCCCCTTGGAGTTCTGGCTCACGCTTTTCCACCTGGCAATGGTTTAGGCGGTGATGTGCACTTTGACGAGGATGAAAACTGGACCACAGGCTCAGCTGGTAGGTTCAAAAATGGTTTATAAAGTGTTATGCAGATGAATAAACTTCATTCTGATTTTATTTAAGTGAAGGAAGAGACTGAGATGAACAGTCTAACACAGCATTAACTATAAGAGCAGTTTGAGGATATTGCAGGCTGTCCTCTAACAGGGATACTTACAGTGAAACAGACATAAACACCTTGATCTATTCTAGTCCGTAATTAGCCCTGATAAAAATACCAACAGGACAATCCTTTTCAAGTAGGAATGCCACAGACACAGCACTGTTACCTGGGGGCTGGTGGTGGCCCAGAGTTTCACAAGCCTTGATAAAAGCTTTCTCTTTTCCCCTCTGGTGCACACCAGGCCTGGCACTACTGTGCTTTGCAGCAGCCCTCAGAGGACATCCCCACCACCTAAAAATCAATACAGCCACCAGGGATAATGAAGAGTCTTCACTAAAAATTCCAGGGTAGGTTCAACAATAGGTAGCAGAGAGGGGAACACTGAGTGCCCAGCCTCAATCTGTCTGGGGATGTCTGCTGTGCTCAGCCTCCAGGCTGGCCACACAGTACCTAATGCCTCTGGCAGGTCTGTCAGCACATAGGCACATTACCCTCTGCTACTTTAGACCCTTTTCTCATCCACTTTTTGGGATGGAAAGCTGCAACAAGAGAACTGAGGTCAGGAAGAGCAAGGCACTAATGAACAGAGAAGTGCTGTAAAACTGCTGCACAAGGGGGAGACTGTGGGTTTATTGTGGTGGGAAAAAAAAGAGAGGGATGAGTGCTGGACACGTCACATGATTAAATGTGATGTTTTCCCCACACTGGGACTGAATGGGTCAACCACAGGTTTTCTGCTGTTCCTCAGCAGCACAGCTCCAGCAGCCAGACATTGCAGAACTTGGAGCACTTGGAAGACTCGTGAGAGAGGAGGACTGACTGGAAATATGTGTGGAAAAAATGAGGTTTTATTTTGTTTGGGTTCTTGAGAAATGAATGTCTTGGCTTCAGCCAGCCTTTCTTGGGCAATCGATGACCAGTCCTCTCCTCTGCCACAGACTTGTGCTCTTCATTAAATCTGTTGACATTTCTGGATCTTGGTCTGCAGGACAGATGATCATTCTTCCCTAATTCAGAAAGGCGTCTTACTTGGAGGGACGCATGTTGAAGGAAATTTCATTTTTATTTCTTTATTTTGTTAACATATTTGACTGGGAATAAGCATGCAGAAGCATAATATTTTTAAAATTTATTTTGTTTCATAAATCTCTTAAGAAACTGTATACTTTAAAGTCCCAATGGTAAAAAGGTAAAGTGTTCTGCTAATATTTTATTTTTCCTTGTCTATTCATGATCTCACCTTTCCTTCTCAGGTTTGTAGGAGGGAGAGTGACACACAGAGTGACACTTTGATAGCTGTGGTGAGCACAGAGTGTGTCCTCCTGCCTTGCCCTGGAGAGCTGTTAGTTTGATCTGACTCACTATCTAATCTGTTCTACCTCAGCCAGGAAACCCTGCCAGGACATTCCAAAGAGCTGCACCCACACTCACCCCCAGATATCTACTCATGACACACACACACTTTCAGTAGCTAACAGAAAGCAAGAGGGTCAAAAGTCTCTCCCTTCTAGTGGGGGAAGACCACAATCTTGTCTTACACAAAAATATGTTCACCTAGATGCATTCCCTAGTGAAGGTCAATATATTGTATGAAAAATGTGACTGAGCAATAGCCTGATGCTGTGATCATATCAGCCATTTACAGAGTAAAATTTGACTGACCTCTTCTCTCTATCCATTTCATAAGGGTTCAACTTGTTCCTTGTTGCTGCTCATGAGTTTGGCCATGCCCTGGGTCTCTCCCATTCTAATGATCAGAGAGCTCTCATGTTCCCCAATTATGCCTACATCAGCCCCAGTGAATTTCCCCTCTCTCCAGATGATATAAGTGGCATTCAATCAATTTATGGTGAGTAAAATCCATGGCTTTAAAAAAAAGGTAAGCAGAGGAGAAATAATCTCTTTCACAAAGTTTCACCATAAACTTAATCATATTTACATAATATTAAAAAAGCAAGGTGTGGAAACCTTAATATTTCTACAATTTGGTGTAATCTTTCCAAAATTTCTCCCTCAGGATCCCCACCAAATGCCCCAGATAAAAGGCCAACCACCCCTACCTTGCCTGAAATCTGTGGCTCCCAGACATCTTTTGATGCTGTAACTACACTCCGACAAGAAATCATTTTTCTAAAGGGCAGGTAAATACTGATGTGACATTTGTCTGCACGGGGTTTATTTTTTCTTGATTTATACAAAGACTGAATACTTTTGTGGTTCACATGTTTACAGCATTTACAATGAGAAAAAAGCATTTCAATTCATGGAAATTAAAGTTTTAGCAGATATTAGTTGTATTAATATTTTACAGGATCCCCTGAAAAAAAAGCTTCATTTTTTCCAGAAAACACCTCAATCCCAATGAGACCTTATTCCCAAATGCATAGATGGTTACACTGAGTTGACTTGACTTAATGATGCAAATATTTCCAGATAATCACATAAAGGTTTGGTTTGGAAGGTACCTCAAAGATCATCTAGTTCCAAGCCGGGACACTTCCCATTAGTCCAGGTTGCTCAGATCCCCATCCAACCTGGCCTTGAACATTTAATTGTGTTCAATTAATTTTACTAATCTAAGTAACTAACAAACTAGGAAATAAGTACATTTGACCATACAGTTGAGCCAATCTCTCCTCCAATCCCCTCTGCAAGCCCAAAATCATCTGGGGAATTCATCTGCTGAAGAGGTTACAGTAAGTCCTAGCTGGGCTCCTATAAACTTCTCACTATACAGTATAGGGACAGCTTGAAATATTCAGCTGCTTACAACTGATCATTTATCAATCAGTATCAATGATTGATAAATGATCAAATGCCAGCATGAAGATGATAGAATAAAAAAACCAGACACTTCCCAGTGCAGGGACTAATTTCCTTTCTGACACATCAAGCCAGGTAGCTCCACTGACAAGAAAGAGCTTGTAAGTCACAATGTTGCTCATATTCTTTTGCACATACAGAAGTTTCTGTGGTTTGTTATGTACTGCAAACCTGTTTCATATTTAAATCAGGCACTTATGGCGGGTATATCCTGATAACTCAGAAGCTGAACGTGAATTAATTTCTGCCTTGTGGCCAAATCTGCCTCCTGGTATTGAAGCTGCATATGAGAACACAAAAGATCAGATCCTACTTTTCAAAGGTGAAGTATGAGATTTTGTCTAATTTTTTTTCTTAATTTAATTATGTGGGCAGAAGGGATGTGTGCATAAAATACATTTTTCAAATAGGTAAAATAAAAACTCAGAATATTTCATCTATTTTCCTACAACCTACAATAAAGGAGTGCATTTTGTGATTTACTGTCTGAAAATGACTGGCAGAACTAAATATTTTAATTTGTCTTAACAGGCAACAAATTCTGGGTTATCAGCGGATATCAGGTCTTGCTTGGTTATCCAAAGAATATCAACACACTGGGCTTCCCTAAAGGTGTCAAGAAAGTTGATGCAGCTGTTTGTAATAAAAATACAGGGAAGACAGACTTTTTCATAGGTGACAAGTACTGGAGGTAAGAAGAATTGACAAATGTTTTCCTATTAATAACTCCAATATAATCTGAATAAAAATTAAAGTGAACATGTGATAAAAGAGAAAGTAGACCTTTCAGGTAACTGTAGGTTCCCTCCAAATCCTATTCCCAAACTGGCATGAGTGAGTCTTGATAGCCAAAGAGCAGGCAGGGGAAGAAAGAAGTCAGCTTTGGGAAGCTGAAAGATTCCTTCTGTGTGCAAGCACAGTGGCTGCAAAGGTCCTCAGACAACCAGAGGATTGAACCAGGGCAAGCATGGTTCACACAGACCTTATTGTGACTAACTGTGGGGTTCCTCAGTGATACATACAGTGTCATCTGGATTTTGAGATTCCTGTGGTTTCCTGTTTTTTGGTTTTGATTAATTTGGGTAGAGTATTTACAATATCTTGCATTGTTATTTTACTGCCTTGGTCACAAGACAACAGCATGCAAGTAAACCACAACACGCATTTCTTACCTAGTAACTCATTCTCTCAGCCTCAGATGCCTGTGAAAAATATTTCTTGTATCCAAGGAGAAGTGAAACAAAGGCTTTGTTTGCTTGGTTTCTTTTGGTTCGGTTTTTTTTCCCCTGAGAGGGTTCCTCAAATCTGGAAGAACAATTCAGATTCTCCTTTCAAGTCCCCTGAATTTAGTCCTATCTCATAAAAATTGTCCTGGCTCACATGGGAAGAACTTGATGTATTAGAAATACGCCAGATTCCTTGCCACCATCTAAATTTGTCAGGTATTAGAGGACTATGTACAATATCTTATCAAAATCTGAGAGGAAGAGTCAAAATTCATGCTATAAATATGTGCTATAGCAGGAATGAATCTGTCCAGTTTCCATGCACTGTCACACTGTTATCATCAGAGGAGGGAAATCCCATCCCTGGAGTCAAAAATGTGAGTCTTCCTCCCATTTTTCTCGCTTAGGATGCTTCTTTGCAAGTGTTTACCTTTATCAGCAAACAAGAAACAACCTCCTGGAAAACACAATGGCCAGCATCCTGCAGCCACGTGTGGAAGTAAATAACACAACTTTCTCTTGCAACCCCAGAGAAACCAACTAAATTGCAGATGGGTGGGCATATTTTAAAAGCTGCTGAACTCGGTGCAGAATTGAAGTCTAAACTCTGGAAAATTGCATGTCTCCCTTCATATGATTTAGGTTTGATGAAAACAGCCAGTCCATGGAGAAGGGTTATCCTAGACTGACAGTTGATGAATTTCCAGGAATTAGTCAGAGGGTTGATGCTCTTTTTCAACAGAAAGGTAAATGAAATAAGCTTTTATGTAAAATCAGTTTAATTCTAAAGATCATAAGTTCTGAAACTAAGATGAATGTCATTATTGCTGCATCCTGCAAAAGAGAAATGAAGAGATGCTCTCCTGTGTGTATGAATGGGATTTGTCAGAATGAAGCTATTTCTTGTATCCATAACATAATGCTTTACATTTTCATTTCCAGGATTATTCTACTTCTTTCATGGACCGAAACAGTGGGAGTTTGACCCTATTGCTAAAAAAGTTATCAGGGAAATGAAGAGTAATAGCTGGTTTCACTGTTAGCATCATTAAAGTTTCTTACATTCAGCGAAAGACAATAACTACCATTCCAGAGATCTCAGAAATTGTTTGTATGTACACTGCTCTACAGAAGAGGCAATGGGACTAGTTTTCAAAAAAACTTTTCATGTATTTTAAGAAATTAACATGTCAGCTTAAATTATATTTTCAAAGACTAGAACAAAATTGTATTTTTCCCATAAGTGAAAATTATACAAAATAATTTATTACTTTATTCTCCAGATGGTTTGGGGGAATTTTTTAATAGTATGGCAGTAAAGAATTTTAGGTTGATGGCACCTGTTTTCTGCTTCATCTGTTGAAGGCATTCTACATTTCTGAGGTGTGAAAGGCTGCAAGTTGATATTCTATTATCCCTCCAGCATAAAATGTTTGTACTTTGCCTCTTTTCTCTCCAAAGAGCAAGCTTCTTTTCTCTCCATCTGCAAGATACAAGCATTCATTAGCCACTTGCTTTTCTGCACTGTGCAGAAGATGCATTTTCCTGCATCTTTTCCTTCTATTCTTCAGCTGTTGCAGCCTTGTCCCTTTCATAACACAACAGTACTTTGACACCAAATTACCCTGAAGTCCCAATGTCTAAATAAATTATCTCACCTGATAATCACCCTGATCAGTCTTTATAGCATAAAAATTAACATTTCATGAGTGTCCACTTTGTCTGAAGCTATGAATTACATCCTTCAGACATCAGCCCTGTCCTGTTCAATAATAGATTCAACCACCATGTCATGGAGCACAACCTTTGCTCTGCTAATGAAAATCATGTGCTTTACATACATCTGACATTTATTGCCAGATGCAAACTACAGATGCAACAAAATTTGTTGCCATGCAAACTCCTCACAAAATCAGACAAAATCTATAGAGTCACAGTCATATCCTCTACAGGTATTTCTTTATTTAGTTCTGGAAACAGGCCCAGAACACACTGCCAAATTGTTGGCCATACTGAGTGCATGGCTGGGGATATCTGAGAACCTGGTCTCAGTACTGGTTTGTCCTGTTCTCCAGTTCTCATATATTTGTCTGTTTTACACACCTCTCCTATGATTTAGTAAAATGTTTCTTTTTGCTGTGTATTTTTATAACAATGCAATGACCCCAGCATGAACCTTGCCTGCCTGACTTGCTGTAAACAGCAGCAGTACCACCGTGCTGCTGCTATTGCTGTGAGAAACCCACTGGCTTTGATCCCACCAGGAAATCAAAGTAAAGGATTGAATGTGGTTTCACTAATCTACAAGTCTCACTCAAAGACTATGCTGGGGAAAACCAGTGTCTTCAGCCTCCAGAAAAAACTTCTCTTTCTCTTTACTCTTTGAGAAGGCTACCCAACTAGCTTAGAGTAGCTGCCTTTCAGACAGATAAGGCTGGGTGGAATTAATAGCATCTTTGATGCCTATCTCTCAGTTTTTATTCAGAATGGGACATCCTACATTTCTCCTCTGTGATGCTCTCTTTTTTGACAAGTTACAACAGCAGCTTCTTTTATCACCACAAGCCAGTGATAAAAGTTGTCTGAAGGCACCTGTTTGCACTTGTGATACCCCACACAAAAAGAGCAGAATATGCTGGAGGCAGGTGGAACAGAGATGATTCCTTAGCTATTTATGTCTTTTCAGGCTCCTTAAACTCTTCTCCAGTATTCAATTAAATTGATGGCTGTGTAGTAGAAAGCACAGTTTAACAGCACAGTCACAGAAGCTGCCAAGTTACACCCAGGTGTTTATAGTCAGAGGCAAGATTACTCTTTAACACACTGTCTGCTCAGTGTGTAATGTGTATGATTGTAATTTTAACTTCAAGAAACGTTTAATCATTGAGTCATAGAGAAGATTATTCTGTTCTTCGCAAGACATAGGCAAGTTCCACTGTCTTCAGATATATAAACAATCATATTACCCTGTGCTCCTTCTTTTCTTAGGTGAAACATCATTTCATAATTTATAAAAAACCCTGGTCTTAAGGCAAGTTAATCTTTAACAGTGGAATGTAGTTAATGAAGTTTTCTGACTGGCAGCTCTGGCATTCTGTTAAACCAGTGAGGAGTTCATGTTCACAGGTCACATGTGAAAATAAATAAAGCAATCTGTATTGCTTTTCCTTTATTAACAAAGAAGGCCTAAAAAGTCATTCCCAACACAGAAGGACTTGACTTCTGATTAGTGGTAACAGCTTGGTCACTCAGTTTTCCCTCCCTGATTGTCATTTCATTGGAGGAGTAGGAACCAGAATAGGAGTGTCAGAACAGAAGAGTGCTTACTGGTGATCCTATCCTTCCATCTCTGGACAACATGGGATTATGTCTTGCAGCTCACTGTATCCACCCACAGCCCCAGAGAGTTCCCAATACCTCTCCCCCTCTCTTTTTCCTTCTATAGCTCCTCATAATGCATGTCCCCATATCACATTTAGGTATCTAGCTGGGTAATGCTGTGCAGTTACCCGTGGGGTGACCAGCCACTGGCCCCACAGCCTGGCCCAGGGATGAATAATCTGTCTTCCCATCAAAAGGGGTTTTTCTCCTCTAGCCAGCTGCTATTTTCCACAAAACCAGAAGGAACTGTGGAATTTCAGTTTGGCTTGGAAAAATTGGCCAGTACCTCCAGTTGCTGTGGAACCAGATGGACACACAGAAAACAGGATCCCATGTGGTAAAGCTGAAATAATTTTCTTAGTGTTTTCACTAAACATTCTTCTTGCTTTCCACTGCAGATTTCCATTCAGTTTTATAATACTGTATTCCCCCTACTGTTGGCAAGAGGAATTTGAGAGGGCAGACAAGGAAAGGCAGAAATTACATATAAAACCAAGGAGACAGCTGATCCGCATTTGTCTTTCCAGTTGTTTCCTGTCACCAAGAAAAATGGTCATTTACTTCTCATCCAATTAATGATTTTCAACAGCTGTTTTTCAAATTAACAAGATCCTAAGATGATGAGACTGAACTAAAATGAGGAAATTATACATCCTAATGTAATGTGTTCCTGAGGCATACAAACTACAGCATCTCTGGTAGATTGTCCTGAAAAGTCCTTCTCACTTCTTTGCCTATAGGAACCCGATCTCTTGACACTGGCATGGGAGCATTTCAGCTAACAGAGTGAGGCAGGAGCTATGTATGATTAAATACTTGCTAGAGAAGAGCTGAAAAGCCACATCTTACCCTTTCAAGTGAGCAATTGTCCCCTGAGCTCTCAGGTGACAGACAGATACACCAGAAACCCTGAGAAAACTGACACTGATTTTTTTAAGGGTTTGGTACCTCAAAGGAAGAAAAAAGACAAGCATGGGAGCTTGCTATTGCCTGGCTGTACATAACCATTCTTCCCTGCACTCTCTCATAACTTCATGCCCCTTGCTGCAAATTGCCCAAATCCCACTAACAGGAAATGAAGGTGCAAGGCTGTGTTTAAGTGCTGATAGCCAACATGCTCTTTGAGCAGCCTATGAAGTTTGAACCTTTTTGAACACTGGTCCATCAGACATGCCAGAGCCACGCCCAAAGCAGAGAACTGAAACGCAGTCCAGACATTGCAGGCACTGAAAGAGAACATCAACAAGAACTGAGGGTGAGTGGCACAATGCAGATGAGAGGCCTGGCCAAAACAAGGAGAGCACTTTGCTGAGGTCTACACACCCATTCAGAGAGCCTTGCAGGGTGAACCCTTTTAGTGACAGCCATCTCAGTGATCTTACTGAGTGTACCTTGCACGTGTACTTTGCAGACAGGATCTAAAGGTTTGACATGCAGGTTCTGTGGTTCTGGCTGTAAATCAGACATTTTCATGGTCTGTCTGCATTCATTGATTAAATCAACTTAGGATAAGGGACGTCTGTTGGATTTTTCCTCAGGCATCCCAGGCTTCATGAGTTTTTATGGTCTGTAAGCACTGTATCTTGCTAACTTCAGATAAGTTAGTGGACATATACCCATGTGTCTGTTTTTGTGTGCTCCTTAGAGTACCTTGTCCCCATATGGGTGCATGTGGGTCTGCACAGGCTCTGTGGGGCTCTGCAGCCTGCAGGAGCTGAAGGAGCAGGGAAGGTGTGGAAATGCCTTCTCTGTATGGTAGGAACAAATGGTGCTGGTGGAACCAAGGGCCATGCAACCTCCATATTAATGAGCAGCATAAGGTTCCAAACTATCAGATAAAAATCCAACATAGTCTCCTAAAGACTAGGTCTGGGTCTGGAATGGGTAACTCAGCCTCTGGATATTGTGTCTGTTTGACCTTGGACTGATGAGGATGGTGATTACTTTTGGACCATTTGCTGCAGGAGGTTAGCACAGGCTCCCAAAGAAAACGCTGCTTCTTGCAACAGACTGGAGTTAAGAACTTCACCTTGCCCAGCCCAGCAAGGGGGTAGCTGTGGGCACAGCCCGCAGGGACCTGCCAGTGCTGCCCACTGCCCCTGCTTCGGGGTCCCCGGCTCAGGGCGTGGGGGCTCAGCGCTGCCACCCCAAGGTCGCCACTGTCACCCTGGGTCCCCGCTGGCACCGCGCGGTCACCGCTGCCACCTAGCGCTCACAGCTGGCAGCTCGCGCTCACAGCTGGCACTGCGCAGTCACATCTGGAACCGCGCGCTCACAGCCGCCCCAGCGTCTGCTCCAGGTTGGCTCCCGGCAGCTCAGCTCCTCAGATGTTTCATTTCAGTTCTGCGGCTCAGGATTTTCTGAATAAAAGTTTGCATAAAGGTATTTTATAGAGAGAAAAGGATGTGAGGAGTAGGACTCAGATTTAAAAACGAAAAATGCTTTTGTTAAATCTATTAATTGGCTTATTTAAATTGAATAAGCTGAGGTGTGTGTTTGCCATGTTGGTGGTGATTCAAAGTCACCAAAAGGAAAACATAAAGAAAAGCACCAAGAGGGTACTAGAAACTATGTTCTGAAGGACTGAGTCCCCTAAATTATTAGGGGACTATTATAGGAACTGGTAAACGCTGTTTTGCCCTAAACTGAAAGGGTTACAGTTGTTAGGATGAAAAATTGATACTTAAAAATGCAGGTATTTTCATTAAATAAATACTTACAGACATATGGAAATGTCATTATTAAACAGAACAACTTGGTAGTAGAGATGAAAAATATATAGTCTGTTAAACCAGTGAGGAGTTCATGTTCACAGGTCACCTGTGAAAATAAATAAAGCAATCTGTATTGCTTTTCCTTTATTAACAAAGAAGGCCTAAAAAGCAATAAAAAGCATTTTTCAAATGTGTGTGTATGCATATAATATATGTAAATATATATGCATATATTTACCTTTAGGTATGTTTCAGGCTATACTATTACTTTTATAACTATCACTTTCAATTTTCACCAAAGATTATAGAGGACATGATTTACACAATAAATATATGAACTCTTTAAACCATGATGAAATTTCTACTTTGGTTATAATTTTCCAAGCAGCTGAACAGTGCATTTATCACTTCACACTACCATAAATAGGATTACTGTGAACAGACCAGGCTTTTAGTGTTAAATAAATACACATGGTGTAAGGAAGTAAGGAAAGTTTACATTGATCTCATGAGGAGACCAAACAGGTACAGGTGTGTTCTGGAGCAAAACCCTGCAAGTTAACAGCTGTTTGTTTATGGAGATTTACAGAGCATGGAAGGAGAATGACTGTTAGTAAAGATGTCTTTTTGATTTCTAAGTGTGATAAACTCTTCCCTCATTTCCAGGAACACAGTGCAGCCTTGCACATTGTGAGCCGGAGGACAGGATTTAATTAGAGAAGAAGGTGCTGATTCAGCAAAGCCTTCAAGCTCATGCCAAAATTCCAACATGTATTTAAGTAACACTACTTTTGAAATCTTTTGTGCAGTCATAGGCTTAATGGGACATCTGTGCTCATTATGAGCATAGAAATGCACTGCCCCAGCAAAGTTCACACAAGGCATGGCCACTCCTCAGGCACTTGGCTGAAGAAATGTGCATTCACACCAGTACGTTCAAAGTGAGCTGTGTGTAAATGAGAATGGATCCCATCATGCTCCTTCCCCTTGCAGTCCCCTTGACTCTCCACAGAGCTTCACCCCCACCTTGCAAACCTTTCTGCTTCTGCCTCTGGTTTTGCAAAGATTATTTTCAGGTACAGATTATTGGAGGCCATAATTTTGGGAATCAGTGATATCAAAAGGCAGAGGTCCACACAAAATGCAAATTGTACAAAGGGAGATACAGAGGTCTTCCTTTCATTTCTGAATATGCTGTGAGATATTTTTGCAGATATAGAATTTTTGTAAGAATTTGCTTACACTGTGAAGGCCAAGTTCTAGGTATGTAAGTATGGATTTCCACATTTATCCTTTTGTCTGGTGTCCTTCTGATTGGATCTGAGCCTTTAAAGATGCTTTACCATGAGGTAAAGTCTCTGCAATTTGGGACAAATTTGACCATCATTATGTCATTCTTAAAGCTTTAAAGTGAGGGTGAAATGAAATGCTTGTGAAAAAAAATTATTCTGAGCTTAGAGAACATACTGCCAACAGGCAGGAATAAAGATCTCATCTCTTAGAGCATCTATCTGGGGAAAGGACAAATGAACCATGGACTTTAACACAAGGATGAATTTGAAGCCAATTTCTTCATTATATTCACATGCCTAGCTTGTTTTTAGTTTGTGGAGCACTTTGTGGGCACAAAACCCAAAATCCTGGTAAGACCTGTCCAAATGCCTCATGGAGACATCTGAGCTCAGAGCAATGAATGATCCTTTGGACACATTCAAACTATGTGGCCAAAGGCAAAAGTTTTAGCACCAGAAGTCAGTCCAAGTCAGCTACTGAGTGCTTTCCCTGTGTGTGGCTGACAGCAGAAACTTAGGGAAAAGATGGATATAGATCTCAGGTAAAGTTTTTCTGCAACACCTAGCAAAAAAGGCATATGGTTATTTCCTGAAGGAAACTTCTGAGACCTTTTTCCCCCTTCAGCACGGGGCCAGGAGCCATTCTCAGTGAGGCATGGACTACCTAAAACCCTGGACTCTGCACCTACTGTTGGTCAGCAAGGCTGGGCTGACACTGTAAGAGAAATATGGGGCTGCTGGGTCTTTTATTTGCACACTGAAGAAAACAAAGTGTGAACCTCTGTAACATGGCACAGGTATGAGCCACTGGTTTGCAAGACAGAGGGGTTCCTATCCTTTCTCTTACTCTAAATACAATTTTCTTCCTCCAGCAATGGTGCCATAGTCCTTGGCTAGCAGCTGGAAGTACCAGCAGTGTGTGGTATCTGACAAGGAGACACGGGTCTTGTTTCATTACCACATACACTTAGTAATCCATAACTTAGACCCACTTATCTCCATGCACAATAGTAATTTTACTTCTCTCTCTTGAGAAAAATAGTGGAAATAATAGTATTTTTCTGGTGCTAATGTTAGACAATGGCCTGTACAAGTCATACCTGATGTTAGAGCACAATCTGTTTATTCAAAATAGAAAAGCTGAGCACTAACCATCTACAAAATAATATAGACTTTACATACTGCAATAAAGTTGTTGTTTAGATTTTTTTGCCATATTTCTATTTGTCTTAGAGAAACCTGTTGCAAAGAACCTAAAATCATCAAAAACTGAATGTTTGATATCACAGAAAATACCAAAATTATAATTTCCTTTCATTCTGAATCAAACCTCAATCAGCATAAGATCTAAGATTTCAGTATAAATACACCATACTATCTTCATACTAATAAACTAATGACTCAGTTTGCATTGCCAGACTTTTCTAACAATCATATGTTCATCCAGATTATTTTTAATCATAATGTCATACATTAAAAATTGCAAAATTTGTATTGGAAAATAATCAATTTTTGTCAATCAAAATATTAACAGCTCAATGAGAAAACTTGCTTGAATTTTTCTGGTTTTTTTAGGATTTCTTTCACATGTATTATATCCAAAAGAGAGGGCATCAGTTTGTGAAGATGGCTGCAGCAGCATGACAGGAAATCTTAAGGACATGAAGGCATTCCTAGCTTTTCAGGTGACCAGAAATGTGGGCTACAGCACTATGAGCATGAAGGACTCAGAGACCGTGGTGTGGTGTTCCTGACATAGCAAAGGCCCTGCTCTTTTCAGGAGAGCCTAAATGGATAAAGAATACATGAACACACAGGTGGTGAGTTGTGGATTTTCTGGCTTTGGAAATGAGTAGTTATCATTTGGATTATTTAAGAGGACCTTTGACTTTTTAATTTTTGCCAATGTTGCCTTCATTTTGTATTTCAAACCTTATACCTCTGTTATAAGCTCATCAAGGACTTTTTAATAAGTCTCTAAGATTTTTTTCCATTAATTCCCAGTACTTAGAATTAAAGGAAGACTGTATTATAAAAGTTCTAATGCAAAATGTTTCATCTGTTTTAGTGAGAAACACACACTTGTCACTGCACCACTAAATGCATAGCATTACATTAAGAAGACTGCAAATTTAAAAAGGTAGGTTGGTTATCAGAAAATGAAATGATCCCACGATATGAGATCATGAAGGGCTAGAATTTTCCCAAGGTGTGACATCCCCGACTTTCTTTTTGACCTCGTCCCTATTGCACAGCAGTGCCACTAGATGTCAGATGGTGAAAGGGCCCCACTGGTCCCCACAAGTGAGTCTGGTCAATGGATGAACTGGAAAAAAGTGTTGCACAGGGTAAGAGGAGTCACCACGTAAAAATAGGTAGCTATTGATTTTTAGCTGTTGGTTGTATAAAATTATGGGTTTTCTAGGATGAACACAGGAAAAGTCCTGAAGTCGCGTTCTTCCTCTGGGCTGTTACACTGTTTTTAGAGCATTTTTCAAAATGAACTCTGATTCATTACAGGAGTTCTTCAGCATTATCACAACTATAACACTAAACAGAAATGGAAAAATGAGACTAAGAGCTTACTCAATGAAAATTAAAGGGAGATAAAGAAAAATAAATTATCAGATCTGATTCCTTCAGTCAGTACATACTTACCTGTATTAACATCTCAGCTGGCTCCATAGCCTTGCCCTTCAGCCCCACTCTCACAGCTAATTACAACACCTGTGGGGCTTGGTGGTGAACATGTTACACCCAAAGAAGTTTTCAAACTGGACACTGTAAAGGAAAGGAGACTTGGTACATCCTCTGTGTTGCGTCATGGAGTTGATGACATGCACAGTTGATGACTGCTCTCCACAGCAGTTTAAGGGAATTTTTGCAAAGATCCAAGCTAGGAAGACAGCCCTGGACCATATCCTGGTACACAGCAGAAGCACCAGCCTCAGACCATGAATGCCATCGTGATCAATACTTCCCAGGACAAGAGCTCGAAAGGTTAGGAACACAGAAAAGGCAATGTTCTGCATAGAACAGAAGAAAAAAGCTTCCCACTTTTATCAGCATACAGGCTAAGCTCTGTATTCTGTGATTACAGCAGTTTAATCTGCTTTCTCTATCCAGGTTTATAGGAAAAAATGTGCTTCAGAGAACTTAATTTTCTTCTAGTACCTTGTGTAAAGAGGAATGATGCAAAGGGATTTTGGTCACAGTGAATTATACTAAAACCAAATCCGATGTTAAATTTATGCCTTCCCAACTAGAGAGGGAAAGCCATGGGACATAATGCACATAGTGTTGAATTCAATTACTTGGGAAGAGTTTAAATTGCTTTAGAATGGTGCTGTAGCACTATTTCATAGCACTGCACGTCCTTAACCCTTCAGCTGAATACTCTAAGTGAGCACAAGGCATTGTATTTGCACTAGTGGAGACATAACATTTCTTCCTAGATCTGATTTCCTTCCCTGAAGTGCCTAAACGATTGATTTCCATGCAGTGTTTCAGTCACTGTTCATGGTCACATGCTGGGTTATTTTTCATTTCAAGAAAGAAATGCCTCAGTTATTCATTAGAAATAGAGTTTCTGGAATGCTGTGTCAGGGCGTTCTTCCTCTTTCCTCCGCTGTCATTTTGCTACATCATTGTGACTCAGTCCCTTTGATAGCCCCTGTGGGACCCTGGCATGTGCTTCTGCCCTGGTGAAGAGTTAGAAGGGGACAATAATTTTGCCAGCACAAAGGAATGGACTGTGGGAAATATCGTACGTGGAAAATAATTTATAAACTTTGCAGGATTACCTGAGAACCAACCCTTGAAATTTACTTTGCGAAATCAGTCCATTCCAGAGCTACCTGGGGAGAAATGGCATAACAATGTGGGACATGAGAACAGTTTAAAATGTGGAAGTGTGAAATACAAAATCCTTGAAATTTGTGTGAAATCCAAAATTTATCCCATTAGGGGATAAATTTGAGGTCAGTTTAGAAAGTGAATACTAAATGAACAAACTGATAAGCCTTAATCACAAACAAACTCATTTAAACAATTATAAAGGAATGTATCTAATGTTACTCTTTCAAAACTGGACTGACTCAATAAATTCTGAGGAAGTTTTTTCTGACATATCATTGTGAGACAGGAGGTGGAAGAACAAAATTTAATCCATCATTGCCTGCAAAAATTATTTTAATAAAACCCACAAGTCACAGCTTTTACGGCTGGCCAGTAAGAAGCAACATAAATATTAACATAAATTTATAATGTTGCTTTTTGTTCTGGATTTCTATAAGGAGCCTCTGGATAACAGTTTCTCTGTTGTGTGAGAGGAGGCTGTGGGACCCTAATATGAGGAATTGCTCCTTCAATATTAAGAACATTCTGAAGAGCTTTGCAAGATCAGGAGTGGAACATTTGTCAGCTTGTAGTGTTGAGGAGAAAATCCTGAAATGTCTTTGGGAAATACTGGTTCCTTGTCTTCAGTGAAGTAAATTGACCAGCAGCAGAGAATTAATGCTCTATACTGTTAAATTACTATTTTTATTCCTGGCATAATTTTGTCCTGCACAAATTTGCATTTGGATATATTTCAGGAGTCAGTAGAGTGCTGAGACTTTCCTCAAGAAATCAAGCAATCTGCATGTATCTGCCCTGTTTTGAAAGATAATTTTAGATAAGAAGGAAGTAGTTGCAGTCCTATTTTTTTTATAAGTACAGCAAGAGTCTGTGTTTCCTCTTTGCACCTTTGATGGTTTGCCACACTCATGTGGATAAGCGTAGCATACCCAACCCTGCTTTCTTGTCTATATCATCCCATTTTGTTCCCAACTGGTCATCTGTCATGCAGCTGGGTCTTACTCAAATCTTTTCCCTTCAGGGTACTCTGATAGCATATCCAAGTTTTAGTAGCCTTTATTTTGGGAGATGGTAAGGAAAACAAATCTGAATGTTAGATAAAAGTCATAGGTCCAGACTTAGAACCCTGTAAAAATTTCAAAAGCCTCTTTTTGCCTGAATATTCCACTGTTTCATAACATGTTTTTGTGGCTTGGTTTTTCAGGTTTTTTAAGAGCATATCCTTTCAATCATCTCAGTCTGTTTGGGTGGGTTTGCTTCGGGGTGCCACTGCAATCTAATGCCATTGGGAGGTCCTGTTCAATGTCTGCTGTTTGTCCAACTACACTCCATAACATCCTTCTCCACAAGGCAGAGTTAACACTAAAGTATTTCATTAGTGTGTTACTTGGTCTTTAGTCAAAACAGCAACCAACTTTAAGCATGTCCAAGGCATCTGACAAGCCATTGACTGCAGATCTCTCTGCCAAACCTCAGGCTCCACAAAGCTCTAGATTACCTTTTTTCTAATCTTCCCCAGAGCTCATCTTTCATCTGTTTAATTTCAACATCCATATAGACAGTCATCTGAATAATCTGAATAATAAAGTCATCTGAATCTGAGCCAAATCCAACATCATTTCTCCAGTCCTTTGATTTACCAGAGAGGTCAAACTCTAGCCACAGATCTCTGACCCAGGTGACTTGTTACCCCCTAAGCAAATGCTTCAGCAGCTGGAGACGGTGAAGATGGATGCACACCATTTCTGCAAGAGCATGAATCAAATTGTCACTTAGAAGAGGGCAGACAGTGCTTGTTTGGATCTATTCCAGCCCAAGTTTACAGCAGAAATCCCAAACCCTAATTCTTCCACTGAGCTCTACTGGCCTGCCACTTCAGTTACTGTGAAACCAGGAACCAAGGGGACCAGAATCTCTTCTGTGAAAAATGTAAAGTTCTTTCAGACAAAATTCAACCAGCATTGTGCTAAAAGCTGTGACAATCACTGTTTCTGCTGGGCTTTCTAGACTTGGAGCAGTCAGCCTGTTTATACCATTTCGGAGCAACAGTCCAGTGAAATCCCATATACTGCAGCCACCCTTCACAGCTTCCCACAACCTGGTAGAAATTCACACAGGATTTCACTGGACTTGTACCTTTATGGCACTTGGCCAAAAATAACTAATTCTGACAAATACTTTGGAAAATAAACTTCCTGAAAAAATATGCAATTTATGCGATTTTTATTTTTCATCAGAAACTGAAAAACGCCCCAGAAAAATATTTCATAAACTGGTTGCCCTATTCTTTCTGGCATGTGACTCATCTCCTAGATCTGTTACAAGACTAATTTTATTACCACTCAGTCTGTAATTCTGAGGCTCACAGGGTACAGTACCACGTGCAAAAATGCATGTCACCAGAGGTGCCATGGCTGTAGCTCAGCTAATACTTTACTCAATGCTGGGGACTGGTTTCCAGCTGTAGATATAAGTGATATGACCAGATCAAAGAGAAATCATAAGACTGAGGCAAGAGTGAAGCACATAAGATTGAGCCTAAAGCCTAAGGCTATGTCTCCAGCAGGAGATGGAATACAATTAGGACCATTCACAGACATGGTGTCCAAGAGACGTGAAACTGCTCACACTCAGGCTCCTAAATGCTCTTAATCTCTCAGGTAGTTTGTCCACTTCCAAACAGGTTATTTGGGAATTGTCCCTTACATATGACATGTCCTGAATAGTGCCTGGGAACCATCCAGAGGGTTGGTGTGAAATGAAGACACACAGGAGACATTTCAGCAATTCAGCAGGAAAGATTTAGTGTTCTAGTGTAGAATTCAGCAGGAAAGATCTAGTGTTCTAGTGTAGAATTAAGATCTAGTGCCTGGGAATGTTTTTCAGTACCACAAAATTTACTGACACCAGCCATAGCCTGAGCATCATTCCATCTCTCTCGAAGTCCATTGAACATCAGGCTCACAGATGACTGTGCTGCAGTTTTCAGTGAGGTTTACTGGCAAAATATTTTGTGGACTATTTCCTTTGAATTTTTATGCCAGCTTCATTTGTTTCCATTTAATTTTATGCCTGACAAGACAACTTGTGTCTGACAAGACTATTCAGATGACTTTCACAAGAATTTGAATCAGAGCTGCAGCTGCTGCAACTATTTCACAAGAGGCATCATAGCAGTGACTTGTAAGCAGCCACCACACCACAATTATAAAATGGGAAGAAATTATAAAGTAGGATATCCTTTGGAGACTGCTATTTCTCCTTCAAAACAGATGTGAAGCACATTGGTCTCATTGGCAGGATGAACAGAGAGAAGACTATGCTGGAGAGCTGGCCCAGTAAAATAGCACAGAATCTTTTTAGATGCACACTCAAAAGCACATGCACATGTGTGTGTGTGTGTGTGTGTGTGTGTACTTATATAATTTTGAGGAGAATTCAGGCAACATACTGCAGAGATGCTCTGTGAGTGGTAGCTGCACATGGGCATGCTAAACTTGGCTGATCTGCAGCCCTCTGACTCTCTTCTGCTCCTCCTTCCACCGCACACAGCCTCCATCAAGGTGACTTTGGGTTCACTATGACCATGGCAGCAATCCTCGTTGCAGCAAATCCAGTGCAGATTTTCTATGACCTCTTTTTGACAGATTCTTGGTACATGACCTACATTAGTGTTCCCTCTGCTGCTAGCCCAGTGGTACAGTTATGACAGGTGTTCTTAATCTCCTTGTCTAAAGGGAACACAAAGCTGAAGCTGTCAAGGAAGCCACTGGCATGTGCCATGCATCAAAGCTCAGTCTAGACCTGTGATTTACTCCAATCTCTGGACAATAATTTAGAGGATGCCTCCACTGAACAGAGCTAAAGGCAGACCTTTGTCTGCCATTGCTCTGCCATCTCTCCAGCCTCCCCAAGGCTGCCAATTTCATAGGCAAGGTGAGATCTACACTCAAGCCAGGGTTAAACATAAAGCACAGGCATGGCTCATCAAATCATGGCTCCTGCAGTTTTAAAGGTGGAAGATCCACAAAATATTTATTTCATATTTTTTCACATAGTACAAGGCACAAAGTAGTCCTGAAATAAACTGTTCAGATAAAGATCTGTGAACACAGGAGAGAGTAAAGGACAACACAGAGATATCCTCCAAACTACACCAGATGAAAACAACAGCTGTCACAGAGATATCTTAAGTCTGAGGACCTAAATCTGCAGACAAGGTATTAAGTACATATAGCAGATACCTTCTTACCTAGAGCTTATTTTCCACCATCACTACTTCTCATCCCCTCTCCTGGAAGATGTTGATCATTCTTAAAATGCTCTCATTTCGTCTACACAGAAGTGAAATTTGAAATATTTACATGAATTAAGGACATATATAATAAAAATACCTTAAAATGGATAAAATCATAAAAGAATCAGTGGAAAAACAGTGTGTTGTTTTCACATCTTTTCCCTCCCAATCAATTTTGATAATTTATGTCTCTTATCTATCATACTTCTCTTTTCTGACTCATCTAAATAATTTTAATTTGCTTTCTTTTCTTCTCCTAATGAAACAGGAAAAATTATTGTTAACTGAAAATTGAAGAAAGAGGCAGTTACTTTTCAAAAAAATCTCCATGACTTTTACAAGAAATCTTTCCTGGAAAATTCTGACCCACCTATCTTAAAATCAGCTCACACTTACTAAGGAAATGAAATAACGTTGCACAGTGAATACAATGTTATTGCAGCTGCTCAAGCCACTAAGTAAACACATTGATTCATTCTAAAGAAACCACACTTGAAAAAGCTATAAAATCTTCATAGGAGGTATTGAATTCATTTGGCTTGGTGAATAGAGGGTTTGTGTGTTTTCTGGCATAGGCGTGGGTAATAAGACAAACACGTATGGAACTAAACCAAAGGTCTGTGCGACTGCAGCTAGGGCTCAGCAAAGGCACTGTGGAGAACATCTGACTTTCCTTGAAGGCTAACACTAAAAGTATCATCAAAGATTTAAATTTGATTTTCCAGATCTTCTTTCCAGTGGATATTATCCTTAGAGAAAAGCAGTCATGGGTCAGTGTTCATGAGCCTTTTCTATCAATCCTAGAAACTTCCCTCATTTTCCAATGATGTTTCTTACTTGCAGTTTCTTCAGGTTTCTTTTTAGACCAAACAGTTTCATATGCCTTCCTACAGATTTTCTACTAAGCACACTACACCAAAATCCTCAAATATTTCATTTTGTGGCTTATTCATTCTATTTTTTAAGGTATGAGAATGTCTAGCTGCATCCCTGCAGATTATATTATGTAAATAGTACCAGCAAAGTGAAATTGTCGTAATCCAATTGTGTAGATGAGGACTGAAGATTAATCAGCCATAGCTGGGCTGCTGGGAGTGTACAAGTGTAAGGGTTGCATGCTTTCCTTAGGGGGAAACCACAGGAAGAGGAAGAAGGGGATTTTTTATTATCTCACTGCTCCTCACACACCACCAGCAGGCTGAACAGATCTGCCTCTACCCACTTTCTGGAATCGCATATTCAAAGTTCTCTATCAAAGGCACTATTTAGATCTCACTTCTCCCAGTCCATGGCAGGGTGCTTGGACCTAGGTGACCTTTAAGGTCCCTTCTGGCCCAAATCATTCCATGAGCCCATGATCATGTGGTTGCAGTGAAGAAATTTTGCCATTTCAAATACATTTTCAAAAATATGAAAAATACAGCATTATCTGTTTTTCTTCCAAATGTATGATTTTTAAAAGTTGAAGAAATATGGGAAAAAGCCATCCAAATAGTATTCATGAAGACTTCAGAGGAATCAGTAGCAAAGTAGATGCAACACTGAAAATGAAGGGTATTTATCCTTGCAGCAAACAGGCTGTGTTTCCTGTCACCCTGTGCTCTGCGGAGGTAAGGAAGTTAATATAAGCACATTGTCTGTTTCCAAAAATAGCACATTTATTGATTTATTTCTGTGATTAAGCTGAATGCGATTTCTTTACCAGCTGCTATTAGAAACACTGAAATGTATCAGCTCCATATCCAAGCCATGTAATCATCAGATTATTTCAAATCCCAATATATAATTCTGCTCTTCTCGCTTGGATCTGCTGACAGGGGAACAGTTCAAAACTGCACTAGAAGATGTTCAGAGTGGACATTAAGATGCATTGCTTTATGACAGTGTGGTCAAACACTGTAACTTCCTAGAGGATGTCCCAAGGTTGTCAGAGTTTCAGAGGAATTTGGACAATGTCATTAGTAACAGGCTTTAACTATTGGTCAGCCACAAAGGCACTTGAGCTTGATGAGCACTGTAAATCCTCTCCAACTGAACTATTCTAGTCTAATCTAGCCTAATCTAGTTTATTCCATGTTTATTTCAACAAAAAACCTACCATAACAAAGAGTTGAGTAGTTCATGCTGACTCCATGAATGTCAAGAGCAAGAGCAAGTAAGGATGTTAGTTTTGTACTGACATCAGCATTTTAGAATTGATTTGACAGCCAATTTGGCTTGTTTGGTAATGAATGTATGGAGGTGCTACACGTAGTGCAGCCCAGATAGCCAAGTCTGTGCTGCCTTTGGCACTGTGTGTCAACAGCTTAGGTATTGCTAAAGCTGGAGTTGGGGTAACACAGATTTCAGTGTTGGCTCATGATGTAAGGTAAGTCTCTGAGGCACCCTGGTGAGGGGAGGGCCACCCCTGCAGTGCAAAAAGGAGGTCACAGCGAGCTGGGGCTTGGTCTCATCTCCCAGGAGACAAGTGATAGGAGAAGAGGAAAAGGCCTCAGGTTTTTGCCCGGTGAGGTTTCTATTGGATAGCAGGAAAGTTTTGTTCATGGAAAAGGTGATATTAAGCACTGGAGCAGGCTGTCTAGGGAAGTGATGCAATCACCATCTCTGGAGATGTTTAAACAGACATTTAGATACCGAGCATAAGAACATGATGTAGTGGTAAATGCAGAGTGCTGGGTTAACGGTTGGACTGGGTGGCCTGACAGGTGTTTCCAACCTAAATGATTCTAAATAGGTAAAGAAACTCCTATATAATACAGAAAACTTTTTTTTCCCCCAGAAGATTAATTTAGTGATTCGATTCTTAATTATCTAACAGTTAATTATCTTTTATTTAAAATGTAAATAACTTATCTATGCATGAGAAAGCTGAAAAGAGGCTGGTAACAGTCTGGCAAACAGCTTTTCCTGTGGCAGGCAGCAATGGCAACTGAGATGGATTCAGCACAAGACAAGTTCTGCAGACATTCAGAGGGGTATCAGTCAACAGCTGATGGCGTTCACTGGGGCTCACATCTCACACCCTTCCACAGAAGAACTGCTTCTCGGAGCTCTGTCTAGAGGTGATTACAAAACTCCTCTCAGTGACTCAACATCAATCACACGGCATGTTAGCCTAGAGAGGGCAGTGGGGGCATTTAATGAATGCAGACAGGATGTGGCAAGTATGAAGTTCAATCCCAGAAATTCTTCACCAAGGTTTTTTCTTCGTGACAGTAAATTAAAGGTACATGAGATTGAATTTGTCTGTTCTGTTTGAAACGTAACATTGACAAACAGCCTAAGATTAGGTAAAGGACTCCAAGAGGAGTCCAGATTTGCTGCTCCTCTAAGGAACAAGTTATTTTTCCTTTTTCTCCATTTTCCTCATTTTTAAGGATTTTATTACTTTTTTTCTGGTCCAAAGCCCTATAATTATACAGAGAGAAGGAAAATGTGATTAATATTATGAAAACCAGTTGCTAGACTGGTTGCTATGGCAGTACTCAACAGAACATCAGATGGAGGTAGAAGAAAGTAAAAACTGGACCATGAGGTCTAGAAACAGGGTTGATTCTTTTCTAAGGTTTTTCCTTCTATGAAAACACAGAGCACAATGAGGAAATGCCAAAACTCAGCCTAGCAATATAACATTATTCTAATAAATACATCTTCATTTAATCAGCGTGGGTATTTTGAAGCACTTCAGTCTCCCCTCAGAAACTCCTGGAAACAGAATATTTTTACTTCTCTTTTACATAGGATCTTTTCTAATGGATTTCAATGAGAAACCCTTTCCAGCCTCTCCTCAAAGATCTGCATTTCCAGGAAACAGGGTGACAAAATGGGAAACCATTGAAGAAGCCATTCTTATTTCCCAAAAGAACCGAAAAAATATTCTGGAGAACAGCTCTCTGGAGGAAGAGATTTGGTTTAAGTGGTCCTATGCAAGACTGATGAGCAAAGAACCAAATATTTATGCCCATCCAGTATCTATTTTTGGAATTCAACCTACAGCATCTTCAGCCTGTGCTTTTATCAACACAATCTGGTTTCATCAAGAAGAAGGTGATGACAGAGCAGAAACCACTCACCACTTTTCCCTTTTTATTTTGAAAGAACTTACTGTGTAATCTTATGAATGGGACCTAACACAGTAACCATACAATTATTTAGCTGAAAACAGAGATAGAGGGTTTGCGTATCACTCATTAAAACACTGAGGAATCATAGTTTAAAGCATAGATATGAATGAAGTCTGGTGCCTTTTGTTGTTGTTCTGTTCTGTCATCACAGCTGTTTGCATTGTACAAAAAAAATTATATGTATTTAAACATATTTAGTTTTTGTATTCCTTCCTTTGTACCTTTTTATGCCAATCATAAATTTTCTCTGCTAGAAACTGTTTCATCCAAGACACTCTAGATGACTGCCAGAAGACTGGCCAATGGATCTGTGTTGCAGAGAACCTGCAAATGTGTAAGACACTTGCACCCAAAGCAATTTAGGCAAGAGCATTTCTGCCTCTATTCCTTTTACTAATAGATGGAATAAGCCATTTTGACCCCCAGGAGAGCCTGAGATCTAGGTATATGTGGAATATAAAGCTATTATGTCTTCCCTCAGAACTGTGGAACCTATGCAGAAGACAAACATATTTCACGTCTGGTATCTGCAATTCCTTGAATGATTTTTAGTCTTTTGCCCTACTTCTTGTGAATGGATCCTCCTTTTCTGTCTACTTCAGAACAAAAACAAGAGGAATAAAGCTATGATCCAAAACTGGGACAAATTTGGTTCCCTGCTTCACATAGCCTCCAGTTTTGCACATCCAAATGAGTGTCCTGAATGCATATCCCTTTATTTTCTACTTCAACCAGTGAAAAGCAAAATCTTTTTCATCTCTTGGTCTTTGAGCAAAAAAGTGAAAACACAATTTGTCAAACATGCTGATAAAAGGAAACATCTATTGCTGTTATTGAATTTAGCAGACATCAATGAGCAATCCAGAAAAACTGGATAAACACACAAGGAAGCAGTTGTCAAGAGTTTAAGAGACCTGTTCAAAGGCACAAATCTATAAGTAAACACAGTAACTCTGTGGATCAGCATCCATGACAGACTGGCTAAGATAAAGGCAGACTACTTTTTCCGAGATAAGAAAAGCAGGTGCCGTTTTAGCAGATGAAATCTCCTTGACATCAAGATCTTCGACTGGGAGACTGATTATTTTCACCAATACACCTCTTGGATGAAAATTTAGAGAAGCCATACCACCATCTGTCCACCAGAAGAGAATTCCCTCAGACAAAAGAAACAGGACATTTGATCACGTTTTGGCCTTGTGGATAGAGAAAGGAGAGGAATAATTACTCTATGCAGGAAAATGAAACTACTTCTGGGATCATATGCACTAAATAATTGATTTGATTTTTGTACACATTCTAGGTTATTGAATAAAAACATTTTGAACCATCAAAATAAATAACAAAATAAATTAAAAATGTGTGTTATAATTACAAATAATCAAAATACATTTTCTAAGTGACATGATTATCACAGTAGAAAATATATTTATTTGTGGACTTATAAGTAAACATTTAGTTAACATCTATAATTATTGTATTTCATAGAATCATAGCATTTCAATCATAGTATTTAAATATTTTTGCATGGACTTGTAAATACACCAAGAAACTTGAGAACTAACTAATTTTTAATGTTCCATCAAAAATGGCAATTTTCTAATTTCAAATTAAATAGGGTATTAGAGGCTATCTATTTTTTTGTTATGTAATGTCTTGTTGGGATTTTTGGTGCAACTTTGTGAACTTCTGCATTATATATTAGATCTGGAGCATCCAGATATAATGATTTTCCATTTATTTTCACATTAAAATATTTGAATCAAGGAAAAGATTGCAAAACATTCAGACTGCACAACAGGAATACATTTTCCCTGGTTCTTTGTTTTGGAAGGAGCATGGAAAATGTTCTGGTTTTTAATATGCATGATTTATGAAAATAGCAATAAATTTATTTAATGTCATCAATGAAAATCTTTTGAAGCATTAGCTAAGTTGTCTAGAGAGGTGAAATTTTTTTACCATTTCAGTCTGAAAAATGGTCCCATCCACCAGCACTGTTTGCGGCAAAATAATGGATTATTACTTATTGAAAAAAAAATTGCTATTCCTAATTGTCTCTTTGAAAAAACATAATGTGTTCTTTAAAGTACTCTTAATTTCTGTACAGTAAAAAAAAACAAACCCAAATTGTGACAGGCTTCTTGAGTTACATTTTTTCCATACTGAAAAGTGACTTATGGAAAGGTCACAATGAAACAGTTCTTTACCTCTTTCTCAGTGGGTTGTGACACAGTGGCAGCTGGTAAGAACGGGGGAAAGAGATCTGAAGGGAAATGCTGGTTGGACTGAAATCTGTGATTTTTATCGTTGGCCTCAAGGGGTCAGAGGTTTACCCCAAGACTTGTGGAATCCAGGATCCCAAAGTCTTACTCCCATACACAATTTATAGTAACTTGAAATGCGTAGTACCATGCTTATGTAACCAAATTACAGCACAATAAATCTATTATGTATGTGTTTTCCTTGTTTTGGAGTTTCTCATTACCTGTGGTTTACAATAATGGCTCCTCTGTTATTTGTGCAAAGTACAAAGTTGCATAACACGGAGAAAATTAAGTGAGCCCTGTGCAATCTACCTCCACTCAGGTACTGCAAAAAGGCTCTGCACCGTCCCAGGTGAGCCCTGGCACTTTGAGTTGGCTCTCCTTTCAGTATTTCTTCTCTCCCTCCAGTCGAGCTGCAGCACAGCACACTCCTATCTAGAAAGCCAAGGCACAGTGAGGGTGCTGAGCTCATGTTGCCACATCCCAGTGAAAGGTCTATTTTGGGACAACGTCTTTGTCACTGCTGTCACCCTCATTTTTTATTGCTCTCGTACCTTGTCACAAATAAGATAAATAATGAAAATGAAGAATTTCCAATGTAACCTGAGCACACCCAGCAAGGAAGGACTTAAAGGAGAGGGCCCATGAGAAAGACATTCTTGTTCACTGAGTTCAGAGCTGTCTGGAAAACACATTGAGTAGTCCCCTGCAAAGATTTACCAAATTTCCTTTTGAAGAATCTCCAATTACTCCTCTTCTCACAAGAGAGCTGCTTCAGAGCTTCATTCTTCTGGTGATTAGAAACCTGCCTGGCATTTCTCTGGGGTTTTTTAAACAGAAATTTCTATATCCTGTAAATTCAATTGTCTTCCCTCCAGCTTGGTCCCTGATATTTACTGGAATTAAATAATAATGTCCCCTCTTCAGCGCAAAGATGCAAATTACTGCTGTCAACTGTCAGCAGTTTGGACTTTAGTTGTGAAATTAACAGCTGCTCTCTCATTACATAGTTTTTTTACACATAAAATTGTTCCAGAGCAGAAAGCAAGAAACCTGTTCTATCAAAATTCAGCAGATTTAGCTCTTCTGACACAGTAAAGATGACAGTGAAGGAAACTGGTGAAGTCCAGCTTAATATATGATGGACATCTGTGGAATTAAGGCATAGCTGTGATAAAACAATGCAGGTATCAGGTACTTTGCAACACATTGTAGATTAATTATCTTTGACTACCAACAAGCTTGGGCATAATAATACCTGTAGGCTACAGTTTTTAATTACAGCAATGTGTATTTTAGCCATCACTAATGTGATGGAGACATCACTAGTATCAGTGCCATGTCTTCCTTTAGCCAAAACTTCAACTTTTTTCTGACTTTTTACTGTTTCATTTAAACTTCTAGATTTCTTTGTCTTCTATATATTTGTCTTATTTTCTATGAGATATGGATAAATATACTGTATAACACTTCATCTCATCAGCTTTGAGAATTTTGAGTGATTTTACCCCACAGGTATTTCTGCCATACCATTCAAGTTGCTACAGAGATAAACTTTGAAAGGAAAAGTCATTCAAAGGTATTTAAGGGGATAGCATAATTTTGTCCTCACTCTGTAAACTTATTGAATTTTGCATTCATTTCTTCCTAAACACACACTGCAGATATATACTGCTTCATATTTCTTCCTGATCATAGCCATGTTCTACATCCCTGTCATGCACTCTCACCTCAACTTTTGAAACTGATAAATCCAAGGGTGAACTTGCACTTTGCTGTTGCTCATGAGTTGTGCTACTCTGACTTCCCCATTCAAAAACAAGTGCTTCTGAAGCACCCATATGCCAAATCACAGCACTCCTGGGCTGGCACTTTTCCTTGAGGATGTGGAGACAGGATGTGAGACTTGGGGTTGTACAGCCTGGAGAAGGCTTCAGGCATGCACTACAGCTGCCTTCCAGTACCTATAGAGGACCTGCAAGTGAGCTGGAGAGGGGCTTTTCACAGGGGCATGTAGTGATAGAAAAAGGGGGAATGGCTTTAAATTGAAAGGAAGTCGTTTTAAATTAGATATTAGGAAGAAATTCTTTACTGTGAGGGTGATGAGACACTGGAACAGGTTGCACAGAGAAGCTGTGGATGCCCCATCCCTGGAAGTGTTCAAGGCCAGGTTGTTTGAAAGCTGGTCTAGTAAAACGTGTCTCTGCCATGGCAGGGAGTCAGAAGCGGATGTTCTTTAAGGTCCCTTCCGGCCCAAACCATTCTCTGATGCTGTGAATCTACGTGCACGAATGAATTAGTTCCATTTACAGTTCTGCACTCCGTGCACCAGAGCATGTTTCACGTTACCCAACAGGGCCTGCTGCCAGCAGCATCACCAGGTGTTAATACGGAAATGCGAGGATGCATTGAGGGGTGGATGGAACATGATAACAAAGCTAATGTTTGTGAACCCAAGGGTTTCATTCTGAAAGCAAATGTGAAATTTGAGGAAGCCATAAAGGCTGCCAAACCCAGCAAATCCCTCCTTATACACATCTCTTTATAGCTGCATTCTCAAGCAGGGGAGTGCTCTTTCTTAGACTGCAGTTCTGCAAATGCTCACACACAGAGAAAATATATTTCATCAGAGCCATCTTGCTGTTTTCCCTGGAAGTACTTTAGTGTGCAAAGCTAAGCAAGCACAAAGAAATGTGAAGAACACAGACTTTCTTTTAAACACTGTCTTAATTCTCCCTCTGTTTTTGGCAATGTAAATTTCATGCATGCCCTCTGGAGTTAAAATAAAACAGGTGAAAGTGACCAAAAGAATAAAATCCACCATAAGAATAATGGACACAAATATCAAATACAATAGATAGTTTCTTCTCAAGATTCTGTGCATCACAGATCCTCTGTACAACACCTCAGGGTGCAAACATAACACAATTTATTTAACATTAGCATAACAGACACCCCCTACCCTTCTGGCTGCTGTGCTAAGTCAACAAGAAATGTGTCTTCAAGAAATCTTTTTCTTCTTTCTTAATAGATCTCATGAGAAATCAAATCTTTCCTGCATTGAAATCCAGGCCCTACTGAAAATCTCCAGTGAAACTGACACTGACTTTAAGATACAAATGACAATACCTTAGTTGATGTGATTCAAGATCTCTGTGACAGCCAGCAACAGGCACTGGAAAGTACCAGGAAAAACATGTAAACAATAGGCCCTGTCCTGGCAAATAACTTTAGTGTTTGGAAAAATATGTTCAAGATTTCATTTATTTTGCATCACTTAGAGATGATCAGTTCAAGTCCTCAGGTAAAACTAACCTTGATCCTGTTAGTAGTGCGGGAGAAAAGTGTTGCATTCTTCAAAAATAGTAAATAGTAAAGATGTAGTAAATATTATACCATTCATTCTGGAAAGCAGAAAGAAATTTTTTTTAATTCCAACAGAAACAGGACATTCTGATTCATTTGTACCTGTAACAAGGAAGAAAAGGCAATCTCTAGCTGAGCATGCTTTATAGGAGATGTAATTTCCTTCTCCTGCTTTGAACTTTCCCCTGAATACAGAATCCTACACCCAAGAGAAGGCTCCAGGATACCTCTTCAATGCTAAGTTATGTGCATTTGTATCTGATGAAAGTTTTTAAGAAATTTATCTGATCTTCATAAAGTTCTATGACTTTCATCAGACACTAAAGCTTTTCATATTCATCTGTGTCCAAAACTGACAAAAGGAAAAGGATGTAGCTTTATTTCTTCTTACTTGAGACTTTAAATAAACAGATATAATCTGTCTATTGTTTGAATCGTAAACAGCTATCTGTTAAGAATGACCTTCAGCATGCTATATTGAGAAACTTACAGAACATGTAACATATTAAAGTACATTTTTTAGTACAAGGGTTCTGCCTCACCTTTTCTAATACTTGTAGAACAGAAATTATCAAGAAATGCAAAAGTTTCCAAAGTGCCCTGTTAAAGGGAAAAAAAGTGATTTAAGTAAAATATATCATTTAAGTATTTCATGTGTGTTTTCCTCCACTACTAGCAAAGAATCAAAACTAAAAATTCAAGTGCTAGGTCAGTTTAACATTTTGACTACCATTGTTAATTTTCATTTCCATGGAGAAATGTTTTAAGTACAACAGAATGTTGCATCTGAAGACATGTCTTCTCATTTACTTTATTGCCCATTAACAATGTCAATATTTAGGCAATCAGAAGAGGCAGATAAAGAGGATGGGAAACTCGAGGAGAACATATATCTGTTTAAGGAGCCTCTGGCTAGTGTGGCAATTGCTAAAGAACTTGTAGGATGAGAAAGGGAGAAGGAATGGATGGTAAGCTTTAAAATGGAAGAGGTTGATGTGAGACGGATTAAGGTTGGTGAAATATCATCTGGCAGTAGTTTCTCGTGAAGGGGAATGGAATCAAAACCACCAGATGAGTAAGTCTCAAGCTTCCCCAAGTTAGAGACTTGGGTAAGAGTGACTGGGAAGTTGCCAGGCAGAAAAGGAACTGGTATTGGTCAATAGCAGCTTGTATGATCCAGGGTGTGCCCAGGTGGCCAAGAAGGCCGATGGCATCCTGGCCTGGATCAGCCAGGTGTGGCCAGCAGGAGCAGGGCAGTGACCGTCCCCCTGTACCCAGCACTGCTGAGGCCACAGCTCCAATGCTGTGCTCAGTTCTGGGCCCCTCAGTGCAAGAGAGACATTGAGGGGCTGGGGCGTGTCCAGGGAAGGGCAACGGAGCTGGGGAAGGCTCTGGAGCACAAGTGCTGTGAGGAGCAGCTGAGGGAGCTGGGGGTGTTCAGCCTGGAGAAAAGGAGGCTCAGGGGGACCTCATCACTCTCTGCAGCTGCCTGGTGGGCAGGCTGGGGTTGCTCTCTTCTCCCAGGCTACAAGCAACACCATGTGAGGAAATGGCCTTAAGTTGCACCAAGGAAGGTCTGGATATTGGGAAGATTTTTTTTCACTGAAATGATTGTGAATCATTGGAACGGTCTTCCCAGGGAAGTGGTGGAGTCACCAGGCCTGGAGGTATTTAAAAGAGATATGGACATGGTCCTTGGAGTCATGGTTTAGTGGTGAACAGAGCGGTACTGGGTTCACAGTTGTACTTTATGATGTTTTCCAACCTAAATGATCCTAAATAGACAAGGAAGTCCCTTGAAAATAAGCAACATTTTTCTTTTAAAAAATTAATGTAGTTATTAAATACTTTGCTCTGCCAAAGTGTGACTTCAGTAGTAGAAGCTGAAAGTAGAAGCTGTCACAATCTTGGAAAAATTTCTGAACTAAGGATCAGAAATAGATTATGTAATCCCTATTACAGAAGAAGGAAGGACCTAGGACTTAATATTTTCTACAGTTTGTTTCAGCTGACTGAAGCATTTTCTATCACCTATTTTAGGACAGAATAAATAATTTCCTAGTCATGCTTGTTTGTCATTCTTTTCAATAGAGAAAGCACATGTGACTGGCTAATATTAGAGAGCTACCTTGCTCATGAGCTTGTAGACACTGATGTAGCAATCAGACAGGGAGAAATTTCCCAGCCAACTGATTCATACTCATCTGCCCACACATCCTCCAATGCATCCACAAAAGAAAAAAAAAAAGAAGAAAAAAAAAAAAGAAAAAAAACCCCATAAAACAAAACAAAATACACAACAAAAACCCAAATAAACAAAACCACAAACAAAAACAAACAAAAAAGACAAAACAAAAAACCACACACAAACAAACCCATGGAGGTATGCACATTTAAATAGCATAAAGCTGAATGCCGGTGGAGAATGGTGGTGGAGAATGTAGAGAAGAATAAAAATGTATTTTGAAGAATAAATAGGGAGGAATACTAAATAATTCAGAGAGACCACTGGGAAAATTTTAACATTCTAGAAATTTCTGAGTTTGTGTCTTGTAGGGATCTCAGACACTGTCCATGAACCACTGAATCAAAGTTCCAGGAGAAGAGAGTGAAGATGAGCTGCTAGGAATAGAGACGTGGCATAAACCACGCAGGACTAAGGGGCAACACTCTGTGGTTCATTTCATTGAATAGTATAAAGAATGGGAATAATACCATTTCCATGTTGTTTTGTAAGTAGATTTGACAAGACAGAGAATGTGAAGATCAGTGGCCCTGTAGATCTGAGATAGGGTCATGGTAATTTGCCATAAAGGAGAAACTATGGGTCTAGAGAGAAACTGGTGATCTCCGGTTCATTGTTATAAATTTGTCAAAAGGTATAGGTTTTCACTGTAATTAGCATTTCTGATTAGTTACTTGATCCTTCCTTCCAGTAAGTGCTCAAGGACTAATTGCTGTCCATTATGCAAATGTTCACCCCACACAAACAAGGGTGCGCACCTGAAAAGTAAAATAATGTTATTTTTAATGGTGAATCAGAGAACACAAAAGTGTCTGTCTTCATTGCCTTTGAGTTCAGCAGACACTCCACATAATTAAGCTTCTGCATCTTAGAACACAAAACTCAGCATAATTGGATCCCTGTGTTATGCAAAAGTTTCACTGCCAAGCCAGGACGCACAGCTCATGCACTGTGAGGGTGAGACAAATCACACTTGACAAACTCAGATTAGTCAAAGTAAACAGTTTTGAAGCAAACATAGTTTGCAACCTAGTCTTCAACAAGCTGTGAAGAATGAATGCATTCATTAGCAAACTAATGGTTGAGCATAAGTACACTGCAGGTTTGTATAGAGATCATTTCCACAACAAGGTCATTTAGAACTCCCTAGCCTCCTGTTTGTGCAACTCTTGTCAAATCTAGAGTTGAGGAACTGGGCTGGAAAATTTGATTTAAGAATGTGAAGAGATTCACAGTGGGAAATGCAACCCAGAAATCTATCATTTCAACTACAGAAGGCTGACATCCTCACCAAATGCTGGTTAACTTAAGTAGTCCTAGGACTTCTCAGGAGGGAACAGGGTTTTGCATGATTAGGTCCTAATTGGAGGAAGTGCTTGCTTCACTATTTCATATAACACACATAGCTGCACATCTATTGAATTTTCTGGACTGGATTTTAATGAACAACTCTTTGCCATATAATTATTTTTGTTTCCTCCTAGCTGGGCTTTTAGGAAGGGTAGAAGATGAAAGAATTGTTACTCGTCCACTAAATTTCAATTTAAACCCACTAAATTGATGTGTCCCAATTTCTGTAGATTACATTCTCCTGGCAACAACCCAGAAAGTAGGAAAGAAGATTGTTCTGGGTCTGCTGAGTAGAGGAACACAAACAAAAACACTTGTTTGTCATGAAACACATTGAGCCACATTATGTACGTCTAGTACAAATGGTAAATGCAAATACTGCAAAAGACATTGCTACAGAAGAGAAAAGGTGTTGGTGTCAGTGCATCCAATACACCAAACTGCAGAGGGTACAAGTTAAGGCTGACTGTCCAAAAATTGCCCTTTTGTGTGGTGTTAGTCTTACATTAACTATCCTTCCTAATGGTTTAAGACAATGCCAGAGGTACATCCTGTCAATGCACAGGGATGACTCTATAAGATCACGAGTTAAGCATTCAAGCCATGTTTTGACATAGCCTCTTGAAGTTTTGACATTCACCTTATCTTATTTCAAAGACAAGGAACTGGTTATATAAACCTCATTTTCCAGTCAAAATACCTATTGTCCTAATCAGATCCCCAATCCCAGAAAAATTGTGTACCTTCCTTTTCCAAGCCTAAAGAACATATTGAAGGTACATCTTTATTCCAACAAAAATATTCAAATGTCCAGGAATCAAATCCTACAAATATTTACAGTCAGGGTAGCTGCATTAGTAGTAAGATTACCAGATAGGAGGATCAACACTAAATGTTTGGATCAATATATCTCACCTTAAGTCCCTCATTAACAGGCATTTGCACTTGGACATCAGATTACAGACAAACTGGTTTGTGTTAATACTCAAAAAAACACTTTTGTAGGTCTGCTGGTGATTTAGTCAGACTAAATATTTTGTTTGACCTGAAATATCATATTTGCTTCTTTTAAAATTTTAAATACTGTAGCTTCGAAATATCATGAGTAGCATAAAACTATTTTATCTCAAAGATGCAAAATAGCCAAATATTTGGGAAGGGCTGAAATTATTTAATGAATTGGGGCTGAGGCCAGAAACTGTTCTATGCATTGTTTTAACAGATGGCTCATTTCTCTGGAAGAGTTCAGTCCGTTCTGTTCCTGCTGCGATTTGAAATATATTAGGAAAATGCACCCTCCTCTGTTTCTGCACTGCAGGTGCATTTGCACAAGCTGTATCCACACATCACCAGTTGTTAGTGACAAAAGACAAAGTGTAAATTTGACTGGACAGAACCTTTGTTTGGAGTTAGTTATCACCAGTTATGTAGAAGTGCATTTTTCTTTAGTCTTTGAGTATACTCACAACAACTTTTTTCCTAAAATATTTGATCCATCTATTGTTATACTGCCATCTCTATAATAGTCTTGGGCTCAGAAGTGGACTCCAGCTTACACAAAATATAAGTAGACATAAATCACTGACAGAAAGATTGAATCACATCCACAGAACCAGAGAAAGACAGCAGGGGAAACTGGTTGTGAGAAGGAATTTCTGTCAGAAGATAAAATAGAGTAGTTCAGTTTTCCTCATTTTGTCAAACTCTGGACTCTAGTTTTGATTAACCTTGCAACAGAAACCTGAAGAACTAACTTAATATGATTTTTCCTCAGGAAAAGGAGATGCAAACTCTTTCACAGCCTGGAAGGCACCAAAATAAAGAAGGCAGGACTTTGAGTCCCCCAAGTGCTATATGAGGCTCCAAGGGCTGCTGCAGTCTTTGTGGGCCAGGTCCTGATCTCATTGCCCTGGCTAAGCTGCAGGACAGCAAACAGCCCTAGCCAAGCTAGCAGAAAAAGGCAGAGAAAGAAGTTACTTGCTATCAACAAGAGTTGATGATATCTATGATGCAGTGCTGTGTTCCTTACTCAGGCAGACCATCTCTTTACAGACAGAAGGTGAATAGGCCTACAGTAGATGAAGGGCACTGAATTTGCTCCCAGGAATTGATTTGACTCCAAAGGGTTACCTTAGGTTGATTCACAAGACAGCTGAGGCCCTCATAAGTCTAAGTCTGTGGTTATGTTACAGACATGAAAAAGCAGAACAACATGTGCGTCACCGCCAGACTGTAGTACCACAGTATTTCTGATTGTCCTTTTGGATGTTTGATTTTGGAATAACCATGGATAAACACTATGTAATTTTATTTTCAAGAACAACCTTAGATAGTACAGTATCCTCAGCTGCATTAAAAGCAGAGTAGCCAGCAGGACAAGGGACATGATTCTCCCATTCCCCACTGCTCTCATAAAAAGCCACCTGGAGAAGGATGTAGACCTGATGGAGTGAGTCCAGAAGACAGACATGAGAATGGTCAGAGGGCTGCAGCAGGCTGAGAGAGCTGGGGCTGTTCAGCCTGGGGAGGAGAAGGCTCTGGGGAGACCTTAGAGACACTGTCAAGTACCTACAGGGGGCTACAAGAGAGGTGGAAGGGGACTACCTGCAAGGCCACATAGTGATAGGGCATTTAGGAATGGCTTTAAACTGAAAAGGAGGAGGTTTTGATTAGATATAAGGAAAAAATTCTTTGCTATGAGGGAAGTGAAACAATGGAAGAGGTTACTCAAAGTAGTGGATGTCCCATCCCTGGAAGTATTCAAGACCAGGTTGGATGGGGCTCTGAGCATCCTGGTTGGATGGAAGATGTCCCTGGCCATGGCAAGGTGAGCTGGAACGAGATGATCTTCAAGGTCTCTTCCAGCCCCAACCACTCTAGGATTCTATAAGTAGGTGAGGTAGGATTTTCTCTTAATGGCTGACTTCTGTGTCCTCTGACCCCAACACGTGGCTACTTTCAGGCAGACTGGCTCCTGTCAGTTCCCTGCTGTATTTGCAGTGTCCTTCAGGTCCCTCCAATGCTCATTCTGAACAACAATTCACATCCAGAAATGGCTTCGTGTCTTTCAACAGGACAGCCTGAGATGTGGGTTAGAGTAGCAAATGTGTGGTCTGAGCATGAGGTTTCCTCTGCTCCCCAGCCTGTGTTGATAGCAGTTTCACTCATGCTGCCTTCCTTACTCACCACTACTCAGTCAGTGTTAATGGAAAATAGAAATTACAAAATCTATATATTTGCTTCTGAATTTGCATCTGAATTTTTTGCCTAAAATATCATCATTCTTAGGTTTTCTTTCAGAGGCTAGACATATTGACTCTTGTTTTGTCTATCTAGCTCCTGCCATGAACAACCTCTGAACCTGCTGTTTTCAAACAGCAACATCTGCCACAGGTTTATAGATAGTTCTTCAGGGAGAGCTGAGAGCAATATGACCAAATTAATGCAAACTTTCAGTTTCATATCCCTGGAAAGTTGGATGCTCAGAAAGTCACAAAGATAAACAGTGTCAATGTGGAATTCCTGATGTGGAGACATACCAGTTTTCTCCCTCTTCTTGGTTTCATATGAATGTGACAGTTTGCTCTTTGTCATCCTTACACACTGGCTGCAGAGCTAATACTGGCTGCGTTGCTCTAGAGTTGTAGAATTGTAACACAGTAGAAAGGTGTCCTCTTTTGGTAATACCTGGAATGCTTCACACTGATGAAAATTTAATTGAGTAAAAACTTTAGAAACAAAAAAATCTATTCAACATATTGAATATGATCTGCCTTCTGCACTCAGTGTGATTGCCATAGTCATACTCACATAACCTCACATCTTTTGAAATTTCAAAGAAACATCAACTAATACATGGTCAAAACATACATGCACATTAAATAATGGAAGTGAGGAAGGAAAGAATAACCATGGTGTCCAGCTGAACACTATGCAGTGTGTCTGTCAGCAGTTTCATGATGTGATGCCATCGCTGTGTTGCTATACCCATGGGAACTCTCTGCTTGGACCTTTCTCATTCCCCAGCACATTCCCTTCTCCCTGAACTATTTTCTTGGGAGTCAACCTGAGCATCACTTCCTGGTCCTGCATTGCAAAAGAACATGTTCCTATTAGCATTTAATATTTGAATATATGTTTTGACTCTCAAAAGGGCTGGTCAGAAGAGAGATGGTGACACTCTAGCAACATCTCTATTTACTTTGTTATTCTGAAAGCATAAGATGATGACAATACCCCAAGCATCCATAAAGTGATATAGACATTTTCCCAGAATTGTCAACAATAAAATACCACTGCATATAATTCAAAAGCAAGAACCCTTTTGCTCTGCTAGCTAGGGTAATGCTGTTATTATAATCCAAAATAAATATATGAAAAAAATCTGACTAAGAATTTTGTTTTGACAGAAAGGATAGTAAAAGATAGAGATGCTGAGGATTTTTAGGGGAAAAAAAGCTTCTGGATTTTTTTTAAAATCTTCTTCCTGAAGCCACAGTCAGCCAAAATTCATTCTGGGTCAGCCTTCATTGGTCTGAGAAATTAGACCATAAGGCAATGGTGTTTTAGAACACTCCATTTTATGGTCACTATGGAACAGACACAGGATTTCAAAGCATGAGGCCAAAAGCCAATTTTTTTTAGCCTATTACCAGATTGCAACCTTTCCTTTATGATAGGCATAGGTTTTGAGCAGTACTCTATATCTTTGTCACCTTGATTTTAGATTGGAATGCAGCACTACCTTCAGAATAATAAATGCATATTAAAATAAATGTAAATATTATGAGAAGACACATGTAATATGCAATATATATAAGAGGACACATTTTGTGTCATTCCCTTAAACAATACCTAAAGGTACATTACAGTAACTCTTCAGGATGTGACAAGCACGTGTGACTTCCTTATATCAGCAGACGATCTTCCCCACACAAAGGGAAATTGCAATGTCAACAGCTTTGGATGTACTTAGTGCTATTTATATGCGGCTTTAAACAAAGCAGAACTTCCTAGACTGGATAATAAAATATTTGTTTATCAATATGAATATGAATTTGTTTATCATATCAATATGAATATTTTTTAACTTTCAATAATACAAATACAATGATAGAACGTACAAATTCAATGATACAGATGCATCAGGAAGAGGTGACAAAGAGAGAGTTGAAAAGAACTCTAAGGGACTCAAGGGTTATGACATCTCTAAACTCCTTATAACTGCAAAGTGAGGACACCAATATCAAAAGAACAGTTGCTAAAGGTATTTGTTTTCTCTGTGTTGGTGGTTTGTTTTTGTTGTTTGGTTCTTAGGTTTTGGTTTTGTTTTGTTGGGTTTTTTTGTGTATCAGCTTTCAAAGAGAAGGTTTTCTTCTTAGAGAAGTGATGAGAATCTTCCTGCTATGTTGATGCCTAAAGTTTTAGCTTTCATATTTTCCATATTCTGTACTGCATTAGTAGATAACTCTGAACTTTAAAGAGAGTGCTAGCAAGTTCTCCTCACAGTTCAGTTAGACGAAACAATCCTTTTCCAGCCTGAGAACCAAGGACACCATTGCTGCTTCAAGTCCAAGAAAGTATAAATGACAGTGAATTGAGGAGAGCAATCTGGAAGCAATCTGGGACTGCAAAACCTGAAGCTTTAATTGGACAATTAACCCCAATATGTAAATAGACTAAAACTTATAAAAGTGTGAAAATTCATGATTCAGCACCCAACTTGAGTAGCCTCAGCTGGGCTCTTGTACTGCCCAAGATGTATCCTTTGAAGGCCTTTTTAATAAATACCTACTTCATTCCTTTAACTGTCTCTAGCCTCTGTTCTAGGTACCCCCTCAAGGCATCAGTGTCACCTTCTCATGCAAGCACTGCTGAGGAAGGACAACTTATTTTGGTCTTAGCACATACAGGGGATTTGAAAGTAAGTAAAGCTAACAGGGAAGAAATATACAAGGATTATTATCCTCTAGGTTTAAATTACACTTGTTTCTGGTTGAACTAAGGACAAGAACTGCCAGCTAAAATCCAATATGCATTTTGCTACAGCAACAAGAGAATTTTTCTTTCCATCTGATGGATGTTCTGTTGTGCTAGCACATGCATAAGGATGTGAAGGAGAGGAAACAGGAGACTGTACTTACTGAGATGAAGATGAACTTTGGACAACAGACTATGTCCTACAAGCTCTGTCATCTACCTCCTACCAGTAAAACCTTTCTGATTATTTCCATGAGCTCTGGATCCTGTCCAGAACAATGAAGTGGCAAACCAGGAAGTGTAAAAATCCAAAGCCACTTGTGTTCAGCAGGTAACAAACCTGTCACTCAGCAGGTAGGTCCACATTGACCTTCAGTCAAAACTGGGGGTTTTCCACCACAGGTCTTCTACTGCAATATATGCCAAAGGGTTGAAGAGCAATCAGTTCAAAAGAATCACTGGGTTAAAACAACATATGAATTTGACCATTTCCTTGGTCATGTCTGCAATATAAAATTTTTTCAGCAGGGAGGAAATTCTACCCTTTCTGTTGTGCCCCTTGGGCCAAATACATGTCTTTTATGGCAAGTTGAACTGAAATGGTCCCCATGTGTTGGGCTAAACTTCTCTTCCACTCAAACACATCTTAGTATATTAGCATTTATTCTAATCTACATATGGATGAATAATTTGCCGAGGCCTGGAGGTAATATAATAATTATAGGTTAATGGAATATGTGAATGTCCTTTAAGAATATTAGTCCTCATTTAAGAAAAAAAATTAGTAAGAGTCAGCTTGCCTAGTGAGAACTTACATGTCCTCTGGAAAATTAGCTCAAGAGTACCTTTCACTGCATAACATTCTGGAAGAAATCTAAGTATTTTGATACATATATAACAGATTGAACAAAAATCCAGAATGCAGAATAATGAATAATTTATATACAGTTATTTTTGCTCCAGCAAGAAAAAAAAATCTTGCTGTTACAACTACTTGCACAGTGACCTTACTGAAAACCTTTAGATTAAGTTCACATTCCTCTTCACAGTATTATTTTCTTCTGTTTCTTCTACCTCCCCTTTAGGTGAGACTATATTGTTGGGAAGGGATAGTTTAATAAACTGTTGACAAGTAATGTGCCACCTCTACAAGCTGGATCCAAAATAATAAATTCATATTCTGCATTTGGTAAAAATGTCTTAGGCTTAGAAAAGATGTATGAGCTCTGGCCTATTCTTTTTTATTTTTAAGGTAAAACAGTGTTTTTTCAGTGTGTTTTCATGGTTGTTTCAAAGTTTTTCACACCTCTGGGCCCTCACTCTTCAGGTCATTTGTGAACAAACACTCTCAACAAGCCCCCAGCACTTCTTGACTCTCTCTAACACTGCAGGAATGCTTCCAGTAATATGTGAATAAAGGATACAAATGATGTGAAGATCCCTTGAATGATTTGCTAGTAAGAAATACCATGGGAATAGTTACAGACTGCTTATTTCCAGAATCAGCTTTTTCTATGAGGTTTTGATCCAGTTCTCTCAAGCAAAACTAGATGTAGACATTTCATTGTTCTGATGAAATTCACAAAATACTTCAAAGAAATATAGTAAGTTTTCTCTGGGATTAGCAGAAAATTCAGGCTTTCAAAGAGGAGATGGTTGGCAAATGTAATGTTGAGAGAAAAGGTGTAAGTGTAGCAGGTTTTTTTACATTTATTTCACTTTGCAGAATAAACCAACTGGCTCCATCAGTCAGCTGTCAGTAACTCCTGTAAATTACTTCCATTGTGCTTGGAACAAAACCATGGTTGTTCTATGATGGCTGTAGAGTCTTAAAACTACAAGAGGTCACTAACATGCTGCAACAATCATTGCTACAGAACACAGGGAAGGAAAAGCAGATGTTCCATAGCCATTTACATTGACATCATGATGGTTTGTGGTCCAGAAAATCAATGCTGGCCGTGGTGCAGCACACTTTATTTCCTTAACCTCAACAATGTTCATAGTCTACATAATTCATAGGAACTATGAGCAAGTAAAAATCAATTAAGGTTTGGTCAGGGATTTTTCTAGATTTTATTTTTTTTATTTCCAACTCTCATGAACATACATACAATTGCAAATAGGAAAAAGTTCTGCCTGGATTTTAGCATCCAGAGGCATCAAATGGACATCAAATGCAGATATTGATATGAATATAGAGCATTCCTTTACATGTATGCAACTTTGAGCACTTGTGTAGTTTGCACAAGTTCTTTCAGGATACTATCACCTCTTGTACTGCAAGAAAATGAAGCATGCAAAGTACATTTGGTCAAGAAAGATAGTACCTGAAAATATCACTCATTTTCTTTTGTACTACAGATCTAAAATTCAGACAATGTAGTTCTGGTTATCTTGCTTCTGTTGGCCTTAAACCCAACTGTCCCTTAGGAATGAAATTCCAGTTCTCCAGAGGGAGTGGTAGACAAATGAATGGTGTCTTTTAACCCACATTTCTTACAAGAAGCCTCATCAAGCAATCTGCTGCAACCTCAGCTATCTTGGTGTTAGAGCATTTGCCCTACCTGCTAAGCTGAATCTATTCACTTCCTTCCCCTTTACCAGTATCACCCATGTAGCTGTGGGATGATTATCATGTCTTTTTTCAACCCTTTCTTCTCTAGACCTAGCAAACCCATTGTCTTCATCAGTTCCATGGAAGTTATGTTTAAAATAACATTACTGTGGCTCAGTTCTCTGCCCCCTTCAGCTGGTTCCCACCTTTCTAGATACTTGGTGCACATAACTGTGTGTGAAACTCTGCTCAGAGATGTATCAGCACCTCTTGGGGCAGAACAATGACTTCATTTGTTTCACTTCCGGAATAATGTTTGCCTTTTTTAAAAGAGCAAAACACTCTTTTTATTCCCATTCACCTTGTGATCAACTATTAACCAGTTACTCATTATGCCTGGTGATGTGCAATATTTAACCACAATCAAAGCACATGATTCTAATTCCTTTCAAAACTGCACTGTTTGGCTGGATCTTGGAGGTCAAAGGATAGGTTTTCAACTAAAATGAGAATCTGATTTAAAGTGCAACAGCAGATTCTTCAAGTCTCCACTGTTTCTAACTACGATATTTGTACTTCACATGAAATTATTCATTTAAAAATTCATTATTCATTTAAATATTCTCTACTTGATTGTGATTCAGAACTTGACAACTTATGATTGTCTTATTTTCTGTTACAGTGACTTCATACCAGCTATCTACTACTGTAGGATTCTCTTCCTTCAGTCCCACAGGGATAAATATATTCTATAATCATTAAAAGCTAATGAAGCTGTTGGGAAGATGCTGGAATCTGTGAGGCAGCTGATTAAAGTCCTAGTTCACACCAGACCACTTCTAAGTACATCAGTGTAGCTCTTGCCTATCTAGTCCAGCTGAATTCCTTGTCCATCCTCATTCACACTGCAGCATAGTAAGCACGCTATAACCTTGCTCTGTTTATAAGGTAAACATAATTTGAGAATAAATAGTATAAATATTCATATTGTTGTATTAGAAAAAACCCAAACAAACTGCTAAGAGTCCTAGAAAAACACACCTGTTTTTCTCCTTACCACCAGGCTGCAGATGTGCACCCTGTCAAACTAGAGCAGATTCGTGCTTTTGAGGTCTCTCAGATTCTGCTTCTTCAAATCCACAGACTTTTTCTAATTACCAAGTCATCTTGTTCATACATTTGAGATCACCTTTAACTGCCTGAAACATGCATCTGATATCTAGTCACCAACCTCAGTCTAGAAGTTCTCCCATTCATGACAGTGAAACAAAAGCCGTATTTTATTCTCTTTGGTAATGTTCAAAAGATGCCAGTGGCAGGAGTGTACACTTGCCTAGTACAGATGAAGTAAGTAAACCACTCCTCCCCCCCAAGAAATTGCACTGTAATGGCTTTGTCTGATGGTGGCTAGAAAACTGCTGAAGAGGATGCACACTCATGTTCAAGTGGGTTGCCTTCCTAGCTCACTGAGGAAGTGTGGATAACTTCCTGACTTCTGCAAGGGTGCTTTACATCCCATGATAGTTTAACAAGTGAAGCATTCACACAGCTCAATTGGTAAGTCAGTAAAGTTGCATGAGGTTGCAATCCTATAGTGGAAGCTGGCAGAAACATGTTTCAACTAGATTCCTCATTACAGAAATTTTCCTTTTCACAATTCACAAAATTTTTCTCATTAGGTATAGGCACATTCAGGTCTTTTCTCTCCACAGTTTCTCCTCCTGTGTATCCCCAACCATAAAATCTCATCGTTCAAGTAGCATAATATCCCCTTAGCTGCTCATTGTATTCATTTCCTGCTTGTTCACCATATGAAAAGTGTATTGCAATCCTGATGTATACTCATGACACACTTTCTTCCATTCATAGCATTAAAATCTACTCATTTGATCTGCACTTATGTATAGAGTCCTTAATGACAGAACCTCTTTCTGTATTCTTCTCTTGCACTTGGCTTGCAAGATAGGGTTGTGCCACTATAGAATTACATGGTGTGAACAGCCTGCTACCATATATGCACTATATAAAAAATAAGTAAATAACCATATCTTCTAATTTCACATGTTTCTCCCCAGTTCAAGCTCTTATAACAAGACAAAGTTGCAAAGAAATAAGGCACACATAAATTCATAAAAATATTATGTAGAAACTAAGAATAATGAGAAATATCTGACTGCAACAGAGCCAAATTTTGTAGAGGTAAAGAAGGCACTATCAGCCATAGAACAGGCCAACTATATATCAGGTCCAACAGAAAAAGCTGTCAATAACCATAAAAACAGTTGCTCAAACATTAAACCAAATTTACATCCTTAAGACCTCTGGTACAAGCATATGAACTTTGTTTTCATGCAACAATGCTCACAGCTTTGGCTTGTTAGGCATCTCTAGAGCTGTTTTATTATCAGCTGCAGGTTTTGATTGGCACATATGGTTTAGGGGCTTTTTGAAGCCTGGGGGCAGGTCCTGCAAACCATGGCAGAGCTCTCCAGAAGCCCACTTCTCTCTTGCAATTAATGTAACTGCCCTCAGTGTTTTAGGTCAGATGTCCTGAGTGAAATCAGAACAGTAAAAATTTTTATTTCTTCACAAGGAACAATGATAATAAGGCAAGAAATTAAGTCTATTAATTCTACAAATACTGGTATCACCAAGCACATGATGCGATTGCTCTTTAAAGATCTGTCACTTTTGTCTATATTAAGTGGGAGAAAAGTCACCCTTGCTTGCCAAAAACGTTCACATTTCTGAAATTATTATATATTTCTTCTCAGGAATTGGGAAGCTGTCAGAATCCACCACACAACAGGTAGAACAGCCTATACAGTCTAGTGTCCTGCTCTGACCTGGACAGAGAGCACATCCCTAGGGCAACACTGCTGGTTTTGCTGTACACAAGAGACGAACTTCAACTAACTCTAAACTACAGAAAACCAGCTCTATTGCAACTGTGTAAAGCATCCTGGATTTGCTTTTTCCCCCCCTCCTTGTCATGGTACAGCCATGGATCTCTTATTAGTATGATGGAGTCAAACTCCTTCCACCCTCTGCAGAACAGTAATCGACAACAACCTCCAGAGCAAGGCAGCAGGCTGGGGCAAATTAATTCTGCCTGCAAAGGTGCTGCTCATTTGTAGGAAGAAAAAAAGAAAATAAACCAAAACCAAATAAACTAACACACACACACCCCCAAAAACATAGGCAAGTAGGCTAGTTTCCTCCTTTCATAAAAATTTAAACTTGCATTATGTAAAAATGCAAACTTGATTTACAGTAAATTTCTGGGACATAGAATGAGGACTGGAGTGAGTCCTCTTGCAAGGTGCAATCTCCTGTTGTTACACATTAATGTAATGGATAATTAAGGATTAACATACACAAAAGCCTATTGTTCCTGACCTGTGATCAGCCATAGTCACCTGGCAGTGAAAATTGCTTCTGGAGAAAATGTAATGATGTCAGTTAGATTTTAAAGGGCCAGGGTGCTGGGTGTGCCTCCAGGAGTGTTCCACACCGGACCAGGTGTGTGCTTCCAGCCGTGTAACCATCTGCACTTGTTGCACTTGGGCTCACACCAGGATCAGCTGGGCATGAGCCAACTGCATCCCTGGGATGGTGCTGAGCAATCCACTGGGGATGCTCAGCCTGCTGGACCAGACCTGAGCTGGTCTGGGACATTCCCCTCCCACACAGGCACCCAGGCCTCAGCACTCGCTGTTTCACCCTCTACAGCCATTTAACTCCTTGGAACAGACAGAGACTTTGGTTTACTCAAATGGGGTTTGGTTAGGCAATCACTCAGGCTACTGAGCAGCTGCAGGAAAAAGTTTTCTAAAATCAGCAAGGCTTCTTTGTGACTCACTCCTCACCATCCCAGTGCTAACAGTCCTTATTTGGTTGTGCACTTTTTAACGGTTGGATTGCTTTTTAATGGTGCCAAAGTCAAAATCCACCATGTTGGAAAACTCAATGTAACGTGATTTGTGGGACACAGAGGCTGCAAGTCTATGCAAGGAAGGAAATTTTTGGTGGAAGAGAACCTCAGTGATATAACCAATTTTACCAATAAAGCGATGTTATTGTCTTTTTACTCAGTTACTGGAAACTAGACAGGGCAACAGAAAAGGACCCGTCCCACACCTGAAGTGGTGAGCAGCAAACAGCTTCCAGACATGAATCAGTGCTGGGAATCAGGAATCATTTGAATAGTGACAATAGCATGATGAAACCTGGAAACTTCCAGGGAAATGGTGTACAAATTTTTTCACTTGTGTTCACATACATCTGGTTGTGGTCTTTTGCAATTCTCATGGCTGAATCTCAGTTCCAATACACATGAGATAAATCAAACTTCTGCACTGATCTTATATTGACTACATTCAAATTCAATCTCACACCTTCTGTACCAGAGTATAACACCACGGAGGTAAGCCTGTAATTCCTCTGGAATTGCTTTACTGCATGTCAATTTGCAATGAAATCTTGTATCAACTCTTTGGTATTTCAGGGCCATTGAATTTTTGTATAGAAGTAAGATTTTTCAAATCAGACTAAAAGCAAAATTTTGGTTGATGTCATCTATACTCCCAGTACATTTTCCGAAGACTTATACAAGTCTGTGAGGCTCAGCACATGTCAAGTTCTGCAGTGTCTATCCTGTCTCTCAAACCCTGTTCTCCACAATCACCAAAGCCCAAACTCACCATGCTGTCCCAGCATGTACAGACCCTTGCAGATCATCAAGATGAGTCAGGAGGAGCTGTGGACATCAGCTGCTCCTCAGTTTGGGTTACAGTCAGTGTGGACAGGTCGAGCCCAGCATGCCTCCCATGCTGCCACAGCTTCTCTGCCTGTCCTTGCAGACAGAGAAGACCACTACAAGCTCAGTCTGTTTTAGGTGGGACTCTGCAGCTCATTCACAGGGTTCTGCTGCAGGATTACAGGCAGTCTGAGGTTGCCTTAGTGGAAATGTTAAGTTAGGGGGTTCCTACACAAAGTAATATGGTTTTGTCAAGCCAAGATGTAGGCAGTGTTCTAGTTTACATCTTGTTTCAGTCATTGAAAGTATTGAGACAGACATACAAATGGATGGGGCTAGCCAACTACAAAAAGTGAATTCATGAATGAAAGATGACTACGGGAGGTTATGTAACATTTCCTACCCAGGAAGGTTTCAAATCATGCTGCAGTGAAATGCAGCTGGCTGACTTCTGGCCCTCTTCCCTTCCCCATGTCCTGTGCACTACTTCTGGAAGACAGAATGACTGCATACAGCTAAAGGTTATGACTTCTACTTAAATGGAGTAAATTCAATTATTATGTAGACATTTTTGAGAGATCCACATGTCTGTTAGCTGGAGGACAGAGACTCCTTATCATTGACCAAAGGATAAAACAAATCAAAGAATTGAGGGTGCCTGAAGGTCACACGGGTAGGTTACACTTACAGGAAAGCTATTTCCATTGTGGTTTGTTGCTCAAGATTATTATTGTAAAGACTTATCTCTATACTTGCATCTTTTCCCACCAGATGTCCCAATTAAATTGTTGTAAATACAAAGTAATTAGAGAAACAAAGCAAAGCAATTCTAGACACTGTGAGAAGATGGTAAATCCGCAAGTTGAGATGTGTTAAGTTTGATTGCTTAACTATTAGTGACATAGATGCGCTAGTTGTCATCACATTGTTTGTGCTGAATCTGAACATCTAATCCCTTCCTCAGGCCTTTCCTTCCCTAAAGCAGTGGGATCTTGCTGAGAAATATCTCAATGCTGCTTGATCCAGCCAAACAGGAGAGAAGAACTGGCTTGTCTTTCTCCTGAGATGAGCTGACGCAACGCCAAGGGGCCCTGGCTTGACCTTGGTGCTCAGGCAGGAATGACTGGAGGGTTTTACCATCAAACAGCATGAAAAAATGATACACAGCCCTGTATCACAGGTGCCAAGGTACTCCTTTGCAGAGAGACACCTTGGGTAAAATCTATGGAAATAGACTGCAGAAGCTAGGAAGATTCTGAATCAGATTGCGCCTCGCGGGACTTAGCTTCAGAAATTGCAATGCAGAAAACAAAACATTTTTGCTCTGCAAAGATATTTGCCATGTTTGAATTTTATTTTTAGTTAGTCAAATTGAATAACCAGATAACAGAACAAAACCAATCATGTGTCCTGCAGATCCTAAGAAAACAGGTCTATCCTGTTTGGTAGGACTTTAAATACAATATTGCATAATTCACAAGTGAACCAAATGAAACATTTCTCAGGAATTTTTGGCAATACTTTTTTGCTTGATATTCACTATAGGGGGTAGAAACCAGCCAACATCTCATCACCCATGCAGCCACTTGCTTGCTCCCCATGCACAGTGGGAGAGATTAGGAAGTGCAGATAGTTTAATAAATGAAAAGATGAGGTGACAGTGGAGGGAAGTGCTGCACAGGCTCAGCACCTGCTGCAAACAGATTGATGTCCAACCAGCCTCCAGGCAATAACCACCTTGGAAGACAACCCTCACTCCACCTCCTTCTTATGCTAGCTCAGTTTTATTGATGAACATGACATTATATCATATGGAATATTCCTTTGGAGAACTCAGGTGAATTGTCCTTGATGTGCCCCTTCCCAGCCACTTTTCCACCCAGCCTCTTCCATACAGTGTGAGAGCTAAGTGTGAGCAGAGAAAGTCATCACATTGTGGGAACACCCTTCACCAATACCCAGAGCATGGGGGTAGAGCACTATACATGCTGCTATTAATAAATTTAATCTATCCCAGATAGATCCATAACACCAACAAAGATTTTTGAACACTTCTTGACTTCTATGAACTCTTGTCTGCATTCAGATTGGGCAGAATTCAGTTGTGCCTTCTGCCCAAGTCAAATGACCAAGACAGTGATCATTCACTACTGAATCATTCATTTCTACTTCACTTTTTCATCCTAGTCATGCTCAAAGGAGACTCTGGTATAACTTGATACTGAAGTATTTTTCTCTATAACTCAAAAGATCTGGTGTCTATCAATGAGTTCCACATAGGACATATAGTTTTATGCAGCATTCTTGATCACAGCAGGGTTACTATCCTCAAAAATGTGACAGTATAAACTTTTCCATGGCAATGTTGTAAGTCTTCTTAATGGAATTTACAGCAATTTCTATTATTAAATATCTCTACAGTATTACTTTGGATCTCCTTGACCTTTGTTTACACAGGTCATACACTCCAACACAGACAGGTTCTCTGCTGAATACAAGTCACACGACTATGATGTTTGTGCAGGAAATTATTTTTCCTGACCCATAATATTTTTTATTATTCAAGACCAAGACAAAGCAATAAAGTCTGCAAAATTCACACAGTTAAATCTAAAGAAACAGAATCTGTTCCTTTTTGATTTTCATTTTGAATTTCCATTTTCATTGAAGCCTAAAGTTCTTCAAAATCTTCTCACATTTTTGAGAAAAAAAATACTAGAGATGGCAAACTTCCAGCAGAAAATTAAATACAGCATAGAGCTTGTCCTTTTTCATCAGGCTCTTGTGTTTAAACTCTCCTTTTTAGTTTTGCCCATAGCCCAGTCAAAGATATATGTAAGTTGCTCAACAGTCCATCAGCTCCCAAGCCCTCAGATTCCTCTTGTGTCTATGAGGAAATAATCAGTCCCACACACTGGAGTCATGGAGTTCAAAGTGTTTTAAACACATCCTCATCTCCTGCAACCCAGAACCTGGTCCAGATCCAACTTTATTAACACAGTCATACATAAAGGCAGCTGTTGAGGAAGAAGGAGGTGAACCTACTCCTAGCAATAAAATGTTTAGATTTTTTTAATCAAGCCTAAACATTTGGACATGGATTGATTTTCTGTAAGGTACAAAAACACACAGAAATAATCACATGTCAGTAACTAGGCTGTTTTCAATAATAGGTGACAGCGTCATTCCTTTAGCAGCTGTTTCAGACATTACTATGTACTGCAGTCCTCTCCTGCATAATTCAGCTGTGTGAGGTATAGATCATCTTTCTCTGAAATGAAATTCTTTCTGGTCATCAGTCAGAAATACATTGGATACAAGCTAATAACCCACAAACACTTCCATACACATTAAGCTATAGCCATAAAGAGCTCTCAGAGTGTGAGAAATATCAACCTTATTTTCCTATTTATGCACATTTCCTTTCAGATTAGAGGTAATATGGTCACAAAACTGCACACCCTGAGATAAAAATCATAAATCAGTCTGTGGACTGGTGTTTCCAGGCCCCAAAGCTATCCAGTGGAATTTATCAGAGTGAGGCTGGGACCAGTGTTGGGCTAGGGAGGTTACAGCTGCCCTGCTCTGTCAGTGCTTCATGCAGCTTTCTCAGGTTGCACTGGTACAGCAGGAGGTCTAATACAGCTCCATATTTCTTAGAGAAAGCTCCTCTCTTACCCCTGAGAGGTTTCACCTACTCTTGCAAGCTGTATTCTCTAAGAAGTTCTCAAATGTGAAGAGATTCTTCTGATAGGGCATCCCATTTCGAAGGAAAGGGACAAAGGCACCTGATGTTCTCCTAGTTCTATAGGGTGCTTTTAAAGAGCTGTCTCCTGAACTGCAGGAGCCTCTGCAAGTTTACTTAACTGGGCAGTGCTGTAATGTCAGTGGTTTCAGTGAGACACTGCTTGCACCCATCTCCTCTCTGCCTCTACAAAGACTGATACAGGCAGTCAGCCAAAAGGCTCTTGCAAAATGCCTTTGTGTATAAGGAACATGGGAAAAGCAGTCTGAAGTGATTACACAGTAACTGTACCGATAAAGTTACAGAAAGTGAATTTCCCTATGACCCTGTGGTTTCACTACTGGAATAATATGAAAAGAGAGAGACAAAGCTGGCTGCTAGCTGTGACGTGACATCAACAGGGAAGTTACAGGAAAGATTTGTTTAAGGTGATTTCATTTACTTCTTAAAGCATTGATGACATTACACTAACAGAACCAAAAAGTGAGTCACATGTGTAATTGCTGCTTGGAGCTATCAGGATCTATATAAGGGTTTTAGCTCTGGTCTTCAGAGACAGAAAGTCAAACTCTTTCTGCTGCAGCAAGGCTCCTCATCAAGATGGGCACCATGCACTACCTCCTGCTTTGTGCTCTCATCTTCCTGCCTGAGACTCCTGCTTTTCCACTGCAACCAAGATCAGAACCATGGAGCATCATAGACCTTGAGAAAGTAAAGGTATGTTACATTGGGGGAAACAAAACTACATTATGAATAATCTGATTTTGATTCAATTTCTACATTCATTTCCTACCTGTTTGTATTATCCTTGTCTTACATTACAACAACAGTTTTTGCAGACGTGATATAAAACAGTTTAAACTTGCTGACTAGCTTAAACCTCTTAAGGCTCACTTTAAAAAGAGACCAAGTTCCAACTGGTAAATAAAGGGGAGCATTTTACAAATAAGTCCAAAATTTTATGTGTACTGTTTTAGAAGGCTGTAGATTTGAATGCTCAGTAAATTGTGGTAACTTGACAGGATTTCTTACTTACAGTGTCTCATTGCTGTTACGATTCTTTTTATATATGCTGATCTCTATTACTGAGAGAGCAGAATTTAGTAAATAGAAATGGAAAGACACAAATAAAATTAGAAATGGATGATGCAGAATGATGAAACCATTCAAACAAATGTAAAATGCAATTACCAAAATATCACAGATATACATATTAATCTTTATTTTCCCTCTCTTCTTCCAGAGATATCTCGATAAATTCTTTCCAATTTTGTCAAAAACACAAAACCTAAGCATAGAAGAAAGGATTAAAGAAATGCAGAAGTTTTTCCACCTGACTGTAACTGGCAAACTAGACAAAGAAACAGAAGGAATAATGACAATGCCCAGATGTGGTATGCCTGATGTAGCAGACTACCAAACATTTCCTGGAACTCCAAGATGGAAAAAGACACATTTAACTTACAAGTAAGTGATATTTCAGGTTTTCTGGGGAAGGGGATTGCTCTGTATTTGACTAGGTGGGTTTCCTTCACAGCCTGAATGAAATCAACCTGTTTTTCTTTCCTGACAGGATTCTCAGTTATACCCAGGACCTACCCAAACGGAAAGTGGATGATGCAATTAGAAGGGCCTTGATGGTATGGAGTGATGTGACTCCACTGCAATTCCAAAGAGTTGACAGGGGCACAGCAGACATTGAGATTAGATTTGCACGTCGTGGTGAGAATACCTGTCCTTTTTAACATACAATGCCATATGTTACTGAACTGTCCTTTTTAACATACAATGTGTTTTAACATACGTTACTGAAAGCATGTATTTTTATAGCCATAGCTTTAAGAAAGAACAAAGAGTTGGGAATTAAATCAGTCTCCACAAATTTTATCTACTTTATATCATGCCACCAACTTTCTATGCCATTCTTCAATTTTACTCCTATAAGAGAGTTAGAAAAATCCTTTCAGAGTCACAGCTGTGAAATGAAGGGAGAATCCGGCCCCAGAATGAGACACGTAAACTTAGAGGTTCAAGGTGTTTTTGCCTTGATAAAATGTGCAAAATACTAAGAAGAGCTCTGTAGAGCAAATCAAAGGGTTCTGAAGATCCAGCCTCCATAGGCTGCATTCAAGCAGCTTAAGGCAGGTTTACTTAGGCCTAGACCTAGCCTGGCTCCTAGACTAAGTACCCTTTGGCAGCTGGGGTGCATTTTGTTTGGCCATAGAACGTCTCTTCTGGTTGATTTGTTTCCAGAAGGAATTACCATGTTGCACCCCAAGATTGCACCAAGGTGCAGCAGCCAAATTGTGGTAAGTGGGGTGAACAGAAGTCACTTCAGAAATCCATCTGTGATCTGGAGTAGTCTATGGACGTAGCTCTGCCTTGAACGTGTGCCTGGCATGTAAACTGACAGCTTAGACTAACTAAATGCCTACTTTAAGGTTGTCTGGCTTGCTCTCTAGATCCACTGACAATATTCACTAAAGCTCCATTGACTGGTAGCGCAGATCAGGCATGTGGCCTGCAAGCAGATGAGCACAGAAATGTCCAAAGCCTGTGTGTCGCTGATGGCAAGAACATTAGGGTGCCATAAATAGGTGACCTCATGTCCCAGTCAAAGGCAGAACTGATACTTCAAGCTGGAATGGGTTTTAATTCCATGTCACACACTAGGATTAAGTCTCTACTGCCTGTGTTAGTCATGCCCTAAGGGCCATCCACATGGTCTGGGAGAAAGGACACAGGATGGCATCTCATTTCCCAACTACTCCTCAGTAAATTCAGAGACTCACTAGGAGGGAGAGGGAAATTTTCCCAGTTGGTTCAGCTCTGATCCAGCTCTTGCACTTGAGGTAGGAAACAGCAATATTCCTGCACCATGACAGAAGTAGATAATAGACCAGACCTCAAGGCTGGGAATAAATTACTTTATCTCTACAGAAACATGGTTAACTATCCAAAATCACCATCCACACTAAAATCAGTGCAAGTGAGAATGTCTACAGCTAATATTGTCCAGCACTTTTCAATATCAAACACATTTAGATATTAATAACATGTTGTCAAGCATTAAGTATTTATTCTGAAATCATCCCTGATTGCAGCCTCAGGATCACACTTCTGACAAAAGCTCAGGGAAAAAATATTCAGCTCTTCCTGAAACATGCAGCAGACCAAACTATCAAATACAAGATTTGAACTTAAGTCAGGAATTTGGAGAGTGTTTCCCTAAGCCTCACTTCTCATTTTCACAACCTTGCTGCCATTGTAAGATGTTTTTAAGGATTGGCAGCCAGAAAATTACCACAAACCAACAGCATGCTTCTACTTGCTGAAGTTAAATATGACAACTGATCTCATCTGATGACATTGATTTATTTCAAATGCAGAGCATGGTGATGGATCTCCATTCGATGGAAGAGGTGGCACACTGGCCCATGCATTCGCACCTGGAGATGGGATTGGTGGAGATGCTCATTTTGATGATGATGAAAAATGGTCAGATGTCAATCAAGGTAAATCTCACATGTGTAGATGAAAGGGAAAGGCAAATATTGTACATGTTGGAGGAACACAGCCACAGGAACTTGTCACAGACATGTTTTATGAAAAATCCTTTCCTTAGGATTTTTTCTCCTGAGAAGCTGAGAGGCCTCAGGAACAAAATGTAAACAATGGTTATCTGCTGCTGTAGAATGCAACAGGTGGATCTGTGATTGGTCGCATGTGGTTGTTTCTAATTAATGGCCAATCACAGTCCAGCTGTCTGGATTGTCTCAGTCAGTTCACAAACCTTTGTTATCATTCCTTTTCTATTCTTAGCTAGCCTTTTGATGAAGTCCTTTCTTCCAGTCTTTTAGTATAGTTTAAATATAATATATATAATAAAATAATAAATCAAGCCTTCTGAAACATGGAGTCAACATTCTCGTCTCTTCCCTCATCCTAAGACGCCTGCAAACACCATCACAGGAACTCTTTCCATTCCTCTTCATCCTTGAGTGCTACTTCAGTACTAACATTTCTATCCTTTTCAACTACCATTATAACTACTAGGGCTTCGTTACCATGAGCACCTACATAATGCCTGTTCTGTCCATCAGCACTTTTTGCAGGCTAAACAAGGACTGTGAGCCCTTGATTCCTACATAAATTGTGAACAGGTAAATTGACTTGCTTCTAGGAATGTGGTCAACCAAAAGCAGAGTCCAAAAGAGCCTTGGTGTCTCTAGATGCATATGCAAGGAATCAGTAGATTTTTTATAAAATATTACAGTAATAAAAGAAAGCTCAGCAATAATGGATCAGAAGCCTGGGGTTTCATTTCAAGATGGATCGAAATATACAAATTCTCCTGCACTTTCAATTAATTGAATTTCAAAAAGAAATGCCATACCTTTAATATCCATTTATGCGCTTCTATTTTGCAGATGTCAATTTGTTCCTCGTTGCTGCTCATGAATTTGGCCATTCTTTGGGACTTGCTCACTCCAATGTCCGTGGAGCTCTGATGTACCCTCTCTACTCATATCAGAACCCACAAACCTTCAGACTTCCAGCAGATGACAGGAGAGGAATTCAGAAGTTATATGGTAAACCATGATGAAATTTGATTTTCAAGACAAAAACCTACTGGGGTACAGCCTTCACTCCCCCTGATTGCAAGGGCCTCATCATGTTACCAAAAAGAAAGAAAGTGAACAAACTTGGGAAAAATCAACTCCTGCTTCCTCTGTCCACTCACTATGTTGCCTCTGTAGCCTGCTCCCACTGCAACCCAGAGGTGACAAAGCAGCAGTGCATGGCTTGCTGCTCTGTCCTCCCACTCTCCTGCGTTCTGCCAAGCATTCCTATGGCCTGTGCTCTGCAAATGAGCTCTTCCAGTGAGTGGTGCTCCTGGCAGGAAAGGAGAAGTACTGTGCCACTCACTAAGTTCAGTAAAGGCAGAAACTCCTCAGAAACAGGGGAACATAACTAGAATTGACCCCACAGGACAGAATTTGTCAGGTTTGCTTTTCTTTAGGCACCGCCCTTTCTCAGGGCATGCTAAAGGAACACTAGGAAGAAAACAGTTGTCTGCATTGACAATTTTCAGTAAGTCTCTATGCTTTTTGCTTCTTTTCCACAGGGAAAAAGCCATCAAACTCTTGAAGAAAGTGCTTAACGAAGAGCAAAGAATTCACATCTCATTGTTTTGGTCTTCCAAAACACTTTTAATCCTCCGGCTAATTAAGATGGTAAACTCCTGGGCTGCACTTTCTCTCCCTGAATTTTTATGTTGATTTATTTGCACTTTACACTATTTCACCTAACAAAAATAATAATTAAAAAATTTATACTCTGTTTTCTAGGGTTTTCTTTTTTCTTCTGGCATTTCACTGAAGCATTAAGTTACTCCTGCATGCATGACAGACAGTCAGACAATATCTTTGTTAATAGGGTTATAGGCACCTTAAGGGCCTGTGTGCGTTGACTGATGTCAGAACAGAACAAGGTTTGTTCTTACATCAGTGCCTTGCTTTAAATTCCCATGCATGTCCTGCCACTTCACAGTATTGACTCCTCAGAATCAGTGTGCTTCCATACGGCTCACACATAGAGGAGGTCTCCACAGTGCTTCCTTCAGTCTGGGCTGGGACATTTTCTCAAAGGGAATAGTTTTTCATTATCATGTCCTCCCTGGCTTTCCAGAGAAGCAGTGGACTGGGATTCCCATTGTCCTCTGTGATAGTCAAGCTCCCTTGGGTATTTTTAAATTTATTAAAAAAAAAAAAAGAAACAAGGAATAAACACCACAGGGATTCTCCCAAGAACATTCAAAATCTTCCAAATACGCAAGGTAGAAGATGTATTTATTAATAGTTTCCGACAGATGGCTCCCTGTGCACAGACATGAGGAGCACAAACACCAGATCAGTGTCACTGCCAGCATCTTCCCTGTCTCCTAAACCAGTGTTACCCAGTACAAGGAACGACCTTAAGCCAGCCCCCAGAGGTGACACAGCACAGCAGGGAACGTGGTGCTTACACAGCGCAACTAGGAGAGCAAATAGATCAACACTCTGACCAGTGACTATTTAACTAATACTGTGGATACTTACAACAAACTTGGTTTAACATGCCCTGGTCAGATCTGCTGCTATCTCTGCCTCCTGTAGTTGCCAAAAAGGACTGACAGTGTTCAACCCAATAGGTAACCAAACACCACACTCAGTCCCCATGCCTCAGTGGGATGGGGAGATAAATGCAGAAAAAAAGGTAAAATAAAGGGGTGGAGACAAAGGCAATTCAATAAGACAGAAAAGGAAGCGGAAATAACAAGAAATAACAGACACAAGAAGAAGAATGAAGAAAGAATATGAAGAAGGGAATAAGAGCTCAGAAAAATAAAATTAATTATATCAGCAGCCTTAGCAATGCATATTAAGGGTGTTACACATAAATGTTCACAGATATGTGATGGGAAAGACCAGAGGAGCGACAAAAAGTGTAAGTATGCCCTGCCCCAGTGATGTCCTCTTGAATTTTTCTTCACAGTGTTAACTGAAAATGTAATCCCAAATCTTTAATCATCAAATTTAAAGCATATTAATATATATTTTTATTTTTTGCTTTTTATAAAATTAGATCTTCAACAAAATCTGCCTTAGACAGGATGCTCTTCATGGCATCATTATGATGTTTTCAGTCTCAAAAATGCTGCCATGAAGTAGCACCATTGACATCAATGGAATTATTTGGGATTCATCTATTAGAGTAAAAATGTTAGCAAAGCACTAGAGAAAATATTATCTGGTTTGGCTATTTTTACACCAGGAGTCACCACAAGCCAGAGAGCTACAGGTAATCACTCTTTGTTGGACAAGGCTGAGGAAAATTATTAAGGGGTGAAAATTGTTACTGTTTTCTGTCAGCCCTAAAGTGTACAGACAATAAAACAAAAATCATAGAGAGAAGCAGCAGGCTGCTCAGGTATATAGAAAAATATGGAAGCCTATCCACATCAGGAAAATAGAAAACATTAGAAGTCTTCTACTTGGCCACATGAAATGATCTGACAGAGCTGCTGTACTGTGGGCAGTGAGAGAGTCACTATTTCTTGAATCTCAAAAAGCAACACACTCCCAATTAAATGCTATGGAAGATTTTAAAAGAAGAAGGAGGTACATTTTTACACAGCAAGGAATTCAGTTATGGAATTCATTAACACAGAGTATTCAATGACAGTGGTGACCCAAATTCATAAATGGAATTTGGAAGGTTTAGATATATTTTTTGTAGCATAACAGCTACTAAGCATGAGGGTATGGTGGGAAGTAGTGTCCCACTGTTTTGCTGAATAACAAAGGTAGGATCATCTAAATTGACCCAGTTGTGCTAACATTGCAAGTCTTTCTACAGGGAAAAGGAAGCACCTTGTCTACAAAGGCTGGTTAAGGAGTGCATCGAACATTTCAGTGACTGTCTCACATTAGAAGATCACATGGATGTACTTATGTACCAAGATTTCGAGTTCTTTTCTTGGAAATCACTTGGGACAGAACTACTGTCCCAACAGCAAGGCACACCACCCTGTTCTAAAGGCCATAAGGAGGCTGAAAGGGATCTGTGGTACTACTGTGGGCTTTCTCTAGATGAATTCTTGCCTCAAAGTAGAGATATCCAGGAGCTAAGTAAGGTGGTGCCAAAAAAGCAGTTTGCATTCAACACCAATGGACACAGCTCAGGCATGAGTTACAGAATACAGTATGAGTAAGCATACTCACAGAAATGCCAAAAGCATGGGAATGCCTTTCCATTAATGCTGAGCAAAAATCCTGAAGGTAAAATTGAATCTCTAATGTTAAATATCTTTTATTTTCAATTACTGGACAGCATGGTAGTGCTCCTGAATGCAGATTGCTTTAGACAATTAATTCATTCCAAGTTCAACCAGTACTCTGAAATAAATGGTTCCCCAATTAAAAATCAATTTGTGCATTACAAAAATGAGATTTGTAAAAGATCAAGAATAATGTTCTTGTCATTTGTGACTGGACATAGGATCAGGAATAGCCCGAATCAGTACTGTCTCATCTTTCCTTAAAGGGAATCAGTCTTATTATAATCATAGTATTTATGCCTAACAGAGCCTTTCTTTCTCAGGATGGTTACAACTCACAGCAGTTAAGGATGAAAGGGAAAAGTATTGCAAAATACACTAAAAGATTTCCTAGTGTTACTTTAATGCTTCCAATGTTGCTCTAATTTTGAATATTTGGGGGCATATGCAGTATGAACTGCCATTGCTTTGAAGTAGAAAAGTATATAATAATGGTGCTGTTGTTGGTGATTTGGCTTAGCAGAGACATTTTTGCCTCAAAGTTCTTGCAATATTTTCTAGGGGTTCCAAATATGGATGGAAAGAACAGTAGAAGAGGTGGGAAAGAATTATAATGAGCTGAATTTAACTTTTTCTCTCTGGTTGTGTTATTTTCTTCATTCCTATTTTCTTCATTCATTCATTGCCAGAAATAGGAATGAGGATTGATTCTTTGCATAAAAATATTAAGACTTTTACCTCCTGGGAGCAAAAAATTAGGTAATAATTTGAGAAGAAGTCAAAATGCTGGCACTACTCTAATATTGGCACAATATTCTTTTAAGTATGCCTTAACTTTGTAAATAAAACAAAACCACTAAAAGTTCTCCTTATTCAAAAATATATAATTTAAATTTAGCAGTGAATAGAATACTTTCCGATAATAAGAAATATGATCAAGGAAAAAATCCCTTTTCTTATTCAAGTTTGCTATGGCTATGAAGCAGAATGTTTGTATCATATCACTATCAGACTACTTCCATAGTTCCAACAGCTCAGAGTTCATACACATTGCAAACCATGATCAAAAGAGGATGGATAATTAATGGTCAGTATTTTCCAGTGAGCTATTTGCTCCCACAATATGATGTCTACAGTACAGAAATGGGGATGTGGGATGCTCTATAAACACTCCCTGTATATAAAATGAGGAATGAGATCACCTATTTGGAAGTGTCTGCCAGCTGTGCAGATCTAAGCTGCTTGCCAGATCAGCTCAATAATTTCTCCATGTTCTCTCATACAACCTTTAGGAAAGCCCATGCAAATTCCACCCCCCATTACACTGCCCATCTTCATATTCTGGTTTAACACTGGGTTTCAATAAAAAGGTGCTTAGGAATCCAGCATACCTATCACTAAATGCACTAATCCTAACCTTTGCACGCTGTTATCCTGAAATTTTTATTACCCTGCTATCTCTTAGTTCTAATTTCTGTTGTAAATCTTTCAGTTGTTAGCTGTGCTTTCATCATGTTTATATGGTACCTAAAATGATTTGCCCTCTGTTCTGTTTGTTTGGCCTCCTTGTTATTACAGAAGAGGAAGCAATAAAAAATAATATTCACCCCTTTCCCACAAATTAATTACATGCTAGAAGTAGTACCTTGGCACTAGTTTATTTAACAATTAAAAAAATCACCTAGCAAGAATATCAGTGTGAATACCCCGGAAGTGCCTGACACAAACACATTGATCTTAAAAGGATCCTGTGTCCAGAGTATTTTTGTCAACCTGATTGACATTCTTCCGGGCACCTGTAGCTTCTGCACTTCACATGTAAAATGTTGCCACTACATCTCTGAATAAAATATATTGCAGTGCAATCTACTCATCCATTCTGAGAATATCACAGTTTTTTCACATCTTCAATCCCATTTATTACTCATGAGATTAAAGTTCTATTTTACCAAGCAAAGGATGCACTGAACCCACATGAAAGTAACCAGAAGTTTTATAAATCAAGCCTTAAGTGCCTAAATGTATTATTTATTTCAAGCAGTAATTTAAAGAGTTGAAAAAGAAGCATCACCTGGTAATTTGTGCTACCAGAGAAATTCAAACTGTGAAAGTTACATTATTGCCTGTTGGCACTTCATTTCTAGGTTATGTCTATAAAGCACAGGAAAAAGTACCATCTTTGTAATTACTTCAAATTTAATTTCAGGTATCAGATGATATAAACTGTGCATTCGCAAGCTGATGTGCACCATCCACAGCCACAGATGTTTCAAAGTGTACCTGCTTCAGCATCGGCCGCAATCCCTTCCATAATCACTACCATAGATGCTCTGAGATATGTTCTGCTGGATCTACAGGCAACCACAGTGAGAAGTTCAGATATTTGGAAAAGCTGTCTCAGAGCACCAAGAGTTACTGATGGAAAACATTTTCTTGTGATACTGGTTTTTGCCTTCTCGAGTCCTGCAGCACATTTGTTCAGTTCAGGACCAAAGTCTGATACTTCACCTGGCTGGTTGAGGAGAATGTGCTTTCCAGCTACATTGTGTCATTGCTAAGCATTAGCCCATGTGTGCCAGTATCCTGGTACTCACAATGAGCAGTGTATCAAAACCCCAAACAAGTTTGCTGCTCATAAACTGTTAATTCCCCTAAAGGTGACCCAATCTGCCAAACAAAATGATGGTCTAACCAAACTAACTCCAGTATAAATATTTCGTCTTACTTTTATGGTAGATTTGAGCAAACCCAGAAGTAAATCCTCTGGAATCTAAAACATTTACAAAATGAAGACTCACATTGCAGCATATTGCAGGAATGACCTAGTTCACTTGCATTTTCATAGCAACAACAGACATATCTGCAGTCCTTGCTTAAAACATATCAGTCATAATTACTATCTGGAAAAAAGGATCAGTTAAAGTGGACGAAGGCATTTTAAGACTATCAATTCTGAAAGCAAGGAACTTGCTTTTAAAAAGGATCCCATGTCTAGAGTATTTTTGTCAACTCCAGGCACCTGTAGCTTCTGCACTTCACATGTAAAATGTTGCCACTACATCTATTTGAATAAAATATATTGCAGTGCAATCTACTCATCCATTCTGAGAGTACCATAGTTCCCACTATGAAAACAAGGAATTCTATGACAGACATAATTTACAGATTTTTTTCAGCTGCTAAATCACAAACTCTTGCTTTCAGAAAGAGTTTGGTCTGTGCTTTATACACCAGGACTGATTAATTTTCTCAACTGTTTTCCTCAACAGAAATAAGAACAAACAAGAACATATATGAAACCTACTAGAAATTTCATCTTATTTCAGGATATTCAATAACATTAAAATTAAAAAATTAGGGAAAAAAGGAAAAACTTGGCAGCCCTGTAGTTGAAGTAGACTGCTCAATGCTGCTTTCCTTGCAATACACTGTCACAGAGTGCTAGGCTCTGAATTAATATAGTCTGAAGTTGAGAATTCTTTACAGCTGATCTAGAAAGCTTAGCTATTTAAAAATAAAAACAATTACATCTTTTACAATTACATCAGCAGACACTTTTAAAAGAAGCAAAAGGACTGCAAAGGAAGCTTATTAGATAAGACTGTGAACAATGTATTGGTAGTAAAATTATATAATGATTTTTTTCAAATAGAAAAAGAGAAGTCTGAATGTTAGAGACTGGGATGGCAGTGAAGATCAGATAGAATAAGCCAGGCTTGGCAGAGAAAATCTCATCTTGGGAATTTTTGAGTGCTTTAACTGTGGAGTTTAATGTAGCTGTTTTTTAAAAGAAATTTTGTAATTTTCTGGGCCTTCCATCAGCCCTGGCTCCCCCAGTGCTGAGGTGGCTGGGTCACAGTGGGCAGAATGTTGGTAAGGGCCATGAGCCATGTCTTTGGGTCAATGGGATAAAGCAGGAGGCAGAGTTCAACCTGTGGCACATGGGCTCCATGCAGACCTCAGTACAGGGTCACTTCATTTCAAGCCCATAGCTGGGATGTTTTCTTCTCTGTCTCTGTAGGATTTCACCTAAGGCTGTTAAAGGAAAACATTTCACTGCCTTACATTTTTTCTCCTAGAAAACACCTACTGAGCATGGAATTCCCCATAGATTCATCTGAAGATGCATATGGCTGCTATTCTGGATTTATCAATTGCAACATTACCATATAGTGCACGAAATCGAGGGCAGACTTTTTTCAACAGTTAAATAGTTTTTCTTTAATATTTCATTATATCTATTTTAACCCCCTAGAATTCTCAGAAACTCATTAATCTAAGTCAATGTCAACAAGACAATACTGGTATTTTATAAAAATATATTGGTAACTTCCCAAAGTCATGGTATAATATAAGTTTTGACATGGCATGTAAGACAATTTTTTATGATTCAGGTGTCTCTGCAGTAGATTATGTCATGAGAACTGGCACAGCACCCTTTTAATTCCTGCTTAGTCGAATATTATTTGCCATCTTTCTATGATTATTTTAATTTTTATTTGAATAAAAAGAATAACAGAAATATTTGAATAAAAGAGACTGCTAATCAGATAATACAATGCAAGTAATGCAAAGAAAGAGAATACTGTCTAAAGGATACTTACAGACTTACACTGGGAATGTAACTATCTGTTGTTTTCTTTCCTTGCCTTCTGCTATGATTTTTCAAGGCACACCTCTCCCAGAAATGTCACTGCATAGAAAAAAACTGCATAAAAATCATGTTTTTCAAAGCCACTTGTGACACCCTCATGTCTCTCAAAGTGTTGAGAAAAGAGATAAAACATAGAAGGACTGTTGCAAAAAGATCTGTCAGATAAATATTAGCCATGTTTCCAAACCACACTCTGAAATAGCTTTTTACCTTTTTTGTTGCAAAGGCATGCCAACCTGTGAGATGACACGTACTCCAGCTCCTAGTAAGCTTAGCAATTGCACCACACCTAATCAGTCTGGGTTCAGGACTTTCATTGTCAGGATCAGTGAAAATAGAGGCCAGAAGCAGTAGCAGCAAGACTTCATCTTATTCCACTAAGAGCATCCATCCAAAAGCTAAGAGTTTACCTGGCCACCCTGTCAGTGCAGTGTACCCATTTGCATTATCCAGCTCCTCTCGACTCTGACAAGATCAGCAAAAGCTGCTTGCCCCACTTCTTTTTAAATAACATAATCATAATTTAATATTACTTTGTTATTAGTTCTTATAATACAAACGAATAAGTTTTCTTATTCTATCTACTGTTCCCTCAATCTGTGTGTTTGCTCAAGAAATGAAAAGTAGAAATCCTCCCCTATATCAACACAATATTCAGCTGGGGAAAAAAGGACAAGTATTATTTTCCAGAATATACTAGAAACAGAAATATAAAGGAAGCAAAATTTTTATTGACTTGTCTTCTGCAGACTCTTCTAGTCCCTATTTGAAACCACTTCTGTCTAATTTTTGATTATTTTTTTTTCTCAGTAAATGGCCTTCATGTCATTAATTTTCTAGTAGGTTTGTAATGAGGTCAGATCAGTGTGTGGAACATTTTTTTCACAAAAATTAACACAGCAATATGTTCCTAACAGGTATGGATGAATGAGTAATGGAAACCAGGAGAGCACTAGGATCCTACTCCTTCCCAAACACAAAAGAGAAACCAAAAACTTTAAAAATCATTGAGCACAAGCCAGCCTCAGCTCCAGTAAAAATACAAGAGAGCTAAACACTCCTTGCAACAGCAGCAGTCATGCATGACCTGCAAAGGCCAGAATTAGGGCTCAGGCTCTTTTGAGCTGATGAAATTGTAGCAATGCAAAGGCAAACCAACAGATCGGTAAGAAAATCAGGATAGTTTTAGCAATGAACACTGTAAGTTGCTGATGCTTCATGTGGCCACTGCTTCCTAAAAAATATGGCTAATCATGTTTGTGTCAATATAATTTAGAACTTAATTCCTTACTTAAAAAAAAAATTGCATGAAGAAACCCAGATTTGCTAACGGTTTTGATTAAGGAGATTGACACTTTGATCAGCCTATGTTGTTCTCTCTCCTTCTACAAAGCTCAAGTGTTAAATCTGCATTGCAAAGAAGCAAGGATTAAAGCTGCCCTTGCTAGTATTTCAGCAAAACATGTTGCATGTTCCTGTCTTTTCCTGATTGAATTACTTTGCTGTAAGCTAGCAGTATTGCTCTAACTCCAACATCTAAGAATATAAATATTACATGGGATGTGAAGCAAGGTGTCATCTATTATGTTTGGAATAAGGCATTTAGGGGTGGAGAATAAAAACTAATTTAAAAGTGGGATCTGTACAGAGCAGACACCAAGCCAAGTACAGCCTGGGAGTGACTGCTCTGGTTGTAACTTAAATTAACATTCCTTAAGAGAACAAGACAGCTGATCAAGTATGTCAGCTAGGAGAGATGAGAGATTACAGAAGTGAACTTCCATGGCACAACAATGGTTACTAGCTGATGGGATGTACAGAAAACTACAGTGCTCATAAAACTTTTACTGATCAAATACTGAGGCCACAGTATAGTATAAATACTGACTGGAACTGGTATTTTAGGTTCCCAGGTTTGCCTTTGTAGGTCTTGCCTGAGGACCAAGTTTCACCATGTGAATAAAAAGTTTTCCTTCTTCAAGCTGGGTGTTTCTGGTTTTTCACTGATCATCCTTGTGAGTTAACCCTATGCTGGGCCTGTTTTGTTTCACCTTCACCATCTCTCCAAAGCCATTTTATCATCTCATGAATAAAATGGATCTGAGATGTTTATGTTTAGGGTGTTTAGGTTTTTGATAATTCTGTTATGAGGCTTTAATTTATAATCCTTGTGTGAATGTCCTAAGAGTTACATCTATATCTACCTCAACAACACAAGAACAACTCTCACCAATCAAGGACATTCCTCTAAGAGGTCAGATTGTACCTCTGAAAGAACTGCCTTCAGGCAGTTCCTGTCAGGGCTCTGAGTGCTCTGGCAGGCCTAAACTGGTCAAAACAAGCCCTGATCAACCTCACCTGTGACCTCCATGCACATGTCTATGGTCATTCTCCCAGCAGCTCTATTTCAGCTCTTGCCTGAGTCTTCAGCCCATTCCTCAGCTGCAGCACAGCTGTGCCTGTCCCCAACTGTCCTGATTTTGCTAAAAGGACTCCAGACTGACAAAAGTGGTAGCCTTATATCATGTCCCTTGCAATGACATTAGATTTATGACACAGCCTTGTTTCTAAGGCCTCTCCTACTGTTCCTTCCCAACTGGACTCCCAGGATCAGGCTCATCAGCTCAACTGGGGCTACTGTTGGACTCTGTCACTATCACCATCCTGCCCTGCTTAGCTCCCATGGAAGTGCACCAGGTGAGCTCCTGTGGTTACCCTCAGCACTCATTCTCACTGCTCCCTGCCACTGGATATCATACAAAACTGGGGGGAAAGAGTCCTCTCACCATTTGTATCTTCATGTGGGAATCTGTATGGGAAATCATTATTTACACCATGTACCAAAAGTGTACGATTACTCCTACTAAGTTTTCTCACAATGCTTCCTTCACAGTGTAGGAACAACTTCCAGCTACCCCAACACTTTGAAATTCACCTCCCACAGAACAGCAAACACCAAAATGAAACAAGACCATGCAAAGCAATCAACACAAGAACTTCCAGCACTTCTGCCTTTACACAGCAAAGATTCTGTGCAATTGTGCAACTGTGCCTCAGTGCCTGCTAACTCATCACTTCTAGGTTAGCTACACTCCTATCTCCCACAATCCCATGACTGCTCTTTGTTCTATCTATCTTAACTGCTCTTTTCCTGCAGTTAAATTAAGCAATGTTAATTAGGATGCTCCCAAATAAATTGTTCCCAGTCTGGTTAAGCCTGGTGGTCACTGGAGTTGTGCAAGAGCTGAAAGATCTAGATACGTTAAAGATAGGGATATATCTTATATGGAGAGATATATCCTCTAAATGTATGTTGGTTTAAAAAATTACTATTGTTTTTCTCACTGTAAGTTTTGCCTCTGTAACCATAAGCCCTTATACTTAGTAACATATGGATTACTAGTATTTCTAAGCTTTTCTGGAATTAGGCTAGCTGGAGATACTAGTCCTACAGCCATCATAAAGAAAAGCTTTGGAGGATCATCTCAGAAAATCCACAGTAAAAAGGTGCATATTGATCCTTGGGTACCTTAGTCATGAAAACCACACAGGAAGCTCTGCAGAACAAAGGCATAAGAGAATGCTGGAAGTATAATGCATACAGCTATTTTCTCTGAATGCAGACTGAGGGGCCTAAATAGGCTAGAATTAAAAAGGAATAAAATATCTATTCACCACTTTCTTGCTGAGACTTACAGTGTAAATACACATCTGCCTGCAGGGAAGTGAGCTACGTTTCACACAGTACCCGAGTACAGCTTCACAACCTGCCTGTGACCTCTCAGTGAGACACTTCACCCTCTCTGGCTCAGAAAGGTGGCTAAACATGGGAACACCGTTGTGCTGCAGCGAATATAAGTGTAGTAGTACATGCAAAATATTCCACTGTGGCTTTGCTGCTGATCCTTAATTATCCACATTAAAAATAGGTCTTTCCTCTGATAAATACTTTTTCAAGTTGTTTTCACTCTTAAGAACCTAGTGACAAATTCCCTTTGAAAAATAAATTCCCATCACCACGTTTATGTTAGAAGTTCTCAGGAAAAATTTGAAAGAACTGAACAACACGATTGTTCCCTTTCACTTTTCCCCATCGCCTTTGTAGTCGGTTTCACAATTTTCCAAGCATATCGGGAAATTTCAGGCACCTCGGGAAGGCGTGTGCAGTGAATCCAGGTGTTGGTTAGGTGGATATGATTAACAAGGAAGATAAATCCACGGAGTTGAGGCTCTGCTGGCAGATGTTGAATGGTATTTGGAAAACAGCCCGACATCACCAGCCGTGAGCGCTGTTCGCAGGCGGCGCTCCTGGAGCTCGGCCCTGCTTCCACAGGTGCTCACAGAGCGCCACTCGGGTGTCACCTTTGTAGCACCTGGTGAAGCACACATCTCTCCGCTTGCTAGCCTCCCCTTACGGCCACTCAGCCTGCCACAAAATACTGGGAGAAAAGAGAGAGGAGTCCCCCCTCGCCGCGCCCATGCCCAGCCCGGCCCCCGCCCCGCGGTCCCGCCCCGGCCCGCCCCTCACCCGGCACCGCGCAGACCGCGCCCGGCGAGCTCCTGCGGCCCCTCCGCGGCCATGTGGCTCCTCGGCGGCGCCTCCTGCGCCCTGTGGGCGCTGCTGCTGCTCGCCCGCGGCTCCTGTGAGTAGCGCCCGCGGGGGAACGGGCCGAGCCGGGCGGGCGGACGGGCTGGCCCTGCGCCCCTCGCAGCCGCTCTGCCTGGCGGCTGCTGCCACAACTCCGCTGGGCCCACCCAGGCCTCGTCCCGCCGCTGGTGGCCGGAGCGGGGCCGGGGCTGGGGTTGCGCCCTGGCTGCCCCCGAGGGCCCCGGGGCGCGGCAGCGGGATGGGACGGGCCGGGCCGGCGGTCACTGGCGCTCTGCTCCCGAGCGGGAGCCGAGGTGGCCCGGCCGGCGTGCCGGGAGCTGTGACAGAAACGGGGAGGAGCTGGAAACATTCGGGGTGTTTGTTAAGTAGAAACAACAACGGTAGAAGATCCCCCGAGGAGCCTTTGGGCTGGGGGAGCGCAGGGAGCCCGCAGGGATGCGCGGGCGCGGCTCCGCCCCCGGGAGCCGGAGCGTCCCGGCAGAGTCCGGCCGGGAAGGGCCGATCCCTGCGCTCTCTGGGGCTGTGCTTGGGGCGAGGGGCTGCGGGCTCAAGTGGCGGTGCGGATGGCACAGCCGCCGCGCTTTGTCGCGCTCCTGGCAGGGGCTCGCAGCAGTGCCCCGTTGTAGTGGCCGGTTCTAGCAAATGCACAGCCTTGTGCCCGGGCTCAGAACACCGCAGTAAGGGGATCAGCCTTGACAGGCACGAAATAGACCGAGAAACGTAGAGGTCTGAGCTGCCGGAGTTGGCTTTTCAGAAGACTGAAGTGTCCCATACAGTGCCACACAATTTTCCAAAGTAAAGAAGCCAAAAGATGATGGGTACTGGAATTAACCTGCTGTAAATACTGCTGAGAAATCTCAGTCCAGCAGTATTAATATGCTGTTGTTTAATCCGGTGAAGTTGTAATATAAATTGATTTTTAAAAAATAGAATGAGGAATGTAAACAGCTTTATAATTACCCTTCTAAAAAGAAGGGCAAGTTCTTTTTAAAAGGAGCTAGCAGGTAACTTGTTTATTGCTTTGCTAAGATCTTATGGCCTCCATTTAACAACAATAGCCTGTCATTTCATGTGATATAAGATTGCACTGATCTGTCTTCTGTCATGCTGCTTCCTGTGTTTCCTGAGTGCATGTGGTGATTTAACTCAAAATACAGTCACTGCAGTCTCCTGGGGCAGGGGTGCTCTCGTGTAACTCCTCAAACTCGGTTGTAGTCCTTCCTCTGTATGTGAGCTTCCTCTGGAGCTCAGTTGTGATATGTTGAAAGAAATTGTGCCCTTTTAAGGCTCAGTTTAATGTATCTGTTGAAATAGCTTTTTTTTTTTCCCTTTGTCCACTTAGAAACTTCCAGAAAGTACTGTTGAGATTGTGTTGATTTCAGCAGACATTTGTGATTATCTAATCAACACTACAGGAGGAAGTGTGAACCTCATCAAATACTCCAATATGCAAAAAGTGAAAGTGGCAGATGTGTCTCACTCCAGTTAATACTTTTGTGCAGACTGGTTATTTCAATATAATGCTGCTCTTTTACTCTGCTGGACAGTTTTATTTTTATGTGTCAGTCAAGCCAGTGGAAAAAAATTTTATTTAACCAAAATAATTTGGTTTAGAAAAAATCCTTCCCACTGTTACGTAAAATCCATCTGGCTTCCTGGTACCTGAGTAAGGAAAATCCCCTCTCCCAGGCAGGAAGTGGCCCCCACCCCCTTCCTGTTGTGTTGAGAAAAGATAGCTGGTGACATCTTCCAAGAGCTTACTTGTGTACAAAGCTACTCACAGTAAAAAAAATCATCAGCAGCAGCAGCCTTCAGGCCTGAAAACAGGCATGATATTTTGATTTTAGTGTATCCTCTTAGAAGAGTTTATATTCATATTGCTCTAAGGTATGTGCTTTAACCATTCCAGTACCTCAGCTCTTCCTCATTTGGATTTCTTAGAGATTACTGAGCAAGTGGGTGACCTTTCTGATGGACTGCACATTATCAGTGCTTCTGCTTTTGGGGTTTTAAACCAACAACAGCAGAATGACTTGGGCATAAAACTCCCCTCTGTGCCTGTTATGCATTAATCTTGAAAAGAGAAAATGCCCAGAGAGAGTTTTAAATACGACTTTTGCCATGTCCCCAAAATGAGTAAAGCTGTGCTTAGTAAAATTGGGAGTTCATATACCAACATTTTCTGCAGCATAAAGTTTAGCTACACTAGACATAAAGTGTATGAGTCCTTAGACATGAGTTTGTCTTTTATGTAACGGTTGGAGTGAACAAATTGACCTTTGTCACGTGCAGGTAGTTGACTGACTATTGGCTTTCATTTGTGTAGGTTCCTTCTACCAGGGATCAGCCATAGTAATTTGCTATGTGTCTAAGATGGAGACTACAGATTCCAAATGACTGTTATCCACTGTGTTGATTTTTGCAGGACCTGGCAAAATCAAATCCATTTAACATCCTGTCCTTTTCATTTTTAGCAGGTATCGGAGCTATCCCTATCACTCACCCTGTATGTATTTGTTTAACACACAAGAACAAATCTTCAGTCTCTGCCACTTCAAAAATCCCAATTCCAGCTATGAAACTGGAATAACTGGGCCGATTTTTGCCCTTTTGAAAGTTTGCATATCCAAATTGTCTCCGCTTCATGACTTCTGACGCACTAGAGCAACAAAACCACAAGAGGCCCTGAAAGCACTTGAAATGCCAGACTCTGACAGGGGCTTTCACAGGAAGCACACTTGCCTTCAGATACACCCCAGCCAGCCTCAGTTCTGTGGTTTTTTAGCTGTATCTGTGCTGACCTTAAACAGAGCAAAACAGGGTTGTTGGACAAAAATCATGTTGATCCCTCATCTCTGTCCTTTTCCGGTATGTGGTGCTCTGATCCAGTTCTCAGTTTGGTATATCCTTGTGTTGGTTCTTTTTAGTTGTGAAAAATGAAAACAGGAGATCCTTTCTTTCTGTCCTCTCTCTTCTGGGTCACAGGGAGAGTAAACCTCAGCACAGAGTTTCTCTGCTTAAGATTCATAAGCCTGATGTTGCAGCTGATGCTGTGGCCCCAAGAGCTCTGCTTCTGCTCATGCACAGAATGCTGCTGCTGGCTCTCTCCCCTTCCTTCCTGTGCAAGCCCATGTGTGTCTACACCTGGGCCAGTGTGGATTTTTAACCCCTGCACTTCTGCTTCCTGGAGCAGGCCAGAACCCCTCCCTCTTTTGCTTTGGGACAGTTGAACTGTGAAGCCTGTGGTCTGGGATGAGAGGTTCCACTTGTCAGAGCCATCACTGCATAAAAGCTGTGGTGCTTTTTGCTTTGCTTAACCCAGGAGTCCCTTCTGCCTCCGTTGAAGTCTCCTACTTGCCACTGCAGTGATTCATGCAGCTTCAAATTCAAGGGTACAGTCTCAGGCTAGAGAACACTTTGGGAATAGTATCATTTTAAGATGTTCTTTTATCTCCCTTGTCCCATTCACTGCGATGTGTTCCAATGTGGAATATGCTTATGCAAAACCCCATTTAAGGAGTATTTATATTCTGGAGCCAGTGCATGTTATTCAAACTAAGAAACTTACCAGTGTTTTGGTTTGTTTAAGAAGGAAAACTAACTGAACTAACCTGAGACAGTCCTGCCTTTACTTCCACCTCTATTCCCTGCCTGTCTCTTTCAACCAGTAATATACTGAGCCCTTTCTACTGGTTAAAAAATTTCTCTGCAGAAAAAACCATTGTGTGCTGTTAAAGAAGGATGTAGTGTCAGTTTTGTGGTGGCTTAGCTTTCCCAATCAGATCATTGTTTAATGTGGGGATATAGAACAGTTTTTGCAGGATTGGGTCCTCTCTGGGGAAGCTTAGTTTAGCAGTGTCCTATCCTTTGTTTGTTTGTTTCCCCTAATCTCTCTAATTAAACAGTGTAACATACTTGGCAGTGCTGCCCTCGGTCTTGATATTGTAGGGATGAGATACAATGAGTTATTTTGCCATTTGTATTTGCAAACTTCACCATTTTGAGACCTTGACTAAGGTTTTGTAAGCATGGAGAAAATGCCCTATTTCTGTGATATTCAGTTCAGGTTATTTGCTTGTCTTTTACATGCTATTAGGTGATCAGAACTGAACTGGTTGTCGAAGGCAGAATCCACGACTGATCCTCTTGCATGTGTGATAATGTCAATCTATTCATTCTCTGTGGTTTATCTTTAAATTTTATCACTTCTTTGGAGGTGTGATCATTCTCAGTCCCATTTCCCACCTGCCAAATGCTCGGTGGATGCATTAACATGCCCTTAGTCCCAAACTGAATAATGTAACTTCTTAGTGGAGCTCATTGTGTTATCATGTTGTCCGTTTAGGGCCACAGAAGCACCTATCTGCCTGAAAAGGCCTGGCAAGCTTCACAGGAAAAGATAGAAGTGAGAAATTCTTTCTCTTCTGCTGTAGGTGATTTAGGTCAGATGCTATTACTGAAGGAATGTGCCTGATTTTTTCCTCTTTTGGTCTCATTTCATCTTAAGGAAGATGAAAACTTGGGATGGGGATGATGGAGAAGATAAAGGATAGGAGGAGTTTAATTTGGTGGTTGGGTAGTATAAATGATGTCACTTTTAATGCACTCAGAGCAGGCTGTTGTGCTAACATGTTTCTATATTATCATTATGACTGACTCCTGTCCATGGTAAATTAGTCATTTATATGCCCAAAGCAAGTGGCAGATGCTATACCTATTTTTCTTCTTCCACCTAAAACAATCTTATTATTCCTGTGTTTTTTATTGTAGGTAATGAAGAGACAAACAGCACTAAAGATGTGAACAGCACTACTCCAATTCCAGGCAGTAGGTTGCCAGGTAATACTTTTGACATTTCTGTTGCTGTTCCTCAGTATCTTCAAGAAAAGCAATATGCATTGTTGTGTTCCTTAAACTGTCTTGTAATAATTTGCCCTTTATTTTATTTTACTGAATTGTGAGCAGCTGTAGGGCAGAAGGGAGGTACTCTGATTGCCACATCTATTCTGGGACAATTAAAGATATTTAAGGGGAACGGTAAAATCCAATTCAATTCTCATATCCTTGGGTACCCCGGAGCAACAGAGAGAGGAGATGTAAAATGGGAAAATATTGTGTATAGAACTAGAAACATCTGGCAACGTGAATTTACAGTTAAAAGGAGAACCAAGAATTGTGCTAGATTAGAATTCAGTGATCTTCATGTAAAGGCAAGGCATTTTTTCATTTGAGTCATTTTTGCCCGGTATTACTTCAGTCATCTCATTTGCTGTTGGCCAACAATACTCTGCTCATTAACTCACTCTGTCTGGTGTGAATTGCAATACTGACTCATACCCAAATTCCAGGCAGTAGATGTGCCTCCTTTTTACCTGTATGAACATGCAGTCCCCATCCAGAGCTGTCGCAGGGTTGTCAAAGTAAGCACTTAGAACCTGGGGAAAACTGAAAGATGTGTTCTGGTTACAGTGTTGGGCCTGTGTGGAAAAAATTTAACCCCAGGCATATCCATGGCTTGTGCTGGAATAAAAGTCAACATATGCAAGAAAGAATGTGCTTGTAATTGTACAATCATAGACCCTTTCTCAAAGGCAGTTAAATCTGCAACTTAATGTCCCAGTTATGTCAGTGTAAGGGTTGATTGCGCAGTACACAGTGTGGGGGGCTACTTGGCTGTGATTATACCAAACAAAAAGCAAAATAATGCCCTCTGTAATTTCCACCCCTCCTACCATTTTTTGGTATGAAGATGTAAATTTGGTGCATTTGTTCTTAACCTGACCTTGCTTATAATGTAGAATTTTAGACTAGACTTTTCCAGTGGTAAGAACTGCAGATCCATTCAGAGGAAATAGGTGTAGGTCTACTTCTTGATTGCAGTAACTCTGTTGCTCTCCTCTTAATCTCTGAGGTTATACTTTGTTCTTCAGCCATGCTGAAAAGCAGCAGAGCTGTTGCAAGGCACATAGCCCTCCCAGTGTTGGAGGGTGCTGTAAAAGATGACTGACTTCAGAGAAAAGAATGGTCACTGAATGGGCATTCACAACAGTGCAGAATGAAGGGAGGAAGGTATGGGCAGTGACACTCCCAGGAACAGCCCAGTAGATCTTTGCCAGGAGGAAGGGACACTTAATCTCTGAAGAGGGATGCAGCAATGTGGAGAGAAATGAGTTGGGGGGGTGCCTGAGAAGCCTAGAAGCAGGAAGGAGGACTATAAGGAGGAAGGAGGGACAAGAAAAAGAGAACAGGAAAAGGAGAAGTGAAACAAAGGAGAGAAAGGCAAACCCACTAGGACTGGGTTGCATTTTATGTCTGGAAACTGGTACATTCTTGGGACTTTTTTGTGTAGGGAACTTAGGTATGCAGTAAGATGTTTCTCAGAGTATCTGTCGGCCCCTGCTTGACTGCAGTATATTCCCAGTATCATCCCAGTTTGCAGCAGAGATGCAACAAAACGAAAGAAAAGATCAAGAGATGGAAAATGGAACTGAAATAGAGGAATAAAAATAAAAAGCTGTCTTCCCTCATAGTGCATAAGTAGGTTAAGAAAATTAGTGACAGTATGGCTATTTTGCAGCAAACAGAATAAAACATGACACAGAAGTGAAAGACAACAAACAGAGGATGTGTAAAGAATCAGATGCAAGCCATTTGGGCACTGCTGTGCATACAGTGTTAACTTTGTTCTTGCTGCACTGAGATCTGGAAGCATTTTGCAGAGGGATAAAAACCATCTGCTTTGGGATGGGCTACTCTCTGCTGTATTCCCAACTGTAGTCTCCAAGCACAGATACCCTGAGGACAGTATTGTGTTGTGGGTACCTTAAATATAGTCTGTTAAAATTAAAATGAATGATACTGATTTTCTTGTTGCCTTTTTTTTTCCTTTAAGACAATAGCAGTTCACCCAATGCCACTGCATCATCCATACAAACTACAGCAACATCTACAGGAGGTATGTATCTGTTCATTACTGTGAACGTAGAAGTTAGTTCCAAACCTAACCCTGATCATACCAAATTCTAAAGAACAGGCCATCAAAAGTGGGTATTTGAGATAGGTGTTACCATTTTAAGGCTGGGAAGCAACATGTAAAACAACTCTGAAAAGAAGCTATATTGTTTCTCAAATTTAGGTACCATAATTCATTAATAATTATATTTCTGTTGCCATTTAAACACAGGAATCAAAATTTAACTTTGAGGAAGAATTGCAAGAAGTTGGGTTTTTTAAATGTTTATTCTTCATCTTTAAGCAAGCTTCTTCCATTTTCATGAAGATGAACAGGTTGTTATGCAAACAGTGCATATCTGTTTAATGTTATTTCACAATAAACAGATTTAGGGTATAATGAAATCCTGGGAGCTTGAGTTTCAAGAGTAGGACTCCATTTCCTTTAACATAAGACTCACAGAATCACAGGATCATCAAGGTTGGAGGAGAGCTTCAAGATCATCTGTCCAGCCATCAGTTATGCACTGCCATAATCACCCCTAAATAATCATGTGCCATAATATGTGCCATAATCACATATCCCCATGTGCCACATCCAGGCTTCTCTTGGACACTTCCAGAGATGGTGACTCCACCAGCTCCCTGGGCAACTTATTCCAATGCCTAACCATTCTTTCAGTGATTTTTTTTTCTAATATCCCCTGGCACAACTTGAAGCCATTTTCTCTTGTCCTTTCATTTGATACATGGTTGAAGAGACCGATGCTCGCCTCAATACAACCTCATGGCACCTAATATACCTCAGAAAATAATCCTTAGAGAGAGCTCATAGCACAAAATAGTGCCATTTAAGCCAGTATCAGTCAAGTGGAACAATTTGTCATGAGTGTGTTTTCATTGTTCTAGCACTACTGTATTTACTTCACAACCTGCCAAAACAACTGTAAGTAAGTTAAAAAAGGGAGTTAAAACATTCATCTCCTGGAAGAACTTGCACAGAGAGATTTCACTGCATTAGTAAGGACTGGATATAAGTTAATGTCATGCAGTTGTTCAGGCTGTGGTTCACAGACAGAATATTGCATCTGAGAGAAGCTAGAATCTGGGACTCCTTTGTGCTAAGAGCCATGTGAAAGCAGGGCAGAAATGTTTTGTCTGCTTAAGATGCTTTGTGTATTTGTGGAGTTTTATGCTGATCCTAAAGTCCCAGCTATGTAATTTCATTTCTAGTACAACTCTTATATTTTGTCTCTGTAATTTCCAGATAAGCTCTGAGCTAGCACACTCAGAAGATGCTTGTTTTTTTCATTTAAGTATAAAATAGGCACTGGAAATAAAAAAAACCAAAGGTCTTTACAAAGGTCTTTGCAAAGACCTTCCTTTTAATAGGAAGCAAGTGGTGCAGTGTCTCATTCCATTGCCTGCAGTGTAGCAGTTCAAGCATGTCTGACTTGGAAAGTCCAGGGATTTCTGTAATCTCCTTGTTGCCTTATGGCCATCCCCTAAGTGTGTGAAGCCCAGTGTTTCACCCACCCTGTGCTCCTTCTGACTTCTGCTCCAGCCCTTGCAGGTTTCTTGGAGAGCTCTGAGTTTTACTAGTTTTGGATAACAACACTAAAAAGAAGCCTGAGCCCTTTACTGCTAGACAGGATAAATCTAACAGCTGTGCCTTGCTTTGCAAGGTTTTGTGAGTCCCCTTCTTTTTTTTTCCCTCATTAGAAATGTAGTAGATTTTAATGCAGTGTTCATGTATTTTGGTTATCTGTCTCAACCTCTTCAGAATAAAGACTAGTGGGTATATGTACTTAATTTTGCTTAAAGTCTCTGCTGTTATTTTTTCAGAGGGGGAGGAAGGAAGCTCTTCATGAAGGAAGCAAAAGTCTGTTTCATTCAGTCATTTTCCATGCAAGAGAAAGTATTTACGTTAGGAAGGGCATTCCATAATAATCTTGCATGTTAGCACCGTGCTTACACAATTTAAGTTTTGTGCTCATTCTTTTGAGTTAGCAGCACATGCTACTACTCCTTTAGTGCTCTATGGATTCTAATCTATATGCTATGTATATTTTTTTTTTAAGTTGATGATTATAACATAGCTATTTAATACTTAAACACAGGTAGCAAACTATATAAAATACTTGTCACTTAAAAACAAAGCATCATAAACCTGAACTATATTACTGGCATGCATCCTTTTTAAATAATAAAAAATAACTCAGGCAGTCAGGGTTTGTTTAGTGCAGTGTTTTATGATGCCCAGCTGATCTTTTGGGGGAAAAGTAATTAGGGAAATAAAGGATAAAAGGACAGATCTTGCTAGCAAATATTCTTCCATCTTCACTCTGTTTGTAAAATAGTACAGGTAAGATTTTTCAAAGATGGAGAAGAACAGATTCATGCCTGATTCATGTCAGCTTCCCAAATTCTCCAGCTCAGATGGCCTCCCAGTGATGTTTTGAAATGATTGATGCTAAATACATTATGAAAGATAGGTCTAGAAATTAGACAGATTTTACTGTTAAAGTTACATCACCAAGGGCTGTAATCTTGATTAAGTAAAAAAAAAAAGGCTTGCTACTAGAAAAGAGAGGGGGGAAAAGTAATGTGCAAATGTGCTGAAATCCCTCATAGATGTTTGGATTTTTTTCATCATGGCTCAGGTGTTCCGTAGGGTAATTTAGTACCCATGGAATGAGTACCAGCTTGGTGCAACATCATTTTATAATGTTACACATCTAACAGTTAGCCATTGTATTGCTCAGAAACAGAAGGCTCTTTGACACTCAGAAATCTCAGCTCAAAAACAACCCAGAGAAAACTGCTTGACATTTGCATCCAGATTGTCCTTTTTTGGTATCGCTTATGTTAGGAATGTACACACCAGGTGTGGTTTCATGTCATGTACATACCAGGTGTGGTTTCATGTCATGTACATACCAGGTGTGGTATCATGTACATACCAGGTCTGGTTTCCCTGTAGACATTTCCTTGCTTGCTGCCTGCAATGAGGAACCATTTGATATTTATGGATCATTGTACCTTTGGGGAGTTTTACCTGTCAGTATTAAAACGTGCCCTGAATTTTATATCTGATGTATTTTATGCATGCTTCACAGAGGAACTGAATTTTCATAACTGTAACAAGGTAAGCAAATTAATACAGTGTTCCAGTTGTTCCACCTCAATGGATACTTATTTCAGAGGGTTTTCTGGGTTTATGGCACAATACAGTTATAACATTAAAGAACAGGAAAACAAATAACATTTACAAAGAAGTCTCTATTTTGGTATTTCAGTAGTTTTAATGCTAAATGTCTCAGAAGCATTGTGTAGGCTAGTTATTTGCTGCATGTTTACATTGTTATATTGATGAGTTTTTTAAGTTTTTGATACTCATATCAGCACTGGAAGCTGTGATACTTAAATCTTAGCAAAGACAGTTTTGTATGTAGTTCTTCATGTTTTACACAAACAAGAATTTTATTCTACAGAAGCATTTTAAATGCTGTATAAAAAAAAGGAACAAATTGAGCATCACAGTTACTCTAGAATTAAGATGAAACTATCCTCCAATTTTTCTATTTTCAGACAATTTCAAGAAAACATGGATATATTTAGATAATAGATCTAGATAGATAATAGAATAGATTAGGTAATCAATAATTAGATATGATTAGATACTTGAAATTCCATGTTGAAAAGTTTTCAAGGGGTGTAAAATGAGCCCAGCTTGTGTGAAGCTATAGAAACAATAGACAGTATCTACAACAGTAGACAGCTGCAAAGGAGCTGTTTCTCTCTAGAATTCTTTCATACATAAAAGCTATTTGCATACTACTCTCTGCTTAGAGAAATGTTTAGTTGCATAACAGACTCATGTTTCTTGTTAGTTCCTTCTTAGAAAAATAAGTAATTGTCTTACAATCATTCTGTTTGGCTGCCTTCCATGAAAGTTCTAAGGATTTTGCTATAAATAGCAATTTCTATTATTCTTGAGTTTTGTATAATGGTACTTTTATTCTGAACAGTTCATTAGTGTTTTCTGAGGAGGGAAGGGGAAGTGTAAGGCAGAAGTAAAGTAAAAGACACTACGTCAATGAAACTTGAGAAAAAGCATTCCTGCCTTTGTTTTAACCTTGGCAAGACTAAATAAATTACTTAAGCAGTACATTTACTTTAATTGAAATTTTATCATGTTTTATCCCTACCACATAAATTCAGAATTCTCTGTGGTATATTTTAATGTATATGGAACCCTAGTAATGCTAGTGTTTCATTCAAAAGCAAATGAAAGATCAAATCATTACTGAAATTGGGGGGTAGTGTTTTTGTGCAAACCCTGTTCTTACCAGAAAAGCTTTGTTGAAAATGTAGGCACTTCAAATCAAAAGTAACTCTTGAATTTTATTGCATTTTAACATCTTGTAAGTTAGTCATGATTCTATGGAACTTGGTGTTACCAAAAAAAAAAAAAAAGCTGACTCACCTAAAACCTATCATATATTATCCATATTATCCAGGTTTTCTTTATAGCCTTTCCTTTAAATAATTCTTTACCTTGAGGCCCAGAAATCAGATCTTCCCAAAGGAAAGTCTGTATGCAAGCCTGGACACCATGCAGTGGCATTTTCATCGTTACTCTGTCGTTCTCTTTGGCCATGATAAATGTGGTCTTACTCAATGAGTGTACAGTTGTTTATTTTGATTAATTTTTCTGCGTGGTATCACAAAAATTTCCAGGAGTGTCCAGCAGTACTACTCACGTGACCAGTAGCAGTCAGTCCAACACCACCACCCCCACGTCTGTGGTCCTGACAACTCAGCCCACCAAAACCAGCCAGACAGTGACAGCCACCACAGCCTCGCCAGTCACATCGCCAAAAGGCAACGTTACAGTGGTGACCACTTCTAAGACTTCCTCCACTTCTGTAACAGGTGGGTTCACATTTCAGCAAGCTCTTAAAGGCTTGGATGTACATTCACATGGGTTGTAGAACAGTTCATTCTACAGCAGTGTAAAAAAAAAAAGAAGAAAGAAGGCATTTCCATGCTAAAAAGCCAGAGTAAAGTGGGAATTCATTACTAAGCTGGATAATGTTGCTCTGAGTACTCCGCTTACTGAGAGACTTGACAGATTTAGGGAAAAGAAAAAAAAGTGCAAGTGGTCTTATCCAGCAGCCACCAGCAAGGAGATCAGCAATGCAAAGGAGAAAGCCTCAATTTTGAATACAGCTTCTGTGTTTGTTCAGCTCTCCTTTCTGCAGTTTATTTGAACTCATCTCTAATACTTCCTTTTTCACAGCTGACCTGTATCTCAGAATTTGTCTACTGGCTTGGTAAAAATACTGAGTTCATTAGCAATGTAATGAATGTTACCCTAACAGAGAATAAAGCATGACTGTGCATGAGTCACCCAGTATGTAAAAGTTGTCAAATACAGTTTAACTGTACCTGGTAATACAAAAACAGTGAGTGCAGAATTCAGTATTTCCTTGCACTTGGCTGTGTTCCCATCACTTCCTGCTTGCACTTCTGAATACATCAGGAGTGCTCACATATCAGTGAAGCATCATTGGGTAAGTGAAGGTGTCAGAAGAACTTGACGTTGATCATGTAACTCTCTGTATGTAGCAAGTACAAATCGAACCAGGTGCAGACTGGTGTGAGTTTGTAGCAGATGTAACCAGTTCTAGCTGTGGCTTATCTGAGGCCATGTTGTCTGTGTCAATATTTGTGTTGGGCTGCAGGGCTGATCCCACTTGGGACTGTGAAGGTACAATTCCATGAGACAAGGTAAAGCAATCCCAACAGCTCATTGCCACCAAGTGTTCTGCTCCCACTGCGCTGACTGACTTGGAGGCTGTTGGACCCCCTCTTGCAGGATGACTCAGTTATGTTCATCTGAATGAAAGCAGCTTCCTTTTGTGCTTGGGTTCATCTCAGGCCACCTTAGTGAGTTAAATTGGCTCTTGGAGGGTATGAAAAACACTAGAACTCGCCTAAGAAGAGCAGGAGCTCCATGTGTAGAAGGAGGGGAGAGTGGGGGAGAGAAAAGGCAGGGGGAAAAGGGAGGTGGAGAGAAGGAGCAGTTGGTCCTGCAGAGATGGCAAGCAGTTGGATTAGCTGTGCCCATGTCACCAGAAGATGGCACTTAAAACCAGAGCCCTACGTTTGTGTGCTTGGCTTGTGTCTTGTCAGTTGATCTTGGTTAAATTTGTCTAAGTGGGTCTTTAGGTGATAAATCAATGGTGAGGGCAGGATGTAGAGTAGTCCCTCCAAACACAATTTTGCAAGCTCTGTAAAATGTGCCTTTTGTTTTCTTCTTTTCAGCCACATCAAAATCAGAGGCTGTCATAGTCAAAACGTCCAGATTTGATGTGGGCAGTTTTGTAGGTGGCATTGTGCTGACTCTTGGAGTCCTAGTCATTCTCTACATCGGATGCAAAACTTACCACTCCAGAAGAGGTATTCAGTACAGAACCATGTAAGTTCCCCAGGGGTTGTCCCTTGGCCATTTTTTACTTTCTTGAGGGGGAAAAGAAAAACCAAATGGGTAGAATGAACTCTGTTACATTTGTTTAATGAACATTATATTAGTATCATTAAGAGATTTAACTCTGATGTTTTGTCTTTCACCACTTTTGCCATTCTTCATATGCCTGTATTCTGTGTGTTTTTCTTTTCTCTCATCTATTATATAAAATAATTCTATTCTTTTTAGAAGGATCCTTGTCTTTTGGCTAGTCCATGAATAGTTAACATTTCACTGAAACTTCCTGCAGTTTGCAAGATTTCTTCCTTCTCCTGGACTCTCTTTGTCTATTCATTCTTTGGTGTTTTTGTCCCCCTTGCCATTAATGTATAGTGAATTCTAATCAAAGTTTCTTATCCTTACCAATTTCTTATGTTACCATCTCACTTGCTATTATTTATGTTCGGCTCTACTCCAGGCTTCAGGACTCACCCACATTTAGTTAAAGAACTAGGTTGCTTTACTTTTCCTCTTCAGTGTCATCCATCTCAGTCAAGAAGCTTGTTCTAAGTGAGGTGATGTCATTACAGTGTTGGGATACTGGTGTTCAGGCCTTTTTTTCACTCCATCTTAACTCCTCCTTACTGGTCATGGAATGAAGCCAGTCCCTGCTGCACCTTTACCCAAAGTGGTGTTCGTGAATGGGTATTGTAAAATTCACATCAACAGCATCTTCAAAACAAAGGGAACCTGCTGCTGAGCACGTGCAGTAGCTTTGATTAACTTTACTACTGGTATAGGTAGGACAGATAGGATAAACAGGCCTGAGCAACAGCTGATGTAAGAATGCATGAATGACATGTGAAAGACAAGGTGTTAATGAGGCCAGTGAAGCTGGAGGAGTGTTGACAAAACAAAACTGTTCAGCTAAATTCAGGCTTGGCTCAGAGAGGACTGTAACTCCCAGATCAGTGTGTCCTTACTCCTTCCTAGCAAGGCATCCTGTGCTCACAAAATAACCTTCTCAACAGCATCTGGGTGGCTCTTTCTCATGTGGACTGTTCCTTGTAGTGCAGAACGTTAATTACTGTGTTTCTGTTACAGTGATGAACACGATGCCATCATTTAAAGGAGACTTCAGAGAAGACAGTGTTGGAAACCCATCCTGTCACAGCTGTTCTAACTACTGAAAGAGTTTCTTTCATGAAGATTATCACAGTCTCTAAACCTGTCTTGGGTGTTATCCTGCAAAATGTTGAGAAGCTTTTAAACATCCTGATTTTTACATTGGCTCTTGTAAGAGGAACTCAGCACTTTGTAGAGACAGTATTTTCTTTTTCCAGTACTCATAACCAGATTTAGAGAAAATCACATATTGAGTCATTTTAAGGTACACACAGAGCTCTCTGAAATAGCTAATTACTAGCACAGGCAATTGCATCCATGTGATTCTAAGTAAGTTCAGGGTTTTTTTTCTAAAATTTTGTATTAAATTGTATTTATTTTGAAGTTTGATGTGAATGTTAGTTTAGAAATTTCAGGTTTTGAACAACTCACTTAATTTTTAATAGGCTTCAAAGGAGGTGTGGTTAGATAACTGTATAGAAGATGATAATGATTACTCCTAAATGTCAGTCATTAGCTTGCCAGTGAGCTGCAGACACTTTCCTTAATAGGCTGTATAAGGAGAGTAGCTGCAGGAAACATGGACAGAGTGGAAGTATCCATCCATAACCCTTTTCTCTAAAAGCTTCTTTTTTTCTAGCATGTCCTAATGAAGCTTGCACAATTGAAGATTTAATGCAAATGGAGAAAAGTAATTTTGCCATTATAAATATAAAAAAATTCTAAAATTGGCTTTTAAGTTGAAGGTAGCAATCACTTGGTTCTTGGTTTTTATTGTTATGAAGCTGTCTGTAGTGTTTTAGCAGCATTTGATAATAATTCAAAGTTATATAAAGAAGGGGAAACCTATAAGACAGCATTTTAGCAGACTGTAAACTGCATTTTTACAGCTGTTTTCAGAACTTGGTCCTGCTGCACAGATGAACAGAGGTCTGGTCAAAAGCCCGGCTGAAAGCACTGGGGCATCTCTGAGCATACCTTTAGCTGAAGGCTCAAATGCTCCGGGGGTCCTGTGCAGGATGGCTGGTGCTGTTCCCATGTCCCTTCTGCAGGTAAATCTGTCACCACTCAGGTAAACCTGCTGACTTCAGCAGATAGGCTCCTGACTTCCACTGCTGTAAGGAAAACTAGAACAAGGATCAGGAAACACAGGCCTGCATCTCTTTAAGCCACTGAATGATTGTTCAGTCGTGCTCAGGCTTCACTTTAGACCCATCCCTGTTGAAGAGGGTTGGTGTGTAAGTTTTGACTGTCCTGGTTACTGCTGCCACCAGTCCCTCATGCTGGGCACAGGGGAGATGGTGACAGGTGAGGAAAGTCACAGTGGGAACTGCACACAGGTCTGTTGGGGGCTGGGGAACAACTCATCAGGGAAAATGTAACTACTCTGGAACAGATTATTTTCTTAAGCAATAGTTTATTCTGACATGCAGTGTTAAAGTGGCTATATGGGGGTTTTTCCTTTTTCACATGGAATAAGTAAAACTGTTTCTAAGGCACAGCCAACTCTAGCAAACCATGGCTAGTGAGTCATCTTAGTAGCTACTCACCTAAAAGGGGGTAACAGGGCTGTTTCATTTTTTTACTGCGTTTGAGGGTCGGGGGAGAGAGAGTGATTTGAAGCAACTTTTATATTTTTTCTTAATTGTATTGTTTGGTGGAATATTACTGGATTTGACTTGAAGAGTTATGGAAACAATTCTTTCATAGAACTGTAATTCCTTACTTTGTAGAAGTTAAGGTAGTTAAGTGCAACTCAGTTACTGGGATGTCTCACCTCTGCTGTACAGACAAATAAAATTAAATCTTTGGAGTTACAACATTAATTTCAGTTGAATTTTTAATTTATTAGCTGGTTTTGTAATTCCCTCAGTCCTTTCCAGAGTCATAACCATTTCATAAGAGCATCAATTATATGTACTTTTAAATGCTAGAATACCAGACATAGTTCATTTTTGCCTAGTTCAATAATTTTTAATTTATTCTGTAATCTAATTACTACTGTTAGTAAAGCAAAAGTATTTGCTTAAGACTTCAGAAGTGTCAGTGCAAACATAAAACCAGACCTCCTTTCAGGTGTTTGGAATCTAGAGAAAGGGCGGTGCAATTGGTGAATTTTACTTTATCTTTGCTTTCCAACAGGAAGTGAAATCCCAGCTTTTTTACTGATTTATAAAGGGAGATGATGCTATGGTCATTCAGCCCTTCCTTAACTGAGTTTACTAATACTTGTAAAGATGATTCAATCGTTTCTAGTCCATCCACTATGCGTGTGTTTTCTTTCAGTGCTGGTGGCCGAGCAATGCAGTTCCTAATTCTGACTGCCTTAGGAGCCCCTCTGCTGACACATCAAGGAATTGCATTTACAGGATCACGTTTTAAGCCGGCATTTGATTCGTTATTGCAGCTCTTTCACACAACCCCTATGCAAACATTTTACCCTTCATATTCATGGGTTTGTGCTTCGTGTTAAAGTGTTTTTATTTAATACTACAGGCTGGGGGAGTCACTCACTGACTACAGAACATGGCCAGTTTAGGTTAGCTTTCATAAATGTTACTTTTGCCCTTCAAACACATCAAGGTCAACCTTACAGTCACATCTCAGGGCTGCAGCATTCTGCCTTCATCCCACAGGTCTTTCCTTTTCATGCAGCTCTCCTTTATCCTGTATTCCAGTACCAAATCATAGCACTTCCAGCTTAATTGGTTTGATGGGGCTCTGCATCAAAGGCTTCAAGGCAATCTGGAAATGTAGTGCTATACTTGTGTTTTTATTTAAAAAAAAAAAAAAAAACAAAAAACAAAAACATACTGTTAAAGCAAGATCATGTTGCTGTGATAATATTTAGTAACTTGAACATTATCCTTTTGTAAATATTTCATACCTTTCTTCTTTGTTCAGAGCTCTTACCTACGCATGCCACTCCATTTTTGCCCTGAAAAGTTACATAGCATTCTTAATATGCTTTGTTGAAAAAGATGTAAACAACAATGTGACAGTATTACCAAAAGTGAAGTGGAAGGCATCAGAGACTGGAAATTGCCTAGAGAACTCAAGAGGTTAAGAATTTAGCTGTGATATGGAAGCAGAGTGAATTAGAATGGACCTGTGGAGAAAGTAAATGCATTTTCTAAACAGCACTGAAGGAGTCCCAGCTGGTGGTCCTCACAGCTGCTGTGTTATTTCCAAAAGTGTTGTGCTCCAGCTGGGAATACTGCTGTGCTCCAGACACAGGATGTATGCAATATTCCTTCTATCTGTATCCCACAGCAAGACTGACCACTAAACTCCAACGATCCTGAAATGCACATCCTCCACACCCTCTAAGCCTTGCAACACATGCTGTCACCTCATGACAAGCCACAGGGCTGAAACACTGATGTCCAAGAACCTGAGCTGCTCAGTCAGCAGAGCTGCACAGGATGCTGGGGGTAGGGGCTTTTTTATTGTTTAACCCAGACAGAGCTCTGGAAAAAGCTTCAAAGAAGGAAGTTGATGCAGAATGAAGTGCGAGCATGGTCAGCTGGTTCACAAGTGACAGAAGTCACTTGACCCTCTCCCAGTGAAACACTAGGCTGTTACCCATGGTTTAACCTTTTGCCAGGGTTGTTTGCCATGTGCTACAGAGAAGCCTAGCTAGAGCTTTCTTGGACTAGTCCTAAGGAGAGCATAAGTGCTCACATGCACAGCATTAGCAATCAGGGCACCCAGTCATTACAGCGGGGCATGGCAGAGTCATAACCTACATCAGCCTTCCTGCCAAAACTAGGTCACAGAGTTTTACCCATTAGTTTCTAGATCAAGTTCTTCCACTTCTCAAATATATTCAGGTGCCTAGTGCAGAGAGCCAGTGCTGTTTGAAGCTGCTATTTGAAGGGATATTCAAACATTCAGTATTGGGCTGTGTTGCAGGACCTGAGGGAGATACACGCAGGCATCACAAATGACACTGAGCACTTTTTAAAGCCCTGAATATCCTCTCATCTGATTTATATGTAGTTAATTGCAGTGTCTGAAAAACTTTCACCCTGCACAGTTCTAAAGAATAATGCATTGCTTAAAAAGTCTGCCTGCCAGTATGTTTATTCCTATCCTCTTCCCTGCTCAGAAACAAGGTGTGCCTTCTAGCAACTCCACACTCTTCAGGTGAACCTGGCCTCCCCAGCTCCCCTTGCAGGTTCATCATAATCTGTCAAAAGTACACTTGGTTCTAATAATACTAATTTCTCACCTGGAACAAATTAATGAAAGTTCAAGTCCTGAGCTTTCTTACTTAAAACGTTGTCAAAGGTTGTGAAAACTTGTTGCACAAGAGCTTTTAGAGGCATTTCAAAACCAGAAAAGTGCATGAATCAAAGCTGTTTAAAACTCTATGCTAGGTTTGAAACATTTACTTTTTTAGTAATAAAAATAAGTGGAAGATATGTACATGTAATAAAGCTGAACAAAAGTCTGCATTTGAAAGAATTACAGCAAGCCAATCTACAGGTAAAGAATCCAGGTCTGGACTGAAGACTCTATTATCCCCAAACACTGTTATCCACAGTCAGGCTCTAAGTGTGGGCAACTGTGGACTGAAGATGACTGACTTTAAATGAGAGCCAGACACCCTGACTCCACCACTGCAGGACCTGTTGCCATTAACCTGGCAGCATTCTTCCAGTGACTGACATGAATCCTTGCAAACTCTTTATGAACACCTCTCTTTGGAGGTATCCACCATGCAAGTTGAGGGATAAAAAGCTGAAAAAGGTAATGAGTCAACCAGTAAGGGAATAGGAGCTCCCAAAGTATCAGCTTACAAAACAAAATCCAAGACTGCAGAGGTGCCTGGGAGATCCTATTATTTAACTGCACAATCCCTATAAAGTTCCAAACACAGAAAAGTAGCTTTTACATTTAATCCCTAGCACAGACTGTATAGCTACTCTCGATCTCTTCCATAAGGTCATGAGGACCAGGATTTCTGTCATTTGAAAAATCAAGTCAGAAGGAAGTACCAGATGCTGTTGCAGTTTTGGGGGGAAACTATTTGTTTTTAAATAAAGAGGAAATCACCAAACATCAGAGAAGTTCACTTCTCTGTTCAAAAATGAAAGAAAGACAAATGGAATTAAGTTTTATTGTACTTTTACAGGCAAACAACCCCAAACTTTTGTCAGGAAAAGACAGCTTTCTAATCATTGCAGTCTAAAGAGAAAAGTTAACAATGGCAACAGAGTAAACAAACCCAAGTTTGAGAAATAGAAATATTTTAATTCAGTCTTCATAAAAATTATTACTACACAAGTATCAAGACATGAATAAACTTTTAGAACTCCTGCTGTTCCTGCAACAGTTATCCTCTTTTCTCCTTAAGTCGAGAAGAAAGCCAAACCAGAAGTAGCTGAAGTTAATTAACATTAACTATTAATAATAGCAATTTTAGTACATTTCCTCGCATCCACATGGAGGAAACTCAAGTGTTATGCAAAGCTCCATTTTAGGAACTTAACCAAAAACTTCTTTGAATAAAAGTGACACTAGTGAAACTACTTTCCCTACTCAGAAAGGAATGCCACAAAAACCTCACCCTAATATTGAGTTAGTTTTATGAACTAACTATGAATCTTTGGCACCGAAGGCCTACTATATATAATCATAGACACATCATAATGAGGATACACTTTACTATCACAAAACTTTGCTAGGTAGTTGATTAATCCTCTTCTGTACCACAATTTTCCATTCTTAAGATACTGCTGTGTTAAGCTTCAACAGCTGGAGGATGACAGAACAAAGACTTTGCAAATTTCCCTCTTTACGAAAGAAATGTCCGGACTGTGCCTTTTATTGTCCCCCTGCAAATTGGGCATTTCCTAAGGGATGGTGCACATTCTTTGCACACCACTAAGTGACCACATGGAATAAAAACAATAGAAACTTCTTTGTCCATGCAAACTTTACATGTTCTTTCCTCTTGCAATCTTCTTAATTGTTCTTCCATAGGTAAACCTGGAAAAAAATAGTTAAATTTTTGTCAGCCTCAACATATATGAATAGATCAAAATGAATTTATTTAGAGTGTAACCATGCCCCTTTTCACCTTTTATTTCCCTACCTGTAATGACTAAATATAAATGGCAGTGAGCATTTTTAGAGCTCAGAAAGTGGCATGCAAGGAACTAATCTGTACTTGCCAGTTCTGTGAGATGATGGACAGCCCAGGGGTTGGAGGCCAACCAGTGTTTGCATTTTAGCAAATATTATACTTTTTTTGGTTGGATATCAGAAACACAAACACAGCCTGACTGGTGGAAGTAGGCTCTATCCAGGCTTGTATACTTTTCTGCAGTTTATTAACAGATTAAACTGCAGGACCACAGCAAACTCAATCTCATGTCTGACAAGTTTTTATCTACACACCTGTTGGTCAAGCTAGATCTCAGGACACCTATACCCACTCTGGAAAAGCAGAGATGATATCTCTTCTGAAATGCTAACCAACTATTCATTCTCCAGTCTTTACCAAATGCCTGAATGCTTCCATCAGGACCAAGTCCAGCACGTGCTTCTAGAATTATTGAGCTCCAGAAAGCTCTACATCCTGTGATGTGCAAAAGCATGAGCAAGGCACAGGATACAGCTTAGAGCTGATAGACTTACTTGCAAGTATGCATATGCACTTAACTTTTGGTTAACTTTTTCAGTCTATATTACTAAAGTAGAATTAGAAAGAGGGTGAAGCACCAAACCTTCTTCTTAACCAAAGTAATTTTCTTTTTTATGTTAGCTGTTTGTTCTACAACAGTCTAAGATAAGAAGGTAGAATTTAAGGTACCTGAAACATCTTCTGTGGGAACATACTTGATGGTCTTCTCCACTAGAATAAAAGAAAAAAAATCCTTATCATTTAACTAATCTATGTTCAGACAGCATCTGTTTGTTTCTTTTTCTTTAGACTGTTGTGAGAGCACTGGTAAGACTTTTATAAAAGGATATCCTTTAAAAACAAAAGGAAACCAGAGAGACATACCAAATAAATCCTTGTAAAGCACAGGGTCACAATCTCGTAGACAGTTCCTGAAGATGCTGGCTGCTTCATTTCCTTTAACTAAAATTGTATCTATCAGTTCCCTTGCCTGCAATGGTATCTGAGTCTTCTGCTTAATAACATCATGCTCAAGTTCTGTTATCACTTTAGCTGATAGTAAACTGCCAAGGATCGGGAGTACACATGTTAAACGCTGGAATAAAGCCATTCGATTCTTCTGGATCAAGTACAAATCATCTGGAACATAAGGGGGAATTAGATAAGAGAATTAGGAATACACTACTCCAAGTTGCACTTCTGTTTAACAATAATTGATACATTCTTTAAACTCTACTTGCAATGTTTGCTTGTTACACATCATTAATAAAACACTCAGCAAGTTTTAGTGGTATTCACGTAATGAACAGGCTTAAGGAAACCACATACAAGCAGCTTCTGAGCCACTTCCTGCTCCCATCTCTAGGTTAAATGATCAGAGAGGATCTTGTGTAACTCTGTATTAGTGAGATTTACACTCTCTGGACGATTGCAAAGAAAAAACTAACAGCAATGCTAACCCATTGACATGCCAGAGGTTGACTTTTGTCCGTGCTAGGCTGTAAATAAAAGAAAGCTCTTCTGTGAAGTGTCCAACACAATTACGTACAAGAAAACCAGAAGTACAGCACAACCAGACTCTGGAGACTATTTTAATCCTCTACCACAAACAAGAACAAGAAAATTTCCAGTAGGATTATAATTCTGAATCCATCTATGTTTTTTTGAGAGAAATACAACTAGGAAAGAAGCATCCTTAATTCCATTTATAATTGAGAAGTTTCATTATGCTTCACAGACTCAAAATCAGAACGATTTCTTCAGGCTTCAAAATTTACGTGGCATTGAAACAACAGGAAATGTTAAAGACACATCAAATAAACAAACTGCTGACATACATGGGCTGAGTCAGACAGAAAAGCAGATCTTTGGCCATCTTACAAAATCTGAATTTGTAAACTTTATGGCCTATCCTTAGGAGCTGGATATGGTGACTTACTGATTCAAGCAGCTTAAAGAGCAGGCAAATTTGGATAAAAAATAGTAGTGTACCAAGTGTTTCATTAACAGCAGTATAAAGACACACAAATGAAAAAAAAATGGCATTGGAAAGAAGAGATGATTCTGAACCCTAGGCTTCTGGTATGAACCATTCTCCTAAAAGGGAATGAAACAATTCTCAGACTGCTGGTTCCATACAGATATCCTGACCAATGCTTTTAGAGAAGTTGATCCTGGCAGCAATTAAATTAAATCACTTAGTGCATAAAAAAAAGTATAAAAACTATATATATTACTAACTGCTTCAGATTTCACTTTCATTTATGCCTGATGCCTACCTGATGCCACTTCTTCCAACTGCTTTTCTTTCTCTTCTTCAATCTTCTCATCTTCAGCCGTGAGTAGATCAGACACAAGATCATTAACAGTCTTGTAGTTTTCTCCAGTGGCCAAGATTTTACTTTGCACTGTTTGCTTAATTAGCCTTCTACTGAATCCCATCTCCAAGGCAGCTTTAACCACAGGTGTGTTCATCATGATTGCATCTTCTGAATGGCTCTCTCCAGGTTCAAAACGAATAACTAATCAAAAAGAAAAATCCTCATGTATAATATAAAGAATAAAATATCCATACAACCCCAGAAGTCAGACACATCAACATTACCTACACACATGAACACTGAGCAGTAAAAAGTTTCAAGTGTTTAAGAAGAATTTTTTTTAAGTAGTTTTAAAAATGGAAGCCATGGATTGAATCCAACATAAACATCAATCCATGTCGGGCCTTTGTTAAAACCTAGGTTAATCCAGAGAAACCACTAAGAATTCCATTGTGTCCTAGCAGCTTTTTTTATACTTAGTTATTTCTAACTTCAGCCTTGAAAAATGGCCTGCGGGTGTGCCAGGGGTGGGGGAGGGAAGTCAGAGTTTATAGTACAAACAATCGCTCTATTCCAACTCCTGATCAGTAATTTGCATTCAATTTAGTAAACACCAGACACATGGGATTCTGAGTCATTGTTCTCAGTCAGCAGGGACTAGGACAGCATAAACCCCCAGAGGGTGAGTGGGTTTTTCCACCATAACTAGAGTCCAGCCTAGAAAGACTTCACTGTATCAGCTTGTCCTACCTTCTTCCTTAACATCTGCTGCTCAGCTCAGAGCATTTACCTATTTATGTGCCTAGAGACAGAATTGCATAACTGCATAGCCATGACACCCTCTAGCAACTGTCCCACCAAGCTCAAACATTTGCTTTGCTTAACTCAACACTGAAATGAAAAAAAACCAGCAACCAAGTGTGCAAACCCAAAAATTTCAATATGAGCTGCTAGTATGAAAATAAGGAAAATGAAAAACAAGATCTCTTAGAGGTGTTTCCTTGGAGCTTGTCAACACAACATCAAAATTATTAAACTTTTAGGAAACAAATCTAAGAATTGGCTATGCAAAGCTAACTCACTTAGCAATCATTAAGTTTGCAAAATGCTGAGGGAGTTTAAAAACATGCTTTAATATACATACTTGGAGGATCAAGGTTTTCATCTACAGGCGGATCAGAAGTTGACAAGAGCTGTAGAACACAAGAGAAGTATGTTAGTACTGAAGTATTGCTCTTCCCTCTATGTACCTCTCTAACATATTGTTTGTCACCAATCCTGCTAAGCTTCCTACCCATTAGATATTTCACCTGCAGTTACACAAGTGCAAATCTGTGCAACTGTATAATCAACACAAAGCTAGTGCTGACCACTTCCATGGAGTCTGGCTACTCTTGCCATAAGAATTACAAATAGAAACAATTCACATTGTCAGTGCCTGATTTCTGAAATAACAACTACTGATCTGCACTGTTCAGTGTATAATCAGAATTTCCCTCTGCTAACACAAAGGAGCTCACTGCCTCATAGGACTCTCCATAAGTAATCTGTAGAGGTTAAACTCTGCAAGTCCAAGAGTAGCCATGGTTCAGCACTAGCTTCTTTTATGTGGCCATGAAGAGCTTTTATGATGTTAGAAACCCAGGAGAAACATACACAGGAATAAGGCACAAGAATGAACTCAAGGAAAGAACATAGCACTGTTCAACAAAGGAAAACCAAAGTTACAGGACAGTAAAAGTTTACCTGTTCAAGGAGATGGGGGAATCTGGCCTGAATTTGATCTACAAACTCTCTTCCTTTTACACGAAGCAGATACTCACACCTGAAACATTGACAAAAGTGAATCAAATCATATTTCCTACCTGCCATAGGAAAAAAAAATATAGAAGAACGAACAAGTTTAAACCCAGTGTTAGTTAAATACATTTCCTTCAGAAGAGAAAGAATACTCTTAATTGGAAGCTTGGTGCAGCCTAGTGTCCAATGACACTTAGATAAAGTTTTTCCATGACATCCAGCTGTCAGTAGGCTTATGTATATAAATGCAGCAGCTTTACATTCTGCTGCCACTTGTGATCAAAATGGCAAGTCATGAGAAGCGACACTGTGTCAGAATCACTACCAAGTGCAGTGATAAACTGTTTCTATCTTGCATCTCACCATTCTTATCTCCTACTGAAATCATTCAAAAGAAAGAATTTAGCAAAATATAACACCATTATCAAAGCCAGATCTACTTCACTAATACAGGTTTATCTCTTATGTACATTTACTGACAGGCTTAACACAGTAAGAAACAACAGTGACATTTAGCCCTACATACATCATATAGTCCAGCAGTAGCTGATAAATTGCTCATGAAAGCCTAGCTGGAGATCTACAATGAGAAGAACTATTATTAGCTTTCCTGAAATTAAGTGCAGCTATTTCTGTAATGGAGGTGGTGATTTCCATGGACATAGATAGCAATTAGGTCTGAAATTGCCATTTAATTATAGGTGACATTAAAAAGTTATTTCTGTCCTTTTTCCAGTAGAGACATACTAAAGAGCCACTGAAACTTTCTTCACAAGCTCGTCCACATGTAGGAAGCGAAACTGCACAAGCAGAAAAACTGGTTCAAGAGTATTCAGCACGGGCACAAAACCAGAACCAATGAATTAAACATTCCTTCTTCTTCATTCCTCAGCAGCCTTTGCTCCCCTCAATCAGCTCACTGACTGCTTCTCTTACAGAGAAAAGTGTGCTCATTAACAATGCAGTCTCACTTTCTGTTAGTGATCTGGGGATGCAGACAGTTTTTAATAATGAAGGGGAAAGCATTATATGCCATGGTTAATGAAGAAATGTTTTAATTATACCCACCTACACACTTCAGAGCTTTTAGACATACATGCGATACACACATCCAAATGAAAGAGTGAATCTGTACATCAAATAAAGTTAAACAAAACTATTAAGTGCAGTACATATCTGCCAAAATTAAAATATTTAGAGATATAAACAAATTATGATAAAGATTTTGCAAGTTACCTTGGAAACCATTTTGCATGCTCAATCCATGGATCATCTCCAGATTCCCAGCACCTTAACCCGCCATCACAGCAAAAACATTTCACATCATCATTGCGACCTTAAAAAAAAACAAGGCAAAATATCTAGCAAACCTTGACACAACTTACTTGAAAGTAAATGCTGACATAGCAGTATGAATAAAACTGGAGAAGTCTGGGTTTCTTACCTACGTAGTAAAAGCCAGCATCTGCAAGCTGTTCAGGCTGAACTGGAATTCTGGTTGGCCAATTTATGAATGTTTTAACACGTGCTTCATGGGTCTGCATGCTCACATTTGAAACATTGAAACTCTGCTGGTCTCGGATAAGGTTTTCCACAAAAGGGCAGTTGGGATAGTGTCTCCGATGCTCTGACACAGCATTATCTTTTGGTTCCCAATTACACAGCTGACCACCACAGGTAAAACAAGCAACTTTGTCTGCTGTCCCCAGGTAATAAAGTCCAGCCTTTGCCAGATCAGTGGGTGAGAGAAACGTCAGTGGCCATGACTGAAAGGTGCGTAGCCTAGCATCTTCTGTCCTCATAGAATGATTGTGAAGCTTAGGGCTCAAGAATGGAAGGTCTTCAGCTGCCCTAGTAGTTACTGGGTCTTGAGGAAAACTGGAAAATGAGCCACTGAAATATCCAACCTGCTCTAGACTTGGAGAAAGTGCTATGGAACGTAGAGACGGTGGGAGACTGTTTGCAGCTGAGTGTGGAAAGGCAGAACGAGATGACAGTCCAACGTTGTTAACTGAAAGCATTCTTTGAACAAAAGTGCAGCTAGGATACAGCTGCTTATGTTTTTCCATAGCATTATCTCCTGGCTGCCAGTTATCCAGTGTTAAGCCACAACTGAAGCACTTAACTTTATCTTGCACGCCCATGTAATAAAACCCAGCCCGGGCAAGGCTGCGCTCAGACACCGGCGTGTTCATGGGGAAGGTGGAGAAGGTTGACATTCTGTAGAGCTCACAGGACAGGTCATACTTCAGTTCATCACGAGGAGCACTCTGCCTCATGATGCTAGCCAAGAAAGGGCTATCTTCCACTATGTTCATAATGGACTGTTTTGGGAAAAATGGGACAAGTCTTCCTCTGGGAGGTAGTTGTGTGCATTAAAGGCAATTTGGAACAACCCCCACGTGTACAAAAGCAATAAATACTTCACAGTGTAACTTCAAATGTGCATGTGAATAGAACTGACCTCATGATTTAGCAGCCTATAAACATTTGGCAAGTTCTTGTACCTTAGTTTAGCAACTACTTTCAGTGCAAAAGCTTTCCCATCCATTTTACCAATTGAAGAAAGCATGTTGAAAAGCAATTTCCATTGACTAATATAAGCATCACATCCTTTACTTCTTCTGTATATCTGGGAGACCAGTAACAATTTGTCAGGGTCGTGGAGGTCAGATCAAAAGAGGAAAAAACACAAGTGGGTTTATCAAAATCCTTTGTCAATAAAGAAACTAAATTGGGGGGCAATTAAAAGAACAGTGTTCTCATCCAGAACATATGTTAGGTGATTTAAGGACAAGACTTCACCCTAGACAGCTGATAAATATGTAGCTTATACACACACACAAAGATTTTAGTTTGTAAAACCTCACTGGGAGACTAAAAAGAAGGGTTTATCAAGTTCAAAGGGCACACAAAAAATAGAGACCCTGAACTGATGGTACTAAACTGATCTTAGTAGATTTGCTACTACTGAACTCCAAAAAAAACACCTCTTAAGTTCTGTATATTGTTGTAACAAGGTCTTAAGACTAAAGAAGTTAGTTTATACTCAACTTCACACGTATAGAATATTCAGGTATTAGAGAAACAAATCCTACACACTGTCTCAGACAAGGATGAACTCTCTTTATTAACAAACCTGGGACAGGTTTGTCTACAAGTCAGCACTGAATTAACAGAGCACTTCAGTTTTAACCTGGTGCCTTAGTTACAAGAACAGAGTTATCAAATTTAACATTAATTAATTGCCTTGTGTTGAGACATTCTGATGCTTTATACTGTTGAGTTAAGCTTGGCCTGTATGCCATGTTTATGGCATACAGAAGCAAACAGAACTCTCAGATTTAAAAAAAAAGTATTTGATGCCTTAGTTTCTTTATTTCTGCACAGAACTACCTCCCAGAGGTAAGACTGAAGTCCCTTCTAAGGTGCCTACGCCTCCATATTGGTACTGACTGTCCTCAAGAAGAAATTGTAAGTATCTGTAGTTTAAATCATTCAAATTTTTGTGGCAGAACAAGACCTGTAAGGAAGAAAAAGAGTGTTTTAAAATACACAATGATGAGGTGCATGCAATGTCTATGCAAACAACAACTACACAAACTGAAACAGCACAAGCTTTTTGCAATTATAGAATGTTAAGGGCTTAAAGATCATCTAGTCCCAACCCTCTTGCCATGGGCAGGGACATCTTCTAGTAGACCAGGCTGCTCAGAGCCACATCCAACCTGGCCATGAACTTTGCCACTATTGGGGTGTCCACAACCTCTCTGGGAAACCTGTTCCAGTGTCTCATGACTCTCACAGTAAAGAATTCCTTCCTAATATCTAGCATCAATTTCCTCTCTTTCAGTTTGTACCCATTACTGCTTATCCTGTCACTACAGTTCCTGACCAAGAGCCCCTCTCTGGCTTCCCGGCAGACCTTCAGACACTGGCAGGTTGCTATGAGGTCTCCATGCAACCTTCTCTTCTCCATGCTGAACAGCCTCAAGCTCCTCTGCCAGTCTAACGTCAGCTAGAAAGTTTCAGGGAGTCAGCTTCACATGCTGTGACACGGAGTGATTTCACACACTTCATTTCCCTGTTATTGACCCATATGCAAAACTGTTTCACTCACAAGCAGAATTTTTTGGCAGATGGATTAATCAGGCTACTTAATCACAAGCTGTATTACTAAAGGTAAGATCCCATACTAAAGAAGTTGTATCCATTTAAATTGGTTTAAGCTTGTAGATTCCCAAACAATGAAGACACAGTTTTATAACACTGACGTAAAGAGTACTAGATTTTCTTATTTAGGTAAATCCAATTATATTTGAAGCAAGGACATCGGCAAAACTGAACTTCCCCAAAAATTCAAGGAAGGGCAAGCACAAAGTTCAAAGGGTTTTTATATATGTAGCTATGAATAAATATAAAATTAGATATTTAGCAGTCTGGTCGATCGGCTTTCAAACAGTTTTTCCAGGAACGACTCAGTCATGATGACACAGCACTGCAGAAATATCCCCCTGCGCTAAGGCACCAGATCCTGAGCACCAGACCCCGCACGGCGGGGCCTGAGCGCGGCCCCAGCCCCGGCAGCGACAGCCCCGCGTTCCACGTCCCGCCCCGGTTCCCGGGCCTCGCTCTCCGCTCCCTCTCCTCCCACGCTCCCCGAGTGGGTTCCAGGGGGCAGCCGCGCTCCCAACCAGCGCCGGGGTCACAGCCCGGGGCCCCACAGCTCCCTCAGCCCCCGCCGGCGACGCCAGACCGGGCACAGGCCCGGAGCACAGGTGCCCCACCCGCCCCGGCAGCCGCGCCCCAGCCCGGTCGTACCCACAGCACCCCCGCCCGGTACTCACAGCCTCCGAGCAAGCCCCCACAGCGGGCCCCAGCAAGGCCCAGCCTATATGCGGGGCCTGGCAGAGCGCGGGGGAGAGGAGCCAGCCCCGCCGGCACCGCCCTCCCCCTCGGGGCTCGCCCGGGCGCAGGCACCGCCTGGCGGGGCGGGCACAGCACCGCCCTCTCCCCGGGCTCGCGGGCGCCGTCATGGGGCGGCAGGAGGGCTCGGGGCCGGGCACCGGGCACCGGGGCTCCGCCTAGGCGGGGGAGGATGGCCCTGCCGTCAGCGGGAAGCTTTGGTACTTTCCTCGGCCCTCTTCCTCAGGCGGGGAAAACCCGAATGTGCTTCCCAGGCGGGGGAAACCCGAGTGTGCTTCCCGGACGGGGATTTCCAGGCCAGGGGCGCGGGCCTGGCGAGCAGCCGGGAACGGAGCGCCGGGGGGGCAGCGCCGGTGGCGGCGGCCCGGGCCCGCGGAGCCCGTGCTGGGGCAGGCGGGCCTGTGGGTGCCGGCGGCTCCCACGGCACGGGCCGCACAAGCAGCGCCGCTCCCCGGGCAGGCGGACGGGGCCGAGCTCGCCGCAAGCCCCGCGGTTTCACCCTTGCTCCCTGACACCGCCGTACATCACAGCTGGCTCGGCCGCATTTCCTAATATAGGCAGCTCTGCTGCATGTAAGAGGGGAAACAACATGACCGGTCACTTGAAAGCACTGGGGAAGAACAAGAGGAAGACAAAATAAGACCATAAATTTCCACTGGAGGTGTTTAAGACCGTATCTCTGCATATCGAAATCTGAAAAGTTTCCACAGCACCTATCAGAGCGCTGACCAAAAGCTCAAAATGTCCCAGCACAGTCATGATCTGGCATTTCCTATGAACAAACAGTAGATAAGAGATTTTGAAAAGCCCCGTTTTGTGATGAGAGATTGGTAGTAGGGTGTTTACACAACTGAGAACTGAAGAGTTAAAACAAGGAAGTGTAACAGCATTATGACACTGGTGGGTCATTCTCTGTATCAGAGTTCCAGTAACATGAGTTTGCAAGAAACTCATTCATATATTTTCGAAAACTCTTTCAAAATTCCTGCCATATGTGATGACATTTATCATATATAACAATGCTGTCAAATTTGAATGGTGGCAGTGACATCTAGTACAGCACAGCTTCTACTGTAACCCTACTTAATATCATATAATCATAGACAAAAACATTTGCTTTGCAGCAGTTGCAGAGAAAAAGAACATTAAAAACTTTCTTTTAAAGATTAAAATGGTTGTCAGATCCCTGATACATTGTTTTAAGGAAGCTGCTGACCCAGGGAAGAGAAGGTTCAAAAATGGAGCCAGCTGATCAAATAGCTTCTGTGAAGAGTGCAGAGGTGTGGTTTTGTTTGACATTGGGAACTGTTCAGTGTCACAAAAGGAGCTGAGCTCTGTACTTTTGTGTGGTTTTAATTGCAAGTGCTTAAAGATTTACTTTGACTGATTATCCCCAGTTTCGGAGCTTCAAGCAGGACTACCCAGATGAAGTTATACTGATCTATTATAACAGATATTATAACGTTTTACTGTACATTCTGCAAAACTAGTTAACCCAGTGCTCCTCCTTGACTCTCCTCCCTCCCTCCCTTGTGCTGCTCCACACCCAGCCACTATCTGCCCTTGCCCCTCTGTACCCTTGGCCTCCTGCTAATCTGGCAATAGAAACTGCTATTTCCTCCCCTCCCAGGCTTGAGGGAGCGGTTTCAGGTTCTCCCTTTGTGCTTGGCAGCCTCATGTAGCAATGGAGGAAGGGAGGGGGATAAAATAAAAAGCTAAAGGCTAAATAAAAGGCTAAAATTCTTGTGATAGGAGAAAAAGAGGTGCAGCTGTCCTGAGCTGTCGGGTGCTTTCTGCTTGCTTTGCCTCATTCAGTACAGTAGCAGCCCCCCATTTTCAGTAATTCCTTTGCTTTTCAGAGAATGAAGTTAAGAGGGAACTCTTCCCCCACTTAGCTGCAATGATGGACTGTCCTTTACCAAAGGATATGAAGTAAGAATGTAACCAAAGGGTTCTTCTTAGGACTGAAAGTCCTGGGAACAGTGCATTATCATGTTAGCATTCTGTGTCTGGCTTCAGCCTGGGGCCAGGGTAACTCTCCAGAGGCAGAGTAAGAGGACAGCAGTGGTGCTTAAGCCCTGCCCAAGCTAAATTTGGGCTTTGGCTCTCAGGCTCTGGCATATGACTAGGACCGTTCCTTATTCCAGCCCTTTCACCAACTGCAGCAACCTTCCAAGATCAGTCTTGACCTGAAAAACAGTGAGTGGGTGGGTGAAACAAGACCCTCAGCTTTGCAGACTTAGCTCTGGAGAGGGGGGAAGAAGGCATCGTTCAGATAAAGCTGTCCTCAACCAAAGGAAACCACAGAGGTCAAAGTGCTAGTAAAAATGCTGCTGCCACACTACCAGGGTTTATGAAAATAAACCTCATGGTCGTGTTGACTGAAGGAGCAAAGGTGAGAGAGCAAATTTCTGCAGGTGGAAGGCAGTGACCTGGCAGCATGAGTGCATTATCACACCAAGTAGCACAGCCAGCCCTTGAAGTACCTGATGCTGCTGCGAGTCCAGAAGTCTTCTCTCAAAGTCCTGCTGAGTGTCAGTCTCCCCATGCTACATTCCTTCTCTGATGCATTCTCCAGTTTGCCATCTTCCACAATATTAAAATGTCTGGCTTTAATGGTGCCTCTAACACACCTCTAAACATCTATGAAGAGGAGAGATGGAGAAAACACACATTGTTATTTTCCTTTCCCTTGCTACTGACTCCTGTATCCACTCTCCCAAAAATCTAAAACCCCCTGTAGAACCTGTATTAAAAAGTAAAACCAGTTATCACTGGGTAGTGCCCACATTTTTCAGCTTTACAAAGGTATCAAATACCACCATGGGACATGACCTGCTTATTCTGAACTCTGTAGTGTTGGCTTCACTGCAGCCATCAACCCTTATTCCAGCAGTAAGGAGTTGGTTTCCTCTTATAAACTAACCTAAGATGGTGATTAGGGTTCCACAAAAAATTTTAGAAGGAATTCTTCAACTCCTTCAGGACGTGAGGGGAAGATAATGATGAGAGAAATAAGAAAAAAATATATATTAAGGAAAACTTTGGGAAAGCCGACTTGAGGCAAAAAATACTAGCTGTAGATAAAGTTGCATTATCTATTAAATTTACAAATGAAGCCAAGAGCAGAGTAGCTCTAACATCCTGTAAACATGAGATCAGATAAACTATGTTATGATAGTCTGTGTGGGTCCAGCTGCCCACTTTGTTTTGACTAAACACAGCAACCTTTTTTTTTGTTTTTTTACTTTAGTCACAGGTTTGTTCGCCTTTGCCCAGGGAGAGGGGAATTGAAGTTTCTCCTCAAAACCTCTCTTCAGCTGAGAGGCCTAATGAGTTTAACATCCACGGACTGGGAGTAGGCAGAAGATGCACAGGAGATAAGAGAACACTGAGGAACATTACCACTGGTGTAGCTGGAGATACCTGGTCTGGGAACAGATCAATGAGAGAACCAAAGAATGAGGACCAGATTAGCATCAAAGGCAAAGGATCAATAACCAATAGGAGATCAAATACTAAGAGTTTTGTCATTTAAGACCAATGAACACGAACTTCTTTGGGGTTTTTATATAGAAATATATGAAAAGTCTGGTAAAGAACCATGTGAATGATTTTCACTGCACAACCTGGGCATGTGTCAATGTAATAATTTCTGTTGCACATCCTGGCCAGAATAAAGTAATGCCTTGATTCTCTAACACTGAAAAGATGTAGTTGTAGAGTTTCTGTTTTTCCCAGAGTTTCAGTGACAAGGGCATCTATATCTACACCAGCAATAATGATTACTTTTTTTCTTTTTTTAAATGAAACTTTTAAAATTGCATTTGGGCATATAGCAAAAAAAAAAAAAAAGTCACAAGGGACAAATATAATATCCAGATATTTAGGGCATCCATGATTCATTGTGATAACCTTAAATGTTCAAGGGAAAAAAAACATCTTGCTCCTCCCTTTCTGAAAGTCAGTACGTTCAAAGTCTGAAAAGTTTCCACTCCATTTGCACACAGACAAGAGTTTTCTTTTTCACATCCTCCTACGCAAAGGATCATGAGTACAAAAGTTTAGGTTTCCCTAAATCAGTTGTGGGCTTTCTCACATTTAGTGCTCAGATAAATTCTCCCATAAGCCATCAGTAGTCTCAAGAACATATCAGAGCCACACTGAATAAGCTGAGGCTTTTAAATCAGTCAGAAACTCTCATTAATATTTACTTGGAAGATAAAAAATAATCAGAATTAATTGCAAGAAGGTCTTGGTAAATGTTGTATTCAATTCTCTTTTTAGATTGGAGAATCTGCTCACTTTTCAAAGTTTTATTGTCTGCTTCTAGGAAGACCATTTTGTTCTCCTGGTGGTATAACTAACATACTTTCAGCAGGAGATAGGAACGTGAAGAATGCCAAAGCAGAGATGACTTGACTAAAATAAACCACAATCAGGTGGAAAGAGGACTGTGTTTAAATCAGGGAAATAAAAAGGCTTCTATTCAACTGCTTCAAATTGTGTCAATTGAGAGCCCCACATTCCAGGGTTTTTTCCAAAGGAGTTGTCTTTCTAAACAGCAGGTTGTCTGCTTTGACTCCAAGTTACTTCCTGCTGTCAGAGTAAGAAAATTTCTCTAGATCTGATTTCCCTCATTTATTTGTCATTATCTTTCTGCAGATTTTAAAATCTTCCCAAGGTGTTTAATTTGCTTTAGTTGAACCAACTGTTGCTATTCATGTTCTTGGGGATTTTTTTATGTCAATATTCCCTCAACTGAAAGAGAATCAAATGTGGCACTGTTTAATTTCTTGAGGTTTATACTGGAGGTTTTCTACCAGGACTGGGGTTAGGTTCAGGAAGATACAAGTGATTTCTAAGTCATGCTAAATGTGGTTGTATCACACTTTACCTAGACAATGGGTGATTGCCTTGACAAAGAGTTCAAAGAGTTTAAAAGGCCACATACCTCAGAAGTCAAATCATCCATTCAGAGGCTACAGATACAAGATGAAGTTTCCCGAAGTATCTACATCACCGTTTCAAACGGCATATAAGCACATGGGAACACACTAACTCCCACAAACCCACACACAAAGAGGAGCTTAAGCCTTCTGTTGCAACATGCAAAATAAGGCCCTAATTCTGTAAGCAGAACCAGAAATCTGATCTCTGTGTCTGCCTGAGATCCCAGTGCAGCTTATGGGGAACTGATTTGTGATGTACGGTAAAACCAAAAAACCCCAAGCCCCTGTGTGCAAACTGAACAAGCCATAAATCAGCTCTCTATGAACAACAATGGCGCAAGCAGTTGTAAGCAGACACAGGGTTAAATGACAGGAGTGGGGGCTGCTTAGGTTAATCCTGGTGCCAAATGGTACTAAAACTGCAGCCTGAGAGAAGCTGAGCTTTCCATTTTTGTATTCTGCTGCACAGTACTACATTTTGAAAGAACAGAAGGGAAATAAGAGGAATCATAGTTGAACTGAAAATGGTTTCACTTTCACTTCTTAGGACTTACAGGAATAAATAAATTAAAAGTAATGTAGCATGCACTACTGAAAAAAAGTTTCTTTTCGGCATTAAATTGTAATACTTTCATGAGAATATATTAGAGGGAAAACAGTGAAAACAGAAAAAGAGTGATGTGTCTTTGATAAGGGGTATTTTTTTATATTGATGTATTTTTATATTTGATTTGATATATTTTGATAAGAGATACTAGCTTTATAAGCTGGTATTTTTTGGCCAGTAGCTCCAAATCGATTATGAACTTACATATCATGTTACATGGATACATGTAACAGGGAGGGGATTTGGGTGAGGAACAAGTGCCAATTGAGTGAATATAAATGGCTATTTATGACAAGGTTAGAAGACTGGGTTTGTAGAAGCTGGAATGTGCTGTCAAATTTTGACAGATTTGCTGTTGAATTGTTCAAAGAATTGAAAAGTTATTGGGGTGGAGCAGACAGACAGGTACTTTCTTATACAAAAAAAACAAACCAAAAAAGACTTCATAAATGAGATGCCAAAATCAGGCTAAAATGACATGAGATGTCATCCTGAATACTCACTTGATGGTTTTTAGTGGACTAGCTAGAAAAACTGCTCTGTTCCTGGTATACTTATTCAGAAGGACCACCTCAGACTCAGAAAACAGAGAGTATACTGACAGGGCTTAATTCAGCATCAACCAGTGGCTGCACTGACCTAAAATCCATCTATCCCAGTACCAGCCAGTACCAGACATCCCTGGTATCAGCTAATCTCTTTCTGTAATGAAAACCGTCTCAGCCTTTAGTACAATAATCTGGGCCTGTTATCTGAAGGTCAATGTTACTAATTGGGATAATCCAAAAGGTCACTCCAGTCCTTATGAACAAAGATTTTTTGGGGAAAAAGAAGTTTGCATGCAAATTGAAACATTCTTGGGTCAGGAATTCAGAGTGGCAGTGAGCACAGCTGGCTTGAGAAACAGGAGTTAGATTCTGTGTTCATTACCCCACAGTGTTGCTGAGACAGAGGGTACAGTAGCCTTGGAGAAGCAAAGGGTCCTTTGTTTCTCTGCTGAGTTATTTCTAGTGAGAAAGACCTTTTTCCTCTGAAAAAGCACTGTCCTAAAAATCACTGAGATCAAAGAATGTGAAAAAGGCAGAGGTAAGATTCTTGTGCAAGACTCAAGAAACAGCACCCCTTCCTAAAACACAAGACAATAAGAACATGATTTGAACAAAAAGAAAAAGCCTGATAAAATGTGCTTGTACAGCATCTGGAAAATTAAGCTCCAGCCTTTGAGGCTTTAAGTCTCTACTTTAAAGATCATTAATGTCTTAAGTTGACATGAGATGGATTTTATCCTGCTCTGAGAATAAAGTACATATTTAAAACAGACTAGACCATCAGTTCTGAGACACAAGGTGCTGTGCTCCCTTCAGGCTCTGGATTAGTGGAGATTAAATTACCATCTAAGGGCTGGCACAGAAGAAGTCTCAATATCAAATGTGTTCAAGCCTTAGGCACACAGCATAATTTCTAGCATCACCTGCATGTTGAGAAATACAAATGCAAGGGTCTGAATAAAGTACCAGTGTCTTGAGGCTTGATACTGGCCTCTTGCCACTTCCTTATGACTTCCTTAGTTTGATTTTAAGGAGAACTACTTTTTATCCTGTCTCAAAGCTCTTCCTAATAGAGTTTTGAATGTATATCTAACTAGGAACATGTTTGTGTCTGAACATTGTCAAACACAAATTTTAGGTCTCCAGAACACTGTCTCTTTCACTTGGCCACACAGTTATAAGCACAAAACAAGCTACTGTGAGAACATTTCCAAAATTAAGCAGGTTATCTTCCTTTGAAATTATACACAAAAGTTTGGCATTGGCCCAGGACTGTAGGAGTTTCTCGTTTTTGTGATTCTGTTTTTCTTATGTGGAAACAATAGTGGTATTCATGCCTAGGCAGTTCATGAGGTTACAGCTTCTGAGGCTTTGTTTTTCAATACGCAGCATTCGCTATAAAAGATGCAGCATACTTCAGTGTTACCACAGTGACTTCCCTTCTGCTGGCTCCTGTGGAGTAATTTTAAAATGTATGTGTTTTAAAGTGAAACATTCTTTATACATACGAAGCTACTCAATCCTGCATCCAGACATGTAGGCCTGTGGGCCAAGACTTGGTAGACTGGAATACATGTACTTTGTTTTTGTGAGCGCTATTCTTTTGTTTCTTGTCCTTTCAAATCTCTTTCCCCCTCCAGTCAACTCCTTTCTACTCAATGCTAATCTCCTGCACACAGAAAATGAGTGCATTTATACAATATCCTGTTTGTCAAACGTTGTTTTGTCCCTTTAGTTATTACATACAAGCACTCTTCAGCTGACAAGTTGTCAGCTGCATTGTTCGCAGGTTGTCAGGCCTCCCACATTACAGTGTATTTGCCCAGCCTCAGAGAGAAAGACTATTGCTTTTTCATAGACAAAAATAAGCAAAAAAATTCATTGCAAACCAATTTCTTCTGTTCAATAAATAGTTGAACAAAAGACAAGTGTCTGCAAAGTGATGTGTGTTTGTCTTATGTAACATAACACTATGGCAGGCACTGCAGTGAGCTGGGGAAGGCAGACATGCCACAGCAGCTCTGATAAAAAAAAAAAAAGAGCTGCTGACCAACAAAACTCTGGTGAAATACCAAAAAAGGGTGCAGAATCTGAATGTCAGGAAAGAGAGGGACAAAGGTTACAATGATGCAATTGCCAAGAGAGAATCATCTAGTAAAATGTGTAAGGGCTATAAAATAGATATTTGTATCTGAGCTGGTCAGTCTTTACAGTCAAATGAAAAGAAGAACATGCCTTTAGGGTGCATTTTTGTATTAAATCCTAGAATAGACATTTCAAAGGGATTACATGCATCACCCCAAAGTGCATTTTTCTTTCTGTTGATTGCTAAGGAGGTGAGAGTTTTAAGGCACTAGGAAGGTTGTTCCAAGGTCTTGCATTTTTGTAACATCATTAGGAGGCAAACATAACTAAAATCAGAGGACAAGGGAAAATGATAAACTAGTCAATGGTTGTTCCAGATATGTCTTTTAGTGCATGGTTTATGTAGCAAAGGCAGGAACCCAACAGTTGTTCTCATGAACCAGACCTGTGATCTGCTGTCATTTCTAGGAACCACAGAAAATACAAGAAATTCTATAGCAGGAAATTATGAGTAAAGACAGCAGCTCTTCAGATACTTTTTCTTTTTGTTTCTGTCCCTTTTTCACTTTTTCAAAAACTTTTTTTCACCTGACAGAATTTAATTAAAAACTGCAGAAAAACAAAACTAAAATTCTTCCTTTTGAGGCATGAGATCAGAACAAGAGTTAGTTTGGTTTTGGTTTCTGTTTTAAAGCACTGCTTTGGAGTGGGGTTTTTTAGAAGCTAATCAGGAAAGGGTCATTGTTTTACTGGTGCAATTACATATAACGAGCTATGGCAGTAACGTATTCCTAGGAGGACACTATCTGCAGGTGTCCTTTGGCAGGCCTCAGCTCATATAACACCAGCCCAGGAGGCCTAGGCTGGGCAGCCACATGCACTGGTCCCAAAAAGCCTTTTCTGAGCAGCAAGCACCTTCTCTTGGGTTGGCCTACAGTAAGGGCACTGTCCCATTGCCCCCACTGCCACATTTGAACATGAAAATCCAGGTACTCACCAGCCATAGCAGCTGCATTTCACATTGCAGCAGTTCAGCCATCTCATCCTCATTCTGTATGTTCAGCAGATAAAATAAAATGCAGGAAGTGACTGCTGTTGGGGCAGCCAGAGGGAAGAGAGGAGCACAGGATTAACAGCTAATTGGGAGAGTGGTCCTGCAAAAGAGCACAGCAGTGCATTTCACACATCAGAATTTTGGAAAGCTGAGCAGTCCAGAGGCAGATTCAGGCACATAGAAACTTTTGACATACTTACAAAGTGTGGCATGGGGCCAAATTTCACAAACAAGTAGTCAAGATAATCAGAATTATCTGGCTGCTCCCACCAAGGGCTGTGCTTTCCAGAGTGTGATCTATCATGCAGTGTGTCAGTGGTATTTTATTTTATTGCCAAAGAGGCTTCAGTGGAATCCTCAGTGAGGTTTCAGATTGGTTTCTGGGAAACGAACTTTCCAGAGGGCAGGATATTTGACAGCATTACCCTCAAAATTTGTGGGAATTGCCTTTGAGTCTGAAGGGATGTGAAAGTTCATGGATTGAATATGGAATTCCCCAGTCCATGGAGCCAAGGACTCAGAGGAGCGATGCACATCACTGCTGCAGGGCTGGAGTGTTTCTATGGTGAATATCTGCTGTTCCAGCAGAAGTGTGTGCAGCAGGCACAGTCCATCCTTGGGGTAGCTGCAGTCACCCTAAGAGCTGCAGCCCACACACCTCAAAGGAAGGCTGTTGTGAAGAGAGGGAAGCAACACAGCCATACAATCTCACCTCCCCCTTGACATTCCCCATCACCTCCTGCACCCAGCCACTGCTGAGCCCACAAGGCTGTGCTTCCCCATCTGTGCCCCAAAAGGGAGCTGCAAACAGCTGTCTCTGCCCCTCAAAGAGAACTTACAGGACCTTGTTGACTTGCAGCACAGGAGAAGCCAGGATTCAGGTAAAATCTGTGCTTCCTGGGCATCCTGTGAATTGGAAGAGATCCAATGTGGGCAGAGCACAGACACTGGCACGGACTCAGTGTTACCTGCATGCATCCAGTTCAAAGGACAACCAGGGCAGGTCATGTCCTGCCACGTGGCCACATTCCTGGAGCAGGAGGTGGTTCTTGGGCTTTTCACACAGAATTTGGTTAAGAGGTCTATGCAAATCAGCAGGTCATAGGCTGTGACTTAGGCAGTGAACCTCCAAGGCTGCTTCTGGTCATAGGAAGTTAATGAGGTAAAAATTAATATAAATAGAAAGAACAAAGCACAGCATTGTTTGCAAGGATTTAACCTCTGTGTGCCAAGTGCTGAGGACACGTGGAATTTTTTTATCATACCAGAGTTTAGAGGTCCTATTGCACTTTTCTATACAGAGCTCTGTTACGTGACTTCATAGAATTATAGAAAGGCTTAGGCTGGAAGGGATCTTAAAGATTATTTAGTTTCAGCCCCACTACCATGGGGAAGGACACCTTCTACTAGACCAGGTTGCTCCAACCACCACTAACCCAGCTTTGAATGCTGCCAGGGATGGGTCATCCACAACTTTTCTGGGCAACCTGTTTCAGTGTCTTACCATACTCACAGGAAAGAATTTGTTCCTAATGTCCAAGCCCACCTTCTATAGTCACATCACATGCCATAAAGGTTTTTCCTCAATAATTTTAACTTCAGAGAATCTTCTCCTTCAGTCTTACTTAGCCACTTGCCATTTTTTGAGTGTTGACTCTGAAAATTAGGGCAAGGAAACATTCCTGGCAGTTCAAATGCCAATCCTTCTCATAGTGTGCTACTCTACACAGTGGGATCTCTGCTGAATGCTGAGATTTGGCTCAGCTACATGTTAGTTTAAAAGAAATTGAACCTGAAGTGAACTGGGTATCAAAGACTAAACTTCAGGAGTTTTTAATTTTTTTGTTTGTTTGTTTTAATCAGTTGGTTAGGAGAAAAAGAAAAAAAAATCCCCCCAATTCTGCCTAGCAGAGTCAATTCTTCTCTGTCAACTCTTTTTGAAAACAAAAGTAGTGACCATGCTTCATTCACTCTCTCTAAAATTAACACAAAATCCCAAATTAATTAAATTATGATAAACATTAGAGAAAAAGATCATGCATTTGCTAATCTTATCCTATGTAATTAGGTATGACAAGTCTTACCTCTGTTCCATAGGAAACGTAGCAACGGGTAGAAAGCAGAGACCCAGGGAGCTAATTTTGTTTCCTGACCTCGGATTTGCAGAGGTATCTTGCTAAAGCAGTGACTTGAACATCACACAGAGCACAGACACTCTGCCTGCCACAGGATGAGGAAATGCCAAAAGGGGGCTGGTGGTGTTTTAGCACCACCGGGTGGACAAATAAGGGAAAAAAAGTTCATTTTTGAGACTGAATGCATGGGTGTCCTGGCAGGCAATAGTCCCACCTCGAAGCAGGAGCCCTGAGCAGTGTCCCAACCTCACCTGTGCTGTTCTTCTTATTGACAAGTATCTCAGGAAGTTCTCCCACATCCCTTCACCAAACTAGGCATTTCTGTCACACTGTATGTGATCCCACAGTCTGGAAAGTCTTCCCAGAAAACATCAGATTTCCAAACACAAACATAGTATCTGTAATAAATATGACCACAATAGAAAACAAACACAATCTATAATTTTTAATTTAGAATTTCAGTTACCTCAGAAATAGCTCAGATATTGCTCAGACACTTCTCCAGTGTTTTCTGCCAGTTTTGTTTCTGCCTTGAAATCTATGCCTGGTAGATAAATTCCTTTAAATCACAGGAAAAAACCCCGCTTTATGTAGTGTTTCAAAGTGCTTCTTACACCTTGACTGTTCTCTGGGCTTTTGGACAGTAATTGTTGTGGGTGGCTGGCCTTGGACAGCTTTGAATGCTGCTCACAGCAGATATATGAAGACATGTAGCAGCTGTAGCCAGGTAAGAACTGCTTTTCCCTGGCACCAGATAAGACAGTTTGTTGAATTAAGTGGAAAAGCGCTCTCACCCTCCCACCTATATCCTGTGTGCTTTACTGGCACACTTCTGCCGAAAGCTTTGGCTAGCTCTGTGCCCTGTGACTTATCTGTTATGGACCTGTTCTTTGGATTACACTGCAGCCCAGAGAGCCCTTTGTGCCACTCCAGGAAAGCACATGCTGTCTCTGTATGGGCCACTTACCTTTGGCTGACAAGAGCCAGGGAGGAAGTGAAAGCACGGGGCATTCTGGCAGCAGGACCCCCACCCTGGCCCTGTGCCCCCTCACCAGGCTGGTGGAAAGCAGGCAGAAATGGCTCCTTTCCAAGAGGGGATCTTCAAGTTGATGCGGGAGACAAGGAGTGGCAAAGCTCCCAAAATGCATCCTATAAAAGGGTAACAGTTTGGTGACTGGTGAGTATCCTTTGGGGTACTTGACCTCAGTGCTGTAGCCAGGAGATCTCTCCTGGCAGCAGCTCCAGGGCACACTGCACACACCCTTTCTGCAAATTCCACATTTAACAGCACGTTTGCTGCTTGCTTATCACACACAGCCCGCCTGCTTAAAATAGAAGCATTTGAGCTGACGCCTCAGGTCCTCTCAGCTTTGAATGAAGGAGGAAAAAAAATCCCCTTCAGGGATTCAAAGTGTACAAATTGTAGTTCTTGCTAATCTGTGTCATGTACTTCTCCTCTGTCCTGCTCACACAGCCCTGAACGTCAAGTGAACCGCTCAGTCAGGTCAGGTAGATTTTATAAGACATCAGAATACTTGAATTCAAAACAATGCAGCCAAAGACAACTAGTCATGTGCCTAAAGAAAGTGAGAAGGACTCTGACTAGTATTTTGTATGTCAAGGTAGTTTGGTGCAAGAAAATCCACCTCCTACCTACCTGCCACTGTACCATACCAGACATGGCATTTACATCTTCAGCCTCAGCACTCTATAATCCTTGGCTGCTTGACAGTCGAAGCATCTGTAGGAAGACTGGCAAATCGTGGCATTATTGCAAGTTATCTGTTACCCAAACATGTTGGTTGTACTCGTTTAACACTTCAGAGTAAGGAGGGAATTCACAGCAGCTCCTCTGCAGCCTGGGCACATGGGCTGTGCAGCAGGCTACCAGGCCAGGGGGCTCAGCCTGGTGGCCCAGGTGCCAGGGCTGGCTCACCCTCTGAGCTGATGGCACACAAATGCAGCCACAAGAGCACCAGTCCTCACTTGCTCCTGGGCACTGCACAACTCAGGGGGCTGGAGACCTGAACACACTGGGACTCTGAAATTACTCAAAATCAGCAGGGATGGGCAATCAGTGTATTAGAGCCTGTGCAATATCCCCTATCACAACAACATCAACCACATTTTCTCTTCTGAAACAAATAAGTTGCAAAGAGCTGGGCTGAAGGGAAGCCTCTGAGCTATGGACTTAAGTAAAACAAGGTAATGAAGTCCCTCAAAGGTAGTATTTTAACAAATATGTGTCCCTAGAACTTCTTGCCAGTTTATTCCAAGAAACTTCCCAAGTCTTGCTTGGCTTTGCTTTAAATGTTGGCATTTTTGGATCATTTGAGTCCTCCTAAATGTTGCCTACAGGGAAGGTGGGTGCCTAACATAGGGTCCAACCTCCATTTGGAATAGGAAGATGCTTAAACATCTGACTCTCAACATCTGGGAGATCTATTATAGAGCTTTTTTAGAAAGCACACTTGATCTTGGTTCTGGCTGGAGCAGAGGGCCTGGATTTTGTCTCTCCTCACCGCGCACTGCCCAGCTGTTTGTGTACCAGCTTTCTGTGTAAACAGAGCTGCTGCTGCCAGGTTCATTCAGCAGTTCCACAGGCCAGCATCTGTGACCTTGCAGTTCCCAGGCCTCCTTTGGAACAAGGCTGATTAAAGAGGGAATTGTGCTCTCTCACAACTGTCCTGGTACCTCACAGAAATAGGAAAAGATATGAATGGACCACAAATGCATTTGAATACAATGATGTTATTGTTCCTGCTCACCCAGCTGTGGCAATGACTTAAGGAAAGCAAAGACTTTGTGCCTTGATTTTCACACTAGGAGTACAAGAGCTTTAAAAAGCACAGATAGAGTTTATGAGTCAGGTCTCACCCCTCTTGCCACGTGGCTGGCACAAACCCTCAGGCTCTCTCACTTTCTGCAGAGCTGTGGCAACGTGTTTTATTTCCCAACTGAACTTCCATGGAAATGCAACCCAGAAACCTGGGCCTGACTTAACAGCACTCACCATTTCCCTGCCTCTTCCTTTCCTGGGGTCCAACCAGCTTCTCACTCTGTCGCCCACCCCGACCATCTGATCCTCCCCAGGAGGCACCAGTAAGCAATTAACATTCTCATTCTGAGCTTGTTTCTCACAAACACCATTCCATAATGGGGTAACAGAAAACAAACATGGAAAGGAAACAGGACAAGATCCAGCCACAAGTTCTCACACCCCACACACTGTGCCACACTGCACCACATCCCTCTGGTCCGTGGTGCCACCTACCAAACCATCCGATTACATGCTCCTTTTCCAGAAGACAGTGAAGGAAGAAACCAGAAAGGCAAAGCATGTAAATAGAGGCTGAAATCATAGAACCCAGTTCTGATTTTCTGTCTTGGTCTCCTTTCTGACAATGTCTGCAAACATCTTCAAAGCAGGATCCAAAGCAGCTGTGCAAAGCTTTGCACAAAGCAGCTGTGCAAAGCAGTCACCTCATCAATGCAGTGTGCTCCCTTTGCTCCAAGTGAGTGGGAAAGGAGGTTTGCACTCACAGAAAACCCAGAGACTTGCATTGATTAGCACAGACTGTAGATTCGTTTAACAGCAAATAGTGTAAAGGAACATGCTACTGAAATGTAATTGGCTATTTTTGAATCAAATGTTCTTGTTCCACCATTGCAGCTGGTGGAAAGGTCCTCATCCCAACGGAGATGTCCATTTGTACCACAATGATTAAACTGCTGGGGTTACCCAGCATCTGGGTAGCTCCACATCACAAGGATTCATCACCATTAAGCAGGCATCAATGATTTAGGCAACTCTCAAGTTACCCTCACAGTTAATCTGAGAGCATTATAGATGCAAAACCTGGGGGCTCATATCTGGGGCTCAGTGTGAGAAGTACTTAGATCTACCATAAAACAGTGCCTAGGTATTGCTTTTTCATGAACATGATGGTCTAGTTGAGTAAACATCAATCCAGGGAAGCCCCACTTGTGTTATGCTAGATATCAGATCAGATAACAACGAATATGTCTCCTGGATTTGCAGCTGTGAAATGGCTGAATCCTTTCTACAACTGACTGGGCAGACTCAACCCTCTGGGAATCCAAAGTAGAGCTGGCTAACCAAGTTGTCCTGTAGATAGTTTATCCTGTGTCATTGGTGAGCAACAAATCTCCTAAATATGCCACTTGCATCTTATTTTTGAGCTTGTATCTGAAGATGATATAAAAGAGATTCAAACAGCATCTGTCGATGGGTGTTATAGACTATCAAGTTTTTTAGTTGCCTTTATCTGAAGCTCATTCATGTGCAAAATTGTAAGTCAATATTTCTTCCTTGCTTCTCACATGCAGATTTTTCTCAGCATTTGGAATTTAAAAAATCATTACAAAATAGGCAGGGACTGAAATGAAGCATCCATTAATATTTCTGATTTTGGGAAGAAACTAGATTTTACTAATAGTGCGTCATTAAAATAGAGCTACTCTAATCTAAAATGTCCATGGCTTCCTCACTGATTTTTTGCCTCCTTCCTTTAAATAATAGTTCATGATCTGGAAGCAGCTTTACATAAATTGCCCAATGAAACTCAGTATCATAATTGCTAATGTAGTCAGGATCACATGAATTTGTAGATTTGCCTCCTTTTCATAACCCTTTTTTAAAATGAACCCCAAATATTCTCAGCTGAGTTAAGCAAACTTTTTCATCTTTCATCTTTTCAGAGATGAGTATTAGCAGAATGAGGGGAAAAGAGCAAAAGACAAGAGATCTGAGATACAAATGCCACCCAAAGCTGGCATTTGAGAGCTGATAGGAGAGTACAAGGAGCTGCAGAGGAGGAAGAGCACCGCTGCGGGAAGTGATGAAGGGAAGCCAGTGATAGATGAAGGAGGATCAGAACCAGACACTCCAAGGCATGCATCCAGTTCTTCAGGTTATATAAAATGATTTTTACCATTTATGCACTTCCCTCCTCTTCTGGGTGCTGCACATTGCAGATAGAGCTGGTAGCAGTTCTTGCAATTACCGCTGCCTGGCAGTTCTTGTGACGAGCTCCTGCTTTCAGTTGTTCCATGTTACCCATCCAGGCTGAAATGTCTTCTGCCAAGGCTTGGCCTCAGGCTGATTCTTTCCCTTTCCATTTTCTTTTGGGAGGAGGAAAGGGGAAGGCAGTTTCAGTAAAAGTGGTTATGTAGTTTCCAGGGCAAGATTAGGCAACTGTTTATTTGAGCAAGAGCTTGAAATCTGGCAAAATGGGGGTAGGTCGCCCCGATGCCAGAAGATGTAGCCAAGTCATAAATGCATTTTCAAAAAGTCTCCGGTCATGTAGTTTAGCAGAGACTTGTCAGCTTGGCAGATGAATTTTCAGAGGGTTGTGTCAGCACAGGGCACAGTGGGTCCCCTGCCAATTTCCAGGCCCTCACAGGACTGTCCCCAGCAGACACAGATGATGCCTGCCTCCAGTGCTGCCACAGGCCCTGAGCAGGGCAGGAGCTGCCTCTGCCCCTGCCTTGGGGGGCTCAAGGCTGGAGGTGGGTGTGAGCAGGGAAGTGGGGCTGAGGTACCAAGGTAAGAAGGCACTTGGATAACAAACCATGGAGAATCAGATTGTGATGAGACAAGGAACTGGAATGGTAACTACTAATGACCCAGCCTAGCAAAGAGCCCAGCACCGGAAGCAGGGTGACTGGTGGGACAAGGGGTGCAGGGTGGGCAGGAGGATGAGGAGGAAAGACATCTTGGTGATAGCTACCCTGTCTATTCCAGAGCCCAGAGCAGAGCTGAGGTCACCTCCAACAGAAATCTGGAAGCCAACTGGCATGGGTGATTTTTCCTGCTTGCTCGCAGGGTCTTCTGCACTGGCTGAAAACCTGTAGGTTTTTAGGTCTAAAGCTTCAATTCTCCAGCAGAGAGATGGATTAGCACTTCTCATTGGAGCACCTCAGCTTGGGATCAGGACAAACATCTCTGCCATCTGTCATGCCCACTCTCCCCTAATGCTGCAGAGGGGATGAGGAGTGAGAGGTGGTACAGAGCCAGACTCTCTGTCTGTGCTCCCTTCTTTGCTGCTGGGTGAGGAGAGAAGAGCAGCTGTACCTCAGCTGGGCTGCACAGAGGTGACAAAAGGCCCTAAGGCCAGGCCCAGGCCTTGCTTCCAGCCCTGAAACACAGCACAGAGCAGTTATGGAGGAGGAATTGAAGAAAGGCCAGAAACCATGGCCATTAACACTTTCCTTACTCCTGAGTCCTAATGATCTCTTTCTTCCTCAGCCAAGTCCACAGGCAGTGTCCTCTCACAACCCGCCCATCTCCTCACCCCAATATTTTCAATGAAGATAAAGCTAAAACTCTGTCCCCATCACGCCAGCATGTCTTTGTTCTGCACCTCAGCATCTTCCCAATGCCACTGCCTCCAGTGACCATTATCCCTCAGGCCTCAGCTCCAGTATCATCTGAATATCCCAGCACCCTCCTGATAACTCAAATCCAGTGACAGCCTTCTGGACCCCTTCTGGCTCTTGCATTAAACCCTGTTACTCTGTAGCCTCCATACACACACACTTTAGTCATCCCCACATCACCACTGACCCTGCTCCAAGAACCCCCCATCCCTGCTGCTGCCCAAGACTCCAAGGTCCAGTTCCCAGTGCCACCCTGAGCCCTTCTCCAGCCACCTCCTCCCCTTCATGCAGGGGCAGGTGCACACAGAGACCTCACCAGCAAAGCAGCACAACACTCATCTGACTTCTCTAGATACAGCCACTGTCCCCAAGGTTGGGGCTCCTGCCAGCTGACCTTGGACACCTGCATTCAGTCCATGGGCATCTGTTTCCTTCACAGTGATGAATGGAGATAGCTGGATACTTTTAGGGTACCACTGACCTACCTCACTTTAGATATTTACTTGGACTGCCCCAAAAGCCTCATTACCTCTTGAATCACTCTAGGTGGAGAGAAGAATTACCTCAGTTTAGATGTGCCCTTTGCTCATAACACAGTCAGGCACAGAAATGCCAGGGTGGTAAGTTACTGAAAAGCGGAAATAAGGAAAAGTTCCAGGAATGATTTCTCTACCAATTCCACCCTTGTTCCTAGATTCTTGGTGAGGTGTTTTTTAGAACACATTTATGTGGTATCTTTTGTTAAGGTAAGTATGTTCCAGTTTGATCAGCTTGACCAGAAAAGTTGGTTGAAATTTATAGAGACTGGAGAATGGAGGAGACAGCAACATCATGCACTGGACAACTCCTGGTTGGCCTCATGTCTGTAATTCTCTTATCAGTTTTCTGTGTTGAAAATGATAGTGTAGGAATAGAAAGGCTTCAAGAAGGGATGCAAGGGCTTGTAGGTTTGGGAACAATTTCACACAAGGAGTACTTGAATGAGCAACAGTTTTTCTGCTCAAGAATAGGGAGAACTAAGGGAAAAAAGATGAAATATAAATAGGAATAAAGTGAACAGGAAATTACTCCTCACCCTTTCTCGTTACAAAAATAACCCCACTAAAATCAGACAGCATCAAATGAAATTTGTAGAGAACAATTCAAGACAAGTAAGATACAATGGCTATTTTCACCAGAGTTCATCAGGCAAAGAGGTGTGTGGCTCCTTGCCACATGATGTAGTGAGTACTGAAATGCTCACCATCTGTCAGGTGAGCATTCAGAGCTCCTACACCTCACTCACAGTGTGCAACAGTGCTCCTGTACTCTGGCCTTCAAACAGATGTGTGTGCTGTGTGACTCCCAGTGCTTGCAGCCTCTCTGCTCTTGGCCACAGCTGGCAAGGGAGTACCTGCCTCTGCAGAGCTTTGCCCTAGGCGTTTCTAGGAGAAAAAGATAGAATTTAAACATGAAAATTCAGAAATGAAAGCACAGTGCACAAATAAGTAGATAAACATATCTAATATTTTTTTTCAGTTGATCTCAAACAGTTGTTTTCAAAGTTTTCCAATAGGAAATCTGATTTTTTTTGTGTGTGTGTGTATTGAAACAAGAAAATCTGAAGTAACATTGTCTTTCAAAAAGTAGTCTCAGCTCCAAGATTCTTTTGCATAGCATAGGCTGGTTGCTCATTCACTGAATATTTTCATTATGTGTGTAGGGAAGTAAATTCGTAGCCGTATTCACCTGAAGACTATATTACAATGAATAAGCATAAATAATGTATGTTTGAAGGCAAGATAGAATTGCCTGGCAGCCTTCAATCTGTCATTCCTTTGACTGCTAACTTGGCAATTTGTGTGGGACAAGTTATAAACCAAATAATCCTGAGGTAAAGCTTTCATTGCCTACACAGTGCTGAATGTATTTATTTTTTAATTCCATTCAGGTCCCAAGTGCTGTCAAAATGCTAGCGTTCTAGTCAATATGATTTTTCATACTGCAAAATCTTCTTTGTTTAGTTTAAAATGGAGCTGTTAAGTCTCTTGTGATGACTGGGGCAATGTTATTTTACAAAGATATCAAAAGCTATTGAAACTTTTCAAGGTCTCCTGAAAGCTTCTACACAAGATAAAGTTGTTGAGCCTCCAGACTGTGAGTTGTCAGTCACAGTCTGGAGGCTGACTGAGAACCTTGTGACCTCTCGAGGTTTTCCTCTCTCTTCTCTTTAGTAGGGTGACATGGTGCCCAGAAAGAGCTGCTTGCTCCTTTTGAACACTTTTACTGATGGTGATTCTACCACTTCCCCAGGCAGCCTGTTCCAATGCCTGACCAGCCTTTCAGTGGGGAATTTTTCCCTAAAATCCAATCTGACCCCCCTGAGGCCATTTCCTCTTGTCACTGTGAAAAAGCATTACCTGAAACTAAAGGCTCTGCAGGTTCCCCTCCAAGTGCCTCTGCAGCAACACTGAGTAGGGAAAACTCCTAATGGCATCTCAGCAGCACCCCACTGCCTTGGAGGAACAGTGTCCTCAATGCACATCACCCACTTTCCAAGGGACTTGCAAAGGCTTCTTCTCCCTTTATGAAGGGGCAGGCAGTGGTTTGCCTGTGTTGGCAGAGAAGAAAATCTCCTAATGCTCTCCAGCTCATTCCCTCCTTCTTCTTCAAACACAAGTGAAAGGGGGAATGAAGGAGGAAACTGAGCTTGCTTCTGGGGATGAAGCAGCTGAAGATCCAGTTAAAGCTGCCAGAGAGATTTCTTCTTTATTTACTACTGCAAAGCAGAATACAATTGCCAAGGATTCAGTTAATCTATCATCAAAAAATCAATTGACCTAGAAGGCTGATGCTTTTCTTTGTACCACTACAAATGACACATCCTTTTGCTGTTTCAACATTGGTGGCATGAAAGTTTAACAATTAACAAAAAAAGCTAAAGTAACCACATTAAATTTGTAAGTATGCACTGTGAACAACATAAAAATAGCTTAGGATGTTTGAATCGTTCCAAACCAAACACAACCTAAAAATAATGAAGTTAAATTTAACAGAAATCAAATATATTTAAGATCCAGGAAATGTTGAGCTAAAATAGAGTTGCTTTGCTCTGACTCTAAAAAGTTATTTCAGGATCATAAACACTACTCAGTTTTTTACCAAGCTAGGATTTTCTTGAGGTTTCATCTTATATTTTCTTCTGTTTGAGATTCTGGCCTTTACAAATGTTTAGCATCAGGCATTCAAGAAGATATTTAGCATTTAGAAATGGACTATTATGGCTAGAGCATTTTTCAGGAGGCAAAGGATTGAGGACAAAGGAAATTCTTCAATTTAAGACATAACCATTTCAGAAGTTAAGCACTGCTCTGCATAAGAAAATTTTGCTTGAATAATGACATTTTTAAAGAAAACCAAGAGACATATACTGCCATTTACTTCACACTTCGTAAAAACATCATTCAGTTGCATAAATAATGTAATCTATGATGAGAATCTCTTCTGATTTTCAAAACATCAACAAGCTGATACTCAGGTTGTATATTTGGGGTCCATGCTTATATCTTACCTTTTTTAAATGAGTGTGGTTCCTATCAACACTTATCCATAAAAAAGACTCAAAGCTTCTGAATTAAGTAACACTATGTAGGATACATTTCCTTTCTCTTTTTCTTCTTTTATGTAAGCAGCTGGTGCAAACTCAATCTCTTTAAAAATTAGTTGTCAAGTGTTTTTTTCTTTCCTGGGAGATAGTTTTTATTTATCTCAATTTTCCATAAAGTGGGTTGAGTTGCCATTCTGTTTGGGAGAAGGAGGGGAAAGACTACTGCTTCAGATAGGACTGGCTGTATCAGTTTCAAATTCCTTTGGGTTGGAAAAAGTAGCAGAATTATACCAGGAGAAAAACTGAGAAGGGAGAAAAAGCAAATTTTAAAACATCATTTATAATTTGTAGACTACTCATTTATTATGAAGGAGAAGAAGAGATGAAGTCCTAGGTTTCTGTGTCTGTCAGTGAAAAACTGAGATTCTCCTGGCTGGTAACACAGCAAAATTCACCCCAAGTTTGATGTTTATGAGCTCTCTCTCCCAGAAAACCAAAAACTAATCACATAAATATCACAAAATACAGAAAGTCAGCTTCAGCTGGAGACCAACAGCCCTCAGGCAGTTTCAACAGCATGAGTGTCACAAGGACCATCTCCCCTGCTGGAGTAACTTGGTGGCTTCTCCAAGCTGGTTAAGCCAAATCTCTCAGCACACACTTCCTAAAGCTATATGGATACATTAAAAAATTCCCTTGCTCAGAGATAGCACTGCCACAGAAGCCCAGCTTTTTGAGGGGATCCCTGTTGTTAGGGAATTTAATGGGTTAATCCCATCATCACAGGATTTTTCGTGGACGGGTGGACTTTGGAGGACTTGCTCAGGTAAGGATGCTGGTGCCTGAGTCACTGAACTACTGGAGATCCCAGACTTCTATGGGTAGCTCCCTGTGGTTTGGGGGGATGTGTGCTGAGAGAGGCACAGTGCACAGAAGGGGCTGTTGGAATATCTGACACCCCCTGGCAGGAACACAGATGGTTCAAACCAGATTGGACATTGTAGCATTTGGATCACTTTTCAATTCCTCCCAGATCTTTTAAAGGAAAGGTGGAATTTACCCTGTAAAGGGAAGGTTAAATCATGGAAGTATTCATCAAGGAAAACTGGATTCAGTTGTTGTTGTTGAAGGTCCTGCACACAGATCTGTGATTTACTGTAGGCTGGAAGCAACGTTTAGAGTTCCCTGTCAGAGCTCTTAATTATGTTGTGCAGAGCTCCAAGCTTATTTAAAGTTGCAGCAGACAAGTATGATTTGTGTGTTTAGGATCAGGGTGATTCACTCAGACACATGAAAACCCGTGGCCTGTACTGGCAGGGGGACAGCCCAAGGACAGCTCAAGGTCTGCTGGTATCAACTGTAGTTATTCTCTTGTTTCATTTAAAGGCAAAAAGAAGAAGCAATTTGAAGGTAGAAGTTTTAAAAGAATTACTATTATAAATCAGGGAAAAAAATCCAGCTAAATGGAGAAATCGCTTTTAGGGGCTGCATCTCCTACTGCCCCATCAGCTGTGTTTCAATTTTTTTTTTCCCCAGACAGAAAAACAAGATAGGACCTAAACCAACAATCCCATTATTAACTTGCAATTTATGGCATAGCACAGCTGTCCAAAAGGATGCTGGATGACTGGCTCTGTTTACTTTTATCTGTCCACATTCTGGAATGATTCACTTAATTCAGTATTTCTTAAGTTTTAACTGTGGTCATGCTTTGATAATTGAACTACACCCTGGGAACAGGATACATTTCTGACACCTGGCTATCACACCCTCCACTAAAAAAACACAGCAAAGGTGACATCATGATTTTTTTGGTAAATGATGTAGAGACTCCATACCTACTGAATGGATGAATCAAGCAATTCACCTTTCATCAAAAACTCTTTAAGATAGCTTTACAGGATTAGTAAACTTCATGGGAAATAACAGATGAAGGGTAAATGTGCCCTCATTTAAGTCAATTGCACTGGCTATGACTGCATCATTACTGGCACCTTTGCAACCACTTTTGTCAGTCCTGAGACTGACTACAGTTTCCTGTTCCCCTCTCCTGGCCAGACAGAATGGCATTAACAGGTCCGTATCAAACAGTGAATGCAGCTCAAAAATATCCCAGAATTTTCCAGGGTCCTAACTACCTGTGGTAACTTGCTTCTACACATGTGATTTGACTTGCTAGCATTTTGATCTTGCTTTTCATAGAAAAATCTATGCAGCTTCTAAAATATCGCCGAGTTCATGAACCCTCTGGTACAAATGAGAGATGAAAGCCTGGCCAGGGCAGTTTTCTGGCATCCCAGGGTTTCATGGCAGGTGTAATCATTGCTAAGTGCAACCAGATGACACTGTAGATGAGCTAGGCTCCCAGAGAAGGCACTTGCACTTTCAGAAAATAGCTGGGGAGTTCTTAAGCCTATATATTTTTTTGTAGATGCCTTTCAAGAATGACTTGTTAGCTTGTAACATGAAAGAAACCTTGAAATGTCTTGATAAAGCAAGTTACTTTCACAGTGATAAATTACCTATACCCATTTCACCCATTGATACAGACATGTGAAGGGAGGAGGTTTGCCAGAAGTCTGTGCTCTGTTACAGTTCAGGGTTTGGTTTGTGATCCTGTGTAATACCCCAGCCCATCCACTCACAGTCAGAACTTCACTAGTCAGAAGTATCAAATGACTGGTTTTTCCTTTGCCCTTCCACAGAAAGCAAACTAGAAGAACTTGCTTGTACAAAATGGCTATATTATTAATATCTTATTTTCCATATCAGGGAATCAAGAGAATTACTGCATTTTGTAGATCAGGCATCCTGATTGCTGGCATCAGCTGCAGTTAATAACCTCAGAAAGATGGCGTGGTGTCTTTTGTGCAAGCTGGACATGTACGGTGCTAAGGAGGTCTCTGCTAACTGGACTCAAACACTACTTGAAGAGAACAAAGTGTTCCCAACCCTCTTTCCAAAAATAGAAAAGGGAGAGACAATACTCCTTAAGGCATTTGCCAAAATGATAAGGGAGATGAACAAAAACCACTCCCAGCAATACTTCAAGCTCACCAGAATGCTGCTTTACTTATTCCAGTGCTGACACTGCCAATCCCGAACTCTCGGCAGTCCCATCCCACCTGTGCAGGCCAGCAAGCAAGAAACAGCAACATTATCTTGCCTGAATTTTGAAATAAAACATTTGAGAGGGAAAAAATGTGAGTGAACTTCTGTAGGAAGTGACAGGCTCTTTGATGGTATCACCTACGTAGGCATGCCTGGGCCTGAAACCCCACCTCTCACATGTTGTTGGCTGTACATTTAGGTCACTGAAGTACATCTCCAGGGAGGGGCTGTCTCCTGAAAGCTTCAAGATACATTGCTTCCTGTCTCCCTAATCAGCTGTGCAACAGGGTAAATTTAGAAACAAAAGGCAGCACAGCAGTGCTGGCAAATGCGTTTAATGCACATTAAAACCTGTTCTGGAGAAGTCAGAACAGGTTGTGCATGTCTTCAACTCAGGCTCTGAGCAAAATAATAAATGACTTGCATACATTTAGCACCTTTCATCCTGAGAGAGCCTGCAGTATTTTACATAATAGGAGTTATCACCTACCCACCCATGAGCAGGCACCTGTGGAAGGCAGGGCAGGCTGCACGGGCCAGATGGGGCACAAGCGTGGTGAAGAGGCAAGAGAAGATGATCATCTCTATTCAAGCACATAGGAGGAATTCAGGTGGGCACATGAAATAGTCAGGTTGAAATTTAGCCAGGAAAACAGTGTATGAAACAGTGCTTGCTTGGCAGCAAGTACAGTGAATTATTTAATGACCGTGAGCCAAACACAGCATTTCATCTTAACTTACTGAAATTGCTCCCAAACATGTTTATATTCCACAAAGTTCTCTTTCAAGTCTTCTGAAGCTTATTTATTCAAGGGTAGAAGTGCAAATAGCAGAAAGCTACAAGGAAGACCTTCCTCAGTTGGGGAAAAAAAGAAAAAAAATGCTGTATAACGAAAGTTTTGAGGTGAAGGGGGTGGGAAATATGCCACTCCCTTAAGGGAAATACATACCAGTAAACAAATGATGTGTAAGTCTGCAGGCCATCATTTTTACCACACTGCTCTACCAGAGAACGTGCAAAAAAGACTGTTCCTTTAGAAAAGACCACACACTTCTTTGGCTGGAGTTTTTCCCCTCTTACCCAGTTTGATGCTTTTGTTTTTGCCAAGACTGGTATCTGGGCTTAGCTTCAAGCTCATCAGTACTTCTCCCCTAGAGTTTCAGCCAAAAATACATCTTTTCCACAAAGGCTGGATGATTTTCAGGATGATTTTACTTCTCTGCAGGAGGTTTTTCTCCTACTAAGTGGGAGCTGTGCTCAATCTATTGTATCTTGGCCACACTCAAACTTGTCTTGCTGGTTTAATTCACAGACAAATTGCACACATGCAGTACATTTAGTTAGAAGACAGATAGCAATAAAGCACCCCTTACCACAGTGGAAACATTCTGTCCAGTTTATTAAAGCAGCTGACCTTATTTAAAGCATGCAAATATTTTCAGTAGAAGAATAGAGGAGGTACCAAACGACATCTTAAGCAGAGAAATAATCAAAGCTGGACAAGTGGAAAGTTTTATCAACTTATTTAGCAAATAAGATTTTCTTTATGTAATTTTTTGCATTTTTGTGCTATCAGTATAATTGCAGGAGCGACAAGGGTTACTAGCTGATATAAGGAAAGGGCCCAATGATCTGAAACTCTAGGAACCTGCACTTTCTAACCTAGTCCTTGAGCTCTAGCAATGGCCCCAGCTCTTTGGCTTGGTGCTGAGGAGTGGACCTGAGGTCAGCTCGATCTTTCAGCCACCCCAAGGCTGGGTCAGCTCCATCCTGTTTCTGAGAGATGCTCATCAAACTTGTTCTTTGAATGCTGCCACAAGAGAGCTACTACAGCCTTCTCAGGCACTGCAACCAAACAGCCAGAAGAATAAAAGAAGGGTTTCCTAACCTAAAGTTTACTTTACTCCAATGTAACTTCTCACCCTTTACTCCATGGATAATAGATTCATAGTAGCACTTGCCTTTTACACGAAGTTCATCTTTCCCCATTTAGTCAGCTTTTCTGTAGAAAAACAGCCTAGCTACTCTGATCTTCCTCTCTCACATTTTCCTCATCATCACTGCTTGCCTCTGGACCATGTTCAGTGCCTGTCTTTCATCAAGTGCTGTACCCAAAAGCCTGACCAGCACTCCAGCTGCTCACTGATATGAACCAGTGCAGGATTCCCTTCTGCCTGTTCTATTGGCATTTGTGCATCCCATGAGAGCATAGAGAACATATACATTTATTTGTCAGTTAAATAACAGGTAAGTCAATTTTGTGTCAATCTCCTGAGCCACAAAAGCAATTTTATCTATTGAGCTAGTAGGTCCTAATTTAAGATTCCCGTAGCTGACTATTTAGTACATATGTGCATATCTGTCTCAATTGGTTTGTCTCCATTTTTTCTCCAAACATTTCATTGTCTGATCTTGTCTTATGGCACACTCAAAGCCCCTCTGAATTTTGTGTATTTCTAACTACAGTTCCCAAATATGTGCAAAGTATTAGTTCATATAAATGTATAAAATGTAAACATCTCATCTGAGATCTGAGTATTTGGCTCATTAGGGCTGGAAAAGACCTCCAAGATCACTGAGTCCAACCTTTGATTGAGCACCCCCTTGTCAACTAGACCATGGCACTGAGTGCCATGTCCAGCCATTTCTGGTACACCTCCATGGATAGTGCCTCCACTGCTTCCCTGGGTGCTGAGGGGGCACTCCATCCTCTCATCCAGATCATTGATAAAGACATAAAACAGGTCTGGCCCCAGTACTGAGCCCTGGGGAGTGAGGGACTGAGTCCCACTTGTGACTGGCCCCCAGCTGGATGTGACTCCAGTCATCAACTCTGGTCCTCTCTGGGCTTGGCCATCCAGCCAGTTCTTCAGCAGCCAGCAAGGAGTGCACCTGTCCGAGCCGTGAGCAGCCAGCTCCTCCAGGAGAATGCTGTGGGAAATGGTTCAAAGGCTTTACCACAGCCCAGGCACACAACATCCACAGCCTTCCCCTCATCCACAGGCAGGTCAGGTCACCTGGTCATAAAAGGAGATCAGGCTGATCAAGCAGGACCTGCCTTTCCTAATCCCATGCTTCCCAGACTTCTGGCTTCAAAAGTATCCTGAGTCTGCTTCAAATGCCTGGACATCTACTAGGCATTTTATATTCCAGTGCTGCTGCTCTAACAAAGACATACCTAGCAACAAAGTCAGAGCACAGAAGTAGCTACACTCAAGTGCAGAGTAAATCCATGTTAATACATTTTAAAACAGTCTTGGCCCACCCATGGAGGCATCTTAAATCTTTAAAACCAAAACAAAGCCCAGCAACTTCATGGGATCTTGGGGATAGGGAAGTAATAAAAAAAAATTCCTAATCTCTATTTAAAGAGAATAGCTCCAGCAAGTAGCACAGTGTGTGCTGTGTGTATCAGTGGAACATGGCACTCCATTGTATTAGGCACCCATTAGGGGTTAATCCTTGCTATGAGTAAACTCTTTGCTCTCTAATGTACCAGTTGTGTCCTGATAGCCACACACACACCTCTCTTTGTGACTGTGCAGTGACAGAATGCACACATACTAAGGTGCAAAGCATGGATTAGGCATTAAATGTGAAGGTAAACATCAGTGTAGACAAATCTGACCTGCAGCCAACCTCCCTTCTGTCCTAGCTTAAAAGCAAAACATGCTCTCTCATAGGGAGCAGAGACTGGCAACTCAACTTCTCTTACCCCAGCTCTTTGCTTTGGGGTTGTGTGCAAGGTGCCTTCAAGTCCCCAGAGGCTGACTACTCAAGACTGGTTTCTTGAGAGGCAGCACAATGGAATAACACATGTTCATATTCTCTCATTATTCATTCTGGTTTTCTGATTGAAATGATTCTGTGTCACATCTAAAACCCTAAATACTTAAAAATAAGCAACAACCATGCAGACTTTGTAACTGGGATGACACTTTAACTGTTTTTTTCCTTGCGAAGCCTAGAACAAATATAATGCTCATGAGAAACTGAGTTGTCTTTAGGCAGGAAATTAGTGCTTATATATAGAATATCTATATATATCTATATATCTATATATAGATACACACACATGTAACAATACTCTATGCCTGTATATATGTATAATGATGCAAGACTTCCCCCCCTTACATTCATGATCATTCAATGTACTTCCACACCTAAAGGGTCACTGGCTTCCCAGAAGCAACAAGAAAGCTCAACCTAAAAAATAACTAAAAGCTTAAGGACTTAGGCACAAAAGCTTTCAGGGAAGGAAGAACTGGTGTACGTTAATGTGTCAGTGGTGACTGCACTCTTTTCTACCAAACAGAAGGGAATTGAAGATAACTGGTGAGCAGCATAGGAGGGCTAACTGGAGTCAGTTCACCCTTCCTATTGAGTGTTCACATGCCACTAGAAAGCATCATTTGATATGCATGAATGTATGACCTTCCTATAATACATTTGTGAGTTTAAACTTGTAGAATCAGATGCATACCTTATTGCAAAGATTATATTCATATGTGGTGATGTCACTGAGTAGAAGCCCCAGAATAGCACAGCTTGAGAATGAATTAATGGGAAGCACTTAATGCTTAACCCTCAAAGCATTTTGCAAACATTAACATTTCAGTGCTCCCAGGACACAAGTAAAACCATGCACACAGCTTTCCTGGGAAATGGCAAAATGCCTCACTCAAAGGCTCAGCAGGAAGTCAGATGTGCCATTACAAGGAGGGAACTGTCTTTATCCAGGGCAGTGTGTACCCAGGTAGATTGTACCTGACTACATTTTAAAAAACATCTTTACCCTGTTTCAGATGTTGCCAGTGCAATCACTTCAATAATGTGGTCATCTGTTAGATGTTAGTGACATTGAAAATAAAATGCAAGCAAATGTGAAGTGCCAAGACCACCAGATGTCTTCAAAGTGAGACATTTCCAAAAGGAGGTCAGAAACACAGCCCTCATGCTGCAGCAGTACATGCCTGCTTCCTTCCTATTTTCATGAACCTCACCAGGCTCCATTACTTTCTTTTCAAGGTGATGATAAAGTAAAATCCACATATTGCAATAGCAAAGTTCACCAGCAGAGATGACAGTTGTGAGGAACCTGAGCCTTACTGCAATCATGGATCTTCATGTAAAACCAGCTTGGTTTCCAAACCATTGCTTGCATATGGATGAGAAGAACTTGGATGCAGATACTACTGTTTGGGTGACAGATTTTCTAGCATTCTTGCCACTAAGCTGCAAAGAGAAATTTCTATTTCTTATAGGAATTATAACATTAGTAATGATTAGAAAAATCTATATCCACAGAAAGATGACCAGATCCTGAAAGGCTGTTCACAGGAACAAAGATCTTTCAAAGGAGAGTCATGTTTTAAGTGAAATACAAATATTTGAAAAATAAAGGAAGTCACAGTTTCACACACTGGCAAATACAAATCTAAATCCTAGTGCTCTAGAGCAGTTGCTTGAATCACATGCAGGCAGGGATGAAGGGGGTGGCAGGTACAGGCTGCATTGATAGGGGGGCTTTAATCAGCCCAGCACCTGTCACCTTCTGTAGCACTTTTCTCAACCACAGACTGAATCTCACCTGTATGGCAAGAGCCATGCTGCCCCACAGGCTTTGCTTTTGCCAGCAACTTCTTGGACTACACAGCCACTGATAACCACCTTCAGGCTGAACCCCTGGCCAAACCAGAAGGTACCTCACAGTTACTGCCATTTGCTCTGAGGTATCACCACCTAAGTCACACAATTTCTTAGCACTGTGGGTTTGGGATTTTGTCAAATACAAATACAACCAGTTACCTCGTTTCCACTGTAGACTCTGACAGTCCAGGATTGCAGCTGAACCTCTCCGAGGTCTCTGGGTCACACTTCAACAGCAGATGATGGCTATGAAAGGGTTACATCGCTGGGCAAAGCCTGAAAATGGCCCCTTGTCAGTCAAGAGAGCTGAGACAATTGTATTGCATACCTAACAATGAAACTGTGAAAGACTGAATTACTCAGCTTAAAAAACCCATCATGGCTAACAGCAGGTTAAATGCTGGGTAGGAGCACTCCTACCCAGGAGGACTGTTGTCCCTGCTCCTGCTAGGACAGCTGGCTGCAGAAGTCAAAGCAATGACACAGCCAAACTTTTCCAACCTCAAAAAAGAACAGGAATCCACCATGCTTCAAAAAAATCACGCTTGCCCATAACCATCCTGTACCAGAAGTTGGGCAGCATCACGTTTGGAGTCGGACTGTAATTCTGTGCTATATTACAGACTTCAAACACGATGGCAGCTGGATTTCAGAACTCTGCTCTCCCTGGGGACAAACTGCACTTAGTATTACAGTCCAGTCGATAGGTGTTAGGAAAGCAAAACTCACAGATGGTAAATACAATAAATAATTTAGGACACACTAGAGCAGCTCAGAATCGACATATATGAGAGGAGGAGAAAGAGCATTTCAGGTGAGATTGAATGTAGCATTTATATGGAGCTTAGTTTGGTGTTGCAGAACAGTGAAAAAGAAGCCTCTTGGGCTGCTCCTGATCGCTCCCCTTAAAAAGAAACCTAAACCAAACAACCCCCTCCCCCACAATCACACTTGCTAATAGACAGGAAAATCCCATAAAACTACTTTGCCTCTCATATTCTAAGTGGAGCCAATTTAATAGAGAAAATTCTATCATTAGAGTGACCAACTGTATTTCCACATAAAGAAAATAAAACCAGTCTGTGACAGCCTAGATCTATAGCATTCACTGTTACAACCTCTGCATTAAAGACAGAGTATGTCTGGAGAAGTAAAAACCATGAATTTTCCACAAAATCTGTTAGGCAGCTTTGTCAGATGTGTCAGTATTTATGTGTTTCTCACTCAACATACTCCCTCAGTGCCTGGAGAAGAACACATTGGCTGTTTTATTTAAGAGGCATTCAGCTGGTATGGTAGCTGGTACAAAGCTCTACCCTCTGTTCTAAAGACAATTTGATTTTTCAATTTAAGAGCTGGATTCACCATTTCATGGCAACCAAGATCTCTCATCCTGTATCGACATCTTCCTGTCTTGATGACATCTAAGTTTAGAGGGTGCTAACAGATAACCACTTCTTAATGCTAACAGAGAAGCCCTGTTAGCATTAAGAAGTGGTGACAACAAAGATCAAGAAGCCCACCTTTACTCTTCAGAAGGAACATATAAACTCTGGATGCTGATACTGTAAACAAAATCAGTGGCCCTGGTTTATCTCTGAATGAACCTCCAAAACAGGAGGTGCTATACAGATCATAGCCTTATTCTGTTGATGATCCAATATGAAAAATGCTTTCTTTGGCTGATAACTGGCACTTGCTTCCTTGGAAGCCTATTATTTCTGGCTTACTGAAACAAATACTTTTTATTTTTAACTAAGTGTTGAAAATATTTCAAAGAGAATTGCAAAGTGAGCATGTAATACCTGGACCAAATATCCTGTTTTGCAGTAATACAGTCTATTTAGGGCTACCTCAGAAGGTCACTCATACTTCAACTACTGCAATATGTCACCACCTTATAAACGAGAGTGATATCAGCAAACAAAATTGGTACCTTATCATTCCCTGGTACTGGCCGCCTACTCCCAGGTGGAAGGTGTGATGTTACATTTAAATTTAAAGGATTTGGGTGACTAAAGCTGGCTATGAACTCAGAAGTACAAGACAAACTGATAAATCCATCAAGGGCTGTACCCTTAACCAAGAAAACACACAAATTTGCTGAATTCCACAGGGTTGGGGCATTTGGTGCTGAGCTATAACAACTCTGGAACTGCTAAAATGCAAACAGCGTATGACTTTGGCCTTTCCAAATTGCACTACATTTAAAAAAATGCCATCTTTCAGACTGTTATACAGAAGGTCAAAATTAATGAAACCTGTCAAGATATCTTAAACTGAAATCTTCAGGCACTTTCAAGGTATATCATTACATATTTCACAATTCATAAGTCAAAACTTGGAAATGAAAATAGTGTGTCTTTATTGATAGTCTGCCACAAATTAATGCATAAACTTAAGAGTTAGCCAAAAATGTATCTGCCATCCGAACATGGCAAGCATTATCTGCAAAAAGTGGATGCTTTCTTCTAGTAGATACCCAGATGTTCTGTTACCAGGTCTCACTACAGTGCCATTTGCAATTAAAGTATTGTTTTACACAAGCTGCATGATGCTCACCAGAGTCACTGTCTCTTCATTCCTGCAAGCACACAGACATGTACACTTTAATGTTAAGCCTTTACTGAAGCCAGTGGAACTCATTTGTCTCTCAGGCGAGCTTGCACACCGTATTTGCAGAACTGGAGTTTACAACTACAAAAGCAATGACAAGGGGGACAAGAACAGACGCACTACAGTAGGCATTCCAACAATTCAATGCATCTATCTTACTGAAGGAAATCACATCTTTACACACTATTGAATGTTAAAAATGAACAAAGATGTTTAAGCACAAAGTATATATTTATACCAAATAAAACAACTGAAAAAGTATTACATAAAGAAAAATAATGTAACAGAATGTACTTAAGTACCTAGCTTACAGTCATGCTCATATCTAAAAATAACATTGTTAAGTAATATATATAATTTTGGACATAATTCTCTAACATACAACATGATTCTGTGATTCTAAATGTGGAGAGTACTTTTTCCATGATACAGAACACAATTTGTTTTATACAAGCACACCTGCTAATTTGTATAAAAAACATGCTTGTAAGTGAAAAGGTCACTGTAGTACTAATTTACCATGTAGTGTTAATCATGTTGAAATTGTCTCTTCTCCTTTTGCATTGGTGAGCGCCAACACTGAATGGTACAATATTTGATCCATATGGTTCACTGACACTGCAACCTGTTCCCAAGCAGCAGCCCTAGCCGGGTGTTAACAGTACAGCTCTGTACAGCTCCATCTGTCTGCATATAGTGTATTTAAAACTAACAGCTATTACAATTATTACAATGATTTCTGTTTCAATATATACATCAGTATAAAATACTACCCCAAAACACTTTTGCATTTCAAACAATTTTAACCACTTCATCAAACAATGCATTTGTAGAATTAAAAAAAAAAAATCCGAATTAATATTGATTGCCAACAGTACAGCATCTCTATAGTATGTTTCCTAATAAGTGAGAGAACGGAAATGTCTTAATTAAAATAAGTATCACAAAACATAATTAACGTTAGAGCTGTTCAAGGATTCCCAGTTTGTCAGTATCTACCCTAAGTCATGCTATCCAAATACAGTATAAGCCATTTAGTGTTTCTACAATGAGAATAAAACATTCAAATATTAAAGCTGTGACAAACACACAAAAGCAAGGAAAAAGAATTTGTTCTGTACTCATTTCTGTTGTAGTGAGGTACAGCATGTCAGGAGTTTGCACTCAGTGCATCTAATCTGGTTTTGTGCATGGTCTGGGGAATGAGATGCTGCAGAGAGGGACCTGGGGGTCCTGGTCTATGGCAAGCTGAACATGAGCCAGCAGTGCCCTGGCAGCCAGGAGGGCCAACCCTGTCCTGGGGGCATCAGGCACAGCAGGGCCAGCTGGGCAAGGGAGGGGATTGTCCTGCTCTGCTCTGCTCTGGGGCAGCCTCACCTCCAGTGCTGGGGGCAGTTCTGGGTGCCACAATATGAGAGGGATATTAAACTATGGGAGAGTGTCCAAAGGAGGGTGAAGGGCCTTGAGGGGAAGCCACTCTTCATGGCTAAGGTCACTTGGTCTGTTCAGCCTGGAGGAGACAAGGGGAGACCTCATTGCAGCCTGCAGCTTCCTCATGAGAGAAGAGGAGGGACAAGTAAGATCTCTTCACTCTCGAGACCAGGGACAGGACCCAAGGGACTGGCCTGAAGCTGAGTCAGGGGAGGTTTAGGTTGGATATTGAGGAAAGGTTCTTCACCCAGAGGATGGTTGGGCACTGGAACAGGGTCCCCAGGGAAGTGGTCACAGCACCAGCCTGACAGAGTTCAAGAAGCATTTGGGCAGCACTCTCAGGCACATGGTGTGAAGCTTGCCTCTGTCTGGTGCAGGGGCAGGAGCTGGACTTGATAATTCTGATGGGTCCCTTCCAACTCAGCTTATTCTGTGATTCTCTATGTGCTATGATACCTGGATACAACTGTGGAAGACAGCTGAAATAAAATCAACTCTGAATTTCCTTGCTGTTGTGGTTTTATGTCAGATTGTTCAAGTTAGGAAAACTTAGTGTGTTTTTCTTTTCCTGAAGGGAGGGAGAGAGAGGAATTCATAATGAAATTTAAAAAATGCTGCTAAAATCCCTACCTTGGACACAATAACACTGCTTTAGGAGCTACTGTGTCATTGCACAATATAAGTGGCCTATTAATCGCTGAATTATTGGTGTAGCAGAATGCATATCACTGTGAATGTGTTTTAAAAATTATTATTTTAAAACTTGCCTGTATCCCATAACAATCCATAAAATTTTGTGTTTTTCAAACACTAATACATTTATGTAAAGTATTAAATGTACAGTTCTAGTGGCAAATTTCAAATCTCTGCCTCTGCTGCTTCAGTTTTTAAAATAGGATTTGGTTAAGAGTTTTCATTCTTTACATCATCCTAAACAAGAATTATTTCTGAAGCATAAAAGAAATCCAAACTGCAATAGTAATATCATGGGGTTTTTTATTTGTTTTGCTGATTTGTTCCTAGCTTAAAAAATAATCAGTGTCTTGAAAAAAAATGCAAAACAGTAAACCCCAAAAAAATCTCTCCTCAGAGAAGTCCCTGCTAACTGAGAGTTTTTTTCCAAAACTAAGTTTCACACTTACAGTATCTTTATAGTCATGTTATACACCCTTGAAAATAAAGGCTCACTGTTGAGAATGGTGACAGGCCCTTAATTATAGAGGTGTTAACTGGTGACACTATTTTTCATCAGAAAAAAACCCAAAAGCCCCACAAAAATTCTTAGCTTATATTGAAAGTTTGATTCACGCTCATTTTGTTCATTTAAAAATACTCTTTGGAAACTTGTGTCAACTCCTGCAGACAACTTAGTGATACATCTTTTCCTGTTAAAATAAAAATGATTCATATTCACCTCTACCCCATGCTAAGCTCTACTACTAATATACACTTCATTACCTGCTCATGTCACCATCTAACACATATCTTTACATTCTTCTATATATAGTGTCCAGGGCTTATTTTTCACCAAACAGAACTTGACAACTATTACACTTAGAAGTTTTCATCGAGAAGTTTTTTGGTGTTCTAGCCTTTTCATTGCAACACATAGTGATATTAATAGTTCAGAATTTTTGTCCCTGTTAACTTAAGAGAAACTTTTCATAAATTTTTTTCCCATTAAGGATTTTAAAATCTGAACTCACTCAGAGATCAAAACTGAAAACCAGAAGCGAGATTAGATGTAATTTTAAAATGGTTCTGCTACTTTAACATGCATTTAAAATTTGTACACATGACAAAGGACTCTTAACTTTTACATTGCTGTAATCAGATTCTAATTCAAAGTCTCACAAATACACATGAAAAATAAGCCACTGGTCATGAAATCTAATGATTACATTCAAAGCTAGCCTTTAAAAAAATAAAAAAGTTACAGGCAAAACATACTGGTTTATGTACTCACTAGCTTATCAGGCTACAATAGGCATGGTTTAAGTATAAAAAAAAAGCAGACAATTTAGATTTAAATAAGACTGTGTGAAATCAGAAAAAAACCCTTAGATTTCACTATTAAAAAAAACCACCCAGAACACCTATAATTACTTCCCATCCTACAGCTACAGTTAAACCAACTAACAAAAATAATCAAAGTATTTTTGAAAAATGGAAGTTAGGCTAGAGTATGTGGCAACAATCAAAGTTCATATATGTTTCTATGTAAAATGACTCATGATTTACTATAACATAAAATACAAACAAGAGCACTTTGTGGCTAATGCAAGAGCTACTAGTAGGAACACTTAATGCCAAACAGTCTCTTCAGCCCTCCTTAACGTCTTATCTCCAAATCAGTATTGACTTCTTTTGACCAGATACATCATTTTTGGCTTGTCACCCCAGTATGTCATGTTTTACCACTTGCCACAGGCAGCAGGAGACAACTAGCTGAGCAAACTACAAGCAGTGACATGCAGAAATTAACTCTCAAATCGGAGTACTTAGATAAAATGATACGCAAGCGCACACTAGGACAAAAGGAATGGCATTCGTCATCCAAAATAGGCTCATCATCCCTCCCCACCCCCCTCCAACAGTAGTTGCAACAGCAATAGAAAAAGATCAAGAAGATGTCTGTTCTTCAGAGTCAACTGTGAAAAAAAGTCAGCAATATATAACAGCAGCGATGGACAAGGAAGAGCAAACCCAAACAAACTTGCTGAGTATTTGTTCATTTACTTTTTCTGAACACAAGCCAAAGTGCACCACACTGGCTTGTTCTGAACTTCAGATACAGATGTCCTAATCTCCTTAGATCCTTCACAGATTTAGAATTCAGTCTCCCTGAGGCCCCTATAACCAAGTAAGAAAACTCTCTTTATCTAGCTTGGTGGCTGCCAAGACAGATTCCATGTCATTAAGGATGTCAGAGCTCAAAGCCTCTTGCAGACTTGGCATCAGTTCTTCTCCTTCTATATTCATTCCATCTCCTTCCAGTGTCCCAAGGTCCACATTTGTCCCTGGAATGGCTTCAAGGTAGTCTGGGAAACGGTTCTGATGGGATGGTATGTTACTTTGGCCGATACTGTCACCTAGTTATAACACAAAGATGGATATTAAGTATACTGGAAGTACCAAGCCTACAATTTATCAGGACAACTGGTTAAAGGTTAATCATGTACCTCTTGCATCATACAAGCAGTGTGACTCATAGAAATCCATCACAAACCCCAAAGATAACTTGGCTGCATGCAGACGTACAAAGAACATGCCTTTGTTTCCAACTTGCACCTACTGACCCAAATCTTACAGATCTTTGATGGCATTTAGCACAATTTAATTTTGACACTTGAAAGAAAAAGACAATACTGAGTCAAATATACTTTTGGAGTAGTATTAACAACTCTGGATGAGGTACTATTCTTAGCCCTGAACAACATTACTTCAAAAAGCAAACACACTTAAATTCCTTATAAAAACAGGAGTGATGCTACTTACAAGCAATTTCCCCATCCTCCCAATACACTTGATTACAAATATATTTTTTCCTAAATCTAATGTTTCTATCAGAGAAATAGGGGAAATAGGAAAAAACAATGCAAAAAGTATCAGAGCTTTTCAGAACTGCTTGTTTTCATTGCAAATGGATACAAGTGTATTTGGAAAACATGCATTAAAAATGTACACAAACCAGACCTGTATCCATTTCATCAACACTGTTCAGGAAGTCATCTGGGGTTCTGGGTACACTGTAACTGCTCATGCTAAGTCCACTATCTGTGCTTTCATCTCTGGAGTGATATGTTCCACTGTAACAGAAGATAAGGAGGAAAAAAAGTGAGGGTAGAGCACTGAAAAAAAATAAAATAGATGCTTGTTTTCAACTAATTTATGGGCTTTGAAAACATTGCTACCATGAGAAATCCCCTATTCTAATAGAAAACTGAAGCATTTGTTTGCATGAGACACCTGGGTTTTATTTTATGCAGACCTTTTCCAATTAAAACTGTATTATTTAGATTCAATTAAACTTAATGAGAACATATGTAAGCAGCTTTAAGAAATGGCCTACTTGTGTTGTGCATAATTTTAGTCTTTTCACACCCACCCAGCTAAAACCTTTCAAAGCATATCAGATAATCCATAATGATTATAAAAATAATAGTAATAATGGTGCACCCTTTTATGTTTCCATAAGGATAAAAAATACTTCTAAGTAATGTTCCCATGTTTAATCAACCACTGAAGTGTATTTTTAGGTCACTGCTGTTATAAATAGTTCGAACTCCTTTAGCAATTCTTCAATTGCTTCCCACTGCTGCATTACTGCTTGTTCAGTCACACATGTCAAGGCAAGAGAGCACCCAAATATAAATCAAACCCTGGTACAGAAGCCATCCTATAAACAAACCCTGCTCAGAATGATCTTGCTGACAGAACAGTTAACCAGACTGATGGCATGGGGCCTTACATGCCTTCACTTTCTTACTTGCCAGCGCAGCAAGCAAGAGCAAGAGAGCCACAGTGGAAAATGTGGGAAGGGGAGGGGAAGCAGGCCACTGTGTTGAGATTATATAGCCTGGTTTTGCTAGCAGGGGTCTGCAGGGATCACTGTGTGACACAGCAGGAGGAGCTGATCCCATGTCAGCCAGCTGCTTCCAGGTGTCTCCAAAGTGGTCCAGCTGCCCAAAGCTGAGCCCATCAGTGACAATGGTGGTACCTTTGTCATAACATATTTAAGAAGAGGGGAAAAATGCTGAACAGCAGATGGGAGAGAAGAGTGAGAATATGTAAGGGGAACAGCCTGCAGACCCCAGGGTTGGGCAGAAGGAGGGGCAGGAGGTGCTCCAGGCACCAAAGCAGAGATTCCCCTGCAGCCCTTGGTGGACAGACCATGGTGAAGCGGCTGTGCCCATGCAGCCTGTGGAGATGCCAGGGGGAGCAGAGATCCACCTGCAGCCCGTGGAGGATCCATGCCAGAGCAGGGAGATGCCTGAAGGAGGCTGTGACCCCATGGGAAGTCTGTGCTGGAGCAGGCTGACAGCACCTGCAGCCCCATGGTGAGAGGAGCCCATGCTGGAGCAGCTTTGCTGGCAGGAGCTGTGGCCTGCATAAGCAGTTGTTGAAGGCCATCGTTACCTCCCTCCCCCTGCATCCTCTAATATTCAGTATTCACAAAATATTTTCAAAATCTGTATTTCTTCAGGTTATGTATTCTGAGATTCACTGAGAATCCTTACCGATTTTCCATCTGGCATCCTCAATGAACATCAACTTGATTTACTGTTCAAATTATCATTTGAAGACATACTAATCCTCCTCATGATGTACTTGTGAAGTATATAGTATATGCCTTTTTGTCAGGTATGAAGACCAAAAAAAATTATGAACAGCTATTTAACATCAGATGGCAGAAGAATGCCTTCAGCTATGTATATAAATATATATATATTTGATTCCATGAAGGCAACTTTGCCATACAAGAAAGGAACCTAACATTTCTTTATAGATAAATCATAAATACTTCTCTTTTTTTAGACTGATTTAAGAACACAATCACCACACATTCGATACAATCCTAGTAATTAAACTTAAACAATTTAGAACTTCTGTGTATAAAAATCTGGTTTACTTTATGGGACAAAATACTAAAAACAGAACTGAGCCTATGCTGAACTAAATCACTCCAGTGAAGAAGGCTTTTTGGCTGTTGGTCTCACACTTGGAATATCCAGCACTTCTCTTCAAATCGCTCCTTAATACACATTTCCTCTTTCTTCAGCAAGGATTTGTTCATTTAGTAGTCACACCACCCAAAATTACCACATGCAACTAAACAGCATTACCCAAAATAGAGTGGATTCTTCTTCAAATAATCATTGTTAAAACATGTGAATACAAAAGAAGAAATACCAATTTAGGAGTTAAACAGAGAACTACCATCACTACCAGTATAAATCTAACTGGCAAAAATACATAAACAAGTGTGGCAAATCAAAAGGTGAAATAGTCTAATGAAGTCTGCACTGATGAATATCAAATTAAAAAAAAAAAAAAATCAAATATACCATAATGATGGTAAGTACTGAAGGCAGCAGGCAGATTTGATTATGCATTTTAAACCACTACTGAGCATTGTCTCAAATTGCTCCAATGTAGTGATTCTCTGGTATTTTTTTAATGCTTCTATTATATAGGCAGCAGAAAATATCAAACAACCTAAACTCTGAATAGATAACTCCGGGGCCTAAATTTAGTACTGTCTCATGAGGAACTTTATATACACCCTGTAAAGATAGAAAGGAGCATTTCTTAAAGTCTTAACTTTAACTTAAGGAGTATCAACAAGACCTTTAGGTCATAGTCCAAAACTACTGGACTGCTTTCTGAGACAGCAATGCATATTCACAGAAATATCTCCTTTCTTAAAAATCCCTTTCCCACACCCACATGGCAGAATTAAGTGCGGTGCCACACATACACCTGCCTAGAAGGGGACAAATTTTCAGACCAAAACACAAATTAAGATAATCAACTCAAGCCAAATACAGATTTGCATTATTTTGTATGGGGTAAGGGCTACATTAAAAAAAACAAAAAAAACCTAAACCCAAACATATATGCAACCAGGCAAGCAGTATCTTTTTGCACTTTGCAGTAAATATCAATCTGCCATAAAATTGCAGAATGCAAATTTGCCCTTTCTAGCTTTTTCCTCTGTTTCTAGTTAATGGCAAAGATCCATCACTTTATATTTTATGTGTGTAGACTCACAATGGATAAACTGCATCAGTCCACTGCCATGGCCATTTGAAACCTAAAGATGCACTTCCTTCAGGTCAGAAGACAGGTTTTGAAGATGTGAGGACCTGTATGATGTACGATGGCAACAGCCTTCCAGCAGTTCAAGCTAGAATTTTACTACACCACATTGATACCATCCCCTATCTACAGAGGCTTCCCATACAAGAGCAAGTCAGGTTTAAATTGTCTTGTCTCTTTTATTTCATAAGACAAAGCCAGCACAGTTGAGGCTCACCCAAGAACACCCTACAGGATGAATTCCATGTAGGATTATCCCTCCAAAAAACATCAAGTTTTCTAATCATAATTGTCTGTGTAGGAGATAAATCTTCCCAAAGGGATTACCCAAAATACAGATATCACTTATCTCAAGCTGCGGCAGTGTCTCTAAAGTTGTAATGTTTGGTGGGAAGCATTTGCAAGCTGAAATTTGAACAGTATTTCCAACAAAATCGACATTTCAAGTCAGAGGGATTTAGGAAAAAGTTTTATGAAAGACTAGTCTATATTGTAAGATTCTAAATCTTGAATGAAAATACCCACTTCAAAATAATACAGCATTTAAAATGAAACATGCCACTATTTGTAGACCTAACATTAGCAGAGTAAAAATACTGCTAAATACCTGAAGTGGAAGGGAGGGGTGAATGGAGAAACCTTAAAATGAACCTCAAGCTGTAATCCTAAATGTGCCTCACAGTTCATTTGATCTCACAGCGAGCTATTCACAAATTGAGTCAGTAATTTGAAATGACTGTTAGTCAACAGATTATGCAGAGGCAAACATGTTATGACTTTGAATAAAAACCTTCCTACAAGTCTGAACAGACTACTTCCTCCCACAGGAGACAGCTTTTAATCTTCAGCGTTTACTAGACTTGCCATTTAAGGAAAGATTCATTTACAGCTGTGGCTCTTGGCACGGACAGATGTTCAAAATAAACTATTACATGTACCAAACAGAATTTTAAATCAAATTTCTTTCCTCTAGTAGCTATTCCTACAAACCTGTTAAGAAAGGGATCAGAACTATTTGTAGTCATTGTTCTCAGTTCCTGAGACATTCCAGGAGATGACACAGGGTTTTGAGATCCACCGTCTTGTTCCATTGTTGGAAGCTGGCTACGGAGAGCCAATTCCTAGAACAGCAGGAGAGGGAGAAAGAGAGATCGTGTTAGGCATTTGAATGCACTTTCTGGATACATAAACACATGACATTATAGATAATTGATGCTTTTACTGCTTCCAGTTACAAGAGTTAAATGAAATGAAACTCAAGCTTCTGAGGACAAAGCAAGAATCTGTACTGGCTTCAATGAAAATGCAAGTTCCAGCAGCCATGACCACCATTACAGAGATTGCACTGTACATGTATTTATGGATATAAATATCTGTATGCTTACACAAAGATTTTCTAGTTCACTTCAGTATCTTTCTGCTAAGTTTATACTTAAACCAAGACAAGAATTGTTAATACTGTCTGAGCCCTAATATAACCTGTATAGCTCTGCTAAATAGCATTTTATCCAGATTTCTTTTAAATTCTGATTTAGTTCCTAGCTTCCTTTGTACCTCTCTTGTTTCAGTCAGCAAACTTTCAAGTCTTTCCCTAAAAGTTTCCATTCATTCTTCCTGTTTGAGGCATACATTTGAAATTTCTGTCTGATCAAATCAGTGATTAGTTCCCTATGTAAATTCCAAAGCTCCTCAAATTCGGAGTAATTTCTTAGTAAGGCCTAGACACTGCACTTCTGAAGCTACAAACCTAATTGCATATAATTTTTACCCATCTGAATGTTCACCAGCTTGAATCAAACCATTCATTAAGCTTGTAATTACTAATTGATGAAAGTGTTAACATAAAATACATCACATTAAGGGCAGATGGAAATAAGCAACATTTGATGTAATTTCCAGTGACCCCTCTCCCCTTTTTTAACAAGTAATCCACGAGTTACACATGTGAAAATACAGTAATTTTCTTCAAGCAACTCTATTCAAACATCATCAATGTCCCACCAAGACTGAGCTTTGTTATTGCAGAGACTGATAAATCTATTGACTATCCTGTCACCATTGCTGGTAGTATGTGATTTCCAGGCTGTGCCTGGGAAGATAATCTCAGGCAAAACCAATCCTGTCAGTCTTGACAATACTTAATATTTCTCACTTTTAAAATGAGAGATCTTCATCCATTTTCAATGATAAGCTTAAGGACTACTATACTGTAGTCTCTTAGTATATAAAACTAACTTTGCCCCAATTCTTTTTCCAAGTGATTTCTTTCTAAGAAATTTAAGATTATTTCATTTTATTTCCAGCAGACTGTGTATTGAAGCTTCCCTGCTGACAGGTTTTTTTTTTCTTTTCTAATCTTCATATGCTTCACTCTTATTCCTGTGGATTACTATTCTACATATTCTTTTAGGTTTTATGTCTTGCACTAGAAAATTTTCTCACTACAGCTAATTAGATCTCTGCAGAAAGTGTACAAGCATACCATTGGTTTCTGTGTTCATCACACCCAATTACTACTTCAAGTAAACCTAGTCCTCTGCTCATCACCACTTATCTGGCCACTGTTCTAACAAACAGTAATAATACTCCATCCCCATTTTCAGATCACAGGACATTAAACATCTTTTAATAATTTCTAAAGGCTTATCCACATGATTTTCGACTGGTTATGTAATAAAACCAAATGTAAAGCCTATATAATGACCTCTTACTTCACAGCTAAGTTTGCAGCCATGTATCAGTGAGAAGTTACCTGATATACAGGTAGACTCATCCATATCTAAAAAAGAAAGAAAGAAGCGTTCTTTCCTGGAATTTCCCAAACACTGATCTGAAGAAGGCAGAAGGTCTTAGACCAGCTATCCCAGAGACAGCTCAAGAACTGCTCACCCATGTGCTGTGTCCTTTTCCCCTTCCCTCTTGGTTTGATCTGTATATTACACCTTTATTTCCTTGGGCTGCAGTCCCTGATTTGGATGAAGAGGAGGAGCCAAAAGTGCCAGCAGAGTGCAGAAGCAGCTTCATCACACACCAGTGCCACAAAGAGTGGTAACAAGGCAAAGTCTACATGGAGTCATTTCTGTATATGAACTAAAGTGACATTTTATCTCCTTTGTGTGGCCTTTCTGGAACTGGAACTGCCTCCTGATTCAATAGTTGTGAGGAAGAGAAGAAATCCAGATGTCCCCTTTTCAAGAGCTACTGACACCAGGAAAGAAAAAAAACCCCACAATTTTTCTTCTGTTACTATAAGAAAAAAAGTCAGTACAAAGCCACAAGAAATTCAGAAAAATAGTGAAATTACCTTTGTATTTTTCTAAATCCTCAGAGTGTAGGAGAGATTGAAGTTTCATCAATACATAAACTCAAATAGTATGGTAAAAATAAATGTAGCTCAAGACACTACCCAGCTAAAATAAAAAAAATCTCATTTCTCTAAAGGCCCACTATAGAGATGTATTAAATCAGGAGAGAGAACTATATTTTGCCTATTCTTTGGCATCTACTACGTAGTGAAACTAGTATTTTTAAAATTAGTACTGCTTTTATCTTTGTTTTAACATTGCTAAAAAATGGAAAACTGCAACTATTTTTAACTATTTATAAGTAGCATTACTGCTACTTTTACAGGAGTCAGAAGCACTTTCCCTTCAAAAGAATGTTATTACTCATCTAAGTAATAAATTTATGTCATTCTGGGAGTCTGAAAGAGAAAGGAATTACCAAAAAAGACAAGCTATTGAGAAACAAATACAGGGCAATTTTTAATAATTTTGTAAGACAAGCAGAGTTTCCTAAAGACCTAAAGACTATTTTTCCTAAATGTTATAAAAAATGGAAGCTGGAGTTGTGTTGCTAAAGAACAGTCTTTTCATTTCTCCTTCATTATAAACCTATTTTGCAATAAAAAAACGTTGTAGGTTTTCTATATTTAAAAAAATGTATGGGAGTGTCCAAGTCTCTCCCAGCTCCAAAACAGAGCAATGTGAACTCAAGGCTTTTAATTCATGCTTTGAAATATGTGCTTTATTAGAAGTATTTAAAGTCTGAAGGCAAAAATAAAACTATGACAAAATCCTGGCTTAGATTTCTATGAATTGATCGCATCCTATTTTTTAAGTATGTCAAACTTGTTTAAGTACCTCTGGGAAAAGAAAAAAAGTATCATTCCTATTGTTAGCACAAAAGCTGAATTTTAGTTATTACACACACCAAAATGATCTGTCATCTCCTTAAATAATTTTTAAAATAAGGTCAGTACTGTGTAATTTATCTGGCTGACCTCATGCACATTTTTTTTTCATAATTCCAGACAGATTAAGTTTTACATTAATTTACAGGTCATTCACACCATGTTCAAATTAACTTTATATAACTACCCTTTTAAGAGCATTTTTATCTTCACTGGCTTTTGAGGAAAGGCAGATGACTTGTACAACTCATTTATATTCTTACTGTATTAAACCTATGATATGCTACTCAATTTTACTTGATACATCCTGATAATTGGTTTTGCAAATTTACTTTAAAAATGCCAATTTTAACATTTCTGCCCCCAGCCATCACCTGACTTTCAAATGATCCACAGGCTTTCCTGGGATGGGACAGAAGTTTTAGGGGAAAGAGAAGATCACAACACTTACGGGCAGACTTACAGCACAAATTGCTTCTTCAGATTAAGTGCCTGCATTTTTGTGAGGGCCACAAAGTTACAGCACACAAAAGAAACAGGGAAGACAAATGAACTCAGCAATGAGGAGTTGGGCAATTTGTGAGGGCTGAGCAGGAAATGGACCATTCACTGCTTCAGTCACAACAACCAGCACAGCCAGTGAATGCAGTTCTGATTTACTATACAGACTTTTAAACAAAGTATTTATCCATAAAGATCTATGCACATGAGCAAGCAATACAATTATTTTGTTGATCTGTAAAGCTTAGAAACAAGCTAGAAACAAGCAGCAGATACAGGATCAGCAAGCTTATACAGAGGAACTTATCTCATAAATATGTAGTATGCTGATCTTATTAGCAAATACTCTAATATTAGCAGCAAATAAATAAGAAATCTTCCATTCTCAGCACAAGAAAATAATCTGCACAACATCCAAGAATAATGCCATCAGTACCTCGACATTATTTGCCTCTATTTCTTTCCACAGCACACTGTAAGGGAAGAAATCTGTTATGTAACTTCCTGTTCAATTTTGTGACATATACAAAACTTGATTGACATCTGCTCTACATTAGAAATTGTTGACAATCAGATGCTAACTGCAGGAAAATGGAAAGAGAGCTAGTGGGGATGGAGTGAAAGTCAAGTCATGCAATCTCTTTACTAAGACAGACGTTTTTAAGGTTTCACAAATAACTGATGATGATAAGCACAAGTAACTGAACAGAGGCTTGGTGTTTTTAAATATCCTGGATGTATCAACAGTTCTTGCTGATAAACAGTAAGTCTGAAAGTTGTAATTTTTGCTATAGGTACCTTTGACATTTTTAGAATTTCAGTAAAATACATCCTCATTCAAACAAGAAGAGTCTCTTACAGTGCTTTCTATAAAAAATTAAGCTGAGCAATTATTTGCTCTTTCCAGAAGGTAAGGCTTCCATACACAACACTTGGAATGTTAGTGTCACCACAGGATACTGCAGTTCCATGGCAGAGTGACCACAACCTGGCAGGAACACTATGGTTACCCAGTACCAAAAAAACCTGATCATAGATTTAAATACAACCACGGTACTGTATCCAGGCTACATAGGGAATAAATGTCAAGAAGGATCAGGATGTTGGGCTAGATGACCTCCACCAGTCCCTTCTAACCTAGTGATTGTGTGACATGAAAAGTTCAGATACAGTTAAAAGTTAAGAAACATTTCTCAGATGTTTTAAATCCATCTATAGAAGAGATTTCATTGGATGCAAGCTTCAAGAATGCCAGTGTAATGTAATTTCTTTACAAACAAAAGACCTTGGCAATCCCTCTCTAAAATTGACTTAGCTGTCCCAGAATTAAGAGCACTGGATATATGAAGATTTAATTTTTATTCTTCCTTAAAAGAATATATAGAAGTTAGCAAGAGAAAAAATTACTCTGCCACCAAGCACAGCTTTATCATTAGGGAAGGAGGTAATTCCTCCAAACTTCATTAATTTTATTCAAAAAGAAATAAAGACCTGTCTGCAAGAAAAAGTTGAACAAAGAAATTTTAATTCTTTCTTTACATTTTTCAGATTAACTAGGTCAGCTGTGATCTGATCAGATGTACAGACTGGGACTTCAATAGCAGCAGCATCAGAGAAGACAGACTACATTTGCCTCTACAGTACAAGGCCTCAAGAAGCATTTAGAGAACCAGAACCCTGAAGCAGTTCTCTAAGCACTTTCTTCCACCTGTGGCTATTCATTACTTTACTGAGGTGATATGAAAACACAAAAAGTACATTTAGATGGTGTGACACGAATAGTCTAGTATTACAGGACTTTAAAGGTGACATGATTGTCCACTCTTCTACCCAACAGATCACTCACACACACCTTGACTCATCAGCAAGTGCAGACTAATAAAACTGATCCCAGGCAGGAGGTAGAGTAGGAAGCAAGTTTAAATATAAATAGAATCCTGATTTTTGTATGACTCCTTTCATCAGTTTCCACTCCAAACAGAGCAGAGTGACCAGTACATATACATTTAATCAATTATCAGTATAGTCCCTTTGAGTTTTCGCTGTTTTGTAGGATTTAAAGCCATAATTTCAAGACGTTCCAAAAACCGCATCTTGCAGAGTACAGTATGAAACTGATAACAAACTTCTCCATTTCCTGTATTTTTTTGAGTTGGCAACAGGAAGAAATTAGTGGAAGAGTGAACAATGATAGGGCTTCAGACACAGAAGAAAACAGAGAATAGACTTTTGGCATTCTGTAAGAAAAACATCCCCTATGAATGACCTAATTATGCCAGAAGATAAGGTATTTTACTCTACTACTGTGGAGTAGTTCTCCTTTGGTTATTCTCTTGTATACCCATTATTCTTGAGGACTTTTTTTTTTTCTCCTCCAGAAGAGAATCTAATATTGATTGATAAGATCATTATGTGGCTAATGCTTTGTTAATTAATCAAATTACTACATCTCAATTAAAATGCTTCTGTTCTGGTATTGCCAAACAAGAAAGTATTTATTCCAGGGTGTCAGCACTAAGGTCTGAGGTTCCTGTATCTCAGAACTAGTAACATACAAGGTTGTGGTACTCTTCAGAATGCAACAGTACATCAGTACTCATGGCTTCCAAACAGAGGATACTTTCATTTATTCTGTTTTTCTTGCCTAGTGCATACAGAGGTTTTTCTTAAAAAACAAAGAACAGTACAAGCTAATATAAATATTGGTACTAAGAATCAGTAGATTAAAATACTGTTAACATTAGTAGACATAAAGTTCTCTGAATATATCCATAAATCCACCCTTCCAGAGATTCATTCTATGTTCAACTTCTTTAGCAACTGAAAGAAGACTACATTAAGCTGTTTATTATGCTTCACATTTTGAACAATTTTATTTTGGTCTGAGCTTTTCATAATTGTTGTTTCCTATACAGAAAATGTATGTGTGCAAGAGCCAGTTAAACGTCCAAATGGAAAAACTATACTGCATAGCAATTATTTTGTTCATCTAATCTATTAAGTAGTTCTGTTATACTATGCATGCTTAAAAATCATAACTATTTCAAGTGACTCTTCATTAACTGATAACAGATATCCTTCTCTAAGATCATACCTGCTTTAATGAACTGATAAGAACATTCATATGAACAGTACTTAAAAGTCACCAACTACTACCTTAGATAATTTGCTTCAAACAAACATCTTGATGACATCAGGACTGGAACAGCAGTATCCTCAAGAATGCTAAACAAGAAGGCTGATTTCAATGTAAAAAAATGTGCAATGAATTCCTCGTTTGCTCTTAAATATTGATATAAAGTTGTGGTAATGCAGCACTCCTAAAAACAGTGTTAGGGCTGTGACCAGAAAAGTGATTCAAAAATGTGCATGGCAGAGGCTGGTTTTTTGTTTGTTGTTTTTTCTTCTTCTTTTTTAGAATGTTTTCATGTAGCAAAAAGTTCCCTGCTAGCCTAATTTAATGCTTTCATTTTTCTAATTACGCTGAAACATCAGTTTAGAGCCTACCTGATGTTTTGGAGAATTTGCTGTGCTGGGATTGATATTCCGCAATGCCTAAGAGTAAAAATAAGATGGATAAAAATTACTTTAGCTGCACGGTTTACCTATGCAGGCTGTCTTATAAACACCATCTTGTAGTATCAAGCCCCCAAGACAGGCCAGATGAGACAGGATAAGGGAGTTAAGAACTGTGAAAATCATGACACAGTGAAACAAAACTCACAGATTTACCAAGGATGCATATTTGACAGACAAGCTTAACGACTAAGGAGACCAACATGAAGAGAATCGGTTGTCACCTGCTCCAAAGTTAGTCAGGTTCTCAATGACAACTGAGGCAAGAAGACAATTAGAAGGCCTACCTAGAAGCATGCTAGCACAGGGTAAAATGTCTGTTTGTGGATTAATTGCAAAGCAGAAACAGCAGAAGCCCAGGTGCTTAAGCAGAGAGAAAGTCCTGATGCCACCTTTGCAATGTATTCTTACCTAGAGTACTATAAAAAGTAATGGCTGTAAAGATGACCCATCTTACACCAAGAGATGCTGAAGATTCCTACAAAATAGTCCTTGACTACAAAGGGGATAACGGAAGTCAGATTCCAGGACAGAATACTGCAGGTGATGAAGAAAGAGAAAAGCTGTCTTTGAAGACATTAAGATGTTATCCTCTTCTGATACAAGACCCATCACCCAAAGTGAAAAGGGAAAGATTTTAGAAGTTTTTCCTCAAAGAAAAGATTAGTGCTTTTTCTGCCAGTGTCAAAAACCCAAAGAAATATCTTAAGTATCTAGCACAGATAGTTATAACTATTAAAACACTCAGATTGAACAATCAAAGCAGAAGGCTTAGAGTCAAAAGGAGATCAAGCCCAAATTCCAATCCAGAGATTGCAAAGTCCAGCCCTACACTTTAATATTTGCTACAGCCATACCCATATAGTAGAAAACACTGAAAGGCATAGTTTGCAGCCTTATTATGAAGTTTGAAATTCTTCAGGATAAGAAAGCCACAGGTTCAAAATGCAGTACAAGTTATTCAGTTGTTTCATGCTCACTCTACTATTGAACAGGTAAGATTTTGGCAACAAGGCATCTCCTCTTATAGAAACTTTGAAAATACTTCAAAATCCTATAGACTGCAACAGGTTCTAAAACTGAAGACTTTCCTCCACTTTAAAGGGAGAACTAAAGTAGTTGTGGGAAATAACTTTTTGCATGACTTGGAACTCAATGAATAAGAAATATATTATTAGGAGGAATATCCAATCATATCAATAGTCCACACTGTCATCTTTATAGTTTGTGAAGCCTGCTCTTAAAGAGTTTTGTTAGAGGGAGGAGTGAGGGAGGAAAGCAAAATTCTTCAGTCTAAAAAAATCAAATACTTTCACCACCAAGCTGATATCATTAAGAGAATGAATTCAGACCTTTTTAGATCTCAAAGCTTTTTGTATGGTCACTAGTCTCTAGGACTCGCTGAAACAACAACTTGGAAAAATCAAAACATAACATACAAAAGAAATAGTGGAAGTAGGTGTCTAACCTGTGGCCTCACCTGCCGAAGCAGTTCTTGATGCTTCAGTCTCAGCCTTTCTTTCTCCATCTGTAGCTGCTGAAGTCTCATCTGTTGCTGCTGATTGGAGCTACTCCCTCCCATCACACCACCCTGGGGACTCTGAGGAGCCAGAGGAGGTGGCTGTTTGACTGGAGCACTTTGGCTGATTCGCTGATTCATGGCTAAGGAACCAAAACAATAAACATTTAAAAAATAAATTCAAACAAATACATGCAAGGAAAGTAGTATTCATAAAAGGTATACATTAAAAAATATACAAAATTACAAGGCATGACAGTACAAAACATGCAGCTACATTAATATTCAGAGTGTGAAACATATGCTCATGTGTGAGCAATTGATGTGTGCAAAATTAACGCAACAGTCTCATGGTTAAGACCATGTACTTATTCTAAAAGCTTCTAAAAACAGTTTAATGGGCAAACTGGTGAAAAATTCAAAAGTGGTAGTAAAAAAATATTTCAAGTTGAATTAGAAAAATCTCTCTTCCTTCTAATAAACTATTCTCACTACAGACACAAATAGTAAATAACTTGTTTTATTCATGTGGAATCACAGGTACATTTAACTTGAGAACAACAGAACGACAAAATGGATCATTTCACTTTTACCAAAAACAATTAAAGGCTACCTGTTGTGGTGCAAGGTCATGCAACCAGCATTCACATCCTTGTCACATCACTATTTTAGTGTTAGAGACTTCATTTAGAGCTTCTTGATATGCAAAATTACAGTTGGTACAGAAATGACAGATGAATTATACAGCCATAAATATGGACATCAACATAGAAAACATTTTGCTAGTGCTTAATTTTCTTTTATCCCCCAGAATTATGCATTGCATTTTTCCTGGGGAGCGGAGACTAAAAATGGAGCTTTGAAAGATAATGCACAATGAGAACCCATCCTCCCTTCCCCTATAAAAGCAAGGCCTAAGACAATTTTATTTTATAAAATAATACATAACTGGGATGCATGAGGCCTGATTTCTCCCTCACATGACACCAATATGGTTAAAGTCAACAGAGCACTAGAGTTCCCAGAGTGAAAGAGAGGGTGGGAAAAGCTAACTGTATTGCAAGGGCACTATTTTCAGGGGATTTCAGCTTGGAATTAGCTCTCCATCTCCATCGTGTTCCCTGTAACAGACTGAATCTGTTAACACTCAGTATTTTGCAGAATGCATTTGCTGAAGCAATGATGGGAGAATGGCAGGGATTTTTTTTTTCTGGAAATGAGGATTATGGTTTACAGAAACTAAGAAAAAAAGAGAGAGGTTCTTTTAGGATGACAGGGTGAAGTGGGAAAAAAAAATCTGTAGAATTAGTTTGAATTAATGTTTGCATCATATAGAGGATTCCTGGAATACTAACATTTCTAACTACCATAAGAAAGGAGAATTCTCTCATAAAAAAATCTGTATAATCTTTTCACTGAAAAGCCCTTCAGCCTCCACTGTCTTTTGAGTGTTCAATTTAAGGTAAAGTAGTGCTGTTCTTCTGTTCCAAGAAAGCCAACATATATTTATCACATAATACTAAACCAATTAGAGACCCAACCCTGCAGTCTACCCTTTCGGCTAATCCACTGGTCCAGCACAGACTCAACAGTCTAATGGGCAGAAGGGTCATATTTTCATGAGTCCAGCCAACATAAAATGCTGTAAAATAATTTACAGTCATTTGAAACAGTATTTCATGCAGTTACTAGTTAAAGAGCTTCATACATATAATTGCTAATATGCTAGAAGTTCCTGTAAGGTAAGTGAACCTGTGAAGTAGAGTACAAACTGGATCCCAGTACCAAATAGAAACAACTAGGGCTGCAGTTCAGTTCCAACCTACAAGTCTCATCCTGATGCAGCATGAAAAAAGAACAGTGGGAAAATGACATTCCTGTGGATCAAAGCCTAAAATCAAGCAGTTGATGTTACAAGACATCCAGCACCACTTCACCATCAGAACTGAACTTCAGGACAGAAGGTGACCAGAGCAAGCCAATTAACCAGCTTTGCCATGCATGCTGTGGTTTCTGGGCCAGTGGCAGGAAGAATAGCTCAAGACACTACCTAGAAACTGTTAAGCAAAAGTCCTAACACCATCAACAGCTGTCCTGTAAGGATGTGGGCAGTGAACATTTAACTACAAGCACCAGGAGCTCCACTGGGCAATATCTGCTGGCAGCTTGACAGCAATTACTCAACCTTCATTTATCAAAGTGGAAGCAAAGTTGAAGCTGGAGAAAACAACGCAAAAAGCAAGGCAGCCCATCTAGCAGCTTTAGATAAGCTAGACAAGATATTGCTGGAGTGGGGAATAGATCTCCTCCTTTCTCTCTTTTCAAATCTGGAACCAGGACCATGCCTTTTGCTCTGTATATCTTACTCTCTTTCACAGAATAAGCAGAAATGACGTTAATAGGGGACAACAGAAAACAGAATTCTCCTGCTGTTAGTTAATTCTACAACCCTATCCAAAGTCTGTGCTACCTCTCAGAAGTTCCAGGATCCAAACCCTGCTAATAAACAAGATGGAAGGTCAAAGATGTAAAGTCAAAAGGGAGAAAAATTCAAAAATTACAATCACCTGAAATGAGCGCATTTAAGTTAAAGGCAAACTAGCTTGTAGAATTTAAGTACCCAAAGCTGAAAAATGTCAATTTTCTTTTGGTTAAAAACACTCCCTTTATAGTCTAGTCCCCAGTTATACAATCATGGTTTCAGAGTCCTACCTCAATGCAGTTCACAGCCAAGTCATGTTACAGATAACCTCATAAAAATTTAATAGTGTCTAACCTTAGTTAAACACTTCAGTGCAGTATCACTAACATTCCTTTAACATGTTATGAATTTGTTTTTCCTGCAGGCACCATACAAGTATCTCTTTTCCTCAAAGAGGCAGCTTTGTATTTCCTGCTCATGCCACTTTCTGCTCTTTTTATTTCTGACAGCTGCTTGTATTATTCCTGTTCTCTCTGACCACTGTTTGCCCCATTCTTCTCATCTACTGACTTTGCAACTTTAAGAAAGAAATCATGTTTCTCTGATGTTTTCCATTTTATTCCCTCATCCCAGATCCCCCAAATGTCTTCTAATGTCCATTTTGAAAGTATTTCTAAGAAAAAGCATATCTAAAGCAGGAATATCGTAAGATATTGAGACTTTGGTGCATACTTAAAATTCATCAATAAATATTAGGGGATCACTTAATTATATGATTTGGTAATTATTTGGAAACTGAATCTAAAATTCCATTTTCTATATTATTATTATTATTATTATTATTATTAACACATCATTGAAAGGATGTTTCTGAACATTTTATTATTTCAGGAAAGTGCAAAAGACTTCTAATTGATAAGATTTTAAACTGTCCTCAGATTTTTTATATGAGCGAACTCTTTTTAGCTGTGAAATTCAACTAAAAGTCAGGATATTAGAAGAAGATGCTGCTAACTGAATTTAACTGACTTAACATATCCAAGTGAAAAAACCACAACAATAGTATCAATGATTTTCATACACCTTGGTGATTACACAAGCGTGCTATCTTCAAGGGAAACTCAAAGAAGAATGTAATTATCTATAATTTCCAACACAGTATTTAATGAAAAGGTGGGGGGGGGGGGGGGGGGGGAAACACATCTTGTTTCAAGTGACAGGAAAAAACAGAGGGTTTTAAAGCTTTTTGTTTTTGATTTGGGTTGAGGTAATTTTGCTTGCTTGTTTTGTTGGTGAGCTTTTTTTTCTTTTTACATTCCCGATTCCCCATTACTTACCAGGACACAACTGCAGACATCTGCACTCTAAAGAATATGTTTATTAATGTGATCTCAGATAGCAGATTTTATTTTTTCTATACCTCATGTATTTGTAATGATCCTGACATGCACAGCTCTTATCAAATACTTCAAATTCAAAGGTGAAGAGCTTCATTTTATCTGTTAGCTAGGACTTATGAGTTTCTAATACATTTTGTTCCTTACCTTCCATGGCTATGGAAAGCATTTAAATAAGGGGCTCTGCACCCACACAGCGGAGGATGCAAAGACCTCACAGGCAGAGCAGGAACAAACAAGTCTTTGTTTCTAGAAGAGGGGGATTTGAGGGAGGAGGAGGGGCAGACAAGTTAACAAACATGGGCAACTTAAGACAATAAAAAAGATCTTGTCCTAAAATACGGCTTCACAATCTGCAGAATACAGTCAACTGCAATTGCTGCAATATGTTTTTGAGAAAATTACTGGTCTTTAAATGCTACACATTAAATGTTCTACTGTCAGCAGCAGAAATGCCTCTTCTGTACTATACCGGACAATACCTGACAATTCCTGAAAAAAGTTTAGACTGCTGTTGACATGCATGAAAAAAACCAAACAACCAAAACCCAAAAAAAAAAGGACGAAGAGAGAGAAGCAATTACCAGGCATTGGTGTTAGAGAGAAAAGGCCAACAAATTTTCAACAACTCAAGCATAAAAGGCTAATTTCTCTCCCAAGTCCTCTGTCAGCTGAAAATCCCAAGTCCCAGGGCAGTGACAGTTTGCAATAACACAGCACCTCTCTCTTATGCAGAATTACATGCAGAGATTGCACCCTTAGTGATTAGGAGACACAGCTGAATGTTGTTGTTTTTTTCCTACTTATAATTCCACCCTTCAAAGCTAAACCTAATTTTAATCAGCCAATTCAGAGATACTATTTAGCTGAACAAACAACAACAAAAAAAGCTCAGGATGAGAGCATGCTATAGCTGAGTGTCCTTACTAATAAGAATCAATGTTTTCATTGGGGGAACTAAAGAACTTGTCCCTTTCAGCTCCATTTTGAAACTAGATATTTTGAAAATATTGTGCATAATTTTTGGCTGTAGTCAGGTTTTAACCTGGTGCTAGTTTGCAACACTTCAACAAAGGCAAAAGTCCTCTTTGATTACATTTAAAAGAGCAGTGAAGAAAAAAAAAATACCAGTAGGATCTGAAAGAGTCTCTGAAGTAATAAAAAACATGTTCCAAGGGGCTTTTTAAGAAAGGCTTTCTACAACAATTTGTTGTTTAATCAGGATGTAAGTCATGTTTCTGCATTGTATTCTTTATAATATATTGCTATGTTACTCTAAGGAAATCCCACTCACAGTTTCATAATGCTGCTGTTATGAAACAACCTAAAAATTAGCACAATAAAATATTGCATTGCTTTCAGTCTCTGATTAATCTGACAATCCTGGATCTTAGAATATGGGGGAAACCACAAATAGACTGTTCTCTGGGCTCATTTTGCAGCTTTAAGTGTACAAACAAATCTTAGTGTCTTAGGCAAATAGAAATATTCACAGACTCCTGAGGTGAACTTTTGTTAAAGCAAGATATATCCAATGAAAATACTATTACAGAATCATGTCCAAACTACAGACTGGTTACTCTCCACTTACCAACTAGTTTCATTCAAATTAAATTAGTATTTTTCTTTTTGTTTTAGTACCACTATCACACCTGCTGGTTAAAACAATATAAATTAAGTTCCTTTTTCTTTGATAAATCTGCCATTGTTTTTGAAGTGTTTCTGTATTGTCAAATGTAGATATGCAATAGCCAGACTGACTTGAGCACCATTAAGACTCTACAGCATGCACAGACTCTTGAATCACTGGTAACTGGAGTAAAAAGCTGTGTCAGTTCTTTTCCCCCCACAGCAGTAAACAGCAGTATTTATAAACCACTTTCACTCAATGTATGCCAGTTTCAGAAGAACCAAAATATTCTGGCCAGCCAGAAAAGCAAATATAAATTATATTCAGCAGTAAAGTAAGTAGCTTTTAGGAACTTCAGTGCACACATATAAAACAAAACTCTTTAAATAATGTGCTCTTATTAGAATTCTCTTTTAACTCTCTACATAACCCTTTTTCACTTTTTTAAAAAAAATCAATTTTAATTTTGGAAGGCTAAACAAGTTTTAAATTACTTGACTTACAGAACACAACTGACACTGTAACTATCAGCACTACAGAACTATATAAGACACAGTGCACTGGACAGATTATGAGAAGAAACCTGAACTAATGTTGTTTAAATTTAAATTTTATGAATGAAACACTGAAGACTACAGGAAGTGCAGGAATCTGAGCTAACCAAGGCCTCATATGCCTGTCCACTGACTCTCTGGCAAAATATATTTAATGAAAGCTAGTCCACATGTTAGACCAAAGTTTAATCAGCAAAGAGTCTACATAAGGCTATTAGCTGTGAACAGGTTCACTGTTTAATCACCACATAATACTTCCTGGGTTAACTAACCAAAAGACAAGCTTCTTTACAATTTCTTATAAAATAATGTGATAACTTTTTAAAATGCAGGTTTCCTTTAATTTGTTTGAGTGGAACAAACCCTGTATATATGCATCTGCACATCTTCATCTTTTTTTTAATTTGTCATATGCCCATTAGAAATAATTAAACAGAAATCACAAAATCAAGTAAAAACTACTGCAAAAACAAAATCAACAGTATACTGTCAAGAAACACTTCTATATAAAAGAAACTACCATCATGTTTCAACACGATTGAATTCAAAGACAAAAAGCCTGATGTCTTTGAATTTAAGATCATATATGATTAGATATAGACTATATAATTACTGTGGGTACATATATTTAGATTACAGATAATGAATCATGTTCAAAATGATCCACCTTCAACTTTTAACACAGTATGCTCATTAACAGGAAAGTGCAAACTGCTGTGTTAGAAGGATATGAAGGAAAAAGTGTCCCTGTCAGGAGTGCAGTTTCCTTTCATTATCACAGCTGCTTAGCACAACACTGCAAGCATGCATTATTTTTACTGGCACCCAGACATCATTAGCAATAAATCTCCTTTCCCAAACAGGATTCAATTACTCTGAAAACAGAACAAACCACAAAACAGGTGTAAACTTACATAAACCTACTGTCCTGATAAATTCTTAAGAAAAGTGTGGGTTTCTCTCTCTTTCATAGTCTAGAAATATTCTATATAAAGTAGGTAACTGCATCCTGACACAACACTTGTGGACAGATTTAGTGATTTCTTCAGTGAACTTCAGTTAAGATGTATAAATATATCCTGCTTTCAAACAAACCCAGATTTCACTTTCTGATATAATCATACACAACAAATAATTATTTATTGTCATTACCATAAGAGAGCACCTGCCTTTTACAAAGGGATGCTTACCAGTGAAATTTCATCTGCCTCTGCAGATTTGCAGTAGGCTTTGACAGAAGTCACTGGTTCACTGAAAACTGATGCTGCTTCATCTGTAAACATCTCTGACACACATAGCAAAATACAGAAGTCTTTACCCCATCCTAAGTGTTCTCCTGAAACTGTTCTTCTGGAAAAACAGAGACAGGCAAGTGAAAAATCTAATACCACTGGACCTTTCTTAGATGGAGTCAAATCCTCCTTTGTTTTACAGGGTATATAAAGAGGATATGCCATTGCATTTGCAGACCAAAGCCACTTGTGGTCATGCTCTGCTTTTTGTGCAAAAAACTGAAGGCAGATCTGGAACTTAACAAGTCTTAAATGCTACTATGATCAGACACAAAGTCTGGGCTTTTTTTTTTTGACTAGACAAAGGCCAAACCTCAGTTTTCCAATCTAGAGCTCCAGTTCTATCCTGTCCAAAAATCTGCATCTTGAAAGGCATCTACAAACTAATTTGAAGGAATTTATTTTAAACAAAGTGCTAGATAGGTAAGGAATAAGAAAGCAACACTACGGAATACCTCCTTTTAATTTCTGATACTTAAAAATTAGCAGATGCTCTGAAGCTTAAGCTTTAATTGAATTTCAACCTTGTTGTGTGTTTGCTTGTTTTTTCTTTAAACAGAAATGATAAATATATGTTTCAATTAAATGTACACTTTACTACAGTGTTTCTGAACAAGCTCTTTTTCACTTTTTCAAAGACAGTTTTTATACTACAAAAAAAAGGAAGCAGAAAAACCCGGTGTACCTTCTCTGTAATCATACTATCATCATCACTTTTATTTCATTTTCTAATTATGCAGTCAAGCAGCTACTGTACAGAGGGCCCCTATGGCACTTTTCCTAATGATATTAAACATTGTTTTGCCTTACTCTCCCCCTCATCCAAAATTCATGCAGAACTTCAAAGAACATTAACATTATCTCTAAGTGGGAGTGATAAAGTCGTGGCAGTGATTTCAACCTGAGGTCACATATTTTGCTTCCTATCCCATTATCACAGCTCCAAGAATTGGAAAACCAGAAGGAAAGAAACTGGGAGTGCGCAACATTGGTATGACCATAAGTTACAAACCTTTAAAACCCAAGAAAACTCAAACAATATCTTGTTTTACTCCAATCCCTATAGACACTTGTCTGACTACTCTACTGGAGTAGTAAGGTCTCCACACCAAACTTAAACCAGCAGAAATCAACTGCCAGTTTTCCAGTGTTTTCCCACTTCAACTTCATCTTTGAATTTAATATATTAAGGACCCTCAAAGGGCAAAGTATTTAAGGTTGCATTTCAAAACAAAGTCCTATCATTGGCAAACATAAATAAGACTTAGAATCCCTTTAATGGTATTTGATACAAAAGCCAATTTTTGGAAACTTACAGCAAAAAACTAAACAATTTTAAACCTCAACTGGTTCTAGGAAATTTGATTTTATAGGAAAAGCAGATGTTCTTCTACTTCACCAACTCCAGCCACTCCGAATTCATAGCTGACCTGCTTCCTAACCAGATGTCTGAATATCCAGAAAATGCATTATGTTATCTGAAAGGCTCAAAAATCCAGTAGGATTTGTGAAGAATGAACATTGTGACCAATGAACAACAGCAGAAAAGACAAAATAGTCCAAAAGACAAGTTCAACCCGATAGTCCAATTCCATTAAGGAAAAAAACCCTCTTCTAAATAAAATGAAAAACCAAGGCAATTTGAGGCCTCTTACTTAGAGGCCTGCAAAGGCACTGAGAAGGTAGGACAGCATGTTTTTACCAGATGCTCCATCAGACAAGAATCCTGCTGACACAAGCCCAAGGACCAACCCCCTCCCATCTCCCTACTCCTTTGATCCCATGTCATCTTTATGACTGCCTGTGCTTGGGATCAGAAGACCCTCCTTTCATACTTAGTTCTTTCCTAGATATTAAAGTTTGTGAATTACCCTGACACAAAACTGTTTTAAAGTTGTATTTGTAGACTTGGGAGGATAAAAGTCTGAGCCACAGGACTTCACTGACACTTAAATGGTGTAGCTGAAGACCTCTAACCCATTTCAAAGATGTTACACTTGAGTCTTGGAATGAAGTTCTTATCTTCAACTTGGAGCACTCAGGTTTGAGACCCAGCCTACCCTACAGCTATTCTGACAGAGGCTCTTTTTTGATGCATTATTTCTAAAAGCCTGGTCCAAGAAAGAATACATACTAATTACACTCCTTTATTTTTTGTTTAAAAGCATGAATGCTATACCAGAATGCTCCACACCAAGTCAGTCCACCTAAAATAATTTTTCCAACTGATTTTCCTTCCACTCACTCTTTTCTAGCCACAATAATGGAATATTCCAAGCACTATTTAAAAAAGAGCTATATCCACACCTACTAGAGAAAATAAAGATGAATGCAAACCTTCCATCTGATGAGGAACATACAGAGACATAAAGGCTGTCTCCCTGAAAGCTGGGAATTCAGAAGCAATAAGGGCAAAAACTCTTCATACCTTCTGCTTCTGAATACTGGAATAGAGGAGTATGTTTGCACATACCATTGAACAGATTTGTTTTCCTCAATGGTTCTTACGATTGGTGAAAGTGGCAGAGAGAGACATTAATTCCTTCTTCATTTTCAATTAGCATTACCATTAGCATCACTGTAATAACCAAAAGCTTCAACAAGACAAAGATGAATTTATCCTGCTTCCGGAAGTATTAGTAGTCACAAATATTGAAAACCAAACACTTATATTAAAGCACGGAGATAAAAAAGGGTATGGTCATCCTCAGGGGAAAAATACAAACAGAAGTTTCAACCTATATTAAGCACAGAAAGGTAAACTTCTGAGTCATTCACATGCTATTTATTTAGGGTCACAGCACATATTTGTTGAGGATCTCCACATAGTAAATAAATGCAAGCTCAGTAATTTAACTCTGTCAAAAAGATTTTTTTTTTTTCTTGACTGGAGTGACTTAAGGAGGTCATAAGTAAGAAAGCAACAGGAATAGAATTTTGAATTTTCTTGGCTCAAATTATAAAAACATAAGCCACAATACAATGTGTACAACTTAGGTTTTCAAGGAAAACTCCTTCAAGCTCAACAGCAGCTAGCAGCTTGTCTCTATTTGCCGTCACTCTAGATCAGAAGAGCCCACATGCTTTTTTTTTCCTTTCCTGCCCCTTTCAGTTACACTTGAGCTCTTTGACTGAAAAGGTCTGGAACAGATTAAAAGTCCGACCACAAAATAAAGAGCCTTGGCATGTACTCAAGCCTGTCTGGGATACACATACACAGTGGGCCCAAAAAGGGAAGCTATGCAGCAAGAAACCCTTAATCAGTCTTTTGGACATTTCTAACTTCTTTCAGTTTAACTGCACAGCCTTAACATTTGATATAGTTTCAGTACGCACAAGACAAGCAGCTTTTGCCCTTACAGTTGGACTACTCTATTTACCGGAACACAAAATAGTTGTGAAAAGCAAGATTCATCTCACTCACAACCTCTGTCCATTAAGGCATTTTCCACACCCCTTTTTAATTCCAGTTAATCTTTAGAAATGACAAAGTAATGCATGTAAAGGAAAAAAAGATACCCTGCAAGATTACCTGAGTAAATGTAATTGCAAAAGGCAACACTGATTTTCAAAATGACTGCTTCCTTTTCAGCCTTACTCACATACTAAGTAATTGTGAAGTTGCAAATTACCCACACACTCCTCTTGCAACGTGCAAACAGGTCGGTAGCTCTGGCTGGTGTTAAAGCCAGCATGGACATTTGCCAAAGCTGACACCCCACCTTTGGGCTCAAGTTGCATAGTGGTTCAACCTGTCTACAAACTGGTGAGCAGTTTATAAACAAAGCACGACAATCTGGTGCTCTCCGTAAGTGTAAACGGATGTTGTAAGTAAGCACTCATGCCTACAAACCAAAATGCAGAATTTCTAGCAGACATTTCAGAAAACAAAACAGAACAGTGACTGTTGAGTTTTGTAGCTCTGTATTTATATGGCATTCATGGAGTTAATGCCTCTCCCAGAAGGGGCCCACAGTTGTTGTTAGGTCAACCCCTGTAAAGCTTCAAAGGTTTTGCATCCCCTCAGCCTGACCTACTCAGTGATCTGCACACTGTTTTCATTTAGCTGCACTGAGTCCAAAAGTAAAGCCTGAAAACCACAATGATCTCTTCTTTTTTTTTTTTTTACTCCTACTGTTTTTCCATGGCTCTGGAAAAATAACTAAAATCCAAAGGAGTTGAAAATAGTAAGTTATTGGGAAAACAAATCAAGGGCAAGCTAATAAGGCTGACACCCACAGGTCATGGCTTTACAAAAAACCAGAAATTTTAACGCCATACTAAATACATCTTGGATAATCTATGAAAGTAGTTTAGAGTCTTCATATTATATGTGATTTCTATTCACAGTCATCAGTGCCAATACTTTACTGAAAAGCTTGCAGTTCTGCTCTTCATATAGATCAAAAATATAATTGAAAAAATTACATAAAAGTTCTGTTTTGTTTAATTTCTCCATCCAGACTTTGTGATCGTTAAGTTACTATTTCTATTTCCAATATTAAATAGCCTTTATCCCACAAAAAGGTTATTTCCTTTTATAGTAGGAACAACAAAACTAATAATTCCTCATCATATTGTTTAATACAGAAAGTTTTGTCATGATAATCACTGTGACAAGCTGGAATTATAAGCTGGTATAAGTTTCAAGTGTATTTAAACAGCATGAACTATTATTTGACAATGCCCTCTTAAGATAGCACAAAGGAAAGTAAATATTTGTTTAGGAATTAAAAGATTCTTCTGCAGTAAAGTTTTGCTAATTTAAAGGGATGAGTGAGCTTGACTGAAACCATCTCAATAAGGAATTTCTGAACGTCACCACTTTAGGGAACTGTATGGATCATGTGGCAAAATATCAACCCGTAGCATTAGAAACTTGGGTAACATACAGTCCTGGAGGATATAAGGATATAAGTATTTATCTTAGAAAAAAAAAGAAAAAAGTTATTTAAATAAGGCCTCTACAACTCAAAATATATTTTAATCATACTATATAAAGTTTTCAAAATATGCCTGCAAAATTAAAGCTGAGTGAACTGAAGCAAATCAAGAATTCTGAATTGAGATGAACTTTTACCAAAGCGTGGGTCAAGCCTTGGGTCTAGCCAAGATGTGGTCTTGTTCTTATGGTTTATGTAGTAAATTTCTCCATCCTGGGTCATAGCTTGTTCCCATCCATCGGGGAGTGGGCCTGCAATATAGAAGGAAGGAGTTGATGGCGGGCTCTTGCTTGCTCCACCTGAAATTGATCTAAAAAATATTTTAACATTCTACATATATAACAATATATGAAACAGAAGAGTTTCAAGCTCAATTCTGGGATTAAGGGCAAAGAAGTGCTGGGTGGGAAACCAAGGAACAGGAAACACTTCTATCATTTTAATTTAGGATTTGGACTTTAATTTTCAAGCTTGTTTGCCTTTCATATGCTTTTGACATATCATTTTGCTATATCATTCTAGTATGAAACCAGCAATAAGTCAAGCCTGCCAGAATGAAACCAGCACGTGCACCAGGAAAAAGAAGCATAGAATAATTCTACCTCTCACAGAAAAGTTCATCTAGTGATTAAGACACAGAGTAGCAGCAACAAGCTAACACTGAGGAGAGCCTGAAATGATCCTGTCTTTCACAAACAATTAAAAAAATAAGTGAACAAAACCAATTTCCTCTTTACTTCATACTCTAACGTTCAGTGAAAGCATTCAAAGCTTAAGCAGACAAAAATGCAAACCTGAAGAACAAGGCGGGCAAACAAGCAATGACACAGCAAAGGCAAGGAAACACCACGAGCAGTCACAAAGACACAGGGCTATGAACAGCAGTGCAATGTCTCCACAAGCAGAAAGGCACACACAGGAAAAGCTACTTCTAGAAAACGGTCAAAGGGAAGTACATAATGATGTTGTAGAGTCCATAGTTGATGTCTGAACACAGCCGGAGGAATAGTTCCCATATGCTCCCATCAGCAGCTTTCAAGAAACTACCTTTCATTCCTATACAGATCTTAAACCCCTCGTTCCCATCTCTCTATGATCACATACATTCACCAATACTTTGCTCAGACTGAAAACTATTTAAAAAAATATATATTTATCTCATCTTATCTGGAAGGTGCTTCACAAATACATGGTTTTGAATTTTTATGCTTACATTGACATGAACCTTTAAAAATGTCTAAATTAGATAGAGGATGATCTTCCCTGTATTTTAGATTTAAGTACAATCCTCAAATTATACAACAAAAGATTCACTACACATGTTAAGAATGTAAAGAAATTAAAACAAACCTGCTGTAGCAGCAAGCCATTGTATTTCAAGTTCTTCTACTCTTAGTCAGTGTACTACAATAGTAAAACAGCAGAAGCCATCTGGCTGTTAAACTTGGACTAACACATTATTCCATATAATGTAAGATACACTAAGTATACACAAATATCATTATTTCACACATGAGATTCAGGTATACCAAAAAATATGTGCCCATCCTGTAAATGTCTACTACATCCATCTTCGAACTACATTAGCTCTTGACTGTAACTTTGTCCTGAAGTCATGCTCCTGCTGAAGAAGTCAGTCTGAAGCTGGGAGAAGAGGTAGGGAGGATAGATTAGTTTGCTTAATCTCAAAAGATGTTCTTGGAGAAATGTCAAAATGAGTAAAAAAATAATTTAATTGCATTCCAGCAATATCCCAAGGCATAATCAGGACAAGAATTTCTTACTGTGGTCTTTGAAGATCCCTTGCAAACTACATTTCTAATTTAAACTTTCATTTTGGCTCAGAAAACAAAGCCCTTCTCTAACAACTTCACTACTCCATCATTAGTGCTACAGATGAATTTCAAGTGAGGAAAAACAGTGAACACTAGGTATTTTCTTCCCACCTCTACTGCTCTAAATATTGCCTACAAGTAACGAATACCTCAGTTTTATCAGAAGCTAGTGAACAGAACAGGCAAGAAAGAGTGAAAATACTGCAAATGATGCTTAAAGCCCAAGATACTCACTGTAGAAAAGGACTTTGATGGAGAAATTAGAGCTCCAGTGCAAAGAATGCTGTATTTTGTTACCATACCCGAAGACCAGCCAGCTAACCAGTGAGGTGTTTTTTTACAAAGCTGGAGCACAGGAGCACAGCAACACGCCCCCCATCATCCAAATGCAGAAGTCAATGAAGAACCAAACCCACTCCTTTACTGCTGAGCCAGCATGCTAACCATGCAGGCAGACCTTCTCACTACCACTCTCCTCAGAGTCCTGCTAAGCCATACATGCCTTGGAGAAACCCAGCAAGAAATTCTTTGTGAACTGCAAAGCCAGAAAAACCCTCTTTGGCTTTAGGAAAAACAAAACCAGCCTTGGGGAGTCAGTCCTGCTGAGCACTGAAATCTCTACTGGTCCAGCATGTTCCTTTGTAGCAAGTATGAACAAAATGCCTTTGAAGAAGGCTGCCAGGAGCTGATCAGTCCATCCACCTGGTGGAATAATGCTACTTAAGAGATTCGGTGATCTGATGAGTACTAGATTACTACTAGAGACAAACCTGGACAAGGTTCTCTTTCTAAATAAAATGCACAGCTGTGGAACAGGACAAAAAGGTCCATCCATCTGCTCACCTGTCTATCACAGCAGCAAGCCTTCCTTGCTAAGTGCTATAAATGACTGTAGAAGCAGAGCTTTTATCTCTGGAAACTTTTGGCATTAATAAATTGGCTTGCTTCCTTTGCACAACAAACTGCTCTCATGTTTCTGCTGTCATCGTTACATATTGAAAAGGCAGTTCAAAAATTGAAATTATTCTCTTCTGTAATTCCTGTTTGGTTTTGTGAGTAATTGTGGAACTAGAAGACATGTCTGATTTTCCAAAGGGTCACTTGACAAACTCTGTATTTGAGGCAACTACCAGAGGAAAGAACTAAACCCATGCTGAGGAATAGGAGACACATTCACCCAGAGCATCTAGGAAAAGTCCTTTGCAATTACATGCCCATTTGCCTCCAAAAGGCTGAATAGGAACAGAATTTTTAGCGTTAGATAACCTAGGTCACAACAGCTGAGTCCTATAGATTGCTGCTATTCAGACCTTCTCAGTAAAATTTCCATAGTTACTGTAGCTCATGTTGTATAGAAACAGCAATACTGGGTCTAACCAAAAGTCCATTTAGTCCAGACATCTAGCCTGGGGTGATGGACAGATCTTGTTGGCTGCTGAAAGTAGCCCATTTAGGGACTGTCACACACTCTATAAACTTTTAAATAAAGCACCAAATACATAAAGAGACCTAAAAGGTATAGAGGATATGAATAGTTACTTGGCCTCACAAGTATGTTGGGCACTGGAACAGGCTCCTCAGGGACATGGTCATAGCCTCAAACCTGACAGATCTCACAAAGTGTTTGGACAATGCTCTCAGTGGTGTGACTCTTGGGGATGCTCTGCAAAGGGCCAGAAGTTGGACTTGATGATCCTTGTAGGTCCCATCCAAATCAGGATATTCTGTGATTCTATCAGAAGTTATTCCTTGGGCCAGTTTCTGTCTGCTTACTAAGTGCCAAAATATCTCTCAAGTACTTCTCCAGCCTCCCCTCCGACTTTTGTAAATATTTAGCACAAACAATACCCCTGTGACATGGTCCCCTTACTAGTTCTGTTTGGTGCCTCCTATGACAGCTGAACCCTATCACAACTGTAAGTTTAGAATTCTGTGAAATAATTTGCACAGGGAGATACAACCCTTCTAGGCAGGGAACTCAGCCTGCACTGTGGTACTTTTTGAGGACAAAGATACAAAAAATTAAATTCTAATTTCCAAATGTAAGCCAGCTTTCCAAAACTACTGGTAAGCCATACCTCTGTAACTAAATATTTATATAATGGTGTAACTTCATATAAATAACATGCAATTTTAAAAGCCTGTGTGCATGTCTCTTTGGTGCATGTCTCCACTTTTTGTGAGTGGATTTTGTTTTTTTATTTAACTTTCTCATATGCCATGGAACCTGGAATGCAAAGTAGAGCTTGCTGCTGGCAGATAGAAAGCAACTGGAAGAGTAACAAAAGCAAAAATGTAGTAGAGATTCAACCTATGCTGGGATAAGAAGTGAATCTTGCAAGACTCTACTGTTCCTAAAATTTATTTTTAAAACAAATGTAAACAAAGCCGTATTTTATCAACAGGTCAATGCATGTAAGAGGGCATCTGTATCTATCTACCAACTGACTATGCATGGACAACCTAGGAACTAGAATACCTATGTTCTTCACCTCATACAAACACTGATCTCCAAGATTTTTCCCAATCTTTCTCCGTGAAAGCTGAACTTCTTCAGTCATTGTGGTTCTTAAGCTTCCAAAAATTGTATCAAAGTCTACAACATTTACTTTAAGTACACCTTTATCCTGTCAAATTAGTATAAAAAGACACTATTTAAAAAGGGGTGGTTTTTGCAGATGAAGAAAGAAATTAACATTATTGTCATGCAGATACTTAGAAACTCGAGTTTCAGAATAGATCATAGTGCTAACTCTACACAAAACAGAATTTTGTAGTATGACTGGCTACACAGACACAATCTGCAACTGAAGTGAGCAAGAACCTAAGAGAAGAGCTAGAACTTGTTTTAGTTATTGGTATATTCCTTCCTACCCACCTGTCCCCTGAGAGTTATGAATTCAAGTGTCCATTTCCTTACCAACATTTAACATGGCACTACAGCCTTACCTTAAGAGACAATGGAATTACACTAGGTCTACAAACTTTCACTGGGAAACTCAATTCAAAATTGCCACATAAGAATGAAGACAAAAGAGGAGAAAGACACATAATCTGCTCCAAAGCTCATTATCGAAGGTCTATGTGCAAGCAGAAAAGGCTAAAGCGTGCAGTCCTGTCAAGCCTGATTCAAGCATGATTCAGAAAGTAAAAGTATCTGAAGAACAGAAATACACTAATACAATTATACCATCTCTGTTGTATCAACTGTAATTGTATATGAAACAGCCACTGTTTATTTTCAAATGTATAACTTTACCTCAGTAGGAAATGTATAGGAGATGCTCCTAAGAATAGCATACCATTATTACTATCTTTTTGTTTGTTTGTTTTAAATCAAGGCAGAAGAAACTATGGTTTTTTTTCTGTTCTTTCTGTTTTCCTTTAGGGAAAAATGGTTAGAAACATAATGCAAAAAAATGAGAACAGTTACAATGACTTTTTATATACATGTGGCATATTTACAAATAAGAGGCTTATTTCCTTTCTACTACACAAGATGCAATCCTATTTCACATATTAACCAACAGATGCCATCTAACAGAGCACTGTGCTCCTTCCCTGCATACATATGGCCCAAACTATTTTAGTTGATTACTTGTAGCAACTAAGAAAGACAGACATAAACCCCCCCTTTTCACACACTGATGACTTCCTATAAAGGATATAGCTAACTAACACTCAGAGAATAACTCATTCACAAAAGTCATGCCTGGAACAGATAAAACTGGTTCAGATGTCCATTAACTTCCTTGAAGAAATCTAATTTGCAGCAAGATACCCAAGTGCCTCAAGAGACAGAATTTCTTATGACAGATAACCTTAAGATTGCAATCTCATGCTAAACTACATCTTCCCCATTTTTATATTTTAACAATCTTTTGACTTGCCCTCATCACGTCTTTCCTGAGTTCTTCTTCCCCTATTTATCCAAAAAGACAACAGGTTTATCTCCAATATGTACACATCAGCTTTCACAGTTCTCTTCTCTCTGCATCTTCAGTTTGTTTTCCTGTTCATAATTCTTGCTAATGTCAAGAACTTTAATTCTGACTAAATGGTTAAAACTTCTAAAGGCTGTCACAACAGCTCCCAGAAATCTCTCCTATGTTTCAGCACAGTAACTTGACTTACAGGCTCCTGAGGCAGTACACTAGAACTTGGACAGTAACTTTAAGGGCTATAATTAATGAGCACCATACAAGGTCTATACAGAAAGGAAAATATTCTCCTTTGTGGCATTTCAGACACTTTTTTGCAAGTCAGTGATCTCCAGCTGTCACAATACTTACACTCGTTTTTTCCCAATATCTTTCATGAAAGGCTCTCATGCACTAGGGTATGTTTCGCTGCCAGCAATATTTCATAACAGGAAACTTCTGTCTTTAAGGCCTCAACTTGATTTCTCGAGGATGAATGCCCAAATTAGAACATTAAGTAGTCTTAAATCTGAGTGCCAACATCATGACTGTAAGTTCCACTGTGCTGAAGTGGTACATAGTTACTTGACTTTTCCATTTCTCTCAAAGATTATTTGAGAGGCTACCAAGGAAGCATAAGCTACCATGAACTCAGTAATAAAAAGTAACAAAGCTATGTATAAGAGACTTTAGTAAAAACAAATAAACAGTCATAATTTAAAGTTTGTACATAAACATTTGCCAGATCAAGTATCAGAATCACATCCAATAAATGCAGATTTGGTATTATTTAATTCAAAGGAGACTTTTGTTAATAGCAAATGAGGGTAATAAGCAAGTGCATCCAAAGAGCCAGTTCCAAGTCATACTACCTCAACTGACTTAAGCTTAAAAAAACCTAACTCCACATAACATATGATGTAATCCAGTATACACAGGAGTTCTGAGTCCTTCATGCACTATTATCTGACTCAGAGCACTTGGGGAAAAAAAGCTTCACGGGATTTTCAGTTGATATTCAACACAGTATCATCTGTGAAATTAAAAATAAATGTTCAATGAACTTGTATCCAAGTAAGTACTTTCTCAAATCACAAGACAACCCACTTGCCCTTTTCAACTGTTCTTTACTGCATGAACAACAATATCTATGCAACCTCACTCTCTCACACAATAACATCAAGCAAATACATGTAAATGTTCTTTAAAAATAATCCTTGTGTCCAGATTGCTAGCTTCTTTTCTAGTTTGTTACCACCCTGTTACAATTTAACAGTATTTTTTTTGCTAAGAACCCTTCATTTCTAAGTACATAAAGTGATTCCTATTTTACTATCAATATTTTTTCCTGTGAATTCTTGGTACAGCGGAAGGTTTGAGGAGTTATCTTAAAATATGTCAATATTGAAACAGCAAGCATCTAGTTTTAGCACAAATAAGCAAAAAGGCAGGACAGACCAAGGGAATTGTTTCCCTTCTCCTATTCTCCCTCCTTTAGAAGTGTCCCTACAAAAACATGCCACCTCTATTGCTGCAGGTTTCCTGGGATAAATTTACACAGAAAATAATCACACTGTTTTATTTTCACATCAGAGCCTGAGACCTTAATTGCTGTGAATCACGACTTCCTGAACTTGAACAGGACTCATTTGTTTCAGGATAATCCAGCCTCCTGGCCTAGCCAGCAAAAAGTTTGATTAACTTCCCCTCTAATACTCAGTCATGAACAGCACAGTTTGGTCACGCCTGTTAATCTTTTGGTATTGTCTGCAGCACATGAATTGCAGCATGAAACAAAGCTGTCTAAACAGACCACAAAAAGCAGCACCAGAGAATAACCCTTGGGAAGTACAGGAACAGCAGACACACACAAAATACAGTCAGACTGTGAGAAAATAAATATAACATGAACCTCAGTGACAGACAGGAGGTGACAAAGCCAGGGCAAGACCAAGCACTCAAACAAGCATGGTACCAAATTTATCTGCTTGCTCTCTGCATAATCAGATGAGAGAGGTCTGAAAACACACAGTAGATTCTATAGCAAGAACAAGAACATTTTACTGCTGTCTAGTGAGAGCCCCCCCGCACCCCTGCCCCCAGCCAGCTGAAAAACAATTCTATATTCCGGGAAAAGACAACAGACTTCCTCCAGTTAGAGCAATAATGACCATGATACTGGATTTTGGAAGTAAGAGAAACACGAGAGGAAAACAAAAACATTTCTGCTTCTAAACAAGACTTTCAAGGTATTTGCTTGATCCATTTAGGGAGGACAGGAAAAAATTTTATGTTCATATTAAATGTAGGAAATGTAAATAAATGGTGGTATAACATGTCTAGTCAGTGAGCAAATGGAAGCAGAAGAACGCTGTGGAGCACAAAAGCTTTAATGTAAGTTGATATTAATTGAATGGAAATTCTGGTCTTCATCAATTTAACAGCATTTTGTGGTCAGAAGAAAATAGAGAAAAATTCTGCTTCCTTACAACTTTGAACCATTCATTTGAAAAAATAAAAACATAAATCAAAGAACAGTGTTCTTTTTATTGACAACATAAATATACAAATTCTCTTATTTCAACTATCAGCCTCTTGCTCGATGAATCAGGCATCAACAAATTTAAAGTTTCAAACCAGGATAAGTAGAAGAACATTTATTAAATCTAGACTCCCTCTTCCCTGATTAGAATAGCTTGTGGTTTACTTGTAGGATCTTTTCCATAAATGCAAATTTTGCTTACCTGATGCTGAGTTCATGATGTTCTGCTGCACAGAAGGACTGGTGGGAGCTGTAACATTCATCTGGGAAAGCATAGCCTTCCTAGGATCTTGCCATGTTGTTGTTTGATCAATGTGACTAGGACAAAACAAAGCAAGAGTTAGGACAGTCATGCATTCACAACAATGACCTGCTAGCACAGAAAGTTTAACAACAAAAGGTTAAGTTTGCCAACAACAGCTACATTCAAAACCAAACAAGAACTTTTTGGATTCTCTCCAAGCATCATCACTGTATGTCAGATTCTCAAACCCTTGCCCTGGCCACCACCATTTTCCCAACCAACATTTGCTTCCTTCTCTCTTTGATCACTTATTTGCCATTTTTAAATGTGACTTCACAGATTTTCAAACCAGGCCAGTTATGTCTGGAATCTCAAGGACAGTCCAGTACCTCGGCATGATGAGTTCATATCCAGGGCCTAGGGAGTGGTAAGGAGCTGGCTAGTATGCAATCATTAGTGTTCCCAAACTTTCTGTGCATAGACCACATCCTCAGATTATCGGGCAGACTACTCTCCTCCCCACTGACACCTGAACAATCCCTCTGTGGAAGCTGAAGTAACCAGTCACAGTAAAGCAGTAATATGAAAGGAATGTGCAGCTGCCTTTCAACTTCAAGCGAAAAGATGAGGACAGTAAGACTGTCAAGTAACCCACCCAGTCCTCTGCAAAAGTTTGGAAGCTTAGTTTCTCTGTTTTGAAAAATGGCAAGTACATTCACAACTGTCATTCATGGAAGTATTCAATTCAACAGAAATACAAAAGTGTAATGAATCATTATTTTTCTTTTGGAGTATATGATTAGCATGCTATGCTAATGAGCAACAGATGCAGTCTATTCATAACAAGCATCAATATTATCTTGATGCCATTAAGCAACACTGCTCTGAGACGTACATGGAGACAAAGATACAACTCCAAATGCACATGAACACTGACAACAAAATTTGTTATGTGATCATTTAGAACCGGTACAAATTAAAAATCATATTCAGATAGTATTGTTATAAATTAGAATCCAATGCATTATTAACTTGGTACCATTCATACTTTAAATAAATTATCCTTAAAATTATGCTCTTCTGGATTACATGGAATGCCCATTTTCATATTCTTCAGCAAAACCACAACAAGTAACAAATTCAGAAGAACATAAAATGAAGCAGTAGTCACCAGAATAATTACTTATGTGAAACTACTCACATTCTAATCCTCTGTTACAAGGTAGACATACCACAAACTAGCCTTTAAAGAAGTTTTAAGATATGTACATTAACACTCTCTAACCATGCACATAAGCTATTTCTGACCAAAGAGTTACAGACACACTGCAGTAGCTCATTTAATACAGTATGTGCTGGTTTTGTCTGGGGTAGAGGTTATTTTCTTCACCATGTCTAGTACTGGGCTATGTTTTGGATGAATCTGGCCTCCCTCTGATCATCACACCAATAAATTATGTTTGATGGCTTGGGTTAAACCTTAACAAGATACTATTAAGCACACTGCATCTTTGGTAGCACAGGTTTTCAAATATTCAGCTTCACTGAGAAACATGCTACATACAGCAAGACTTCTTTATTTCTTTTTAAAGCCTATTTATTTATAAAACATAGTGCAACATAGTAAAGACTGCCCTATATATACTGGACTATATATAAACCTTCATACTGGGGAACAATTTTTCACTTTTCTGCTGGTCAGTTTTGCAAAGCAATGAAAACAGGTAAAGATAATACAGATGTAAAAACACTGCACTGTAATGCTTCACAGACCGTGTGTTTAAATTACTGTACCAGCATGTGCTACTCCTCCCTTACATTTCTGATTTGTTATATTTGCTCAACTCAGTTCTGGCAATAGTGGAAACTGGGAAAACATGACTGTACCCATAATAACACATTCATCTATTTCCATTTAACTCTTATAAAAATCCATGTAACGCTACGAACTAATAAAATGCAAGGTACATAATTTATAGCCTTTGTTTTTATATGCTATTTGAGTGCAGAGTAAGAGATAGAAGGAAAAATGTTTTCTCCCTGCATTACAGAACCATTTCTACAGTTAACTGTAGTAATGCACTGAAACAACATTCATCAATTTTTCAAAACACATCAGAACATGGGACAGATGAACGGACTATGGAAGAAGCAGTTTTAGATGTACCTGCAATTTTGAGCACAAGGACAGCCTTATTGATTCCTCAAGACAGCTTAAGCATACCACACAACGTACAGTTAATGTTCATATGGAGTTGTTAACAAGGGTAGCTATTTTAGGCAGTAGCAGCTTCCAGCTTTTCCCTAGCTCAGTATCACTTGAGAAAAGTCAGCATGCTCCTTACGTGACCAGCTGAACTACAATCAGCAGTCTTAGAGCCAAGAGCCATGGAGGAAAATCTTCAAAGCAAGCAAGCTGATTATATTAATATCATACTGACTGTATGACTGGTTCAATAAGGCAAACTTTTTTTCCCTCCCACTCAGCTCAGTGCTTCATGACCTACATATCCATTTCCTCCATACCTTCCCTCAAAACTTTTCTCCTCAAACTCCTAAAAAAATAAAAAAAAATAAAATCACAGTCCTCATACCTTACCTGGTCCATATGCTCAGTGTTTGAATGCTATATACTAAGAAAGCACCCAAAACACTTCACAACAGATCAGTTCTTTTGTATAAATTCCAAATAATGCTCAGCTGATGGAATACAAAGTAGGCAAGCCCCCACTTATATGGATGAAATGTTTAAATAAATCCTAGTACTACATGAAGGAATATAGGAATTTATTTTGTTCCTTTTCACAGCACATGGACCAGGGTAACTTACTATAAACACCATGTATTTTTAATTATCAAATTAAGTATTGAAACAGGACATTCTACACAAGTAAATATCTTTCCCTCTGTTTTGAACAGCAGCACAGAAAAGGTCTCAATGGACATAACAAGAACTGACATCAACACTGCATTATCTTTCCCTGCATTAAGTAGATTTTTTTCTTATAGTAGCCGAATTACATGAAAACTGCCCCAATCCTTACATTAAAGATCTTCAATTTTACATGAGGTTTACCATATCTCAATAAGCAACTAGTGTCAACACAAATAAAAGATTAAAAAATATCAGCAAATGATATGAAATCAATGTAACCTATAAATCAGCCAGTATATGTAGCATGTATTATCAAATTATAGCTTAAAATTCTACCTACTCAGGAATGAGAAACATAGCTCTGTACTGTGTGAACACAACAAAGTGAGTAAATATTCCTTGAATTAAGTCAACATCTCTAGGATAATCAAGCAACGTAAGACGTTTTATTTCACATAATGAATTCTCAAATATAACATCTATCTATCTGGCACTATTTATTATTGTTCATTTATGACATGGAGAAGCAAAACTTTAGTAAACTGGACAAGCAGAGTATAAACGAAGGAAATCAGACTGTACCATAAATGTAGGTCTGTGGTCACAGGCCTTAGAAAAACAGAACTAAAACACCCACCACATGCTAAGCATTTGTTAGCAAACTTATGTGAATTCTAGTATCAAGAAGAGTGACTGTTCCAAGACACACCACCCACCATCCTCCACCAAAAAAGACCTTCAAAGTGCTGTGCATTATGAAGAGCACAAACTGCATCTCCTCACCCATCTTCAACTTCTACAGCCAAATACAAATTATTTGCATTTTAACAAGAACAACTTCAACGAAAAGAAAAATGTTCTAATTTTATGGACACAAAGAGAATTTCTGCAGTTACTAAGAATCAGAATTTAATTGAAAGAAATCTTTACTGGCATTAAACACTATCACATGCCTAAAGATTTATCAGATTCAAATTCTAACCTAATTTTAGAGTTTAAGGTCTGGGTTTGTTGTAGTGGTGGTTTGCTTCTTGTTTGGTTTTTTTTTTTTTTTTTGAGGGAGAAGGGTGTTGAAGATTTTGGTTTGAATTTTTGTTTGTGTTTTTTTTATTTTAAAGTACATTGGAAAAGAAGTAGGATAGAGATCTAAAAAAGAAAAGGAAATTTACTTTTTATTTTAAGAACCCTTTGGATCCCAGTAGACTAATAAAATAACACCATTCTAAAAACAAAGTCCTTGTACAAAGTGTAATATACCTTCCCATTCATTGTCCAGTTGCTGCACTAAAAAGACAAGTACTGTTTTGTTAAAAGCCATACCAGAAACAAACTAACACAAAAAAGACACTCAAAGAATTACTTAAATTCTTCAAGAAAGGCTTTTCTAAGATGCCTTCAGTTTTGACATTCTGTAGTATGTACTGCAACTACAGTGTCCCCATTGGCAGGTGCACTTTCCAGGGTATGCTGAGAACTTCATTTGTGTAACAGAATTTCCAGTCATTACAAAATTATGTTTTTCTCACCCTTTCTGCCTTTATTAGCATAGAGTCACCCTATATATGCCACATCATTTATAATTAGACCTTCCCTTTCACAAAAACAGATCTGAGGATAGACATTATTAACATAAGCAGGTCAGAACTGCAAGACTATTTTACCGGCGTGTGCAATAGAAATGTAATGTTAGTAAGGAAAGCAAAAGAGAATGAACAGACATTCTAATCCTCAGTACAGATGACCATACAGCATGACATTTCAGCAACAACAACAACAAAAAAATAAGAGGTCTGATTGACACATAAAAAAATAGGTAAGAATAAATAAACCATGGCTTCTCAGTACATTTGGACATGGCTCTTCCTGAAAGGACATTTCAAAAATTTAGTCTCAAACACACAGAAGGACAAGTTTTTCCTAAGTATAAAAGCATCACTGTAAAAAACTATGCAAACATCTCTCCATAATGTAGTGCTTGTGTTTCGACAATCTAGACAAGACTTATATTTTATGTCTGTGAGAAAGTTATTTTCAGTCTCTAGTGAACTTGAGATAACTAACCCTGGATTTTAGTTTTCAGATTTTTGGGACTGTTAAGAATTCACTGGAAATCACATTTTATGAAAAGCAAAACAGGAACACATACCATTGACCACATCATGACAGACCTCCCAAGGGTGTTGACATGGCATTGAGTACTTTTTGTTCTGGGGATAGCTAGGAACATCTTTGTGTAACGTAAGCAAGTGCACAAATGAAACTAAACCTAATTATGCTCTATTTTCAGTGTGAAATTTAAACTTTTCACTAAATCCCAAATGTCAGCTGCTCCATTGACAAGCATGTCACCTATGATTCTTTTTACGTTAAATGAATGAGATATAGATTTTACTCTTTCATTTTTTCTTTGTTTTCCTAACCAACCAGCTTCTTTAATCCACATAATGCATCCCGTTCTGAAAGGTTTTCTCTTTTTATTTATATTTGTCTATTAACTTTAAGGACTAGTAAAGAGAAAGTGTCTCCTCATAAAAGCCAGAATTATCTTAGAGCTCTCATCAGTACATTTCAGCACATCAGGTCTTGATGTGTATACTGAAAGTTAGCTTTCCTGGTGATTGCAGGAGAAACTGTATATTTCTGCTCTTGAAACTATCACAAGTTGTCAAAAAAAAATCAACTAACCTCTTTACCAAATCTTATACAAACTTGCCCTGTGCAGAGGCAGTGTAGGGTACCTCCAAGATACCCACTTATATATCATTTTAGCAGGCAGGGAAGAAATCAGAGTATCTACTTCTGCAGAGGCCTGAGCCCTACAGCAGAATACCAGTGTGGTGGTCTGACCATAGGGCAGTTGTCAAAGTTGCAGTATCCACTAATTCAAAAATAGAGCTGGATGTATTCTCCTAAGAAAGTGGCAATAGCTGGAAGGCTGGAAGGCCTAGATCAGTTTGGCAGGGCTGATGAGCTAGGTAAATTTTCCATAGCTGCATTTAGAAATGGGATGAAAAAGAGGGTTTTGAGTATAAGGAGCCTCAACATGAACTGCTCTAATTACCACTCTCAAAAACTGGAGTGCAGCATGCAGAGACTTTTGGGTTATGGCTGCTGATGATCTTAGGATATTTACACACAATGGAGTGGATTCAGCTTTGCCTGAGGACAGAAGGCGTGACATTCTTTGTGCATGCACCCTTTTTTATCCTATTCAGGGGATTTTCAGAATTGGAAAGGATTAAAACATGAATCTAAGTCTTCAGATATATGGGCCATTTTTAATTAGCATAGCTGACTTTGCAGGTGCTGTAACAAAATTACAGATTTATAGTTTAAATACATCATTTGAGATTATTTCAATTCCAAGCAGCAATAGTACAGAGAAAAGCCTGAAGGGGAGATGAGACAGCTCATTACCTCTACCCTTAGTTCAGTCCTCCATAAACATTTCCCTGAATTTGCACCATTCTTAGACAAGGATACACTCTTAAACTGACTGTAAACCCTATAAAGACTTTTCAACTGGCTTTGTAAAACAAACAAACAAAAAAAAAAATTTCAACAATATCCAGCAAAAGAAAAGGCTGGTTACAGAGCAATGAAAATCCCATCTGCTGAGAGATTATATTCCACCCATTGCTGGGGAAAGCACTGTTTCTCCACTTGTGTAGTCCATTTATTTGCAATATTTCCTTAGGTTTCAGGACTGTTACAGCCTAATTTCTACAAAAGTACATGGCAGTAAAATTCAGAACTTCCTAATCTCAGTGTTTCCCAAAAAGCATCAGGAAAAGCCCCTAAAATTTGCAACAGTTTATCTCTTAAGGATGGTAATGTCTCCAGGCATGGTCTAATTGCCTGAAAGAAACAGAAACATGGATACAATTTTCTGAATATTCCTGCAATACATAAAATGGCTGTATTTTTGAGTTTTCCTTATTCTTCCTTCTGCTTGGCAGCCTTAATGCATTAACTAAACAAAGCTTGTGTTGGACTACTCCATCTACACTACTGATCATGTTCTCACCAAACTGCACCACAGGCATATAATGCCAGAGAGCACACCAGTAAAATGACAACAGACATTTCTAACCTTCATTCAGCTTGCAGAAGCATAGCTTAAAATTGACATTCCAGTGCTCAGTGTGCAATCCTGTGGTGCCACAGCTGTGATTTCATTAATTGTGAAATAGAACAAAAAGAAAAAAGTAAGAGAATGGTGGGCACAAGCATCCTGTTGACCAGGTGGGAAGAGCCTGTCAGAGCTTAAGTTCCTTAACCTTAGTATGAAATAAAACCACATGCTATCCCATGAAATTACAGTCCTAGGCAGCAGAAATTCTTCCAGCAAATTAATGGTTTGAATCTGAACTAGAACAATGCAATAAGGGAAACTTAAATGCATCTGACAAAGTCTAATTCGTCAAGAAACAGATTTTGCACACAGTCATTACTAGTCAGACAAGTTCTTCAACAAATCTCTCTGGAATTTATTCCTAAGGTGGTTGAATATTGCAAGATACTAAGAGGTACCAGAAATTCCAGAAAGCATGGCCCACAAAGCCGTGGACACTGATCCACAAAATAAAGAGCTTTTATAGATACACAAAACACAGTATTTAGTATTAAGGTATTCAAAGGCAGCTTTCATTAGCACTGGCCTGCCTGCAGACAGTGCACAATACATACACCAAGGACTTAAAAACTAAGCTTCCTGTTCTGATTATAAACACCATGCTGTTTTGAAGCTGCAGAACAGCACTGTACTTCTTAGGAAGCATTTGCAGACAGGTCCTCACTTCAGAGCGTGTAATGCTAAAATGGATGTGAGGGCAGTAGGCAGCCTGACCACACATGCACGATTAACAGAAAGAGGTGAATGCATGATATGATGTTCAAAGGTTTGCCAAGGTAGCCCCACTTTTATTATAATGTGCTCTTGAAACAACTACCTTTTTTCAAAGCCAAAATGGAAGCAATAACAGGCTTACTTTTGCACTTATTATTCTTCTTCCTCCTGCCCCTCTTCCTGCCCTGTATTTAAGGACCTCATACAGAAAAGTAGGGCTGGCATCACAATGCTTACAAGTTTTAAAATTGATTCCCAGAAGTATTATTCTTGGATACCACTGTGGATTTCCCAAATAAAATAATTTTCTGAGTTTCAGGAACAAATAAGGAGTAAAAGGACATTTTCATTTCCAGAGCTTTTTCCATTACTTTGAAAACTGTAAGACATAGCAGTATTAAAGAGAGTGAAAAGTCCTTGTTTTGCAGTCTTTTTACCAGTTCAATTAATTTCCAAAGTCCATAAAGGATTAAATGCTTTGATCACATTCTCTGTCATCAGATTTATTTAAACTTTCCCTCTCAGTTCCCCAGCAGAAAAAAAAAAAAAAAAGGCTACTTTTAATGGAAACCTCCCCTTCTTTCTACCCTACCCCCAAAGTTAAGAAGTTTGCTTTTCATAGCTAAGTCATTCAGCATATGAAAAATTCATCTTTTTTTCTCTCCTTAATTTTCAATGAAAGAGATAAAGATACATCACCATGGAGGGCAAGTCTAAAGGAAGAACTGTCTCTGCTGCTATTTCAAGTGAAATTATGGTATTTGTTTGACTTTACAGATACCCTCCTACACTCCTGCTTAGCAAATGCAGAAGGCCTCCCCAAGATGCCGTCTGTAACACTAAAGACAAGATTACACAAACACTAGCTTTCACATTTATTAAGGGAACGCAGATGATATTCAGAAGTGATGGGCCATGGAATACTTTATCACTTTTGTGTACTTTTATCTCTGAGAGTCTATCTCATTTCTCTCTCTTAAAAGAAAGCAAGAGGGAAATCAAATGCTTCTTTGCATGAAGAGAAGCCAGGCAATTTTACGCCCCTCTCAAAACACCCTGCTTTTGTTGCCTGAAGGTTTTCAAGTCAGAGAGGCTTGCCTAAGCATGCTGCAATAAAAGCTGCTATAGCCAGCTGCCTTAGTATCTATAGGGGGCTGTTCCTCGCAATCCTGTCAATTAACCCTGAGGCTAACCACCACTAAGGAAAACAAAATATGAATATAAAAAGATTCTTTAGGTTGTTTCCTTATTGCTCTAAGTAGGAAGTCTCAGAGGGCAGTGCAAACTGGTTGCTTGAGTGTTCAGACAATGATCACTCCCAGATGGCCTTGACAGGATGAGCTGACTCTTAGGGAACCATTAGGTAGGACCTACTGGAAATGAAGGCACAGCTTTCTGCTACAAAATGAAGCTGTTTTTATTGCCATTAAAATCATTAATATTGACTTTTCTTTTAAATTTATGTTTCAGAGCTCACACTTCACACCTTAAGTTGATCATCTGTTCAGATGCTCTCGGTTTAACTCATAAAAACAGTCTTATGGACTATCATTTCCCTCATTTGAGGGCTGCACTTTATTTCATAAAATACCCAAGTCATCTGTTTCCTTCTTATGACTCTGTTTCAGGGAGAGCTTTTTATTTTTACAATTCAGACAACCAACACGTGCTGCTGAAGTAGGAGGCAATTATTCCTATCCCTAAAGACTCTGCAGCATGCTAAGTAAAACAAAGAAGAGAATCTTCCAACAGCAAGTTGCTGCCTGAGTCAGTACTTGTAAGATACCTGCTCAGTCAACCCTAGGCAATCTTGTATACTGTTTTTGCCAGCAGAATATTCTTTTTCCTCCCCCACCCTTCAACCCCCTGAAGACAGATTTCACAAGTTGCAATCCACCAGAGGCAACAGATTTCTTGACCGCAGATACACCATATTGTCTGAAGGCTATGCTTTGAAAAGTTATTTTTATTTACACATTTGACCTAGAGTAGCAAAGAAAATACAGAGTAAAAGCCTGAGAATAAACTAAACTACTTAGTGTATAATTTTAATTATCATTTAAATGTACAGTATTCTTAAATATAATAGCTATTACATTTATCTTTAAAAATGACCTTAAAATGTTTTTGACCTGAGGCTTTTAAAGTTGCAGGTTCTACATTTCTCTTCACCATTCAGAAAGAGTTTAAGAAGCATCGGTTTAAACAGTATTCAAAGGCCCATTGTAAAATAAGCAAAGGAAACTAAAACTAATTTTGAACTCAAATTTCACTGTATGTTTCAGAAGTTATAAACTGGAAATATTAATTTACTTTTTGGTTTATTATTAAGAATTTGGATATTCACAGAAATGGAAAGTTTGAAGGGATTACTGGAGGTCATCCAGTCCAACCGCCCTCCTTGAGCAAGTAACAGAGTAATAGCAGAGTCCAGGATCGAACAGAAACTAGAAGTTTGACTGTAAAATCATCGCAGCAAAACAAACCATAGCTTTCTAGCAATTAAAGCCTTAATTTATTTCATTAAATCATCATAAAAAATACCAATACCTCAGCATTTATGTATTTGATTTGTAGTAATTTAATTTACTTCCTGAGTATCTTCTGGAACAGAGGGAAATACAAATAGGGATGACAAAATATGCCAAGCACATGATTTTATCTAAAAGCATATCACTCATATTACTAACAGTTCTTAAAGTACTAACAGTTTAGTCTTTGCCAAAATTAGCAACTACCACGCTTTACTGATAAACATAGTGAAGTACTTATTTAGAAGTTGTTCAACCCTTAGATGCAAAATAGATCACAAAGCAAAAATCACAGATATCCTAATTTCACCAAATTTCAGCAGAATTGTAAGTGTTGAGGTTGCAAATGAAGCCTATATAACTTAAAGTTATCACCTTATCTTAGTATAAATTAATCCCAAATTTATAATCCCTGCAGTCTTCATCTACTAGTTATGAAAATCAGCATTTGTCATTGGGGAAGTGGGATGTTGAAGGGACTGTGCTGCTGCCATGAGAGAGGGGGATAAACACTGTTTTTAATTATTGTCATACATTTTTAAAAAACATGTACTCACTAGACTCATATGTCTAGTATTTAAAATCATGCTTACTAGTAACAGGCCTCTCTAAAGATATGAATACATCCTACTCACACAAGAGATCAGACTACAGGTCACATACTAATGATTACTACTAACTTCTGTCTCAGAAGACAATTGCGTGGGTTTTTTAATGGCTAACACCATTATAATCAAGCTTTCTTTCTAGCATTGCCCCTCCCCACTTTCTAACAGTTGAGTTTAGAGACCTCCCCAGCCCAAATTTTATGCTTGGATAATATAGTTTATTTTTCTTCAGGAAGTGAGATCAGTTCTCAATACAAGAACTCCCCTACAGTGTTTGCTCACCATTAGTCAGCACTTCCCTATGACCCATCCCTTTCCTCCACTCCCTTTCAGTTCCAAAAGCTGCCATTATCCGCTTCCAGCTTTTTAGCATTTTTGCCTGCAAATTCACAAACTATTTTAGAAATCCCCTGGAGGGTGAAGCAGCTTTTTTTCCTGTGAGTATTGTCACTTTGAACTCTTGGACAAACTGAGTTCCTTTAATCTCTTCTATAAAATAGACTTCCTATAGCCAAGTGTCTTATCACCATCCTATAGGACCACTTTTGTCCATCAGCTAGGCAGCCAAAATTGTTTTGAAACTTTCAATTAAAACAAAATTCTAACTGCAAGCTCTGGAGGTTGTCTAGGTTTTGTCTATTTGCTTGGGTTTAGCTCATTCAGTCCTTAGCATATAAAATTCCAAAGACAAAACATATTTGTTTCACAACCCATGTTTGGAAAATATAATGCTCCTGATGTCAGAAGAGCAAATGTGCATATCACATATCAGTAATTTCAACACATGAGTAATAAGACACAGCTTTTCAGAAATTTAAGCAGTAGATTAGAGAACACAGTTAATGGAACCGTATTGATGCCAGTTTTATGCCAAGCTCCCAGGAAGCAAGCCTGTATAAAGGTTACCTGATACACACCTGCTGGGGCAAGGCACCTAAACTGCACATGAACAATTACAACACTCAGTGATTCACTGTCACTGCAAACTGCAGCATATATCCACTCTTGTCCTTGAAACTCACTACTCTAAACTGTAATCTTCCGATCAGAGGATGCAAACAGTGCCTGAAGGCAAAAGATGAAGGATATATAAAGAGGAGATTGAAACTCCCAATATTTTTTAAATTCATAATATTTCTTAGATATCCACACTTAGCTTGCTAAAATTGAACACCAAGCTAATATAATCCTTTTGGTCTGCCCCATTCCAATAATCTTTGATATTCCTATAAAATGTCTGAACTGTATTTGTCAAGGTGAATCAATTGCTTCTAGTCACCATCAAAAGAAAGCTTATTGTAACATGTCTTTTGTTCCACATAATTTTTACATTCTGAATTATGGAAGAAGAAAACAAACCACTCTGCTCTTCAGCTCCAAGTTTCTTAGTTTTGAACTAAGATGCTTGAATAAACCAAAAAGTAAACATTCACTTGGCTAATGCTTTCTAAGTTGTGGTTTAACACTTCGTAGTTCCAGGTACTTACACAGCAACTTCCTTCCAGAATTTATCACTCAAGGTTCAGTAGCAAACATTCACTGTTTCATGTTATCTTAAAATTTATTTTGCAATCACTTCATTATCACTGCACAGGTCATAATTTTAAACTTTATCTCAAAACCTTTTAAAAGTAAACTGTACAGTAAAAAGAAAAAAATCTATTCCTAGATACTGTGATTCTAGTTGTATAAACTGGGACATTAAACATTCTGGTCACTCTTCTCTGACATCTTATTATCCTTTAAATATATTTTCAGAAATCTATTCCTTTAGAAAACTGTTACAAAATATTTATGTTCAAATGAGACCAGAAAGGACTGTTACATGTCTGACAACATAACCCGCTTCTTTACAAGAAATCTACTTACATTTTTATGTATATCAAGAACAACAAAATTTAAGAGTACACCAAGAGCAAAGAATATACTGTAGAAGACACATGAAAGAAAGTCAACCAAGCCCTGGAGTTGACTGGATGTATTTCAGAGTCCCATTTCTTCATGCTACATTTCTCCTCACCTCTGACTTGACTACTCATATACGCTGAGCTTGTCAGGATTGCAATCTTAAGTAACTTGCACTAGTCCTGTAATCTTGCAGTCTATCTGGTAACTCTCCTACTCTACTACAGGGAACAGCTGCTTGGAAAGCAAGCATCACCCAAGCAGCCAAATATCCCCTTCTGTGCTAGAGCATGCATGGAGCTGGCTGGAAGCTGCAGCTGCCAACGCTGCTCCCACATGCGGGAGGAGCAGGGCCTGGGGCACTCTCACCCCGCTCACAGAGCAGCCAAAACTGTTCTTTGCTGATTCTGCCCATGCAATCAGTGGGGGATTTGTCCCTTAAGTACAGTAACTGTAGTGAGACCATATCAGTGTCAGTACACAGAAGACAAATTAAATCTGCTGACAGACTCATGCTGCTACAATATACTTAGAAAATCATCTGAGATGAGGGATTTCAAACGAATCAATTTCCTGAATATCTTCATGAGATGTTATCTAGCACCTTATCTGAAAATCACTGGATATGTTAAAGTAAAAATGTCCCGCAGGTGAAAGCTGCTGAAGAGAAGTTTGCACTAAAATAAATCACATCCATTAAAAATTAATTTGCATCCTATCCAGAACTGTGCAAGGATCTAATAAACTGCTTAACTACTGAACACCCGTAGCTATTTTGTGAGATAATGACACTCAAGTAATTTCTGTACTTTCATAAAATTGAAGAGGACTACACTTCAAAACAGCAGATGTCAAAACATGGTTTACCTGATTCTGTAACTGCTATTTATTTATTTATTTATGGTAATGTAAAAAAACCAACATCACTGTGAACACTTCAGCACAGTACTGGAGGTGATTAATTAGGGAGTGGCAGACAAAAGGATGAAACATCAAAAGAAAGGGAATACTGTAAGCATAAAAGAAGAAACGTCTTGCAGAGGGATCTGGCAATCTTGCAATATCAACTTCTCCCAAGGAGTCAAGCTGCATGAAGAGATGCTGAAGTAGCCAAGGAAGGAGGTGAAAATCTGCAAATGTACAAACCACAGGAAGAATTCTTGCCGAGAATGAACCAACTGTTGAATCCACTGGACAGAAATATACTGGTCTGGGAGATTAAACTGGGAGGCAGACTCCCCCCAGACTTCACCATGAAGTACTGAATAAAACCACTATGAACCCTCTCCTAACTTGCAGGCAGAGGAAGAACACAGACCACTTCATCTCAGGTGGGAGAATGAACCCAATTTGTTGAGCAGAAAACTACCACAGATGAGCAACACAACTTATCAGAATACCAAGAGTAACAGAAGGACACAGAGGCATCTGTGTATCAGCAGCAGTAGAACAGTGAATGAACATAATGGAGAAGAAACACTAAAAGCTGATTTAAAATTCTCCCAATGTTAAGAACAGATTTGATTTTCAATCTGTACAAGCCAAAACATACTTGCAAAGCAAAACTACAATTCTTTCTTTAAGCATGTATCTGAAATTCACTGTAAGCATCAACTGAGAAATGAAAAAAACATAATCATCAAAAGCTACAAAGCAGTAAGTTTTACAGTAAAAATATATGCCAGCTGCATACAAGAAATGATCACTTCCCAGTGTTAGAATTATTCTTTTAGCATTGTGCAATGCTCTTTTGAAAATACTGACCTCCCAGAAATAAAAAAGAAAAGTTTCCTCACTCTCACATTGCAAATTATTAGATAAAATGCTTTTACTTCACCATAACTGGTAAAAACCAAGATTTTCCCTTAGTTTTGAACCAAAGGGTTTTCTAAATATACAACAAATATTCCAGTATCCTGTAGAAATGTGCACATACTCTATATAAGGTGGTAACACTGTTCTCAGCACAGAGAATGCAAGTACTGACTTAGCAGTTTTTTGCACAAAGCTGCCCATTTGCTCCTTGCTCTCCTTGTTTTTGCTTTGCTGATCAAAGGAGTTGCCAAGTTTTTTCTTTACCATTACAAGCCAGGAAAAATGGCTCTCCTCAGAGAGGCCCCTTGTGAAGGTCACAAAGGTTAGCTCCACAAGACCTGGAGTCTGCTCTGATGCTGGAGCGATTGGCTGGCTTCCCTGCAGTTAACCTGCATTTCCCCTCCTTCACAATAGTGCACCGGTTATGGAAACTAAATATGAAAGAACTTGGTGGGGGAGGAAAGAATTTCTATGGAGACACATTCTAAAACACTCCCAAGTTCTACTTGTTTTAGCAGCCTGAAAACCTAGCATTTGAAAACAGTTGATTTCTTTCTGGAGAACTCAAAAATTTCAGCCTGCAAGCCTTTTTATTTTGAAAGGAAAATCCAAAAATTTTGGGGTTTTCTGGCATTCAAATACATAGACACTAGTCTTCCTTGGTCGGGAAAAAGTTTAAGATGTTTCCTTGCCCCATCTCTGGACTTAAACAAGAGGAACCCACATGTCACACCATCTTAATGAAGACTAAAATGAAGCCAACAAATCCAGATTCAGATTTGTAGCACTTTCCAGCTCCAGAGAAATATCACACCCAAGACACTTTTTTACTTCTAGGTCCTAAAGTTAAGTCATGAAGACATTTTGAGATACAAAACAATCATTGTGTTTTAGATGGCTGATTAAACACACTTCCCGTTTTTCATAAATTCAAACCTACCAATCCCCAGGTAGCCACAATTATTCAGGTTTTTCTTATACATAAAAAATTTAACCCATAGTGTATACACTGAAAGCTCTAAGCCACTTCAAAGCATCTACTTTCAGAAAACTGATTCAGTGTTGGTCCAAGTAGGGGAAAGTAGTACAAATTTTGTATCTTGAAGAATGAACTTTCTGAGGCCTCATATTTTGGGGACACAATTTCATACCACTGTACAAATAAAACTTTGATTCCTAGGGTTGCTCAAAAAGCTTTCTTACCACCCCGAAAGTCAAGCCAGGCTCTTTCCTCTCTATATAACTATAGGTGTGAAGTTCTGTCTGCAGTGCCATCACCCATATGTTTGGACACATGAAGCCAATTAGAATTCAGCCAATGTGTCTGATGCTGAATCTACCTCTGCAGCTGTTTTGAGTTCATTACGTTACCAGGAGTCAAAACTACTTCCAGAATAGTCAAGATGTACAGCCCCATTAACTAGGTATTTCAAGCTGTTTAAGTACTCTCAAGATTTAACAATACCTAGTAAGAGAGAGGCTCATACTGCAGTTTTATTTTCCTGGGTGGAATCAATAGGCTCCCTCTTCTTAACCAGTTGCCTCTGTTCACAAAACATTAAGGAAAACAAACCTTCTCTACTGGGACACAGCAACAAAATACTGAGAATGCCAGAATCCTAAGCTGAAAACAATAAAATATATAATTAAAGAAGGAATATTATAATTCATATAAAAGCACAGAAATGGAAGTGGAATTTTGACCTTGTTCACCTGTAAAAAGATGTAACAAAAGTACAGACACCTCACAAGGTCTCCAGAACTACTTCAACAAGTTTAAATGTAGATGTAAGGAGAAATCCATACAATAGCCATATTGTAATAAAAAGCAAAAAGTATACATAGGAAAGAGCTGCATCTGATCATCATCAATATTTACTGCAGAAACTTTTAAAAGAGGTACAAAAACACAATACCAAATTCCTTTTCTCCTCATTTGCAGGAGAGCTTTTACCACCAACACTTGTCATTTTTTGTCAGCAGGTATAATGAGGCATAGCACACTTTTGACAAAAAGCTTTATCAAACTTCTCAAGCCTCTTTAGGGATGGGCCACAAAGGTCAGCACACCTAACACCTACCAAACCCAAGCGTTCCTCCACTCTCATACAAATAGTGGGTACACAATGTGCTGGCCCGCAGAAAGCACAGACACCAGATCACCTGAGACATTTGCAACACCAAAACATTGAAAGTTCGCTTAACTTTCGAACTTGCCATGACAATAAAACCCCAGAGGAGAAAGAACTGGGTCAAGAGTCCATAACACATGCTATTTTGCTACCAGGCACATCTTTGACCCTCTCAGTACAGAACAGAAATTCTTATCCTTCTGACTGATGTTGCTATGCAGACAAGAAGCCTCCCATGGTATATATTGTGGAAACATTAAGGCATTTCTCCTGCTTTTGTCATTCAGACAATACAAGGCAAAACCCCCTTCTTATACCACCACCTACCCACACCACACCAGGGGGCTCTGCTGGTGTAATCACATTTTTTGACAAGTATTACTTAATGATTATATTAACCCATTCCTATCTAAGGAATTAAATTTATTATCTGAAAAGTGTGAGGCAACATCAGCTTTCTGCAGCTCCTGCTCTTACAGTCCCCACAGTTAAGAAGAAAGAAAAAGCTTTGGTCTAAAATATCTAAATATCCAAAAGTAAAAAGCCAACAGTAGACACTGATAAATGAACAAAAAACCCTGACCATAAGCAGCAGCAAGACAGGGATACCACTCAAATCTGTAACGGGAAAAGGCTAAAGTTTAGGACTACAGTTTTGTAAGTTTTTGTGTTAAAGGTTCAGATTGCTGTAATGCTTTAATAATGACACAACTGGGCCAAGGAATAGATGCACTGTAACCAGCCTCTTTCTGCTGTATGTAATACAGGAAGGACATCCAAGACTATTTTGGTAAGCAACCCCCTTCAAAAACATACTTTATGAAAATGCTGAGTAATTCCCTGATACAAGACTCAACCAATATAAGAATCTTTGGAGTGGTTGTAGGACCAAGTGTCTTACATCAATCCTGCAACTGTAGAGAAGAAATATGCTCAGACCTATCACCTTTTTTGAGCAAGTTACAGAAAAATTACTACTTACACCTATCTTTCTTAAAATTTGAATTGAAAAGAGCTTCATGTATGGCAAAAAGCTTAAATGTTTCATTTAACCTATGTTTCATTTCATTTTATAACTTACAATGTAATCAAGAGGTCAATAAGCTTAAAATTTCCAAATTAACAAAACAAACCTCCATAAATTGACATATAACATTAAAGGAAAAGAATACAGACATAAAAAATGGGGATGAAGACCAAATAATTCAATGTTATGTTTTCCACCAGAGTAATAGAGATGTCTCAAATCATGAATATGACACATGACTTCCAAAGTTAGGTTTTTACCTTAAAATTTGACAGGACTTATTTTTTAATTTAGCCTATAAACACCAGTAAACCTCTGTTGTTAGTGCAACTTCCAAGATTTTTATACCAGAGCACCTGGACCAAAGCAATCTTTACTGTAATTTCATTGTTCATACCAGACATTATATCCATAGAGGTAAACCTAATCTACTAAAAAATTAAAACCCCATCGTTCTTGATATTTTAAATACAAAGTTTTAAGAGAATGCAGAGGTTTTCCAATAGGAAAGGGGAGCAGGACTAAGAACACAACAAAAACATACATGCCAAAATGTTTGCTACAAGATAGTTTAGCCCAGTGTCTCCAAACTTCCTTACCACAAATACAGGAAGACGAAAAGGATGTGCTAGAGATGAACTTGGCTAGAGATGAACTAAGCATTATTTTACTCCTTAATTTTTTTTTATTAATGGTCCAAAATACATGTTCCTCACCCCACTGGACTGTCTTTCACATCACTTGGGTTATACACACCCCCACACCCCATACTGTCTGAAAGATCAATGTCATCCTTGTGAAATGCACTCAGTTTCAGAACTTGGTCTTTTAAATGTAAGTTGAACAACTTACATTGAAAGGCTGACAGCAGCTATACTTTAAATCAAGGCTAAAATCATACATGCTTTCATCGTAACAGACTTTTATTTTTAACAGGGATCACATTTGTTACATTCTACCAAAGGTTTTTGAGACTTGTAGAAGTGTAGGGAGGAGACAAGACAAAGCTTGTCATTTAACAGCATTTAACAGTGCAAAATACTGTTTTGTAAAAAGTTACATTGCTTCAACTTTCCAACTGGGGGATCCATTTAGGCACATTACAAATATTACCTGAAATTATAAGTCTAGAATGACAGCTACTAGAATTTCTGTTGCCTGTTTTCATAAATGCAAAGATAAATCTGATCTGAGATTCATGCTGAAGGAGACCAAATACAACAGGATTGGGAGAGGGAGTGAAAGAAGGAAAAAAGATTTTTCTACTACAAAGCTGAGTCCAAAAACAGAAGACAAAAATCATAAGCAGCAATGAAACCAGGCCTGATGCAAAAGGCACCATCCACTACAAAGACAAGATTCCTCTATTTGCTGCTTGCTGCAGACAAGAAACCTTTTAGTTTGCCATGATTTTAACATCAGTTTACATCTAGAAGGTGACCAGATAGTGACCGATCACCTCCTGAAAACTATTACTTCAGAGGATGATGACTTTAGCTTGAAGGATGATGCTCTATTAAGAAAACAGCTATGATAATTTACAGAAATACTTATTTCTTCTAAATGCTATGACTTTTTGCTAGATCAAACAATCAGATGGTGTCTTCAAGCTACTGAGAAGAGGGACAGGTTCAGCAATACTCTTAGTGATTTCTGAGCCATTGGGCCACAAGGTTCCATTTCCACATATGGATAAACAGAAAAAAACAAGTAACAATCATGTGCCCAGAAAAGTCAGGAAGACAGACAACACTTGGAGAAAATCAGCCTTACATTGATCCAACACTCCCTAGGCATATAATATTAGCACCTCAAGACAGTCATCAGAAAGCCTGAAATTCTTTGTGAGTAGAGTTGCCTAAAAAACCCTAGTAAAGCGGCAGGGGAAATTATGGCCCACTTTCTAAGCTTACATTTGTTATGAGAGAGTGCTATTTACAATGTCACATGCTGGAACTTGTTCCCAAGCTAGCTAAACCTACACGCTTAATTGACTCAACAGACAATGCTGCATTGTTAAGACTAATCTCTTCCTACAGGCTACAGTTTCCAAACCATGAAAGTTTTTATACATTTTAATTTTTTTCAGCAGTTCTGAAATCAGAAAACTTCAAAATACACATGCACATACAGACACACAGTATAATAGCCACTATCACTAAAATTCACATATCCATATGCAAACTGAGTCATCAAAAACTCCAAGTACTTTAAAGAACACAGGAGCCAGCGGGTTTTTAAAGTTCCTATTTCAGACATCCAAGATGGAAAGGACCAAGGAAGAAAAGCCTGGGAGCGTGTTCATGTCAGCATGGAGCAGCAGGTCTCACATCACACTAGATTTTGACTAAGCCACCTTATAAAGTTTTTGTTTCAAGTTACTTCCCAAGAGTAAGGTTTTGGGAACTTCTAATTAGTTTAAAGTCTGACAAGTTCACAATTAAAAACCAATTTAAACAAAAATTACTGAATGCTGCAGACAGACTAGATTGCAGAAAACCTTAGTTTTGCACAGTAAACAAATTTTATTAAGTAATTCAGCCATGAAAAGAAACTCCAGTTTTTAAACATTTGTATACCAACTATCAAAATAACTGCTGAATTCTGGAATTTAAGTGATTCAATGACTATTTATTTGAAACAGCAAATTGGTTCAATCACTTTTATAACCAGCTTCAGAAAACTGAATTTTGATATCTTAGGATCCATGAAGATATTTTGATTTTAAAATACTCCTTCTGACTCCACCCTACCCTGAAACTGATGAAAAGAAACAACTTAGAGAACACTACTAAATCTTAAAATTTCTCGAATAGCTTTAGGAAAAAATAACAAATAAATTGGAAAAATAATAAAACTATGCCTTCTCAAACTACTGCCAGATGTAAGTGATTAGCAGAACTGAAGTCTTCATAACATCAGCAAGCAACTCTGAGTTCTTGAGTTGTTTAAGTCAATCATGATCAGTTGCTCTAAATGCCTACAAACACACACCTAACAGTTACCAAAATACAGAGACTAAAAGTCCAGATAAACATTAAAAGGCATCAGTGTACACATGTACTTTTATTTCTCTGTACAGACCTGCTGTTTAATGAGTTCACCTTTGAAAATTTTATAGTTACATGATGAAGACTTGTATTCAAACTCCCTCTTTTTGTTGCTAGTATCTCAACAGCATAGCACTCAACAACCAAAACAATCATCCTCATTAAACAACACTGCTCCACTGAAAAGACAGCCTCCAAAAGGATATATTTACATATATGCAATGTTTCTCGAATAACATGACAGCAGGAATGACATGCTGAGTGAGCACTGCTGATAAAACCTGGTTTAGATAGTGTCCCATGTCTCATGTTTCATTGACTCAAGCTGAAAACAGCCTTCTAAAACATTGGAGGGTTAAGTTAACAACCATCACGGCTTTCCTCTATAATGCATCTCCTAATTTTTCCATACCAAGAAGCCATCAGGTTTATACTGTAGGAGGATAAAACACCTTTGCAAAAACAATGTATGATTGATTCCCTTTAATCTGAAGGGGTTTTTAGGCTGAAGGGCATCTGGTCCCGCTTGTTTCACTTTTTTCTGATCTTCACAAAAACACCATTATTCAAGCTGACTGTAAAAATTAAAAGAAAAAGATGTAGATAGAAAATTGCTAAATTACTTAAAGCATAAAAAATGGACTCCAAAAAGTCAAACCATGTTGGAAAGATGCTCTTTCAATTGCCACAGGGTCTAATGATATTTTGACAAGACTGCAATTATGCTTCTGTTATAAGAACAGATCTTGTTCTCCACGTCTTGCCAGGATAATACTGCTTTTAATTAATGCTTTTGTTGTGAAGTGTTCCCTCAGGCAGTAATAACTTTTATAATAATTTCAGTATGCAGCATGTATTTCCCCACACCGTTTACTCAAAATTTCTCATCATTTGGCCTCACGGATAATGCCCAGGCCCTTGCTTCCCAGAAGGCTTCAAAACATGGCTAACCCCTGCCATGCTGAGCAAGACACTGTTAAAACACGTCTTCGCACAATTGTTTCCTCTGCTTCCCTCAGGAAGAAAGAAACATTACATGCCTATCAGACTGGCACAACCACAAGAGAACCAAATTTCCTTACAAATGTAAGTGCCAGCTTCACTTTCAGGAAGCAGCACACATCTTTCTTCTTTTCAACTAGTTAATGCACACTTTTTGTGTACATTTTAAAAAGAGTTGAAAGAGTTGAAACCATTGCCAAAGTGTCATAAGGTGCTGATCTTCAATTCCATTTACTGATCATTAAAACTGGGTAAAACAATACAAGTGAAACTTTTCTTCTTAAAATCCACTGTATAACCCACCTCTCAAACTTGTAAAGTTATGCTAAAGGAAGTTCCAGATCAGAATTTCAGTGATCAGGCCATTACTGAAGCTGTGGAACTACAGACAAGTATTTATCCGAAGCTTGAGATAAGTACAGTAATGGGTGGGAAATATTATGAAATCCCTGTCAAGAAAACTAGGCCTCAATTTAATCCACTCACTGCCTCTTTCTACCACAAACAGCTGTGAAGTAACTTGTTTTTGGTTAAATGCTACTAATTAATAAAACATGACTGTCTAAGTCCACAAGAAGGTGAGAAGTTTCAAACTAATTTCTATACGTCAATTAAAACTGGCTTTACAAGGTGTTTTGATAGATTATATTGACTTGTTAAGTCAATAAACACGGTGCAGGGACTCATTTTTACCTGTCATATGTTCTCTGACCATTTTCAATAAAAGAAATTAAAATATTAAATCTCACTTTCACTGAAATATTCAAACTTTGTGCCTTTTCTTTCCTTAATTTAAGTGGTCTCTGTATTTTAGCAGGTTCAGTTCTATAAAGTTGGAGGAGACAGCATGTTTAAAAGCAACAGTATGTTTATACCTTCAACATAGGGAAGAATTAATATTACAGTTGCAAACAAAATGACAAACATTATTTCCAATTATTTTTCATTACTTTTTATTTCTCTAATAAAACAAATCCAGTATTCTGTCTGATCTCTAAAAAGCAAAATTAATTTCAGAATTCTGTCCCCATTTCAGGCACAAACAGCTTCTCCTGCATGGTCTTTGCATGAATTTCCTGGAAGTCAACATTTAAGTAGACCACTGTTTGTTAAGAATAAACGTACATATTGTCAACGGCAAAACTGAAGGATTACATCATCCTTTGGCCTTTATCAAGAATGTCAAACTAGGTGACAGATGCCTCTAGTGCTTCCAAATTGCCTGGCAGTAGCTGGAAAGCGCACCTATCTGGAAGGGCATCACTTGAATTTTTTAGCCAGGTTGGATTTGTGTGATTAGTCTAAAATATGATGAACTAGCAAAACCAAAAAGTTTTGTGATTGTCATTCACAAAAGCAACCAGTAAAAGACTTCTGAGGTTTTCAATGTAACAAAAAATGAAGTTATTTAGTAGGAACTCTATTTAACACACATAAAACTCACACAAAAAATAGAACTGTGATTATGTAATTATTTTTAGACTCAAACCTACCACAACATTGAGCTTTTGCAATCTTAACTGCCAATTTCTTTCACACTGCTGACATATTTGCCCAGAAAATAACTACTGATAGACTTAATCAGAGGTCAAATCCAAACCAATAATAAACACAGGCTTTCTTTATAAATGGCTGAATTGCCCTAATCAGTAGAGATCGCCTGGTTGCCTCTGAACAGCAGGCTATAGCATCCATTTAAGAAATTATCCTTTTGACCCCAAATTATCCTTCTGACTCCCTTTTCTTTCAGAGGAAGCCTTACTGCATTACTCTATTCCCAACGCTTCTCATAATAAAGCAAAACATAAACTTGGAATTAAAATGGACTCACCAAACAGAAGCAGATTGAATAAAGAGTGGAAATCCTAGACCTCTGGTGATCAATACTATTAATACCAAATCATTAACTAAAGAAGGCAGTATCCAACATCTAGAAATCTGTAGATTGTCTTCAATTAATCCTACAATCAAAAGGCTTGTACTATTTACAAAAGGAAATCAAAGTAATTCATTTTTACTGTCTCTCTCCTGTAGTTACTGGGTGACATTACCACCAATGGCATATCTAGTGCTACTAGAAACAAGAAACAGCTTGCAACCAAAGTGTAAAAAAAGTGTGTAACTCAGAACTGAGATTTATTTCTTTCTGATTTTGTCACACTGGCTAAGCTGCATAGTTACTATGTAAAGACTATTAAAAATCACATGAAATCACTTCAAATACAAAAATTTCCAGAATCAGAACTACCACCTTTAGATCTCAGGCACACTTGATAATTTCTACTTTGAGAGAAATTTTGGGCTATACAAAGTCCTTGACTGAATTTACACAAAATACTTAACAGTGTTGTGCTTTTTTTTGTTCCAAGGATGTGTCAGCCATTGAAGTTCTGTATTGAGCACTGAGAATTTCAATGGCACTTATTTCTTAAAACATGCTTTTGTGTTACAAGTCTGACTTCTGCTTAAAATCAAATTGCATGTATTTTGATCTGTGTATCTGACTATATACATATGGGAGAATAAAAGGTTCACAGATGAGTTGAATACATCTTTCTGTAATGAAACATACACTGAAACTATTTGCTGTATCCTCATATAGTATGAAAGTTAATTAAAGCATTCAAAGTTTACTTTAGTTTTACACAGCACAGCAGTTAAACCAAGCTGGTCAGCTGGAAGAACAAGTCACAAATAAAAAAGGAGCCATGTGTAGCAAGGAACAGGGTCATTTTTTATTCTGATGTTCGAGATGAACTGCAACTGCAGTAACTATTTACATAAGGAACAAGAGATTTTAGAAAAGAATTGAACTTTAGAAAATTTATAAAATACTACTGTTTACTAACACTTTTAAATGTTTAGTAAAATATCTGAAGAAAATAGTACAGGCTTGAATTCTGTGTTAGTATCAGTTCTTCCAAGAAAAAACCATGCCAAATTCCTTTAGTAGCAGACCTGTATCTGTTGGCTTCTTGAGGTCAGGATGAAGGCACTTGAGACCATGGTTCATGTTCGGACTCAGGCATTTATTATTTCTTATCAGTGAAACAGCCTCACAACTATGAGTTCTGCACCCTTTCATTACAAAGGCCCAAAATGGCTAACTATCTCTTGTTACAAGGTCTTTGAGACTAAACTTTCCAATTAAGAAATGACACCTGGATTATTTTCCCTTTTAAGCCAATAACTGATCCCTCGAAGCCTGCAATGAGGATTTTTCTGTCCAATTACAAAACATCACCCAAACCCATGAGGAAGAAGGAAGAAGAAGGTAAAGAACAACCTGCCTCCTCCCTAAAACCTCCATCTTGCTTCATATTTATTTCTATATTCTAAAACATCAAACTCTAAGTTTTCCACTCTGTGATATTACACACTTCTAACCAACTATACATCCATAATCCCAGTGCTATTAATAAATTTTGGAAGCCTTCTCCACAGCCTCAGGTCAAATGCAGTGCTCTCTTGTGGGTCTGCCTTTCAGCACAGAAAGTTTAAAATTCTCAGCATCCAGGGTTCCAACATGTACATACATGTTTCTTGTTTTCTTGCTTCCCTACATCAATTCCTGTTGGTCTGACACTCAGTACTCTTCATCACCCTGTTTAGCCTATGGCAACAAAACAGCCACGTGTATTTTGAGAGAAAAAGACACTGCAGCAAAAACCCAACCCATCCCTCCTCTTAGGCATCCATATCAAGCCTAACTTTACGATAGGACATAAAGCAGTAGCATGCTAATTTTGTCACTAAAAAGCATAACAGATTGTACTGTATAAGCTTGCAATTGTAATTTCAAACTGTCATTATTACTTACAAGTGAGCTAAATCATTAACTCTGTTATTGCTTCTGTTGAACAGCTTTTCTTTAACATGAAAAAGAAATGAAGAAATGCCAAAACTGCATTATTTTTATGTTCCTTTCTATTTCGGTCTCCCTCTAAACCTACCCTCACATTACCTGCTGTATGAATTTGAACCTTGCCCAACATTTCAATTTTGCTGGTAAGTGTGCTTCAAGAACTTGCAACATGTCAAGCAACAAAAAAAAAACCCAACATGTTAAGCAACAAAAACTCCAACCAAGAAACAAGAGTGTGGTGTGGATACATTTATGAACAAATTTATGCATTTACCCTTCTTAATAAAGCTTGCATTCTGTGATTTATTCTACTGAAACAGACCTTCAGAACATCCAAGACTTTTGCTTGCACAGGTGTACTTACAACAAAAAGCTTTTGAGAACAGCAAATACTTGTTCTGATTTTACCTGGACTATCAGCAGTCAGAGTTGCAACAGACCTACTTAAAAGTTGAGCTGCTAAGTACAATAGTTACAGCATTAAATATCCTGCTTGGATCTAGTACAATTCACAGTATTTATCAACACCTCACTTTAGAGCTAAACCACTCAGCTTTTGTTAAAAAAAAAAAAATTCCCCCTCCATTTTATTTTTAGCACACTCAGATCAAGTTATTATTGAGTACAGTTTTATGCCAACAAGGCAGATATTCTGGTAGGAGTCTGTTATAGACCACCCAACCAGGATGAAGAGGCAGATGAAGTATTCTGTAAGCAGCTGGGAGAAGTCTCACCATCTCCAGCCCTTATTCTCATGGGAGACTTAGACTTACCAGATGTCTGCTGGAAGTACAACACAGCAGAGAAGAAACAGTCCAGGATATTCCTGGAGTCTGCAAGAGACTTCCCTTACAGAGCTGGTGAGGGAGGCAACTAGGCAAAGTGTCCCCTTAGACCAGCTGTTTGTGAGCTGAGGAGGACTGGTGGATGGTCAGAGGCCATCTTGGTCACGGCACTCACAAAATGAAAGTTTTCAGTTCTCAAAACAACAACAGGCATCAGCAGTACTGCCACCATAGACTTATGGAAGGCAGATTTTGGCCTGTTTAGGAGCCTGATTGAGAAAGTCACTTTGGAGGGCATCCTATAGGGCAAAGGAATTCAGGAAGGCTGGACATTCTTCAGGAAGGAAGTATGAAAGGTATGGGAAAAGGCCATCCCCATGTGGTAAAAAGATAAGCTGTTGAGGAAGACTGGCCTGGCTGAACAGACAGACCTGGCCAGAAGTAATGATAAAAAGAGTTTGTGATCTTTGGGACAAGAGGCAGGCAACTCATGAGGACTACAAAGATGTCATAGATTATACAAGGAGAAAATTAGGACCAAAGCACAACTAGAACTTAAATTGATCACTGCTGTTAAGGGCGATAAAAAAATGTTTCTATGAATGTTGCATTAGTAACAAAAGGAGAGCTAAGGAGAATCTCCATTCTTTACTAGAAACAGGGACAAGCATAGTGACTGAGGATGATGAAATGCCTAATTGCCTTCATTGCCTCAGCTCCTCTTCATAGTAAGTAAGACCAGTTTTTCTCAGAGTACCCAGCCCCATAAGCCAGAAGAGTGGGATGGGGAACAGAATGAAACTCCCATAATCCAAAAAGAAACAGTCAACAAGCTGCTACACCACACAGACACGTCTCCGTGGGGTCAAATGGGATCCAACCAAGAGTCCTGAGGGAGGTGGTGGAAATGCCACTTTCCATCATTTACCAGCAGCCCTGGGAACTAGTGAGGTCCTAGTTGACTAAAGGTCAGCAAATGTGATTCCCATTTATGAGAAGAGACAGAGGAGCTGTGAGAGTAGAGGCCTGTCAGACTAACCTCAGTGCTGGGAAGGCCACGGAACAGATCACCTTGAGTGCCACCATTCAGCTCATGCAGGACAACCTGGGGATCAGGCCCAGCCAGCATAGGTTTGTGAAAGGCAGGTCCTGCCTGACCAACCTGATCTCTTTATGTGACCAGGTGACCCTCAATGGATGACAGAAAGGCCGTGGATTCCATCTAGGCTGATTTTAGTAAAGCCTTTGGCACCATTTCCCACAGCATTCTCCTGGAGAAGCTGGGTGCTCGTGGCTTGCAGGGCTACATCGTTCATGGGATAAAAACTGCTGGGATGTCTGAGTCCAGAGAGGAGTTGTGAATGGAGTCATGTCCAGCTGGTACGCAGTCACAAGTGGGGGGAGCCCAAGGGCTCAGTATTGGAGCCAGCCCTGTTTAATGTCTTTTCTGATGATGTGGATTAGAAGATCAAGTGTCCACTCAGCAAGTTCACAGATGACACCGAGTTGAGTGGGAATGTTGATCTGCTGGTGACTCTGCAGGGCAGTCTGGACAGGCTGGATCAATGGTAAAAGTTGGTCAATGCCAACTGTTGAGGTTCAACAAGGCCAAGTGCTGGGGCCTGCACCTGGGTCATTGCAACCCCAGGCAGTGCTACAGGCTGGGGGCAGTGGCTGGAAAATTGCTCACTAGAAAAGGACTTGGGGATGTTCATCAACGGCAGCTGAACATGAACCAGCAATGTGCCAAGAAGGTGGCCAAGAAGGCCGATGGCATCCTGGCCTGGATCAGCCAGGTGTGGCCAGCAGGAGCAGGGCAGTGACCGTCCCCCTGTACCCAGCACTGCTGAGGCCACAGCTCCAATGCTGTGCTCAGTTCTGGGCCCCTCAGTGCAAGAGAGACATTGAGGGGCTGGAGCGTGTCCAGGGAAGGGCAACAGAGCTGGGGAAGGCTCTGGAGCACAAGTGCTGTGAGGAGCAGCTGAGGGAGCTGGGGGTGTTCAGCCTGGAGAAAAGGAGGCTCAGGGAGAAGCTCATCACTCTCTACAGCTGCCTGAAAGGAGAGTGTAGCTGGGGGGGGGGTCAGCCTCTTCTCCCAGGTAACAAGGGACAGGACAAGATGAAATGGCCACATGTTGGGCCAGGGAGGTTTATGTTGGGTATCGGGAAAAATTTATTCACTGAAAGGGCTGTCAAACACTGGAACAGGCTGAACCACTTCCAGTGAAGTGGTGGAATCACCATCCCTGGAGGTATTTAAAAGACATGGACACATAGCACTTTGTGATGGTGAACACAGTGGTGTCAGGTTAGCAATTGGGCTCCATGATCTCCTCCTTTCCAACTTCAATGATTCCAGGATTAAAAGTCACTCATAGATCAGTCATTAATTTAGCTCAATATGTTTCTTTTCATGGTAACTTTCTAATACCACCTACACAAAATGTACACTGTTAAAAAACTAAAATTAATATTCTGTTCCCTCAATGAAAGTTAACTACTGTAACATTATTCATTTTTTGCAGATATTGGATCCTGTTAATGGCTTGAACAGGCTGAAACTTGGTTGAGCACTTGTAGGCTCAAAAATCAACACTTATATACAGTCACAAAAATACAAGTTGTCTTCCTCCCAGCACTCCTCCAAAAACCCACACTATTTCAGATCTTCCAGTTAAGCTAGAAGTTTTGGATTGTGATAAATTAGAAGGAAACAGAACATTCTATACAAAGGCAACAAAATCTTACTTCAGCTTCATTAGTACATCATCTTTGATAGCACATATCATGTGAGCTAACAGCTCAATTCAATGTTCAAGTTTTTTATCTAAAGGAAAAGAAAAACCCCAAACCAAAAACCTCAAAACCACAAACCAAAAACAAAAAAAAAAGAAAAAAATCCAACCACAAAACCACCACATACCCTTTACTGACTTCAGCTGAATTTAGCTCACACATCAGATCTGTAACTGCAGCAAAGCCAAGTTTATGCATATTGTTAAAATAAAACCAATCCCAGACCTCAATGAATTAGCTACAGAACGCATACTGGATCACAACAAAGCACAATACTTATCAAGCATCAAAGTATGCCTTTTTTTGGGATTGTCCTTTTATTTTTAATTGCCAGTCCTAAGTAACTAAGATGTGTATTGATGAGATTGGAAGAACCATTGTGCCACCCTAGTCCAGTTTCAGTGAAGAAAGGTGGTAACTCTACACAGATGGCTGCAATAAACCTTGAAGTTTACAAGCCAGACAAACATGATTGTTTTTTAATTTTTCTTCTCCATACGGCTCACTAAAAACTCCTTTTCCCCATTATTTTTTGCTGTTTGCCAAGTTCATATTAAGCTAAATATAAATGCATGGGTTTATTTAGTAAAAAGAAACCAAAACTACCAAGAATGACCCCTAAAACCCCCATATAAACTAAAGAATTATACAAATTTATCTGTACTATTTCCTTTGTCCCCCACTGATATACCACATATTGGACCAGAAGACGAACATTTTCAGTTAGGCACCAAAGTAGACAGTCTTACACCCTGTTTCAGGCTACTCCATTCAGTGAGACCTGTGATTCTATAAACAGAACAAGAATGCCAATTCCACAAACAGAAGATTATGATCACATACCTACAGGAGCGTGCACAAGGGGGATTGGGGTTTTTTAATGGTTTTTGAACCAAATATCTCAAAATACAATTTAAAAAGTGAAATTTTGTACACTTTTAAAACTCACTTCTTGAGGACTGTAGTCAATCAACTTTCTGCATTTTAGATTTAGGATTGTTGTATTTTTTGAGCATCACCATGGCTGAAATGATGTGCATAAAGATTAACAGAAAACCTAAAGGGCCCCTTTTCTGGAGGTTCCTAACAGAATCTGGATTCAAGACAGACAAGAATAAACATTATGCCTTATTACTCAATTATTCTTGCAATGACTGTGTTTAATATCCACAGTGAACTTAATATAAAGAAGATTATCAGAAGAAAACTGCTTAGAAGCTTTAGTCAAAAATTTACAAGTAACATTTCAATAAAGCCTTCAAATTTTATGTTATTTCTCCTGTACACATAGGTTTATGTTCAACCACCAGTAAGTTCATTAAAATATTGTTTGATTGCATCATAGGGTAAAAGAGTAAAAACAGCATCAGTTGAACCTAAGATATATTTACTGCAGACAAAACAAAAGTATCAAATGCCCACTAAAGCTGTCCGGAACAAGGCAATATATAATTTACTAATTTGTCCACAGGAAATGTGATTTTGAATTGCAGAGAATAGTATTGACAGTAAATGTAAAAAATAAGCAAACTATACAACAAAAAACTGATGCACACTTCCCCCAAAAAACCCCAAACTAAAATCCATAAACTACCACACAACCAAGAAACTCCTCTAAACCCCAATCTCATTCAGTACATCCCAAGTGTAAACAAAATACTTCATGGAATAGAGGCTTGTTTTGACAAAAAAGTACAACTAGATTCTGATGTCAGATGGAATGATGCCACATGCATCTATCTTTAGTGCCATCACTGATTTGCTTAATTAACTCTTGGGAAGCATCTACCTCACTTCCTCCTCTGAGCAGCCACACCATGACCTGGATAAGAGAATGAGTTTAGCTGAAAACATATAATCACAGAAAAAGCTGATATATGGCTTATAACATAACTCCACAACAACTATGCATAGCTTCAGCTACAAAACCCAGAAAGACTGCTTCAAACAAAATCTGTAAACAAAGCTTGCTTTCACTCTTCAAACTCCACCTCTTCCAACATCCTTAACCTCATTAGGCTCTGCTGTCTTCCCTTACTCACATCCCATCTGCCATGACAAGTTCAACAACCAAAATAGAAATATTAAGACTGACTGTAGCACCAAGAACTGGGGAGTACCACTGCTGACAATAGACCATCCCTAGGTACCAGTGTGATGAGCTCACATTACAGCCACACTTTGGAATCAGATGAGAAGTCAGTGTCTTAGACTCCTTTCCAAAATCAAACTACATTATAAGACATGCTTCCCCAATGGAAATAAGCTTCTCTCTGTTTCTATCTAGTTTCCTCTTCTCAGTTCTAGCTTGCTCAGAAACCCATAATTACAGTACACCAAGAGTACAAATATAGAGGATGATTTCATAGACAAGGAGCAATTTCTTCTATTTTGAATAGGATTCCCTGCTATTATGAATTAGCACTCACCATATACATTTAAGAAACGTTGTCATATACTGACTGAAATGTAATTACTGTATTACACATCCAGTAACCTGTCAGAGCTTCATGAAATTAAAAAAAAATTGCATAAATATGATCACAGCTGTAAGCAACAACCAAGAAAACTGATATATGTTAACCAGGTATTCCAGTAAGGCAGATCCCTGGATGAATTGCTGACTACATACCACACTGTAGACTACAGCACAGTCATTTGGAGAGCTTACTCAATGTAAGAAGGTCATGGAATATCACAACACAGGACTAACTTAAGTATATGAAACAGACCGCAAAAATGTAGTAGGCTGACCCTGGTGGGTCACCAAGCGCCCACCAAAGCTGCGCTACCTCTCCTCTCCTCAGCTGGAGAGAAAATATAACAAAAGGCTTGTGGGTTGAGGTAAGGACAGAGAGAGATCACTCACCAGTTACAGTCACACACAAAACATGATGCAGAGAAACAAGTTTAATTGCCAGTCAAACCAGAGTGGGATAATGAGAAATAAAAACAAAATCTAAAAGTTGCCTTTACCCCACACCTCCTTCTCCCTGAGCTCAGTTTGACTTCTGATTTCTGTACTTTCGCCCTGACTTCATTGCAGGGGGCAGGGAAAGGGGGCTGCTATCAGTTCATCACACACTGTCTACTCAGGGGAAGGGCCCCTGCTCTAGTGTGGGGTCTCTCCCATGGGATGCAGCCCTTCACTAACAGCTCCAACACGAGATCTACCCATAGGCTGCAGACTGCTCCTGTGTGGGTCCTCCCCACAGCATGGGGCTCCCTTCAGGAACAGGCTGCTCCAGTGTGAATGCCCCATGGGCTCACAAGTTCTGCCAGCAAACCTGCTCCAGTACAGGCTTCTTTCTCCATGGTGCCACAGGTGCTGCCAAAAGCCTGTTACAGTGTGGGCTTCCCATGGGGTCACAGCCTCCTTCAGGCATCCACTTGGTCTGGCATGTGGTCCTGCAGGGGATGCAGGTGAATCTCTGCATCCCCATGGACTCCAGGGGCTGCAGGGGCACAGCTACCTCACCATGGGCTGCAGCAGGAGCTGCAGGGGAATCTCGCCTCCAGAGGCTGGAGCACCCCTGCCCCTCCTTCTGCAATGACCTCAGTGTCTACAGGGCTGTTCCTCTCACATACTCTCACTCCTCTCTTCAGCTATTGCTGTTCTGCAGCAGTATTTTTCCCTTCTTCTTAAATACACTATTCCAGAAGGACTACATCTGTACTGATGGCCTTGGCCTTTGCCAGCTTCTTAGAGCCAGATGGCAGTGGCTCTGTGAGACATGGAGGAAGCTTCTAGTAACTTCTCAAAGAAATCATCCTTATAGCCCCCCCCTGCTATCAAAAGCCTGCTATGCAAACCCAGTATAGCAACTTCCTTAATTGCTTTTTTTAATCATAAGAAAATTCCATCTAAAGAATAAACCTTTTTTTTTTGCTAATAGAGAAACTTCAGCCCCTTTACAAAATCTACATTAGATATTTTCCTATCTAGATATAGGATATATATATATAGGATATATATTTTCTATTAGATAGAGGAGCTACATTAGATATTTTCCTATTCTGCAGAGAAATCATCTTATGGAGGATCATTTTAATAGGAGGAAGGGAGGATGCGGTATCTCCAGCATTGGATGTTTTCCAGACGTGGCTCAACAAGTCACTTCTGACCTGATTAAGCTTTAGCAACATTTGTGTGCTTTCAGCAGAATGGTTGGATGGATGACCAACCTTCACTAAGTACTAGGTTAGATAGATAATACTAATGACACTAATGGCTATGGCTGTGAACTTCAGGAGGAAAACAGAGAAAAAACCCAAGCCATGTCTAGATTACTTGTTGATTCATGGTTCTTTGTACTTCCAGTCAACTTGGGAGCCAAACAATGCTGAGCTGTCTATGCAGAAAAAATCAACCTTTACTGCTGTGAGAAGAAAGCTTCCCCTGAGCTAATTACTCAGGTGTTTTTCAGACTCAAACAACTGTTTCTTATTATTTATTTACTAATTGCTACATTTGAAACAACATATTCGAATCACAAAATCAGTTACAGATGGTTGACAATCTTTAAAGAAATCACAACTCTGAAGAGCCAAATACTTCTCTTTTGGTTACTGAACTGTTGTGCTATGCAGACATACTGTATGACAGAGCAAAATATGGTATAAGCATCTGGCATTCAGATACTACAAAGTAAAGCATGGTATAGGCAGAAAATTTAGTAGAATATCAAATGACAGTTTCAAAGCATGGTTGAGACTGACATTGCTCAGCATCACTGAAACTGAGTATATGAAGAAACATAAGCCATCTTCCAAATACACTGCCACTGCTCACTTCTTTAATCACATTTCCATTAAATTCAAGACCTACATACACTGAGTAGGTTCAGTAAATCTAGTAGATCATTTAGTACATGTGTCACATCATCCACAAAATATTTTGTTCTAGAAATGGATCTTGCTTGGGTATTTTAAAGCACATACACATCATTTTATCAAACCAGCATACTTCCATTTGGAGGAAGCAGCTCCCAAATACCAGCCAGATGCAAGTGCAGATGACCTTTCTCTTTTGAGGTGAATGCACCAACGGAAGTATTTGCATCCCAGCGTTTATACAGAAGGCTCCCCCCCTTCTGCTGACACAGCAATCGCAGTGGGCTTCAGAGGTAATCACAGTAAGCTTCAGAAACCAATGACTACACAATCTAATTAGGAACAGCAAGTATTGTTGGTTTTTATTCAAACAAACAAAAGGCAGCTACAGGATGCAGATAGGTCCTGATATGACACGAAGAAACATTTACCAGTAAGAAAGTACAAAGCAAGCACACGGCACGAGGAAGGAGGAATCAGCAGCTCTTGCACCAGAGATGGGACTCTTGCTAACTTCCACAGGGGCCTATACACCAGAATCTATCCAAAAGAAAGCAGCAGCAGCAGCACCATAGTTCCCCAATGATACAAATTTACTTTTGGTCAACTGCTAACTGCAAAGAAATGGGGAGAAAAAACAGGTATAAAGAGTAAAAGGACAAGGACAAGTAAAAGGACAAATGGGTACTTTTTAGATGGAAGGCTCAGAATGGTGAATGCTGGAAAACATTCCTAACCCTTCACTTGAAAAATAACATAAACTAGAAAATGCATGAGTTCAGGATATTAAAAAAAAGGATGGCAGGGTTAACTGAAAAAAAGCTTCTATTCCAGGAAGATGCTGCAGATATTCAAATTTCAAAAGAAGTAGTTTCCAGAGAAAAAGACAGCAATCTTAAATAGAACTAGAAATATGTACCAACTGTTCATTGTCACATTTAAAGTAAGAACTGAGCACCACTGAATGCAGCTAATGGGGGCCAAGCTTAGTAGAGATCAAGATGTTTCTTCATGCAGTGGACAGACAACCAGTGAGACAGACTCCCTGCCAAAGCAAGCAGCCAGTGCTAAAGGGGGCTTCAGGCACAGACAACACAAGTCTTGGAGGACAGTCAGAAGCCAGAAGAGTTCTCAGAGAAGAGTATTTGCTTGAAGAGCAAAGAGATATGCTTGTCCTGCTTAGTCTTTGCAAGAAATTTGCTCCTGACCACTACTAGCAACAAGACACTTAGCTGGACAGGCACCTGGACTCAGTTTGTATAAATGGGGGAAGTTTCAAATGATGCTATTAAAAAGCTCTCTTACAAAAGCAATGTCAGCAGGGCCCAGCAGTCACTAGGTTTTAAAACTGAACATCTTGGACATCTCAAACACCTCAAGAACAGCAAGAGGAGAACAGCATAGCTACTTCTACTGCATCCCTACTGCCAGTACTTCTAGTTTTTATCTCCACTTCTATCACGTATCATCTTCTGATTTTTTTCCTTCACCTGATAATTTTAAGTATAGTTTAGATGTGTTACTCAGAAAGATACCTCTATTATAAACAACACAACACTATCATCTGATTCTGCATTGCAGCCTTGCTGTAGGATCTACCAGCACTAATCTAAAATGCTGGGCATCAACATGAGCTAAAGAGCCTAATAGATTTGACAAATAAATATTTTCTTCTTGAGCAGAAATATTGCCTCAAATGGTCTGCAAGATTTATACTAACCTAAATGAAAACCTACTAGTCTTAATGAAGTGCAAATGAAAGGACTGTGGTATAAAGCACAGTGTGACAGCACCAGTTGCTACTGCACTGCAGGCTGTTTATATTAATTTAATATAACTCTTTGGTGTTTGCTTACAAGAATTTGCATCTTCTTTACTCTTCTGCAGCTTGCAGAACAGACAAGATTTTTAGCTGGCAGTCAGGAACTGAACTGCATCCTATACAAGAGAAGAACACCTTTTATCTAAAGTGTATCTTGCAGTTTGACTAGATGAAGAGAGACAGTACGTGCATAAATACCTGCATACAGTAGTTGAGGCTGGAAAGTTTTAATCAACAGTGGGCACGTAACTGAATGGTAGCACTCAGTTTTTATATACTTCAGTAAAGTATTCTAAGGTCTCATAAGTTCATGTCCCAGCTGCAGGTAAGGGCTATAATGATCAAATATATTTATCAGGAGAAATCGGAAAGAAGTCATATAAGCTAGTTAAGAAGTAAAAGCACCATGCATCAGCAAAACTGTAGGTCTACTTATACCTTCACCTTTGTCTTTCACATAAAGAATTTTACAAAGTTATAGGAAAATTATGCAAAGAGCCTGCATCCAAATTATGGCAAAGTAAAAAGCATCAACACCATAATCACCTGTATTTCAAATAAATTCTATACAAACACACATGCACAAAACAAGAGCTAAACTGTTTGTTGTGAATATAAAAGACTTCTTCCCATAAACTGATTTATATAAATGTTATCCATGACAAAAGCCAGCAATTTTCACTTTATTGCCACTCCCTCAATTATTTGGTAAATTACTTGTTACCTTAGCTTGGAAACCACTTAAAATCCCCCTTAGATTTCAGAGAGCAAGCATTTTGAGGCCATTTTAAAAAGGTCAAGTTTGCCACAGACAGGAGCCTACACTTCTACTCCAACAAGATTGCAGAGCAAAGGAATCAGTTACAGTTCATCCACAATCTCTGAGTTGCTCACCATCACAGCATACACAGGATTCAAACTGTAGCTGTCAGCAAAAGCTACACAAATAGTTGCACCAGAAGAAAACAAAGGCATCCCCCTTCTGCTTCCCTGCTCCCTACTCCAACACAACACTAAAACGGAAAGTTGGAAAATGGGTGAGGCTGATTGACTGATTCTTTTTTCCTGGGTATATTACCACATAAAACTGAAATTTAATTCATTAAGAAAACAATGAACTCTCCAACTTCCTCAACAAATTTGCATAACACAAAGCTGATCATGTCAGGACCTGTCTGACAGCGTAATAAAAAATGGGGACAACTTTGAATTGCAAACAATTTTTAAAAGCATGCAATTAAGACTTCCTTTGACCTTATTAACAAGGATGCTAAAATGTTAATTCTTAACTAACTGTTTATGCTAAGGTCTGTTTCACATTTTCTCTTCCTTATGCCTAACCAATGTCTAAATTACCAGGATATTGTTAAAAATCCAATAGATCTCTTTCCTGTTATTAGTCATTACAGGAAAAATAAAAAGACAAAGCCAAACCCTCACAATCATAATGATTAACAGTTCTAACACTACAAATCTGGAAGTTCCTGCCCTCTGTGACTTACTAATTATTTGGTCCCAAAATCTTAGGTCTGCTTAGTTTTAGAATTAAAATCTCATAAAAAGTGAAAACATGAAATACCAGTTATGAAAGAGAATGTTTACTTCAGTTCAAATGTTATACTCACTGGCCAGAAGTAAGTGATATACATGGTCAGAAATTAAGTGTGCATGTGTTTAGAGGCCGAAGGTATAAAAATGAAGCACAGGTCCATGCTGATGATAATATAATTCTGTCAAAAGCAGCATAACAAAAAGCTCTCAAAAGTCTATCCACACATAAACTAGGACACAGGCAATTTTAGCTTAGTCAGGTACTTGTGTACAAATCCATGTAACCACAGAATCTGCTATTAAATGTTTTCACTGAAAAAACAGTGAAACAGTATTTAAAATATTTCACTGTTAAATGAGTACAATTCATCATGACCCAAAAACCATCACTGAAGTCAATGGACACCTAAAATCCAGTCACAGCACAGTATTACTTTTTTCTGCAAATATGTTTTCCTTATATTTATAAAAACAGTCTCTAAAGATGACATAGAACACACTTCAAAGCAACTTTGTCACAGCCTTTAATACATCAGATTACACCTTTTTAAGGATATATATTTCATATCCTTGACTTATGAATATCCTTTTTTTAAGGATATATATTTCATACCCTTGACTCATTTAAAACTGCAGCTATCAGTTTTAAAAGGTTAAACTAAATTTAATTTAATTGCATCCTCTGAATTTGTTTCCAGCTATGAAGATAAACACATGCAGTGCTCTGGCCACATATAAAGCTGGCTGCTCTGGGAGTGACAAAAATTTTGCAAATAAAAATCACTACTGAATTATTTGTTCATTGGACATTTAGGTCTATTAATCATATCAACTACACCAACAGCAACACAGGAAGACATTTCTCTTTTACTGTATTTTTCACCATTCTAAAGAGACTATATGAAATGTTGCAATCACAGTAATTGCTGAGGACTTGCCAACCAAGCTTTTCTAATAAGTACAATGAATTAGAAAAAATAACTGAGAAGTAAGATCCAAAAAGAAAATATACCTGTGAGTTGCATTTATTTCCTTTAATCAAAGAATTCAATTTTGCCTGCAAACCCAAGATTCTCTCCTTTCAGATGCTTTATTCAACCATAGATGTCTAACTTGATAACATATCAAGTAAAAGCAAAAAAGTTTACTTGCAACAAGGGAATCAGAAAGGTAAAGGCAACCTTGAAGTTGTAACACGGTTTAAAACAAATCTGTGTAGTGCAGACGGACTTCCAACAAAGCTCTCAACAAATCAGAACTCACTGGAGATAAACTAGCAATAGTTAATGACCTTTACTTGACTTTCCTATAAAACAATTCAGCAGAAAAAAACCTGGCTTCACAACCTCGGTGTAATAATCAGTAACTACACTGAACCCCTAACACTGATCTAAGTTACCAAACAGCATGTCAGAGACTCAACAAAAGAGATCTGGTCTTTCACTGTGACGCAGCAAAGCCTCGTTAGCAAAATTAAAGCGAAGTCCAAGACTGTTTTCAAGACAGCTTTGTCTCCTTAGCAACTGACATGACCGACAGGCAGCATACTGGTAAAAGTCTTACTTTACAAGGCAGCTTTGTATTATTACTTTGACTTAACCAGTAATTTAGAATACTTGCCTGAAACACAGCCTGAAGTAACTTAGCTAAAAGCCAAATAAAACAGCAACAGAGTGAATCCCAGAAAACAGACTCCAAGAAGCACTTCAGGAGGCCATGAAACAGCGACACAGCTTAGTCACGCCTTACAAAAACTTTTGTTCTCCAAATAAAACTCCAGTTTTATTTCGCAAAAAGCAACTATGAGGTACCGTTTTCACATTAAAACCAAATTTCCCCCATGCTGTAAATGCCTATTCAAGTGCTTAACAAAAAATACAGTTCATCTGGTAAACTTCCCGAAAGAGCCTGACATCAAAATCAGATGCAGCAAACTGTTTGGGGAACAGTGTCCAGCCAGTACCTGGCATCTATCTATTAACTTTCCAATACAACATTCTTCCAAGAATTTTTTTCACATCATGCTAACCCCCCCATGCTGCTAAATTTCCCCTAGACACAATTCTGTCATTCTCTGGGGCCAACTACATGGTACTTTGGCCAAATCTTAGGGGCACCTACCAGAGGACTGCTACTCACAGAAATCTCCCATAAATTTCCTGCATTCAAGCAAGTGAAATTTTCTTTATAATTTACATGAGAAACTGAGTCAGGTAAATAACAGCATTTACATAATCACTCACAGCTTGTTGTCATGGGGAGAGGGAAAAAAAAAGAAAAAAACACACCTTAAAAAAGGAATATTTACTCAAATAGCAAAAGACAGCAAGTTCCACCCACCATTATTGAGTTTTACTGTACAAGTATATGAGAAGTGTACAAACAATAAATGCAAGTATGTTGGAATGTATAAAAACACAAGGACACAAATTAATATGAGAACTGAGCAGCTATCAGTTTTAAAAGGTTAAACTAAATTTAATTTAATTGCATCCTCTGAATTTGTTTCCAGCTATGAAAATAAACACATGCAGTGCTCTGGCCACATATAAAAAGACGACGAACATCCCTAGTTTTGGATGACAGATCTCTGTTGCTGTTTACCTCATTTTTGTTTTTCTTTTCTTTGGTTGGTTGCAGAGGAGAGGTGTCTAGTCTTAATTAAGATTGCCTGTAACTAAGACTAGTTTTAAGAGTTAATCTTGTACCTCAGCCTGAGCAACACCTCTTGCTCTCCTGGGCATCACGCGCTTAAGCGCCTGCATCCAGTGCTTATGCTCCATACAGGAAAACTTTTGCTGTCTTTGAGAGCAAGAAGAACTCTGCTTTACTTTTACATGTGACTTAATTTAGGTCCTGATGTTAAATATTTCAGCACTCTCAGTGCTAATAAGTTACTTTCTCTGAGGGTTTAGTCTAAAACCAGACAGAATGAAAAATCCAATTTGCTTGCTGTGTCAGCTTTTAAAAATTTGCAGCTGTTGTGTCACAATTGCAGGGGGAAATTGAGCAAAGTATAAATGGTGGCTTTACATTTTGAATTTTAAAGCTACTGTTATTTTTTCATTTCCAGAAGGAGAAAGATAAGAGATTAGGAGATGAATCTTTTAAAAGCTGGTATGATTTTACCCAAACATGCCACGATCAGTTCAACAGCATTTACACATTAGAAGCTCCTTGCAAAAATATGATGTAGTAGTGCTCAGTCTTACCTCAGGGGAATTTTCAAATTAAGATGCTTTTATTATTTTACTGCTTTCTATCAAGCAGGAATTTCCATCATTAACTGAAGGGTTAAGACTATCCTGTGCTACAAGCCAGATGACTACTAAAAACCCCACTACTGTAATTCTTTGCCATCTTCCGCATACAGGGAAAAAAAAGCAAAAGGATAAAAATCCAGAAGACGCTCATCTTGTTTTATATCAAATTCTTGTTTGTCTTTAGAAGTCAAGACCTCAGAAAACAGAAGTAGTTCCACAGCAGTGCAATTACACTCATAGAGCTTAATGCTACAATTCTAACTCAAATTTAACCAGAAGAAATACTTAATATGTAGAATTGCAGAAGCATCTTTTTCTAAACATGAAATTCTGATTAAACCTGTATTCAAATACTCTTCTTATTACTAATCACAGATACTTTAGTAGTTTAATTATAAAATACTGGTTAAGACTTAGTCACAATTACAGCTGTCAACACAATAAAAAAATTTCAGATAGCCAGTAAGATAAAACTGATCTCAAATTTGATTCAGGAGATAGGAAAGCAGTGCTACAAAGCAGTACAAGATACCTAAAGCACATAATCCCAAAATCAGATACTACAACGCATAAAGACTATTTTTATGAGAGATATGTGAAAGAAAAAAACCCATGGGAAGAAGAAAGGTTCAGATCAACAACTAATTAAAAAAAAATCCTCAGAGAGGATTTAATTATTAACTTCCAACTAGGTGCCACAGATGCTGTATTTTCCCCAGTTCTATGTTCTTCTGAAGATAATAAATGTCAACATGCTTATAAATTAAAAATACCCTATTTGTGAAAACCATGAGATATGTTTTTGGTTTACCTGAAATCATATCTCAAGTGCGTTTTGGAATTGTTTTAAAATCACCTTGGTACAGCAGGGTACTGAATGCATGGATAACGTTGTTTCACCAAACAGAAGGAAATGTGTGCCACTGCTTTCTCTGATGCCCAGTCTCAGTGCTAACGCAAATGAGGCACATTTGCCCTTATTCTTCCTCAGCCCTTTCAAAGATACTGAAATGTTCAGTAGAACTGCGAATTCAAAAAAATTTGTGTTATTTTCTTTCTTAGGACTCTTCAAAGTAAGAGGTAGAAGGAAGAATACACACTTAGTAGTACTGTGACTGTCTTCCCTTAAATTGTCAAAAACATACTACAGCAAGCTTTCCTTTGAAAGTGTTTTAACTTTTTTTAATGTTTTTCCTTGATACTAATGATACTTGTGATACTAATTTCACTGTGTCGAAATGTTCTGAAACTGACAGTGTCCCCGGTACCATTTCTTCATGGCTTTTTCTAGGGAGATCTTTGATCTTTTGAGTATTCTCCTAAACAGTCAAATCATCAATATAAAAATGCAACTGACTTGACATATTACAAATAGAATTTAGCAACTAAAGATCCTCAAAAGTGGAGAAGCCCATCAAAGCAGTGGCTACAGTTTTGGCTTCCAACAATGCTGCTATTTTACTGACCAGCTTGCTTGAACTATAGAACTACAAGCATAAGAAGTCATATTGATGACTCTGAATACACACTTCACTAAATTAAGGTATTCAATAAAATATGCAGCTGTGGCTGCTGCTTTTCCAATGAACATCTTTTGTCCTTGAAAACTAGGATTACTTTGGTGGGAAGACCAAGGGGAGCAGAGGAAATAGGTGTAGTGGGTAGTACCAGTCAGGGGTAAAAACAGGTTGCAAGAGAAATTTAACATCATCACTGGATATTTTTTATGTGTGACATAAGGAAATTTAAAAAAGACAAAACCAAAAATCGTAGCAACAAACTTCCCTGTTGTCTTAACAGTAGTTGGTTTTGTAACACCCAAAACCATACCTCCATATGGAGCACGTGAGAAATGTGTAACAGCAATCTTTTTTTCTGCCAGATGGATAAACACCTCAAAAACACCCACAAATACTAATGAAAACCACCTTGGCCTCCTTCAGGAAGTCATTCAACACTTCACAGAAAAAATAGGAAGTTGTTGATAAACTGCTTGCAAGAACTACTTCCTGTAGGAAAAATAATTACAAGACTTGTTTGCTGGACAATCAGTTAACTTTCCCTCACACTACAACAACAGAAGAAGTATTACACAAGCTCTGTAAGAATTAAAAGCATAACTCTAATTTAAAATGATACAAGAGTAATTCTAAAACTGAGCAAAATTTGTTTATTCTTTCTGCAAGCTGCTGTCTGCTATTCCCATTGCACATTATCTTTTGCCTCGAGAGCGATTCCCTATCTTTCTGCACAGTTCACTGAAATGTCAAGCAGCAGCTGGCTAACAGGAAGTGGTTAAAAAGCAATGCAATTGACATCACCACACAAACCAAGCTCGGCTTCTTTACTGTATGTTTAAGAATGGGCTACATCAGTGAGAGATGACTCAGATGTGACCACTTACTAACCAGCAAGTCTTAACTTATGAGCTCCACTGAAGGAGCAGTATCACTAAAAAATAGTTTTACCAGCTGTACAGTAAGCAGGCCTTAACCCACTGCTCAAATTCATCACTAAGGGAAAATGAAACTCAGCATTACTACCCATAACAGTGAGATGAATGCTAATACGTGGAATTCTGGCAAATCATATGTTGGGCATTCATACATAAGGGGGTCTATTTATCCAGATGACAGTCTAATTTACAAGAATAGTTCTGGTTCAAACCCTATAGTACTGTCCTCACCTTCTTTTAATGTGTATGGCTACATGGGGTGTGTGTATAAAATATTTGGCCAAACAACTCTGTGCATCTATCTCTATAAATACACACACAGATGATTAAGTATTTTCTCTCCCATATACACTATTTTCATTTCTTTGCACAAATTACTGTGTTTGCAGTGCTTGACCCACTGATTAGTGGAAGTGACTGTAATTCCAGAGTGTATTAAGTATGGTACTCAATTTTGTATTATTCTCTTTGTACTGTAGCATATTATGATAACTATAACCATAGGGCTTACTGACATCTGGAAAGAATCTAATACTGTTACCTATTCTGCAAAGATGTTTTTAGAGCCTGATTACCAGACTGTTCATGGAGCTAGTGGAAACAAGGAGTGATGCAGCCAATGAAGAAAAAAAGCTGAATACTTAAAGAGACACTAAAAATCTGCATATGGTAGAAGGAACCACATTAAAGGTGATTTAGAATCAGAAATCTTAGTACACACATTTCAAGCAAATGTTTAAGGTATAACCAGGCAAGATGAGAGCTTTAGCAGGCTTGTAGGTGTGAACTAGAACTTACCACTCATCACTGAAAAGAACCTTTAGTATAAAACTTGCTACTCAAAACTAGTCTTAAATTTCTTTAGGCTTCCTTTACATACAGAGCAAATGTTGTGCTAGTACTTTAAATGCTTTTTACAAATCTCAAAAAACTCCAATGAAGTTGGTGGATCTTACCTGCATATATATTAAGCAACCTTTTATGAACAAATGTTCTTCAAGTGTGAACAGAGCTGTCCTCATTAGACTCTCCCATACCAGAGTATCACCCAAGGAAAGCCAAAAGGAAACAGCCCATTACACTGTTTAAAATCTCCCAAGGTCAGCATGTGACCCAGCAGGGAGAGGTTCAAAAAGCACAGCCTTTATTTTTTTTCCTAACAACCTGGTTTGTTTCCACTCCTTTCCCCTTCAAGACACATCCTTCACAGCTAGCAGCTCTTTCAATCATTTACTTTGGATGTCTGCTTGAGAACAAACGATCTTGCTCATGCAGATGAGTTTGCCAGACTTGTGTGTACTTTCCAGTCTCAGGCTCTTTATTGTTCTTGCTGAAACCTGACCCTTTGAAATGGATACCAGGACACCAAGAAAGGACAAAAAAACTTGCAAAAGAAAAAGGAAAGATTTTTGTGGTAATAATCAAACTGCGGAAAAAGCTTTCCAAGAATAAATCTTTCACTCTAATTTCACCTGAATGAGCAAAATTTTAAAAAATTCATTGGAAGAGCAGGAAGACATTTTTTGTCTCTTAAACTCTTTCATCTTCTGTAAAATTGACAGTGCTATCAAGAACAATTACTTGTGGCAGTAAAACTTTAAAATCAAATATCTATTTTTCATGCTTCATAAGGTGCTCTTTAAGAGCCCTCACTAACAGTCAAAACAAAAGTTTGCTTTTCATTTCAAAACTCATTCTGTTCTTTTCTCAAGGTTCAATGAGCTACACTTCTCAAATGGCATAAATTACACAGTTCAAAAAAAACCTTCTACTTGTGCCTGCTGAAGAGCTCATATTCTAGAGCACACTGATCTGTTAAACTTCACCAAAGAAAATATCACATCTTCAAGATCTGTAACTAATGCTTATTTTCACATTTCTAACAGAGAATGATTGTTCTCAAAAGGGAACCTCCAGGCTCAAAAATTTTCAGACAACTACTGCACCCTCTTTTTGGGTGTAGTAAGAGTAAAAGAAAAGGCTAATTTCTTTGTATGGAAATACCATAGCTACAGGAACAAGAAACATTTTTAAGAAGTTCTGCAAGTTCAATTTTCATTGCACACAATGTAAATTTGTTATTATTTTTGAAGCTACAAGCTCAACTATTTCAGTCAGATGCAGCTATTAATCACAGCGTTTGAGAGGGAAAGGTAGTAATAAATACATTTTTCTCGGCTGAAACAAGTTTTCCATAAGTAACACTGCATTACCTCTCACCACCCTGCAAATGACATATAATGGGTTATTTAGAGACTTGCTGTTAAATAAAAAGTTCAAAGTATAGTCAAAGTATTTGAGGGCAAGTTATGGTCTTGGTGGGCACATTTTCAGAGTGAAGGACAAGTCCCTGCTGTTTTTGAAAACTGCACAGAATAAAAGAAAGTGCTTCCTGATGGATTGGGTGTCAAATGGATGGCACATCTAACTTTCTTCAGCTATGGAAAAGGTGATACTAATTTCACTGTGTGGAAAAGTTACACCTCTAGGAAGATGAAACAATGTTAGAAATTCTGAAATTTCCTCTTCATTGCCAGGAATGTAGATGAGTTAATTTACAAACACAAACACAGTAATCAAACACATATGTTAATTACCTCAGGAAGAGAGAGTAGGCAAAAAACATTTTGGTTGTGTATTTAAACAATTGTCTTTAATCAAAATATTAGAAGTCCTGACATACTGTCACTACAATACTCTCTAAAGTTAACTCTGTATTTTTACATCTGTATTATTAAAATGAGGTAAAATGTATCTTGACCTGCATGACAACTCTAACAATATTCAGCAAATCCAAAAGTCTCATTGTTCAAGAACAACTATGCTAATTTCACTGATTTTTTTAGTACACAATATAATGGGTAACATTCTTTAGATAAGATTAAGATAGGACAAATATTTACAGACTACCCTACAGTTTTCAGACTCAGCAGAGTTGATATGTGAGAAATACTGAAGTGGTAGGGTCCTCTACTTAAAATCCCAAGCATGTTTTTAAAAATACATATTCTAAACACAGTGAAATTTACTGACATTCTAAGATGGTAAAAACATATATATCCCAACAAAAATAAAAAAAGAGCCAGAGATACAGCTAATTGAAAAGAAATTTTACTTACTTAAGAAAGTATCTCTGTCCAGATGGTGTCTTAGCCATCTCCCAACCTGGTGGCAAAGGTACATCATCAGGGATCTCAAAAGAAGACTGGCGGAGGTGTTGAGAAGATGGAGCTCCAGGTCCAGTCACTACTCCAGAGGGTGTAAGTGTCCCTGGAGAAACAGCTCCCAGCTGCAGTGATGCTGGAGAGGAATGAGCCCGGACATGCTGTGGGGTCAGGGCTCCTGCTGTCCCGGCATCAGTGCTGGCCTGCCAGGAGTGAAATTATTTTTATTAAGATTCCTATATTTCAGTAGAAGTGCAGCTGTCAAAAGACATTTAACTTTAAATGAACGTTTCAGTAGAGATTCATAGCTCAGTTGTTCTAAAGTTCTGCTTATTTTCCAGTTGTAACTGTTCAACAAGCCTCCATGTAGTTTGGTTAAAAACCCCTGTGCAAGTCAAGAAATATTAAGTGTACGTGTTGAGAGCCCTTAGTTTTATTTTGAAACTAAAGTTCTTACTCCTAACACAGGGTTAAGAACAAACCTGCCTGCAGTCAGCAGATCTCATGCAGTGCATTGAGTGGTTTGTTACTGGACTGCACCCACTCCCTACCATCACACCCACTTTCTGCTGGAGGAGTTAATTTCCCACTGTCCTTTTCAAGTGGGGGTGTGGGGATTCAAGTAGATGCACACGCCACACACCATCCCACCCCCCAGACCGTAGGGGTTTAAAAGATCACACAAAGAGAAAAGCAATAGTGAAATGCCAACTGGCAGCAGCGAGTTCCAATGGAGGAAGACTCATTAATTCAACCATTAAAAAAACCCAAACAAGAAGACTGAACAGAACATTTCCTAATAACTCGAACTTTTGAGGGTATAAAGAGTCTGTCCATGCTTGATCCAAAGCAAAGCTTCAGCAAACAGTTGAACCAGTCAACCAGAAATGACTCACAAACCCATTCACTGGAGTCACCACTCATAAGTACACAGAAAGTCCTTGCCAGTACTAAATACACATCCAACATGGAAAAGGCAGCTCTGAAAACCTGGTTAAAGTAAAATTGGCTTTTAAAAATATATTTACCAATTAACTGGTTTCATAGACAGACCAGAACAATATTGACACCTATAATGAGATGCATGTATCAGTCCCTGTCACACCTCTCTACACAAGGTATTACACCATAAGAGGCCCCACTTACACACTCTTACACATCTGCTTCACTCCATCTGTATGCAAGCACACATGAAGTTCCATGTGTTCAACTGGAAACAAATCAGTTTGCACTTACATCCAGACAAAAGAGTGGATTTGCAATATTTAAATTCCTGGGAATCACAGATTTATAGATTCAGTTTTTTTCTTTAAACTGAATGTTTATGTGGCACAATTAAACAGAAAGGAAAAAATGAAAACAATCCACAATGAAGCAAATTATTCTCTCTTGCTTTAGCTAGATTTCAAGTTAATGTTTTAGGAACCACTGAGTGGTATACAAGGAACAGTGATCCAACTAAATATGCTTTACAAACAAAGATTAACATACACAAGGAATATAAAGCTAAGCCTAAAAGTACAACCGAAAGTTGTACTTTTAGTGCATTTCAATGCACTAAATGCACTTTTAGTGCATTTCAAACATGGTAGCTATTTAACTGCAGTTACTGTATTTAACAAGACATAGCACCAAGTGTTAGATGAATGTCTACCCATTCAGATTTGTACACAATGGAACCGCAATGAGATTTGCGCAAGCTGGGAGAACACTATACATGAACCCCTTATTCCTTGCTGGATTTCAGTATGTTATTAAACGTCTGCAACTCAGAAGCTAGCAAAACTACAGAAGCAGATCAGCTCCACCCCTTCCAATTTTCTTTTCAGTATTCCTATATGAAGGCCAGACTGCTTTTTCGAGTATTTGGAAAATGAATTAACTCCTAGGCTGGGAGAGTACGTGCCAAGGTTCAGCCTGGAATGAACTTCTGAAGTCAAGTTATAAAACGTTCAAAACAGAAGTTTAATAATGGAAATGTTGACAGGCCCTTAACAACATGGGTACCAGGCACCAGTACACAGCGAGTTTCACCCTTACTGGCTACACAGATAAAATGACAATAGCCAATAATAAAATTTATTTTATAGCTTAGCAACTAAGTTCATTACTTAATAACACTTGACTAGATATGCACAGTCTACATCCAAAACGTTGGTTAACAGCAATAGCTTCCCCTCGTATTCACACCAGCACTTAAATCTTGGTACAAAAGTCCCTCTGCTTAAACACCAAGAGCACCCGGAGGCCGAGCGCCGACCCTGCCCCGCATACCCCACCCCGTTCCTCCTCGGCCCTGCCCCCGCATCGCCCCTTCCCCCCGGCGCTGCCCCGCCCCTTCCCAGCCCTGCCCCGCATCCCTCCCCCGCTCCCTGCGCGGCCCGGCCCGCATCGCTCCCTCCCCCGGCCCGGCACGGCCGAGGCCCCACGGCTCCGAGCCCCGCTCCCAGGCTGCCGCCGCTGCCCGGGATGCGGCGCTGCGCCCGGCGGACCCTGGACGCCGTCGGACCTGGCGTCTGGCTCGGGAATTAACTTCGGATGTGCGTGCCTGTGTATGTGGGGGGGTTAATCCTACTCAACCCAGCGCCGTGCTGAAATGGTGGAAAAGTCACATCCATATTTACTCTCTGACGGGGCGAGGGGGTGTAGGTTTGGCACCACTTCATCGACCCCTTCCACAGAGGGCAGGGAATTGGACTGCAAAGCGACATTCCAAGCGAAGCGTTTTCACCCAAGTTTTAGGGGCTCACCCCCTCTGTCGCCCTCCCGGTGAGGCCGAGATAGCCAAGGAGCGGATGTGGAGTTCGAGGCCCCACTAGAGACCGGGACGGGGCCAGCGCTTGCTCGCCCTCCCACCGCAGTCCCGGCCCCGGCGGCGTCTCGGGGCGCGGGAGGCGGCCCTGCCCCAAGGGAAGAACAAATAAAGGGGTGTGGGGGCGGCAGAGAGCGCCCCGACAGCCCCGGCCGGGCGCCCCCCGCCCGCTCGGCCCCGCGGATTCCCGCCCCGGCCCCCTCCCCCACACGCCTCCCCCGGGAGGAGCTCGGCGGCGGGGAGGGGGAGCACGGCCCGGCCGGGCCGCCCCCCGCCCGCCCGCGGCGCGGGCCCCTGCCTTCCCTCCCCCTCACCTGGCGGGAGTGGGCCTTGGGCTCGGGCGGCTTGAAGAAGGAGTCGGGCAGTTTCCGCAGTCGCATGGGCAGCGTGTGTGGCACGTTGGCGCCCTTGGGGTTCATCACTGCGTTAAACAGCGCCTCCAAGTCGGTCTCCGAGTCGCCCCGCACATGGACGATCTGGTGCCCCGCCGGAGGGGGCCCCGCACCCGGGGGCTGCGCCGCGCCGGCCGGGGCCCCCGACACCGGGCCAGGGGGCTGCGGCGGCGGCTGCTGCTGCTGCGAGGCCGGGGGCTGCGCTGCCTGCGGCGGCTGCTGCGTTTGAGGCTGCCCAGGATCCATGGCTCCGTCGGGACCCCCCGGCGCTTCCCTGGCGGGGCTCAGCGGCTCAGAGCCCGGATTCCCAGTCCCGCATGCCCCGCTCCCCGGGCCGCGGGCTCGTCCTGCTGTCGCCGGTGCTTCTCACCCCTCGGTCGGGAAGCCGACCCGCCCGCGGCAACTGGCAAAACAACTCTGGCCGTGCGGCGCTTCCCCGAGCCCGGCCCAGCCCGGCCGGCGCCTCTGTCCCGGCGGCGGAAACTAACTCACACAACACACCAAACAAAAGTTCGCAGTTACGCCCGCCCGAATCACTCTCCGCCGCCGGCTCCGCCCCTCCTGAGCCCGCCCGCACCGTATCCGAGCGAGGCAGCCCCTGCTCGCAGCGCTCCTGCGCGCGCCCGCCCGCGCCGCCTCCCGCCCGGGGCGCTGCGCGGCCCCCTCGGACCCCGCTCCGCCCGCGGGCCCGGCCGGCACCGCACCGCCCCCCGCTCCGCGCCCGCCCGCGCCTCTCCCGCCCGCCCGCTGCCGCCAACCAGAACTTTTTTTTTCTCCCTAACTTCTATCCCAACTTCCAGGAGGCCGCTCCGCGAGGGGGTGGGGAGGGGTGGCTGCGCTTCCCTGCCCCCGGCCCGGAGGGGGCATTGGCCCGGGACCCCTCCCGCCCGACCCCTCCCGCGCTTTCTCCAGGTTCCGCAGAGCTTTCACCGACTGCAGAGCCTCCCCTGCAGTTACGCGTCGCGGGTCTGTAAAGCTGGCTCATAAAAATGACGAGACCTCTAGAGAAATACTTTTTATTAGATAAAACGGGTGAGGGAATGGGGGAAAAGGCCAAGAAAACAGCTTCAAGAACTATAAATACCGGAAAACTTTTGTCACATAGTAACATCTGAGTGAACGGGAAGCACTTCCGAGCACGTAATCAAGGAGTAGAACTTTCCTCGTCAGAAAACTATGCAATTTCTACCTGAACCCAACAGAAAGAAGGCAACCTCCACTATAAAACTGGGGACCAGACGGGTTTATAACTAGTTTGTAAATAGGCTTCCACCGAAACAGTGATACAGAATATTCACGTGTCGCTTGCACGGATCCACAATCAAGTAGGCAAAAGTCTGTTGGTGGCTTTTGCTTGAAGGGTAACACAGGCCATTAGCATCCTGAGAGGAAGAAAAAAACCAAAACAGTATTAGGGACAATAGGGATATCTGTAAGTGAATTTATAAAATCTGAAGTTAATTTTGTTCCAGTTGTAACTGTTCATTGCACAGCAAAATAGAACAAATACACCACAGTTTATTTAAACGGTATCCCAACACTACAAAATGCACCCTAATTCTGGCTGGATGTATCAAATAACCTTGAGGTAAACGTAATATTAATATAAAATATAAAATTAAACATGTAATCATGTGTTTACACAATTAGAGCCTAAAATACAAATGATTAAATATAAAACAGCCCATCATGTTTCCTTTGAAGGAGAAAAATAATCACTTACTCTATATTAATACATAAAGCTGTTCCATCCATAATTTTTTTTCACTTAACATTTGCTAATGCATCTGTTCAGGTTGCAATATTTGCATTTAAGCAAAATGCTTATTACAGATCACATTAACAACTTTGGACTATTATTGGAAACATTTTGTGTGCCACTCCTCAGAAAGGGTTTGAAGGGATTCTGAACACCTATCTGCAAAATCCTGGTTCTGAAAAAAATACATTCAGCTGACAATCAGCAGGGGAACTGGGCTCTTCACATTAACATCCTACGTCTGCACATGTCAATAAAAGCTTCAGTGTTGACAGAGCAGCACAGCTGGACACACTTCAAATCCAGTAGGGATCCAGAAACTAGATGGAGGGATTTTTAAAGCATTGGGTTTTTTTATTTAGTTGGGGTTTTTTGTTTAGTCAGTGTGGTAATTGAACACCTGGAAGACCAATAAATATGTAGCTGACACTTCCTTTCTTTTAAAACATGTAACAGTTTCCTCCTGCTCCCCAACACCTTTGTACAACAGTTGAAGAGATGTGGGTTCTGTTACACTTTTCCTGCTTGAGGAATTGCTACATTGCATATATTGTTCATTTCCTCCAGGAAAATTTTAAACTCACAGACTACAGACTATTCCAGATTTTACATCTCTTGCATTCTTCTGTTGAACTTGTCTTCCTTTGCATAAAATAATCTTTTTTTGGACCAAGGAAACATGAAAACTGTAACTCAGTGGTTAAGTCAGTCAGCTGAGAAGGAAAAGAGCTGGGTCCCCATTTCTGCACCAAGGACCATTTGTGTATTTAATCCTTTAGCTTTTACTGGCACCCCATTTTCTCCTGCTGTTTTGAAGAGAATGAATCCATTATTAGATGTTCTGGAGTCTTCCTTTGAGGGATTATTCAAACCCCTAAATCTTAAATTAAGCTAAGCACCTCATAAAAGCACGGTTTTAGACAGGTAGAGATTTGATAATGTTTATTCCCAGAATTTTCCAATGGTTGTCAAATGCCACAAGCTAGAAACAGCATTCTATTTTTAAGTGGCACAGCATACAAACTCTGTAGCTCCAATTGTAAGGTACCTAACTTTCTTCAGGTGTTTTCTAAGGATACACGTGTAACAAACACTGGATTCTCAACTGCAGTAAGGAGAGCAAATTTTAAGATTTTATAGTGCTCAGCATCAAAAGGCCTTTGGAATTTGATCCAAAAATAACCTAAGCTCATGCATGTAACTGAAGAAAAAAAAGTAAAAGACAAGATCAACATCAAGATGTGATTGGTAGTTAAACTCTTCTCCCATTGCTACCAAGGATCCCACTCCTGCAGTCTGTGTGGAATTGATGGATGGCAGTTGAGGTTTTGACTGTTTAGAGGCAGTGTGAGCCCACTAAAAATTTGTTCAACAACTCAAGAACAAAAACAATGTAAGTTCTGGCGATGAGGCATTTCAAGCAATATACCTAACTTGGTATCAGGAAAATAATCAATATAACCTAATTAAATGAAAAGGTTCTTAATTTTAATTAGAAAAGAGGTCATAAAACCCCTAAAATGCTTGAGCATAAAGGCTCTGATATTTACATTCATGCATGTATACAAGAATCATACCAATTCCATCTGCAGTGTGGACTTTGGTTCACACATGCAGGGGGTGTAATGATTGATTTACTGATGTTAGAGTAGGATCATTTTATTTTTTCTTTGTAGCAACACAGCTGATGATTTAAGAATACATATGCATAGCATAAAAGAGAAATGAAAATACTGCTGAACATTTTCAAAACTGCATAATGTAATTGACAATTTTTTTAAATGCTTATTGAATAAACTTTGCATTATTCTGATTTCTAAAACTGCCACAGTTTGGGTTCAGGTAAAGAAAGTTCTAAAATAACAGTGAGCACTCCAATCCTTAAGCTGTAAAAGTATTTCATTATATGCAAAGCTCCAAAGCTCTCAAGGGTATTTGGAGTTCAGCAGAATACTTTGTCACCAGATCTAAAATTATTTCTCTTGTGATGCCCAGGTCTATCAGGTTTTGACACTCAAGAGCTCTACAGACATTTGTAAAAAAGACCTCAACAAATTAGAGGGTTGGACAATCACCAACCATATGGAGTGCAACAAGAGAAAGTTCTGGATTCTGCACCTGGGATGGGGCAGCCCTGGACGTAGAGACAGACTGAGGAATGAGATGCTGCAGAGCAGTGCTGCAGAGAGGGACCTGAGGGTCCTGGTCTGTGGCAAGCTGAACATGAGCCAGCAGTGCCCTGGCAGCCAGGAGCGCCAACCCTGTGCTGGGGGCATCAGGCACAGCAGGGCCAGCTGGGCAAGGGAGGGGATTGTCCTGCTCTGCTCTGCTCTGGGGCAGCCTCACCTCCAGTGCTGGGGGCAGTTCTGGGTGCCACAACATAAAAAAGACATTAAACTATGGGAGAGTGTCCAAAGGAGGGCAATGAGGATGGTGAAGGGCCTTGAGGGGAAATCGTATGAGGAGTGGCTGAGGTCGCTTGCTCTCTTCAGCCTGGAGGAGACTGAGGGGAGACCCCACTGCAGTCTGCAGCTTCCTTGTGATGGGGGAAGAGGAGGGGCAGGCACTGATCTCTGCTCTGTGGTGACCAGTGACAGGACCTGAGGCAACAACATGAAGCTGAGTCAGGGGAGGCTTAGATTAGACAGCAGGAAAAGGTTCTTCACCCAGAGGGTGGTTGGGCACTGGAACAGGCTCCCCAGGGAAGTGGTCACAGCACCAGCCTGACAGAGGTCAAGAAATGTTTGGACAACACTCTCAGGCACATGGTGTGACTCCTGGGGATGGTGTTTGCAGGGCCAGGAGTTGGGCTTGAGCAAGCTTGTGGGTCCCATCTAACTCAGAACATTCTGTGATTGTGTGAACTATAACTTAGAACTTTGAAATATTTACATTTCTAATAGTGTGCTTTTTCAGATACTGTTTTAAAATTGTGTTCAGCCACACAAGTCACTTTTACAAGACCAGCTTTTTAAAATCCATTTATTTTAAAAATTATTTATCTATTTACATTAGGCTAGGAGGGTATGTCCTTTCCTTCCAGATATAAACCAAGAAAACTTGGCTTAAAACTGTCAGCTCAACATAAGGATTATAATAACACTCTACAGTTATTTATCAAATGAACTCAGAAGCTAACTCCACTGCAGAAATGTAGTTATTCCTTAAGAGAAACTTTTAATCACAAACATAAGACATTTGTGCTCCAGTAAGTGTCCTTCCTGTAAGTGCCATGTGGAGTGGAGTAGTTTTGATCCACATAACCATCAAACAGTCTAGACACACTGTTTAAGCCTTTCTGTTTTCTGAGAGAAAATTCTTCAGCATGTTCTTTAATAGAAACTGTAATTTCAGAGTTCTTCTCCACCCCACAAATTTTCAGATTGTGCAGTAATGCCCAATTTTCCTCCAAGGATACGAGGATAGCCTGCTCTGCATTAACACTGGATCTTCTTTTGTCCATCTATTTTGTTTACAAAATTTGCTGAAGTTTGGTTGGGATTTTGTTTGTTTGTTGTTTTTTTCTTTGTAGTACTGATGATATTTAATGTATGGCCAACACAGTTAGGGGACCTCGTTAATGTCCATCTCCCTAAACACAGAAATCTGCAAAGTTCCCATCAATGCATTTGATTTAGAGGTGTGAAAGGAGCAGTAATAACAGGAGAACATCCAGTTACCAGGGTTTTGCCTTTTTATTTTTATTACAGTTTGCAACTTAGCGGAAAGATAAATTTTGATACACCCATAAAGTGTTTATTTTCAAAAGCCTTTTATGAATCATACATAGTACTTAAAAGATGATGACCAACAGATGAACAACTGGACTATTGGCAACCTGCAGGGAAGTTTGTGCAGTCTGAAATGACATCAGCTGCTGCTGTTGAAAGTCAGTACATTATCTGACATTTAATTATAACATATTCTGGTTACTCAAAAAGAATTTGAAGTAGTTCATCCTACTGTAACAACTTAAATGACAGATATACTGAATCTAGTAAACATGCCAGTTCTCAAACTTATCTTGATGGTAAAGGTATGGTTTTGCAAGGCAAACAGATAGGAACGAGACTTGACAAGGGAGGGGAAAAGAGGTTAGGAGTCATCTCACTACCCCAGCCTTTATGTATACTAAACTTCCTTGCAGTCTTTACAGAACTGGATACAATATTAACTATTCACAAAGCTCTAGCATCATTTCAAAAAACAGAACTATAGCAAGTCAAGAGTGCATCCTTGATCCTTACTGTTAACCCAAGTTTTATTATTATCTAAACCCTTCTTTTTTTTTTTTCATTAACTAGTTTCTGGATGACTATTATGACTTCCACTGTAATCCAGTAAACCTGTTTACCTATTTTTAGTGAGCTACCAAATAAAACTTTAGCTGGTGGTTACTAATGAAGAGTTAGTAAAGAAGATGAGCAACAGGATAAGATCAGAGAAAGAGTTCATAAATAAAAAAAGTGACAACTATGGGAAAATAACCCATTACACTGGAATATTATATTTTCTTTGTGTAAAAGTAAATTAATTATTTTCATGTTATGAATATTACTATAAAATCCCATATAAAAATTAACAATACTTACATATGCAGACACTCTGAAGACTGTAGAAATAATATGTATTTCTCTTGTTTCAGGGTTCTTTTGAACGCTGAAATACAGGGGTATAATACAGACTTATTATATATCATAAGTACTGATAATTAGACTGTTTAATTTATTAAATTCATTTTAAACATATGCACTGTATCCTTGCTCAAATTTTATGAAGGTCAAATTTATAGCTAAAATTCAATTTATGTCATAGTGAGCAGGAAAAGTTATGTGGCCGTTAACATGCTTATTATGATATTTTACTGAAAATATTGAATATATCTAGTAATCTGACTTGGTTTCACTGTTCTCAGCTACTAAAGCACAGCAATATTACCCAGACCTAGATGATTCCAAATATAGAGTTTTCATTTTGATAGATATGAAAAATTATGCAGCTAAACATTTCATAAAAATCTTTTCACATATTCTTTGAGAAAGAAACCTGCAAAGTGAAATGCATATTAATACAGACTACAAGAAGTAGCAGCAGTACTGGTGAAGAAATACATTCTTTAGCTCATTTTTAATTAGTACATAATTATAGTTTAGGTTTATTTTTTCTCCTTTGGAATTTTGTATATGTAGTCAGCTACGCAACTTGGGATGGGATTAGTTCTGAGCTTTTATATTTCTAGACTGTTGTGAAGATTGCCATTTCTTTCATCAGATTTACTAATAACACTGAATATTATTGCAAAGAATCCAGGTATCTCAACCTATTTAAAGTATTTTAATATATCATTTTTCCTCAAGTCTGCTTTAAGTGATTCTTACATTTCTTCAGAAATTAGATAAAGCAACTGCTATTAATTTATCTCATGTTGCAGATTCCCACTTACATTAACTCACTGTGGAACAGCTGAGGCTTAAAACTTCCATATTTACACGCTTCCAAGAAATGCATATCTCAAAACCTGCCGTGTCACAAATAGGTTCCATTCCCAAGAAAGGTCCCCGTATAGACAAGTTAAAAGAGGATGTGTTGAAACACAGCCCAGCTGGACGCCACACCAGGTCCAAGCTGTGACAGCAGTCCCCTGTTACCAGTGCTTTGGCAAAGTTTCTTTTTGTAAGAACAAAGGAGCCCCAAATCAACCAACAGCACCTTTGTTGATTCAATCTCTGCAGCCAATAAAAGAGATTGACTCTCGAATTAACTGATTTCATCTGTAGAGTAATGACACAGTCATGTTCCAACCTATACTATGAGGCTGATCTTCCCTGTGGTCGGTCAGTAATGAGGCTTTCTCAGAACTTTTTGTTGCATCTGACATGTTGACATACTCAACGGTGGATGAAGACAGCATTGCTGAAATCAGTAGTGACCCCACTTGTATGCCTTCCCACCCCTCCAGAGATGATTGCCTTCCCAGCAGGACAGCTCAGCTACCTCATGACTCAGCATCTGAACCACTGCAGTTTACAGACCAGTGCATTAAGCCAAACTAACCCAGATGCTACTTTATGCTGACACACCAGGCTGTAACTGCAGCAGTTCAGAAATTCTTCAACCATCTCTGTAGAAAGAGTGATAACTTTCAGAACAAGACATAGGGGATTAGTGGCATTATTGCCTTCTACCATGTATCACCACCCCCAAAATCAACAGTTGTATTTAAATCACTCTGACCTCAGATTCTTCTGTCAGAAAACTATGCTATCAATTTCTGGTTTCTTAATTTTCATTTTATATATATATATATATATATATATATATGTAATTTTTTTTTTAGGGTACCAAAGTAAGAGTTGACAAAGAATAAGTCTTCCTATTTATTCCATGACCTTGAGAAATTTTCCCCTTGTGGTTAGCTTCCTGTAAGTAATTTTTCAAAATGTTTATTTTCAGTACTTTGGTTATTTTTTAAGGCAAAAATTTGTGTCTGTTAAAATCAGATGAGATTCTTCCTTCGCTGACTTGAAAGAAAACCAAGAAGTTGCCTTTGACAAACTCATTTGCTCTATTTATTTTTTTCCCCTGAAAGCTTTTAGAAAAAAACCTTGTCCTTTTGAAGAGGATAGTATTTCCTTAAAAATAATGGTAATAGTCCCATGTTCTTTCAAATTGTTAACTTCTTAACTATTCATTGGATATGGTAGTTCATAATTTTAATGTGCATCTATTCTCTTTTTATGAAAAGCAAACATCCTCATGGTCTCTCTATTCACTTTGGGCTTTATTTATATTCTAACCTTACTGGCAATATTTTACTAGGCTTTCCAAACAATAAAAGAACAACGTAATGCTTTCACATACATTCATTCATTATGGGGAAAAGGGCATGGAGATGGAGATTAAGAAAGGAGAAGAAAACAATCACTACTACATGCTACAGCAGCTGTCACCATGGAGAGACAGTCAGAAAAATCAGGGGTTAAGTACAGAGGACAAGATTTATCAACAGAGATTCATAGATTATATTTTAATTAATGAGGTTTTTTATGTAAATATATCCTTTAAATCAAAATACTACAACAAGGGATAGTGATTTGAAATTATTTAGGTTATACAGGACACAACACTAAACACTAGAATTTTGGATGGATTCAACTGATCACAAACTAATTACCAATGGGATAGTAACAGACTATCAGTAACAGACAAGTTGTACATTACTTTTTTAGTAAGAATATATCACTCTTTTTGCAAAGAAAAAATGTCTGCCATTTTAGCTGTATTTGGAAGTCCCTAGCTTGTAAAATATCTAGAGTTGTTAATTTCAAAAAAATTATTGCATTCTCTCATAATACAGCAATGCACATAGAAATGCTTTAATAAAATGAAACCTCAAAACTTTTGACACTATTTTGAATGCTACTGCCTTGGAGTTAGAACTCAGGTATGGCCAGGAAAAAAAGTTGTAATAAAGGTAAGTAGGGAAAAGCTCATTAACAGGTCTGCTGCTCCCTGCAGTAAAGGCACTTATGTGGAACTCTTCATGCCAAGGCTCTTGCCCATGAGGAATACTGTAATAGGACTAAACAGTATTATACAGTTTATACATCCATAAGCTTACTGTTATTAGACTGAATTAATCTGTGGCAGCTAATTTTTCAATGCACATCATCAGCCAGCAGCTAATAATTATTGAAGTATCCATTTGTTTTTTTACCAAGCCTTCTGATCCTCAAACATAAAAGTTAAACCTTAAGGACAGTACAGTTTACAGATTTTTTAATACTGTGAAAAGTTTTTAATATCACTTTATAAAGAGTAGAAAGTGTCCAATGCAACTGTAATCCAAGATACAATGAAAACACACAGAGGATAGCAGTGCAAAAAAAGAATTTAAACAAAACTTGGTATTTAATAGAAATTTGAGGGTGAACTTTTCGGTAAGGAAAATTTAAGAGATTACTACTATAATCAGCAATCTTTTACTGAAAATAAGAGGCTATAAGAAAGTAATTTTAATTGCTTTATTTTCTGGTGTAATTTGTGCAAGAATGAAGTAACAGAGTGGCCAGAAATTAGAAATTAAGTGAAGACTGTCATTAACGTGCCTATTCAGAGCCTGTCACTGCCTTTTTCTTTCTTAACACAGTGGAAATAAAACAGAAGCATAATTTTGGATAAACTGGGAGCAGGGGGAAATGAAACCAAGGAAAAGGCAACTGTGATTTGGAAGAGGGAGGAAAGGTCTGAAATCTCAGGATTAAAAGCTTTTCTCATGGGACTGACAAAGAACTCAATACCAAAGGAGAAAGATAAAAGATTCAGTGAAATGGTAAGTTTCGTTTTCAGCTGCTAACCAGTGCTAACACAGCTCCTCTGGCAGTGAGAAACCAGCAGACATTTACAGGCAACAGAGAAACACATGGTAGACAAATTCAGAAGATCAGTTACATCACTTGAAAACTTGGGAGGACAGAAAGCAATCTGCCAACTGGCAAAAAAAAAACAAAAAACCCAAAAAAACCCAAAAAAACCCAAACAGCACAGGAATATACACTTGAAATATTTTCTCCTAAAAATTTATAAAGGACAGAAACTGCACACAAGAGGAAAATAGAAAGAGCTAATAGGGAACAGGTTGAGGATACAGAAAAGGTAAACTTTGAAAGCAGGATGAAATTGTGGGAGGATCTTGGCAGAGGCTTTTTTTCTGTTTTAAGTAATAAGAATTATATATTTCACATCCCTATCAAATTTTACAGCATGAAAAGGAAAAAGAATGGAAAGACATTTAAGGAGATAGGAAGGTAAAGAAAATGAGTAGCTTAGAACAGAACTTGAACATGTTTAGGATAAAACAACTCCACAGCAAAGGGGAGCAGTAAAGTGAAGGAACTGATTGGATTTGCACTTTGTCCTAGTTTAATTCAACAACAGAAGAGCAGAAACAGCTGCAGTCAATGCAGAGTCACCTATGGCCCAGCACTGAAGGAACAAGCAGCTTGATTCCAGTGCAGAATGAACAATATAAAAGAAAAGGCAGGGTAGAGTTAAACACTGATGGATCCTTTTATGTCAGATGCTGTGTTTCTGAAGAACCCACTTGATTCTCATCTATGTATGAGATGAAAATACCAAAACTACTCATACTAACAAAAATGTTAATAGTATCTTTCACAATCTTTATATTCCATTAGCTTAACTAAGAATGAGTCTGTATAACCAATAACTGCATTCCATTTCCCAGCAACCAGAACATACAAGTTTTGTCAATCAGAGAAGTCAGCATATGGATATATCAAAGCAGGGCGAAAGTTGTGGTTTTAGTCTGAATCTAAACCTCTGATCAATTACCTCTAATCTCAGTGGAAAAAAAAACCCTCACATAAAGTTCCAAACAATTCCATACACCAAACCTGGCAAAAAAAAAGTGTGTTAGTTCACACTGTCATAACAGCAAGATTCTATCACCCTTAGCTTTACACTGTGAGAAGTGTATTTGCAGAACTAGGAAGACCAAAATCCAACTGTATTAAAAAAAATTAAAAATCAGCAGGGATAAAAAATATATGGAACTGAAAGTTTCAGCTAATTATTTCAATTTTTAAATCCTAAATTAAAAGCAGTCTAATTGAAAGTAGCCCAAGATCATACAGGCAAGACTTAATTGTTGATATTTTATCAATGGCAGTGGGAACAGTCTGTTTACAGTACTATGCCATGTTTTCAGCAGATGATTATGGAAAAAAAGTATCTTTAAATTGGGAATGAATTGAATCAGTAGGACTGATGCAATTAAAATTGCTTATATTTTTGCCACAGAACTACTGCCATTGTTCCATGGCATTTTGATTGTTGGACACAAATAAGCTTGCAAGTGGATTAAATAACAGCCCCATTTTTGAAGCAGTAATGTACAATAAATTTACACAAATCAACACTAAGTGTCTATGGATAGTACATGTACACAGTTGTACAAAAAGTGAGTAACACTTACCTCACCAAGTCTTTATAAAAAGCTTTTGTAGTTTCTAAGTATGGGTCAACTACATCTTCATACTGGCAAAGAGTTCCTCCAATGCAAAAATGCTTAAAAAGACAGAACAGAAATTCCTCACGATCCAATTGAGTGAATAAATCATAATGGTCCGAATCCTCCAGAAGCAAGACCTTGTGGAACAAGGAAAAAACATGGAAGTCAAATTGATAAAGATTTATTTATTATTCAGTTTATAAATAATGCAGCTAGTATGGTGTATGGTACACAGAAGTTATGTCCATGTAAAATATGTGAATGAGGGACGGAAACACATATTTCCAAATCCTTCTTCCATTGATGCAATTTGGTTCAAAATTTTTACATATAATATAAAGCAGAATCACAGTCAGATTTATGCCCAAAAGACATAAAGGAATATTTTTCAAGTCTTGTTATTTCACTGGTTAATTATCTGTCATGCTAGTGAAACAAGCAATCTGAAAATAATCTACCTATATTTGATATGTCAATCAATGCTGTTATTATTATTATGCTGTTAATCAATGGGGTAACTGTTTTTGATAACATTTGCTTTTTCATTTTTAAATTGACACAGTTATTGCACATTTGTAAAGGAATTCTAGGATCTCCCAGAGGAGATCACTCAAACTCCCATCATTCTTTATTGCCGACTCCAGTGAGCCCTGATCTGTAGCCTGGATTAGCCAGACATTCATCCAGCTGCCTCCATGCGTGTCACCTGCCTTTTGCTGAGATATTATGTGAACACAGAGGACTTGCTAGATTAGTGTCAATATTCATGTAAATGTGGACAGGAATTGTAACTCACAATGGCTGTAAGACATTTTGAGTCCTGTCAGCCAAACTGCAGATGCCAGCCCAGGCAAAGTGGTCAAAATTAGACATGAGCCCACTGCTCTCTGGCTCTCTTTATAACAAAACTACACAACCTGAGTAAAAAGGGGTCAGGGCAACAACTGTTCTGGATGGCCACCTCATACATATCCCAACCTCCTTGGCTGAAACAAGAGAAGACATGGCAGGTAGGAAAGAAACGTGGAGTCTTGCAGCCAAGGGCTACCCTCTGACACCAGGAGACAGTTTGGTGCCCCCTACAGTCTTCTGTCCTAGAGCCCTGACTAATTAATTTGAAATTTTGAAGTCATTCCTGGATTTTGACTTATTCTTTCTGCTCTCTTAGTTCTTAGGAGTAGGAATCACCTTTGTTTCAAACCAATGTTAAACCCTCAACTTGCAAATGCTGACACACACATCACTTCCACAGGAAGGAAACTGGGAAGACACTGAAACCCCAACAATCTCTAATTTTAAATGTTGCCTCTAACCCTCCTACATACAATATATCTAATTTTCAGAAAACATTTCACATGTACACAACTTATAGATAAATACACAGTATTTTGAACTGCTGGGCTACAAACTACATCTGAAATTCAAACATGAGCTTGAGTTCTCACCTTTTCCCAGAACTTTACAAGACAGACCAGTATTTCAGGCCACATCCTGTAACCAGTGTCACTGGTTCAAATACATTGCCTTCAAAGGATTTGCCAAGTGCAAATGAGTGCAACTCTATAATTATTTAGTACTTATGTTGATTATATATACAAGGAAGAGCAAAATCCAGTTCTCCCACACTATGCTTTGCTAATGCTACACAAACATAAGTTTAAAAAATGGTTTTAGCTTATGAAGTCAAAAGAAACACAGTAAAGACATACATTGATTAAAAGGGTGCCACTGTTAGAGATTCTTTTTCAGATAATCTGCTTTCTGACACTTCCACTAGAGTATAACAAACAGTTTCACATTGCAGGCCTGTTCAGGAGTTGTATTTAGTCATTTTCCAGTATTATACTGAAAAATTTCCTCTTCCATAGTTCCTCTTACTTTGGAGAAAATGTATTAAGATGGCTTTCTTTAAATGCCTTCAGATATGATATGATCAGCATTCCTGTCCAGGAATGCTTCAGGATGTAGCTATTGAATACATTCAATTTCATCCACTACCTGGAAGGCTGGGTGAACCTACAGCTCTGAGTATCACAGCACCTTCTTTTGGACCTCACCCTTTGTTTCCCCCTCCTCAGCAAACGAGCAGCTGCATTTCCCCACACACGCCCCAGCACTGACTGCCTGAGATACAGGCGGGTAGAAGAAAGCTTTACCTTTTTCTTCCACCCAAAAATGAAAGAGGGCTCACCTGGAAAACAAGTAATTGCTTTTATATATCCAGGCAATGTAGTGCCTCAGTTGTTCGTAAACCATGGCTACTGATGCCTGGTTTTACCACTGTCAGAAAAAAAAACAACCTGAAAAATGTGTCCTTATAGCACCTAATAGAGTAGCAAAACTTATAATAAGTTATTCATTACCATACTGACCTTCCTTAATTCATCAGAGATAAGAATATCATCATGATAGTCATCATAACATTTCACAATAGTTCCAGTTTCTCTAACAATTCCTTCAGAGTACAGCCGATCAAAAAATGACATGGAAATCTGTGTACAGGGTACCACTGTAGCTTCAATTTTTGTCACTTTGGAACCTGAAAGATACAGGAAGCTGGTTGCATGTTTCATGTTTTTTAAAAAAACACACATCATGTAAGTATGACAGTCACAGAGTCCCTCAAAAAAAAAAAAAGGCAAAAAAAAAGCCAAACAAAGCTAAGAAGGAAATAACTGTAAAGAAAACATTAAATTCATCTGAATACTACTTTCCATTAAGGCTCATGTGTCTGCTCCCCCTGTTGGTAAATACCATCAACCGAAACTGGGATAGATGGAACACCGTGTGAACCCAGCATTGCATTAGATCACACCCTTAGAAAATCATATTCCACAGCTTAAGCCTTAAAGCATAGGAGGACATATGCCAAATTTGGCATGATGAAGTACGGAAGTCAATAGCTGCTAACAGCACCCCACAAAGTAAAAACCAAAATGAACATGGCCTCGAAGAATTTTTGATTTGTTAAGTATTATATTGAACTTTAAAAAAAGTTATTTTGTAGCCACTGTAGGCTTTATTAGCTATTTCAGAAGATGAAAGAGGTACTATCAGCACTTCCTGCATGAATCTGGAGTATCACCTCTGTAATCATTAAATACAGAATATATTTTTCTATCATTTCTTTCCCTCTGCTTGCAGATCATCCAAGCTGGATTTTGTTGCTCACAGACATCTAGTGCCATTTGAGATGCCTGCCCTACAGTATTTTCCTTAAAGAGTTATCAGTCCATAAGGGCACATATCTTCTCTATATACAGTGTTACATCTACAAATCTGTCTGCATGGTGTTGGATAACTTATGGCATCTCAAACAGCATTAGGCCCCATGTTTACGAAGCTTTGGATTCAGCCCAGTTCTGTCTGCTCTCTGCAGTCCAAGTGTTCAGCCCAAATGTTAGAACATGTTCTCCACCCATCTCCAGGTCTGCCTGAACAACCTTCAAAGCGCTTCTGAACAGGAGAGGGGAGGAGAGCACGAGTGAGCATTCAGCACAAGGGCACTGTGTCTCAGCAGAGAGAATATTCACAACATTCCAGCTGTCCATGAGTTTATTCTTATCTCTTCTCCTCTGTAGGTTCCCTTGATGGGAGACTGGCCAGCAACATCACAGTATCTAAAGGCTTTTTACCATACAATTAAAGATAAAATTCAGTGCTATCCTGACAAACTGACCTAAAGGATCACTAAGCAATACTCTCCAGGAAATGTACAAATTTGCCTCCACATGACAGTATTTCAGGACCAGAAACATGCCAGAAAGGGATGCATGAACCATGATGCTTCCAAGAGCACCTATCATTTCATTCTAATCCTAGTATTTGTAAGCACAGCATAAAGTAAAGTTTCTCTTGCCCACACCTGCAGAAAACCTTGGGATTTCTGCCATATACTATTACATAGAGACTACTTATTCATAGGTTAAGTAGGGCTGGCATTTTAATACCTAAGCCTGGGTAAACTGTACCACCCAACCAATCAATACCAGGAAAAAAAAATAAAGAGAAATTATAAATTGATAGCTTGAACATATGCCTACTTAAGCTAAAATAGTAACAGGAAATTTTAATATTATTTTATTGGACCATTGTGATCTCAAGAAAATCTGTTAAAGTCAAAAGCACAGCATTTAATTGCTTGGCTTCCTGTCTACCAACAATGGTTATGAAAAAGGGCACTTTTTGTTAAAGAATAAAAGGTTTAGTGCCTTCACCAACCTGTACAGATAGTGACTATATAAAATAATCTCATATCACATAACCAAGAACAAGTCAGAAAAATCATGAATTACAGCTTTACAACCTATGCAAAAAAACCAAACTGATTTATATTTATTTATTTGTACTTCCTCCCACCCCCTCACTTCCAGTTTCCTCTAGTTCTCCAGCTCCCTTTCACAGGTATTGAATTTTTATTTTATAAGGGATTTATTATGAGACAAATCACCTTTCATCACATTAATTATTTTAAAATTAACATTAAAACCTGAGTTGACTAGCAAACATCAGATGCTAAGTGACTTGAGAGAAGTGAAAGATCCAATTACTGAGCTAAAAGTATAGGAAATTTAGATATTTATAGGCTTTCAGTTATAAGGATTTTATTGGTGGAAGGGAAGGAGACTTCTGCTCTGAAAAAAGGTTTTATGAAAACTTTAATATTGAAAAAAAAATCAAGAGCTTTGTAATTTATTCAGTAGTTCAGAAAGCCAAACTACACATGGAAAAGTTTAAATATACTGGAAGGTCCTACTCTCTATTTGAGAGGTGAGATTTGAAATTCAAAATTTCCTGGACAAGAATGATAGGTTTTAGTAACACTATAAAAGTAAGCAGTGAAAAAGGAAGAAGAAATGCCTTGACAACTCTACAAGAGGAAAACAAAGAGCTGAGAAATCCTGAAACAGCTTAAGCCTATTATAACAGCCAGCTCTGGAATATCTATAAAGTGCTCCCAGAATACTTTTAAATTAACATATCACATATCTAGTATGGGGCAGATAAACCCTGGATTGGGTATATTTAGAATTCCTCCAAAATCTAAGAAAGTTTTTTATGTCAGAAGAATATCTTGTAACTTACTATTTACAAAACAGTTTATATGTAATGCAAGTTCAGTGCTCAGTATTTAAAAAATATGGTATTTCAAAAGTAAAAGGTGTAGGTTGATGATTTATGGTTTCATATGACATCTAAAATTCTTTGCAAATTATAACCTATAATAGTAGCTTAAAAATTGCTGATTTAATATTCCAGATTTTAAAACCCCCTTCTAAAGACAGAAGTTGTTGAAGATTTAAGCACATATGGCAACTCAAGAATCCTTTTTTAGGCAAATCCTAATATTTTATTTGCACAAATAGATGGTAACTGTACGCCTTTGAAGATAAATTCTCAAGTGTTAATTGAGCTTAAGCAGATACAGTCCTGCCTCCCTAAGACTGCTGACAGGTGCAAGGACAGCAATGTATCCAGGGAAAAACGACTATTTAGTTCTCATTGCAGCTATTTAAAAAACACAAGACTCAATACATAAATGGGTATGCATCAAAATTGCTCCTTTTGCTGCTTCTATTTTTGAATTATCAGAGTAACAGATGGATAGGTGGCTTAAAGTACATCAGAAATATCCAATACTCTGCCATGCAGCCAGAACAAGGTGAAAAAATATCCCTATTAGGAAAATTGCCCCACAGGCAAAAAAGTTTGGTGTGAGACTAGGTCATTAAGTATCTTTCTGATCAAAGGAAGCAGACTAGAGAATATCCTTGTGTATCATTTACCTAAAATGCTTTATTTCAAGCAATGTTGAAGCTGAAGTCCTTGAAACAATGTATTATTGTGGAATTCAACCAGGACAAAAAAAAATAAGTAATAAGGTGAGAGGAAACTACAGCCTTAAAAAAGAAAAAAATTATTACGAAAACAAACACTACTGTAATGTTTTATTAATTTCCTTTATAATGCTGACATCTTTCTGTGGGTCCATAAATACTTTCTGCCCAGTCTCATGGAGGGCAGGGGTAGGGAATTTTCTGTGGGTCTATCTAAACCCCCCCTATATTATGCATTCAAATTATCTCCCCCATTAAAACAAACAAACAAACAAACAAACAAAAAAACCCTAACATTTTTGTTTGTAACAGAATAAATGTAGTATTTGAATCAATGTAGACTATGTATTTTCTTCAGATTTTCCAAAGGGCAAAATAAGCATGTTTCCAGTATTTTTTACCAACAGATATGTTGTTTTAAAGTTACTCCACAGTGATAAGCAAATGGTATATCTGGATTAATGTATCAGTGCGCCCAAAGAAGAAAATACTAGAAGATCATTTTTACCTCCTCCCACTCACAGCTAATTCTTACTATATTTTCAAAAAATGCACATGAAGACTAAGTATAGAAAAATGTGCCAACATTCCTCACCAAAAATAGGCAAAGAATGGGAAGATGAAATTTTAAGAGCAAACAGGGTATACCAGCTGTTCAGGATTTAGAAAGGGAACCCTTCCAGTCCTTGGGACAAAATGCTTCACTTCTGTGTGGAGGAAGATTGAGCAGAACCAAGAGTTAAGCTGGGTTACTTGGCAAGAGACCCTCCACTCTTAACACAAGGTATGTAACCTGCTGACCTCCACTACAGGGACTGTCAAGTTGCAGACTAGACAGATAGCCTAAAACAAATCCTGTCTAAAGCAAGAAAAGGTTTACTACTGGCTTAAAATTCATCTATTTTCTTTCTGCTTGCCAGAGAAAGAGGTACCTGAAGGGGTACTTGACAGATTTTTTGCATTTTATATATATTTAAATTGTTTTAACAGTTGGGTGAAGTGTTTGGAAAATGGATTTTTGCTGACAAAAAAGTGGCAATGTCTAGTGTCATTGTATATAGTGGGAAAAACCTATGCCAATTCCAGAGAGCTGAAATGGAAAAGTAAGAAAATTCCCAAAGCTCTGTTAAATATTTACACACGGTAATATTTGTAGACAAACCAAAAGAAACGAGGGCTTCCCACTACCCTCTTCTAAGATACTTCTGTTAGGGAAAATCACTTTGGCAATATCAGAGATCACATTCTGCATAGAGCACCATTACCTTATCACAAGCAATTGTCATGAATTTTTGTGTGCAATTTCAAAGTGGAGCCACAAATTTGCTGTTTGCTTTTGGCATTCCTGCTTTAGTGTTTCATCTGCATCTCCAGACCTAATGGAGTGTGTCCAGAAGTTTCTGATTTGGCAAAAAAGCTGAAGTGACCCTCATGGCATGGTTGCAAGCGGAGCAACCTGTCCCATGGGGCTCTTCTGTGCCTCCATCACCACGGCTGTACAGACAGCAGATTTACACGAGCTCGGGGTGTGCTCTACCAGTCCTCTGCTCTCAACTTTTATTTGTAACAGAGCAATCATCTCAGACCTGTCCCAAGTCAGGCTGCAAGTTTGCCCTTCTCTAACATTTGCAAATGTTATCTGCATAAGGTACTATTGTAATTCCACAAATAACGCAGTTGTTTATGTCTGGATACATGATCAAGTCAACTGGATGCTACAAACCCATTTATAAACAGCTTCAGGTGCTTGATTTTTGGAATGATGCAGGGGTCAAAAGAAAAATAGGCATTAGAGGTGACAATTTAGTTATTTTATTCTAGAAGTAGAATCTCTCCCTATTACTTAGTAAAAGAAATAATTCTTCAAGATATTTCAACTAGCTGAAAGCACACATGTATGAACTGTCATTATGGTAAATTAGAGCAAAATCATTAAAATACAGACTCTTTTTTTAAGATTAATTTATTCTAAATTTACCCAAAGTAGTCCATTGTCCTGAAGCTGACAGCAACTTTAAACTGGAGTTTACACTTTGATCATTAAAAAATGCCTATAATATTAAAATAAGAGAATACAAGTTAATGAAATGAAACAGAAAATCATCATTTATAGTGCCTTGGATACTTTCAATCCAAATTATAAGGCTCCAATTAGTAAGTAGATCCCCTGTGATCTACCACTTTGTGTACTAAATATCACACTACCAAATCTATCAGTTTGTAACTCAGTGTAGCCAGTGTCTTTTATACATGGAAGATCTCTTCAGGTGCATATTTTTATATGTAGTATTAAATTTTTATAATAAAACAGTTTTAGTCCAAGAACACACAAAAATGTATGAAATTCATGGAGGTACAAAAAACTGAAGATGAAAGTTTTATCTCTGCATACAATGTCATTGACGTTAAAAATGAAATGCCAAGTATGATTTTAAAATTCACTCTTTTTAAATAAATTTGAAGCTTGGAGAAATGTAGAGATACACAAAAATTATTAAACAGATACAGAGTAAGATCTGAAGAATTCAACTTATTGATTTATCAATTAAAAGAAGGAGACATCCATAGTAATGTTGATAGCTGACAAGTTTCCATGATAGATAAACCAACTAAGAAAACCCACACTTACAGAGTGAATAATCACTAAAGAAACTGTGAAGAAAATTAAATTATGGATCTTTCAGTTTCTGGATCATTAAATTTCTTTATCACCCCTCTGGGATACAGAGAGACCAGATATTACATGTAATGGTCCTTTTTTCCCCAATTACTTCACAGCTCGTCAGATTTCATAACTTCACAGCAATATCTTTACATTTTTAATTCAAAAGAGACAAACATTGAGAGGGTAAATGGGTATTCTGTAAACTTCAATAATTTGAAATGTTTATCAGTGGAAGATGAAATAAATATTGGTGCATCTCTGTGTGAATTTCTTTAAGATATAAAGAGGCTGAATTCTTTATCCAGGATAACAATATAAAGTAGACATATAAAATATCAAAGAGTTGTTTTTAAAACAACAGATGTAAAAATCACATAGTTCTTAAAACCACAGGTTCTGTCTGCAAACAGATGAAGAGATTTGACTTTGCAGATGACAGAAATGGAGGACACAAAATCAGCAAGTGATTTGAGTCTCAAAAAGCTGGGAGTTCGAAATTCTAGTATAAAGCAATGGCATTCAATAAATTTCAAAAGTTATATTTCCAGATACGTGGTGCACATGCACATCTAATTGCACTGTGAATTTACTGTGAGAAATTTACTGATAGGTGTGAGCGTGTACTCTGTTTGAAGTCTCACACTAGGTGGACTTCCCAACACGAAACCCTGCAGCCAACATCAGCATCCAGTTCAGATTTCCATTCTTGGGAATCCTGAAAGGCTAAATTGTTCCCTCTTAAAGCAGAGTAACATTAGTACAGACTGAAATGTTTTTACTGGACAGTGCAGTTAACCCACAAATCAGAGACTTGAGCACCACACCTAAATCACCTCCTTTCAAGGAGACATGAGCAGGCCAATAGCATTCAACACTGCTAATGTTGAATATAATTTCATGGTGGGGGGCGGGGGGGGAATCAACTTAAAACACAAAGGATTTAGAACTACCATAAGAAACTCATCCTTTTGATAGGGCTTAAACTGCTGGTCAAAACTGAACGCTTGTGCTGTGATCCTGCCTTGCATGGACCTGAAATGGAAAAATGAGATTAAATATTCTGAAGGCATACATAATGCCCTATTCTGACCGATTATACTTTGTTTTTTCACCCCCATTCTCAGTTACAAGCGCCTCCAACCCTTCGTTGGAGGGCTCGGGCTGCGCTGGAGCCCCGCTGCGAAGCTGAAATAGATCTCGGCTCGCTGTGGGAGGCCCGGACACACGCCTCACACCTCAGAAAGCGCAATTTGCCTGCCTGGAAAATACCAGGGGGACTTCAAATTTAGGGGTTGGGGGAATAAATGAAAAAAAAATTAAAAATAAGAAAAAGAGAGGCGGACCCGCCGCCACCGGAGCGGGCGTCCTGTGGGAGCGGCAATGGCTTCAGCCCTCAGCACGGCCCGCCTGTTCCCCGCCGCCCCCAGACAGAGGCATCCCGCAGCGGGCGCTCCCCCCACCATTTGAGGAGTCGGTCCGCGATGTCCCTGTCCTGCAGGCAGGAGAAGGTTTTCTGCGGCAGCGCTCGGAACACGACCTGCCCAGCTCCGCGCCCGCCCTCCGCGGACATCTTGCCGCAGCCCGGCCGTTGCCGCGGAGACGGCGCCGCTCCGGCGCGGAGCCCGGCCCCGCTCCCCAGCGTTCCGCCGCCCGTGAGGGCCGGCCGACTCGGCTGTCCCCCTTCTCTTCGTTGTTTGCTTACAAAATCCCTTAATTCAAAACCAACCTTCTCCCCTCTCCCCTCTCTCCCTGTCTCTGCTCCAGGAAAACTCAGGCTTGCCCAGCAGGCCGAGGCAGGGGCTGCCATTGCTGCCTTCGCCGAGGCCAGCCCAGGGCCAAAGCACCAAAACGAACCGGGAAAGGCCAAAGTTATGAATTATGAGCTTCTGGGGAATCAGGGCTGCTGCTTGCTTCCCAGGATGCAAAGCCATTTGGGAACAGCAAAGCCGTGCTTTCAAACTCTTCCCAGTTGAAATTAAAGGAAAGACCATTGTTATTTCAGGAAATCATTTCCTCAAGTCTAGTAAAGCAAGGGACACCTTGCACAGGTTGGGGAATTTCCTGCCCTTTGCAGGGAAAGCAGTGAGAATTTAAGGCTGCTTCACATCTCATGCTATTTCCTTCAGCAGCCTGCCCCCTCCAAAGCCTGTGCTTGCTTAGCCACAAATTTCCAAAACTGTAATTTTCCCATTAATCTATTGCTCAGGCTTAGCAGCGTTCCCACGTCTAAGAAGTTTGGCAGTGATTTTGTTGGTCTCTAATTATTAAAAAAAAAAAAAAAAAAAAAAAAAAAAAAAAAAAATTAAAAAAAAATTAAAAATTAAGCTGGCCCACATCTTTGATTAGAAGTCAGAACTGCCAGCACACATCACCTGGTCTCATCGGCCTCTAAAAGGCTCTCAAAGATTTAACTTGTTAAACATTCATCAAACAGGCTTGTACCAAAGGAATTCAGAAGAAATTGACATCATAAACCTATTAAGAAGCCCTGTGTTAACACAGTTTCAGTAGAATTAATTGCTCACCACATACTCACTAGATTTTCTAACAGTGCAGTGGGCTGCAGTTCAGCAGACTAAGTTGCTGTATAGCAGCTATGTATGAGAGATTTAAGGAGCTATTCCCTGATATTTTCTCCATTCTGTTTTCTCCAAGCATTTTGCAACACAGTTCTGTGGTTTTTTTCCCCGATAAATTTTGCTCACACCTAAGCAATAAGGGAAAATAAAGCTATGGTATACTTCAAGATGTTCAAATGGTTAAAGATTTTTTTAGTGGTAACTCAGGAGGGGATAAAGAAAAAGTGTGCCTTTCTTCTCAGTGTTTAAATATAATGTAAAGTGGTAGCATGTGATACAAATTATTATAACCTTCTCCTCAACTAGTCTCCACCTACTCCAGCACTAGCCCGTCAGTTAAATTCCTCTTGCCACTAATATTATTAGCCGGTGATTAAATAGCCAAAGTGAAAGAACTGGTTTGGGCAGGGAGTGATGTGTAGCAACAACTACCAAACACATAAATTCCTAATTTCAAGTTGTGTGGACTCAAATGCAGTATTTAAAAACAAAACAAATAAAAGACTGAAACTTTAGGTCTTTATGGAAAAAATCCTACTGACTTTAGTGAGGATTTTATCTGATTAAAGTGTTGAATCAACTAGCATATGCTCAAAACCCCACAGAAATTTAGAGTGTTTAAACACTCTGATGAATCAGGAGTAAGGAAATGAGCAAGGACTTCAGGACTGGCCCAGAGGGATCAGGACAGGAAACTCTAAACTATGGAATTAATTTCTTTAATGTTGTGCCATTTACCTATCATAGATTATGATTCAGTAGTTCCAGTTTAAGCAGTACACAATAATAAAAGCTAAATTGGGACTTTCAGTTTAAACACTGACCTCAGTATCCTCTGATGTCATGAACTACAGCCACGTTCACGGCTCTTGAAGAAAGTCAGGCACAGTGCTCGTTTAAACACAGACATTGAAACTGTTTTTTTTAAATGTTGAGGATTTTATCATCTCACAGAAGACATTTGGAGGGTGGAAAATGTATCTTTCTGCTGTCTGAAGAAAAAATGAAGTCTGGTTAGTATATACTGTTAAGCAATAGTAGTCACTCCCTTTTAAGCAGACGAATTTTCAGCACTGTTTGTTTTTCACTTATTTTCTTATATGTGATTGTCAAGAGTTTTACACTGCTGAATAAACTGCAGGCCTTAAGTGCAAAGCAAACAAACCAGCCTTTCCATGGCAAACAAAAATCAAATTACAGAGGACCAGCCCTGTTGTACCTCTGCAAAGTGCATCAGTCTTTAAGGCAAAGGTCAGCTGGTGACAGAGGAGCAGCCTTTTCCAGTTGGGGTGGTAGTGGAGAACCTGAATGGCAGCACCTCCCTCCCTCCTGCAGAAGTCTTCAGCATTGCTGAGGGATAGTTAAGCCATGTGAATTAGCCAAATGGAAGAGGAAAGGGGTAATTATCAGTCTGTATATTAATCTGTGAAATAAATTAGTCTTTCCAGTGTTAAAATACCGTGGGATAAGTCTGATGGAGAGTGAATTAAAGTTCAGCTCCTGCATCCAGTCTGTAATGAGAACTAGAAACACCCAGCATAGAAGGAACTGTACATTAGAGTGAAGTTCAGCTACTGCAGAGGATTTAGGGGGTATCAATGTCCAATTCTAGGCACTTACACTGATAAAAGAGGTTCAAGTCTATGAGAGACAGAGGCCAATTAGAAGCCAAATAAAAATGTATCTAAAACAGTGATTAGAAGTCTGTGGTATACCTGAATTTCTCCCTTTCTCCACCACCACTCCAAAGATTACTCTTCAATAATTCAAGATTGCAAGGCAGGAGTCATTGTCTGCTCCAGAGTCAGACTGGATCCTCAGGTGAGGGCAGGAATTAGTGCGTCTGCTTGCTCTGCTTTTTTTCTTTTAAAAGACAAGCAACTGAAAGCATCACCCAGGAAGAGGAAGCTCAGGATTTTACCATCTTTCAGCCTGAGGAAGTCCAAGCTCAAAGCTTTTATATCTCAAGTGCCTCAACCACTAGGGCTGTTGTCACATCCTGAGTTAACTTGCTGCTGTCCTAGCAAGTGCATTTCGGGATGAGTATCAGGACCCTACAGACTCAGCAGCCACTTTTTCCTAGTAGTAGGCCTGCTGCACTCAAGGCTAAGTCTACTGTGACCTTGGATCAGACAGCTGGGTGGGACAGAGGTGTAAAGCACCTCAATGGGACCCTAATCCTCTTGGCTTGGGAGCTGCATTTCAGCCCCAGCTGTTGGCCCAGCTTCTTGTTGGAGCTGCATGGACAGCATGTTTGTGCCTGGCCATAAACCCACCAGTCCTGGGCCTGACCTCAGATTCAACCTGTCTCATCCCTTTAGACTGGTCTGATGATCTGGACTTATGGTTGAACATGGTCACTGTTGCCAGACCTGCTTTGCTGGTTAGGGTGCTGTGGGATGGAGCTGTGTCAGGGAGGGCACTGCCCTACCAACTTCACCGTCACCCTTGGCTGCCAGCTCAGCTGATTTTACAGAGCAATCCCCTCTTGCAGCTGTCTGACACTCACTGTGTGGTTAAAAGGTTGTTATATTTATGGCAGATTTGTCCATATTGTCTGTCTTAGTTTAATCAGCTTCATATATCTGAGTGACTGCTCCATTAATAACCTCTGCTTCCAAAGGGTGTGGGGTACATTGCTTTATACATGCACTATAGCCTATTATGAGGCTTAATTCAAAACAAATGTATATATCTAACATGTCATGTATAGATGTAAAATATGGGTAGCTTACAATTTGCATCTTAAAAAGTATTTAAAAATACATAATAAAGAAAATATGTGAGGTTTAATACCTACAGTAATAGGTATAATAATAGAATATAATAATGTGAGGTTAGGTGTCAAAGCAGGAAGCATTGCAACATCTAGATTTTCTTTGGTCCTCAAGAAAGAGACTAGAGATGCACAGTTAGAGTTAGAATGAGGCCTGAGAAACTCAACACAGTGTGTGTGGAAACCATCCAGGCCTATTTCCCCTTCTCCAAGAGGGAAAGGAAGAGGATTCACACATTTAAGTCTCATCTTTCAATTACAATTTATATACTGTCCTGGAGATTCACTGCCTTCTTCAAAGGCTGGTGTCTAAACACTTTCTCTGAATCAGATATGGGCTGCTGCTGCTTTTAAAACAAGCAGAAGAAAAAAAAGGGTTTCTAAGCTGATAATCCTCTTTTCAAGCAATACATAAGTTTATCATATACACAACAACTGAGATACCCAGTTTCAAATTCACCTTATGCTTTGAGAGTTCAGCAGTATACCCCATTTCTTCTAGACCTACAAGCCAAACATATACTTGTGTACACAGTTTTCCTGCACAGTTTACATACAAAAGCTTACAAGGTGTCTGGGTTGTTGTGGCTCAGAGACTGCTTCGCTGTGTAGAAAATAATTTTTTACTGTAGTAGTTGGAAAACATAAACATGAATTTGTATCTGTAATTTCGTGGTTAAAGACTTTATGAAGGAGGGAATGACTCTGGGGCCTGTTTGAGTTCCAAAAGATTCTTTATTACTTGGATTTAGGCCTGCACATTCTTCAGAAATCCTATTTTTAAATGTTTTTTACTTATTCTGGCTATTTTTTCCCTTATTATTTGTGTAGCCATACTTCAAGGAATTCTGTTACAAATTCCTTTAAAGCATAACAGTTTATCTCCCTGTATATGCCTGAGCATAGCAGAACCAGGCTACCAGATGTGCTGTTTTTCTCTGGGTGTTTGTAGGAGTGACTGAAGGTCTGGGTGCTGGAAGTTTGATTCAGTTGCTTGAGCTTTTTGTCTGCCACTCAAAGAGGCAGGAACATCTTCATGGGGCTGTCAGACATGACACAACACCTAGAGGAGGCCTGTACTTCTCCAGACTAGTGGCTGGAGGCCAGCTGGGAATTCTAAATTGCAGTAGACTTAGAGGTGAGAGCTGACACCTGGAGGTATGTTTCAGGTTCAGAGACATAATTTTAGGTATCTACTTGTAGGTCTTTATAGGTCAGATAAGCTTCCATTATCATCAAGAGAGATCAAGATCTCAATTTAATTGCCGAGAGAGGCATTTCAGATGCCCAAGGTAGTTTTCAGATTGCCCCAGATACCTCTTTTCTGGTTTTCTGGAATGGCAGCTAGAGGCTCAGTCGACTCTAAAGTAGTGGTGTATCTGCCAGTTCCAGAAAGGCCATACCCTTCTTTGTCTCAGATGGGACTAGGTGACTGTGTGCAGACACCTGAACTGGGTTCCAAGTCAGTACTGTGCTTAGAGTGAACAGATTTATTCAGTTGGTGAGGTGAATAAATCTCCATAAGGTGAGCTCAAAACATCCTAAACTCCATAACTGAACAACAAAATTGAAAGCACAACTGTCTCTTCTATTGTAAAATTACTCACTATCCTTCTGGGCTCTGTACACCTTACTCTCCACCTATACTCTCAATAAAGCATCTAAGACTATTACCTTCCCACCAGTATTTTGTACATCCCAGTTTAGCCCCTCTTCTCCAAGAGTAAATTACAACAATCTACAGGATCCTGTCTTTCTCCCTCCCTCCCTTGCTCCCAACTCTCTCACATTGTACCCCGCCTTGGGGTTACTTTGTTCCTTTTACCCACACTGACCCTCAGAGTTCTTTGCATCCTATGCTGCTCTCTATGCCATGGCTTTAAGGTCTCACTCATATGACCTTCACTTTGTGTACCAAAGCCAGGGAGTTGTTGATTTTCCTTATAAAGAGAGGGCAGAAATACATCACCACTATCTTTTCCCCACTTTTTCTTCTCTGAAAAGAGGACACAATATTAGTCCTATATTTAAACATCTTCTTTTTGTATTTTGTATCAGACTGCTGAAGTACAGATGGTTATAAGCAGTTCACTAGTGTATATTCCTTGAGTGCTTATTCTGTTAATTATTCACCTTAATATTTCTTGGCTCTTCTTACTGAATGGGACTTCACAGGATTTCCATTTTTGGGGTATCAAATACAAAATTCAGTCAGTAACTGAGGGTTTTACAGGGTGTAATACTGCATTTGAGGAGTTTATTAAAGGTTTCAAGGAGGGAAAAGAAAGGCTTCATTCAGAAGCAAACTGTGTTTGCTTATCCAGCAGGATATATTTACTAATAATGTTGAGGTGACTTTGGAGGTGCATGTGTTAAAATGAGCAATGGACAAGCAAAGGTTTGCCTGCAATATTGATTTTACATTGAGAGGGATGATCATGACAAATCTAAATGCAATTTGACATAAATAGGTTGAAGTTAGGATATTTAGGACCCACAGAGACCTTGATTTCTCTCCTACATGTATATGAACATGTGTCATGTATGTGAGCTACCCATCAATACATTTCACTTTGAACATTTTGGCTAGTGAAAATTCAGGATGTCTACAGCTGATGTAAAAGTCAGCAGCTATAAAGGGTTAAGCCTTACCGCGTGGGGTTTTTTCTCATCCAGAGACTGAGGCTAAGGCAAGGAGGGAAGCTATAAATATGTAAGATTTAGAATTTAGCACTGTTGCCTATCAAGACCTCCATTTTTGGCATTAAATTCAGTCTTTTTCTGGGCTGACAGGCAAAGCAAGTTCTGTTGCTCTCTTAAAAGCTGGATAAGAGATCATGTGACTTTTGCTTTTGTAAAAATAGCTGTTATTGCAAAATCAATTTTTTCCTTTGTCTGCTGTTTATACTGTTTAAACAAAGCTTATGAAGCGTTGTAAAATAAGGTACCCAAATGTCATCTTCCTTTCTGTCTGACAAGCATCCTTCATTGCATAATCATGGATCTTAACCTAGGCTGTCTGAGAGACTGGCAATCTAAACCCCGATCCAGTCTGGAAGGGTGGAGGAAATGCTCTGGTTTTGGATTTGTCTACTAAATTTATGAGGTTTTTGCTGAACTGCAGTATTTGTTCTTTGACCTTTATAAAATGCCTTATTTGCTTGTGAACTTATTTTAAACTATTAAACTGGTCTAAAAATCCTATGCAGATTTTTTCTTGCTATTGTTTTCAATCATATAGGGAAATCTAGTCTATCCTATTCTTCCTAGACAGGGAAGGAAAAGGTAGACTTCACTGTGAATTTGCTTCTTCTGGACTTTGCCGAACTGAAGTCAGTTCCCAATGTGACCACAAGCTTCTACTACAATTTAAGTGAGTGATTTGACACTAGACCACAAAGGGCAGAGAAGGTAATGCTGTTGGGCTGAGGTGACCAAGATCCAGATTTTTAGTTGTATGTCTGAGCTGCCACTTTGGAAAGTACCACTTTAAGCAGAAAGATACCTAAACTATCCAACAGGAAACAATATCTGACAAAAGGACAACTACCATATGAATGATGAGAACTGAGTCATGCCCTCGAATTGAAGTGTCCCTGATTTCAATTAAAAACTCTGGCTGCTAATTCTGTGGCAGAGCATTTTTATGCTCTTCAGCTCAACAAGTATGGCACTTCTACCCAAACAGACACTTTCAACAGTGAGGCTGATAGACACCTGTCCTATACTGTCCTCTCATCTGGAGGTTATAAAAGGCAATACATGAATGCACATTTCCCCTGTGGGTAAAATCCACACAGATGAAAGGAGAAGGGTGACACAGCCACTGTCACTCTTGTTTTATGCAGGATTCTCTCTACCAGGACACCTCAGGGAATGCTTACTGAATTGAGCTTGGGAAGTCACATCAAAGAGGAAAGTCTACACTTTGAATCCTGATAGGTCTAGGACAGATATTCTGTGAAGTCAAGTTTAAGATTGCTTTAGACTTGTCCATAAAAATAAAAAAAATACCAAGAAAAGTTTTTTGCGGCAAAATTTTTCTCCCTTTTAAATTTTCCAGCCAATTATCTTGCTGTTTCCCTTCACAATTATGATTTCTACAGCAGCCAATAGACTACCAGCCAAGACATTTTTTTCTCAGGGTGATGCCAGAACCTCCTGCAATGGAAAAGGCAGATGTTTCATGCAATTTGACTCAATTTTGTTCAATATGAGATAAAGATTCTCCCATAGACCTGGAAATAATGGGTTCCTTGTTAAGCATCAGCATCATTGCTATGACTGTCCTAGTTCACCTCTACAAATTCAACTCTAGGACAGACAAACACGTCTAGGGACCTAAGCATAATAAGTACAGAGGAACAGAATGCAAATGTCTGAAGCAAAAGGTTCTTGTTATTCTACTTAACCTAAGAGACAGGCTGTAGCAATCAGGAGTAATTGAAGAGTGAGGATGGCCTTTCAAGGATATCTATTTTGAGAGTACTAAGGCAGCACAGCCTGAAGTCAAATATAGGGTCAATTTAGGAAAATGGTCATTGTCAAAACAAAAATGTCACTTAGTTTAAATGAAAGCTTGACATTTCTACATTTCCTATGGAAGAAACAGGAAACAGGTAAACTTTTTGGTTAAGTTCCAGGAATTCTGCAGTTAATTCAAACTGTTGGTGGCTCTGGGACTTTTCTTCAGTGTTGCAAAAGACTGCAGGGTTCCAGGAGACAGGAAAACCCAACATAGTCTCCCAGGGCAGAGCTGAAAATCTAAAACTTGGGTTCCACAACTTATGATAGAGGTCACCAAATGTCCAGGCATCCCCCTCAGTGCAAGACTGAAGTTCTCATTAGTGTTAGAAATTTTAGGCTCTGAGGACAACAGTACAGAGTTTAGGAATCCAGATCTATTTGCACAATAGAGCTATCTTGAGTTCACAGAACAGGGAAGACCCAGGTCCTTATTATTCTACCAAGCAGGAAACTAGGAGGGTTTTGTTTAGTGAGAATTCAGAGTTTTGGTTTTGATTCATATAAATTGAGATTATATAATGGAAGTCTGCTTCTCCAGAACTTACAGTTACACAACAGAATAAAATAACATATCAGTGAATGTGATTGCTACGTTATCTTTGCAAACTCCTCCTCCTGGATCAGCTGGTTTTTTTCTTGCTTACTTTCTATTCTGAGCTTCTGTGTGGTTGCTTTATAGTGTTAAATAGTAGTCTTCTGACAGCACTGAGCTTCAGAATCCACATTGAAGGAGGCAATTCCTCTCCCCAGGTTCAAGACTGAAGGAGAGGTGGAGCTCTTGTTTATGGGCATGAAATGTGTGGCCTAAATCTTGTGTATGTCTTCCGGCAGGAAACCAAATCAGAGAGCTCATCACTTTGTCTGCAGATGCTGGAAGATAAAAGGATATGTACGCTAGTTTGCTTCTGTAATTTATCTGGTGAGAATAAATTTGCACCTGCAAATTGAACAAAAAGGCTGCCACCGATCCACAGCAACTAGAGCAGGATAGTATTCTTGCAAGTGCAGAAGATTCTTCTAGAATCTGTCCTTATATTGTCTTCCCCACAAGGTGTTTGCATCTCCTTTCAGTCCTTGAGTCTTACAAATCATGCTGTGTAGTTATGACATCAGCATCAATCTTGGTTTCCCTTTGACTCCATTCCGAAAGGATCACTGTGAACGAGAAGAGCACCCTCTTAGCTCTCCAAATGAGTGGGCGCATCTCAGTTACTAAAACAATACTGTCCCAAGGAGGAAATGACAAACTCATTCTAAGACATGACCCAGTGAAGAGTCTCACTTGTGTTTTGTGCTGCACTGTTTCCTTTGAATAAAATATGTAAATGCTTTCTTAAAATGTTTCCAAGAAGATATATGTTTTACTTGGAATAGTAAGAAGTCACACTGAGCCACAAACTATGAAATTGAGGAAAGCAATCCATTCCATCCCCTGCAAAAGACACTGAATTGTCCTTTCTATTCAAATGATGGGATGAAGAAACAAATAGTCTGCTTTTATTCCTTAGCAATGAGTTTGAAAGAGAAACAGCAACATTTTGATTTTGATTTTAATACTTTCTGTATTTCAATGTCTAAATTAAAATTTCCCTTGCTAGAGCTCAAGCTAAGAAGCGATTTTAAAGTTTTCAACTTACAAACTTAATAATCAGAAGTCCTGGCAGAAGGATGTGAGGTTTTTCTTCTGAGGGATGCATGATTTATAGTGCACAATCTGGCTCACAGCAGGAACAATGGGATCATTGCCATTTTCTCTAAAGCTGCAATTCTCTTCCTATTCATGTTGTAGTTCAGCTGAGGAATATTTAGACTAGAGTGGTAAATGTTTGGGTATTAAGACCCTCTTAGGAAAAAAATGCATAAAGGACATTTAGAGAACATTTAGAGAACTAACATTTAAAGAAATTATTTATATAACAATAGACCAAGAGGTCCTTGCCAAAATATAGACTAATTGTGCCAGACATGTGCATACAATAAAAAAGTTTGTAATCTGGAGGAGAGGTGTAAAGGGTTTTCAAGCTGTATCCAAGACACAGCAAGTAGGGAAAGGTTAACATGCTCTTAATAAACCCATAACTTCCTTCAGAGCTTAATCTATTAAATGCTCTCAGAATAGTACACAATCTGACACTTCACAATTCTATTTAGAGATCTTCATACATTTCAAGAAAGCGCTACTTAATTTTCTAGAGAGCTTGTAAGCATTTCCTTATTTCATGAACACAAAGAAATAAAATTATTTTTCCAAAAGGCTTGTGAGAGAACTTCATACATGAATATCTTGAAATGCAAAATGATCACTTTTTGTGGATACTTAGATTTACAATCTTAATACAAAATTTTACAGAACATACTTTTAAAAGTTAGATGTAGAACACACTGAGAGTTAATAAGAGAATATTTAACTGTTCAAGGAATAAACAAGGGATCTCAGGAAGCAATTTTTCATACTGATATATCTTTTTATTTGTCATCAGACAATTAGATCTCTGATGTCAAATATTCTGACAACTGTAATTTTAGAAAATCATCAGGCTCTAAGATGCCATTACTGTTGCCATTACTGAAACTTGGTGGGTTAATTCCATGACTGGAGTGTGGCTGTTGATGGCTGCAGGCTGTCTAGGACAGACAGGCAAGGAAGGAGGACCAAAGTGGTTGCCCTCTACACCAAGAGGGGTGTGTGTGATAGAGCAGGAAGAGATCTCTCTGAAGAATAGCCATGGACAGATTGAAAGCTTATGGGTAAGGATCAAGATACTAAGACAACAGAGGGAACCTCATGGCTGGTCTCTCCTACAGCTTGCCTCATCAAGGGAAGCCCATTGGTGAAGCCTCCTTGCTCCAGCTACAGGAGGTATCACACAGGCTCTTGTCCTGCTGGGGGACAGTAACATAGACAGCGGGATCAAGTACACCCCCAGCAAGTTTGCAGATGATACCTAACTGAGTGGCATTGTTGACGTGCCTAAGGAATGGGACTCTGTCCAGAGGGACTCTAACAAGCTCAAGAAGTGGGCCCATATGAACCTCACAAAGATCAACGAGGCCACATGCAATGACCCAGCAATGTGCATTTGCAGCCAAAAAAACCAGTCATATTCTAGGCTGCATCCAAAGCAGTGTGGCCAGCAGGGTGAGGGAGGTGATTCTGCCCCTCTGCTCTGCTCTTGTGAAACTCCACCTGCAGTGCTGCATCCAGTTTAGCAGTCCTCAGCACAGGAAAGGTGTGGACCTGTTGGAGTGGGTCCAGAAAATGGTGACAAAACCAATCCGAGAACCACACAGCCACTCACTCACTCATCCTGTCCTAGTGGGATGGGGAAAGAATCAGAAGAATGCAAATGAGAAAACTCTTGGGTTAAGGCAAAGGAAGTTTAATATGAAAAGCAAAAGCCACACATAAAAGCAAAGCAAGGAATTAATTCACCATTTGCCATGGACAGGCAGGTGTTCAGTCATCTCCAGAAAAGCAGTAACAGTTGTGTGTAACAGTTACTTGGGAAGACAAACAACCTCACTCTGACATTCCACCCCTTCCTTCTTCTTCTCCCCACTTTACATACTGAGCATGATGCCATTTGGTCTGGAATATCCCTTGGGGCAGTTGGAGTCAGCTGTTCTGATTGTGTCCTCTCAACCTCTTGTGCACCCCCTTGAGCATCCTCATTGGTGGAATGGGGTGAGGAGCAGAAGACGCCTTGATTCCATAAACCCTTCTCAGCTATGATGAAAACATCTTTATATTATCAACAGACTTTTCAGCATAAATCCAAAGCACAGCCCCATTCAAGCCACTGTGAAAAAAAATAACTCTATCTCAGCCAAACCAGCACAATGACCTTTAAAGGTCATGTGCAACCCAAACTATTCTATGAACCTGTAAATGAAATTTGATTACATTGGAGCACTGAAGGTCATCATATATATGTAAGGTGGCCCTTGCATAGAAGTATTCAGATGTTAACAGAAAAACTTCAAACTCATTGACATCAAGTTCCCTAAGGTAATTGAAAACATAGTCAGAGTTAGATTATTCCTGTTCATTATTTGGTTAGCAACCAACTAAAAAGGCTGGCAAGCTACACCTCTTCCTCTCTGGGCAAAAATAAAGTGAATGCCCTTCCTAGGATCATGTTTATTTTAGTGTCTTCCTTTATTCCAGACATTTATTTTAGCAAAATCAACATGTTGACTATGTCCTAGTGAAGCCTTGATAGTAAATGTGAACACTCTCTGCAACATTATCAGAACAGACAGATTTCTCAGACTCTCATCCTGTCATTAGACAAAAGCCCTCAGCTAGACAATACAACTGCTTGATTTGTGGGAAAGGCAATGGTAAGAGCCGTAAACTGGCATTAAATGGAATCAGAATTGTTTGCTCCTTTTCATCTCATTGAACATACAGACTGTTTGGCTGTGTTTATACTGCTGAGTTGATTCAAGCCTTGAAGCTGAATAGCACTGTGTCCACACTCCACAGGGTCAGCTCCCTGTAAACTGGCTTCTCTCAGTGACAGCTGAAGGGCTCCAAAACAGAGTCAAGGAGAGCAGTAAGAATTAGCCCTGTAACAGTAAGTGTGAATTCCTGAGCTCATTACCTGGTCCCCTTTGGTTTGGAGGTGTAGATATTCCCTACAGAAAAAATATCCAGTTGCTGTGAAAACCTATAAGTGACTGGAGCACCAGTGATAATGCATCCATCTGACCAACTCCTTATGCTGCACAGGACCATTCTCAGGAATCACACCACATGCCTGACAGCATTGTCCAAATGCTTCTTGAGCTCTGTCAGGCTTGGTGCTGTGACCACTTTCCTGGGAAGCCTCTTTCAGTGAGTCTATAGGAGTAGATGTCACAGCCTAGAAAGAAAGCCTAGAAGGAAAGTCTCCTCCTGGAGACTTTCAGGGATATTCATTCTGGAAAAGCAAAACAGAGACCTGCTTCTCAAGACCATGGTCACAGCAATCAGGAATCACAAAGAATTCTGTTGAAAGCTGGGCTTACAAGAATCACATGTATGTTGGTATAGCCTAGGCAGCTTTTCCTGCTTGCACCCAAGAGTTGGTTACCCCTCCTGCATGTATGTATGCACACACACACACACACAGCTGGGACACAAAATTCATATACATGGACATACAGATAGAGCTGTGAAATAAAACTAGCACTAGTCCTGTTTGTATAAAACCAGATTGTGCTATGACACTCAGTGTAATATTAAAATGCTGCTAAGAAATCTTCCCAACAATGGAGACATTGATTTGCTGTGGTCCTTTTAAGATGTTGCCCTGGGCTGCTATTGGGAAGCTGCTTTGCAGGCTGCCAGATATGTCTTTTTGTTGTGTAACACCAAGGGTGGCTTAGGACATGAGGCCATCTGAAATACTGGTTAGTCTGGGAGAAGCCAAACCCGACATGAGTCACACTCACACTGTATCTTGGTGCAGTGTGGGGGTGGGACACAGGCACACACTATCTCCTCCTCTCTGCCTACCTCTTTGCAGTCCATAAACAACTAACCTTTCTCCAGATTTAAGCTTGGGGGTGAACTAAACTCAGGTAGCATGAACAGTCAGGAGATAACAGGCACAAAAATCCAGCAGATACCAACAAGATAGTATAGATTTATTTTGTGTTTACTAAATCTGAAGTAATACTTTTCTTTTGTGTTTAATCTTCCATCTGGAGTAACTCAAACTTTTATAGGGGAGTTGGTTAGGTTGGATTGGAATAATTATTTAGGTAGGATTGAAAACTCTGCCTTGATAGCTTGAGTCTAGAGACTAGGAAGATGTAATATTAAAACTCCACCATTAGTAAATTGAACATGCTACTGCAATATATTGATTTCCCTTGATATGCTCACAAGGTGATATGATATTGAAAATACAGCCAATTGTCCCTTACTGATGGCCAGATTATCTTTGTGGAGGTTAAACCATATCCTAGGCACACAGATGTGTGATCTGGCTGACTGATGGAAACTGTAATCTAAATTCACTGGGCAGAATGTTTGAGCCTATGTATTTTATTAGACTCTTAAACTACCTCTATAACTTTCCTCTATAGGAAACAAGTGGGCTTAGAGGGAATGTGTTTAGGCAGTGACCTGCTGATGGTCTGTACACTTTAACTGGCAGCACAGTCCTGGGACTCTTCCCCAATGCCATATTAATAAAGCTACCTGCTCTAGGTGAAAGGAGAGATTAGCTGTGTTGCAAGCTGTAGTGTGTTACTTGTTTCTGGGGCCAGAGAATTGTCTCTGATCCATTTTATTTACTGACAAATATAGCCAAACTGATCCATGCAGAGCCAGCTTAGCTTCTGAGCACCCAGTGTCCCAGTTGCACTGGACACATCAGGAATTAGGATGCAGATATCTCAATTTTTCTCATTTTAGGTTTGGCAACACAATTTCTCATTTACTTTTGAAATTCCAGCACTTAAGTTGCTCGGATGAAGGAGAATTGGCTACAAGTGAACAAAGTTTTGTCTACAGGAAGGTGTTCAGTTTGGCCCAAGATATGCCACAGGTGCATATGCATTGGTGATCATCATGTTTGCATGTTATATGCCCTTTTATATCCAAATTTGGTCATCTCAGCTTGAGATCTAGTTTTTTTTTTTTTAAACGAAGCACAATATGCCAAGAGGGAAAGTGAAGAAGTCAGTAGACCACTTCCAAGTCCGTCTCCAATGGCATGCATGTCACCTAACTTCTGCACAGCACTTATGGCTGAGCTCATCTGTAACCTTTCTTTCAAGTCATTAGAAACAAATAAATATTTTTAGGGACTGATTTATCTTACCTATTTCATAGGTAAGATAAATATATATAGGAACAGGTGGATCATATCTTAAAATTGCCTGTTTCTCTCCAGTTGTTATAAAGGAAGCACTTGGCAATATTCTCATACATAATTTCTTCACATTTACAGCAGATGTACATAGCTTCTAATTCCTCAGTCTACAATGGTGCCATACAATTATTTGTTGCATTTTCTTCACCCTTTCTGAATAAATCCATACACAGCAGAAGAAGTCTATCAAGGCATAGCTCTTGCTCACGTGCAGTTGTCCCCACAGTGGTCAGACAGTGAAGGGTAGGAGTGCAGACCTCAGTGGGGTGTAGGTGACACGTGGTGGCCCAGGGAAGGGGGGCAGCTTGGGGGCCCTCCTCAGCAGACAGCAAACACAGTGGCCATGGACCTGGTGGGACCTGGGCTCTGCTACAGCTGCAGATTTACAACATGGTAAATCTTCGGCTTCTCAGCTGCCAAAGGAAACATGAGCAGCCACAGGAGTCGCGTTCTTTATAGGAAATGAATAAGCACAAAAGGGTCATCTGATACCCCACAGGCTAATGTGTGAGCACTGTCTTATTAAGGACAAAAGAGATCTGAGGAATTGGCAGAGATGTCAAATTTAGTACTCTGGCTTTTAAAAATATGTTAATAACTCCATCTTCTCTAACACTTCAGATTTTTTCTTCTCCAGAAGAAACAAAAAAAACCCCTCCAGTAACTTTTAGATTCATTTGGTTTAATATATCTTGCATTTTATAGTACCAGAAGGATTTTAAAGTGCTGAATTAATTATGGGCCAGATGTTGTATGCAGGGCCAAGCTAAATTGATAGGACTGTTCAGGGCTGCCACAAAGCTGTGTGTTTGTTGTCAGCTCTCAGGAGAAGGGTAACATACCTGACAGCTATGTATCACTGAACAAGAATTTTGACTGAGAAAATCTGTATGATTCTGAGAGTTATATTGTCTTTTAAAGTGTTTTCTGCAAAATTTCTATAAAGGATTTATACTTTGGTATTTAGAAACTGAACTAAGCATTGTCATTGGACTGTTGGATTCACCTCAATTTGCTGCAATGTGCTCTATGCATTTATTGCTCTTTTTGGGTGCCATTTAAATGCTTTTGTGCTTGGTTAATAAATCATACTTGAGATTTAAAAATCTTTCCAAAAAATGTTCCCTTAAAATGAGTGGGAACTTTGGACCCTGTCCCTAACTTGGACTATTATAATGTTGTATGAATAATTATTCATCTCAGTATATTGAATACTTTATTTCACCTTCTCTCCTTTCAAAATTAAGAAGAAAAATAGAATAAAATAAGTGCTTCTGATAAGGATTTAATTGCAACATATTTGTTTTGAATTTGGATTTTTATCAATAGCACAAAATCCAAATTAAAGTATTTTGCAGAGAATAGTCCCACTTTTCAGAATCATCTTGCTTCTACATTCAAAAGAAAAGTGTCTTCCTATGTTTTCTATATTCCTAGCTCCCTGAAGCAAGCCACAAAACTCAAGCTTTTCCTTGGCTTCCCATTTTGCAGAAGACCCCATGTAAGTGTGCAATCATATTTTCAGCAACATATAATAATATATATAATAGATACATAATTTAGTATATATACACTATAATACTTATTATATATCTTGATATAATAATATAAGAATATTGAAAAGTAGCTTTCATAATGCTCCCCTCCATGTGGTACACATCCCCAATGTTTAAAAAACCCGTAACAGATTCTGAGCTATCAGCATGCTGAATTAGTAGAGACATCTGACTGCTCAAATAGGGTCTGATCTATTTTATCTGACTGTTTTAGAATATAATTGTACTTACACAAATTGGATGTAGTGCCTCATGATGATCTCCTTCATTGAAACTGTAAATCAAGATATTTTGTCTTGTTTACAGTTTAATTTACCAATCTTTGGTATGACCAATAGGAAACTTGAAATATGTTTTGGTGGAACTGCCTGTTTGTGCAAATCCTACTAGCCAACAAAGGCCACTTGAAAAGATAGATGAAAGGATTTTAGTATGTACTTCTCTTGGAAAAACTGAGCTCAGATGACAGGACCTCAGAAAATAGAGCTGTTAGGTGTTCTTCATGCTGTGCTGGTGTTGGGTTGAAAGGATATTTTTCTTTTGTGTGGGGTCTCTGTTCCTGCATTACTGACAGATTCAGAACAACTTAGAACTGGTCTCAACATTTTTTTATATCGGATGAGGAATGGAAATGAGCCGCTCTCAAAACAATTTCAGTACAATTTTCTGCATGATATTCAGGCAAAGCTTATCCTGATGATGTTCTCATCATTTGGGTTGCTATAATGCAAACTACGGAGACTTACAAGCTGTCTGGAGAGGAACTTTTCACAAGGCTATGCAGCCATAGGCAGCCATAAGAAAAAAAGAAATGTCCTTAAGCTGAAGGAGTGCAATGTTTAGATTAAACATTAGCAAAAATATTCTCTACTGTGATGGTGGTGAGGCACTTGCACAGGTTGTCCAGAGTGGTTGTGGACTCCCCATCCCTGGAAGTGTCAAATGCCACTTGGGATGGGGCTCTGAGTAACCTGGTCTAGTGGAAGGTTTCCTGCCCATGGCAGGAGGTTTGGTGCTAGGTGGTCTTTAAGGCTCCTTCCAATCCAAACTATTCCTTGGTTTTTTGATTTTCTGATAGCTGTACAGAATCTCTCAAATGACATGTACCCCACAGCATTCTTAGGTGAAAGAAGAGATGAGACTGAGTCTGCTACAAGTGTTGATAAAAAGTAAAACAAAACTAGGGGCAATATGCTCTCTCCAACTCATATGCACAAAGGACAGTTGCATTGGACCTATATGGTCAAAAAGGTAATACACTTAGACCACAGCTGTGCTGGAGACAGTTCAGGAGATCTTGCTGTTCAAATTACCATGTGTACCCAAATGGCTTTTGGCAAGCTCTGTACCTTGCTGCAGGGTCTTCTGGGAGTAGTAATGCCATAGTTACCTGAGTTTGAAACTCTTTTCCCTTTCCTCTTCTCCTCTGCAGCCTGCCAAAGCTTGGATTCAGAAGCTTCTGGCCCTGCAACCATTTTCCTTTAGTATTGATACGGCAGTGGATTTAATGACACAAACAGAAAAAAATTAGGCCTAAACTGAGAAGAAAACAGAAATATTTTAGTATTTTAGCTGCAATCATAAATCCCAGAGGTATTAATCTGTGTAGCCAGCATATATGTATCTGTGCAGCCACTGTGTAGTGCCAGGAGCAGTTTCCTTGTTGGAAATGGTCCCTGTGCAGTGTTTATTGTTATAGTGCCATTTCCTCCCCTTTCCTATCATGTGCTCATGGTCAGAAGTGCATAAAACATCTACCAGATCCCTGAAAACAGGAAAGGTGGGTGAGTACTGAGCATACAGGGGGTCTCCCTTTTGCAAGTATGTATTTTCTAACCAATATTTCTTCTTTGAATGTCCTCTATGTAACAGCCCTTGAGGATAGCCTGGAAATCACTTGTTTTACTTCCAGTGCTGTCCATGACAAGGCTCATGAGACAGAGCCCCAGCCCTGGGTGTTCATTAACTTGTTTTGGGGTTGTGAAGTTCAGCTGAGCCATGGGGATGCACATCTCCAGGGCAGGGGAGGATGGACAGATCAGGTCTGTGACACCTTAAGTGACTCAGTGGTTTGACTCAGGAATCTTAAGGAGTTTTTTCTAACCTAATGATCCTGTGATTTTAACATGAGCTATCAGAGCTTGTGAACAAGGGACCTAATAGGGGTTCAATGGCACCGAGACTGGACCATGTGGTTGGACCATTGCAAAAGCAGGAGACTCAGGACACAGATATTCATTTATAGAATAATGTAACCTCAGCAGGGTTGGAGAAGTATTTTATATTCCTCTTCTCTGTCCTAATTCATTGACATAATGAGGCAGCAAAACTGCTATGACTATTGGTCTGTCTATCTATCTATCTATCTATCTATCTATCTATCTATCTATCTATCTATTTATCTATCTATCTGTCTCAGAGTGACTAGAAGCCAGGGCTAATGATTTAGTTCTCCAAAGGGTATTAGCCTCTGGAAGATTCAGAATGACATTCATGTACCTTAAGAGGATACATAAGGTAAGGACACATGTCCAGTACCTAATCCATATCCAAAGTTTGGTTCTCACCCATGAACAGAAATGCTACTATCTTGAGTTAACAGACTACCTGGTCATCAGTCATTGGTTCAAGGCATTTGAGACTCCAAATCTACTTGCCCCTGAGTACTCTGAAAAATGAGGTACCCACAGAGTACATGTAACAAATGCAGCCAATGGGGAACACACATTTCAGAGCAAGGTAAGGGGTGGAGGAGCTGGCCCTGGTAGCCTATTGTGGAGGGGTCTAATCCTCAGACAGTGAGTTTGCCATAATGGTTTGCTCTTACCAGTAGAACCCTTTCTGTCAAGTTTACCTTTTTTCAAAATCAAAGTATGGGGATCTAATAATGTGTGTCTTTTCATATTGACTGAGTGTGTGAATACAAAATATGATTTAAGAAGACTCATTGTGGAGCTTGTCTCCAAAGCTGAGGACAGAAGCTTTCTCCTAGAGTTCTCCTGTTTGACCTCAGCCCTGCTTTTCTTGCTCTGGTGCTAGGTCCCCAGAAACCTGGAAAGGGCAGTTTTCAGAGGGGAGGCTGGGTGATCCTGCTGCAAGCACTGCATTGGGTGTGAATGGCGATGAGACTAAGGAGATAAACACAGAAGGCAATTGAAAACTTTTTGTTGTGAAGATTTAACATAGGATTCATTGCTTTAAGCACTGCCTTGTCAGATCATTGCCCTTTGACAGGGCTTTAATAACTGGAATAAAGCAAACTGTCGAGATTGTCTCTCCAGATCTTTGTAATAGAGTAAGCATAAATGCTAGAAATCAATTGCACTTGGATAGGAAACTTGTAAAGGAGAACTTTCTTTCTAGAAAGTAAGATTTATGGGAAGTGTGGCTTTTGTAGGAGATAAAGAATAGTTAAAACATTTGGAGAAAAAAAAAGAAGGAAAAGTTCACCTTTTTCTATCCCTTAACACCAAGCATTCAGCCAAAGGAAAAAAGGTATGGACTAAGCAGAAGACTGCCAAAGTTAGTTAAAGCTTATCATTCACATATTGCCTAGAAAATGTAATTCATTCCTATCCTAATTATTTCAAATTTGGCCTGTCTGGCATTCAGTGACAAGTCATTAGCAAGATAGACAAGCTGCTATTGCAGTGCAGTCTGAACTCTTCTGAAAAAACATGCTAAATATTCAAAGGCACAGAAAAAACTGAGCAACATGTTCCTATTTCCCGAGGCTTACCAGAGAGCAAAGGTACAGGATAGGAAGCAAAGATCACCTTAATCCATTTCAAAATGTGTTGGAAAAATTAAGGTGAAAAATTCTGTGCAATTCTTCTGTCACACTGAGGCCAGAAGTTGATGAGAGGATGTTGTATAATTTCATTTAAACACTACTGGGAGTTCAGGCAGAGGAAACCAAACGGAAGGTCTAGCTACAGATCCACCACAGGATTTAAGGATGACTGTTGCTGTTCATTCAACATGCAAAGACTCAGCTGTTGTGCCTTTACTGGGTCCTATTGTCACAAACTGAACCCACCAAAGGTGTGCTGTCAATCTGTACAGCATCCACTGTCCTCTGTGCCCCTGTACTGCAGAGTGTTTCTCGACGTGCAGGCTGGCCAATCCATGTTCTTTGCAACAGGAGATGCTATTTAGCAGCAGTTTTCTGTGATGTGCAGCTGGCTACAGTCTGAAGGTTTGCCTTTTTGCTGCCCTGTCTCCTCACCTGCTCTCAGGTGCTTAATATGTGGAAACCGCCATCAAATTTGGGGTTGAGGGGCCTCTCATCTGACATGTGCATCAGCCGTCTGGGAGAACACAGCTCACGAGAGTATTACTACAGCACTTGATATTTGACAGGACCTTGAATAACAGGCTAATAGAGCTGTGTGCTTATTTATACCAGCAACAGCACAGTAGTCAGTGCAGGTGAAATTGGGAAGTCACATGCCGTGATAATGATAAGCTGTCCATGTTTCACATGAGTACGAGAAAGTGGTGATGACAGCTGTGTGGCACTTTGAAGCCACATGCCTCCTGTATTCCAGATACAGTGCCCTTTAATCTTTTAAGAGCCATGCTGGATTTTGCTGTGCTCTGCATGACTTCATGTCTTGCTGTGACACTCCAAGACAGCCTCCTGCCGAGGTTCTCTGAGCAGAGTTGGTCTGCAGGCTGCAGAGCTGCATTGTGAGCACATACAGACAGGTCAGTCTATTTTCTACCACGGTGAGTGTGGAAAAGAACATCAATTTTCTTTCTATCGGTGAACAAGCCAAATTGCCTGGCAGCGTTACTGAAGTATTAATTAATGTGCTGTACATCTTCTTCTGGATGCACAATGACTGCTTGGCTGTCAACAAAGAGCAGGTTCTCAGCACAGAGCCTCTGGGGCAGCAGGAGGGAAAGTAGCACTCAAGAGTTTATTGTTATTTCACCTTCTGTTGGTTCTTCTGCACTGGAAGAACATTTTTTGGGTAATTATGGATGATTTGCGAATATTAGTTATTTTAGAGCAACTCAACCATGAACAAACATAAATATGTGAAAAGGCATTTTAAGCCATGTCTCCAGAAATCTTTACATGTAATAAGCTTGAGTATGATGTTTCAAATAATCATTCTGAGACTTATTAAGGCGAGAAACATAAGCCTTAGCTAAGTGCAGATTTAGACCACTCTGTATGTGACTAGCTATTTTCCTGAGAACTTTCTGACCTAACTGTGTGACAGAAGCTTTCTTTTTTAAATAACCTTATGAATGTTTGCTGGCATGGCAAAGCAAAAGAACAAGATACAATAGCCTCTTGGTATAAATCTCTGTTAATGAGATCAGGACTAGAAACCTCATTGTTCAACTCACATTCTGTCTGAACACAATCTGCTTCTCAAATTATAAATCAGGGGCAAGACACTGTACCATTGTGTAACCCTACACTCTGGCTCTGGAATGTTTCCTAGTCATAAGAGGATTGTCATCATTTCATTTACAAGAGAACTATCAAACAGGCCTGGGCCATATTTGGTCTACAACCCCCCCTTGAAAGAAGACAAATACCCCTGCTTGCAGCAGGATATTTTTGCAGTAACAGCACAGAAGCATTGCATTATAGTGTGCCACATCCTAAAAACAAAAGAAAAAAAGCACTGTCAGAAGCAGTGCTCATTACTAAGAAAACTAATTTGTTTATGCATACCCTATATATCTGTGTGCCTCTATAAAACAAATACACATATCTGTAATAAGATCACTGAGTTGGAAGGTTTAGTTTTGTCTGCAAAGGCACAATGTGTGCATGAAGCCTCTGCCATCCCAGAAGACCTTACAGCACATTCTGCTTCAGAAAGAAAGAACCATCCCCTCTGACAATCTCAGACAGACAGAGAGAAGGACTTAGTCACAGGGTGTGGATGGCACAGTCATCTGAAGAGCTCTGAAGGACATAATTGCTTTCACATTTTCATCCAGCTTTCTAACAATCCAAGAAAATGGGGAAAGACTTACTAATTTTTTACTGGCTTAGAAGCTGTCTAGGAAATCCCAAGCTCACTCATTGGCTCCATCAAATGTAGGTTATTAAACAATTAACCTAAATGCACAACCTGCCAGCCAAGTCACCTCTTGTCTTTGGTAGGACACTCTACAGGAAGGGAAAGAGGTTCACCCTTAGCACCCTGTGTTCTGTCTCTCTAGTTCTGCCTGCTCTTAAGAACAATATCATGACAGGTCTGTGTAAATACCATCCTACCCCCATATCCCACATAGCTCTGTTCTCCAAAGGGGGACCGTGGGCATGTGCTGACTGGACAACACAGAAATCAGTGCTGCCCTGTGAATAATCACGAGAGAATAACACCAGCACTCTGACCGAATGACCTCTGAAGGCTGTGTTCCCCAGTGCCAAAACCTTTGCCTACAGCTGAGAACAGAGTTCAGACCTCTTGAACAGATTGTGTAAGTTTTGCTTTTTATTAGACAGCCAAACTGAGAAATCAGAAAGGGAAATAATTTACATGGGCAAGAAATGACCAAATTTTTAAGTCAACATTAAACAAAACACTTTACATAGCTTTTGACTAATCTTATTAAGCTAGTCTTAAAATCTTATTTTGAATTGAAAAGTCAATCTTTTAAATTGAAATATTTGAACTTTATTTTTTTCTTTGATGAAAAATCTGAATATGAATTACTTCAGCAGCATTTCCTTTTTTAGAAATATATGTTTTCACTTTTTCAGTTTGCCTAATGGTAACACACTTAAATGATCATTCAATAACAGATAGTGGTGCATTCTACTGGCATTTTTACCTAACTGCAGGATGGCACAACCTGCAAGAGATTCAGCATCTTTTAGAGTCTTATCATGGCACAAGTAAGATCAAAAAAAAACATTGCTGAAAATGGAATAAAAAGCATAGAAATTAACCTTTCTCCTTTCCTTTCCTTTCCTTTCCTTTCCTTTCCTTTCCTTTCCTTTCCTTTCCTTTCCTTTCCTTTCCTTTCCTTTCCTTTCCTTTCCTTTCCTTTCCTTTCCTTTCCTTTCTTTTTTAAATTTTTCTTCCTCCTTTCCATTTTTCTTTCCTTCTTTTTTTCTTTTTGTTTTTGTTTCTCTGATAGAGCACAAACTACTGGATACAGACTAAATAACAATGTTAACCAATTGCTTCCTTCTCAAAAAGAGAACAAAATTAATAAATACAATAATAGAAATGTTATATGTAGATTCCTGTCACCCATGGACACTTCGGTCATCCTGGATCACTGCTATCATTGTTGCTGGTTTGGGATTTATAGTCACTATTGAAGGAATTGTGTAGCTATGATTTGAAATACAGTTCCAAAAATATTGTGGAGCCATCTCTAGTTATAGGGGGTCAAATTCAGTTTGAGTGAATTCTCTCTTATAAAAGCAATGGTATTAGAGAAGGAATCATTATGAGCCAGATGATTATGAATATTATGATGAGGATGAAAAAAGGCTATGACACCTTCTGTCTACTTGATGGAGCAGATGTGTTTTAGTGTATTTAGTGAGAAGTCTGGTCATTCCCACACACCACTGACCATGTTTTAAATGGCACTCTGCCCACTCGTTTCTGGTTTAATTTGTATTGTTTATTGTCATTCCTGTTGTGTCTGGAGAATTTGACAGTATCAGTCAGGTTCTCCTCCCAACAGGGGCTTTACCAAAGATGCTGTCACACAGCTCAAGACTTGTGTACTCTATACTGGCCTAACACAGGCAAATGCATATTTTGAGGTAGCCCTTTTGTCTCAAATGATTTGATGCACCCTCCTAGCAGCCTGTGGTATAGCACAGTAGTGTTCACTGCTGCAATTTTACACACACATTGGCTGCCCCAAAACACTGTCATAAGGGTTTACTCGTGCCTGTTTTGCCTGCAAAACAGAGTGTTCAAAATGCTTGAAACATCATTTACAGGTGTCAGTAGTAGTTCTGCAACGGCCTTCCCCCTTCACAGGGCTGCAGTTCTTTTAGCCCGTGAATCTGGTAGCTAAAAAAAATACTTTTTTCCCCATGAAAGCAAATTGACCATGAGCAATGGCTGGAGGAGGAGGATCTCTGACTTCTCCCAGTCCCCTTCTTCCCACCCTTTACTGCTGCAGCTCTTGCCACTGCCATTGATAAGCTTAGTGCTTATCAATGAGCATAGGCAAGGACCCTGCAGTCTAATGACCATGGCTGGCAGGAAGTTCCAGAAGAGAAAGGAGAACCAGAGCCTTGTTCAGAACTCCCAGGCCGCTGTGGCACGTCCAGCTGCAGCCCAGCCAGTCCCTGTCTCACTGTCCCTGTCAGTGCTAAGGATTTGTCATAGTCCCCATGTGTCTGTAGCTGCACCTATCCCTCACATCCACAGCACTGTCATGCCTGTCACTTCTGCCTCCAATGCCAATGGCAGGCCTCAGGTACATTGGCTCCTGCCATCCTAGAGCCTGGATGCAGGTGCTGGAGTGGATGGTGGCTATTTGCTGTGGTGCCCTCCCAGATATAGAGGTAGATAATTTTCTTCCTGGCAGCATTGGAGGCTGATACACAGGTGATAGAGGAAAAGATGAACCTTGTTAGGGTAGGGGTGCTTTTACACCCTGTTAAGCCCTGATGGGGCATAAAATTAGCCCATTTCTTCTAACCCTGGCGTTCTCCTGGACATGTCTGCACTCAGGAGGCTGTTTGTCAATGACACCCTCATGAGGCTCTGCTCTGGTTTTTCACAAGTGCTCAGAATCCAGCTGCTGCCCCTGGGCCCGCTCTCATAGTGCACATTTCTGATGCCCAAGGGTCACCCTATTTAGACCCCTAAACAAAAATTATACTTTACTGTTGTTATAAGAGCCAAAGTGACCTCAGAAACAAGGTTATTACATTATTGAAGGTAATATTACCTTAGTTGAAGTCTGTAACGCTAAATCAAAAAACTAATTTGAAATTACTTTCCTGGAAATGTAAATGCAGGCACCTGCTTTTGAAAGAATATCTTCAGGTAATTGAGGAAGTTGACTCATGGGCTTTACTTTTGCCACCTAAACTGCCACCCAGGAGTAGAAACCTGGTTAAGCTGCTGCTCTGGCTTGCTGACTAGCACTACCATGGCCTCTGGTATTTGGATTATTTGCTTTCCTCTCTCTTAATCTCTGTTGGGAAACCTTCCCCCGCTATTTAAATATAAAATCCTCACCATACTGGAATGTCACAAGGGACTGCTGACAAACAGAGATGTAAGGGCTCAGTATTTCAGGGCAACCAATTTTGAGTCCAACTCAAAATGCTCCTTGTTAGTTTGTTTCATGCCTTTTGCTGGGAATTCTACATTTATTTGAGACCAAAGACCAAGTAAGTACTGACACACATCAAAATCTTTAGGCATGTGGACTTCAGCTAAATTTTGCCTTTTCTGGCAGAACTATCAGAGCAGATGGCAACAGTGGTCATAAGAAACCAAGTTTCTGCAATTTTGATGTTTAAATACAGTTTATCTTAACAATCTCCAGACTGATGTCCCCTTTAAGCCAGATTTTTCCTCCAAAGATGTAGTAATGCCTAGCTAGAGGAGAAAGGTTATTTATTATTTATTATTCCAGTCTTCAAAATATTTTCTTGCAAGACTCAATCTTTCCCTAAACCTTCTTTGTAAAATTTAAGCTGCTATTTGCTATATGTAGTTCACCTTAGTCTTGGCTGACACAATGCACCAGCAGGTAGCTCTAAACCCTGAGAAACTGTCCATTGTTAAGATGGGCACATGTTTTCCTCTTCTCTTTTTCTTGAAGGCTGGTTCCTTCCTAAGCAATGGCAGCACTTTTTAAAGACAATGATATGATGACCCTGGTATGATGGGGAACAACCAAGTTTTTAAAATACTTTTGCCAAATGATCATTTAAGATCTTCTTTTGGGAAGATGCATTCCATTTATAGAATACCAGTCTCTAAATGGGGGGAGATGTTCCTGTGGTTGCACTCTTATGGCACTGAGTCCACCCCTGAAATAAGGCTCTCCTAGGCTTCCATACACTTTGTTTCAAAGACTAGCAGAAACACCGTGTGGGGATCAGGCACAGCTCTGGTGGAAGTACAGGAGAGCTTAACCCCCGAGACAATTGTTACTGTGTAGGTATGAACAGAGAATCAGGCATCTGATACAGAGTTATAAATCCAGAGATTTTGTAAATTCTTTTTATTGCTTTTTGCAGCTAATTCCAGCCTAGATTTGTTGACTGATTCTGCTTGTTTAACAAAAAAAAAAAGAGATGAGGATGTGGTGCCTGAGTACTTGGTTTAGTGGCAAACACTGCAGTGTCAGGTTGATGAACTCAATGATCTTCCAACTGAAATGGTTTTGTGATTTTATGATTCTATGAATGTTTATCTTTTTATTACTTTTTATTGAAACAGCAGAGGAAGTGAACAAGAAGAAGTTAAAAACTCACTGTTTCTTAGCAATTAACTTCACAATTGAAGTATCATGCTTGTTAACAAAAGGTCTTTAATCCAGAACTAGCATAACAATTCTGATGGGTTTTTTTAAATTGATTTTACAATAAAGTGCAGAATAAAATAGACTTAGTTATCCTAAAAATGCTTACCAGTCAATTGACATTCATTATTTGAGTTTCTGCTTTCTTCTTAATTTTGTTGCTAATTTTGTATTTTCAAACATTATACACACTGCATATAAAGTACATAAAGCCACAAGATCCTGTAGCAGATAATGTCAGTTTCTCCTGTACAATTGCAGTGGGTTGCAAGCTGGAAGTACTCTGGTACTGCTGTGAGGCTATTGCAGGGCTCACCCAAAGGGAGGACAGGCATTGCTGAATACTCTATAATAAAACAGAATATAGTGAGATATGCATGTATATAAACAGAAATGTGATTATGTATAACATTCAAGAAGCATAATTTGATGGTATCATGTATATTTTTCCATTCTATAAAAAACTACATACCTTCATCTGGATTTAGAGGTTGGTGTTACAGAGTACAAGGTCCTTCACAGAAATTACTGTGTAAATATCCATATTTTATCTGGGTGCTCTGAAACAAGGAGAGCTGAAACAGGTTGTTCTCTTGGTGAAGTAAAAATTTAAAACCCCATTGTTTCTCCCAGTAGATTTGATCTCATTCATCTGTACTTTTTCTGCAGCTGGATGCTTATATGACAGTTCATTGTTATCATCAAGAAGAATTCCAAACCAGTGGCTGAGATTTGAATGTATATCTATAGCTGGACACCTGTTTCAATGTGTAAGTATATACTTGTAGTGAAAGGAGGGTCTTAAATGTCCATCAGAGAACTTGAAGTTCCAGAGACTGGACAGACTGAGTAATATCTAGTGTTTGTATCTTATTCATGAAATAAAAATATTGTAGATGAATTAGTGGGAGAAAGCTTTGTTGCAGACCAGTCAGCCAAGAAAGGATTCTGTCTACTGAAAGCCATGGAAATGCATTGGTGAGGAAAACAGCTTTGTTTCTTTTTTTTTTATTTTTAATGTTGGGCAGACCATGAAGGACCAGAGGAAAAGTTCAAAAATGCATTATTAAAACACACTTAGATCCAATAAAGGTAACTGTGCAGAAAGAAACAAAATTAAAAAAAAATTTAAAAACAAAAGTTGTTTAGCTGTAAACAACTAAATTTATAATATAGGAGGCAGAAGAAAGGAAGTTGGGGTTCCAGGTCACACCTATTACTGAGATTCACAAGAAGAAAGGCACTGATGCACAGTTGTCTTTTAAGAGTCTCACTTCAAAACCGAGCAATCATTTTGAATTTAGGAGCTGGGATACTTCCTCAGGTGTTTCAGTCTCAAATTCAGGGAGTTGTAAAAGCCTTATGAATAAAGAACATTTTCTTTAACATTTTTGGTAACAGCTTATCCAGTAAAGTATATGCAGTATGCGAAGCAGATCATCTTGAGTGTGATCACACAGCGTGTACAGGACCATGAGGGTATCAGGCCCAGCCAGCATGGGTATAGGAAAGACAGGTCCTCTTTGACCAACCTGATCTCCTTCTATGACCAGGTGACCCACTTAGTGGATGCAGGAAAGGCTGTGCATATTCTTTATCTGGACTTCAGTAAAGACTTTGGCACAGTTCCCCACAGCAGTCTCCTGGAAAACTGGCTGCTTATGGTATGAATGGATGCACTCCTCTGTGACGGTGGTCACAGGGGTCTTAGGATGAGTGAAGAGCTGTAGATCTGACTCTGTGTTACAGAAGGCTTGATTTATTATTTTATGATATATGTTACATTGAAAGCATACTAAAGAATAGAAGGAAAAGTTTCATCTCAGAAGGCTAGTTAAGCTAAGAATAGAAAAGAAAAGAATGATAACAAAAGGCAGCTGCCTCAGACTCTGTCTGACAGCTGGGCCTTGATTGGCCATTAATTATAAACATCTAAGATGGGCCAATCAAAAATCCACCTGTTGCATTCCACAGCAGCAGATAACCATTGTTTACATTTTGTTTCTGAGGCCTCTCAGCTTCTCAGAAGGAAAAATCCCAAGAAAAGGATTTTCATAAAAAGATGTCTGCGACACTCCTCAGAGATTAAAAAACTGTCTAGTTGGCTGAGCCCAGAAAGTGGTGGTGCCTGGAGGTACATCCAGCTGGCACCCAGTCACAAGTGGGTTTCCCAAGGGCTCAGTGCTGGGGCCAGTTCTTTATCACTGATCTGGATTAGGGGATGAATACACTCTCAGTCACTTTGCAGCTGACACCAAGTTGGGTTGGAGTGTTGATCTGCTGGTGGCTCTGCAGGGAAATCTGGACAGGCTGGATCAATGGTAAAAGTTGGTCAATGCCAACTGTTGAGGTTCAACAAGGCCAAGTGCTGGGTCCTGCACCTGGGTCATTGCAACCCCAGGCAGTGCTACAGGCCGGGGGCAGTGGCTGGAAAATTGCTCACTAGAAAAGGACCTGGGGATGTTCATCAACGGCAGCTGAACATGAACCAGCAATGTGCCAAGAAGGTGGCCAAGAAGGCCGATGGCATCCTGGCCTGGATCAGCCAGGTGTGGCCAGCAGGAGCAGGGCAGTGACCGTCCCCCTGTACCCAGCATTGCTGAGGCCACAGCTCCAATGCTGTGCTCAGTTCTGGGCCCCTCAGTGCAAGAGAGACATTGAGGGGCTGGAGCGTGTCCAGGGAAGGGCAACGGAGCTGGGGAAGGCTCTGGAGCACAAGTGCTGTGAGGAGCAGCTGAGGGAGCTGGGGGTGTTCAGCCTGGAGAAAAGGAGGCTCAGGGGGGACTTTACTGCAAAGAACTACAAATTATTTCTGAGTTACATATACTTCAAATGGACCCTGCTAAATGACTGTTCCTTAGAAGTTCTTGGGACTTCCTGGACTTAGCAAATGTCTTCAAATACCAAAATGGAAATGAAGCCAGAGAATGAGGCAGTCTGACATAAACTGTTAAAGCCTGTTTACAGTAATAGAAAGTTCATGTTTGTTGAGGTTTTTTTTACATAAACAGAAAATAGGGCAAGCCAGCTGAATAGATTGATATCAGTATTTTCAATTATATTTTTACAATAAAATAAGCCATAAGGTTAGTTTGTAGAAATTAAAGCTGAACACATTTAAATTAAATACTTACTAAGGGTTGCTTATCTGCAAAACATGTGAAGCAAATGGGTTCCTGGTAATGGCTTTTTGAACATCTGAAAAAAGCATTAAAGTATATAATGAATATTGAATTAAAAAACACTTAAATAAAAATAAGATTCACAGTCAAATATTCAACTAAAAACTTTCTGAAGACTGTGAAAATGTAATTTAATAGCACTGGTTTTATTTCCCCTACCAACAGCTGCTGAAGTATAGGCCATACCTCTATTTTTAAAATTTGCATCTAAATAGTATATGAACAAAAAATTTAGTACCAATAAAGACATCTAAAGCTAGAGAAAAGAATGCCATCTACTCATCAGCAACAAATATTCCAAATGTAGATTGGCTAGTGATTGACTGCTATTCATTAAAAAGACCAATATAAAGCTACATGATTTTTCAATTTGGTAACATGTGAAAACAAAGCCAAAAGAAGGGATGCAAAAAGATAACAGCTTAGAAAAGCAAAGTACTTGTATGACATGTGAATACCTACAACACTTAGTTACTTACAAGTACTTACAAGCAATGTACTTGTATGACATGTGAATACCTACAAAACTTAGTTACTTACAAGTACTTACATGTAAGTCTACCTGTAAAATTTCCCAGCTTCCTACTACCAGTATTAATCCCCAAATAATTAGGCATGCTAATTAAATTTCTGAGATACATATGTACGTGTATGTATTACACTAATTTTCACAGTTACTTCATTTGTAATCTGTTAATTCCTATGATTCTTTCACTGTTTCTTCCATACTGCTGTGTACTTTTCTTACAGTTTTCCTTTTCACATTTCAAAAATTTCAGCATTGTTGCTCCCAGTTATTTTGCTGAATTCACCTTTCCCTTCTTTGTAGTTTCTCTGTTACTTACACAGAAATTTAATTTTATATGCTCATGTTTCTCTTTTCATATCCACTTTCTTAACCTTAGCACATCATACTAAAACAGTTTCCTGGTAAAAAATGGATTTTTAAATTTCCATTTGCCTGGAAGGTAAATGGAAATCTACCTTCCAGGCAAATGGAAGGTAAATTTCCATTTACCACAGGTTATGATACAATGAAATTCTGCACCACTCTTTCACAGAGCAAGAATTGTAAGCTACAGCTGCACAAAGTTTCTAAACAATTGCCAAGATCTTTTATTCTATTGTGGCAGTCTATAGGAAACTGAAGTCTTTTTCCTCAAAGTGAGACTATTCACCATATAATGTAGAAATACTCAGATAGTGTGCAAAAGTTTAATAAACTCTGGTTTAGTTTGATTCCAGTCAATAAGGGGATAAACTTAGATAAACTGATCATAAATAGTGCAGTCCAGAAGGAATAGCAGTGGAATAGTAAAGTGAAATCAGTGGACTTTAGGAAAGCACATTATAATAAACTCAAATAATTAGCATTTAAAATTTTATATGAAAAAAGTGCAAGGAAAGTGTAAAATTCAGAAGACCTGGCAATTCCATGTAGAGCACAAATGGCAAGCAGTTATTCCAATCATATAAAAAGCCAATCAGCCAAGCAGAAGAGACTAAGTCATAAGGTTCCCACTGATTTCAAGTACAGGATGGAGCACACAAAATACTAAAACTATGCCAAACTAATGTGAATTTTTAATGGAAGACCGTTATGATCAGATCAGTCAAAACAAATCCTAAAGCAGCAAGAGACTCAGGAAGTAAGTTTGTTCTTCAAGTGCAAGATCATAGGATGACTAAAGAAAGCATTAGCTGACTAATCACAGGGGAAAAAATTATTAAGAACAAGTACAGACTTTTCCCCCACATTCTTCAGCAAAATGGAAGCTGTGGCTGGGGAGTTCATACAAAGAGCACCAGTATAAAGCAGGTAAGAAATCCACCTGGCATAAAGGAAGAACAAGTTAGAGAACACTTAGGTAAGAATGCCATTTTTAAATGGTTGCCCAAGTAATATTCATTTATACATTTATATTTATCTGCAGCAATGTCGGAACTCCTTATTTATTATTTCTAGCCTTTCAGAATTCATGGAGAAGAGAAACATTCTAAACTATTAGAAGAAAGAAAATGAAAAGCCCATTCATTATAAAGGGCTACATTTGTAAAACTGTATGACATAGAGGGCAATAATTTGCAAAAAGAATTGCACAAAAATGAAGATGGATAAGCTTTGGAACAGATTTCCAAGTGAGGCTGATGGACCCGATGCACCTTGACGGAACAGTTTTGACAAACATCTCTTACAAACAACAGGTATCTGAAGATATCCTCCCATCACATTTAGAGTTATTCTTTACAAAGAAAAATTCATAATTATTTTAAATTAATTTCATGGAATTAAAAAAGGGTTTCCTGATTTTGATACACTGTTTGATACATTTAGTAAACAACAAAACAACAACAACAACAACAACAGCAACAACAGAAAATATTTCTATTACAGGATTCTTGGTTTCATCCAAAAAATCGATGGCAACAAAATATAAAGTTATTTAATCAACAGATGTAGCAGTATATTTATTATCCAACTTACTTTGTAGCTTTTCATCCAGACAATCCAGAGACTGGAAAATCTTCTGTTCTTCTATGGAAAGGGTACTCCTGCCTGGACACAGAGCCCTTTTAAGCAGTGAGAGCTGTCTGGCTGGCTTCACATGGTCCATGGCTGCCAGGATTTCACCCTCTGCAATTGGTGTATTTGCTAGTTTTTCTGCCACTAGAAACTGAGCAGTGCTTTCTGAAACTGAAGAGATTGCAGGGGGATCTTCAAATGAGAAGGGCTCATTTGAATAAACATTTAAATAAACTGCTCTTTTTCATAACCATAGGTCTGTGAAACACAAAATTGACTTTAAAGAAGAAAAAGGTGGGAAAATCAAGAAACATGATATGTTAGAAAATGAAATAATTAAGGACATTAATTTATCTTACAAGTAGCACCAGAGTAGGTACTATTGAGTTTGGAAATATGTAATGATAGCGAGCAATACCTGTCCACATCATACAGTTTTATGTGACACATACAGTTAAAAAAACTCTAGGAATTGAATAAAAATTGAATATATGTTGTAATGCATTTATAAAACCGTTAATATCATGCTATATGATGCTATATCTTATCTTTACAGGAAAAAAAAATGCTGCATAGAATTACACTTTCTTACTTAGAATCACTGATGCTAAAAGACACAAGCCATGTTACACAGTGGGTATATTCTGTCATTCTACTTTATCTATAATAAAGAACTGAAGTGAGTTGTGTTACTATACCTTCCTCAGATTTAGAGATGTTTTTCATCTTTTGTACTGGATCAAATGCAGATTGAATGGGACTCAGCTGGACAGCTGGACATAATGAATTCTATCAAAAATATTGTAAGAGTGTTTTAAGTATAATTTAAAGTAACTATACTACCTCCTGAACATATCTTAATATTTTGTATTACCAAATGTTTTCAAGTAAAAAAAAATATTATGGTACACAAATATAGAGATTCTAGTTGGTTTTATTCTTTTCATTAGCAGTGACAGCAAGGTGTTTATAAGCATTGATTCAAAATCATGTGACAATGAACAAATATTTGATATTCCTGAAACTCTTTCCATTTTGAAGATAAATAACATTTTAATTTTTTATGGTGTTTTATACTAACCTGTGCATGATGAGCAGGCTTCCATATTTCAGAGATGACACTTTGTCTTCTGCATTCTGAAAAACCTCGGTATTTGATTTCATAGTTGCCAAAAGCCTGATTTTGTCTTGTAACAGGAACACTACCTTAAATGACATGCAGACAAAAGTAAGCCAAAATGTGTAAACAACACAATAAATATACTAGTAGCAGAACTAACAATGGGGAATGAATGTCTCTGTCCACATTTAGATATTTACATGTGATCTCCCTAAATTGTCTTGGATGTGGACATAAGGAGCTTAAGTGAAGCCCCATGTTGAGTCCCAGAAAATAAAGATGGTCTGTACAGGGATACAAAGTGTTACCAAGTAAAAAGGAGAATGAAAGTTGAGCTGTGATATAAAAAAATATCAAATAAGTAATGTTTTAGAAAATAAACTGCATTTAGAGAATAATCTTAAAGTCTAACTGCCCAATACAATAAATCACTGTTGATAAATTGTTGTATCTATATGTTAATTGATTCAACTGCCATTAAGATTCCATAGTAGTGTGCAGAAAACATGTAGTAGTTCACAAAGTTTACGTGTTTAACAAAATCACAGAGTGGTAGAGGTGGGAAGGGACCTTCTGAGGCCATCTGGTCCAGTGCCTCCACTCTAGCAGGGTCACATAGAGCTCATTGCCCAGGACCATGCCCAGATGACTTTTGAGTGACTCCAAGGATGGAGACTCAAGAAAGTCTCTGGGCAATTTATGCCAGTGCTCAGTCACTCTTGCAATAACAAAAAGTTTCCTGGTATTCAGAGGGAACTTCCTGTGATTCAGTTTGTACCCACTGCTAAGGTACTTTCAGTGGGCAACATAAGTCTAGTAAGTCTAAAAGTCCTCTTTGCAGCTTCCTCCCAGGTATTTACAGATATTGGTAAGACTCCCCAAGACCTTCTCTTCTCCAGGCTAAATACTCCAAGCTCTCTCAGCCTTTCCTCATAGGGGTGCTCCTGTCCCTTTACCATCTTTGTGGCTCTTTGCTAGACTCTCTCCAGCATGTCCATGTCTCTCTTGTACTGAGGAGCCCAGAACTGAACGCAGTATTCCAGGTGTGGCCTCACAGGCATTGTGAGATTTAAAAATCATGGATTTAAGCTTTATTTCTATAGCTTGGCATTTTGTAGTTAATCTTATTAATTCATACATCTTTGTGCTAATTTTTAAAAGGCAGTACTGATGTGCAGCATTTTCTCTCAGCCAGAGAAGTCTAATCTAGACACAGTACCTCAAATTTATCTCAGTTTTGCCTGGTGTAGCAATACATTTTCAAAATGGAAGCCTCAAGTCTCAAAATTAAAATTATGTTCTTAATTAAACTTTCATGCATACAAATAAAGTGGAAATGCAAATTAGTATTTTCATGTGCAACTCAGGAATCTACATACCAAGGAGATACTATATTCTTATTTGTAAACACAGTTACTAGATTTGTAAATGGAGTTACTAGATTTAAACTTGGGAACACAAATTACCTATTTATTTACACAATAAATATTTACATGTGCAGTTTAATGAGCAGTTCATAATTTGACCAAGAGTTGCATTGCTGATTCTAACACAATTTTATTTCTTTTCTGGTTATTACAGTGACATTAAAGCAGAATTCTTATCACTCATAGAAAAAGAAAAGAACTGATCCTAGAAACATATTTGAAATTAGTCATCTGGCTGCTGTCATCAACAGTAACGTGGGACACACTAGCTTTGAAACATTGCCATTTAGTTATATGCAAATTATTGTAACACAATACATGGTGCTGAATAACATCTGAAAAGGAAAGGTGATCATGTTATATTAAATATGAGAGAAAATTTAAAAAAAAGAAAAAGAAAAAAGAACTCTTGTTATATTAGTAATCACGTAATGTTTTTCTGAAAAAATAGAATTCAAAGTTGCTTTATGTCTGTGCATCAATACTTAATTAATTTACAAGACTAGATCAATGCCAAGGAGAATATTCATTTGAGATATATAAGACAAAATAATGATAATCGATAGTATCTTTAGGGAATGAGATTTTAGCAGTCTACTGTAATTTAACTTTGGGCATGTTAATTAGCCCCATATTTGTCACAGGCTAAAGGTTAAACACCTTTTTAAAGCCTTTACTGACTGAACTAGAAAGGTGTTAAAAATTATATCCAGCTAGAATAATATGCTATAATGTGTGTCAGGCAGGAGATACACAACTTGAAGCCTGGAAGCCAAACTAAATTAAGATCCTCATGGACAACAATTGTATTCATCTCTTTCTCACTTTCTGTACATTTGGCAAAGCATTGCAACAGATCACATTTTCTACAGTGTCTTCACAGACCTCATGGAACTCTGCAGATATTTTACTAGAGAGCAGTGCAGTATTCAGTCTCACTGCAAGCACTTTAGGACAAGACTATGGTGTCTATATGCATTTGCAGGCAATTGAACAAATAACAGCAAGTCAGTAAGAGCTACCTAGAATATTTAAAATAAAGACTTTCAAAATACAAAATACAAGCAGATACTGAGAGAGGGCAACCCACATACATTTTAAAAGGCAGTTACTCAGCTCTTCTCTAACAGAGCTGGAGTTATGTGGGGGATGTAGTGCAGATAAAGCTGCAGTGAAGTCATTGTTAGTAGTGCACAACTTGGACTCAGGACATTTCCTGATTCATTGATTTCATGTGCAGATAAGGACATCAAGAGACAAAAATCTCTGCTGGAGGCAAGGCATGGTAAAGCAAGTCTTCATTCATTTCCAATGTAAAATCAAATAGGTTAAGTCACACAGATCTTAAACTCATCTGTTTGACTTTGAACTGGAACAGACAAGCAGATAATATTTTCTGTTCCCACCCCTGCTTTAGGCCAAGAATATTCACCTGCTTGCATCTGCTCTTACACAACAGAGATGTTCTGAATCACTCCATTAAAACTGTAAAAACTGTTAAAACTGTATTACTGTAGATAAAACTAAAAATGTGTGGGGGTTAAAGTTAAGGATATTCATCATTTTGTTAGAAAGTATTGTTTAGTTCCATGGCCAGACCTCGGGGTGATCCCAGTATGAAAAGCAGTTCGGAATCCTGCTTGTACCTGAAGCAGGGACTACAGCTCTCAGGAGCTCCAGCTGCAGCCCTGAGTAGGAAGCAAACCAGCACACTATACAGAAATTACAAGCACAAGGATGTCATCAGTGCCCAAGGCACAGAATATAGCTAGGCTGCACAGGACAAACAAGGCAAATAAAAAAGCATGAAATGTCAATTGAAATGTAAACCCCAGGAGATTAAAGTTTACTCTCCCAAATATTTCTTATCCATCTTTCCTCTACCTTATCAACCAATTTGTGCCTCATATTGTTCCCAAGGCTAATTTTTAATAAAATGCAATATTGTTCCTCAAATTTCTTAGAATTCTTTATAAATCAGATATACCTTGCAGCAGAGCAATGTTCGCCTGGCAGAAGCTCTTTAATTTTAACTAATCTTTAATTTTTGCTCAGCTTTTAATAGTATTATAGGGACTAAGTATCAGTAATTGTAGGCATTTAGAGTGTCAGCATTTTAAAAACAGTAGAACTAACCTCCTTTCACTCTCAGGTGGCAGTGACTGTTGGACAACAAGCTATCACTCTTAGTTACCTTGTAAAACTCACTTGTATAAACTTAGTCACTTCCTCCTATATCATTATTCAGACCACCTGTCACATCTGCTAATTAGTCATGAATATAATCTCAGGGAAAATACTTCCTTTTCATTTAATATTGCAGAGAGCTATTAGAAATGAGGATTGACGTTTGAGAGGCCTCTGGGCACCACTAGAATAGAAATGAGAATGACAAATGGTGAAAGCTTGTTAAAACTGGCTGTGTTGTGTGAATGGATGAAAAGGTTGGATGTTTTAACTGAAAACAAATCTGTGATGTATTTGAAGAAGACTTTTGTCTGAACATTCCCCCACCCCAGACCCAGAAACATGACTCTTACCAGTAGCAGATTCTTTTGGAGCTTGGGTAGAATGTGCTCCATGCCAGAAGGTGCTTGTTTTTCCAGCTGCTGGGATATGATGGAGATGTAATCTATTTTCTGTGTTAACAGGTCTTCTCTCAGAGCAAGTTACTGAATGATCTTGACAGGCGCTTGCCTTAACACTATTTACAGAACAAATATTTTTTGCCCAAGGTTTGTCTTTGGCTGTGCTGCAGTCAGCTGTAGAGATGGCAGTGGCCAAGCCAGCACAGCCAGCAATATTCTCACTGTTTTCTGCACTGTTCCTATTTAAAACCTGACTGGCTGGCACAACATGCCTGCCATTGAAATCACTGCTGCTAGCACCGGTAGCTTGCAGGCATGCAGGCGGCAGGGAGTGACACCCAGGGCTGCCTGTGTTCTCAGCACTTCTGTTTCCTGGCAGAGGTGTGGAAGGTGGGTGAGGTGCGAGGTATTTCCCTGGAGCTTTTTGAGTCTGGTTGGCTTCAGTGGCTGACTGCAGTTGGAGCAGAGTGCCTCTTCTCTTCATGGGCATAAAATGTGACTGGACTCTTACAGATGTTGCTCTTCTGGTTATTTTTGCCTTATTTTTGAGTTGATCACCTTCTTTAGCATTTGTGCTACATACTGGGGGTTTACTTGCTTCACCTTTTGATACCATCCAAGCTTTCTTAGCAGAAAAGGATCCTGTAGATGTAAATATATTCTGAGATGGGTATTCTTTATTTGATTTTTCAGTATTAATGTTTGGTTTTGACATATAAGAATTTTCCTGATGATTTTTTATGAACATGGGGTTTGAAGGCTGAGGAACAATATTTAAATTATTCTTAGGAGCGTTATTTGCAGTTTGAACACATTGCAGTTTTGAAGAACATATTTCACTGATGCTTTTTTCACAGCATTTTTCATAATTTTCTATTATTATCTGGTCAATTTCATCACACCATTTTAGCTTCCTATTGCATTTTTCAATTTCTGCACTTTTCTTTTTTATTTTTGCCAGTTCTAAACTGTCTCTGATAGATGACATGAGTTGAGTTCCAGAACTGATCGCATGGTCTGTGACCACAGCTTTGAAATGACTAGGTTCATATTTAGAACCCTTCTTTAAGATACTTCCAAATAACTTCACTCTTTTTCTTTCAAGAATATTATTTTTCAGGATTTTGTCCTGTGCAGGAGTGCCAGAATTGAACTCTGTATCAGGTAACAGTGACATATTTTCAGCTATATTTCCCTTTCCTTCTTTATTATTCTGTTGTTTAACTTCCAACAGAACTGAGGCATTTGGTATGTCCTGAAATAAAGATGTTTCTGAAATAATATCATTCATACACTTAATATTTTCTTCTTTTGTTTCAGTCATTCCTAAGGTATTTTTTAAAAAGCCTGAACTGATGTTTTTGTCCTTTGATAATACATCAGCTGTGCTGGGAATGCCAGTGGAACATCCCTGATTAGGAAATAAGATTACAGATGTTGCAATAGGTTGACTGGATGATTGCATAGATTTAGTTCTCTCCTGCGGGGTCATTTTAAAACTCTGATCTTGCATCAGATCCTGAATTCTTACTCCTGGAATAGAATCAGGGCTGTCCCAGGCTCTGCTAGGATTGAAAACAGGATGACCAGCGGCAAATGTGCTAGCTGTTCCAGAAGATGGCTTGCTTCTGTCTTTTATGTTTTGCAGTAAAATAAATGCATTACTTACAGAGCTCTTTTGCTTACCAGAGGCAGAGAATTCTGCAGGTTGTTTTCCAGATCTGTGAGAAGCCGATGATTCCTCTTCTGAAGTGTTTACACGTTCAGCAGGAGTTAGAACATTATGTTTAGCTAAAAGATCATGAATAGGTATGTTGTGGTAGTGTAGCAAATCTACATTTCTCAGACAATTATTTAGATGCACATTTTTAGAAGTACTTTGATCTGTGTGAAGTAAACCATTATTCCTAGTCTGGCATTTTTCTGGTTCATACAGGGCACAGTCACACTGTGTGGTAAAAGATGATTCACTCTGTGTTGTGCAATTTCCATTTTGTTCTCCAGCCTCAAGACTGTCAAGGCTCATCAGGCTGTCTGAATCATCTGTTTCTTTGATTTCTTGATGAAAATTCTGAAATACAGGCATAAAATCAAACTTTCAGATTTATCAGAAATGTGGTTTTGCTGATAATGATTTTTCATTAATGAGAGATTAGACCAAATAAATATTAAACCTAGTGTTTTTGTGACTTGGGGTCATATCTCCATGTGTGTTTCCATCAAGTCAAAATTTACTTGGGTTAAATTGCAAAAGAAAATGACATAGTTTGGGAAGAAATCCAGGAGAGAGAGCAGCATAGTTCAACAAATTTAATCTTAAATTATATATAAATCTGCAATATTAAAAAAGGAACGAAATTTATCTAACAACAGTACTTTTTCTGAATTTCCCTATGAGACTGGGTGGTTTTCATCCTCTGTAAAGGTACTTGAGTTATAAATTGAAAGAAAATCCATGAAAATGAAGGTTTGATAGGGGATCTACCCCAAACTGCAACTTTTCCATATTACTAGACAGAGTATATTTCTTTTCCTAGAAAGTGCCACAAGTGATGAGGAGTTAAGCCTTGTCATGATAAACACAGAAAAGTCTCTGAGTTATCATAACCACAGTGATTAACAACTCCCCCCAGTGAAACTCCTTCTTCAAGTCTTTCAGAAAGAAGAAAATATCTCCGATTCTATGAGGACAGATAAGTCCCAGGGCATAAGGGACTCATCCACTGAAACACAGTGGGACAGCTGTGTGCATGTACTACACAAATGTTTTCTTCGCTATTACTCCTCTATCCAAGCACTGAGATGCTGACATGGTTGAAAATACATACTTTGTAAAGTACAAGACTTCAAAATACACAAGAACATAAAGGAAGACAAGCATGTCAACAATTTTCAGTCTCATACACTCTTGCCTGGAAGTTCACTTTCACACAGCTCAGCAGCAAAGTAATTTTAAACCTTATGTTGGACAAAATTGGTATGAAAAATTAAGAGAAGCTGAATTAGACATGCACTCTTAATAAATGGAAAATGTTTCAAATAGCAAAATCTGTTAACCTAGGGTGAATGACTATATATCCCCTTGAATGACATTGAATTAACATTTTGAAAACTCATCAAACACTGAATTCTTTAGCAAATAATAACACATTTTTGTAGTAAACATTTTGTATTACAATAAAATTGCTATATCTAAATACTGTATATTTTATAACTGTACAAATATATTAAACTGCAGAAGAAAAAGCTTAGTAAGTCCTGAAATTGAATTATTTACTTTTTATTATTGAATTAAATCTTATCTTGCACTAGATGTTTAGAGGTTGGTGCAGTCTTCCGTTATAGTTGTGATCTGAGATAAAGATACTAAATAGAAGATCAAAGAAGGAAGTGTACAGAAAGATCCCTTTAGGGACTATTTTCAAACTAAACTTACCCGTGTCCTTCTAATAAAAAAGAATAAGTAGCACTTTGTTAGTTATTTATTAACCTTTATTTTTGCTGAAATTATATTGTTAACCTCTGCTTGAACTTCCCCAAACATGGAAAAAGCATATACTCAGAGTTTTTTATATCAGGCCAAATTTAAGAACTGATTTTGAAATTTTCAGACGGGGAAAAAAACAGTGAAAAGAAATTACAGCTGTCAGGCTTACTTCTTGTCTAATTTGGAAACTGCACCTGTATAGCAAAATGTGTTTCTAAAATGACAGAAGAAAAATTTTGTAAAGATAGATTTAAAAAAACCTGCTCTTGATAGCAGGTTAACTTAAGCAGATAAATCTGGAGGGTGCAAGAAAATTTCCAACTTTCAAAAATTAAAATAAAAAAATCTACATAGCTGTAGTCCAGTGGTTGAAAATAACTTGTTTCTACATTATGTAAATAAGTATGCTCCTTATAAAGCAAAGCCCATGGAAAACAAAATCTCAGTTGAGGTAACATCCAGAAATGTTAGGAACTAAAGAACAAAGAAGGAGTTCTCATTGAAACACACTCACTCTTACTTAGTTCATGCAAATTTAGTTAATTTACATTTATTTTGTTGCATCATACAATTTCATCCTTTCACACATTAAAGATGCTTAACATTCTCATTAAAATATTTACATATTTCCCCTTTTCCAGTACTATGTAATGCAAATGAATGTCCCATTTTCTTGTAAAAATGTGTAATTAGAAGTCCTTCTGCAGAAATAAAAAAGCATTCAACAATTATGCTTTTTTAGTGATCAATAAGTGCAGGGAAATAAACCTAGAAATCCCAATGACTTAATTTTATTTAATCTGTGAGAATTTTATAGGATGATAAGTAAACAAAATGTTCATAGAGTACTATATTGTTCTTTACTGGATTCACATTTTTCCTATTATATAAGTGCCATTTACTATACTACCTATAGCCTGCATTATCTTATGTTATAATGCATGAAATCTAACCCCCACACATATCCACATTCCTAGGAAAGGAATACTTCCGAGGAGTTAAAGAGGTCACTCGTATGTCTTAGGACTTAGAACAGCTGTGTCAAACAACTTCATTTTAGTAAAGCAAAGAGAAAACATGAGCCTAAGAGATCTTTCATAAGGCCAGTGAAAGAACAATATAGCAACAAGTAAGATTTTAAGTGAACCTGACAAGTGAATTTTCTGGCAAAGGACTCTGTCAGAATGCTATTACACTAAAGAGCTCCTACATGCGTATTTGACATTTTCTGCAAAAGAAGTGCTGACTGCTCATAATTCCAAGACGTGAATAGGAACACTCTTCTGAAGATAAAATCCTGAAAAAATGCTACCTATTCTAAAAACTGAGGCCCCTCACACCTCTCACACTACTTGCCATTTTTGATAATTTCAACTGGTTTCTTTACAAAAATTCTTTGTTTTTCATATGTGTATATTTATCATGTTACACTTGACATTGACCGTGAAGTAAAAGACACCACTGAACTTATTTAGATGCAAAACTAACTTTCAAAGCCAGTGAGGTACCTAAACAACTCGTTTCAAATTTACCAACTAGGGAATGGGAAAGTCCATTCAAAATTAATAATCTCATTTCTATATGAGTTTGAAAAACATCACGTACATAGCACTACACAATATTTATTTCTCAGAAGATCTGGGTAGACTCAAGAGAGCAAGGGACACTGTGAAAGGATTTTGGTGCTTACCTTACACCAGAGTTCCATTCTATTGTGCCAAACCCCCCAAAGAAGCTCTGCAGGTATAGGATGACCAGAGAAAAGGTTACTATCAACACAGCTGTCTTTCCCAGTCTGATGCCTAGGTGCCTGATCTCCTCCCGGGCTAAGAATACAAAAACTACCTATCTATGAATCTATGAGTTTTTGAAAGGACTTATTTGAAATATCATCACAGGATGCTAGAAATACAGGTTCAAACTTCTCAGTATAAAAAGAACTTGTTTCTAATTTCATGGGCATACAGGCAATATCAGTAAGTCATATCATCAGAAGATTTTAAAAGAAAAGTGTCCTGTACACCAAATACCAATGTTTCATTCTGATTTTCAGTCTTAATAAGCCCTGAGGTAAATGTACATAATTGTGTAGGAAACAGATTTTCAGCTGAACTTGTCTCTCTGTTGCTTTAACATCAGAGTGCTGTTTCTCAAGTACTCTATCCGAGGTGTCTAACTCTCACACACTAATCTAGTAATTTATAATGCTAGGTAAAAATACCATTAAAATTTTTAAATGATTAAATGGTGAGGCAGTGTCCACCATAATGCATTGTTCCCTTATTTAGACTCTAACCCATTAATAAATTCAGTTTGAGCAGGCGTTGTCTACCCTGCAAATTCGTCATACAACAATAACATTGGTTGCATAATTAAAAACCATGATAAGGCAGATAGTCATATAGAAATACTGGGCATGGATATGAACTATGAATTCTAGAAGTTCTTTTGTGTTTAACTAATAATCATTTTAATGATTATACTTAACAGATTTGAATGATCTGGAGCCATAACATCAGTAAAAAAGAATAGATTAATACTATTTGACCAATACACAGTTCCTGAATGAATCAGTATGTGAATATAATTTTTAAAATAATCTCTCGTTCAGCTGAGGAACCCTACCAGAGCTCCTTATTTTCTACAAAAATAGTATGCTTTTTTTTAGTCAATGAAAAAGGATTGCTTTTTCTTTTAGCAGTATACTTTGTAAAGATGGAAGAGTTTTTAACATGGTCTCACTGTTCTTCACTGCACAGCAGCAACCAGAGTAGGAGTGGATTTATGTAAGGAAATACTAAAGGTCAGCTACAGAAATACTTTTAGAATCATGGAACATCCCGGGTTGAAAGGGATCCACAAGGATCACTGAGTACAAAGCTGACTCCATACAGGGCAACTTGAAGGCTAAACAATATATCTAAGAGCATTTTCTAATACTTATATTTATATTGTTCTAGAAATAAATTTACCTAATAAGGCAGTTTCATGTAATTTCCAACATTCACTGCATGCTTCATTAATATAATCACTTATCTTGAAAAAAATTCTATGACTTAGATGTTACCTCTTTTATAAATTCAACTTTTTTCAATCAGATATGTTTCAAGACATACATTCTTCCTAAGAACTTCACAGATTTGATTTTTAAGAACTTGTACAAGCTTTCAGCATATACCTTCCCTTAAATAACCTACCAAATTTAAAGGTTAATTTTTTTAAATCTTGCCACTGTTTGAAACAGTGAAATTCTTTGTTTATTACAAGAACTTCTAGTCTTCCGAAAGAGGTCCCAGTTACTCTCTGCTTATCCTTGTCTTCTGAATTTTGGGTGTTTAGTTTGATGCTTTATTTTGTAGTTTAGTTATGGTGAGGTGACCCATACTTCCTTATGGAGATATGCAAGCATTGGGCATAAACTGTCCAGCAAAGCTCAAGCTACTAAATGTCACAGTAGTGCTGCTTCAGGTTTATAATAACTAGTATTAGAAATAATAAAATAATTGATTGGCTCCTGGTTACCCAGGCCACCATTAGAATACTAAGATATAAACAGAACACTAGGATACAAAAAAGTAGCTGAATTCTGTGTTGCTTTAAAATTCACAAAAGTCTTATCTTTTAAAAAAAAACCCTAAAGCACAGCTCTGCCATCTTCAAAGGGGCAAAATTACTTTGGAGATTGATACTTTAATCTTCATGAGAAATCAACAGATTTTCCAATATCCCCTGGAGACACCAGTATATACTACCACTGATAATACGGCGTTAGTATAATGCAGCATCCTGGTAGACCCATATGCACAAACTTTATATCTTCCAGTCCCTTTCTGCAAGCAAACATCTTACTGTAACTACAGTGCACTAAAGATTTCATACTGGTATTTTTTACTCTGTTCCTTTTTTTAGCTACATTTATGAACATCTTACTCTGTTGCAGTAAAACAAACCTCTCCAAAATCAGTCATGAAGTATGGTAAACATATTTTAATGCATATCTATACAAAAATATTATATATATATATATATATATATATATATGAATGTAAACCCAAAAATGAAGTCACATTAATATGTATGGCAATTCTTATGAAAAAGCTATATGCTTGTAAAAAGGGAGCAGGTATATATTAAAGGACAGTATAAATTTCCTTGTTCCTGTGGTTTGCGAGCTACGCTGTATGTGTAACAATCAGACAATTACAAACAATTATGTATCCATAAGCATAACCTTATCCATGTATAAGTCTAACTCTGAAATAACCTCTTTTGTACTGAAAATCTACATTTCAGCTTCAATCCTACATTATTACCCCACTCAAGAAGGGCTTTGAACTGGGGAAAGACACTGTTGAATGAACTCCAGATGGTCAGGTATGAAGATTGTCATATGATTTTATACAGCACAAGCTTAAAATAAGTTATTTTATGAAAAACCACCCCCAAAACCTCAAAACCTACTCTTGAGGAATACACAATCGAAACAAGTTGGAGTATTTGGGTAAAATAATTTAGTCTGGAGATACATTTCAATTTGTCTTTATAGCACATGTGAATTTTGGATTACTGAAATAATATGGAAGATATAGCTGTTAGTCACAATATTGGTTAAAAGCCAATGAAAACTGAACACCTCTCCTCCTGCCAAGACGAAAATAAGTAAGGAAATCACTCAGGCCTGTCATATAATTTAAATGATCAACATAAAAATGTTAACACTCACATTTACAAGTAAAAAAATGGCCAACATTTCTAGATTTAAGGTGACCGTAGAAACCTATTTCAAGTTGTTGAATGGTCTCTACAAAATTGAGTTTGACTTCTGCTTCAATGCCATTTTATCCTAAGCATCCTTGTCTGAGTCTGTTTTCCCACTAACAGGCCTTGAGCACTCTCACGGTTTTTGGTTTTTGATGCCTGGGAGAGACTCTGTACACAGCACTCCTTTTTTCCATGCTGGTCTTGCCTATGGCTCTGAAGAATTAGACTGGCAACACCCCTTGCAGAAGGAACTTTTGGTTAACTCATTCCAGTCATACAACAGTTTTCCCATCAGTTACCTGAAACATCTCCATTTCACAGACACTGCGAAACTCAGAAGCACAACAACACCAACAGCTAACAGCTTTACAAGTGAACTCCTGCAAGGCAGGTGGTGTCCAGACCATTCAGCAGAACATCACTTAGAAAATATTCTTCATTGTTTCTCAGACACTTATGTGATTTTATATGTAACATATATAAACACACACAGTACAATAAGATACAATTTTTTCCTGTATTAGACATAATATATTTTGTGTTGCAATTTCTGAGAAATGATACCGGTGTTCCATTCCTATTTCAATAAATATTGAATTATTTTCTTCCAAGGGGAATGGTATCCATAGAAAGAGGGGTACTGAGTACTTCAATGGCTGCACAATATTCTCAGAATAAACAGCGAACCAAGGTAAGAATACTGCTTCAAATCAGCCTGAAAGAGATCTAAATTCAGATTTCACAGATACCACTTGAGTAACCTAATTATGGTCATATAAAAGAGGGAATAGGAACATACAATCTCCATGTGATAATCTACACCTATTTTGTCTTGAATTAGCTCTTACTTCCAAGTATTTTGTTTAAAAGGTGAAACTATAGACATAAAATGTAATGGTACCAGTCTAATTCAGGCATAATGCAAAATTTTTTCTGGTAGAGCCTAGAAATATTGTACTGATCAAAATAATGTTGCATGGCCATGAAATTGAAGAGGTGACAAAAAGAAAAAGACAAAAAATACCTGAAAAATGCTCTTCCTTGTCTCATTTGAGTCACTTAGTGGAAATTTTCTAAATTATTCAGTCCAAGGTAGGTACCAGAAATGGAAAATTTCAACATAAGGAATTAACAGTTTGAAAAAATGTCGAGCACCTTGGGACTAATGTCATTTGGTTAAAAGCTGCATGCACTTTTAGCTAAAGACCATGGTACTAGCTCCACCTTAAAGGATTTATTTATGCATGCAATAAAACCAGGAAAGGATGGAGAGACAAAACCTTTATTTGTGAATGAAGTTAGCAATATTAAATTCTTCAAAATGGAACATATTCATGAACATAAAAAAGTAATTTGATGTAGTGGCTTGGATGAAACTATTGCACAAAATAAAATCAACTGCTCTCAGTACTTAACACAAAATAATTTTGGAAAACGGTGGAAACCACTAAAACCCTTGGCTTACCAATGAATCTGTACAAATATTTAGAGATGGAAATCAGGCAACACAACAAATCTACTGGTAAAGGTTCACATAGAACTTTATTGCCCTGTAGGAAAGTAAAGAATTTTAGGAATCTTTATAATCCTGTTGGGCCTGTAAAAACAGAAACAAAGAGAGGTCAAAGGATCTCAATGGATGGCTAGGTTGCAAAGCATGTGCACAGTGAAATACTTTAATTTCAGAAATTACTTTGGACAACAGGTAGTATCAAGACCACTGAAGTCTATTGGTTTCAGTAAGAGTATTCTAAATCATTATAAATTATAAATTTTATTAGTAAGAGAATTATAAATACTATTTCACAATACAGGATGTCACAATGCACATGCATGCCAGCCATCAGCACAATCCAAGTATTAAACTTCCAAAACTCAGAACATGGTCAATAGCTTTCTTGACTATTTTTCTAATCAGTCCAAAGCATGCAATTTCAAGAAAGCAAGTCCAAATGTCTGAAGTATAAATATTTACATTTTGAAACTATTCATCAGAGGAAAGAAGCTGAGCAACCCCTAGTGGTAGCAGAAAAATACCTTCTGGAAAAAATGCAAAATTTTTTGCAGGTATTTTCAAAAATACATTAATTTATAAACACAAATTCCTATATTATACGCACTGTCCAAAGTTGATGATAACATTTAGAAAAAACCAAAAGTAAAAAATTATGCATGACTCATAGCTTTCCCCTAGAATTCAATTAGAAAGTGATATTCTGTTCGATAAAAGACTCCATTATAATGTCTTAAAATACATTTAGAATAATATTTTTATATGTTTTTCTCAAAGAGAACTTGTTTTGTTTTCTAATTCTAAAATGTTCTAATGTAGCTACTGCCAAATTCACCATCATCATTTAGGGAGAGATTTACAAACTCTCTACCAGTGAAATGTAAATGTGATATAATTAAAAAAAAAAGCTAATATTTTTTCTATTTTTTTAAAGTGGTTATCTAGAATTCAGTTTTATCAGCTTTCTTCTATAAATTGTCACTTTCTCTTCCTTCTTTTATGCTCAGAAATAGGAAGGACACTGCCTGTACAAGCTATACTTTCTCTCCATTCAACTTTTTTGAACCTCACTCCATTTGAGTGAGATTTTCTGTGTTAGCCATCAGCTGCTCAAGATTTTCATGCATAACCATCAGAACAAAGTAGATACAAAGGCAGAGATTAATGCTCCTAGAAACATCAATGTCAAACCATATCTGAACACTTTAAAGTCTTTCACTAGTTATGTATACACTTGTATTAAAAGGAAAAGCCCTTGCTCTATGGCCACCAATGATTCCATGCCTCCAGCCATGACCAAAATAGAGGGACGGGCTTCATGGAGTCCAGGTCATTTCAGAGACCACAACTCTGGACACCAATAGATATTCTAGAAATAAAAGAGTGAGCCTCAAACTATGACCTCTTTTTTTCAAGAAAATGTAATTTTGAAGACAGTATTTCCAAAATCAAAGTCAACACTGAGTCATAAAATCACACTTAAAGGTGCACAACTAAAAATCACCTTAGAGCTCAGTTCTTGATTTTCACTGTTTCTAAGGTGACTTTTTAAACTTATTTTCAGTCTAAAAATTAGTTTAGGCAGAAAAAGCTCATTACTGGAACACCTGCAGCTATTCCAAAGATGATAAAAAAGGACCTCAAGAGACTTGAAGTCAATCTTTAACATATCACTACACACTGGGAATAAAAACAACCTAACAAAAAAAATCCCCCAACATTTCACATGCCATCATAATACTGCTATAGCATTTTGTGCTGTCACAGTCAGCACAGCAGAAACTTGGGTGTGCACTGAAAATAATCAATTTAAGTTTAGAGACTTAAATCACAAGATCACAAGACTGCTGTGATCGACTAATGGCTACCAATGTTAGATACAAGAAATCTGACATACAAATCTGACATTAACAAGGAAAAAAGGACAGCATAACAGATACTTTGGATGAATTTGTGAAAACATTCTTATAAGTTTTTTTAAAGATCTCTGGCTTCCTTCTGGAAAATATGTATAATTTTGCTAAAAATAATCTATTGATAAGGCATAGTATTGTCTGCCCACCTGTATTGTCTAATTGATAAAGACAGCTGAACAGAACTTTCTTTTTTTCACATTTAAGAAATTTTCTGTCACGCTTAAAACCATCTTGCAATGAATCACATGAAAATGAAAACATCATACCTCCAAGTTGTTGAGATGCTGTTTTTCAAGGAGCTGCTGCATTTCTTTCAGATTTTTCTGGAAGAGAAGTCGGCGACTGTCCACGTCTGTTCTACTGCTCTCCTGTATTGTTTCATCACAGCCAAAGGTTGCTGAATTCTGCTTCTGACGGAAAGAATCACTTCTGCATGCTGATGAGCATGACGTCTCATCTGTGGATCTTGGTACAAACAAGCAAATTATTACTCTGGCTTATTTCTATGCATCAACTGTACATTTTTAAATATGTTCCTTACCAAAAGTATACAACATCAATAAATGATGAAAAGTCTGACAAATGCTGTTAGTACTATCTGAATGTGTCCAACACTTTCCATTTTAAAATTTCTTGTGTTTATTAATAAATAGAATTTTCTGATTGGGTTGTTGGGTGACTGCTTCAAGATACATTAATATGGAAAATGTCAGCCAACAGTTTGGTAATTTACAGAAACCAAACAAAAAAAATTGAGGGGTTTTTTTTAACAAAAGAAAAAATGGAACAGGAAAATGGGCTTTATTTTTCCATAAAGTTGGCTTATGCAGAGCGTATTATATTGATGCTGTCAGGTATTCCCTTACTTCAAAGAGCCAGAAGGCTTTCTAGTATCCATAGGGCCCAAATCTACCAATGATGTGTAACATCAGTATCGTGGTGTGCTACAGGATTGGTATTTGCTGCCTGACAAAAAAAAATCTTTAGAGTACCTAGTGTAGTTGGGCCCTCTGACCAGCACTTAGTTGAAGATATATGTTTCACATATGTACAGAAATTCAATAACCTCTTTCCTTCATTTCTATCTATTTCTTCAGCTTAAGATTTTTCTTCTGAGCCTTCTCTTCCTGCACCTAAAATTGTCTCTTTTCTTTTTACTGGATCTGTTTCAAGTGGGTAAATAATCTAATAAGAACTTTTTTATTTCGTATTTATCACAACACTTATAATTTTCGGGCAATGGAAAATGGAAGCTTTCAAATACTTGAGATTATTGTTATTTTTCAGGAGATTTTATACAAGACTACAAAAAACATTGGCTCAATTGCAGTGACCTAAGGAGAACGTAAAAGGGAATTTATTATTTCTGATGAGATGGCTGACAGCAAAAAGAGAGAACAAATTCACATATTTATTTACTGAACTTAGAAAATTACATGCTGTTTTCTTTTGAATGGCAGATATTCTCCCTATCCCACATCTTTTTTGTTATTGTGGACCAGACTGACTGACACCTGGGCCCCAAAAATGTGGTTTGTTGGTTTCCTGGACACACAAAACCTCCTTTATATTTATTTGAGTGCTTAGACCATTCAAATTTATAAAAATTTCTACATGCTTGGACCATTTATATTGACAAAAGTTTCAACATTAAAACTTTTCTACAGACCATTTTTGATTTGTCATAATAAAGTTTATATCCCAAGACTCAACTTTATTAAACATAGCAATTTTAAACACCAATAGGGAAATATATCCTGTAAAAAGAGCAGCATGCCAGTTGCACACCTAATGTACAAACATCCCTGTGTCTGTTGGCTAATGAGTTCTCCAAAATCTTTGCTTTAGCATTCAATAACTAAACCCTACTAGAAGAAAAATGGCTCTACTGCAGCATGGAATACACTTATTAGGTGTTCCAGGACTTTTGCTTTCTCCAAGAGGAGTCAATATGTCTCCATTGCTTAATTTATTTTTTTACACCTTTTAAAAGAAAGACATTATGAATCCTAGAATCTTGTAAAATTCAGATATTCACTTGGGTCTGAAGCTATATTTATCTTGCATACTTAATACAGTATTCATTTCTTCCTCTAAAAGGGCACTGTCAATTAATTCTAGGCATTCTCTTTCTGAGGAAGGGTTAATTCTAAAGATGACACAAGATTTTTGGCTTCAGCATTTATAAAATTGTAAGAAGCAACAGAAATAGAGAAAGGTATCTACTACTTCATATGAGTTAGTTATCACCCATCCCAAAATATCCAATTAAAGGGATTCTAAGAAATTTTTAAAGCTTTACAGCTCAGAACTGGTGACTTTTAAAGAACCTTCACTGTTCAGAACTGTCTGAAAATGCTCTTCTGTTTTATCTGTACTAGCTGTCTTGTGACCTCCCCATAGGTCATAGTGGGCTCTAATTTTAAACTTTTCAGATGCTGGGGTCACTTATTTTAATTTTTTTTCCTTGAGAAATTTCTAATTTCAAACTTGCAGAAATATAATTAACCTCAAGATTCTTAGCTTTCTCTCAAATTGGTTACTAAGGGAAAACAAACTGTAAAATAATATGAACATATAAATATAATTTCTTTAGGAAAATAGGTTAAGAAAATGAAAGCCAGAAAAAGAACACACTACCATTATTAAAGAATAATGAGTCTTTTATATTATGCAGATAAAAATGGAATGACAGCACTCTAAGAAATGGTAAGTGGTTTGTGCAATGTGTTGCACAAGAAGCAGCTTGAAAAAACTTGAAAAATAAGGAAAGACAGTGAGATGCTGTCCTTAATCAAGTTTATGAGTGAAATGAGACAAATGATCAGCAAATCTGAGATAGGATTCAAAAACATCTACGTTTTTGCATAAATGAAACTTAGATTTAACAGGTAGATTTCTTGTTTGTTTCTTTGGTTTTGTTGCTGCAATCTTCCTATAAATGTTGCCTAGAAAATAGCATGAGTGTTAAGCTCTATGAGCGTGACAGTGGTCACAGGGGTTCTTGGATGAGGGAAGAGATGAAAATGTTGACTCCATGTTCAGAAGGCTTGATTTATTATTTTATGATATATATACTACATTATAACTATACTAAAAAGAAATAGAAGGAAAAGGTTCATCTCAGAAGGCTAGCTAAGAATAGAGTAGAAAAGAATAATAACAAAAAAAAGCTCTCTCGGACTCTGTCTGAGATAGCTCGGCCTTGATTGGCCATTAATTATAAACATCCAAGATGGGCCAATCAAAAATCCACCTGTTGCATTCCACAGCAGCAGATAACCATTGTTTACATTTTGTTTCTGAGGCCTCCACTTCTCAGAAGGGAAAAAAAATCCTAAGAAAGGATTTTCACAAAAAGATGGCTACGACATATGAGTTATAAAATATTTTCTCAACTGACCAGTTTATCACCTGAAAATGTGTTAATCAGAGCAGAGATATGTAAACAAGTTGAGTATCAATGTCACACTGAAGAGCACATTGAAGCCCAACAGTAGGGAGACCCCTTTCAGGCAGAATTTATTTCTGTTCTGAACATCTGTACAATTTATATCATGCAGAAAATAACTGAAATACAGAAAGGAATAATAAAAGCAGCTACAACAAAAATAACCCCCTGAGCTGAAATGTTAAAGAAATGAGAGATTGGGAAAGAGATAATCAGGAACTAGTAGAAAATACAGCAGATAAATAAAGTATATATGAAGGAACATTCTGTTATAAGTCAAGGTATCTTAGAAAAAGTATGCAAATAAAATTTTATGTGATATAAAATGAAATTTCAGGTCAAATTTTTACCAGTTCACTCTTGCTTCACATAAAGAATGAGAAATATAAAGGAATGATAGCTGTAAAGAAGATCCTTGGGTGAACATATAAACTAGTGTATCCTTGAATGTCAAAAGGAGAAAAATCTGGATAAAAAATCACCTAGACAGAATGATTCTGAGAACAGCAAATAATTTGATAACCGTGGCAATCTGAGTTGGGCTCATAACTGACTGGAGATTGGGTTAGTCTTGACTATTCCCAGAATTCGACTGAGGGAAAAAGGTTTGTGTCATCTCCTCTGCTGTCTTACCAACTGGACACAAACAACTGAATGAAATTGCACAATGTTTCACTGGAAAAGTTCACAGAAGTGCTCTCTTTGCCACTAGAGAAATGCCCTACAATTTCTTAAAGGTGATTGTCTGCTCTTTATTGAATACAGTAAGAAATTTACTTCCTTTCATCATCAGAATAAACAGGACTGCTTACCTGAAGTTGATTTTGTTTATGTTTTGCAAGCACTGTCCTGGTGTTAAAACTGATCCTTTAATTTGTTCAAGAGCTTCTTCTAACTGAAAAGCTGCTTTAGTCTGGACTGGAGGCATCAGAGCTAAAAACACACAATGGGGAAAGAGTTTTTTAAATTTGGAATATTTTACCCTAAATGGTTTGGTTAAGTTGCTGAAGTTTGGAAGCCTAAATCCAGACAGTTACAATAAACACAGTAGTTTAGCATTATTAGACATGCAAGAGCACTTTGAGTTCCTCTGAAACAAAATCCCAGTCTATTTAAGGGTTACAGTCACATATGTATTCAACAGTTTTGCTATTTGCTTTTAAACTGCACTATTGAAAAAATACAAGGTTAAAAAAATCTAACTTTGTTTTTACATCATGATTATTCCACTCATGCACTAAGCCAAAGTTATGGCTTGCAGATATTTTACAGAGGCCAAATTGTAACTTAATAATTGAACCAGTGGGGAAAGAAAAAGTCCAGACAGGCACAATGTGTTGCCACTTTCAAGTGAGTAGAAGTAGGATAGAGAGTAGCAGAGGCAGAATTTCTATAAAGGAAAACCAAGAGAAAAAACTGTGATTCCTTCTATTGCTACACAGTCTGGGCTGTCAGTAGAGCTATGAAGAAGCCTTAAACCAGTACTGTTCTATTTTGTTATTTTAATCTGACATTTGATCTTGAAGTCAGAGACATTACCTCACAGCTGGCACAACTGCAGTTGGGAGAGTAAATCTGTTAAAGAATACCTAAGTAATAGACCATATCTTAAGCATTTGAACACTGGAAAGTTGACGGGAAATCAGACTTGGCCAATGTTGCTACAAACTCCTGCCAATCTGCACTGATTCCAAGAAAGCAGGAACTGAGTTGAAGTGATCATTGCTTCCCAGTAAGAGAACAGCTTAGAAAGTGGACTAATTCAGGAAAAAGAAAGTTATGTACCATATTAATATATGCTAGGACTGCATTTACTTAATCACAAACAAAATGCACATTTTGGAATATTTTATATCCAAAGGTTCAAAGAGGGGATCATTACACTATCCTAGTAACTGGCTTTGTAACACCTCTCACCCAGCTGTGGAAACACAGTACTGCAACCAATAAGCACACTGCAGTCAAAAAAGTGGGGAAAACCCAGGAAGCCACAATACCTCAAGGAGGTCATGTACTTATGGTGACTGGAATACAGTGAAATGTCTCAAAATACAGTTTTTAGAAAAAAAAAATCTGTTTTTATTTCCCCTACCCAATTGTCCTATCTATCAGATCTGAGCTTCTTGTCAGTTGTTTTGCTTTTGTGAATTCAATTACTTTGAGTGAAGTTAACTGTTCTGTTTACTAACAAAAAGACTAATGGCCTCCAGAGGTCCCTTCCAACCTTAACTATTCACTGATTCTGTGAATATAAAAACACTTGTATTGTGAATAACAGTTGACAAACCTGTTTGTTTCTGCTGAGAAAAGGACTGATGAGCATGTTGGAACTTAGCAGTTGCCTCCTGAAATTTAATTTTCCTCTGCTGCAGAACTTGTTCTCTAAATCTTTGTTCTTTTGCTTCTTCTTCCTTCTGCCTTTCTTCAAAGGCTCTGTATATAAGAAACAAAAGTAGATAATTCCTATGTTTATGAATTACATTTACTGAAATACTAGTAACTTGCTTACCAACTTGCCATTTTAATACAAAAGCTTGTTTGTTCATAAATCAAATGCTATTAACTTCAGCACAGCTGGATTTTTAGAGTTTGTTGGAAGGTAAACAGGACAGTGGGTGATGAGAAGTCACAACACATTTTAATTTCTTAGCCTCAGCCAGGGATTTGATTATTTTTTATATGTGAATTAACATGCAGACTTGACCAGTTCTTGTTACCAAGGTGACTTTTACAACAGCTTTTACAGTACCACATAAGTGTATCATAGTGAGCAGATCAGTAGAAAGGTTAACTCCAAATGCTCTGTGTGTGCTTTTCATAAGCTGTTGGGGAAATAAAAACAGTTTAGAAGTTGTTATTTCAAAATAACACAAAGGAAGTACAGCTTTTATCTATAAATATGCATGAGTAAGTTGTAGTTGTTAAGAAGCTTCCTGAAAGACAATCAGTTTAGCAGCACAAAATGGGATAAAACAGTAAAACAAAACTATATTTGACAGAATCTGTTATTATTAAAAACACATTAAATGGGTCCTCTCACTGATTGGAAAGCAAAGCAGACTCTAGTCAAAAACAACCATCATCACAAAAGTCTCCTTCAGCAGGCATGAGCTTCATGAAGCTATGTAGAATCTTTTCTCCTGCTGACAGAATAATCAATTTTTACTGACAAATTATTTCCCTGAGTGAAATATACCCAGAATATTTATTGGCACAGTGCCTATGTAGGCAAGTCATATTTAACGGTTTTAAACTAAAAGAGGGTAGATTCAGACAGGTATAAGGAAGAAATTTTTTTTACAGTGAGGGTGGTGAACCACTGGAGCAGGTAACCCAGAGAGGTTGTAGATGACCCATCCCTGGAAACATTCTATTTTTAAACAGTAATACTGTAAAAGTAATGGTCTTCCCATGAAACTTCCAAAGCCTGCCATGCAAAGATCACTACAGCTGGGAGCTTCCCATCTGTGTATTAGAAATGTGATTTAACAGGTCACTAGTACACTAAGTAGGGTCCCTCTCTAGCCAGCATTAGTGCAAAGTTTAGCCAAGTTCTTTGTTTCTCTCTACACAATAAGATACCTTCCCATAACTCCAATCACTAGCAGTTACTTCATAACTCTTCTTGCTTAATGGAGCAATGCTGCTACTTCACAGAGCTCTTCCTTAAGTCAAGCTATTTTAATTATTATTCCCTTTGCTTTTCAGGGAAAAAGTTCAAACTGAAATAATCAGTATCCCTCTCTAGTATCCCTTCCATGTGATGACTGATCTCCTGTGAAAACAAACACAAAAATTATTTGAAATAGGTATTTTTTATTTTAGAAAGCTTAAAGGCTGTAATTACACAATAGTAAAAAAATAGAAAAACTGCCAGCTAATTCCCAAGTACACACTTATACAGGAATATTCACTTTAATCCACTTGGAAGCCAAAGTGTAGCAGAGAGAGAGAGACAAAGAACTTTCACTATTTTGAAAATTCATATATACATAGCTGTCAAAAGAGTTAGAACTGAAAAGTAGAACTAGAGTTCATGGTCCACTTTCAGTATTCCTGAATTTTAATCACCATAAAATCTAATACAGAAATATGCAATTTTATCTTGACTAAATGAAATTCACAGGAGAGGAAACAGACTTGCTTATCCTCATAAGTACTTTAGACATTCTTCATCAGGCCCTTTAATATCTCTAGAAGCTGATCAAGGCCTTTAGTTGAACTGTAGTTGTTAAATTCAGACATGTGGGAAATTCTACAATTTTATACCTGAAGTAATTCCAGCGTATAACTCCAAAAAAGAAAAAAGCCAATTCTGACAGAGTATTTTTTTTCAGACTATTTTGAATATGGCTTAGCTACACTCTTCCACATTCCTAATAATGAATATTAAAAAAGGACTGTTGTTTCATATACTAGGGAATGAGACAGTCCAAATGCTGATGCAAGAGGTCTTTTTCAGCACAGTTCATCATTATCAATATTTGGTTTGGATTAAGACAAGAAGGAGAAAAAAGGATCTTACTTCAAAATAAGAAAATACCTTAAAGTTATTTGGGGAAGCCTTATTAATTTCTTGACCTTGCAGAATGTAAATTGTAACACCCAGGATCATTATGTAAAATAAATAATTTACAAAAAGCACATTTACATCTTACAGAAAAACATTTAAAGCAAATGTTTGTTCATGCATTCTCCTTAAGTCACCAGCTTAGGTTAATATCACAGATGTAACATTGGCAAAAGAGTATGGCTTTAAGATGGATAGCTAGCAGAAGAATTTCCTGAATGGTGTTTTTTTAACCTAATTTTTCTGTCTACTATAAACAACCCAGTGGTGCAGCAATTTTTGAAATGGCTGCCAAAATATTTATGGAGAATTTGGAATACAAAACTTAAAATACTTAGCTGTCTCACATATACAGACATTATGTGGAAGGCATTTTTATGTTAAAAACAGTATGACTAGATGGTACAACTATTTCCTGGATAATTTTGTTAAATTCTCTTCACAGTGAAGTGATAGATGCTACATTCCCAGGTGGGTGGACTAAATGCTTACTACTGCATTGGATGAAAATGATAACTAAAAAGGAATATATACAGTGTGTATGGAGTGCTATGAAATGAATGTTTAGATACTGTGTTGATATATTACTCTTCCATTGCCACATCATGTTGCAAACCAGTGCACAGTAATTTTAAAATTGAGTTAGGGAGATATTGTTATGGTCAATGACAACAGTAGGATGAAGAAAAGGCTAGAATACAGTGTCACATTCAAAATTCCCTTCATGGGCAAACAGGAAGCAATCATATATCCTTAAAAAGATCTGTGGACATTGCCCAAAAATCAACAATTTTAATCTAAGACACTTCCCAAGACCAGGAACACATATTAAATCTATTTCTTCATCTTCTTTGATTATCATATGCTGAATACAAAAAGACAGCCTGCAATTGCTGCAAGAGCTTCAGAAGGACTCACCCCTATAATACTGTATGGGCTCACAGAGGGCTGTCCTGCAATATGCCCCAGAGATCCACTGGTGGGGTGCCTGCACTAGGTACCCGTTGTCACATTCCAAGTCTTGTTCATAGGCAACACCCAAGCACACCTTATATAGTCAAGCATGTTTTTTTCTTAGCATAATTCAAATTTTAAAGAGTCCAATTCTCATTAATCCAGAATTGTTAATGAAAAATAATAATACTGTTAGAATACTTCTATACAGAAAAAGGCTCAGTAATAGTGATATACCAGTTTAAACTGTTATTCACACATTGAGTTTCTATCCCCTTTCCTGATGCTCATTCTTGCATTGCTGTTTTGCATCCCAAGGTTTGTCGTTTCATTCTGGTTGTGCTGGAATGTTAAGGTGAACTGGCAGCATCTGGAGTTCCTTCACCAGGAACAACAGGATTTTCATGTAAATGCTTTCTCCCTCACCTTAGGATCCACTTGGAGTAATTTTTATATTTGCTAATACACTTTTACACCTCTGCTCTATCACCATCAATCTGTAGCTCCACAGTACCTCCAAATATTCCATACATGGTGCCTTCTATGTATGTTACATACAATTATTTTCTTCTCTTTATTACCTCTAAAGCCAGGTTTGTCAGATCTAGTTCTGCACTTCTTTAGCTGACTATTGGTGAATATAGCCATGGGGCGTCCAGTGCCAAGCCTGTGTACCATCTTACCATTCCCTGCCTGTACTCCTCCATGCCACATCCTGCACCTCCAGTTTTCAAAGCCTCTGCTACCATACCAGGCCTGCATTTCTCTATACTGCTTCATTATTTTAGAGTCATAAATGTCTCATCCTCTCCATAGAACAACTGCTTCTTACTGCTATCTGTATAAAACTACAATAAAAAGATAAACAAAGGCAAAATTAGCCACAGACACCTGGTCTTTTAGAGAAATTGCTGTTATAGCTAAACCAAGCAAAACAAAGCTGCTGCCAGGTCAAGAAAAGTTCAGAGAGCAAGTTTGGCAAGCATCTGTTTCAAGGCCTTGCAAATTCAGCACAATCCTGTGGCCGATTATCAGAAATGGCAATACTGCATTTCAAGTCCACATCACAGTGGTTACAGTGAACTACTACTTTTCACAGTTCCATTCTGATGCAGAAAGAAATACAAAATTCTTAAAACTCTGCCCTCTCTGTTTACCAAGTGCTGACATTGTTCTCATATTTTGGGCCATACTCTGCTTTTCATTTTCTATCAACAAAACTGGTGAATGATTTAAAGAGCTTCTATGAAATAATCAATGTTAATCAGCCAGTAGGTGGAGCACAAAGCTTGTGCATATGTTGAAAACAAAGTATTATGGAAAGAACAATAGATTGGGAATAGATTGGAAACGGATATAGATTTCCTTCCCCAGTTTCAACAGACAGATTAGCTTTTTCAAGGTATTTCAAAACAAACCAAGATAACTGACTGTAAGGTTTATTTCAAAATGCACACAGACAATTGCATTTTCAGAATGAACCAGCTACCCGCAGACAGTAACATCACAGTAAAATGGGAAACACATTTTGCACTGAGCAGTAACAGCACGAAGTCTATAGTCCCCAGCAAAACTGACAGCTGGTATTTAGAAAGCAGTGTGTTATAGAAACATAAAATACGATATCCTATTCATTTGCATTAAGTATGTGCTTAGTCAGTAGCTCTTATTTCCAGAATACTGTTATTTAAACAAAATATCTGCCAGCTACTGCCCCAGAGAATACTTGATTCTTAATCTGATTTTGAGATTGCAACTTCATGTATCAGTGAGACAATAAAGAAATTGCTTTCTTGATACTCAGGCAACTTGTAAAAACTGTAGGCTGTGGTTTTTTGCTGTGTTGAAGTACTGTTGTTAACACAAAGCTAAGGAGCTTGGTCAGTAAAAGAGATGCAAAGAAACAGATGACATCAGGGGGATTGAAAAAGATCTGAGATTTAAGTTACTGAGACTTTTATTTCCAAAGCTATCCTTGCTCTTTCTGAGCAAGTTATGCTTTTGTCTTTTACTACTAAACCAATTAACTGTGTACAGCTTGTAGAAGATGAGTATTTTTAATGTTGAAGGTGCTGCATTTTAGAAGCATTGACAACAAATCAACAGTAGACTGTCAGGGAAAATTTTATTACAAGTACATATAGAAAAGGTTGAAAACAGAAGACCTCAATCTGCAACAACCTTGCATATGCAGTTCTCATTAGCTTATAAAGTACTTTAGTACAACTTTGTTTAAAGGAGGCCTGCTGTTGGTCCCTGAAAAAACCCACAAACTAAAACCCACAGAAAAGTTTTCCTCCACAAAACAACATGAAGAGAATGAACCTAAATGACACAAGATTAAAGACAGAGCAGAAACTCTTCTGTATCTTCACTAGTGCTTCATCCTAAAGGGAATTCACTGCTTTTATTTTTTTTAGTAGAAAATTTATAAACTTAAGGTTGACACAAAATTTGGTTAGGCTTGATCAACTTCATGAAATTCTGCAAAGAAATGACAGTCCTGTAGATGAGAGGAGAGCTGTAGATATTGTCTATTTGGCCTTTACTAAGGCTGCTGCTACTGTCTCCCCTATGATCATCATAAATGAGATGCTGCTGTACAGGCTGAATGAGCAGAGAGTGAGGTGGAATGTAAATGTTCTGAATGGTCAGGCCCCAAGGGCACTGATCAGTGACACGAAGTCCTCATGGAGGCCCGGACATAGTGGTGAACCCTAGCAGTCAGTACTGGGCCAAATCCTCTTTAACATCTTCATTAAACATAGAAACACAGAATCATTTGGGTTAGAAAAGACCTCTAGGGTCATCAACTCCAACAACAAGCCCAGCACGGCAGAGTCCACCACTAAACCACATCTTGAAGTATACCACATACAACCACTCCAATGGGCAGCCTTTTCCAATGCTTGACAATCATATTCATGAAGAAAATTTTCCTAGTATCCAATCTAAACCTCCCCTCATGCAATTTGAGGCCATTTCCTCTCATGATGTAGCACTTGTTACTTGACAGAAAGGACCAACTTTGCTGTCAAGAAGGTCAGTGGTATCCTGAACTGCACTAGGCAAAGCCTAGCCAGCATGTAGAGGAAAGTGATCCTTCCCCTCTGCTCAGCACTAGTGAGGCCACAGCTGAAGGACTGTGCACAGCTCTGGTCTCGTCAGTACAAGACAGACATGGACAGACTGGAGACAGTTCAATGAAGGGCCACAGAGATGATGAAGGGACAGGAGAATCTCTCTAGGAAGGCTGAAAGATTTGGGACTGTTCAGCCTGGAGAAGAGAAGGCACAAAGGAATCTTCTTAATGTCTATAAATACCTGGAAGGAAGGTGCAAAGAGGAGAGAGCCAGGCTGTCTTCAGTGATGCCTACTGACAGGACCAAACTGAAACACAGAAGTTTCCTTTGGAATATCAGGAAACACTTTTTTTTTTTTTCAGGTAAGGATGACAGCACTGACACAGATTGCCCTGAGAGGCTGTGGAGTCTCCATTCTTGGAGAAGCTCAAAAGCGATTCCTGGGCAACCAGCTCTAGGTGGCCCTTCCTGAGTGGAGGTGTTCAACCAGATCAAGAGGTCCCTTCCAACCTTGACCATTTTATGTGAAGGTTAGAGGTAGAAAATGGACTGTCACACTCCACAGTGTACTCATTCCTACTCTCCATATAAAAAATTAAGAAGATACAAATTTTCTTTTGAAATTATACACTAGCAGTGCCAAGAATAACTCCTGATACATGCCTGTAAGCCTTGGCAGAGAGAAATTTGGGTGCTGCTGGATGAGAATGTGGAGCTTAAGAACATCATGCTACCCTTGAGAAACCACCATCATATCTAACACCTTAACACATGTAAGAAAGCTAATGGAACTTGGTTCATATAGACCTGAGACATGACCTGAGGGTTGATCAATCAATTCCTACCTGAATAACTGTCAGGAAAAAATATTTAGATTCAAGGAACTTTATTTTCAATTGACTTTCCTGAACATATGCAGTGACGCTTAATTTTTACTTATATATGTTATAGCTTATAACATTGTATGCACTTACTACCTTTCTAACATTAAACAAGTCACTTCTTCTCAGTTATTAGGAGAAAACCACAGACTTCTATTTGAACTGCTTATTGTGCTAATAATTACGGCATTCTCAATTATCACAAATTGAAACGTCTTCATTTTATGAATAGCATACCTAAATTTTTAAGTGGTTTACCTGAGTAACTTGGATTTATACTGTGGTTCTTAAGGCTACAATGAAATACATATGGAAATATATTTATGTATCCATGAGTATTACTTTAACTACACCAGTCTGTCAAAAATATGCAGGCTGTCTGGTACTTGCTTTTACATTAGAGTATAATATTTCAAGACCAGTAATACAATAAACAGTGTTCATCTGAGATGTGTAGCATTACAGTGGTTCTGTTCCAGAGAAAGAAATTGGGTATTTAATTTTTCAACTGGGACTCAGTCTATTATCTGTAAAGGTTGTGGGTCGCACTCTGTCTTTAATTATTCACAGGTGATTATATCTCTCTTCCAGTTTTCTTTTTATTTCAAAACATAAGTTGATAGCACATACTGTCAGGCTAAAATGGCAATATAAGCAATATATACCACCTCTCTTACGAGTTATGAACATATGCAATAAGTAAACATTGTACAACAGAAGTCATCAGATAAGGGAACTGTGGGGCACAAACATTAATGAGTTAACAAGAGTCAGAGGAAGCTGGTCTGAGGCTGGGGGCTTGCAAGGAGGAACCCTTCTGCCTCTGCAGTACACACAGCTGAGCTCTCTGTATGTGTGAGGGAAAAAACCTCTATGCCCATGACACTACACACAGCACTTCACTGAGACATTTCAGTGCATAATTTACTGAATCCATTTGCCACAGAACATTTCATGGCTTTGCACTCTCATGTATGCAGAAGAGACTATGTAAAGCTCTGTTTAAAATGTCAGTACAAAATAAGTTTATTATAAGTATAATCCTGTACAAGAAAAATGTTGCTTTGTGTTTACTGGGAAGTGGGAGCACAAAGCCTCAGCATGAAGGGGAGGCTGTGCAGCTGTTATGCCATGCAGACAGAAAAACACACACTTCAGAAGGCAACAATTGCCTTCTGCTGGCCCACACCGTACAGCTGAGTGCATTTTTCATACCTTCATGGAAGCTAATAAAACCCAGAACACCAGAAATGCAGATCAGAACCACGGGATGAAAGTGCTACTTACCTTTAGTTTATATGAGATGTGACTACAGTGAGTTTCCAAAAATAAGCAAGTAAATCAGAATATTGCTATTTCTATTTTATTTGTCCTATGGCAAGAAACTGGATTGGTGAAACTTTTCAGCTTAGATTCCTCTAGGCCAAAGCAGTGAGCTATTTATCAAAGTGAACATGAAAATAGTAGAGATATATTGATCTGTCTCAAGGTTTTGACTCTTTTTGCTTTGGCTTTCTCTTTTTTGTACAGTCCTCCATTAAAGGAACCCTAGTTACTTGCCTTCTTCTTCTGTTTGTCTCCATCAAATATTTCATTGCCTTGCTCCGATGCATTTTTTGATCCTTTTTCAATGCCCGACGTTCTTCTTGTAAATCCTGTTCAAAATGAAACATTAAATCTCTACCCCTAAGACTGTGTTAAGGACAATAGAAACTGGATGGAACTGCTCATTAAATGATACAATAGCCTGTATGATTGGCCTTCTATAGAGTAGGTCCCATAACTGTATGTTACAGTCATAACTAACTTTATGCTCATCTAGAAAAAAATGTAATTGCATTTTAATTTTTAAAAGGATTTTAGGAGAGGCTTTGCACTTATCTTTCATGATGCCACCAGCTGAAAAATCCCACCTTTTTTATGTTCATTTTGTGTAGTTATCTAAACCTGTAACATAAGGATGCAGGTATGACAGGGAAAATACTAAAGCTCCCCGCCACACACCATAAAGGATTAGTTGTTTACACTGAAATTGATCAACAACATTAAATAAAAGCTCTCCAAAGAGCCAGATCAGCCCTGCATCACGCCAGTAATTATTTAAGTAGCACTGTGCAGGCGGATCTCAAGAGTTTGTGTCAGTAGTTCTTACTACCAAAATTCAAAAAACAAGAACCCACAAGTTAGGATGGAAAACACTATTCCTAATGGCATAATCTCCTATAAAAGGGAAAACAAGAAAACTCCGAAGTTGCTTGAGAAGTCAACTTTCCCACGGCCGTTTAAAACCCGCAAAGTACAAGTTTTAGTTTGAAGACACCCCTGAGGCGGTCCCTGACCGCGGGGCAGGGCGGAGGCTGGGACATCGCCGCCCCGGCCCGGCCCCCGCCCCACACGGGCCCCACACGGGCCCCACGCAGCCCCGCGGCCCCGGCCCCCCTTCGCAGGGCTCGGCCGGCCCGAGGAACGCCCGCCCCGGCGGTCGGGGACCGCCTGAGGAAGGATACACAGGGACGCTCTGCCGCCCTCCCACGCGGTTCTGCGGTCCCCCGGCGAGGAGCTGCCCCCGCTCCGCCCCGCCGGCCTTCCCGCCGAGCTCCATGCAGCGCCCGGGTCAGCGCCGGACCCACACCGCCGCCAGCGCCGGGCCCCGCCGCGCCGTTCTGCGCCTCCTGCCCGGCCTCATAGCAACCGGCCACGCCGCTGCCTTCGCAACGGGGCGGGGCCGCGGCGCGGGGGAGCGGCGCTGGGCGAGAGGCTTTGGCTGCCGCGGCATTTGCTGCCTGCGAGGCTGGCGCAGGGGACAGGGCGGGACGGCACTCGAGGGCGGGCCGGGACCCGCCTCGCCCGGCAGGGCCTCGCCGGTGCCCGTGCCAGGGTGGGAGCCGTGCGTGGGAATCGCTCCGCACACTCCCCGCGGGCCTGGCCCGGGGCCGCCCTGGAGAGCGGTGCCCGACACCCTGCCAGGGACCTTGCTTGGCTCTCGCTGGGCTTTCCATCCTCGGCAGCGCTGTACGCCGCGGGATGACCTTTAAAAGCCCCAAACACACGGGGTCCGAGCGAACGCGTTCTCCTGGGCAAACACCACGTGCGGGTTTGCAGAGCTCTGCTGGTGCCTCTTAGGCCTGCTGAAGACTTGGAGTTAACCCCATAAACTTTTTTTTTTTTAACCACAGGGTGTAGAAATAACAACAACATCAACCACCAAAAGATGTTTTGTGCAGTTGATGCACAAAATGATGAGTATTATAGAAAAAAGATTAAAAAGTCAATAAATACACTTACACAAAGGAAAAAATACAAAAAAACCCCACCCCAGTTTGTTCTTAAGACTGCAAAACTTTTTTTTTCTTTTTTTTTTTTTTTTTTTGAAGCAAAGTAGGGTGTGTAGTCTTGGGATATTGCCCTGCTTCAGATGAGCTGTCAGCAACAGGCTAAATGCCTTGGTGGTTTCCTGGCGAGACATTTCTTGGCTGGTGTATTTGAGCTTAAACCAATTCTTCCTTTTTTTTTTTTTCTTTTTTTTTAGTGTGCAGCTGTTCTATGTCTTTGACTAGGAAGGTAAAAAATAGTACTCTGTGTTTGTAAAATACTTTTCCGCACAGACCCCTCCCCCATATTTGTAGGACAGTTTGGGAAGTGAGTGTTGCTGTTACCATTTTGCAGTCAAGACCAGTGGTGGTCAGGTTGCCAAATGTGTTTAATATTTACAGTATTCCAGTTACTGCCATTGAGAAGATGACCCTAAAATGGAAGTCTTTCACCTCTAGTTCGGAAAACCAACCCCACATTCACCATTTCTTTGCCCCATCTGCTCTGTTGTATTGCTGAAGGTGGAAAAATGGTTGTCAATTTACCACTGTGTGCTTCTCAACTTACACACACATTTAAAATCCCAGTTTGCCTGATAAAATACACATCATTTAGGATGCAATAGAAGGCTTTATCAGGTTGGAGAACTGAGTCACCCAAGCAGAACTGAGGCAGAGCTGGGAAACTGCAGAATTTGGGCCCATGTCACATTTAGGAAGATTGAAGGTCATGGTCAACTCATGCCACTGACAGATTTTGAGCTTCCTTGGATTTACTGAAAATTTTCATCTAATACAGTGCAACTTGCAGCTTCACCTTAAGACACCTGAGATTCAGAACTTATTCAGTGTTTATATAAATTTCTTTCTCTTGTTTACTTTTTTATTAAATCTTCATCGTTCTCCTTTATGGTTATTGGATCTCCTCAAGAGTAACCTCACATCTTTCAGACTGTGGGACAAGAAGGTGACAAGCTGGGGCCCATGTAATTCAGAAGTGTATGATTATTCTGGGGTAGGAAGAAACCTGATTTTAAGTAGTAACAGAATGGAAGGTCCTGCTCTGGCAGCTGGTTTGAAAGAAGTTTCATAAATTTTACTTTGGGCTGGACACTGATATTTCATTGAAGCTCTTAAAACTTTGTGGGATGTATTCTGAATTTATTACAAGTCTTATTTAAAGGCTGGAGCATAGCTGTGTTGCTGCAGAAACATATTTTTCTTTCCTTCTTGTCCCAGTGGAGGATTAATCTGCTGATGCCCTATACTTTTTCTCCAAGCTGTGTAGGCAACTGCATGGGAGAAGTTAATGTTCTGTTTTAACCATTCCTGAATTTTGTCACTCTGCCTACTGATGTACATAGAAAGAGGAAGAAAAACTGCCTTTAATGTGATATATAGAGAGCCATGGAAATATTTTCACCTTTTTCTTGAGACTGAACTAATGATCACAACCTGCATCTTCTTGAGAAAGCATCAACTGATGCACTAATTAAACCCTAGTAAGTCTCATATTGGAAAAGTATTATGTACCATGAGGTACTTTAGAAAAAATTTAAAATTTTATTTTGAGAGATACAGAAGAGCCAAAGTTGTTCAGAATTTCACAGGCAGTTGAATATACTCCTCTCAGTTACAGGTTCTTAGTACTATTTAGCTATTAATTTTCAATAAATATTGGATTAAAAAGTTTTTTAATCCCCACTCCCAACAAGTATTGGTTGCTCCCAACAAATCTTAGTAGCAACCTATTTCTAGTGTATTCCAGTTTTAGATAGAGGTGGAGATTAACTACTCCACTAGAGGTGGAGATTATCAAGCCAAATTTGGAGCATTGCCTTCTTGTACCAGTGTAAGGTGCAGTTGAACAGTGTATTCTGAAGATCCTTTAGACAGTGTATTTCCCAGTGGTACATTGGAAGTGGAGGCTTCATTTATTCAGCCAGATCACAAACAATTTAAATTCTCTAATGTGTCTAAATATGTTGGATATTTCTGAACTTTTTTTTTTGCTTAGACTATCAGATCCAGTTTTAAGACACAAAAGTAGTGGAATTGAGTGAAATCTTATGTGCCTTATAGTTTTAATTAAGCTTCTGTGGACTACATTTAATTTTCTTCTTTTCATGCCATTCTCTCGTACTTCGACTTTTTTCAGGGATAAAAATCATTGTACTGAATGATAGTCTCAGTACCTGTGTTACAAGGGGTGGGCTACCAGTGAGACCAAAATACTGGTATTATTCTCCTGGTAAAAGATTTTCTATTTAATACAAAGTACTAATTTAAAATAATATCTATTCAGTTTTCTATTTTGAAATCACTTTGATGACATATTCCAAAATTGCCTCCACAGCCTGTTCTAGTGCACTACCACCACATCAATACAGACTCTTTAATTTTAATGAAAAAAAAAGCTTGGTAAAAAATTGAAAACATGAACTAATACTAATTTTTCTTTCAAGTAGCCCAGAACACTCATGCCAAATATACACAAATGATCAAAAATAGCATATAAGAAAATCTGTCAGAGTTTATCACAATGAAAATGTATATGTTTGATGTGTCATGTAGAGGTGATAAGCAGTAATTTACCTTCAGGATGCAAGTAGTAATATATAAAATCTGCTGTGCAGTTGAAATGTGGTTTATTAAATCCAGGCAGTAAAGGAGTGATGTGTTGGCTGCCCTTTGTGCTGTAGACATTCCCAAATAGTTAGATCAGGCCTTCATAGTGTACAATTCTTTCCACAGAAATTTGAAACTCATCAAAACATTTGAATTTCTTCAAGTAAAAGATGAGCCACCACTTTAGGGTAACTTCATTTATTTGTCTTAATATTTTTTTGTTCGGTTTAGGAGAGACTGTCATAAATAATGGCGAACCTTGTTCACCTAAGGTAAGATTTTCTGTTACTTTGTTCAGATAAGATAATGAATGTAACTGAAGGATTTCTCAGAAAAGTGACAGATGTTTTAAAAATATGGATTACTTTTTTCAAGATAGATATGAAAATACAGAAGAATCAGGTATTTTCAGATAGAGAAAAGAAACTACATTGAAATTGTAGGAATTCAATATATTAGAACATTTTTGAGTTAATGTCCTGTATCACAGTTCAGTTGTTATGTCATATTTTTAATCTCATCTGCATGACTTTAAATGCAGAGTAACTATTGGTTTTGGCAGAGTCAGTTCTTGCTTGAATTGCTGAGATCAGACTTGGTGGCTTGTTTCATGTTGGCTTTTGTTAAAGATAAATATTGATTAAAAATATTTGCTTAACAGTGTTTAATTGAACATCTGGTGAGTAGCTGTGATAGCCCTGGAACAAGCCATACTTTCAAGTGTTCTATTTATAAGTTCCAGAGATCTGTTTATAACTCTTGCATAATTTTTCTTTCTTTATTTTGTGCTTATTTCAAAATTAAAGAAACACATTCTTTTACTTCTCTATCATTCTCCAGGCATAAAATGCAATTATACTAGTAATTCAGAAACCTTTTTTTGTAAAATTCCTTTGTTAACAGTTTTCTGTAATTTTTACTTTCACTTTTTAAGAGCAAAAATCAGGGGAAAAAAACCCTGTTCAGTGCTTGCTGGTGTAGTACCAATTGCAGAAAGAGAAAACTGGAGCAGGAAAGAACAATTATGATGAAGATGCATTCAAGTCTAAATAACTTTTGTTTTTCATTAAAATCTTGACGTTTCTAAGGATCCTATTTACATTTGAAAACACAATATATGAACATACTACAAACGTCTTGCTGAGATGATGAAATCATCAAAGACTCTTATGAAAATATGTTGCTTAGTCTTTTGACAATGACACATAATTTTTTAATTACTTTTAGTAATTTATTTAAGTGATAATTCAGAGGCATTCCCTTATTTATGTCATATGGCACCATGGAAGAAAAACTATTAAATATGAATATACAGTTTTAAAATAACAGTAATATGTGGAGCTACTTTTACTAATGCTATTATTGTTACTGTTTCAGATAATTGTGTGCCCATAAATACTGTCCCTTTATTCTTCCCCCTGTAAGAACATTTATAATATTTATTTTACTGCTGAATTGGTCTGCAAATCTTCTCAGTAGTTGCATAAGTTCTCTCATGACTGCTTGTGTGCATAAATTAAAAACTTATGCAACTACTTCCTTGACCAGTGTCTAAATAATGAATTTAGGGATTTTCAAGAATAAAAGTACTTTGCTAATATCTGGTAAATCCAAAAGCCTGCTCCTTTCCTGTGAAAATAAGTTCATTAGCATTTGAGATGCCTGTTGGGTGTGGTGATTCCTAAAATGCAGGATTTGCAAGTTCTTGCCTCCCACTTACAATGCTTACAAGTATAATACCTCACCAGAGATGGTGGTGGTATTTTTTTAATATATAGAGGTTATTCTTTATCTCTGACACTACTTTTTTTCTTGTGAGGTATGGCTAAGCAGAGAACATCTAATCAGTTTTGGTCTCAGCTCTGTCAATTATTCCTTGATAAAGCTTTTAAAAAACAGGTTTTGAAAGAAGTTCTGTGAAGCAATATACTTCATTTTGACAGACTGAGCTATTTTATGTGTGCTTTATGTTCAATTTATTTCCCCCTCCATTGTTTGGTACAACAGGACACAAGGAATGTTGGAGCTGTGGAGGAACCACTCCAGGCAGAAGAGAAAAATAAATCTGCAGATATTTCAAAACAAAAAGAACAATGCCTTGTACCGTGTGATGCTCAAGCTAAAATTTTACGAGGGGACAAACATTACATGTGCAGTATGTATTCATAAAGAATACTTTCAGTGATGGGCTGTGCAGTGCCATGCTATGCAATCCTCTCCTCTGCTACGCTATGCTGTGCAAATTTATTTTTTAATCTTCTTGAGCACACATGACAGCCTTGTGACCCTGCTGCCCAAACTGTGTGTTGTCCAGAAAATCTGGGGTACCCTGTTTTAGGGATGCAGCTGGTATGACAAAGTATAATCGTTGGTGAAGACAGGCAAATCCAAGCAGCCCCACAACCCACCTAGATCTGTTATGCTCTGAATGTCAGTATCTCACTCAATTAGAGAGGAAGACGAGGATGTCTGTTGCTCATTTAAACATCATAGCTGGGTGTGGGGGTGTAAGTGGGAGGTAATTAATTAATTAGTCAGTTACATGGGAGTAAATATGTACTTCACCTTACTTTTATGGAGGCTTACACAGGATATTCTCTATGCACTAGCTTGACAAACTGCACAACAAATTGTACAATCAGCCTCTGAAAATAATTGTGCAAATTCTTGGTTTTCACATATGATTTCAAAATATATATTATTAATTATGTGCCATTATGATGATGACTGTGATTTTTAGCATCAGGGCAAAAACCAGGAGTAGTACAATGAATGAGCAAATGTAAGGTGACAAGAAGCCTTATATATATTTGTCTTTTATCATATGCATTTATATTTCTGTGATATCCATTAGCTGGTTGTCCATTTTATCCAAGGATAAGATTAATTTATTCTTCAAAACATGAGAAGATCCATCACTTCTTAAGATGTCTGTACTGCAGTCAGAAAGTCTGAAGTTTTTAGCACCTTTGGCTTTAATCTGTGGTCTCTGTATTACTTTCATTTCACTTTTAGGTGCTGTAAGGTAAAACACCTTCAGTATTCATTTAGATGTCATAAATAAGTATGTTGTCATTTAGTCAAGAATATTTCTTGAGTTATGAAAACAAAGTGGATGAACATATTTCTTTCTGAAGGAAATTTGCAGAACTCTCTTGCTGAATATGCCAGAAGTACAAAAAAACTGGTAAGAGACATGATGGATGATCAACAGTCTTCACTGGATTACCTTTCTAATCAGGTACCTTTTTCCTTTATTATAAAGATTCGTATTTGTTATTTCTCACAGCAGATGTTGTCTTTCTAAGGAAAAATAGGGCTCATTAAAGCATTCAAATTGTCATTAAACCAGTAGGATTAGAGTGTTTTATCACCAGTCCTTGTACCTCTGGTAGGTGTGAGTTCCATTTCTACGAGGAGCAGTAAGCACACCATTTCACAACTTAGTGTCATACATTGCAGTAGGGAAAGTGGAGGGCCATTACTTCACATTAGTACAACTTAGTACACATCACAAAAATTAACTTCAGATTATGTTAATTAGGAGTCAGAAAAAAAATCTTTAGAATGTAAAATTTCTCATTTCAACCTAATTAAAGATCTTTTATTTGAATTTGCAGGTAAATGAACTAATGAACAAACTTGTTCTTTTGAACACAGTAATTTTGAGAAAACATCTGGATCCACTTCCTTATAAAGCAGTTCAATCTCATGGTAAGTATTTTTCAGATGTAGTCTTGACACCTTCCCTTTTTATCTTTGTATCTTGAAAAGCAGCTAATTAAAGCAAAGGTAAGGTATTGTACATTGACATTTATCCTGTGTTAGTAACATATAATCTCTGGAAACTTAATAAACTATTTAAAACTGTTATCATAAATACTGCTTTAAATCAATTTCATCTGACAACTCTGGGCATCCTCTTTAGCATGCTGATTTTTATGTAAAATACCAAGTATTATTATTAGCTAGTAAGTGATCTGAGGCTGCTGAATGGTACATTCTTTTGCAATGAAATAAGGTGTGCTCTGCATCTGCAGTATCCTTCTTCAAATGGAATGTTTTTCATGTATACTTTAAGATGGAAAGGCTTTTACAAGTATAAATATAAATATCTGTAGGAAAAAGAAATATGTCTTTTTCATGGTCCGGGTGTTAGAAATAAAATAAAAAAAAATCCGTAAATGGGATCAGATACGTAATCTTTAATTTCATATGGGTATGTATCATATCTATTAAGATTAGAAAGAACTTTGTCAATACATTGTCATTTGTACTTAGAAGCTCAATGGTGTTTAGAGAATTTTAATTTGCAAGATAAATTCATGACAAAGCATGATTTTAAAGTTTGCATAAGAAGAAAATTATATTTTAAATAATTCATGCCACCAAGAAAAGTAATATTCCTGTATTAATCTGTATTTTTTTTAAACATATTTTGCTCATGAACTTCCTTGTATACCTTTTTTTCTCTAGGTTTGGACTGCACTCATATTAAAGATACTGTTGGTTCAGTTTCAAAAACTCCAAGTGGTCTGTACATTATCCATCCAGAAGGATCAAATTATCCTTTTGAGGTAATAAATTTATTATTAGTCATAATTTGCTTGAGAATATATATTTAGAATAATTTTAATAGACCCAAAGCGTTTTCAATGACAATTCTTCAACAGATGAATGAAAAATGTATTAAATGATCTGCACATGTCTGCTTTTACTATAATTTTGACAAGTTTCTTGTTTTCTACAAAGAAATTTAATCTCTGTCATAAGAGTGGATTATCAGTTTTCATATGCAATGAAAAATACCAAAGAGGAAAACCCAAGGTGTTTTCCAGCACCTCTTTTGGATATGAGAAGAGCTGTTCTTTGCTGTTTTAGAGATGGAAAACTGAAGAGCAATTGACTGATCTGATTGGCTTTTAAGACAGGACTTTGAGATTTTGAGTGATTCTGCTGTATAACATTGCCTTCCCTTGTGATGGGACTCCGTGAATGCAGTCATCCAAGTGTAGGTGCAGATGGGCCTTGGTTTGAAGAGTAGAAACCTTGTCTGAGTATCATTATAATCCAGTCTTGAGGCACAGAGGCATCTAAAATTGTGGTTTTCCTATCCAGTTTGCAGGATTTATATTCCTAAGACAAGGATATATATCCCTAAAACAAACTGCAGCAATCATGCTTCCTATCACTGCCTGCACTTTATGTAATTGCTCAGATTAACAGTGCTCATCTAGAAGAAGGGAATTTTGCGTTAATTTCCTCAGACTCAGAATATTAAGGTCTTTGCAAACACAAGGAATATTTTGTTTTATGTATTTATTTCCATTTCAGGCTGTTCTATTTAGAGAAGGCCTTATGCATAGTGTAAAGGTAGACATGGCACTTTCAAACCTTCAACTTTGCCATACAGGTTGAGGTCATTATTTTTGAAGAAAAAACAAGGAATTTAAGCCAACAAATAACTAACAAAGTTTAATATCTATCTTCATAGTGTTCCTTTATATGTAACAAAGGAAGAATGAATCCCTTTATCTCTAGCCAAGTGGAGCCCTTCAAAATGCTACAAAAAGGAGCTTAAACTGGTTAAGAAAAGGTTTCAGAATTATGCTGGCATCTCAAAAGAAAAAAATGAACTTGATACTGCAACCTTTGATATAAAAACCTATCATTCTCTTGATGCAATGCAGGGAGCTCAGGAAAAAGATCTGTAACTCATCAGTAAGTCCCTTCCATGTAAAAGAAAGGCAAAGACGTTGCAGTGTTCCTAGAACAACCATATTTGTAGTATGAGGAAAATGCAACTATAGCAAAAATTGCATCTGTTTAATAATTTCTTCTGGATTGAAGGTGATTCCAGAAATACAAAAGAAAAATTATAGCAATTTGATTAAAAGAACAAGGTAACAATAAATAATGAGAAGAATGTTTGCAGTCATGAGTGTCTCATTTCTTGTCTGGTAAATGTTGCACAGAACTTGAAAGACAGTGCCAAAAAGCTCTCAGAGAAAAAATTTCTAAAATATGTGTTCCATAAAGAATGTTATTTTAAGGAAAACAACTTAAAGTGAATTCTTTCATGTGTTGAAGCATAAAAAGAGTACAAGAGAAATGGTAGATAGACAAAAATATCAAGACATTTGAATATAAACAAGAAATTATAAAGCATCTTTTAGAGGCTAATAACCAAGAGTTCTAAATGTTCTGCAGACCAGCAAAATAAGAAAAAATACAGAGGTAGAAAACCATAGTAAGAAACTAGAAAACAGGAAAACCCAACATGAAACAATTTATATCAATGAAGACCTTTGCAGCAATAAAATGTCTTTTAATGCCATGGAACCTAAATGAAAATGTGTTTAGAATAATATGCATAAAGATATCAGTTAAATGAAAACTATTTAGAAAATGTGATCCCATTCTTATTTTTCATGTTTGATACCTCATGTTTCCAAAAGTGAGTATAGATTTTTATGCTTAATTTGGGCTAATTGAACTCCAGATGCCAGGAGCAATAAAAATACCTAGCTTTAGTGGTAGTGGCAGGTTTCTGCCACCTCAGAAAGTTACTCTCAACTAGGCTTTTTCCTGAGCATTTATTAATGAGATGATTAAAGCCAGTTTTACTTTTGGAAAAATGAACCATGACCAATTTCTGATACGTTTTTCAATCAGTAAATTTAGATCAATGATATTTCTCAGTTGAATCAGACAAACTAAACAGTTGTTTAGAATATACCTCTTATACACACTGCAGGTGGAAAAGGAAGAAATATTCAGTAGAAGTGTCCTCCTTCTCATTTAATTTAGCTTGTACCTGGCACAATCATGCCCTTCATACCTTTCATGATATGAGACAGAGCAAACTGTAAAGCAGATTAACTATTATAATTGCAACATTTCCATAAGGGATTAAGAAAACTACACAGCTATAACTGTATTTTTCTGTATCTATCTAATATTTTATTTAGCTGGTGTATGTATGATTTAGCTGGTGCTGTATCTAACTGGCCGATGACCTCTCATGTAGAACCATATCCGCTCCTTCTGTGAATTATCAACATTCACACTGATTTATATTGGACCAAAGACTGATGTTATGACCAAGTGGGATCCTCATAGTTTTCTCACTCATAATCAGAGGAGTAGCCAAGCATGCAATTATCTACTCAAGACAGTGGATGAGGCAATGGTATTATTTTGAATGAGGTTTAGGTATTTTCATCTAAATATTCATTTTGGAATCTTCTGTATTTCTTTTTATTCCAGTTTTATCCTCCTTGGATGACTGAAATAAGCATGTGACTCTCCAGGGAATAAAGGTCACAATTCTTTTTTCATGCACAAAAACCTTAGTATGATTCACTTAGTATTTGTTTTGCAAGAATTGCCTGAAGTATCTTACTTGAAAGTCCAAGATCCATCAGGGTGTATTAATTCAAATCGCATCTCTTCCTGTTGCTTTCTTGTCATTCATTGAGAAGACATTGTTAAATCACAGAGGCTCTAACTATAATGTTGATGTTTTCCTGCTAAGGAGCAAGTCTGGTTTCCTGAAAAATATCAGGCTACTACAGGCAATGGAGGTGCAACATATAATGCTCAGTCTGACACAAATTGTTTTGAGGGTTAAACTGACACCTAGTTTCACTTTTATCAGCTGGCTAAGACTGCAAATCTCTCTTTTCTGAAACGTTTCCTTTTGTACATTCCCTGTAATGTCAAAAATATTTCTTACTTTACTCCATCACTTGTGCATCGGCTTAGTGTTATCACAGCCAACATTATGTTCTGAACTTACTTTTGTTACCACAAGAAGCTTACTGGCTCACTACCTATAAGCATTTTCCAGGTTAATTCTGATATTCGTCACCTTTGGAGACAAAAATGAGCCCCTGTTTTCAAACACTAATTATGGATACTCTCCCTTAGAACTGCATTGAATAGCTTAGGGAGGACAGTGTATAAATGCCTAATATGATCTTTCTAAATTAGATTTCCAGACTTTATAATCCCAGTTAGAACTGATCAAGATTTGGCACTGCAGATATACTTAGGAAAGTCAATTACAAATCTTAAGTTAGATGGGCTGAGGAGAAGACATGCCACATAATGTGATATTCCAAAGCAGAGCAGATGGCAGCTGGACCACTGCCATTTGACATACTGCTGGGCACAAATTTTAGCAAAGACTCCTAAAGACTCATAAATTTGAGAGTTGACGTTATGTATTCAGTGGTACTGCTCAGTTGCAGGCAGTTATATGTTCACATTGGGACTTCCCTGGATCGGGGCCACTTCTTATGTAGAGGTTTTTGCTGCTGCAAATTATTGTTGTATGCTGGGTTATTGCTATCACTATTTTCCATTTCCTCACCCTTATTAAAGGCTCTAAATTTCCCAGGCACCACAAACACAGTATTCTCTGGAAGAAGGCACGGTGGTGACAGAGAACATATAAGAAGTTGTGTTTATTTTGCTTTGCTGAAATAAAAGTTTATTCAGTGTTGCTACCTGTATCAGTGATATGCTGCCTGATTAATACATGACATTGCAAGTTGCTTCCCTTCCTTGCTATAAATGTTACAGTGACATTTATCAAAGCTTATTTATTATATCTGTTATGAGCAGACTATTATGCTCAGCAGTTTCTACTGGTTGAAGAAAAATCCAAATCAAACAGTACAACAAGAACATATAAAAAAATGTTGCAGCTTCATTTTTTTATTTTCTTAGAGCTTTTTTTAAAGATATTTGAAAAATGTGTTACTTAGCAAAACTCTGAGCAGCCTGCCTTTATTTAATTAAAATGTGTTTTTCCTAAAAGCTGCTTAAAGAATGCTTAATCATGCCTATGTTTATTTTAGGTTTTGTGTGACATGGATTTTCGAGGAGGTGGATGGACTGTGGTTCAGAAAAGAACTGATGGAATTGTTCCGTTTCAGAGAACATGGTCTGAATATCTGGATGGATTTGGTGACCTTACTGGTATTAATTTTAAATACTCTAAAGTGCTTTGGATCCCATATTTCTCCCGCTTTTTTGTGAGCTACATTTCACTAAATTGCATGTTAGTTTTAGCAGTATGAAGTTCTTGTTTCTTAAAAGTCTTGTTTTTACTTAAGGATTTTTTAAATCAAATCTGTTGTGTGATTTTCCCAGTAATAACTATTACCCCACTAGAGTCCTTAGTTATTGCAGTCTTACAAGAGTGTTTAAAATATTATGTTTTCTGTTTGAAATAATAGATTGTATTTCTTCTCTTTTCAGATTAAAAAAAAAGTGCATTTGTTGCTTTGAATCACTCATTTCCTTAGAGTAGAGAAAAATCAATAATATTTCACCATAGGGCATGCAAAGTTATTAACAATTGAAATATTTCAGTACCTTATACCAACACAACTATGATGTTAATTTTTTATTGCCACCTTTAATCCTGCCAGACGAAACCCATTTGCTTTTTCAGAAGTTTATCTGGGATTGCAATGGAAGCATTTGTACAGCTTTTCTGTACAAAGAAGTGCAGCTCATATGAGGCTACAAGTGTGATTAATGGAGGCAGCAAATCTTGAGAACAGGGCTTAAATTTTGAGAATAGGGTTTGGATTTTTTTTTTTTTTTTCGCTTTTCATAGAATGCTTACATTTATCATTTCTCAGTATTGCCCTTAGGAGTGCTACTGAGTTCTGTTCATGCAAGTGGTTCTTTAGCACATTCAGTTTTTGTGGTCTTCTAAGATATATTGCAGACGAATATTTGAAATCTATCATCTGGACAATTTTCTAAAAAATATCACAGAAAAAAAACCCCCATGATGCACACATGGGTTTTCTTAGGGATTTCCTAAGGAAATGGGAAGATTACTCTGTTCCTTCATTAGTCTTTCAAAGGAATATAAGCATATCATGCAACTTTTATTACATTTGGTTCAGGAAGGAAAGTAAGAAAACAGGAACAATCACTTTTTCTTTTACAGTTTCCATTTCTGGACTATATATTATATTTCTCTTCAAGGAGAATTTTGGCTTGGACTGAGGAAGATTTTTGACATCATAAATCAAAAGGCCACTCATTTCAGTCTTTATGTGGATTTGGAATCAGAAAATGACAAGCATGCCTATGCATCATATGATGGATTTTGGATAGAGGATGAATCATGTTATTTTAAGATCCATTTGGGGCATTATTCAGGAAATGCTGGTAAGAACTTCCTTCTTAGAAGTATTTAAAGGTAGTTATTCCCTTTCTTAATATGAAAAAAATGATCCAAAAGAATAATAATTAACTTCAAAAATTTTATTTCTAATGTGTTTTTCTCTGGTATATAATGAACATTTATGCAGATAAATTTTTAATTATATAGTGATCTGTTATGCCTGTAATAAAAAAAAAGAAAATTGAAGGGATATATATATATAAAATAAATAAGGGATTTTTTGGGTGTTAGTGTTTATTTACCTAATCGTTCAATTATTTAGATGTCCTTTATCTCATCACAGATGTTATTGGCAGTCTTCCTGATGATGCTTTGGATAATTCAGAAGTGCACAGATAGTCATGTACAAAGGATAGAGAAAGAAACTGAGTGGAACAAAGCTGTTCTACAGTGTGTAGTAGTTGCTGGGTGATGCATAGACACAAATTAATTCCAGACCTCTCTTAATAGCATAAATACACTAAGCGTGCAAAGATTTGCATTAAGCATTGCATCATGTCTTACTGCTTTTTTCTATGTTATGCAAGAATGGTCCTTATTATCAATGAAATAGTTAATCTCTAAAAGTGTTAGTGCTTTACTCTGTATTTGTGAAAAATACTATTTCTTCAGTAAGTTCTTTAGTAAGGCAACAGAGACAGTAATAACTGACCTTTGTGTTTCAACAATTCCATCGTGTTTCATGACTCACTCTGGGGCTTTGGGCACGTTACTGGAAAATCTGAAGTTACAACCGTTTTTGTTTACTTTTATCTCTTCTTCCACTGTCTTTGAGGACAGAAGCCTTTACCTTCATAGCAAGCATGCATCACTAAAAGCAAGGCAAATATGAAAACATTTAATTGAATTTTAACTTCTTCCATATTTCTCAGTATTTTATTCTTTTTTCCCCTGCATCTTTAGCACTTTTGCAGCTCATTAGCTGGTGCTCTTAACTGCTTTTGAAGAATTCTACTTTTCTAATAAATTCAGAGGAAAAGTTTGCACAGTGTGCATGAAGTAAGAAACATTTCTCTGTAAATAACTTTTTTTATTGTTCTGTTTATCTGTTATACTTAGGAGATGCATTTAGAGGATATAGAAGAGAAGATAATCAAAATTCCATGCCTTTCAGCACTTTTGATGTTGATAACGATGGATGCAGGCCAATGTGCACTATTAAAGGACAGCCAGTAAAGAGCTGCAGTAACTTCAGTGATAACACCGGATGGTGGTTTAACAAGTGTGGCCTTGCAAATCTTAATGGTGTTCATCGCTACAGAGGTAGATTCCTTGCAACTGGCATTCACTGGGATACATGGACAATGAACAAAAAACCAGTCAAAATTAAATCAGTTTCCATGAAAATTCGGAGAACCAATTATCCATATTTCCATTAACATATGAAAATAGAAATATGTCTCTCTTTGCAATTATGTGGAATGATGTATCACTACAATCATAAATACCTTTCATCTTCACTTGAACGGTTCAGTCTTAAAACTTTTTTAGATATTTCTATAATATAGTTACTAATTTTTATTATGAAATGTCAGCATTTATAGTGTTCCAGCTTGAGAAAGATCCTAAGAAGAACTTAGGAAACTCAGGAACTCAGGAAAAGGATTAAGATGAGTGTTTGTCAGCTTTTATTCAACTGCATCTTAAAAAATCTCAGAACCAGCAGAAAAAATTATAAAAAGAAGTGTAATGCTGTCTTTTGAATGTGCTCTTTCTATGCTCTCCATATCTAAATTGGCAAGAAGTTTCAGCAAATTTTATTTAAAAAAACCATGTACCTGCAATTTTTATCATAATATTTTGGAAAAATACTTAATCTTAAGTTAAATTTCCAGCATCAGCCTTTCTTTCTATGTTCCTTATCAGACAAGATAACAATTGTTTCAATGTTTAAATAAGATTTTGTATACCATAAGGGTCTGATTTTTATACAAATAGGGTTGATAGTGACATTCAAGAACTATGACCAATTTTGTATTTCATTTTCATAGTCAGTGTATTTCATAATACAGTTTTGACTCTACCATTGTCTATTTCACAATTGACTACAAATTAAAACTTTTTTTCAAAGAAAACTTATATCTTTTCATATAACCTGTGCAGTTTTAATTTTTGGATATATGGGCCTGATCTTATGTTTTTCATTCTTAGTTGCTTTCACTTTGTGAACGATCATTTGGTAACAAATAAAACCAACTTAACTTGTATAAACACATTTAAAACTAAGGATTGTGAATTCTTTGAATTTCTGTCAGTAAAAATAGAAAAATATCAATAAAAATGTGGATATTGTCAGTACAGTGTTTCTGGAACCTAGCATCAAATCTGTAGCTAGGCATGGTATATCTCATCTCTCCTTCAGTTTCAGCAGATCAGCTCTGTAATATCATGTGGAATGAAAATAGTTAAAAACTCCATGAATTTCCTCTTTGCTACTTTTTATTTTGTCCAAGCATTAATACAGTGAGCAGAAACCATCATCCATTCAGAACCACCACAATTTAGGGCTTCTTCCCAAAGATTTATGTAGCCATAGGAGAAAACAAAGCTTTTCACAGGGTATGTTACAAGGTTAAGGGGGAGAAAAGATTACTCATTTTTGTTTATTTGACTAGCCTTTAACAGTTGGAGGTAAAAAGCTGCTAAAAACAAAAGGTTTCCTCTCTGCTAGAGAGAAACTGAGGACTGTCCTTATGGGAAGGCTTAGAGGAGAAGCATGGTAGGAAGTAGCTTGAGGAAGAATACCACAGGCCTTGTAAAGGCATTGTGAGAATGGGTATTGGTCCTGCTGTTAGGGGAGACTGAATTCTCTGAGCACAGTGAGGGTTTGTTTTTGTCAGACACTGGAATATTTGAAATTAAAGGTGAAGAGATTGTCTGCACACCCTCTTCAGCCTGCCCTCACACCAGCCTTATCAGGAATGGAACTGCTTTGAGCAGCAGCCTGGACCCAGCAGACTTATAAATGTAGATGCTTAAATGAAAGACCTTCTGCACTAAGATTAACAAGCACTGGAGCAGTATTAATTCTGGCTGCAAGTCTGGATGTTGTCACTGTATTAGGGCTCTTATGTCAGAAAGAGTCCTCAGCCCGTGGCACAAGAATCCTACTGGAGAATGCCAGGGGGTAAATTTCATGGAAGTGCAAAGGCTTTAATGAAAGCCTCAAACTTTGATGGTGTGGCCTCTGTTCTGACAACCAGATCTGAGCCTGTGAGCAGGAGTCTAAGGTACTTTGGATGTATATAACTATATTCTACTGACACCCTGAGGCTGCTTTTGGCTTGATTAGAATTCCTGCTTAAAAATGAAGGTAGAAAATTAAGATTGCAGACTCATGCTGGCAGATATTGCCACATTCAATTATGAGGTTTAATCTCCCCATTGTCAGCATTGGCTAGATTATCTGGCAACAACAAATGTTAAAGGAGATGGACCTGAAAAGATAATTAAAGAATAATTCTTGCAAATAGACATTGTTCTAAAATGTAGAGTATGCCTAGAAAATCAGAGTGCTAGAGATTAGTTGGCAGCTTCTTGGTGCATATCTGAAATACAGCAATGAAAAGAGAGCATTTTCCATGTGATGGATAGCTATTGTCTTCAAAGGCTCATTCCATTTCCTCCCAAGTAAGAAAAAAAAAAAAGGGAAAACAAATCAATTTCTTAGTTAAACACAGAGAATTTTCAAGGACATTAAACTTTTTCTGGGGCCTATGTTTCGTATTTGCAGCTGGTAGCTTCCAACTGTCATAAGATAGCATAAGATTTGTGTTGCCATTTTTAGAACTGGTAATCAGTTGGTTATTTCCCAAATAGTCTTGTTTCAACTATAATATAAGGGAACATGTAGGGTGTAGCATATTAAGAGAAACCAATTGAGTGTTTCAAATAAAGAGTACCTTGGTTTAACTGCACTTAATATCTACTCCAGGAATGATACTTCAAACTATAAGAAGTTGCCATTTAAGGACATGTAATCTCTGATGCTACAAAACTGCACTTCTTTTGTTTTTTTTTTTTTTTTCCAGTAGTATGTCTTCAATTTGTAAATCTCGGTTTGGTGAACTCAAATTGTCTAGTTATTTGACCATTCTGGTCACAAGCAACCTTTCTGGTGACTTTAATTTTGTCTCCCTCTGAAGTATGCCCTGTATTGTCCCATTGCCAAACCAGAAGCCAGCAGAGACAATCCCTGGGCATGGGATTTGTGGGATTTCTGTTGGTATGGCTGTATAGAGAATTTAAGTTATTTACAGAAGAGGTACTGGAAACCTGCACACCCATTTCTAGGCTGGGTATTGATCTGCCAGGTGTTCTGATCTATAAAGACAGGATGCACTTCATTTAGCAGCTCATTGTAAAATGAGTTAACATTAAGGAGAGAAAGGCATGTATGGCTTTCAGTGGACACAGATTTTGCTTACATGTTCTATATTCATCAACCAGGAGTTAAGTTGTTACTTTACAACATGCTCTAATGAATATTTCTTATACAGAACAGTGGAAATGATACTGTACTATTCAGAATTGTACAAAGATATAATACAAGTATAGAAGGGAATGGTCCTTTAATTAAAGAAATCCTTTTTGCTCCATCATTTCAATTTTTAGCTGTGCATGTGTCTGTGTGTGTAGAAATCACACATGAGCAGACAAACCCAGGTATGTATTTCCAGTGCAATTCTCAGTGAGACAGAAGGCTGCTAATACCCATATCAAAGGGGCTCACAACCATATATTTCCCATCTGTTATCCTCCTGTGCCTCAGCTTTTCCCCAGCCTCATCTAATCCAACAGTTTTGGGTTTTGTGCTTGTGGCAGGCTGTCCTTGGCAGGGGGCTCACAAGCGAGGCTGTCTAACAAAAACAAGCCTTCAGAAGCAAAAACCAGGCTCAGCTTTCAGTCCAGTAAAGCTTTGTTATAAAAACCTTTCAGAACTGAGAGCGTTTTTCCAGGTCTCCCGTCTGCTGCCAAGGGCCTGAATCCCACGAGATTCCAAACCCGGTGCAGCCCGTCTGCGCGGGGCAGCCGCTAGGGGGCGGCAAAGCGCCGGGCGCGCCGCGCTCTCGGGCCCTTCCCTTCCCTTCCCTTCCCTTCCCTTCCCTTCCCTTCCCTTCCCTTCCCTTCCCTTCCCTTCCCTTCCCTTCCCTTCCCTTCCCTTCCCTTCCCTTCCCTTCCCTTCCCTTCCCTTCCCTTCCCTTCCCTTCCCTTCCCTTCCCTCTGCGCCAGCCCAGCATGCATGGGGTGTCAGGAGGCACAGCCTGTTCTGTGTTCTCTTTGCAGCCCATAACTGCAGTCACTGGTGTTTGCTTTCCATGAGAAAACTCTCACAGCAATGCCCATCAGGGTTTCCATGTGCTCTGGTTTTCATTATTCACTGTGTACAGTGCTGTGCAGTGGTTTAGGGGGGATTTTATATTTAGCTCTAGAGAAGACGGGCTCATGGCAATGAATCTTTACACAGAAAAGCTTGGTAAAGATAGTGAAAGTTTGCATGATTTTTAAAAGGATTTGGATGGATTCATGAAAGATGAACCTCTAAGATCTAGTCCCCTCAATTAACCTGACATTGTCAGGTCCACCACTAAACCATGTCCCTAAGCACCACATCTACAAATTTTTTTAACTCCTCCGGGGATGGTGATTCCACAATCTGTTCCAATGCTTGACCACCCTTTCAGTGAAGAAAATTTTCCTAATATCCAATCTAAACTTCACCTGGTGCTATTATGTTCACAGACATTGTCACTAGGTCAGGGAGCCCCTACACCAGAGGTTTCTGGAGACAGTTCTGTTTTACCTTGATAGCTTCCACAGGCATCTGCTCCAGGCTCCCATCAGGTATGAGGTTTGCTTAGATGGACCTCTGGATGCAGAATGTGTAATGGGAATATGTGGGGTGGGTAATCTGTAAGTGCTCAGAAGCTGCATTTATAGAGATGGATGTAGGAAGCACTTCCTAGTTAAGGTGGGTTGGATAAGCTTTGGCTGTGGTTTAATGTCACTGTGCTTAACTCCTCTTGTGCCTGGGTGCCTGTCAAATCCTCATTTCTCTGATGCACCTGACTTTTCATGAAGAAGTAATGCATGGCATTTCCCAGGCAGGCATTAGAGGACACTTTGACCAGGTGCTGGTCAGAACACTCATCAGATCAGGACTTCTGAGTTCACCATGTACCCACACTAAGAGCAGAGGGATAAGATGTCACTCTCTTCCTCCTTGTGCCTCTTTTCCTGGACCATGTACAAAAACATAGGTTTGTGTCTCTCAGCTGAAGCAGGAATGAGATATACAGGAAAATGAAGTCAATTCTTCCAGTTTCAGCTATTTTGTGGTATTTAGCTGCAGACAAAAAAATGCCAAAATCCAATTAATTTTCTACAATGAACAGATGTAAAATAGAAATTCTTTTTTCTTCTTTTTTTTGATGGGAAAATGAAATACACAAGTTATGAAACAGAACTCAACACAGGCATACAAGTACAAAACTGAGTATTCAAAAAATAAGGTTTCATATTTTATGTCTCCTGCCTATGACAACAGATTCATTTTTGTATTTGCAGCTATTTCTGCCTCATAATATTCAATAAGGTCCTGTATTGTTGCAAGGTTAAATATTTTTCAAACTTTTCTAGCATTCTGGTTTAATTCTGATCAAATCACATTGGCAATCCTCTAAAATGCCGAGTAATAAACAGAATTCAGCAGGCCACAGTACAAAAGTTGAGAAGGTCCTCACAATATAAAAGAATATTTTGTATAAAACCTTTTAGCTATTACAATTTTAATAGCTTCTTTCTTATCCAGAAATTGCAATGAGGGAAAAAAGTACACTCTATTTTCTAGTGAAATATTTGACGGAATTCAGCTATGTAACTTTTTAGATTTTGCTTTATATTCTTTTCCTAATACCTTTTTAGATGCTCCAACTATTTTTCTGCACTTTCTTTCTGTCTTTTTAAATTAATAATTACAAGACATAAGCAGAAGTAACTCCTGTATTCTAATGGAAGTATATGACTGATTAGTGCTTATCATTCTAAAACACTGCATTCTGTTTGTGTGTCCAGGTTTCGGTAGTGAGAGGTCTGCACTACGGGAGTGGCTGTTGTGAGAAGCTGCTGGAAGCTTCCCCCATGTCCAATGGAGGCAATGGCAGCTGGCTCCAAGATGGACCCACTGCTGGCCACAGCCCAGCCCATCAAAGGCAGTGGTAGCACCTCTGGGATAATGTATTTGAGATGGCCAAAAAACCTGCTATTCTTGTTGAATATTAGTCAGATCCCGTGTAGAACTTGCACTTTTTTTTTTTTTTTTTTTTGCTTGGGATTAACATCAGGCAAACTGTCATCAGTCCTGTCAGACAACCTGCAGCCAGAGAGAGAAGTGAGAAAGTGTGAGAGAAACAGTCCCCAGGTCAGTGCAGAAGGAGGGGCAGGAGGTGCTCCAGGTGCCAGAGCAGAGATTCCCCTGCAGCCCATGGTGCACAGACCATGGTGAGGCAGCTGTGCCCCTGCAGTGCTTGGAGGTGCATGAGAGCTGTAGCTGTGGGAGACCACCACACTGGAGTAGGTGGATACCCGAAGGACGTATTTTTCTGGAAGCCTCAGCCTCAGTTTAGGACCCACAATTAGTAAATCGAAGCAAAAGATTTTTAGCTGAAATATTTATTTCAATTGGATATATTGGGGCAAGGTGTTCCTTTGACTTGTATTTATAGAGTGTGCTCCAGCTATGTTATAAAGTTCTCTATTGAATTGAATCAACTGTGATTAATCTGCCTCACAGAAGTAGCTGTAAAATAATTTTAACCTAAAAGGCTGTATGCTTCTGTTCACTTTGAAAAATGTACGTGACTAACTTTTATTTGGTGAATTTGTCAATAATTTAATGAAGGATTACTTGGAGAAAGCCTTGGCTTAATTTATTTTCTGGGCTGTAATGAAACAAGATTTAAAATTATAGGAAAATTCCACAGTCAGTTTGGACACAATCAAACATAATTTTATTGAATAGTTGATGCTGTTCCTTGAAAAACCTCTGTCTTTTTCTACATCACTACTTACAGAGTTACTGAAGACAGTAATTGTAAGTATGGATTCACTAGCAGATGCAGTTAGTGCCATCAACAGCAGGTATAGTCCAATTATTTACAAACTTGCTTTCTCAAATTGCATCAGAAAGGAAGTGCTCAAGCTCCAGATTCATTATTTTTAGAAGCCACCCAGAAGCATGGGGTATATGCATCATAGCCAAATGTGTATGCACATGTATGTATCTTTAAGCTAAATATGCCTTTCCTGATTATAGTTAAGGGAAAAGACTCTTTGGAATAGTGACTCTGCCTGCATGGAATTTTCTAAGTCAAGGGTATGAAGGAGGGATACATGAGTCTGCTTTAGGCCTGCTTCATGGTAGAGAGCCTTGCAATACACTGAAGCCTGTAATCTTAGATTAAGAAATACCTTAAAAAGAGAGCCAAACTCTCTTGAGAGAAACCTTTCAAAACCCATTTTAAATGGGAGTAAAGTATGTTCTTCTGTAGTTTATGTTTATTATGGAATCAGGTCTGCTGGTCACATAAATATGTGATTATTCTTGTTGCTGGATAGGCAGATCTCAGCTGATCCATTTGGTCCATTTGTAAATGGTATAAGACTTTTTTGAAGAGGCTAATCTTTAGAAAATGTGAAGTTCCTTAGCTATAAAGTAAACACCAAAAATATTACAGTAGTTTTTGATGGTATCTCTATGAAATAGTGATCATTTGAGTCCTTTACAGGTGTGAGTATAATAAGTTGATTAAATTCTTGAGGTAGAAGGATGTTTCCTTGTTTCTGAATTTGCATACCTATACAAGGATTTTTTTCAGGAATGCTGAAAGCATTTTAAGGTGTTTGCTTGTTAAATGGCCCTCTGTACATGGTTCTTATAATATTAAAAAAATATTTTATCGCTGGTGAAGCATAAATAAATAACTTTAGTGGAGCTGATGAAGATTTAAAAATTTTTCTGGCCAACTGTTTTCTATTGAAAAATACTGGGCTTAGAAGCTTCTGGAAGCTTATTTGCTCTATTGTTTTCTTTTAACTTGCTGCTTTTTCATCTGTGTTTTTCAGTTGCTCTTCAGAAGCTCAGTGTAACCAGAGGTCTGTGACCCCAGATAGGATCTAAAAATCCCCTTTTACATGCAGAGTGAAACCCCACAGGTGTTTGAAAGGTGGCAAAAGCACAGCAGTCCTGCAGCAGCTATTGTACTCCAAGGAATCAGCTGTGGTCCAGAGCAATCAGCTGCGAGCTGAGACCAAATAAAAACCCTGCTCCTCATAGATTCCCTCTGCTTGGTGCCAAGCAGTGTCTCTGCGTGTTCCTGTCCCCTGGCAGTCCTGGGCAGGGGGCTCAGGGAGCCAGCACTCCTCCCTGCCTTCCCAGCCCCTGCTGCAGTCAGAGCTTCCCCCAACAGGATGGTCTCAAATGACTTAGCACTTGCTTTCCAAATTAATTTGATTCCACGTGCCTCCCACACCCACCATTTCCTGTGGACTGGGATTTGGGGAGGAAAGGATGTCTGGGCAGAATTAGATTTGCTAGAGCTTGCCATGGAGATATCTGTAGTGTCTCTGTCTCTCTGCGAGCCTCTCAGGAGCCCTGGGCCAGTCCCGAGTCGGCAGACACCGGGGGGGAGCAGCCCCAACACGGCCGACAGCGGGGAGACACTGTCTGTGTGTGCCCCGAGGGTGCTGAGGGCACCTGGGCTGACAGGGAGACACTGTCTGTGTGTGCCCCGAGGGTACTGAGGGCACCTGGGCTGGCAGGGAGACACTGTCTGTGTGTGCCCCGAGGGTGCTGAGGGCACCTGGGCTGGGGGGAGACACTGTCTGTGTGTGCCCCGAGGGTACTGAGGGCACCTGGGCTGACAGCAGGGAGACACTCTCTGTGAGTGCCCCGAGGGTGCTGAGGGCACCTGGGCTGACAGCAGGGAGACACTGTCTGTGTGTGCCCCGAGGGTGCTGAGGGCACCTGGGCTGGGGGGAGACACTGTCTGTGTGTGCCCCGAGGGTACTGAGGGCACCTGGGCTGGCAGGGAGACACTGTCTGTGTGTGCCCCGAGGGTACTGAGGGCACCTGGGCTGACAGCAGGGAGACACTGTCTGTGTGTGCCCCGAGGGTGCTGAGGGCACCTGGGCTGGCAGGGAGACACTGTCTGTGTGTGCCCCGAGGGTGCTGAGGGCACCTGGGCTGACAGCAGGGAGACACTGTCTGTGTGTGCCCCGAGGGTGCTGAGGGCACCTGGGCTGGCAGGGAGACACTGTCTGTGTGTGCCCCGAGGGTGCTGAGGGCACCTGGGCTGGGCGCCTGTGCAGCACAAGAGACATCGGAGACATCGGTAGAAGAGAAAGGGCCGACTCTTAGCAGGGGTTAATCCAAGGGTTTATTAGGATCCCAAGGGAGCTCCTGCACCTCAGGGGCCTCCTGCCCAGAGCCCCGGGAGATGTGCCAAGGTCACATTTAAAGGGAGGTGGAAACCCAAAGTAGATAACATTTTACCAACCAATGAGTGACCCTAAGGGATGGATGCTGGGGGATAGACATTTAGGACAGCGTATGGGGCAAGGCTTGGGGGGCTGACCCCTGGCCTCTGGCTCATCACTCGACGACCTGGAACAAAACTTCTGGATGGAGGGGATGGGATGCTGAGTGATTGACAGAGAGCCAGGGTGGGGGTTTGGGGATGATCTCATCCCGGGAAAGGGATAACACAGGTAAAGGGAGGGGAGTACAGTCTGGGATAAACCATTTGGGAAAAATATGGGAATACAAAACAAAACTACTTCAAAGTATTACAAAGTATAAAAACGCACTACAACACTGTAGGGGGGAAAGGAAGCAAAGCTGATGGCCATTTGTTGATTTAGACAGGGTCAGGGAACCCTGCTTTCTCACCTACATCGTACACCCTTAAAATGTTTAAATTGGCATGAAACTAGACGTGTTCACTAGACACCTGGCACATGCCTGTCCCTGGCTCAGCTCTCTTCATCTCTCTGCCTCCTCAGTGCTCTGACACATGCTGAAACCCTCTGATCCACACCCGGAAAATCATCTGCTGCTTTTACTGAGCTCTGCTTCTTGCCTTTGCTATTTTGTTAAGTCTTTCTAGTTTGTTTCTAGTCTCAGCCTGTCTATCAAAGCCAATTCCTGTGAAAGAGGATGGAAATGCTATCTGGAGAAACAAGTCACAGGTGAAACATGTACTTTTATGCCAGTGAGATTTTCCTTACAAGGTTATTGTCCTGCTCAGTACTCAGGTACTCTGCTGTATCCTCTCAGAGTTACTAGTACAGAAATTGGCTAATTCTGTGTAATGTCCACCTTAGGATTGACATCATGCTGGTGAAATCCCTGCTCTGAGCTGATGATGAGCTCATTTGAGCAAATAGAAGCCATAACAGCATACGGGGCTTATCATTAACCTGGGAGTCCAAGGTGAGTCATGAAGGCAAGACAGTGAAATTTCAAGGTGCTGGTATGGAGATGCAGAAAATTACCTAATGGAGAGCAGCTAGGAATCTGTTCCATGGGTTGACTGAAGACAGGTGAAAAGGACAAAAGAAGGTGCAGAGGTATCAAGGAGAGAACTGGGCCAAAGGTAGGGGTGGAGAGAGGTGGAGGATGAAGCAGAACTGAAAACTAGACTACAGGCAGCATTGTATTTGAAGAATTATGAAGGTGAGGTAAAGTTTGAATCTGTTGCACAAATGGAAATGATGCCAGTGGATGCATAGAAAAAGGCAGGAGATGTAATCTTTTTTTTTCTAGCTTTGGTTAGAGAGATGCAGGGTGTTTTGATTTCAAAACCAAAATTTTCACAGAACTTCAGAAAAGAGAGAATCCATTTGGCTAAGCCATATGGTAGCTTCAGTTACATACATACATACATGACACTCTGAGTTAAATGATACCCTGTTATGCTTTTCTTACACAAATAGGTTACCACTTTGAAATTATTGAGTCTGGGAAAATATTCCTCATGAGCTCGCATTTGTCTTTGCATAAATGGGAGAGTTTCCCACTGCTGTCATTTTCTCCTGAGGGATTATCCTCCTCTTCCACCAGTTTTATACCTACTGTGAATAACATTTTTCTGCGTTCATTCATTTAGTTTAAACAATATCTGTCATCAAATCCCAGAACCCCCAGACAAAAGGACCATGCGAACAGAGAATCTTGTTAATATTGGGAAGACTTCCCAACTAACACTGATTTGTCAAAATACCAGTGATAGTTTGAAGATACTTGTTCTTCATGTGAGTCATTCCTAATTCAAACAAATAAAGCACCATCAATGGAAGAATTAATGAAACTTAAGACAGCAGGTCCCTGAAGAAAAGAAGTTAAAAAATGAAATTCAATTTTTATTGCATTTAAAATAAAATTAATATACAAATACATGTAATTCATTTTTGTTTATAAAAGCACATTTAATAAAATATCATCTCAATACAGTGTGTGTCATTAAACAAGAAAATTTTGAGGTTTATTTTTCACCTCACAATAGCTTGAGTATTATAATGTTACAGGAAAAAGAAAAAAAAAAAGAAATGCTTGTAGAACTGCCCTGAAAAGGAGCAGGTTTGATGGGAAAAAAAGAGAAAAGAAAAAAGACAAAAAAGAAGTGCCACGTCAGGTTTAGGAGCTCCAGCAGAGGAAGCCTTTGATATACTAGTGCCAGTGTTATAGGACAGGAAAAGCAGTGGCAACTTTTAATGCTAAAAGTAAAAATGCAAAGATTTTGTGAAGTGTTCCTATATATGTATATATGACTATATATGTATATAATAATACAAGTCTCTGTTTGGTTCTGCATGAGTGTCTACATAGATATTTTTATTAAATGATCAGAATGGGAAAGATGTAAAGCAAGTCACTTGAAAATACATGTGAATGACTAAATATTTCATGACAGCAAATTCTCTTTGCAGATGTAGACTCATGCAGTGGACCAGATGTGCTGACTCTATTGCACTCATCACTGTTTTGTCTTATATTAATTGATCAAGCTATGGCTTTGTCATTTATGCACTATACATCTCTCTGAAAATAAAGCTAACAACTCCCTTGTGCTTTCCATCACAATCATCATGTGAAATATAAGGCTTTCTAACATACTAATTTAGTTTCACCAAAATACGGTTAGAAGCACTGTTTTTATCCTCATTTCACGTCTTGGGGACTGAGACACAGAGATGTCTACTAAGGACTAAGCCTTTTCAAAATATTTTTTTTTAATACAACACAAATGCTTAGTGCTTCAGAAAAAAAGAGCCTGAGGCAGCTTATCCCAAAAATGGGAAACTATGCCCAGTATCCCAAAAATAAAAGCTATGCAGTTTAGTTACAACTCATTAAAATCTTAATGTTAGTTGTGAATAATGCGATTGTCATTCAGAGGCAAGTACAGGAATAAATCAAGGGCAACCACTGAGCTGAGCTGATCTGTGATCTTTACTTTTCCTCACTCAGAATCTACAGTGCCTGAGTCAAGCTCTTAGAGATGGGAGGGGCTCTTTCTGTGCATTCCTGGCCCAGTCCTGGCACCTGCTCCCTCTTATGCTTTTAGAGAGGGAGTCTCCTCTCTGGAGTGTATCTAGACCAGCCAGAAGGAAGGGTTGTTGAACCTCGAGGGGAAAAGAGTGAGGACTTGAGTATTTCACATTCTCTTGTGTGAGAACGACTGACAGTCACAGCTTGGAAACCCACCCCTGATTTGGGTACTTTATTTGTGCTTTGAACTGTAAATGCTCAGCTCATACTTTGTGTTCTGAATGGAACTGCTTTTTAGGGGATGAAACAAGGGATTGGAGAGCTCCATAAAGGCTGCTCCAGCCTGAGACAGACCAAGTGCACAATTTCCACTAAGTGCATGAGTAAATTTGATGAGGTACCCAAAGGCAACATTTCATATTTCATTAGAGCTTCAGTTTCAGCTTGAACTTGGTCACCCAAGAGATTGCCCTGTTTTGAATATCTGCTGTGTATGGCAGGTATAATGATAACAATTGTGATTCTCCACATGAGGCTGCTGTGGGTTTCTGTGCCTGGAAAAGCAGGTGATCACTATGCCCACACAGAAAATTCAGAAGTATGGTGCATCAGAATACAGAGACTAGACTAGACAATTAGGAAGAGATTAGTAGGGTACAATGAATAAAGTTCAAAGTTCTGGAAGAAATGAACAAAGTAAAATGAAGAAGAATAAGAAAGATTACAGTCAAACAATTTTCTGATAGATTATTTATTTATTCACACTGGACTCTGCTTCATTGAAGACAATTATTTTCCACAAAAATGTTGAATGTCAAGAGTTTTTCTTCAGAAGATGAGAGAAGCACGAAGTCATCTAAGCCAAGTTTTGCAATGAGGGTAGGGCAGTGTTACAGCTCCCAAGCAAACACCAGTGATGACTACAGTCATAAAATGAGCTGGTAGCTCAGTGTAGCTGTAGAGGAAAGAGGCTTCCTTTGAAATTTCACCAATATAAGCTGTTCTTTGTAAGAAGAGACAGAGTCTCAGCAAAACATACAGCTGTTGACAGGGATATAGGTAAGGAATGCAGAAGGTGGATTGAGTTACAGCTCAATCTGAGTAGATTATGTAATCTGCTCCAGCCTCATGATGACAATGTGTAACACAGATGGACTGCAAATCCACTGTATTCATCAAGGAATGATGCTACTGACTGGTTGCTTTAATAATGTTCAAGAAAGTCCAGCTCATTGTGTCTGGAACCTGCAAAAGGATCCACCTGTGCAGGTCCTTAATCCTGCTCATTGCCGTAAATTGATGCAGGGATGAAAATATTTACTCCTTCCAATCTCAGTGTAGGATCAAGCTCTTTATTCTATCATCAGATCAACACAAGTTTCTGTAGCCACTAATAAGCATCACTAAACATCTGTGAGACCACTCAGAACACTGTGGGACACATCTAGAGACACCATAGATCTCCAGGTTCTTATGGCTGCAAGTTACTTAGGGCCTCACATCATGAATCCTGCTTCAACAGGAGCACAGATACTTACCAGATCCATGATGATTGACTCTGACCTTGACATTCCAATAGCTTTGTAAACAAGTTGCTATGTAATATGATTGCTTTTCTATTGTAGCAGAATAGGGCAACCTAGGTGATACTCAGTGAGGACAAACAATATTTAACTCCGGGTTGCATCCCTTGTGATTTTTTTCATTCAGCCTTGCAACTTTTCTTATAGGAAGAGTAGTGATAAACATATATGTAGACCTGAATTTGCTGCTTGGTCAGCTGAATTGGCCCAACTGAAAATGAAATACCAATTCCTTATGTGAGAATCTAAGCTGGTGTTTGAACAAACAGAGTACCAGCTCCCCAGTAAATATATCAGTAGCATATTTATACCAATAAGATGTTTAATGAGACAGGTTTAAGTAAAATTAATGTTACATGTCCAGCTTTTGCCCTGCCTAAAATTGTACTGTGAACCATGTAGAGGTAACCTCTGAGGATATACTACACTGGATAGATCTCCTACTATAATGGTTTTGTTACATACAATGATTTTGGTAACATACAATGGTTTTGGTAACATGGAAATGCACAGGGCATGATTCTGAACTTTATTGCACTTACAGCCATTTAAGTCCATAGTTATTAGTTTTATTGTCACAGTTTTCCTATACTGTGAATAATAAAAGAGAATCAATAATATTTATGGGATCCTGGCCTTTCCTTACTTAATCTTACTGTGAAAGGAGGTTAAAAAATGGTGCTTTTAAATATTAAGAAAATGGAGAGGAAGGATTAAGCCTGGTGTTCTTTTAATGCTACTGGCTAAGTTGCCAAAGATTTACAAAAGATTACTGGACCTCCTGAAGTTGTAGGATTTGATTACTAGTAATGTCTTCAGAACTTTTTTGTGCTCTAATAAAATTGAATTTTCTCATCATCAATATCCATTGTGCTTGCTCAAATGTTTTCTTGCTTTTTACTTTTACAAGCAAGATACTTCTCTTTGAGTAATTCTGGTGATCTCACACTTCTATAAATTTTGCTTAACCTATCAACAATATTGGATTGACCACCATCCTATTTTATCATAATGATGAAAAAGCTGCACTTACAAACTTGGTCACTGCCTTAATGAGGCCCTATTTCTTGCTGAGTAGTTCCCGAATATACTGAATTAGTATTTCAGAGCATTATTTGTTGCTTTCCCTTCCTTACAAGAGCAGCACTAGTGCAATTTTATGAAGACTGATTATCAGTAAACTGGGTAATTTCTTACTCTGTATAATAATGCCTACTCTTATTTGCAATTAATTACTTTATGGTTTATTTATGCTTTCTCCTGTTTTCACTCAGAACACTAGCATACATAAGGCTGGAAGCAACACAAAAATAGTTGTTCTTAACAGATGTCTTTAATTCCTTCTGAGTAATTGTTGGATTGTTGTTCAGTTTTTAGGAAAAAAATGCTTAAGAAGGAAAGGAAGTCTTAATTTTATTTATATCCACATATTTTATTCCCTGAGACTGTATTACCAGTGAGTTCAAACTGAGTAAACTGTTCTGTAACACTTTTCAGCTCTTGAAAATAGAAATATTTTTAAATATGTATATATATATACATATATATATATATGTGCAAATACAGAGAGCTATACTATACAGATATGGTATAACAAGGGGAAATGGCTTCAAGTTTGCTAGAGGAGGTTCAGGTTGGATATTATGAAAAATTTATTCACTGAAAGAGTGGTTAAACATTGTTACCAGCTGCCAAGGGAAGTGGTGGAGTCACTATCCCAGGTAATTTTCAGAACCTGATAGACATAGAACTTCACAATATGGTATAGTGGACAGAGTGGTATTCAGTTGAAGATTAGACTTGATGATCTTGGAGGTCCCTTCCAACCTTAGTGATACTAGGAATTCTGTAAGTTGATAGCAAGGTTTCCATCAAAACCAGAAAACTACTGGTGTTACTGCAACAAACATATTAGCACTTGGGTCCTAACATTATTTTTTAAGAATTGGGTTTTTTGCTTTCACGGGGACGGGTGGAAGATTTTAATGCAGAAGAGCAAAACAGTGAATCAAAGTTAGTGTTGACACTGGGAATATGAATTTTATCTTATAGGGGAATTTATATGTCGCCTCTCAATAAGTAACATCTGAATGCCTTGCAGGTTTTTGTACATTTTCACTACACACAGCACATTTTTCCTTTTTTTTTTTTCTGGTGACAGCATCTGTCTCTTGCTGGCACATCAGTCTACCTTAACTGCCGCTGAACTTAGGACAATCGTGTTATCATTTCATATCTGACTGAAGGACTCACTTTCTGCTCCCTCTTGCTCTTGCAGGGACAATGGTCCTCTTCAGGCACACTGCAGCATTGCTGAACACATGCCTGTCACATTTTCCCATCACTCTTCAGCTCTACTCAAACTTTTGCCCAGTGTCTGATACCAATGGGTGCATGAGGGGGCTGGTTTGCCTGGCCACTGCTGTCTTTATTAAAACAACCTCTCTTTTGTGATTCCAACTTAGTCTGAGCAATGGCAGATCAGGGCAGAGATCATAGTGCTGAATTCACTACTGAGAAGACAATTTCATAGAAGTTAATAACTTTTGAAAGGTGCTGGTGGCACCATTTGTCTCCATACCACATACCTAGAGATAGGAATGTGGTTGATCACTTCTGTGATTTTCTCTTTTTGTCTTTACTTTCAGCATATAAACTGAGAGAAGCTGATCCTGATTTTACAGTTGTGTCACATAATTGATTTCAAAGAAGACTTTGATGTAAGGTTGGTGTGATTGACTGAGATGTTGGGATCCTGCTTTCCATTTGTTTGGTAATGCTATAGGCAGACACTAGCACAGAAGCAATTATTAGTCTTATGCATAAAGGAAGGAAATCTTAAAAAATATAAATCACTTTTCAATTGGAATCAAAAAGAAAAAGAAAGAAAATCTTGCTGTATACTACTCACAGATTTTGAGCTCTAATAACTAACAGACAGTGGATATATAAATCTGACTTTAGATTTTGGCATATTGGAATAGCAGTATGAAACTACACATTTTACATCACAATAAAAAAATATTTTTTTATTTCAATTTGTTAACATGACTCACTTTGTTTTGTATTAATGCTAAATTGGAACTTTTTGCCCCAGGATTTCATATTGCATGAGTAGATGGTCCGCACTAGATATGCATCTTTTCTCATTGAAATAAAATGAGCTTGTGTCACCCACTACAAGCTATTTAAGGAGTTTCTCAGCATTTAAGGGCACTGGAATTCAAACAGGAAATGTTGCATGTTGTGGGAAAAGATTCTTGTGTAAATGTTTGAACAATACTGACATAATGTAAAAGTCCACTGCAGGCAATTAGAACTAGAAATAAACCCTCAGTGTACATGTGCACCAATGATACAAATCTAGTTCAGTTTAGATAACAAAGATCACACTGAAGCTCATGAGGATGTGTGCTAACTCCTGCTATGATTTATTCACATTCCTCATTAGGTCGTTGTGTAGGACAATGTTCTGATGAAGTCCTGAGTCACCCCAAGGAACATCTGGCCTTGCTGCTGCTCACCCTTCAATCCTTTGACAAAATGCCAAGTCTGAAATGGCTGGAATGCTGTTCAAAGAGGAAGGAAAGAACACGGGATCGGAGTCTACTATAACAAAGGAGAGCAAGCTTAGCTCCAAGGCCTGGCAGATAGGAAATCCCTAGAGAAAGGTGGGATCCTGGTTTTCATCTTTTCTCTTAGTGCTGACTCTCCAAGGAAAATGTCTCAATGGATTTAAGAGAAAGGATGGCTCCTAGGGAGTCTTCATCCCCATAGAGTTCTGTATTTGGTCCCTTCTCTGTGGCTGTTTTCAGTGTCCAGGATTTTTGCATGGCTCTCAGTAGCACGGTGAGCCAGCTTCAGTGATCCCTTTTGCAGACCTGCCCTGCCAAACATCTGTGTCAGCTCAGCTAATGGGGCTGCAAGCTATGGCTGGGGGAGGGAAGGTGTGGGAGACAAAAATCTTCAGATGAGTCACGGTCAGCAGACCCTCTGACCAAGTGAACAGAGCCCAACAGATTCTGTTCCTTATCACTCTTCCTTGGTTAGATTCACTTCTCATTACTGTTCCTTTTGGTGCAGAAAGGCTACTTTACCTGTGTTGGAGCTGTTGCCAGGCTCCAGCTCAAGCTGAGGATGTTGCCCTTGCTAACAGGATTCACCTAAGTCCAGAGAGCCACTGTGCTGCTGACACAGCTGGTTAAGAGGTAGGGAGAAAGACTTCAGCATCACCTTCAAGATCAAAGGTCCAGGGCTTTTACACACTGTTGGGATGAGCCAAACTACACTAAGTCCCAGTACAAAGGCCCTCATGGGTGTTAGATCATGTTTTATGGCCAGTGCTGCTCCTCTGCAACTCTTTTCCACAGCACTCAGCACAGTGGTGCAGGTTGCACATCCCTGATGAGGCCTGTGGTGGCCCCATTGCTTGGACATCCTCCTGTCACTTTTCTGGAGGATAAGAAGTAAATTTGTTACTACCTCTGCTCAGTTCTGGCTGTCAGACTTGTAGTTTCATGCTCCTTCAGCATGCTGGGATAAAGATGACCCTGTTTATACAGTTAAAAATCTGTCAAGCAAATGCTGAAATTGGTCTCAACCTCAGGTGCAGAAATTTTGATTTTTTTCTCATTCCCCCTGAGTAACCTGGCTTTGTCTCCAGCTCAGCTTTGTCGCTCTACATTCAGGTAAAGCAGTTATTGTGGGAACAAGCTGAGATTATTTATTGTCATTCTTCAGGAAACTCTTTTCCCCTTTTCTCTCTTTCTTTACCCCTGTACTCCCTGGCTTCTTCAACCATAAGAAGAAGCCAGGGAATACAGGGGTAAAGAAAGAGAGAAAAACAGCTTCCTTTCAAAACCAGCTATTCAAAAACAATTGTACACTTTCCATTTCCACTGACTATATTTTTGATTCTTAAGTCTTCAGTATTTTTTTTCTTCCTGTACCTAACATACAAATTCAAGTTAGAGTTTGACTGTTTGGCTTGTTTATTAGCTATCTGCCATCTTATCACTCTGACATCAAGTGTATCCAGACTTGAGAATGCACTTTGAGGGAAAGAATGACCAAAGATATGGAAGTGAATGGAAAAGAGGTTAAATTGCTACATTGTACCTCATTAGTCTAGTGTCTTTATTTTAAAAGAGTAACTCTTAACCACATAAGTGATGCTTTACAAGCTTCACATCACTGGTGGAATTGCTTGCCTAAGCAGTGATTCGGTAACTTAATTTAGTGTTGCTTTTTGTCAGTTTAATTAGTTCTGTACATTTTCAGCACTACACAGAAAGCATTAAATACCCTTTCAGATCCTCAGAGGCAGTCCAAGGGTGCAAACACAGTGTTTAATTTAGTGTGCATCTTCCTACAAGCGAAGTTCATGGAAAAACTTCATCCTGCATCCCTGCCTGCTCTCCCCAATACATTACAGCAAAAAAACCCCACCACAATGGCTCTTGCAACTTGCCTGGCTCACTGGGGTGAGAAAGGGTGAGAATAATTTATCACTCCATCGTTAGTCAGTGAGATGTGTATCAGTTCCATTTCCCTGGAACAGGGATTAAATCCTAGTGGAAAAATTTTAAACTCATGGTTGCACAGTCCTTAAGCTAGCAAACAAATGAGCAAGCAAGTAGCATCCACTGTCATCACTAATCAGGGATTTAAAGACCTGGGAAGACCATAAAATTGCTTTAATTGTTTCTTTTCCAGGAAATCCTAGTGCTTCAAAGCAAATTGTTGTTATTTGATAATAACAAGAGGTAAGCATGTTTAAAAACAATTTGGATTTGTGCAAAAAAAAAAAAAAAAAAGCATCAGCACAAACAACGACTGTTTCACACTGTATCTAACATGACCTCCCCTCCCTGGATCATGGGTCTGCTGGAGTCATCTGCTGACTGAAGCCCATTTTCTTACTACTTTGGATGCCTGTCAGCAAGGCTGCTGAGAGATTGTACTTCACAAACATCTCCCTTTCTTCTCCAGCTAATGGGTACAAGTGTTTAATTTTGAACTTATAATGAGGTGTTTCTCTGCAGAAACACCCACTGAGACCACAGAAATATGCAGGATAGAACCTGCTGGTTATCCATGTTTCCACCTTGACAGTGAAGAAGCCCAAGCACAGACCTTTGGTACCTGTAAGGTAGCAACAGGCTAAGAAGGATTTAATTAGTATTAGCTTACTTTGAACTCAGAAGTAAACATACTAATACAGCATAACTGGAACAAATCTATGAAGACTTTTGTACACAGTGTTCCAGTACAAATAATATTGTTGTTACCAGTAGCAGGGCATGTGCCTCATGATGTACCTTATGCTGAAAGTGCCTTATGCAAACAACACAAGTTCCAGTCAGGGCTTGTACCAACTTACTCTGTGAGCTTCCTGTGTGAACTGGAGCTTGGAACAAGTGATTCCCTGTTAGGATGTGAAGCTGAAGCATGAGATAGTAGTGAAAACCTTGAATGTAGGTGCAGGTTGAAAATTGAGATCCAAGAACTGTGACCAACTAGCTGATGGTCACCTACTCACCAGGAGCTGGTGCTGCTCTGAAACAAGAAGGTGCAGCTAGGCAAGGAAGAAAAACAGCCATGTGATGTAGTAAGATACCTGCTACAGCCTGGAAAATAACCCCAGCAAAGCATCACCCACCTGTAATTCAGGAAGCCAGGTACAGGGCTCAGAACCATCCAGAGACTGAAAACACATATGAAAGGACATCTCAGATTTGCAGGTGATGGCAGGGGATAAAGAAAAGGCCTGTGTTAGGTCCAGCTTCTCTTGTCAAAGAGCTCTCATTGATTTCATTGATTTCCCACACCGGGTAAAAAAAAAGACCATTTGGGGCCATAGCCACCAGTACAGGCTATGTGGCTTGAGTTTCAATGTGCATTTTGTTTCAAAGTTTGATTTGTCAGTCTCCCATCCCAGAAATCTCTAATTTGTAGGTATATACATTTATTCAGTATAAACAATAGGCAAAGAATGAAGATGCATTTTGGCAAAAAATTGTCGTCTCCATACTTTTTGTTGGAAGTGCTAAAAATTCCTTATGATAATCTTAAACATTTAAAGTTAGACAAGTCTGATGAGCTGTCATGTCCTCTGAAAACATCAACCAAACTACTTCTGCCATTATTGCTCAGTGTCAGGTATTCATTGAAAAGGGTCTGTAGCAAAAGTGAACTTCACCTTACCTCTGCTATATAGTAAATGCTCCCTGAGAACACCAAACCTATAGCTGGATCTTGGCTGATCAGTCCTCCTGTCCTTCTTCTTCACCCTCTGTGTTTTGACTTTGTAGCTGGGGTGTTCTGCTTTCTGTGTTTCTTTCTAGAGAAGAGCTACTGTACAATTTTTAAAAATATTTTTATTTTAAAGTTCCTAAGAAGCCAAAATTATCTGATTAACTTAGTACTTGCTTCCAGTTGAAAGCCAATAGTTGAAAAATGCAGAAAAATGAGTCCTGTATCCTTTCTGGAAGTTAATTTAGTTCATTTGATGGTGCAGTAGGAAAGTAAAAGCTGATTTTCCAGCGGACTGAGTCATCAGAGAAGGATTTAATTTCCAAATGCTAATAACAGGTGATGTACTTTACTGGTGATTACTGCTTGGAAACTGGCTTTCAAAGTAAAGGTGATACAGGGAAGAGGAAAAAATAGGACACAGCATATTGTTTCAAGTGCTCATTAACTGCATGGTGATGTTCAACACTAAAAGATTTTTGAGAACAACTGAGCTGATTTTTTTTGTTGCTATCATCATGCTTCTGCCAAATGGACTGTGCCTGGCCAATAAAGACTCCATCCCTGTTTCTCAGTATATGAGATCAAGTAATCTCTGTGGCTCACTGGTGTGGCAAACTGATAAAATACACTGGGTCACTTTGACAAGTGCAAATCTAAAAGACAAAACCAACTTGGCTTTGGTAAACTTCTATGAGCTGATTGTTACCTGCCTTCTGATCCCCACATGCAGCTAATTCTGTGCTGCTGGATTCTGAATTAATTTTACACTCAGTACCAAGGCTCTCTCCAGTGCAGGAGAAGTGTGATCACTATAACACCTTCGAGTGCATCCAGGCTAGCACCTTAATTTAGGTTAGGAGTACTTCAGAAGTGAACCCCAGTCTCAGCGCACTTAACTGTGTGTTGGGTCAAACTGTCTCACAGCACACAGACTCAGTACTTTCTGAAGAAACTGAATCTGGTAGATATGCCTCAAGATCCCCTCCAATGCCCTCTGCCTTCCAAGGGGGGTTAAATTCCCAGGGACAGACCAGCTCCAGTCTAAAGTTAAACCTCCCACTGTGCATCCACTGTGCACATTGAGTCCTTGGATCCAGCCCACTTCCATTGCACTGCTTTTCAGGATCCAGTGCCTGCAGCAACCCCAGTCCCCATGCCCTCCAGGGCTGTTTCCAAGCAGAAACAGCAGGGAGGGCAGGAGCGGCATTCAACTGTGCTCAGCCTGAGAGCTTCTGATGCTTGAGAACAGCAGGACAAGACCTCCTCTGGAAATAAGTGCCCACATATTTTTCTTTAAAAACTAGAGAAAGGGTCAGTCTTCATAAAAGAAAGCAAAACAAAACCTGGGCGAACTTTGCTGATGCTGTTTTTCTTCAGCAGCTAAAAAGTTAGAAAATCTGCTGGTCTTTCAGGAGGTTTTTAAGTGGGAAGTGGAAGTTTTCAGTTTTGTATTTCAAAGTCAGGTGTCTTGCGTGTACTTCTGTTCAAAGTCCATGGACAGACCACTCACTTTCCATTGTGCCTGCATCACATGTTCTTTTTTTGTCTCTGCTGAATCATGCAGTAGAAATATCAGACAATATTAAACATATTACAATTAGTAATTATAATTACATATATTATACATAATATATAATATTATATATATTATATCATTAATATAAATTATATTATATTATATTATATTATATTATATTATATTAATATATAATATAATTATAATATATATTATAAGCTACATGTTGAATTATTACAGAAAATCATTCTATACACTTACTACTAACTTAGGACTTTGCAATGCCCTTGCTTGAATATGTACTTAGGGACACATTTATTTTGGTAAAAGCCTAAAAATATAGTTTGAATAGAAGTGTGATCATTATAACAATATAAATTGTTTCTGAGAGTTAATTGTTCTACAGTAACCAATTTACAGGGTTTTTTGAAATTTCTGAAGGATTTGACTAAATGGGCTGTTTACAGTTTCAAGGCAAGAAGAAATCATTGTGCAAGCTATAAAATCTTAGAAACAACAACAAGCCTGTGTGCTACAACCTCCTCAATATTTTTCCGATACACTTTTCTTCTCAGACACTGAACATGTAAATCAGACAATTGAAGACAACAGATTTACAAATATTTTATATTTCTATAGCTGGAAAGTGGATAGAACATTATTGTCTCCTCTTTTTTTTCTGAAAAATAGCAAAACTCCCTCCCCAAATAGGTTCTATAACAGAATTCAAAAGCCAGAGCTGAGTTTCTCATATAAATTTAATCAGCAATTTCATTAACTGAAAAAAAATCCCAAAACAGTGTCGTGACAACTGAATCCAATGCCTTTTACAGTTCATTTGTAGAAGCAGGAGTAAAGGTTGTCCAAACCAAAAAAGGTGATTTATTCCAATGTGATTTATACAAAGTTTAAATAGACTAGTCTTAAGGTTTTGGACCAAATTTATTTTTAACTAGTTTCAACTCATTCCCTACCAGTCAGTCTAACACTGGTAAGGCCTTAAGTTAACTTGAACTTAAATTCAAATGTGAAACTTCAGATAAGGTAAACGAAAAGAAGATGTTTGTTAACGAGAACATTAACAGGCCTAAAATACAGAGCTTTTCATTAAGCTGGTGTTGACTACAGCCATCTGTTTTAATTTCAAATGCCATAATATTGTTAAAGCACCTTTAAACTATTTACTGTGATTTAGAAAATGTTTGATGAAACCATTTGACGTAACTTGTTACAACATGACTTGGAAGAGGGTCAGAGTTTGACCTTGCTTGTAGTAGTGAATTAAATGTCTCCCCAGAAACTGATGGTCACATTTACAGAAATGGAAATGAAAGCAAATCAGATCCATTAAGTGCACACTTGCAAATTATCTGTTACACAAAACAGTATGAAAAGAAAATCAAGGTCCTGCTGTTAGTAGAGTAATTACAGAAATGCAGCATGAATAATGTAATTCAGATTACATACTAAAAATGGGGAAGAAATCACTTTTCTTATAGCAGATTTTGAAAAATATGCACTCTGTCTGAAATGATCCTTAGAATTCTCAATGTTTTCATAACTGAGGTTTAAAAACTCTGTTTGGGACAGTAAAACCTTTTGCTTTGAATATAACACTTCTTCTGAAACATTCATTCTGAAGCTTAGAATATATTAGATTTTGTAATGAAAATTAGGTGACTTAAAATCAGAATTCATGACATGGAAAACAAGTCACTGAAAAAATTTTTAAAATATTAGGTGACAGAAGCAAAACATAATTCTATTTTCTTTATTTCTTTTTTATTTTATTCATGGCTAAAAGGAAGTAGGTGTTTTGGGTTTTTTTTGTCAAAAGACAGTATTTGAAAAATTCATGATTAATTCAGGGACATACATTCCACTTTTAGGATACCATTCATCTGGTGAGCCAGTGTGAAGTACAAATACAGATATTTTCCAGAATCTAGTTTCACATTCTGTGTTTTTATTTTGTTGATTCTACCCTTCTGAAATATGAACATGTATGACTTGCTTGTTTGAAGTCTTGTTTGACCTCTATCTTCTTCATGCAGAGGCAATGATGAGAGGGGAGAAGAAGAACAACCTATTTGGAATCATTTTGTCTTCTATTAAAGCAGTTCAGGAGCAATGGACAAGAATACTGCATGTGTTTTTTAAAACAATCATACAATCCTAGAATATCCTGAGTTGAAAGTAGCCACAAAAATCATCAAAGTCCAACTCCTGGCCCTTCACAGGACAGAAGAGCCTGTACCTGAGAGCATCATCTAAACACTTCTTGAACTCAGTCAGGCTTGGTGCAAGTTCTAATTTTTGATATTTTGAGATGGTTTTCCAGTCAGTTTTTGCCTCTTTAATTTAGTATAATATTACCAACCTTGAGTCCAGGTGTCACTTCAGAATCACCTGGCATAAGTTGTGGAGTAATCACTCTACATATCTGTTGAGTAAGACTTGTGCACTACTATTGAAACCACTCTTTGTGCATGTGGAAATGTTTAACTGTTGCTCAGGGAAAAAAGAAAAAGGCCTACAGAAATCTTGTAGCTCTTAGAACCTGTGTTTTATATATATATATATATATATATGTATATATGTGTGTATATGTACATATATATATGTATATGTATATATGTACAGAGGCCATAGTGTTTTCAACATATGAAAATTTTGTGAGGGAGAGTATAGAGATTGAAGTTAGCCACATTGATATTTTCAAGTTATCTCCTCAGAGCCCTGCTATCAACAGTAATTCTGTGACAAGGATGTAGTCCAGCAAAAATTAATACTATGCCCATACCTCTAAACAAAATGTCCTTGGTACTGGGGAGCAAGTTGCCTGGCAACATGAAACCTCTTCTTTGTGTGATCGTAAGGGCCATAAGAACATCTTGTATATAAGCATTTCCTCTGACCTATTCCTCTCTGACTCATTTTGAATGTCAGTTCTGGCTGAATCAGCAGATCTCTCACTGCTCACAATCTGCAGCTAAATGTGAAACTGAAGAGAGATGTGGTATTCCTACCACTCCATACATGTTCATTTTTATCAAAGTCAGGATTTTACTCTGTCAAGTCGCCTTTAGGTGGATGATATTTCTGGTCCTCTGATTTCAGTCCATATTCAATTAGGAAGATAATATATATAGTATGATATCATTGATTCCCACGTAACAGAAAATAGCTGCCAGTGCCTCTCTGTAAAAAAACATCACTGCTTTGGGAAAAGGCCAGAGAAGGCTTCTGTTCAGTGCAACTCTTGTCTTTATAAACTGTAACAAGAGTCAGAGGAATATAGACCAGATATTTTTCTGGAGACTCTTCAGTGTCACCTCTTTTGTTTTAATGATTTTTATTTAATTTATTAAGTGGTCATTTCCAATTAGGCATTTCCAATTAGTCTTGGCTATTCATCTTGGATGCTCCATAAACAGCAAATAGAGAGAGACGACTCAAAAGGTAAAATCTTGGCCTTATGGAACTCCTAAATTTTTTTTGGGAGGTATTTCAGTGTGATTGGGATTTAGGCTTTAATATTTAGGCACTATTGAGTGGCCTTATCACGTCCCTGTAATTAAAATCAGTTCTGCTGCTTTGTAACATTTTAGCTGAAGAGCTACTTCTCTTTTGATCACAGAATGACCACTTAATGTTTCATACATAAAATAACTGGAGTAAAAATAGAAATAAAAAGTCACATCGAAAAACTAAATTTTGGCAGAAAATTGGTCCACTGATTCTTATCATGTGGATGATTAGAGATTTCCCCTTTCAGAAACCTCTTAGGTAATTTTTTGACAGCTAATATTCGTAAGTTATCTGAAAGTAGCCAAAAGGCAAACCAGTAACCTTTATTAATCACCTTTATGGCTTTAATAGTAGAGAGTTCAGATACTTGCCAAAGTGCTTGAGTTTTGGAGCCACTGGGGTCATTGGGAATAATCTGTGTGTACTGTGGCTGCATTGCAATTTCCCACGTGGCTGTAGAAAACAGGGAGAGAGGACAGCCTTAGCTGTCCTGCATGAGTTTTGTGATTTAACATGTCACTCTGCATCATGCAGTAGCAATGTCTGACTGCATGCATGCTCTTAAACCTCCTTGCAAATGTGAGATGAGGTGGAATAGCTACAACCTCCTCCATCAATATGTACCATTTCATTTTCCAAAACCTGAGAATACAAACATGATCCATGACTGTGGCTCAATGGATGAACAGCAGTTTAGGAAACTGAAACGTTGCCTGTACCCCAGATTTTAGATAAGCTGCTGGTGAGAGTCTTTTGAGATGAGGATTTTGCCAGTGCTCCTTGCCCTTCCTCACATATTTAGGGTAAAAGGGTAGAAATCTGTGTGCAGCCTGGGGTAGAGGATTTATTTGAGTACTGACTTTTATTTAACCTGCTGAAATGATATGTAGATGGCTTTAGAGCAGAGTGCTTTTCAGTGAAGTGGCCTCTTAAGTGCATGAGTTAAAATATCCATGGGAAGTGAAGAGACTGCAAAATGTACAAGTATTCCCCTGGAGGGAATTCTGGGTTTGAAACTAGGCAAGTATCAGGCCTGTTTGGTACAATTCTTCCAAATTAAAGTGTGGCCTCTGTTAAGAAAATGTTGGATTCTTGTCAACAGTTTTCCTATATTTTGTTCCCTGCAAAATACAGAGTACCATTGACAGGAGCCATTTTTTGAGCACCGTGTAGAGGCAAAAAAGTCAGGAGAACTTGTTCAACTTGAACTGGCCATCTTTAGGAGCAGGTGGAGAGCATGTTCTTTGAAAGATATTTGTTCAAATGCCTCCATTTCAGGATCACTAACCTTATGCCATAGGGCACAGAAAATTCCAAGAGAAGCTGACTAAGCCTGTGAATTTTAGATCGTGCTTTGATAGTGACCTTTTAAATCATTCTATAAACTGGAAACAGTGGTGTTTCACACAGAAAGGAAATGTACAGTGCACTTGAACAAGCAGATCACAGGAAGTCGTGGAAACAAAGACCACACAACCCAAGGGAGCAATTCCACTCTGGTCCACAGTCTTCATTTGTAAACACCATGTGGTCTGGATGTCAAAGCACTTGACATCTCTGCTTTAAATAATTTGTCATGATTGCTTTTAAAGTTCAGAGCACTTGTTCATGGCCCCTCTCGAAAACCCACAATAAATATTATCATTGCAGATGAACTTGATGGTCTTTGAAGTTGTTTTGATTCTAAAAATGGTAATAGAGCCTATGTGCAATATTTTACTTTACAAAATTAAGACTCTTGTAAGCTTATGGCAGAAAAAATATGTACAAATCCTTATTTTTTTTTCCCACCTGAGATTCATTGCTCCAGAAGTACTGCAGTAGGATGCACTTTCCTAACACTTTCAGTCTGACTTTTCACAGGGAACAAAATTCCGAAAGGCAAACAAAATCAGGAGCATGATTCTGCCTCATTAAACCCCCAAAACATTACAGCCAGGGTTAGTAGACGCAATTTCATAGCTAAACACTAGGTGGTGGTTTGGTGGCAGGACCACTGATGGACCACTGCCCAGAGAATCAGTAGAGACAAGATAGTAACGGGTTGCAGAAGATGAAAGTTGGGAAACAAATCTCAAGAATTTTCTTCCTTCTGGAGTGAATAGTAACTTCAAGAGTCATTGAAAAGTAAAGTAGTTTGACACCAGAAGGGATGAGAACAGATTGGGATTGTGGGATGAGAACAGCTGGAAGAAAAAATAAAGTTATTGCTTTGGCAAATAGCAAAGCATTTAACATGTAGAAGTGTTTTTTCCCCTAAGCCTAGCAAGAAGAAAGGTCTAGGCCTGGAAAGTTGAAGAGTGGGATGGGTGATTAGAAAAGACCCAGATAACAGATGAAAACTTCATCTGCAGCCTTTTTGTGACTTGTGACAACCAATATTTCCATCCTCTCATACTGAACATTGAAAAGACAGGACCTTACATGTGAGAAAGGCTTTAAAGTTACATATTTTCTACATGTTCTCATTCAGAAGTTTATGCTCATGATGCTTAAATAGGAACATTATGTGTCACAGGAGGTTGACAGCACTACATTTTCTTGAATAACTTAGTTGTGTTTTATTCTTAGTAGTTTACTCTTATCCAATCTATTTTGCCATAAAACCACTCAAATTTCAAATATTAACTGAGAAAAAAGTTTTGGAGGCTATGGTCCCATTTTCCTAAGTAAATTCAAATAAAACATCGGTGCTAGGAGGGTTTGGATGAATCTTTTGCTTTTTGCCTGTTTTGAACTAATCAACAAAGTTGTCTTGTTTCTTCTTATTCTTAATTTGAGTATTAGAATTATTTTCTCAGCTTTTTGTCCTTGTTTAGTTTTGCTTTTTATTTTTGTTTTGTTGAGATTCACTAAGAGAAATTATTCTATCCTTTTCTCTTGCTTTTGAAGGTGTTACTGCTTTGTTTTGTATGAAAGATGCTGTACAGAAAAGAAGCTGATCTTTTGTATAATTTCCTTGATGGAAAAGCCAGTCTGTCTCAGTCTTACCCAATACTTCTGTCACATGTGTCTAATTAATAAAAAAAAGGGTAAGTTCAAGATATTTATTTATTTATAAATAAATAAAGAAATTTATTTATTTATTTATAAAAAAGCATAAGTGTAAGATATTTATAAGGATTTTTACCTTAAATAGTTAAAGCAACTGCAGCTCATGCTCCATTTTAGACACTAAACTGCCTTTCTGAATGCCTCAGGAAAAACAGCACTTAGAGACAATATTTGCATCTTCCCTTATGGGGTATAAAGGCTCTCCTTTATCTGAGAGAAGGAAAGCAGAGTTATGATGTCCTCTTGGAAAATCAGCTGATAGAGTTACAAGAAGGACAGACTGGCATTCTGGAAGAAATTGTGGCAATGTTCCTCAAATGTGCACTTCTCCAGCTGAGATGTACTGATGTGACTAATGCCACAACCCTTCCTTCCTGCTGATGTTGCACTTGGCGCTCAGTGCCTGGCTCCTGCTCGGTTCACTATCTGGTACTGAAAGCCCCTTGTTTTGCCTGCTCTCCCATGGCTGCTCCTTTTACTGCTTCTGAACACTGTTTCTGGTTTTGTTTCTTGTCACTGTTTTGCTGTTGCTATTCTCAGTTATCCAAACACATCTCAGCACTGCAAGATTTCTCCTCCCTTGAGGTACAGCTGCATCAGCTGTGGATCACAGCACAAGTCTGAGCTCTACCCCAAACCTTGTGATTTTAAAACTCCAAATCCAAGTTTGACTAAAGGAAATTAGTTTCATTTTGCATGAAACTAATCCTGTCTCTTTTATAAAGCCACTTATGTCTGAATTAAATTTGCTTGATTCCCTCTACAGTTTAAGCAGAAGTAACGACTGTAAGAGCAAGATTCATCTCATTCTGATAATGATGCTTAAAGTAGGTCAGGCAAATTTTCACCAAATGCATGTTCCATATGATGGGGCTCCCAAATTGATTTTCTCAGATGTTGACATCTTTGCTCTATATCTCTAAATCTAGATAAGAGCTAGGAGCATATTATAGCAGAAGAAGAAGAATCAGGAGGGTACTATAGTGAGGTATCCTGTTCTTTTTCTCACATTGGAACATCACTAGCAAACAGAATGAGGGTCCTTGCCTAGATGGGCATTTCATTGACTCAGTACAGCCGTTCCCATGTTCTGATGTAAGCCCATCTTTTATGCCTAAAATGGCTTTTATGGTATATATTTGCAAAACTGGTGGCAGAGGTCTAAACTGAAAAATCAAAGTATGAGCTGCAATTAGCAGTCAGAGTACACTGCTGAGGATGAATAAAGTCACACAAGCCCTCTACTTCATAAGGCTTCATCCCTCTTCCTTGACAGTGAAGATTCTTTTTCTCTTCTGTCATTTCCTACCTTGTTTTAAAGACTTTCTTTCTGCTGTGGCACCTGTGTCACAGCTTGGTGTTACTTCCTCACTTCCAGCATAGAGCAGGAGGTCCAATAGTCTCTTGAATAAAAATACAGATGTTAATACCATACGTAAAATGTAGAATTTTTTGACATAAATTACCATAATGTTTATAATGTACAAGAAAAGAAAAAGAAGGAGGAAAAGACCTATAAAAATCAAGCAAATATTAATAATTTCTTCTTCTCTTAAAATCATGAACATACCAATTGAATAAAAATCAGGCCAGAGAGGTTGACATCAGATGAATTTCATGAAAGGAAGGAAATATGTAGTTATCCTAAATTTACAAAACCACTTTAAATCTTCTTATGAAGCCATGATCTATTTTATTCAAATTGGATCCTATTTTCAGCTCATTTAAAATTCAATGATTCAGAAAAATCAAACATATTTTGTCTGTCAGTGAATAGGGTGGAGATAACAAAGAGAATGAGAAAGCACTTATATGGAGATGAGGGATAGAAAACTAAGTAAACCAAGTTTTTTGAGAAAGGATTTGACACTGTATATGTGGTTTCTTGCTTATAAAGCAATAACATTGCTGTGACAAAGCCATGATTATAACCTGAAAGTTTTGTCAGTCAAGCAGAAATTCTGAGGCTGGGAGGCACCTCAGGAGATTGCCTAGTTCAATCACCTCTCTGAGAGCAAGGTCTGCTAGAGAAGGTTGCTCAGGGCCATGTGCAACTGGGTTTTGAATACCTCCAAGAAGGGAGTCTTTAGAGACTCTCTAGGCAATGCATTTCAGTATTTGACCACCCTCAGAGTGAATTTCTTTTTTCTTATCTTTATGGTATTGTATGTTTAATTTCAATTTGTGTCCATTCCCTCTTTCCTGTCACTGATCACCACGGGAAGACTCTGGTTCTGCTTTCTTTACTCCCAGCATGAGGTATTTATACCCTTTGCTAAGATCCCCCATAGTCTTTGCCTGTCCAGACTGAGCAGACCCATTTCTGTCTCTCCTTGTTTGACAGATGCTTCAAGCCTTTAATGGCCTTCACTGCACTCACTCCAGTATGTTCACATCTCTCTTGTACTGGGGGCCCAGGTCCAGACATGTGAAACCCATCCCCCCCTCCCCCCCGTGGATCCCCTGATGGGGAGACCCCTAAAAAGTTCTGTGCCAGGATTGAGAGACAAATGGGACTTTTGGTTTTTTTGGTCTTCAGGTTGTTGTTTATTTTTTCTCTTATCAACTGTTCAGTATGTTGTCTATAAACCAGACACAGCATACAAAGAGAAGGCACCAAAAAGTCACAAGATACACAGGTTCAAGGTCTTTTAAATCTATTTTGTCCAATTAATTCTTAGAACGTACTTTATTTCTACCTTTTTACCAATAATTAATTATTTGTCTATTCATGCAACATCAGCATTGCGGCTCTTTCTAACCAATCACTCTGTGCTACCAACACAGCAGAAAATGGAATAAATGAAGAACAAGAAGGAGATTAGACAATGCCCAAAATCCTCCATCTTGTCTCCTATCTATCTCCATACTAAAACTCCAAAACTCTGAGGTTTTCACCCTGTGATAAACTATACTACTATCTATTTCACACACTTGTAGATTCCAATTCATCCCAAAGTGGGATGAATTGTGGAAAGTGGAAGCTTTCTCCATGGATGAAGATTAAAAGCAGTGCTCTCCTGGGGATCAGGACCTCTCAGGACAGGCAGAGAAACATTCCCTGTGCCCTGGGTTCCAAGACAGACACAGCATTCCAGGTGTGTCTCCCAAGTGCTGAATGGAGGGCAAGGATCACCTCTCTCCAGCTGCTGGTGATGCTCTGCCTGATGCAGCTCAGGAGCTGGTGCCCTTCTCTACCTTAAGGCCTTTTCTGGCTCATGGGCCACTTGTTCCCTGCCAGAACCCACCAGGCCTGCAGTGCAAAGCTGCTTTCCAGCCAGCTGGCCCTTGGTTGGAGCTCCTGCTGGGTGAGTCTCCCTCTCTCAACCCAATGAGCAGAAATGCTGCTGATCCCTCCCTCAGGGCAGCTGAGGCTGAAGGTCATGAGGCTTCAGGTCTCAGAGGGGAACCAGCCACCCTCCTCCTCTTCACCCTGAGGCTCTGCAGGCTCCTGGCCTCCTCCTGCTGTGAGAGTTCCCTGTGGATGCTGTGGCTGCATCCTCTTTCCCAGCAGCAGCAGGCACCCTGGTGTTCCTCAAAGGGTTCCCAGGAGTCCCCCAACAGTGTCAGGAGAAGTTCCCAGAAGATAGACAGGATCTCAAAGCACAGCCAGAAACCACTGCCTGGGCTGTGGTGTCTGCCAGCTGTGCTGTGGGGCTCTGTGGGACTGGAGGGAAGCAGCTGCTCTTGTGCAATGTTTTTAGGAAAAAAAAGAAAATAAAAAAAAAGTGCATCAAGGAAAGCTAAACACAAACAGAGGAAGACAAATTATTCTTCTGTGGATAATAATATGCACTTCTAAAAATACTTTCAGAGGTCTTATCAGTCCTTGAAATTTCTGAGAATGTTTGGGAATATTGATATATGAGTGTATTATTGTGTTAAAGGCCTCTGAACACTTTTCTACTTGGAGAGATCAGATTAAGTACTGTGGTTCCAGGAACTGTCTGTTCTCATAGTTGCTGCAAGTAAATTCTTAATGGAGTGTTGTGATAAAGCTGAAGTGCTTTATTCTCCTTTATCATGTTGATTTTAATAGTAAAATTTATCATGGAAAGCTTTAGTGAGAAGAGTCTTTTTGATTTGTTGAAATGAAAATCCAGATAATACCCAATAATTCTGAAGTGATTTTTTCTATAAGTTTCACCTCATGGGAAGTTTGGACATTTTATTTCAGTTTCTCTCAAAAGGAAATGTTGAAGAACTAAATAGGCATGTAGAACAGAAATTCCAGAATTTGGGCACTGTAACATTCTTTGAGATAAAGGTTAAGGTGTTTCTTTCCTCTTCTGCCTATCCTAGTAATTTCATGTCTCTTATCAAGTTATATTTTGGTAATAAAGTCTGTACTGGGCAAGTAGATTTCAGTGTGTGCCCTAATGAGCTTCATGTGGGAGCAAGACCTCTGTGTTTGCAGAGTTGCTCGCATAGATCTAACATTTCTGGTTGCATCTTTCATGCTTGCTGAGTTTGAGCAGCATCACTTTATAAAGGGCCAGATTTTCCCTGCAGTCTCTTACAAAGACTGAATTGCTTGAGGATGAGTGCTGTAATTGAGAAACTAGTAGTTTAAATGTTTTATTGTAACATACTTAGTGTTTTCTCCTTTCTGGAGAATAGTTAATCATAGTGAACCGATTTTCTGTTGATCTGGACAAGGAAACCATCAAAAACTTGGAGCAAACAGAACTGTGTTCCAAAGACATGTGGCATTACATTCTACAAATGGATGGTAGCCAGAGAACATGGACAGAACTGATTAGTCAGGCAGAGGGCTCAGTTTGGTACTCAGTTTCTCACAAAATAATTTTTGATCTTTCTTTGCAGTAGCTATCTTCTTTAAAAGGTTCTTTCTTGGAAAGTATGTAATTTTCACTTGAAGATATTTTCCTGTTTGAATATTATAGGATTAAAAATCCCCAGAACATACTGTGAGTAGCATTTATTCCTGCTTTAATGTGACAGGCCCATGAAAGTAAAACCAGCTTTGAGGAATATAACAATTATTATCTGGATCTAAATCCTGAGGTGGAGGACTGGACAAGTAAACACAAAACTTTCTCAGAAATGTGTTCATCTTTTCCTAATTAATTAGGAAATTAATTGCCTCTTGGAAGTCTCATTCCAATAGGCAGGTGTGAACATGAAGGTTGTTCCATCTCCTTGGTTCTTCCTCTATCAAGCATCTTATATTATTGATTTCAAGTCCAGCCTTTAAATAAACAGCCCCATCGTCAAAAAGCTGTCATCTCAAATTCATCCATCTACCCTGCAAGAAAAAATTGGTCTGAAGGTAGGAAGGAGCTAACTTTTAGTATTGGGAATTTTGTTTCTATGTTTTCCTAAAGAGGTTCTCTATGGGGAATAAATAAGTTGTTACAGAAAATTTATACTCCTATTAGGAAAAATGAAATAAAAGGAATTTATTTTTGTTTGTAGAAAAAAATTTACTTAGAGCAATAAAAAATAAAGCATTCCTGAGCCTTTTTCATAAAATTCAAATCCAGTATGATTTAATATTAACTGGGAATGATTTATCCCATAGGATTGAGCTCAGGATTAACAAGTCCATCATGTGCTGGAATGAGGGGCTTGTTTCATCTTCTTAGCTGCATAATCTGTTATTTTCCAATTGAGATCATTGAAATGTGATCCTACCCTGAATAAAAACAAACTCTGGGTTCCTCCCCCCAGTATGAGACTCTTAACACAGTTCTATTTGTATGTCATGACATTCTGTTTCACACGTGCCTTTTTTCTGTGAATAACAACAACTTTTTAAGGGACATCTCTCAGAGACAACTACTGTGGGTCGAGGTCACTGGAATCATATCTCCCCAGGAGACACATTTGGAGCATCTGTCACTGAGAGCCTCACAGATGTTAGGTTTATTATGTATCCCTCATTTTTGGCACTATCATTTGCTTCTCTGTTACCACTGCAAAAGAAGTATTCCATTATCATTTCCAACAGTAGTCAGAAAGTTAAGCCAGAAAGTTAATCACTGGAAAAGCCATTACCAGGTCATCCTATGATTCAGTTCATGCCCAAAGCAAAATTATCACTACACAGTTCACCCTATGCCCTTTCTATTTTGTGGCTGATCCCTGAGTTTTGCTTTTTGGGTCTCTCCTCTCCCCACCCACTGCCTGGGGGGTATCTGAGAACCCTTTTTGCTCTGGTTGCCCTCTCTATCCCATGGATGCCGTGGTTCCTACCCAGGAATATCACCTGTCCACATTTGTGAATACAAACTTAAATCCTATTTTAGTTGGTAGGAGGGATGAAACAAAAGTCTTGGGAGCTATATTTTCCCTTATCTTTGAAAAAAAAAAGTTGAAATAAATGAGAATCTCACTGTATTTTAATAGAATCTGAAAGCTAATGTGTGCATTTATCTTTTCACAAAATTAAGCACTTGGAATACACAAAATTTCAGACTCTAAATCATTACTCATTTGGAAATATAGGAGTTAAAATCTCTGGCAGACTTGAAAACATTTCATCACCATTCAGAAGAAGATGCCAAAACCTCAAGATAACTCACAGGACTACTCCAGTGCTAAAAGACACTGAGCATCTTCTTTGCTGCTGCCAAGCGTAGCATCTTTCACTATGAAGTATGACAGTGAAATGACCTTTAAGAGACTGTGTCTGGTAAACTGAGATCAAGAGTGACATCAGTCCTGAAACAGCTGCACGATGAGTGATGACTGATAATTTTTTTCAAGCAATTTGATTCTTCCATTAAGAACCCGATTTTCAGAACAGTTCGTGGCTCAGTAGCTCCATCTACAGCTCTCAAAGCTCGGCCAGGCCTGAGAAAACACCTCCCCCTATGGACACTTGCCCCCAAAGTTGTGGAAAAACTCACTGGTACTGAGCCCATGTGAGCTGGTGAACACCACAGCACTAACCTGGTGGAGAACTAGCAAGGATCTTAGACCTTCTCTTTGCTTGCTTGTCAATATCTTATCCAGCACTGCCCTGAACCATACATAGAAAACTTTAAATTTTGCTTAATATGGTTTGGCTTCTGAAGAGGTTCTAGAAGTGGAAAAGCAATTATGTAGCTTAAACCTGAAGTGCGTTAATAAATTTGCGTCAGGAAGTTTTCACAGTGGCTTTGCTCTGTGCCTATATTAAACCAAGGCTATTAATAGGGTTGAAATGTTTTGGTAAGTCTCATGAACTTTCACATCAAACTGAGACAGAAACTTTTTTAAGTCTTGGAGAAACTCTTGTGTACTTTTCTGTGACTTGCTCTGCTTACCTCTGTTCTTCTTGTTTATTAGAAAAAACAGGAAAGGGAAGGGTCAAAATGAAATTTGAGGAGTTGTTCTCACGGTGATCCCAATCTGCCTGACAGCCAGAGCCATCCAAAATTGCCTGAGAGCTTTGCTTTACAGAATAAAGGAGCAAGCATGTTCCCAATTACAGCCGGTAACCACATGTCCTGGGGTGACTTTACTATTGGATTTGCTTTCTAGAGGATCTCAGTTTGGAGGTTTTCTCCAAAATTTGCCCTACATCAGGACACCACAATAATTAATCCAATAAATATAGCTCATTTTTAACTGGCAACCGCTAACAATACATTTTGAGAGGTGTGTTCATTGTTTGAGCCAATGAATACTCTACTCAAAAGTAATGCAAGAGATAAGTAGCTAGAATTGTCTGAAATATCAGGGGTTGGACTTATGCCAAGGATTGATTCGCTGTTTATGACTGAAGGTATTACTTCAAGGATTCAGCATGCTTAAAAACTATGATCATTATGTCAAGTAATGAAGAGAATTTAAATAATGTTACTCCAAAAGAAGAATGACTTTGCATATAAGGAAGGTTTTCAAGCAGCTTTTTTACTCTTCAAATATTCTCCTTCTTTGTAGCAACATGATACCAACTTATGTTTAAACTCTGCTTGTCCTCATCACAGGCATACACATTAACATACAGGAACACATGCACATGATTTTATGGAGGAACAGTTATGCAGTGTTTGTTTCCATTGGTTTATTCCAAGAGGAATGGTTAGTGTTCTGTTTCAGACATTCCTAACTGGGTTATGTCTTACAGTCATTAGCCTCTTCCACCAAAATATTGGATTATGCATCATAACTAAAATTAATAAATTGACTAATTCAAGACATCAATTTTTATCATTCTGAAGCATATGTTCCTGAAAACATTCTCTCCCCCTGTACCTATGGGAGACTATGGGGCTGTCTTTATGGAGAGTCTTCCTTGCATCATTATATTTATAAAGCAGAGACATTCACATTCCCAAATCTGACCACTAGCATGTCCTTCCTTCTCATGCACTCATCTATTTTAAGGTGTTTCATCTATGAATCCCACTTTGTCCACAGTTTCTAATTTGATTTGTAATACTTTCTGTCTTGGATTTCACTTGAAGGACCTTACACTATCCAAGAATTTGCCCACATGTCCCTGTTTCTCTCTCATTTCATATTCACTCCCTCATTCCTACCTTGTAACCTGTTCAGTATGTCCCTGACACTATTAGTACACAAGAGGCTTTCAAACAAGAAAAACAAATAGAACTGACACTATCAACCTGAACAAAATTACTATTTAAAAATCTTTTAGTCTTGTCACCATGATTTCATGTCTTAATATCTTCCTACCTTTCAGATTCTGTAGATTTGGTTTTATTTTTTATGCTTTTATGTTTTTAATTTGAGAAGAAACTTGATAAAGCAATTTATTTGAGCTACCACAGAATTACCTGCCTTTCTCTATGTTTCCATAATTTTCTATACTAATTTACGTACGGTTTTGAACCTTGTAAAGATGAATAGATTATTAGTGAGCCGCAGAGTTAAGGATTAAAAGTCTCAGATAAGTGGTTCAGATTAAAGTGAAATTCTGTGTTTCTGATTTAACTTCCAATGAAGACAGGAAACAAGATCCAAAAACTATTTATTATGGTGCTTTGTAAAAGTGTAGCATTACAGGGAATCAAGTTATGCATGGTAAACAGGGTAAGCAGGCAAAAAAAAAAAAATCCAAGAAAGACCTAAAAAGCAGAGAAGCAGAGTAACTAGTTATAAATAGCTTTGATTCAAAGGACATAACTTTCTTTCTGTTTTGGAGCATATTTCATAGCAGTGTCTAGTGTGTCTTGAAGCAAAACTGGCAGAAAATGTAGTAAAAGGTCATGCAGTGTTTCAAATATGGTATCCTAGAACCCTGCTCTCAGCTGTGCTATAAATACAATGTAAGCTGTCCCTCTAAGAGGTGATACAGCCTCCCAAGGAGAACTGCCTCTGTTCTGGCACTGGGTGCAGCCCTGGATATCAGGATGACCATCCTTGTGCCCACAGAGAATTCAGGCTACAAAACACTTCCAGGAGAGTGCCCATGGATCTGACTGACACTTCACAGGCACTACAAAAAGCACAGCATTGCTTGCATCAATGATCCTGGTGGACTTCCAGATGTTTTTTTCAGCATCATATGAGTGTTTGTCAATTGCATTTGCCTATTAATAGCTTGCCTATTAATAAACAGGAAATAGAAAATTAACACTGGCTTTGTTAATTAAACACACTGTACTCTGTTTAGTACCCAAATAACGAGGCAGCTACATACAGCAACTCTCAGATGTTACCAATTTTCCTGAAGTAATGCTACGTGCTGCATGAGTCTTGCCTTTGTGACAACTTCCCTGTTTGTTGATATTAAAATCCACTTCCCAGGAACACAAGTCTCATGCAGTCCAGAACAGCACCTACTGAGCACAAGTCATACTGATTTTGGAGGATCTTTAACATAGCAATGGTAGCCCACAAAAGGAAATTTCCATTTTCTTGCTATGTAGTTACAATGACATAAACACAAAAGAGGCATTTACTAAACAAGGCCTACAAATTATTACCCCAGTCCCACCCTAGTCCTAAGTAAAATTCCAGTCTCTTTGAATTTTAGGTGTGAAGCTTGATTACTGCAGACCCTATCCTTCCTGGAAGGCAGTGTCAGAGTAACAAGAGCCCAAACCAAGCATGAATGTCTCAGGAGAAGTGAAGAGTCTGCATGCTTACAGGGTGTCTGCCTGGCTCTTTGTTAAGATTATTTGAACATCCAGTCAATCATACATGCTTTGCCTGACGGTCCCTGTTACTATGTATGTTACTAATATCTTTTCTAGATTGGAATACCACCTTGAGAACTCATTTTTGCCTTTAAGGATCTATATAAATTCTACAACTCTAGGATTATGACTAATGATGTGGAGCCACTGATGCATACTGAAGCACAAATAATATATTGGTAATAAGGTAGCTCAGGACAGCAGACAATTTTTGGAGGCTGCAGACTTTATAAACAGAAATAATTGCAATAACTAATAAAAATAATGTAATAAGGACAGTCTAGTCAAATGTCTGTGTCCTAATGAAGTGTCTCATTTGCAGCCAGGCTCAAGTAAACATCCTGCAGTTCGAAGAAACTCCATATTGGTATGGTGAAGAAAATTTAGAATGCCAGACTTCTAATATGGGTTTGTACATGTCTCCTGTTCAAAATTTAAAAAGACAAAATTTAAAGACAGAAAATTAGAGCAGTTTTTAAGTAGCCCAGGAATAGTTTCCCAGGTGTTCAGCCACATATCCCTGGAAAATCATTCATTGCATTAGGCAATGGATAAAACTCATCCTGTACTATTTGGTTCTACGAAAAGGTCCCAGATCATGGTGGCAGGCAAGACTCATTTTCCTCAGGTCAGTGTAGTCAGGGCTGTGTTACCCATTCCTCCATTGCCTGGGTAAAAGACATTCTCATAATTACTCCATCAGCTTGTCCTCCTGTGCAAAACCAGTGCAAAGGTCCGAGGTGCCTAAATCATACTATATTTCCTCTCCAAGTTATTTGCTGACATACACACCGTGCAAGGTCATTGACTTGTAGAGAGGCAGCAAGAAGTTCTTAGCCTGGATAAAGTTGAAATACATTAAATTTTCAAGGGATAGAAAGAAGTATGTGATGTTTCAATTCCTTGGGAAAAATACTGAAAAAACTCACAAGGGAACAAAAACCTTTTGTCAGTCCAGGGTGAGGTATCACTGTTTTGTCAGTCCTTCTGGTACATTTACTATTTTGATGTTATAGGCACATTCTCAGTACATAGGTCATGTGAACATGACTTACAAAGCTCTATTTTTAGCCTGAATGAATACATATTTTATGAGAGGAAGAGTTTTCTTCACAAAAAGAGCTTGCAAATGATGTGAGACTTATTTTCTTCCCACAGACCCTTACACATGTGTTGCAGACATTCAGAGTAACAAAAGTGTTTAATCTGGCTGGCTAGGACAGCTGCATGAGTTAAAATACAGCTCTAAGTTCATTGGTAGATGTTTCTACAACCAGATGTTCAACTTGTGCATCCTCTTATGCACTGAGTAAATTAAAGAATAATCTGTGATTACATTATGCTCTGTACTCTATTGCACTGCAGATTGTAGCAATTGTCTCAAAAACTTCTCAAAAGTTGAGGAACTAACTATAGCTCAAAACACTCTCCGTTTGCTCTGTCAACCTTCTTTTCTCATGCAGAAAAGGTTTGGTTGGTTTGGTTATGGCTGGATGAATGGTATATGGCAATTCAGACATGTATTACCCAAGATAGTATTTGCATACAAAAAAAAAAAAAGGAAAAAATTTCAGTTTGTTGTGAATGCTACTAATCATTTACCCAGTGAAACTCTTAGTGTTCAAAAAAAACCTGATGGTAGCCAGCTGTTGTTCCTCTGCAAATTGCAGAGTCAATGTAGTGATCAAGCAGCCTGTGCTGGTGTAGAGCAGGAAAGAAGTCAAGTACGGGTCTTTCCAGCCAGCTGTTTTCAGCAATTGCCAACATACTCACTGCCATGGGTAGCAGAGTCCATCTGCCTGTTACCTACTAAAAGATCATTTAAACCTCTACAAATACCTTTTCTTTGTTTACTGTTTGCGCAGTCACTTGCCAATTTATGAAAGGCTGGATGAGCACCTGGGAAATGGAAATCATGTCCCTGTTTACAGAACAAATGGTTCATCACAACTGCCCTTGCTGGACCCTCTTTTGCTGCCCTTCCCTGCTTGCTGTCACTGCCTGGGGTGTTGTCACCTGCATGTATGCCTGGTCTGCCAGTCAGACCATGAACAAATTTAGTGTTTGATTTTGGTGGGTTGTTTATTTGTTTGTTTGTTTAATATTTTTCAAGGTTTTCCTTAAAGCCCTTCCCAGGGACAGGGTGGGAATCAGCAGACAGGAGGGAGAGGACTATGTGTTATTTTGTATCACCATCTCTATCAAACATATTTTAGACTCAATCCATAGCCTAAGCATGGACTGAATAGATCTGTAAAGACTAATGTAGAAATCAAGGAAAAAGAAGTTACCTGAATTAAACCAGCCTATACTTGTTTCACTACACAGATAAGCTATCAGCCCTTGGGGAGAAGAAAGTTTTGAAACATGAGATTAGGAGACCCAGGACACAGATTTAGGATTCTACCAGTTTAATTGGTAATTGGATTAGAGTTTAAAGCCTTATGTAGCTCAGGCCCAAAGACACAATTTTTACAGTTCCTTATTCACCTTCCTCTGGAAAACATCAGTTTCTTCCAGGCTACTCAGTTCAGTGTTATGACTTTGCAGCCTAAGGAGGTAACACTAGTGAACAGCACAGCTTTTCAGAAAAGTTGAAACAAGAAACAGAAAGAAATAAAACAAGTATGTCTTGTTCATACAAACAGGACTGGTTTTGGTTTCATTCTTCCCATTTGGGAATGTGCAAAATTAACTTAGAAATAAAAATACTGTGTTGGTAGATGTAGATACTCTGGCTGCTACAAAGAGCAACCAGAATACATAATAGTTCCCTTTTATGTATAATTTGTCATTGGTTTCCCTGTGAAATATGGAGAGGAATCTTGAGGCCTTTGAATTACTAATAACTCAGAAAGAGTCTATCCAGCCTTAAAAACTGGGTAATTTAGTACTTAAGACACCAAGCTCCAAAAAGCTTCCCTGAGTTAAGCGTTCATCAATTCAGCTTTTCAGATACCTGAAAGTTTTAAATTTGTTTTAACAGATAAAAATCCACTGTATATATAGACATAGACCATAAAAAATTATATTTATCTGTGGATATTTATAAAAAAATAATCTTCAGACAGAGTAATGAATGTTTTTCTTGGGAAAGGGAGAAATAGTATCTTATAGATGCTTTCTTCTTATGGAATCTGGGCAATGAATACACTCAGAGGAGATTTTTTCTTTAGGGGGACAGCTGGAAACACGGGTGTTAAAGGACAGACCAAAAAAATGTCCAATTATTGTGTCCAGTTGCATCTTTACATAAATAGTGTTGCTAGAATCCCTGTAATTTATTAGGTTACTGTAATTTTTGGGAATATTTAAATATTGGCTTTGCTGAGTCATCTCTGTATGGTGTCATTTGTTTTTGCTATACTAAGCTTTCATTACTCACTGACTATTTTTCACTTGATGCATCTGCATAAGTTTCATTAACATTAATGAAAATTCCAAGTTTATGTCAGATGGAGTCTAAATCTTCAAGACTGGAAATAATAGCTTTAATATTTCCTGTGAAGATGTCTGGAGAGAAGACAGGTTTAGTTCTAATAGTTACTTCTTCCTTCCCTGCTCATTATGTCCATGTATTTACCTCTAATTATAAATTGCTGTTTTCAGAGCTACCGTACCCTTATTCAAGGATAAACACATTACACTTAACCAGAAGTACAATTTAGATTCTAAAATATGAAACCATTTGTGGGGTGCTTTGGGAAGTCTTAGAAATGTAATTTAGGTTAGAGAGATCTAGAATAATTCTGTAAGCACATACAGATTTCCCAGAAGCAATTACAAGGTCTATTATACCTGTGTGGCACGACAGGACAAATCCAGGTATTGTGATGCAATTGTGAGTCTGCTGGCTCCTCATTTACTCTTACCTACAACTGTTCCTGAGTTTATAATACTTTGGGCACAGGAGATCAAGGATTATTAAGAATGTGTGTTTCATTAATTTATCATTTACCTGTATATTCCTGTTTATCATCTTAGGCTTAGCTAAAAATACAAAAAATAATTTTGTTTTAATCTATTGTAGAAATTCTGTTTTGATAACATTTTTCATCATTTGTTTTACATCAACAAGTGGCAAAAAAAAAAAATAAATTAATTCACCCTGGATAGAAGCCAGGCTGCCAAAATCTGATCTAATTTGAGACATAGGCACCTAAATCAAAGCTGTGTGCATTTTGCCTAGAGAGCAACATAGACTTGCAGCTTTCAAATATTGCCTAGTCCTGTAGGTACTTACCTACCTAGCCTGGGAGAAGACCTCCAGGTATCCTGCATTGGTTGCTCAAACATGTTCCAAAGAGGAGCAAACATTCCTTGGGAGGATGTGCAGGCTATACTTATAATCCAGGTTTAGGCAGACAGTCACCTAGTCTGTGCAACTCCTGGAAGAAGAGGTTTTATATATGTTTTTGACTTAACATTTAGTGGATAAAGCACTCACTACCACCTTAAGCTTACTCCCTGTCTATAGTATACTCACTCTTACACCTCTGAGAAAATGTCCTCACCAGCACTGTTGTTGAACTGGGAATTCTTCCTACAGCTCCTCATGGATCCAAGTCATGGAAGGAAGAACAGACACAGGGAGTCTGATTCCAGCCTGCTTCTAGGCATTCCTGAGAGGCTAATATTCTGAGTCAGGGCTTGGATCCCAAAGGCATTCTTTTCAATAATCCACAATTTCTTTCTCCATTCTGTGTCAGATTTGAAGCAGGATGGATGCTGCACTAGAACTGGCCTGTGAAAAACACTTGCTTGGATCCCAAAGGCATTCTTTTCAATAATCCACAATTTCTTTCTCCATTCTGTGTCAGATTTGAAGCAGGATGGATGCTGCACTAGAACTGGCCTGTGAAAAACACTTGCATACTCAGACTCCCAGTCTGAAGGGTTAGAATGACAAGGTCTGATTCTATTGAAATTATATTTTAGGCATCTGAAACTCATCATTGAGCTCAGGCTCCATTTTTAAACATGCTTCTGAAAGTTCTTTAAAGATGAACTGACTTATTTTGCTCCCTGCTTTTATTGGCCAAGGCTTGCCTTAGTGTTGCCATGATGATTTTGCCATAGTTGAGGTGGCAGGACTGTGTGAGATGTAACAGGACACCAACCTGTGCTATTCAAAGTTTATATGTTATGTGTAGTGGTCTGCTCAAAGACAGCTTCTTCTCATAGTTTATCTCCCTTTGCAATTCTGTCACTGTTACAGTTAATACTGTAAAAAGAATATTAGGATAGCAATTATAGAAATAATATTAGATTGCCTCCACTGCAAAATACCTTTTCTTTTGCTTAAATTTTCCCGTTTTATCTTTTCTTTCCTGTACTGTAAAGATTTGCATTAATTAGAAATCACTGTCCCTACATAATTCATAGTTCCTGATACTACCTCCCTCTCTGTTATATTCTTCTGTTCTTCCACATTTTTTTTTAATCCTGCCCTCGCTTCCATAAGAATAAAACCAAACAAGCAAAGAACAAGAAAGACCAAAACCAAAAACCATAAATTCACTGGCTGAGCAAAACACAAGATGGCTCAATCTTTTCTTTTGGAAAGGGAAGAAAAAATATTTTTGAGTAATGGAGAAAAGGAAGAAATGCTCAAAGCATCAGTAGTAGCCAACACTAGCACTCTTCTCCAAGAATGTCAATCTGAAGTTGTGGAAATCCTTAGGATAAACAGGACGTAAACCTCAAGGTTCCCTTTTCTCTGTTGAAAGGACTTGTGATTAGGTTATGAATCCTATGATTTTTTTTTTAGAAAAGCAGCAATTACTATATTTCTGAGGACCTGAACCAGTTATGAGTCCCAGAAGAGGCAAGATTATTTCTCCTGATTTTTGGATAATGATCCACAGCAGGCAGGAGTTCAGAGTCGAGAAGCTTAGTTCAGAGTGTGCTAATATAGAGTAAGAGATTAGGATCCTAAACATTAAGTGAGGAGCACACAGCAAGTTTTGGCGTTTTCAGGATCACTGAGGCAAAGCAAAGGCATTTATGGCCTTTGGATCCCCAGATTCATGTAAATACTTTTCCAGAGTGCTGCAGCCCTTTGCTGTCTCTTCCCCCAGTGCCTTCTCTTTGTTCTCCTGTACCTGAAACCTGCTTGAAACAGTAATCTGCAATCAGGAAACTCAAATACTTCAATCTACAGCTATGCTCATGCTGAGATATTAATTCTGCCCTCTGCTCACTCCACAGCCATGGCACATTAGTCCTGGCTTGGAAGATTTTCAGCTCTCTGTAACACTACAGCAAAACAGTTTAAAGAAAAGAGACCTGTTCAGAAGCTGTGATCTGATTTGTTCTGGGGAGGCAGTTCCAGCTAGCCACAGGATAGCTATTATCTTCCACCATTCAAGCAAGAAGAAAAAATTAAATAAAAAAACCCCAAACACAAAACCCAACAAACTTGTAATGCTGGAGAGAGAAATTTAGTACCTGTAGTGCAATTTAAAGAAAAGCAGCTCAGCAAAGATTAAAGAGAATTAAAAGCAGCAAGATCTACCTGCTGCCCAAATTTACGTCAAAGATTTGTGTGGTACTTGCTGCTGAAGTCTGTGGATTTGAAGACTAAATTCTGCTCATCAAGTTGACGGAAGATATTATTTCATACCTCTGAAATTAAAGGCATGCCCAGCCCCAAACCCTGCAGCCATGAGCATCTGACAGTGCTGAGGATGTTCCAGCATGAACTGCAAGACTGGTACCTTTCTCTCCCTAAAGTGAGCTGAAAATGTTGTCAGGGATTGACCTGTGCTACATTCTCTATCTGAAAACTAGAAAAAAATACATGAGTTAGCTTCTGTCTTCATGGGTTGCTGCAGACTGTTTCCTTCTCTTTAATGTTTGTAGATAAATAGGATTCACAAAATACCTCCATTTTAGCCTATGCTGAAATCTGATGAAATCTACCACAGGTAAAAAATCAGGCTAATACCAGTTGTGAAACCATTTGCTACATTTGGATGCTTTCCCTCCATGTCAAATTTGGTAGTTACAATTACTTTCCTTATTGCTGAATGGAACACTATTTTTTTTTAAAATTTCTTAATTGCAGTGTCTTTCTGAAATCATTTTGATTCTGTAGAAAAGATGAGGGGCGGATGTTCTTCTTTTTGAGCTGTTACTCATTTTCTTTATTAAGTTCTGTGTTGTCTTCAAATTAAGTGACTGACACTGTTCAGCAGTCATTGCTATTGGGTGCTAATTGAAATTAAAAACCAGTTAGAGTTGAAAGAGCATGTAAGTGAGGTGTGGAGAAGATGTGGGGCCTGGGGTACCTCGGGTTGGCAGGGCAGGGCCTGGCATCAGACCTGGGCTTTTCTTAATCACTACACAGGCATTAATTTCCTTCTCATAAGCAAAAGCAGCTACTTGAGTATTTTCTAAATAAGTTCATGGATTTCAAGTATTACAGCCTAAGTGCTTGTGGTATTCCACTTGAGAGATAATGGGAAATTTGTGTTCCTGAGATCAGATGTCATGAATTTGACCTTCATTTGCAGACAGAGTTTAGGTTCCCTCCTAATTTTTTTTTCTTATTTGTCCTTCTGTTGGTCACAATCAATTAAAAAAGCCTCAGCCTAAACCAAACAAAGTTGACAGCAATGTGGAAGATGATGACAAAATAAAGAAATACATATGTCATTATAATACTTTATAGATTCCTTTGTTTAATCTCATGTTGAATTAATTTTTAAAGTAAGCTTACTCAAGGTTATTAAAAATTGATTCCTAGTAATTTAAATTGACTACTATTAAATTTTATTTGAATTAATTAACTAATTTCAATCCAATACTTGAAGAAAATCTCAAAGGTCTATTTTCAGAAAATATTGCTTCTATTCTCCCTTGGACATACTTATTACTCTTTTGAGCTAATTCTCAAATAAGAATCGAAGGGCTCATAGAGGCAATGTAAGAACCTTCTAACTTTTCTCTGATGTTCCCAATGAGGACTGGTACCAAATAGATTCCCACAGTCTTGAATCACATGCTTAACAGCACAGAATTGATGGCTCAGTAAATTCCAGATATTGGTGAAATAATTACATTTCTATTCTGGACCAATAGATTTTTGAAATGTAACAAATTACATCTCTGTCAAGCATGGACTCAATCAAAATCACCTGCTGACTCAATAAAAATAAACAAAAAATTAAATAGCAATGATTAAATGAAAGCTATCGTTTCTTTTATTGGTCCTACACATTTTTGGAGTTGGTACTGACTCTTTCATCAGTTTCCATAACTCCTGATCATCAAATAAAATGCCCATATATAGACTGTATATCAATAAAAGTTCTTATTCCACATGACAGTAAGCAGCCCTATCAAGCCCATTGCCCTCATTTTTCAGGAAGCCCCAGGACTGACATATCTAGAAGCCCAAGTGCAATTTCACAAGCTCCTCATAGCATGACAGTTTGCTGCCAGCAAAACTGGTTCAAAAATTAGCAATTTTCCACTCTTTTTAGAGAAAATATGGAAGAATTTAAGCAAAGTGGGCTATGACTGTGGTCTGTTAATAGTTGATATCCCTGGCCGTGTGGGTAAACTTTAATGTGTGGCTGAAAATGGCAGAGTGACTTTAACACACTTTCCTGTTCATCCTCCCTACACTGGCACTATGTCTTTGACAGCAGTGAGGGACAAATGTCCACCTCTTTGAGATGATAATGGAAGGACATTTGATTATTTGAAGGCAGAGGTTTAGACTTTCAAAGAGTTGTCCTTTGGGAAATATAGGAAAATTTAACTAGTTTTTCACGGAGACAATTTCATGGTAGTGAGTAGAAAGCATGTCTTGGTGCATGTTTTTTGGAAGTGGTAAGGAGGAATTGACTGTTTTAAAATGCTGCCCAATGCATCTGCATCAGGACATATAGGGTCTTTTTATAAAACAATAAAAATTTTATTCTGCTAAATCCTACTGCAAGACTTGAGTTATTTTCTTCAGCAAGTTGTACAGCCTAATCCGGGCCCCTGTCAGGGAAATAATGCACTGCTCAGAGATGCCAGAGTTGCAGTATCTCCCCTAAATATTTTTCTTGTGTTCAATTTGGGAAACAAATACAAAAATCCGCTCTCTCTTAAACCTTCTAGGCACTGTTAGTGCCAGAGTGGGAAGTGTCAAATATGGCTCTTTCCACAAGCACTATTATGTATCTCCAAGGCTTTCTGACAACTGGCTAAATAAGAAGATGAATCACTGTCATCCATTTAAAAGGTGGAGAACAAAGAGCATGTCAAGGATGGTGTGAGAACCTCTCTAGCAGTTACCTTTGAGCTCAAACTATTACAAGCTCTATAACAAATTGCTTGCCTACAGGCAAGGTCACTCCCATTAATTTTTATGAATTGCCCTCAGTTCCTTGAATCCATGAACTATGCAACAAAAGGCAATCAATAAGCTTCACTAAATCAGTGTTTCAACCTTTAATGATATCCAGAGCCTTTATGGAATCAGCTCTGTTTTAATTAAAGCTTATTGAAATTGATTCAGAACAAACCTTGGACAATATGTGTCAATAAATAATGTCTTCAAAGGACATAGTATTAGAGGAAGGCTAAAAGAGGTGATGGATCACTGGAACTATTTCTGGTCATTCTCTGTGCCAGGAAAGACAGTTTATCATTTTTGTATTGCATCAGTGAGAATTACATGTGCACAACCTCTCTAGTTGAGAAATTTCAGGAAATTCAGTGGTCCCCTAAACTACTCTAATTTCGGGTTATCTGGATCCCCTTTTCCTCTGGTTTTGTCATTCTCTTAGTGACTACCTCTGATGCAGACATGACTGACCTATCCTTAAATTTTCTAGCATAATCTCAGCAGCATATATCTATCTCACTGTCAGCTGCAACACCTGGCCAGAGGTGTCTGACATGACCTTCTACTTGACCTCCAGAAACCATTGCTGAAGGACTCTGCTCTGACAGGCCTTGTGTAACACCAGCCTGCTCTGTAAGGTCATCTCAGAAAATTGTGGTGTCTCAAAGAGCACAGAACTTGTGTTTAGGTAACTGAGTTGAGCTCATATTGTCAAGGTAGCTGCTGGTGAGGAAAAACCTAGAAACTCAACTTTTTTCTGCTAATTGATCTGCCCAAGATTCTTTGCCCATATGAAACTTTCACTAAAATCCTAAGAATAATTGACACAGTTACTAGGAAAGAGTGCTAATTCATGGTTGGAATAGTGCTGTATCACCTGTGATGGAAGCAATCATTATGGGTCAAAATCTTGCCATTTAATAGTTATCTAACTTTTCTTTGAGCTCAGTTGTCACCTTCCTCATATCTAATAAAATAAAAAATTTTGAAATACAATTTTTGCAAGCTAACAGATGAAGTAATATGAACTAGTTCCTCCAGTTTTAGATTAGTTCCTCTTAGTTTTAGCTTAAAATTTATGTAACAGCTATAATATTCAGCCAAGTTTGAAATTTTCTCTCTAAATTTCTTTTAAGACATAGAACTCAACTAGAAATACACTTTGTGATTTAGTTTATGTCTGGAATGTTATGTTTTCTGGGTTTTATTTTTTTTCATTGTGAAAAATTATCTGTCAATATCTCCACAACCTTTTCCTCTATTTCAAAACATGAAGGTACCTCACAACCTTGTAATTTTTTCTTAAAAAGAATAAAGAGATTTCTCATCAGTTATCTTCATAGTTGGCATAACTGAGACCTACAGTTACTATGTTAGGCTACATTGGTGATGAAATCGTAATAGCTCCAAAAGCCTGTTTGCCAAGAACTTTCTCATTCAAAAGTAATTTTCTAAAAAATCAGCTGCAATTAAATTTTGTAAGTTACTGAGATCATTTAGCAACTACTAAAACAATTGGAATAAACTATTAACTATTCAACAGTAAAAAAAGTTAGCATATTTTCCATAGGAAATAATCACTTTTTTCACTTATAATTTTATATTGTGCTATACTGAAATAACTTCCATGAGAGAGAACACCACTCACTTTTATACTCTTCTTTTCCTGAGAAGAGTATAAAAGCCAAATCTTTATTTCACAAGACCTTTCCGAAGATTCCTACTGGTGTTCGAAGATGTCTGATAAAATTATATGGGAATGCAATGCACATTTCATGATCTCAAGGGCCTTACAAAAAATATTACTTTGCAATTTTCAAGATGAATTGTTCATATAAAAGCTTCAACATAATTTCCTATTTATTTAGGGAGAATCCTGATTGTTAAGAAATGTGTTTTGAGCGCTGGCACACAATAAATTGGTGAGTGGTTGGAATCTAACAGGCGTCAGAAGTTTTGTTTCTCATTTCCCACTTCCCCCTTCTCCTGCATTTCCTCTGCCTTGTGCCATCTTGCACCCATGCTTGGTAACAGCAGCAACACAAATCTGTGCAATTTCCAGCAGAGAAGGATGGGAGCTGGGAGGCTCAGTGATTTGCACCTTGAGCACAGCTCTAGAGGGTCACACCAGGACACAGATGCAACCTCCTTGACAGCCTGACTGCCAAAATTCCTAACCCTACGTTAGCCCATGAGGATATGCTGCCCAGCCTGGTGGTAAAAATGGCTCTTATTTTTTTCAGGTTGAATTTTATTTCTACTTACATCACAGTCTTATCATTGCAGAACTGTAAGACTTTTTGCCTTTCTAAATCAGGATTGGAGAAAGCACTCAGGCAGCAAGCCCCCCCTACAGTGACTGCCAGGCACCTGGAAGGGTAAAGGGTGGGTTGTGGATTCTTCTCTTCGCTTAGAGATCAGCTTAATCTCTAAATATTAAAACCTTAATATTTGTCAGCCATTGTTAACATTGAAGAGTTTTTAATAAGGGACGTAACTGTGATTAATGAGTGATAAAATTATCTTTAAAATAAAAATTAAGCAGTTAATGTCAGTTGTGGACTTTATTTGCTAGTAATATAGTGAGGCTTATGCTTCAAGTGACAGAGAACTATTTTCTGGCTTTAATAATTGCTCATCTTCATATGACAGAGATTTTCTGTACCTCTACAAAGTTAGTGGACACTCTGTTGGGATATTTACTTTCTGACAAAGATAGCAGAAAATCTAAGCCATATAACTTAATCTTGTAACTCATCCCAGTATCATCAAGCTATACAAAAAAAAACCAGGCTTCCCACTTTCCTTTAGTGGGAAATCTGAACAGTTCTTAAGCATTAGTTTTGGTGGAGCTACTGCATGGTAATTTGATACTAGGAAACTTCTGCAAGGTTGAAAACTGAGAATGACTGTGTTTGAAGTAGTGCTTCTATTTACTTTTTAAGTGCTGACATTATGACTGATAGCAAAGCTGGTCTAGAGATGATGAATGAATCAAAACCGAGATTACACTTCTTCTGGTGCAGACTTACTTCAAGCAAGCAATTTTAGCACAAGAAGAGATGTTGCAGCCTGGATCTGCCAAAAGATGCAGTCCCACTACTTTCTGCTCTCAACCATACTTCCCTTGCTTGGGACTGGCACACATCAGGTTTTGTGATGAGCTGATTCAGCTCCTTAAACTGGCAGAAAATGACACATTTGTTTCTGATGGGCTCATTCTGTAATGATTTAGTGAGAGGAATTAGTTCATCCCGATGGAGACTAGAGTGATTTCAAGGGAGGGGCTGGGATGTGAAATCAGGAGAGCTGAACTGGAAAGGGAGGAGAAAGAAAGGGAAGAGGAAGCAGGCTTTACATATTGGTAATAGCTGTTAGAGCTGCTCAACCCATTTGTAAAACTTCAAACACAGTATAGTGTCTGTTAGACCCCTCCCTTTCCATAATGTGTGATGATTAAGACATCCATTTGTCATCCCTTCCAACTGAACTCCTGTTTGCCTCAAGTTTAGGCAGTAAGAAGGCAGAACATGTTATACAGGGCAAAATATGACTTTGAATACTGTGTGTAAATTATAGAAAATATGTACAGTTCCAAAGAAGACGTAACTTGGAAAGTGACACAGGAACAGCACAGAAGGTAGCATGAACAAGAGTTAAAGTTAAGGGTGCTTACAGAAAGCTACAGGGACAAACCTGAGGCTGATGTTGAATTGTTTTGTGTACAGGATGAAAGCCAAGCTCTAGCAAGTGTGTATGTGAGCAGATACAAGGCATGTAAGCCTAAGGCATGTGTCTGTTCAGTGGGAGACAGAACTGGGACAAAGCATGTTTTTACTTTCTGTTCTCACTAGTATATTGTGCTTGACTAGAAAGTCTGTCTCCATTTGCAGCTAATGAACTAAATTTCATTTCATTGTAAAGCATTTGAGGGAGGTGTTATAGAGTTCTGTAAGTTTTTTTTTTTTATTCTTGTGGATGCAGTTGGCTTTCTAATATTTGTAAGTACTAAGCTGTTTAGTATCATTCTGCTATATCAGTTTGATGAAAACATTTGGGTTTTTCCCCATTTATTATGTAAATTAATTATTTATATCTGAAGCAAAGGAAGATATTATAGAATATATCAAGGCCACAGTGACAGTCCTGTAATTCCCCATCTATTACTGAAAGAAAATAGTCTTTTTTGGTGTTCTGCAGCTCTCAATGAGCAAGAGAGCTAATGTATTCTGAAAAACATTGTGTGTGCAAATAGCATCTCTATCCCTTCTCTGACCATAACAAATATGTGAGGCCATATTTGCAATCAAGTATCTCACTTCCATGTAGAGTTTGGCAATGCAAGAGTGTATGAGAGAAAGAAAAGAGAATGTCCTACACACCTGGGATTTAAGTGGAAGAAATTTTAACCAAATAAGTCACTTAACAGCCAAAGGCTCTAATATACTTGTAATGGGAAAATGAGTTAGCTGGGAAAATGAGTTTGCTGGGACTGATCAATTTTTGCTAGACTTGGCTACTATCCAGCTCATGCTAAAACTTGATGTGTGCTGGGAGCAGTGCCATCAGGTCCAAGCAAGGACAACATTTAGGCAGGACACTGGGGCCAGAGAGGGCTAAAGGTCATCATGTAGCCACTGCACCTGCAGCTTGCTGTCTCCTGAAGGACCAAATTCCTTGGTTTTGGAATTATGCTCAAAGTTATATCTCCTTGTCCAAAATGTTTTGGAAGCAACAGCAAGCTGGACTGCTGAGCCTTTTGTGCTTGGTGTGATAAACTGTGGTGTGGCAGAGGACTGAGGATGAGCTCTCTCACTGTTGGCCACTAACTTGCACATAGGTGCACAAGGTACAAGTTCTAAGTTGTAAATTAGAGAACTTGTGAGTTAGAAACCTCATGAACTAATCAATGAACCAGTGAGTCACTTGTTAGACTAATCTGTACCAAGAGGTTTGAGCCCTTGTTTGTCATGTTTGTTTATTTTTCTTTTCCTCTAAGCTTATAAAAATTAATTTAATTTACAGTGTAAGTTGTAAATTTGAGATCCAAATGCACTGTGAAAGTCAGGCTCCAGGAGGGCTGCTTTCAAATACTATCACAAAAAGCTAATTTCCTCACTTCTTGGAATTAGTGTTCAGAGTGCACTGCTGTGATGCTGTTCATCATTACTTCGGCCTGGGCTTTGATCATAAGTAATATATGAAAGCAGTGATGGATTTACTTCTTGGAACTGTGAGCTTCATAAATCAATAGATCTAGATCTTTTGAGATTTGTTCCTGTTCATTAAAAAACAGTGAACTAAAAAACTCTCAACAAAACAAACCCAAAACCACCCACAGAACAGAAAGAAAAAAAATAAAAAGAAAGAAGAAAAAAAGAAAAGAAGAATAGAGAGTTTGGTCACATTTCTGGCTGGATAAAGCATGTGAACTGGGGTGGCAGCATGTCCAAAGCACCCAGAGTTTTAAAACTTTAAAATGGTTTTGAAGCCATTGGGCGATATTGATGACACAGCTGCAAACCTGTGGGTATGTGCTGGCTAAAACTTCTCTACCTCTGAAAAATGCAGCTTTACTTTTGGCATGTCACTCCAATAACTATCATGTTTATTTTTTAGTGAAAGAGAGTGAAGGAATTCTAAGTGGTGCCTCTATTTCAGGAAGCTGTATCCAGTTCCTACACTTGGCTGACAGATGCAGCAGCTTACACATAAACTGTAGTTATGTTAGTAACTCTGCTAGATAGATGATGCTTGAGATGTCATGTTTCATGTCAAGTGTTTGAATTTTGTATGCTTGCATGCTGTGTGCAATTTCCCAAAAGACAAAACTAGATAGAGGGAATAGGAATTCCATAGTCCATGCAGCCCTCAATATCGCTCTCTTTTGGAGTTGCAAGAAAAACCAAAAACCAAACCAAACCAACAACAAAAACAACACAAACAAAACAAAACAAAAAACCCCACAAATTTTACCATTAGATTAGGATATAGAAAGATACATGCTAAGAAATTATATTTTTAGGAGATGGAAACTGAGTGTTAGCCTCTGCTCAACAATTTGACAAAATAAACCCTCATTTTAGAGCATATTCTTTCTCTATAACCTTGTTTAGAAATCAGTTCTTAGCTCAAGTGCTGCCTCTCACCTGATGCAAATTTAGTGGAGCTGATGGACCTTCCCAGTCCCTGGGACAAGAGGTTGAATCCTTCCTTAGCCCAGTTCTGCACAGCTGCAGAGGAAACTTCAGTGACTCAGGTGTGTGTTCTTAAAGGAGTTTCTAACAGCTGCTCATGGTGCTGTAAAGAAATTCCTGAAATCTCAAGCAATGTGCAATTTCTGTACTTCAGAAATAGAGCTAAGTTTAGCACCAGGCAAAAAGGAATACAGAAAATGCTGCCATAACAGCAGTGAAATTTGTTTTGCATTGACAGAAAAATCATAAACTATTTCTGGAAATGTTACTTGCTGATTAAACTTCAAGCAAACACTTGAAAAACTAAGCTTTTAATCAGTGAAAAGTAAATTATCGTAACTAATAGTAAACAGTAAATAAACATAATGATAAAATGTATAATTTGAAACTATTTTGCATGAAAGGTAAACAAATAAAGAATCAGTTGTGTCTTATAGCATTTCATTTCAGATTTCTGAGCATCTGGAATTCCTTGATGCTTTCTCATAGAATATAAATGACATTTCTAGAGAACGAGTAATGTCAGAAAATTTGATACTCAAGCTGGACTCTAGCTTTCTTGTGCTTCTCAGCTAGAAATAGGCATCAGCACAGTAAATTACAGGATGGAAATACACAAGGAAAAGTTTCCCCATGATAAATCTGATAGAACTTATCAGAAAAGAATGAAAAAATCAGTATATATTGGAAGTGTTCAAGGTTGGATGGGCCTTTCAGCAGCCTGGTCTATTAAAGGTGTCCCTGCCCATGGCTGGGGAATTGAACTGCGTTATATTTCCAACCCAAACCATTTTATGAATCAATGATAATAGTTCATATTTCTCTCAGTGAAAATAACTTACGATCTAGGTGCTGTTATAACATAGCATGCTGCACTAAACTTCTCCAGCTTTCTGGAGCAGACTGGGGACATTTCAGACAATTTTGTAAATACTTGCTGGCGGCAAGGAGGCCATGGGTTTTCTGGAAATCCTAGACAGAATATTAATCTGGGAGGTAGTAGGAAACAAAAACACTATAAAATTGTGGGGTAACAAGAACTTTCATTTCCATTTTACTCCATGGGCTAAAAGAGTGCCTGAACCCAGAAGCCCTTGTTCAGCTAAACATGGCACCACAGAGCAACTGGGGATTGGCCTCCAGACAATCCACATTAAATATCTGTTTAAAAGGACTAAGATAGAGGCTCTATTCAATGAGAGTAAATCACTGTAACATCCTCCTTACATCTATTGGCTAAGATACTATTTAATGTATGAGCTGTTAATCTTTTGCTTCTGGTGACTCTTCTCTGTGCCAGCTGCTGCAATTCAAAATGCACTTGCTGGGGAAGTGGTGGAAAAAGATTAGAGAATGCCCAGGTGCAAGCTGTTCAGGGCTGTAAGGCTGTTTTCCAAGACAATTTCAGACTAGATGGTGCTTGCAGACAACTCTGAGGCAAGGGTGAAATGGACTAACCATGGGAGGGATTAAACCATGTCAATAAAAGCTGAAGGGGACCAATATTATAGGGCTTTTGTATGGATGAGAGAATTTATCCATCTTTCTTTATTGTGTTCCTAGTAACAGTAAAGGCTAGGAAACCACAGTGTTGAAAGCAATACCAGATTTTTTCCCTGAACTTTAGAAACCCATATGTTACAAGAAGTAATTGGGTAAGAATTAATCATCCACCACTGCAGTAAGTAGGGAAAAATCAGCTCCTACTTGACATCTCTGTATAGAAATTGGCCTTAATTGCAGTGACTAATATTTCTAGCACAGTTGTGCTGTGTCCATGCTTTTTGAAGAGGTGCTTCAAGGACTCCAGTGTTAACACTGTGTTAAACCTCCTTTTGGACAATATACAGGCCTCCATACTGGATGTTGCTATGAAGGGTGCTATTAATATTCCTAAAGACTTATTTATGCTGCTACATTGTGTCCCAGACTATTTCTTGACATGGTTTGGAATAAAATTAGGAAAACCTGGCTAGCACACAGTAACACTTTCAATGAAAAATCACTGCTGACTGAACAATCAGTCAGTGTGCTTGAAGTTAGAGTTTCCAGGAGGGACTGTTGTTCAATGTGACTTGAAGAGTTTGTTTGAAGATAAATGTGTTTAATCATGAAAGTCACGGTTCATTATACCCTGTACAGTGCTTCTGTCAGCGTCTGACTAGAAGCAAAAAGGGACAAGTTTAGATACAAAGGAGCCAGTGCTAACATGCTGATTTGTGCCTCCCAGTAAAAGGGGAAAGAAGAAAACTAAACTAACATTTTCATGCTAAATGAGCTAGTTTTCTTCATTTATAAAGCCTAAAAATTGGCTTAACAAATAGTTTTTTACTAGAGGGAAGATGATAAGTCTGAAGACATGGACAAATGAAGTGACTCTGATCTCACAGCTGATCTTGTACCACCACTTGAGGCACTGGTTGTTGTCTGGTGCCACCCCCTTGCTCCACACTGCCTCTTCCTCCTTGCCCTGTAACCACCCCTGGTCATCACAGTTGTGCTTCTACCAGGCCCTAACAAAACACAGCTCTCCACAGCTCTCCACTGCAAGAAGTTCCATTCCTACTCCCATTTCTCTCCTGAAAGGCCTCTTTCCTCTGCCCTGCAGTGACTGATGCTGCTGCCCCAGTGCAACGCCCAGCAAGGGAGCTTCCAGCTTAGCTGTCCCACTGCTGTAATGGGAGCTGCTTTGCAGGTCAGGGGGTTGCCCTCCTGACAAGCACAGCATGTGCACAATCCATGGGCTTTAGGCCTGTCCATTAATGTCTTTTACTTCTCTCCCCTTTGATCCACCAGGTAACAATGGAGTTCTCCTCTTGGGGGAGTTCTCTGCCATCTGGGCTCACTGCTGGGGATGGGAGAGAGATGTGGGTTCTTAACACTGCTTTAGGTCTCAGCTTTCAGATTTCTGTATATACAGGTCATGGGGGAACTGGACTGATGGACTTCCTGGCCTGCTGCAATTTTCCTCTCTTCCTAATTGAACTACCCCTCTATAAGTAGGCAGATGATAGTGAGGTGCACCAACAATCCCAAAAATTGTCAATCAGTACATGTACTGAAAACCAGTAGTAGCTACTCAGGAGTTCCTGTAACCAGCAAGAAGAGAAGAAAAAAGTTTTAAGGGAATTTTATTATGTGCTTACTTTTTCATGGAAATGTTTACCTATTGGTTTGAATTTCAAGAAAATCTTAAGATTACCATATTGACTTACAGGGTTATCAGACATGGGGTGGAGTAGAGCATGGTTATGGAGAAAGCACACAAGCTGTAAAAGAAAAAGTCAGTAACAAAATGGAATATTTGGTATTTAGATTTTTTTAAAAACAAAATTTCTAAGACTTGTTGGAAAATCAGTGGCAAATCATTTCATGTTTTTCTATGTGTTGTGTATTAAAGGAAAAATGGTCCCTTTACACAGGAAAACTCCAGGAAAAAGTGTCCCCTGTTTACAAATACCTCTAAGGGACATGCTGCAAGGGGAGAGAGTAAGGTGAACAGATATATAAAACCAGATAAAAATAAGGTGGTAATAATTAAATTTTGGCTAAAAATCATAAAAGCCTTAAACATGGCCACAAGAGTAGTTCTGGAACAGTGAGGAGAAGGGTGAAATATGAACCTACTTTTAGGTGAAATTCAATAATAAATTTATGATGAGGATTATCTGACATAGTGCGTTCTGTAGCCTAAATGATTCAGGAGGTCTTCAAATCTACTTCAAATGATTTGAAGTAAAGGTGTTCTCTGAAAAATTTTTATCGACCAAATCCATAGTGTGTCATACATAATTTTCATTGACAGTGAGCAATATGTAACTTGTGAAGCATCTGTATCATCATTTATACAGCAGTTGATTAAAAATTGTCAGAAAATATGTTGTTCCAAATTACCGTAAATATTTCAGTTTTGAAGAGATATGATACTTTTTCTCTTCTTAGATTGTCTTGAGAGGAAAAAAAGAAGATTAATTAAAGCAGCCCTTGTCCTTGCATCACTAAAAGTGTTTAGTGCTAAATATTTCCAAGAATGGAGCAAAGAACTGCTCATGCATATGCTCTGAAGTCATCAACTATACACATGTACATGGAAAAGTTGTGAAATTACTTCGTGTATGTCTGTATTTAAATGTATATATGGTTCATTTCAGGGCAGAGAGGCATGTTTCAGTCTGCTGTTATGGACCAAAATCAAACTTGAATGCTGAATAGGACTGCAGTAAATTTTTTTTCCACATTTGTCTAAATTATTTCTTGACTGGTCCATAAAGCATGTGCAATAGATGCAAAGCAGTGTTTCCTGCAGATGTCTGAAGCACTGAGATGCTGCTCTCACACAGAAAACAGTAATTTTTCTTAAGACCTGGTTTCTAAAATGCCTCAGAGAAGAACCAGAAGCCTTTTAATCTTTCAAATGGACACCAACCCTAAGGAAGCTGTTACCATGTCATGTATCTCAGCTGGAAATGAAATTTGTGTATGGACAAGCAAAACCTGAAATTCTGCAGTAAAGAAGAAAGGGAAAAAGTGTTGGGCTAAGGACTGGGTAATGGGTGCTCATCACAGCCTCATTTCTTGCTAAGAAACTATTAGAAAATAGTGCAGCTGTGCCTAGAACATGATTTTCACAACACACATTAAAAAAACCAACTTACTAGTTTTTCTGGTTTGCTCTGGATTAATGTCTACAAAAATGTAAAATGTTCTGTAAATAACAGAGGAAGAAGGAAAAGAACTGAATTTGATAATTGCAAATTGCTTTTCTAACATTAATATAGTTATCTTAGCATCTTCTGCCCTAGACCAATTAAAATACCCAAAGTAATTTTAAATGGGATTTTTAATCTCTGTCACTATATTATGTAACAAATATGAGAAATATATTTTAATGAGACTTCACTGTGGATCGTCTTGTGGCACATTATTGCCTCCTGCACTCACTGCACAAACTAGCAACATGACACCTCACTGTGGAGGTGCTTTTTGCAAAGAGGGGGCAGCACACCAGAGCTTGCATTCTAAGTAGGGGACATGAGGGAATGACACATCCTCTACCACACCCTCGTCAGGGGATCAAAATTAGGAATTTGGTGTATTGGCAGGGGACAGTTGCAAACAGCTTTGCAGAAGCTAATCAGAAGACAGCTCTTAAATTAATAAATAGGTTAAAATCTTGTATTAACTGATATGTAATCACTGATAGGTGAAATTATGGTATCAGCTCGAAAGGAATATAATCAGGATGGTTTTGTGCCTTTACTTCACAGGGTGGGCACCCCTCCCACGATAAAACTTCTAAGCAATTCTTTCTGTACTTTGTGAAATCAACAGCATGGGAATTTTTAGCAAAAAAATATCATGAGATGTGTACAGAATAAATTATTTTAGATGGAAATGAATGATGCTCCTGCAGTGAAATGCCTGTCTGAAATTGCTCAATAAGAAATAATATGGAGTCAGTTTTATGGTGATGAAAACATCACCCTGAGAGAGAGACACTGGTGAGGATAAGAGCTCTGCTAGCTTTGACACTCATGAAATGTGGAGATTTACTCACACATCATTGAATCTGCAACTGGTGGGTTGCAGCATGAAAGCACAAAGTCTGAGGGCAGCTATGCTTCTGGTGGTGGATTTTATGATTATTTTTTAACAGCACTCAGTGATCAGAACACTTATACTGGTTACATAATTAGATTTGTTTTGGATGCCAGCAGAAGAGGCAGATGTGCAGACTTACACTAGAAAATAGAGTTAACCCTTCAGAGTCATTAGGGTTTGCCAAGAAAATTAAGATACCCCACATTTCCATTCAGGCTGAAGCTGATTAAGAATGGAGAGGGCTCTGATACTGCCCCCATGACAGGGGCACAATAGGAATTAGAAGAAAAATGATCCAAGGTGAAAAATGGCTCAGAGCCAACATATATTTGCCATATCAAGCTCCAGAACTAACAGCGTTTTTCAAGGAGATGATATTAGCAAAAGATTATTTTATTTGTCTGGGCTATGCAAATGACAGCAGTGTGCACAGCATGGACTGGAGGATTGAGGCAGTGCCCTTAATTCAAAAGAATTAGGGATAGACACAAAAGGTGACACTGTGACAAAAAATAAACAAGCAGCCTAAAAGCATGCACAATATTTGCAAATTTTGATTTGGATAAAAAAAGGTGAAGAAGCAAAAGCTGTGCCAGAAACAATGATATTAGTGCAACAAAGTAAAACAGCTAAAATCTGGGCTGTGTGACACTGGTCTTACAATAGAGGATGTGATTATACAATAGAGGATGTGATTATCCAGCTGGGAAAGAATTTGTTCTGTAACAATGCTGAGGAAAAAGGTGGGTTAAATTAAGGTGAAGCTCTTAGTTTTCTCTACAGGGCAGCCACCAGAAGGGCAATAAACTGTCCGAGGACAGTCTACAAACAGGACACAAACCTGTACACACTAAAGCTGAGAAGCTCAATGACCCCAAGTCAAAACTCCAGAAATGCTGCCATGGCCCTAGAACAATCCAAGCCATGGAGGATGGGATTCGGGATGCAAATAAATACCTCATTTAAGACATTAGTAAATATTTGCTTAAATGGTTGTCCAAACTTCTAGTAGAGCCCACAGAGGTTCAAAATTTAAGTTGATTACTAATTACATGTCCTTAGCCCTCTCCAGTTTCATGTTTCACATGAATGTCTCCACTGTTCAGAGGAGATATAGATTGGGCAGCACGTGTTTGCCTATTTGTGAATGTTTAATGCCATTGTAGGTCAATGGCTGATTTTGCTGATCTTCCTGTGGCTGTACCAACTCCACTGGTTTTCTAGTGGGTGCCAGTCCTTTGTGGAATTTATTTGCTATCACTAGAGCACCTCAGATGATATTAGGTATCCATGGTGAGAGAAATTACTTCTGCCTCTAGCATCAGATCACAATGGGGCAAAGTGGGAGCTCTGGTTTCCCTAGCTACCTTGTAAAATTCTGGTACTTAGTATGACATAATAAAATATTTGATCTTGCTATGTCAGCCAGTATTGGTATTCTGTTTAAGAGCCACAGGACAGAGAACTTCAATACTTTTCTCTAACATTTTAAAAAGAATATGTAAGTGGCATGTGCAGATTTTCAAAATTCTGTGAAGAATGCCCATGTTTTAGTCCTGCCTTAGATAAACAACTGTGCCACAGAAGTGGTCAGGAGCCTCTAATATCTCAGAAGCTGGATGACTGGAGCGAAAGAGGCTGGGGAAGCTTGTATGAATGATTATCTCTTGTGCAGCTGTCCAGCCAGTGAAAGTGTCCTGGCTAGCTTGCCAGCACAGCTAGCAGCACAGGGGGGCACTTGACCCGACAGCCGTGCTTCGGGTCAGCGCCTCAGGCAAACGCCCAGCGTTAAAGCTGCAGGTGCTACCAGGTGCAGGACAAGGCCAATGAGCAGCTGCAGTCAGCAAGGAAAGAAGAGAGCGCTCTCCGGTAGGGGGAAAGTCCAAGTTTATTGATGATCATACAGAGACCAGCAACCAAAGAGAGAAGGAATTACATGAGCTTATAAAGGGTGTAGGAGGCAGGGGTGGAACCAGGTCGGGAGCAAATGGGAATCCAGGAGGGAGTGGGGAACATGGAATTGACATACAGAAAAGACCAATGAAAATAACTTGGGGGAGGGTCCCTGGCCCCTGATCCAATCACTCCGAGCCCTTGACAGAAGTTTCTGGAGAAAAAGGTGGTGGCAGGGAGTGACTGGCAGGGCACCAGGGTGGGGTTGAGGAAAGGATACATTCGGTTACTAGGGAAACTGGGGTGGAGTGTAAAAAGATACAATGGTCGCTATAACAACTGGGCAGGAACTGGGAGGGGAGGGAGAACCAGGGCAGAACCATTTTAATCTAGAGGAGGAATGGAACAAACCAACACAATACAACACTCTTGCAAAAATAAATTTAAAAAATTAACCTAGACTAGTGCTTCCTGGTGCAGCCATACCATAAAACACACCAGCTAGACAGAGCCATGCCTGTGAAGGAACATGCAAGACATGTTAGCCATCTCTCTTCACCTCATGTTGTCTCTGCATTTCTCTTTGCCCCAACCCCTAACTAAGCACATGGTGCCTGTTGGAGGGAGGCAGAAGGGAGTCAGTGCCGGGGACTAAAGTGGTGCCTGCAGAGGTGTTCCCACTGAGAGGTTCATCCTGGCTGTCCCCAAGGCCCAGCTGGACACTGGCTGGCATGGAGGGAACCACTGTCTGTGGTATTCACATTCTCTGAACAGAGAGAGACATCATTCTCTCTCCCAGGATTTTTCCTGGGGAAGATAGTGAGAGAGAAGAGAAAACAATTCTTATCTCTATTTGCTGCTCCTGTTGTTTGGCACATGTGGAATGTTTATGGAGATTGTTTACCAAAAGGAATTTGTTAATTGGACTTTGCTGATGGTTGTTTGGACTAATTGACTAATTGGGTCAAAGCTGTGTTGTGACTGTCTAGAAAGGGTCATGGGTTTTTTCTTTAGTATAGTTTTAGTTTTAGTATAGTATAGTATACTATAGTGTAGTATAGTATAGTATGTAGTCTAATATAGCTTACTAAAGCATTTCTTCAGCCTTCTGAAATCATTGGAGTCGTTGCACATCATTCCCTGGCTGGGGGCGTCCTGCATTGATAACTGTCCATCGCCAATGTCACAGCTCCGTCCTCCCATCAAAGGGAATGTGCTGCCACTGCTGCACATGGCACAAAATCCTGTTAATGCCAGCTGAAGGATATCTTCTGCATCATGGATGTGCTCTTGCTGAAGTCATGGCAGTGCTTAAATGCTGCTCTGCTGATGAATGCCGTTTCATCAGGATGATTAAGTAATGAGCTTACCATATTAAAAACATAATTTAATGTGTGATAAAAATATCTTGCATTGCTTAGGTAGCATACCTGCAGTTATTGCAATGAAAAATCCATGTGTTAAAAATTACCAGCTTAGAGAATTTGGCACAGTGAAAGAATGACATTAATTTTTAATTAAACTAATCTTTCTACTGAAGATCTAATATTGGTCTGTCAGACTACAGATTCAATTTTAATTATAAATTGTAAACTACTAGGCATTGTTTTAATGTAGTAAGTATGAAACAATATTAGTAGAAGTCCCAGAAAAGAAGAAAAGTCCCAGAAAGTTTGTGAAAAGTGCTAAATAAAAAAAAAAATTATTGTCTTGACCTAGATAATATTTTTGAACCCAGACATACACCTCACTGATGCAGGTGACTACACAGGAGCCATGGCACTGGAAATAGAGATGATACAAAAGAATTCCATGGACTTTGACCTCTGAGTATAAAATATTATAAATTTTTCCAATCCAGGAAGCCTCATTTTCAGCTGAGCTACCTGGGCTTATTCACAGTCTTGCTTGTGTTGGTTTAAAAAAGATTCTCCTGATCTCCAAAGCAAGACCCAGTGATGTGAGTTCACAAAAATGCAAAAACTAAGCAAAACATCTGTGCTTTCATTTTAAGTAATGAAAATTACTCAGATCTTCATGTAAGAAGATTGTACTTATGGAAAAATTAAATTCAAGTGATTTAATGGAGGAAGAATGATTTTTACACTTTTTTAAACATATTTTTCTTTATTGTTCTGTCTCTGTATGAAAACTATAGTTCAGATCTAAATTTTTTTCTTTTGCTCACAAATGATAATTAGAATTTTCCCCATAGGAGATGGCAGAGTGGAAGTAATTCTCCTTTTGTGAAATCTGTATATTGCTGTCTGGTACTTCAGAATTTATTGTAAGCTACACTATTGCTACTCATTCAGTTAAAGCACCCCTTTCATACCATGACATGTTGTTTTGCACTTACTGGGGCCACACATGAATCTGTCATGTCACTTTACTCACTTTGAGTTTTTGATAGGAAATCTGGGTGTTTTCAATATTCTTCAGACAGCTGAAATGAACAGCATTCAACTAATTCCTGTAATTCAGTCTACAAATTAGTGTATGTAACTAGTCTTAGTTACAATTTGCTATAAGTAATGAGCAAGATGGGAATTAACTGAATATGTCAGTTCCAGTGAATTTAGATAGTTATGAAATACAGTTATCAAAATATGATCTTTACAAGTCTAAAAAGAACTGTCATAAAAGCTTATTATGATAGAACAGCAGCTGGTAAGATCATCACAAATTTATTTACAATTGAGAGTGTATTAAAAAGCAAATTTCTCCAGGTATTAATGCCATCTGATTTAAATTAATATAAACATTTTTATTTGCTTCAAAATTGACAATATAATAATGTTTCATGGAAGTGTGTAAAGAGGCACTGCTCCATATCATAATCTGTTATTCCAACCCAATTTCCCAGGCAGTCTAGAGGTCTAGAGTCATATAATTAGCAAAGTTTTCATACCATCTAACATGCAACTTTTCTAGCCTTCTGCTACTGGAATCAATGGGCATGAAAATGAAAAGAAATTTTAATTTTTTTCCCCTGTCTTTTATATCAACCACTTATCAGTTTCTTCTCTGAACTGTCCCTAATGTTTAACTGGTTTTCCTTAGAGTGCAGTTTCAGAAGTTGAGCACAGTATTAGGGCAAAACATTTGCCAGTATGGTGCAAAGAGTAAGGACTGCTTCTTGTGTCTTGCAGGCTATATTCTAATACACACACACACACATTGTTAACAGTTAAGATGGTCATAACTGATTTCCAGCTTGTGATGTCCCTAGAGTTTCTAGGCAAATATTTCTAATGAATTGTTTCCCTAGGCACTTGTAAAATTCAATATCCTGAGACAAATACCTAGTACTTATTCCTGTTGAATTTTGTCCTTGTTTTACAGAACCCTCCACAAGAGTTCATTTTGTATTGCAATTCTGTTTCCAAGACAATTCTTGTTTCTGAGCCTCTTGTTACCTGAAAATTTAATAGCACATACTTTCTGTTCAGTCTTCCAGGTGGTACAGGAGGTGATTGAAGGGTACTGAATCCAGTGCATGCCACAGAGTCTCAGAATGGTTTGGGCTGGACCTTAAAGTCATCCAACTCCAACGCTCCTGCCATGGGCAGGGACACCTTCCATGAGATCAGGCTGCTCAGGACCCCATCTTAACCTGGCCTCGAGCACTTTTGGCGGTGGGGCATCCACAGTTTCTCTGGGCAAGCCATGCCAGTGCCTCATACCCCTCAAAAGAAGGAATTTCTTCCAGTTATCTAAACCTACCCTCTCCTTGTTTTTAGCCATTACCCCTTGTGCTATCACTACATCCCTAGCAAATAGTTCAACCTTCCATTTTGATAATCAACAAAAGATTTCTAACTGAATGAGGTTTTCTAACTAATGTTATATTCAGTCTGTGGTAGTTGTATCCTGTTTTAGAAAAGTGAAGCCTAATCCATTGTTTTGTCTCTCAAATTCTATGCAATACTTGACAAGCACACAAATGGCTTGTGCCAAAACAAGGGCTTCTGTCCATCACGCAGTCATGGAAAGAGCTGTGCTGGATTGACAGTATTTGTTCGTAACAAGTTTGTTTTAGTATGTCTTCATTTGAGACCTTAGTTAATTATTTTTAGCAGAATTTCTATGGTAAAATAAGTGGATTAGTTTGTAAATGCTTGACATTTTTTAAAGGAAAGGTGCTGTGTTTGCCTTCTTACTCTATTCTCCACAGCTTCTCAAACAGGGCAGGGACTCCTCTGATGCTGCTTTAGCCAGTTCTAAGTACCTTAAAGTGACATTTATCAGGCATGCTCCCCCTCTACTCCGTCCACTTTAAGCTGTAGTTTTAGAATGAAAAATGAATGTGTGAAAACATTACTTGCATTTTACCATATCCTGTCTGTCTGTAGCTTCTGTCAGGACACGGAGCACGTGCAGCAATAGTGATGGCTGGTGGTGTTCAGTTACTTTTTCTGCCATGTACTGTGGGTTGAAATATGCATTAGGATGTACTGCTCTAGGATCTAACACTTCCTTCCAAACTCCATTATTCTTTAAAAAACCCAAACCAAAACAAACCCCAACAACAACAACAAAAAACCCAAACAACAAAACCAAAAAACCCCACCAAATCAAAAGAACAGATAAAAAAAAGACTCAGGGAAACCAGGAGAATGTTGCATTTTGCACTGCAAGGACAATATTGCTTTTCAAGTGCCAGCTGGATTCTTTTCTGAATTAGAAAGTCTTTAATGTAATTGCCTGAAACACCCTAATCTAACTGCAAATTCCTTACTGAGATTGTAGGAAGGTAATTAGAAAGTAGTTTGATTGTATTTATTTAATGTGCTAAATACACTATTCCCTGTTCCAATAAGATTATGTCCAATCAAAATGCAATTACTTCTATATTTCCTCAAACAAATGAGTGCACAAGGGAGAATTTTTCAGGCTTGGGGAATCCTTTCTCCATTCACTCTCTTCTACCAGAGTGTGGTGGAATTTTTTTGGTTTCTTTGTGAGTTTTGTTTTTTTGTTTTTTGTCTTGTTTGGTTTTGGTGGGGGTGGCTCTTTTTTTGGTGGCGGGGGGGGGGCGCTGAATGTTTTTTGTCTTTTTTTTTAAACTGGGGTTTTGTCTGACTGGGGATTTGTAGTGAAGATAAATCAGCGAGTAACATCAGCTGGTGGAAGTAGATGTGGACATTACCAAACAGGCCTTTAAATATTTAGAGGATTTTCTGCAGAAATAAATATATGTTTCTTTCCCTCTTGACATCTCTGTCTCCAGCCTCCCTTCTGTTCACCTTCTTGATTTCAGCATCCTTTCACAGTCTTCTAGGCTTTCTTTTGATAAAGTTTCCACCACAATAAGCTTTTATTCTTGTTGCTGTTAGGTATGACCACAAAACTGGGTTCATTAATAGTAAGTGAAAAGCTGTGGCAACTCAAATTAAATCAGTAAAAGCCAACAGCCAAGTCATGAAGATCTGTGAAGTTTGTGGAAAGAATTGTAGTGCTTTTTCTCTCACCAGACTGTGTATCTCTTCTTCTGGAAGTCTTTCAGTTAAAGCACTAGAAGTTTGTGTTAGCTCATTAAAATATGTGGTGACTGAATTTCATTGTTAATTTGGGACATTAGGTTCATCTTGCAAAGGAAACTTCTACAGAATTTTTTATTGTATTCCATATTTTTTATTTTCAACATTCTCAAAATTATAAAGTGATCCTTAGGGCAAAGGATGTGTTCTCCAGAAGCAACAGGAGTCATATGCAAGTTTGGGCTATCTCTGGAAAAACAAAGGAAAAAATATGGAGAGGAATTACTTATATATTGGAACAAAGAATGTAATTTTCACAAGCTAACTGTAGCCAGGTGACCTTTAGCAGGATGGTGCTTTACTAGATTTGAAAACCAGGAGGGGATGTAGCAGCTGTTCCAAAGCCAACGTTCAAATACATGAAACAACACGTTCACTGGATATGGGCACTGCCTTATGTACAGCAAGCGTGATGTTCTTTGGCAACAAAAAATATTTCTGACCCTGGAAGATGTGTCATCAAAGGCATAAAATAGCCAAAACAGTTTGGCCTTCCTCTAGAAGACACCTAAATAAGAGTGATTTGGAATGCCAAACATCAGAATATATCTAAGTGTAGAAAAGTCTATACTGTGGATTTTTTTTAACCTCCTTCCAAGAAATGATATTCGAAACATAACCATGTAAATTCACCCTGTTTCATATTTTTTGTGTGAAAAGACTTGACAAAAGGTAAGACAGATATCCTGATGAGACCTATCTTCATTTGGGTGTGCATATGTCAGTTTGTGTTGAATGAGTATGGGTATATGTGGTGGACATTACTGGCATTTGTAAAATTAAGTTAGAAAGCTCAGAAGATTTGTATTCTGCTTCACATGCTCTTGCAAAACTCTGTGTGAAACTTTCAATGTATCTACAACCAGCTCATGAAGCAACAGACATACATCAGTTAATGTTGGCATATCTCCATTTATTAAAGGAGACATCAAAGCATCAATAATGAGCTTTAAATGCTTTCACTTCCTAATAGCACGGGGGGTGCCTCTGAAAAGTTGTAGTTTCATTTAAGTACAGCCAAAAATATTTTGTTTCTTTGCTTTTAGAGGAAAGTTTTATTTTGAGAAAAGTAAAATTTCTTGTTGCATGGGAATGGAATGGACTTCTTGGAAAGTTGTGGACCTAAAGGAACAGTTTCACAACTTCTTCAATGTCAAGTTGGAGAAACATGTTCTTTGGGCTCCACTCTCTCCCTTTCCATTACTGATCAATGAACCTAAACAGGTACAAATCCCAGGGAGCACTGCAGAGGCCCAAACATCTGTGACAAGTGCAATATGAGATGTTGTTTTATTGAGCTTCCCATTGCCATTTGTAGGTCAGGAATGGTTTATTACCAAATACACCTTCCTAACATAGGTGTCTCAGGTACATCAGTTTATTGCCCACAGTGACTCAGTTATCAGGTACTTTGTTTCTCTGAGGAAACACTTTGACTGCTACAGTCCAAAACTGAATTTTTTCTGTCATGATTATAAAGACCAGTGACTTACCTTCCATTCCTATTTGATTTAGACAATTAGATCTCTCTCCTAATTGTCAAGTTTCATTTCAGTTCCTCTGCTTCAGTAAAGATCACATTTATTAATTGCCCTATTCATGATTTGGATGCTATAGAACAATATTTGTTCCAAGACAGTAATTTCCCTATGTTGAAATATTAGTGCTGTATGAAATTAATAATTTACATACATAAAAAGTAGTAAGTGTTTTCAAAATAAGGAAAGAATAAATATTGAGAAATTTATATGAGTTCACATATTTTTGGTACCTTTTCATGGATATCATCTGAGCCTACATCCTTTGAAAAGGACACCAATGTGAACTTGAATCCTTGCAAGTGCTGTCTTTTCTTTTTCCTTTCCTTGCAATTTTTGTGATGGAGATGATTACTATAACATCACATAAGTTTAATAACTGAGCTTCCTAAAAAATTATAACAACTATTAGCTTATGTCAGGTTAATCTTCTTGAAGTAAGTTAATAAAAAAACCCTCAGTGAAAAGAATTTTAATAGAAAACCAAAGCAGAGAAGTAATCAGTAGCCTTGGCCAATAAATAGAACCAAGAAATGCATTTGCTTAAAATATTTTATTCAGATCCATAGATGATGCATAAAGTACATGTGAAAGTTTGGAATATGTTTTAATTTATGCATGCTTGAGGTCTGAGACTAAATTATTCAGAAAAGATGTCTCTCAGGTTATCCTGTTAATACAGGTAGCCCTGTTAATACTCCAATAAGAGAATTATTTAATCTGATAACATTTAAAAACTTTTAAAAGATACAGTAGCTGCCTCTCTTGTTGTTAGCTTGTAACCTAAAAGAACAGTTCATAATCCAAAAGATTATAGTAATAACCACTTTCAAGTACTGAAAGTTAATGAATAACTCAAACATAAATGCGTTATGATGAAAACAATTGAGGTTGCTAAGAGACAAAAACACCATGAAAAGTAAATCACTACTTTTAAAATCAGTTTATTCAAGCAATGAAGCCGTATGTATTCTTGTATCACTATCTCACATATGCATACCCAAGTCTGAGATTACACCCTGAGAATTTACAATTCAAGTGCATATATTCATAATAACAGTGCTCTTTCACAAAAGCATTTCACAGCTTGAGAAAGGGCCAGGGTTTCAGTAATAGGAATTCATGTTCTCCATAGATCCCTATATATCTCTGATTATGCATCAAAATGATGGACACTTTAACTCCAATGAAAAAGTTAATAGTTCCCTGTGCCTTATGCCTGAGAAGTAATTGTCAGTTATACAACACTATTTTTTCCCAAAGAGGGAAACATTTGCTTTCATTTTGTAACACTGCTATGACACAGAACCATTTTGGAAGGCTGTAAATGAAACTAAGACCTAGTGAAAAACAACTGATGAATTAAAAGAAAAACCCATAAATTTTTGGGTAACATGTACATGTATTAAAAAACATTAAACACCTAGGAGAAGAAAGTATTCTCTGTTCATTTAACTTTAAATGTGAATTCCTGGGTGCTAAGCATTGACACAGAAAATCACTGCCACAGTAACTTCTGGCAGAGGCCACTTCAGATGTTCCTAAATCAAAGGGGCTGCCACTTAGCATACCTTGGTGCTCTTCCACAGCCCCTAATTATTAAGGTTTCTGAGCATCTCACAGTGTTTAATGCACTGTCTCTCACAGGTGTTCTCCTTTATGAGATGGAGAAATAGTAGGACATTTAATTTTTTTTTTCTGGTGCTGGTACAAGATGCTTGGGTGCCTCACTGCTGCACTGAAATGCCCTGTCCCTGCCTATTTGCTTGATGTCTTCACCAAGTGCCTGGGAAGGAAAAGTGACGCCCCAAAGCAGGGAGTGCCCAAAGATGAGAGCAGCTAAAGCAGAGCACTGGCTGGGAAGCCAGCCAAGGTCAGGCTGTGGAGAAACACTGAAAACAGGGTAGATGATGAATGCCATTTCTCTCCAGGGCTGAGATGCCCCATGCAGGGTGGCAGATAAGTGCTTCTCTCCACTTGAGACTCTCACCTCTGAATCCTACAGCAGGGATAGTACCTCTTCTCTCTTTCTAAAGCAGAAGCAGGAACAGTTTTGTCTTTTAAAACTGAATCTTTAGTCTTATGCTGCTGTTTTTGAGCAGTATCTTAGCACTTGCTCAGAATGTGGCATCCTCACATTTAATTCCCTCTTGCATCCAAGTGAATTCAGGCCTCTTTTTGCCCTGGAAATATCCTAGCTTTAAGTTACTCTTGGGTTATGATATTCTCCACCTCTCTGGGTTTTGTACTTGCTAAGCAGCAATTCCCAATAGGAGACAGAGTAAGTTTCATTTTCTGCTCTGCTAAGTGTGGTGTGAGGAGTGGAGCTGCAACTGCTCCATGGCTCAGAGCCTACACAACTAAATGGCAGAAAGAGCAGGCCCTATAATTCTGTAAACTTCAATTCACCTACACAATCTTTCAGCTTTGGTTTATCGCTAATTACAATCCTCCAAAACTGAATTATACATCATTAGAGGTCATTATATTTTACCAAGGCAGCAGAATTTTCTATGAGTGACAGTTTTGAACACCTTTGTGTGGTGTGGTTCTAATCACAGCATCCCACACAGCCTGGCCACGTGAAGTGCAGGAAAATTGGCTATAACAGAGCCAGGAGATAATTTTAGACCTTTGACTTGTGTGCATGGGCTGGGACCTCAGAGCCCCTTTGCAGTGAAGGCAGCCTTTGGAGAGTAATTGAGAACAGCTGTGCTGGAAGCCTCCTCCACTCCCACATGGGCTCCCACCTCAGGCACAAAGTTAAATGCCTCAAGTAAGGAGGGCAAATGTTGCCATTTTCATTAAGCCTATTAGAAATGACAAAAAGGCCAAATCATCGTGTGCTGATGCCCTAGCAACCTTTTAATGTAGTACCCTTGCTGTAACAGCAGAGAATTTAATCCCATAAGATTCCTTCCACTGTTTGATGAGAGAAAGGTTAGGAATAGATGAGAACAAATATCCTGAAATAACAAAATCTTTAGGATTTTGCAATGGATCATTCCTCAAATAGTGAAAAGCTACATGGAAAGCCTGAAATTAAACATTTCAAATCTCCATTTTGATGATGGAAATTAACCCCTTCATGAAAAGCACAACCTAGGATTCACTTTGGCTCCTCAATGTGTGTCTCAGCCACAGAACTCATCACTCCAGAGGCAACGTAGCTGCTTTTTGGGACACAAGGTGTGTTGAGGAAGTGTTGAGTGGCTGCTGATGCCACTCATGGTCACAGGTTAATTAACTTCTCTCAGAAACTGACTCAAGAGCTGGGGTGTTTCAACTACCTTCACTTGAAATGGCTGTGGACAAAGGAGAACACAAACCACTTTTTAATACTACAGTTTTGTTTTAATACAACTGAGTGCAAAAATACGTGGACTTTATTGAGGCTTTAGAATGGGGCTTTTGAAACTCTGTGTATAGCAATGCTAGAAGGCAGCTTGAGCTAACACTCAGTATGTTAGTAGGAAGCTGGAAGCTGTGGAAAGTCCAAATGGGATTTGAGATCCTCATTCATATCGGTCTCCTAAAAGATCTTGTCATTTATGGGATACTTATGCTATGCAGTTTCTAGGTGCTATAGATCATGTTCTATCATCAAGATTCCTGGTTGTTCTTCAGCCAACTTTTTGAAATAGAGCCGTGGAAATGCAGAGGTTTGTTCAGAATACCTTATCTGAGATGCTGTAACACTTCTTTAGTTTATAGCAGCAATTTTAGTAAATATTCTTGTTTTGAGGAGAGCAAGGCTACAGCAAATACGCAATGACTATAGGAAAAGCATGCATAGGTAAGAAATCAAAAATAAACACTTCCCTTCTATTGTTAAAATGAATAAAAAGCATATAATATTTTTCCTCACATGGAATTAAAAGACATTAAATTATTGAGTGCACAAGAAAGAATGATTACCATTGTAATATATTCACAATTGCTTAGGCAAAACATTCTCATGATTTGCAGTTTCATTTGAATTTAAAATATTACAGTTGTCTCATGCTCACAATTGGGTTTATACCTTTGGTTGTTTATGTTTCGAAACTGCTGTAAATGTTCAGTGGTGTCCAGTGACCTGGCAGATGCTGTAAAGCAGACTTGTGGCTCAGCTCTGAAGAATTCCAGGCAGAAATGACAATCATTTAATTTGATTTTGCTAACAATCAGGAAAGCATGAATTATTAAATTCTGAATAGTCGTCTAGTCCTGTCGTCATAGTATCCTGTTTCAGGCCTGAAGTAATTTTTTCTCTGTGCAACTGCTTCCTTAGGTCTTTGCCAGAATGTTTGAAGGAAGCATCCCTGCCAGAGGCACAAGGTGTGCATTCCCAGCTCTCTCAGCTCAGCTCGCCCTCTCTGGTAGGGTGGGGCTTGCCATACCCTCTGTAGAACAGGGCAACTTCCTCAAATAAATGGAATTCAAATCATGTGTTCTTGGAAGAATGAAACATTTGTGTTTAACCTGAAATTAAGTTTCTCTGAGTTTTAAAATAGTGTTAAAATATTCCCACTTCATTCCAATCTTTTTTCGGCTGTTGGATTTTTTCAGTTTCTCTCCTCTTCATTTGAACATGAACTAAAGAGGCATTATTCATACAGCTGTACATTTTAAGTGACTTGTACATTTTACAGTGCGCATACCAACACTGAGAATAAAAACTTCTGTCTCTAATCCTTTCTAAGCATTATATCATACTCTGTTTATAAAATCCAGTCAAGGAAAATAATCCAGAATTTTGGTATTACATTTCCAGAATAAATTATTACAAATATCTCTGGGTTTGCAGGTGCAATTCCTGAAATCCCTGGAAATTAAGGCACTCCCTGTGGGCCACAGAAACAGCCCAAATGGGATTCTGCATTATTTTTCTGGGGACTGGCATAGCACAGAGTCATTTGTGTTCCTTTGCTGTAGGAAGCCTAATTACAGAAATTTATGCAGATAAAATTTGAAGTGCACTTTATCAAATTTGTTTTTCTGAGGTATGGCTCTGGGAAATCAGCCAAAAACAAACAGCAAACAGCAACTGATTTACACCTAATTTTTACTAATGCCCTCCATATTTTTTAATATTATAAATCTTCCTTATTTTACAGCACTCTGCAATGTCATGATTTAGATTGGAGCAAATGCCTAATTAGTTTGGCTCATAAAGTGCCCAACACAACATCTTTCATCTTAGTCTAAAAAAAGATGGTTTATTATCTAGGTTTTCAAGCAAACAGAGGCTGGTGATGCATAGAAGCAGCCTCACACATTTCTCTATTCTTGTTAGGTTTATCTTTCACTGCAGAATTTCCATGATCAACAGTTTGATTTATATATCTCAGTTGCTGTTTTTTTCCTTTACAGGCAAATACTAAAGTCTCTGTTCACTTCATGTGTATTATGGCCTGCCCAGTTCAATCTGTGGGATGTATTTTAAATTGTCAGATGAAAAAACATTTTACAAAGTACTAGAAAAACAAATTCAAGCATAATGAAGCCTCTGTCAGATTGTGAAACTTCTCATTTGGGCATGGATTTGTAAAAAAAAATATCACATTCAGATTTTCAAAAAAAGAATACCACATTCAGATTTTCAAAAATACCACATGATTAACTGAAATGTAAGCATAGCCTGTTACTCCTCCAAGTCACCATGCAACCAGAAGGATGAGGAGTACGTCTGCCAGAGACATTCCTACTTAATCATGGGTAAATCATGGCACTTTGCTCTTTCTCCATTCTTGGTTATAGACAGTAGATAATCTGGACCTCATAAATACTTGACATAGTAATATTTTCTTGTAACCCTCTCTTCAGAGTGGATATTGAGTAGACCACAGATCAAGTCAGATGAATTTTCCACGTGAATTTTTCTTTAAAAAAAAAAATATTTTCAAATTTTATTATTTTTTCATGGGAATAACTGCAATGTTGTACGTACAAGTTTTACTACAACCTTACCAGAAATCTTTTCTCCCCTAAATGCCAAAGATAAGTCAAAATCAGATTTTCATGAATTGCATATTTTGCATCTCTGAATTGACATCATGATCTGCAAGACTCACCTAATCCTGAAGAATGGTTTTCTTGTGTAAAATAACATTGACATTTGTAACCAATTATGAAGAGTAAGTTTCTGACCTTTTTTTCCCTCAATAAAAGATTTTCAGAACATCAAAAATGCTCACCCACATCGCAGAACTACAAACATTAGAAATGTAGCAGATCTGCAAAAACTTGCAGAGCATGAAAGAGTTTCAAGAAATCTGCTGAAAAGTGTTCTGAGGCACTGAATGCTTCATCAATTGGGCAAATGAGGAATGATAACGAATAGTTAGTTAAATCAGACTTTTGTATAATCTTGTCATCAGAAAGCCTAATTGTTGCACAAAATCAGTGGCAACAAATGTGTTCTTATCACTCAGTGCTTGAATTGATGGAGCCATGTTGGTGCATCATTCACAAGTCTGTGTGCTGAAAAACGAAGGCAGAGCTGCTGTCTCAGCCAAGGAAGGGAATTCTCTTATTTTGCTCCTGTAAAGACCCTGTGCAGCCTTTCTTGCCAGAGGCTGGTGTGGGGGAGATGGTAAGGAAGCATTAAGGTATATACCACTAGAAGACAAATGAGTCCTTTAATTTCCCTTTTAAAAGGTAGTTTTACACCCAATAGTGGATATTCAGCCAGGGAAATATTGCTATTATCTGTCCTTTGTTGGGATTCACTTCATCCAGCTTCAACTATCTGATTTGTGCAAGTTGCTGAGTGTCAACAACAGAATCAAGACAGGAGAGGAAAAGAGCCATGAAAAAGCACTGGAACAGAGAAGTTGAAATCACTGACTGTTGCTCCTAGGACATCCAAAGGAGAAAGCATAAATACTTTAATGAAATTTTTATATGCACTATTAGAAGGTTCTTTCTTAGCAAAATTTAAAATTTCTTTAATAAAACATAAACAAATGTACAGTGTCCTACTAAGCACCAAGGAATTGGTAGTGGTTAGCTAACTCTGCAAACGTCCATGTGCTTGTGCCATGGACACTCATGTAAACACATGGACAAGCTCAGAGGCTCTCTTCAGTTTCTTCACACTCAGAACTGAGACATCTCTGAAGTACCTTGTGTTTGAAGACCTGTTTGCAGTGCTGCTAAGTGTACAGAGTACCCAGAGTACAGCATTCAAATTGCCTTCTGTGTGACAGGGAAAGGACATTGCTGTACAGAAGAACTTCCTCAACATGCTTGTTAAAAAAAGGCAATGATCTAGAAGTATTTTAGAGGTGGCAATGTTGTATGTGCACTTGGAATAGGAGAGTCCTCAAGAAAACCATCTAATCTAGTGAGCAAAGGCATTATGGACTTGAGCAACTGTAATGAGATCAGATCTCTCCTCTGGAGTTTGAATTTATTTTTAATACACCTACTGCCATTTTGAAGACTACAAAAGGATAAAAAAGTGTGTCATTCAGACTAAGGTGGTCACCTCTCCTGAAAGGGATATTGCTGTAGATTTTATTGAAGAAGATCTTACACTAAGATTTTGGACAGATATTTACTTTGCAACCAAGTCCTACTGCACATTTTTTTCTGCAAAGTGCTCATTGCTTCATCTGTTCTAGGAGAACTCCTACACTCTTCTGAAAAAAGCAAGATGAGGGAGAAGGATGTGTGCAGACCTTGCATCATTACTTTAAGAACACAGGATATTTGCAATCTACAGCTTCCTACTTTGCTGACTACAAGTCAATTGTCACACTTTACACAGGACAAATGTTGTATTTGCTTTTCTTTCAGGAGATAATGTAATAATTCTTGAGAAAATGCACCAATCTTTGCTCCTATTATGACTTATTATGAACTATGTATTATTAAGTTTCATATTGGTCTGGTATTATTTAATCTTTACACCTGGTTTTATATTTTTGAAATCCTGTTCACATACACTCGCACCTTTTGACTACATAGATATGATGGGTTGACATTTTGATAGATTACTATGTTTCCATTATTTCTTTCCTATCTTTTATCTTCAGAAATCAATTTCCTCTGTCTGCAGCATTGTGAGATTCTGATAATGTACTGGTGGGTGATGGATTCACTGTAGCCACAGCTAAGCCCTACCCAGCTGCTCACTGAGTCTTCACCTTTAACTGGAGAGGAGAGAGAATAGGAGGAGCAAAATCAAAAAAACTCATGGGTCAAGACAATGACAGTTTAGTGAGTGATGGAAAGACAAAAAGGCAAACAAACAAAACCTGAGTGATGTAGGCATCAGGATGACCAGCAGCAGAGCAATGACCCATGAGTCTCCAAGCAATGGCTACCTCCCACAGAGCCCCCTTCTCTCAGGTTTACTGCTGAACATGTTACATAGCCTGGAATATCCCTTTGGGCAGCTGCATCTGTTGTCCCAGCTGTGTCCCCTTCCAGTTTCTTGCCCACCTCTAGCCTACTAGCTGTTGCAGCAGAATGGGAAAAAAAAAGGAAGTCTTGATGCTGTGCACTGCTCAGCAATAGGCAAAGCACTGGTGTGCTATCAACAGTGTTTTAATCACAAGTGCAAAACACAGCACCATTCAGGCTGATAGGAAAAAAATTAAGTCCACCATTAACTGCCAAACCCAGTATAAACTGTCAGTATTATCCAATTATAGTATGAATACTTGAAATAAAACAACCAGAACGTACACTGTGAGGTATTTCAGCACCACCCTCTCCCCCATATGTGAATGAAAGAAAAAAAAAGTAGTGCCTGCAGTGTTATGCCTCAAATAAAATTATTTTGTATCCAAAACATTGAAGTTAACTGCTGGTTTCCTCTTCTTTCACCAGCTAGATCAGCTAATTTCTTAATTTTAAAGATGGATGTCATGAATCAGGATTGTTCAGTTGATGTGCGAATCTAGTCCACATTAAAATTGCTTACAATCCTGCTTGGGATGGACTGTAGAGAAATTAGAATTTCTAGATTGGAGACTTGAAACAATTTCAAGTAAACCTCTGTACAGGCACCTGAAACGGTACACACAAAAATTTTGGTGACATCTACGTTCTGAATAGCAAATGTCCTAGGCATGCTCAGCAGCACCCTGCACATATAGACCTATGAAGTCTATTACCTTCTATACTTACTGGAGACTGACCTGGGACTTTTCCAACCATTCAGCCCCCTCAAAACCCCATCCAATGGTGCTGACTGCTGTTCATTGTGCTGCATTCAAACATAATTCAGCTTCAGAAAAGCCAGCTGTACCCTGGGCTGCATCCAAAGCAGTGTGGGCAGCAGGGCCAGGGAGGGGATTCTGCCCCTCTGCTCTGCTCAGAGCCTACCTGCAGGGCTGCACCAGCCCTGGGGCACCAGCACGGGGAGGACAGGGACCTGCTGGAGTGAGTACAGATAAGGGCCACAAAAATAATTTGAGGTGTAGAACACCTCTGCTCTGAGGAAAGGCTGAGACAGCTGGGGTTGTTCAACTTGGAGACAACAAGGTTCCCATAGGTATCTTAAACCATTCTATGATTTTTGTTAACATATTGGACTCAGGGTGGATGGTTAGTAGTAGCAAGATTTTATAATCCCAAAGATAAATCTGAAAGAGTCTATGTGCCTTTAGAAACAACCTTTAGAAAGATAAGATTTTAGAATTCTAATTACACAGTATTATTGTGAAATGCTACAGGATTTTATAAACCATTCACCTTGCAATATCAAACAGCCCAACTGGAAAAGTTATCTTTTCTCTAAATCAGATCTTTGGTTAGTGCAAATTACACACAGAGTATCAGATGAGCCATGTTTCTGTTTTAAAAAACAGGAGACACTGAATACACTGATACCTATCTGTGAGAAAATTTTGAAAGAGTAATAGCCTAAATTTCATGTATTTCTGCTATTCACTCCTAGGTAGGAACCCAGAAGAGGAACAAATGAAACATACAATTTTGTTGAGATGAATTTCGTAAGTGTTTTCCCTCCATCTCTGGGCTGAGGAAGGGAAAGTAGTAGCTCAACTTTTCTGAGTTTTTTTCTCTGATTCTGTGAGGGGAGCAAGAATGAGGAATCATCTCCAAGCTCTCTGTAAATTAATGGCTTCAAAATACCCAGAGTCCTGGATTTGTGGTGGACCTGGATGTCCCCACAGATGTATGTAGAGGTTAAAATGAAGCAAAGATAAAAACGTTGGCTTGTTATTCCTTCTTTGTTTCAGACCTTATTTATATAGGGGATTCCTGCTGCACATTGATCTGATTGTAAAATAAACCTGAATATGAACCACAGAATCAGATTCAATATTTCATCATTTTAGTTGGATCAATTCTGACAAATTTGGGTCTAATACGCTTGGAGTCTCATTTCCCAAAGCTAAATTTGTGCTATTCTTCAAGACTAAGAAGATGAAAGAGATGCTGATGAGTTGATTGGTAAATGAGTTAATTTTGAATGCCTTTGGCTGATTATTTAGCTTTGTTTTAAGAGCATTTGTTTTTAGTTGGAAAACACACAGAAATTAATTGCTAACAAGACTAGGTATCCTGAATTTAGCTGTTTTAATTCTAAGCAAGCAGTTTTATTCAGATATTTTAATTGCTTACCTAAAGAAGGACTTAAATGCACACATATGGACTGGACTGCACTGCACCAGCAAAGTACTTTTGTGTAACAGTCTGAATGGCTTTGAAGGGATAATTCAATACAATTTTCAGGCAGGGTCACAACCTCCTTTGGGCATCAACCTGCTCTGGCATGGCCTCCTTCATGGGGTGCACTTCTGTTCTTCATTTTGCATTTTACTTGTACTGAAATTTAGCAAATCAAAAATCTCCTGTGTCTTCATTTACCCATAATTCATTCTTGTTTCTCAAAGTTACTTCAAAGTTTCATTAATTGCTTGAGGTTCATGTAAAATTCAAGTTCCTTAGCTAAAGTAATGTGTAAGTGTTTACACAACATGATAAAAAAATACATATTGAACCCTATAGAAACTGTGGTGGGGGTCCAGTGGTAGTGCATTTTATCAGATATCAAAATAACAAGTATAGGGCTGTGGGTAGTTTTATTATTTATACTGTCTGAGAATGAGACTGGAAAGTATAAAAACATGGATATAAAATCAAGTGAGCAATTGTACATGATAAAACTTAAACATAGCAGCATATTAGATTTTACTTTTTTAATGCAAGGATCTCTGAAATGCTAATTCCCCCAAATCAATTATTTAACACAGGTTGAATTATTCAGGTTTAAAGATACAATGCTATGCACAATAAAACCTGTGTGTTACACTGGAGGTACTAAATCCTCTGGGACAAACTCAAAGATCTTTGCTCAGCCTTCATTCTGCCCAGACTCTTACAGGAAACTTCTAGTGGAAACTTTGCTGAGTGAGAATCATTCTGGAGCATTCTGTGAGGATTCTGCAGTAGTTGAAGATGGTTCAGGTGAAAATCAACATCTTCTGTTTGGGGCTTGATGACTAAGAGGAGAAAAAAGTTTTTAAAACTTCTCAGATCTAAGGATTTGGCTGGGAAATGAAAGTTTGGCCAGGCCATTCTTCTAATATCCTAGTGGCAATTAAGAATTAAGGGTTTAATATGGCAGCTTTAATTTGCATATGTAAACTGTGATGCAGCACTCAGTCACTGTGAAAAATACCACTGGAACAGACTCATAAAGAAGGAGTGCTTAATATTGGGTGATATCTTCAGAAACAGATTGCATAATAGTGACTTACTGCTAATGGAAAATTAATCAAGTACTTAGATTGCCTTATTTAAATTCAATACATCATGAACTGTTGGATGGGTTCTGTCTCTACTGTACACCAGTAGTTACATCCAAAAGCCTAGCAAAAACAGATTACATCAAAACTGCAGCATGAAATGTAAGTAAGGAGCAGTAGGAGATGGGGAAAGGAACAGTGACTACAGTGGCAGTAGGATAAAGTTTAAAATATAGAGAAAACAAATCAGGGAGAGGTGACTCCATGCAATGCCTAGCTGAAGTATATATGTACTGCAGTGGAGTTATGGGATCACAGCAACTCAACTAGGTTTAGAATCATAGAATTGTTAAGTCTAACCACGAACTCAGCAGCACCACTATGTTTACCATTAAATCAGGTCCTCTACTGCATTAGGCTGGGAGGTTGGGGTTAGGTGTGCAGCACCACAGCTGTGGCACAAGAGCATTGATAACAACAGCAAGTGTTATTCTAAGAGATTGCTGCACCCTCAGTTCCCCAGAAAGTAGTTCTGGACTAAGCTATTACAGTTTTGTTTTAATCAGAATGAAAGTCAATAGTTTAGGAAAAAAAAATTTACTAGTTTTGTTAAAATTAGATTTTGGAACCTATAAATTGAGGACAACCCAGTTGTCAGAGATATACATTACATTGTGTAGTATTCTTATATTTCCCTCTTGCATCCTATGTAATAGCAATATCTCTGTGTTTAGAAATTTATACTTCTGTCCTTGAGCAGCTGCTGCCTGTTCTCTCCAGGACAGCATTGGATGTTGCTTAAAATATGATTATAAATGAAACTGTATAATTGTGTTCATTACAGATAAAGTATATAGATTTTCCAAATCTATTATAACTGATTATCAAAGGGCCAAGTTTAAGTCTTCCCAATCCCACAACTGGAGATTCAGCTCTTCTGATTTAAATCTCACAGAAGAGCATCTCAGGTCTTCTCAGTTGCAAGATACGATTTTGAAGAAGTATTCACATTTTGAGCACAACACTTCATAACTGAGTGGAATTAAGTGCTAATTTTAAACTACCTGAAAAAAAAAGAGCTTCCAGAGTCTGGATGAAAGGGCTTGGAAAGGCCCTTTCATTGCTGCTTCAGTGGACAATAAGAGATACAGGCACAGGTAACTTCCCAAACTACTGTGTCTAAACTGGGGGTCTACTGCTTTTTTTCCCCCTTTTAATTGGAACCAATTCCTATTATTCTTGAAGTCAAAATTAATTTTAACATTAAAGCCTGAGAATTATTTTAAGCATTATTCCCAAGAGGAATGTGAAGTGGATTATTATTTTCACTTCTGTCTTTGCAACTCAGAGTACTAGAAGCTTTTTTCACTGAGAACCATCATGCAAGTAACATGGTCCCAAGAGCTGATAAGTGAAGAAGGCGAGCAGACCCTTTGACTCAAGATTCCAAAGAGCTATTTACAATATACAACACTTAGAGATTAGTAAGAGCAGTCTTGTAGCTCTGAAACAGTTCCATGGGAGTTTCATCCAAGAATTTATTAAATAAATCAGTTAAGTCACAACAACTTATTTTCTGCAACAAACACGAACGTCTGAAGTAAGCTGTTGCCTGAAAAATGCTCTTTAGAATGCTACTGTGGCCTTGGAAACCTTTGCACTACTTAGAAATACCAGTGTTTCAGAAAAGAACACAATGAAGAGGACAGAAACTGAGAATTCATTTTTGCAGAGATTTCTTACCTCCAGTCTCACAGCTTCCATGTTCCTTTCCAGTGGAACACCATGCACTTTCAGAAAAAGTATTGTAGCCACAGTAACTTACTAATATTTTTCCACTGCAGGTACCTTAGCACAGAAAGTGGATACTAAAGATTATGATGGGATTTGAAGAGCAATTCCAGAAAACTTCGGTCCTGCAAAGATCATGTATTTATCTCCAAAAATGTACATGGTGCAACCACAGAGGACAAGGGTGCCCACTGTCCTGGTTACAGATGGGACATAGATAATTTTGGCAGCAGGCAGGAGGGGCATGGCCAGGACCCAGATGTTATGTGATACCACCTCCCATTTCCATTTTCCAGGGATGAGATAAGGGCTCCCTTAAGGATCAGTATAGGAGAATGGCAGAGGAAGCAGCCACGTATTCTCTGGGGGTTTTCATATGAATTTTTTACCTCCCTCTTGTACCCTCTGTCATCAGTACTGTTGCTGTTACTGTTGTTTTTCTTATCTCTTTGCTGTTTCCAGTAAATTGTTCTTGTCTCAACCCATGATCTTTGCCTTTTGTGCCTCCAATTCTCCTCTCCAGCCCACCACAGGGAAGGGGGGGGGGTGGGAGGGAGTGAATGAGCAGTGTATGGTATGGAGTGGTCTCAGTGGGAGCACTAAATTTGACTATACTATTCCTAAACCCCAACACCTACAGAGACCTAAAAATCTGGCAGGATTTCAGGATTTACTTGTTATAAAATACCATGGTATAGCAACCCATTAGTTCTTCTGAATTTGGTCTATAACTGGGTCTATAACTGATGATTCTAAAAGCATTCATCAAGCATTCATGACTCTATAGAATATTATATTGCAAGCACAGATAACATAATTCATGCAATGATAATTTTTGAAGTAATTTTCAACAGTTCCCAGTAAGCAAGGACAAAACAATAAAATGGAATTCCACTGGGCTGACTCTTGGTTCTGGGAGAGTTTTTGGTATTATTAATGTTATTGATATTTGGAAATTTTAATGATACAAAGATGCTAGTCTAGCTCATCGATAAAGCTGAGATTTGCTTAAAGCCTGTACCAATCCTGCTAATATCCAGGATAAACTCTTGGTTTTGTTGTAGTCCATTGATGACATGACTTCCATGGATTCCAGAGGGATCAGAATTTCATCTCAATAGTTAGTTTTCTGGTGCAGTATCCACAGAGGAGGCTGACACCAATAATTTTTTTTCTTTGTCAGTAACTCAAACAGTTTGTACCAACTGTCAACTGTCTGGAAAGATGAAATTGTTCCAATGCTTAATTAATGGGGAAAAACCAAATTTATTTGGCTTCCTGAATCATTTAACTTTGAGAGTGTTTAAAGTACTTAATTCTGGTTTTATATTTTCAAATATAATTACTAAAATCAAAATAAAATAATCACAAAAAAAAATCAAGGGATACATTCTGAAGTGACAAAGAATGACTGTTTATCATTTGGGGATTTAATTTCTTTCCAAGACAAACAAACCTGTCAAATAATAACTGATGATTTTGTGGACGCTGCATCTGCTGAATATTGCAGAGAAGTTTTGTCTGAAAAATTTATCAAATCAGAATATAATTAACATGATGCAGGTTAGCTCATGTATCTTGGAGAGGATTAAGCATTTACATATTTTTAAATTCTTCAATATCCTTTCTTTTTTGACTTTTCCTTTGAATTGCTTCCTAAAGACACAAATTGCTTTGACAGAATAAAATTAATCCCTTTTTCTATGAATTTATTGTTGTTATTAATCAATATTATGAAGTAAAACTAAGGGTGTGACCTATGTGACCCAGTATGGATAGTTTTGTGGATACTATGTATTTTGGGAAAGTTTTTGCTCTGTCCTTGTTATAAATTTTTTTGTTACATAAATGTGATCTACCAGAATAATCCTGTAGAGCCCAGCAGAATGCTCTCTTAGCCATATTTTCAAAGATGCCATGAAGAGTTAAAACTACAGTGGTTTATCTCTGTATATCAATGAGGAGGGTTCTTCTATGAGGAGATTCATCCATGATGTAGTTTGGAGGACTCAGACAAGATTACAAATACATCATACAATTCTGGATCCATGTAGATGGCATGGACTACAACAGAATGAGTGCAGGACATTTGCATAGTTTTTACTGCAGATATACTCCCTTTGGAGTAAAATCTCAGTAACATCTAATTCTGTAAAAAAGCCATCTCAGAATGAAGGTGAACTGCACAGAACAAACTGTGCTCCACATGACTCATGTGTGCAATAGATCACTGCTGTAGTTTGCATGCAGTTAAGGTATTTTTTGCAGTCTGTTCTCTTAAGCTCTGAGGAATCAGCAGACTGGTGAGAATCTGAGAACTGTGAAGTCTGGGACAAGGATGTTTTGCAACTGCAAGTTATTTAGCAACTTCAGCTTGGTGAAGAAAACAGAGACCTGCTGTCTAAGCAATCAAAAATCTGTTAAACTTTACCTGGAAGTATTGAGTAAATAACTCTAGCTCAACTCTCAGTAGGCCTGCTTTATTAAAAATTATTTCATATACTTCAAAAATATATTCAAAATATTTATATTTTTTTCCCCTGACAAATTTTCTCTGGGAGAATCTCTCCCATGTACTGATCATCAGTAATCCTTAAACATTGACCATGTTTTGCTTTTTACATTCATATTTATTCATTCCTCATTAATCCTACTTCCCAGAAATGAACTGAATACCCAGATTCCTTTTGAGGTATTTTTTGCCTATTGATACTTTGCCAAATCTCATTACGTGTGCTACATCTGCTCTCAGGGGATAAAAGAAGATGCTGCATATTTACTGAAAAGGATATGAGCATAAAGATTAAATGCTTTCACCATCACATTTGATTTCTTTGATAGCATTATTTACAAATCCACCAGCCATGCAGATACTTTACAAGGCCTGAACAAAAGTAAGAACCAGACTTCAATTTACTGCTACCAAATGTAAGAGATTGGTATTCTGGAAATATTTCCTACAACATAACAGTTGTCATATGATAATGGAAAAAAAACCCAACCAAATCTTTCTAAAGATGTAGATTTTCTCCAATTTTTAATAAATATTTTTAATCAGAAGGGTAAAATAATATTCCTTAGAGCTGTTCTGTCTGTTCCCTTGCCCTGATTTCATCCCCATCTGTCCCCATGCCCCAACCTCATTCCACTCTTTTAGTGGACTAACTATTCATGAAAAGGTCTCTACTAAATCCTAGAATTGTCTTTTCTTTTCTTTGGAGGGTTAAGTGGTCATGGCATGAAATGCAGATACTATCTCATCACTGCCATTTGCAAAATAGGAGTCTGGAAACATGTTCCTGTTTAATATTTTTCCACAGTTTTTTTTTCTTATGATTTCATGGGATGTTCATGCATCTATTACTACAACATGGTCTAAGTTTTATATGTTGACTATTGTGGGGGAGCCTAAAAGGTAACAGGTGAATGCTGAACTGTGGAGTAGAATTAATTTTGTTTAGCTTTTGCACATTTGCAATATAAGAACACCTACTGTTCTTATATTATCACTTATATTGTGATTATCTAGGCTTCCCTGATGATCACTGGGGGAAAATTGGATAGACAGTTAGCCAAAGATGAATTGAATAGACAATTAGCCAAAGAAGAAAACTGAATAGCTCCATGCCTGCGTTGTAAGCATCTAAAGATAAGTGAAAATTGTTTCCACCCCATATGGTATTCTTAAAAGCCAAAGGATGATGTATCTCTGCCTCCAAACATACCTTCCCTCTTTTATTGCCAGCCACTATCACTTTGCTTTTTCTGCAGATAATCTGGTAGCAAATTAGGCAGATGAACACTGCAGTGCAGTTTGTAAGGTCCATCAGAAGGAAAGCTTTCTTTATAGAAACTGCAGGTGGGCATGTTTCATATTTTAACTTTTCTAGATTGAAATTGATTCAACTTACATGACACTGTGTTTAATGAATATATTACTTGCAGGTTTCCCTGGACTGTTTTTTTTGTTTCTATTTGCTTGTTATGCTATTAGCTAAATCCTTCCATGCTATCAGAATGGTCTGGATCAAAGAAATTTCACAAACTGTGTAACTAGTGACCATCATTCCTGAAGTGTCATGATGAAAAACGGGCAGGCAAATGTTATGCAATCTGGTGTAGCCAACCTTGGGGAACCTATGAATTACTACAAGAGTCTAATAAACAACAGCAAGAAGTATTTTTTGACACTGTGGTGGCATAGCCAGACACAATGAATAAGCATCTTGCAATGCATGTTAGCAATTTAACTTCCTTTACTGTAGTTTATGAAACTGAAATTGCATCTGGTGTCAGTGTGGGAACTGCAATATGGAGCATAGAAGATTTTCAGGTAATTAATACCCAACTGTCCCATCTGGTGGCAGGATACAGAGTGACTGCTCGTTCAGGACTGAAGTCACAATGGGTAGAACTGATTGTCAAAGGAAGTCCTGAAAGATGCCACCATAGCTGAAACTGTAGAATAGAGGACATATACATGGAGGATATATTTATAAAAACTTTATCTTACCAAGAATGTTGGGTAGTGCTTGTTAAATTGTTTGTAACAAAATCACTACGTAGCAGAATGAGTTGTCATACTTTTTCTGTATCAGCCCTGTTTTCTTTCTTAAGATATATGTATACTTGTGTTTCATATTATATGTATTATCAATTATATCTTTCAATTTAGTTCCTAGAATTCAACAATTAATTGTATATAAACGACTTCATCCTGGAAATCTGTTTATGTGTTTTTCCTAAAGGTTACAATAAGCAAACAATTATCCCCATTTTATTGTATTATTTTCTCTTAATGAATGCTTGGTGGACCTTCAAAAAAAAAAAAAAACAAACCCCCCCCAAAAAAAACCCCAAAAAAATAAAAAATAAAAATAGTAGCAAAAAGACAGTGACTATCTTTTATTGAACAATCCCGCGGTCACATATAGTTGTTGATGTGTGATTACACAGAGGAATTTTCTCTTAACACAGTTATTCAAACAAACCCTTACTAATCTAAAAATATATGATTGACAAATGGTGGTAGGCATGAATGTAGAGAAACCAGGGACTCACTCAGAGGGGAAGGCTGTCACACACCACATAATGGGCCTGTTTGAGAGGTCACTTGCAACCCTTCGTGCAACACAATGTTCTTTTCCCAACTTACTTTCTTCCCAATTTCCAAACAAGACAACTCAGGCCAGCAGCAAGAACACAGAGAGGTCAGGGTGGCAGAACTACAGAGTTTACCACAGGCCCGCCTGCAGGAGCCAGCAGAAAAATCTCTGTGATAGCTGTCAGAGGTATAGCAGCAACAAACAATAAAAGGACATGTCTGAGTTCAAAAATCAGTATTGATGCCAATCAATGACACATCGTGTTTTCTCTGTAAGACTGATGCTCTCAGGCCTTAGAATTACAAGGGAAAAAAAACCCCAGTGTCTTATGCTTTAAAAGGTGGGAAATATTAAATATTTCCTTCAAAATATTAACGCTGAGAAGCATTAAAGCTCTCTACTACTGAAGTCACTGAATAAGATGGTGTAGCACATACATGTAGCAAAATAAATACAAAATAGAATATAAATCCAGACAGGATTATTTTATTACTTAGAGCTTTGTTAAAAAGAAACTTAGGGTAGAAACTGATTTACTGTAAAGGAATAGGATGCACATATGTAATTCAGAGAAAACATAAGTAAGATACCATTTGTGCATAACTTAGAAAATATATTTTGGACAGATAAACTGTTGTGATTAACTATTTTAAATACAGAAGGATGAAATTAGGGGTATATCAATAATTATAAATTTCATCTTGAAGGCAGAATGATGGCACTAATATCCATCATGTCAGGATCCCTACATGACAAAGCTGACATAGCAGTGAGATGTTTAGGACGTACTCACTGCAGTTACTCTGCTTTCAATTTAACAGATCTGTTGGTCTCCTTTCAACATATTTTTCCCACTTTTTGAGGTAGAAAATTTCTAGTGTTATTCTGGGCAGATAACTGATAAATTTTTACTAGTATCATCAATAACCATAAGTGATTTGAGAACTAAAGTAACTACTGATGTCATCTTTTAATATGACACAGTAATGAACCTTACTGTTGACAATGCTAACTTGAGATTTCTAGTATGCACCAGAAAAAGAAACAAACAAAAAAAGTAGTATCTTCACATTAGTAGAAGCTTCACACCTTCAACTTGTAAAGAACTTAAAATAAAAAGCAAATAGAATTTTTTTTCAAATTATTAACCACATCATTGCTGTGGCTGTATATGATCATGTCAAGCTAAACAACTTGTTATTCAAACACATTTTGCAGGCAAAAGTTAAATACCAGGAATAATTGTTTGAATGTTTAAGAACCTATTTTTGTTGGAGCTGTGATGTATTTGTCACTCTTAATGATACTTGTTTACTCTTTACACATTTGCAGGTCTAAATATCAAATCTCCAAGATAAGACCATGATTCTGCAAAGTATGTACGCAGAAGGCTTCAGTGTATCACATTCTTTACATTCTTTGCTAGTGTGACAAATTTAGGTGACAAGTGGAGATGCTTTGAACCACTCAGGCAGGACACAGAAGTTAATATAGTGCCTTGCATGAACATGGAATGGAAGCTGAAAAGCTCTTAGGTTAGTCATTAAAATGTCAAATTGAAAATACTTTATTTCTTTCTGTAATGAAAGAAGGTAGAAAAGGGAAAAAATGTAATCTTGATCTCACTTATGCTGTAAGTCTATTGATTTCTGTCAAATTAGTCTTGCATTTCATGACATACATGGTCTCTGGTTCAAGATCTCTTTCCATATACACTTTGATTAGAAGGTTAAAAACCTTTCCACTTCCTTGGAAAATAAAAATACATTTTCTAGTTAATTCTATCTAGTTTTGACTTCAAATATCCTCCTACTCACTTAAAATAGAGAAGGAGTATCTTATTATCTGTAATGGGAATAGGGGCTTGATGACTTGTAAAGTTCTTTATCTCGGAGCAATATGCCTCAGACTACTGGGTTGGAAACACAGTATTTATTCAAAGCCCACAAAATTATATGCAATGAAGCTGCAATGGGTTTAGTGACAGTATTTCAATTGGACTGACTTTCACAGTGTAGATATAGCACAAGTGGGTGTTAGTACGTTTCAAAATTTTAAAATTATTTGACAATAATTAATTACACCATGTAAACCAAGGCAAATGTAGCCTGACAGATCTTGTGTGAAGGCAACAAGAGAAGAACTGTATGTTTCTGAAAAAGATAAAGGCTAAGTGGGATCTTGTAAGGGAGGGGACAGTGTGTGTGTACACATTTTATGTGATGGGAATAGGATCATCCCTAGCAGTCCAGCAATAATGATAATGAGAAATCTCTGGGTCCCCACAAACTCGAGTCCTGAGTATAAATGTTCTGGTAGGAACACATCCTTAAATTTTCTTTGTCACTGTAGACCCTACTTCTCTCCCCACTCTTTTGCAGTTCAAAAATCCTTCAGTATCTCTGGCCCATGAACACCCAAGAGTGGTCTTAGCCAAGAAATTTTGAACAGCTTTTGAATGTGTTTCTGTGATCCAGTCCTATTGCTCTCATCTAGCTCACCAGCCATCTATGCCTAACTCCTCATCAAGCTCTCCTTTGAAGAAAAAAGCTTCATCTGTAATTTCTGACTGAGTGATTAAAGTGTGCACTTCAGTTTCATATATTTATCCAGGCAGCATTCTTTGTGAACAAAAGGGGTACAGCAATGAGAGCCAAGTCACAGAATCATAGAACAGTTTGGATTGGGAGGGACCTTGAAGATCATGTCGTTCCAACGCCCCTGCATGGGCAGGGACACCTTGCACTAGACCAGGTTGCTCAAGATCCTGTCTGGCCTTGAACACTTCCAGGGATAGGGCACCCACATCTTCTCTGGACAACCTATTCCAGGGCCTCTCCATCCTCGTAGTGAAGAATTTCTTTCTAATATCTAACCTGAATGTGAAACAGCAGGTCGGATCAGGCAACAGACTATACAAAGGAAGAATTTTAGACATGGGTTGGCACAACATGGCCCTCATTCACATATAAAAAAAGGCAGAAGGCAGCTGGGAATAGAATCAGCAGTTGACAATGGTTATTCCATTTATCTTATGAAGAGAAAAACAAAATTACTAAGTAGTAATGGTTCCATTTTCAGGCTTTCTAAAAGCAAGTAGAGAGTCCTGCACTATAGAGCAGAGAAGAATTCCATCAGGCAGGTTACACATCCTTCACAACTCCAAGCTGTATAGCATTCTTCTATTCTTTCCAAGTGATACTCACACCCACAGCAGTGACACTGCTTAGCCATCAGTTAAACTGACTTTGCACCTTTCCTGCTTTATTCAGCTGTGGTTTTAATAGCATTCCCATGGCAGAACAAAAAGCCATGAAACCGACTGTGGCATGCCCTGGAGTATCCTTGTTAGGTGCATTCCAACCAGCTTACACAACAAGACTTTTGTTAAATGCAAGCAATTAAACATCACTGTATGAATCCTTGAAAATTTCAGGTTGATGTTGTCACTTTCTCTTGTTCCTGAAGAGGTTTAGATTAGTCTACAAGTTAGCAATACAATTGCATCTCTATATATCCTCTATATATTCCACTATAACATTTTTGTAAGTTATGCAGTGAGGCCGAATCATGGTACTGTGCTGTTCTGCATGGCATCTTTTGCAGCTTTCATTGCCATGGTACCCAAGTGACTTGTAGTAGTGCATTGAGAAATGTGCCTGTCACTCATTAGGCAAGCTCACTCCATCTCTCATCCTTTCCCTTGTACAGGGAAAAGGAGCTTTCAGCTTTTGTTTTTCATCTTTGTCAGTGAAATATCTCAGTCACTAGACTTGATTGAGTGAATGATGATGGAATAGTTTGTAACTTGCTCTCTGTAATAAAACCAATTAAACCAACTCGAAACTACACTTACACTTCACATTAATGCATCAGTTCTTTTTATCTGAGAAGACAGATGTATTTGCTGATAATGTACTAAAAAAGGTGCACAAAGGAAATATTAAGCATGTAAATGCTGCAAATTTTTTTGGTCAAGGTTAGGTATTTTTTACCTCTAAAGCATGAAAGGTTAATATGTGCAGGTGGATCTCTGCTCCACCATGAACCTCCATGGGCTGCAGGGGCACAGATCTCTCACTGTGCACCATGTGCTGCAGGGGAATCTCTGCTCCGGCACCTGGAGCACCTCCTGCCCCTCCTTCTGCACTGACCCTGGGGTCTGCAGGGCTGTTCCTCTCACATACTCTCACTCCCTTCTCTGGCTGCAAATGTTCTTGTGCAGAAATTTCCCCCCATTTTTAAATCTCTTGTCACAGAGGCGCTCCCACCATTGCTGATAGCTCAGCCTTGGCCAGCAGTGGGTCTGTCTTGGAGCTGGCTGGCACTGACATCATCTGACAGGGGAGAAGCTTCTGGCACCTTCTCACAGAACTCACCCCTGTAGACCCTCCCACCAAAACCATGCCACACAAACCTCATAAAGACTCAGGAAAACCAACTGGTTTTTCTAGTTCAGTATTCACTCTGATTTTACATATAGATATATATACATATTTACAGGAAATAATAGAGTGAAGATCTGATCACTTTCTCCAGAACAGCAATTTCATTGTAATTCAATTTGCAATTTAAATGTCTAATAGATGACTGCATAAATATCAATAATGGCAAATTCATTAAAAATAGCATATATTCATCTTTGCCACAGAAATACCAAGTCATTAGAAAAGCCAGAATAATATATAAATGTCATTTGGTGTTGGAAAGACTTGCACAAAGTGTAATGAATAGTTAAAGTTATACTCTGCTAAGAGTCTCTTTTCTTCTTTCTCACAGAAGAAAAGGACCACACCTTGCTTCTTCATTCCAGCACTTTGGCATCCAAAATAATTCTCTTTAACCTCACTAGCTATCAGATAGTTACAGAATGGATTATCATCCCTAGCCTAAAAAAAGAAAAAAATGCAAGTCCACTCCCATATCCTGAACCATTCCAATATAAATGCATCAAAAGGACACACCACCTTTAGCCAGCGTTTCCATCATATTGTGATTCTTGGAAAACCCACAGATTTCAGAACATCTGTGCCTATCTGACCTCTAGTAGAAGTATAGCCTGCTCCTGTAGTGCTGCGTGTTTTCACCCTGTAACCAGGCAATGCAGACCAGGCAAGTATGTTGAAAAATGTCTTTTTAAAATATAAATCGGATTGAAAAAATTCAGAATTTCAGCTCAGCATCTTTTTTTTTCCTTTCAAGGGCATTGAACATTTTTTGTTCCTATAATTTATCTGTCCAATGTTTCTGGAAAATCACACAGCTGTGTCATCACTGTATCATCAATAACACCTATTGAGAGTGGCTTCAGGATTTGTGAAAGGTTTGGGATTGGTGAGAAAGTAAGAGTGCCTTGGGAAATACCAGAACTTACGAGACTGAAATAAGAATGAAGACCAAGGAAAGTTTGGCATCTAGGAAGGGCACCAACTGAGAAAATGGGAAATGTCACCTAGAAGCTGAGACAAAGGAACAGGTATCATGTTAAAGATGGGAAATAATCTAGGGGCATTCAATCAGTAAGCACAAGACTGAAGGAAGCAGCAGAATGGAATAGAGAAAGTGGCTCTAGTGCAGACTCTGAAAAAAAAAATAAATCAAGGGATCTGCATGCCCATCAACAAAGTAGGATGATATTCACTTTAGAAAGAAGAAAATATACCAGTGGAGTGGAGAAAAAAGAACAGAGGGGAGGAAAGGGAAAAAACAAAAGTACCTGGAAGAAAACATTTGAAACAACAGCCTAATATCAAATAGACTACTTGAAATAAAAAGTAACTGCAAAGATTTGGGAAATATACAAAAAGCACTAAGTGGAGAAGTACTGTCTCTTCATAACAAAGTAGAACAAATTAAATTAAATGGTTACACACAAGAGCAGTGGAACACATCAAGATTCCATCACAAAGTATTCTAGAAAGCAATTTTCTTTCAATGAAAATGTGAGATATTATCAACAACATATTTCTCAAATGCAAAGCCTGCACATAATTTTGTGCTGTCTGTTTTCTATAGTAATATGAAAGAAGTAGGAGCATGAGAATTATAAAATACACATGGTATCATTGGTACTAAACTTCCTATTTAAAATAAAATATCCTTTAACAGAAAAAATGGTTTGCAAAGAAGGGAAGATTTCCAAAACTCATTAGAGTGTAATTTTGAGAGCCATAGCTGGGACAAAAGAAATTTCAGAAATTTGACTGCAGGTATTTCTGCACCTCCTCTAAAGACCACGTAAATGAGCAGCAGGTTTCTTCACACAGCTCCTCCTCTGGCAGTTTCAGTAGGTGAGCCGAGTCCCAGTGGCCCAGGCAGCCACTGAAACCATGGGCTGGCTGGGGCTGCTGGAGAGCAGGGACAGTGCCAGCCTGCTTGGCAAACGACTGTCCTGGGGCTTGCCTAGCTATTTTCTCAGCACATCACTAAATCAGGGGAAGGTGTGTATGCCTAGAGAGTACAGGGCTGTGTGCTATTCCAACACAAACACAATTCAGTATGTGAACATGGCCAGGAATGAAGGAGTGATTTTATTTGGATGCACTAATGTTTTAACTAAACATTTACAACATTTAATTCTAAATATCCCCTTGTGAAATAGTAAGTGCTGTGTTTAACGTGGAAGATACCTGAAGGTCAGATGTTAATTCTTCAGTGCCACGCCTTTTTTAGAAAAGTTTGTAATTACTTTTTTGCAAACTATCATCAAACAAAGTGCTACCAGTGAAGCAGAACTGAGAAATACAAGTGGACTGAGTTTCGCTTAAGTGCTATTACTGAAAAAATATTGTGTTGTTTTGGGGTTTTTTTAACTATGATATTTGATATTTTGCCCCTGCTCTTTAATGACGTTATTAGAGGTGATTAAAAACCAGCTCTTCTCTGAAACAGGTGAACAGAGGATGTTTTGGAGATGAAAGAAAGCGGCAAAGAGCCTGAAAAGGAAGTAGAATTTCCAATGAAATGTTCCAGTTTATGGGGAAGACTTAAAGTTGCAGATTTTCTGGGTGTACTTGATTAGCATTCATTTTCACTGATGCTCTTCCTCGGCCACTTACACGAGGACACAAGTGCAGCGCAGGCTGTCCTACCAAGCCACTGTAAATCCAAGCAAGAGTTCTGTTCCCCAGCCGCGGGGAACCACCGCCAGCCGCGCGGCCGGTCCTGCCGAACTCCCACGGGAGCGTTCGGCGGGGTTCACTGCCGACCACCGCGGGCCGTGCCCGGGCAGAAGCGGCGGGAGGCTGGCTCGGTCCCGGCGGTGGGACATGGCCCCTGCCCGGGGCAGCGCTGCGGGCCCCGCCAGCGCAGCCGGGTCCGTGCCGCGGGCCGCAGCGAGCGGCGGCGCCGGCGGGGGAGGCGCGCAGGGGGCACCGGAGCCCCAAGGGAGGCGAGCGGAGCCCGCCGCCCTCCCACCTCCCGCCCCTTCCCTCCGGCCGGGGACAGCCGCGCCGCCTGACGCGCCGCAAACTTTGCTGCCCCCGCTCCGAGCTGCGCCTCGCCCGCGGCGCGGCGGGCGGCGGCTCCGGCTGCCGGGAGCCCCTCGCTGCCGGGGCGCGGAGCGAGCGGGGCCGCGGCGCTGCCGGCGAGAGCCCAGCGCGGCCCCGAGCGCCGGTGCCTCCGCGGCGCTGCCGGCGCGCCCCGAGGGAGCCGCCGCGCACCTCGGCCGCGGGACAGCATGAGCCAGGCGCAGCCCTACGCCCCGCGCAAGGGCAGCTCCCCGGCGCCGGGGACCCGGCGGAACGACAGCCAGGACTACCTGCTGCTGGACGCGGAGCTGTGCGAGGAGAGCGCCCTGCCGCCCTACGCCTTCTACCCCGTGTGAGTCCCGCCGGCCGCGCCGGGGGTCGCTCCGTCCCTGCGCAGGGGAGGCGGTGGCGGGACAGGGGCGGCGGGCGGGGGTCAGGGCTCGTGGGCAGCCGCATGGGGACCTGGCAGCGTCCCCTCGCCTCCCAAGGGCCGGAGCGGGGTAGCTGTGCTTGCCAAGGTGGAGGAGCAGCGTTGGCACCGCCGTGCCCGGGCTGGCCGGTCTCCCCTGAGCACGGCGTGGTGCCTTCCCGTGGCAGGGAGGCGAAGGGTGGCTTGGGCTCAGCTGTGGAGAGCAGAGCGAGAGACGTCGGGTGTACATAGAACTGACGGTGTCTAATGGGTTTAATGTAATTACAGAAATTTTGACTCCTGTGATCGGTTGCTCCCACCGAGAGAGCGCACATTGCAGGTGTGTGCATAAAACCATCCTCCTTTCATTAATGCAAAATAATTACAAAAAACCCCATCCTCCTATTATTATCTTTGTCAAGGCCGCGTAGCCTTGTGTAATTTCATTATGTGAGTTTTGGCAGGTAGTTACCATTTAAAGCAGAGTGTAAGAACATATGCAATAAAAGCTGAATTATGTAAACATAAATTACAAAGGTTCCAGGAACCACAACTTAAGATCCACGTCTATTGGCGTTCAGTGTTGGCAGTGTCCCTTTGGTTATGTGCTGTCAGCATGACTACTGTAATTACCACTTGTTAATGCTTCTGAGGAGAAGCTACCCAACAGAGGGGGAAAATGGGTATTAAGCAATGCAAGATGAGTCCTAAAATCTCAGACGATTGCCAGGAGAAGTGTACTTTCTTTTTTACAAATTATATTTTATTGCTTAAATGGTAAATTACAGTTATCAGGCTCTCCTAATATTTGCTGTTTTATCTGTGAGCCACCTACCAGCCACTTGACAGCTACCTGGATATAGGAAAGGAATAACAACAGTGAAACTGGGAACACTTACCGTGCTTGAATATTTATCAACTCAGCTAAGAACAACCAGAGTTTTCAAAATTTACTGCTGTATTGCTATTCTTGAGTGTCTTTGTGGATCGCTAATTCAGTATGCTCATGTAGCTGAATATAACAGCATATATTTCTGCACATTGGACTTAAACCCTGCATATATGAATGCATATATCTAATGCATATATCTAATGAATCCTTTCAGAAAAAAAAGCTTTGTGATGTTTAGTTCAGATTGGTTCTCACTAGTGGACTCAAGCTTTGAACTAATATGGCAATTCTGGAGTTCTTTTGCCATCTACTCACTCAGAGTGGTTGTGCAGATGTGAGAGGATAGAGTTAAGTGTTTCAAATCATCTCTTCGAACAAAGTCTGCAAGTCTGTGGGGTGCTGATAATTTCCCTTCAAGAATGAAGTGAAAAAAGTGCCTGTGCCTGCAGCTCCTGGTCCAGCACTCTCTCAGTGTGGGACTGCTTCTCATCACCTCACAGTGGCCATAAGGACAGCCTGCATCCTAATTTAGTTGCTTTGTAGAACAAGGGTAGCACTAACCACAGGAAGTTATCAAGAGCTTGGTTTTCACATCCACGTTAGGTATGGAGAAGTTGTTCTTTGGGGTTTCTCTGGATGTGGAAAATAATCACTTCACAGAGATCCATAGGCAATGCCTACATGTGGCCACTGCCAGGACTTCCTTGGCTGGCAGGAATGAATGCAGTGAGTGAACAGGCTCCTCTAGGCTACAGTGATTACCAAGCAGTTTATGAATTTTTCTGCCTAACTTCCAGCTATATCACATTTCAGGTACACTTTGTAGATACACCTTTTCAACCAAAAGTCATTGGTTTTGCTAGAGGCCTTCATATGGCCAAGAATTTAATAAATAATAAGCTGGGCCATGTGTAGCATATGATCCTTATACTCTATCATCTACACATAGTAAGAATACTTTTCTCCACTTTTTTTTTCATCCTCAAATTACTGGTATTTCCTGATGCTATTATGGTGATTAATGGAGATCAGTAATGCAGAGTACAGCTGATATCCAAAAAAAGCTGAGTATTACCTCCTTTTAACCATTACTGAGAGGGTAACACACTTACTGGCATAATATGGCATGTGACTATTGCTTGAAAAGTAGCTTGATACTAAGGAATAGTTTTTCTCAAGTGGTGATTTAGTGCTAATGCTGATATTATTGAGGACATTGTTTGTAGAACATGCTTTTCATGTGTTGTTTTGTGACTGCTGTTAAGTGCTGTAGTTTCTGGATGATAATAAAAACCCAAACCATTTACAGAAATGCATTTCCTGTATTTTAGCTCCTCTTTCTGGAGAACAGCTTTACTGTATCCAAGGTATCTTTACTGCAAAAAAGATTTCAAGAAGATACCTTGAGCTTATCAGCTGTACCAAGTAAGGTCACACAGTCTTTTGGCAGTGAATGGAAGGCTTTTACCTTTATATGTGGCATGATGGAAACCAAAATTTGAATGGAATTTTGTGCTGAAAAATCCTGCTGTTCTTTTGAATTCAGAACCTTAAGCGGGAAATGTAAAAGTTAGGCAATCTGTAGAATTTGTAAATAAATTATTTCCAAAAGATGACTTACTTACTTACTCCAAAGTCTTACTTTTTAAGACTTAAGACTTCTAAGATGTGTTAGAAATTATATGCAAGTAAACATTTTCTTTCTAGTAGTGCTATCCCATCTGGTCATTGAGTCCTGCCCCTTATGTATCAAGAAATAGACTGCAATATAAATGCCAGAAGATTGACTCTTGGAATGCAAAAATGTATGTTGGGATTTGTCCCTCCTGTGCAAGTATTTCATTGGCAAAAAGCCCAGTTTTGAGGTTTAAAACAGGATAAAAAGTGCATTTTAATGTCTAACCCCAAGTCTGAGCGCTGATGTGCAGTAGGATTTGGAAGTGATAGCACTTGTATGTAAACTTGTCTGCTGGAAAAATGTTAGTGAAGGACAGATTGTCAGTGTACTAAGCTAGTGAGAAGACACTAATTCAGTCAGACATCTGGTTATAATGCTTATTTATACTTCACAATATTTTGCGTTGTGAAAAATAGATGTTTTCTTATAGATGTGAGGAGGGATAATTGTGTATTAAAATGTCAGTTGTAAAGTAAATGAGGAACACAAGTTATCAGATGAAAACAGGGGAAAAGGGTTCTGATATCCAAAACTGCCTTGAGACCTAGACTGTTCCTCAACTTTTGTGGTTTTCCAGCTAAGTGTTTCTTGAAATTACCAAACCTAGTACGTACTTAAAACCCTATTCTTTGTTAAATAACATGTTTAATGATTTCTTTCCTGCCTGCAATATAATGGTTTCTGCCATTGACATAATGTAATTTTTATCTCTAGTCTCAACTGCCTTGCTTGAAATGACCTGTAAAATTATTTTCCAGACTCTTCATTAGACATAATCTCTTCAGGGAGTACTGTACAATGTGGCAGCTATGTTTCAGATTGTCAGCCTCTTTGATGAGATGCTTTGTCTTCTGAAAATATGTTGAAATAGTTTCGTTGAAATCAAAAAGGTAGAAGTGTTGGTATGGAGGGGGGTTAATTTCCTTTTATAGCCTAGTGTATGGAACAAATGCACAAATCATCATGTGATTTACGTTTGATGGATCTAATTCATACTGGGCACTGGGAAAAAAAATCATATGTGAATCTCTCATATTCTGGGTGACTAAATGTAATCCCTTAGGTCTTGAGTAAAAGGGCAACAACATTGTTATCAGGCCCCCCAGCTTTTAGTTCACTCTGTGTGTCCTGCAAGTAGGTAGAAGAGAATGCTTCACTTTCCACATCACACATATCCCTATTTATTTCATATTAAGTAGACTTTTCCACCCCCATGTGTTCATTTTTGGTGCAGGCTTATGGGATTTCTTGGGTTTAGTTGTTAGGCACTCTTGTGTTCACTGTGTACACTCACTAATTTAACTAGGAGCTTCTTTGGTCAGCTACAATACCCAGTTTCCTATGCTATGATTATGAATAATAATTTTTCTTGAGCCATTGCAATATATCTGTGAGTTTATTTATACCCTAACTCTCATTTAGTCACCAAACAAATGAAAGTTGTCTCCCTGGGGGACATAATTTTGTAAAACTGTAAGATTTCCATGAAAATATAAGTAATTTGTTAAATTTGCATGAGGAAGGTGGAGTAGTGATTCAGAAATGTGTGGGATGTGTATGGCATACTTTTCAATGTAAATGTTAATAACCAGCATGCTGTTTGTCAAACATTGTCCCAGCAGCATTTCCCACCACAGAAGCTGAAGGTTATAATAACTGGCTACTTGAAGAAGTCCTGCCAGTATTGGTATCCCCAAATAAAGGTGGTTTGGCATGGTGGGTCTGCATCAGCAGGCTGTGTTAGACTTTCCAGCTCTGCAAACATGAGCAGAAGAAGAGTTTGGTGGTTAAACTGTGTCCATCAAATTCTTTTGCTTTCATACCTCAGGCTGTTGTGCAGTGTGAGGCAATGCCTTAGCAGAAGGCCTTAAACTTGAAGTGCATACAGTGAGTTTTATATACAGGTTTGTGCACTTACTTGTGGGTGTAGCCATTGCTACACAGAGTCCACTCAACAGGAGGCTTAAAGGATTTGCGTTGATAAGCAGTGTTTAAATCTAAGTTTTGATAATTGAATGTGGACAAAAAGCTTAATGGTAATTAAATGACAGGCAGTGTTCTCTGGAATGGATTAAGATTTTTGTCTTGAAGTACAAAGTTTATTATTTGTTTAGCACTGACATACACAATCAAGTATACTATTTTTAGTGAAATAAAATGTGTGGAATATAATGTGAAGATGACTGACTAAGGTCTGGGTCTGGGTTTACCTTCCATATCCATTTCTGTCCAACTACATTTTTTTCTACTAATAGTGCATTTGTCAGCACAGCTCTATTGTAACCCCTAGTCTGATATGTTTGAATACATTTTTGTCAATATTGGAAAAAAAAGCCAAAAGGCAAGCTTTGGCATTAAGAATAAAAGGTGATTTACTACAAGAACCCTGAATAAGTGAAATAATGGCATATCAAGTATTGTCATTTTTAGGTGCTTTCTCAAAGCTGTGTGGGAAGTAGATAATTTGTTTTCTGAAGAGTTGAATGTAGTTCCTTTTTGTTAAAAAAATTACTAAAATATCAATATTGTGGTTGTGAGCTCAGATTATGCCAGCTCAGAAGAGCATGACTGGAGTTTATTTTGGTCTTTGAACTTGATTAAACACTGGATTTGATGTCAGTATTTACCTTAGTGAAGAGAACAAAGAAGTGAGGATATTTACAAAATATTTAACATCTATGAGGCCTTTCAAACAGGTAGAAAGAAGGATCTTAAACCAAAGGATCACGGTTGATCTGTAGAAAACAATATGGACCACAAGGCCTGGTGCTGTTGCAGCACTAACAATTTTGCAGAGTATTCAGTCTGGAGAATTTTCATAAAGCTTTGTGCTGTGTTACAAAATCCTAGAAGGGTTTGGTATGGGGGAGATCTTAAAGATTGTCATCTAATCCAAACACCCCTGCTATGGGCAGGGATGGCACCCATTAGATCAACTTGCTCAGAGCTCCATCCAACCTGGCCTTGGACACTGCCAGGTATGGAACATCCACGGCTTCTCTGGGCAACCTGTTGCAGTTGTCTCAGAACCCTCTGAGTAAAGAATTCCTTCCTCGCAGCTAATCAACTCTCTCCTGTTTTAGTTTAAATTAAAGCCTTTCCCTCTTGTCCCGTCCTGTCGGCACATGTCACATCAGCTTAACGAGCAGCTCGGTGAGTGCCCAGCAGACTGGAGGGATGGACTCAGAGCTGGTCTGTTGCCTCCTGTCATCTTCTGTCAGCACTGGGGTTAGTTCAGAGGAACACTTGGTTGTGCTGATTTTCCTCCTGGCCCAACTTGGTTTTCTCTTATTGTGCGCATTGACTGACTTTAGGACTGATGACTGACTGCTTAGCAGCTTTTCAAAAGGGAAGATTCCCTTATCTTTGAGGAGTGATTTGTGTTTTCTTTTCCTTCTGTAAAATGTTTGCCTGCCATCAACATGTTTCAGCTTTTCTAGTCATGATTTTCCCCCTTATTTGGAACAGCTAGCCAGGCCAGACTGATAAACTTTGTTATTCCTACTCTGTGTGCATGTACTAGGCCTGCCAAGTAGTAATACCCTCAGTAAACTTCTCTGAGAATTTTTCCTAAGCAACTGTTTTTCATGATAGAAGATTATAAACCAATTTTCTTTTTTGCTTTTCAATGCAGTAATTGATTTTCTGTACTAGTTTTAATTCCACTGTGTTAATCTTTAGTTATATGCTTTTCTTCCTTAAGATAAATTATAAAAAATGTCTTAATGAAAGCAACATGCACTAGAAATTTCTAGTTTATTATCTTCATTTGCTAAGGTTGTTGTGTTGTCTGTGAGTTGAAGTTATGTTTCTTGGAGTTTTTTTCCATCTGGGTTTATTAATTTATAGTTAATTCCAGTGAAACCACAATGATCAAAGTATATTACATACAAAAAGCTTTTGAAATGGTAATTGAAAGGTTATAGAGCTTTATTTGGGGATATGTGGGAGAGGAGTTTTTCAAAGTTACATGTGTGCTATACTAGTGGTGCTTATTCAAAGAGAAATCCTGTGCTCTGAGAACTCTCAAGCTTCTCTTAGCCCTGAAGGATAATTCTGAATGCTGGAGGATCTGCCTGTGCCATGTCCACTGCTTGTCTTTTGCTTTCCTCTGTCCTGCAGGAACACATAGAGTAGGGTGGCTGCTCACAGGGTTCATTCAGGCTCTGCAAAGGATCATCTTGCTCCACTGGTGAATGGGTTATCTAGTTATCCTGATAAATCAGATGCAAAAGGCAGGCTGTGGGAGGGCAGCAGGGACTCTTCTTCTCTGTAGATTTTATATTCCTCTCCCTTTAAGAACAAGTTTCCTATTAATTACTCAGGACAGTTTTTGAAGACTGCTGCTATTGTGAGTCTTAGAGTGAATCTTGTGCGTCTCAAGTGAGTTTTAGAATAGTACTTCTCCCCATACAAGAGAAAAATTTGTTTTCTCTCTTCTAAGTGTGGAAATCTAAGTTAAAAATTGCAACAACCCTTGATAAAAATACAACTGAAGAGCAGTGGCACTTAGCTGATATGACTTCATTTTCAAGTAGTAAGCATGGGATGAAGCTTTGCAAGGATACTGGGTATTTTGTGTGGCTTCTCATTGTGAGATGTTCTCACTTCAGGATCAAAAGCTCTGGAAAACTTGGGCTGTAATCCATATTACTGTTCAAGTCCCTTGGATGTCAGTGGGGCTGGGAGTCTGTAACAAGCTCTTGCTGCCCAGGAAAGACTAAGGAGTTGCAACAACATGGTAGATATGTTGGAGCAAAAATAGCAATATCTTGAACTGACATCTAAGCAACAAATAAAACCACCAAAAATTAGGAGGGGAGAGGGACTTAAGTTTCTGAAGATACAGTTTAGATTGAAACATTTTGTAGAGCACTTTGAACAAAAAAGTCAGCAATAACAGTATCACCAGGTCTGCAGAATGAATGCTGAATATGGTACTAAGCTGAAGAAGTTAATGTTCCCTACTTTTCTTCAGAAAAAAAATTTAGAGGCTTAAGTTAGACAGCTATTTAATCATTTAGCAACATCTGATGTGAGCACATTTGTAGGTAAACAGCAAATGATGTGACAGTGAAATTTCAGAACTTCTTTGTATGATAAAATAATAATGATCTTACCTAACAAGTTGATATATAAAATATACACTGGGATTTCTTACCCCACAGCCACTTCCATCCTAGAATCAGCAACACCATTTAATGCATAACAAGAAGAGAAACTAAAAAAAAAATAACCTAGGCAGGGATTTACAGAGACAGCAAGGCTAATGCCTCTCATTTTACAAAGCTATCTGAGGATCTTTCATGAGCTGAGGTTTCTATTTTACTGATTTTACATCAAATCTGTAAACTGGCAAAAATTTCCCTAGTTATCAGTGAGAGCATTGAAAATGCCTTAGAGGGAGAGAATATCCTTTGTGGTTTAACTAGCTTTGTGCAGGGCAATGGCTTAGTGAGGAAGGTGCTGGTGGCAGCACTGCTGGGTGTCTATGTGCCTTTTTCAAACTCTGTCTATGACAAGATTTCTGACTGCATACAGTTCTTGATATCTCCAGAGGGCCAGAAAAGGCATGGAAGTACACATTGAGGAGGAAGGGAAATAGGACCACTGCAGAGGCATGTGATCCAGTTCCTGTATGTATTTAGAGGCCTGAGGACACTTTTGGGGAATCAGAATTACGTGACAGATTCAACGGCAAAGTGTCTTGTCTCGGTCCCTCTGTGAGCCTCTCAGGAACCCTGGGCCAGTCCCGAGTCGGCAGACACCGGGGGGCAGCCCTGACACGGCCACAGCGGGGAGACACTGTCTGTGTGTGCCCCGAGGGTACTGAGGGCACCTGGGCTGGGGGGAGACACACTCTGTGTGTGCCCCGAGGGTGCTGAGGGCACCTGGGCTGGCAGCAGGGAGACACTGTCTGTGTGTGCCCCGAGGGTGCTGAGGGCACCTGGGCTGGCAGGGAGACACTGTCTGTGTGTGCCCCGAGGGTACTGAGGGCACCTGGGCTGGCAGGGAGACACTGTCTGTGTGTGCCCCGAGGGTGCTGAGGGCACCTGGGCTGGCAGCAGGGAGACACTGTCTGTGTGTGCCCCGAGGGTGCTGAGGGCACCTGGGCTGGCAGGGAGACACTGTCTGTGTGTGCCCCGAGGGTACTGAGGGCACCTGGGCTGGCAGGGAGACACTGTCTGTGTGTGCCCCGAGGGTGCTGAGGGCACCTGGGCTGGCAGCAGGGAGACACTGTCTGTGTGTGCCCCGAGGGTGCTGAGGGCACCTGGGCTGACAGCAGGGAGACACTGTCTGTGTGTGCCCCGAGGGTACTGAGGGCACCTGGGCTGGCAGGGAGACACTGTCTGTGTGTGCCCCGAGGGTGCTGAGGGCACCTGGGCTGACAGGGAGACACTGTCTGTGTGTGCCCCGAGGGTGCTGAGGGCACCTGGGCTGACAGGGAGACACTGTGTGTGTGTGCCCCGAGGGTACTGAGGGAACCTGGGCTGGGGGGAGACACTCTCTGTGCCCCGAGGGTGCTGAGGGCACCTGGGCTGGGCGCCTTTGCAGCACAAGAGACACCAGAGACATCGGTAGAAGAGAAAGGGCCGACTCTTAGCAGGGGTTAATCCAAGGTTTTATTAGGATCCCAAGGGAGCTCCTGCACCTCAGGGGGCTCCTGCCCAGAGCCCCGGGAGATGTGCCAAGGTCACATTTAAAGGGAGGTGGAAACCCAAAGTAGATAACATTTTACCAACCAGTGAGTGACCCTAAGGGATGGATGCTGGGGTATAGACATTTAGGACAGCGTATGGGGCAAGGCTTGGGGGGCTGACCCCTGGCCTCTGACTCATCACTCGACGACCTGGACCGAAACTTCTGGATGGAGGGGATGGGATGCTGAGTGATTGACAGAGAGCCAGGGTGGGGTTTGGGGATGATCTCATCCCAGGAGAGGGATAACACAGGTAAAGGGAGGGGAGTACAGTCTGGGATAAACCATTTGGGAAAAATATGGGAATACAAACCAAAACTACTTCAAAGTATTACAAAATATAAAAATGCACTACAACAGTGTCTTTTGTTGAGTGAGATGTAATTTCTGAATAATTTCTATGTCTGGAATAATTCTCCTGAATCTATCAATATTATATTGGCAGGGGGGGAATGTTGCCCCAAAAACAAATTTCCAACCAGACAGCCCCTTGACAGTGGCACAGTACAACTGAGTGCTCTTTATTGTAAGAAATATGGAACAAGATTTGTAGCACTGAGTGCCATCTGAAAATGGAAGTGTGCCCATCTGTGCAAGCTCTCATCCAGACGCAGCAGCAGGCTGCTGCTGGTAAGGGGCATGAGGTGGCTCTTTTTGCATGTGATGCAGGGTTGGGATCCTGCCTCTGTGCCTGCTGGGGTTGTACTTCTCTGCTATGTTGTGATAGCAAGCAGTCAAGATCATCCCAGCTGTGTGATCATGTCACACTGCCTGTTTGTTCAGGTAAGCAGAGCTTTTTGTTACGCTCCTTGGGCTGGTTCTCATGTTGCTGTAATCATAAAATTTGTCCTGAATATAGGCCATGGGTCATTAGTGGAATATGTTCAGATTTGTTAGTAGGTGTCACTGTCTTGGCTGAAGAGTCAGTGATTGATAGGATCACCTTACCTCTCACTCTGCTTGGTAACCCCTGAGCCCAAGACTGAGACAAAAGGTAGAAGGAAACAAGAAAACATCTAGTATTCTTCTAATATTCTTCAAAGTACTAGTTCTGAGAATATAAGAGGCAGTAAATATGAAATGATGACTGCTAAATACCTTACCAAAAAAAAGGCAAGATGCTAAAATCTATGTAACTGGAGGAGATGTTTAAAAGGAGTCAAAAAAGTTATGGATGTACAAAATGACTGCCCTTTTTTCCCACCTGTCTCCAGTCATCAATTAGCATCTTCCTAAAAATTCAAGGTAATTTCCAGAAAGCAGCAAAGACAGAGGCAGCTGCTTTATGTTCTCATGTACAGGAATGGGACATTGCAGAGTGGTGGAGAAGGATGGTAAAACTATTTTCATGACACTTTTCATGTGCAGCATCTAGAGAAATGATATGTCAACTAGAATAACTTTATATCCCAGACATTATTGCTGCATGAGAGCATGGCCCTCTGCTCCTCACACTTTTGCACTTACCACTGCTGCACTTACTGCTGCTCCAGAGAGTACATAGCATAACACTTACAGGAGGATCATGAGGAAAAAAATCCAATTTCTCAATAAATAAAAATTGTAAGTAGAACTCTGAAAGTGTGTGTTTTGTCTTTTGGGTTTATTTCCTTCCCCGTCCCTTCTTCTTGGATGTCATCTTTTATGCCTGGCAAAAAAAGAACAATTTCATTTTTCCAGTAGAGAATATAGATGAAGGCTGTGTTCCCATTTCCCAAGTCCTATGTAAAAATGAAGGCTGAGTAAATCTGAAACTTCTGTTCATGTGGAATGTTATTGGTTTGGTATCTGTTTTCATGGTTTAAAAATCACTTTCATTCTTTTTTTCCAAATAAGTCTTGACAGCACTGTTCTCAGAAGTATTCTCCATTGGCTTTTTGATCAAAAGTGTTTCAATATGGCTGAAATAAGAATGTTTGCATTTGGTTTGTTGAGGCCACCATAAATCATCCATGGGTTGATGCAATATTAACTGCTTTTGAATCCCCCCCCCGGGATGGCTGTAGAGGGCAAAGCTCCAGCTCTGCTGAACTCTTTCCTGCTCTGCAAACGTGACTTGACTCCCTGGGCAGTGCTCAGGGTGTATCTGCTTGTCAGTGTTCAGCTCATGGTGTTCTCTCAAGAGACCAGCCCAGGCAAAGCTATTGTGACCAAAACTACAGTTCTGTCTCCCTTCAGTGGGAAAATGTAGCTAATTGTGCTGTGGAACTGATGCAAAGCTGTACATTCCAGATCAGTTACAAAGCAACCATACAAATGCTTTCTTCTCCTCTAGAATGTGAAAGTTTAGATTCAGGTAATGCACCCTCCCCTTATCCCCTTAATGTTAATGTATTTGGTTAAAATCTGGTAAGTGAGGTTAGGCAGTTAGACAAGAAGAAGACTTCCTGATGAATTTTTTTTTCAGAACCTGTATGCAGCACTAAATAAATGAAAAGGCCTCTTTGATTCTTATTTCTCCTGATGTACTTTATTTCTCCAGGAGGAGAGTTCCCTTCCATCCCAACAAACTACTACTGTATAAGTCTTAGCTCTGCTAGTGCCCATGCAATTTCATGCTAAAAAACAGCGTACATTGTTATTCTGCTTTGATTCACTGGATTCTCTGGATGTTAGAATCATCATTCTTTATCACTTAACACTATTTAACTAAGGAAAGTTTTAATTAAATTACAGTTCTTCTCTGGAGCATGTTACAAATCCAGTATAATTTGATAATAAGTGGGACCATGTGAGAACTGGTTTTGATTGGTATTTACCATTGTACCTGACAGTAAGTGCTCCAAATTCTTACAGTTTGAATCAATCTGTCCGTTTGAATAAATACCTCTTAGGAAAACTTCTCATGTCTATATTTCAGTGTAGTGAATTATTTAGCAGTAAGATAGGTTTGTAGGGTGTCAAAGACCAAATTGCAAGACCAGTTTCAACTCAGGAAAACCAGAAATCTCAATCCACAACAGCTACCTGCCAGAAAAATATTAGCAAGGCATAACTCTTCTTGTTTCTCTTCCTTATGTTTTTTTCTTGAAGATAAAGGTCTCAAGGTTTTCTTTGTATATTCTGAAACTTTATTTTCCCCCTGTGAAAGCAAACTTCTTCATTTTAGCTATAATAACAGTCTTTGTCAAGTGATTCTAAAATCCTCCCCATGCTATTCTATTATTATTACCTGACTGGGAAGCAACAACAGCTAATAACATTGTCATGTGGCTAGCTAGTTCATGGATTTCTTCTGTTCTGTGGAATCAAAGGCAACATGGTGTTCAGTGGAGGCCAGGGAATCTCTTCTGAGTGACAGTGTTTGCAAATGTCACATGTTCTGCAAAATATTCCGCAATTATAAAGTAACGGTAGCTGTTAAAGGTCTCATTCTATGCCTTTGATCTATCAAACCTGATCACAGCTCTTTTGTAACTTGTGTTCTGTGCTGCAGTCACCAGTACATCTCAGATCTGAGAAAGCCAAATGATCTTTTCCTGCTGGAATTGTATTTGTGACTTGCCACCAATTCTGTTTTCTCTAAAAGTGTCACTGAGGTCATGATACCAAGTACTTGTGCATATAATATACACATCATCATTGTTTCTTTATTCTTATAAAGTAAATAATTTGCATAACAGTAATTACAAATATTATAAGTAAACCAAAGTAATTCCCTTTTTTTGTACTGCTTTCCCTTTTACATATGCACACATTGAAATGCTAAGATCTTCTGCAGGAGCTCCTATTCATCCTGAAGTTGCACTGCTGCAGTTTTTATTGTGTGCGTGTGTGTGTTAAGGTAAATTTAATGCTACTGCATGGATTCTTTAATTAGAAGTACATCACATTTACATGATGAAAATGGCTTATTCCTAACAGAGATGCAGGAAGAGCATCAATAGGCACACTTCATTATTTTCCTTCAAACACAGCTGTTAAAAAAATGGTCTCCTGGACATGAGCATCGTATATTGTGCAAATCTTTACTTTTTCTAGGTAGGAAAAGTTTGCGTAGATCTAGTGTTCTCTCTGAAGCTGGTGTCAGCCTTTCATCATTGGTTGAGTTACAAATACAGTTTCTCAGTGAAATTTTAATTTTGTAGAAATACAAGGTCAGACCTAGATTCATATTAGATGATGGACGTATTTTATTTTATATGGAGTATGTGGAAGAACAAATGGATAAACATATTAAGTTCCTGAATCAGTCCAATGTGACTACTGGAATAATCTTAATCATTACCTTTTTCTCATTTGTATTTGCTATATTTTTGCATATATCTGTTATTTGAAACACAATTATCTCTAAGTTAGTTACTCTCTTTAGTATAATTATAATATCTTCTACATTTTTTGCAAAGCAAAGGCAACTTACTGTTCTTCTTCCTAAGATGCCAAGCAGAAAATACACATGCTGCTTCTGCAGAAGGAAACAACTCTGTCACTAAACCCCTGATGGCTCATCCAATTCCAATAGATTTTCCTATTGCTCTTTTCTATTCAGATGTTTAAAAGATCTTTAGTACTTTTGCCTGTACTCTGAGTAGCCCTGAGGTTGTTGCTTGTCATTTTCCTAATCAGTTGTTTACATGGCTTTCATTTCATATCCAGTCCCTTTTATCCACAATTGCATGCACACTCATAAATTATTCCAGTTCTCCTGCAATCATGAGACATATCTTCAGCATGGAGGATCCATAATATTAAAATCCATATTTTTCTCCCATCCTTATTTTATTGGCAGTTTTCCTCAGTTCATAGTCCTCACCCATGACAGGTCAAGATTAGTGAGAGATACACAAAGGAGAATGTATTGAAACATATTATATTTATAAAAAGGAATAGCATCTGAAATAAAAAAAGAATATGCTCTGAATAGTATTTCACCATGAAAGATTCTGAATGTGGAGACTCTACCTAGGAATTTGATGAGATCTCAGGGCTGTTATATTTCATATTTGCAGATTTCCTCAGATTTCAGCTACGTTTGATATTAGTAGTCAGATCTACAAGAGAGAAATACAGACTGAATAGTTTTTTTGAGGATAAAAGAGATACTCAATTTTTTATTACAACCCAGAAGCTGACTAATCTGATGAAGGTGTAATTTATTCCGGTGTTGGAGTGCTAGGTCAGTGCTGACTGGAGGGCATGTTGATCTGCCCTGTTACAGACTCACTGTCTTGTGTCATTCACTGTAAGCTTTATGGTTAAACCATGTAGGTGTGTTCCCCCTCATTCAGTTAACAATTTTTTTCATTTTGTTCCACTCTTTTCTATCTTTACTTGCATTGCATGTCGAAATACTGGAGTAATCTTCGTTACCATGTTGTTTCCTGTGTAGGATTTGTACTTTGCAACTTGATGGGATTTTGTTGTGAACTCTGGGCTTCCTTATCCTTACAGATAAGAACAATTCTACTGAGGCTCTTGTGCATGTTTTTCTTAAAGGATGCCCAGTAGTCTTGGTTTAGAACAAGCAATTAAAAATGTGGCTAGCTAAAATTAATAAACCTTTATAAAAATAAAGTGAAAGTGATGTATTTAGACTTGTTACCTTCTGCAGCGTTCCTCTGACCTCTGACCAAGTAACAGAGGAAGCAGCTACCTGAAGAGCTGTCTTTTTAAGGTGTTTTACATTACTTTATTTATTCTTTTTCTAATCATCTCCAGGTCTCCTGTTCAAGATGGTTTTTGTGTTTCTCTGACCTTTTTTGCTGAGAACCATACCCTATTGCCTGGAACTACAACTGTAAAATAAACTGTGCTAAAGCTATTGGTGAAAATTGTGTCTGACTCATGCCAGAAGTAATTCATACCTCTAGAAGACGAGGGAAGAGGAATAAAACAGGACATTTTGAGTTTGGTCTGAATTCTGTTCAGTGTTTCACCTTGTGCTTGAATCCCCTGATGCAGTTCCTGGATTGCTGTATTGCAGTTGGATTTAGATACATTCAGTGTCTAGGATGAGCTCTATTATTTGTACCATGTGATAAATGTTTGTTTTTCTTCCTTTTATAGATATGTATGTAACTTGCACATATTCATATATGCTCCCCTTTTTGAAAATACATGGCATTAATTGGAATTAAAGGAAATTACCCTCTATCATTAAATGATCAAGGTAGAGAGTTCAGCAGAGCTCTTGACAATGCCAGCACAAGCTTGTATTGTTATCCTATCACTGTATTGTTGTGTTTATCCACCTGCTGAAAGTTCTGTGGGTGGATGATCTCTGGACCTTACATTATATGAATTGCACAAAGGGAAGCAGTCAGGAGTTCCTTCTCCATCCCCATCACAAGGGATTAAGGTCCCTAAGGGACCTTGCAGCTTCTGAGCTAAGGAAATGCATGGCCCTTCTGGCTGGATATGCTTCAGCAGGCTTTCCCTGAGGTGCAGAGAGGGTCAGGGAGAAGATAGGACCATGTCTCAGTCCCACAGGTACATAAAAGGAGTGTCTGAAGTAGTCAGCCTTGTGGGGTGCACTTGGCACACACAGAACTATTTTATCTGGTTTTGTGTCCAGGGAGGTAAAATCCCAGCGTGGGCAGCAGACAAGCAGTGTTACAGAAGCTGCTGCTGCTTCTGAGGCTGTGTCTGAGTATTGGGGCTCCATTCAAGCAGGATAGTTATTAACTTATGACCAGGAATGCATGAAAGAATCATTGTTAGCAGCTTAAAAATGAGAGGACTACAAGGCACCTGGTGGCTATTAGTTTGTTTTGAGAAGTGGGATTCTCTGTGCTTAAATTGTAGTTCTTTAAGCTTCTGAATTAATCTGTACACAAAAGGTATGTAGGGAGCAGTGGAAGTAATATGAAAATGTAAATTATCTAAGCCTACCCATAAATGTGTATTTAACCTTAAGACCCCTCCAATTCAGAAAGCACTTTACCCTGTGATTAAGTCTTAATAGTTTTAAGGCAACTAAAGTGAAAAGCAACAATCTACTTTTATGAACTTAGACTTTAGTTACATAAAAGAAAGTGGAAAAAACCCACACTAATATTTTACTATTTTTTGCTTCTACAAAAATATTTTTTCTAGTTTCACATATTTAGTATGTTCATCTTACTGACCTTAAAAAAATGGACTCTTAAATATACTAAACCAATCCATTTAAATTTCCTAGTGCACATATTGTATCACACTCCTAAACATGATTCTGACATCCTGTGCTTCTAAATATTTTTAATTATTTTTATGGTTTATTACATTTGGAAGCAATAAAATTAGTTTTCTCTAGTATTTAATTGAATATTAATGACTCATTTAATGGAGTTAATAATATGAGTGAGAAATTTTGAAAGGCATAAAAATTTAGTTCTGGCATTTAAGATTAGTTAACAGTGCTTATATTATCTGACAGAAGCATGGATAGGCATGAAACTATTATACTTTTATTGAGCTAATCTGTTTCTCTGTGTGGATTTTATAAAGCATGTTATAAGACATTAATGCACTTGTCAGTTTTGCAGATTTAAAGGGGTTAAAAACACAAGATTATTTGCATAAATGAAAATTGACAAATGATCTAGTGTAGATGAACAGTAGTATTTTTATCTCCAAAGAGGTTTTATTGACTGTAAAGTATTAGAAGGAAATTAATTTAACAGTGATGCTTTCTTCTTGCCACCTGACAATTTAAATATGTCAGCCCTGAGTAGTTGTATTAACTCACAGTAGAGCCAGTGCAGAGAATCACAATGTTTCATGTCTGATTGAAGAGCAAGAAATTGAGAATAAGGCCTGCTGACTGCAGGGAAAAAAAATCAGCCACTGAATTAATTTTGAAGTGCAAATTGCAGTATATATACACTAAAACCTGGATATATCTGAGAAAGTCATTAAAAACATAGAGTGTATCTTGGCTTTAACCAAATTTTTGAAGTATCTACTGACAGAACTTCAGATATTCTTACAGATGACAGGATGGGAGAACAAGTGCTGTTGTATAGTTCTCCTGCAGTAGCCTTGAACCCTGTAAGTTTGAGCTTTGTTTATCCATCTCACATCTCTGCAGATTGTTTATTGAAGGTGAAGTGTATTTGACTGGATATTTCTGGATTTATGTAACACTTTCATTTCTAGTTATAAAAATTGTGCTCTGTTTCCTGCATTTCTCCAGGTATTGACTGGTTGGCTTTTCCTTGTGCAGGCTGAAGGGCTGTGTGGATTCTCAATTACCTGGATGGATTACATTCTTACTGATTAAACTGCCTTTTGTCTGTGTCTTGTGAGGGGTGTTGTGTTTTGATTTGAGAACCTTAAAAATTTGCATTTTTTGTTATTAAGTGGATGACTGGATGATTTCTAATTTGCAAAACTACAAAAAATAAGTTCACTGTCATCCACTTTCTTTAATGTCAATTCAGGCCTCTTTATGTTTATCTTTGGAGTTCCTATCATTTACAAAAACAATTCTTTGGAATCATGGGGCAGATGATGTCATAAATGCAATTGAGACACAGATAAATATAATGGGAATGATGGGCATTTATGCATGAGAGCATAACTGGGAAAAGAGGAGTGGTTTTGTAACAGCTTGCACCATCTTGAGATGACCCTTATTTATGGCATCGACTGTGGGAAGGGAGCAGTGTTTGTGCAAAGTTTATATAGATGGACAACACTGAGATATATTTTATTTGAAGATTAACTTATGATGAACTTTAAAAAGCCATTTTTTCATACATGCAAAGCCCTCCAAATAGTAAATTTATTTTAAGAAAGTGAAGATTAATTTTTCTGATTATGTGTGCTCAGATTGTAACACTACTTACAGAACGAGGAACTTACTGCATGGACAACTATAACTACTGTGAAAATAAATGTCTTTTTGATTATTTTTATCTGGCACTGGATTTAAAAGATCTCTGATTTTGTGACTTTCAAATGAATTTCCTAATGTAAGCTTCAAGGTTTGACAAAGCTGCCTGTGTATGATCATGACAGAATGTTTTTATGTGCATTCTTTCAAAATTTATCCTGCTGAAAAAGTACTAGTCTGTCAGCAACTCAGTACTCATTTAGCTGTATTTTTCCAGTTAGAAGTGTAATAACTTCAAGGAAAGTTAATGGTGACCTTCAAGCCTGAAAAACACTGAAACATTCTCAATTTTAAAGTTACATCTCAATATATATAGTACACTTTCAGGCTGAGAGCTTTCATTAGGGGCTTCTAAACCGAGAGTTGATCAAATTTTTATTTTGGGACTTTCTGAACCAGATAGAGGTCATGATTTGTTTTTCTGCAATAGGTTTAAGTTTCCAACTCAGGGCAAATGGATACTGTGACTTCCATATGCTAGGGCAAGTTTAGTGAAGCAGATTATTATCTATGCTTTCTTTAATCTAAAATGTACATTTCAATGACCAAAATTCCCATTTAGAGCCTGAAGGCATCATCACTCTTGACACAATAAGTCACAGTAGAAAGGCTCTGTAACATATTCTCATGTGGGCATTGAAATGTCAAAGGGTTGTGTGGATCACCAGCTGGAGTCCTTAAAATTTAGAAGCACTTTCACGTTCACACAAGCTTAGGCATCCTAAATATGGCCAGTAACTAGAAATTTATGAAATACAGTTGGTAAAAAATAAGCTACATTTCAGTCAGATAGATGCTCAGACGAAGAATTAGAAGTATGTCTCTTAAAATGAAATTTCATGTTTGTAGAGTTGATTCAAAATGTGTTATAACAGGAATATGGAAAATATTAAAATAATTTTTTCAAAGCCTATCCGAAGCTTTCAGTTCTAAAGGCAAACAATCTTTTCTTTGCCATTTCAGTTTTTATAGCTCTATCAGATAGGGGTGATATTTTGTGACAACTGAATGGTAGATATACCAGCCCCATTTTAAGAACAGAATACAAAGTTTTAGACAGAAAATTGAAGAAAGGAATAATACGACAAAATGAAATGTAGCAAATTGCCAGTTACTGAAAGATTAATTGTACATTAATAAGAAGAACAGTAAGAGTTAATGTACTAGGACTCAGTAATCCATTTGATATGATGGGCATATAGGAATTTATTTGTTAAGTTAGGAAATATTGTTGTCATTGAAGAAATTGCTTTGGTGGAAGGAAAGAAGAGGTTGAATTCTGGTTTCCAAATGTTTAACATCTACAGTTTTTTGCGATATAACTCCTTGCCTAGTTCAAGGAAATATTTTTTTCTTTTGATTTTGAAGCATTATGTATCTGGAAATTTTTTGTGCAGTGGAGGTCCTCCCAGATCAAGAAGCACCAATCCAGTTCCTTCAGTTTTTTTTTTGATAGCTCTTTTCTTGACTTTTAATAATTTATTACCACACATCACACCTTGCTGGTGATGATTTGGTCCATATTCAATCACTTGTAACATAGTTGCCTCTCAGAAACAGTTCCTGTTTCTTATGTTTCTCTGCTTCTAAAATATACTTACTTATTATTCCAAAATATACTTATTTATTTGCTCAGAGAAGATCCAGCTTGTTCATGTTGCACATGGTATTGTTCAGCTGAGTTTGAACGATTTCAGTCTCCAGCAGTGGAGACTCCACAAATTATTTTGTCAGTCTATGCCATGGGGGAGCATTTTTTCTTTAAACAAAATTGGAATATCCTGTTGCTGCAACTTCTGCTTTTTGCATCTTGTCCTTTCACTGAGATGAGTCTGGCTCAGTTATTTTCATATCCTTCCAGCAGGTCTTTATTGAAAGCAGCAAGATCTTTGCCTCAGCTTTCTTTCCTACAAGATGGTTAAGAACAGTTTCCTCAATCTCTTCTTTCATTTCTTGAGCTCCAGCACTGTTGAGCACTTGCTGGCCTTACCCTGCTATGTCCATGTCTTACTTTTGTTGTGAGTCCAGAACTGGACACAGAACTCCAGATGTGCCCAAGAGAGTCTCAACAGAGCCCAGAAAAGGCTAAGGATGACTTCCCTTGATCTGCTGGCAGCGCTGTTACTGATACAGCACCGTACAGGGTTCATTGTCCTTGCCAAAGGGGTACATTGCTGAGTCTTCTTTACCTGGAGGATCTTCAGCTCTTTTGTGGAATGCTGCATATTCTCCAGCTGTTCTTCAGCTTGCTGCATTGGTTTAATCTGTCCTGGACATAGAGTTCACAACTGCCTTTGATGAAGTTTGTAATGCTACATTTGGCCCATTTCTGTGGTCTACCCTTTGAACAGCAGCCCTACCTTCCCATGTGTCGATGCTCCCACCATCTTCCCAAAAGTGTCATCCATGTCACACATTAAACACTATTAAACACTAACATTGTTCCAGGAGGGTTGCTGGTACCCAGCTGTACTGGGCTTTGTAGTGCTTGTTGCTACCCTTTGAGCCCAAATGTCCTGGAATTTTTGTGCTCACGTTATCCTGTCCCTCTCCAAACCATACTGCATCAATTTGTCTACTCTGCTGTGGGGTCATATTGAAGGCCTTGCTAAAATCAAGGTCAGTGATGCCATAGCTCTAGCTTGGTACAGGGAGCCCAACATCTTGTCATGGAAGGAAATCCAGTTATCAGGTGTGATTTTCTGCCTTTTCCACCTTGTTATCCTTCATGTGTGGGAAATGTCTTCTGGGAGAATTTACCACAGACTTCCTGAGGTACTGAGATTGGACTGATTCACCTACAGCTGTGCACTGGTTATCTCTGGGGAAGCCCTTTTTTTGAAAATTGTTGCAACATTTGCCTTTTTCTGCATATCAAGAATCAAGAAACTTTCTCAATTGCCAAAACCTTTGAGAGATATTAGTTGAGAGATATTAGATGACAATCTTGCAGTGGTATTGTCAAGGTCCCTCAGCAACTTCGCATGTGTCTGATGTGATCAGTTGTACTTATGTATATCCAATTGGTCCAATTTAATCTTCTGGTAATGTAGGTAATGCTTTACTCCCCTGCACTCTGATACTTGGCTCACAGACTTGACAAACTTTGCCCGTCAAGTCAAAGAAAACCAAGCTGTTCAGACTTACTGATTCCATTAGGTTCACTGCCACATTGAGTAATGGACCTATCTTCTTTTTAGCCTTCCTTTTTTATTACTTGGTTTCTTTAGAAACCTGTAGAGTTGCTTTTCATTTCCTTTGCTAATTGTAACTTTACCCAAACTTTGGTTTACCTAGCTCCATCCCTATGTGGTTGGACAGTATCTTTGTATTGAATCAAATAGCTTCTGCCTTCTTTCCACCATCCCTGTGCTTCCTTTTTACACCTATGCTCAGTCAGGACATTGTTGCTCATCCATAGTGGCCTCCTACAATGCTTTTTTTGATATATCACAAAGGATTCTTGTCATACTTTTGAGGAGATTGTCCTGAAAACCAACAAGTCTACCTTGACTTTTTGCCTTCCCACAGGATGCTGCTGAGCAGCTTTCTAAACAAGGTCATGTTTGCTCTCCTGAAGACCAAGACTCTTAATTGTTGTTTGTCTTGCTGCCTTCTTTCAGAGTTTTGAGCTGTACAACCTCACAGTTCCTGATGACAAGGCTGTTGATGACCTTTGTATCTTATACCAATTCATAGTTTGTGTGTACCAAGTTGGAAAGTTCCCTAGTTCCCTGTCCTGCTTTTTGCCTAATCCATATACAGTGATACAAACAATTCCCTTCACAGTTTAAGAATTGAGAGTGTTTCTGGACCTGTTTCCAAATGTTGATTTTCATGCAGCCACCCTGTTCTCAGCAGTGAGAGAGTTTACTGGAACTGAGCAGAGTAGCTGTAGTGAAACATTCATTTTAACCAGCGTAGAGGTCGATGAGGATTAGCCTCACAGGCGTGCCATGCAAACAGTTGACTAAACTTGCGAAAAATGCTGTACCAGCTAGTGCCAATTTAAAGAACACATTTATTTTTTCTGTAAAAGAAGACTTTCATTAGCTCTAAAAAGGGTAGAGATACAGAACAAATGATAGAGAAATTTAAGTGTGTGTCTGTATGTGTTCCCCCAAGCACTCAGCCAGTCCCAGCCTGGGAAAATTTTAAGTAGAGAGTTCAATGATAGTAAGAGACAAGTGGTCTCTTAAGACCCCCTCTGTCCCCCACCTGCTGTATTGGTTTTCCTTACTCTAAAAGTCCACTTCCTGCTGATTCTAGATGGAAAGCCTGAAGGAGTAGCTGATGCTTTTTGATTAAACCTGTCTGTGCACACTTCCAAAACCCTGCACCTGACACTTACTCTGGAAGCTTCCAGGATCACAGTGTCCATTCCCCATTTCCATCTTCCCCACCCCCCAGCCTGTCTCCATTTGGCTTTATACAAAACATCTTCTCATATGCAGGTTGGGAGGGAGCCTTATAACTCTGCAGTTTTTTCAAAGCAGAGTTTGGACTTGATCCTAATAAATAAATCTTCTATGACAGTTTAATCTAGCTGCATATTATAGCCACAATGTAACCATTGAAAAGAATCTTCTCTGACAATATGCTGGAAGGCAGTGTATTTATAGTTATTCAATAGAGGTGTAAATGTGTTCTCAAATATTTCTAATAAAGTAAAAATGGGTCATAGTAGCAAAAGGAGAAATTGGCTACAGCAACATTTAGGAATTTATTGTATGATAGTATTTAATTGAAAAGTAAAATCCCCAGTGTATGGGGGATTTTTATGTTTTAAATTTTTTTTTTACTGTGTGCAGTGTTTCTACTGGGTGTTTTGCTTCCATGAACTCCTCTGGATGGTACTTCTTATCAATTTATTGAAATGAATTATGAAGGTTTTGTGTTTGTAGTGGCGGAATTTTAATGTGTGTATTGATGTAATTCTGCAGTGATGGGTGTCTCTGTGATGTGATCTGTCTGCAGTGATGGGATGGAGATGCCATGACTTGTACTGAACTGGAGTCTTCAGCCAGGACAGGTCAAAGGTGGCTCCTGCAGAATCCCCATCTCATCATCAGTCAGCACTGCTGGAGACACATAGTACTGTGCGTTGTGTCTCTGCTGGCCCACATTTACTCCAGTGCTGCAGTCAGTTGTTCCTCATAATCCCAGAGTGGTGGGACACTGAAGGAGTTATATGGACACTGCAAGAATCATATGGACAGTTTCTTGCCAGCTTGGTAGCTGTAGGCTGTTTTGTGCAGTGTAAGTTCACAGAATCACAGAATATGCTGAGTTGGAAGGGGCCCACACTGATCATTGAGTCCAACTCCTGTCCCTGCACAGCACCATCCCCAGGAGTCACATGTACCTGAGGGCATTGTCCAAACACATTCTGAACTCTGCCAGGCTGGTGCTGTCACCACTTCCCTAGGGACCCTGTTCCAGTGCCCAGCCACCCTCTGGGTGAAGAACCTTTTCCTGATATCCAGCCTAAACCTCACCTGACACAGATTCAGGCCTTGGGTCCTCTCACTGGTCACCAGAGAGCAGAGATCCATGTCTGTCCCTCCTCTTCCCCTCACAAGGAAGTTTGAACAACAATGAGGTTTTGCCTCAGTCTCCTCCAGGCTGAACAAACCTCAGCATCTCCTCATATGGCTTCACCACCAGCCCCTTCACCATCCTCATGGCTCTCCTGCGGACTCTCCAATAGCTCTGTCTTTGCAGCACACTCCCACTGTGTATGTTGTCACAGCTTCTTCATCATCTTTGTAATCCCAGAGTGCTGATACACTGCTAATGAGAGTTTGGGTGCACTAACTATGTAGGAATATTGGTTTGCAAAAAATAAAAGTACTTATATGCCAGTAATCATGAAATGAAATTTCCTGAGGATTTCAGTAGGAGCCAGTTCCTGACTGAAAAAGGTATCAGCCACAGGTCAAGATGCATATAAGGCTGATGAATGTTTCTTTGTGCAATGCGAAAGTTTTTTTACTGGAATTTTTGTTGTTTAACACAGACTGTTTTCTTCTGTTGTGTCTGATATGTGCTTTCCCCATATTAAAAATAGATGGAGAAAGGACATAGCAAAAGTGTGCAAATAGTTACAGCAAAAAGACTCATCAGCCTAAAGCTTAATTTGTCCTGAAGAATAGAAAACCTTGCTAGATGAATAGTGGGTTCTTTAAAAGCTCCTTACATTTTATCAATATTGCATCCAACATGAAAAGTCACATAAATTCCTCTTTCAAATCCTGTAGAAGAGATTTTTGAATATTTTATTAAATACTTAGATTCAATTTATTAAGAGTTTTCTTAAGTTCCAACCACAGATTTCAAAAGTGTGATGGACTATCTTAGAACTCTGGTTGCAGCAGATAAGTATGAAGAATTTCCATCAGAAAGTTGTTTGAGATTCCTCTTTTCATATAAATAATTTCTGTTTCATGAGGCTGTATTTGAGTAAATATATCTGATGTTTCTTGGTAACGTAAGAACAAGCAGCATTCCAATAAATTGTGAAAACCAGGCAATGAGAAAATTAGGAATGCTCAAGAAACCTCTCTTCACTTTTCCGATGTGAATTTATTAATTCACATCAGAAAAGTGAAGAGAGGTTTCTTGAGCATTTCTCAAAATCATTCCCTGGATTACATAACACCGATGAGATTCTGTGGTGACAGGTTACAAGGAATTTATACTTGTGTATAACAGATTCAAATCCACTTTGTGCTGTTATAACTGGGGGGAAGATCCATGCCTAACTAAAAATGTCATGCTTAATTGAACTTCAAGAATCCAACTTCAAAATTATTAGTAGCCTTTTGCTCTGTGTTCATAAGAAAATACTTGGCATTCTCATTTTAATTCCATATATATTATCAGCATATATGCACTTAATGTTTCTGGCTGTCTACAAAATCAGGTATTTCATATGGATTACATAAATAGCTTGCTGTTCCCACAGAGAACTTCTGCATGGATATGTATTCACAGTCCTGCCCAGGAGGATGCCAGCTTGGCCTGAACTTGCCCTTAGCTTGTAAATGCCTTTGGTATGGTGCAGCATTTGGGTTATGCACCCAGCAGGAAGGCAGATGGCTCAGGCTGAACTTGTGGCTTAGCTGTGATTACTCAGCTTTGCATTTGGTGGAGGTTCACATCAGGCCAGCGTAGAAAGTCAGCAGAATGAAACCTTGCCTGCAGGCAGGGATTCTACAGATGTCAGAGTGTAATGTTTATGTCCATTTAGTGTATTTGCCCAGGAACTTCCATTTGACTTTTCTGCTGCATGAGAGAAAAGGAAAATCTTGCAGTGATTACAAGTATATGATCTATTCTGTTTCTACCATTGCCTTAAGTATAATGAAGATACTACACTGTTGATTATCAATAACATATTGATTACAATGTTTTGCTTCCACTAAAATATTTATTTCAGTTTTATTTTGATTTCATATTTTTCATATTTCAGAACACTTTGAAAGTCTTTGTTTCTTCCCACTGCTCTATTTTTCCACTTATCTCAGTGCTTACCTTCACAAATAGGTGAAAGATTGCAAATAATCTACACAGAAGGATTCAAAAGACTCAGAGGATCCTGATGTGGCCATTGATTATAATGAAATTGATATGCTGCCGATTTTGAATTACTTTTCCTCACTTTATTTCATTTTCTAGAAAATATCTTGATGAGGCATAAAAAATTGCAGTCCTAGATATATCATGGGTTGAAATGTCAATTTCTTTCAATTGTTTTCGTTTTCCATTCTTCAAACTCCCTCCTGTTTCGCATTCACCTAAGCATTAGTGCAGATCCATCCCAAACATCTTCTGATTGTACAATAATATTTACATTTTTACATTGCAGACAACATGTCCAGAGAAAACAGATGGCTTATTTTGTTCTAATAGATGTAAATATGAATTGATTAAAAAAAAAAAAAAAGAGTTAAGGAAAACTGGGAGTAAAAGCTGCTGCTTCTTGTACAAGGGGCTTTTTTGATTTTAGGAGTGTCATACATTTGTAATGGATGCGAGACCTCAGGAATTTTGCCTCCCTCTCCTCCTAATTTTATCAATAACTACACAATATTCTTTTCTTCTCTTTGTTTTGTTACATCCGCTGTCCTTGGAAATAAATGGGGGAAGGGAAATCTTGTAATTCAGCTAGCCATGTTTCCTGGGATATTCAAGGTTTATTATTTGTTTTGGAAACACAGGAGCTTTATTAGGGTTATTCTTGGGCATTTGCTCTCTACACATTTTTCTTTCAGGACCCAGTGTGCCGTTTCCAAGTTTTTGAACGTGCCCAGCAATTTCACACAACACCTGTAAATGGAATCAGTAACCACTTGGAACTGAATTGAAAACTTGTAATTTTGTAACTTGAAAACCTGTTGGTGACAAAGGTACCATTTTCTTATGTGTCTGGACAGCATGTCACACAACAGGTTTCTGCTCAATTTCTAGTCCCTAGGCTATGTCTGTACTAGTAAATGAGTAAGTGCCAGGGAATGTTCCTGGGCAGCGGATCTCGCTCTGTATGGCTAAATTATTAGAATGGTCCCTGGTATGTTTTTGGGATAAGCCAACTAGCATTCCCAAATATTCCCACGCGCCACTCAGGAGTTAACCCAGGCAATGGAAAATTTCCATTAGCTAGTCTGAATGCTGCCACTGTGTTTTTTTAAATAACAGGGTTTAATAAAGGGTCAAGGGTTGTTCAGCACCAGTTCACTTTTTGGTGCAGATACCCCAGTTCCCTTATGTGTGTTCCACATATACTCTAACTCATAATTTTCTTCAGCTTTCCTTCCCATGTCTTGAGTATTCCAAAGAGAGAAAATTAATCTACTGGCTGAAAGGCAATCGTAACATGCTCCAGACAGGTCCTCAGGGACAGGACCAGGACAAAGGACAAAGCAGCAGAAAGCACCTGCAATTCTCTTTCTCTATAACCATACATGATATGTCCTGTTCTGAGCATTGAACAATTATTTTGACTTGTTTCCTGCATTAAGGGGAGCAGTCTATATTTTCTTGGGAAATTATTTGTATTGCAGGAACATGAAACCTTCAAGGACCCAGTGTGCCAGAGGCAGCTCACTTGCCTTCCCTGTGATTGAGCAACTCATGGCACCTAGCATATGAGATCAATGAAGAGTGAATGAACAAAACAGTGGTGTGCTGAAAGCCAGGGAAATTAATGAGTTTCATCCTCTCTATCAGGGATTCCATGTGTGAACATTTATATCATAGTCATAGAGTGAAGCTCAAGTACACACAGAAAATATGTTATGCAAAATTTGTATTTACGTAGGTTAACTAATATTTTACATACTGCAGCAAAGCAGAATACATTTTTTAAGAGGTTTCATTTTGGTATACATACAGTGAAGTCATACAGTAAAATCCCAGCCTCATTAAAGTGAGCAACAGAGCTTTATATTATCTTTGATCAAGTAAGAGTTTTATCCCTGTACATTTTTCATGGATGTTTGTTCACTTGTTTAGTTTTTCAAAGACTGATGTTCTCATACATTGTGTTAACTCAAGTAAGATGGTGGCATATTTTAATAATGATTCATCTCTTCCAAACAGATAGCATTATTTCATCTCATTACAGGAATTTTCTGATCCTTTTGAACATTAAAGGTCCAGACCAGTTCCCACACAAGTCAGTAACATTTGGATCAGATTCAAGGAGATGTTTGGCTTTATCTAGCTTATGCTGCCATGGTGAAAATGCAACTGCCTGGGGAATTTTCACAGCATTATTTGACCTTTTGCTAGAGCTTAGATTGAATATCAGAAAAGTGTGTTTTCAAGAGAGCATCTGTTCTTACATAAATCTCTCAGATCTATGCTTTAAATCTAATTTCTGGTGCAACTTCTAGCTAAATTCCCTGCATTCTGCTTTACAAAGTGGCAGAGTTTGAAAAAAATGGCATGTTTTAATTTACAGACAATGTTACAATCAGAATGATTTAAGGATGTTGGAAAGATAAGGTTTTGGGATGAAGGCAATACCTTTCTTGGACCAGTTAGTATAGACTTGAATCAGAGCATGAAAAAGTTGTTATCCCCTCAAAAAATTTTAGTGATGTCTATGTAGGTATCTCTATCTCAACTAGCCATGCTTAGCTCTTTTACAAAAAGTGAAGATAAATAGGCACTTCTAATGTGCAGTTCAATTTAGACATTTGCTTGGGGCAGTGAGTCATGCCGTGGAAGGGCTTATTTCTGTCCATCAGCAGCGTGGAGGGTTCGGGATGCCGAGTTCAGTTGCAGATGTCTGCATTGTGTGCATCTATATTTAGTCAAATCAATCCTGTCTGATTGTGTCACACATAATGGATATGATTAGGTATTATCTCATTTCCCAAGTCAGTTCTGGTGTCAACATGAGTATACCCCATTAAAAGCATCAGATTATTTTCTCCTGTGCTGAGTGACTCATGTTTAAATTTTTTTAAAAGAAAAACAGACCATTCTGACATACATTGTCTTTCTTACTGGTGGGCTTCTTGTGTGGCTAAAGTAAGAAAGATCTTGTGTAGTGACGTAAACTGTGCACAGCACGAGAGTGACTGCTTGATGGAAGAGTTCCTCCAGATCTCATTAGCAATAGAAATGTGAGTGAGTCAGTGTTCTGAGTCATTTTTAGGGAGTATTTGGAAATGCCTGGGGTGTTCTGCTCAGGTGTGTTGAAATCTTCTGTACAACAGTATGAGAATCAGAGTTTAATTTGATCCTTCTAGGCAGAGTTGTTGGCATTCAAGCAGTCCTGCAAAAAATTCTGCAGCCATTCAAAGGAAAGTGATTTGTTTACTAACTCTGTCAAAGAAGCATTTAGGAATAAAATTCAAAATAAGAGGTGGTAAGGAACCTCTCATTCTCTGAGTTGTGATTAGAAACAAAGTAAAACATAGAAGCATTGATTTAGAAATTAAACTTATAAAGTTATAGACTTAACCATACCAAGCTCTGCTAAATCTGTGTCTTGAATTTGATGGCATATTTTGATATTTCTTACAAGTCACTGCCCAGTGCCTAGACTTCAGCACTGGGTACAATTACAGTACTTGTTCCTTAAACACCAGTTTTTATATCCTGATTCCTTCAAACCCTCTTATCCACAAATGTGTACACATCCCTTCCTTCTCATTTAACCTATTTAAAAGTGTCCCTTTATGAGCTGAGCCACAAATTGGCTTGTTACTTTGAAAATTGAGATGACCAAACATTGTTGTGAGAGAATGTTCTCTGAAACCTCTCCAAATGAAAGCTACAGAGGGGCGAGGTCGTTAATGACCATATGAACCCTGCATTTTCATACATATTTAGCTTTGCCATAAAATTGATTGAGGTGACAGGGCATGTATAGGGAACCCACAGACAGCTGTGATAGTTAATTACTGTGTTTGATTGTCAGGTTGCCATCTTTGAAAAAATGTTATTATGACAGATGGTGCTGATAAAGGTAGAGCTCAAGATTCTTCTACGCTCTTCTGAGGCTTCCTGGGTGTCTGTGGAGTAGCCAGAAAAATAGGGATTAGAAGAATTAGGAACTACATCAGTAAACAATCATAAGGGCAAAACCTTTCTCATAAGATGAGTGCTATTTATTTAGTTTTGCATAGTATTTTCAAATAACTCCTGTCACGACATTGAATTCTGGACACATGAAATGGATGTGTGGTTTTATTCTGGCATGGTCTCAAAGGCTGTTCTGATGTACACAGTCATGACCAGATATGGGTAACTCATGCAAAGAGCTGTGGCTCCCTGTCACAAAAGCAATTTCAGAAGCTCAGAAAATAGAATACAAAAAGTGATGTTTTACAAAACACAGGACATTTATTAGTTCTTTACCAAGGGCATCATTTAGGACATACTTCTTTAATCCTAGCAAAACAGGTTATTTGGGAGCATTATTTAGTTTCTGACAGTGTTCAACACAAAAAAACCACCCTAGACATAACAATGGCTACCATAAAATGTGGTGTTTTATTCCAGATCTATTTTATGATATTTATTATTCAGTTCTTAGTAGAGTTGGTTTTGCAAAAAGCCATAGTGCTCAGGGATGTAGTGACACAATTATATTCTTTCCAGAAGCAAAAGCAGACAGAAATTAATGGTTATATCTCGGGGCCACTGACACCAAGCATAAGACATAAGCTTTTTTTTTGTTGTTGTTGTTTTTCCTTTTGAGGCACAAAACCGACAATTTAGCAATTAGCTTGTGACCTTGAAGATCAAGATTAAAACGTGTCCTTTTGACACTAAGCAAAGCACTTGAGACCTCTTTTAAACTTTGCACTGATTGCCCTGCAGAGAATCCCAAGTTAATATTTGGGGTTTGCTCCATGCCTGAAGTCACTAAAACCTTTCATTTCCTCACTAATGAATTTCAGAACAACTGAAAAAACAAGTTTCCCTAGAAAAGAAGCTGCTTCATCCTTTGGTCTTACTCCAAATGAATTAACATCTAGGGGAATGTTTTCCTTTGTTGTCATCAGGTTTTGAATTTGAGTTTCTGCTGTTTTGAGGAAGGAGGACTGGGCTTGAATTGTTACCTTTTTTAGGGAAACAGAATCAGCCAGCAGATATAAAGCCAAGTAGGTTATGGATGTTCAGTGTTCCACGTAGTGACATCTACAAGTTTCTTACTTGGAATTTACTTTCTTTTTACTTCCCCTGAAACATAAACTCAGTTGGGAGATCTGCTTGCAGGTTTTCAGTATTTCTGTGGAATTTATAATAAGTGTAAGAAGCCTTTCCTGCGTACTAGGTAACATGAATTTTGGCAGTGTAAGACAGCCATATTTTCAGATTGCTTCCTTATTACATTATTGATGCTGTCCATACTATTTTCATGTGAAAATAGTAATCACAATGCTTCACCAGCTGCCATTTCACTGGTTTTGGGTTTGGGTTTGTTTTTCTGATTTTTTTGTTGGTTCTTTTTTTTTTTCCTGCCACACAGAACCTGAATAGTAGCAGTTCACCTGGGAGTAGAGTTGGTGTAATCCTGTTATGCCAGACTAAAGCCTCAACCAGGATCTGCTGATTTTATGATGCAAAAGGAGAGGTGACATGCAAAAGAAAGGGGTGGGCAGCACATTTTTCTGGATTTTAATAATCCAAATTCAGGCTGCCTCTGACACCCGTGGATTTTAGTGTTGCAGAGAAATGTCCAAAACAGTGTCCTGTTTCAGGAAACAGACTTTGTTTTCCTAAGTAATTTCCTGACCTGAATTCCTGAATTTAACTTTTCCTTTAATTTTCTCATGCTGTTTCCTATTCAAAGAACATTTTTCCTCTTTGGATCAGCTGGCTGCCATCTTTTCATTTCTTAAAGTGCCTTGAATAACCCAGGTGCCAACATGAGAAGTATGTTTATGAGTCAGGTTTCTTGCATAATATTCTTTCTTGTCAGCAGGGCTTCCTGATAGAGCTGTGTTATGATAACACAACCCTTTTAGGTCATTTGACCAATTTTTTATGAGCCAGTTCAGTTAATCCTATTCAGAAGTTTCTCAGACTTCATTCAGGTTTTCTTTTCTCTAAGAAAAAATGTACCATTGAGAGTCATATTGTTGATGACTTTCAGTGCTATTGTTTGATATTTAATAATATTTATTTTGATTGCCTTTTTCTGATTTTAACTATTTTAAAAGTATTTTAATGTTTGCTTATCTTCTTTTAGTAATGGAAATTAGTAAAAAATTTGAGAAATTATGCCCCAGAGTCAGCAGAAGTTAAAGGAAATACGTGTTCTCTGTCATGGTATTGTTTTTCTTCTCTAATAAATTTACAATAAATTTAGCATCCTTTCAACAAGTTCATTATTGCTCAGTATCGCTCAGTTCATTATTTTAAAGCTGTTGTGATTGCTCTAGAAATTGCATTATATATGAAAAGTTATGCAAAGGAACACTGAAAGCTAGATCATGATAAATAGACTGTTATGTTTGATGACGCAGGCAAAGGGAACATAATGTATTAAATTTATTTTGTCCCTGCCATAGCAATGAAAGCATTGATTTTCTTGGAAAGGATGAGACTGACACAGCAAATACTTTTGCTATTACTGACCTGTCTAGAGAGTGGAATAAACAAAAAAGAACTAAAACAAATTCTATTAAAACTTCTGGCCCAATTTTCAGAAGGTTTGTAAGACTCAGGTAGAGACCAGTGTAAAAACTGATGAAGAGGGGACAGGAAGAAATAGTACAACAACTCATATATGAAAACCTGACAACAAGTCCTTAGGTTTTGTATTTGTTTGTGATTTGGGGCACTGTTATTTATCCAAAATTCTTTAATCAGGATAAAGGTAAAATTGAGTGGTTTTTATAAGGAACACTGAATAGTCCGCTTTTTACATCTGTTTCCACCTTATTTCATCTTTTCCTTTTATTCAGTTTTGAAGATATTTTTCATTTCCTCTGAATTCTTTAAGTGTTGGTTTAAATTTTCTTGTAATGGGTAAGAGAAGTCTCTTCTACATAATTCTTCTCAGACTCCCATAATGCCTGTCCCTTTCCCCCATTAGTATTTTTCATGACTAGGAAACAGAAAACATAATATCCAAAATGCAGGTCTCAAAAAGAAAGACTGAGATAATCCACCATATTTTTCATGGAATTTTCAACATCTGCTAGTGCCAGGCATTTAAGGAGGCACAAAAGGTGCTTCAATAAGAAATTAATCCATTCTGAAACTGGAGGCAGCATTAAATGAATCTGTTCATTTTTTTGGATAGCTGACCTAATTTTTCTACAGTGAACTTGGCCCAGATGCTTCATATCACTATTACTTATTTATAGGTAAAATGCAAAGTATTTTTAGAAAAAAAGTAAAAGCTCATTCTTTACTTACAAGAATGTTTTATTTAGGTCACACAGAAAGAAGACAGTGGGAAATTTAATGTAATATAAATGAAATGTGAATGAGGAAATGTAGTTTTGTCTGTGTTTCCAGCCAAATCTACCACTCTAAAATCGCGCAGCAATGAGACTTGTGGCAAACTAAGGCAAGGGTAACAGTTACACCAGCCACAAACTTCTTTGAGCTAAATTCTGAACAGCTTTAGGTGATCAGGATTATTTCTGCTTCTGCAGATGAGACAATTTGATTATTGTTTTGCTTGTAGTACTAAGCACTGGAATGCTCTCACTTTGGTTTTCACAGTAGAGATCATTCCTGTTGCTTGTCTTGTATATGGAGATATCAGACGTCTCTGTAGAAAGGTTTCCTGTGGGCAGTGTGCAGGTTGTCTGTGAGGAGATTTTGATTATTGGCCTAATGAACTGAGGACTAGATTTGGGGATACATCACTTTCTCTGCTCACTAGTAGAAAAAGCAGTTCAGGGTGACCCTGGACTATTTACCGGCTTGATTAATGTTGAATAAGCAGTGAATAGGTTGATTGGACACCTTCTAAAACAGTCCGGTACATTTGCTTAATATTCTTTATCAGTGTGGAACTAAAGCATTGCACAAGTGCTCCTCTCCTTAACAGGTGTTGCAAATGTTTGAAACCCTCTTTGATGACAGCTTGTGTGAACACTATTACCTTACTTCATCCCAGTCTAGTACACTTTTTTCAGAAGTTGAGAATTTATTTTCACCAAAGGTGGCCACAGCATAAGTTCACTGTTTTTATTTATTCCTGGAAGATCAAGATTTACATAGATTTTAGGTAGATTCATTGTTTACATTGAGAGACATATTTTTTGTGCAATGCAAGGCAAATCTCCTAAGCAGAACAGAGCTGGAGATAGACAGCAGTTCTCAAGTACAGTTGAAGCTTACACAGCCTGAAGTACTTCAGCACACCTTTTCCTTGCAGACGCAATTTCAGTCTGGTTCCTTTCAGTTTCCATATATCTACTTCATCTCTATATCAATAACAGTTGCATGTTAGTGAAGTATGTTCTGGATAAAATGAGGAATTTGCATCAGGACAGTCCAGCTAAGGACCTGTCATGTTCTGATTACTCTGCATCAGCACTGATCTCTGAAAGCTCAGTCAAAAGAAAAAAAAAAAAAAGAAGAGCAAGAAAATGGTAAGAAATGCCATTAAAAGGAATAGGGAGTGGTTGTATTAAGTTTAATTAAGCAGTCTTCAAAACTAATTGCTTGAGGTAGTTAGTAAATCTAATGAAGAATGATTCCCTTTTCTACTCTGCCAAAAAAGTAATGACTGTCTGGGCTCAATATAATGCCCAAGTTATCACTTAAAACAATGATAGATAGCCCTAGAAGATGACCTGCTCTTTGTACAGATTTAGCACTGTTTCCTGTAAAATGTGTGAATGGAAATTCAGCATTCTGGCAAGTGGAATCCAAGCTGTGTATGACAGGACATATAGTTGTGTTATTTCCTGTGTTATTTCCAATTCTTGTACTTCAATGACTGTCTTCCATTCTATTGCTGAGTTCTAAAATGGCTTATGGAAAAGCAGGTATCTACACTATGTATAACTATAATAATTAATTGTTTGCTATATGAACCCTCTGAAGTTTCTATGGTTCGAGGAGTTTGAGAGTCCCTGAAAATAAATGATTTATCCATCAATAGCAGGAAGATTTGAAAACAAGGGAGCACCCTTTGTTAATTTTCCAAAGTCCTTTCTAAGCACCATAAAAATGTTGCATGAGATAAGGGATATGCCTTATGTTTTCTAAAATCACTTAACAAGATTCCTTTCTAGAGATTATGAGCTGTGGTAAAACGGTGTTGAGTGAAAGATGAAATAGGATATTGGCCAATTTCCAGAAACCAAGAAACAGCCATAGATGGATCTTTTTCTAATGGAAGGGAGTGAAGGCTAGAGTAATCCAGCAGCCTGTTTCTGTCACAAGGGAGATTTTATTATACTGCTGGGCTTCTTTATGTTTCAGGGGTGAAAGGAAGTTGAAGACTGGTAATAGCACAGACAGGAGAGATAAATGCTGTCCTACATCCTGAAAAAAAATGGTACCATGTTTTCTGGAAAAGTAAAAATACCTTCTGTATTTTAGAGAATCAGAAATAGAAATGATAGATGAGCTTTTTTTTTATTTTAATTTAATCTGTTTTGGATTGTTGTATTTTAGGGGTAAACCCTCTACATTTATTCTATACCATTACAAGGCAAAGGATTTTGAGCCCTGATTACTTGAGTAGATAATTATCTGTCTGCTGGAATCTGGTGTATTCCCCTGAAATGTTTGTGCAACATTTTCACTGTATATATTCCCTGAAGAATATCTAAGTAGGATGCCTTTTCTGCCTGATCTGGTTTAGTTGATTGTTATTAACAGTGATTTTCTATGTTCAAACCATGTGAAGCGCATCCCATCAGTGCGTTAAATACCTTTAATTTTGCACATGAAAATAGAACCCAAATTATTGAGAAGAATGTTGTGGTTTTTTTCAGGCTTTTTCTTAGTATATTACTTTCATAGTATATTATTATTTACAAGCAATTTACTAATACCCTCTGGCAGGTTTTGATTATGGATAAAATAGGTGACAATATTTTCTCTAATAGGTGTTCCTTTAAAAATAAATGAAGGAGCTAAGAAAGTGCTTGGGGAGAAGCATTTCACAAATGAGGTTAATTAACACATATGTCAGTAAGCACCATTCAGTTATGAAAAAAACCCAGCAGAATGAAAATGGCTGTGGTGAAAGGGCACAGTTAAAATAAACTGAAGAATAGCAACACTAGCAAGTGTGTGGAGTTTCTCTTGCTTTTAAAATATTTTCCTGAATGTGACAACATTATGAGCTGAAGTGAAATTAATTTTTAAACATCTTCTGATAGCAACTCCACTGCTATCTGAAGTCCAATGCCTCAGGACTGTAATGGGACATCGCTTCATATCTGAGGCCTGACTTAAATATACCCTTCCCCAGCATTGCTTGAGTTTTCTTTCTGTTTTCCATTTTTTTGGTCAACAGAATTCAACCAGAATCTTTCTTGTACCTCTGTGAAGTATCTACAGATCTGCCCATTCTAGCAAGCAGAACAGAATAAAGGCTGCTAGGTTAGGTTTATTCATTGTTTCACAGATTTAGGCAGTCTTTCACATTCTGCACCTACCTACAGTGTTCAGCTGTGGCCATCTGGAGTCCCAGCCCCTGCAGTTCCACAGCTGGGATTTTGCTGAAGCTCAGCTGTGTAACTGTGCTTAAGGGCCCATTATTCTCCACCTCTCCAGCCATTGTTCTTTGCTTTGGGAATATGAGCTAGTGACTGTGGATAGTGTCACTTCCCTGACTGCAGACAGCCTGAAACCATAGTTTCACAAAGTATGAACTGCACAGTTATCCTAAATTAGGTATCTGAGTTTTCCTGCCTTTAATTCAAAATCACCTGGTCCCAGCAGTATTAAGCTTTACAAGTAGTGAAGCACTGTTAAATGGGATTAAATCCTATTAAACTGAAACCCCATGTACTTGCATCTAGTGTTTTTTCCCCTCTAAAGGTCAAGAGACACTGTGCAAAGTATGTTTTATACATTATGGTGTGAAGTATTCAGATGAGGGGAGCTATTAGAAAAATGTTCTGACTGTGGTGCCGGGTACTTTTAAAGAACTCAAGGTGCAAACTTGGTTGGGAGAACACAGGGGGAAGTTTTCCTCACCTGTGTTTTTTACAGCTAATTACTCATGTAGGGAGAAGCTGATCATCAGAACCATGAGGCTTATATGGGTGTTGTTCTCTAGCTGTGAGCCATAGGTGAATAAGATTTTGCAAAGGCAAGAGGAGTGATATTTAGAGGTAGGTATATGGCACCAGTAGAACACCCACCAGTGTTGCTGGAGAGTTTCTAGGCTCTTGCAGCAGCATTGAGAGCTTGTGCCATTGAACTTTCACATTTCAGCCCTGGAATGGCTGAGAAGAATGGGCTGCTCCAGAACTTATCAATTAATGCTTGATTCCCTCATCTTTCTGGTACATCATGCACAGATGTCTTTTAAAGCTGTTGTTTAATTTCAGACATTGATATTTATTGTAGAGGAACTTAAATCAAGATCAGCTGTCTGAATGCTTGAGTTCTTCAAATTCTCAGGAAAGACTACAGTCAGGACAGTTTCTATTCCTTAAATTTATTTACATTAGCCTCTTGGGCCTATTTTTTTTCTCTTAGGCGTGAAGTGATTTTTATAAACATGCATCCATTAACTCTAAATTACCACTGTACTAAATCAGATTCCATGTCTCTCTGATAAATTGTGGCTTTACTCAGAGGAGCAACACAAATGTAATTTTGTCTCTAGTATATAGATGTACCTTCCTGTTGCCTAATTTAATAATCTTTATCCGTACTGAAGTTTACATAACAAAATGTCCATAAAAATTCTTTTATTCAGCCAAATTTTTACAACATCTATGCGATATGAATATTAAAACTATTGAGACTGGAATAGATTATAATAGAAGCTTTTGGAATGTGCTGTAGGCTGTGCAAACACCTACAGACATGGGTATGGTTCAAGAAAACCTTTTCAGGTAAGCAATTATATGCAATTATATATATTATTTGGTATACACATGATTCCATGTCTAAATATATATATCTATATATATATATAAATAAGAGGAAATTCAATCCCAGCAGTGGATTTTTGTTGGCTGAATTTGTCTAGTTGCCCCTTAAGCCTGTTGTTAGATTTTATCACCTGTAGGATTGTGTGTCACGTTGCACATACTAACTGCACAGTATGACAGAGCACCTCCTTTGCCTTGCTTTGATCAGTAATCTGCTAATTTACTTCCTGCTCCCTTTTCTTCAGTTTCTTCTGTAGGGATAAGTTACAGGCTCTGCTTGTACTTGTTCTTGAAAAAAAATATATATAAAAGAAAGGAGGACAGGCAGAATAAGTGATCAGCTTTCCCTCCAAGTGCTACTTAAAAATGTGCCTATTTGTGGTCAAAATTGAGGAAGACATGGCAGAAGGAAAATGCACACTATAAAAGGGTGGTGTTGGGTCTCCAGATAGATTTGAATGTGTTGTTCTGTCAGTGCATTGGCACATGTTCTCTAGATAGAGGGGGGTTGTGTAAATGGGTTTCTCATCTTCATCAGCTCTCAGCCAGTCTCTGGGATCCTCTGTAGCTCTTCATTAGTGGTCCTGTGATAACTCAGAAATGTGAGCAAGAGAGCTGTACATGAGCAGTCCTTGGGGCAGGGAGTCAGAGCAGGGTGCCAGCTGCAGGCATCCTGTTTGTGAACCGCAGACAGTGAGTGGACAGGAGAGCATTAAATGCTCAGAAAATAACCTGGCCCTTCTGGACTCACAGGTTTCAACCTGTTCTCTGTTTAGGATTCACTAAAACTAGAGATGCATTGTCTTTCAGGATTTTTTTTTATTTTCCAGTTTTTTCAGCTGAAGGACCACTGTTACTGGTCTAAATATGATTAATATGCCCAGGTTCTCTTTATCCGGTTGTGAAATGGGAAAGCACAACCCGGAGCTTGATAGAGAAAATCCACATGAAATTGTATAGTCTGCTTTTCCCCTGTCTTCTAAATCATCTGTCATCATCATAGATATATCACTTCATGAGTGAATACAAAATGCTGGTTAAAAAAAATCCCCTTTGTTTTGCCTTGTAACCTATTGTTTTGAGTAAGAGCTCGCAGTAGGGTGGTTCAACAAAGGGAAAATACAAAGGAAAATACACAGTTGTGTCTAAGTGACTACTGTAGACAGTAATCTTTGTGGTACAGACTGGTGTTAGACTCAAATCTTCTCTCCTCACCTCCTGCCACTGATTCCTGTCCTCACTCTGCCTCCTACCAGGGGACAGCACAAGGGTTCACATCTGTGTGATAATCTGGGTTGGAGAGCTGGGCTTAGAGTAAGCATTTTCCTGGAGGGGTGGGGGGAGAAGAGGAGTTTTCTTATTTCAGAAATGTTAATTTTCATTTAGATAGCTCCTTGCTTGGGGTCAGCCTGGAGATATCCCAGCACTTCTGTCAGGATACTGAATGACGTGGTACAACAGTAACCATGAGCAGCCGAAGCAGAGCAGAAGGTTTGGAGTGTTTCTGCAAGGATGCACATGAAACAGCATCCTGACCTAATTTATGAAGCAGTTAGCAAAAGTGCTGCATTGTATAAAATATGACAGTACAGGAATTAACCTGTTTAGTTTAATAGAAATTAGGCTTTATCCTTTTGAAATTAAAAAAAAAAAAAAAGAAATTCAGTTTGTCCCTCTATCTCTATGGGATCAACATTTTGTGTAAAAAGATTTGGAGAAATAAAACACTGAACCTTGCCTTTAGTTTATTGTTTAAAAGATATTTTCTCTTTAAGAATCTCAGCATTTCCAACAGTTGAAGGCCAGCATCAAGTTGCTTGTATATAATAGAAGTTTGCTTTGTTTGTATCCAGTTTTAGCATTGGTACAAGTATCCACACTCTATTTAGAGTACTTTTATTTATAACCAGTGGGACACAGCACTAAAGCGCGTGCTACACAGAAGTACGATGTTCCATGAGATATAAGAGAAATGGATTTTGCTTTTATTTGATTTCTGGTCACTTCATTCCTAAGGAACTCTGTGCAAGTAACAAGGGCTATGGTGTTGATGTCTGCCATTTCACTGCTAATGTAATAATGTTTTGTTTATAGAGGCATGTTTGTCATATATAGACAGCTGTGTTTGTGTTACAGCTGCTATATCGATTGTGATCCTTCTAACTGAACAAAGTTTTAGCCTCATTTTAAAAAACCATGACCTGTTAGCTTCAGTGATTTAGTCTACAAATCATCCAGAGTAGTCTTAAGATACTAATAATGATATGAGAGTTATGGAAACTTCAGTGGTGACTCTGATATGAACTGGAGGTACTTTTTCAGGGGGCTCCTATCTAGATAAACAAATGGTTCTTAAATTGCCATCTCAGATAAAGTCAGACCTGGCATTCTTAAATTGCTAACTGCAGTGGCTTATTAAGACAGAAAGGCCAGTGATACTTAGTGGAGAGGAGAAGCTTGCTTGAGGCAAGCAGGCTCCTGGCAATTGTTGTCTACAGTGGTCTTCCTGACCGTCATCTCTCAGTGAGGTGAGTAATGAAAGCCATAACTCACCAGAGCTGCTGGCAGGCAGCTGCACTGTACAGTACTGATAGCTCTGCAAAAGGTGTGCCTTGAAATGGAAAGAAAGCACTTGAGCAGAAAATGGAGTTTCTGAAAGGGGAGGTGGTTTCAGGGCTAACAGAAGGAACCTCAACAAGGACTGTCAGCTGCAGTGACAAAGTTAGGCATGGCCAGGTTACTGGGGAGTGAGCAAGGCATAACACATTACATTTTACAAAACATGCAAGCTCAAATAGACCTATATACTTTGTTTAAGCCCCAAATACAAAGCCACATAGAAACCTTCAGAAATTAAGAATTATTTGCGTAAGACTGTAGGAATACAGAATTTAACAGGATATGGCATATGCAAGTGAAATACCTCTATGAAGATGTGACAATGAAGACTGTGATGTAATTCAGGTATTCATATAAAAGCCACAAATTAGCAAAGTAGCTAGCTGATAAAACTATGCTAAAGTCATGCTTTATATTTCATGTCTTCTAATTTTCCTTTTTATCCTCAGTCCAGAAGATAAAATGCACACTTTAATTTGAATTATTAAGACTCTTTGATCTTTGTTTTACTATTCTTAAACAAGTGAACTTTGGATGGTCTGTCTCCAGAAGGGCAGAGGATGTAACTAACTTACTGAGTAGGCACCAAGAGGAACTTCCTGAAAATCATGTAAGGAATGTGGAATCCTGTATTTTTTATTAGATGCTGGGTATAGAGGAGAACAGTGGTGTTATCAAGTGCCAAGCTTAATAAAGTGTTTACTACTGGGCACACACCAGTATTCTTTGCCACCTTCTGCAAGAAACAGTACAGAAAGATAAATATTTCCTGTCTTTAAAAAGCCTCAGAGTTGAGGTTGCACATTGATCAAATAAGCTGTGAAAATAGGCAATTGAACTTTAATTAATGTGTTTTAAAGGGTGAATGCATTCAACATTTTTTACAGGTGAGGAAAAATGTTTGAGCAGGTGTTACACAGAGAGGAACTAGTTTTGCAGACGTAGCTAGACATTCTGAGCAAGATCAGCTACTGGAAAGTAGGAATTCAGTTTTTCAGTAATGACACTAAAATTAAGCTTTAAAAATTTTATTGTAAGTTTATTGTCAAATGTCTTCAGCAGACAGAATGAAATTAAGAATGTGCTCGGGTACACCTCAGTGTTCAGACCTACACAATCCAGATGACTATAAGTCTTTTAAACCTTAAAATGATAGTAATCCTCAAAGAAAAGGATGGTATCTTTTGACACTCCGTACTAAGCGGTCTCAACCCATTTCTTCATGTCATCTGCCTTGCTTTACCATCCTAGGCTTACCTAGGTTAGGCCTTACCAACCTAGGCTTGAGGTTAGCTTAGTTGGGGTGTCAGAGCATGGTGCTAGTAACACCAAGGTTATGGATTTATTCCTCATATGGGCTGTTTACATCAGAGCTGGACTCAGTAATCCTTGTGGGTCCCTTCAAAGTCAGAATATTCAGTGAATCTGTTTGCTTTGCTTTGCAGTTGTGATGTATAAAAGCCTCTGGGCTGGTAAAGCACTCTTCTCTCTTTTTTTTTTCTTTTGAGGAAGAATTTAAATCTCACACCCCTCTTTAAAAGCTTCAAGCAATCTGAGTGCTATAACCTTTTGTGTGTTGTTCCTGATAAATCTGTAAGCTGACTCGGTTACAGCTTTCCAGGCTACTTTTTCTCCTTAGGCCATTTTTTATTCAGACATTGTTTTCCCAGTCATTTCCCTAAATGCTTCTGTTTACTTGTCATTCCCATTTTAGAGGTTGGAAGCTAATTCATCAATAATAAACCACTGGTTTATTACTCAGCCAAGGGTAAAAATTAGGGTTAATGAATGACAAATTAAATAAGGAGCCTGAGAACTGGTTGTTTGCCTTATTTTGGGTGTTTTCTCTCCATCATCCATTAGATAGCCACTAAACTACTTTTCAGGAGAGAAAGAAAAACCTTTTGTTATTTCCTGAAGAAAGTGTTTGTCAGACTATTACCCTTCCAGGTTCACAAACTGTGACTGATGAAACACACTATAAAACATAATTGTTTTTAACTGTTCCTGTACAAAAGCATTTGCACAACACAATCAGTTTGGGGAAAACACTTCTCAGCAGTCTGTAAACAAGAAAGCTTTGACAGTCCAGGTCTAATGAAGACCTCTGGGACAGTTGCAGAAGGCAAATCAATTTTCACCAAAATTTCAAATAAAAGTCTTAAAGATTTTATATTTCATACTGTGTGTTACATGCACATCTTCTGATAAACACCCCACAAAAGTAAAAATACTCTTTCTTGTACCTTTCATCTGCTACAAAATTAAATACTTAAGGGTTGTTCATTGTGGGGTTTTCTTACTCCTAGGACAGTCACTGTCACTGATTATTTGTAAGCTTTATAGTACATGTCCACAGGTGGTTTTGGCTTGTTATGTACAGTGTTTTTCAGCCCCAGCTCACTTACAATTCACCACCAGCTCCTAAGGGTTATGGAGGAACCTTGGATCCTCATGCCAAAAGATGGAAAACCCAAGGTTCAGATACTTGTTTCAAGATGTTTACCATCTTTACGTTTAGAATTTCAATTTAATCTTGCTTTCTACAGCCTGTCATTTTCTGTCCCTTAGCATGGTATCATATAGAGGTTCACACCATGTCTCTGTCTAAGCTCCCATCCTATCTCTAGTTAGATGGAGTTTATATTATTTAATTTTATATATGCTGCTATTATTTTATGTATATCAATATATAATTTTATAAAATATGTTTGGCAGATTATATATGCTATTATGTTATGTGCTACATATATTTTTTAATTTTTTATATATAAGTATGATAAAGGACTGTAGAAGAACAGAACATCCAAATCCAAATAAGTGGATAGTTTTGAGCTGATTTATTATTGGGTGTTTGGTGCTGATGATTTTGTTTGGTATTACTTCCTATCTGATCTCCTAGCTAATTGCTAATTATTGACAGTTTACCAATAGCATAAGAAAATTAAATTTGAAAATGATTGATTTAGTTTAGCTGTTTTCTTCTCTTTGTAAAAATAGGCTCACAGCCTTCGAAGTTTTCTGGAAGCTTCCTTACAGAGTTGGTTCAGAAATGATTACTAATGGTTTCAACCTTGTTTCAGCTGCATATTTGACTTTGAACAAACAGTGGAAACTATTGTCACAGTGATTGGACAATTTTCAGAATTCTTGAGCTTCACAAGATTGAGGAGTTTGTGATTAAACTAGTGTGTCAGCACAACTTTCTCCATTTAGTTTGCTCTGAGAACATTTGTGTCTATGACTTTATTTTTTTTCTTTAGGATACTGCCAGAAGTGTCAGCCTCCTTTTTTCCTTACTTGTTTCCAGCCTGTAGATTTGCATTGCTAGCAGTGTACATGAGTACACATTTTTTTTCTTTTCATGAGAACAGCAGGCTTTATCTCTGGTTTTATATTCAGATATGCAGGTCAGGGACTTCAGTGCAGTCTCTTACTAAAGCATGGTCCTGAAGATAGTAGCAAAGTTGAATTTTTTGAGTTTAATTTGTTCTAATTTCTTGAGATGTCAGTCTTCTAAAGGTTAAAAACTTTTGAAGGAAAGCCAAGTCTTAAGTTTAAATGCATTAAGAGATTACTCTTACAAGATAATTCTAAAGTATTTTAAGCTCTTTTAAGTGAGTAAAGGAAGATGAGGACTTCAACCTGTCACTATACCAGCTTGTTCAATTTCTAGCAGATATTGCAGAATTTCTTACAAAACATTTTACTTTGGATTCAAATGCTGTGGATACTCACAGTTGTTTCCCATGGCCAAGCTTTCCCAGCTTCACAACTCTTTATAATGACAGTTCATATCCTCAAAGGGAGTTGAGGGTCAAAATCAGATCTTTCAGCATAGTTCTTTCACTTCATAAAAACTCATTGTCAGAGACCTGATTAAGGAAAGTCAGCAAAAGCAGAATTCTGCCTCACTAAAGAAACCATAGTGCCTAAAAATGATTTCTTGGATGTAAATGCACCTGAGAGATAGCCAAAGATGTACTGCACCAAAAAAGGTGTCTAATCATTTTACTACAAACACTGACACAAGGGATTACTGTATTTTAAGTTTAGGAAGGTGTACTCAAGATGGGTTTTGTCCTGTGGCAGATGGAACCTCATGGATGTAGCAGGAAATGAGAGGAGCTGCACTCAGCAAGATGAAGGTTGAGAGGAGATATGATTGCTATGAGTTCATGTTTTGCAGGTGACTACTGTAAGAAAAAGTGATACTTAGTTTGAGTAAAATAGATCTAAATTGGTGATTTTTAAATTTAGGCTGAAAATTAAGTCAATGTTTCTGAGTACTACAACAGTCAAATTCAAGATCAGTCTTTCCGTGTGATTAGTGACAGACAATAAAATTTCAGCAAGACAGCCTTTTCCTTCAAGACAGATTCTGATATTTTAATGGGAATTGTTTGAGGTGATACCTGTACTTGTAAGGGACTTTACTCCATCATCCTTCTGTGGTCTATATTCCTGTTAAATTCTATGCATTAAAGGAGGCCTCTCACCTAATCTGCTGGCATTCTCTTGGAAACAATGAAAAAATATAGGTTCTCCACTTATAACGTAGGTAGGAGAAATGTCTCTCCTTTATCTACAGAGAAGATAAAAATGACTAATTTATACTAGAATTTTGCTGATCCTACAGTGAAAGTGAGATGAGTGGAGTACCATCCTGTATAATTCACAAAATCAATCTTACCATGCTTTAAGTGGAAGATATGGTAGAGACTGTGTGACCTTTGTTGCTCTCTTGCATTTAATTTCTAATTTTGTAGAACTCCTTCCTGTAATATGATATCAAAAATGATGACAATATTCCAGCCTTGATCATACTGGTTCTTCAGTACTAAGGAGTAATGAGTATGGTACTTTAGACTGCATTTCTCCAAAGTGCACTCAGGAAATGTCTTGCAACCAACAGTTACAGTCTGAGAAGGATGAGGTTTCAAGTGGCCTTAAGATTTATGTGGCCAGTACTATGACACAAACATCTATTTAAGAAAAAATGAACTGGAATTGAGTGTAAAATAAATGTAAGAACGTCAGACTAAAACAAGACTGAACATACCCTTCTGGATTGCCAAATTCCTTTCCCTGTGCTTAGAGGCAATCAAGTGTCTTACACATTTCTAAACAAACTCCTGAAGTAATGTTTCCTTCTCTATCTAGTTAAGCAGAAATAATAAAACAGAAAATTCAGCTTTCTGTGTTGCAATTAAACATACTTATAGCCTTGTACTGCAAGAACCAGTTTTAATGACAGATGCTTAAATTTAATTAACTGTAGATGCAAATGGACAAACCAGGACATTCATTTCATACATATGAAATGCATTGATGCAGGAGAAATTGGTTACATTGAGATTCTAGAGATCTGCATCAGACATGTGGTACAGGCCAGCAAACAATAAAAATAAATTCTATTTCATTCTATAATAGGTTCTAATTCAGTTGATGAGCTACTGTATAAGGAGTGTATGTATTTAATATCCCATTTAAGCAATGATTTTCTTCTAAATGCAGGCAAGGAAAGAGGAAGTGGTACTAGACAAAGACACTAATTCAAAGTATTCTTCACTGCAATGATTACCCTTTGCTTTGATAAACCATACTGAATGTTTTGCTAGAATAGAAATAGAATATCTTTCCCTTATTTGAAAGATGGAAGAGGAAGTGTTTAATGAACAGCAGTTTTTGGCTTGTGGGCTGTGTCAGTTCACCACCACAGACTGATTATGCTGGTGGATCCAGTAACAAAGGACCCAGGTGAGGCTGAGGTACTCAATACTTCCTTTGCCTGTTTTCAACATTAAGATCTGTCCCCACAAGCATTATATTGGGTCAGTTAATCACCCCAGACTGCTGAAGCTGATGCATCTCAGGAAAAAATGACCAAGATTCTGTTGAAGGGTCTATTTCCTTGTTAAAGGATCAAATACTACAAAAATAATTTTATACTGGGTTAGTTTTGCTGGGCACATAAAGATACATATTTTATATCAATGTTATTGACAATTTAACTAAGATTTTAGTCTACATTGAACACGTCTTTGTTATTTGGAAGAAGTTTAAAAAATATGTTCCAATTTTTTTGTGGGTTGAATTTTTTATCTGTCTATAATCTGTTCAGAGGAGAATTAAGTTGGACATCAGGAAGAATTTCTTCATGGAAAGGGTTGTTAAGGAAAGAAGTGCCCAGGGAGGTGGTGCAGTCATTTGGTGCTTGATACTTAGTGCTTTGGTCAGGTTGACAAAGTAGTGATGAGTAAAAGGTTGGACTTGATGATCTAGGAGGTCTATTCCAACCTAAATGATTCTGTCCTTCTGTGAAATAACTTCAGTATAAATTACTTGAATTATATTCAACAGTAATTGGCTGCTGCACCGAAGAAAGAAGCAGTTCAAGATAGATAGTGAACTACTGCATTTAAATAATCAGTTTACTCAAAACTGAGAAGCCAATGTGGAGCTAAGAAAGTTGGAAAACTTGGTGCACTTCAAAGATGGTAGAGAGCAACCTTGCCATGATTTATCCCTCTGCACCCTTGCATGCCAGGTCTCAGGACTTTGTGTCTGGTTGGTTAAATTGAAGCCCAGGTCAGTTTATCTTAAATGTAGGTAACCCCTCACACTGCTAAGGACCTTCTCTGGTATAAAAGAACAAATCAATAAAAAATGTATATGAAAACTTTGCACTGCTTTTCAGACTTTCTACAAATCTGATATCACAGGAACACACTGCACTGTGAAAATATAGGAAGCTTACAAAATTCAACATATACACAGGAAAACTAGGATAAATATAAAGCTTATATAGCTTTTTTTCAGAGCTACATTTCTCAGTTCATAGGATTTGCATTTATCACTAGGAAAAAAGTTTGCTTCTGAAATGAATTTAAACATAAAACTAAACCTTTCTTTGCTTGATTTAAATATTTTGTGCTTCCCTACTTGCAATTCTGAATAACTATTTATTAAAAATATCAAATAATGAAACTAATAATTATAATTAATAGTTACTGTTGTCAGTTGTGATATATTCCACATTCCATACCTATTATTATCTTGCAGAAAATTGGTCCTTTTATATTTAAGACTTTGGCAATTTCAAGTATTTCCAGTGCTGCAGAAGACTTTATCTCTAGAACATAGAAGGCAAGAAGCAGAAAGGAAATTTCTACTAAAGCTAAATCTAAACAACCTAGAATAAATAGTACTTTGTAATGTTACTTATGGTGAAGAAATTTTGAATCACAGAGGACTAATTTTTTTACTGAAACTTAAATTCATATTCATTAATATTTAATGAATAAAATATTGCTTATGGTTATTTTTTGTGGGAAATACTGAATGCAGCAAAGTGTATTTGAGCATATGTATGTAAAGAATAATTAAGCTATTATTCAATAAAGAAAAAAGATGAAGTTGTGGGGAATATTAAGTAGTTTAGCAGAGTAATTCTAGAAGAGAAAATTATTTGCAATTTAATTTATATTGCAGATTGGAATCTTAATAGACTGAAAAAATAAGATTGATTAGTTAATTAGATTTCCTTATTTTTAAAGAGAATGTAGCATATTTTGTAACATTTCTCAGAAAACTTAAGTTTGCCATGTTCACTTTATAATAATGACTAAATAATTATTAATGAGGTATTTAATATTATGGTTGTAAATGGCTGAAGATTTCAGTAGTAGCAGACTGGACAATATTTCAGAGCTATCATGAATCAAGAATTAGCAGGATTTGTTGGCAAGTCCCTGAGTGAAGGAATAACTAGCTTATTAAGATTATGAACTGCAATAATGAAAAGAATGGTGGAGATGGGATGTAAGAGATGCCATTCAATGTATTTGATGTGCTTTTATCTTGTTCAGATTCAGTTAATGCCTGAGCACTCCATTATAGATGTCAGAAAAACAACAGCAGGGTGCAGAGGAGAAACCAGAGCCAAAATCTAAGTTAGATGGTTGCTGAAGTGGAGAGAGTAAGAGCAAGGGAAGTCAGCCTGACTGCTTTTGTGGAGCAGAAGGGAGTTTAGACATTTTCATCTTTGTGTGCCCTGTTATCCTGAGCAATCCCTCATTTCCTATCCCATGACTGCTGACTTCTTTCACACTGTGGCTTATTCTCAATCTGAGCTGGGAGGATAAAATAAGGAAAAAAGTGTAGTTTTAGATGATGATTGATGACAGCTTTTTCTTCTTGTTGAAATAAAATGTAGCTGTCTACTGATTCTCAGGTTGTGTAGTAACAGGGGTTACGAAACGCATCGAATGCAGGGTTTCTGGTGTCCCTGCTGCAGTCAAAATACACAGCAGATAAAGAACTAGAATATTTTTATTAATTATTATTCAAAATGTCCTTGCATAAGGAAGAACTAACAATTTCTCTGTGTGCACACAGCCGGGGCAACGAGAACAGACTGGCCCTGCGGCGACAGACCATTCTGCGGGAGAAGGGCAGGAGGCAGGCCAGCCGGGGGCCAGCCTACATGTTCAATGACCGCTCCACCAGCCTTTCCCTGGAGGAGGAGCGCTTCCTGGACGCCGCTGAGTATGGCAATATCCCGGTGGTTCGCAAAATGCTGGAGGAATGTCCCTCGCTCAATGTCAACTGCGTGGACTACATGGGGCAGAACGCCCTGCAGCTGGCAGTGGCCAATGAGCACCTGGAGATCACCGAGCTGCTGCTGAAGAAGGAGAACCTGGCCCGGGTGGGGGACGCCTTGCTGCTGGCCATTAGCAAGGGCTACGTTCGGATAGTGGAGGCCATCCTGAGCCACCCCGCGTTCGCCGAGGGCAAGAGGCTGGCTCTGAGTCCCAGCCAGTCGGAGCTGCAGCACGACGACTTCTACGCGTACGACGAGGACGGCACGCGGTTCTCGCACGACGTGACGCCCATCATCCTGGCGGCTCACTGCCACGAGTACGAGATCGTGCACACCCTGCTGCGCAAGGGAGCCCGCATCGACAGGCCGCACGACTACTTCTGCAAGTGCAGTGAGTGCAACCAGAAACAAAAGCATGACTCTTTCAGCCATTCTAGGTCCAGGATCAATGCCTACAAAGGTCTGGCCAGCCCTGCCTACCTGTCTTTGTCCAGTGAAGACCCGGTCATGACTGCCTTAGAGCTCAGCAATGAGCTGGCCGTGCTTGCCAACATTGAAAAAGAGTTCAAGGTGAGTAGAGGGATGCTGATTCTGGCAGACATGGAATGGCAAACTTTATCCTTCATAAATCAGCAATATAATGTGGGAAAAGATACAGTTTTTTTACTGAGTGGAAGATTTAAATCTTTGTGAATGTCTTATTGCTGTGTGCCAATTGTAATTCATGCTGCTTATGTAGAATGTACCAATGAACTAATTTTCTACTTCCTGTCAGGCAGGAGAGTGAAGGAGGCCCTTCAAACTCATGGCTGAAGCTGGTCTAGGGCAGGGAAAGAGTGATACATTTTAGTCACTAATGTCAGATAAGTTGCATGATTCTATCAAACCCTCATGAATTCTCTTTAGTTTCTTGTATTTGGACTTGAAGCTTTCATACTTACAGTGTATTGCATTCCTTCATGAGGAGGATTCTAAATAGATGTCCTCCTTTTTTAATGTGCTATTCTAGTATTTCTGTTCAGTTCTTCCTCTTTCTTACTTTTTTGTGCTTAGTTATATGTAAACTCTGTAGAGTTAAAAGGCTTTTTCAGTGTTAAATAGAAATTTTTATATTTAATTAATGGATGTTTTTGAAAAAAAATATTAGTTTAGACTCTTGAAGCATGAGTTAAGGAGTAAGAATATAAGGTTTTATCTGTCAGTAAATGCAAAGTCAGGCCTTGTGCAAACATTGCCAATGTTATTTATGACCTGGGTTAGCTAAAATCATTTAGCATGGGTTTGCCTCATGGGACCCTGTCAAAAGCAGATGCTCCTGTGACAGAGCTCTATATATAGACTTCACTAGCAGGAGATCAACATCCTTCCAAAGCTGTAACAGAATAATTTCCAACATTGTGTTAGCAAGTGTTTGAAGTTATCATGATCAATATTTAAGAATAATCTTGGCAGTGGTACAGTTTACAGAACTGTGAACCTGTCTCTACTCAGCCAACCTGAGCTGAGGTGCTGCAGTTCTGAATTAATTCCCCTGGACTTGTGCTCATAGGTGGCACCAGTCTATTATAAGAAGCTGAAATATTTATTGGAGATGGAAAATTAGGAAGAAGAATGTATAAGGTGATCTTAAAAACAGCAGCTGAACTGCTGAAATTGGAGGGAAGGAGAAAAAACCAAAATGCTGGGAGGACCATTTGAGATTATTGCAGAGAATGAATATCTGCCCCATGAAGTCCCTGGCAGAAACCTTTAAGACCTCAGTGGGCTGAGATTTCATCCACTGATTTCCTGTGCAGTTCAGGGAAGAGTATTGAAACCACATACTTTTTTCTCTTTAGCAGCTGCTGATGACAACAAAAGGACTTGATTAACTTAAAGCAGAGTAAATTTAGAACAGAGCTAAAAACCGTTTTTCATAAACCATAAGCGCAGCCTGTTGAGTTCACAGCTATGTTGAGATAAATAGCATGTCTGATTTATAGGAACTGTATAGATCCCTTTACCACAGTTGGAGTGACACAAGCTAAGATTATTATAAAGATAGATAAGCTCATTATCTGGAGCAGCCAGCAAGAGGTGCCCTTCAATGAATGCTACAGAACACAATCAGTGAGATGAGTGAGAGGACAGTACCTGTCCATGGCACCACCAGGCAGGGAATGGAGCACACAGGTGAGAACCTAAGTAGGCTGGGTCACAGAAAAAGCTTCTGCAGCCAGCTCTGAAGTGCCATGAGGAGGTCCTTCTTTGGTGACTTCTGTTTTTACAGTTCCTCTTTTGTCTCAGTTGCTCTCTGTAAAATGAGAGCTTCACTTCTAGTGTAGTGTTGTACAAAGAATTTTAACAGATTTTGGATACTGTCCCTCAGCAGAAACAGGAGATTAGAGACAAAGCAGCTCCATACTGCTGGGCATTAATCATCCAGGCTCTGCTGGGACTATGCATACTCTTTGGGTAGAGTGCAGTGGAATAGGAACACTGAGGAGCACAAGGCAATGTGGAAATTTAACTCTCCAATAATTTAAGGTTTCACCAGGAGCTGGCAGCTGGCAACATAAGGTCTTTTGGGAATGTTTTTATAGATACTAAAACCATGTAGTGGTTCTGGATAAATATTAAAGACTGTGAAGTACATTTATAACTGAATTTATGAGAGCTGACATTTACACTATTGATAAGTAGTGATGTTTACAATATCTAGACAGGCCAGGGACTTGACTGCAAAATACCCTGCCTTAAGTTCAGTGGAGGCAGTACAAGTGTGTAAAAGTTACAAGAAATGGAGGCTGTCAGTTCTAGTGAGTCTGGGCATGTTTGCACTCCTGCAAGCTTATATCCCTGGTTGCTGCAATTAATCTAAAAAAAATGTTACCCTTGCTTTACTTCAGGAGTTTGCTACAATTATTTGGAGAGTATAAACCCACACTGCATAAAAGTGTGGGTTTGGCGAAAATGCTTAGCATGTGTTAGTGTAATCAAAACAAGTATATTTTTAGTGCATAGGTTGTGGCACTGGACATGGCAAATCTTTAGCTCCACCTAGGGTTAGCCTGAGCCATTTAAAATATTTCAAATCTTACCTAAATTAAAACTGAGCTTTCTGGTAACACACCATTTTAGGTCACCTGTTTGATAGTGCTGATAGGGTATTGTAGCAGGGAAACTTTCAAGTGGTTGCCTACAGCAGCCAGTGACACAGATAATTTCCAGGTCTTCCTCAGAGGCAATAGGAAGGATCAGTGCTAAACTGTGATGCTGGTTGTTTTATGACTGTCCTATAAATTGCTTCTCTCATTTAATATTAGAGAGAACACTGGCCATGAAACTGTGATTCATACAAAATAGGAAATGCCACAGTTGGGGGAAACCATTATTCTCTGGAATAAACCCCTTTCTTTCTACAAACCTATGCAGTAGTGTTATCCAGCATTACATGCATTTTGCATTTTGTTGCAGGTATTAAAAGTGTTGCAGTATTTAAGAGTGTTTTGGAGAAAAATACTTTATTAGGCGTAAAATCAGAAAAAAGTAGATTACTTCTGAAGGAAGAATAACTGGACAGATGTGTAAAGTACAGTGTAGAAATATTTCTGTACCAAACAAATAGGTAATTCAAGCTTCCTAAATAATTCTGACATCTTCAGGTATTTCTGAAGACCATTTAATTTAGTTTTGTGTCATAGAACCATAGAATGATTTAGCTTATAAATGACCTTAAAGATTATTTAGTTCCAACCCCACTGCCAGGGCAGGGAACCTTCCATTAGACCAGGTTACTCAGACCCCCATCCAGCCTGGTCTTGAACATCTCCAGGGATAGAAAGTACTCTAGGGACAACCTATTCCAGTGCCTTACCACTATTTTTGCCTAATATGTAGTCTAAACCTATGCTCCTTCAGCTTAAGGACATTGGCTCTCATTCTGTCCTGCCAGGCCTTTTTCTGAAGTCCCTCTCCAGCTCTCTTGGAGCCCCTTTAGGTACTGGAAGGTTCTGTAAGGTCGCGCTGGAGCCTCATCTTCTCCAGGCTGAACAGCCGCAGCTCTCTCAGCCTGTCTGCATGGGAGAGGTGCTCCAGCCCCCTGATTGTCTTTGCTGGCCTCCTCTGGACCTGCTCCAACAAGTCAACCTCTTTTTTATATTGGGGGCTCCAGAGCTGATGCAGCCCTGCAGGTGGGGTCTGAGAGAGCAGAGGGGCAGAATCCCCTCCCTGGCCCTGCTGCTCACGCTGCTCTGGATGCAGCCCAGGACACAGTTGACTCTTCAGGCTGCAGTCTAACATTGCTGCCTCATGTTGAGTTTTTCATCCACAACACTCCCAGTCCTGCTTCCCATGGTTTTTCTTGATCTGTTCTCTGCCCAGCCCATGCATGCACTTGGGATTGCTTCAGCACATGTGCAGGACACGGCTTAGTGTGCAGCTTTACTAAGTTTGATATTATATAGAATATTTTTATTTTTGGAGATGGTGTTCGTGTTTTCTGTCATCTCAGTGGTTTGCCCACCTAAGAGCTAATATATTTACTATACACATAAAGATGTAGATGATATATGACAAATGTTGTCCTGCAGAGATGTGGCCTGAAGTTTTGAGAGGGAACAGTTGTGGCCCAGTGCTGTTCAAAATAGATAAGATTAGCATTTGTTACAAAGTCCACTGCAACGATAATGGCAACTGACTGGTTTACTGTTTAAAGGGATGAAATGGAAAATGTGTTTTTAAGTTAAACATAGATATATTACTGTTTGCTGTACAGTAATCCCCCTAATAAAATCATCCGAATTTGCTTTTCTGATGAGAAGCAAAATTCAATTCAACCCTCTCAAAATCTAATTTTCTAGTGGTTTTTTGGGTGTTTTTTGTTTTCTTTTTTTTTTCATTTATACAACCCCTATTACAGAAATGGGACCCCCATCTTCACTACAGCAGTTGTCAGCTTTCCTAAAGAAAAGTAACATCACTTGTTAGAGAAGGAGTGAAGCACTGAAGGCATAAAGGCCACCTTTGAAAGGGAAGTAATGTATTTAGCTATCTGCTGTGACACCTAAATTCAACATTACATCCCACTTTAAAATCCTAAGTTCTAGTATAGCAGTATCCATATTTCTAATCTTGTCCTCTGCAGTTCACTGAGCAGAGCCAGGACATGGTCTGGAGCACTGCTCCATCCCATCCATGTGGTTCATTGTCGTCCTGCATGCTGGGAGCATTCTAATCCCAGGCACAGTCTGGGGGACAGCAGGAGCCTGTGACTGGTCACAGGGGACTGTGTGAAAAAAAGTCTCTTTGGGAGATACAGCTGTAGTGATGCTCTCCTGGCTGTGGTCTCCTGTTCATGGTCAGAGGTAAAGCAGGCCATGGTCAGCTGAGGTTTTCAGAGTGACAAGTGCCTGCTTGCTCCCTTACTTGTCACCCCAAGACAGTCTGGCACGTTAAGGGCAGGTGACTCCTCTCAGCAGTGCTACTCTCACTCCTCTGCCACCAGCATTGTTCTCTAGTTCCTCATCCCCCACAGTGCTGCGTCACCTCCCTTCTGCAGGTGGGAGCAGCTAGTACTTCTCCCTCATCCTTGGGAAGAAATTTGTGAAATTTGGCACAATTTGTTTTTTTTCCTAAACTGCTGAGGAGCCCTGAGCCAGTGTTGTCACATGCAGAGAATAAAGCACACATGCTTTACTGCAGAATTCAGTGCTGATTCTTTTTAAAGCCTCCAACTGTAACTTAGTTTCTAAATACCATCTAAAGTTTCTCAGGAATGGACTTTTTTTAAAAATCACTAAATTTACAACATGCGGTAAAGGAAAACTCATTATCCATGCCTTTGTCCATTTTTGAAAATAAATTAAGCCAAACAAATTGCCCCACTCCCTTGACTCACATAAATGGTAGGAGATATGTGAGACCCGGGGAGGGGAACCTTTATTTGTGTGTATACAGAGACACATTGAAAAGTGTATCAATCATTTTTGCTGTCATTTTATTTTTTGTTCTGCCTTCAGCTGACTTTGCCTGTGACACAGCAGAGGAGGAGGCAGTGATGGGCAATGCTCAGTTTCCCAGTTGAGCAGTTGTTTGCCATAACCTGACTGCCGAGAAGTTTTCATCTTGGCTACCACCACTGGTCACAGCTGTGGCAGTATTTCATGGGAGGGGGAAATGTTTTATTGCATTTGCAGATGAGAAAATAAACTGGTGGATTTTATGGATCAGTTTACAGGGTACTAATATATACTGTAGTACTGTGTACAAACCTAAATTCAGAAGGGATAATTCCCTGTAGAGTAAAGGTCTCCTCACATACAGTTTTGAAACTCCATGTCAGTCACTTAAGCTGGTGTCAGTCACTTAAGCTGGAAAATACTTACAGAGAGTGTGTATGAGTGTGGATGTATGTACCTATCTTCTACCAGAAAAAAGACACATACTAATATATTACAATGCTTCATAAGTTCTTATGAAGGCCAAATTATATTGTTCGTATGTTTACTGAAAGTTACTTGGTTTTTTATATTGGTACTCAAGGGTCAAATATCAGTTTGGAAGAGTTAGTACCTAATCATAGGTGGGTAGTTGCCTCTATGTTTCTCCTTTGTCTGTGAATTTGAAATGGCTAATTTTCCTTTCATTTGGAAGAGAAAATTAATGTGTTAAAAATACTGAATAGTGAATCTTAGCTTCTGCAGAAAAATGAAAGCCAAACAGAAGGTGAAATATTACTCTCAAAAAAGTCTTTCTGTAGTGTCAGAAGTCAGGATTTTGGTTAAAATCTCCTGTTATTCATTGAATTGAGAGAAAACAAATAATGCAATAATAAATTATTCAGAATGAAAGGAAATTACTACTTTTAGTATTTAGATTCTGTTGTCTTTGTAGATAAATGGCATTGAATGAAGTGCCTTTTGCTCTTATAAGACTTCTGAGTTACCTTGTTTATGTTATATTATTAAAAAAATAAATCACTAGCAGTTTTATGTAGATGTCTGTAAATATTTGTCTATGAATGTTTGCATCTATCTAAGCAAAGTGAAGTGTAAAACTTGGATGCAATCCTTTAATATATCCAAGTAATAAACTTTTATTGTAGTGTTGTGCGTAATAAAGCACAAAGATGCATGAAGTACACCCTCAGCAAAGAAATTAGGGTATCCTGTATGCCCATTCTCTTCTAGGATGAAGTATTGGATGCATTGGATGGTGGTTAGTATGAAGGAAGTATTTAAAGAGAAGGGGCTAACTCAAGACTAAGGGTGGAAGAAGGGGAAATACCCTTAAGAAGAGACTGGAAGAGGGGGAAATGTGTCTGTGTAAGAAAGCATTTGTAGAAAATTACCTTGAACATGCCACAGAGACTACATGAGCAGTCCTGCATGGTGTGAGGGGGTGGGAAGTTTCTTCCATTCTTTCATTTAGGAAAAAATTCTACAGTATTTCATCTTTTTAAGACATTAAAATGAGCAGAAATCAAAAAATAGCAGAAGTTTTTGACAGGTGTGTGCCTAAATCTCTTATGAGTTTTTTTTTAGATTTAGATACACATCTATACCTAATTCCCAGCTATATCCAACTTTTATGGTCCAAACACAGCTGCATGTAAGGAGTGGTTAATGAACTGCAGATTGCAATGATTAAAATACCACTTTCTGTTTTGACTTAGGTCTTTTGGAAAACAGTGCCCAAGGACAACACTTGTTAGCTAAAGCAATAAGCAACTGAAGCTGCAGTTGCAGAGCAACATTTTGGCCCATGTGCTGAAGTCTCTTAAGAGGTCCTTGAGCCAGAGCAGAGCTGCAGTCAGAGATGTAGTGTCACCGCACAAGCTGTACCACTGGTACAGGTTAACTCTATAAAAGTGTTGCTGGAGAACAGCAATCAAACCTTGTCTTTGCAAGCTAGAATAGATGTTGGAAAAGGGGAAAGACAAAGTTTACAAGAATAATTTTAGGCATTAGAAATTTCAGTATATTTATGCATTTTGGAAGATGGTTGGGCATTTCTTTAGATGTATCCTGCTTAGGATGCTCATCTTGGCCAATTGAAATCTCTACAGTGCAATTTTCTACATCTTTTCTAAACTTCTGCAACAGCGAATAGAAAAATTTCCCCTCTGCTATACATCTCTACTTGAACTGGTCATTAAAATGTGTCATACGATGTTTCTGAAAGTGTTTTGGGTTTTTTTTTTCTACTTTAATTGCCTCTAAAGCATGTCTAGACAAGTGACTCAGATGGGAAAATTGATAATGAAGATGTACAAGACAACCAAGGTGAGATGAACCCCATTCCTTAAACATTTAGGAGAAGAAAGGAATAACAAGATGCAAAGAAGCTATTCATGTTCACAGAGGTGTAGGTGGAATGCAGAATTGCTTCTCTCTTGTTGGATCTAAACACCAAGATATTTTTCTTTCTGCTTCTCTTTTCTAGAATGATTACAAGAAACTGTCTATGCAATGCAAAGATTTTGTAGTTGGACTGCTTGATTTGTGCAGAAATACAGAAGAAGTGGAAGCTATTCTGAATGGTGATGTGGAGATGAGCCATAGTAATGGAGAGCATGGTCGTCCCAGCCTCAGCCGCTTAAAACTCGCCATCAAGTACGAAGTTAAAAAAGTAAGCAATTCTGTTGATCAAACAGGCATGTCATGATGGTGGTATAAAATTATGCTTTTGTTAAATTTTATGTTTTGGTAGCCTGTGACACTGAAATGAATGTTTGAGCCCTTTGGGCATAGTGGTTTTACAATCTAAAGAATCCTTGCTTGCAATATCAACAAGAGGCAGATGTTTAAGGTGAATACTGGTCACAATAAGCATGAGAGCAAATGACTCTAAAACAATGTGTAGCTATGTGCAAAAGTTTTTGATACATATTTTTATTTTAAAACTGTTTTTTAAAGAAAAAAGATGGAAAAATTTTGCACTACTTCTGAAGCCTGGAAAAATGTAAGATCTAATAAAAGCTAAAAACAGTACATCAGTCCTAGTGCACTACATAATAAGAAATGACACAGATTTTTGTCAAGCTGTTGTGTCTTTCTCAAGAATTTGAGAAAGCCTGGAGAAATTGCATGTCTCACAGAAGCTGTTTGTGTCTGTACAGAGGGATCAGAGGAACAACCTAGGAATATTAGAACTGTGGTTCTGAGGTGAGGAGAAAGCAGGCTTTAGGCAGTGCCAGCTACAGGAATTTTTGTCCCTTCTTTGCTTGCTTTCATTTCTACTGACAGTTTAATACTCTGTTCTCCATCTGAACAGTGCTCAGTGAAACCAGCTGAGTTTGTAACTGCATAAACATTGGAATTTCCCAGGAAACTTGTCTTGGATAATATAGGTTGTAAAATTCTAGGTGACTTGTGTCAACCAGGGAGAAATTATTTGTGTGGTGAAGTTTGTACAACCAAAGACCAAGAAGACACAGATAAAAAGGTATACTTCAAAAGCATGTTACCATAAATTTTTAGAGAAATTGAGTTAACATGCCTGGGGGGCACACGCAAATTTATATGTGAGAGGTGTATTTATGTGTTCATGAAGGGAAGGAAAGACAAAAAACCCTTTTGGCTGAACCAGTATATGAGCACAACCTGCACAACACTTCCAAGCTACAGTCACTAAAGAGAGCTGAAACAGCTTTTGAAGAGAACAGATTACATTGAGGTTGGGTCCTTCATACTGTGAGTCTTAGTGCTTCTGCACATATGAACTTTCTTTCAACACTTTCTCTTACCTCAATAAAGACATTTCTTGTACCTTCAGCCAGTCGTCTTTTAAGTATAGAGAAAGGATCTAGAAAAAAACACTACATTCAAATAAATTTTTATTTTATTTATAGATTTGGATTTTAAAATGTACAGTGCACAAGAATCTACAATTTTTAACATATACCTTTGTAAGATGCTTCTTATACTGTCCAGAGGACACAAAGAGCCTTTAAGGACAGACTTCTCAGTTTTGCAGTTTGTCCAAATGGTTCCAGAACCAAGTTATAAGTAATCCTCATCTGATTTCCTGCAAATGTGACAGCTGTTTTCTCATGCCAGCTGAAAAAAATGGTATTTTCTGTGTAATTATGTGAAAATAGGATGTATTATTTCTTTCCTAAGTGAAGATTACATAGCAATTTTTGCAGAACAGAAGACTCAAGGTGTTTTAGTTTCTGAAGCAGTAAAATTAAAATTATAAATGTCAGAAACATATAGAGTTTGCCCAGATAAATTAACCTTAGATGAAATTAATAGTTTATGATGGAACATAGTGTTAATAAATAAGTTTTTAATTTAAAGTATTTCTTGCTGATGGCAACATGCATGTTTGCTGGGAGATTTGGCTTATCAAAATAGATTTTCTGATGCCCCTGTTAATGCTCCTTTGAATTTAAGCTGCATTTTCACAATTCCAGCATTCTTAATCCACTTCCTATGGCTGTATTTTAAGAGAAGTTATTCTGAAAGCAGTATCATTTTTGTGCCTTTTTTTTTTATTATTAGTTTGTAGCACATCCAAACTGCCAGCAGCAGCTCCTCTCTATCTGGTACGAGAATCTGTCGGGTTTGCGGCAGCAGACGATGGCAGTGAAGTTTCTGGTTGTCCTTGCGGTTGCGGTCGGACTGCCCTTCCTCTCCATGGCCTATTGGATTGCTCCTTGCAGTAAGGTCAGCCTGGGAAGCCCTGTCAGGGCCTCCTAATAACTCCTCAGCCTGTAAATTCCTGATAGCACTTCAGAAACATGTCGTTTTTAAAGCCATGTTAGAGTGGAATGGCTGCAAGGTTGCACGTTCAGGCAATTGTAATTAAGACAAGTAAATGTGTTGTGTTAATTGCAATATGAAGGAAACTAAGTTAAAATGGTCAACCAAGTGTTACGTTGAGGAAATCCTGCTTTATAAACCAGTCAAATAGTTTTTCATTTAGTTCTTGCCTTAGCAGGCAGATGCAGAGGATACTCATTTTCCATTGATTCAGATGTAAACTAAGCTCAAGCTGTGGGTTGATTCCAGTTGCTTCAAAGGACATTGTCTTTTTCATTATCAAAAATAACTCTATAAAAGTCAAGACAGTGCTAGTATTCATCCTATTTTGTGAGGTCTTAAAAGCAGTTGCACAACCTGCCCTGCATTCACTTGGAATGCTATGTCTGGGATTAGGTGCTACCCATATATCTGGTTTGGTTTATATATAGTATGGAAAACCTTTCCAATAAAAATGGGTTGCAATTTTTGACCTCACTGAGCTTTGTGTTGAATCCCTGTTTCAGTTGGCCAGTGAGTGGACAGTTCCCTTTTGAGTGGACACTAATGGAAAATTTCCCTTGAAAGTATGTTAGAGGGACAAATGGCCTCCTATAAGGATTATTTAACGTGTTGCAGTACAAGATCCACAATTCTAGCAGGCTGAACTCTGTAGCCTTTTATGTTTTGCCAATTTTTTTCATGTCTTTCAATTTAGACAATAAAAATCAATTGCATTATTTTCACTTTTTGGTATTATGACTAGGGGTTTTATGAAGAGTTTTCTCTTAAAACGCCTTGAGATACAAGACATTTCAGTAATTGAATTTTTGCTGTAGCAGTGACTTACCTTCTTGTTATTTTCCTTCAATAATTTATTTGTCATATGCAAATGCAGTCAGTCTAAAATTAAAAAGTACTTTCTGGAGCTGCCAACTAAGTGGATAAGCTAAGACTTTTAATATAGGCACTCTCAAAAATAAAAAATTGCTAGAAGTTCAACTCATGTGAGTTTGTATGGAGCTTTCAGGTTTTTAAGTGTTGCACTAAACTATTTTTTAAGTTTTTCATAGTGTTTACAAAGCTGAGAACTTTTCCTTCGTACAAGTCAGGAGGAAATTAAGACTCTACAGAACTACAAATACAACCTTTTGAGGTGTCACAACTTTTTTAGAAAAAGAAAATAAGTTGGGAAAACTGCACAATAACTGCTAAATTGAGTATCACATCAGTCAGGAAAGGGAATTATTTTCTTCATAATTCACTTATAATGATAATGCTTTTAGTAAGTGTGTCAAAATCTTATTTTCTGTCTTGCCTCACAATGAAGCTAGCTAGTATTAAAAAATTCAACAGCTGTAATAGATTTTTCTCTTGATTATTTGTAATAGACAAAAATGACACAAAATTATTATTTCACAGTATTATTTCAAATCACTGAGTTAAAATATATATTTTTTATTTTTCATTTCAGTTTCACTTTTAATCTATTGCTGATATCCTAACAGTGAAACTGATGGATTATTCCTCTGAAAATAGCAAATCAGTAGAAACTTGTAAAGATGACTGTCAACAGGGCATCACAGTATACAAATGTTTTCAGATATTTGTTTCTTTTTATTATTGAAATATATGATTATCTGTGTTACTGCTCTTTTTATATACATTTTATTTGGAATCAGTCAGTGCAATATCCTTGTGTTTGTTGATCTCTTTTGCAGCTGGGGAGGATAATGCGTGGACCATTCATGAAGTTTGTAGCCCATGCAGCTTCTTTCACCATTTTTCTTGGTCTGCTTGTCATGAATGCGGCTGACAGGTTTGATGGCACCAAACTCCGACCCAATGAAACAACAGACAACGTAAAACAGCTTTTTAGGATGAAGACATCCTGTTTCTCATGGATGGAGATGCTTATTATTTCTTGGGTAGTAGGTAAAAATTTTTGCTTAAATTGCTATGATTACAAGTGAAGCCAAACCCTTTCCTTTTAACGTTTTGTGTAAAAATTGCAACAAAGGGAGTTTATTCAGCTGTCTGCATTCCCACGTGGGCCTTGTGTTTTTTATTTGATGGCAGCAGGATTCATGTGTCTAGTTGATCACAAACATACAGACTAAGTATTTAGGTGAAATCTCTATGATCTGAAGATTAATTAATTCAGTTTAATGAATATCAAAGCAAAGTGTCTACCAGTTTTTGGGTGGTTGAGTCCCAGTGTGAATTTCCAGGAGGAAAGATTTTTACATGATGAGACAAGATTTATTTGTGTCCAGTTGTCTCTTAATCTCTTACTTTGCAAGCATGCCTGCAGAACTAATAGTATTTAGCTGAATATATTAGTGACGAAAGAGAAGAATATAGATCCCCAAAGATTTGGTGGTAGATTTTTTCAATCCCAACACAGGAATGAAATGAGTTCTATGAACAGTACTCTGAGCTGACCCATTCAACTTGGTGATGTAGAACTCTTCAGCATCAGAACTTGAGCCCAGACATTCCAAAATATATTAGCTGTCAGATTCTTACTTTCTACCTTTTAGTCCAGTGGGGTTTAGATGTTCAAATATTTTAAGGATCTGCTTGTTAATTATGTCAGTAAAAAGTGAGAGCTAAATTCAAGCTACCCATTCAAGAGCTTATGCATTTAAAGTCTTTGCTTTTATGATCTCATTGTGATTGAAATTTGTATACCAACTGATTATAGCTTTAAAAGACCTTGGCAGTATTTATTTATTTAATTGTAAAGCTATTTATAAACTATTATAATTTTGTATTTTAGGAATAATATAGCACTTAGGTTTTCAAAGTCTATAAACATCAATATTTTCATCTGATAATAAAGAAGTAAATAATAAATTCTCAATTTTAAGTTCTACTTCGCTAATTTAATCTATTTTTTATCACTTTCATGCATAAGACAGTTTATAAAAAATTGATTCATGCATACTGATGTGACATTGGATTTAGCTACTGTAATTGACATTATTATTGTCCTTATCTGAAAATGATGAAAAGTGCTTTCAATTTGATAAGTGTAAAAATTAGTGACATTATTCCATTCAGTTATTAATTCTTTAGAATTTTACTTCATAATTACATAATTTTTACCTTGAAAAGAAAAAAGGATTTTCACAATAAAAAAAGCTGTCATAAGCTGATAATGTACTTTCATTTTATTACTAAGGGACAGTAGTTAGGAATCTGACAGATTCCTTTGTCCTATTGAAGAAGAATTAGGTCTGAGTCTTACTTTCATGATCATTTGTCACATGTGTAAAAGAGACATGTAGCCAGGGAAATGGCAAATAAGAAATTTTGAGTTATGCTTTAGCTCTACCACCACTGCATTTCTGCTCTTCTTGTCTCATTCTGTGTCTGTAACAGATGGTAAGGCTCACATCCCATTCCTCTCTTGGAAAGCTTTTGTAGTTTTACAGGAAAAAGCAGTCTGAAAGACTAATTATTACTCAGATGAGAAAGAAGTCTCAGAATGTATATAAATTTGTAGGTCCAAGGATTTAATTTTGTGTTTGGACTCCTACTGATCAAAATAGTTTTGAATTTGACTGCAACCAAGAGTATGTCCTATATATAATAAAAATATAAATATATTATTTATATTATATTTAATATAATATAAATATATTTTATAAACATATTATTTCTACTATATTTATGTTATATATAATAAAAATATAACTCAAGCATGAAGAATTAAGAACACACTGTTTTCTCTGTTGTCTCTTACACAGGCATGATATGGTCTGAATGTAAAGAAATTTGGTCTCAAGGTCCAAAGGAGTACCTGTTTGAGTTATGGAATATGCTTGATTTTGGTATGTTAGCAATTTTTGCAGCATCATTTATAGCAAGGTTTATGGCATTTTGGCATGCATCCAGAGCCCAGAACATCGTTGATGCAAATATGAAAGATCTGACAAGTCCAACACTGGAGCCCAACATAAAATACTACACCTTGGGTGAGTTGATTGCACAATTATTGGGCCAAAACAAACTGATTTTCTTTTAATTAGCCTCCAATACCCTAGTTTCACAATGTAGTACTGAAGACATTCCCACTGCTTCTCTTCTTTATCTTTATGACAGGTTGAACCTGAGCCAGCAGTGCCCTGGCAGCCAGGAGGGCCAACCCTGTCCTGGGGGCATCAGGCACAGCATGGCCAGATGGGCAAGGGAGGGGATTGTCCTGCTCTGCTCTGCTCTGGGGCAGCCTCACCTCCAGTGCTGGGGGCAGTTCTGGGTGTCACAACATAAAAAAGACATTAAACTATGGGAGAGGGTCCAAAAGAGGGCAATGATGATGGTGAAGGGCCTTCAGGGGCAGTCATATGAGAAGCAGCTGAGGTCACTTGGTGTGTTCAGCCAGGAGAGGAGGAAGCTGAAGAGAGAGCTCACTGCAGTCTGCAGCTTCCTTGTGAGGGAAAGAGGAGGGGCAGGCACTGATCTCTGCTCTGTGGTGACCAGTGATAGAACTCAAGGGAACATCCTGAAGCTGTGTCAGGGGAAGTTTAGGCTGGATATCAGGAAAAGGTTTTTCACCTAGAGGGTGGTCAGACACTGGAACAAGCTCCCCAGGGAAGTGTCATAGCACCAGCCTGTCTGAGATCAAGAAGCATTTGGACAACACTCTCAGGCACATGGTGTGACTGCTGGGGATAGTCTTGCACAAGGCCAGGAGCTGGACTCAATGATTGATCCTCATGGGTCCCTTCTGACTCAGCATATTCTATGTTTCTATGATTCCACTATTGATCATCAGTCCCCTGGCTGTGTTGGTACATCTTTTTGTAGACTGTTCTAGACAGCACTGAAATGAACTAATATCAAAATTAATTCACTGTCACCCACCCCTTTTCTAGATAACTTTAATCTGCTCAATTATACAATATTGTCCTGCAAACCAGTCTGTGGTGGTGCAGCTTTGAATGGAATGTATTGTAATGCAGCGACAGAACTGAGCAATGCGGTGCAGGAAGTTCATAAACCTATTTTGCCAGAAAACCAATATATCTGTTATATATTATTTTCTCAGAGACTCTATTATATTTCTTTAATATTTTTCAATCCTTGCTCTTTACCAGTAAGAGATAAAAATGTTAAGAAAGTTGCTTGGGATATTTGGGAAGTCCTAGAAGGTATTTTGCCCAAATGGGGAAAAAATTAAGCACTGCTGACTTGTGTTCACTCTCAACACCACCACATCTCACTTACCATTATTAGATATTTTTCTCTAGATACTAAATTGCATCAGTTTCTGTCTTTATTCTGTGCTTCAGATACTGTTTCTGAAAAGGTTGCATTTTCACACTATCCAGACTGCAGAAAAGCAGAACAATTAAAACATATATATTCTGAAACACATTAAATTGTAGTCTTAAAAATTCTACTTGAAAGTTATAAATTTCACATAAGTCCTTAAAGCAACTAGTTGAGGCATTTTTTCATGTATGCATGTACACTGAAGTCTCTTTGAAGGGCATCTGTGTATGGATGGTATTAATAGTGAGTATTTAATGCCAGGTTTCTTCATAGGGTAGCAAAGATAACTTGATGGACACCAGGTTGAACATGAGCCTGTGCAGCAAAGAAGGCCAGTGGTATCCTGGGCTACATTAGGCAGAGCACTGGCCGCAGGTGGTCCAGAAATGCCTCCCATAGATAAGCACATGTTTTACTGACAGGAATTCTCGTCTTTTTTCCAGCCAGAATAAACTGGGATCCGTCTGATCCTCAGATCATTTCTGAAGGGCTGTATGCAATTGCAGTGGTGTTAAGTTTCTCACGGATAGCCTACATCTTACCAGCTAATGAAAGCTTTGGGCCACTGCAGATATCACTTGGCAGAACCGTGAAAGACATCTTCAAGTTTATGGTGATATTTATCATGGTGTTTGTGGCTTTCATGATAGGCATGTTTAATCTCTATTCCTACTATCTGGGGGCAAAACAAAATGAAGCTTTCACAACGTAAGTACAACTGTTTAAATTGTAACCTTTATTTTCTTGACAATAACTCAGTAAAATACTAAATGTTCTTTGCAATGCTACTGTATTTTTGGATATGGGGAGCTGAGATCTCTTTATCAAAGCAAGAGAAAATAAATCTTCAAACAGATGGAGATAAATAGGAGAAAGTACCTCAGAGGTTTGGACTTATGTTTATTTATAAACTGATCAGGAGGAAATACATGTATTTAAATTAACTAACCTGAAAAAAAAAATCACTATTTCTACACCATGACTTTACCCTGGAATTGTGGAACAGTAAAAACTCAGCTGGAAGATTATGGTCCATAAGACCAATTTTTTAAAAAATTGATGATTTGCCATCAGATATCCTGTCTTCTTCATAGTTTTGAAATATTTGTCATATTAATGGTGAAATAATTCCCAGTAAGTGAACTAATAGTGCAATTTAAATAAAGTATTTACAGGTTAATTATTTTAAAATTTTTTAAAACATTTTTTTCATGTTAACAGCAAGCTTGTAGTATATAGATTAAAGTAGTTAACAAGTGAATCATTGTAGTATTCTTTTGAGGATGGATATATGAATCCTAAAACCATCTGATCTGAATCAGATGGTTTTATAGTTAGTTTTGTTAGGAATTTTGTGTTATGAAACAGCCGTGAAATTAGACAGTCTATTTTATGTACAGAGGTGGAGTTAAACATTATGATAATGGAAATATTTGTACACTGTATAAAATTGATAACTGGCAATTTCTACAATAAGAATATACAGCTTTTCTTCAATAACATATGCATGTGTCCAATTTCTCCTTTTAGTGTTGAAGAAAGCTTCAAAACATTGTTCTGGGCTATATTTGGACTCTCAGAAGTTAAATCAGTTGTTATCAATTATAAACACAAATTTATTGAAAATATTGGTTATGTTCTTTATGGAGTCTATAATGTTACCATGGTCATCGTCTTACTGAACATGCTTATCGCAATGATCAACAGTTCATTCCAGGAAATTGAGGTAAAAAGTCCATTTATGATGAAATATCACCCTATTTACTGTTGCAACTGATTGTCTCTGGCTCCTGGAAAATTTTCTTGTTGACATCAAGACAAGTACCACATAAGCTTTTGGAAAGTTTTAGAAGAAAATATTAATGCCGCTGTTCATTTTTATTATAAAATACCTGTCAATTACTTGGCTGCATGTGCTTGCAATAGTAAGAACTGGACTGGAATAAGAAACTACTGGTGAATTGTGTTATGTTCCTGAAGAGTATGGGCTACATGGTGTTACTTTGTGAATCTTTCATTTGCCTCATTTGTAATTTCTTGTGAATCTTTCATTTGCCTCATTTGTAATTACTTGCTGAAATCCAGCATGACCGTTTGCATTCCATGGAAAACAGAAGGCTAAATCATTATCACTGTTTAGGAAAAAAGTAAGCAGATCTTCAGGAGCTGGGCCATCCCAGACTTTCCTAGGGGTTGCTCTTGCCAAAGCATCAAACTCGGGTTTGACTCCACTTTGGTCCCACATTCTGGGCTCTTACTGCGGCCTGTAGCATTGTCAAGCTAGAGCAAGAGCAACACATTCTCTAGGGATGTTCACAGTCTTCTGGATTGGGAGGCCACAGGGCAAATCTATCAACTTTGGAGCATTAAAAATACAGTGACTGGACAAAACAGCCTCTAAAAACAGGTACAGCAGTATTGAGTCATGACCTTGAACTGACGTCAGTCCTTTCTGTAGAAAACCCTCCTAAACTTTACAGGGGGAAATAAAGTGTTTTGGTGATCATAAATGATAAACATAAACCATGGTGATGATAGTATATCTAGTTTAATCATATATTTCAGAAAATTGAAGGAATTAGGTAAGAATCACCTCATCTTTTTTAAGTTCATGTTTAAAGTAATAGAGTCTACAGACTAGTAACAGTCTGTCATTGTGGTCCTGTATCACAGACTATTAGCACTCTGGAATAAACAACATTTAAATTAAATCCATTCTGCTCTTCTGCAATTGCATTATTTTAAATGGATTAAGAAGAACAGTTCCATTCACTGAAATTTTGGTTTTCATAAATCTTGATCTGTTTGAGATTTACTTCAGCCAATTACACTTAAAACACACATGAAGTTTAGCTAGAGCGTCTTCAATAGTCAGAGTGGTATTAACCGTGTCTTAACAGCTGTGTTTCTGTTTTACAGGATGATGCTGATGTAGAATGGAAATTTGCAAGGGCTAAACTTTGGTTTTCTTACTTTGAAGAAGGGAGAACTCTTCCAGTACCCTTCAACTTAGTGCCAAGCCCAAAATCTTTGCTGTATCTCCTAATTAGAATCAAAAAATGTATTTCTAAACCATTTTTGTGCCAAAAGAAAAGCTTTCAGGAAGATGCAGAGATGAATAAGGTAATTTTTTTCTTGTCTATACTGACTGCTTATTTTAGAAGATAAAGCCAATTTTAACTTTATTTTTATTATTGCCCTGCTTTATTCATTAATTTCCCAACATACTTAATCCATACTGAATCAGTCACTAATATGGGAGAGCAGAATAGAATAGAATAGAATAGAGTAATTACAATCCCTGCTGAAGTTCAGGTCCAATGACATCTTCTGCTTTCCCCTTATCTGCAAGTCACTTTATGTCAGAATACCATCTAGATGATCAGACAGATTTTACTTTTCATAAATACACACCTGCTTTTTCCAGTCACCATCTGTTCTTGAATGTGCTCCAAGAAGTTTCATTTTTCATTGCATTATTTTGCCACTTACTGAAGGGAGGCTGAGTGGCCCAGGGCTGCTCGAATCATAATTTTGACCTTTTTTGAAGATGGATCTGACATTTACTGTTCTCCAGCTTTTGGGGAGCTCTCCCAATACCTGTGGTCTTTCAGAGATGATAGCATATTTGCTAGGGGTGCATCTGCTCTCTCAGATGTGCCTGTGGATGTAGCACTCTGGACTTGCCTGGTTCAAGTTCTTCCTGTCTCCTTGAATTCCTTCAGTGAGCACAGAGGTCTGAGAAACTGTTGATGAAACCTGAGGCAAAAAAAGCATCAAGTCCCTCATTCTTACCTTCATCCAGCTGTCACTTAAATCCCTTTCCCCATTGCCAATAGGCCTGCATTTTCCTTGTGCTGCCTTACATTGCTGTTGTAGCAATATTTCTTACTGCTCTTGCAAATGTCAGCTTAAGGCAATCTTTGTCTTTCCTAATGCCACCCTCACATGCCTGGGCAGTCTCCAAAGTCCCCCCTTGGCACCCTGTCTCTGCTTCCACTGAAAATGCCCTTGGCTTTTATTGTAAAATATTTTGTTACCTGTTTTACTTACACAGCTTCAGTAAAAAGCACTTGAGTTGATGCATTGGACTTGCTTAGTTTGTAGCAGGTGTATTTTTCCTGCACGATCTTGGTATAGATCATTTCAATTGCTTGAGAAAAACATTGGATGTTAGGTGGCATTGGAAATGTAAAGCCTGGCACTATTCTAGCGCTATTGTAACATTTTAGGGAAGAAGAGTTATCCAAGGCAGCTGATCAGATGTAGTGAGTAGAAAGGTGAGCATTTGATAACATACAGGAAAAAAAAAAGAAAGAATTTGTCATGGTGGAAAAACAAAATTTTCTTCAATGGAAATTTAAGTATGGAAGAATCTTTGTTAAAATGGGCTGTGGTCTGAGCAGAGGCCTCTTCAAGGTTAAGAGTTCTTGAATTTGTTATTAAGAGTCCTTAGTCCTTAGTCTGGGGACCAGTAAAGAATTTACATGCATTTACTGTCAGTTCTCTGTCACCAGTGTGACCAGCACGTTTTTCACACTTATTAGTTGAAGAGTAAAAGAGGAAAAAATGCTCACAATCCTAGAAAGAAAAAATGGACTTCTAGGGAAAAATCCTGTGCCTCTGAGTAAGTTTATACAGTTTATGAAAACAAATGTAGGTATTGTATTACAAACACTGTTATCTAAGTCAAAATTGCTATTAAGTTCAAATGTCTCATCTCTATTACCAGTAATTTTTCTAGTGTTTCACAGGTCTCACTTCATTTTATTTGGAAAATCTAATCCTAATGTATTTAGGACCTAACAGGTATGACACATGCATTTGCTCAGGTTTTTAATGGATCTGACATTTGCAAAACTTTTCTTCAAGCTGCGTGATGCAACCTGATTTTAAAACCTCTGTGAGTGATAAAGTCATCACTAAAATATTGCGCAATTGAGGAGATGCATAAAAACTTAAAATTGAGTGGTGGTGGAAAACAGCAAATGGTTCTTTTCTAATTCACTTACTCTGTGAATTTGAAAAGCACATAAGTAGGTTATAAGCTTGTGTTAATGACTTTTTAGCATGAAATTTATGTTCCCATAAAACAGCTATTCTTATAAGTCCCAATTATACAGACTAAGGAAAGAAGATGTATTTTTATCACTCCATTCAAACATAGCAATTCATGTTTTCTAGCATTTTTCTAGAAAAGTGCATAGTGTAATACTAACCAGTTCTACATAAAACAGTAGCAGATTTGTCAGCTTTTACAGCAGTCCCTCTGAAAGAGAGCTGTAGGAATGCAAACATTGTTTATCAGATTTTTTCCTAGCCTTGAATTAATTTTAAGTCTTCAAATATTAATGCTTTTACACTAAGTTCAGATTTTAGTATAACTAATCCTAAATGAAATGTGCATACTCTGCCGCCAAAGCAGCTATAAAAATGCAAATCAAATTTAAAAAAAAATTTACATTGAAAAACATAAAGTGTCTGAGTTGTATTTATTAATTTCTCAGGTTTTGCAGCAGATAGTGGTAGATGATTGCATTTTCACTTACCTTTTGGGCTTCTACATGCTGAATTTATCTGAATCTATGAGCTATTGCCATCCTGTGCAATTCCAAGAAGTAGCTAAAGTGGTTTTGTGTTACCTTTTGATCCACTGTTGACGATTCATTATTGTTGAGGCTGTCATGGCATCTTCTCAAGGGCACTCTCAGGCTTTTGGGATTTTGACTTTTATTTCACTTAGTGCGGAGTGGGTTGATGCTGCTATGACTGCTGAGCAAGGAGCTACCTGTGCAGGTATATTTATAGTATAAATAAAATGAGCTGTGGAAAGATAAGGAAAGATTTGGCAAGACCCAGGACTTGATGGCTGTGTTTGTGCTAGTATAACATGGGTAGCTTATCTGGGTATTGAGGCCAATTCAGGAATGGCTTGCCCCTATTCAGGTAGTTTTCCTCACAAAGTGGGAAACCTCTTGTCCCTAAGCCATTCCAGTTGCCAGACTGTGCCTAGGAAGATTGAAGGTTGCTCTGGTGTGAGTCCTACCCGGGAGGACAGTGGAAGTTACTGGTGGAAGACATTGCACTGCAGTGCCCAGTAGCATTAACACACACTGGAGTTCACTGGTTCAGACCCAGCCTGTGGGTTGTTCTGCTGCAGAGCCTGCATCTTCTCTCTGCAAAAGCTGCAGCAGCTTCAGAGTGAGTGGGAAGACAAGAATTAGGGTGGGAAGGAAGGAAATGCTACTCCTAGTTCCAGCTCTGCCCTGATCATTGCTAGCAGAAAACGAAGCCAGATGCTGTCAGTGCTAAACAGCAAGTAATTTACATAGCTGTGTTCAAAGTATAGCACACCAGAAATTAATTTCCTGAGACATATCTAAATGCAGTACTAAAGACTGTGAAGATGTTTTCTTTCAGGCTGTTGATTAAAATCCATAGATTCCTTCTTTCAGGCTAGAATTGGCATTTTAAATATCGAGTGAGAAACTCAAACCAATAAAAAGGAAAAAAGAAATTAAGGAAAAGGAGAGAGTTTTTTTAAAAAACCTACTTTGTCTACTGTTCTAAATTTTAAAGTTGCCTTGGGATTGAGAAAATTTATTGCTCAAGAGTCACAGAACTTGTTCATCTTCCCGAGCTAAAAATCAGCAGTGAGAGATAATATATTTAAATTTTGTTCATTAAACATAGCCTTTCAGAAAAGATGTAAGGGACAGTTATTTATTGAAGTAGCTTTAAGCCCTCACTCAAACAAGAAAAATATGTTAACTTTAACTTTCCTAGTGTAAAACAGTATTTCTGAAATTTTCATGAGTGACGTCTGCTTATAGGAGCACAAACTGAGTCACTTTCTGGGAACCCTCCTTTTTGATCCAAGAAAGTACAATTTTTTGGAATTGCAAGTTGACAGCAGCTTCTGATTTAAGACGTTAATAAAGTGCTGAAGAAACCAGCTATAACAATTTCATTACTATTCTGATTGAATTGAATTTTAAGTAATACAAGAGAATAATGAAATGAGAGGCAAGTGTAAAGATGAAGATGTTTTCAAAGAACAATGATCCATATATCCTGCATTTCATATTTCACCCCCCACTCTAGAAGAAGACTTATTTTGGTTGGGATTTATATCATTGTTTTATTTAATTTACATCATTTCCTCTCTGGTTACTCATATTCAATAAATGGTAACTTAAAAATACGGATTCTAGGTCAGTCACCAATGTGACAGGTTAAATTCACTCTAGTACTAATTTTGGAGAAAGAAAAAAGCCATAGGCAGGAAGCTTAAAGAGAGTCTAAAGAGAGCTTAAAGAGAGTTTAAAAATGTTAAATGTGATAATGAAATCTTGGCAGTCTCTGCCACCAAGTGGTCATTCAGCAATTTACAGTGGATCTTGTGTCCTGTTACTGGTACACATAAGATCTAAAGTTTTACACTTCTGATTTATCTGCCAGCTTTCAAGGTGGCTAATTAAAAGTAAATTATTATCTTAAAAACTGTGCTGGAGGGTGAAGATTAACATAGAGGCATTACAATGTGCCTGGTTTTACAAGTTTGCAGTGTCATAACTCATGTCACCACATATTACCAATTTTGCTATTTCAAGTGAAAATCAAATTGTAATTGAGCCGTAGATTAACTTTTGAGGTGAAACAATGTAACATAAGTTTGAAACTGGTAACCAGCATGAAGCTTTGCTTTTAAAATATGTAATAAAATACATAGTAAATACCCAAGGCAACTTCCCTCTGCTGCTGCAGAGGAAGTGTGATCTTACACTTTTTCAAAAAATGGTGCATGAGAAATCCAGGAGCTGAAATAGCAGGAAGATTGTTTTTCTCTTTTAACCCAGTGTTGTAGATGAGGCCCAAGAAGTGTGATTAGTTCTAAAATTCTGAAAAACATAGTGATTATACTAGTCATTATTTTTTATTATAAATCAGATTCCTAGTTTAAGTTAAAACATTTTGATAAGATTATACTTTTTAAGATATATTCAAAATATCTGAAGTAGCTTTATTCAAGTGTGAAAAAATAGTAACTTGCCCTTTTTATACATGCCTGTCCACATGTAGATGAATATATAAGAGAAATATTAATTGTTTTATATGTTTTACATTATTTATCTTTTATCATTACTTTTGCTTAGTCAAGTAAACATAGACTAAATAGATAAATAATGTTTTTTAAAAAAGTATGGACAAATAGATTTGTGAATCTTTCTGAAGAACCAAAAATTCCCAAATTCAGTGTACACTTTATATTGATCACTAATGCATATGTTTTACCAATAGATTTAATCAATTTTTGTATCAAATTTAATCAATTTTTGTATCGAAATACAAGCCTGATCTAATAGAAGGTGTCCCTGCCAATGGCAGGGGCATTGCACTACCTGTTTTTAGATGTCCCTTCCAACACAAACCATTCTGTGATTCTATGGAATGCTGAACAAAATCTAATAGTATTTAAATTATTCCCGGTGTATAGCTGTGTAAGCAGCAAATCCTGCCCCATTTTTGTCACCAAATTGTATCCCAGCATATCCCACAGGTATTTAACAGGCTTCAAAGTGCCCCAGTCTGCTTATCAGTAGATGCTCGATATATTAGGGCATAACATAGAGGGGTTCAATGGAAGTACAAAACATCCCACGGGATTTGAGACACTGCTCTGATGGCCCCATCCTTTGGAAGAGTAAAAATTTGGTTGGACCATTTCCATTTCAGTTTCCATTTCAGGGAACTGAATTTTTAGTGGCAGTCCCACTTATTGCTCATCCAGATCCACCATGACTTATATTTCTTGCACTGCTATTTGTTGAACTGGCCCCACTGTTTATCTAAAGTAATACCATTTGGTTTTGCAGTTTCTGTTCACTGTTACCGCAGCCCAGTCATTCAGCTTGAGTCCCAGTTCACCATTTTGTGATGCCTTAGGTTTTCTGTCATAGGATATATACATGAAGTACACATATTGATCTTCTATTTATTTTGTACTATAAATAATGTTTCTGTTTCAGCTTGATCAAAGGAAGCAGTCGAGTATAAGAAGCTCAGATGAAATTCACTTGAACAGTTTAAACAATCCTCCAAGACAATACCAGGTAAAAACCAGTTTATTTTTAAATAAAATCAAGAAGTAGTAGAACTGGCAGACTGATGGCATGAGGACAGTTTTGAATTTATGCTAAGTAACATGAGTCAAGGATAAATCCACAGACCTTGTATATTTCAGAAATAAATGAAATGGTTTATGTATTTGCAGTACAATTCGAGGGTGTTTTTCACTCCTCTTTGTTTCTTAAATGGCACCCTTATAGTGCAATTTATTTATGTGCTTTAGAAAAATGTTCTTAATTTTAGAGTTGAGTCCTCAACTGCACAATGTGAACTGAGAAATCCAAAAATAAACCCCAAATCTTTCCATTCCATTTGCTGAAGCAGATCAGCTTATTGTGGCACATCTCTACATACAAATGCCTCAAGCACTGCAAGTATCTGTCAGCCTTTATCCTATCAATGCAGTCTGGTTTTCCTTTGCCTCCTAAACAACTGCAATGAGCCTTTGTGCAGTTAAGTATAAGAAGACCCAGCACAGTCCTCATAAATCTCAGCTATTCTGGTCCAGAGACTGCTTCTTTCCTTCTTGTAATACTACAAAGTGGGTAGAAAGGAAGAAGCAAGAGCTGCCTGGGTAATATGAAAAGACAATCTGAATGAAAAAAGGTACAGAAAATGAGTATACTTTATTGATCACAAGAGAGATTTTCCCTTGGGCAGGCTAGCGCCGCTCCACTTTTATGTTATGCATTGTCTACAGGAGTCTGTTCCAAAACTCCCTCACTTTTTCACAGCCAATTTCATTATGATGCAGGGATAGATACTAAGATTAAAAATCTATGCCATAAACATGTAGTGTGGCTTTGTATTTGAAAGATTCTTGGATCATTATAATAAACAGTACAGTTGCTGACCTTGCAAGCGTGATCAGGGTGATGGCTTGGGACCACTAATCTGGCATGACTCACCTCAAAACCAGCTCTATCATTGTGGAGACAAAAGCAGACATATAAATCTATGAATTTTTTCTATCTTAAAATGGAAAAGAAGAAGTATTATGTTGTCATGGACTACACCCTATGAAAATATTAAACCCAAAGGCAGAAATACATATCCTAAAATGTATTTGGATACCTTGTTCTTTTTTAAGTAATTTGAACTGTTGGGAGAGTCAGGGCCAGAATTCATTTTTTTCCTGGAAAGGTAAAATTTACAATAAATTTGCTGGCCTAGATTCCCCGTATTATTAACAGAGAGGTTGGTCATTCTCATGGTATAAGCTATTCGATCACTTTTAGTTGTCTCAGATGAGCTGTGCTCTCAGGTTTGCTCATTTTATCCATAGAAGGAAATAATATGTATATTTACCTTAGAAAGTATCTGTCTTTGGTTAGATGAGTCCCAGATGAGACACTTAAATGACTTAGAATTTTGGATCCCATTTTCTCTAAGCAAGCCCTAAACTGGGAAAACATAACTTACCAAATATATCAAAATAAGATCAAATAAACTAACAACAAAAGGATTTAGCAACTAGCAATGCTAAGCAGGGTCATTATCATCTTTGAGTAGCAATAAAGGCCAGATGGCTTCATCTACTTGGAGATCAAAGATGCAACTGTATTAATAGCTCTTACAGCCTCCAGTAGCAGGTTAAAGGTTATGAATTATAACATTCATAAGATTGTCTTTAGTTCTCTAACTTTCAAGTATATATATATATATATATATATATATATATATATATATGCAGAATCATAAAGGTTAAATATCACCTATAGATTAAAGCAGAGATTTTTACATTAAATTTCTTTAATTTGTCAAGTTCTACACTGAAGTATCTGAATGCAACAGAAGGTAATAGAGGTGTCATAATTTAACCCATCTGTCAGCTAAGTACCACACAGTTGCTTACTCACCGCCCCCACACACTGCCCCCTTCCAAGTTCATGGGATGAGGAGGAGAATCATAAAAGGTAAAGCTTGTGAGTTGAGATTATGGTGCTTCACTAATTTAAATAAAGAAAAAAAAAAAAGTAGTCGTAGTGGTAGTAGCAGTAGTAATGAAAAGGAGAGATAGAGGAGCAGTGATCACCCCTCAAGGCCAAGCCCCCCCAGTTTCTATACTGAGCATGATACTCTATGGTATGAAATATTCCTCTGGCCAGCTTGGTTCAGCTGTCCCAACCATTCTCCCTCCCAGCTTCCTGTGCCCCTGATCAGCAACAGAGCATGAGGCATTGAAGAGTCCTTGCCTTTGGGTAATCACTGCTCAGCAACAACTAAAACACCAGTGTGTTATCAACACTATTCTCATACTAACCCAAACTCACACTGTACAAGCTACTAAAAGGAAAATGAACTCTGTCCCAGCTGAAATCAGGACAAGAGCTCTTACTTTGAAATGTTATTACAATACTACTCCAACTAAGAAAACTCCTTTTTTCATTTCTTTGTTTCTTCTCTGCAGAAAATAATGAAGCGTCTTATTAAAAGATATGTGTTGAAAGCTCAGATAGATAAGGAAAGTGATGAAGTCAATGAAGGTGAGTATGTTGATGAATTGTATGTTTCATCAGAGAATCAAACTAAAGTGATTATATATTTCCAAAATACTTAATCCCCTTCACATCTTTACAAGTGCAAGAGGTAAAGTTAACATGCTGTTGAAGAGGTGGAATTTATGTCTCTCCTCTCCCATCAGAAACTGTCACTGATCTGACAAGTGTTAAAATGTGTTGCTACATGTAGTAATAATAGAATCATAGAATAGTTTAGTTTGGAAGGGTCCTTCAAGATCATATGGTTCTTTAAAGATCTGGTGGTCTGGGCAGTGATGGGTTAATGATTGGATTCAGTGATTTTAGAGGTATTTTCCAACCTAAATGATTCTGTGACTGTGATTCTGTGATCTCTCTTACAGCAGAACAGCATCTTCTATCGAATAGATCATGTGAGTTTTGTGAACTCATGGTCTCTCACACTTTTGCCTTCAGATTTGTTTGATTCCTGAACTACATTTTCATATTTCTATCCCCAAGACACCATTCCACTGAGGTTAGCTCAGCTGGTCAAAGCATGATGCTAATAACAATAAGATTTTGGGTTTAATCCCCGTGTGGACCATTCACTTAAAGCTGGACTCAATGGTCATTGTGGGTCCTTTCCAACTCAGAATATCCTATGATTCACCAATGGGCAGCAGAATATCTACTTCTTCTGTTCAAACAAAGAAATACAGGAAAAAACCATAATTGTGAGATATTTGGGTATGTTGTTTTTTTCTTTTGTTAATATTGTGGTCCTTTAAAATCTGTTACAGGTGAATTGAAGGAAATTAAACAGGACATCTCAAGTCTCCGGTATGAACTCCTTGAGGAAAAATCTCAGAATTCTGAAGATCTGGCAGAACTTATAAGGAAACTTGGGGAAAAACTGTCACTTGACTCTAAGGAAGAAGAAAGCAAGAGATAACCAAAATAAGATATGCAACAGAATGTTAACAATTCCCTTAAAGCCATATTTCTGTTTTCCTCAAGCCTAGCTCACATTTCTAAAAAAGATTCAGAAATTAAACCATTCCAATGCTTTATTGAAAGAACACAGTGGCAAATCCTCTAGGTCTACAGTAGGGAGACCATACAACTTCAGTAAAGGTATTTATTCTTTACCTGCTGAAGAATAATTGATCTGAGATAGTTTAAGTATTCAATTTACTGTCTAGAATTCCAGTGGAATTCTTGATGAGCTCAGTCACGAAAGATTAAAAGCGTAGATCAAAATTTTCCTATGTTAACTCTTTATTTTTTGCAAATTGCCCTTTGTAACCATTCTTACATATATTTTAGTGAAGCAAAAGAGAAAAATCCAGGCTTTTATATATATATATACATGTATCAAAAGCTATTTAATTTTTCCAGCATTCCCAACTAGCAAGAAAAGAAAAAAAAGCTAACTCTCTTTCTTAAGAATATGTAGGATATTAAAATAAACCTATGAATGTTTCCATGTAGAGGTAAGTACCAGGACACTCAGAGCACTGTGTTGTATTTTCCCCTACTGATCCCTGTCAGCACTGGGCTATCCTTTGAGATACCTAGGTTCCAGTGGGAGTTAGTGCATTAAGAAAGAAATATTTTTCACCAAGTTTATTGAAAAGCTATTTCTGAGCCTGGGAGGCTGGAAGAAAACCTTCTTTAACCCAAAATAATTAACCCTTGATGTTCCAATCTGTTTAAGAATTACTAAGTTCTCCAGCTTTTATGTCTTGAACTGAACCTCCCAAACTGCAGGTTACGGGTTTGAATGCAACATTTTTATTTGAGGTGGAAGATACTAAAGTGTTAGGTCCAAACCTCTCTTTGAATTCTGGGAATGTCATGCCTGGGGGACCATGTTTCTCTATGTTAATCCTGTTTAAATGATTAAATTTTCTGCAGACATAGATAGCAAACAAAACAATCTTGTTGCAAAACATAATGAAATCTTATCTCCTCTGGATTTGTATCCCTCATCCTTTTTTTCCACTGGTGACAGCTCAGCTCTTGTGCTGTATTCTTTAGGACTCTTTTAATGAAGAATCTTCACTCCATGTGGTAAAGAAAGCTCCAACATTTTCACCCTGCCCACTGCAATAGTTAAAAGTCTCTTTCTGTTAAACTGCAGATGAGCTATCCCATGCTCTGTCTGGCTGTTTGTTGTGTAACAATGTCCATGCAGGACAGTCAGATGGTTTCTGTCTTTCCAGATAGAAACAGCATAAATTCCATTCCATAATTTTTCCCTTGGTTAATATAGTAATTTGTGTTTCTCTCTTTGGACAGTCACTAATTCTGGAGGTGTTATAAACATATATTACATTGGGCACCTCTGCTTCTCTTTAAGCTTTTTTTGAGATTAGTGAAAGGGCTGTGAAAAATTATAACATGTCATCCAGGTATGTAACACACCTGTAAAAGACTTGTATGAAACAAGACTTAAAAAGGCTTGTCAGTAATTGCTTTAAAATTAGCTTTGTGAAACTTATTTACTGTGGAATGTATTAGAATGTTTCTGCCTTTCCCTTTCAGGCTGGAGATTATTTTTATTGGGTCTAGATTAGTTTCCAGCTGGATTTTTATTGATAGTTCTTTTTAAAAAAATATTGATGGAATCAGTGTGTATTTTCAGGGAAAAAAGACATATTAGAATGGGTTTTGAAATCGCTTGGAGACAGGTGGAGGTAGGGGACTGAGGTCAGTTTGCCCTGTGAGTGTTTGTCATGCTTTGAAGGAAGAGCTTGGCACGAAAGTTTAGCCACGAATGGAGTATAGGGAGCAACATGTGTCCTGTGGGCTTCAGGTGCAATGAACTCAGGGTTTAGAAACTTCTAAGGCTTCTTCATCTGAGGGAGAAGGAGGAAAGTGAGGATTCAAAGGTAGTGGAGCACAGGCAACTGGTGTGACCTTAGGCTGGAAGGCAGTGTGATGGTAACTTTCACTGCATTTTGGCTCCTGGATGGTTCCTGGCCATCTCTCTTGGCCAGGACTGGCCTCTGAATTTAAGTTCCACCTGAGTATTTTGGACCTGGTTTTCTGAAACAGTGGGCAGTTCATTCAGCTCCACCGAAGGGCTGTGTTAGAGGCCATGCTGCTCAAAGCACATCTTCCATCTGAGAGAAGCTCTTCAGAAAATCTGTTGGTCAGGATCAGAGGTAACACAGACAGCCAGTGTTCACTTTCAGTAATCAGAAGTCTTAATTTTTGGTCATTGTAATACACAGTTTGGATCTACTGTAGTGCTCATTGATGGTAAACCCTCACTCTCCATAAACCCAGAGAGAGGAAATGCATATACACAGTTTGAGATCCAGGCACTTTTAAAGTGAAGATTTTTATTACAGAGGTAAAATGTACACTGTGAATTTGTTTAAACCCAAAATTTGATGTACCTTAAAACTATAAGATCATAATGTATATATTGTATTTCATGAAGAAGATACATACGGATTTTTTTAATCATTGAAGATATTTTATATGTAGTTATTACTCATGGAACAATTTGTTAAATATATTTGAAGAGGTCTATTGCCAAATGTAGTGTGACAAGCAGTGTAGTATTTTAAATGAGCACAATGCCAAATATATTATGCTGATTAAAAAAAAATTAAATGTACCAAACTAAAAATGCCTTTGTGATCCATTGTATGAACATTTTGGTATTTCACTTTGGAAAATTGGCTGCTCCTGCTTGGAAGACTGATACGGTAAAAAACTTGGATTTCCTAACAACACTAATATTAAAATAACACATTTCAAAGAAGTATTTTCGTACTTAATTAGACTCAAGGCCAAGTATTTTGTCACCTGTGACTGTGCCTGATGCTGGTTCAGAACATCTGCAGTAACATAATTTTCACCTTACATAGTTCTCCTTTTGGTTTCTAATAAAACAATAATTTGATCAGAAAGTATTTCCATATTTTTTTGTGAATTATTAGGATAACAAGATAGTCTTGTCTTGCTACCTACTTAATTGTGTCTTTAAATCTTGTTAATTACTTGAGTTCAGCAATTCTGTTTCTGTAGCAGCAGCTTCCACATCTAAACCAGACCTGCTATGAAGTATTGTCTTTATATACATTTTTTCCCCTGAGTATTTCTTAAACTTGAATTTTGAAATATGGTGAGTAGATTTCGTCATCCCTTAGAGAATCTCCTTTCTGTTTCACCCAAATGTATTTCACTAAAAGGTATGGAAGGACTTAAGAACTTCTGAAGAGAAGGCAATGAAGTAAGAAAATCCCCAAATCAATGTCTGTGGAAGGTTTTCTCACACTATTCTGGATGAAACAGAATCACATCTAAATATTGAGAGAAAGCTTTATATGTCATGGAGGAATGGAAATTTTATTAGGGACCAATCATGCAATACAAGCCTAAAGTACCCAAGATTTACAGTGACAGATGCTGAGAAAAAGCTATGGGATTTCAAATTAAAGTTCTGACATTCCAGGTAAAAATCTGCTGCATTACACCATATTTTACAGCACTGACAGGCCAAGCCAATGAATGCTGCTGGTTTTAGAAGTGGCATCTACAGATTCATTTGATTTTAGATGAAGGCCATGAAGACAAGCAACTGAGCTTGTCTAGTCTTTCTTTGTGTTCAATGGATAGAATCATTAAAGGCATGATTTTGTGTCATAAGGTAGACAAGTATTCCAGGTAAGTCATAGTAGAAGTGACCATTTATCTCCTGTTACTCTGAAGAAGCCACTCTAGCTGTTGGCAACATTTCTGTTGAAGTGTGAGAAGTCTCAGCTTGTCAGAAATCAGCACTCAGCTCATGATTGCTGCAAGGCCAATGAACCATCACAAATGATCATCTCATTGGAAGGGCTTGAACTGATGGGGACAGTCACTGCAAGGGGCAGGATCTAACTTCCCATCCCAAGAATCCATCCCATTCCCCAGGGATGATGGATGAGTTGGCTTCTTCTTTGCTCTGCACCAATATTTTCATTTTTCCTTCTTCACTAGTGTTGCTGTGGGTCAGCATAAACAAAACCACCCATGAAGCAAATCTATCACAAACGTGAGAAAAACTCTGTTACAGAGCATATGGCAACTAAATTCTTGCTGCCAAACCAGGACCTTTATGACAGAAGTTTATGTCTCATGTTCTAGTACATTGGGGTGAGCATATATTTTCAATAATATATTTTCAAAGCTTAAAATACATAGCTTGATCTTGGCAGTACTTCAGCTATAGCAGCTGTATCCTGTAATTCACTAAGAACATTTTCTCATGACTTCTGTGTCCCAAAATGCAGTTTAGTACAACAAAATCTTGCATTTGCTTCTTAGAGATTTCCCTCAGGCTTGAAATTTCTATCTGAACATTATAATTAATACATTACAAACCACATAATCTGAAACTGTACTCATTTGCAGAACAGAAGAAATTGTTCTTACAGTGTAAATTGCTAGTTTTTCATGTAAATATTTAACGCTTTTTAAAATTTGTTGGAAGCTGCCTAGTGTGAATAATCTATCCAAGTACTTAGGTTCCTACTTAAATTTTATTTTGGCTTGTGGAAAATAGAATTTGCAAAGTTTGTGCTTGGAAAATTACTTGTGCTTCAGAAGCTCATCTCAAAAGAGAAGTTAATCAAGGCTGAGGTGTGTACCTCAAGCTCCATGCTCTTAGAAGGCCAAGGAATCCCATGCACTGTTCTTCCCTTGTATATGAATAACCTCAAAATGTTTAATTTGTTCTGTTGTTCCCTGGTTACCATGAGTACCTCAAAATATTTCATTTATTCTCTTGTTTCAATTTTTGTAAAAAGCCAAGTTTCCTGTTCCTCTTTCTGATCTTGTCAACATTTTGTCACCATATGACAATGCAGTAGGGATCAAAAAGTACAAATTTTCAGTGCTTTCTCTGTACAAGGAGATGTATTTTGGCACTATTTGGGTTTGTTTTAAGCTTTTGAATATTCTGTGCTTTAGCTCCTTGAAATTTCAACTTTGCTCCAATGGAACTCCAATCAAAGTAATTGAAAAAGATCAGTTCATATTCCATTCAAAGTAAAATGCAGCAGATAAATCATTATCAATATTATTGGCAATATTTTAATGCCCATTTATATATGAACACTTTTATACCATTCTGATATTTAATTGTGCTTTATGTCCCTCATATCTTCCCCTCCAAGTTGTGTCTTCCTCCTTGACTTTTTCCCCTGCTTTTGCAACATCTCTCTGCTTAGCTTTGGCCTCTTTTGGTCCTTTGCAGTGCAGCTCATTTCCTCACTTTTTGAAGACACTAAATCTCCCAATTTTCTGGAGCTTTTGGGGTTTTTTTCAATTGCATTTCATTTGATCCTATCTCCTTTCCAGAGTGTTTGTAAGCCTTTCTTTTTGGGTTCGCAAGATTCCGTTTCCCTTCCCGAAAGGAAATTTCATTTCCTTTCGGGAAGGGAAACGGAATCTTGCGATTTCAATGGGGACCAAGAGAGGAATCTTTGGTGCATGTGCCAGAACTTGATGGCATGCCATGCCTTTGGATGGCTTTGACTTTGGGCCAGATTTTTTTCTTTTTTTTTTTTTATTTCATAAGTATCCTTGCCATGTCCCTCATATCTTCCCCTCCAATTGTGTCTTCCTCCTGAACATTTTCCCCTGCTTTTGCAATGTCTGTGAGCTCAGTTTTGGCCTCTTTTGGTTCTTTTCACTGCACTTTGTAAAATCCTGGTCCATCTCCTTGTAGTCACTAAATTTTCCAAATTGCCCCAATTTTTTTTTTTCTCTTCCAATTGCAATTCCTTTGATACTATCTCCATTCCAGTGTCTTTGTAACTCCTTCCTTTATGTTTTGGCCTTCAGCAGGAATCAATTTTGGGAAGCTTTGCTGCATGTGCCTGCACTTGATGGCATATGGACTGCATTTGATGGCTTTGATTTTGGGGAGAATTTTTTTCTTTTTTTTTTTCTTTAATAAGTATCTATGCCCTGTGCCTCATATCTTCCCCTTCAAACTGTGTCATCCTCCTGAACATTTTCCCCTGCTTTTGCAATGTCTGTGAGCTCCAGTTTGGCCGCTTTTGGTTCTTTTCACTGCACTTTGTAAAATCCTGGTCCATCTCCTTGTAGTCACTAAATTTCCCAAATTGCCCCAATTTTATTTTTTTTTTCTCTTCCAATTGCAATTCCTTTGATACTATCTCCATTCCAGTGTCTTTGTAAATCCTTCCTTTATGTTTTGGCCTTCAGCAGGAATCAATTTTGGCAAGCTTTCCTGCATGTGCCTGCACTTGATGGCATATGGACTGCATTTGATGGCTCTGACCTTGGGGAAGATTTTTTTCTTTTTTTTTTCTTTAATAAGTATCTATGCCCTGTCCCTCATATCTTCCCCTTCAAGTTCTGATTTCCTCCTGAACATTTTCCCCTGCTTTTGCAAGGTCTGTGAGCTCAGTTTTGGCCTCTTTTGGTTCTTTTCACTGCACTTTGTAAAATCCTGGTCCATCTCCATGTAGTCACTAAATTTCCCAAATTGCCCCAATTTTTTTTTTTTCTCTTCCAATTGCAATTCCTTTGATACTATCTCCATTCCAGTGTCTTTGTAACTCCTTCCTTTGTGTTTTGGCCTTCAGCGGGGATCAATTTTGGCAAGCTTTGCTGCATGTGCCTGCCCTTGATGGCATATGGACTGCATTTGATGGCTTTGACTTTGGGAAGATTTTTTTCTGTTTTTTTTTTTTTCAAATATCCATGCCATGTCCCTCATATCTTCCCCTCCAAGTTGTGTCTTCCTCCTTGACTTTTTCTCCTGCTTTTGCAACATCTCTCTGCTTAGCTTTGGCCTCTTTTGGTCCTTTGCAATGCAGCTCATTTCCTCACAGACCACTTTTTGAAGACACTAAATCTCCCAATTTTCTGGAGCTTTTGGGGTTTTTTTCAATTGCATTTCATTTGATCCTATCTCCTTTCCAGAGTGTTTGTAAGCCTTTCTTTTTGGGTTCGCAAGATTCCGTTTCCCTTCCCGAAAGGAAATTTCATTTCCTTTCGGGAAGGGAAACGGAATCTTGCGATTTCAATGGGGACCAAGAGAGGAATCTTTGGTGCATGTGCCAGAACTTGATGGCATGCCATGCCTTTTGATGGCTTTGACTTTGGGCCAGATTTTTTTCTTTTTTTTTTTTTATTTCATAAGTATCCATGCCATGTCCCTCATATCTTCCCCTCCAATTGTGTCTTCCTCCTGAACATTTTCCCCTGCTTTTGGAATGTCTGTGAGCTCAGTTTTGGCCTCTTTTGGTTCTTTTCACTGCACTTTGTAAAATCCTGGTCCATCTCCTTGTAGTCACTAAATTTCCTAAATTGCCCCAATTTTTTTTTTCTCTTCCAATTGCAATTCCTTTGATACTATCTCCATTCCTGTGTCTTTGTAACTCCTTCCTTTATGTTTTGGCCTTCAGCAGGGATCAATTTTGGCAAGATTGCTGCATGTGCCTGCACTTGATGGCAGATGGACTGCATTTGATGGCTTTGACTTTGGGGAGAATTTTTTTCTTTTTTTTTCTTTAATAAGTATCTATGCCCTGTCCCTCATATCTTCCCCTTCAAGTTCTGATTTGCTCCTGAACATTTTCCCCTGCTTTTGCAATGTCTGTGAGCTCCAGTTTGGCCTCTTTTGGTTCTTTTCACTGCACTTTGTAAAATCCTGGTCCATCTCCTTGTAGTCACTAAATTCCCCAAATTGCCCCAATTTTTATTTTTTCTCTTCCAATTGCAATTCCTTTGATACTATCTCCATTCCAGTGTCTTTGTAACTCCTTCCTTTATGTTTTTGGGATCAATATTGGCAAGCTTTGCTGCATGTGCCTGCACTTGATGGCAGATGGACTGCATTTAATGGCTTTGACTTTGGGGAGAATTTTTTCTTTTTTTTTTCTTTAATAAGTAACTATGCCCTGTCCCTCATATCTTCCCCTTCAAACTGTGTCATCCTCCTGAACATTTTCCCCTGCTTTTGGAATGTATGTGAGCTCAGGTTTGGCCTCTTTTGGTTCTTTTCACTGCACTTTGTAAAATCCTGGTCCATCTCCTTGTAGTCACTAAATTTCCCAAATTGCCCCAATTTTTTTTTTTCTCTTCCAATTGCAATTCCTTTGATACTATCTCCATTCCAGTGTCTTTGTAACTCCTTCCTTTGTGTTTTGGCCTTCAGCGGGGATCAATTTTGGCAAGCTTTACTGCATGTGCCTGCCCTTGATGGCATATGGCCTGCACTCCATGGCTTTGACTTTGGGAAGATTTTTTTCTTTTTTTTTTTTTTTTCAAATATCCATGCCCTGTCCCTCATATCTTCCCCTCCAAGTTGTGTCTTCCTCCTTGACTTTTTCCCCTGCTTTTGCAACATCTCTCTGCTTAGCTTTGGCCTCTTTTGGTCCTTTGCAATGCAGCTCATTTCCTCACAGACCCCTTTTTGAAGACACTAAATCTCCCAATTTTCTGGAGCTTTTGGGGTTTTTTTCAATTGCATTTCATTTGATCCTATCTCCTTTCCAGAGTGTTTGTAAGCCTTTCTTTTTGGGTTCGCAAGATTCCGTTTCCCTTCCCGAAAGGAAATTTCATTTCCTTTCGGGAAGGGAAACGGAATCTTGCGATTTCAATGGGGACCAAGAGAGGAATCTTTGGTGCATGTGCCAGAACTTGATGGCATGCCATGCCTTTGGATGGCTTTGACTTTGGGCCAGATTTTTTTCTTTTTTTTTTTTTATTTCATAAGTATCCTTGCCATGTCCCTCATATCTTCCCCTCCAATTGTGTCTTCCTCCTGAACATTTTCCCCTGCTTTTGCAATGTCTGTGAGCTCAGTTTTGGCCTCTTTTGGTTCTTTTCACTGCACTTTGTAAAATCCTGGTCCATCTCCTTGTAGTCACTAAATTTTCCAAATTGCCCCAATTTTTTTTTTTCTCTTCCAATTGCAATTCCTTTGATACTATCTCCATTCCAGTGTCTTTGTAACTCCTTCCTTTATGTTTTGGCCTTCAGCAGGAATCAATTTTGGGAAGCTTTGCTGCATGTGCCTGCACTTGATGGCATATGGACTGCATTTGATGGCTTTGATTTTGGGGAGAATTTTTTTCTTTTTTTTTTTCTTTAATAAGTATCTATGCCCTGTGCCTCATATCTTCCCCTTCAAACTGTGTCATCCTCCTGAACATTTTCCCCTGCTTTTGCAATGTCTGTGAGCTCCAGTTTGGCCGCTTTTGGTTCTTTTCACTGCACTTTGTAAAATCCTGGTCCATCTCCTTGTAGTCACTAAATTTCCCAAATTGCCCCAATTTTATTTTTTTTTTCTCTTCCAATTGCAATTCCTTTGATACTATCTCCATTCCAGTGTCTTTGTAAATCCTTCCTTTATGTTTTGGCCTTCAGCAGGAATCAATTTTGGCAAGCTTTCCTGCATGTGCCTGCACTTGATGGCATATGGACTGCATTTGATGGCTCTGACCTTGGGGAAGATTTTTTTCTTTTTTTTTTCTTTAATAAGTATCTATGCCCTGTCCCTCATATCTTCCCCTTCAAGTTCTGATTTCCTCCTGAACATTTTCCCCTGCTTTTGCAAGGTCTGTGAGCTCAGTTTTGGCCTCTTTTGGTTCTTTTCACTGCACTTTGTAAAATCCTGGTCCATCTCCATGTAGTCACTAAATTTCCCAAATTGCCCCAATTTTTTTTTTTTCTCTTCCAATTGCAATTCCTTTGATACTATCTCCATTCCAGTGTCTTTGTAACTCCTTCCTTTGTGTTTTGGCCTTCAGCGGGGATCAATTTTGGCAAGCTTTGCTGCATGTGCCTGCCCTTGATGGCATATGGACTGCATTTGATGGCTTTGACTTTGGGAAGATTTTTTTCTGTTTTTTTTTTTTTCAAATATCCATGCCATGTCCCTCATATCTTCCCCTCCAAGTTGTGTCTTCCTCCTTGACTTTTTCTCCTGCTTTTGCAACATCTCTCTGCTTAGCTTTGGCCTCTTTTGGTCCTTTGCAATGCAGCTCATTTCCTCACAGACCACTTTTTGAAGACACTAAATCTCCCAATTTTCTGGAGCTTTTGGGGTTTTTTTCAATTGCATTTCATTTGATCCTATCTCCTTTCCAGAGTGTTTGTAAGCCTTTCTTTTTGGGTTCGCAAGATTCCGTTTCCCTTCCCGAAAGGAAATTTCATTTCCTTTCGGGAAGGGAAACGGAATCTTGCGATTTCAATGGGGACCAAGAGAGGAATCTTTGGTGCATGTGCCAGAACTTGATGGCATGCCATGCCTTTTGATGGCTTTGACTTTGGGCCAGATTTTTTTCTTTTTTTTTTTTTATTTCATAAGTATCCATGCCATGTCCCTCATATCTTCCCCTCCAATTGTGTCTTCCTCCTGAACATTTTCCCCTGCTTTTGGAATGTCTGTGAGCTCAGTTTTGGCCTCTTTTGGTTCTTTTCACTGCACTTTGTAAAATCCTGGTCCATCTCCTTGTAGTCACTAAATTTCCTAAATTGCCCCAATTTTTTTTTTCTCTTCCAATTGCAATTCCTTTGATACTATCTCCATTCCTGTGTCTTTGTAACTCCTTCCTTTATGTTTTGGCCTTCAGCAGGGATCAATTTTGGCAAGATTGCTGCATGTGCCTGCACTTGATGGCAGATGGACTGCATTTGATGGCTTTGACTTTGGGGAGAATTTTTTTCTTTTTTTTTCTTTAATAAGTATCTATGCCCTGTCCCTCATATCTTCCCCTTCAAGTTCTGATTTGCTCCTGAACATTTTCCCCTGCTTTTGCAATGTCTGTGAGCTCCAGTTTGGCCTCTTTTGGTTCTTTTCACTGCACTTTGTAAAATCCTGGTCCATCTCCTTGTAGTCACTAAATTCCCCAAATTGCCCCAATTTTTATTTTTTCTCTTCCAATTGCAATTCCTTTGATACTATCTCCATTCCAGTGTCTTTGTAACTCCTTCCTTTATGTTTTTGGGATCAATATTGGCAAGCTTTGCTGCATGTGCCTGCACTTGATGGCAGATGGACTGCATTTAATGGCTTTGACTTTGGGGAGAATTTTTTCTTTTTTTTTTCTTTAATAAGTAACTATGCCCTGTCCCTCATATCTTCCCCTTCAAACTGTGTCATCCTCCTGAACATTTTCCCCTGCTTTTGGAATGTATGTGAGCTCAGGTTTGGCCTCTTTTGGTTCTTTTCACTGCACTTTGTAAAATCCTGGTCCATCTCCTTGTAGTCACTAAATTTCCCAAATTGCCCCAATTTTTTTTTTTCTCTTCCAATTGCAATTCCTTTGATACTATCTCCATTCCAGTGTCTTTGTAACTCCTTCCTTTGTGTTTTGGCCTTCAGCGGGGATCAATTTTGGCAAGCTTTACTGCATGTGCCTGCCCTTGATGGCATATGGCCTGCACTCCATGGCTTTGACTTTGGGAAGATTTTTTTCTTTTTTTTTTTTTTTTCAAATATCCATGCCCTGTCCCTCATATCTTCCCCTCCAAGTTGTGTCTTCCTCCTTGACTTTTTCCCCTGCTTTTGCAACATCTCTCTGCTTAGCTTTGGCCTCTTTTGGTCCTTTGCAATGCAGCTCATTTCCTCACAGACCCCTTTTTGAAGACACTAAATCTCCCAATTTTCTGGAGCTTTTGGGGTTTTTTTCAATTGCATTTCATTTGATCCTATCTCCTTTCCAGAGTGTTTGTAAGCCTTTCTTTTTGGGTTCGCAAGATTCCGTTTCCCTTCCCGAAAGGAAATTTCATTTCCTTTCGGGAAGGGAAACGGAATCTTGCGATTTCAATGGGGACCAAGAGAGGAATCTTTGGTGCATGTGCCAGAACTTGATGGCATGCCATGCCTTTTGATGGCTTTGACTTTGGGCCAGATTTTTTTCTTTTTTTTTTTTATTTCATAAGTATCCATGCCATGTCCCTCATATCTTCCCCTTCAAACTGTGTCATCCTCCTGAACATTTTCCCCTGCTTTTGCAATGTCTGTGAGCTCAGGTTTGGCCTCTTTTGGTTCTTTTCACTGCACTTTGTAAAATCCTGGTCCATCTCCTTGTAGTCACTAAATTTCCCAAATTGCCCCAATTTTTTTTTTTTCTCTTCCAATTGCAATTCCTTTGATAGTATCTCCATTCCAGTGTCTTTGTAACTCCTTCCTTTATGTTTTGGCCTTCAGCAGGAATCAATTTTGGCAAGCTTTGCTGCATGTGCCTGCACTTGATGGCAGATGGACTGCATTTGATGGCTTTGACTTTGGGGAGAATTTTTTTCTTTTTTTTTCTTTAATAGGTAACTATGCCCTGTCCCTCATATCTTCCCCTTCAAGTTCTGATTTCCTCCTGAAAATTTTCCCCTGTTTTTGCAAGGTCTGTGAGCTCAGTTTTGGCCTCTTTTGGTTCTTTTCACTGCACTTTGTAAAATCCTGGTCCATCTCCTTGTAGTCACTAAATTTCCCAAATTGCCCCAATTTTTTTTTTTCTCTTCCAATTGCAATTCCTTTGATAGTATCTCCATTCCAGTGTCTTTGTAACTCCTTCCTTTGTGTTTTGGCCTTCAGCGGGGATCAATTTTGGCAAGCTTTGCTGCATGTGCCTGCCCTTGATGGCATATGGCCTGCACTCCATGGCTTTGACTTTGGGAAGATTTTTTTTCTTTTTTTTTTTTTTTCAAATATCCATGCCCTGTCCCTCATATCTTCCCCTCCAAGTTGTGTCTTCCTCCTTGACTTTTTCCCCTGCTTTTGCAACATCTCTCTGCTTAGCTTTGGCCTCTTTTGGTCCTTTGCAATGCAGCTCATTTCCTCACAGACCCCTTTTTGAAGACACTAAATCTCCCAATTTTCTGGAGCTTTTGGGGTTTTTTTCAATTGCATTTCATTTGATCCTATCTCCTTTCCAGAGTGTTTGTAAGCCTTTCTTTTTGGGTTCGCAAGATTCCGTTTCCCTTCCCGAAAGGAAATTTCATTTCCTTTCGGGAAGGGAAACGGAATCTTGCGATTTCAATGGGGACCAAGAGAGGAATCTTTGGTGCATGTGCCAGAACTTGATGGCATGCCATGCCTTTTGATGGCTTTGACTTTGGGCCAGATTTTTTCTTTATTTTTTTTTTATTTCATAAGTATCCATGCCATGTCCCTCATATCTTCCCCTTCAAACTGTGTCATCCTCCTGAACAATTTCCCCTGCTTTTGCAATGTCTGTGAGCTCAGGTTTGGCCTCTTTTGGTTCTTTTCACTGCACTTTGTAAAATCCTGGTCCATCTCCTTGTAGTCACTGAATTTCCCAAATTGCCCCAATTTTTTTTTTTCTCTTCCAATTGCAATTCCTTTGATACTATCTCCATTCCAGTGTCTTTGTAACTCCTTCCTTTATGTTTTGGCCTTCAGCAGGAATCAATTTTGGCAAGCTTTGCTGCATGTGCCTGCACTTGATGGCAGATGGACTGCATTTGATGGCTTTGACTTTGGGGAGAATTTTTTTCTTTTTTTTTCTTTAATACGTAACTATGCCCTGTCCCTCATATCTTCCCCTTCAAGTTCTGATTTCCTCCTGAACATTTTCCCCTGTTTTTGCAAGGTCTGTGAGCTCAGTTTTGGCCTCTTTTGGTTCTTTTCACTGCACTTTGTAAAATCCTGGTCCATCTCCTTGTAGTCACTAAATTTCCTAAATTGCCCCAATTTTTTTTTTTTTCTCTTCCAATTGCAATTCCTTTGATACTATCTCCATTCCAGTGTGTTTGTAAATCCTTCCTTTATGTTTTGGCCTTCAGCGGGGATCAATTTTGGCAAGCTTTGCTGCATGTGCCTGCCCTTGATGGCATATGGACTGCATTTGATGGCTTTGATTTTGGGGAGAATTTTTTTCTTTTTTTTTTCTTTAATAAGTAACTATGCCCTGTCCCTCATATCTTCCCCTTCAAGTTCTGATTTCCTCCTGAACATTTTCCCCTGCTTTTGCAAGGTCTGTGAGCTCAGGTTTGGCCTCTTTTGGTTCTTTTCACTGCACTTTGTAAAATCCTGGTCCATCTCCTTGTAGTCACTAAATTTCCCAAATTGCCCCAATTTTTTTTTTTCTCTTCCAATTGCAATTCCTTTGATAGTATCTCCATTCCAGTGTCTTTGTAACTCCTTCCTTTATGTTTTTGGGATCAATATTGGCAAGCTTTGCTGCATGTGCCTGCACTTGATGGCAGATGGACTGCATTTGATGGCTTTGACTTTGGGGAGAATTTTTTTCTTTTTTTTTCTTTAATAGGTAACTATGCCCTGTCCCTCATATCTTCCCCTTCAAGTTCTGATTTCCTCCTGAAAATTTTCCCCTGTTTTTGCAAGGTCTGTGAGCTCAGTTTTGGCCTCTTTTGGTTCTTTTCACTGCACTTTGTAAAATCCTGGTCCATCTCCTTGTAGTCACTAAATTTCCCAAATTGCCCCAATTTTTTTTTTTCTCTTCCAATTGCAATTCCTTTGATAGTATCTCCATTCCAGTGTCTTTGTAACTCCTTCCTTTGTGTTTTGGCCTTCAGCGGGGATCAATTTTGGCAAGCTTTGCTGCATGTGCCTGCACTTGATGGCAGATGGACTGCATTTGATGGCTTTGACTTTGGGGAGAATTTTTTTCTTTTTTTTTCTTTAATAGGTAACTATGCCCTGTCCCTCATATCTTCCCCTTCAAGTTCTGATTTCCTCCTGAAAATTTTCCCCTGTTTTTGCAAGGTCTGTGAGCTCAGTTTTGGCCTCTTTTGGTTCTTTTCACTGCACTTTGTAAAATCCTGGTCCATCTCCTTGTAGTCACTAAATTTCCCAAATTGCCCCAATTTTTTTTTTTCTCTTCCAATTGCAATTCCTTTGATAGTATCTCCATTCCAGTGTCTTTGTAACTCCTTCCTTTGTGTTTTGGCCTTCAGCGGGGATCAATTTTGGCAAGCTTTGCTGCATGTGCCTGCACTTGATGGCATATGGACTGCATTTGATGGCTTTGATTTTGGGGAGAATTTTTTTCTTTTTTTTTTCTTTAATAAGTAACTATGCCCTGTCCCTCATATCTTCCCCTTCAAACTGTGTCATCGTCCTGAACATTTTCCCCTGCTTTTGGAATGTATGTGAGCTCAGGTTTGGCCTCTTTTGGTTCTTTTCACTGCACTTTGTAAAATCCTGGTCCATCTCCTTGTAGTCACTAAATTTCCCAAATTGCCCCAATTTTTTTTTTTTCTCTTCCAATTGCAATTCCTTTGATACTATCTCCATTCCAGTGTCTTTGTAACTCCTTCCTTTATGTTTTGGCCTTCAGCAGGAATCAATTTTGGCAAGCTTTGCTGCATGTGCCTGCACTTGATGGCAGATGGACTGCATTTGATGGCTTTGACTTTGGGGAGAATTTTTTTCTTTTTTTTTCTTTAATACGTAACTATGCCCTGTCCCTCATATCTTCCCCTTCAAGTTCTGATTTCCTCCTGAAAATTTTCCCCTGTTTTTGCAAGGTCTGTGAGCTCAGTTTTGGCCTCTTTTGGTTCTTTTCACTGCACTTTGTAAAATCCTGGTCCATCTCCTTGTAGTCACTAAATTTCCCAAATTGCCCCAATTTTTTTTTTTCTCTTCCAATTGCAATTCCTTTGATAGTATCTCCATTCCAGTGTCTTTGTAACTCCTTCCTTTGTGTTTTGGCCTTCAGCGGGGATCAATTTTGGCAAGCTTTGCTGCATGTGCCTGCACTTGATGGCATATGGACTGCATTTGATGGCTTTGATTTTGGGGAGAATTTTTTTCTTTTTTTTTTCTTTAATAAGTAACTATGCCCTGTCCCTCATATCTTCCCCTTCAAACTGTGTCATCCTCCTGAACATTTTCCCCTGCTTTTGGAATGTATGTGAGCTCAGGTTTGGCCTCTTTTGGTTCTTTTCACTGCACTTTGTAAAATCCTGGTCCATCTCCTTGTAGTCACTAAATTTCCCAAATTGCCCCAATTTTTTTTTTTTTCTCTTCCAATTGCAATTCCTTTGATACTATCTCCATTCCAGTGTCTTTGTAACTCCTTCCTTTGTGTTTTGGCCTTCAGCGGGGATCAATTTTGGCAAGCTTTGCTGCATGTGCCTGCCCTTGATGGCATATGGCCTGCACTCCATGGCTTTGACTTTGGGAAGATTTTTTTCTTTTTTTTTTTTTTTTCAAATATCCATGCCCTGTCCCTCATATCTTCCCCTCCAAGTTGTGTCTTCCTCCTTGACTTTTTCCCCTGCTTTTGCAACATCTCTCTGCTTAGCTTTGGCCTCTTTTGGTCCTTTGCAATGCAGCTCATTTCCTCACAGACCACTTTTTGAAGACACTAAATCTCCCAATTTTCTGGAGCTTTTGGGGTTTTTTTCAATTGCATTTCATTTGATCCTATCTCCTTTCCAGAGTGTTTGTAAGCCTTTCTTTTTGGGTTCGCAAGATTCCGTTTCCCTTCCCGAAAGGAAATTTCATTTCCTTTCGGGAAGGGAAACGGAATCTTGCGATTTCAATGGGGACCAAGAGAGGAATCTTTGGTGCATGTGCCAGAACTTGATGGCATGCCATGCCTTTTGATGGCTTTGACTTTGGGCCAGATTTTTTTCTTTATTTTTTTTTATTTCATAAGTATCCATGCCATGTCCCTCATATCTTCCCCTTCAAACTGTGTCATCCTCCTGAACATTTTCCCCTGTTTTTGCAATGTCTGTGAGCTCAGGTTTGGCCTCTTTTGGTTCTTTTCACTGCACTTTGTAAAATCCTGGTCCATCTCCTTGTAGTCACTGAATTTCCCAAATTGCCCCAATTTTTTTTTTTCTCTTCCAATTGCAATTCCTTTGATACTATCTCCATTCCAGTGTCTTTGTAACTCCTTCCTTTATGTTTTGGCCTTCAGCAGGAATCAATTTTGGCAAGCTTTGCTGCATGTGCCTGCACTTGATGGCAGATGGACTGCATTTGATGGCTTTGACTTTGGGGAGAATTTTTTTCTTTTTTTTTCTTTAATACGTAACTATGCCCTGTCCCTCATATCTTCCCCTTCAAGTTCTGATTTCCTCCTGAACATTTTCCCCTGTTTTTGCAAGGTCTGTGAGCTCAGTTTTGGCCTCTTTTGGTTCTTTTCACTGCACTTTGTAAAATCCTGGTCCATCTCCTTGTAGTCACTAAATTTCCTAAATTCCCCAATTTTTTTTTTTTCTCTTCCAATTGCAATTCCTTTGATACTATCTCCATTCCAGTGTCTTTGTAACTCCTTCCTTTATGTTTTGGCCTTCAGCGGGGATCAATTTTGGCAAGCTTTGCTGCATGTGCCTGCCCTTGATGGCATATGGACTGCATTTGATGGCTTTGATTTTGGGGAGAATTTTTTTCTTTTTTTTTTCTTTAATAAGTAACTATGCCCTGTCCCTCATATCTTCCCCTTCAAACTGTGTCATCCTCCTGAACATTTTCCCCTGCTTTTGCAAGGTCTGTGAGCTCAGGTTTGGCCTCTTTTGGTTCTTTTCACTGCACTTTGTAAAATCCTGGTCCATCTCCTTGTAGTCACTAAATTTCCCAAATTGCCCCAATTTTTTTTTTTTTCTCTTCCAATTGCAATTCCTTTGATACTATCTCCATTCCAGTGTCTTTGTAACTCCTTCCTTTGTGTTTTGGCCTTCAGCGGGGATCAATTTTGGCAAGCTTTGCTGCATGTGCCTGCCCTTGATGGCATATGGCCTGCACTCCATGGCTTTGACTTTGGGAAGATTTTTTTCTTTTTTTTTTTTTTTTCAAATATCCATGCCCTGTCCCTCATATCTTCCCCTCCAAGTTGTGTCTTCCTCCTTGACTTTTTCCCCTGCTTTTGCAACATCTCTCTGCTTAGCTTTGGCCTCTTTTGGTCCTTTGCAATGCAGCTCATTTCCTCACAGACCCCTTTTTGAAGACACTAAATCTCCCAATTTTCTGGAGCTTTTGGGGTTTTTTTCAATTGCATTTCATTTGATCCTATCTCCTTTCCAGAGTGTTTGTAAGCCTTTCTTTTTGGGTTCGCAAGATTCCGTTTCCCTTCCCGAAAGGAAATTTCATTTCCTTTCGGGAAGGGAAACGGAATCTTGCGATTTCAATGGGGACCAAGAGAGGAATCTTTGGTGCATGTGCCAGAACTTGATGGCATGCCATGCCTTTTGATGGCTTTGACTTTGGGCCAGATTTTTTTCTTTATTTTTTTTTATTTCATAAGTATCCATGCCATGTCCCTCATATCTTCCCCTTCAAACTGTGTCATCCTCCTGAACATTTTCCCCTGCTTTTGCAATGTCTGTGAGCTCAGGTTTGGCCTCTTTTGGTTCTTTTCACTGCACTTTGTAAAATCCTGGTCCATCTCCTTGTAGTCACTAAATTTCCCAAATTGCCCCAATTTTTTTTTTTTCTCTTCCAATTGCAATTCCTTTGATAGTATCTCCATTCCAGTGTCTTTGTAACTCCTTCCTTTATGTTTTGGCCTTCAGCAGGAATCAATTTTGGCAAGCTTTGCTGCATGTGCCTGCACTTGATGGCAGATGGACTGCATTTGATGGCTTTGACTTTGGGGAGAATTTTTTTCTTTTTTTTTTCTTTAATAAGTAACTATGCCCTGTCCCTCATATCTTCCCCTTCAAACTGTGTCATCCTCCTGAACATTTTCCCCTGCTTTTGGAATGTATGTGAGCTCAGGTTTGGCCTCTTTTGGTTCTTTTCACTGCACTTTGTAAAATCCTGGTCCATCTCCTTGTAGTCACTAAATTTCCCAAATTGCCCCAATTTTTTTTTTTTTCTCTTCCAATTGCAATTCCTTTGATACTATCTCCATTCCAGTGTCTTTGTAACTCCTTCCTTTGTGTTTTGGCCTTCAGCGGGGATCAATTTTGGCAAGCTTTGCTGCATGTGCCTGCCCTTGATGGCATATGGCCTGCACTCCATGGCTTTGACTTTGGGAAGATTTTTTTCTTTTTTTTTTTTTTTCAAATATCCATGCCCTGTCCCTCATATCTTCCCCTCCAAGTTGTGTCTTCCTCCTTGACTTTTTCCCCTGCTTTTGCAACATCTCTCTGCTTAGCTTTGGCCTCTTTTGGTCCTTTGCAATGCAGCTCATTTCCTCACAGACCCCTTTTTGAAGACACTAAATCTCCCAATTTTCTGGAGCTTTTGGGGTTTTTTTCAATTGCATTTCATTTGATCCTATCTCCTTTCCAGAGTGTTTGTAAGCCTTTCTTTTTGGGTTCGCAAGATTCCGTTTCCCTTCCCGAAAGGAAATTTCATTTCCTTTCGGGAAGGGAAACGGAATCTTGCGATTTCAATGGGGACCAAGAGAGGAATCTTTGGTGCATGTGCCAGAACTTGATGGCATGCCATGCCTTTTGATGGCTTTGACTTTGGGCCAGATTTTTTTCTTTTTTTTTTTTTATTTCATAAGTATCCATGCCATGTCCCTCATATCTTCCCCTTCAAACTGTGTCATCCTCCTGAACATTTTCCCCTGCTTTTGCAATGTCTGTGAGCTCAGGTTTGGCCTCTTTTGGTTCTTTTCACTGCACTTTGTAAAATCCTGGTCCATCTCCTTGTAGTCACTGAATTTCCCAAATTGCCCCAATTTTTTTTTTTCTCTTCCAATTGCAATTCCTTTGATACTATCTCCATTCCAGTGTCTTTGTAACTCCTTCCTTTATGTTTTGGCCTTCAGCAGGAATCAATTTTGGCAAGCTTTGCTGCATGTGCCTGCACTTGATGGCAGATGGACTGCATTTGATGGCTTTGACTTTGGGGAGAATTTTTTTCTTTTTTTTTCTTTAATACGTAACTATGCCCTGTCCCTCATATCTTCCCCTTCAAGTTCTGATTTCCTCCTGAACATTTTCCCCTGTTTTTGCAAGGTCTGTGAGCTCAGGTTTGGCCTCTTTTGGTTCTTTTCACTGCACTTTGTAAAATCCTGGTCCATCTCCTTGTAGTCACTAAATTTCCTAAATTGCCCCAATTTTTTTTTTTTCTCTTCCAATTGCAATTCCTTTGATACTATCTCCATTCCAGTGTCTTTGTAACTCCTTCCTTTGTGTTTTGGCCTTCAGCGGGGATCAATTTTGGCAAGCTTTGCTGCATGTGCCTGCCCTTGATGGCATATGGACTGCATTTGATGGCTTTGATTTTGGGGAGAATTTTTTTCTTTTTTTTTTCTTTAATAAGTAACTATGCCCTGTCCCTCATATCTTCCCCTTCAAACTGTGTCATCCTCCTGAACATTTTCCCCTGCTTTTGGAATGTATGTGAGCTCAGGTTTGGCCTCTTTTGGTTCTTTTCACTGCACTTTGTAAAATCCTGGTCCATCTCCTTGTAGTCACTAAATTTCCCAAATTGCCCCAATTTTTTTTTTTTTCTCTTCCAATTGCAATTCCTTTGATACTATCTCCATTCCAGTGTCTTTGTAACTCCTTCCTTTGTGTTTTGGCCTTCAGCGGGGATCAATTTTGGCAAGCTTTGCTGCATGTGCCTGCCCTTGATGGCATATGGACTGCATTTGATGGCTTTGATTTTGGGGAGAATTTTTTTCTTTTTTTTTTCTTTAATAGGTAACTATGCCCTGTCCCTCATATCTTCCCCTTCAAGTTCTGATTTCCTCCTGAACATTTTCCCCTGCTTTTGGAATGTATGTGAGCTCAGGTTTGGCCTCTTTTGGTTCTTTTCACTGCACTTTGTAAAATCCTGGTCCATCTCCTTGTAGTCACTAAATTTCCCAAATTGCCCCAATTTTTTTTTTTCTCTTCCAATTGCAATTCCTTTGATACTATCTCCATTCCAGTGTCTTTGTAACTCCTTCCTTTGTGTTTTGGCCTTCAGCGGGGATCAATTTTGGCAAGTTTTGCTGCATGTGCCTGCCCTTGATGGCATATGCCCTGCACTCCATGGCTTTGACTTTGGGAAGATTTTTTTCTTTTTTTTTTTTTTTTCAAATATCCATGCCCTGTCCCTCATATCTTCCCCTCCAAGTTGTGTCTTCCTCCTTGACTTTTTCCCCTGCTTTTGCAACATCTCTCTGCTTAGCTTTGGCCTCTTTTGGTCCTTTGCAATGCAGCTCATTTCCTCACAGACCACTTTTTGAAGACACTAAATCTCCCAATTTTCTGGAGCTTTTGGGGTTTTTTTCAATTGCATTTCATTTGATCCTATCTCCTTTCCAGAGTGTTTGTAAGCCTTTCTTTTTGGGTTCGCAAGATTCCGTTTCCCTTCCCGAAAGGAAATGAAATTTCCTTTCGGGAAGGGAAACGGAATCTTGCGATTTCAATGGGGACCAAGAGAGGAATCTTTGGTGCATGTGCCAGAACTTGATGGCATGCCATGCCTTTGGATGGCTTTGACTTTGGGCCAGATTTTTTTCTTTTTTTTTTTTTATTTCATAAGTATCCATGCCATGTCCCTCATATCTTCCCCTCCAATTGTGTCTTCCTCCTGAACATTTTCCCCTGTTTTTGCAATGTCTGTGAGCTCAGTTTTGGCCTCTTTTGGTTCTTTTCACTGCACTTTTTAAAATCCTGGTCCATCTCCTTGTAGTCACTAAATTTCCCAAATTGCCCCAATTTTTTTTTTTTCTCTTCCAATTGCAATTCCTTTGATACTATCTCCATTCCAGTGTCTTTGTAACTCCTTCCTTTATGTTTTGGCCTTCAGCAGGAATCAATTTTGGCAAGCTTTGCTGCATGTGCCTGCACTTGATGGCAGATGGACTGCATTTGATGGCTTTGACTTTGGGGAGAATTTTTTTCTTTTTTTTTCTTTAATAGGTAACTATGCCCTGTCCCTCATATCTTCCCCTTCAAGTTCTGATTTCCTCCTGAACATTTTCCCCTGCTTTTGCAAGGTCTGTGAGCTCAGTTTTGGCCTCTTTTGGTTCTTTTCACTGCACTTTGTAAAATCCTGGTCCATCTCCTTGTAGTCACTAAATTTCCCAAATTGCCCCAATTTTTTTTTTTTCTCTTCCAATTGCAATTCCTTTGATACTATCTCCATTCCAGTGTCTTTGTAACTCCTTCCTTTGTGTTTTGGCCTTCAGCGGGGATCAATTTTGGCAAGTTTTGCTGCATGTGCCTGCCCTTGATGGCATATGGCCTGCACTCCATGGCTTTGACTTTGGGAAGATTTTTTTCTTTTTTTTTTTTTTCAAATATCCTTGCCCTGTCCCTCATATCTTCCCCTCCAAGTTGTGTCTTCCTCCTTGACTTTTTCCCCTGCTTTTGCAACATCTCTCTGCTTAGCTTTGGCCTCTTTTGGTCCTTTGCAATGCAGCTCATTTCCTCACAGACCACTTTTTGAAGACACTAAATCTCCCAATTTTCTGGAGCTTTTGGGGTTTTTTTCAATTGCATTTCATTTGATCCTATCTCCTTTCCAGAGTGTTTGTAAGCCTTTCTTTTTGGGTTCGCAAGATTCCGTTTCCCTTCCCGAAAGGAAATGAAATTTCCTTTCGGGAAGGGAAACGGAATCTTGCGATTTCAATGGGGACCAAGAGAGGAATCTTTGGTGCATGTGCCAGAACTTGATGGCATGCCATGCCTTTTGATGGCTTTGACTTTGGGCCAGATTTTTTTCTTTTTTTTTTTTATTTCATAAGTATCCATGCCATGTCCCTCATATCTTCCCCTCCAATTGTGTCTTCCTCCTGAACATTTTCCCCTGTTTTTGCAATGTCTGTGAGCTCAGTTTTGGCCTCTTTTGGTTCTTTTCACTGCACTTTTTAAAATCCTGGTCCATCTCCTTGTAGTCACTAAATTTCCCAAATTGCCCCAATTTTTTTTTTTTCTCTTCCAATTGCAATTCCTTTGATACTATCTCCATTCCAGTGTCTTTGTAAATCCTTCCTTTATGTTTTGGCCTTCAGCAGGAATCAATTTTGGCAAGCTTTGCTGCATGTGCCTGCACTTGATGGCAGATGGACTGCATTTGATGGCTTTGACTTTGGGGAGAATTTTTTTCTTTTTTTTTCTTTAATAGGTAACTATGCCCTGTCCCTCATATCTTCCCCTTCAAGTTCTGATTTCCTCCTGAACATTTTCCCCTGCTTTTGCAAGGTCTGTGAGCTCAGTTTTGGCCTCTTTTGGTTCTTTTCACTGCACTTTGTAAAATCCTGGTCCATCTCCTTGTAGTCACTAAATTTCCCAAATTGCCCCAATTTTTTTTTTTTCTCTTCCAATTGCAATTCCTTTGATACTATCTCCATTCCAGTGTCTTTGTAACTCCTTCCTTTGTGTTTTGGCCTTCAGCGGGGATCAATTTTGGCAAGTTTTGCCGCATGTGCCTGCCCTTGATGGCATATGGCCTGCACTCCATGGCTTTGACTTTGGGAAGATTTTTTTCTTTTTTTTTTTTTTCAAATATCCTTGCCCTGTCCCTCATATCTTCCCCTCCAAGTTGTGTCTTCCTCCTTGACTTTTTCCCCTGCTTTTGCAACATCTCTCTGCTTAGCTTTGGCCTCTTTTGGTCCTTTGCAATGCAGCTCATTTCCTCACAGACCACTTTTTGAAGACACTAAATCTCCCAATTTTCTGGAGCTTTTGGGGTTTTTTTCAATTGCATTTCATTTGATCCTATCTCCTTTCCAGAGTGTTTGTAAGCCTTTCTTTTTGGGTTCGCAAGATTCCGTTTCCCTTCCCGAAAGGAAATGAAATTTCCTTTCGGGAAGGGAAACGGAATCTTGCGATTTCAATGGGGACCAAGAGAGGAATCTTTGGTGCATGTGCCAGAACTTGATGGCATGCCATGCCTTTTGATGGCTTTGACTTTGGGGAGAATTTTTTTCTTTTTTTTTTTTATTTCATAAGTATCCATGCCATGTCCCTCATATCTTCCCCTCCAATTGTGTCTTCCTCCTGACCATTTTCCCCTGCTTTTGCAATGTCTGTGAGCTCAGTTTTGGCCTCTTTTGGTTCTTTTCACTGCACTTTTTAAAATCCTGGTCCATCTCCTTGTAGTCACTAAATTTCCCAAATTGCCCCAATTTTTTTTTTTTCTCTTCCAATTGCAATTCCTTTGATACTATCTCCATTCCAGTGTCTTTGTAACTCCTTCCTTTATGTTTTGGCCTTCAGCAGGAATCAATTTTGGCAAGCTTTGCTGCATGTGCCTGCACTTGATGGCAGATGGACTGCATTTGATGGCTTTGACTTTGGGGAGAATTTTTTTCTTTTTTTTTCTTTAATAGGTAACTATGCCCTGTCCCTCATATCTTCCCCTTCAAGTTCTGATTTCCTCCTGAACATTTTCCCCTGCTTTTGCAAGGTCTGTGAGCTCAGTTTTGGCCTCTTTTGGTTCTTTTCACTGCACTTTGTAAAATCCTGGTCCATCTCCTTGTAGTCACTAAATTTCCCAAATTGCCCCAATTTTTTTTTTTTCTCTTCCAATTGCAATTCCTTTGATACTATCTCCATTCCAGTGTCTTTGTAACTCCTTCCTTTGTGTTTTGGCCTTCAGCGGGGATCAATTTTGGCAAGTTTTGCCGCATGTGCCTGCCCTTGATGGCATATGGCCTGCACTCCACGGCTTTGACTTTGGGAAGATTTTTTTCTTTTTTTTTTTTTTCAAATATCCTTGCCCTGTCCCTCATATCTTCCCCTCCAAGTTGTGTCTTCCTCCTTGACTTTTTCCCCTGCTTTTGCAACATCTCTCTGCTTAGCTTTGGCCTCTTTTGGTCCTTTGCAATGCAGCTCATTTCCTCACAGACCACTTTTTGAAGACACTAAATCTCCCAATTTTCTGGAGCTTTTGGGGTTTTTTTCAATTGCATTTCATTTGATCCTATCTCCTTTCCAGAGTGTTTGTAAGCCTTTCTTTTTGGGTTCGCAAGATTCCGTTTCCCTTCCCGAAAGGAAATGAAATTTCCTTTCGGGAAGGGAAACGGAATCTTGCGATTTCAATGGGGACCAAGAGAGGAATCTTTGGTGCATGTGCCAGAACTTGATGGCATGCCATGCCTTTTGATGGCTTTGACTTTGGGGAGAATTTTTTTCTTTTTTTTTTTTTATTTCATAAGTATCCATGCCATGTCCCTCATATCTTCCCCTCCAATTGTGTCTTCCTCCTGAACATTTTCCCCTGTTTTTGCAATGTCTGTGAGCTCAGTTTTGGCCTCTTTTGGTTCTTTTCACTGCACTTTTTAAAATCCTGGTCCATCTCCTTGTAGTCACTAAATTTCCCAAATTGCCCCAATTTTTTTTTTTTCTCTTCCAATTGCAATTCCTTTGATACTATCTCCATTCCAGTGTCTTTGTAACTCCTTCCTTTATGTTTTGGCCTTCAGCAGGAATCAATTTTGGCAAGCTTTGCTGCATGTGCCTGCACTTGATGGCAGATGGACTGCATTTGATGGCTTTGACTTTGGGGAGAATTTTTTTCTTTTTTTTTCTTTAATAGGTAACTATGCCCTGTCCCTCATATCTTCCCCTTCAAGTTCTGATTTCCTCCTGAACATTTTCCCCTGCTTTTGCAAGGTCTGTGAGCTCAGTTTTGGCCTCTTTTGGTTCTTTTCACTGCACTTTGTAAAATCCTGGTCCATCTCCTTGTAGTCACTAAATTTCCCAAATTGCCCCAATTTTTTTTTTTTCTCTTCCAATTGCAATTCCTTTGATACTATCTCCATTCCAGTGTCTTTGTAACTCCTTCCTTTGTGTTTTGGCCTTCAGCGGGGATCAATTTTGGCAAGTTTTGCTGCATGTGCCTGCCCTTGATGGCATATGGCCTGTACTCCATGGCTTTGACTTTGGGAAGATTTTTTTCTTTTTTTTTTTTTTCAAATATCCTTGCCCTGTCCCTCATATCTTCCCCTCCAAGTTGTGTCTTCCTCCTTGACTTTTTCCCCTGCTTTTGCAACATCTCTCTGCTTAGCTTTGGCCTCTTTTGGTCCTTTGCAATGCAGCTCATTTCCTCACAGACCACTTTTTGAAGACACTAAATCTCCCAATTTTCTGGAGCTTTTGGGGTTTTTTTCAATTGCATTTCATTTGATCCTATCTCCTTTCCAGAGTGTTTGTAAGCCTTTCTTTTTGGGTTCGCAAGATTCCGTTTCCCTTCCCGAAAGGAAATGAAATTTCCTTTCGGGAAGGGAAACGGAATCTTGCGATTTCAATGGGGACCAAGAGAGGAATCTTTGGTGCATGTGCCAGAACTTGATGGCATGCCATGCCTTTTGATGGCTTTGACTTTGGGCCAGATTTTTTTCTTTTTTTTTTTTTATTTCATAAGTATCCATGCCATGTCCCTCATATCTTCCCCTCCAATTGTGTCTTCCTCCTGAACATTTTCCCCTGTTTTTGCAATGTCTGTGAGCTCAGTTTTGGCCTCTTTTGGTTCTTTTCACTGCACTTTTTAAAATCCTGGTCCATCTCCTTGTAGTCACTAAATTTCCCAAATTGCCCCAATTTTTTTTTTTTCTCTTCCAATTGCAATTCCTTTGATACTATCTCCATTCCAGTGTCTTTGTAAATCCTTCCTTTATGTTTTGGCCTTCAGCAGGAATCAATTTTGGCAAGCTTTGCTGCATGTGCCTGCACTTGATGGCAGATGGACTGCATTTGATGGCTTTGACTTTGGGGAGAATTTTTTTCTTTTTTTTTCTTTAATAGGTAACTATGCCCTGTCCCTCATATCTTCCCCTTCAAGTTCTGATTTCCTCCTGAACATTTTCCCCTGCTTTTGCAAGGTCTGTGAGCTCAGTTTTGGCCTCTTTTGGTTCTTTTCACTGCACTTTGTAAAATCCTGGTCCATCTCCTTGTAGTCACTAAATTTCCCAAATTGCCCCAATTTTTTTTTTTTCTCTTCCAATTGCAATTCCTTTGATACTATCTCCATTCCAGTGTCTTTGTAACTCCTTCCTTTGTGTTTTGGCCTTCAGCGGGGATCAATTTTGGCAAGTTTTGCTGCATGTGCCTGCCCTTGATGGCATATGGCCTGCACTCCATGGCTTTGACTTTGGGAAGATTTTTTTCTTTTTTTTTTTTTTCAAATATCCTTGCCCTGTCCCTCATATCTTCCCCTCCAAGTTGTGTCTTCCTCCTTGACTTTTTCCCCTGCTTTTGCAACATCTCTCTGCTTAGCTTTGGCCTCTTTTGGTCCTTTGCAATGCAGCTCATTTCCTCACAGACCACTTTTTGAAGACACTAAATCTCCCAATTTTCTGGAGCTTTTGGGGTTTTTTTCAATTGCATTTCATTTGATCCTATCTCCTTTCCAGAGTGTTTGTAAGCCTTTCTTTTTGGGTTCGCAAGATTCCGTTTCCCTTCCCGAAAGGAAATGAAATTTCCTTTCGGGAAGGGAAACGGAATCTTGCGATTTCAATGGGGACCAAGAGAGGAATCTTTGGTGCATGTGCCAGAACTTGATGGCATGCCATGCCTTTTGATGGCTTTGACTTTGGGCCAGATTTTTTTCTTTTTTTTTTTTTATTTCATAAGTATCCATGCCATGTCCCTCATATCTTCCCCTCCAATTGTGTCTTCCTCCTGAACATTTTCCCCTGTTTTTGCAATGTCTGTGAGCTCAGTTTTGGCCTCTTTTGGTTCTTTTCACTGCACTTTTTAAAATCCTGGTCCATCTCCTTGTAGTCACTAAATTTCCCAAATTGCCCCAATTTTTTTTTTTTCTCTTCCAATTGCAATTCCTTTGATACTATCTCCATTCCAGTGTCTTTGTAACTCCTTCCTTTATGTTTTGGCCTTCAGCAGGAATCAATTTTGGCAAGCTTTGCTGCATGTGCCTGCACTTGATGGCAGATGGACTGCATTTGATGGCTTTGACTTTGGGGAGAATTTTTTTCTTTTTTTTTCTTTAATAGGTAACTATGCCCTGTCCCTCATATCTTCCCCTTCAAGTTCTGATTTCCTCCTGAACATTTTCCCCTGCTTTTGCAAGGTCTGTGAGCTCAGTTTTGGCCTCTTTTGGTTCTTTTCACTGCACTTTGTAAAATCCTGGTCCATCTCCTTGTAGTCACTAAATTTCCCAAATTGCCCCAATTTTTTTTTTTTCTCTTCCAATTGCAATTCCTTTGATACTATCTCCATTCCAGTGTCTTTGTAACTCCTTCCTTTGTGTTTTGGCCTTCAGCGGGGATCAATTTTGGCAAGTTTTGCCGCATGTGCCTGCCCTTGATGGCATATGGCCTGCACTCCATGGCTTTGACTTTGGGAAGATTTTTTTCTTTTTTTTTTTTTTCAAATATCCTTGCCCTGTCCCTCATATCTTCCCCTCCAAGTTGTGTCTTCCTCCTTGACTTTTTCCCCTGCTTTTGCAACATCTCTCTGCTTAGCTTTGGCCTCTTTTGGTCCTTTGCAATGCAGCTCATTTCCTCACAGACCACTTTTTGAAGACACTAAATCTCCCAATTTTCTGGAGCTTTTGGGGTTTTTTTCAATTGCATTTCATTTGATCCTATCTCCTTTCCAGAGTGTTTGTAAGCCTTTCTTTTTGGGTTCGCAAGATTCCGTTTCCCTTCCCGAAAGGAAATGAAATTTCCTTTCGGGAAGGGAAACGGAATCTTGCGATTTCAATGGGGACCAAGAGAGGAATCTTTGGTGCATGTGCCAGAACTTGATGGCATGCCATGCCTTTTGATGGCTTTGACTTTGGGGAGAATTTTTTTCTTTTTTTTTTTTATTTCATAAGTATCCATGCCATGTCCCTCATATCTTCCCCTCCAATTGTGTCTTCCTCCTGAACATTTTCCCCTGCTTTTGCAATGTCTGTGAGCTCAGTTTTGGCCTCTTTTGGTTCTTTTCACTGCACTTTTTAAAATCCTGGTCCATCTCCTTGTAGTCACTAAATTTCCCAAATTGCCCCAATTTTTTTTTTTTCTCTTCCAATTGCAATTCCTTTGATACTATCTCCATTCCAGTGTCTTTGTAACTCCTTCCTTTATGTTTTGGCCTTCAGCAGGAATCAATTTTGGCAAGCTTTGCTGCATGTGCCTGCACTTGATGGCAGATGGACTGCATTTGATGGCTTTGACTTTGGGGAGAATTTTTTTCTTTTTTTTTCTTTAATAGGTAACTATGCCCTGTCCCTCATATCTTCCCCTTCAAGTTCTGATTTCCTCCTGAACATTTTCCCCTGCTTTTGCAAGGTCTGTGAGCTCAGTTTTGGCCTCTTTTGGTTCTTTTCACTGCACTTTGTAAAATCCTGGTCCATCTCCTTGTAGTCACTAAATTTCCCAAATTGCCCCAATTTTTTTTTTTTCTCTTCCAATTGCAATTCCTTTGATACTATCTCCATTCCAGTGTCTTTGTAACTCCTTCCTTTGTGTTTTGGCCTTCAGCGGGGATCAATTTTGGCAAGTTTTGCTGCATGTGCCTGCCCTTGATGGCATATGGCCTGCACTCCATGGCTTTGACTTTGGGAAGATTTTTTTCTTTTTTTTTTTTTTCAAATATCCATGCCATGTCCCTCATATCTTCCCCTCCAAGTTGTGTCTTCCTCCTTGACTTTTTCCCCTGCTTTTGCAACATCTCTCTGCTTAGCTTTGGCCTCTTTTGGTCCTTTGCAATGCAGCTCATTTCCTCACAGACCACTTTTTGAAGACACTAAATCTCCCAATTTTCTGGAGCTTTTGGGGTTTTTTTCAATTGCATTTCATTTGATCCTATCTCCTTTCCAGAGTGTTTGTAAGCCTTTCTTTTTGGGTTCGCAAGATTCCGTTTCCCTTCCCGAAAGGAAATGAAATTTCCTTTCGGGAAGGGAAACGGAATCTTGCGATTTCAATGGGGACCAAGAGAGGAATCTTTGGTGCATGTGCCAGAACTTGATGGCATGCCATGCCTTTTGATGGCTTTGACTTTGGGGAGAATTTTTTTCTTTTTTTTTTTTTATTTCATAAGTATCCATGCCATGTCCCTCATATCTTCCCCTCCAATTGTGTCTTCCTCCTGAACATTTTCCCCTGTTTTTGCAATGTCTGTGAGCTCAGTTTTGGCCTCTTTTGGTTCTTTTCACTGCACTTTGTAAAATCCTGGTCCATCTCCTTGTAGTCACTAAATTTCCCAAATTGCCCCAATTTTTTTTTTTTCTCTTCCAATTGCAATTCCTTTGATACTATCTCCATTCCAGTGTCTTTGTAACTCCTTCCTTTGTGTTTTGGCCTTCAGCGGGGATCAATTTTGGCAAGTTTTGCCGCATGTGCCTGCCCTTGATGGCATATGGCCTGCACTCCACGGCTTTGACTTTGGGAAGATTTTTTTCTTTTTTTTTTTTTTCAAATATCCTTGCCCTGTCCCTCATATCTTCCCCTCCAAGTTGTGTCTTCCTCCTTGACTTTTTCCCCTGCTTTTGCAACATCTCTCTGCTTAGCTTTGGCCTCTTTTGGTCCTTTGCAATGCAGCTCATTTCCTCACAGACCACTTTTTGAAGACACTAAATCTCCCAATTTTCTGGAGCTTTTGGGGTTTTTTTCAATTGCATTTCATTTGATCCTATCTCCTTTCCAGAGTGTTTGTAAGCCTTTCTTTTTGGGTTCGCAAGATTCCGTTTCCCTTCCCGAAAGGAAATGAAATTTCCTTTCGGGAAGGGAAACGGAATCTTGCGATTTCAATGGGGACCAAGAGAGGAATCTTTGGTGCATGTGCCAGAACTTGATGGCATGCCATGCCTTTTGATGGCTTTGACTTTGGGCCAGATTTTTTTCTTTTTTTTTTTTTATTTCATAAGTATCCATGCCATGTCCCTCATATCTTCCCCTCCAATTGTGTCTTCCTCCTGAACATTTTCCCCTGTTTTTGCAATGTCTGTGAGCTCAGTTTTGGCCTCTTTTGGTTCTTTTCACTGCACTTTTTAAAATCCTGGTCCATCTCCTTGTAGTCACTAAATTTCCCAAATTGCCCCAATTTTTTTTTTTTCTCTTCCAATTGCAATTCCTTTGATACTATCTCCATTCCAGTGTCTTTGTAAATCCTTCCTTTATGTTTTGGCCTTCAGCAGGAATCAATTTTGGCAAGCTTTGCTGCATGTGCCTGCACTTGATGGCAGATGGACTGCATTTGATGGCTTTGACTTTGGGGAGAATTTTTTTCTTTTTTTTTCTTTAATAGGTAACTATGCCCTGTCCCTCATATCTTCCCCTTCAAGTTCTGATTTCCTCCTGAACATTTTCCCCTGCTTTTGCAAGGTCTGTGAGCTCAGTTTTGGCCTCTTTTGGTTCTTTTCACTGCACTTTGTAAAATCCTGGTCCATCTCCTTGTAGTCACTAAATTTCCCAAATTGCCCCAATTTTTTTTTTTTCTCTTCCAATTGCAATTCCTTTGATACTATCTCCATTCCAGTGTCTTTGTAACTCCTTCCTTTGTGTTTTGGCCTTCAGCGGGGATCAATTTTGGCAAGTTTTGCTGCATGTGCCTGCCCTTGATGGCATATGGCCTGCACTCCATGGCTTTGACTTTGGGAAGATTTTTTTCTTTTTTTTTTTTTTCAAATATCCTTGCCCTGTCCCTCATATCTTCCCCTCCAAGTTGTGTCTTCCTCCTTGACTTTTTCCCCTGCTTTTGCAACATCTCTCTGCTTAGCTTTGGCCTCTTTTGGTCCTTTGCAATGCAGCTCATTTCCTCACAGACCACTTTTTGAAGACACTAAATCTCCCAATTTTCTGGAGCTTTTGGGGTTTTTTTCAATTGCATTTCATTTGATCCTATCTCCTTTCCAGAGTGTTTGTAAGCCTTTCTTTTTGGGTTCGCAAGATTCCGTTTCCCTTCCCGAAAGGAAATGAAATTTCCTTTCGGGAAGGGAAACGGAATCTTGCGATTTCAATGGGGACCAAGAGAGGAATCTTTGGTGCATGTGCCAGAACTTGATGGCATGCCATGCCTTTTGATGGCTTTGACTTTGGGGAGAATTTTTTTCTTTTTTTTTTTTATTTCATAAGTATCCATGCCATGTCCCTCATATCTTCCCCTCCAATTGTGTCTTCCTCCTGAACATTTTCCCCTGTTTTTGCAATGTCTGTGAGCTCAGTTTTGGCCTCTTTTGGTTCTTTTCACTGCACTTTTTAAAATCCTGGTCCATCTCCTTGTAGTCACTAAATTTCCCAAATTGCCCCAATTTTTTTTTTTTCTCTTCCAATTGCAATTCCTTTGATACTATCTCCATTCCAGTGTCTTTGTAACTCCTTCCTTTATGTTTTGGCCTTCAGCAGGAATCAATTTTGGCAAGCTTTGCTGCATGTGCCTGCACTTGATGGCAGATGGACTGCATTTGATGGCTTTGACTTTGGGGAGAATTTTTTTCTTTTTTTTTCTTTAATAGGTAACTATGCCCTGTCCCTCATATCTTCCCCTTCAAGTTCTGATTTCCTCCTGAACATTTTCCCCTGCTTTTGCAAGGTCTGTGAGCTCAGTTTTGGCCTCTTTTGGTTCTTTTCACTGCACTTTGTAAAATCCTGGTCCATCTCCTTGTAGTCACTAAATTTCCCAAATTGCCCCAATTTTTTTTTTTTCTCTTCCAATTGCAATTCCTTTGATACTATCTCCATTCCAGTGTCTTTGTAACTCCTTCCTTTGTGTTTTGGCCTTCAGCGGGGATCAATTTTGGCAAGTTTTGCTGCATGTGCCTGCCCTTGATGGCATATGGCCTGTACTCCATGGCTTTGACTTTGGGAAGATTTTTTTCTTTTTTTTTTTTTTCAAATATCCTTGCCCTGTCCCTCATATCTTCCCCTCCAAGTTGTGTCTTCCTCCTTGACTTTTTCCCCTGCTTTTGCAACATCTCTCTGCTTAGCTTTGGCCTCTTTTGGTCCTTTGCAATGCAGCTCATTTCCTCACAGACCACTTTTTGAAGACACTAAATCTCCCAATTTTCTGGAGCTTTTGGGGTTTTTTTCAATTGCATTTCATTTGATCCTATCTCCTTTCCAGAGTGTTTGTAAGCCTTTCTTTTTGGGTTCGCAAGATTCCGTTTCCCTTCCCGAAAGGAAATGAAATTTCCTTTCGGGAAGGGAAACGGAATCTTGCGATTTCAATGGGGACCAAGAGAGGAATCTTTGGTGCATGTGCCAGAACTTGATGGCATGCCATGCCTTTTGATGGCTTTGACTTTGGGCCAGATTTTTTTCTTTTTTTTTTTTTATTTCATAAGTATCCATGCCATGTCCCTCATATCTTCCCCTCCAATTGTGTCTTCCTCCTGAACATTTTCCCCTGTTTTTGCAATGTCTGTGAGCTCAGTTTTGGCCTCTTTTGGTTCTTTTCACTGCACTTTTTAAAATCCTGGTCCATCTCCTTGTAGTCACTAAATTTCCCAAATTGCCCCAATTTTTTTTTTTTCTCTTCCAATTGCAATTCCTTTGATACTATCTCCATTCCAGTGTCTTTGTAACTCCTTCCTTTATGTTTTGGCCTTCAGCAGGAATCAATTTTGGCAAGCTTTGCTGCATGTGCCTGCACTTGATGGCAGATGGACTGCATTTGATGGCTTTGACTTTGGGGAGAATTTTTTTCTTTTTTTTTCTTTAATAGGTAACTATGCCCTGTCCCTCATATCTTCCCCTTCAAGTTCTGATTTCCTCCTGAACATTTTCCCCTGCTTTTGCAAGGTCTGTGAGCTCAGTTTTGGCCTCTTTTGGTTCTTTTCACTGCACTTTGTAAAATCCTGGTCCATCTCCTTGTAGTCACTAAATTTCCCAAATTGCCCCAATTTTTTTTTTTTCTCTTCCAATTGCAATTCCTTTGATACTATCTCCATTCCAGTGTCTTTGTAACTCCTTCCTTTGTGTTTTGGCCTTCAGCGGGGATCAATTTTGGCAAGTTTTGCTGCATGTGCCTGCCCTTGATGGCATATGGCCTGCACTCCATGGCTTTGACTTTGGGAAGATTTTTTTCTTTTTTTTTTTTTTCAAATATCCTTGCCCTGTCCCTCATATCTTCCCCTCCAAGTTGTGTCTTCCTCCTTGACTTTTTCCCCTGCTTTTGCAACATCTCTCTGCTTAGCTTTGGCCTCTTTTGGTCCTTTGCAATGCAGCTCATTTCCTCACAGACCACTTTTTGAAGACACTAAATCTCCCAATTTTCTGGAGCTTTTGGGGTTTTTTTCAATTGCATTTCATTTGATCCTATCTCCTTTCCAGAGTGTTTGTAAGCCTTTCTTTTTGGGTTCGCAAGATTCCGTTTCCCTTCCCGAAAGGAAATGAAATTTCCTTTCGGGAAGGGAAACGGAATCTTGCGATTTCAATGGGGACCAAGAGAGGAATCTTTGGTGCATGTGCCAGAACTTGATGGCATGCCATGCCTTTTGATGGCTTTGACTTTGGGCCAGATTTTTTTCTTTTTTTTTTTTATTTCATAAGTATCCATGCCATGTCCCTCATATCTTCCCCTCCAATTGTGTCTTCCTCCTGAACATTTTCCCCTGCTTTTGCAATGTCTGTGAGCTCAGTTTTGGCCTCTTTTGGTTCTTTTCACTGCACTTTTTAAAATCCTGGTCCATCTCCTTGTAGTCACTAAATTTCCCAAATTGCCCCAATTTTTTTTTTTTCTCTTCCAATTGCAATTCCTTTGATACTATCTCCATTCCAGTGTCTTTGTAACTCCTTCCTTTATGTTTTGGCCTTCAGCAGGAATCAATTTTGGCAAGCTTTGCTGCATGTGCCTGCACTTGATGGCAGATGGACTGCATTTGATGGCTTTGACTTTGGGGAGAATTTTTTTCTTTTTTTTTCTTTAATAGGTAACTATGCCCTGTCCCTCATATCTTCCCCTTCAAGTTCTGATTTCCTCCTGAACATTTTCCCCTGCTTTTGCAAGGTCTGTGAGCTCAGTTTTGGCCTCTTTTGGTTCTTTTCACTGCACTTTGTAAAATCCTGGTCCATCTCCTTGTAGTCACTAAATTTCCCAAATTGCCCCAATTTTTTTTTTTTCTCTTCCAATTGCAATTCCTTTGATACTATCTCCATTCCAGTGTCTTTGTAACTCCTTCCTTTGTGTTTTGGCCTTCAGCGGGGATCAATTTTGGCAAGTTTTGCCGCATGTGCCTGCCCTTGATGGCATATGGCCTGCACTCCATGGCTTTGACTTTGGGAAGATTTTTTTCTTTTTTTTTTTTTTCAAATATCCTTGCCCTGTCCCTCATATCTTCCCCTCCAAGTTGTGTCTTCCTCCTTGACTTTTTCCCCTGCTTTTGCAACATCTCTCTGCTTAGCTTTGGCCTCTTTTGGTCCTTTGCAATGCAGCTCATTTCCTCACAGACCACTTTTTGAAGACACTAAATCTCCCAATTTTCTGGAGCTTTTGGGGTTTTTTTCAATTGCATTTCATTTGATCCTATCTCCTTTCCAGAGTGTTTGTAAGCCTTTCTTTTTGGGTTCGCAAGATTCCGTTTCCCTTCCCGAAAGGAAATGAAATTTCCTTTCGGGAAGGGAAACGGAATCTTGCGATTTCAATGGGGACCAAGAGAGGAATCTTTGGTGCATGTGCCAGAACTTGATGGCATGCCATGCCTTTTGATGGCTTTGACTTTGGGGAGAATTTTTTTCTTTTTTTTTTTTTATTTCATAAGTATCCATGCCATGTCCCTCATATCTTCCCCTCCAATTGTGTCTTCCTCCTGAACATTTTCCCCTGTTTTTGCAATGTCTGTGAGCTCAGTTTTGGCCTCTTTTGGTTCTTTTCACTGCACTTTTTAAAATCCTGGTCCATCTCCTTGTAGTCACTAAATTTCCCAAATTGCCCCAATTTTTTTTTTTTCTCTTCCAATTGCAATTCCTTTGATACTATCTCCATTCCAGTGTCTTTGTAACTCCTTCCTTTATGTTTTGGCCTTCAGCAGGAATCAATTTTGGCAAGCTTTGCTGCATGTGCCTGCACTTGATGGCAGATGGACTGCATTTGATGGCTTTGACTTTGGGGAGAATTTTTTTCTTTTTTTTTCTTTAATAGGTAACTATGCCCTGTCCCTCATATCTTCCCCTTCAAGTTCTGATTTCCTCCTGAACATTTTCCCCTGCTTTTGCAAGGTCTGTGAGCTCAGTTTTGGCCTCTTTTGGTTCTTTTCACTGCACTTTGTAAAATCCTGGTCCATCTCCTTGTAGTCACTAAATTTCCCAAATTGCCCCAATTTTTTTTTTTTCTCTTCCAATTGCAATTCCTTTGATACTATCTCCATTCCAGTGTCTTTGTAACTCCTTCCTTTGTGTTTTGGCCTTCAGCGGGGATCAATTTTGGCAAGTTTTGCTGCATGTGCCTGCCCTTGATGGCATATGGCCTGTACTCCATGGCTTTGACTTTGGGCCAGATTTTTTTCTTTTTTTTTTTTATTTCATAAGTATCCATGCCATGTCCCTCATATCTTCCCCTCCAATTGTGTCTTCCTCCTGAACATTTTCCCCTGTTTTTGCAATGTCTGTGAGCTCAGTTTTGGCCTCTTTTGGTTCTTTTCACTGCACTTTTTAAAATCCTGGTCCATCTCCTTGTAGTCACTAAATTTCCCAAATTGCCCCAATTTTTTTTTTTTCTCTTCCAATTGCAATTCCTTTGATACTATCTCCATTCCAGTGTCTTTGTAACTCCTTCCTTTATGTTTTGGCCTTCAGCAGGAATCAATTTTGGCAAGCTTTGCTGCATGTGCCTGCACTTGATGGCAGATGGACTGCATTTGATGGCTTTGACTTTGGGGAGAATTTTTTTCTTTTTTTTTCTTTAATAGGTAACTATGCCCTGTCCCTCATATCTTCCCCTTCAAGTTCTGATTTCCTCCTGAACATTTTCCCCTGCTTTTGCAAGGTCTGTGAGCTCAGTTTTGGCCTCTTTTGGTTCTTTTCACTGCACTTTGTAAAATCCTGGTCCATCTCCTTGTAGTCACTAAATTTCCCAAATTGCCCCAATTTTTTTTTTTTCTCTTCCAATTGCAATTCCTTTGATACTATCTCCATTCCAGTGTCTTTGTAACTCCTTCCTTTGTGTTTTGGCCTTCAGCGGGGATCAATTTTGGCAAGTTTTGCTGCATGTGCCTGCCCTTGATGGCATATGGCCTGTACTCCATGGCTTTGACTTTGGGAAGATTTTTTTCTTTTTTTTTTTTTTCAAATATCCTTGCCCTGTCCCTCATATCTTCCCCTCCAAGTTGTGTCTTCCTCCTTGACTTTTTCCCCTGCTTTTGCAACATCTCTCTGCTTAGCTTTGGCCTCTTTTGGTCCTTTGCAATGCAGCTCATTTCCTCACAGACCACTTTTTGAAGACACTAAATCTCCCAATTTTCTGGAGCTTTTGGGGTTTTTTTCAATTGCATTTCATTTGATCCTATCTCCTTTCCAGAGTGTTTGTAAGCCTTTCTTTTTGGGTTCGCAAGATTCCGTTTCCCTTCCCGAAAGGAAATGAAATTTCCTTTCGGGAAGGGAAACGGAATCTTGCGATTTCAATGGGGACCAAGAGAGGAATCTTTGGTGCATGTGCCAGAACTTGATGGCATGCCATGCCTTTTGATGGCTTTGACTTTGGGCCAGATTTTTTTCTTTATTTTTTTTTATTTCATAAGTATCCATGCCATGTCCCTCATATCTTCCCCTCCAATTGTGTCTTCCTCCTGAACATTTTCCCCTGTTTTTGCAATGTCTGTGAGCTCAGTTTTGGCCTCTTTTGGTTCTTTTCACTGCACTTTTTAAAATCCTGGTCCATCTCCTTGTAGTCACTAAATTTCCCAAATTGCCCCAATTTTTTTTTTTTCTCTTCCAATTGCAATTCCTTTGATACTATCTCCATTCCAGTGTCTTTGTAACTCCTTCCTTTATGTTTTGGCCTTCAGCAGGAATCAATTTTGGCAAGCTTTGCTGCATGTGCCTGCACTTGATGGCAGATGGACTGCATTTGATGGCTTTGACTTTGGGGAGAATTTTTTTCTTTTTTTTTCTTTAATAGGTAACTATGCCCTGTCCCTCATATCTTCCCCTTCAAGTTCTGATTTCCTCCTGAACATTTTCCCCTGCTTTTGCAAGGTCTGTGAGCTCAGTTTTGGCCTCTTTTGGTTCTTTTCACTGCACTTTGTAAAATCCTGGTCCATCTCCTTGTAGTCACTAAATTTCCCAAATTGCCCCAATTTTTTTTTTTTCTCTTCCAATTGCAATTCCTTTGATACTATCTCCATTCCAGTGTCTTTGTAACTCCTTCCTTTGTGTTTTGGCCTTCAGCGGGGATCAATTTTGGCAAGTTTTGCCGCATGTGCCTGCCCTTGATGGCATATGGCCTGCACTCCATGGCTTTGACTTTGGGAAGATTTTTTTCTTTTTTTTTTTTTTCAAATATCCTTGCCCTGTCCCTCATATCTTCCCCTCCAAGTTGTGTCTTCCTCCTTGACTTTTTCCCCTGCTTTTGCAACATCTCTCTGCTTAGCTTTGGCCTCTTTTGGTCCTTTGCAATGCAGCTCATTTCCTCACAGACCACTTTTTGAAGACACTAAATCTCCCAATTTTCTGGAGCTTTTGGGGTTTTTTTCAATTGCATTTCATTTGATCCTATCTCCTTTCCAGAGTGTTTGTAAGCCTTTCTTTTTGGGTTCGCAAGATTCCGTTTCCCTTCCCGAAAGGAAATGAAATTTCCTTTCGGGAAGGGAAACGGAATCTTGCGATTTCAATGGGGACCAAGAGAGGAATCTTTGGTGCATGTGCCAGAACTTGATGGCATGCCATGCCTTTTGATGGCTTTGACTTTGGGGAGAATTTTTTTCTTTTTTTTTTTTATTTCATAAGTATCCATGCCATGTCCCTCATATCTTCCCCTCCAATTGTGTCTTCCTCCTGAACATTTTCCCCTGCTTTTGCAATGTCTGTGAGCTCAGTTTTGGCCTCTTTTGGTTCTTTTCACTGCACTTTTTAAAATCCTGGTCCATCTCCTTGTAGTCACTAAATTTCCCAAATTGCCCCAATTTTTTTTTTTTCTCTTCCAATTGCAATTCCTTTGATACTATCTCCATTCCAGTGTCTTTGTAACTCCTTCCTTTATGTTTTGGCCTTCAGCAGGAATCAATTTTGGCAAGCTTTGCTGCATGTGCCTGCACTTGATGGCAGATGGACTGCATTTGATGGCTTTGACTTTGGGGAGAATTTTTTTCTTTTTTTTTCTTTAATAGGTAACTATGCCCTGTCCCTCATATCTTCCCCTTCAAGTTCTGATTTCCTCCTGAACATTTTCCCCTGCTTTTGCAAGGTCTGTGAGCTCAGTTTTGGCCTCTTTTGGTTCTTTTCACTGCACTTTGTAAAATCCTGGTCCATCTCCTTGTAGTCACTAAATTTCCCAAATTGCCCCAATTTTTTTTTTTTCTCTTCCAATTGCAATTCCTTTGATACTATCTCCATTCCAGTGTCTTTGTAACTCCTTCCTTTGTGTTTTGGCCTTCAGCGGGGATCAATTTTGGCAAGTTTTGCTGCATGTGCCTGCCCTTGATGGCATATGGCCTGCACTCCATGGCTTTGACTTTGGGAAGATTTTTTTCTTTTTTTTTTTTTTCAAATATCCTTGCCCTGTCCCTCATATCTTCCCCTCCAAGTTGTGTCTTCCTCCTTGACTTTTTCCCCTGCTTTTGCAACATCTCTCTGCTTAGCTTTGGCCTCTTTTGGTCCTTTGCAATGCAGCTCATTTCCTCACAGACCACTTTTTGAAGACACTAAATCTCCCAATTTTCTGGAGCTTTTGGGGTTTTTTTCAATTGCATTTCATTTGATCCTATCTCCTTTCCAGAGTGTTTGTAAGCCTTTCTTTTTGGGTTCGCAAGATTCCGTTTCCCTTCCCGAAAGGAAATTTCATTTCCTTTCGGGAAGGGAAACGGAATCTTGCGATTTCAATGGGGACCAAGAGAGGAATCTTTGGTGCATGTGCCAGAACTTGATGGCATGCCATGCCTTTTGATGGCTTTGACTTTGGGGAGAATTTTTTTCTTTTTTTTTTTTTATTTCATAAGTATCCATGCCATGTCCCTCATATCTTCCCCTCCAATTGTGTCTTCCTCCTGAACATTTTCCCCTGTTTTTGCAATGTCTGTGAGCTCAGTTTTGGCCTCTTTTGGTTCTTTTCACTGCACTTTTTAAAATCCTGGTCCATCTCCTTGTAGTCACTAAATTTCCCAAATTGCCCCAATTTTTTTTTTTTCTCTTCCAATTGCAATTCCTTTGATACTATCTCCATTCCAGTGTCTTTGTAACTCCTTCCTTTATGTTTTGGCCTTCAGCAGGAATCAATTTTGGCAAGCTTTGCTGCATGTGCCTGCACTTGATGGCAGATGGACTGCATTTGATGGCTTTGACTTTGGGGAGAATTTTTTTCTTTTTTTTTCTTTAATAGGTAACTATGCCCTGTCCCTCATATCTTCCCCTTCAAGTTCTGATTTCCTCCTGAACATTTTCCCCTGCTTTTGCAAGGTCTGTGAGCTCAGTTTTGGCCTCTTTTGGTTCTTTTCACTGCACTTTGTAAAATCCTGGTCCATCTCCTTGTAGTCACTAAATTTCCCAAATTGCCCCAATTTTTTTTTTTTCTCTTCCAATTGCAATTCCTTTGATACTATCTCCATTCCAGTGTCTTTGTAACTCCTTCCTTTGTGTTTTGGCCTTCAGCGGGGATCAATTTTGGCAAGTTTTGCTGCATGTGCCTGCCCTTGATGGCATATGGCCTGTACTCCATGGCTTTGACTTTGGGCCAGATTTTTTTCTTTTTTTTTTTTATTTCATAAGTATCCATGCCATGTCCCTCATATCTTCCCCTCCAATTGTGTCTTCCTCCTGAACATTTTCCCCTGTTTTTGCAATGTCTGTGAGCTCAGTTTTGGCCTCTTTTGGTTCTTTTCACTGCACTTTTTAAAATCCTGGTCCATCTCCTTGTAGTCACTAAATTTCCCAAATTGCCCCAATTTTTTTTTTTTCTCTTCCAATTGCAATTCCTTTGATACTATCTCCATTCCAGTGTCTTTGTAACTCCTTCCTTTATGTTTTGGCCTTCAGCAGGAATCAATTTTGGCAAGCTTTGCTGCATGTGCCTGCACTTGATGGCAGATGGACTGCATTTGATGGCTTTGACTTTGGGGAGAATTTTTTTCTTTTTTTTTCTTTAATAGGTAACTATGCCCTGTCCCTCATATCTTCCCCTTCAAGTTCTGATTTCCTCCTGAACATTTTCCCCTGCTTTTGCAAGGTCTGTGAGCTCAGTTTTGGCCTCTTTTGGTTCTTTTCACTGCACTTTGTAAAATCCTGGTCCATCTCCTTGTAGTCACTAAATTTCCCAAATTGCCCCAATTTTTTTTTTTTCTCTTCCAATTGCAATTCCTTTGATACTATCTCCATTCCAGTGTCTTTGTAACTCCTTCCTTTGTGTTTTGGCCTTCAGCGGGGATCAATTTTGGCAAGTTTTGCTGCATGTGCCTGCCCTTGATGGCATATGGCCTGCACTCCATGGCTTTGACTTTGGGAAGATTTTTTTCTTTTTTTTTTTTTTCAAATATCCTTGCCCTGTCCCTCATATCTTCCCCTCCAAGTTGTGTCTTCCTCCTTGACTTTTTCCCCTGCTTTTGCAACATCTCTCTGCTTAGCTTTGGCCTCTTTTGGTCCTTTGCAATGCAGCTCATTTCCTCACAGACCACTTTTTGAAGACACTAAATCTCCCAATTTTCTGGAGCTTTTGGGGTTTTTTTCAATTGCATTTCATTTGATCCTATCTCCTTTCCAGAGTGTTTGTAAGCCTTTCTTTTTGGGTTCGCAAGATTCCGTTTACCTTCCCGAAAGGAAATGAAATTTCCTTTCGGGAAGGGAAACGGAATCTTGCGATTTCAATGGGGACCAAGAGAGGAATCTTTGGTGCATGTGCCAGAACTTGATGGCATGCCATGCCTTTTGATGGCTTTGACTTTGGGCCAGATTTTTTTCTTTTTTTTTTTTTATTTCATAAGTATCCATGCCATGTCCCTCATATCTTCCCCTCCAATTGTGTCTTCCTCCTGAACATTTTCCCCTGCTTTTGCAATGTCTGTGAGCTCAGTTTTGGCCTCTTTTGGTTCTTTTCACTGCACTTTTTAAAATCCTGGTCCATCTCCTTGTAGTCACTAAATTTCCCAAATTGCCCCAATTTTTTTTTTTTCTCTTCCAATTGCAATTCCTTTGATACTATCTCCATTCCAGTGTCTTTGTAACTCCTTCCTTTATGTTTTGGCCTTCAGCAGGAATCAATTTTGGCAAGCTTTGCTGCATGTGCCTGCACTTGATGGCAGATGGACTGCATTTGATGGCTTTGACTTTGGGGAGAATTTTTTTCTTTTTTTTTCTTTAATAGGTAACTATGCCCTGTCCCTCATATCTTCCCCTTCAAGTTCTGATTTCCTCCTGAACATTTTCCCCTGCTTTTGCAAGGTCTGTGAGCTCAGTTTTGGCCTCTTTTGGTTCTTTTCACTGCACTTTGTAAAATCCTGGTCCATCTCCTTGTAGTCACTAAATTTCCCAAATTGCCCCAATTTTTTTTTTTTCTCTTCCAATTGCAATTCCTTTGATACTATCTCCATTCCAGTGTCTTTGTAACTCCTTCCTTTGTGTTTTGGCCTTCAGCGGGGATCAATTTTGGCAAGTTTTGCCGCATGTGCCTGCCCTTGATGGCATATGGCCTGCACTCCATGGCTTTGACTTTGGGAAGATTTTTTTCTTTTTTTTTTTTTTCAAATATCCTTGCCCTGTCCCTCATATCTTCCCCTCCAAGTTGTGTCTTCCTCCTTGACTTTTTCCCCTGCTTTTGCAACATCTCTCTGCTTAGCTTTGGCCTCTTTTGGTCCTTTGCAATGCAGCTCATTTCCTCACAGACCACTTTTTGAAGACACTAAATCTCCCAATTTTCTGGAGCTTTTGGGGTTTTTTTCAATTGCATTTCATTTGATCCTATCTCCTTTCCAGAGTGTTTGTAAGCCTTTCTTTTTGGGTTCGCAAGATTCCGTTTCCCTTCCCGAAAGGAAATGAAATTTCCTTTCGGGAAGGGAAACGGAATCTTGCGATTTCAATGGGGACCAAGAGAGGAATCTTTGGTGCATGTGCCAGAACTTGATGGCATGCCATGCCTTTTGATGGCTTTGACTTTGGGGAGAATTTTTTTCTTTTTTTTTTTTATTTCATAAGTATCCATGCCATGTCCCTCATATCTTCCCCTCCAATTGTGTCTTCCTCCTGAACATTTTCCCCTGCTTTTGCAATGTCTGTGAGCTCAGTTTTGGCCTCTTTTGGTTCTTTTCACTGCACTTTTTAAAATCCTGGTCCATCTCCTTGTAGTCACTAAATTTCCCAAATTGCCCCAATTTTTTTTTTTTCTCTTCCAATTGCAATTCCTTTGATACTATCTCCATTCCAGTGTCTTTGTAACTCCTTCCTTTATGTTTTGGCCTTCAGCAGGAATCAATTTTGGCAAGCTTTGCTGCATGTGCCTGCACTTGATGGCAGATGGACTGCATTTGATGGCTTTGACTTTGGGGAGAATTTTTTTCTTTTTTTTTCTTTAATAGGTAACTATGCCCTGTCCCTCATATCTTCCCCTTCAAGTTCTGATTTCCTCCTGAACATTTTCCCCTGCTTTTGCAAGGTCTGTGAGCTCAGTTTTGGCCTCTTTTGGTTCTTTTCACTGCACTTTGTAAAATCCTGGTCCATCTCCTTGTAGTCACTAAATTTCCCAAATTGCCCCAATTTTTTTTTTTTCTCTTCCAATTGCAATTCCTTTGATACTATCTCCATTCCAGTGTCTTTGTAACTCCTTCCTTTGTGTTTTGGCCTTCAGCGGGGATCAATTTTGGCAAGTTTTGCTGCATGTGCCTGCCCTTGATGGCATATGGCCTGCACTCCATGGCTTTGACTTTGGGAAGATTTTTTTCTTTTTTTTTTTTTTCAAATATCCTTGCCCTGTCCCTCATATCTTCCCCTCCAAGTTGTGTCTTCCTCCTTGACTTTTTCCCCTGCTTTTGCAACATCTCTCTGCTTAGCTTTGGCCTCTTTTGGTCCTTTGCAATGCAGCTCATTTCCTCACAGACCACTTTTTGAAGACACTAAATCTCCCAATTTTCTGGAGCTTTTGGGGTTTTTTTCAATTGCATTTCATTTGATCCTATCTCCTTTCCAGAGTGTTTGTAAGCCTTTCTTTTTGGGTTCGCAAGATTCCGTTTCCCTTCCCGAAAGGAAATGAAATTTCCTTTCGGGAAGGGAAACGGAATCTTGCGATTTCAATGGGGACCAAGAGAGGAATCTTTGGTGCATGTGCCAGAACTTGATGGCATGCCATGCCTTTTGATGGCTTTGACTTTGGGGAGAATTTTTTTCTTTTTTTTTTTTTATTTCATAAGTATCCATGCCATGTCCCTCATATCTTCCCCTCCAATTGTGTCTTCCTCCTGAACATTTTCCCCTGTTTTTGCAATGTCTGTGAGCTCAGTTTTGGCCTCTTTTGGTTCTTTTCACTGCACTTTTTAAAATCCTGGTCCATCTCCTTGTAGTCACTAAATTTCCCAAATTGCCCCAATTTTTTTTTTTTCTCTTCCAATTGCAATTCCTTTGATACTATCTCCATTCCAGTGTCTTTGTAACTCCTTCCTTTATGTTTTGGCCTTCAGCAGGAATCAATTTTGGCAAGCTTTGCTGCATGTGCCTGCACTTGATGGCAGATGGACTGCATTTGATGGCTTTGACTTTGGGGAGAATTTTTTTCTTTTTTTTTCTTTAATAGGTAACTATGCCCTGTCCCTCATATCTTCCCCTTCAAGTTCTGATTTCCTCCTGAACATTTTCCCCTGCTTTTGCAAGGTCTGTGAGCTCAGTTTTGGCCTCTTTTGGTTCTTTTCACTGCACTTTGTAAAATCCTGGTCCATCTCCTTGTAGTCACTAAATTTCCCAAATTGCCCCAATTTTTTTTTTTTCTCTTCCAATTGCAATTCCTTTGATACTATCTCCATTCCAGTGTCTTTGTAACTCCTTCCTTTGTGTTTTGGCCTTCAGCGGGGATCAATTTTGGCAAGTTTTGCTGCATGTGCCTGCCCTTGATGGCATATGGCCTGTACTCCATGGCTTTGACTTTGGGCCAGATTTTTTTCTTTTTTTTTTTTATTTCATAAGTATCCATGCCATGTCCCTCATATCTTCCCCTCCAATTGTGTCTTCCTCCTGAACATTTTCCCCTGCTTTTGCAATGTCTGTGAGCTCAGTTTTGGCCTCTTTTGGTTCTTTTCACTGCACTTTTTAAAATCCTGGTCCATCTCCTTGTAGTCACTAAATTTCCCAAATTGCCCCAATTTTTTTTTTTTCTCTTCCAATTGCAATTCCTTTGATACTATCTCCATTCCAGTGTCTTTGTAACTCCTTCCTTTATGTTTTGGCCTTCAGCAGGAATCAATTTTGGCAAGCTTTGCTGCATGTGCCTGCACTTGATGGCAGATGGACTGCATTTGATGGCTTTGACTTTGGGGAGAATTTTTTTCTTTTTTTTTCTTTAATAGGTAACTATGCCCTGTCCCTCATATCTTCCCCTTCAAGTTCTGATTTCCTCCTGAACATTTTCCCCTGCTTTTGCAACGTCTGTGAGCTCAGTTTTGGCCTCTTTTGGTTCTTTTCACTGCACTTTGTAAAATCCTGGTCCATCTCCTTGTAGTCACTAAATTTCCCAAATTGCCCCAATTTTTTTTTTTTTCTCTTCCAATTGCAATTCCTTTGATACTATCTCCATTCCAGTGTCTTTGTAACTCCTTCCTTTGTGTTTTGGCCTTCAGCGGGGATCAATTTTGGCAAGTTTTGCTGCATGTGCCTGCCCTTGATGGCATATGGCCTGCACTCCATGGCTTTGACTTTGGGAAGATTTTTTTCTTTTTTTTTTTTTTCAAATATCCTTGCCCTGTCCCTCATATCTTCCCCTCCAAGTTGTGTCTTCCTCCTTGACTTTTTCCCCTGCTTTTGCAACGTCTCTCTGCTTAGCTTTGGCCTCTTTTGGTCCTTTGCAATGCAGCTCATTTCCTCACAGACCACTTTTTGAAGACACTAAATCTCCCAATTTTCTGGAGCTTTTGGGGTTTTTTTCAATTGCATTTCATTTGATCCTATCTCCTTTCCAGAGTGTTTGTAAGCCTTTCTTTTTGGGTTCGCAAGATTCCGTTTCCCTTCCCGAAAGGAAATGAAATTTCCTTTCGGGAAGGGAAACGGAATCTTGCGATTTCAATGGGGACCAAGAGAGGAATCTTTGGTGCATGTGCCAGAACTTGATGGCATGCCATGCCTTTTGATGGCTTTGACTTTGGGGAGAATTTTTTTCTTTTTTTTTTTTTATTTCATAAGTATCCATGCCATGTCCCTCATATCTTCCCCTCCAATTGTGTCTTCCTCCTGAACATTTTCCCCTGTTTTTGCAATGTCTGTGAGCTCAGTTTTGGCCTCTTTTGGTTCTTTTCACTGCACTTTTTAAAATCCTGGTCCATCTCCTTGTAGTCACTAAATTTCCCAAATTGCCCCAATTTTTTTTTTTTCTCTTCCAATTGCAATTCCTTTGATACTATCTCCATTCCAGTGTCTTTGTAACTCCTTCCTTTATGTTTTGGCCTTCAGCAGGAATCAATTTTGGCAAGCTTTGCTGCATGTGCCTGCACTTGATGGCAGATGGACTGCATTTGATGGCTTTGACTTTGGGGAGAATTTTTTTCTTTTTTTTTCTTTAATAGGTAACTATGCCCTGTCCCTCATATCTTCCCCTTCAAGTTCTGATTTCCTCCTGAACATTTTCCCCTGCTTTTGCAAGGTCTGTGAGCTCAGTTTTGGCCTCTTTTGGTTCTTTTCACTGCACTTTGTAAAATCCTGGTCCATCTCCTTGTAGTCACTAAATTTCCCAAATTGCCCCAATTTTTTTTTTTTCTCTTCCAATTGCAATTCCTTTGATACTATCTCCATTCCAGTGTCTTTGTAACTCCTTCCTTTGTGTTTTGGCCTTCAGCGGGGATCAATTTTGGCAAGTTTTGCTGCATGTGCCTGCCCTTGATGGCATATGGCCTGCACTCCATGGCTTTGACTTTGGGAAGATTTTTTTCTTTTTTTTTTTTTTCAAATATCCTTGCCCTGTCCCTCATATCTTCCCCTCCAAGTTGTGTCTTCCTCCTTGACTTTTTCCCCTGCTTTTGCAACATCTCTCTGCTTAGCTTTGGCCTCTTTTGGTCCTTTGCAATGCAGCTCATTTCCTCACAGACCACTTTTTGAAGACACTAAATCTCCCAATTTTCTGGAGCTTTTGGGGTTTTTTTCAATTGCATTTCATTTGATCCTATCTCCTTTCCAGAGTGTTTGTAAGCCTTTCTTTTTGGGTTCGCAAGATTCCGTTTCCCTTCCCGAAAGGAAATGAAATTTCCTTTCGGGAAGGGAAACGGAATCTTGCGATTTCAATGGGGACCAAGAGAGGAATCTTTGGTGCATGTGCCAGAACTTGATGGCATGCCATGCCTTTGGATGGCTTTGACTTTGGGCCAGATTTTTTTCTTTTTTTTTTTTTATTTCATAAGTATCCATGCCATGTCCCTCATATCTTCCCCTCCAATTGTGTCTTCCTCCTGAACATTTTCCCCTGTTTTTGCAATGTCTGTGAGCTCAGTTTTGGCCTCTTTTGGTTCTTTTCACTGCACTTTTTAAAATCCTGGTCCATCTCCTTGTAGTCACTAAATTTCCCAAATTGCCCCAATTTTTTTTTTTTCTCTTCCAATTGCAATTCCTTTGATACTATCTCCATTCCAGTGTCTTTGTAACTCCTTCCTTTATGTTTTGGCCTTCAGCAGGAATCAATTTTGGCAAGCTTTGCTGCATGTGCCTGCACTTGATGGCAGATGGACTGCATTTGATGGCTTTGACTTTGGGGAGAATTTTTTTCTTTTTTTTTCTTTAATAGGTAACTATGCCCTGTCCCTCATATCTTCCCCTTCAAGTTCTGATTTCCTCCTGAACATTTTCCCCTGCTTTTGCAAGGTCTGTGAGCTCAGTTTTGGCCTCTTTTGGTTCTTTTCACTGCACTTTGTAAAATCCTGGTCCATCTCCTTGTAGTCACTAAATTTCCCAAATTGCCCCAATTTTTTTTTTTTCTCTTCCAATTGCAATTCCTTTGATACTATCTCCATTCCAGTGTCTTTGTAACTCCTTCCTTTGTGTTTTGGCCTTCAGCGGGGATCAATTTTGGCAAGTTTTGCTGCATGTGCCTGCCCTTGATGGCATATGGCCTGCACTCCATGGCTTTGACTTTGGGAAGATTTTTTTCTTTTTTTTTTTTTTCAAATATCCTTGCCCTGTCCCTCATATCTTCCCCTCCAAGTTGTGTCTTCCTCCTTGACTTTTTCCCCTGCTTTTGCAACATCTCTCTGCTTAGCTTTGGCCTCTTTTGGTCCTTTGCAATGCAGCTCATTTCCTCACAGACCACTTTTTGAAGACACTAAATCTCCCAATTTTCTGGAGCTTTTGGGGTTTTTTTCAATTGCATTTCATTTGATCCTATCTCCTTTCCAGAGTGTTTGTAAGCCTTTCTTTTTGGGTTCGCAAGATTCCGTTTCCCTTCCCGAAAGGAAATGAAATTTCCTTTCGGGAAGGGAAACGGAATCTTGCGATTTCAATGGGGACCAAGAGAGGAATCTTTGGTGCATGTGCCAGAACTTGATGGCATGCCATGCCTTTGGATGGCTTTGACTTTGGGCCAGATTTTTTTCTTTTTTTTTTTTTATTTCATAAGTATCCATGCCATGTCCCTCATATCTTCCCCTCCAATTGTGTCTTCCTCCTGAACATTTTCCCCTGTTTTTGCAATGTCTGTGAGCTCAGTTTTGGCCTCTTTTGGTTCTTTTCACTGCACTTTTTAAAATCCTGGTCCATCTCCTTGTAGTCACTAAATTTCCCAAATTGCCCCAATTTTTTTTTTTTCTCTTCCAATTGCAATTCCTTTGATACTATCTCCATTCCAGTGTCTTTGTAACTCCTTCCTTTATGTTTTGGCCTTCAGCAGGAATCAATTTTGGCAAGCTTTGCTGCATGTGCCTGCACTTGATGGCAGATGGACTGCATTTGATGGCTTTGACTTTGGGGAGAATTTTTTTCTTTTTTTTTCTTTAATAGGTAACTATGCCCTGTCCCTCATATCTTCCCCTTCAAGTTCTGATTTCCTCCTGAACATTTTCCCCTGCTTTTGCAAGGTCTGTGAGCTCAGTTTTGGCCTCTTTTGGTTCTTTTCACTGCACTTTGTAAAATCCTGGTCCATCTCCTTGTAGTCACTAAATTTCCCAAATTGCCCCAATTTTTTTTTTTTCTCTTCCAATTGCAATTCCTTTGATACTATCTCCATTCCAGTGTCTTTGTAACTCCTTCCTTTGTGTTTTGGCCTTCAGCGGGGATCAATTTTGGCAAGTTTTGCTGCATGTGCCTGCCCTTGATGGCATATGGCCTGCACTCCATGGCTTTGACTTTGGGAAGATTTTTTTCTTTTTTTTTTTTTTCAAATATCCTTGCCCTGTCCCTCATATCTTCCCCTCCAAGTTGTGTCTTCCTCCTTGACTTTTTCCCCTGCTTTTGCAACATCTCTCTGCTTAGCTTTGGCCTCTTTTGGTCCTTTGCAATGCAGCTCATTTCCTCACAGACCACTTTTTGAAGACACTAAATCTCCCAATTTTCTGGAGCTTTTGGGGTTTTTTTCAATTGCATTTCATTTGATCCTATCTCCTTTCCAGAGTGTTTGTAAGCCTTTCTTTTTGGGTTCGCAAGATTCCGTTTCCCTTCCCGAAAGGAAATGAAATTTCCTTTCGGGAAGGGAAACGGAATCTTGCGATTTCAATGGGGACCAAGAGAGGAATCTTTGGTGCATGTGCCAGAACTTGATGGCATGCCATGCCTTTGGATGGCTTTGACTTTGGGCCAGATTTTTTTCTTTTTTTTTTTTTATTTCATAAGTATCCATGCCATGTCCCTCATATCTTCCCCTCCAATTGTGTCTTCCTCCTGAACATTTTCCCCTGTTTTTGCAATGTCTGTGAGCTCAGTTTTGGCCTCTTTTGGTTCTTTTCACTGCACTTTTTAAAATCCTGGTCCATCTCCTTGTAGTCACTAAATTTCCCAAATTGCCCCAATTTTTTTTTTTTCTCTTCCAATTGCAATTCCTTTGATACTATCTCCATTCCAGTGTCTTTGTAACTCCTTCCTTTATGTTTTGGCCTTCAGCAGGAATCAATTTTGGCAAGCTTTGCTGCATGTGCCTGCACTTGATGGCAGATGGACTGCATTTGATGGCTTTGACTTTGGGGAGAATTTTTTTCTTTTTTTTTCTTTAATAGGTAACTATGCCCTGTCCCTCATATCTTCCCCTTCAAGTTCTGATTTCCTCCTGAACATTTTCCCCTGCTTTTGCAAGGTCTGTGAGCTCAGTTTTGGCCTCTTTTGGTTCTTTTCACTGCACTTTGTAAAATCCTGGTCCATCTCCTTGTAGTCACTAAATTTCCCAAATTGCCCCAATTTTTTTTTTTTCTCTTCCAATTGCAATTCCTTTGATACTATCTCCATTCCAGTGTCTTTGTAACTCCTTCCTTTGTGTTTTGGCCTTCAGCGGGGATCAATTTTGGCAAGTTTTGCTGCATGTGCCTGCCCTTGATGGCATATGGCCTGCACTCCATGGCTTTGACTTTGGGAAGATTTTTTTCTTTTTTTTTTTTTTCAAATATCCTTGCCCTGTCCCTCATATCTTCCCCTCCAAGTTGTGTCTTCCTCCTTGACTTTTTCCCCTGCTTTTGCAACATCTCTCTGCTTAGCTTTGGCCTCTTTTGGTCCTTTGCAATGCAGCTCATTTCCTCACAGACCACTTTTTGAAGACACTAAATCTCCCAATTTTCTGGAGCTTTTGGGGTTTTTTTCAATTGCATTTCATTTGATCCTATCTCCTTTCCAGAGTGTTTGTAAGCCTTTCTTTTTGGGTTCGCAAGATTCCGTTTCCCTTCCCGAAAGGAAATGAAATTTCCTTTCGGGAAGGGAAACGGAATCTTGCGATTTCAATGGGGACCAAGAGAGGAATCTTTGGTGCATGTGCCAGAACTTGATGGCATGCCATGCCTTTTGATGGCTTTGACTTTGGGGAGAATTTTTTTCTTTTTTTTTTTTTATTTCATAAGTATCCATGCCATGTCCCTCATATCTTCCCCTCCAATTGTGTCTTCCTCCTGAACATTTTCCCCTGTTTTTGCAATGTCTGTGAGCTCAGTTTTGGCCTCTTTTGGTTCTTTTCACTGCACTTTTTAAAATCCTGGTCCATCTCCTTGTAGTCACTAAATTTCCCAAATTGCCCCAATTTTTTTTTTTTCTCTTCCAATTGCAATTCCTTTGATACTATCTCCATTCCAGTGTCTTTGTAACTCCTTCCTTTATGTTTTGGCCTTCAGCAGGAATCAATTTTGGCAAGCTTTGCTGCATGTGCCTGCACTTGATGGCAGATGGACTGCATTTGATGGCTTTGACTTTGGGGAGAATTTTTTTCTTTTTTTTTCTTTAATAGGTAACTATGCCCTGTCCCTCATATCTTCCCCTTCAAGTTCTGATTTCCTCCTGAACATTTTCCCCTGCTTTTGCAAGGTCTGTGAGCTCAGTTTTGGCCTCTTTTGGTTCTTTTCACTGCACTTTGTAAAATCCTGGTCCATCTCCTTGTAGTCACTAAATTTCCCAAATTGCCCCAATTTTTTTTTTTTCTCTTCCAATTGCAATTCCTTTGATACTATCTCCATTCCAGTGTCTTTGTAACTCCTTCCTTTGTGTTTTGGCCTTCAGCGGGGATCAATTTTGGCAAGTTTTGCTGCATGTGCCTGCCCTTGATGGCATATGGCCTGCACTCCATGGCTTTGACTTTGGGAAGATTTTTTTCTTTTTTTTTTTTTTCAAATATCCTTGCCCTGTCCCTCATATCTTCCCCTCCAAGTTGTGTCTTCCTCCTTGACTTTTTCCCCTGCTTTTGCAACATCTCTCTGCTTAGCTTTGGCCTCTTTTGGTCCTTTGCAATGCAGCTCATTTCCTCACAGACCACTTTTTGAAGACACTAAATCTCCCAATTTTCTGGAGCTTTTGGGGTTTTTTTCAATTGCATTTCATTTGATCCTATCTCCTTTCCAGAGTGTTTGTAAGCCTTTCTTTTTGGGTTCGCAAGATTCCGTTTCCCTTCCCGAAAGGAAATGAAATTTCCTTTCGGGAAGGGAAACGGAATCTTGCGATTTCAATGGGGACCAAGAGAGGAATCTTTGGTGCATGTGCCAGAACTTGATGGCATGCCATGCCTTTTGATGGCTTTGACTTTGGGGAGAATTTTTTTCTTTTTTTTTTTTTATTTCATAAGTATCCATGCCATGTCCCTCATATCTTCCCCTCCAATTGTGTCTTCCTCCTGAACATTTTCCCCTGTTTTTGCAATGTCTGTGAGCTCAGTTTTGGCCTCTTTTGGTTCTTTTCACTGCACTTTTTAAAATCCTGGTCCATCTCCTTGTAGTCACTAAATTTCCCAAATTGCCCCAATTTTTTTTTTTTCTCTTCCAATTGCAATTCCTTTGATACTATCTCCATTCCAGTGTCTTTGTAACTCCTTCCTTTATGTTTTGGCCTTCAGCAGGAATCAATTTTGGCAAGCTTTGCTGCATGTGCCTGCACTTGATGGCAGATGGACTGCATTTGATGGCTTTGACTTTGGGGAGAATTTTTTTCTTTTTTTTTCTTTAATAGGTAACTATGCCCTGTCCCTCATATCTTCCCCTTCAAGTTCTGATTTCCTCCTGAACATTTTCCCCTGCTTTTGCAAGGTCTGTGAGCTCAGTTTTGGCCTCTTTTGGTTCTTTTCACTGCACTTTGTAAAATCCTGGTCCATCTCCTTGTAGTCACTAAATTTCCCAAATTGCCCCAATTTTTTTTTTTTCTCTTCCAATTGCAATTCCTTTGATACTATCTCCATTCCAGTGTCTTTGTAACTCCTTCCTTTGTGTTTTGGCCTTCAGCGGGGATCAATTTTGGCAAGTTTTGCTGCATGTGCCTGCCCTTGATGGCATATGGCCTGCACTCCATGGCTTTGACTTTGGGAAGATTTTTTTCTTTTTTTTTTTTTTCAAATATCCTTGCCCTGTCCCTCATATCTTCCCCTCCAAGTTGTGTCTTCCTCCTTGACTTTTTCCCCTGCTTTTGCAACATCTCTCTGCTTAGCTTTGGCCTCTTTTGGTCCTTTGCAATGCAGCTCATTTCCTCACAGACCACTTTTTGAAGACACTAAATCTCCCAATTTTCTGGAGCTTTTGGGGTTTTTTTCAATTGCATTTCATTTGATCCTATCTCCTTTCCAGAGTGTTTGTAAGCCTTTCTTTTTGGGTTCGCAAGATTCCGTTTCCCTTCCCGAAAGGAAATGAAATTTCCTTTCGGGAAGGGAAACGGAATCTTGCGATTTCAATGGGGACCAAGAGAGGAATCTTTGGTGCATGTGCCAGAACTTGATGGCATGCCATGCCTTTTGATGGCTTTGACTTTGGGGAGAATTTTTTTCTTTTTTTTTTTTTATTTCATAAGTATCCATGCCATGTCCCTCATATCTTCCCCTCCAATTGTGTCTTCCTCCTGAACATTTTCCCCTGTTTTTGCAATGTCTGTGAGCTCAGTTTTGGCCTCTTTTGGTTCTTTTCACTGCACTTTTTAAAATCCTGGTCCATCTCCTTGTAGTCACTAAATTTCCCAAATTGCCCCAATTTTTTTTTTTTTCTCTTCCAATTGCAATTCCTTTGATACTATCTCCATTCCAGTGTCTTTGTAAATCCTTCCTTTATGTTTTGGCCTTCAGCAGGAATCAATTTTGGCAAGCTTTGCTGCATGTGCCTGCACTTGATGGCAGATGGACTGCATTTGATGGCTTTGACTTTGGGGAGAATTTTTTTCTTTTTTTTTCTTTAATAGGTAACTATGCCCTGTCCCTCATATCTTCCCCTTCAAGTTCTGATTTCCTCCTGAACATTTTCCCCTGCTTTTGCAAGGTCTGTGAGCTCAGTTTTGGCCTCTTTTGGTTCTTTTCACTGCACTTTGTAAAATCCTGGTCCATCTCCTTGTAGTCACTAAATTTCCCAAATTGCCCCAATTTTTTTTTTTTCTCTTCCAATTGCAATTCCTTTGATACTATCTCCATTCCAGTGTCTTTGTAACTCCTTCCTTTGTGTTTTGGCCTTCAGCGGGGATCAATTTTGGCAAGTTTTGCTGCATGTGCCTGCCCTTGATGGCATATGGCCTGCACTCCATGGCTTTGACTTTGGGAAGATTTTTTTCTTTTTTTTTTTTTTCAAATATCCTTGCCCTGTCCCTCATATCTTCCCCTCCAAGTTGTGTCTTCCTCCTTGACTTTTTCCCCTGCTTTTGCAACATCTCTCTGCTTAGCTTTGGCCTCTTTTGGTCCTTTGCAATGCAGCTCATTTCCTCACAGACCACTTTTTGAAGACACTAAATCTCCCAATTTTCTGGAGCTTTTGGGGTTTTTTTCAATTGCATTTCATTTGATCCTATCTCCTTTCCAGAGTGTTTGTAAGCCTTTCTTTTTGGGTTCGCAAGATTCCGTTTCCCTTCCCGAAAGGAAATGAAATTTCCTTTCGGGAAGGGAAACGGAATCTTGCGATTTCAATGGGGACCAAGAGAGGAATCTTTGGTGCATGTGCCAGAACTTGATGGCATGCCATGCCTTTGGATGGCTTTGACTTTGGGCCAGATTTTTTTCTTTTTTTTTTTTTATTTCATAAGTATCCATGCCATGTCCCTCATATCTTCCCCTCCAATTGTGTCTTCCTCCTGAACATTTTCCCCTGTTTTTGCAATGTCTGTGAGCTCAGTTTTGGCCTCTTTTGGTTCTTTTCACTGCACTTTTTAAAATCCTGGTCCATCTCCTTGTAGTCACTAAATTTCCCAAATTGCCCCAATTTTTTTTTTTTCTCTTCCAATTGCAATTCCTTTGATACTATCTCCATTCCAGTGTCTTTGTAACTCCTTCCTTTATGTTTTGGCCTTCAGCAGGAATCAATTTTGGCAAGCTTTGCTGCATGTGCCTGCACTTGATGGCAGATGGACTGCATTTGATGGCTTTGACTTTGGGGAGAATTTTTTTCTTTTTTTTTCTTTAATAGGTAACTATGCCCTGTCCCTCATATCTTCCCCTTCAAGTTCTGATTTCCTCCTGAACATTTTCCCCTGCTTTTGCAAGGTCTGTGAGCTCAGTTTTGGCCTCTTTTGGTTCTTTTCACTGCACTTTGTAAAATCCTGGTCCATCTCCTTGTAGTCACTAAATTTCCCAAATTGCCCCAATTTTTTTTTTTTCTCTTCCAATTGCAATTCCTTTGATACTATCTCCATTCCAGTGTCTTTGTAACTCCTTCCTTTGTGTTTTGGCCTTCAGCGGGGATCAATTTTGGCAAGTTTTGCTGCATGTGCCTGCCCTTGATGGCATATGGCCTGCACTCCATGGCTTTGACTTTGGGAAGATTTTTTTCTTTTTTTTTTTTTTCAAATATCCTTGCCCTGTCCCTCATATCTTCCCCTCCAAGTTGTGTCTTCCTCCTTGACTTTTTCCCCTGCTTTTGCAACATCTCTCTGCTTAGCTTTGGCCTCTTTTGGTCCTTTGCAATGCAGCTCATTTCCTCACAGACCACTTTTTGAAGACACTAAATCTCCCAATTTTCTGGAGCTTTTGGGGTTTTTTTCAATTGCATTTCATTTGATCCTATCTCCTTTCCAGAGTGTTTGTAAGCCTTTCTTTTTGGGTTCGCAAGATTCCGTTTCCCTTCCCGAAAGGAAATTTCATTTCCTTTCGGGAAGGGAAACGGAATCTTGCGATTTCAATGGGGACCAAGAGAGGAATCTTTGGTGCATGTGCCAGAACTTGATGGCATGCCATGCCTTTTGATGGCTTTGACTTTGGGCCAGATTTTTTTCTTTTTTTTTTTTTATTTCATAAGTATCCATGCCATGTCCCTCATATCTTCCCCTCCAATTGTGTCTTCCTCCTGAACATTTTCCCCTGCTTTTGCAATGTCTGTGAGCTCAGTTTTGGCCTCTTTTGGTTCTTTTCACTGCACTTTGTAAAATCCTGGTCCATCTCCTTGTAGTCACTAAATTTCCCAAATTGCCCCAATTTTTTTTTTTTCTCTTCCAATTGCAATTCCTTTGATACTATCTCCATTCCAGTGTCTTTGTAACTCCTTCCTTTATGTTTTGGCCTTCAGCAGGAATCAATTTTGGCAAGCTTTGCTGCATGTGCCTGCACTTGATGGCAGATGGACTGCATTTGATGGCTTTGACTTTGGGGAGAATTTTTTTCTTTTTTTTTCTTTAATAGGTAACTATGCCCTGTCCCTCATATCTTCCCCTTCAAGTTCTGATTTCCTCCTGAACATTTTCCCCTGCTTTTGCAAGGTCTGTGAGCTCAGTTTTGGCCTCTTTTGGTTCTTTTCACTGCACTTTGTAAAATCCTGGTCCATCTCCTTGTAGTCACTAAATTTCCCAAATTGCCCCAATTTTTTTTTTTTCTCTTCCAATTGCAATTCCTTTGATACTATCTCCATTCCAGTGTCTTTGTAACTCCTTCCTTTGTGTTTTGGCCTTCAGCGGGGATCAATTTTGGCAAGTTTTGCTGCATGTGCCTGCCCTTGATGGCATATGGCCTGCACTCCATGGCTTTGACTTTGGGAAGATTTTTTTCTTTTTTTTTTTTTTCAAATATCCTTGCCCTGTCCCTCATATCTTCCCCTCCAAGTTGTGTCTTCCTCCTTGACTTTTTCCCCTGCTTTTGCAACATCTCTCTGCTTAGCTTTGGCCTCTTTTGGTCCTTTGCAATGCAGCTCATTTCCTCACAGACCACTTTTTGAAGACACTAAATCTCCCAATTTTCTGGAGCTTTTGGGGTTTTTTTCAATTGCATTTCATTTGATCCTATCTCCTTTCCAGAGTGTTTGTAAGCCTTTCTTTTTGGGTTCGCAAGATTCCGTTTCCCTTCCCGAAAGGAAATGAAATTTCCTTTCGGGAAGGGAAACGGAATCTTGCGATTTCAATGGGGACCAAGAGAGGAATCTTTGGTGCATGTGCCAGAACTTGATGGCATGCCATGCCTTTTGATGGCTTTGACTTTGGGGAGAATTTTTTTCTTTTTTTTTTTTTATTTCATAAGTATCCATGCCATGTCCCTCATATCTTCCCCTCCAATTGTGTCTTCCTCCTGAACATTTTCCCCTGTTTTTGCAATGTCTGTGAGCTCAGTTTTGGCCTCTTTTGGTTCTTTTCACTGCACTTTTTAAAATCCTGGTCCATCTCCTTGTAGTCACTAAATTTCCCAAATTGCCCCAATTTTTTTTTTTTCTCTTCCAATTGCAATTCCTTTGATACTATCTCCATTCCAGTGTCTTTGTAACTCCTTCCTTTATGTTTTGGCCTTCAGCAGGAATCAATTTTGGCAAGCTTTGCTGCATGTGCCTGCACTTGATGGCAGATGGACTGCATTTGATGGCTTTGACTTTGGGGAGAATTTTTTTCTTTTTTTTTCTTTAATAGGTAACTATGCCCTGTCCCTCATATCTTCCCCTTCAAGTTCTGATTTCCTCCTGAACATTTTCCCCTGCTTTTGCAAGGTCTGTGAGCTCAGTTTTGGCCTCTTTTGGTTCTTTTCACTGCACTTTGTAAAATCCTGGTCCATCTCCTTGTAGTCACTAAATTTCCCAAATTGCCCCAATTTTTTTTTTTTCTCTTCCAATTGCAATTCCTTTGATACTATCTCCATTCCAGTGTCTTTGTAACTCCTTCCTTTGTGTTTTGGCCTTCAGCGGGGATCAATTTTGGCAAGTTTTGCTGCATGTGCCTGCCCTTGATGGCATATGGCCTGCACTCCATGGCTTTGACTTTGGGAAGATTTTTTTCTTTTTTTTTTTTTTCAAATATCCTTGCCCTGTCCCTCATATCTTCCCCTCCAAGTTGTGTCTTCCTCCTTGACTTTTTCCCCTGCTTTTGCAACATCTCTCTGCTTAGCTTTGGCCTCTTTTGGTCCTTTGCAATGCAGCTCATTTCCTCACAGACCACTTTTTGAAGACACTAAATCTCCCAATTTTCTGGAGCTTTTGGGGTTTTTTTCAATTGCATTTCATTTGATCCTATCTCCTTTCCAGAGTGTTTGTAAGCCTTTCTTTTTGGGTTCGCAAGATTCCGTTTCCCTTCCCGAAAGGAAATGAAATTTCCTTTCGGGAAGGGAAACGGAATCTTGCGATTTCAATGGGGACCAAGAGAGGAATCTTTGGTGCATGTGCCAGAACTTGATGGCATGCCATGCCTTTGGATGGCTTTGACTTTGGGCCAGATTTTTTTCTTTTTTTTTTTTTATTTCATAAGTATCCATGCCATGTCCCTCATATCTTCCCCTCCAATTGTGTCTTCCTCCTGAACATTTTCCCCTGTTTTTGCAATGTCTGTGAGCTCAGTTTTGGCCTCTTTTGGTTCTTTTCACTGCACTTTTTAAAATCCTGGTCCATCTCCTTGTAGTCACTAAATTTCCCAAATTGCCCCAATTTTTTTTTTTTCTCTTCCAATTGCAATTCCTTTGATACTATCTCCATTCCAGTGTCTTTGTAACTCCTTCCTTTATGTTTTGGCCTTCAGCAGGAATCAATTTTGGCAAGCTTTGCTGCATGTGCCTGCACTTGATGGCAGATGGACTGCATTTGATGGCTTTGACTTTGGGGAGAATTTTTTTCTTTTTTTTTCTTTAATAGGTAACTATGCCCTGTCCCTCATATCTTCCCCTTCAAGTTCTGATTTCCTCCTGAACATTTTCCCCTGCTTTTGCAAGGTCTGTGAGCTCAGTTTTGGCCTCTTTTGGTTCTTTTCACTGCACTTTGTAAAATCCTGGTCCATCTCCTTGTAGTCACTAAATTTCCCAAATTGCCCCAATTTTTTTTTTTTTCTCTTCCAATTGCAATTCCTTTGATACTATCTCCATTCCAGTGTCTTTGTAACTCCTTCCTTTGTGTTTTGGCCTTCAGCGGGGATCAATTTTGGCAAGTTTTGCTGCATGTGCCTGCCCTTGATGGCATATGGCCTGCACTCCATGGCTTTGACTTTGGGAAGATTTTTTTCTTTTTTTTTTTTTTCAAATATCCTTGCCCTGTCCCTCATATCTTCCCCTCCAAGTTGTGTCTTCCTCCTTGACTTTTTCCCCTGCTTTTGCAACATCTCTCTGCTTAGCTTTGGCCTCTTTTGGTCCTTTGCAATGCAGCTCATTTCCTCACAGACCACTTTTTGAAGACACTAAATCTCCCAATTTTCTGGAGCTTTTGGGGTTTTTTTCAATTGCATTTCATTTGATCCTATCTCCTTTCCAGAGTGTTTGTAAGCCTTTCTTTTTGGGTTCGCAAGATTCCGTTTCCCTTCCCGAAAGGAAATGAAATTTCCTTTCGGGAAGGGAAACGGAATCTTGCGATTTCAATGGGGACCAAGAGAGGAATCTTTGGTGCATGTGCCAGAACTTGATGGCATGCCATGCCTTTTGATGGCTTTGACTTTGGGCCAGATTTTTTTCTTTTTTTTTTTTTATTTCATAAGTATCCATGCCATGTCCCTCATATCTTCCCCTCCAATTGTGTCTTCCTCCTGAACATTTTCCCCTGTTTTTGCAATGTCTGTGAGCTCAGTTTTGGCCTCTTTTGGTTCTTTTCACTGCACTTTTTAAAATCCTGGTCCATCTCCTTGTAGTCACTAAATTTCCCAAATTGCCCCAATTTTTTTTTTTTCTCTTCCAATTGCAATTCCTTTGATACTATCTCCATTCCAGTGTCTTTGTAACTCCTTCCTTTATGTTTTGGCCTTCAGCAGGAATCAATTTTGGCAAGCTTTGCTGCATGTGCCTGCACTTGATGGCAGATGGACTGCATTTGATGGCTTTGACTTTGGGGAGAATTTTTTTCTTTTTTTTTCTTTAATAGGTAACTATGCCCTGTCCCTCATATCTTCCCCTTCAAGTTCTGATTTCCTCCTGAACATTTTCCCCTGCTTTTGCAAGGTCTGTGAGCTCAGTTTTGGCCTCTTTTGGTTCTTTTCACTGCACTTTGTAAAATCCTGGTCCATCTCCTTGTAGTCACTAAATTTCCCAAATTGCCCCAATTTTTTTTTTTTCTCTTCCAATTGCAATTCCTTTGATACTATCTCCATTCCAGTGTCTTTGTAACTCCTTCCTTTGTGTTTTGGCCTTCAGCGGGGATCAATTTTGGCAAGTTTTGCTGCATGTGCCTGCCCTTGATGGCATATGGCCTGCACTCCATGGCTTTGACTTTGGGAAGATTTTTTTCTTTTTTTTTTTTTTCAAATATCCTTGCCCTGTCCCTCATATCTTCCCCTCCAAGTTGTGTCTTCCTCCTTGACTTTTTCCCCTGCTTTTGCAACATCTCTCTGCTTAGCTTTGGCCTCTTTTGGTCCTTTGCAATGCAGCTCATTTCCTCACAGACCACTTTTTGAAGACACTAAATCTCCCAATTTTCTGGAGCTTTTGGGGTTTTTTTCAATTGCATTTCATTTGATCCTATCTCCTTTCCAGAGTGTTTGTAAGCCTTTCTTTTTGGGTTCGCAAGATTCCGTTTCCCTTCCCGAAAGGAAATGAAATTTCCTTTCGGGAAGGGAAACGGAATCTTGCGATTTCAATGGGGACCAAGAGAGGAATCTTTGGTGCATGTGCCAGAACTTGATGGCATGCCATGCCTTTTGATGGCTTTGACTTTGGGCCAGATTTTTTTCTTTTTTTTTTTTTATTTCATAAGTATCCATGCCATGTCCCTCATATCTTCCCCTCCAATTGTGTCTTCCTCCTGAACATTTTCCCCTGTTTTTGCAATGTCTGTGAGCTCAGTTTTGGCCTCTTTTGGTTCTTTTCACTGCACTTTTTAAAATCCTGGTCCATCTCCTTGTAGTCACTAAATTTCCCAAATTGCCCCAATTTTTTTTTTTTCTCTTCCAATTGCAATTCCTTTGATACTATCTCCATTCCAGTGTCTTTGTAACTCCTTCCTTTATGTTTTGGCCTTCAGCAGGAATCAATTTTGGCAAGCTTTGCTGCATGTGCCTGCACTTGATGGCAGATGGACTGCATTTGATGGCTTTGACTTTGGGGAGAATTTTTTTCTTTTTTTTTCTTTAATAGGTAACTATGCCCTGTCCCTCATATCTTCCCCTTCAAGTTCTGATTTCCTCCTGAACATTTTCCCCTGCTTTTGCAAGGTCTGTGAGCTCAGTTTTGGCCTCTTTTGGTTCTTTTCACTGCACTTTGTAAAATCCTGGTCCATCTCCTTGTAGTCACTAAATTTCCCAAATTGCCCCAATTTTTTTTTTTTCTCTTCCAATTGCAATTCCTTTGATACTATCTCCATTCCAGTGTCTTTGTAACTCCTTCCTTTGTGTTTTGGCCTTCAGCGGGGATCAATTTTGGCAAGTTTTGCTGCATGTGCCTGCCCTTGATGGCATATGGCCTGCACTCCATGGCTTTGACTTTGGGAAGATTTTTTTCTTTTTTTTTTTTTTCAAATATCCTTGCCCTGTCCCTCATATCTTCCCCTCCAAGTTGTGTCTTCCTCCTTGACTTTTTCCCCTGCTTTTGCAACATCTCTCTGCTTAGCTTTGGCCTCTTTTGGTCCTTTGCAATGCAGCTCATTTCCTCACAGACCACTTTTTGAAGACACTAAATCTCCCAATTTTCTGGAGCTTTTGGGGTTTTTTTCAATTGCATTTCATTTGATCCTATCTCCTTTCCAGAGTGTTTGTAAGCCTTTCTTTTTGGGTTCGCAAGATTCCGTTTCCCTTCCCGAAAGGAAATGAAATTTCCTTTCGGGAAGGGAAACGGAATCTTGCGATTTCAATGGGGACCAAGAGAGGAATCTTTGGTGCATGTGCCAGAACTTGATGGCATGCCATGCCTTTTGATGGCTTTGACTTTGGGGAGAATTTTTTTCTTTTTTTTTTTTATTTCATAAGTATCCATGCCATGTCCCTCATATCTTCCCCTCCAATTGTGTCTTCCTCCTGAACATTTTCCCCTGCTTTTGCAATGTCTGTGAGCTCAGTTTTGGCCTCTTTTGGTTCTTTTCACTGCACTTTTTAAAATCCTGGTCCATCTCCTTGTAGTCACTAAATTTCCCAAATTGCCCCAATTTTTTTTTTTTCTCTTCCAATTGCAATTCCTTTGATACTATCTCCATTCCAGTGTCTTTGTAACTCCTTCCTTTATGTTTTGGCCTTCAGCAGGAATCAATTTTGGCAAGCTTTGCTGCATGTGCCTGCACTTGATGGCAGATGGACTGCATTTGATGGCTTTGACTTTGGGGAGAATTTTTTTCTTTTTTTTTCTTTAATAGGTAACTATGCCCTGTCCCTCATATCTTCCCCTTCAAGTTCTGATTTCCTCCTGAACATTTTCCCCTGCTTTTGCAACGTCTGTGAGCTCAGTTTTGGCCTCTTTTGGTTCTTTTCACTGCACTTTGTAAAATCCTGGTCCATCTCCTTGTAGTCACTAAATTTCCCAAATTGCCCCAATTTTTTTTTTTTCTCTTCCAATTGCAATTCCTTTGATACTATCTCCATTCCAGTGTCTTTGTAACTCCTTCCTTTGTGTTTTGGCCTTCAGCGGGGATCAATTTTGGCAAGTTTTGCTGCATGTGCCTGCCCTTGATGGCATATGGCCTGCACTCCATGGCTTTGACTTTGGGAAGATTTTTTTCTTTTTTTTTTTTTTCAAATATCCTTGCCCTGTCCCTCATATCTTCCCCTCCAAGTTGTGTCTTCCTCCTTGACTTTTTCCCCTGCTTTTGCAACATCTCTCTGCTTAGCTTTGGCCTCTTTTGGTCCTTTGCAATGCAGCTCATTTCCTCACAGACCCCTTTTTGAAGACACTAAATCTCCCAATTTTCTGGAGCTTTTGGGGTTTTTTTCAATTGCATTTCATTTGATCCTATCTCCTTTCCAGAGTGTTTGTAAGCCTTTCTTTTTGGGTTCGCAAGATTCCGTTTCCCTTCCCGAAAGGAAATGAAATTTCCTTTCGGGAAGGGAAACGGAATCTTGCGATTTCAATGGGGACCAAGAGAGGAATCTTTGGTGCATGTGCCAGAACTTGATGGCATGCCATGCCTTTTGATGGCTTTGACTTTGGGGAGAATTTTTTTCTTTTTTTTTTTTATTTCATAAGTATCCATGCCATGTCCCTCATATCTTCCCCTCCAATTGTGTCTTCCTCCTGAACATTTTCCCCTGTTTTTGCAATGTCTGTGAGCTCAGTTTTGGCCTCTTTTGGTTCTTTTCACTGCACTTTGTAAAATCCTGGTCCATCTCCTTGTAGTCACTAAATTTCCCAAATTGCCCCAATTTTTTTTTTTTTCTCTTCCAATTGCAATTCCTTTGATACTATCTCCATTCCAGTGTCTTTGTAACTCCTTCCTTTATGTTTTGGCCTTCAGCAGGAATCAATTTTGGCAAGCTTTGCTGCATGTGCCTGCACTTGATGGCAGATGGACTGCATTTGATGGCTTTGACTTTGGGGAGAATTTTTTTCTTTTTTTTTCTTTAATAGGTAACTATGCCCTGTCCCTCATATCTTCCCCTTCAAGTTCTGATTTCCTCCTGAACATTTTCCCCTGCTTTTGCAACGTCTGTTAGCTCAGTTTTGGCCTCTTTTGGTTCTTTTCACTGCACTTTGTAAAATCCTGGTCCATCTCCTTGTAGTCACTAAATTTCCCAAATTGCCCCAATTTTTTTTTTTCTCTTCCAATTGCAATTCCTTTGATACTATCTCCATTCCAGTGTCTTTGTAACTCCTTCCTTTGTGTTTTGGCCTTCAGCGGGGATCAATTTTGGCTAGTTTTGCTGCATGTGCCTGCCCTTGATGGCATATGGCCTGTACTCCATGGCTTTGACTTTGGGAAGATTTTTTTCTTTTTTTTTTTTTTCAAATATCCTTGCCCTGTCCCTCATATCTTCCCCTCCAAGTTGTGTCTTCCTCCTTGACTTTTTCCCCTGCTTTTGCAACATCTCTCTGCTTAGCTTTGGCCTCTTTTGGTCCTTTGCAATGCAGCTCATTTCCTCACAGACCACTTTTTGAAGACACTAAATCTCCCAATTTTCTGGAGCTTTTGGGGTTTTTTTCAATTGCATTTCATTTGATCCTATCTCCTTTCCAGAGTGTTTGTAAGCCTTTCTTTTTGGGTTCGCAAGATTCCGTTTCCCTTCCCGAAAGGAAATGAAATTTCCTTTTGGGAAGGGAAACGGAATCTTGCGATTTCAATGGGGACCAAGAGAGGAATCTTTGGTGCATGTGCCAGAACTTGATGGCATGCCATGCCTTTTGATGGCTTTGACTTTGGGCCAGATTTTTTTCTTTTTTTTTTTTTATTTCATAAGTATCCATGCCATGTCCCTCATATCTTCCCCTCCAATTGTGTCTTCCTCCTGAACATTTTCCCCTGTTTTTGCAATGTCTGTGAGCTCAGTTTTGGCCTCTTTTGGTTCTTTTCACTGCACTTTTTAAAATCCTGGTCCATCTCCTTGTAGTCACTAAATTTCCCAAATTGCCCCAATTTTTTTTTTTTCTCTTCCAATTGCAATTCCTTTGATACTATCTCCATTCCAGTGTCTTTGTAACTCCTTCCTTTATGTTTTGGCCTTCAGCAGGAATCAATTTTGGCAAGCTTTGCTGCATGTGCCTGCACTTGATGGCAGATGGACTGCATTTGATGGCTTTGACTTTGGGGAGAATTTTTTTCTTTTTTTTTCTTTAATAGGTAACTATGCCCTGTCCCTCATATCTTCCCCTTCAAGTTCTGATTTCCTCCTGAACATTTTCCCCTGCTTTTGCAATGTCTGTGAGCTCAGTTTTGGCCTCTTTTGGTTCTTTTCACTGCACTTTGTAAAATCCTGGTCCATCTCCTTGTAGTCACTAAATTTCCCAAATTGCCCCAATTTTTTTTTTTTCTCTTCCAATTGCAATTCCTTTGATACTATCTCCATTCCAGTGTCTTTGTAACTCCTTCCTTTGTGTTTTGGCCTTCAGCGGGGATCAATTTTGGCAAGTTTTGCTGCATGTGCCTGCCCTTGATGGCATATGGCCTGCACTCCATGGCTTTGACTTTGGGAAGATTTTTTTCTTTTTTTTTTTTTTCAAATATCCTTGCCCTGTCCCTCATATCTTCCCCTCCAAGTTGTGTCTTCCTCCTTGACTTTTTCCCCTGCTTTTGCAACATCTCTCTGCTTAGCTTTGGCCTCTTTTGGTCCTTTGCAATGCAGCTCATTTCCTCACAGACCACTTTTTGAAGACACTAAATCTCCCAATTTTCTGGAGCTTTTGGGGTTTTTTTCAATTGCATTTCATTTGATCCTATCTCCTTTCCAGAGTGTTTGTAAGCCTTTCTTTTTGGGTTCGCAAGATTCCGTTTCCCTTCCCGAAAGGAAATGAAATTTCCTTTCGGGAAGGGAAACGGAATCTTGCGATTTCAATGGGGACCAAGAGAGGAATCTTTGGTGCATGTGCCAGAACTTGATGGCATGCCATGCCTTTTGATGGCTTTGACTTTGGGCCAGATTTTTTTCTTTTTTTTTTTTTATTTCATAAGTATCCATGCCATGTCCCTCATATCTTCCCCTCCAATTGTGTCTTCCTCCTGAACATTTTCCCCTGTTTTTGCAATGTCTGTGAGCTCAGTTTTGGCCTCTTTTGGTTCTTTTCACTGCACTTTTTAAAATCCTGGTCCATCTCCTTGTAGTCACTAAATTTCCCAAATTGCCCCAATTTTTTTTTTTTCTCTTCCAATTGCAATTCCTTTGATACTATCTCCATTCCAGTGTCTTTGTAACTCCTTCCTTTATGTTTTGGCCTTCAGCAGGAATCAATTTTGGCAAGCTTTGCTGCATGTGCCTGCACTTGATGGCAGATGGACTGCATTTGATGGCTTTGACTTTGGGGAGAATTTTTTTCTTTTTTTTTCTTTAATAGGTAACTATGCCCTGTCCCTCATATCTTCCCCTTCAAGTTCTGATTTCCTCCTGAACATTTTCCCCTGCTTTTGCAAGGTCTGTGAGCTCAGTTTTGGCCTCTTTTGGTTCTTTTCACTGCACTTTGTAAAATCCTGGTCCATCTCCTTGTAGTCACTAAATTTCCCAAATTGCCCCAATTTTTTTTTTTTCTCTTCCAATTGCAATTCCTTTGATACTATCTCCATTCCAGTGTCTTTGTAACTCCTTCCTTTGTGTTTTGGCCTTCAGCGGGGATCAATTTTGGCAAGTTTTGCTGCATGTGCCTGCCCTTGATGGCATATGGCCTGCACTCCATGGCTTTGACTTTGGGAAGATTTTTTTCTTTTTTTTTTTTTTCAAATATCCTTGCCCTGTCCCTCATATCTTCCCCTCCAAGTTGTGTCTTCCTCCTTGACTTTTTCCCCTGCTTTTGCAACATCTCTCTGCTTAGCTTTGGCCTCTTTTGGTCCTTTGCAATGCAGCTCATTTCCTCACAGACCACTTTTTGAAGACACTAAATCTCCCAATTTTCTGGAGCTTTTGGGGTTTTTTTCAATTGCATTTCATTTGATCCTATCTCCTTTCCAGAGTGTTTGTAAGCCTTTCTTTTTGGGTTCGCAAGATTCCGTTTCCCTTCCCGAAAGGAAATGAAATTTCCTTTCGGGAAGGGAAACGGAATCTTGCGATTTCAATGGGGACCAAGAGAGGAATCTTTGGTGCATGTGCCAGAACTTGATGGCATGCCATGCCTTTTGATGGCTTTGACTTTGGGCCAGATTTTTTTCTTTTTTTTTTTTTATTTCATAAGTATCCATGCCATGTCCCTCATATCTTCCCCTCCAATTGTGTCTTCCTCCTGAACATTTTCCCCTGTTTTTGCAATGTCTGTGAGCTCAGTTTTGGCCTCTTTTGGTTCTTTTCACTGCACTTTTTAAAATCCTGGTCCATCTCCTTGTAGTCACTAAATTTCCCAAATTGCCCCAATTTTTTTTTTTTCTCTTCCAATTGCAATTCCTTTGATACTATCTCCATTCCAGTGTCTTTGTAACTCCTTCCTTTATGTTTTGGCCTTCAGCAGGAATCAATTTTGGCAAGCTTTGCTGCATGTGCCTGCACTTGATGGCAGATGGACTGCATTTGATGGCTTTGACTTTGGGGAGAATTTTTTTCTTTTTTTTTCTTTAATAGGTAACTATGCCCTGTCCCTCATATCTTCCCCTTCAAGTTCTGATTTCCTCCTGAACATTTTCCCCTGCTTTTGCAAGGTCTGTGAGCTCAGTTTTGGCCTCTTTTGGTTCTTTTCACTGCACTTTGTAAAATCCTGGTCCATCTCCTTGTAGTCACTAAATTTCCCAAATTGCCCCAATTTTTTTTTTTTCTCTTCCAATTGCAATTCCTTTGATACTATCTCCATTCCAGTGTCTTTGTAACTCCTTCCTTTGTGTTTTGGCCTTCAGCGGGGATCAATTTTGGCAAGTTTTGCTGCATGTGCCTGCCCTTGATGGCATATGGCCTGCACTCCATGGCTTTGACTTTGGGAAGATTTTTTTCTTTTTTTTTTTTTTCAAATATCCTTGCCCTGTCCCTCATATCTTCCCCTCCAAGTTGTGTCTTCCTCCTTGACTTTTTCCCCTGCTTTTGCAACATCTCTCTGCTTAGCTTTGGCCTCTTTTGGTCCTTTGCAATGCAGCTCATTTCCTCACAGACCACTTTTTGAAGACACTAAATCTCCCAATTTTCTGGAGCTTTTGGGGTTTTTTTCAATTGCATTTCATTTGATCCTATCTCCTTTCCAGAGTGTTTGTAAGCCTTTCTTTTTGGGTTCGCAAGATTCCGTTTCCCTTCCCGAAAGGAAATGAAATTTCCTTTCGGGAAGGGAAACGGAATCTTGCGATTTCAATGGGGACCAAGAGAGGAATCTTTGGTGCATGTGCCAGAACTTGATGGCATGCCATGCCTTTTGATGGCTTTGACTTTGGGGAGAATTTTTTTCTTTTTTTTTTTTATTTCATAAGTATCCATGCCATGTCCCTCATATCTTCCCCTCCAATTGTGTCTTCCTCCTGAACATTTTCCCCTGCTTTTGCAATGTCTGTGAGCTCAGTTTTGGCCTCTTTTGGTTCTTTTCACTGCACTTTTTAAAATCCTGGTCCATCTCCTTGTAGTCACTAAATTTCCCAAATTGCCCCAATTTTTTTTTTTTCTCTTCCAATTGCAATTCCTTTGATACTATCTCCATTCCAGTGTCTTTGTAACTCCTTCCTTTATGTTTTGGCCTTCAGCAGGAATCAATTTTGGCAAGCTTTGCTGCATGTGCCTGCACTTGATGGCAGATGGACTGCATTTGATGGCTTTGACTTTGGGGAGAATTTTTTTCTTTTTTTTTCTTTAATAGGTAACTATGCCCTGTCCCTCATATCTTCCCCTTCAAGTTCTGATTTCCTCCTGAACATTTTCCCCTGCTTTTGCAACGTCTGTGAGCTCAGTTTTGGCCTCTTTTGGTTCTTTTCACTGCACTTTGTAAAATCCTGGTCCATCTCCTTGTAGTCACTAAATTTCCCAAATTGCCCCAATTTTTTTTTTTTCTCTTCCAATTGCAATTCCTTTGATACTATCTCCATTCCAGTGTCTTTGTAACTCCTTCCTTTGTGTTTTGGCCTTCAGCGGGGATCAATTTTGGCAAGTTTTGCTGCATGTGCCTGCCCTTGATGGCATATGGCCTGCACTCCATGGCTTTGACTTTGGGAAGATTTTTTTCTTTTTTTTTTTTTTCAAATATCCTTGCCCTGTCCCTCATATCTTCCCCTCCAAGTTGTGTCTTCCTCCTTGACTTTTTCCCCTGCTTTTGCAACATCTCTCTGCTTAGCTTTGGCCTCTTTTGGTCCTTTGCAATGCAGCTCATTTCCTCACAGACCCCTTTTTGAAGACACTAAATCTCCCAATTTTCTGGAGCTTTTGGGGTTTTTTTCAATTGCATTTCATTTGATCCTATCTCCTTTCCAGAGTGTTTGTAAGCCTTTCTTTTTGGGTTCGCAAGATTCCGTTTCCCTTCCCGAAAGGAAATGAAATTTCCTTTCGGGAAGGGAAACGGAATCTTGCGATTTCAATGGGGACCAAGAGAGGAATCTTTGGTGCATGTGCCAGAACTTGATGGCATGCCATGCCTTTTGATGGCTTTGACTTTGGGGAGAATTTTTTTCTTTTTTTTTTTTATTTCATAAGTATCCATGCCATGTCCCTCATATCTTCCCCTCCAATTGTGTCTTCCTCCTGAACATTTTCCCCTGTTTTTGCAATGTCTGTGAGCTCAGTTTTGGCCTCTTTTGGTTCTTTTCACTGCACTTTGTAAAATCCTGGTCCATCTCCTTGTAGTCACTAAATTTCCCAAATTGCCCCAATTTTTTTTTTTTTCTCTTCCAATTGCAATTCCTTTGATACTATCTCCATTCCAGTGTCTTTGTAACTCCTTCCTTTATGTTTTGGCCTTCAGCAGGAATCAATTTTGGCAAGCTTTGCTGCATGTGCCTGCACTTGATGGCAGATGGACTGCATTTGATGGCTTTGACTTTGGGGAGAATTTTTTTCTTTTTTTTTCTTTAATAGGTAACTATGCCCTGTCCCTCATATCTTCCCCTTCAAGTTCTGATTTCCTCCTGAACATTTTCCCCTGCTTTTGCAACGTCTGTTAGCTCAGTTTTGGCCTCTTTTGGTTCTTTTCACTGCACTTTGTAAAATCCTGGTCCATCTCCTTGTAGTCACTAAATTTCCCAAATTGCCCCAATTTTTTTTTTTTCTCTTCCAATTGCAATTCCTTTGATACTATCTCCATTCCAGTGTCTTTGTAACTCCTTCCTTTGTGTTTTGGCCTTCAGCGGGGATCAATTTTGGCTAGTTTTGCTGCATGTGCCTGCCCTTGATGGCATATGGCCTGTACTCCATGGCTTTGACTTTGGGAAGATTTTTTTCTTTTTTTTTTTTTTCAAATATCCTTGCCCTGTCCCTCATATCTTCCCCTCCAAGTTGTGTCTTCCTCCTTGACTTTTTCCCCTGCTTTTGCAACATCTCTCTGCTTAGCTTTGGCCTCTTTTGGTCCTTTGCAATGCAGCTCATTTCCTCACAGACCACTTTTTGAAGACACTAAATCTCCCAATTTTCTGGAGCTTTTGGGGTTTTTTTCAATTGCATTTCATTTGATCCTATCTCCTTTCCAGAGTGTTTGTAAGCCTTTCTTTTTGGGTTCGCAAGATTCCGTTTCCCTTCCCGAAAGGAAATGAAATTTCCTTTCGGGAAGGGAAACGGAATCTTGCGATTTCAATGGGGACCAAGAGAGGAATCTTTGGTGCATGTGCCAGAACTTGATGGCATGCCATGCCTTTTGATGGCTTTGACTTTGGGCCAGATTTTTTTCTTTTTTTTTTTTTATTTCATAAGTATCCATGCCATGTCCCTCATATCTTCCCCTCCAATTGTGTCTTCCTCCTGAACATTTTCCCCTGTTTTTGCAAGGTCTGTGAGCTCAGTTTTGGCCTCTTTTGGTTCTTTTCACTGCACTTTTTAAAATCCTGGTCCATCTCCTTGTAGTCACTAAATTTCCCAAATTGCCCCAATTTTTTTTTTTTCTCTTCCAATTGCAATTCCTTTGATACTATCTCCATTCCAGTGTCTTTGTAACTCCTTCCTTTATGTTTTGGCCTTCAGCAGGAATCAATTTTGGCAAGCTTTGCTGCATGTGCCTGCACTTGATGGCAGATGGACTGCATTTGATGGCTTTGACTTTGGGGAGAATTTTTTTCTTTTTTTTTCTTTAATAGGTAACTATGCCCTGTCCCTCATATCTTCCCCTTCAAGTTCTGATTTCCTCCTGAACATTTTCCCCTGCTTTTGCAAGGTCTGTGAGCTCAGTTTTGGCCTCTTTTGGTTCTTTTCACTGCACTTTGTAAAATCCTGGTCCATCTCCTTGTAGTCACTAAATTTCCCAAATTGCCCCAATTTTTTTTTTTTCTCTTCCAATTGCAATTCCTTTGATACTATCTCCATTCCAGTGTCTTTGTAACTCCTTCCTTTGTGTTTTGGCCTTCAGCGGGGATCAATTTTGGCAAGTTTTGCTGCATGTGCCTGCCCTTGATGGCATATGGCCTGCACTCCATGGCTTTGACTTTGGGAAGATTTTTTTCTTTTTTTTTTTTTTCAAATATCCTTGCCCTGTCCCTCATATCTTCCCCTCCAAGTTGTGTCTTCCTCCTTGACTTTTTCCCCTGCTTTTGCAACATCTCTCTGCTTAGCTTTGGCCTCTTTTGGTCCTTTGCAATGCAGCTCATTTCCTCACAGACCACTTTTTGAAGACACTAAATCTCCCAATTTTCTGGAGCTTTTGGGGTTTTTTTCAATTGCATTTCATTTGATCCTATCTCCTTTCCAGAGTGTTTGTAAGCCTTTCTTTTTGGGTTCGCAAGATTCCGTTTCCCTTCCCGAAAGGAAATGAAATTTCCTTTCGGGAAGGGAAACGGAATCTTGCGATTTCAATGGGGACCAAGAGAGGAATCTTTGGTGCATGTGCCAGAACTTGATGGCATGCCATGCCTTTTGATGGCTTTGACTTTGGGGAGAATTTTTTTCTTTTTTTTTTTTTATTTCATAAGTATCCATGCCATGTCCCTCATATCTTCCCCTCCAATTGTGTCTTCCTCCTGAACATTTTCCCCTGTTTTTGCAATGTCTGTGAGCTCAGTTTTGGCCTCTTTTGGTTCTTTTCACTGCACTTTTTAAAATCCTGGTCCATCTCCTTGTAGTCACTAAATTTCCCAAATTGCCCCAATTTTTTTTTTTTCTCTTCCAATTGCAATTCCTTTGATACTATCTCCATTCCAGTGTCTTTGTAACTCCTTCCTTTATGTTTTGGCCTTCAGCAGGAATCAATTTTGGCAAGCTTTGCTGCATGTGCCTGCACTTGATGGCAGATGGACTGCATTTGATGGCTTTGACTTTGGGGAGAATTTTTTTCTTTTTTTTTCTTTAATAGGTAACTATGCCCTGTCCCTCATATCTTCCCCTTCAAGTTCTGATTTCCTCCTGAACATTTTCCCCTGCTTTTGCAAGGTCTGTGAGCTCAGTTTTGGCCTCTTTTGGTTCTTTTCACTGCACTTTGTAAAATCCTGGTCCATCTCCTTGTAGTCACTAAATTTCCCAAATTGCCCCAATTTTTTTTTTTTCTCTTCCAATTGCAATTCCTTTGATACTATCTCCATTCCAGTGTCTTTGTAACTCCTTCCTTTGTGTTTTGGCCTTCAGCGGGGATCAATTTTGGCAAGTTTTGCTGCATGTGCCTGCCCTTGATGGCATATGGCCTGCACTCCATGGCTTTGACTTTGGGAAGATTTTTTTCTTTTTTTTTTTTTTCAAATATCCTTGCCCTGTCCCTCATATCTTCCCCTCCAAGTTGTGTCTTCCTCCTTGACTTTTTCCCCTGCTTTTGCAACATCTCTCTGCTTAGCTTTGGCCTCTTTTGGTCCTTTGCAATGCAGCTCATTTCCTCACAGACCACTTTTTGAAGACACTAAATCTCCCAATTTTCTGGAGCTTTTGGGGTTTTTTTCAATTGCATTTCATTTGATCCTATCTCCTTTCCAGAGTGTTTGTAAGCCTTTCTTTTTGGGTTCGCAAGATTCCGTTTCCCTTCCCGAAAGGAAATGAAATTTCCTTTCGGGAAGGGAAACGGAATCTTGCGATTTCAATGGGGACCAAGAGAGGAATCTTTGGTGCATGTGCCAGAACTTGATGGCATGCCATGCCTTTTGATGGCTTTGACTTTGGGCCAGATTTTTTTCTTTTTTTTTTTTTATTTCATAAGTATCCATGCCATGTCCCTCATATCTTCCCCTCCAATTGTGTCTTCCTCCTGAACATTTTCCCCTGTTTTTGCAATGTCTGTGAGCTCAGTTTTGGCCTCTTTTGGTTCTTTTCACTGCACTTTTTAAAATCCTGGTCCATCTCCTTGTAGTCACTAAATTTCCCAAATTGCCCCAATTTTTTTTTTTTCTCTTCCAATTGCAATTCCTTTGATACTATCTCCATTCCAGTGTCTTTGTAACTCCTTCCTTTATGTTTTGGCCTTCAGCAGGAATCAATTTTGGCAAGCTTTGCTGCATGTGCCTGCACTTGATGGCAGATGGACTGCATTTGATGGCTTTGACTTTGGGGAGAATTTTTTTCTTTTTTTTTCTTTAATAGGTAACTATGCCCTGTCCCTCATATCTTCCCCTTCAAGTTCTGATTTCCTCCTGAACATTTTCCCCTGCTTTTGCAAGGTCTGTGAGCTCAGTTTTGGCCTCTTTTGGTTCTTTTCACTGCACTTTGTAAAATCCTGGTCCATCTCCTTGTAGTCACTAAATTTCCCAAATTGCCCCAATTTTTTTTTTTTCTCTTCCAATTGCAATTCCTTTGATACTATCTCCATTCCAGTGTCTTTGTAACTCCTTCCTTTGTGTTTTGGCCTTCAGCGGGGATCAATTTTGGCAAGTTTTGCTGCATGTGCCTGCCCTTGATGGCATATGGCCTGCACTCCATGGCTTTGACTTTGGGAAGATTTTTTTCTTTTTTTTTTTTTTCAAATATCCTTGCCCTGTCCCTCATATCTTCCCCTCCAAGTTGTGTCTTCCTCCTTGACTTTTTCCCCTGCTTTTGCAACATCTCTCTGCTTAGCTTTGGCCTCTTTTGGTCCTTTGCAATGCAGCTCATTTCCTCACAGACCACTTTTTGAAGACACTAAATCTCCCAATTTTCTGGAGCTTTTGGGGTTTTTTTCAATTGCATTTCATTTGATCCTATCTCCTTTCCAGAGTGTTTGTAAGCCTTTCTTTTTGGGTTCGCAAGATTCCGTTTCCCTTCCCGAAAGGAAATGAAATTTCCTTTCGGGAAGGGAAACGGAATCTTGCGATTTCAATGGGGACCAAGAGAGGAATCTTTGGTGCATGTGCCAGAACTTGATGGCATGCCATGCCTTTTGATGGCTTTGACTTTGGGCCAGATTTTTTTCTTTTTTTTTTTTTATTTCATAAGTATCCATGCCATGTCCCTCATATCTTCCCCTCCAATTGTGTCTTCCTCCTGAACATTTTCCCCTGTTTTTGCAATGTCTGTGAGCTCAGTTTTGGCCTCTTTTGGTTCTTTTCACTGCACTTTTTAAAATCCTGGTCCATCTCCTTGTAGTCACTAAATTTCCCAAATTGCCCCAATTTTTTTTTTTTCTCTTCCAATTGCAATTCCTTTGATACTATCTCCATTCCAGTGTCTTTGTAACTCCTTCCTTTATGTTTTGGCCTTCAGCAGGAATCAATTTTGGCAAGCTTTGCTGCATGTGCCTGCACTTGATGGCAGATGGACTGCATTTGATGGCTTTGACTTTGGGGAGAATTTTTTTCTTTTTTTTTCTTTAATAGGTAACTATGCCCTGTCCCTCATATCTTCCCCTTCAAGTTCTGATTTCCTCCTGAACATTTTCCCCTGCTTTTGCAATGTCTGTGAGCTCAGTTTTGGCCTCTTTTGGTTCTTTTCACTGCACTTTGTAAAATCCTGGTCCATCTCCTTGTAGTCACTAAATTTCCCAAATTGCCCCAATTTTTTTTTTTTCTCTTCCAATTGCAATTCCTTTGATACTATCTCCATTCCAGTGTCTTTGTAACTCCTTCCTTTGTGTTTTGGCCTTCAGCGGGGATCAATTTTGGCAAGTTTTGCTGCATGTGCCTGCCCTTGATGGCATATGGCCTGCACTCCATGGCTTTGACTTTGGGAAGATTTTTTTCTTTTTTTTTTTTTTCAAATATCCTTGCCCTGTCCCTCATATCTTCCCCTCCAAGTTGTGTCTTCCTCCTTGACTTTTTCCCCTGCTTTTGCAACATCTCTCTGCTTAGCTTTGGCCTCTTTTGGTCCTTTGCAATGCAGCTCATTTCCTCACAGACCACTTTTTGAAGACACTAAATCTCCCAATTTTCTGGAGCTTTTGGGGTTTTTTTCAATTGCATTTCATTTGATCCTATCTCCTTTCCAGAGTGTTTGTAAGCCTTTCTTTTTGGGTTCGCAAGATTCCGTTTCCCTTCCCGAAAGGAAATGAAATTTCCTTTCGGGAAGGGAAACGGAATCTTGCGATTTCAATGGGGACCAAGAGAGGAATCTTTGGTGCATGTGCCAGAACTTGATGGCATGCCATGCCTTTTGATGGCTTTGACTTTGGGCCAGATTTTTTTCTTTTTTTTTTTTATTTCATAAGTATCCATGCCATGTCCCTCATATCTTCCCCTCCAATTGTGTCTTCCTCCTGAACATTTTCCCCTGTTTTTGCAATGTCTGTGAGCTCAGTTTTGGCCTCTTTTGGTTCTTTTCACTGCACTTTTTAAAATCCTGGTCCATCTCCTTGTAGTCACTAAATTTCCCAAATTGCCCCAATTTTTTTTTTTTCTCTTCCAATTGCAATTCCTTTGATACTATCTCCATTCCAGTGTCTTTGTAACTCCTTCCTTTATGTTTTGGCCTTCAGCAGGAATCAATTTTGGCAAGCTTTGCTGCATGTGCCTGCACTTGATGGCAGATGGACTGCATTTGATGGCTTTGACTTTGGGGAGAATTTTTTTCTTTTTTTTTCTTTAATAGGTAACTATGCCCTGTCCCTCATATCTTCCCCTTCAAGTTCTGATTTCCTCCTGAACATTTTCCCCTGCTTTTGCAAGGTCTGTGAGCTCAGTTTTGGCCTCTTTTGGTTCTTTTCACTGCACTTTGTAAAATCCTGGTCCATCTCCTTGTAGTCACTAAATTTCCCAAATTGCCCCAATTTTTTTTTTTTCTCTTCCAATTGCAATTCCTTTGATACTATCTCCATTCCAGTGTCTTTGTAACTCCTTCCTTTGTGTTTTGGCCTTCAGCGGGGATCAATTTTGGCAAGTTTTGCTGCATGTGCCTGCCCTTGATGGCATATGGCCTGCACTCCATGGCTTTGACTTTGGGAAGATTTTTTTCTTTTTTTTTTTTTTCAAATATCCTTGCCCTGTCCCTCATATCTTCCCCTCCAAGTTGTGTCTTCCTCCTTGACTTTTTCCCCTGCTTTTGCAACATCTCTCTGCTTAGCTTTGGCCTCTTTTGGTCCTTTGCAATGCAGCTCATTTCCTCACAGACCACTTTTTGAAGACACTAAATCTCCCAATTTTCTGGAGCTTTTGGGGTTTTTTTCAATTGCATTTCATTTGATCCTATCTCCTTTCCAGAGTGTTTGTAAGCCTTTCTTTTTGGGTTCGCAAGATTCCGTTTCCCTTCCCGAAAGGAAATGAAATTTCCTTTCGGGAAGGGAAACGGAATCTTGCGATTTCAATGGGGACCAAGAGAGGAATCTTTGGTGCATGTGCCAGAACTTGATGGCATGCCATGCCTTTTGATGGCTTTGACTTTGGGGAGAATTTTTTTCTTTTTTTTTTTTTATTTCATAAGTATCCATGCCATGTCCCTCATATCTTCCCCTCCAATTGTGTCTTCCTCCTGAACATTTTCCCCTGTTTTTGCAATGTCTGTGAGCTCAGTTTTGGCCTCTTTTGTTTCTTTTCACTGCACTTTTTAAAATCCTGGTCCATCTCCTTGTAGTCACTAAATTTCCCAAATTGCCCCAATTTTTTTTTTTTCTCTTCCAATTGCAATTCCTTTGATACTATCTCCATTCCAGTGTCTTTGTAACTCCTTCCTTTATGTTTTGGCCTTCAGCAGGAATCAATTTTGGCAAGCTTTGCTGCATGTGCCTGCACTTGATGGCAGATGGACTGCATTTGATGGCTTTGACTTTGGGGAGAATTTTTTTCTTTTTTTTTCTTTAATAGGTAACTATGCCCTGTCCCTCATATCTTCCCCTTCAAGTTCTGATTTCCTCCTGAACATTTTCCCCTGCTTTTGCAAGGTCTGTGAGCTCAGTTTTGGCCTCTTTTGGTTCTTTTCACTGCACTTTGTAAAATCCTGGTCCATCTCCTTGTAGTCACTAAATTTCCCAAATTGCCCCAATTTTTTTTTTTTCTCTTCCAATTGCAATTCCTTTGATACTATCTCCATTCCAGTGTCTTTGTAACTCCTTCCTTTGTGTTTTGGCCTTCAGCGGGGATCAATTTTGGCAAGTTTTGCTGCATGTGCCTGCCCTTGATGGCATATGGCCTGCACTCCATGGCTTTGACTTTGGGAAGATTTTTTTCTTTTTTTTTTTTTTCAAATATCCTTGCCCTGTCCCTCATATCTTCCCCTCCAAGTTGTGTCTTCCTCCTTGACTTTTTCCCCTGCTTTTGCAACATCTCTCTGCTTAGCTTTGGCCTCTTTTGGTCCTTTGCAATGCAGCTCATTTCCTCACAGACCACTTTTTGAAGACACTAAATCTCCCAATTTTCTGGAGCTTTTGGGGTTTTTTTCAATTGCATTTCATTTGATCCTATCTCCTTTCCAGAGTGTTTGTAAGCCTTTCTTTTTGGGTTCGCAAGATTCCGTTTCCCTTCCCGAAAGGAAATGAAATTTCCTTTCGGGAAGGGAAACGGAATCTTGCGATTTCAATGGGGACCAAGAGAGGAATCTTTGGTGCATGTGCCAGAACTTGATGGCATGCCATGCCTTTTGATGGCTTTGACTTTGGGCCAGATTTTTTTCTTTTTTTTTTTTTATTTCATAAGTATCCATGCCATGTCCCTCATATCTTCCCCTCCAATTGTGTCTTCCTCCTGAACATTTTCCCCTGTTTTTGCAATGTCTGTGAGCTCAGTTTTGGCCTCTTTTGGTTCTTTTCACTGCACTTTTTAAAATCCTGGTCCATCTCCTTGTAGTCACTAAATTTCCCAAATTGCCCCAATTTTTTTTTTTTCTCTTCCAATTGCAATTCCTTTGATACTATCTCCATTCCAGTGTCTTTGTAACTCCTTCCTTTATGTTTTGGCCTTCAGCAGGAATCAATTTTGGCAAGCTTTGCTGCATGTGCCTGCACTTGATGGCAGATGGACTGCATTTGATGGCTTTGACTTTGGGGAGAATTTTTTTCTTTTTTTTTCTTTAATAGGTAACTATGCCCTGTCCCTCATATCTTCCCCTTCAAGTTCTGATTTCCTCCTGAACATTTTCCCCTGCTTTTGCAAGGTCTGTGAGCTCAGTTTTGGCCTCTTTTGGTTCTTTTCACTGCACTTTGTAAAATCCTGGTCCATCTCCTTGTAGTCACTAAATTTCCCAAATTGCCCCAATTTTTTTTTTTTCTCTTCCAATTGCAATTCCTTTGATACTATCTCCATTCCAGTGTCTTTGTAACTCCTTCCTTTGTGTTTTGGCCTTCAGCGGGGATCAATTTTGGCAAGCTTTGCTGCATGTGCCTGCCCTTGATGGCATATGGCCTGTACTCCATGGCTTTGACTTTGGGAAGATTTTTTTCTTTTTTTTTTTTTTCAAATATCCATGCCATGTCCCTCATATCTTCCCCTCCAAGTTGTGTCTTCCTCCTTGACTTTTTCCCCTGCTTTTGCAACATCTCTCTGCTTAGCTTTGGCCTCTTTTGGTCCTTTGCAATGCAGCTCATTTCCTCACAGACCACTTTTTGAAGACACTAAATCTCCCAATTTTCTGGAGCTTTTGGGGTTTTTTTCAATTGCATTTCATTTGATCCTATCTCCTTTCCAGAGTGTTTGTAAGCCTTTCTTTTTGGGTTCGCAAGATTCCGTTTCCCTTCCCGAAAGGAAATGAAATTTCCTTTCGGGAAGGGAAACGGAATCTTGCGATTTCAATGGGGACCAAGAGAGGAATCTTTGGTGCATGTGCCAGAACTTGATGGCATGCCATGCCTTTTGATGGCTTTGACTTTGGGGAGAATTTTTTTCTTTTTTTTTTTTATTTCATAAGTATCCATGCCATGTCCCTCATATCTTCCCCTTCAAACTGTGTCATCCTCCTGAACATTTTCCCCTGCTTTTGCAAGGTCTGTGAGCTCAGTTTTGGCCTCTTTTGGTTCTTTTCACTGCACTTTGTAAAATCCTGGTCCATCTCCTTGTAGTCACTAAATTTCCCAAATTGCCCCAATTTTTTTTTTTTCTCTTCCAATTGCAATTCCTTTGATACTATCTCCATTCCAGTGTCTTTGTAACTCCTTCCTTTGTGTTTTGGCCTTCAGCGGGGATCAATTTTGGCAAGTTTTGCTGCATGTGCCTGCCCTTGATGGCATATGGCCTGCACTCCATGGCTTTGACTTTGGGAAGATTTTTTTCTTTTTTTTTTTTTTCAAATATCCTTGCCCTGTCCCTCATATCTTCCCCTCCAAGTTGTGTCTTCCTCCTTGACTTTTTCCCCTGCTTTTGCAACATCTCTCTGCTTAGCTTTGGCCTCTTTTGGTCCTTTGCAATGCAGCTCATTTCCTCACAGACCACTTTTTGAAGACACTAAATCTCCCAATTTTCTGGAGCTTTTGGGGTTTTTTTCAATTGCATTTCATTTGATCCTATCTCCTTTCCAGAGTGTTTGTAAGCCTTTCTTTTTGGGTTCGCAAGATTCCGTTTCCCTTCCCGAAAGGAAATGAAATTTCCTTTCGGGAAGGGAAACGGAATCTTGCGATTTCAATGGGGACCAAGAGAGGAATCTTTGGTGCATGTGCCAGAACTTGATGGCATGCCATGCCTTTTGATGGCTTTGACTTTGGGCCAGATTTTTTTCTTTTTTTTTTTTATTTCATAAGTATCCATGCCATGTCCCTCATATCTTCCCCTCCAATTGTGTCTTCCTCCTGAACATTTTCCCCTGTTTTTGCAATGTCTGTGAGCTCAGTTTTGGCCTCTTTTGGTTCTTTTCACTGCACTTTTTAAAATCCTGGTCCATCTCCTTGTAGTCACTAAATTTCCCAAATTGCCCCAATTTTTTTTTTTTCTCTTCCAATTGCAATTCCTTTGATACTATCTCCATTCCAGTGTCTTTGTAACTCCTTCCTTTATGTTTTGGCCTTCAGCAGGAATCAATTTTGGCAAGCTTTGCTGCATGTGCCTGCACTTGATGGCAGATGGACTGCATTTGATGGCTTTGACTTTGGGGAGAATTTTTTTCTTTTTTTTTCTTTAATAGGTAACTATGCCCTGTCCCTCATATCTTCCCCTTCAAGTTCTGATTTCCTCCTGAACATTTTCCCCTGCTTTTGCAAGGTCTGTGAGCTCAGTTTTGGCCTCTTTTGGTTCTTTTCACTGCACTTTGTAAAATCCTGGTCCATCTCCTTGTAGTCACTAAATTTCCCAAATTGCCCCAATTTTTTTTTTTTCTCTTCCAATTGCAATTCCTTTGATACTATCTCCATTCCAGTGTCTTTGTAACTCCTTCCTTTGTGTTTTGGCCTTCAGCGGGGATCAATTTTGGCAAGTTTTGCTGCATGTGCCTGCCCTTGATGGCATATGGCCTGCACTCCATGGCTTTGACTTTGGGAAGATTTTTTTCTTTTTTTTTTTTTTCAAATATCCTTGCCCTGTCCCTCATATCTTCCCCTCCAAGTTGTGTCTTCCTCCTTGACTTTTTCCCCTGCTTTTGCAACATCTCTCTGCTTAGCTTTGGCCTCTTTTGGTCCTTTGCAATGCAGCTCATTTCCTCACAGACCACTTTTTGAAGACACTAAATCTCCCAATTTTCTGGAGCTTTTGGGGTTTTTTTCAATTGCATTTCATTTGATCCTATCTCCTTTCCAGAGTGTTTGTAAGCCTTTCTTTTTGGGTTCGCAAGATTCCGTTTCCCTTCCCGAAAGGAAATGAAATTTCCTTTCGGGAAGGGAAACGGAATCTTGCGATTTCAATGGGGACCAAGAGAGGAATCTTTGGTGCATGTGCCAGAACTTGATGGCATGCCATGCCTTTTGATGGCTTTGACTTTGGGGAGAATTTTTTTCTTTTTTTTTTTTATTTCATAAGTATCCATGCCATGTCCCTCATATCTTCCCCTCCAATTGTGTCTTCCTCCTGAACATTTTCCCCTGTTTTTGCAATGTCTGTGAGCTCAGTTTTGGCCTCTTTTGGTTCTTTTCACTGCACTTTTTAAAATCCTGGTCCATCTCCTTGTAGTCACTAAATTTCCCAAATTGCCCCAATTTTTTTTTTTTTCTCTTCCAATTGCAATTCCTTTGATACTATCTCCATTCCAGTGTCTTTGTAACTCCTTCCTTTATGTTTTGGCCTTCAGCAGGAATCAATTTTGGCAAGCTTTGCTGCATGTGCCTGCACTTGATGGCAGATGGACTGCATTTGATGGCTTTGACTTTGGGGAGAATTTTTTTCTTTTTTTTTCTTTAATAGGTAACTATGCCCTGTCCCTCATATCTTCCCCTTCAAGTTCTGATTTCCTCCTGAACATTTTCCCCTGCTTTTGCAAGGTCTGTGAGCTCAGTTTTGGCCTCTTTTGGTTCTTTTCACTGCACTTTGTAAAATCCTGGTCCATCTCCTTGTAGTCACTAAATTTCCCAAATTGCCCCAATTTTTTTTTTTTCTCTTCCAATTGCAATTCCTTTGATACTATCTCCATTCCAGTGTCTTTGTAACTCCTTCCTTTGTGTTTTGGCCTTCAGCGGGGATCAATTTTGGCAAGTTTTGCTGCATGTGCCTGCCCTTGATGGCATATGGCCTGCACTCCATGGCTTTGACTTTGGGAAGATTTTTTTCTTTTTTTTTTTTTTCAAATATCCTTGCCCTGTCCCTCATATCTTCCCCTCCAAGTTGTGTCTTCCTCCTTGACTTTTTCCCCTGCTTTTGCAACATCTCTCTGCTTAGCTTTGGCCTCTTTTGGTCCTTTGCAATGCAGCTCATTTCCTCACAGACCACTTTTTGAAGACACTAAATCTCCCAATTTTCTGGAGCTTTTGGGGTTTTTTTCAATTGCATTTCATTTGATCCTATCTCCTTTCCAGAGTGTTTGTAAGCCTTTCTTTTTGGGTTCGCAAGATTCCGTTTCCCTTCCCGAAAGGAAATGAAATTTCCTTTCGGGAAGGGAAACGGAATCTTGCGATTTCAATGGGGACCAAGAGAGGAATCTTTGGTGCATGTGCCAGAACTTGATGGCATGCCATGCCTTTTGATGGCTTTGACTTTGGGCCAGATTTTTTTCTTTTTTTTTTTTTATTTCATAAGTATCCATGCCATGTCCCTCATATCTTCCCCTCCAATTGTGTCTTCCTCCTGAACATTTTCCCCTGTTTTTGCAAGGTCTGTGAGCTCAGTTTTGGCCTCTTTTGGTTCTTTTCACTGCACTTTTTAAAATCCTGGTCCATCTCCTTGTAGTCACTAAATTTCCCAAATTGCCCCAATTTTTTTTTTTTCTCTTCCAATTGCAATTCCTTTGATACTATCTCCATTCCAGTGTCTTTGTAACTCCTTCCTTTATGTTTTGGCCTTCAGCAGGAATCAATTTTGGCAAGCTTTGCTGCATGTGCCTGCACTTGATGGCAGATGGACTGCATTTGATGGCTTTGACTTTGGGGAGAATTTTTTTCTTTTTTTTTCTTTAATAGGTAACTATGCCCTGTCCCTCATATCTTCCCCTTCAAGTTCTGATTTCCTCCTGAACATTTTCCCCTGCTTTTGCAAGGTCTGTGAGCTCAGTTTTGGCCTCTTTTGGTTCTTTTCACTGCACTTTGTAAAATCCTGGTCCATCTCCTTGTAGTCACTAAATTTCCCAAATTGCCCCAATTTTTTTTTTTTCTCTTCCAATTGCAATTCCTTTGATACTATCTCCATTCCAGTGTCTTTGTAACTCCTTCCTTTGTGTTTTGGCCTTCAGCGGGGATCAATTTTGGCAAGTTTTGCTGCATGTGCCTGCCCTTGATGGCATATGGCCTGCACTCCATGGCTTTGACTTTGGGAAGATTTTTTTCTTTTTTTTTTTTTTCAAATATCCTTGCCCTGTCCCTCATATCTTCCCCTCCAAGTTGTGTCTTCCTCCTTGACTTTTTCCCCTGCTTTTGCAACATCTCTCTGCTTAGCTTTGGCCTCTTTTGGTCCTTTGCAATGCAGCTCATTTCCTCACAGACCACTTTTTGAAGACACTAAATCTCCCAATTTTCTGGAGCTTTTGGGGTTTTTTTCAATTGCATTTCATTTGATCCTATCTCCTTTCCAGAGTGTTTGTAAGCCTTTCTTTTTGGGTTCGCAAGATTCCGTTTCCCTTCCCGAAAGGAAATGAAATTTCCTTTCGGGAAGGGAAACGGAATCTTGCGATTTCAATGGGGACCAAGAGAGGAATCTTTGGTGCATGTGCCAGAACTTGATGGCATGCCATGCCTTTTGATGGCTTTGACTTTGGGCCAGATTTTTTTCTTTTTTTTTTTTATTTCATAAGTATCCATGCCATGTCCCTCATATCTTCCCCTTCAAGTTCTGATTTCCTCCTGAACATTTTCCCCTGCTTTTGCAAGGTCTGTGAGCTCAGTTTTGGCCTCTTTTGGTTCTTTTCACTGCACTTTGTAAAATCCTGGTCCATCTCCTTGTAGTCACTAAATTTCCCAAATTGCCCCAATTTTTTTTTTTTCTCTTCCAATTGCAATTCCTTTGATACTATCTCCATTCCAGTGTCTTTGTAACTCCTTCCTTTATGTTTTGGCCTTCAGCAGGAATCAATTTTGGCAAGCTTTGCTGCATGTGCCTGCACTTGATGGCAGATGGACTGCATTTGATGGCTTTGACTTTGGGGAGAATTTTTTTCTTTTTTTTTCTTTAATAGGTAACTATGCCCTGTCCCTCATATCTTCCCCTTCAAGTTCTGATTTCCTCCTGAACATTTTCCCCTGCTTTTGCAAGGTCTGTGAGCTCAGTTTTGGCCTCTTTTGGTTCTTTTCACTGCACTTTGTAAAATCCTGGTCCATCTCCTTGTAGTCACTAAATTTCCCAAATTGCCCCAATTTTTTTTTTTTCTCTTCCAATTGCAATTCCTTTGATACTATCTCCATTCCAGTGTCTTTGTAACTCCTTCCTTTGTGTTTTGGCCTTCAGCGGGGATCAATTTTGGCAAGCTTTGCTGCATGTGCCTGCCCTTGATGGCATATGGCCTGTACTCCATGGCTTTGACTTTGGGAAGATTTTTTTCTTTTTTTTTTTTTTCAAATATCCATGCCATGTCCCTCATATCTTCCCCTCCAAGTTGTGTCTTCCTCCTTGACTTTTTCCCCTGCTTTTGCAACATCTCTCTGCTTAGCTTTGGCCTCTTTTGGTCCTTTGCAATGCAGCTCATTTCCTCACAGACCACTTTTTGAAGACACTAAATCTCCCAATTTTCTGGAGCTTTTGGGGTTTTTTTCAATTGCATTTCATTTGATCCTATCTCCTTTCCAGAGTGTTTGTAAGCCTTTCTTTTTGGGTTCGCAAGATTCCGTTTCCCTTCCCGAAAGGAAATGAAATTTCCTTTCGGGAAGGGAAACGGAATCTTGCGATTTCAATGGGGACCAAGAGAGGAATCTTTGGTGCATGTGCCAGAACTTGATGGCATGCCATGCCTTTTGATGGCTTTGACTTTGGGGAGAATTTTTTTCTTTTTTTTTTTTATTTCATAAGTATCCATGCCATGTCCCTCATATCTTCCCCTTCAAACTGTGTCATCCTCCTGAACATTTTCCCCTGCTTTTGCAATGTCTGTGAGCTCAGTTTTGGCCTCTTTTGGTTCTTTTCACTGCACTTTGTAAAATCCTGGTCCATCTCCTTGTAGTCACTAAATTTCCCAAATTGCCCCAATTTTTTTTTTTTCTCTTCCAATTGCAATTCCTTTGATACTATCTCCATTCCAGTGGCTTTGTAACTCCTTCCTTTATGTTTTGGCCTTCAGCAGGAATCAATTTTGGCAAGCTTTGCTGCATGTGCCTGCACTTGATGGCAGATGGACTGCATTTGATGGCTTTGACTTTGGGGAGAATTTTTTTCTTTTTTTTTCTTTAATAGGTAACTATGCCCTGTCCCTCATATCTTCCCCTTCAAGTTCTGATTTCCTCCTGAACATTTTCCCCTGCTTTTGCAAGGTCTGTGAGCTCAGTTTTGGCCTCTTTTGGTTCTTTTCACTGCACTTTGTAAAATCCTGGTCCATCTCCTTGTAGTCACTAAATTTCCCAAATTGCCCCAATTTTTTTTTTTTCTCTTCCAATTGCAATTCCTTTGATACTATCTCCATTCCAGTGTCTTTGTAACTCCTTCCTTTGTGTTTTGGCCTTCAGCGGGGATCAATTTTGGCAAGTTTTGCTGCATGTGCCTGCCCTTGATGGCATATGGCCTGCACTCCATGGCTTTGACTTTGGGAAGATTTTTTTCTTTTTTTTTTTTTTCAAATATCCTTGCCCTGTCCCTCATATCTTCCCCTCCAAGTTGTGTCTTCCTCCTTGACTTTTTCCCCTGCTTTTGCAACATCTCTCTGCTTAGCTTTGGCCTCTTTTGGTCCTTTGCAATGCAGCTCATTTCCTCACAGACCACTTTTTGAAGACACTAAATCTCCCAATTTTCTGGAGCTTTTGGGGTTTTTTTCAATTGCATTTCATTTGATCCTATCTCCTTTCCAGAGTGTTTGTAAGCCTTTCTTTTTGGGTTCGCAAGATTCCGTTTCCCTTCCCGAAAGGAAATGAAATTTCCTTTCGGGAAGGGAAACGGAATCTTGCGATTTCAATGGGGACCAAGAGAGGAATCTTTGGTGCATGTGCCAGAACTTGATGGCATGCCATGCCTTTTGATGGCTTTGACTTTGGGCCAGATTTTTTTCTTTTTTTTTTTTTATTTCATAAGTATCCATGCCATGTCCCTCATATCTTCCCCTCCAATTGTGTCTTCCTCCTGAACATTTTCCCCTGTTTTTGCAATGTCTGTGAGCTCAGTTTTGGCCTCTTTTGGTTCTTTTCACTGCACTTTTTAAAATCCTGGTCCATCTCCTTGTAGTCACTAAATTTCCCAAATTGCCCCAATTTTTTTTTTTTCTCTTCCAATTGCAATTCCTTTGATACTATCTCCATTCCAGTGTCTTTGTAACTCCTTCCTTTATGTTTTGGCCTTCAGCAGGAATCAATTTTGGCAAGCTTTGCTGCATGTGCCTGCACTTGATGGCAGATGGACTGCATTTGATGGCTTTGACTTTGGGGAGAATTTTTTTCTTTTTTTTTCTTTAATAGGTAACTATGCCCTGTCCCTCATATCTTCCCCTTCAAGTTCTGATTTCCTCCTGAACATTTTCCCCTGCTTTTGCAAGGTCTGTGAGCTCAGTTTTGGCCTCTTTTGGTTCTTTTCACTGCACTTTGTAAAATCCTGGTCCATCTCCTTGTAGTCACTAAATTTCCCAAATTGCCCCAATTTTTTTTTTTTCTCTTCCAATTGCAATTCCTTTGATACTATCTCCATTCCAGTGTCTTTGTAACTCCTTCCTTTGTGTTTTGGCCTTCAGCGGGGATCAATTTTGGCAAGCTTTGCTGCATGTGCCTGCCCTTGATGGCATATGGCCTGTACTCCATGGCTTTGACTTTGGGAAGATTTTTTTCTTTTTTTTTTTTTTCAAATATCCATGCCATGTCCCTCATATCTTCCCCTCCAAGTTGTGTCTTCCTCCTTGACTTTTTCCCCTGCTTTTGCAACATCTCTCTGCTTAGCTTTGGCCTCTTTTGGTCCTTTGCAATGCAGCTCATTTCCTCACAGACCACTTTTTGAAGACACTAAATCTCCCAATTTTCTGGAGCTTTTGGGGTTTTTTTCAATTGCATTTCATTTGATCCTATCTCCTTTCCAGAGTGTTTGTAAGCCTTTCTTTTTGGGTTCGCAAGATTCCGTTTCCCTTCCCGAAAGGAAATGAAATTTCCTTTCGGGAAGGGAAACGGAATCTTGCGATTTCAATGGGGACCAAGAGAGGAATCTTTGGTGCATGTGCCAGAACTTGATGGCATGCCATGCCTTTTGATGGCTTTGACTTTGGGGAGAATTTTTTTCTTTTTTTTTTTTATTTCATAAGTATCCATGCCATGTCCCTCATATCTTCCCCTTCAAACTGTGTCATCCTCCTGAACATTTTCCCCTGCTTTTGCAATGTCTGTGAGCTCAGTTTTGGCCTCTTTTGGTTCTTTTCACTGCACTTTGTAAAATCCTGGTCCATCTCCTTGTAGTCACTAAATTTCCCAAATTGCCCCAATTTTTTTTTTTTCTCTTCCAATTGCAATTCCTTTGATACTATCTCCATTCCAGTGTCTTTGTAACTCCTTCCTTTGTGTTTTGGCCTTCAGCGGGGATCAATTTTGGCAAGTTTTGCTGCATGTGCCTGCCCTTGATGGCATATGGCCTGCACTCCATGGCTTTGACTTTGGGAAGATTTTTTTCTTTTTTTTTTTTTTCAAATATCCTTGCCCTGTCCCTCATATCTTCCCCTCCAAGTTGTGTCTTCCTCCTTGACTTTTTCCCCTGCTTTTGCAACATCTCTCTGCTTAGCTTTGGCCTCTTTTGGTCCTTTGCAATGCAGCTCATTTCCTCACAGACCACTTTTTGAAGACACTAAATCTCCCAATTTTCTGGAGCTTTTGGGGTTTTTTTCAATTGCATTTCATTTGATCCTATCTCCTTTCCAGAGTGTTTGTAAGCCTTTCTTTTTGGGTTCGCAAGATTCCGTTTCCCTTCCCGAAAGGAAATGAAATTTCCTTTCGGGAAGGGAAACGGAATCTTGCGATTTCAATGGGGACCAAGAGAGGAATCTTTGGTGCATGTGCCAGAACTTGATGGCATGCCATGCCTTTTGATGGCTTTGACTTTGGGCCAGATTTTTTTCTTTTTTTTTTTTATTTCATAAGTATCCATGCCATGTCCCTCATATCTTCCCCTCCAATTGTGTCTTCCTCCTGAACATTTTCCCCTGTTTTTGCAATGTCTGTGAGCTCAGTTTTGGCCTCTTTTGGTTCTTTTCACTGCACTTTTTAAAATCCTGGTCCATCTCCTTGTAGTCACTAAATTTCCCAAATTGCCCCAATTTTTTTTTTTTCTCTTCCAATTGCAATTCCTTTGATACTATCTCCATTCCAGTGTCTTTGTAACTCCTTCCTTTATGTTTTGGCCTTCAGCAGGAATCAATTTTGGCAAGCTTTGCTGCATGTGCCTGCACTTGATGGCAGATGGACTGCATTTGATGGCTTTGACTTTGGGGAGAATTTTTTTCTTTTTTTTTCTTTAATAGGTAACTATGCCCTGTCCCTCATATCTTCCCCTTCAAGTTCTGATTTCCTCCTGAACATTTTCCCCTGCTTTTGCAAGGTCTGTGAGCTCAGTTTTGGCCTCTTTTGGTTCTTTTCACTGCACTTTGTAAAATCCTGGTCCATCTCCTTGTAGTCACTAAATTTCCCAAATTGCCCCAATTTTTTTTTTTTCTCTTCCAATTGCAATTCCTTTGATACTATCTCCATTCCAGTGTCTTTGTAACTCCTTCCTTTGTGTTTTGGCCTTCAGCGGGGATCAATTTTGGCAAGTTTTGCTGCATGTGCCTGCCCTTGATGGCATATGGCCTGCACTCCATGGCTTTGACTTTGGGAAGATTTTTTTCTTTTTTTTTTTTTTCAAATATCCTTGCCCTGTCCCTCATATCTTCCCCTCCAAGTTGTGTCTTCCTCCTTGACTTTTTCCCCTGCTTTTGCAACATCTCTCTGCTTAGCTTTGGCCTCTTTTGGTCCTTTGCAATGCAGCTCATTTCCTCACAGACCACTTTTTGAAGACACTAAATCTCCCAATTTTCTGGAGCTTTTGGGGTTTTTTTCAATTGCATTTCATTTGATCCTATCTCCTTTCCAGAGTGTTTGTAAGCCTTTCTTTTTGGGTTCGCAAGATTCCGTTTCCCTTCCCGAAAGGAAATGAAATTTCCTTTCGGGAAGGGAAACGGAATCTTGCGATTTCAATGGGGACCAAGAGAGGAATCTTTGGTGCATGTGCCAGAACTTGATGGCATGCCATGCCTTTTGATGGCTTTGACTTTGGGCCAGATTTTTTTCTTTTTTTTTTTTTATTTCATAAGTATCCATGCCATGTCCCTCATATCTTCCCCTCCAATTGTGTCTTCCTCCTGAACATTTTCCCCTGTTTTTGCAATGTCTGTGAGCTCAGTTTTGGCCTCTTTTGTTTCTTTTCACTGCACTTTTTAAAATCCTGGTCCATCTCCTTGTAGTCACTAAATTTCCCAAATTGCCCCAATTTTTTTTTTTTCTCTTCCAATTGCAATTCCTTTGATACTATCTCCATTCCAGTGTCTTTGTAACTCCTTCCTTTATGTTTTGGCCTTCAGCAGGAATCAATTTTGGCAAGCTTTGCTGCATGTGCCTGCACTTGATGGCAGATGGACTGCATTTGATGGCTTTGACTTTGGGGAGAATTTTTTTCTTTTTTTTTCTTTAATAGGTAACTATGCCCTGTCCCTCATATCTTCCCCTTCAAGTTCTGATTTCCTCCTGAACATTTTCCCCTGCTTTTGCAAGGTCTGTGAGCTCAGTTTTGGCCTCTTTTGGTTCTTTTCACTGCACTTTGTAAAATCCTGGTCCATCTCCTTGTAGTCACTAAATTTCCCAAATTGCCCCAATTTTTTTTTTTTCTCTTCCAATTGCAATTCCTTTGATACTATCTCCATTCCAGTGTCTTTGTAACTCCTTCCTTTGTGTTTTGGCCTTCAGCGGGGATCAATTTTGGCAAGTTTTGCTGCATGTGCCTGCCCTTGATGGCATATGGCCTGCACTCCATGGCTTTGACTTTGGGAAGATTTTTTTCTTTTTTTTTTTTTTCAAATATCCTTGCCCTGTCCCTCATATCTTCCCCTCCAAGTTGTGTCTTCCTCCTTGACTTTTTCCCCTGCTTTTGCAACATCTCTCTGCTTAGCTTTGGCCTCTTTTGGTCCTTTGCAATGCAGCTCATTTCCTCACAGACCACTTTTTGAAGACACTAAATCTCCCAATTTTCTGGAGCTTTTGGGGTTTTTTTCAATTGCATTTCATTTGATCCTATCTCCTTTCCAGAGTGTTTGTAAGCCTTTCTTTTTGGGTTCGCAAGATTCCGTTTCCCTTCCCGAAAGGAAATGAAATTTCCTTTCGGGAAGGGAAACGGAATCTTGCGATTTCAATGGGGACCAAGAGAGGAATCTTTGGTGCATGTGCCAGAACTTGATGGCATGCCATGCCTTTTGATGGCTTTGACTTTGGGCCAGATTTTTTTCTTTTTTTTTTTTTATTTCATAAGTATCCATGCCATGTCCCTCATATCTTCCCCTCCAATTGTGTCTTCCTCCTGAACATTTTCCCCTGTTTTTGCAATGTCTGTGAGCTCAGTTTTGGCCTCTTTTGGTTCTTTTCACTGCACTTTTTAAAATCCTGGTCCATCTCCTTGTAGTCACTAAATTTCCCAAATTGCCCCAATTTTTTTTTTTTCTCTTCCAATTGCAATTCCTTTGATACTATCTCCATTCCAGTGTCTTTGTAACTCCTTCCTTTATGTTTTGGCCTTCAGCAGGAATCAATTTTGGCAAGCTTTGCTGCATGTGCCTGCACTTGATGGCAGATGGACTGCATTTGATGGCTTTGACTTTGGGGAGAATTTTTTTCTTTTTTTTTCTTTAATAGGTAACTATGCCCTGTCCCTCATATCTTCCCCTTCAAGTTCTGATTTCCTCCTGAACATTTTCCCCTGCTTTTGCAAGGTCTGTGAGCTCAGTTTTGGCCTCTTTTGGTTCTTTTCACTGCACTTTGTAAAATCCTGGTCCATCTCCTTGTAGTCACTAAATTTCCCAAATTGCCCCAATTTTTTTTTTTTCTCTTCCAATTGCAATTCCTTTGATACTATCTCCATTCCAGTGTCTTTGTAACTCCTTCCTTTGTGTTTTGGCCTTCAGCGGGGATCAATTTTGGCAAGTTTTGCTGCATGTGCCTGCCCTTGATGGCATATGGCCTGCACTCCATGGCTTTGACTTTGGGAAGATTTTTTTCTTTTTTTTTTTTTTCAAATATCCTTGCCCTGTCCCTCATATCTTCCCCTCCAAGTTGTGTCTTCCTCCTTGACTTTTTCCCCTGCTTTTGCAACATCTCTCTGCTTAGCTTTGGCCTCTTTTGGTCCTTTGCAATGCAGCTCATTTCCTCACAGACCACTTTTTGAAGACACTAAATCTCCCAATTTTCTGGAGCTTTTGGGGTTTTTTTCAATTGCATTTCATTTGATCCTATCTCCTTTCCAGAGTGTTTGTAAGCCTTTCTTTTTGGGTTCGCAAGATTCCGTTTCCCTTCCCGAAAGGAAATGAAATTTCCTTTCGGGAAGGGAAACGGAATCTTGCGATTTCAATGGGGACCAAGAGAGGAATCTTTGGTGCATGTGCCAGAACTTGATGGCATGCCATGCCTTTTGATGGCTTTGACTTTGGGCCAGATTTTTTTCTTTTTTTTTTTTATTTCATAAGTATCCATGCCATGTCCCTCATATCTTCCCCTTCAAGTTCTGATTTCCTCCTGAACATTTTCCCCTGCTTTTGCAAGGTCTGTGAGCTCAGTTTTGGCCTCTTTTGGTTCTTTTCACTGCACTTTGTAAAATCCTGGTCCATCTCCTTGTAGTCACTAAATTTCCCAAATTGCCCCAATTTTTTTTTTTTCTCTTCCAATTGCAATTCCTTTGATACTATCTCCATTCCAGTGTCTTTGTAACTCCTTCCTTTATGTTTTGGCCTTCAGCAGGAATCAATTTTGGCAAGCTTTGCTGCATGTGCCTGCACTTGATGGCAGATGGACTGCATTTGATGGCTTTGACTTTGGGGAGAATTTTTTTCTTTTTTTTTCTTTAATAGGTAACTATGCCCTGTCCCTCATATCTTCCCCTTCAAGTTCTGATTTCCTCCTGAACATTTTCCCCTGCTTTTGCAAGGTCTGTGAGCTCAGTTTTGGCCTCTTTTGGTTCTTTTCACTGCACTTTGTAAAATCCTGGTCCATCTCCTTGTAGTCACTAAATTTCCCAAATTGCCCCAATTTTTTTTTTTTCTCTTCCAATTGCAATTCCTTTGATACTATCTCCATTCCAGTGTCTTTGTAACTCCTTCCTTTGTGTTTTGGCCTTCAGCGGGGATCAATTTTGGCAAGCTTTGCTGCATGTGCCTGCCCTTGATGGCATATGGCCTGTACTCCATGGCTTTGACTTTGGGAAGATTTTTTTCTTTTTTTTTTTTTTCAAATATCCATGCCATGTCCCTCATATCTTCCCCTCCAAGTTGTGTCTTCCTCCTTGACTTTTTCCCCTGCTTTTGCAACATCTCTCTGCTTAGCTTTGGCCTCTTTTGGTCCTTTGCAATGCAGCTCATTTCCTCACAGACCACTTTTTGAAGACACTAAATCTCCCAATTTTCTGGAGCTTTTGGGGTTTTTTTCAATTGCATTTCATTTGATCCTATCTCCTTTCCAGAGTGTTTGTAAGCCTTTCTTTTTGGGTTCGCAAGATTCCGTTTCCCTTCCCGAAAGGAAATGAAATTTCCTTTCGGGAAGGGAAACGGAATCTTGCGATTTCAATGGGGACCAAGAGAGGAATCTTTGGTGCATGTGCCAGAACTTGATGGCATGCCATGCCTTTTGATGGCTTTGACTTTGGGGAGAATTTTTTTCTTTTTTTTTTTTATTTCATAAGTATCCATGCCATGTCCCTCATATCTTCCCCTTCAAACTGTGTCATCCTCCTGAACATTTTCCCCTGCTTTTGCAATGTCTGTGAGCTCAGTTTTGGCCTCTTTTGGTTCTTTTCACTGCACTTTGTAAAATCCTGGTCCATCTCCTTGTAGTCACTAAATTTCCCAAATTGCCCCAATTTTTTTTTTTTCTCTTCCAATTGCAATTCCTTTGATACTATCTCCATTCCAGTGGCTTTGTAACTCCTTCCTTTATGTTTTGGCCTTCAGCAGGAATCAATTTTGGCAAGCTTTGCTGCATGTGCCTGCACTTGATGGCAGATGGACTGCATTTGATGGCTTTGACTTTGGGGAGAATTTTTTTCTTTTTTTTTCTTTAATAGGTAACTATGCCCTGTCCCTCATATCTTCCCCTTCAAGTTCTGATTTCCTCCTGAACATTTTCCCCTGCTTTTGCAAGGTCTGTGAGCTCAGTTTTGGCCTCTTTTGGTTCTTTTCACTGCACTTTGTAAAATCCTGGTCCATCTCCTTGTAGTCACTAAATTTCCCAAATTGCCCCAATTTTTTTTTTTTTCTCTTCCAATTGCAATTCCTTTGATACTATCTCCATTCCAGTGTCTTTGTAACTCCTTCCTTTGTGTTTTGGCCTTCAGCGGGGATCAATTTTGGCAAGTTTTGCTGCATGTGCCTGCCCTTGATGGCATATGGCCTGCACTCCATGGCTTTGACTTTGGGAAGATTTTTTTCTTTTTTTTTTTTTTCAAATATCCTTGCCCTGTCCCTCATATCTTCCCCTCCAAGTTGTGTCTTCCTCCTTGACTTTTTCCCCTGCTTTTGCAACATCTCTCTGCTTAGCTTTGGCCTCTTTTGGTCCTTTGCAATGCAGCTCATTTCCTCACAGACCACTTTTTGAAGACACTAAATCTCCCAATTTTCTGGAGCTTTTGGGGTTTTTTTCAATTGCATTTCATTTGATCCTATCTCCTTTCCAGAGTGTTTGTAAGCCTTTCTTTTTGGGTTCGCAAGATTCCGTTTCCCTTCCCGAAAGGAAATGAAATTTCCTTTCGGGAAGGGAAACGGAATCTTGCGATTTCAATGGGGACCAAGAGAGGAATCTTTGGTGCATGTGCCAGAACTTGATGGCATGCCATGCCTTTTGATGGCTTTGACTTTGGGCCAGATTTTTTTCTTTTTTTTTTTTTATTTCATAAGTATCCATGCCATGTCCCTCATATCTTCCCCTCCAATTGTGTCTTCCTCCTGAACATTTTCCCCTGTTTTTGCAATGTCTGTGAGCTCAGTTTTGGCCTCTTTTGGTTCTTTTCACTGCACTTTTTAAAATCCTGGTCCATCTCCTTGTAGTCACTAAATTTCCCAAATTGCCCCAATTTTTTTTTTTTCTCTTCCAATTGCAATTCCTTTGATACTATCTCCATTCCAGTGTCTTTGTAACTCCTTCCTTTATGTTTTGGCCTTCAGCAGGAATCAATTTTGGCAAGCTTTGCTGCATGTGCCTGTGACTGTGGTCACAGGGGTTTTCAGGATGAAGAAGAGACGAGAATGTTGACTCCATGATCAGAAGGCTTGATTTATTATTTTATGATATATGTTACATTAGACTATACTCAAAAGCAATAGAAAGGAAAAGTTTCTTCAGCAGCTAGCTAAGCTAAGAATAGAAAAGGAATGAATAACAAAGATCTGTGTCTCAGACAGAGCAAGAGCCAGCTCTGCCATGAGTGGTCAAGAAATCCAAACACCCACAGGAGACCAATCACCTGTTGCATTCCACAGCAGCAGATAACCATTGTTTACTTTGGTTGCTGAAAACTGCAGCTTCTCACAAGGAAAAATCCTAAGAAAGGATTTTTCATGAAAGATGTCTGCGACATGTCACCTTTTTTTATTTAATTAAATTAAAAGGAAAAAGCGTTTGTAATTTTCTATGCTGTACTCATGCTGAAGAAAAAGACAAACACTTGACAGGTTATCTGTTGCCAATCAAACTCCACTCAAGTGCTCCTGTGGAATGCACTGGGAATTTCTTCACCTGTAGAACATAAAATTCTATCATATTACTAAAACAATTCTATGATATAGGAAAATGCAAAAACAATGCAAAGAAAATTCAAGTCCAAGCAGCTGAGTTTCAGGAAAAGTCCATGGCTTGAAGATGTTCCTCTTTGCCATATCTGAAAGTTTCTTTTGGTCCTGAAACAGGCTTGCTACAGAAAAGTCCATCAATAGTTATCAAATGTCCATTGACAGTCTTCAAAGAATTTCGAGAAAATTTCTGAAATGTCTTGCCACAGCCCTTTATTGAACAACTTGGGCTGAAGCCAATCCCTGGCTCCTCAATGCCTCTGCTCAATGCCTCTGAGCTGCTGCCAGCTCTTTCACCCTTTTTTATTCAATTAATTTTTTTTTTTTTTTTTTTTTTTTTTTTTTCTTCTTGTCGGAAAGAGCAGCAGCAGAGGAGCCAGAGAGAGGCCCTTGGGGGCCCTGGCCCATGTGGAAGGATCAGGAACCCCAGACCTGGCCCACAGAAAGGTGGCCCAGGACCAGAAGGGGGAAGCAAAGCCCCCAAACCCAACAGGAGGCCGGGAGGTGGCCCTGGCCCAAGCAACCAAGGCAGACAGCCCAGGCCCAGCCCCCGAGGCAGGCTCTGCATTGGCACAGACCTGCACCCTGCTGCCAGTACAATGGCAGAAGGGGTGACCAAACGCTTCCTTTCCCCAAAATCACCGAGGCATGCCGGCAATGGGAAGACAGAAGCTGTCCCGAGAAACTTCGTCTCGGGTCTGGGGATGTCCTTTCCCCACAGCAGACAAGCGATGCTCGCTTCCTGCTGTGCCCTCTGCCTCTGCAATGCAAATGCAACAGGTGTTCCTCCCATCTGCCTCACGGCACCACCTCCACCCCCTCTGGGCTGGGGACCAGGGGCAGAACTTTCGGGACCCACCTCCCCCTCGCCGCTGGGGCGCGCAAGGGGCGGCAGAGAGATTCGCATCCCCCAGGGGGAAACCCCGGACCAAACACCCCCCAACCCGCCAAAAATGCTGATCTTGAAAACAGGCAGCCGGGCTGCGCCCACAGCCAGCTGTCGGGCCATGCCTCCTCCACGGAAGGACAGGCTGACGCCCTCTTCCCCTGTCCCAGCTCCCGCTGTAGGGGCAGCCCCGGGACAACCCGAAAAACTCGGGGAGGAAGTCACGCTGGATGCAGGAGGCGCCGCTGCAGCTGCCGCCGGCTCCAGGGCAGCCTCTGACGCAGACACCGGGGACGAAGTCCCCACAGGCGGCAGAACTGCCGGGGCGGGCAGCGGGGCCGCCTGGGGGGGCGGCGGGGGCGGCACGGGGTCGGCAGCATCTTCTGCGCCGGGCTCTGACATCGGCCGCGGAACCACAGTCGCAGAAGGCGGCGGGACGGCCGGGGGGAGCGGTGGATCGCTGTCGCCCAGCAACATCGGCGCTGCCGCGGGAAGCGGCGTCTCTGAGGCCTCAGATGCAGACGGGGAAGCCGGCGGAAGCGCGGCCGGAGCGCCCACAGGCTCCCCCGCAGGGGCGGCCGCGGGAGGGGCCGCGCGGGGAACCGCCCGCACCCGCGGGGCGGGGTGAGGCGGCGCTCGCGGCGCTGGCCGGGGCGGTGCCCGTGGCGCTGGCCGGGGTGGCACCGCCCACTCCCATCCCCCCTGAGAGCAACGGGATGGGGGAGAAACCGGCTCCGTCTGAGCATGCTCCGAAGACACAGTAAAAAAAACTTCGGTTGCGGGCGAAACTTCGCCCCCCCACTGCCGTTCAGGGGGGCTGGAAAGCAGCAGAGCGTCCCCTTCCAAAGGGTCTTCCCCCGGAATCGGGGGGAACGGGGCTTTGCCCTTGCAGTTAGCAATCCAGGGAAAAACAGCTGCTCTCCGTTTCAAGACTAGAAAGAGCTTCAAAAAGGTTGGATAAATCGAGGGGCATCCGAACCCCCGGTATAACAAGAAATGGAAAATGGAGCCCATACACTCCCAGACAAACACATCGAGGGCATATAGCACATCCGTAAAAAACCCAAAGAGCTTCGCCCATCGAAAAAACTCATACAAATCTGTCTCCAACAGGAGAATTCTGTCCTCTGCACCCCATTTTTGCCAGAGGGCAATAAGTTTCTCCTCTGAAGGGGAGAATGGAACCTCATCCTCTAGGGGAGAAGTCCTCCAGATGAGCAGCCACAAACTGCGAATGGCCTCATCTTCAGGAGGGCAAAAACCAACAGTACCTTGTGACAGTGTCCAGGACTCTCTGGCTATCTGCACGGTGCTGCTGAGCTTTCTGAACATCTTCCTGGAGGCTTTTCAGAAGGTTCTCTCTGTGGTCAGCCTTGCTGTGAACTCTGTCCAAATTCGGATCTTCAGTTCTTCAGCTCCTGGCTAGAATCCACTTCTGTGGTCACTTGTGAAGCAACCATCAATGCCACACATACAGGGATTACCCAGTGCAGCAATGCTCCTCTGGTGGTCTCACCAAGTGATGATTGTCCTCCTCAGTCGGGGGTCACCAATTGTGACTGTGGTCACAAGGGTTTTCAGGATGAAGAAGAGACGAGAATGTTGACTCCATGATCAGAAGGCTTGATTTATTATTTTATGATATATGTTACATTAGACTATACTCAAAAGCAATAGAAAGGAAAAGTTTCTTCAGCAGCTAGCTAAGCTAAGAATAGAAAAGGAATGAATAACAAAGATCTGTGTCTCAGACAGAGCAAGAGCCAGCTCTGCCATGAGTGGTCAAGAAATCCAAACACCCACAGGAGACCAATCACCTGTTGCATTCCACAGCAGCAGATAACCATTGTTTACTTTGGTTGCTGAAAACTGCAGCTTCTCACAAGGAAAAATCCTAAGAAAGGATTTTTCATGAAAGATGTCTGCGACATGTGCCTGCACTTGATGGCAGATGGACTGCATTTGATGGCTTTGACTTTGGGGAGAATTTTTTTCTTTTTTTTTCTTTAATAGGTAACTATGCCCTGTCCCTCATATCTTCCCCTTCAAGTTCTGATTTCCTCCTGAACATTTTCCCCTGCTTTTGCAACGTCTGTGAGCTCAGTTTTGGCCTCTTTTGGTTCTTTTCACTGCACTTTGTAAAATCCTGGTCCATCTCCTTGTAGTCACTAAATTTCCCAAATTGCCCCAATTTTTTTTTTTCTCTTCCAATTGCAATTCCTTTGATACTATCTCCATTCCAGTGGCTTTGTAACTCCTTCCTTTGTGTTTTGGCCTTCAGCAGGGATCAATTTTGGCAAGCTTTGCTGCATGTGCCTGCCCTTGATGGCATATGGACTGCATTTGATGGCTTTGATTTTGGGGAGAATTTTTTTCTTTTTTTTTTCTTTAATAAGTAACTATGCCCTGTCCCTCATATCTTCCCCTTCAAACTGTGTCATCCTCCTGAACATTTTCCCCTGCTTTTGCAAGGTCTGTGAGCTCAGTTTTGGCCTCTTTTGGTTCTTTTCACTGCACTTTGTAAAATCCTGGTCCATCTCCTTGTAGTCACCAAATTTCCCAAATTGCCCCAATTTTTTTTTTTCTCTTCCAATTGCAATTCCTTAGATAGTTTCTCTATTCCAGTGTCTTTGTAACTCCTTCCTTTGTGTTTTGGCCTTCAGCGGGGATCAATTTTGGCAAGCTTTGCTGCATGTGCCTGCACTTGATGGCAGATGGACTGCATTTGATGGCTTTGATTTTGGGGAGAATTTTTTTCTTTTTTTTTTCTTTAATAAGTAACTATGCCCTGTCCCTCATATCTTCCCCTTCAAACTGTGTCATCCTCCTGAACATTTTCCCCTGCTTTTGCAAGGTCTGTGAGCTCAGTTTTGGCCTCTTTTGGTTCTTTTCACTGCACTTTGTAAAATCCTGGTCCATCTCCTTGTAGTCACCAAATTTCCCAAATTGCCCCAATTTTTTTTTTTCTCTTCCAATTGCAATTCCTTTGATACTATCTCCATTCCAGTGTCTTTGTAACTCCTTCCTTTGTGTTTTGGCCTTCAGCGGGGATCAATTTTGGCAAGCTTTGCTGCATGTGCCTGCACTTGATGGCATATGGACTGCATTTGATGGCTTTGACTTTGGGGAAGATTTTTTTCTTTTTTTTTTCTTTAAAAAGTAACTATGCCCTGTCCCTCATATCTTCCCCTTCAAGTTCTGATTTCCTCCTGAACATTTTCCCCTGCTTTTGCAACATCTCTCTGCTTAGCTTTGGCCTCTTTTGGTCCTTTGCAGTGCAGCTCATTTCCTCACAGACCACTTTTTGAAGACACTAAATCTCCCAATTTTCTGGAGCTTTTGGGGTTTTTTTCAATTGCATTTCATTTGATCCTATCTCCTTTCCAGAGTGTTTGTAAGCCTTTCTTTTTGGGTTCGCAAGATTCCGTTTCCCTTCCCGAAAGGAAATGAAATTTCCTTTTGGGAAGGGAAACGGAATCTTGCGATTTCAATGGGGACCAAGAGAGGAATCTTTGGTGCATGTGCCAGAACTTGATGGCATGCCATGCCTTTTGATGGCTTTGACTTTGGGCCAGATTTTTTTCTTTTTTTTTTTTTATTTCATAAGTATCCATGCCATGTCCCTCATATCTTCCCCTCCAATTGTGTCTTCCTCCTGAACATTTTCCCCTGCTTTTGCAATGTCTGTGAGCTCAGTTTTGGCCTCTTTTGGTTCTTTTCACTGCACTTTGTAAAATCCTGGTCCATCTCCTTGTAGTCACTAAATTTCCCAAATTGCCCCAATTTTTTTTTTTCTCTTCCAATTGCAATTCCTTTGATACTATCTCCATTCCAGTGTCTTTGTAACTCCTTCCTTTGTGTTTTGGCCTTCAGCGGGGATCAATTTTGGCAAGCTTTGCTGCATGTGCCTGCACTTGATGGCATATGGACTGCATTTGATGGCTTTGACTTTGGGAAGATTTTTTTCTTTTTTTTTTTTTTTCAAATATCCATGCCCTGTCCCTCATATCTTCCCCTTCAAGTTGTGATTTCCTCCTGAACATTTTCCCCTGCTTTTGCAAGGTCTGTGAGCTCAGTTTTGGCCTCTTTTGGTTCTTTTCACTGCACTTTGTAAAATCCTGGTCCATCTCCTTGTAGTCACCAAATTTCCCAAATTGCCCCAATTTTTTTTTTTTCTCTTCCAATTGCAATTCCTTTGATACTATCTCCATTCCAGTGTCTTTGTAACTCCTTCCTTTGTGTTTTGGCCTTCAGCAGGGATCAATTTTGGCAAGCTTTGCTGCATGTGCCTGCACTTGATGGCATATGGAGTGCATTTGATGGCTTTGATTTTGGGGAGAATTTTTTTCTTTTTTTTTTCTTTAATAAGTAACTATGCCCTGTCCCTCATATCTTCCCCTTCAAACTGTGTCATCCTCCTGAACATTTTCCCCTGCTTTTGCAAGGTCTGTGAGCTCAGTTTTGGCCTCTTTTGGTTCTTTTCACTGCACTTTGTAAAATCCTGGTCCATCTCCTTGTAGTCACCAAATTTCCCAAATTGCCCCAATTTTTTTTTTTTCTCTTCCAATTGCAATTCCTTAGATAGTTTCTCTATTCCAGTGTCTTTGTAACTCCTTCCTTTGTGTTTTGGCCTTCAGCGGGGATCAATTTTGGCAAGCTTTGCTGCATGTGCCTGCACTTGATGGCATATGGACTGCATTTGATGGCTTTGATTTTGGGGAGAATTTTTTTCTTTTTTTTTTCTTTAATAAGTAACTATGCCCTGTCCCTCATATCTTCCCCTTCAAACTGTGTCATCCTCCTGAACATTTTCCCCTGCTTTTGCAAGGTCTGTGAGCTCAGTTTTGGCCTCTTTTGGTTCTTTTCACTGCACTTTTTAAAATCCTGGTCCATCTCCTTGTAGTCACTAAATTTCCCAAATTGCCCCAATTTTTTTTTTTTCTCTTCCAATTGCAATTCCTTTGATACTATCTCCATTCCAGTGTCTTTGTAACTCCTTCCTTTATGTTTTGGCCTTCAGCAGGAATCAATTTTGGCAAGCTTTGCTGCATGTGCCTGCACTTGATGGCAGATGGACTGCATTTGATGGCTTTGACTTTGGGGAGAATTTTTTTCTTTTTTTTTCTTTAATAGGTAACTATGCCCTGTCCCTCATATCTTCCCCTTCAAGGTCTGATTTCCTCCTGAACATTTTCCCCTGCTTTTGCAAGGTCTGTGAGCTCAGTTTTGGCCTCTTTTGGTTCTTTTCACTGCACTTTGTAAAATCCTGGTCCATCTCCTTGTAGTCACTAAATTTCCCAAATTGCCCCAATTTTTTTTTTTTTCTCTTCCAATTGCAATTCCTTTGATACTATCTCCATTCCAGTGTCTTTGTAACTCCTTCCTTTGTGTTTTGGCCTTCAGCGGGGATCAATTTTGGCAAGCTTTGCTGCATGTGCCTGCACTTGATGGCAGATGGACTGCATTTGATGGCTTTGATTTTGGGGAGAATTTTTTTCTTTTTTTTTTCTTTAATAAGTAACTATGCCCTGTCCCTCATATCTTCCCCTTCAAACTGTGTCATCCTCCTGAACATTTTCCCCTGCTTTTGCAAGGTCTGTGAGCTCAGTTTTGGCCTCTTTTGGTTCTTTTCACTGCACTTTGTAAAATCCTGGTCCATCTCCTTGTAGTCACTAAATTTCCCAAATTGCCCCAATTTTTTTTTTTTCTCTTCCAATTGCAATTCCTTTGATACTATCTCCATTCCAGTGGCTTTGTAACTCCTTCCTTTGTGTTTTGGCCTTCAGCGGGGATCAATTTTGGCAAGCTTTGCTGCATGTGCCTGCACTTGATGGCATATGGACTGCATTTGATGGCTTTGACTTTGGGAAGATTTTTTTCTTTTTTTTTTTTTTTCAAATATCCATGCCCTGTCCCTCATATCTTCCCCTTCAAGTTGTGATTTCCTCCTGAACATTTTCCCCTGCTTTTGCAAGGTCTGTGAGCTCAGTTTTGGCCTCTTTTGGTTCTTTTCACTGCACTTTGTAAAATCCTGGTCCATCTCCTTGTAGTCACCAAATTTCCCAAATTGCCCCAATTTTTTTTTTTTCTCTTCCAATTGCAATTCCTTTGATACTATCTCCATTCCAGTGTCTTTGTAACTCCTTCCTTTGTGTTTTGGCCTTCAGCAGGGATCAATTTTGGCAAGCTTTGCTGCATGTGCCTGCACTTGATGGCATATGGAGTGCATTTGATGGCTTTGATTTTGGGGAGAATTTTTTTCTTTTTTTTTTCTTTAATAAGTAACTATGCCCTGTCCCTCATATCTTCCCCTTCAAACTGTGTCATCCTCCTGAACATTTTCCCCTGCTTTTGCAAGGTCTGTGAGCTCAGTTTTGGCCTCTTTTGGTTCTTTTCACTGCACTTTGTAAAATCCTGGTCCATCTCCTTGTAGTCACCAAATTTCCCAAATTGCCCCAATTTTTTTTTTTTTCTCTTCCAATTGCAATTCCTTAGATAGTTTCTCTATTCCAGTGTCTTTGTAACTCCTTCCTTTGTGTTTTGGCCTTCAGCGGGGATCAATTTTGGCAAGCTTTGCTGCATGTGCCTGCACTTGATGGCATATGGACTGCATTTGATGGCTTTGATTTTGGGGAGAATTTTTTTCTTTTTTTTTTCTTTAATAAGTAACTATGCCCTGTCCCTCATATCTTCCCCTTCAAACTGTGTCATCCTCCTGAACATTTTCCCCTGCTTTTGCAAGGTCTGTGAGCTCAGTTTTGGCCTCTTTTGGTTCTTTTCACTGCACTTTGTAAAATCCTGGTCCATCTCCTTGTAGTCACTAAATTTCCCAAATTGCCCCAATTTTTTTTTTTTTCTCTTCCAATTGCAATTCCTTTGATACTATCTCCATTCCAGTGTCTTTGTAACTCCTTCCTTTGTGTTTTGGCCTTCAGCGGGGATCAATTTTGGCAAGTTTTGCTGCATGTGCCTGCCCTTGATGGCATATGGCCTGCACTCCATGGCTTTGACTTTGGGAAGATTTTTTTCTTTTTTTTTTTTTTCAAATATCCTTGCCCTGTCCCTCATATCTTCCCCTCCAAGTTGTGTCTTCCTCCTTGACTTTTTCCCCTGCTTTTGCAACATCTCTCTGCTTAGCTTTGGCCTCTTTTGGTCCTTTGCAATGCAGCTCATTTCCTCACAGACCACTTTTTGAAGACACTAAATCTCCCAATTTTCTGGAGCTTTTGGGGTTTTTTTCAATTGCATTTCATTTGATCCTGTCTCCTTTCCAGAGTGTTTGTAAGCCTTTCTTTTTGGGTTCGCAAGATTCCGTTTCCCTTCCCGAAAGGAAATGAAATTTCCTTTCGGGAAGGGAAACGGAATCTTGCGATTTCAATGGGGACCAAGAGAGGAATCTTTGGTGCATGTGCCAGAACTTGATGGCATGCCATGCCTTTTGATGGCTTTGACTTTGGGCCAGATTTTTTTCTTTTTTTTTTTTTATTTCATAAGTATCCATGCCATGTCCCTCATATCTTCCCCTTCAAACTGTGTCATCCTCCTGAACATTTTCCCCTGCTTTTGCAAGGTCTGTGAGCTCAGTTTTGGCCTCTTTTGGTTCTTTTCACTGCACTTTGTAAAATCCTGGTCCATCTCCTTGTAGTCACTAAATTTCCCAAATTGCCCCAATTTTTTTTTTTTCTCTTCCAATTGCAATTCCTTTGATACTATCTCCATTCCAGTGTCTTTGTAACTCCTTCCTTTATGTTTTGGCCTTCAGCAGGAATCAATTTTGGCAAGCTTTGCTGCATGTGCCTGCACTTGATGGCAGATGGACTGCATTTGATGGCTTTGACTTTGGGGAGAATTTTTTTCTTTTTTTTTCTTTAATAGGTAACTATGCCCTGTCCCTCATATCTTCCCCTTCAAGTTCTGATTTCCTCCTGAACATTTTCCCCTGCTTTTGCAACGTCTGTGAGCTCAGTTTTGGCCTCTTTTGGTTCTTTTCACTGCACTTTGTAAAATCCTGGTCCATCTCCTTGTAGTCACTAAATTTCCCAAATTGCCCCAATTTTTTTTTTTCTCTTCCAATTGCAATTCCTTTGATACTATCTCCATTCCAGTGTCTTTGTAACTCCTTCCTTTGTGTTTTGGCCTTCAGCGGGGATCAATTTTGGCAAGCTTTGCTGCATGTGCCTGCCCTTGATGGCATATGGAGTGCATTTGATGGCTTTGATTTTGGGGAGAATTTTTTTCTTTTTTTTTTCTTTAATAAGTAACTATGCCCTGTCCCTCATATCTTCCCCTTCAAACTGTGTCATCCTCCTGAACATTTTCCCCTGCTTTTGCAAGGTCTGTGAGCTCAGTTTTGGCCTCTTTTGGTTCTTTTCACTGCACTTTGTAAAATCCTGGTCCATCTCCTTGTAGTCACCAAATTTCCCAAATTGCCCCAATTTTTTTTTTTCTCTTCCAATTGCAATTCCTTAGATAGTTTCTCTATTCCAGTGTCTTTGTAACTCCTTCCTTTGTGTTTTGGCCTTCAGCGGGGATCAATTTTGGCAAGCTTTGCTGCATGTGCCTGCACTTGATGGCAGATGGACTGCATTTGATGGCTTTGATTTTGGGGAGAATTTTTTTCTTTTTTTTTTCTTTAATAAGTAACTATGCCCTGTCCCTCATATCTTCCCCTTCAAACTGTGTCATCCTCCTGAACATTTTCCCCTGCTTTTGCAAGGTCTGTGAGCTCAGTTTTGGCCTCTTTTGGTTCTTTTCACTGCACTTTGTAAAATCCTGGTCCATCTCCTTGTAGTCACCAAATTTCCCAAATTGCCCCAATTTTTTTTTTTCTCTTCCAATTGCAATTCCTTTGATACTATCTCCATTCCAGTGTCTTTGTAACTCCTTCCTTTGTGTTTTGGCCTTCAGCGGGGATCAATTTTGGCAAGCTTTGCTGCATGTGCCTGCACTTGATGGCATATGGACTGCATTTGATGGCTTTGACTTTGGGGAAGATTTTTTTCTTTTTTTTTTCTTTAAAAAGTAACTATGCCCTGTCCCTCATATCTTCCCCTTCAAGTTCTGATTTCCTCCTGAACATTTTCCCCTGCTTTTGCAACATCTCTCTGCTTAGCTTTGGCCTCTTTTGGTCCTTTGCAGTGCAGCTCATTTCCTCACAGACCACTTTTTGAAGACACTAAATCTCCCAATTTTCTGGAGCTTTTGGGGTTTTTTTCAATTGCATTTCATTTGATCCTATCTCCTTTCCAGAGTGTTTGTAAGCCTTTCTTTTTGGGTTCGCAAGATTCCGTTTCCCTTCCCGAAAGGAAATGAAATTTCCTTTTGGGAAGGGAAACGGAATCTTGCGATTTCAATGGGGACCAAGAGAGGAATCTTTGGTGCATGTGCCAGAACTTGATGGCATGCCATGCCTTTTGATGGCTTTGACTTTGGGCCAGATTTTTTTCTTTTTTTTTTTTTATTTCATAAGTATCCATGCCATGTCCCTCATATCTTCCCCTCCAATTGTGTCTTCCTCCTGAACATTTTCCCCTGTTTTTGCAACGTCTGTGAGCTCAGTTTTGGCCTCTTTTGGTTCTTTTCACTGCACTTTGTAAAATCCTGGTCCATCTCCTTGTAGTCACTAAATTTCCCAAATTGCCCCAATTTTTTTTTTTTCTCTTCCAATTGCAATTCCTTTGATACTATCTCCATTCCAGTGGCTTTGTAACTCCTTCCTTTGTGTTTTGGCCTTCAGCGGGGATCAATTTTGGCAAGCTTTGCTGCATGTGCCTGCACTTGATGGCATATGGACTGCATTTGATGGCTTTGACTTTGGGAAGATTTTTTTCTTTTTTTTTTTTTTTCAAATATCCATGCCCTGTCCCTCATATCTTCCCCTTCAAGTTGTGATTTCCTCCTGAACATTTTCCCCTGCTTTTGCAAGGTCTGTGAGCTCAGTTTTGGCCTCTTTTGGTTCTTTTCACTGCACTTTGTAAAATCCTGGTCCATCTCCTTGTAGTCACCAAATTTCCCAAATTGCCCCAATTTTTTTTTTTTCTCTTCCAATTGCAATTCCTTTGATACTATCTCCATTCCAGTGTCTTTGTAACTCCTTCCTTTGTGTTTTGGCCTTCAGCAGGGATCAATTTTGGCAAGCTTTGCTGCATGTGCCTGCACTTGATGGCAGATGGAGTGCATTTGATGGCTTTGATTTTGGGGAGAATTTTTTTCTTTTTTTTTTCTTTAATAAGTAACTATGCCCTGTCCCTCATATCTTCCCCTTCAAACTGTGTCATCCTCCTGAACATTTTCCCCTGCTTTTGCAAGGTCTGTGAGCTCAGTTTTGGCCTCTTTTGGTTCTTTTCACTGCACTTTGTAAAATCCTGGTCCATCTCCTTGTAGTCACCAAATTTCCCAAATTGCCCCAATTTTTTTTTTTTCTCTTCCAATTGCAATTCCTTAGATAGTTTCTCTATTCCAGTGTCTTTGTAACTCCTTCCTTTGTGTTTTGGCCTTCAGCGGGGATCAATTTTGGCAAGCTTTGCTGCATGTGCCTGCACTTGATGGCATATGGACTGCATTTGATGGCTTTGATTTTGGGGAGAATTTTTTTCTTTTTTTTTTCTTTAATAAGTAACTATGCCCTGTCCCTCATATCTTCCCCTTCAAACTGTGTCATCCTCCTGAACATTTTCCCCTGCTTTTGCAAGGTCTGTGAGCTCAGTTTTGGCCTCTTTTGGTTCTTTTCACTGCACTGTGTAAAATCCTGGTCCATCTCCTTGTAGTCACCAAATTTCCCAAATTGCCCCAATTTTTTTTTTTCTCTTCCAATTGCAATTCCTTTGATAGTTTCTCTATTCCAGTGTCTTTGTAACTCCTTCCTTTGTGTTTTGGCCTTCAGCGGGGATCAATTTTGGCAAGCTTTGCTGCATGTGCCTGCACTTGATGGCAGATGGACTGCATTTGATGGCTTTGACTTTGGGGAAGATTTTTTTCTTTTTTTTTTCTTTAAAAAGTAACTATGCCCTGTCCCTCATATCTTCCCCTTCAAACTGTGTCATCCTCCTGAACATTTTCCCCTGCTTTTGCAAGGTCTGTGAGCTCCAGTTTGGCCTCTTTTGGTTCTTTTCACTGCACTTTGTAAAATCCTGGTCCATCTCCTTGTAGTCACTAAATTTCCCAAATTGCCCCAATTTTTTTTTTTCTCTTCCAATTGCAAATCCTTTGATACTATCTCCATTCCAGTGTCTTTGTAACTCCTTCCTTTGTGTTTTGGCCTTCAGCGGGGATCAATTTTGGCAAGTTTTGCTGCATGTGCCTGCCCTTGATGGCATATGGCCTGCACTCCATGGCTTTGACTTTGGGAAGATTTTTTTCTTTTTTTTTTTTTTTCAAATATCCATGCCATGTCCCTCATATCTTCCCCTCCAAGTTGTGTCTTCCTCCTTGACTTTTTCCCCTGCTTTTGCAACATCTCTCTGCTTAGCTTTGGCCTCTTTTGGTCCTTTGCAGTGCAGCTCATTTCCTCACAGACCACTTTTTGAAGACACTAAATCTCCCAATTTTCTGGAGCTTTTGGGGTTTTTTTCAATTGCATTTCATTTGATCCTATCTCCTTTCCAGAGTGTTTGTAAGCCTTTCTTTTTGGGTTCGCAAGATTCCGTTTCCCTTCCCGAAAGGAAATGAAATTTCCTTTCGGGAAGGGAAACGGAATCTTGCGATTTCAATGGGGACCAAGAGAGGAATCTTTGGTGCATGTGCCAGAACTTGATGGCATGCCATGCCTTTTGATGGCTTTGACTTTGGGCCAGATTTTTTTCTTTTTTTTTTTTTATTTCATAAGTATCCATGCCATGTCCCTCATATCTTCCCCTCCAATTGTGTCTTCCTCCTGAACATTTTCCCCTGTTTTTGCAATGTCTGTGAGCTCAGTTTTGGCCTCTTTTGGTTCTTTTCACTGCACTTTGTAAAATCCTGGTCCATCTCCTTGTAGTCACTAAATTTCCCAAATTGCCCCAATTTTTTTTTTTTCTCTTCCAATTGCAATTCCTTTGATACTATCTCCATTCCAGTGTCTTTGTAACTCCTTCCTTTGTGTTTTGGCCTTCAGCGGGGATCAATTTTGGCAAGCTTTGCTGCATGTGCCTGCACTTGATGGCATATGGACTGCATTTGATGGCTTTGACTTTGGGAAGATTTTTTTTCTGTTTTTTTTCTTTAATAAGTATCTATGCCCTGTCCCTCATATCTTCCCCTTCAAGTTGTGATTTCCTCCTGAACATTTTCCCCTGCTTTTGCAAGGTCTGTGAGCTCAGTTTTGGCCTCTTTTGGTTCTTTTCACTGCACTTTGTAAAATCCTGGTCCATCTCCTTGTAGTCACTAAATTTCCTAAATTGCCCCAATTTTTTTTTTTTTCTCTTCCAATTGCAATTCCTTTGATACTATCTCCATTCCAGTGTCTTTGTAACTCCTTCCTTTGTGTTTTGGCCTTCAGCAGGGATCAATTTTGGCAAGCTTTGCTGCATGTGCCTGCACTTGATGGCATATGGACTGCATTTGATGGCTTTGATTTTGGGGAGAATTTTTTTCTTTTTTTTTTCTTTAATAAGTAACTATGCCCTGTCCCTCATATCTTCCCCTTCAAACTGTGTCATCCTCCTGAACATTTTCCCCTGCTTTTGCAAGGTCTGTGAGCTCAGTTTTGGCCTCTTTTGGTTCTTTTCACTGCACTTTGTAAAATCCTGGTCCATCTCCTTGTAGTCACCAAATTTCCCAAATTGCCCCAATTTTTTTTTTTTTTCTTCCAATTGCAATTCCTTTGATACTATCTCCATTCCAGTGTCTTTGTAACTCCTTCCTTTGTGTTTTGGCCTTCAGCGGGGATCAATTTTGGCAAGCTTTGCTGCATGTGCCTGCCCTTGATGGCAGATGGACTGCATTTGATGGCTTTGACTTTGGGGAAGATTTTTTTCTTTTTTTTTTCTTTAATAAGTAACTATGCCCTGTCCCTCATATCTTCCCCTCCAAGTTGTGTCTTCCTCCCTAACTTTTTCCCCTGCTTTTGCATCATCTGTGTTCTCAGTTTTGGCCTCTTTTGGTTCTTTTCACTGCACTATGTAAAATTCTGGCCCATTTCCTTGTAGTTCCTGAATTTTGGCCCATAAAAGGAAAAAAATATTAGGGCAAAGGTAAGCAAAGAGATGTTGCATAAGCAGTGGAAAAAGTCAAGGAGGAAGACACAACTTGAAGGGGAAGATATGAGGGACAAGGTAGGGATACGTATTAAAAAAAAAAATGAAAAATCATACCAAAATAAAAGCCATCAATTGCAGGCCATATGCTATCAAGGGCAGGCACATGCAGCAAAGCTTGCCAAAATTGATCCCTGCTTAGGGCCAAAACAGAAAAGAAGGGTGGAATGGAGATACCATCAAAGTAATTGCAATTGGATGAGAATATAACAAAAATTGGGGCAATTTGGGAAAATGAGTGACTTGAAGGAGATGGACCAGGATTTTACAAAGTGCAGTGAAAATTACCAAATGAGGCCAAAACGGAGCTCACAGAAGTTGCAAAAGCAGGGGAAAACTTTCAGGTGGAAGACACAACTCTAAGGGGAAAATAGGAGGGACTTTGCATCGATACTTTTTAAAAAACAAAGAAAAAATAAAAAAATCTTCCCAAAAATAAAAGCCATCAAATGCAGTCAATATGTCATCTAGTGCAGGCACATGTAGCAAAGCTTGCCCAAATTGATCCCCACTGAAGGCCAGAACAGAAAAGATGGTGTTACACACACACTGGAATGGAGATACCATCAAAGGAATTGCAATTCGAAGAGAAAAAAAAAATGTGGGAAATTTAACATGGTCAAATCTTTCTTGTGAACTCAAGGTAAGGTAGGTATAGTATCAGGTTGTTATCAAATCATATTTACAGTAAAGTATTCAAGAGATTCGTTATGTGGCTGTGCTAGGGCACATGTGGTCTCTCCTGATATATTTTTTCTGTTTCTCAAAAGAAACTGTTTCTTTCTAAACGACTTTTTACTTCAATCTGTCAGAATAATTTTTGAATTCTGTGAGTTACTTCCCTACGAAGTAGACATCACACTTTATTTGAGGAAACTAAACTCCCTGGTGCTGCAATATCATTGGCTGTAATCCTTCAGCAGAGATTCCTCTTTTACCCGACATCAGTCCACTGACCTACTACCATCAAGAGTGTTAAAAAACAGCCCTGGCTATACCAAGAAATATTTTTCAGAATCTGTCTGGAAAGAAATAAAGACAAAATCATTCCCAAAGTGCCTAGGGGTCTTCTAATGTTGCAAGTAAACCTGTATTCACTCATGAATGTTCCATGTGTCTGCAGATTTTGTCCCTTCTGATTCAACATCCACAGTACACATTGCAGTATGACATCTAGGCTCTTCCCCTAGTCTCTGAAAACTCTGAATGTCGTTTCAGAGGCACATATTTACTTTAAATGGAGGAACAGCCTTGGCCCAAGCTGTTGTAGTTCAAGATCTTGAGAAAGTGTAAATCCCTTATTGTGTCAACAATGAGGTCTCCACGGAGTATTGAGCTAATGAGAACTGCTGGCAATTGCACATAAAAATATGCCAAGTGCTCTTCTCTGCAGAAGTTTTCACAGCTTCAAACAGAGTACTTTTGTAAGACTCAGATTTTAAATAATCTGTGAATATTACAAATTAACCCCCATAACACTTGTCTTTAGACTATAAAATGCAGTCAATCCAGTAGATTTAACAGCTTGCAGTATTCTTATTCATTAAACTTCAAATTTAATTGTTGCATTAGGCAAACACTGAGATATTTTTATCTAATGTCGGTGAATTTTCTAATTACCAGCCAAAATTTAATATGAAGGAGATTATTTTGGGAACAGGATCCATGTTGATGATCCCAATGAGGTATCCTCATCTCCCTGCTCCAACATCATCTCATAGGATGCTGGCATGCCATGGTCCTTAGGGGTTACCTTAGGAGCTTGATAAGCCAATAAAGTTATACATAATTGAAAAGAATGGAAATTTATTTTAACAGATGCTCCAGTTGTCAGGCTTGAAATTACTTCAAATGCATGTGTTCCTTTTGGTTGATTTTATACAGGAGTACCTGAGCTGCAGAACAGCAGTCACTGTACTACAGTAGCTCTGGTACAAATAATTCTAGTTCTTGCGGAAAAAAAACCTTTAAAAATTTGGAAGCAGTCTTAGGAACTGTAAGGTTGCCATGTACATGCCTTCCAATAAACTGTTTCTGCTTACTTCTGCCTTCCTTTCATCTAACACTTCTTTTGAAAAGTAAATTATTAAGGTTACCCATTTATTTTTAGGTTTATTGGTTTACATAGCTGGTTTAGGCAGGAATTCAACTTTAACTAAAATAAATATATTTCAAGTCATCATTTTCAATGTCTATAAATTTTATGGCGGTGTTCTAGCATAGCCAACAGCTCCTAGGCAAGAGTTTGTCATCCTGGGATTCCTCTATGCACAATGAATACCATCAGTTGATGCAGCAGAAGGTAAAGCTGTCTGTGTACCTGCAGACCCCAGGATGCAGATCAGAAGATGACAGATGGTATTAGATACCCATCTTTTTTAATAGACTATAGCAAAGAGAACCTGGAATTCCTGGAAATTGTGTTTGCATTCTCAGGATACATTGTAGACTCTCAAATTAATCCATTCCAGTGACTTAGAGTGAATTTTCCTTCCTGTACACCTAAACAATTTTAGTTAACTTTATAATGGGACTAAAAAATATCTGTATGCACCCCTTTCTGCATGATACAGGCCTGTAGTTTCCTGTCTAAAGTAACTTCTGTCTAATAGCAAAGGTGAAAACAACCAGGAGAAGTTAGTCTTCAAATGAAAACTCAGGCGCTTCTTAGTTCAGGTGACTTGGTAGGTAAGGGGGAACAAGAGGGAGCTGTAACAATGGGGCTTGAGTTAGATTGAAGTCCCTGCAGGACTGTGGGTAGGCTCCTAGAGCCCAGCAAGAACCAGCCTGGAATCTCTAATGAGAAAGTTCAGTGACTATTGATAGTTTCTAGGCCCAGAAACTGTAAAACAAAATCTAATAGTTCCAATGGAACTGAAGTAGCAGTGACTGTCTGAAAAACAGCTTCTAGCAACTCCTGAGGTTTATAGTCTGCAAGACATTCCAGGAGAGTTGAACACATAATTATTTCCTTGACAAAAAGCTGCCCACAGGTAGGGGATGTCCTCCTGTGGACAGTATGAAAAGAAAACACTGGCAGCTTCTCATCAACTTAGCTGAGTTGCAACAATGTTTTTTTTTCTAGTGCTATACAAAATAAATGTAACTACTGTCTGGATCAATGAGAAAGTTTGCTATAGCCCAGAAGTATATCAACCACATTTTCTTCAGTTTAGGGGAACTACATTCCCTCTTGCTGTACATTCACTGTCTGCAGTAGTCCTATTAAACTCTACCTTCTGCTAAGTCCACCCCTGTAAATGTCTTAACTGGCTATATATATACTGTCTATACTGGCTATATATACTTCATGTAAATGCATGAAGTATCCTCATCTTTCCAATAAAGCAAATATTTTAACAACATTTTATTTTCCAACTGTATTTCCACATTCCTCCTACCCTTTTTCTTAATAACACTTCTAAGTGAGCTTGAAAACAATACTGTCCCACAGCAGTGCCTTGGCAAACATAAACTCTATACTGTGTCCAGAGGTTTGAATAATTAATTAGGAAATAGGTGAATTGATTCAGTAATGATTATAATACAAACTACCTATCTCTCTGCAGTACATTTATTAAGTTATGACTAATTGAATTTACTGCATCAGGTTTTCAGAAATCTTTCTACAAAACCAGGAGGAAGCACAAAAGAAATGCACTTGTCTGAGCAAACCAAATTCTGGAAGTCAGAACCACTGTCCTCATTCTTATTTCTTGTTTACATTATAAAAGGATTTGAGTATTACAAACCTTAAACAAACCTTAACAAAGTAATTGAATTTGTATCAATGTGGCAAAGCTTTAAGGATCAAAGTGAGAAAAAGTTCAGTGAATTCTAGGCCTGCAATTTTCAAGGCACTTGCAAGTGCATGACCCACCACGCTGGGGCAGTAATGCCCTGGGTTTGCTTAAAAAACAGGTGATGGAGTGGCTGTGCACAGTCCTGCCAAAGCTGGGCTCTCATCTCACTGAGCAGTGCTAAAGGTTCATACAGTCACAAACACACAGTCTTTGCACTGTCCTTATGTGGATTTACAACGTGTGTGTTGTAAATGTACATCCATCACATTCATGTTCATGTGTATGCTTGTGTATACTACATATCTGAATGTATTACACATGCACAAATATTATATATATAGTATAACACATATGCACGTATTGTTAGACATGCAAACAGCAAACTTGTCTGATTTTTACAGTACATTGGGCATGCCCATACAATCCTTCCTGTAAAAGAGACGGTCAAGTGAAACTATGATGGCAGTGAAATTACCCAAAGGCTGTGGAAATCATTTCAGGTTTACAGTTACACGTCTTGATCACTCTATGAGAATAAGGGGCCATTGACACAAGGTGCAAGGCAGTAAAGCTGGGTCAGATATTAGGAAAAGTATTTTCCCATTGGACATGTTCAAACACTGGCACAGGCTGCTCACTGTGTAGTCTTTAATATTTTTAGATTTTAAAAAACTGAGTGGACAAAGTTTGAGACACCTTAACAGGGTTTGGATCAATTTTGACCAGGAGGGTGGTCCAGATGATCTATTGCACTTCCTTTGAAACTAAGATATTCCATCATTCTATAAGGCTTTGATTATTATGGATAACTTTAAACACATTTACAAGCCTCAGTAATTGAATGTGCTACCTATATTTAACCAAAGCAACTATAAGCTTCTGGCTTGTATTCCAGAATGGATGCAAGAAATCTTCTAAGATTTCATCATTTCACTTTTCCCTTGGTGAATTTGTGAAATTTATTATTTTTTATGCATGTCTTCTATGTCTATGATGAATCACTTCCCTCTCATCTAAACACATCAGACTTACAGTATTTGTTTATTTTATTTTCCCAGCCAGGGAAAACAACCAAGTTACAATAAGCCTGGCAAAAGCCACAAGAAGGCAAACCAATATAGGCAAACAAACAGGGCCTATCCCTACTTAGAAAGTCTTACAGAATATAAAATTTGTATGTAGAAGAAAAATATTATTATTCTAATCTGATGCAGCAGTCTTAGAAAGCTGCCTTGAAAATCGTCTTAATAATTCTTTAAAAAGATATTATATCATCAAAATGAAGGTTTGTAAAAAGTCACACCCCAGGTAGAACTTATGAATGTTTTAAATCTCTGAAGACAGGAACTTTTAAGTCTTAAAATATATCTGCTGTCACTTCTCAGGCTAAAGTTCCAAGCACGAAAACTACTTCACCTATTTTCACATTATCCTCTTTCTAGAAAAATGACTCCAGATTATTTTCTCTCTTTTCCTACCTTGCACCATTTTTTTCCAATAAAGCCTTGGTCATAAATGCTTGATATTCATTTTGGAATACCTGCTAGAAGGTTTGACAGAGCTTGTTTGGCACAGGAGAGCTGAGAGAGAGAGAAGCAGACAACTTGCTCTGGATTTACAGCAGGTCAGATGAGTTGGATTTTTTGTATCTTAAATGCCATGGATCAACTTTATTAGATTATAGGTAAATATGAAATGCATTTGATTCCTTCTTCATTCCTGGATTTGTATTAAATGTATTAGCTTTTAAAAAAAGAAGATGTTTTACTATGATGTCTGTTTTCATTCATTATTTTTTTGTTAATGCAAATATTTCCTAAATCCAATAGCCAGACAGGGTGGTAGCTTTGTGCAGGGCTTGTGCTGTACTTTCCTCACTCAGGATGGAGCCAGAAGTTTCTGAGAGAAGCCCATGAGCAAATGGCCACTTTGGGCATATATCATATTTGGAAATAGAACAGAGAATTTGACCCAGCAGCCCTGGAGCTCAGATGCAGCTCAGGGACCAGGTAGGGCCCTGGCCTCTGACCCCATAAGGATGGGGCTAGCAGGCACTAAATCTGTGCTGGCCCAATGGGAGAAGGCATGAGGACCAGGAGCAGTGCACCTTTCAGCTCTGCACATGCTCCATGGCTGATGTTCCTCACCCCACTTCTCATCTGCTCTGGCTTTACAGAGGAATCATTGAGAATATATTCCTCAGCTCCATGTTTTTGGCTCTCCCTTGTTAGATTTGCTTACTGGCTCACAGATGGCTCTCATTGCAGAATAGCCCAGAGGCTGTCTTCATTTTACTCACAGAAAATAAAACATTCCAGCCACCCATCCCACTATCTTGAGGCACCACAGAAATCCACGGTGGTAGCACAGTTTGAACATGTTGCATATTTTGGACTGCATGTGTTTCCTGGGGTCGTGCTGCAATAGTGGAAACTGAAAACTGCAGTTCTGTCAGGCTGTGTTTTTGCACTTCTCATCCTCACCATCCCACACCTGCTAATTGACTGGCTGTTGCCTCGTTTACACATATGAAATCTCATTTTAATGGTCACTGTCCTTGTGACTTACATTTATTTGTCTTATATCTTTCTTCTCTTGGGACTGGTACATCTCCCGTCCTAACAAGGTCATGAGGGTTGAATTACTTCAGTGCCTGGATTTTATTCTGCAGGAAAGTGATGATTATGTGACATGGCCTTGTGTCTATTCATTTTCTCCCCTTGTTCTTAAGCCTTGGAAAGCAGAGGTGTGATGTGAGTAAATTGACCATAGGTTTTCTATGCCTGCTAGAAGATGAGCTGAAACTATAGTTACCTGGAAAAAACACAGCCATTTATTGCTGTATACACTTCTGGGTTTAGAAGTAATTTCTACTAAAGCCAGTGCGGCAATCTGCATGCTGTGGCTCAGAAAGCAACAAGCAAGCAGGGGACCTTTGAGCAAACTTTGTGACTTATCTTTCCCCAGGAGTTCTGTATCTAACCACAGATAAGAAGGTTTGGGAAATTATATGGGGTATAAGAAGGACTCAGAAAAACAGAGTCAATGCCTTTCACTATTCATGGTTGTGAAATGTTCTTGCTTTTAGAAGGTTTTGGGAGGACACATAGACAATAAGGTCTGCACAGCTGCTTTCCAAGTCCTAAGTGATGGGAGTTCTATGGAACAAGTATATGACAAAGGACTTGTCCTCGCACTGGGAAACAATGACCAAATCAGTTTGCCTGGTGGAATTTTGGAAAAAAAAACTCCTTTCAGGGAAATCAAGGCATGAATATCTCATTGCTGTGTTTTCTGCATGACACCAGTGCTAAGTAAGGAAACACTAAATCACTCCCCACAGCTATAAACAGCAAGACTCTTCTCCAAGAGATAGAGCTGACTTGCGAGTATTTGCTGCTAATACTTTGTGATAAGCAAAATAAAGGGCACTAGAAGCCTTTCACTGATGGGGAAGAAAGAGATCTTACTACTTTTAAAGGCAATAGTAAGCTCCATTTACATGGAGTGTAGCCTAAGGTGTGGTGCTGCCACCAACTTGTATACCATTACTGCTCTCATGGCTGTTGGATTTCTAACACTGAAGAGTGCCTGTGGAATTAGGAGTGCATTGGGAAGGGATCTGTGTGTCCTTACTGCCTAACAGGACCCCCCAGAGCAGTCTTTGCCTGCAGGAATCCACCCAGGACTATCAGAGCTCCAGTTGCCCCTTTATGGGTTGCTCCCAAGAAGGCTAAAGGTCTACACCAAACTTCCATGTTCTGGATCTATTTAATAGGTATAAGGACCAAACAAAGTACATTTTCATGAAAAAAATAGTATTGCTTTCATTCATATTATTACTCACTGAACTTTTACATAAAGATCCTAGAGTCTGGCCTCAGAAAGCACCAAAATGGCAAAGGACTGTCTGGAGTGGCAACCTGCCAGTGCTCTAGAAGCACTGAGCATGTTTTTTTTCCCTGAAAATGGATAGTATAGGCAGAAATGGGAGAGTGAAGGTTTCTTATACTCTTCATGTCAGTAGAAACCTCTTTTTCCTCCTCTTGACTAGCACTATTTCTTATTGTTTCTGTGTAGCAAGGGTCAACTATATATTACATTAAATTCCTGATTGGGAAAAGTTTACTTTTTTCCAAACCTCCTTTCTAACCTCCTCCTCATCTTCTTACATCATTTGTATATTTGGGAATTTGCATTTGCAAGAAATATGCAATATATTGTGAATATATAACACATATCTCTTCTGTATGTATCTATCTATACAATGTAATTCACGTGTATCTGCATCTATATTTGTATAATGACAACTTTGCATACAATTCTATATAAGTATACATGCTTGCACACATGCATGTAGAAATACACCCTTTGAGTGTAATCAAATGTCTACTGATCTCAAAATATTAGGGCACGATACTCTGATTAAAAACCCCTGGACTTACCTCAATGGTTTCCAATGCTGAAATAGCAGAATTTTCACTTTGTGGTCAATCCAGACCAGGAAAATGAGGCATTTAGCCTTTATAATGTGAACTAAATGAGCTATGAATTTAGTCTTCTGTGAGGAAAGGTTTGGAAAAATATCTGTCTTCTAGACTTGAAATGGTGATGTGCTTTTAATGTAGGTTAAATCTCAGAATCCCAACTTTCTTCTATTTTTCCAATATAAATCAGAAATGAAGGACCATATTTCAGGAGCAAAATAAATCTACAGTTAAAATAAATCATCTTTGTGGGTATTTTTTTTTGGGGGGGGGGTGTTTGTTTTTTTTTTTTTTTGTGATTAGAGATTTATTAAAACTGACTGGGACCCACAGGATATAAGATGATATGTTCTGTTCAGGAAAAAAAAATAATCAGAAACAATTCCATCATTCAAAAACAGACACAGCCTCTATATTTTGGGTACTAAATAGGTTTGAGCTCTTTCTAAAAGAGCTGCTAGATATACTGTAACTGGAAATTCAGGTGAGAACATGTTTCCTCTCATCTGGAGTTCAAATCTTGTAGTTTCTTAAAATATCTAAAATCTCTTAAAAATAAAGATATTTGCTGGGGCTAGGATGAGGGAATCACTGGCAGCTACACCAGAAATCCCTCTCAAGACCTGGTCAGAGAAGCCATAAGCCAGAAAGAAGAAAGCCTATTTCCTCTGTCTAATTTGTTTTCTGTTCATGTATTTCCTTTGGGCTTTATTGGAGGAGGTGTGAATGCAAAAATTTAAAATAAAATGTTGATTTCCAATTTTCAGACTTCCTCTAGAATCCTTACCGGCTCTTGCTTCTCTCTGGGTTAATATTTTTCTTTTTCTCTGAAAAAGAATTATCTTTTTCTCTGAAATCTATAAGGACAATCGCAAGTTTCTGAACAGTTCAATGGGAATATGACTGGAAAAAGTCTTTGATATCTACTAAAATTCTGCTCCAGTGGGGTCAGACTCCCACACAATTTTTATGTGCTGTGCTGCTCATCAGCTTTGCCTTAAAACTGCGTATTCTGAAATACAAAACTTGAAAGTATTTTAAAATATTGTCAGCATTGATGGGTCAACAAAAGCAGCCAGGACTCAGCCTGGTCTTTTGAAAACTCTAGACTGGAAGTCTGTAAAGGTATCTGAAATTTTCTTGCTACGTTGTCAGGCCATACTGTCCCAGCACAGATCAGAGCATATTATTCTCTTCCTCTTTGCCACAGTTTCCATGCATTTGAGGACAACTGTCATTTCAGTCTATTCTTTCAAGCTGAACCACAATTCTTTTCCTCAAGAGTTATTCTTTTTAGACACTTCTCATTTAAAATAATTTCTTCTGAATTGCTTTATGTCTCATAGTAGTTGTGACTGTCCAACTGAGGCCCTGCCAACACAAAACAGAGCTGTAATATGACTTTTTGCTCCAAGCTCACCTTCAGATTGTGCTAGCCTTTTTCTTGTGAGCATGTCACAGGTCACATTCATTTCATTCCTGATCTACCATAACCCTTGGATACAATTTTTTGGGCAGAATTCCTGTCTGATTGGTTGCTTCCAGGATTCTGAAGATAAAGGTAGATTTCTGTTCACATTGTAATTGAATTATATCCTCTTTGGAGTTTTCCCCAGACAATTCCTCTAATCTGTATTTAGCTTGCCTTCCAGGGACTCTGCAGTCTCTGCCAAATCTGGGAAAGGACCATCCTGAAATGAATACTCCGCTCTTTTTCAGAATTGATGCCTGAGGACCTTCCTGAGTCCAGGGAAATCTGTTCCCTGGTATAACACCCTTAACTTCAGCTGGGGCCTGCTGTTCCTCACATTGTCAGGCTCAGAGCTTGCTGCACATAAATCAGGTTTTGTGAGAGGTCTGATGATGCTGCTGCCCAGCTTGCCCAAGGAACTCCTCTATTCCCTTACAAGGCTGCAATGAACTAACACTGCTCTGGCTGCCTGAAGGAGGATCTGCTGCTCCTTTTCCAGCCTCTGAGATGCCCAAGGTTTTGTGCGAAGTTAAAGGGATGGCAGCTGTTTGCACACATTTACATACTGGTTTTTCATGGTGGTGAACACTGGCACCTGCTGCTTGAGGCTCTGACAACATCTGCCTGGCTGAAAAGGCACTCCTGCCTTTGTTTCTGTGTTGGAAATGCTCAACAGTTCCTGAGGGGACCAAGTGAAGTCTTGGGCAGGATTGTGGACCACTTACCTGATTGAGGTGTAGTTATCTACACACAGAATAACTTCGCTAACTCAAAGGGGAGTTTTTTTAGCTGCATTGCTGCAAGAATGCATCATGAATTTTGAAAATTTTCAAGTCTTCTCTTTAAAAAGCAGCTTGAATTAACATTTCCAGCAGCACAGTAGAAATGGAGGGGTAAACTTACAACATTTATGATTAGATACAATTTTTTTGTATGTACATAAATACCATATTACAAAAACTCTCCAAGTCATCTTTTCTCATTTGTAAAACTGATCTAGCTCCATCCCCTTTCTGAAAGAATTTGCTGATCTACAAGTCTCTTCCTTAGATAACTCAAACTCTTATCATAAACCTTTGCTTGGCTAATGCCTCAGATCTCCAGGTGCCTAAAATCACCAGATTGACTGATCCTCTGTCAGCAGCTGAGCATACCTGGTGAAATTCATGCTTGACAGTAACAGCAGTGGAGCATTTAATGGAGTTTCCTGTTTAAAATGGAGTATTTTCTGACCATGTAAAGAGAAGAAAGACTGTCTCTACAACTTTAGTGGTGCAGTGCAGACAATCTTTGTTTGCCTTCTGCTTTGGATGATGAGGAAGGTGAGGATGCAGAAACAGTGTGGGAGCCAAACCAGCTGCCACTGAGCCTCCTCCCTGGCACTACTGGTGACCATGAGAAGGACTGCTGGAGATCTCCCTAGCACTGATGTCACCAGTTAACTTCATTTGTTGTCTTTCTCAGTATTCCTGCAGGTACTGGTACAGATTATTTCCTTCAAATACATTTTGTAGTCTCCTGCAGTATGGCCTAGCCTCTTCTTGAAACTATATTTAGAGCCATTATTCCATTGTGTTCTACACTTTTTCCCTGTGCTCTCCATTCAACTTGACCTGAAAGGAACCAACATAAGACACTTGTTTCTACCAGTACTTCTCAATAGCTTTGTCCTTCTGTGCACATCGAATTGAGGCCAGTAGCCCTATTAAGTTGATACAGCTCTAGCCTTGTTAGCTTTTACAAATCCAGATAATTTCCTGGCAGAACAGACTATAGAAGTAGGGCTACAGAAAATAACATATAATTTAAGGCATAAGATGAATCAAGAAGAGCTAAATATAGCACAGTCTTGAGAAAAAAATACCTGCAGCAAATCTGGTGGTTTTGTTCCCGACAACCAAGCACTGAGGATTCGTGATTTGGCAGCAGACTGTGGTGTGTTGTCTTTTTGTCTTTCTCTGAGCAACATGCACTGATTTCTTGGTAAGTTTTTTTATAATCTTTCTGAGGACTTGGGGAAGTGTTTTTCTCATAATCCCTCATGGTTTGTGGGGGGAAAAAAAAAAAGAAGCAAAACTGTTGTTCTTCTATTTCTCTAGAGTCCCATAACAACATTATCAGACTTCTAAAGTCCATACCTCCTTGGTGTATTCTCATGGCTGCAGATCTTCACTGACTCCTTTTGCTGCATGCTGTTCTCTTCCAGGTCAGGGCTCCTCCAAGGCTCTCCCTGACTGGCTAACCCACCCCCTTTTATCCCAGTCATCTTCATTGGTTACAGCTTCAGCCCAATTAAGGACATCGCAGCTTCAGCCCATCAAGGGCAACCAGGACCTCTGGGGCAAAGCCTCTATACAGAAATTCAAATACAAAACATTTCCTCTACTATACAAAACTAGTTCCATAGCTCACAGTTTCCCTTATCTGGTCGCATGGATGTTCTGTGATAGATTCATGCTCTTTTATTAGTTATCTTTATCCAGGTGAAACACAGAGCAGTGTCTCAGAAATATTTTATGACTTTCATCTTTTATTGTTTTGGGAGGTGACCATGTTATTGGTGTGGATACCATGTGATCTCTGTGGCCTCCTGCTTTAGTTGGTTGACTTGGCTGGGTCCCTCACAAGATCTGTATCTTGTTTTTGGTGAAGGTTTTGTGTGGTGTTGTCTGCTAGTTAGATGTGACCTCAGCATATTCTACAGATTTTCTCCACTTAATTTTATGAATGAGAACTACTTGAACTTCAACTGACTCCATGTTTTCAAAGCCTTTGGTAAATGTTCAGGTTGTAAGCTTATTTCTAAGTTTTCCATAACTCTTAACAGGGTATAACATGTCCTCTTAATAAATTATTTGTTTAAGGGGTTTGATTCCTCCAACAAATCACAACATTACTCTTTGATTTTTAGGGTTAATTTAATTTTCTTATAAACAAACCAGAGATTGAATATGTTTGTGGCTGAGGCCAGATAAAACTATAGAGGAGAGAAGTATAATTCTGGAGTTGTCTTGAAATGTGAGGGATGATACTGACATGGTTTTCTCTTCAGCCACATACCTGAAAGCTATCAAGTGAAATGTTATTAACACAAATGTGAATTTCTATTCTCATGTAAGAGCTGTATTATTTAAAGAATGGGTAATCTGACATAACTGTCTATGTTTCTACACTTTTATACCTTGTCTGACTTCAAAGAAACTAGAACAAAGCAAGTTGGACATATGCAGTGAAAGAAAGCATAATTCTGCTCTTGGAATGTTAAAAGTGATATCAAGTATCTCCTAGAAATCATGCACCTACTAACTGGAAACTGACTGGTGGAAAAGTTCTGCTCCTGCTGGCAGTGACCGTCCCCCTGTACCCAGCACTGCTGAGGCCACAGCTCCAATGCTGTGCTCAGTTCTGGGCCCCTCAGTGCAAGAGAGACATTGAGGGGCTGGAGCGTGTCCAGGGAAGGGCAACGGAGCTGGGGAAGGCTCTGGAGCACAAGTGCTGTGAGGAGCAGCTGAGGGAGCTGGGGGTGTTCAGCCTGGAGAAAAGGAGGCTCAGGGGGACCTCACCACTCTCTGCAACTACATGTGGCCAGGTGAGGATTGGTGTCTTCTTGCAGGTAACAAGTGACAGGACAAGAAAAAAAGGCCTCAGGTTGTGCTGGAGGAGCTTTAGATAGGGCATTAGGGAAAAAAAATTGCAGAAAGGGTTGTGAAGCATTGGAACAAATTGTCCACGGAAGTGGCTGAGTCACCATCCCTGAAAGTATTTAAAAGATGTATAGTCAAGTTGGTGAGGCACAAGGGTTAGTGTGAGTTAGGAGTCAAGACTAGGAGTTCTGAGTTAATCCTTGGATATTATGATTTTAAAAGCCTTTTCCTACTTAAATGATTTATACTAATATATGAATCTGTGGAAGTGAATCAGTTGGGCCATCCAAGGGAGAACTACTAGTCAAGTCCTACCATCTCTCTGTCTACTTAAGGTCCCTGAGCCCAGTTTTAGCTGTATCTCTTAGTACACAATAGATTTCTCTAAGGCAGGAGGATTACAAAACAATAGGAATTCATTCTTTGTCTGCAGCCTCAGCCCTTCCAGCTGTTGTTCCTTCTTGGCCAGTTGGATACTCGATTGTACACATTCTACTCCAGATAATCTACTCCAGACTTCTTAGCATCAGCAGATTCTCTCCAGTACAGCAGTCTAGAGATACTTTAACCAGGAAGAGAAAACTGAAAAGAAAATATCTTTCTCTAGTTCTGTTTTCTTGGGCGTGGGACGTGATAAGGATGATATGTTCAGAAGTCTTTAGTAAGGCAAAGACAGCTGTGGAAGCCATCCTTTCATTGAGTGGATATGAAATTATTTGACTTGGGTAGCACAGTATGAATTGATTTCATGAATACTGAAAACCTGTAAATATGTCACCAAAAGTCTTGTGAATAACTTGCAGATAATTCACATTATCAAAGATATTGGTGAAAATGAATGGTTATTTTTTAAAAAATAGGTCTCTAAAGTCATCTTCTTTTATTATTAGGACAAAGTATTTTTGGCTTAAGGCTATGAAGCACATAGAAACATGTGGATTCTACAGAGGTATCAATACTATTCTCAGATTTCTGTCACATGCTTTAATGAAGAAAACCCATCTGGAGACCATGGCTCCATCAGTTCACACCAATAAATACTGAGAAAGAGACACAACTTCAATCAAAATGGTATCCTCCTTCTCATAATCACTACTGGCACAGTTAATGAGGTAAATGCTCAGGAATAAGGTCATGTGAAAGAATAATGTCAAGAAGACCTTGCAGCTGTAGACAAGGGACATCTGTTATATCTTTTTATGCAACAGTCCAGTTAGGAGCCATGATCTGAGTTAGATGATCTGAGGAAGAACTGGTTAGCCCCCAAACCCCTGAGGTATCTGAGCATCCCACATATCTAAGATTCTACAAAGCTACTGTGCTAGGAGCAGTGGTGCAACCCTACAGCCCATGAGCTGCTATGGGCCTTCAGAAACACTTAACACAGAAATCACATTAAGTAGGACTATTAGACAATCACTGGGGAGAACATGGGCCTTCTTGTAGGTAGGGTAGATCAGTGTGTGGTATGTAGGAAACCTGGTTTTGTTCCCTCTTCTTTCTAATTAAGTGCTTTCAACCCAGGTTCCCACCTCCTATGTTGTAAGTATAGAACAACATTTCAGGTATCTGAGATAAATGCAGTCCAATAACTTATTTTCATCACATCAAACATCTGTACACACCAGAGCAGGAACCTGCAGGGCATTCAAATTGCACCTTCTCCATCTGAAATCAAGACTTTGATAGCTTCAGGGATTTTTCAGGATCAGTTGCACAAGTGTCCAACTCTCCTCAGGGCTGGCTGACCTGGAGATGAGAATATCCCAGGCTCAGTCTCCCTCTAGATGTCGTTCATCTCAGTGTTGCAAGTCTGAAGGACCTTTAAGGTTTAGCCCTTAATTTGTCTTCTCCATTCATTCCCCAAAGACATGATGGATTTCTTACTTCAAAGCCCCAAGGTGTTCTGAGGAACAGTGGATTCTTCTATGCTTGTGAAGAGCTCAGCTATTGTAATAACAGAGATAATAACATTGCACAGACCAGATATTGCATAACCATTTACTCCAATGGCACAGAGCACTGTGGACATGTTAAAAAGCACTTTAGTTTATCTGGTTATGAAACCATACCTACTGAAAATTCTAGCACACTTCCCTAACTATTCCAGAGCATCCAGTTTTATATCTGATCAGGTTAGCTTGACCTGCCTTCTAGAAACCAGAGAAAAATATATTCTGATCAGCTACAATGAAAGTTACTTAAGAAGCTCTTAGAGGAAAGTTAGACGGACAAAAACAGCAGCAGGATGCTTGAAATCTCAGAAGTGGACTGTGAAGCCTTACACCTGTCATGACTGCAAACTTCAGTTAAGAATTTGAAATGCTTGAAATAATGCTAGGAAAAAAAATTGGAGATTTTTCTGATTTTAATGAATACAAAAGTGTCAAAAGCATGATTTTGGCATGAATCAGCTTCATAAAAAATATAACTGTTTCTGAGTCTCTGAATAGAGGTAGAGGATTCAAAAATTTAAGCTGCAGGCTATGGATATCTTTAGATAAAGGTAAATGTGATATGATTTGTGCCTTACAGAGCCGAATCTACAAAGCAATGATCCAAGAGTGACTTTGTTCTTGACCTTAGAGCAATAGACCGCCAAGCAACAACAATTAACCAGCTTTATATTACTTGTTTTGATATCAGTGGCTGAGACTGAAAACACTCTAAAAAATTCCCTGGAAACTGGAATGGCTCTGTTTTCATTCCTCATGTCTTTACAGGGTCTTGATGAAATGCAGAAGAGTAATCTGCTCCACAGACTGACTGGCTTGGGCCCAGGCATGACACTATAATCCCTCCCAACCATAAATATTTTGTCATAGATGAGAGTTATCAGGAAACTTGCCCACTAGAAAAGATGCCTCCTGTTTTCACATCTCCATGCATGTGGGTGAAGGGTCCAAATTGTAAGCCTTAAATCTGTGGTGGGAAAGAAGAATCCAGCAGGATAATGCAGCCCTTCTTCCTCCTGAGAATTTTTTATTTACTTATTTTTTATTTATTTATTTTTATTTACTTATCAAGGAAGACCATACAAAGTAGCAGCTGGGGCTTGTGGGTCCCAGTGGGTGTCTTGATGGCTGAGAAGCCAAAGAGCAAAACATATGTTTCTTTACCTAAGACAGGGTTTCATCTAAACCTGAAGTTAAACCTGATTGCTAAAGTACTTAAAGATCTAGAGTCTTACAAAACAGTCAAGTTTAGGAATGTGAAAAACATAGTTTTACAGTTTCCATGCAGGCAACAAGCAGGAAAAAACAAAAAAAGAGCATGGGTAAATTGCATGTACCTCAATGTGATAAATTGTGATAAACTGTGTCTTGTGGGCTTTCATTGAACAATATCTGTCTCCATCACTGCAGAAGGATGAGGTTGACTATGAATAAGGATAATTTAGGTACCTTACAGCTTTCATTGCAGCATTTTTAGGATTTCATAAACCAGTGGTGGCTCAAGAAGACAAACATAATTAAGGGTAAATGTTTGCTGTCCAAATGCATAATTGACAACAGAATACAAATGGAAAATGAAAAACTAGCTTATAAGAAATTCATTCATTGCTTCTTAGCTTGTTTTCTTTTAGTAATATGAATTATTGCTGGGCAATGGTCTCTGAACTTATTGCCAAGTGATCAAAGACAGTGCCCAGCAGATACTTCAGAAAGCTCATTCTCTGGCTGACAGTGATGCACAGAGGCACATTCAGGCAGAAAATTCAGAATGAGAGGAACATGTGCATTTTAGAGGCAGTGGCATTTAATGAGCCACAAATCTATTTCCGTGCTCTCCTTCTTCTGTCTCATAAAGATTTCAAGCATTTTTTCTTAACCTTCAAAAATTATTCCTCTGGAGGAGAAACAAAGAGAATGTCTCTGACAAACTGAAATTCACTGGAAAGTTTGTTATCACAGCATCCTGCCTTTGTCCCTGAGTGCATCTGGCCATGTCCTTACCTGCTGAAGTTGCAAGAGGCACCCTTGTGAGCACAGCTGCAAGTGTGTGCAGGCCAGTACCAGTCTGAGCAATTCTGGTAAAGTATAGCCTGCTGGCCTCCAGAAACTGCTGGAATTGCTTTTGGTTATTAACTGCTTCTCACAATATATCTTCTGGGAATCCTACATCAGTGGCATAATCCTAATAAATTTTTTATTTCATTGCCTAATAAAAGGGACTTTAAAGACCATGTGGATCTGTAATTGGAGATTCTAGGCTTAAAGAGAGAACAATTTTATAGGAGCACAAGGGACATTGTGTTTGTTATGAGAGCAGAGCCTAACCATATCATAATTTCTGCAGTGCAGATGTGGAACAAACAGATACAGAGGAATGGCTGGAGACAGACCCCAGCTAGCCCTGAATCATGCTGAAGAAGTAGGAGCAAAAGCAAGTGAAAGGAGACTTTTCTGTCTAAGTTTTGTCCTATGTGAGGCCAGCTTCCCTCCAGCCCCTACTCACCAGGGTCACCCTGACTTGCCAACCCCTGTCCTGCAGCCTGAACTCAGCTGTTTTGGGGCAGCACAGGCACCTCACAGTCCAACAGTGGCCACAAATGGCTCTTTTCAGCCTCAACTCTGACAAACTGAGCTGAGCAGTAGCTTAAAGCTGGTCCTTTCCCACTGTTCACACTATACCTTCACTCTGACTCCAGAGGAGAGAAGATTCCCCACATATCCTGCTGCTGGGCAGGGGCTTTGTTCTGACCTTGGCCTGCCCAAGACAAATGCTTAAAAAAAGAACAATTTCATCATGAGCTGAAGGTATGCAGACTGCAGAGTTTGCGTGATATATTATTTTTAAGAATGCATCAAAATCAGCCCATCCTGGTTCTATTAATTTGTAGACTTTCACATTTAAAAGTTCTGCAAACCAGTTGAAGCTGGTTGTCGATGAATTTTGGTTGATTGATAAAGTATTCTTCAAGTAATCTTCTGTCACTGAATATATAATTGAAGTATGTACAGGTCTATGACTACTCCAAGGAGGTAAGGTAGTGCTGTTTCCTTTTCAAAAAATAGTTTAATTTTTTTAAAAACTAACTTAACACTGTGTCATCCTATGTTTAATTAAACAAATATGGACACATGAGCATCAGGGAGAGGTTAGATTTATGCCCATGATAATGTATCTGCAATACCTTTCTTATCAAATCTGCTTTGTTAGTTTGTATTTCTCCAAAATTTCCTGATCCCATTCTATTCTAGAGGAATCCTGGCTGATTTACCCTCATGGGCTAAAAGAGCACAAGTTGGTGTTTCACGGTGACTTAAATAAAACAAATTTGCAAATAGATCTCACTTTGAGTTTTTTGTTATTTCTGCCATCTGTGAAAAGGAAGTATTGGAAGGGAGAATAATGTTGCAATCTCCTCCTCATCAAAATCTGCTAGCCTGCTGATTTTATCCGAAATCAACATGATAATATGCCACAAAGACAGACTACAATGGAAAAGATATAGATCATCTTACTGGTTATAAAATGATCAAGAACTAACTGAAGTGGAGATTTTGTGGACTGGGCATCACAGTTTGTTTGCAAGATTAAGAGTGGCTAAAGATTAAATCCTTGAAGGAGTTATTTTAGGATCTTTTTTATCAAAACCCTGAATTATTTTTTAATATCCAGGATGAAAAATATGTGAAGGACGGGAAGAAATACTCTGAGAAGAGGAAGAAAATTTGCCAGAAGAAAAATACAAACTTGGGCATGAAAAGGTCAAGCACACAAAAATTTGCTGAAAATTGGGAATGTGTTGAGTAAAATAGAAGGGAATTTAGAATATTACACATATTCATTTTACTGAAACATTAGTGTGCTTTGCTGGAATCAAAGAAATCAAAGGATATTCTAGAACATATGAAAAATTGAGATTTTCAATGTCTGTTAAAATGTGTGTGCCAGTCTAAAAGTCATAGCTGAGGAAAATTGAATCTTGATTGACTTGAAAGAAACACAAAGCTGATTTAAGCAATGGAAAGTCTTTCACAGATCAGGAACTAGAAGGGATTAATTTATTAATGCAATTATATAAGGACTGAGGGAACATGTTATTGTGTTTTAAAATAAAGTTTGGAAACAAACAAAGCTAAATGGTAATATTTACACAAGAATACACAGGTAGGGCTTAACAAAAAAAAAGTTTTCAAATTAAAAGAAGGTTTCTGATCATAAGACCGGTGGGAATCTGGAATAACCTGCCATTTGGAGTAGTGGAGTCAACAAAATATACACACCTAAGCATCTGAATGTTGTTTTAATAGATATTGTCCGCTATCACCTTCACTAAGTGAAAGTACCTGTTCATCTAGAATGCCATACAGCTGCTTCTTCCCAGGACCACAGCAAGATTAATCATTGAGTGTTTCCTCTTTTTGGCATTGTTCATTATTCATTACCGCCTTTTTCTGGCAAACATTAGCTTTATCATTTCTTCTGTGCCTCACACATTTAAAAAATGCCCTTAAGTTGTACTCAGCCCCACCAGCACATTTTTCTACCTGATGTCTTGTTCCCCTTCATAATTTCTAATTAAGAACAGTTATGACATTTTTATTGTGTCCTTATATTTTATGAACCGGGTTCTCCTTTTCCTTTGTACTTGGCTGAAAGAAGGATGCCCAAAGCTGTTTTGTGAATAAATTTACTTCCTTAAAAAATAGACCAGGAAAATGTAAAAGTGGGGTCAGGAGGAGGAACAAGCATCCACAGACTGGAGCTCCTGTTACTAACATCACTTTGCATGTGGTGTGTTGTAAAACTATTTGTGGATATTGGTTGCTTTCACCATGATTTTTCTCTCCTGTTCCATGGAGATGAATAAGACAACAAATTGTCTCCCCTTTGCCGGCCACTTCACAGCAAATCACGATGCCTGCCCGAGCACTCAGGAAATGACTGTAACTCATCTCAAGTCAGAATCACTTTTTCTAAACTGTGCTGGTGCCGAAGCCACCCCTTCTGTTTCAGGCCAGATGGAGTCCTTGAGTGACGGCCTGTCTGTATTTACTGACTGTGAGAATTGCTTAGTACAAGTACTACCTCTCTCTATAAGCCTAGTCTTTCCTAAAACTGTCCATAGGAGCCTTAGGAATGAGAAGGCAGCTAAAGGGAGCTGAATACACTTTTGTGTGACTATGTAAAAAACCAGGAAGACAGGAATTAGTACTTAAATTATCACTGGCTAAAACAGTTGGCTGGTTGTCCCACCTACCCCCACCTCCCAAGGCTCTAATGGTATTTAGAAAGTCCCTGCTATTAATTGCCATTTAGAGCAGTGTCCACATTCCTTCCTTCAAATGAGAGCAAACCAAGCTACAAACATAGTTTTGATCCCAAACATGGTGCATAGGTGAGACCCACAACCTCCCAATTAGTTCTGATAAATGCCTTTTTTGAAGAACCAGAACAGCACCACTCACATATTTGATGCAAGATGTCACCAGGGCTGGATTCACTTGTGCCTTCCACTCAACTGTGCTATGCTTCATGCCTGTAGGAGCCTTTGCAAAGCAAGTTTGCTCAGTGTCACATATAAAGTGACAACTCCAACATCTCCTGGAGCCTATCACTTTAAAAAGACTCAAGTTGTTTAGCCTGACATCATTAGAGTTTAGAGGCTACTTATGAAATTATTCTAACCCAGGAAACTTGAAATGGTGAACATGAAATAGAAAAGGCCTTAAGAATTCCTGTTTATGGAATCAAGCAGAGCAAGATGCTGTGTCCAGGTGCTGTAAAATGACTTGCCCTCAGAAAAACAAATACCCCAGTGTTGCTTACATGACTGATTTTCAGCAAAACTTCATTATTGTCTCTGCCTAGTGAGCCATGTGACATCAATACAGTGAGTCAAACGTGAGGGACCCTGCAAAAAATATAACCCCTTCAATTGAATAAGCCATGAAACTTGCCATTTGTTCATCTCTATTTTTTGGCACATGTTGTAACTGTACCTTAAAGCCAATGATCTATCTGAAGTTTTAAATTGTACATCCAGGTGATTTGCCATAATCCCAACTGACTGAAGAGCAGTACATTTCACAAGGAAAATATGGAACACTGTGACCTGTAAAGCTTTGTGTTGGTAGCCAGTAGATCCTCATGTCAAAACATTAGACAGAGTGGGTGTTGTTTTTCACCTCTGTATTGACAGTATTTTATTACCTCTTGCAGTTCCTTTCCCAAGCAATAACAGAGACAAAAATGACAAGTCTCAGCAATTTTGAAGCAGCATCCAATTGCTGTTTCTGTTACAACAGTTTTTATTAATTCTCTTTTTCATTTTTTTATAGTTAAAAGTTGTGTTCAAGTCACATGATTCTTTGGGGGTGGGGGCAAGCACTGCACAACTGTCTGTACATAACTGTGCAACCCTTCAAGGGCACTGCCCTGCCTGCCACCCCATTCTCACCCCCAAAGATGCCCTGGGGAGGAAAGCAGCAATGTTGTTCAATGTACCCACTGGTTAAGCCCTGATACTTCAGGGACCAAATGGAAATCAGCTGCCACCCCTTTTCCCTTATGGTCAAGTCCAGCAGGAAGACTATAATCACTTATCTGGATCTAATTTTCTGGTAGAGCATGTGGTGAGAATTTTCTCATCCTCTTGGTCTCTGGTACAGCTGTGTTGTGTACATCGTGCTTTAACCCTGAAGGATTAATCTCCTGCTTTGCAGAGGATGTTCAGGAAGTTGGCAAAGAGCAGATGTCAAATGAATTTATCTTACCTACTTACCAAAGCAAGGTCAGAGAAGGATGAGAAAGTGATTAATTTATATGGTCTCTGAAAACAGAGCTGCCATGGTAATTCATTGGTTTAATGTGTTATTTTTAATTATACAGCTATAACCACCATACTATGAAAGTAGTAATGGTTGTAAATGCAGCCAGGGCACCCAAGGAGTCAAGTACCTTGATGTATTAGAAGCAGAGTGCAATGCCTGCATTTTGACAGAAGTCTCTCAGTTTGCACAGAGAGCAAAGACCCATCCCTGGTCTCCTTTCCTACTGCCTTTCCAACCACATGATCTATGAAAAGCACATCATTTTGAAAACTATCTTTTCATCTGAGTGCTGATATACTTTAAATGGATATTACTTACATACTGCTATTACAGCTTTTTTTTTTCTCAGAAAAATCTTAATGTCAGCCTTGACTCCTCAGCTCCTGGGCTACTGACAGGTACTTGTGTCTTCACTACCTTTCATGTAGCTATCAGATATGCCAGGCTAATGACCTTTAGGGGATCTAAATCTAATTTCTAAATGACTGCTCATTAGATGCTACTGCATGGGTAGTTAACTGTATCAGCAACACAGGATTCATAGGGAATTCTCTTAAGGGAGGAATACCTAACCTCCAATTTTACATAAAGTCTTTAAAGCTTTTGAGCATTTAAAAACTTTGTAAAAAATTAAAAATCAAATTTATAAAGATTTGGAAGGAGGAACTTAGTTTTCTGATTATATTTTTCCTATTTCTAGATTAGTTACAGAATAGATAAATAGCATAACTTCATTTTTATTAAAAATAAAGCAACCTCCAACAAAGGAAAAATATTCATTCATCATTTACCTTTTTAATACTTTTCATTGTCTCTTGCAGATGCTTGAAAAATCTTTGAGGTCACCCACCCAACACTGAGTTTAACCACAAACATTCTCTGACTGGGGAAATTGGGAAGTTGAGGAGGGATATCACAGCTACACTTAAGATGACAGTGCTTTAATGTAATTTAGATTTGTAGACTGTTGTACCTAAGAAGTGAATAAACTTTTTTCTTGACTTTCACCACTCTTGACATCCAGGCTTTTGTATTTTGTAACCACTTGGGCTATTCATTTTCCCCATTTTCATCCCTCAGCACTTGCTGGGTTCTGAACTCATCAGAATCCAGGACTTTGGGCATGTCTCAAGAGAAATCAGCGTTAGAGATTCTTGAAGGAGTCCTTTATATGAAAAGGGATAAGATTTACCACCCCCAAAAATTCATTGTACATATGTACCAAGGCATACATAACAACAGCATCACATATTGATACATCCAAATATTGAAAGAAGAAACGACACAGGAAATAGATAATCATATTATTGTACCAGATATCTGCTCAGCAGCTGTCAGAATGGTTGATAGCCTGGGAATGACTACACAAGAAAGCTGATAGCACTACTATGCCACTGTCTACAGTTACAATGCAAAAAAATTGCATTTCAGTGTGAGAGGTCAGACAAAATGTCTGCAAAGAAACCACATATATCTCCAAGCTTTAAAAGAATAGGTTTTGGAAGGCAAAAATTTTGGGGGAAAGCTGTATGTAGTGTTAGTGAAACCATCACTAGATGATGTTGCCATCAGACTGGAAGGTCTCAGAGCAGGGCTTCATGCTAAAGTCTGACTCTTCTCAAAACACACAGCTGGTAGCTGACAGGCATAATGTAATGTATGTATGCCTTGCTATAATTTTTTAATTTAGTCAGAAGTCTGCAAGAGGAGGAAGGTTTCTAAAGTACACTTTTTATTTTTTTAAACTTGGTGAATTAGTGAGAGAAATAAGATAAGCCACATTGTTCTTTCTCTCCAGTCGAAGCAATACACATTTCACATTAAAAAAAAAAAGAAATAAAAAAGAAAGCTATATACAGCTAATTCCATAAGAAACTAAAAAGAACAAACTAAATTTAAATTGTATTTTTCTAGTATTGCTTTATTGTGATTGCAAGAAACAAATAACACGATAACAGGAGTATATTTGAAAATATCCCTTAAAGTTTCAGACCAAACTGAAGACTGAGGATTGGAGTTTCTACAAATCTAGAAACTCCATTCTCAGTTGTACAGATAAGGTGTATAGCTTATCTGTAACCCATTATTTGTTTTCACTAAACTAGGTTTGAAAATAAATTCTTATTTTTGTTTTTACTTTACAGTAGGTGCAGGAAAGCTTTTCAAACTGAGGAAGATCATATAAACAATGTCCACATGCTTCAGGGACTTCAGACAAAGGCCATAAAACAAGGGTAGGGACTGAAGAATGTAATACTTTTGAATTTTTGAAAAGAAAGTTGAGAAATAGTTTGGATCCTACTTTATTAGTGGTTTTCCATGGATTATGTAGTATTTTTCAACATAATTAATAGAGCATAATGAAAAGCTGGTTTTAGATGTCAAAAATAGAAAATTAAGTCTAGAAATACAGAATAAGTCCAGGCTGATGAATTAACCACCACTTAACCTATAAAATAAGATTAGATTTTCCTAAAAGATTCTTCTTCTGGAGGAAATTCTGTGTCCAATATGTATCTACACAAGTGTGTGTACCCACTATCTGAGGTATCATGTTGCCTGTTAAACTCTGTTAAAAACACGTTTGTAAGCTTTTGTCATCACTATGACACTTAAATTAGTTCTTAGGTTTGGGGGTTGGGAAAATCCCTTCCTCTGAGACATACTGAGGTAGTTTTGTTTTCCTCTGTTATTCACCTGTCATGAGCAAGGTGGAGCTTATCTGGTGTGCCCAGATCACCCTATGCCAGTAGCACACAGTTCTTCATCCTAATGACTGCAATTTTACCCTGTGCAAGCCTTTGCAAAAGAAAATATGTACAAAACATAGTGACTTACAATGGTACAGGTCAGAGTAGAAGAGAGAGTACTTCCTCGTGGATGTAAACTGTGTGTAGTGAAACATTTCTCTGTGTTGTACTGAACAAGTAGCTTGTAGATTTGAGTTAAAAGGTTAAGAAATGGCTTATGGCATATTTTTAAGGGGCAGCATGACATTTGTAGTTAATGAAAGCCAGAACAAATATTTTTTAATTTGATGTACATTAAGAGAAAATACAAAAATAGATGGGGGTGTACTGACCCCACCACATGTTGCTAATTTCATTGAATGGGCTGCCTCGAAAAAGAAGGGGAAGATTTACAAAACCAGCAATACCCATACACATGATACATCTTATCATGTAGGTATAAGTAATCCATGACCACTTCTTATCCTCAAAGTACAGTATCTCTCATTGTACCCTGGCTCTACTAAAGCACATTTAGGCATCATCTACTCCTAGCACATCATTATTTCCCCAAATATCTATGTTATCTTGTCTAATCATTAGTCAAGAGTCCTTGCTCTCAGTACAAAGGAATGAACTAGAAATAATAGGGCAGATAAGAAAGTTTTTTAAATATTTTATTATTCTAAAGGATGAGATTTATTTAAAGCACTTACTTTTAAAACAGGCAAAGATTTTGTATAGGTGAAAAAAGCATTCAAGGATTCCACTTGTAGAGTTTCATATTAACACAGGTAAAAAATCCTTGTCTAGAATCATCTAAGCATTGAATCTGCTGAGCCCATCTGGCAGAAATAACAAGTTATGTAGCAAACACTGATGATGTGAGAAGCAATGTAACACCAGCAGGAACTGGGGATGGTGCTGTGACTGACACCACTGTCCAAAATGAGGCTGAAGGAACACCCTCTGGGTGATTATGTGTTTGACATAATCCCTGTTGAAAAAAAGACAGGAAAGTTTAAGACTCTGTCATGATCCTATTCAGACTCAACATTACTCAGGGGTGATACCTAACTAATGTAACTAACTCATTTATTCTCCTGAGAGAACAGGAGTTACCTGCCCAGACAAAATATCCCTACTGTAGGAACACCCAATGGGAAAGTTTATTTGGCAAACTGATTTTTGTCCATGTTACACTGACTGCTTGACTCTATCTCCACCTTTTGGGGGAGCTAAGCCACCAAATTCATCTGTAGCCACCTACCTCCACAAACCCACACCGTGGTATTTTGGGAGTGGAATGAACCCCAGCAGTTCAGTTAAAGCAGAACCAGAGTCTTCCTATAACATGAAAAGGCACCAAAACAGGTTTGGATAAATAGACAAGATAGAAGTTGTCTAAAGTCACTAGGTTTCTGAAGGGTAAAAGAAGATGCACAGGGTGTGATTCAGGCAAGGACAGGGAGGAATTAATGACCTGGTGAATGTATTAAACTGTCAGGCTCCAATAATTCAAAGGAAAAACAAGCAGTTACCACTATCCTGCAGCTGTTTGGAATTGATTGAACTGAGAGTAGACTATTCATCTGCAGGAAGAGAAATAAAATTCTACCTTCAGCACTACCAGCAGTTTGAGTTGGGTCCTGTGCAGAACTGACAGTGTCAGGCTGGTTTGTAAGCTTCTCAGCTCCTCTAATAACAAGTCTGACAAATAAACTTCCTGCTGATTTTAATACCATAGTAATAATAATGTAGGGACATTTTAATTAAGGAGCCACTTAGCTTTCCACAGTCTCAGCCTTTCACAGGTCCATAATTTCTGTTTTCTTTCACCACCTTGACACCAGGGGAAGGATTACACCACCATTTGGGTTATCCTCATCACAGTAATTTAGAAAACTCATTAGCACAGGGACAGCAACTGTTCCCTTTAGTTTTTCTCCCTCTGCTACACTAGCCCAGATGATTCAGTACAGTGTCCAGTACAGTTCACCTGGACAACATAGCTCTGTGTTTATAGGAATTTGTCTTTTGACCATTGGTTCCACCCTGTATTTGACTCTTGATACAGCATGATAAATTACCAGCTTTGTTCACATGTTCAGTCGCTTGCCAAGCTCCCCTTCTTCTGTTTAGCTCCCACACTGAGAAAAGCTGTTAGTGATAATTCACAATATGTTTTCCTGGTGATTGTTCAAAGCTAGCTACAAACACATAGCACTTTGCCCAGCATTTAAAATATTTTGCAGCTGAGCCACAGTCCACCAAGGGATCTTTGCCCTGTTCCTAGACAAAGCAGATAGGAAGAGACAGAATTAATGGCCTGAACATGGGATCAGCAGGACAGCTTTGGCCTGTGAGTTGCAGAAAGGATGTCCCTACACTCCAGGCAGCATCTCCCTGGCTGATGTGGTGAACCTCACTGGGCAGAGGTTGCAGGCAATCCAAGCAGCTGCCTGGCTGCTTCTCCAGCAGCACCAACATCCCACCTGTGGGCCAGCTGAGCTGTCTACATCGCTTCTGTCTGTGCAGTAACTCTCAGTGCCTGAGGGTGGGCTGCTGTTCTGCCTGTCCTGCATCAAAGGCCTGGCTTCTGCACCCTGCTGAGCACCTGAGTGCTCCTCACCTTCCCCTTTCTCCAGCTCTGCCTGCAAGTGCAAGTGTTGGCGCTAACACGAAGCAATGAGACCTTTCATAAAATGGTTCACCAATGTTTCACTTTGAGCTGAAATATGACAAAAGGTTTTCCTGGTTTTCTTCTTCAGTTTAATAAAACATTTTTCAAGTTTTTGGAGGACTTCTGTTAAAAACACCTCACAGGATGCTTTTGTGCTGAAAATCCAACAAATAATGACTATATGTCAAGCTGAAACAATCAAATCCTCCGTTATGTAATGTTGGTTTCACATGGTTGCAATTAAACTGCAATCTTTGTTCACTTGTACTATTTAACATTGATCCTAATCTGCCTGCCTTGTCATTTTTATAACTATTGACTTCAGGAAGAATTGGAGAGAATAGCTTGTCCAGCTGGTCTAATAAATTAATAGTACTAATAAGACTGAATATAAATTATGCAATCAACAATTTTAATTTTATCAAGGCTGTAATCAATCAGCCTTATAAACTTACATTTTTTGCAGTCAGAAGAATGGGGCCTTTTGCAGAGCTACAACAATGTGAATGACCAAAATGAGATGATTTTAATGTAGTTTTAATGAACTCTTATTTATAATTCCCTCATTTATTTCCTCCTGCTTGAAAACTTTTAGACACTATGCAGATTTTCTTATCTTTTTGTCTAAAGTAATGAGCAGGGTTTGGAGCCACGTACACATCTTTTTCTGGGCATCTTTTACTATTGCCTGCATATTGTTGTTTTGGTAGTGGGTCTATGTCCAGCCAGCATCGCTGCAAATAATTCTTATCTAAAGAAACATCTTAAAATTATATTAGGATAGTGCAACACCAAGTACTTTTATGATTTGAAAGGAAAAAAAAATAGTCAACAAAAGCTTCTGAACATTTTCCAGTACTATGATTATGAAACAGGATCCTACAGAGAGATACTGGGTATGGTGGAGACAAGTCACTTTGAAGAACAGTAGATTATTCTACATGCTTTTTCAGAGTAGTGATCAAAACTGTTCTGTACAGGCTCAACCCATACTCTTATTCCCATTCAGGTCAGTGGATGTCTCCTCTGAAAAATTAGAAAGGGGAATATGGCTTATGATAAAAAAATTATGTTGTTTAGCAACACTCTTAAACCCACACCTATTTCTCATGTAAGTCAACATAACTTAAAGGCTTAGCTAAATGGGAGCTTACACATCTGATTCTCATTCTTTCAGAGTAATACTTACAGGGTCAGACCAACCAAAATTGTGTCAGCTCACCCTTAGCTGAGTACAATTCAGGAGCAGATGTATGGGCTTGGTAAGATCTGAATCCTTGCTTGTGAGCTTCACATCTCCCAGGAAGCTGGCTGGGGTGATAGCCAAGATGGATGGAGTATTGGGCTTCTCAGAACACTTACAATATTTCCTGAGAATTAAAGATCCTCAGGTTTTTACCAAATGGACTTTTGCAAAGCCCAGGGGTCACAGGTGGATTTAGCACTGCTGTCTCCACTGTTGTAGAAGAACTGTTAGTGTACAGACCAATTTTGCTTTCCACTGAAATGATATATGTTTGTCCACACAAAACTGCTTTAAGAATTGGATTAATGTAGATGGTAGAGCGAGCTGACAGCAAATATTTAAATAAAATTTCTGGACCAGGCAGAGCAAATTGCAAATTGCTATTAAGTAAAGATTTTCCCCCTGGAACTGTTTTTGCTACTTTACTTCTGAGATAGCATATTCCACTGTCAGAGGCAGGATACAGGGCTGGATGTATCTTTGACCCAGTACAATTGTTTTTGTGTCCTCATGACATCCTTTGACTGCAGACAGAACTGAGCAGGTACATACCAACACTCCCCAAATAAATGAAGGCCCCTCAACCATCTGTTGCTGGAACAACAACTGTTGCTGTTTCCACAGGACTGAAGCCAACATTTGCAGCTGCTTTATAATTTTTAGTAAACTTTTTTTTGCAGTTTCATGACCCATGTCAGGTTCTCCTCAACTTCACGTATTAAAAGCCAAATTTGGAAATGTCCAGAAACAGTAACTCAAGCACTTATCCAAACCTGAAAGCATAGACCACAAGTTAAGTTGAAGTCAAACTAATTCACTTCCTGACATTTGTTCTTAAACTTTCATCGGTACACGTTAATAAATCACATACAGAAAACAGAAGAGATTAGTTCAAACCCCCTCCCTGCAAGGACTGTTCCCAGGCTTTCAATGCCCTCAGTGTCAAATTATCAGGAAGTCACACATATTCCCTGTTTCCTTTTCTTTTCCTCTACCATGTGAAATCAGGAGAGAGCTAATCCTGCAGGTCACAGGGCAGAGCAGAGGTGTGTGAGGTAGTTCTGAACAAACCAGCTGATATACTGGAAGCATTCTTGCTACTGCTGCACTGAACTGTGCACAGTTTGATTTAGCTTTCTGGTTCTCAGTGGAAAGCCTGATAGAATTGTCCTCAACAGCCAATAGAAAACACTTCACTGCTTCCTGAAAATGTCAAACCACGTACAAGTATTTGAGACAAACATTACACACTTTGAAGACTCTGGTTTGCAGAATTTGATGAGCAGAGCTAAAGTTGTAGGTACAACTCATGACAAAATTTCTGCAGTCACACAGGAACTTAAGATCTTCTATTGGACTTGAAATGTGTATTGGGTTTAGTTGCTGCTTGAGCTTGACTTGATAGAACCACATAAGAGAGAATATTGATAATCAAAATACAAATTATTCTAACAACACGAATTCCATTTCATTAAAATAATAATTCTATAAAAGGAGGAATTAATAAGTTCAATCTAAAAATAATTTGGTTTGACACATGGCAAGTATAATATGTGTCTGTAGTCTGTCCATAAAATACAGTTTACACATATGTATCAATTACTTTGTTATGCAGTAACCTCAATAAAACACAGATCAGTGTACAAGCATTTGCTTCAATTTAAATTAGTTTTACACAGAGAGGTGCCATGGCATTACACACAATATTACCACAAACAGAAAAAGAATAATATTGATGTTTCTAAATTTACTGACTATGGTTAGCAGCTTCAATAAATGATGAGATTTTCAGAACTACTGGTGCCTTTTGAATTTCAGTGACTTAAACCTGCATAGTCTGGGCACAGGTACTTAAAAATTACAGCATCTGGTCTAAACAGGAACTACATGAAATTCTCAGAAAAGGCCTGTGAAATAGAAAGTGTTATTTCTTTTTATTTTACCGACCATTCTAAATGGAAGAGGAAGTCAATGGCTGAGAAGAATATTCTTGTTTCATGAATCACTTTCCAGGAATAAAATGTATATTCATTATGTAGTATCTAGTATATGCCAGTATGTAGTCCTGGGCATTAAAATCCTTTACATAAACAATAGACTGCTGTAAGCATCTATTTCTCCATCTATTTCTCTTATAACTTCACTACAAATATATAAAAAAAATCTAGCATAAGGACTTCCACATAAGAGCTGTGGTTTTCAGACGTGCATATAAGTTAAACTAAGCCCAGTTCTCATGCAAATATATCAAAGATGATGATGCAAACATCCAAGTCAAGGGAAATTATGTTTTGTAGTATAATAACCAACCCATCTTCTCTCTCTGACCTCTTTTCCCACTTAATAATTTGTTCCTAGTAATGCCATCACTATTCCTATCCCTGTCTCTTCTATTTCTCAATCATTACTTGCTCCTGTAGTTAGATTATTCTGTCACCTGCTTACTGCCTTTGCTACCCACTCCTTTACTACCTAGTCACTCTTCTTTGTAGTCCACCTCTGATTTTTCACATTTTTCTTTCCCCATCTTCTCTTTTTTTTTTCTTTTTCCAGAGAATGAACCCATTTCTTTTAGTTCATTTACACTCTGCTTTTCTGCCTCACTATTATTTTTTTCTTTTTCCTGCCTTGGCTCATATACTTTTTAAACTCAGCAGACTTGTTTACACGTTGAATATTCTTCTTCAAGATATTTCACTGGCACTTTTTCTGAAATACATGGCAGAAGTAAGGCATTACTGCCAGAAGTGTGAACAGGAGCACACTGCCCCATGAGTGATCATTTGTTTTCAAGGCAAAGCAAACAACTGAACCATGCAGACATACAGAAATATTTCACTGCTCACTTGAAGAAATCAGAAAGCAAACAAAAACGAATGAAAAAAAAGAAATGTAATCAAATTATTAAAAATGTTATCTACTAATCAAGAAATACCTAATTTAGATGAAAAACAACTATATCTGAGCTTGGTACTTCCTGTAAGACGAAATAAGAGTGTAAATGTGACTGCTCAGTGAAATAGTTCCGAGTCCATGACACTCACAGATTCTCTTCGCTCCAATGCAAACTCTCAAGTTCCTTTCATTCAAGAATTCTTCTCCCTCGCCTTCCAATTGCTTCTCATTTTCCTAGACTTAGTCCAGCTGATGCAACCACTGTCTACTCTGTCCTCCACCACAGATTCATGCAGATTGAGTGTTCAGAACAGCAGCAGCACCCTGAAGAGAGCACTGGCAGACAAGAGGGAGAGCTGAGTTGTGCTCACATTCTTTAAAATAAGCACACAGGTGGTGAAAGTGCCAGTAAGATTAAACATTTAAATAAATCTCATTAAGGAAAATTAGCACCAGAGATATCAGTTGGTTTACCTGTATGGGGCTCTGTGAAGCCGCCAGCTGCCATGGCAAGGTATTTTATGTAGGTTTTTTATTACTACATTAGACAAAAATTACCAAAAATTACATCTTAACACCACTGGAAGGCAGGGGTCACAGACATGTTCAGACACACTTCATTTGTGCTCACCATGGTGAGACATACACCATGAAAATACCATGAATATCCTGAATACAGTCTTCAGAAAATGGAAATACTGCTGGCACAGCGTTGTAGCATCTTCCAAAACTTTCTTAAGCAGTGACGTGGCTGGGCAGCTTTGGGCTAGGCTCAGCCAAGCATGAGTTAAGGTTACAGAGACAGAGCCTGAGGCTTCAGTGGGAATAAGGCTGCCAAAGGCAGGGGAGGGGGTCCAAAAATAAATGATTTCTGCTGGAACTTTTTCAAGACCAGTTTAGAATACGTTATGGAGATGTGCACAGTTGAGACCAGAGACCTCCTGGTGCCAGCAGTATCTTTAACCCAAGGTGCTCAAGAGTTGAACAAGAGGCCAATGTTTAGGCTGTTTGTAGCCCGCCCCCTTTCTCTGGCAAGCCTGCTGCAGCCCTACACCAGCAGGAGTTACGGGCTCTGTCTCTGTACTAAACATAACCTCAGCCTACATGCCATGCCTAACCTAAACCCTAAGTCCTAAAATGAACCTGTGAAATGTCAGTGACTGACCCTCAGTCAAATTTCCAAGAGTGATTTCTTTTTGAAGTCCAGCCCCCACTCTGGAAGCCTTTTATGGTCCTACTATACATAGTCCCCCACACATCAGCCCAAGGCTCTGGGTTTCTCCTAACTCCAACCCTAAATATAACCCTAAACCAAACTTGGGCTGGGCTGAGCTTTAGTGCAAGACCCCTTGAATTTGTTGGTTTAACAAAGTTCTAAGGGGAATTTTTTTCTCCACTTATTGTTATAAATTATAAATTTATAATTATAAATTATAAAAAATAATTATATTTTTTCCCATCCCTTTTGCCGCCCAGGATCCCCTTTGCACTGACATTCCTGGAGCCTGACACATGTTCTCTCTCACAAATCTGACAATAAGTATTACCCTAGGTCTTGGACATGACTGATCCTTAGTCACAGCCCTCTTGAATGAGGTCTCAAGAGAGATTTTCTGAGACCTCATTCTGAGACCCCTCCTTCCTTTTCAGCCCCTTTGAAGCTTCTGTTGCTGAACCTTGTTTGTAAACCTAACTTTTGACAACAGCAGAGCCTTAGCACCAATCCTCCAGCCAAAGCCCTCATTAACTTGCTCTTATGGGAGGAGAATTTTCACAATCCACCTTCCTCTTGTGCAGTTTGATTCTAACCCTATACATGTTAGGGTTAGAATCAGATTTGGATGAGTGTTACAGTCACAGCTGTCTTTGACAAGTCCTAGGCTCCATTGAAGTGAGATTGCAAAGGGGACGACCAAGGGTTGAACTATAAGACAAAATCTTTCCTGAGAACTTCTTGGCAATTCTCATGGCTGGGAACATGGAGAAGCCTAAGCCAAGGTCAAGGCAAAGGCCTAGTGATGGGCTTAGGAAGAGGAGGCACAGAGAGCCCTGCACTTGTCATGTGTAAAGGTGGAAAAATGCAGACAGGAGTGACAGTTCTGATGTGGGTTGAGAAGCCTTGGTCCACCAGGTTGCCAGTCAGGAGTAGCTTCAGCCAGGTCTGCACCCCACAGAAACAAAATCTATCAGATCCTGAATTAGACCCAGTCAGGAAAGTACACAGTGCCCAGCTCTGTGTACTTTCATCAGACTTTGAAAGAAATGGTCAGCCATGAAGGGCGGCAGACCCGGTTCTGGGCACAGAACAGGCAAAGGAGGCACAGGTCCCTGGCTGTGCTGACCCATGCTGGGCCTATGAGAGAGGCCACAGGTATGGCAATGCCAGGCAAGGGCATCCCTGAGGGACTGTGGCAGAGCACAGATACTCTTGGATCTGAATTTATTAAAAAACTACAACTTCTAACTAAGAAACAGCCAGCTTGTTTGTCTCTAAAAAGCACAGTTCCTTGATGACAGCAATAATACGACCTATTTCCTGAGGGCAGCATTACCACAACTTTGTTTCTCAAGAGCAAATGGTTTCAGAGTCCTCATTAGGTGGCACTTTGTGTTGCAAGTGTCACCATGACAACCCGAGGAAGTCAGCGTGGCTGTTGCCAGGCAGCAGGACACCAGGTAGGGTCCCCTCCCATCTCAGGTGCCCTCTGGACCAGCTGCCTGGGATGCTCAGGCAGCTGCAGTGATTTTGCCTGTATGGAGGTGTCAGAACACAAGAAGAAAATCTGGATGGTGCATTTTTAGATAATTATTCAATAGCTCTGGCAGGTTTATGAGCTCTGAAACTGACAGCAGTGTGAAATCGACCACTCAAGATGAACAATAAAGATGTTGTTGTAAAGATGGGCTGTGGGGAAGAAACTGTTGCCCTTTCAAAACTGAATTTTCCCATTTGTATTTACAAACTATTATTAATATAGACAAGAGTAAAATGGATTATATTAATATCCTTCAGCAAGTGGTGTGAGGGTTGGAAAATGAGTAATTATTTGCATGTAATTACAGCTCAGGCTGCCTTTGATATAAGCAGCTGCCTGTAAAAGCAAGCAGCTGGCAAGCAGTGGAACTGGGCATAGCCAGCTCTTTCATCCCCCTGTGAAATGCTCCATAACATCAACACATTTCCTTCCAGGCTCCATGGAACTTTATACATGGCACCTGTGACAGTAAGTTAATGCAAGAATATTCCGCCTAGAAGACTTTTTCCTTTCCCATGAGCTCCATCTCTAAGAGGCAATGCATGTCGTCACCCCAAGGAAGTCACTTCTCTTTGGGTGAGTGGCACAGGACAAACCCATCTCACCATGCCATCAGCCCCTGCCTGTAGAAATAGGTGGAATATGGGCAAAACCTCTCATAAACCCACCCCTGCCTTACCATGAGCTCAAGTGCCTGAGCAGTCCTCAGTGCTCCTCACATTGGGGCAAGCAGGGAGAGGACTGCAGGAAAAGAAAAATATTTTCCACTGCCTGTTTGCAGTGGGTGATGCCTGGGCCATCTCACTTTGTCTCAGATGAGGAATGTACACTGGGACCTGTACCTTTGCCACCTTACCTGGTGGCAAAACCAGGCAAGGACTGTTCTCCTTTAAAGGCTGCTCCCAAACCAAAATGCTCTATAATTCTATAATATTATGATGTTATGATTCCTAAGTTTCTTCCCTTACCTTTATACTCTTCCTCCAAATTGTGCCACATTATCTCCCTCTTTCAAATAACTGAGTATGACTGTAAGTTTTAAGGTGTTATGTTACCTTTAGATAGTGACGAACCAATAGAAAAGGCAGAATAAAGATAATTTTAACAGTTGCTGCTAAGGATGAAAATGAAAAATGAGTGTTAAGGTCATTGCTGGGTATTGTATGAGCAAAAAAAAAAGAAGTTGGTTTAGGACAAGTGATTTAATGTCTTTACAGAGTGTTTTTCCAAAACAATTCCTTGCTTAAAACAACATGAATTGTAATAAAAACAATATATCTGTAGGCCAAAATCCTTGCAATATGAAGAATAAGAAATGAATTGTGATCAGGATCTGTCTCAATGGCTCTATTCATTTCAATCATTTGATCATTTCAATGGCTCTATTCTATCCATCACCAGCTACATCTTAAAAAGCACTTGCACAAAATGAGAAATAAATAGATTGGCTGTTTACCAGAGGATTAAACAGAAGATCAGCAAAGCTTGGTTTTGCATCAGGCTTTGGCTCTGTCCTCACTGCTCCATGTCTTTGTATGTCTCCCCACACTCTGTGTGAAAGGGTCAGCTTTTAGTTCAGGTTAGTTATTCATCTCAGTTAACTGCAAATGGCACCAGTGGAAAAGCTGACACCTGAGTAACACCCCCCCAGCCTCCACACTCAAAGGAGAGAAGCTGGCATCTTGGGGGGTGATTTGGTTATCCTGTTTCAGATTAGGACAAGTCCTCTCATCATTAGGGGTATTAGGAGTGTTTTGCCCTAAAAGTAGTTATTACTCAGCTTGTTTCAGCAGATCAGATAAAACTGCCTGCAATTCAAATCTGAGCAGGTTAACTCTATCTTTACATATCCTTGTGGGGTAACTCCAGCCTCACTTCAGATTTCTAAGGCATTGTGGCTGAACAGTTAATATATAAAATAAAAATGAGGATTTTTCCAAGCTTTTTTGAGATTTTTCACTCTGACTTTACACTTGTACACTTGAGCTCTTTTAGGCAGAATTTGTCTTTATTCTCTGCCTTGTAGAGTCTTTAGCACATACTGATGAGGTCTATGAAATTACCTCCAAAAATGATTTTAAACTTCTGATGAATCATCCTAATCTTACATTTTCAGTACTTGGAAAATGCCATCAAAGAAAAGAAAGGCTACAGGTCTAAAGTTTCTAGAGACATCTGCCAGCAACAATTATACTGACTGAATCTTAGAGTCTTCTAATGAACAGGAAAAAAAATAAATGGTCTTCAGGATTGTTTGTCTCTTTGCACTCACCACCACTGTGAGGGAAAGTGAGCTCATCTCACAAACCTAGAGTACATGACAAAGCAAAAGCAAAAATACTTTAAATCCCTATTAAGGATGAAAATTTTGTTAAAAGACAGTAATCCTGGTAATACTGAGATATGAGTAAGGGCCTGAGATGGGAGGAAAAGGGAACCTGTGCTTGTGATCTAATCCCAGAATACAATTAAATGCCTGAGAAATAGATAAGGGGAGAAATTGCAACACTGATGGCCTGAACAACTTTTGGCCACCAAAGCTCCAGTTCTATGTTGGAACAGACAGACAGACAGATGTATTTTCTTCCCGTTGGCCTGTATCTGCCTCTGTAGAATAGATTCTTTACTTACAGTAATTGTGTGAACAAAAAATGGGCTGTCTGGTATTGCAGCTGAGCACTGTAAGATTACTGGTGATAGCAGACAGCTGGATTTGTAGTCAAAATATGCCTTGGAAAAGTGAATATTACTGACACATAGATTTAAATATCATAATCAAAGTACTGTTATTTTGTAATGTTATTGGGGAATTCAAGATGTGTTTCATATAGGAAATTTACATAATGTGTTTTTACTTTCCTCTGAACTATTTAAAAGAGTAAAAAAAAAGGCCTTGACTTAAATTTCCAATTTTGGGGGATAGTCTTAGGATCTCAGTAACTGGATTTTGAAGTGAAAATGCCTTTGATGATAGACTTCAATCTTGTATAGATTGATAAAGAACAATCAAATTTGAATATAATTTCAATATAATCAGTTTTGCTTTTACCTTGACTCAGACTAGGAAAGATTAGAGCCATCAATTTTCTTTGTACTTTTAATTTCAGACTCCCCTATAAAATATTTTAAATGAAACCCTCTTCAAAGTTGTAGAGTTGGTAGGAAACAGGCAGTACAGCATGGAGATCAGTTTTGGACTACAGGAAGGAAGGCAATTATATTTCATGACTTCAGAAGGCTATGAGTGTTTCCTATCTTTTCTACTAAGAGTATAGTCTACCATTTTTGTCCACAGTTATCAAATGTCTCCTGTAAGACTGAAACAGAAGGTGTCTAAATTCTTTAAATTTGCAATGAAAAATAAAATATATTTTGCTCAGAATTCAGATTTTTCATTGTATCTGATTTACTCATCCTTTTTTAGGATGAGTAAATCTCATCCTAAAATCTCCTTCCTTTGTTTGCACCTGCACCAAGAAATAAAAAAATATTCCATTTTCTGCCCAAATGATCTGCAATTAAAAATCACAGGGGAAAAAAAAGTGTTTGTGACTATCAAGAGCAGCCATTTATACTTCTCATTGTTTTTGCTACAGGTTGCCATGCAGAATAAAAATAATCAGTAGTGTGTATGGGTTTCATATCTAGAAGATCAGCAGAACTATTGATATATGTTTTAGATAAATGTTTTGTTTCGGATTATGATTCCCAGGAGATGATGCAGCAAATACTGCCACTGCAGACTGCTGGAACAGGTCTGTGATGTTTTATTTCATTCAGTTTAATGTTTCAGTAGAGATTCAGATCTAGTTCATAATTTTTTGTTGCAAAGAGAGAATGGCAAAACCCCAGATTTCTGACTAGGAAAGGGGCAGCTGGGCAAAAAGTAATTTAATTTGGCTAAGACTTCAGCAGCCTACAATACACACATTAAATGCTGGAAGTCATGTAACCAGCAATCAATATTCTATATAGCTGGACTACCCAATTAAGGATTCAGTGAAGGATCACCATCATCCTGCTGCACAAAGCTGTAACCACACTGCAGCCCTGACAAACAGCCTTGCTAGGCTCTGGAACTAGCAGTTGAAAGCAAAACCTGTGTGTTTCTGAAATTTGCTGCATGTTATAGTAGAACTGCTCGTGCACAGAAAAACTGGCTGACAATCTGTACAGTGCAGGGCAGTCCTCAGCCTCTAATCGTAGAAGAGCTTTTGGTTTTACTTTTCTTATCAGGTGATGGAGTGGTAAAAAGAACAAGCTGGTATACTGAATAAAGCTTCCTGAATTCTCTTTTAAAATACAAGGTTATATTGCAGGAAAATCAAAACTGTGCTATGTCCATTGGTTCCGCCTGCTACCAAGGCAGGTGAGTACACATTGTCACTGATGTATCATTCCCCAAGCAGTACAGTATCAGTGTCTACTACCTTTGTATTTTCTTACTTCAATCTAAATATGTCAAAATAATTTAACATTGAATGTATTTTATCATTTTATTACAGTGATGTCTGGATAGCTCAAATACAATAACACTTTCCTTTTAAGTTACCATACAAACTCAGAATAGATAAGGGCCATTTAAAAAGCAAATTTATTCTAAAAAGAAGGTGATTATTTAATCAACTCTAATTTAATTATTAATTTAGAAGAAAGCAGTCTGATTTTTTTCTTCCCAATCATTATTAATTTGGACAAAGTGGTTCTTTCACTATCACCATGGTAAGAAGATCAGATTAACAGAGCACAACTGATTTGTGATAATTTTTTTATGTTTAGGAAAAATATATATTTATGAAAAAGAAAAAAGAAATTGAAACCAGACAAAAGAAAACTGTAATGTCATTCAATTTTTCTTCTTTTTCTGCCTATTCAGTCTTGTGTATTTTCTTCTGAGTGTTTCTTTGTCGCAGGTGCATTCAAATACTTGATTTGTTGGTCTATTCTAATATGAAGAAGCAGCCAAAATTTTGTGTCAGGAAGAGTTACACTGAGCAAAGTCCACTGCAGTGGACACCTTGGATAGCCTCCCCCAGGTGCCTCTCTCTTCTTCTGACACTGAACACAGAGTTAGTTTTCTCCTGGACATGAATTTCTTCTCAGGACCAGAAACTACACTGTTTGGTGTTCAGAAAATGGAACATCCCTCTAGGTTCGGGCATAAGTACCAAAATCTCATCTTTAGGCCTGTGTCGTTTCATGGTTTCATAGGGTAAATATGGATGTAATTGTTAGTAGTAACACTACTATCACTGTTAATCATAATCTGTCAGCATCAACAATATTATGGGTCCATAACACTGTAATCACTGAAAAGTGCAGTGGTTCATCAGTGAAATATTCACTGCTCCTTAAAGCCATGGGAACAAGTTTTGTGTGACAGGGCTAGGGAAATGTTTTAAAAGATGTATGAACAAATAGCAAAAATGCATGTCTCTGTGATATTGGGTTTTTTTGCCACATCATTTCCTTTCTGACTCAGATGTGCCCTCAGATGTTGGCAATGCTTACCTTTTCCTGTAATACAGAGTTCACAGATGCAGTAGTTAAATTATCACACTAAATTCTGGTTTCAAAGTAAAGGAAGGGAGAATAGAGATATTATCTAAAAAGACTAATCAAATGAGATTAAAAAGCACACTTCAGTGTGCTCTAAACCCCAGAGGTTAAGGACATTTTCAGTGTTACAGTGCTGTAAGAGTTCTGCTGCAGTAAAAATGTCTAAGCACAGCTCTGGGTCAGGATTTGACTTCTGGAACCACACATTAACCCAGCCCCAGCCAGTGAGTCTGAGGCATAAATGAGCCTGTGGAAATCAATGCTGAATCATCCAATGTTTTCCAAGTTCTTTATTTAGCATCTGCAGAGCAGGCCAGACTTCAGTCAATGCAAAGTTGTACATCAACACACAAATGGAATGTGGCTTCTGAAAACATCACAGGAAATCATCCCAACTGAAATCCAGGTTCACCAGCTGCTGGCTATTCTTCTATTCAAGAACATCTATTCAAGAAATATTAAAGGGCAAATAAGAACTATGTATTTCCCTCTGATATATTAAAGTTTTAAGCAGTCCCTTATGATGACTCTTAATGCTAATTTCTAATTCACAAAAGGAAGAGCCTGTTTGCTGACACAGAAATTACATCTCTCAATTTAAGGACAGGGTTTGGGTCAGAAAACCTCTCAGAATGGATCCTCCTCTTTCTCATTATACTGATTTAGCTAAATGGCAATTTTGGAAACAGAGAGTGCCATAGCAGTAGTTATGGAGTTGATAGTCTCTTGAGTTTGACAACTTCTGAACTTGTTGTTTTTCTTAGTATCTGTGGTTCCTTGTATCTTCTGATGTCCATAGCAAAATTAGACAGGAATAGACTGATATTTTGGAATGGAGACAGGCATATGAGAATTTTTCTGAGTTTTATTGTTTGTTTTTATTTTGATTCATTGTTTTTCCATGTTTAATTCATGATAAAAAAAATCAAAGCACATATAATGTTGACTGTTTGATTTACTTTTATAAACAGAATATAACAAAATATATAAATATAAATAGCAAAATTTTCAGCAGCTGCTAAGAAGCAAAAAGGAAACTGGAATGCAGGAATTAAGCATTCAAAGTTTTTATCAGTCTAACAAGTGAAAAAAATGAGCAGTATAGAAAATACAACATTAACCATTACCACAGATGTTTTTGTGAAAGGATCCTACAGCTCCATTAATGGAATTACTAAAACTGGAAAAAATATCCAAGAAACAGATATTTGATGGATGCCCATTAAAATATGAGTGTGATTGAAAGGAGAAAAGATTCACTACTTATTTTCTTCTTGCAGTATAAGAATAAGGGGAAGTGAAATGAATCTTGAAGGATTCCCATTCAAAATGCACAGTGGTAGTTTGCAACCTGTGCCAGTGTCTCACAGTGAAGAATTTCTTCCTAATATCTAATCTAAATCTATTTTCTTTCAGTTTAAAGTCATTCCACCTTGTCCTACAACTACACACCCTTGCAAAATCTCCCTCTTCAGCTTTCTTGTAGGTCCCTTTTGGGTACTGTAAGAATCCTATAAGGTCTCCCTGGAGCCTTCCCTACACTGAATAGCCCAAACTTTCTCAGCCTGTCTTTGTAGGAGAGCTGCTCCAGCCCTCTGATTGCCTTTGTCACCCTGCTCTGGACTCACTCCAACAAGTCCATGACCTTTTTATGCTAGCAGATCCAGAGCTGATGCAGCCCTGCAGGTGGGATGTGAGCAGAGCAGAGGGGCAGAATCCCCTCCCTGGCCCTGCTGCCCACTCTGCTCTGGATGCAGTCCAGGACAGCTTTGGCTTTCTGGGCTGCAAATGCACACTGACAGCTCATGCTAGGCTTCTCATCAACCAACATCCCCCAAGTCCTTCTCCTCAAGGGTGCTCTTGATCCATTCCCTGCCCTGCCTGTACTTGTGATTGGGATTGTCAAATAGATAAACATGGGACAGCTGTAAGTAGCATGTTGGAAATTTTTTTAACACAAGCATAACTAAAGCAAAAAAAGAATTTGATGTATACAGCAATGAACTTTATGACCTGGTAGCTTGTGATCATCAAGTGTATGACCTGAAAAAGCCCCTCTGCTCCTGTGATGTGTTATTAAGGAAATATATACCAGCAATTGTAACCTGAACATTGTTGTCCAATCCTTTTCAGTCCTGAACCTTTAAGTTTATACTTATCACAGCACAGCCCAGATGAATTTGCTGATTCTCTTAGATAAAAAGAGAAGCTGATGGTGAGAGAAAATGACTTGGTCTATTTGAAGAAAATAATGCTAACATTCCAGACCATCTGTAAATCTTTAATGATGCTTTTAGTAATTTTTGAAATTTCCTTTCTGAACCCATCTTGAAAAGAAATTGTTTCCAGTGACTTAAATGTTCCATCTACAGGGCCCAACTTTCCAATTGCTAGGTATAGCTCAATTTAAAAATGCCATTATCAATCACTTCTGGTTTCATGATGCAATTAGTTACCACTAAGAACAAAAATTTCACAACAACGTTACAGTAAAGACTGCCACATATGCAGAATTTGAACTGAATGGCAGTAAACTTCTCATAAATGATGTTTCAGCTGATAACAGTAGAGCACTCTGCAGATTGGAGAGCTGCTCTAGCAATACAAGTTTTGTGCCCATGGTTTTATTTCTTGAGCACTAATGTCAGCCTGGTTTTAGATTAAAAAATTATAGTCCCCAGCAGAAAACAACATAATGAAAAAAAATTTGAGAAGTCTGAAGTAGCTCTCAGAAATGCCAGCATGACCTCTACAAGGCAGTAAAAATGCTCAAAGTGGAAACTCTTCTTCCTAACTCCTGGAGAAAAATTCTACTCATTTCCACTCTTCTAAAGTGATAAGATGGAAGAGAGATGGGCTGGGTGCATTAATAAAGAACCCTTTGTAACATCTAATATTCTGAAATAATAAGAGGAAAGAAAACCTTTCTTGTTTCTTGCCTCTCAGGAGTACATTTTCAGGTAGGAAGGTTTTAATTTGATCAGAACTATGCAGTCTTTTGATGTGGCAGCACAAAAATGTTATTCTGGCCTACCACAGTGCCATCCTAGTCCTGCAAGGGGAACATGACAAAAGAACATGGCACCTAACTCTGGCTAAAACTCCTGAGAAATAATCAGATATTTTACTACAGTTTTTGGTTCAAATATTTTAACATGACCATATCAGCTGGTAAAATCAGTGGGGTAGAACAGTACTAGAAATAACCACGTAATGAGGAAGCAAAGACTAGAGAAAAACTAAAGGAAGTCATAACAATTTGACTTGGGAGAATCGTGGAATATTGTGTTCATGTCGTGACATACAGGAAGACCGTGGAAAGCTGAGAGTTTTGTTGTTGGGGATACCTGTGGAAGACCCTGCCTACAGGCTGCTCTTGCAAGAGGAAGGAGAAATATTCTTTGAATTCCCCCAGTGACTGAAAGCCTCTAAATCTGGGCTTCAGGATAAGAATCAGATAAGGTCTCTGAATACCTCTGCTTGCTTGGGTATCCATTTGAGAGTCACTTGACACCAACCTTGCCCTCCTGCAAAATGGAAATTCCAAAACCATACAGTTTCATGCTCTTTGTTCTGTGAAAGAAAATCATCCTCATTCACACTCAGGAGGATTCATTTTGATCAACTGCATATTTGGTAGGAAATGGTGTGCTTAAACAGTGTGTCTTCCCACCTGGTAGGGAGACACACTGTTTAAGCACACCATTTCCTACCAAATATGCAGTTGTGTCACTGTCACATCAGCCTGAATATCTTCACAGGTCCCAAACATACTATGTGTCATCCACAAGTAAAATAACAAACAAAAATAATTTAATAACAGTTAAATAACAGTTTTATAACTTTCAGCTCTGCATCTGACTCTCGTAAATGAAGTAACACATGCCACAGCTTGATGCAGGACAGATATTAGGAGCAGATAGGTAACAATAAAATAATAACATAATTCCTGTGCTTTGTCTGAGGCTGGATATCAAAAATAAAAATCATGTGTTAGGCCAAAGGTATGTCACAGGAAAGCCAGAGGTGAAGGTCAAGTGGCATTCGATATGTAAGTAATATATATTATACTTTTAAGTATAATTTCATTTCTGAAAGGACAAACTCAGCAGCAATATTCCCCAGTTGTCTCATTGTCAGCTGGCTGGATTTCATTGTCACATTATACGTCTGTATAACCCCATTCCTGTAAAACCACTGAGCAGTCTAAAAAATTTAACTACATTTTCACATGTGTTACAAGGCTATTATCTTCTGATTTTAACTCCTATTATATGCAATTTTGCAATCAAAACAATATTAGACATTTTTATAAATCCTAGCCTTTAATTAGTGAAATTGAATTTTTTCAGGGACTCCCTGTTGGGTTAAAGGGAAGGGAGAGATCAGGATCTAGAACATCACTTTCTTTTTTTAAAAAATATTTTTCAAAAATAAAAACTAAGTAATAATCCCAAATATATATATATATATATATATATATATATATATAATGTAAAGGAATAAAATATAGTAAAATAAAATAAAATACTCTTTTAAGGCTTTGTCATTAATGGCAAGGTCAAACGTGGTACTTTTTGCTCCATTGATTCAGCAACTCACAGCCCAAGTGAGGTCACTGCTTATGCACTGAGCACAATTAAATCAAGGTTAGGCAATCAGGATTCTGTAGTACAAGATAGTGTGCTAGCAGATTACACAGTAATAGGAAATTTACATTTGAAACATGCTTTAGGAAGATTATTTATTCATTTTCATGAGTGAAAATAGCCTGTAATTTTATCACTATAACTAGTTCTGTTTATAGAAAACAAGTTAATAACTGAAATGTCTGCCTGTAATCTAAGGGTGGTTTTACATGTACTTGTACACACATGACAACAAACAGAAGTGTTTTGTACACTGTTTTTTGTGTTGTTTACACACTCTCAAGATAGCTTTTATGTGACAAATGAGTTGGAGTAATTTCACAAACTACGTAAATATTTTTTTCTAATCAGAATTCAACCTAAAACTCAAAGGCTCCTTTGCACAGCAAGAATTTCCTATCATAATCCTTTCATAAGCACACAGTGTGCAGTCCTTTGCATATATGCTTCAAAAAAGACAAGGCCTTAGCTGAAGTATGACATTTAGAGAATGAAGTAAAATCATACCATCTGACATCAGAAAATTACTAATACGTGGCCTATTTTTTTTCTAACCAAAACCAAATTGATTGCAACTCAAGGCTGATATTTCACTGAGTGTAATTGGAAGATTTCCATCTGGAATATCTACTGAACACTGTCAATGAGTTAGTGTGTTTAAGCTCCCAGAGGACTACTCAGGCACAAGGTCCACAGATCAAAGGCATAGTATTCAAACAATTCATGTAGTTTCTTTCAAGTATATTTAAAGTTACTTGGTTTGGGAAAAGTCATCATGGAAGAAAGGTAGTTTTGAGAAGTGACCTGGAAAAAAAGGAGTCATATCCGTAAAATACACAAGTGGGAAGTGCATTGGGAGGATGTAAAGATGTTAAAAATATAAATGGATTTGGAGACAGTTGACAAGACACAGGACAAGCATGTGGAAATCCAAGGCTATACCATGAATGCAAGCTGGACTTAGTTCAAGTCAGAAATATACCTTTTTGAAAGATTTGTTAGAATTTCTATAGTTAGGTGAACAAACAAAACTGAATGTATCAAATTATTTTACAGATTAATGTCTGCATGATTTCCTGGAGAAAAGGAGGCTTGGGGGACACCTTATCACTCTCTACAACTGCCTGAAAGGAGGGTGTAGCAATCTGGGGGTCAGCCTCTTCTCCCAGGCAACCAGTGACAGGACAAGAGGCCATAGCCTCAAGCTGTGCCTGTAGAGGTTCAGGTTGGACATCAGAAAGAATTTCTTCATGGAAATGTTTGTCAGGAATTGGAATGGGCTGCCCATGAAGGTTGTGGACTCCCTGTTGCTGGTTCAAGAAACAACTGGATGTGGCCCATAGTGCTAAGGTCTAGTTGTCAATGTGGTTATAGGACTTGATGATCTTGGAGGGCTTATTTAGCCTAAGTAATTCTATGATTCTGTGATTACCTTTCCCTTGTACATCATATTTCTGCTTGTACAAATACACATATGTGCTTACCTAAAGTGTCCAGCAGACTCTGTCAATCAGGTTCTACCTCAAAGTGGCCAGTTCAAGTAGCCTGGTTATCCAGTTCAAACAGCCTTGTTAAGCAACAAGCTATTTTAAAATGACTACGTGTTTGCCCCCAAAATTAAAGGAATGTTCATTTCTCTGTCTTCTTTTCTTTTCTTTTTCTTCTTTTCCCCTTCTTATAAATAATACCAAAACTCTAGGATATGAATCAGAAAGAATAAGAAGAATAAGGAAAAGGAACAGGCAGTTTTTTGGACACCCTTGTAAGTTGAATTTAATTGACTTGCTTTAAGATCCTCTTTGCTTTATACAAGTCTTTTGTCCTTTGCCTTAATTCATGCTGTTGATTCACAAAACTGATTAGGACAAATGATAAGTTTTGTGACATATATGTACAACTGCTTTATGGCAAAACGCATAAAATGACCGTGTAGATGCAGAACACTCAAAACTTTAAAACAGCAACAACAAAGTGTGAGTGTATTATGAATTCTTCCTAGGATCCTCTTTTAGTTTGATAAATGAAAAAGAAAAATTAAGATAATCAATTTCAGTGTTGCTTTCTCTGCCTAAATTCACAGAATGTTTCCTGATCCTGCTGGCTGAAGACAATTATGCTACATTCTTCTTATATGTACAATAAACAGCCAAGGTCAAGGTAATGAAAGTAGGTGTGTAGATGCTATTGTTCTACGAAAACATAAAGAAGACTATCATTAGAGGCCTAAGTAGACTTGATACTTTTCTTGTTACTATATCTTGTTGCTTTTCACAGATATTGAAATATTAATATTATCTTGAAGTTCAAGATATTTTTTACCACAAGCCACATTTTTTTACCACAAGATATTTTCAACCACAATCTATTGCAATTGCAAAATGTGTATTTCCCCTCTGATCAGTCTTCTTTGGGCTGGAATGAGCAAACAGAACTGATGTAAATATATCTGGGTCACAAAAATAACAATAAATGAGCTAGTCATAGATTCAAAGATTCAAAGGGAATCTCAGCCCAGTTTTGACTATTAACCAAGTTTTCTTCAACACCTCTATAGTTTAGTGAGGAGTGTCCCTGTTGTTGTTAAACTGTTAGCACTACATGCACTCTGTTGCTAAATGAGGAAATACAAGCTTATGAAATTGCTACAGTATTTATAACCTCCTGTTACAGAGCCAGAACAAGTTAGCAAACACTGTTCTTAAAGCCCTGTTGACATTGTCAATGCTGTTAGTGCAGAAACAATCCCTCAAAAGAAACAAAGCCAGCTTGGCCAGTGCTTTACCTCACTCTTCTGCCAAGTGGAACAGTACAGAAGCGACAGGAACCAAAAATTACATTCAGGCTTCTAAGCAGACAGCAGAATACTGGTCATGGGTACAGTGTGGGACTACATTTAATATATTGTAATATTCCTGTTACCATTGATCTGTGGGCAAGGAAGATGTTAAAAAGCAGGAAAAGACTTAGAGTAGTATTTGTTTCTGCACAAACTTAACAGGTTTTGTTTTGGTGCTATGTATGTGGTGACTGTTATCAGCTTTTCCTCTATTCCTGGCAGGTGCCAGGAGCTAGGCCATGCTTGGATCACATGGCTTCTGTGTGTGTGTGTGTGTGTGTGTGTACAAGATAGTCCCACCCATCTCAGCAGCCAGCAGCAGAACGGAAATCTTTTCTGTGGCACTCCTTCTTTTAATATCAGTGATAAAATATTGTGTGTGTTCTTTCAGACTAGATATAAAGATTTTTTTTTTTAATTTTTTTTTTTTTTTTTGTGAGGGTAGTAAAATACTGGAACAGGTTTCCCAGAGAGATGGTTGAAGCCTTCATCCATGGAAAGATTAGAGTTTGGATTAGATGAGATGCTGAGCAACCTGATCTACTTGAAGATATACCTGCTGAAGGCATGGGGGTTTACGCTGGGTGACCTTTAAGGTTCCTTCAACCCAGTTCCATGATTCTTTGTTTGCAAATAACATCCATGCTATCACCGTCTGCTTATGTTACAAAACTAGTTAGAATAAAATGTGGTTGCTGTTGTGAAATGGAGCAAACAGCAAAGTGTGAGCAGTGTGTAGAACCCTCATGTTTATGAGCAGACACAGCCCCAAAAGGGTGCATGCCAAGAGCTGACCTGAAAAAAAAAAGACATATAGAAGGGACAGAAAGCAACATATCTATCAACATTAAGTAACATAAACCTTGCAGTTTTTACCTTGTTGCCTAGTATTTCTCTTTCATCTCTCTGTTGCAAAAAGAAGGAAAAAAAATTCCCTGTCATCAAGAGAATCTGGAGCCCAGTGAGATTTATGATTGATTTTCAAAAACACTCTTCTCTTCTCACATACTTTCCTTATCATTTCCTGCTCAGAATACCTGAGGTTTTGCAAATCACTATTAGTGCCTGAGAAATTCCCCTGAAGTTAAGGCAGTCAGGGACAGTTGCTGAATGCTGATGCAAAGGGCTGCCTGTCTGGGTGGAAAAAATCTCCACTCAGAAGATCAGGTAAAAGACAAAGAAGAAAAGGAAAAAAAAATCACTCACTCAGAAGAAGGTAGAAAAAGGAAAGAATTACAGTAACCACAGCAAACCCGCTCGTGGTAGGAGTTTTCTATCTTTGGTAAGTACTAGCATTAATGCCAAAAAACTCTCCAGTCCCTATTTTCCTTTCTACAAAATCCAGTCACATTTTCACATTTTCCAGTCATGATACTGATGTTTTGGCAGACTCAGAGATGAAGGCATGACCTGGTTAACAGCAGTCAGAATGCTTTGTGTCATTCTGCATCTCAAAATTGGGTGAAAATACGAATGACCTGGACTGATTGGTATAAAAATAGGAAGGTGGGGATGGTAATTTGATTTCTGTCTGTGCAATGCTCCATTAAGAAAGCAGAATGTTTCATTGTATGCATGCTGCCTACCCTGCTTCCAAAGCAGTCAGCATTGCTTTTACTTGCAAATATGTACCTTGCAAACATTTATAACTTTATTTCCTATCTACCTGTCTTATTGAATCTGTCAGTTAGTGTTATCAGATCCAAAGGCTTTGGAAGACAAAGTTGCCATCAAGAAGCTCTGAAAACAGCACCCCAAACACCGCAGCTGAACAAATGCTCCATCTTTTGACCTAAGAAGTACCTCACACATTTCAGTGAATGACAGTTCACCAGAAAACATCAGCCTCCAAAATTACAAAAATATAGCCTACCAAGTGCTCTAAATCATTAACATAATGGTACCTGAACATTTAGTTTTTCCTCATATATGAATAAGACAAAGGCATATAATTTTTCTAGCTGGCAAAAATGAACAAGGGCACTATCCATACTTTGTGTGTGTGTCCATATTGTGTACAAGCATATGGAGGTATCATTACAGCTTGTGCAGGTGTAATAAAAATAGCACTACCTATCCAACTCATGCCAATAGTGCTGAAGAGAAGACAGTGATGGCTGCCAAGATGACCAAAGTTAGTTTTCTCTATGATTAGGTTCTGTTGAGTACATCAGGACTTCATTTCAATGTTTATATATTGTTTACACTGAAGAGCACTAGATGAAGCCTGTTCTTTTAGAGTGTAGTACTGATTTGTGGACTCACACATGGTCTGGCAGTGAATTAAAACATAGAAGCAGACAGGCCAACGCTTTTCCGGTTAATGCTGCTGACACCAGGAGAGACAGGTGTCTACATGTCCTGAAACCCAAAGCCCTATTCCCTTGGCTCTGTTAGTCTCCCATCTTTTCTTCTCAATTGCCAAGACCATATGGAATTCCTGTGTGGGACCAGGAAAGTCCTGGGAGGGCTTATGACCTTGGGCTTCATGGTGGTGGAACTGTTGGCATTCCTGAAGAGCCAGGCTGCTCCCAGAGGCAGAGAATTGCATGTGCCTGGTGTTGCATCCCTGTCCATGTCCATAAGTAACAAGTGAGCTGAGCATCCTCTCCTTAGATCTGGTGGATGGCTGTATAGTATTCCAGCTGCTGCTTACAGCACACTGTACAATCTGCAAAGACTAATGACATATTTAAAAAGAAAGTGAAAACATAATATCAACCCTTAATAACTAATAGAAATTATTATTAAAAAAAATAAAGACCAAAGCAAAGCCATATTATAAAGACTGTGTCTTTTGCATACTTGAATTTTACTTCTATAACAAATGAGAGATGAGGATAAGAACAGATATATTTTCTTTGCCACACAGCAGTTTATTTAACATTTGAGCCTGTGCAATTACAGACCTACAACCAGGTCATGACACTTATCAGATGAGAGGATATGAGTCATCTGAGACTTAGGAAAAAGATGTTGAAAGCAGAAGATCCTTAATTTGGTCAGATACACAAATGGAAAAAAAAATTGTAATGATTCCCAATCTACCTTACTCAGATTCGAAACCAGAAAATGTTACAGGTTCATTTTATCAATCTTATCAATCTATAAAACGCCTTCATACTCTCATAATTACACACACATGGACAGACTGCAAAATCAACTATAGCTAACATTTGTTGAGCTGATGACTTCTGCAGTTTCTTCTGTGAACATAATTTAATTTGTTTGTTTTATGACTTTTTTCTACAGCTCTAACCAGGTTATTTTTCAAGGCTAACAAAAATAAGGGCAATAGCAGATTGCAGAAACATTTAACCTCTGGGCTTTGGAAGGTCTTACTGTGCATAAGGTATATATATAATATTTGGAAAGATGGTGTGCATCAGCTAATTGTACATATTTTGAAAAATTGAAGAATCTGGCACATTACTTCAGGGTGTATTTTGACCAAATCTCTAGCAAGAAGAGGTTTTCTTGGCTACATGGAAACTGAGGCCCAGACAGTAGTTCTCAGAGCTTAGCTGTCCTATTGACTCAACTGAGGTGAAGCAGTTTGCATAAAACTTAATACTGCACTTATTTTCTCTTTACTGTCAGGAATAAAGTTCTTACAGATAACTTGAGATTTTATAAAGGAGAAAACGCATGCAGTTCTGTAATATGTCTACCGACTTTCTATGTGTGTTGTCTCAGTCTGTGAAAAAAAGAAAAAAATTCTCAGCGGCTTTTGTCATGTGCTGCTGAAAGATAAAACAAGCTGAGTTCTCTAATGCAGAACTTGACTGACCAAAGGGTGCAACAGCAAAACCAGATCATCTGTACAAAGAAGAAGCAAAGGGGGAAAAAAATTCCAACTATTTCCTTTGGCAAGAGAAGAGAAAGGAGAACTAAACTGCCTGTTAAACCACAAAAAGCTCTCTAATACTAGCATTGAAAAGGCAAAGATTCATATAATATTTCTTCACTTTGTGAGCAACTTATAAAGATCAAATTTAAAAGGCAGCAATCATTTAAGAGGCCTGAGAACCTATTTTTGAAAAATTCTTATTATTTAACAATAATATTCAGTTCATTGCCCAAACATCTATTTCTTGATCAAATATTTCAATCTAATATTTAAGATGCCTTTTAGTGGATCTCTCAAAATTGTTAGTGTAACTTTTAAAAAGAAAAACAGTAATAGAACACTAGGGAGGAAAAACACCCTGGATAATTTTTATAGTCATGAATAATTCTGTAAACTCCCAGATTCATCAATCACAATTTTATTAATTAATTTGGTGGCTCAATTCTTCCCTTAATTACAGAATTTTAATTTGTAACTTTACCAGCACTTTTCCATCCTGGAAAATGAAAGAGGAGAGAACTTTCTTCCCACTCCTCTTGCCAGTCAAAGGCTCATCATCTTTTTCTTATGCAGAAAGGCAGGGAAACCAGCTCCATTAATATTATCAGTAGGCCTCATTCTCCAAGAAAAAAGATCTTCAGCATCTGGATGGCTCACAGATTCTGGACACACGAGAGTGCAGCCGGAGCTTTTGGGTTCTCCCAAATACCCAGAGGCACCCAGCAAAATTTAACTGAGCAGCATACATTCTGATGTCAGAAAGAACAGGATCTTTCTGGTTTGCCTTGATAGATGTGTTTCCCTTTGACATCTTGAGTTCTATCTTCCCTCCTCCGTTAGATACACCTCCACCCTTGTATAGAATTTCTTCACAGAAAATGGAATGCTGTTTTTTTTCTAGAAACTTAATATGACATGTATTATTGAAAATTTACTTCTAATTTGATATTTTACTTGGAGATAGTTTTTGAATGAAAAGAAGCACTCAGTATTTCTTACATTTTGTGGATGACAGAATTAAAGGAGCAGTCAGAATCTCCTATAGCCGCTGAATAGTTTCAAAGACACAAAAGCAAACAAAAAATTAACATATTTACAAATGTATGAATGAATATAATGCTGCATGTTTGGAGACATGTCCAGGTGATCATTGAGTATAGACTCAATGAGTGAGGCAATAGACTAACTGGGGACATACAGAATGACAAATAATGAGGCTAAGCCAGCAGATACTGATGTGAAAATATCAGGAACAGATTTCTACATCAGAACACTGCCCCATTATTAAACCTATCATAATCACCCTGATAAAACTTTGAAGAGAAATAAATTTTTTTTTTTACAACTATTTGCAATGTTCTTAAATCCCCAAATAATCAGGAAGCCTAGGCATGGCTTTAGTTTCTTGCACTGTATCAAAACCTGCCATGGGTTGTTTGCTAGTCCTGGTTTCTGTGTCCTGCTGTGGCTCCCTCTCTGTCCACCTTGCTGTTGCTGTTTCTGCCAGCAAGAGGGGTACAGGTGAGTCATGGCACACAGAGAGTTTCATCCTGACACGACCTCAGGGTGTATTTAGAGTGCCCAAAATAGCCTAGAAGATTATTCTGGGTCCCACAGGTTAGGTGCATCTTGGCTGATCAGCTGATGAACTGTTCACAATAGCCTGATACATTTCCCTCTATCGGATAATTTGGATGCTGTGGTCTATGCTGTGGACTTGGCACAAAACATGTCAGCTGACGTTACAGAAGTGTGTTGGCATAATACAAATCCTATATAGCAAAGAGTAACAAATTCTCCATCAGAGTGATATTGTGGCAACTGCATTTGTAGTGTATTGCATTCTACTCATCCTAGATCCAATAGCTGTATATATGGCAAAAATAGTTGTATTAAATAAAATATATTCTATATACTCATAAAATACAATCCCTGCAAATAAAAGGATTTAAATAAAGAATTAACTTCAATTTATTTCCTTTCAAGTGTATCTTATAGCCAACCCCTTGTAGGTTCCCTGCTCCGGCAGTTACAGAACAACAGGACACAGAATAATTTAGGACACTGCCAAATCCAAGGACCTCAAGTTGTCCAGTTGAATTTTGAACACCTCTAAGAAAGAACACACTGCCTCTCAGAGAAAATATTCTGGTATTTAAAAAATAAAAAGTCTAACTGGAATTTTTCAGGTTCCTCTCTTCCTATTGTTGTGTACCTACCTCCAAGAGGAGTCTAACTCCTTGATATCCTCTGATCAGGTAATTGTAGACAGCAATAAGATTTGCCCCTTGGATTCTCTTTTTCGGGCTGAACAACCATGAATTGCTCAGTCTTTTCTTGTAAGTTCAGTGCTCTGGCTCCCTGACCACTGGTGACCTCCACGAGTCTCATTCCAGCACACCCATGGCTTACTTGTACTGGGGAGGCCAGAACTGGAACAGCATTCCAGATGTACCCCATGAGTGGAGGTACAAGGGAAGGGGAAGGGTGATTTCCTGCACCCACTGGCTGCACTTATACAGCCCAAGGTGATGTTGGCTTTCCTTGCTCCAAGGGCAGTATATTCCATGAGGATCATAGTCATCACAGTTTTGTTTGTTTGTTTTGTTTTGTTTCGTGGGGATTTTTTGTTTTGTTTTGTTTTCTGTAGCTTTGGATTTGGTTTTAGTTAGTCAAAGCATCTTCCTGGCTTTTTATCAAATATTTATCCCTGCCCAGGTAAACTGGAACTGTACAGAGCTGTGACGGGTCTTTCATATGAAGAGATCAAAGACATTTAGAAAGCTTTCTAGTTTGTCCAGGACAGACAGAGAGAGAGTACATTTCTACTTATTACTTCAACAAATGGATGTTTCTTATTGAATATTCCTGGTTCTGTAATTTGAGCAGGAGTTTCCTGGATCTCAGACTACACGCTCAACACTCAATATGTTCCACTAAAAGATTTCAGACCTGCTACCAAGGCTTTTTTTTTCCCCTCTTTTTTTTTTCTTTTTCCTTCTGATAAATAAAATGTAGAGGAATTTTTAGGATTAGAATAATCCACTTGTGCAATAATTCAAAAAGGAAAAAAAAATTCCATTGCAGTACATCTATTTTTTCAACAAGTATTGTGACTTCCCACATTATCACTCATCTATGAGTAATGTTTCCATAACCAGCAGGCTGCTTTCCCACCTTTCCTAATGGATGAGCTGTAACAAAGGCTTTACACTATGAAACACTTAAAATCAAAAGGCATGTACAGCCTCCAACCGAGGTTTGGCTGATTTTGTTCAGATAAACTTTGAGATGGTTGTCTTTTACAAGAAAGTTCAGTTTCCAGAGAGATTAATTTCTTATCTTTCTAAAATTACATCAGTCTAAGAATGTCACTTCACAATTGTCACAGAATACTGTAGGTTCAAAACTCAGACCATGGTCTACACTGAGCCATCACTGGTTTGGAAAAATAAGAAGAAAAACTTAGTCTGCTTCCTCCATTGCATTTCTTTATTGGTATGATAGGCTAAATTACATCTTGATTGCTTGCTTCTTGTCCTCATAATTCTTGCAGTCTTGATTGTACAAGGCCTCAGAGTGATAAATATATAAAAAATCAACTGTAAGACTTAATATTTTTAATATTTTCCTGAAAAATTACTTTTGATACTCCTGTTCAGGTCCCTCCTGCACAGTGTAGATATCTATTGAGTCACTGTGCCACATCTTTAATATCAGTCATCATTTCAAAAAGATAACAAATGCTGCTTTTGTATGGGTCAGGGGAGCAGTTCTAGTGCTGTGACCTGGTTCTTATTCAGGTAACTGCATTCTGTTCTACTTGAAAGCTTTTTAATGTTCTGGTGAAATGGAACATTCTTCATATCCTTTCAGAACTACTGCTAATGCTTTGGAACATTTACTGGCTGAGGCTTAAACCAGAGACAGAAACCTTTTCTGGGGAGAGAAATCCTGCATTAGTAACAAACAGCTCAATGGATATATCAGTCTACAAGAGGCATCTAAACATGTCAGGATCATTTTCTGATTTAAGATGGAATTTGCATTTATGATTTGCTTACTCAAAAACTGCTTTTACCTTGATTTCATAATGATGCCTAAAACACAGAGCTGTGGCTCCAACTCAGATTTCCTTTAGGATCAGACATGGTGGGGTTTTTTTGGTCATATTAATTTCCCTTATTTCTTTGTAAAAGGATGAATATAACAAGACACATAAAGCCCAGAGGCAAAAACCAAAGGAAAAGATGCCATGTACTGATTTTAAAAATATATCAATAAAAGAATAGATATGAAGTCAAATAAGGAAAGCTTGACTTATAGTTTTAACCTTAAATGGTCCCTGTTTTGCTAGTAGATTTAAAAAAATCCATTTTGTTTATGTCACTCGTATTTTCTGTCCTTGGGCCAAAGGGGAAAATATTCTCTTAGCACTCAGAGGAATGTTACAGTTTGGACATCATTGGACATCAGGATATTAAGAATATTCCTTAAATCCATAGTAATAATCTGGGGGACTTTAATACATTCATGTCATTTACATTACATTGTATATAATATAAACATTTATAATAGGCATGTTTGTATACTATATAATTTATAAAACTATATAAAATGCAAGAACATTACTATATTTAAATTATTTATTCTCCTCCACTTTTTTTGCTGGTGACTTCCAATAGCTTAAAACAAGTGTCCTATTCATTTATTAATTGTATTCTATTAAAAACTGAACTTACACACTATTTCAGACCATATTTCTATCTAATCACTCTGTTCAGATTTTTAGGCTAATGTAAGCAGATTTGTGGCAGTCTACCTGTTGGAAATATTGCAGAAGTCTTGAGGTTCTGGTTAACACAGGTTTTGCTGGGAATAAGTCATGCAAAAGAACAGGATGAACAGAATTATGATAAAACAAGGCCAGCCAGGCTTCTGTCCCTGCAGCAGAAACTTCCCACGAGTACCCAAAATGTAACCATGGCATTGGTGTCACCAGGTCTTCTCCTTCTTACACATTGCCTCCTTCATCCCTCCTGCTACCAGCTGTCACTACTCTGATAACCTTGTTCCTACCTCACTTATCTACTTTTCCATGAGCAGTGATAGTATTTTTTTTTCATTTCATGGCAAGGAGAGCCCCACAGTTAGCAGCACAGTACACAATTTTTTTTTGGTTTTAGATTTCCCAGTGTGTGCACTGGCCCTCCAAAGTGAAAAATGTAGCTGTCATTTTTTAGCCTAAGGTCAGCAGAAGTCAAGAGAAACACACCCTAAAATATCCCTGTAATATGTGTTATGGCCAGAATTTCTAGGGCAGTTTATTTTGGGATTAATTTTAGGGGAGGGTGATTAACAGATGTAGCAGGCCTCTGTCTTCTTCTAGGGTTGTATTAAGTGAACATCCCCCTGACATGTATCTATTTCTAAAACAAACTGCACAATGATCTTAACATTTGTCTTTTGTTTAGATGACTCTAATTTAATATCATTTTCTGTAAGAGGTTTTAAAGAGACCTTTTTTCTGTTAAATACCTAACATAGAACTGGGACCTCTGATCAGTGACAGACACCTCTAAGGATGATCACAGCACTAGTGTTGTAGTGCGTTTTTATACTTTGTAATACTTTGAAGTAGTTTTGTTTTGTATCCCCATATTTTTCCCAAATGGTTTATCCCAGACTGTACCCCCCTCCCTTTACCTGTGTTATCCCTCTCCCAGGATGAGATCATCCCCAAACCCCCACCCTGGCTCTCTGTCAATCACCCAGCATCCCATCCCCTCCATCCGAAGTTTTGATCCAGGTCGTCGAGTGATGAGCCAGAGGCCAGGGGTCAGCCCCCCAAGCCTTGCCCCATACGCTGTCCTAAATGTCTATCCCCCAGCATCCATCCCTTAGGGTCACTCATTGGTTGGTAAAATGTTATCTACTTTGGGTTTCCACCTCCCTTTAAGTGTACCCTTGGCACAGCTCCTCGAGCTCTCGGCAGGAGGCCCCTGAGGTGCAGGAGCTCCTTTGGGATCCTAATAAAACCTTGGATTAACCCCTGCTAAGAGTCGGCCCTTTCTCTTCTACCGATGTCTCTGGTGTCTCTTGTGCTGCACAGGCGCCCAGCCCAGGTGCCCTCAGTACCCTCGGGGCACACACAGAGAGTGTCTCCCCCCAGCCCAGGTGCCCTCAGTACCCTCGGGGCACACACAGACAGTGTCTCCCTGCTGTCAGCCCAGGTGCCCTCAGCACCCTCGGGGCACAGAGAGTGTCTCCCCCCAGCCCAGGTGCCCTCAGCACCCTCGGGGCACACACAGACAGTGTCTCCCTGCCAGCCCAGGTGCCCTCAGCACCCTCGGGGCACACACAGACAGTGTCTCCCTGCCAGCCCAGGTGCCCTCAGTACCCTCGGGGCACACACAGACAGTGTCTCCCCCCAGCCCAGGTGCCCTCAGCACCCTCGGGGCACACACAGACAGTGTCTCCCCCCAGCCCAGGTGCCCTCAGTACCCTCGGGGCACACACAGAGAGTGTCTCCCCCCAGCCCAGGTGCCCTCAGCACCCTCGGGGCACACACAGAGAGTGTCTCCCTGCCAGCCCAGGTGCCCTCAGCACCCTCGGGGCACACACAGACAGTGTCTCCCCGCTGTCGGCTGTGTCGGGGCTGCTCCCCCCGGTGTCTGCCCACTCGGGACTGGCCTAGGGCTCCTGAGAGGCTCCCAGAGGGACCGAGACACACCAGCAATTACCAGTAATAACAGAACTAACAAGATTATCTGACAAAGGAATATTTTAGCCAGAGCTTGTCAAAATCAGCATGAGAAAGTCTGTGCCCTACACTGACATGAATAAATTTGCTTCTTTGGAGTTAGCACAAAGCACAAGGAACCATGTCTCTACATCTTTCCATGTCTAGTTAAGGGACTCATCTGCAAATTGTCATTTCAGGTGGACATGAAAATAGCTTGTGTAACTTGAAGGTTTTACTCTGTGGCAAATCAGCACAGGATTTATTCCAGTTCAGTTTAGACACCCTTCACACCTTACAGAAGATTCCATTTAATTAAAGTGGTGACATTTTTCATATTCCAGACAAGTTTCACTATTGATTGAATTTATAAATGGCATGTAGTAATGTTAAATTTCAGCAATGAAGTTTAATTTTCTTTGATTCATTTAAGAAATGGAGCAATCGTGAACCTGCAGGGGTATATCTTCCCTTCACTTCCTGCTGTTTAACATTTCACATCCAAATCAGTGCTTAGCAGGCTTATGGCTTAAACCTAGCCCTTTTTTATTCAATAATGAGTAATAAATTAAAATCTGATTATATGTAAGTACAATGTTTGCCTGACAAATCTCCAGTTGTGAGTTTATTGATAATACTTTTTGTCTCTCAATTCAGAATCATGCTTCCTTTCCCAAGAATTGGGAACAACTTATCCCTTTTCAGTCAGTCAGATATGAAGTACTGGTTTTGTATGACACTGACAGCAGTTTACTGTTTAGACAAGTATCCAGACCCAAAAAATGTGACAGTCCTCTAGGCTTCCTAGGAAACAATGACCTTACATTTATTACCCTCCAGTAACACACTTTAAGGGAACTTTTGAACTGGGAGAATTAAAGAATATTGGTCCCTTGACAGTTTTTAAGCTAGTTCCTCCTCTGGATCTCATTTAGCTGTGCTGATTGATAGCATTCAAGTACTTGATGCAAAATTCAGAGTTGAATATTCCAGTACTTTAATGGCTGGCTGATTCACAAACTTGGCAATATTTTGAGTAGATTTTACTGTCATGCAGCTTCTGGGTAGAACTGAACATTTCAAAAGGTGAAGGTCTTCTGCCTCAGTCTTTGCTTAATTTTAACATCACAGGGCACCTTCCTTTGCATTTTAGCATTTCTACCCAGAATTGCCAAACACATGGACACCTTCACAGATAATCCTCATACATTGCATCCATTCTTCACCCCACAGTTACATTTTTCACAGAATAACAGAATGAGTCAAGTCAAGAAAGGGACCACATTGGGTCATCTGGTCCAACCTCCTTGCTCAAGCAGTGCCATCCTTAAGCACATGGCACAGGATTGTGTCCAGATGATTATTGATTATCTCCAGTGAGGGAGACTCTACAACCTCTCTGTTCAAACTCCTCTAGGGCTCAGTCACCTGCAGAGTACAGAAGTTCTTCCCCTCGTTCAGGTGGAACTTCTGTGCATCAGCTTCTGCCTGTTGCCTCTTGTCCTATTGCTTGGTACCACTGAGAAGAGCCTGGTCCATCTTCTTGGCACCCTCCCTTCAGATACTTGTATACATTGGTGAGGTCCCTTCTCAAGTGTCTCTTCTTGAGCCAGAACAGGCCCAGCTCCATCAGCCTGTCCTTGTAAGGGAGATACTTTGGACCCCTCATCATGTTTCCACTGTCTGCTAGAGCTGTTCCAGGAGCTCCATGTACTGAGGGGCCCAGAGCTGGACACAGCACTCCAGATGTGCCTCACCAGGGCTGAATATAGGGGCAGGATCTCCTCCCTCGACCTGCAGAACTGCTCCTCCTGATGCACTCCAGAATCTCACTGGCCTTCTCAGCCACAAAGACACTGTTGGCTCATGGCTTGTTGTCCACCAGGACCCCAGGTCTCTCTGCAGAGCTGCTTTCCAGCAGGTCAGCTCCATCCTGTGGTGGTTCTGGGGGTTATTCTCTCCAGGTTCAGGACCCCACATTTTTCCTTGATTCTCTGCGAATTATAGAAAAATACTACATTGCCACGCTTTGTCTTTAACAAGTGGTTATGAAAAACTGATCATTCAGAGCAGGTTGTGAATATTTCAAGGCTGAAGAGTCAGTTTTAAAATTTAATGGGACAACCAAGTTCCTGGTGGACTATTAGACTGTAAGTAGAAACAGGAAGAAAAGCTGGTGAATATAATAATTTGATGGAAAATTAATCCTTGCTAAGATGCCTTGAATTTACATAGGAAGGATGGTTCTTATGAAATTAAAGTTGGCAGCAAAGGCTGTACCAAAATAAAAGAAAATTATTCCTACTTCCACTTATAGTGTGATTCAACTTCAAGATTGCTTCTATTTCAATCAGCTTTTGAACTCTTAAGAAACTGCCATAGTTATGTTCAACGCTCTTTTATCTCTGTATTAAAAAGCATTTTAACATAAATTTGGATTACCAAACTTACTTGTGTATTTCGTAAGGCCCTATCCAATTGTTACCTTCTTTTCTATGATTACTTAGCATACACAATTCAATCAGGATATTGGTTTTAATACTTCTGAAGATCTACTGACTACTTCTTTCTAAATTTCAGAGATGCTAACAGCTGTTTAGTATCACTGGTTGCAACTTCCTCTCCAGCCAGCAAACAAGACTTGCTGCAACATCACAAATATTATACTGCTGGGAGGGGAGTAGTACAATGTCATCTTGTTCCACCCAGCAGCACTGGGTTCAATCATCTTTATACAGCCACTTAACATATTTATATAAAATATGTATTTCATATATAAAGATAATTGAATATCATATTTTACACAAAGCAATGTTTATTTCGTTTTCCTGAGGCTACACTGGAACAAAACCATTTTGAGGAAGATGGTGGGTTTGGGTCAAAGTTCGCCAGCTAGACCTTGAGGGAAGCATAGCAGGTGCCCTTTGACACCTCAAGGTGGTGCATTCACTGATAAAATAATTGAGATGGTTTTTGAGGATGTTATCCAGCAAGCAAGGACATTCTCTGTGGGGCATAAAAACAGAAAGCTTCTTTTTCTCTTTTCTCTCTTTTTTTTTTTCACTCCTCATGTTCCAGCTTATTTACTCAGCAACAAGTTTATTATATTCTGCATTTCAGTGAGCGTTAGCCAAAACACAAACAAACAAAGAACAATAAATAAAATATACGACTCCTGTACCAGAAAGAGCTACCACTTTCATAACTGTCACTCAATACCCATCTGTTTCCTCCCTTTAGACAATATATAAAGATAAAAGTGTCTCACAGTCCACTGCACCTTCCATATTGCTATTATGCCTGTGGGAACTTTAGCACCTGAGAGCAAAAAATTATGTAACATGCACTGTGATTAGCTTCCTTTTCCCTCACCTCTTTTTACAGCTCTATTGCTTACCTTCTTTGCCACCTACCTCGCTGTTTCCCAACGCCTTTTGCACTTACAATATGTTTTAGTACACCCTTGCATTTAGTAAACCAATAGTTTTGATAGCTTTTCGTAAATCTGATGGTTTAGCTTAAGCTAACAAAACACCTGATAACAGACCACAGAGATTAATTACCTTGTAACATGCCCTTGCTTAGAGGAAATGAAAGCATGCTTACAGCACAGTTTCTGAAACTATGACTCTAAACAATGCACATTGATAGCAGGGCACATTGATACTGCATTTTAAGGATTTAGGACTCCATTCATACCTCTTCATTTAGGCATCGACACTGCACTGCCAAAAATCATGGCTCTTTGAGTGCTTCAGATCAAAGAAGTCCTTTATGTCTTTAACAAGACACAAAGTGTCTGAAGAGCTCCAGAAAAATGGTACCTACAGACATCTATGACTCTTACCTGACTATGGAAGCCTAATCACCAGGTTCAGATGTGAACAGTTACCATCAAATCATATTCCTGATGCTGAGTGCTTCCATGGCTTAGCAGCTATCCAAAATCATGATCTCTGAGAAGAGCATATTTAATCTCTGCTGGCACCCTAACGTAAGTGAAATTCAGCCTGATAACTGGGGGTCTAAATTTTTACAGAATAGGGATGAAACCATGGAAAGAAATGTCTCCAAAAATTGTAACATAACAAGAATGTGCTGTTATTCACATGACAGTATTATGTTTTTATTGTCTACACTACATGCTGAAATGTGGGGCTTTTCATACAATTATGGAGGTCTATTTTTTTAAAATAAAAATGTTACTTCTGTGATAGAAGCAAAAGCCTCTCTGTCTCTCCTTATGCAAGCTGCTTTTTAGTTTTGGCCATGAACTCATAAACTGTTTGAAGCAGGCTCTCCTCCTCTCTGTTTATAAGAAGTGAATCACATTTTTGGTTGTACTATGTCCTGCACAATGATAGTACAAAACTGTGAGCCACTGATTAACTGAAAAAAAGGAAACCAGTATTATTTTTATCTTCTAAGTTCTGTTCTCCAACAGGCTGTGCAGAACAATGTTGTAAGAAAGGTCTGTATGGGCTAAGACACTAACTCAGTGTAATTAATCTGTCATTTTCCAGAGTCAAACATTAGCTCACTCACTGTTTATATGGAGCAATCTTGGCATACAAATGGAACACTTTAGTGTGAGAAAAGGAACTTATATCTTTTTGACCTTCAGCCCATACTTCAAGATATTTTTAAAAAAAAGTCATCATAGAAAAAGTATGTGATTTTGATATTTGTACTGTTTGAGGAGGCTGTGTATTTGTCTTGTTTCTCAAAGAACATTGTCTTTTTATTTAAGCCAAAACCATCAGAAATATTTCAAAGGGTCTGTAAAAAAATTTTGCTGTTTAAAAGTGTACCGTTGAATGGCTGAATGGTCAGACTCAGGACCTACTTAAAATACTCAGGAACTACTTAAAAAATCAAGTACAAATCTAGAGCATTACAATGGGAGTTATCAGTACAATTCTATTGCTATTCTTGTTGACATTTTATACAAGAATCGTGCTGAAAAGCAACACAGATGAGAAATTTTGTTCAGTGCAGCTTTTACTCATCCACACTTCTTGAACAGAGCAAGAAAATAGACACAACTTATTTGAGCTCTCAGATATATTTTCACAATCTCACAGAATTTTTAAAAATGCGAGAGTATCAATCAAACTCCCCAGTGCTTTACTTTTGGGTTCAAAATAGGTCTGTACATAAGTACTTTCATACAGTTTGCTCTTTGAAAATTTTATATTGATTAAAATATTATTGAATATAAAGAAATAATAAAATATTATTGAATATAAAGACCTGTCATTTTTAGGTTGGATTTGAAAATATCAGTTTCGATTTTAATGGCTTGCAAATGAAAACTAGTCAAAGATATGCCATATGTTTTTCTTTGATGTTGATTGACATACCAACAAAGTGAATAAATGAAAATTAAGAAATGACAATGGTAGACTGCTAAAAAAATTGAGGACATATTTTGAAATGTTCTTATCAAAACACCTGTGGTACCATAGCAATATCAGGGAAAGATTCCAAATGATGTGAGAAAATCTAAGAGCAAAAGAAACGAATCACAGAACACCTTGGGTTGGAAGGGACCTTAAAGACCACCTAATTCCAAATCCCCTCTCAGGGGCAGGGACACCTTTCACTAGATCACATTGCTCAATGCCCCACTATTAACCTTGAACACTTCCAGATACGGGCACAAGGGTTATGGACAGAATAATGTAAAGAAAACAGAAAAAGTTTCCAGCGAAAGTTCATAGAAATCATGTGAAGCCAATATAAATTAATGTCCACTCACTTAGGTCCAATGAATTTCTTAAGGATATAGAACCCCAAATATTTTCCTTAAGCAATGAAAACTCAGCATAATTCCTGTTGCCATTAAATATTTGAGTACATTTGTCAGGTCCTAAAAATGAAATTAGGAAGCACAGCAGAAAACCTGGACAATATTTAAATGCTAACATTTAGAAAAATAATGCAAGTAGTAAGTATTTATATTTCTGGTAAATATGTAGGTGTTTACAGTCTCATAGACTTGTTGGTGTAGAATTTCAATGGACAAGTCATGAGCAGCAGTGAGTGGAAACTGCTCAGTACTGCTTTCCTTTCAGGACCCTCTATTCAGGCCATCTCTGGCTCTCATCTCTTCCTAGTCCAGAAGCAGTAGGAAGGGGGGAAGTCACTGTAAGGAAACATGTCTTTGGAGCACACTTTTGTAAAGATGCAGGCCATAAATGCTGTGTGCATATGGGGAAGTGGAAATGAGAAAGCAAGGCAGTGGCAATAAAAAGGCATGACAACCAGCTGACTAAGCATGCAACATCAGGGGAAAACCAAAACAAGCATGGAGATGAACAGTACTGGAGATGAACTTCTCTCTCCTCTGAGAAAAGGCAGGTTTGGGAAAAATTTTGTAGCAAGCAAAACAGAAACTCATTAGTCATTGAAGCACTTCACATTATTTTAATGTCATGTCATTACAGAACTGGATTGCACCTCTTAAATAATTCTTTTACCATTGGTCCCACTGATAGATTTTGTGAAAATATCTTCAACTCCTGGTACTTGCTGGACAAACAGTTCTTTCCCATGCAACATCAAGAGAGTGAAACACTGCTGTTCAAGAAATGTTCCTATACTCAACAAGTGTACTTGAAAGTGTATCATACTGTTGAGCCTTCTAAATGTGTATAGAGGTGCCCACAATAACATCTGAGTTTTAAAATGCCGCTAATTATCATATTGCCACAATTCTTTTGAATACCAAAAAAATAAAGATTTTCTTCTGTTTATTCCTAAAGGAATAAAAAAGCAGTCACAAAGCAGTCTATAAGCTAGTAGTGTTTTGACAAGAATAATGTAGAAAGTACACACCACATTGAATAAGGTTTGTGGGAAGTTGCTGCTTCTATAAACTTGCCTTATATGATTTAATAAAACTAAAATAATTTCCAACAGTTATGTTTATCTCCCTGAGAAGCTGTCCTTTTCAGTAAGAAGGTGTTTGGAAAGTAAAACAACAAAAGCAACTATTTTGTGGTGATCACAGTTGTTTGTGTTTTTTTTTTTCTTGAAAGAAAGCTGTTTCCTTTCAAAACAGCATGTTACACCTACAGGGTATAACCAAGGATTTAGCAGCACACTTTAATTATCCAAAAATATACTGATTCTGCTTAAAGCCAGGAGGACTACTCCTGCACCAATTTATTCTCTGTATCTTTCAACTCAAATTTCTTTCTTCAGATTTCTATATAATGAAAAGTATATTAAAGGTTGCATTGGTTTTTGGGGGATTTTTTCCCCACATTAGTAGCTGTCTTATTGAGTTGAGTGGGTTCTGCCACAAAGCCAGCATTTTCCACAAAATGCCAGCAATTAGCTGGTGACAGCTTCTTGGTGAGATCTAACCTGGGCTGAATTGCAACCTGCTACATGCAGGCTGGCCAGCCAGTCCTTCTAAAATGTCCTCTCATTTCCCTGACAAAGAAATTAAAATCAAGAAGAAATGAATGCCCCACTTTCCAAATCTTTTGCCGAAAAGACGTTGTGATACTTGGTGTAAAGGATGCTTTGACGTCCTGTAATGGCACATAAAGAACTTTACAATGCTTTGGTTTTCTTGCTACTGGAAAACGGATCTTGCGTCAGGAGGGGCTTTGGAACAGAGCTTAATCACGAAAAACTACATTGAACGTCTGAAGGGGACAGTGAAAAACAGACAAAAGGGAGCCGTCGCTGCAAATAAGTAAAGCTTGTCTTTCTGCTCCCCAAAGCAGCGACATACCCGAAGGCTGTGCCCTCTGCTCAGTGCAGAGCCGCACTTCATGGGATGGTGAAGCGAGAGGACGAAGCAGCGGCACAAGAGGTGGGGGGAAAGGAATGAGAAGACAGGGAGATGGTCAGGAGAAGCCAAAAAGCGCTGACCTAAGGCACAGGGCGCCGGATACGATGGGAAAGGGATGCGGGCACGGCGAGCGATGGGAGGGGGACAGGCGGAGCGGAGGAGGAGCCGATGGAAGGGCCGCTGGAGGAGCAGCGGTTCCCAGAAGCGGCGCGCACCGCTGGGACCGGGAGGCGGCAGCCCGCGCCCCGCAGCGCAGACCCCCGTTAAGGGACGGGGCTGGAGGCGAGGAGGGGCGGGGAGGGAGGGACGGGCGAGGGGCGTGGAGCCCGTGGCCAGCCCGCCCGGGCGGTGGGAAACACTCGGGGGACGAGCGGAGCGCGGAGTCAGCCTGTCCGCCACCGCCGGAGCCTGGCAGGGACCCACCTTTCCTGCACGCCTCCCGCACACGCTCCCATCGTTTCCCCTCTCCAGGCTGCACCGCCCCCGGCTCCGAGTCACCCCCGTCCCGGCGGCAGGGGCCGGGGCAGAGCCGTCCCCCCGCGGGCAGCGCCATGTGAGCAGGAGCCGCGCCACCGCCGCTGCGGGCACGTCCAGGATGTAAGGAGCAGCCCGGCTGCTCGCACCCCGCCGCTGCCCGGCTGCCCGCGCTCTGTCGCTGCCGGAGACTCGCAGGCGTCCATCGCTGCCCCGGGACAGCATGACCGAGGTGAAAGCCAAGGAGCCCAGAGCGCCTCCGCCTGCCACAGACGGGGCGGTCCTGCTGCAGGGTCAGCCTGGCTGTGATCCCTTCCGCGAGGAAGCGGAGTCCGTCGACATCTCCCTGGACGGACTGCTTTACCCCAAGAGCAGCGACGAGGAGGAGGACGAAGAGGAGGAGGAGGAGGAGGAGGAAGGGGAGGAGGAGGAGGAGGAAGAGGCGCAGCAGCAACAGCACCATCTGGGGCGGGAAGACGGCCGGGACTCCCTCTGCTACCAGCCAGGGAGCGGCTCCCTCTTGGTCAAGGACTCCCTGGACACCGTCCTGGACACCTTCCTGGCGCCTGCGGCTCATGCCAGCTCCACCGTGGCCGCGGCGCCCTGGTCCTACTTCGAGGCGGAGGAGGCGCCCGACGGCCCGATGAGCAGCGGCGCCTCGCAGAAGGCGGCCGAAGCCGCCCCGGGAGCGCCGGGCCCCTCGCAGCCCCCGCCGCGGCCCGCCGCGCTCTGGCCGCCCGGCGACGCCCTGGTCCCTGCCGCTAAACCGCGGCCGGCGGGGCCGGGCTCCGGCGCGGAGTGTCCCACCACGGCGTCCAAGGGCGATGTCCCCGGTGTCGGGGCGCTGCCCGGCGGGTCCCGGGCGGGGGACCCGGGGCAGGAATACCTGCACGTGCCGCTGCTGCCGCTCAACTCGGCCTTCCTGGCCTCGCGCACGCGGCAGCTGCTGGACGGGGCGGAGTACGAGGGCGGCGCGGTGCCGCGCTGCTCGCCCCCCGCCCCGGAGCTGCCGGCCTACGGCTTCCCGCCGCCCGACGCCAAGGACGGGCCCTTCGCCTACGGCGACATCCAGCCCGTCATGAAGATCAAGGAGGAGGGACTCGGCCTCGCCGCCCGCTATCCGGGCGGCAGGGCCACCCCCGCGGCGGGCTGCCACGACTACCCGCAGGCTCCGCGGGCCGGGCAGGAGCCCTCGCTGGAGTGCGTCCTCTACAAGGCGGAGCCCACCCTGTTGGCCGGCGCCTACGGGCCGGCGGCGCCGCCCGACAGCCTGCCCTCCACCTCGGCCGCGCCGCCGGGGCTCTACCCGACCCTGGGGCTGAACGGGCACCAGCCGCTGGGCTTCCCTGCCGCCGTGCTCAAGGAGGGCCTGCCCCAGCTCTGCCCGCCCTACCTCGGCTACGCGCGGTAAGGCGGCGGCGGCGGCGGGGGGCTCGCTGAGGGACGGGACCGGGGGGGGATCGCGCTGCGCGGCGGGAGAGCTCCGCGCCTCATCCTCCTCTTCCTCCTTCTCCGCAGGGGCGGGCGGGCGGGCGTGCCGCGCGGTGGGCGCCTCGGGGAGATGTTAAGGGGATGCTGAAGGAAGGATAAAGTTTCTCTCGGCCAGGGCCTTTTTGGGCTCTAGGTAGTGGCCGCAGCCCCGTTCGCATTCCCCGCGCTGCCTGAGCACGCCGCGGTGCCCCGGCTCCGCAGCTGGCGCCTCAAGGCTTTGGGCACGGTGACGCCCCAGGGATGTTGGTTTGTTATCGCTGCGGGACTTCAGGGCCGCCCATGTCCGAGCCAGTGCCCGGCCCCGGGACACAGCGTGCAGGTTTTCTAGCATGTCCTCACTTTCAGCGATACCGTATTCATCAATACCTAAATATTTTCCAAAATACTTTCCAATTTGAAAAAGAACCAAAAAAAAAAAAAAAAAAAACCAAAGAAACCAAAAAGCTAAAAATAAAAACAACACCAAAACCAAAAAACCAACCCAAAAAATCCAACACCACAAAAAGCATTTGGTTTCACACGAAAAAGAAAAACTGAAATACTTGTATATTGATTTGCTTGAATGAAATGGTGTACTATCCTGCTGAGATCTGTATTACCTACAAGTAGATGCAACAAAAGGTGCATGCAATGTTGCAGGTATGGGTATCCTTTTTTTTAGTAAATGCAGTGGTTACCTAGATTAGTCTGCCTTGGAGACAAATTGAAATATCATTGATATCCCCATCAGACTTAGTTACTGCTGAGAATACTGCATCTGAATGGGGGGTGAAAAGCTGATTATTAAAGATTTTTTTCGTTGAAATGAAATTTTATGTTTCCCATGTGAAAGAGGCCTTTGAAATTCAATTGACATCTATGTGATTCTGTCTCTGTACAGGAAAAAAAAATCATCAGTATGACTCCACTCACAAGAGTTGTTGATCTGAGGAAGATGAACATTTTAACAGAGTGTCCTAGATGGTACCTTTTTTGCTAAATGGTTTAAAATATAACTTTCTGCTTTTTTTTGCAATGCTTTCCTGTATTACCATAGTAGAGACAAACCATTAAGCAGAAAGGCAATCATACTTTATTTTTTTCGTGTCCTTCTGTATCTTGACTACAAATTTTAAAAAGAAGTTTTTAATATAAAACTCCTTAATACAGGTAAGTAGTTAACTGCACAAAGCTAGATCTTTCATTTCTTTTAATTCTTTTTCTTCTCAAGGCCAGATACGGAAACCAGCCAATGTTCTCAGTTCAGTTTCGAATCACTACCCCAGAAGATTTGTCTCATCTGTGGTGATGAGGCTTCAGGTTGCCACTATGGAGTACTCACCTGTGGAAGTTGTAAAGTCTTCTTTAAAAGGGCAATGGAAGGTACTATAAGATGCCATTGTTCCTAATTATCTGAAATATGTCTTCTAGACACTAGGGCATACTGTTTATTTATTGCTCATTTTTATAAATATTGTCACTGCAGTGAATTTTTTTGCTGTTTTATCAACAGTGGATATTGGCAAAGTTCTTCCTTAATTGTTTTTTTTCTAGTATTATTTGCTTTACTTTCTTTTTTGCTATTTATTATTTACTATTTATCAGTTAATCTTTCCAGGTAGGCAGAGTTCAATAAAAATTTTGTGCATTATACAACTTGTTTTAAAAAGTATAAATGGTGTTCCAAGGAAAATATTCTGGGTATGAACTTATGATAGGCAAATAAGAATTGGTTTTGCCTTTGTTCTCTTTTTGAAAAGATGAAATTTTTCTTGCTTTCAAGTTGCAGAGTTTTGGCTTCCTGGAAGTTATGGAAGTATTTAAAATTTCACTGAGCCTTTTCAAGTCATAATAACAATAATTGTATTTGATTTGTTCCAAATAGTTGTTAAATTGCAAAGTCAAACTGCAAGTTTAATGAAACAGTAGCAATATCTAGGTTTACGTTTTCATTTTGGATTCTTTTATATGCCTGGTCCACTGAGATTTTGAATACGAATACAAGCGCGGACTGTTTTATATGGTTCAACAGATAAAGCAGTAGAACAAATCCTTCTACTTTTTAGGCTTTGTCTCCTGTTTTGATTTTTATCTGATCCTGCCAGACTAGGATATTCAAATTTCTGTTCCGTGTATTTAACAAAACCATTGTTCTAATGGATAGGATTCCTTAAAATAAAAACTCTGCATCCTGTATTTTGTTGTTGTGATACGTAGTTTTTTCTGCTTTAGAGAGTTTGTCTCTCTCCAAATGAAAAAGGGAATTTTGGAAAGGTAAAAGCTTAGCATAATAATATAATTAGATTTTTTGTTTCACTGTGCTGTTACTTTCTACTTTAAGCATATGCTCATGTTCTTCCTTAACATTAAATATTCTTCCTTAACATTAAATATTTGCAAAGTGGTCTTGGTGGTCTCAGTGAACTTTTGAGCCCATGCCACATTTCTCCAATGCATTCAATGGGTTTCATGAGAAAATTACTAGAAATATTTGTGTTAGGCTGCAAAGCTCTCAAGTCACTTACAGGAATACATTTAAGTTTCACTGCATCTGCTAGTTGGTCTCCTGGTTTGACTTTGCATTTTTGCTATGTTTTTCTAAATCAGCCAAATATTTTTTTTAAAAGTCAGGGAGCTGAAGTTTTAATACTAAGTGTAGTGTCATTTATGAGTACTGTATTTTAAAATAAATTTTATTTTTGCTTTTTACCTATAATGTAATAATTTCTTTGAATTTTATTCTGTCAATTTTAGATTTCATCTCATTTCTAATTTAGTACCCAGTTCTGTTTGCAGTAGATGTACCTGCTCAAAAACATAATATGTTACATGATTGTTCAGCAGAATTATTTTAACAAGAAATGTTAAGAAGGAAGAACTTGATACAAGGAACATCTTAAAGTTGTTTTCACAGACTGTTCAAAGTCTATATGGGCAGAGTCTTACCAGGTTAAGAATATAGAGTTATTTAGAGACAAATGAGAGGTCAATGCAGTTACACAAACAAAAGTCTTACGTTTTATGTAGCAGCTTCATCATTTTAATTTTTAAATGAATCCACAGACTGAGAGTCTGTTGAGGAAGTGGGTTTGGGTTTTCTAGTAAGGATTTTCAAAGAATGTTCAAGAATGTGCATCAGAAACCTGACTGTAATCAGAAAATATATAGGTTATTGAGTTTAATGGGAAGCAATGTCAGACAATGAGCAGTGTAGGCATTGGCAAAATTAACAAATACAGTTGTACCTGTTTTTGTGTAGAAAGTGCAAGACTACAGGGGGCTCCTTAGAGATAGACTGATGGATTTCTTATTTTCATTGCAGCATACTATGTAATTATCAGCACTAACCAATCCTATTTATTGACAGTTAGTTGATTTTCTGTGGACTTTAAATACTTAAAAAAAATTTAATATCAGAAATAATGGTGGAAAATTGCTCCTCTGTAAAAAGACACAAAGTATTTGTATTTTAAATGCAATAGAAAATAGTGTTTAAAATTCCCACTGGCAATCATATAAATTTGAAACATTGTTCTTCCATGAAATGTCCCCTGCCCATAATTTCTCTGAGCATAAATGCATTATTTATTTTTTAAAATTTTTAGTGCTACTACAGACGTGGAATTTTTAATAATTCATTCAAATAAAATGTTAAATTTTGTGAGTAAAAAATCCTGGTCAAAACTCTACTTTTCATGTAATTTCCATATAGTACTGATCTTTATGAGAAATTAAAACATGATTGGAAATAGCTGGCTTTTGCTATTTCATGGTTTTTCTCTATCTTGAGAGGGTTTTTTGTATGTTATGAGGTTTTGTGCATAGGTAAAAAAGTACTTAATATAGTAGCTTTACATTTGTTAGAAAAGGCTTATTTTCTATTTTAATTATTTATGTAATCTGAGATGCATTTGCTGTTTCAAATCAAACAGCCTTTTTTTTTTTTTTGTAGTTTTTTTCACAGAAACTGTTCTATTAATACACCATTTATTTTACCTTCCCTGGTGTGAGGACAATACTTTATTGGTTAAATATATCCATTTGAATAAAATGAACTGCTTTCTTATCGAGAAAATTCATTTTTTTGCATATCTAGTTTTTTTTTAAATAAAACCAGATTATTTTATTATTTTATTAATTAAATTATTATGACTTATCAATGATTTAAAACTGTATTTACTAATTATGATTTAGTAACACATTTGAATGTAACTAATACATACACATACAACTTAATGAGGGGTCAGAGTTATGTGAGAATCACGAAGATTACTTAGAATGTTTCTTGGCACTGAATTCTAGACTATATATGCATTGTAGATACTTTCTGTCTTTTGGGTTCCTGGTTCCCCATATATGGCTGTATATATGAAAAAAAGGCTGCAGTTAATGTAATAAACATTTAGTTCTCAAGGCAAAATCTTGAAGCAGGTTAAACAAAAATGCAAGTCCTTTCTTTGGGAACCTGTAGTATAGCAGATATGTAAAGAAGTTAGTACTGCAAGTGAGGAGGAGAAAGGAGACAAAGATACTGGGTTGGTTTTACTTAGGAAACATTTATCTGCATTTAGAGGTTGTACATTTTCTGTTGGACTCCTACAAATAACTAAAAGTCTGTAGATTCACTTAATATACAAAGAAGTGAGAAGGCTTTTAAAAAATACTTTAAAGATCTCCTTTGAGTATAATGAAACCAAAGAAAGTTACAGCTATTCATACTCAGTAAAGAAATTTGAAGAGACAAAATTGAATTCATTGTGCTGATGGGGTAGTGCTGTTCCTGTCAGTGAGATGAGTGTGATGAGGATTTTGGAGATTGAAAAAAAAAAAAAAAACCCACCAGAAATAATATTCAAAATGTTTTCAAATATGTAGAATTACTATATTTGTAAAATAATTTGCTCTTGATGACCAGGTGTTATTTAACTGCTACCAGTGTATCTCATTCATGGTAATAAAAAGTAGAGGAGAATATTTCTAACAGGCATTAGGAGAAGGAAGATTAAGAGACAAACTTTTACTTTTCAATGACTAAATTGCCGAACAGTCATTTGTGATGTCTTATAAAGATTCCATAATGTGAAATGATGCAGGGCAGCTATGATCAAAATGCTTGTGGACCACCACAATGAGATGTTTTTCCTTTCAGAAGAGCCCAGTGTTCAAAATTTTGGGATTCTGGAACTGTTGCTAACACAGAGTTTCTTGGTAGCCTGCATTATTGCCTTCTTGTTGAAAGTGTCTCTTTTGCAGTAGTTCTACTAATGAGAATTTTGAATTATCTAAATCCTGCAAAAAAATTCAAGTGCTGTTTTTCCTATAATAAAGCCTCTTCTTACTTTTCTTCTCTATTTATATTTGCACTTTGCTTGTATTGTTGATATCTAAGGAAAAGTAGTTGCCCAAACCCAGAGTCTGAGACCAACATGAATACATGATATTGCAGCATATCTGTCAGAAACTGACTCTTGGTTTGTTTAAATACCTGGGAATGTGTTACAAACTTGATCAAGTGATTGTAAAACATTTGTCTAGTTTTAATATGTGCTTTAAGGTCAGGGTAACTCTGACCTTAAACTCTGTTGCATCTATGGCATCAGGGAACAAGCTCAAGCACATGTAGCAGATAACATTTAACTGACCACGTGTGAACTTTCCTTCTTTCTGAGATCTGAATTTGGTATGCTGGCAGAAAGTAAGATTTCCATGAGAGTTTTCACTGTCTGTATATGGAGAGGTTCTGTGGAGTGTGAGCTACACCTACACAGTAAGAAGGTTGATCATGACTTCAACCAAACTTTCTGATAAAGTTTATCTGACCTTCTCAGTGTTATGATAAGCAGTTTTGTGATGGCAGTGTGATTCACTATATTCATAGTGCAATACTGTGCATAAGGAAAAGTGTTTGTCTAAACAGTTATGCTTTTCCATAGCTAAAGAATCTAAAATGGTACAGCATGCCAAGTATGAAAAAAATGCCAACCACTAGTAGAAAATCTTCTTTGAAAAGAGAGAAATAATAGTGTAGAGACCCTTTTGTCTGTAAACTTGATGAAGCAGGTGTTCAAAGTTCCTTTTTCTCCCAACTCTGAAGGGTTTTCTAATTCTTAATCCAACTTTCCAGTCTGGATCTTGGGATCAGAATTTGGTACAGCATGTACTGTAAACCTGATGGCGATGAAATGTTCATGAATTAGAAAACATGCAAACACACAAAGCAGACAAAAGAAAAAATTCTTTTCACTCAGTATAATGGATTTGATGTTATTGAAGTTCATTTATTTTGCACATGGACAAAATGTATTAAAGTACATTAAGCTAAGTGTATTTTCAAATCCAAATGTATAAAATTGCTTTATTGAGGACCCTAAAATACAGATGGAGAATGTCACTTTTGTGAGTTCAAAAAATTTGCATCATGAAAACGAAAAGAAAATCTGCATTGATACATGATGATATATCTTCAATATACTTCTGACTTCAAAAGAATTTGTTATCCAGCAGTTTGACAAACAGCAGTTTTTGATTTATATGAAGCACGAGGGTGAAGTGAGCTGAGGTGTCATCTGTTCTGGTGCTTTGAGTCTTGAGCTAATGCTGGGCTTCCTTCTCCTCTAACTGTGACTTTACCACTGTTTTCCTAATAGACATGGCTTAGTACATAATCACCTGCAGAAATCTCAGTTACTATAATTTTTAGTTTAACTTTTATGTAGTATTTTAGAAACAGTATCATTTATTATCTTGAACATCTTTTGAGGTAGATTAGAAGCTAATTCAGGTTGTGTAAGACTCCCTGCTTTAAAGAGCACCAGCAAGTGGCTGCTCAGCCTTGCTAATTCGCTGTTCCAACTTCCCATGTGCACAATGTGAGCAACCATCTTAAGTTCATTTTATGGTGTATGGACAGAAACAAGAAATTTAGGAAGAAATACACTGACATTTCTAATATGTACTTGTGATGAAAATAGCAGTGCTCTGACAGTAACTGTTTCTCAGCACTGAGTATAAAGGAGTGTCAGGTGACCATGCACACTGTCTGCATTTGGTGATATAAACCCTACCCACATCATCAAGGTAGCTAGTATAGTTCTGTAGTATATAAAAGAAATATAATAAGCATACAAAATAATAATTTCATATTGCTTAAGTATTATATATAAAAGGTATTATAGATATCGTTAGATTATTTCACATATACCAATCATACTTATTTTAAGTACTGGAGTATTTATAAATTGTATGACATAGGTATATGCTAAAAGTAGATTTGGGATTAATGATGTCCATTGCCTTAAATTGTGCATTTGTTCCACAGTATTCATGAAGTACAAACTAGCAGTGTTTTGATAGATATCTACATTTTAGAATCTAATTAATCAAATAGAATCAAATTAATCTAAAGTGTTTCAATCAAGAGGCAGCAATATCTGGGTGTTTTGCATATTACATTTTTCTGCTGCTAATATTTCTGGGTTTTTCCACTTTTATTGCTCATATAGTGGATGACCCTGTCCCACTGGTTCAGTTGTAGGACAAGTCAAGGAATATAAGAAAATATACATGAAAAAATTTATCATGGCAATGTTCTATGATAATCCCACTAAAATAAGAATGATAGGATGACTGAAATGCAAATATGAAGTCTTAACTTGATAGAAGAATATAACAGGGATCAAAAGGACAACTGATACTTTAGTGCTCCATACCTCTGAAATAGTTGGTGTGTTTATAAAGTGGGTTTTGTGTTCAAATCCCATGTTTTGTATTTGTAAGAAACAAACCCCCAATTGACAAATATGCTGACACTTCCATTATTTTACATATTTATACCCCTGATGTAGTTAATTATTTAAAAATTATGACCAAGGAACAATTGTGACACAATGTCATAAAAAGAACTGGAAATAATGATTTGTAGATGCTACCATAGTCTCCTGAAAGGGTATTAGCTATGGAAAGTTTTTACTGTTGTCAGTAAAAAATTTAGATTCCAAAACTTTGTACATTTCAAGGTGTTGCAGTGGTAAACAGCCTAGGCAAACCAATTGTTTCATATTGAAAATCAATATGAAACAGGGAAATGTAAAAAAGATTAAAAAACAGGATTGTAGCTTTTGACTCTATAGAAGTGAGCAAAAACTCAAGATAGCTACATTTAATTGTTCTGTTTTGTAGATATTATTTAAAAATTTTACTCTCTTTGGAGGTTGCTCTTTGGAGAAGTGATTTTGGAAGGACAAACAATAGTATTGCAGGTTTCACAGCAAAAGGCAGGAAGATTTTGAGATCACTATACAAGAGGAGGAAAGAGTCAGTCAATGATGTTATAAACAATTATTTTTATTGCTTTCACTATGAAATATATTATTATGAAGAAAGAAATTCTTCATTATTTCAGTTAGATTCCAGGATGAAACATATTTACAAATTCTTCTGTTTTCCACTCTTTGACCCCTTTGGTCTACTAAATCCTTAATTCTTTGCTGAGGAGCAGATATACCAATATATCTATACCAATATAGATATATGGGTATATTTATATACCAATATACCATTTATATATATATATATATATATATACCATTGGTATATTTATATACTAATATACCATTCTATATTGGTATAAAGAAAGACCATAAAGTCTTTCTTTATACCAATATAGGCTACAGAGTGGAAGTTGAAACACCTACTTAAGAACTGGAAGTGAGAATTTTACTTCAGTGGGCCAAGAGGGAAATCAAATCTTTATCAAAAGATTATGCATGGTAAAGTCCATGATGGATGTGGGTTTTGCTTAAGTAGTTGGAATCAGAAGTCTCACTTCAGAGACTTTTTCTATTTTTATAGAAAATACACAGAAATAAAATCAATTATAAATTAAAACTCCAACAGCATTATCTGAAGCGTGTGGAATCTTGGAGACTAATAGCATGGGATGGCATACAGGGACGTGGAGACTGTGTAGTGTAGATTCCTAGTTCTTCACAACTTAAAAAACCCCACATGATGAGAGGTAAATTCAATCTGCATTTGCTGTTTTGCTCTTTGAAACAGTGCAAATAGAAGAGTGTTATATTTAGATCTGGGCTAAATTCATATAATTTTACTTCCCATTTTACCAGGGACGAGCTAGGCCAGACTGCCTAGCTGTGGAAAACCTGTCGTGTCAGAGTGTGTTCAGCATAAGGATTACCCTGTATTTACTCTGACAGTCAGGTTTTCCACCAGCTAGGGACTAGCCTTGTCTGTTGTCTTAGCTTCCAGAAGTCAGATTTTTACTCAAAAGCTACATCTGCACCATGATCTTTTGTTTAGGTGCACAGGTGAACTTATTTTCCATTCTTTAAATTTTAAACCCATGTTTATTTTCAGCTTCCACAATTCCATTGTGGTTTTTGTTTTGGTTTGGTTTGGTTTTTTACCTATTGATTTAATTGGTACTTTTTCAGAAGTTTATAAGATGTAAAACATACTTTTAGAAAATTATTGAGCAAAACCTTGAGGTGAGCCTTCAGGAAGCAAAGAGTCGATGTTGGGAGACATTTGGCAGTAAAATAATTTGCAAAGAGATGCAATAGGTGTCTGCAAGTTTTAGACAGAAATCTAAAACTAAGTAAAACACCACGATGTGTTCTGCCAAGGTTGATGGTTTTATACAAAACCATTGGCAGTTAATAGAAATACAGGGAGGTAAAATCCCATCTGGGAGAGAGAAAAAAAAAGTGAGATAGTACTCTTCTTGCAGCTAAGAGGAACTGAGAGTTTGCAAGCGTTTTGCTTCTGTGCAGGGTGGCAGCAGTTCAGCACAGATGTATTTACCCAAATAACTGATTGCTCTGTCTGATACTCCAGGTGCAGATAAAGCTTTATTTTTTCCATATTTTGTACATTTACAAAGTCTCTGCAACTCTTGAGTTTACTGGGGTGATTGTAAGTGACTTACAGCATGTCAGTGAGCTAAGTTAATAGTGCAGTTTGTAAAGACACTGTATGTGCTACGTTCACCACTGGACTAAAAACCTCCCAGAATAGCAATAGTCATTACAGGACTTAAAATTGTGTTTGCCTGCTTACATTAGAACTTGCAGCTTTGCTAATATTAATGGATTTTGATGGAAGTTTAAGAAAATACTATCCTACAAAAATCAGGAACATTTAAGTGACAGATAAAATCATCTCTGTGTTTTCTTCATCAAGCTGGTCACGGGTCAATACATTGAGAGTGACCCTCAATGCGCATTTTCAATAAACAGTGCAAAGTAAACATGCATAGGAAACTTAACATTAGGTGAAGTGTTTGAAGGTGTGGCAATTGCCAGAAAGTCCCCAGGTTCATATTTTTGTGAGAAGTGCTAATAGAAAACTTTTCCTTCAAACTTGTGCACTAGTGACTATAATACTATCTTGGTTTTTTTTCTGAGTATTTTGTTTGCTTGTTTGTTTTGTTTTTTGTTTTTTTGGTTATAATGACAGTAGTCATAGACAAGATACTGACTATCAAGCCACCAATTGAATGGTGATTGTATCTTGATGGAGGTTTTGGGTACTTCATTAGTACATGCATTTGGTATAACTGCAATGCTCAATTAGTTCAATTGTACTAATTAGTTCAAATCTAGATGATCCTGAAGACTGAACTGTTGCAAGTACATTTTCAAATACATATTTTATCATCCCTGGAAAACCTTCCAAACATCGTCATCTAACTAAATATTGTCCAGTAATTTTGAAATTAGGCAAATATCTGTTATGTGTTCATTTCTTACACAATCTCTCCTTTAGATGGCTGCTGTCCCTGAAATATTAATAAAAAAATGTCATGTCAAGCAAGTAACAGTTTCTCAGAACCCAGCTTTGCACAATGGTAGAAGTGATTTCAAATGGGAACATTTACTCAGATTTATCTATTAAGATGAAATCTACACAGATCACTGCAATTAAAATTCTTTACTGATGAAACTGAAAACTGCCAAACAATTGAAACTTTTATGTTTTCCAAATAAGTTGTAGCTGAATCAAAAAGAGTGGAATACACTTTGGGACAGAAGGTGTCAGGGAGAGGTGGGGTAGAGATGTCACACAAAGGTGTAAGTCAGGTAGAGGATATGACTGTGGTTTCTTAAAAGTCCTGAAAACAAGGAAGATGTTAACAGTAAGCATCAAAAGGTGCCTGAGTTTTTGTGACCATAATCCCTTGATAGAATTGGGTTAACAGCATTTTGGCTTTTAAGCAAATTATACTGTGCCTAAATTCTAGTAACAGATTTAATTTCTGGCCTGGTATACACTGGGCAGAGACACTGTTTAATCCTGTCTAATCTGAAACTTCAGAACATATGAGCATGGAAGTGTACTTTTAAAAACTGCGATTCAATTATGATTTGTTTTGTAAATGTGAAAAATGTTGTTCAGCCTTAGATTTATAATAAGAAGGACAAGGTTTATATGCAGTCAGACTATCTTGTGAAGAATTAACAAATTCCCTAGAAAAGAGGTCCAGAAGAAATCTCTTTTCAGGCAACCAAAGAAAACCCCCAAAATAAGAAAAGGACAAAAAAAACTTTAACTATGCTTAAGCATTCTTTGGTAAATTAGCTGTGCATTAAAGCACTAGAATGCCATGGAGCTGAGATAATACTCATGGATTTTAATTAAACTAATGGAGTTTTAAAATTGTTGTTGCTTATCAAAAGACTCAATGCTTTTTCTAGCTTGTAAAGACAAAGAAATCCAAGGAAAAACTGCAAGTAATCCCATGGAAGAATTCTTCCAAGTAAGTGTTTTGCTTACTGGTCTGCTGCCAATAGCAAGATGGATTTTTATTCATTTGTCTGCTTTTGGTAATGTTTCCTGTAAGGAGGAGTCCAGAATTAGAATTAATGAGACAAATTAAATGAGAATTTCTTCTGATTAAAACATTAGTAAGGTCATTTTTGTTGCCAGGCAATGTGTGTGGAAATGGTTTTTGTTTACCTGTAGTTTTCAAAAAAAAAAAAGAAATTGTTATGAAAAGGAATTTCAGACAATTGGGTTTCTTTCACTAAAATTAAGAAGTAAGCTGTTTATCTTTTAAAATGGTAGCACAGAAACAAATGCAAAATTAAGCAATAAACTAAGCTAATCTAAACCACAGAGTTACTATCCCCTTCTATTTGTCCTTTTTGGCTGTGTTGGCTGCACCTGGTCAGCTGGTATTTCAGCAAGTTTATTACAGACTGCTTGCCCATCAGAGGTCATTTGCTTTGCTTAAAGGGCTTTTTTTTTTACACTACCCCAACTTCTTCTTTCTGTTTGCTGTCAGAAGCTCCACATCAATCCAAGCAAAATGTACTTAAGTTCTTTGAAAATAGGATTGATAACTTCACAGAAAAATAAGCTTTAAAGAAACAACTGGTCTGTCTTCGTGCTTGATTTACTTAAGAAATACTGTTAGTACAATAATTTAAGCAGTTCATGCTGACTTCTAATTATTTTGGAATTTCATAGATGAGGAGTTTTGCCCTTAAACAGACCAAATAAAGCATTATATTCAAATAGTAACATGATTGGTCAAAGGTTAGCATAAAATGAAGGAGTTCTTTAATGGTTCAAGTACACATTTTTGAATCTTCGGTTATTTTTGCAACATTTATACACAGAAATAATTTTTTTGTGTTAGAAAACATATTGTTCACACAGTTTTTCTTTTTCCTGCAGGGCAGCACAACTATTTGTGTGCTGGAAGAAATGACTGCATAGTCGATAAAATCCGTAGGAAGAACTGCCCAGCATGTCGCTTGAGGAAGTGCTGTCAGGCTGGTATGGTCCTGGGAGGTGAGCTGTTTTTCAAGTGGATTTATAAAAATAGGCAGTCAAGTACACTACCTTCAGTCTCTTGTGGTTGAACAACAGTACTTTGATACTGTAAAAGAAAAACCACATTCAAATATTATTTTTGGAAGAATTACCTAATGCTTTATACTTTCTTAGAATTTTTCTTTAGTGAATCTGGAAACCCTGACAAAACACTTTTCTGTACTGTGTATCCTTACATTCATTTTCTTGAAGGGAAAGGAATTATGTCTTAGGTGTATTTGTTAATAATTTTGGATCAGGTAGTTTGGTATAGGTAAAAAAAATGTAGATTGAAATTGACACTAGAATCAAGAATCAGTACTGTGCTCATCTAATTTGTGTTATACTCTTCATCATTGCTTTGAGTACATGTCAACAAAATTATATCCTTCTGTTCCACCAGAGAACAGGCAGTGGTTGCCCCAATAATGCAGGCTTTGCATATTAGGTGCTGGGAAATCCCATCTTTGTATTAGTTCTTTCTGTAACAGATGTGGGTTTTTTTTTTATGTATCATTAAATGTAATTGAGCACTGTGCCTTTGAAAAACCACAGAGAGAAAATGGTATATGATTAGGTAGTCACATGGCAAGTTTTGATGTGTTTAAAGGCAGGAATGATGCTTATTTTTGCTGGTTTTTTTCCCCTATTTTGCATCAGCACAAAGCTTGGAAATATGTGGCTAAGGCTATAAGAAAATGGACATGTTAAAGTGATAGAAAGAATATGTTCCTAAAGGGAGTTAAAAAAAAAAAAGGGGGGGGGGGGGAAGGACAAAAACCTGCTTTATTTCCAATTTAATCTGTTTTAGCCCATCAAAACCCTCTGTCTGTCTCTCTCTCTCTCCCCTGCTCAACCTACATTCCCTCCCCCACGTTTAAGTATTGTTTTTTATCCCTGAAGGAAGAGCTGGCACTATATCCTGTACATCATTGCATTATCTTGCTGATCAGCATTCCTTGATAATGTAAAACATGCATATAGTTTTCAGACTGATAGTTTGCACAGCCCTGTGTTTCCAGCCCCTGTAAGCTGGATGCCAGCCCCACGGAGCTGGGGTATTCTGCACACATGGCCCTTGTGTCATTCTTACGTGATCAGTCAGTGACATCTCTCTCTCAGTTAAAAAAAATAAATGGAGCTGACAAGCACACTGGGCTGAGGGGAGAGGGACAAAAGGAGAACATGTCCTTTGGATCCTTCTCAGATTGAGGTAGTGTTTTAAAACTGGAGTAGCAGTGCAGTAGGGAAACATTATTAATACAAAGGCAGAGCCTAAAGCCTTGTTTGCCCATCTTTGGAAGAGGAGGGCAGAGGTCCTGAGTGGGCTGTGGAAAATGCAGAGTAAGAGGAAGAGGAGTTGGCAGATGTAGTAACTGCCTTTTAAAATTTGGGAGAATATACAAGATTTGATCAATTTGACCTCTAAAATATATACCTGCCTAAGGCAGGTGTCTTAGACTAGATGATCTTTAGGTCCCTTCCAATCCAAACTATTTTATGATTCTAATGGGTGTAAATTAATACAGATAAAAATTCATTCCTTACTGTGAATTTTGCACAGCTAGGAGTTTGATGATGATCTAACCTAAATTTTCATTTATGATACCCTGGATAACACCAATAACTAAACTTTGTGTGTTTCAACATCACAGGTAGCAATTTCAACAAGCAGAAGAGTGTGAGATGACTCACTATCATTGTCCAGTCCTTTTGCTTCAGCATTGTTCTGCATAGTAATAGGAAAAGTCGCCAGCAGGCTTGACTTCATTCTACACTTTGTGTGCAGTTATGGATGCTAGTTTCCCTAGTGTTTTTTAATATATGCATTTTTCTCTGGGGGTAGGTGCTAGGAACAGAAAAAGTTGGACACTTTTGCCAGCAATATTGATTAGATGGTATGTCCTCATTAGTGTGTTCTCATAGTAAAATGTTCCATCCTCCTACAAAACCTGAGGATAAAGATACTCTGACTTTTATTTCATTACTATCACGTATGAAGAGAGTAAAATCTTCATCTTTCTCATCACCTTTTCGGATCACCTTTTTTTTTTCTCAGCTATTACAAAGCAAGCATAAATATTTTCTTTGTATTTAATACTAGATTTTTGTACCTAGCTGGTTTGTTGTGTTGCTTAGTCATCTCCTAAGTGTACCTAATCAAAGCTGTCTCCCATTTTTTAAGAAGCCTGTGCAGTCTAGTTTCTCTGGTTCTTAGAGAGACATTGCATTTCATCAGATCTCTGCCCTGATATCCCCACCTACACCATCTTCTGGAAAGGAGTAATCTGGCAGCAAATAGAAAGCAGAAGAGAATAGTTGGGCAATGGAAAAAAGGAAATAATGAGTGGAGCTGTGACTGTGGCACCTCTATTTTTTTGTTAGATGCTTCAGGTTAAATGCCTCAGGTACTCTTAGTGATGTGAACAGTTCTAGGGAGATTAGGAAGCTAATTGTTTTATGCAGGCTGAAATAGAGTGCTTAGTACTGAAAAGAAGAATAAAAGACAAATGTAGACCAAAAATGAGGAAAACTGGAGTGAAATTATACTATTTGTAAATGGGAGTTTAAAATCAAACTGCAAACAAAATCTCAAGATAGACTGTTAACCATAATACTATTTCTATGTTTATATTGTTGCCTTTCTTCCTTTTGCTCATCTGCCATTTCTTACAATTCCTTTGTTGTATCACATGAGCAAAATTTCCTACCATGACTCGATGTGCTGATCAGCACAATATGATTCATATATGGAGTGTTACAGGGCTTAGATAATTTTCCCAAAGACATCAGTGATCAAAGGGCTGGGAAGCCTGCCATACAAGGAAAGGGTAAACATGAGCCAGCAGTGTGCCCAGGTGGCCAAGAAGGCCAATGGCACCCTGGCCTGTATCAAGAATAGTGTTACAACCAGGATTAGGGCAGTGATTGATTGTCCCTCTGTACTCAGCATTGCTGGGGCCATACCTTGAGTGCTGTGTCCCGCTCTGGGCCCCTCACTACAAGAAAGACATTGAGGAGTGTGTCCAGGGAAGGGCAACGGAGCTGTGGAAGGGTCTGGAGCATAAATCCTATGATGAGCAGCTGAAGGAGCCAGGGTTGTTTAGCTGGGAGAAAAGGAGGTTCAGGAAGGACCTTCTTACTCTTTACAACTGCCTGAAAGGAGGTTGTAGCAAGATGGAGGTCAGCATCTTCTCCCAGGAATCATGTGACAGTGTGAGAGGACATAGCCTCAAGCTGTGCCAAGGGAGATTCAGCTTGGACATCAGGAGCAAATTTTTCACAGACAGTTGTTAAACTTTGAAATGGGCTGCCCAGAGAGGTGGTGGTGTCACCATCCCTGGAAGTGTTTGAAGAGAGGCTGGACATGGCACTTAGTGCTGTAGTTGACAAGGTGGTGATGCATAGAAGTTTGGACTTGATGGTCTTGGAGGTCTTTTCCAAGCTAAAAGATTCTGTGATTCTCTGATTCTGTGAACTGAGTTTGTTCAGTCTTGAGAAAAGAAGGCCTAGGGAACACCTTATGACTGGTTTCCAATATTTAAGGGTGACTGCAAAGAAGATGGAAATTCCCTTTTTAGAAGCAGTCGCATGGAAAAGGCAAGGCATAATGAGTACAAGTTACTCCTAGGGAGATTCTGATTAGACACAGGAGGGAAATACTTCATGAGAAAAATCAGCCATTGGCATTATCACCCCAGATAAGTGGTGAACTTCTCACTGTGGAACACTTTTAAGATTCATCTGGACAAGGTGCTGGGTCATCTTGTCTAACTGTGCTTTTGCCAAGGAAGGTTGGACTGGGTAGTCCTTGAGGTTCTTCCCATCCTGGAATTCTGTGATTCTGTGATAAAAGCCCATACACAAATTTGCAATTATTGGAATAAAGTACATGCTTAGAGACATACTTGAGTATTTAAAATTAATTGGAATTGGCAATACTTTAAATCTCTTCTTGTGTTTACAACCTATATAGGTCAAGATTTTTTGTGCATTTTGTGATTTCTGCCATTTAGAACTTACATAGAGATATTTTTGTTCTTTTACCTCTGATACTTAGTTTCTTAATGCTGGCCTTGAGTTAAATGCAGACTTGCTATATTACTTAATTAACATGAGAAACACTGAAATTTTACAGGATATTAATGAGAAGCTTCCAAAAATTACTATATTAATTAAATTAAACTTACTTAGGGAAGTACACCTATCTTCCATTGAATGTCACTGAGTGGCAACCATATAGATAAAAGTGTAGTATTTTATGGACAACAGTTCCATTTTTCAACCCTAAATTCAAAGAAATTTCAAACCCCTAGAATATTTTGAAAGAAATTTAAAGTCAGTTGTAAGTAAATTATAGAATAGCAACCAATAGCTTCAATAATTTATTTCCCTATATAGACTGTTTTGCCTTTCTTAATCTATAGAAGGAAAGTATCAATAAAAACATTCATGTCACAGTATTGTATTTGTTATTTTCTTTGAAAGTGTTAATTGTTAATTTGGGCTTTATAACCTCATAACTTGAGACATTAATCTATCCCCTTTCTAATCTTAAACCTAATAGGATAGCAGGTAGCTGGATCAGGTCCTGGAATAAACAAGTACTCAACTCTTTTATTTATTATGAGTGAATCTGTAATTTTTTCAGGCTGATTATCACAGATTCCTTGTTCAGTTGTATTGCTAAATTACTGTGTCCTTCATTGTTTCAATCAGCTTTCGGTCCGCAGTGCAGTGATTACATGCAGAAAAAGGTGAATTAATTTTCCAGGTAATATTTTCTGAGGTAGGATCAAAGGGTTTATTAAAACCAAGATGTGTTCCTTCTGCTTTGCTGCTTTCTCTATATTGTATACACCCTCCTAAGGTGTACATGGCTTCTTTTTCTACACAAAAAGCAAGAGCATAGTGACCTTAAAGTAAGGGCCATTGTGTTCTGTCAAGAATAATACATCATTGATGCTTTTCACCTCATTACAGGGTAAGGAGAAGGGTAGTGAGATGTTAACTTCTACTAGAAACCCAGCCCTTTTATTATAAATTGTCTACCATCAGTAATGTCTAATTGTCTGTATGATTCTGTATACCTAGTTAAAAAAATATTAAAATACAGAATTAGGTAGTAAGGAGAAAATCATAATATATTTGATAGTGGGATTAAACAGATTTTTTTTTTAATGTTTAATAGGTACATGTAGAACACAAACACCATAAACATGCTATTTGTAGTAATCAAGGGTAGGGAACAGTGAGTATGAAGAAACAGCTTGAGTGGTTAGCTGTCTTAAAGTGAGGTAATGAAAATGTTACCAAAAATTTTGTGCTGTCTAAATATGCACAGACATAGTATTAAGAAATATATATTATAGTATTAAGAAAAGTAGTTGTCAGAGTGGATTGGTATTATTTACCCATTATGGGACTAAGGGGAGACATTTACTTATCTTACAGCAAAACTTACCTGCTTTGTAAACAGCAAATGAAAAACTAAGCTATTGTCAAATCTCCATTGTTTTCCTTATGTTCTTTAGAGTTTTTATTAATTTGACATGGTCTCCTTTGTTGTAGATGGGAAAGTTTGCTGCGAGTTATTAATCGTCACCTCTCTTGTAGATAGGTAACAAGTGGAGTTGTTTTACTGATTGCTGTTAAGCAACATAATTAGCAATAAACACATGAGCAGTTCTGCAAACCAGTGTGACATTAATTCTGATACATTTAGTCACTTGGAAACATGGGTACTTATTAACTACTAACATTTCCTTGTGATAACTATTCTGTTTGGTTTCTTTTTTTACTTGTTCTCTGAACTGTAAAAGTATCTGAAGCCATTATTTCTGAAAATACCTGAAATCATTATTTATGAACTATCAAATGCATTGTTACTTCTGTTTTCCTTCATGCCTTCACAATACTTAGTGGGAAATTCCCAGCAAGTTTATGACTATGTATAGGTTTGTTATGATAAAAATTGGCTCTAGGTCTTTCAGCATAATAAATTGTCTACTCTTTTGTGGGTTTTTGTTTTGCTTTTTTTTTCCTTGGTTCAGCTGTAACATAAGATGCGACTTCATGTTTGGTTCTTTACTAAGAAATCTCCAATTAGAAATATTTTTATTTTTACCACAAGTGATAAAATGAGCATATGATTGTTGTGGCACTTGATACTAATCTAATTAAACCTGCAGTTAAGTTAGTGGGAATATGACCCCTGAATGTCGTTGCATGATGAGTGTTACTGTTTTTGCCATCACCCCTGTGTCTATTTCTATCCCCCTGTCATGTAAATCAGACCATAAGTATCAGTATTTTTATTGCATTTTTTGACCTTTTTCCCTAAGAAAAACTTGTTTGGCAGAACTAAAGGTCTAGCAGGGTTTTCATCATCTTTGAGGATCTGTTTAAAGCAAATAGCCATACTGCATGTATCTGTGCTTATTTTGGGAAGGCAGTTCAGCTATTAATTTGTTTCAGTTAGTGTTGTTCATACCACTGCAGTATGGAATTAACAATTAAAAATACTGAGACAGGGAAATTATGCTTTAGGAAGTGAAATATCTTCTAAGAGTTTACAGTATTTGTCAGTCTTTCACTCATCCCCCTGGGCACTAAAATAAGATTCAGCCATGACACTGAAATGTTCTTAGGGAACTGGAGGAGAGGAGTTTCTGTGTGTAGTAATTAATTACTAACATTTTTGGTTTTGAATGTTAGGGAGTAAAAGAAGCAGTATCTTTAACTGACATTAAATAGAAACTGAATTGTAGAGAGAGCTGGCTCGGCTGTCGACATATGACATAAGAGTGGGAATTGAACCAGAAAACACTTTACGAGGTTACTGTAACCTAGAATTCATGGCAATAATTTTAATGGGTGGGTGCTGTTCATCCCTTAGTGAAAGGAGCAGGATACAGAGGGAGAAGCTCTAAAGAATTTTCCATCATCATTATTCAATTACACAAATAGTCAAAAAGTAAAAAATTTATTCTGAAGACAGTTCTAGTTTCCTTGTATAGATTAAAAGTGTAATCCAACACTACTGGAAAATACTAATGTTCTTGGTTAACTCTTTCTAACAGATCAACAATTTTTTTTTTTCAGGTCGAAAATTGAAGAAGTTTAACAAAATTAAGGTTGTGAGAACATTAGATGTTGCACTCCAGCAGCCAGCAGTCCTTCAAGATGAAAGCCAGTCTCTAACCCAAAGGCTGTCCTTTTCTCCAAATCAAGAAATACAGTTTGTTCCCCCAATGATAAGCGTTTTACGAGGCATTGAGCCAGAAGTTGTCTATGCTGGTTATGACAATACAAAACCCGAAACACCAAGTTCCTTGCTGACCAGTCTGAATCATCTTTGTGAGAGGCAACTTCTTTGTGTAGTCAAGTGGTCTAAATTACTACCAGGTAGTATAAATTCTTATATGTAGTGAATTGTATTTAAGCAAATATTTCACGAGAGGAGCAGTCTAAAGACAATACTATTGACTACCTGTCAATTCTTTACAAATTCTGAAATGATTAAGCTTTCCCTTATCAGATAATTTAACTAATCAAATATATTTTAATAGGGAAGCACATTTGAAAGAATCCATCTAAATATTTAGATTCACTCCAAGTAAGCACAGGAGCTCAGACAGTTCCTGTATGTGATTGTTATTACAGCCTTTCTTCTATTTATTCATTTGATATAAAAAGGTTGTATATCTGCTTATTCTTTATTGTTCTTATTACTACAATGAATTTTTGAAAGCACCAAAAAGTAAATTTTTTATAAATAATACCAATTAGAAGTAAGCTGCTCACAAACAGACTGGAAATGAGAAGTAATTGAATTTATGAAGATCCACAACTGGATTGAAAAAAAAAGATCCATGTTATGTATTTATGTGTGCTGTTTGGTGATAGGGATCATCATGGTCATCCTGGGATATATAGAAATCAATATATTGAGGAGAAAGCCTGGAAAACAGTTTCATGTGAGCTCAATTTGACACTTTGCTGCTGCAAGAAGCAGTAGTCTCAATCACTGCTCTTCCCATTGCATTTGGCACTTAACAGACCTCTTGAGTGAATTGATTCATCTCACTAAATGAGAAGAAAAGAAACCTTTGTTTTAGTCCTCTGTGTTTCCTGATGTCTTCATGAACTGAACCAGTTCACTGAGGAGGAGCATGACTGCCAAAGCTTGCTTGAAGGAGGTAACAGGACCACACAATGAAGAACAGGAGTGCTCCTTTCAGTGGCAGGAAGCTGTTAGTTTCACTCAGATAATTTGTGGCAATCTTTAAATTTTTCAAACAGCAAAAGTGATCAAACACAAGCTCACAACTGAATATGGTTCTCTTAAGTTGAATGCAAGAAAGATGCTCATACTGGATGTTTTTGTGTGATCAAGCTATTGACATTCAATGAGAGTTGGCTACAGTGATGATGTTACAAACTGTCATATTTTTACCAAAGGAAAAAGAGATACATTCCTGTCCTCTGAAACAGTCATTTTTGGTAAAATAAATTTTGTTGTGAACATTTCAAAATACTGGATGAGAACAAAAAGACAAGAGGTTAACTGTCAAAGTAAGATAGGCAGTTATTACCCAAGCATTGGAGAGCTACATCCCCAAAACTGCTTGTCTTTCTAGGTGTTCTCAGTTTGATAGCTCAGATTTGTAATCTCAAAACACCTACTTAGCTGCTGTCTAAATGAGAATGATGAAATATTTTATCTTGAATTTCATTTCCAGGTTTTCGGAATTTGCATATTGACGATCAGATAACCCTCATCCAATATTCCTGGATGAGTCTAATGGTTTTTGCCATGGGATGGAGATCGTACAAACACGTCAGTGGTCAGATGTTGTATTTTGCACCAGATCTGATTCTAAATGAGTAAGTAGAATGCTCCCTTGAATAACATGTTGAACTTTTATGTGCCAATGGGAATGTGACTCCATTGAGGCCAAGATTTCATTCATTACTTGTTCTGTTTCAAAATTAATGGCCAAGTCCTCTGACCATATCAAAGTTTAGTATCTTTGGGAGTGGTTTTGTGGGAACCTCAACTATTCTGTGTACATGGTCAAGCAAAAGCAGTTCAAATAGAATTTTAATTATCTAAGGAAAAAAAAATCATGCTGTCAGAAGATTTACTTCAATTTGTATGAATAAGTCATGAGTTAATGTTTACTAAATGGAACTGAGTGTGGGTTTTTTTGGTTTTTTTTTTGTTTGGGTGGTTTTCGAAATAGTTTGCCTAAAATCTAAATGCTCAGTAAAAAAACTACTTATCAAGTAGGAATTTTAATATCAAGGAAAAATTATATGAGACTGCTCTTTTCTGCTGGGGGATGGCAGGGGCTTTTTGGCTTGGATTTTCCTTCACTATGCTATTTAATTTAGATAATCATCATTTCAGTCTTTGTCAGTTTTCCAGCTCCGCAAATTAATATTGTCAGACTTGTAATTTTATATTCTTTTGTTATAGTACATGAGAGGTTGCCAGGAACAGTAAAACATAATTTAATCCCTATATTTATTTTTCCTTAATAAATTTTTCTCGTTTTTTTTTTTTCTTAAAATACTAAAAAAACTGCTATGAAGCAAGCAAGACATGTTGTTTAAGGATTAAGGGGTGGATTTGCAGAAGATCTAGACACCTGATTTTAAAATCTATAGATGTGCAAGATCCTCCCAGTGAAGTTCTTTGTAGGAGATATTCAGTAGAACCGACCCTATAGCTCCTGACCTTTTCTCTTTCAAATGACTGTAAATTACTGTGAGGTTGTTGAGTAATGAATTCTTTCCTGTCCCATTTTTATTAATTGTGATGTACAAATTGAAATACTTAGAAGTGATGGGATTGAATGAATTTCTGGCTGTATTGTTGTCCCAGCATAGTCTTATACATCTTATGGTTACCTTCAGAAGAAACACAGAGTGAGATGACAGCTTTAAGCAGTAATGTCGTGTCTTGGAGTATCACCCTGTTTGTGCACCACTGCTGACAGCTTGTGAAGAAGACTTTAAGTACTTTCTTTGGGAATGGTGTTAAGATTTATGAACCCTGATAGTAATCCACCAGAGACAGATTCTTATTATCAACTCAAGATCATCTGTGCTGGGTGCTGACAACATATTCCTCTCTTGGTTGTAGAACATCTCATCAGGGTCATACTAGAGATGTTATAAACAAGGAGATATAAAAAGTGACTGATGCACTGAATCATATCTGCAACTATTTATTGGAAACAAGTTAGCTTTTAGATCAGTAAAATGTAAACGACTTTATCTACGATGATGCTTAAGTTTGTACTTTCATGTTCACCTTAAGCAAGAGTAAGTGCTGAACACTGCCAAAAAAGTTAGCTGTCCTGGTCATGCATCCCCATGACTTTAGCTGAGCTGCACCAAACACTCTGTGGCTGCACTGTCAAACAGATGAGGAGTTTATATGCCTGAGAGGTGCCCCAGAAAAAGCCATTCATTAGCAGATAGAGATGATCCCTGACATGACTCACCATGTAGGAGTGCAGGCACTAATGCCAGAATCACAGGAGTGTGTGCCTAGAGGTAGAAGGAGATAATAGAAAGTCCTTTTGCAGGGGCAACACACACCGTAGTTGTTCATAATTACCATGAAACCAGAATCCAAAGCTTGTGTCACAGCCATTCTATCATTTAGTGAACTGAGTTGTAATGCTTCTGGGGAAGGATGTGTTTGGTAGCATCAATTTCAGACCAAGAAAGCCAGTAGTGCTGGTTTGACAAAGATTTCTTTGTATTAACACCCTGCAAGGACTTACTGTTCTTGTATTTTGCAGGGTCTGAAAATTTGAGTAAGAACAACATTTAAGCTGCTAAACCCTAAAAGCTGCTATTGCTCTTCATAGATAATAATTAAGAAGAGATGCTACCAAAAAGTAATAGAAAAGGAGATTTAAAGTAGATGAAGAAACAAGTCTATTCAGGTCTAAAAGATTAAATTTCTATGGTTATGTCATTTAAGAGCTGGTACAAGATACCAGATGTTGAACAACATTGAAATAATTTTCATTCAAGCTGACAGTAACACTTTGACAAGAAAAAAATTCAATGCATTGAAAAAGTCTTTTTTAAATGGAAAATATCCTGTTTTGTTTGCTGAGGTCACTACCTGCAGTCAGGTTGGAATGCTGATCTGAACTCACTAGCAGGTGGGCAAGCAAAATTTAATCTTCCTGTTATTGTACCTAATTCATCTGGATTGGGATGCCACCTTTTAAAATCAGTCCAAGTTACTGGATCATCAGGTTAATATGCAATGAATTCAGTCTAGATTAGAAACTTTGTAACGCTACCATTGCAGTCATTGTAGTTGAAAATTTCTTCTACTAAGTATATGCAATAATATATACTCAATATACCAAAATCACAAAGAGAAAAGTGGTATCAAAGTGCTGCAAAGACCCCACAGTTTTATGTATTTCCTGTGTGATTTGTTCTGGTGACTTCTGTGGGAGTTTAGGAAAGGTTGTATTAATGTCTCCATTTACTTAGCATGTAACATTTTTAACTGCTTCTTTAATGGCATAGCATGCTACAGAGTAATATCATTGCTGCTAGAGGTACCAGGCTAGAGTTGCTACAAAGTATCTTGATACAGATATTTTGGAAAACCTAAGAACAAGTTTTCAATAGACTTTCAGATTTGTCTTCTGTTCTATGCTTTGAAATCTTTACAGAGATACAAGAATCTATCAACTTCTAAAATAAGAGAGTACTTCACATTATTCATTAGGGTATTTTAATTAGTAAACTCCCCTTATTTTTAGTGGTTAGAGTTCAGCTTTGATAATTTTTGTTTTTTTTCTGGACAGCAGTAACAGATTTAACATCCAAAATAATAGCACATTCATTGCAATAAAAAACTAGCATAGGAACAAAAATAATCAGAAAATTGTTTATGTGTATAAGCTTATCTTTAATTTTTGTAATGTGATAAATGGCTAATAAGACCTTTCTTTCAAGCAGTTAGTACTGGAGTAATTCTTTGTCTTTGTTTTCATGTTTGTTAATTTATTTTTTTAAACTTTTCTGGGTGTAAGACAGAGGATGAAAGAATCATCGTTCTATTCCCTGTGTCTATCCATGTGGCAACTGCCACAGGAATTTGTCAGACTTCAAGTAAGCCAAGAAGAGTTCCTGTGTATGAAAGCACTGTTACTTCTCAACACAAGTAGGTTCTTTTATTTCTTTCTAACACATTACTACTAAAAGGGTTTTGAACCATGTTGTTTAACTTGAAAACTTGACAATCACTAAGCTCTATGGCTTAACAAATGGAACTGTCCTAGATGGAATGTTAGTATTGTAAGACTAAAAAATATTTTTTCCAATGTTTATAAAGAACAAAGAATTTGTGATTCATTGTTGGTTTTATTGTGTATAAAGATACTGGGGAAATGTTGGATCCCTTTTGACATATGGCTATATTGTGTTACACATTTTCAAATCAACTGTGCAGTATTTCTGCATGGAAACATCGGTTCAAATGACTCTACACAGATTTAAAAATCTCCAACCAAATCAAAGCAATCTTAAAAGTATTAGAATATATTTAAAAATATTTAATAAATTATCAGGACTGAGGGCTTTATCTTGACCAAGATCTTAAAGCATGTTTGCTGAAAAGAATTAGGGAAGTGGCCATGACAAACAATACAAGCATTTATTCAACTTTTTATAGTTATAAATAGGTGAAGTTTAGCACAGATACAAACAAATGGAAATGTTTTTCTTTGGTTTGTTTCTCTGGAAACAAAATCCATGGTCACTTAATTATACGCATCTTTTAAAGAATGCAGCATACAGCTGCATTCCCCATTACATAGGAAATGTGATTGCTGGTGAACTTATCTTCCAAAATCTTCTCTGAAATACTAAAATTTGCATCTGCTAAGGCCATAATTGTTAATTATGAATCCCCAAATAGAAAATGTTTAAAGTTATACAGGTGCTGTTAGAAATGAGAATAAGCACTTTTGAAAAATATAGTGGAAAGAATGTAAAAGTTTGGTTCTCAACACACAAAGGGGTCAGGGGAGAGATGTGCAAATCCGGCATGACCTGCTTCTTGGTTTTACCAAGTTTAGTTAATTGATAAGGAATTAAAATTTAGTCCCTCTCAATCTGTTCATGGCTGGTATTTGCATAAACCCATTCGTTTAAAAAAAACCAAAAAAACTGGTCTTAGCAGAGAGTAAGTTTAAAAATATATGAACATGGAAATTACTAAAAGAATAGCAAAATTCCATTAACTGTGCTAAAGCAGTAAAGGTAATGTGGATAAAAATCCTGGTATAACTCCAGCTGCTTTGTTAGAATATTAATGCATTCCTATTTTAAATGCTTTCCACCTTGTTTTCATCCCAAATAAACTTTCTTGTCTATCTTCTAAAATTTCAGTTAAATTTAGATAAATTTCTGACAAATTTGTGATAAATTTCAGCTATCTCTGTTCCAGAAAGTTCATATCAAATTCAAAAAAGCATGACAGTGTCGGTCCAATCCCTCTAATTTTTGAGTGCATCAGTTTAATAGAATTCATCCAGTTACCTTGCTTTATCAACTGCATTGTATTTAGAAGCTATTTTTTTAAGATGATATGTTTTGTATATACAAGAAATCACTTAAAAAAAAAAGAAAGTATTTCTACCTGTTCTGATGAGTTTTGCTTTTTGTTCTCTCCTGCACTTATTGTCTTATAGGAAAAAACAATTTGTCAGATCTTTGGGAAAAGGAACACACCTAACAGTTGTTGCTGAGACATTTAGTAAACATTTGGTACTGTATAAATATAATTCCACAAAAGTATTTTTAAAGAGCCATATAACCTTGTTGTTGTTTTAAGGTGTTTTAAGACTACTTTTATTTTAGTCATGATGTTCATCTTACTCCACTTCAATTGTGAAAGTACAGCCATTTCAATCTTTTGTGTACTAACAGTAAATCAAGTCTAATCCTTTAGTCTCTCATTGTGTCTTCTGTTCAATTTATTATTTAGATGAACTGTTTTTGACATTTTTAGATTATTCCAAAGTAGCAATAATTTGAAATAAACTGAGTGTCAGTCTCGATACATTTCTAATTTTGAATGGACCCCCAGCCTAAATTTTAACATTATATTTGATTTTACAGTTTTTCCTTTGAGCTGGCTGAGGCTTAAATGTAATGCTTTCCAGACTTCTGATTTAAAGGAATTTCTAAATCTTGTTACATAAGATTTTGGCTCGGTTCGTGCCACTGAATAGAAGTATCCTCATTCTTGCCACATGTTTGGGGAAGGGAGCAGCTCACATAGATAGCTACAAGGAACTTTTGGTCGTTAGGTGGGAATGTGACTGTCTTTTTGCAGAATTCAGAGGAAAAAGGTGATTCATTGATGGAAGATACCTTCAAAATTAATTTGCAGGGGAAATATAAAGACTTAATTGCTGGTTTAGAGATGTAAGTCAAGGATAACTTCCATCTAACCCTAAACTCCATCAGAGCCACTTTATATGAAAACATTCCTTAGTTCTCTATAAAAGAAATGTCTAGAATCATCCAGGCTTTGAAAATTAAGGTATTCTTTTTCCATGACACTTATCAGTAGCAGCCACTAACAGGTTCTTATCTCAGTGTTCTCTCCATGGCCTCATTTTGATTCTCACACCTGACCTTTAAGAGAAGAGGGAGTTCAACCAGTTTCTTCTCCTTGCTCATTTTTCTAAAAAGCTGTTCACCTTTAAGTCTCTGATTGGTTCTATTAAGTGAAGGAGGTTCAAACAGGAGGTCTGAGCCCTGGCAGCTTTAATGTCTGCACTACTTTAGAGCTGTTAGTTCATTCCTTGACTCCATTTTGAAGCACTCCAGCTAGATGTTTCTTCCACAGATTTGCTGTGAAGAGGGCAGACCCTCAGCAGGGTAAGCACAGATCTGTCCATAACGTGTTTCCTCAAAGACAGGAGTGGTTCTTTAAGCCATATTTTTTTTTCCCCAGCTAACACATGTAACTGAAGCTTAGGGATATTTCTAGACATAAGGCAATTGGCAAAATGAACTGATTGCTCCTGGTATATCCTTTTAACTAATTGTATCACTGGTTTTGGAGTAACTCCTGAAGGGGAACAAGTACCTGGCACATCATAATGAATTGCACTGTACAGCATGAAATACTGTAAATTTTTCCTGTACTTGAAATTTCATCGCCTTCAGAGTAAATTGTAGCCCAACTGATTTGATTTTTTTTTTTAGTTCCTTTGGAAGGTCTAAGGAGTCAAAGCCAATTTGATGAGATGAGAACAAGCTACATCAGAGAACTGGTGAAGGCAATTGGTATGCGCCAGAAAGGCGTTGTGGCCAACTCACAGCGTTTTTATCAACTTACAAAACTGATGGATTCCATGCATGATGTAAGTTGATTTGTTAATGCTTTCTGCTCTTTATATAAGAAGGAATTTCCTAAAAGTAATTCTATGGAAGGGAGTCATCAGCATTGCTAAACAACAGAAGAACAAACAAAAAACTCCTTTATTGTGTATATTTGTGTGAATAGATAGCTCTATATTCAACATCAGTATTTGTATTGTGCACATATTTTATGGTATACCACATCAAAGTATTTGTGAAACATGCATTAGAGTGCTACCATTTTGTTTAACTTTTAGTGTATTTTAACCAGCACAGCTGTGGGCTTCGGTAGGGTTGGTGTATATGTGTGTGAGCACGTGTATACTTGTTCAGGAAAATAGTGTGAGGTAGAGGCAATTCAAGTTGCAAAGTCAGACTACTAAGAATTAATGAAAGGCAACCAAGATTGGATTTCCAACCTTAGTTCAACTGGTTTTATGTGGATATTCTGTACCACTTTTTCAGTATCTGTCTAGGTTTAGAAATTGAGTAATCTTTGACAATTCTAGATATCATGCCCTGGACACTTGAACTCAATGTTGGTTGTGAGGAACTCCTAAGGAGTTCAAGGTGGACAGGACCTTTGCATCTTTGTATTCTCCAGAACTCAGCAAATCTGCATTTTATTTTAATTCAATCTCTTCCTTTTAAATGCATACAGTAAAATAACCTGTAAGGAAGGGAAAGAGGGAGAGAGGCTTGCTGCAAAGTAACAAAGTAGTATTTGATCCATGGAGTATTTTCATTCAAGTCCTGTTTCAGCTCAGGCTGATAAGGTGGTGGGAGATACAAGGAAAAGAAAAATCATCACACTGGAGAGATTGTGTGATGTTAAAGCCTAAGGTAGCAGAAATAGTCCAATATTTAACAACATAATGGTCACTGGTCTGAAATAAAAATTGGAATCTCTCAGAGAGGCTAGAAGACATATAATAATCATGTGTTGAGCAGTTGCTTTCAAGGGATTAGGGTCTGTGGAGTTCAGTGTTGGCAGCATACACGGATATGATCATAATGAAAACCATGTCAAAGCTCACAGGTAAGTAGTAAATGCTGCCTCTCAGAGCAGTGTTTAAATAGCAGGTAGTGACCAAAGCACCCACATGAATGTGAGAACAAGATGTAAGGTTGAAAGCTTGTTAAGTATTTGCCATGGTTTGTCACATATATCTTGAGTGAGGGTGATACTTTGTAATATTAGTGGAGCAGTGGTTTTATATGACTTGCCATAACTATATGTATGGTTTTTGCCATTAATAGGGTCTGACAAGTACCCTCATTACTGATTCAAGAAAGGACAGGGTAAGGTATAGAATGATGTGAGCTGATGAATGTATAAGTGACTGACAGCATGTTTATGTGGCTGCATTACTGTTAGCCTGATTGATCATGTTTGTATTTTATCAAATCCAGCTGGTGAAACAGCTCCATCTCTTCTGTTTGAACACATTTCTCCAGTCCCGTGCACTGAGCGTTGAATTCCCTGAGATGATGTCAGAAGTGATTGCTGCACAGCTACCCAAGATTCTAGCAGGGATGGTGAAACCTCTTCTCTTTCATAAGAAGTGAAATGTCTTTTATCACAGAGATGATACCTGGGTCATTTTTTGTTTGTTTATTTTGGTCAAGATTTTGCAATGTCAGGACTTCAGCATATTTGACATACTTACCCTGCCGACTGCTTTATACCTGTAACATACACAAGCCATTCAAGCTTGATGTACATATTGTGAGTTCCTGATTCCTTAACTGCAAAAATCACAACAGTCATAAGAAATGTTTTGTAAACTTGTCTAAGCTGCTTTTTAGATATGCATATGAATGACAGTGAATAGACTTTCCAGATTTCTAACAACAGTTATACCTTTTTCTTACACATTGCACACTCTTGAATTTCTGGTATGACATGGTGCAAAATTTTTACTTTAGCACATTGTGTGCATGGGTACATGTGGGCACGTGCATAATGTAAGATTTTGGAGGAATTAAAATAAATATCGCCCACATTTTTTTACAGATATTTCACTTTTTATTACTGCAAGGCCATCAGAAATAAATAATGTGCTAGGCACACAGTATATATTCATATTTGCACCTGTGGTCATGTTGCATTGAAACTCTTAATCCAGCATACTGTTTTCTGCATCATTCAGTGGAGCTCTTCTTCAAAAATCAGAAAGTTTAGGAAAATTTCAGTGTGTGTTACACCAGAAGTAATGTGTATGCAAACCCATTCAGCTTTGGTTTGTGTTATTTTTCCTTAAAAGTTCAGCACTTACTAAAGCTAAATCACTTAGCTGTAATCCTAAATTCATCAACTCTTACATTCTGTATTTCAGAAGCTTTAAATAGAGATGTTTTCACTGACTGCAACTCTTAATAATCTTAATGTTTTGCATTCCAATGCTGAACACTCAATCAGCCATTAGCATCAAATTATAGTGAGATCAGATGCAAAAAGAAATGGAAAATATGACTGCAAACATTTTGATACACATCAGACTTATTTCAGTATGATTTACTGGAGCTACATATTTTCTATTTTAAAAGCACACCATTATAAATGGGGTAATTGTAAAAAAGGAATTGGACTCAATTACCTTTATATTCATGTTTTACCATAGAAATGAATATTCAACTGAAAAATTATAATGTGGTGGTGTTTGCTCCTTTGATACAGTTATGAAGCAACTCATACATTTAAGGCAGTAAATTGTAGATATATTCAAACAACAGAGGAACAGATAAACCTTAAGAAGAATTTATGAGTCTATTAAAATATGACAAATTTTTCCAGTCATTACAAATTATATGTAAACATAGGAAATTGTGAGTCTTGTTTGGATACTTCTGGTCTTATGCTTTTGCTTTTGCCCATGGCTTGTTAGATGTCCCCATTGTGTGACTGTGTCCTGCTGGTGATGTGTAGCTTGGTCTGTACAGACATATCCTTGTCACATGAACAAAGGCCCCTGGAATACAAGTTCAGTATCCCCACCTAAATCAGGGTGCCCCTCATTAAAAGTATAAGTGATGTTGCTTGTTGGTAAAAATTACATCTTGGTTCTTGAAAAATCTGTGGACAACTGACAAGTACAGGAATGTCTCAAGGTGTCGTTACTGGTCATAATTTCCTAAAGCCAACGAAGAAGAATCCACATTACAACTGGGAATAAGAGCATTTTTGAGATCCCCACATATCAATACAAAACCCACTAGAGCTGATGCAAATGTGTGACCCTAGATAAAGTGGTATAGACAGACTTCTGTGTTAGTTGACAAGGTTTGTAATTTCTAACTGCCCAGGAAAGCAATGTCTTTGATATTCCATACAGTCTGACTTTTAACTGTGATCCTTAAAGCAATTATGTTTTAATAAATAGCACAAAATTCTTTATTTCTACATCCTGAAGGTTTTTTTCTTTATTTTGTGTTTTCATTCAGTAAATGTGCTTTTCAGTAAAAAAATCCATTTCAATCATTCCACTTTCATGTAACAACTGTATTTCCATGCATTCTTTTGGAATTGAAGTATTGCCACATGCTTTACCACCAAATAAGCAGACCGTCTATGTTACTGTTTAGATTAAACTGATAACAGAAACTTCCCACACTAAAAATTACTCCTCATCATGCTAATTTTGAAATTAGACGACAGATCAGGCAGTGTGTTTGCCTTAGGAATGCATGAATCTGCCTACATCTGCGTTTTACTCAATCCCTAAGTGGCTGACATGTCACCGTGTCCCATAAACTTGGCAGATTAGTCTGAAATGCACTATATTTGCCTCAAAGGCATAATCAAAAAGGAAAAAAAGATACCTTATGGGAATAGATAACAAAGCTTAAAAACATTCTCAAATTGTATTTCTGAAAGACCTCTAACTCACAGAAAAAAATTCCCAAAAGTTTGTGGCCATGATGAATTCATTACACAAGATAGAATGATTGGGTAATTGTGTCTGCTATAAGTCTGGAAGTCCTGTGATCATTATGTGATTGTATGAAGTTGGGAAAAAAAATTCAGCGATAAGCCCAGATTATAAAATGGCCTTTAATGTCCATTTTGATATTGTCATTTGCTCTGGGTTATGTAGAGACTATGAGTAGTGGAAAGGGACCTGGGGGTGCTGGTTGACAGTGCCTGAGCATGATCCAGAGTGTGCCCAGGTGGCCCAGAAGGCCGATGGCATCCTGGCCTGGATCAGCCAGGTGTGGCCAGCAGGAGCAGGGCAGTGACCGTCCCCCTGTACCCAGCACTGCTGAGGCCACAGCTCCAATGCTGTGCTCAGTTCTGGGCCCCTCAGTGCAAGAGAGACATTGAGGGGCTGGAGCGTGTCCAGGGAAGGGCAACGGAGCTGGGGAAGGCTCTGGAGCACAAGTGCTGTGAGGAGCAGCTGAGGGAGCTGGGGGTGTTCAGCCTGGAGAAAAGGAGGCTCTGGGGGACCTCATCACTCTCTGCAGCTGCCTGACAGGAGGGTGCAGCCAGGTGGGGGTCAGAAGTCGACCTCTGCTCCTGGGTAACAACTGACAGCAGGAGAGGACGTGACTTCAAGCTGTTCTAGAGGAAGTTCAGGTTGGATAGCAGGAAGAACTTCTTCATTGAAAGGGTGGTTAAGTGTTGGAAGGGGCTGCCCAGGGAAGTGTTGAAGTCACCATCCCTGGAAGTGTTCAAGAGATGACTGAACTTACTTCTGTGGTTTAGTTGACAAGGTGGAGATCAGTCAAAGCTTGGTCTCAATGATTTTGGCAGATCTTTTCCAAACTAAATAATTCTGATTCTGTGAACATTGATCAATACACCTGATTTCTTCCTTCCCTACAGAAATCTTGTGTACTATGACTTTTCAACCCTGCAGCAATGTTCAGAGAGGAATTACTTGATTTTTTTTACTGAGTACAAGGTTTTATAGTTGTATATGCTTATGTCCTTTAATAGTTTTTTAAAGAGCAAAGTATTTTGGACCTGAGCTTTACAAATATGTCTAAATAGACATCTTGTAGTGCTTCTCAATATATTGGGCAAGGCAGAATGCTGGATCTTCTTATGGTGTGTTTATACACTAGGAATAACAGGTTTCAGCAGATGGACTTTTCTTCTTTTCTGACATTTAGGATGTGCCTGACTACATTTTAAAAGTGTGAAACCTGTTGTATTAATTAGAAAGCTTGCCAGCCATCTTCTACAGGCTTTTGTTTCAAGCTATGACTAAAAGTTCTTCGTGCATTGAATAATGCATGCTGTGTCTGAAGCTAAGCCTCTCCTGTTCTGTGCAGTTGAGTACCTTTGACCAAAGCCCTTCAGCCTTACCTTCTGCTGGTGCTTGAGTGAAGCAACCAAACCAACCCATGAAGTCATCAGCTTCCTTTCAGCTCTGTACAGGTATCATATTTATGGCTTTTAAACAATGTTTTGGAGGTTGAGGTGCCTGGCCATGGCAGCTCACCTGTGTTTGGAGAGGTGAGACCTCCAGCCCCTGCAAGCTGTTCTCTTAGTCTATGAGCTGCTCTGCAGTTGTGCTTGCTGTGGTCCAAGAAACACAAAAGATCAAACACTTGGCTCATGTTTTCAAAGGTTTCAACTGTATCCACAGTTGGGACCAGCCTTTAGGGGTGGAGGAATGTGGGTTCCTTAATACCTAGTCCATGACAGAGGGAAATGTGTTCTGAAAAGTTTTCAGTTGATTTCATGGCACTTTGAAATGTCCTGGTTATTTGTGTGCATAATAAATATACATAATAATTTCTGATCTGCAGCTGTTTCTTCAGCTGCACTGGGGTTATGCTTTCTCATGCTATATGTGCAATGTATAAACTTTCTCATTGAAAGTGAGACCTAAATTTGTGTTTTCTGACAGTCAATGCCTTGTTTGTACCTTAGCTGGGTTTTTTCTTTCTTTTCAAGTAGTTCTCTCTCCATTGCTTTGCTGGGAAGGTGAGCTGCTTTCCTGTGTTCCTACCTACACCCAAATATTCATCTCAGTACCAGTGATGTGTCAGTAGCATGAACAGCAGGGATCCTACAGAAATCCTTCCTTCCTGTCCTCTCCTCCCTGCCCAAAATTAAGGTTGGTTTATCTGCAGAGCAGGAGAGGATGGGGCTGCCCTCCCCCCCATGCAGTGCAACTCTGAGCACACATTTCTTGCCTTACATGCTGTTTGTGGCAGACTGACCTTTCTTTCATTCCAAGAAGTCAGCTTGCAGCCACAGAGCTTATATCCAAAGCCCTCCCAACTTTCCACGGCTCAGAAGCCTGTGAGCATATTGCCAGGCTGGACTGTCAGCATTGCTGGATTTATTGGTTTGTACTGCTTTGTGTCATGGTGACCTGACTTGAACAGAGATTTGCTTTTAGTTTAGTTCTCTTTTTCCCTTGGAAGATGAAAAGGAAAAAAAACTCTAATATTTTAGGTATTTTTTGGTTTAAATTTGGTTTTTTTTTCAATGAATGCTATTAATTTATTAGATTGATGTTATTTGCATGCAGAATGGTACTGTAGCTTCTCAGATGCTGGGACAGGAACATGCAGTAAAAGGTGACTGCACAGATATTAATAACTAAGTTAAAATTTATCTGTCTGTTTACCTTAAAGAGAAAATAAATAACACACAGAAAACAGTCCTTAAGTGCTCTTGGAACTACGCAGCAGTTGCATAACTTCAAATACATGAACAGTGCTGCTCCTTTGATGATTTTTTTGTTCACATTTAGGAATTGTTTTCCCTGGGTTGAGCCCACAGTGCTCTGTATGGGGCATTTAAGCATATATAGAGGACATCAGATAGTGGTGAGTTTTCATTTAATCCTAGTATATCCTTTAAAACTGGCAACACTTCAATTTCTTGCTGGTGTAGGGTGGGCTTATTATAAATAATAAAAATACCATCATGAGCCTTTTAGTCATAGATCATGTTTTTCTGACCATGAAAACTATGTTATCTTTTCATGTCTATGGGTACAATAGTTCCACCAATTTAACATTCAAGCATATCAGTGAGGAAGTTCTCACAGTGTCATTTAAATAGTCTCACTCTAGTGCATTTTCCCACACTCAATTCAAATACCTACCCAGCCAGTTCATGACTAAAATCTCCTTTTCATTTGTGGAGGAAAAAAAAGAAATAAATCATTGTCAGGAAATCAGAACACTGCATCACTGATCTTCAAACAAGGGGCTAGGTTGAATGAAAAGCAGGTAGGGAGCATAATAATCACCTGTGACATCACATCAGAAATAACTGGGCAGAGAAGTACAGAGACCTTTGTGCTATACAGGTGAGATTTATATGAGCATCACCATAAGCTGCTCATTCCAGGGATGTACAGTTCTATCAGAGGCCTATTTTCCATATGCTGGATGGGAATATAGGAATGCTGTTACACTTCATACCCTGTATTGTTGAGTGATGTCCAGTGTGGGACTCTAATCTGTGATATCTCCAGTTGAGAACAATGTTCTCATCATGGTGCTGCTCAAAGAAATTGATTTATTCTGGCAGGCCTGTCTTGGCTATGTGGAGCATGAATAGGGAAAACACCAAACCAACATGTGCATGGCAGTATGAATCACAAAGGTGTGGATGTGATCTTACTGAGAGTATTTGAAAGATAAATACCTGGCCACCTGCAGTTAATATGTTCCCAACCTTTTCCCTAGATTCCAGCAACATTCCTAAGAGTAAAACATGGATTTTGATGGCCCATGGAGGCATATTCTGTTGCAGAAAAAGAGCAACACACTTGACAAAAGTTTACCACTGTTAAATAGAAAAAACTGTGACATGATGCTGTCAGGACAGGTTCTCAGGTCACCTATGGGGCATTACACACAATGCATGGGAATAATCATCTTTTGGCACTGTCATCACCACACATCAAGCATTGGTCAGCTGAGGATGTCAAGGCTTTTCATTTGAAAATTTAGATGTTTTGTATCCTAAAGCTCAGCTTACAGTACAGTCATACTGCACTGGACAGTTCATTTCTTACAATAATTTTACACACTCACATCCCCAGTTGCTGTTAGAAGCAGTTCCTAGTGATGGCTACAGCCAGCTTAGGTTTTACTGGGAGACAGAAACTGCTTCCCTTTCTCAAGCTTCAAAATACAGGTCATGTGTCTACTTGGCTGCCCACAGCCAAAAGGTTCCACAAATCTGACATTAAAAAAAAAACACAAACAAAAAACCAAAAAGAACTGAAATTTTGAAAATATTACTTAATGAAGTTTTGCACTTGAAGTACCCTTTAAGCATTCTCTGAAGACAAACATTAATTTTAAGAAAAACTACATGATAGAGAAAAGCACAAACCAAAGCTGGGCACTCCTGGAATGATCTGTTGAAGTTTCTGAATTTCTTACAACGTCTAAATCCACGTTTCAAATATTTGTGAAACATTTATTCTCCCCTCCTTCCTGTGCCTTCAACACACCTGCTTTTCCCAATGGGTTTCTTGGGTATGTAATACATTAACACTTTGTAGAGTCTTTCTAATCCTTAATGGAAAAAATCTGTAGAAAGACAAATAATCCTTAATTCTGAGACATCTTTGGAAGGATCTTCATATTTCTCTGTATTTGACATTAGGATCATGATAGATACAATTTATGCTTTGCTGCTATTTTTATTTTTGGAAAAAAAGACTTGTATAAGATTTCTGTATTTTCCTCTCGGGGAGCTTTCATCTCTATATTTGTACAACTGAAATAATAGCTTCAAATATTTTTGCAAAGGTGTTGTCTTGCTACATTGTGTCATGTCCAATAAACTGGGGATGTGCTTGCTTTGTAGTAGTATGAGAAGTGTTTAACTCTTCAGTAGATGTACAAAAATCCTCTAGACTGAGTGGAAGCTAAAGCTGCAGAATGACACTGCTGTCACTGGACACAGGGCTGCAGCTGCCAGAACCAGGCTGGTGGAGACACCTGTGCTGCAGTCCTCCAGAGCAGCTGCTGGGGGGCTGATTTTGGGGGAATACTTGGCAGCTCCAGGTTAGAGACAATGCACATTGATTAGTCACTGAGTTCAAACCTGTATGGCTGGGAAACAGTGGGGGGGAGGGGGGGGGGACAGAATTGTCTTTCACAGTTTTTGCCATTCAAACCCTCTACAAGACAGGATACAATAAAACCTATTTTAATTACTTATTTATATCTTTATTTATTCTTACATGGAAGGTTGTGACTTTAATCAAAACTGAAGCAAACTGCCAGCTGATAGAAGCATCAAAAATCAAAATAAATTACAATGCATTCCTGATCTCCTGGCATAAACACATACAAAGGGAAAGTTTATTTAAAAGCCTGCCCTGCAGTGCAGAAGGTCCAAGCACAGCAGCACTAGCAAGAGGTGCTGATGTGAGAGCACAGACTGTGGCACTGTGGGAGAAGAGGTGCTGGCATGGCACTGCTGGTCCAGATCAGCAAAAATACATCTGAGTAGAGACACCATTAGCACAGCAGCCTACACATTGGGTAATCATTAATTTGTAACTATTTAAAAGCCAGAGTTTCAGAATAAATTGTCCCTGGACTTTACAGAGCCAGTCCACACCTAGAGCTGGAGCTTTCTGCTGCCAGAATTGGTCAGTGCCAGATCTGTCCTCTGAGGTGCAAGATGCAGCACACTGCAGGATGCATCCATCTGCCATCCATCCACCCACCCTGGGATCCTCAGTCATGGGGGAGAAGAACTTTTCTTGTTGCTGGTCATGGACCTGGACTGGTGCAACCTTTCCTTGGCTGCACCAAAATCACCCCTGGCTTATAAGGAACTGACTCCAGTGCTCAGGTGATCCTTCCCTCATCCTTAATGTGCTCTGCTTCCCACCCCAGTGCCTTGTGACATGGTGTGCAACAGGCAAGGAGTGGGAGCTGCAGCCTGGTCAGGGGCACAGGCAGAATGGCTGGGAAATGCCAGGTGCTCCTCCATCAACAGGAGAGACCACCCCCCTCCTTTTCTGTTCCAAGGAAATACTGGCAAAAAACTGGACTGCTGGTGTAGATGTCACCCCTTTCTAAGGGTGTGCTGCAGTGTTAGTGTGCCCTCAGAGAAGGATTAGTCATGCCAACAACACCAATACTCATGGACATAATTTCCATATGATACAGAACATCTTGAAAGTGATGTTGCAGTTTCATTTCTGAATGTCCTCATTCTTGTCAATTGATATCTTGGATGTTACCAGTGCTCCATGTACACATCACAGGTTGACAGCTCTGGGACTTACCACACAGGTGATTCATTTTCCAAATTAATTTAGTTTTAAGCATTCCATGCAGTATAAAACAACTGGGGAAGGCATTTAGTCGGTACAAAACCACATGAATTTCTTCTACGTGGAAGTTCTGTTAACAGCTAGCACACAGAAGAAAATAATCTTAAAGTCTCTGAGACACTTGAACTTCAAGATGTCAAAGTGAAAGAATATGGTCTTACTTAAATATGCAGTGGAGCACATCTTCATTGGTACCTTTATTTAGGCCCCCATTATTTATTTACACAATAATGTTCCTCAGGATTGGGTGGAAGAGCTTTGTGTGTCCATATATATATATCTATATGTATGTATCTCTATACATCTCTATATATGTATATATATATATCTATATATATATCTATATATATATATCTATATATCTCTATATATAATCTGCTCTGTCCCAAATCAGCCTCAATGCATACCTCTTTTGCTCAAGGATAGTTTGGTGTTTTATTCTTTTTAACAGACATGGTAATAGAAGGGTATAAAGAATAAAATAAGATTACTCCTTATTTGACATAGGATGTCTAAACCCTTTGAGGTAGAAGGTTTTGCTTTAACCTTTAGCAGATGAGAGTCTCCCTAAATGAGATGGGATTTTTATTGTGACATCTCAGACTCAACAATGATGCAGATGCTCTCAAGCCTGACTCATCTCTGCACAGCACAGTGAGCTTCCTCTTAAACATACTAACAAGTGGAGCAATAATCACTGCCTGCCTACAGGGAAGGCAGCACTGGCATTCTGTGATTTTCTAAATGAAAGAAATGAGCGGTGTCAGAGGTGCTGCCCTGTGGGAATTCAGATGAAACCATTATTTCCTTTCCTGTGTGTCAGTAATGAAGGTGCTGCAGTACTGGAGAAGGCACCAAACTGAGCCAAGGCTGAGGTGATGCTCTGAGGAGGTCCAGTATCCTAAATCACCCCCTGTGAGCTGCCCTGGCTTTGGTGTTACCACTGTTTCACTCAGATGTTCCTGCAGGGAAGGCTGACCTAAACGTGTGCCAGGGAAAGAGCCATGCTTGTTTCTTTGCCTTCAGGTGAGGAGCTATTTGTGAGAGATTCACACAAATAACACCATGATAAACACTCTGGCTTGATTGTCCCTCTGGATACAAACTATCCAGCCAAGCAAATTAGCTAAAAAGCCACAATATTCACCTGAGTTTCTCATGCTCATGTGCTTACAGATATCATTATTATGATCATGCTTACGTTTGGTCCCAGTTCATTTCAGAAATATTTCAAGGCATCCTTTGAACAAAGATGAGAAAAAAATATTAAGGCAAGGGTTTGGCAGGGGCAGACTTAGTTCTCTGTTGCTCTGAGGGTAAAAATAATTGTGCTGGTTTGTTTTGTATTGTCTGAACTTCAGGGGGATGAGGAGGGCAGGGAGAAAGGCCCATCTGGAAATGTTACAAATCACAGCTGCAAGAGGGTGACACACTCCTATGGCATTCACTGCAGGTTTCTCAGGGAAGGACTGGGGAGAAGGACATTGTGCAGAATGGCCATATTTCCCATCAAAGGCAGGCAGTTTGTCCTAATTACAGAAAAGAAACAGCCCTTCACAGGACCAAACAAAAGCATCCCTTGAACAACAGCAAGAGCAGGAAATAACAAACTTAAAATGACAATTTAAGATGATGTTTTATGTAAAGATATATTTGCATCACAGCTGCCCAGCAAAATTTATTTGCACCTAAATGTCTCTGAGGTCTCTGCTATCTACTAGATTTCTTTAGATGCCCCTGAAGGGTGCACCAAGGCCCAGCAGTGTGGTTTTTGTCTTTTCTTCTTGTGGATTTTCCCTGCTGAGAGGCATCCTGCTTGTTTTGTGGTAATTCAGGGCTCACAGCTGTCACTGCTTACCCAGTCTCTGTTTCCAGCACTTTGTGTTCAGCCTCCCAGCTCAGGTGCACTGAAACCCTAACCCTTGTTACCTTCTGGTGAGGCTCTTGCAAACAGCACGTGCTCTATTCTAGGAACCAGTTGTGTCCTGCATGCCAGTTAATTTATTTGGAGGAACGCTCCACGGATGAAGCTCAGGTTTCTTACCCCTTCTGCCTGGTTTGGGAATTGTCCTCTGAAAGGCTTCTCACGGGGCTTCCCAGTGTGCAGCTGTCTCACCTGCTTGTGCACTGTGCTGGTGTTTCCCCAGAGCTGCCCTGAGTGTGTGGTCATCTCTGGAACATGGAGACCCCAAACGAGCTTGGCTGGAGCCCATTGCCCTGAGCTCTGTGTGCTGTGACATGTTGGGCACCATCCACGCCCCACCCAGGGCTGAGCCCCCACCCTCTCAGCCCCCCCACCTGCTGCCATAGCCAAAGCACAGCATTGCAAACCTTGTTTTGAAAATACCCCAAATCCAGATGTGCTGCATGTTTCCCTTTGCATGTGTGGGGTTTTTTGTAGGAATACAAAAGCAATGACTGCCAACAAAACTAAATCACTAATGTTTTTCGTTCAGATGGAACTGTGATCCCTTCTAAGGGCACCCAAGAACCATTAACAGTAATTTTAAATGAAATACACCCGTGCTGGGTCTAACTAATCAGTTCCTCAATTATACTGGCAGAGAGATGTATTCCAATTACCAAAGTACTTTCAAGTGAATTAAGACTCCTTTCTGTACCGGCTGTGGAGGTCACTCAATGTTCCCATGAATCCCTGCATGTTTACATTAAAAAAGCACACCATGATCTTTGGCAAAGGCACTTGCTCTAGGTTAGTTCAGCTTTTGAGCTTGTTGCCATAAATACAATAGAAAAGAAGCCAAGCATTGCAAAAGAAGCCAAGAATATCTTTCAATACTTTGTTTCTGTATCAGTGATTAATCCAAATGACACAGGAAAAGTTTTATAAACATGAAATAAAATTTTAAAAGATGAAAGTGCAGATACCTTAGGTAAATAAGGTTTCATGTTTAATGAGCAGTGTTTGTGTTAGAAAGGTTGGTTTTGAAGGAATGCATCATGCTAAACTAATGAGAAAATGTTCTGAACCAGGACCTGAACTGACTTTGCCACCTGCTCAGTTTATGCCTATGCTGTTTCCTTGGATCACTGAAGTTTCTCCTCTTTAGGCAGGAGGCTGTGGCCAGCCTGGCTCATCTCAGCACACATTCTATACCAAAGCAATTCCACACATCACTTTCTCCATAGCTGACATTGAAGACTTATCAATAATAAAGCCAAAAATACTAATTTTTCCAAACACATGAGAATCATTCCCGGTGAGGTGCTTTAATGCAACCAAGTAATGAGATGTGTCTTAATCCTTTCTGGTAAGAAGCAGAGATGTCTCACCCCTTGAGAGTTTTAAATTAGGTGTTAGTGTGGTAATTCAACACAGTTGTGTTGATTCAATAGCAATTTAAATCTTTTTACATTTAAATGTTCAATGAAATGTCAAAATATAGCATGTCAGACAGAACATGGGCTTCCCAGAAATAAAAAAAAAAAAAATTGTAGTTATTCCCTGATGTCAAATAAAATGGGACATTGTAAAAATGAGTATGAGAACTATTTTAGAGCTTAGTCTAGACTCCAAAGTAATGTTCATTCACTCACTCCTGCAGATCAGGGGCTCTGAAGCTGAGAAGCCTCCATTCCCATGGAAAAGAGCAGAAAACTCTAATAGAAAACACAACCTTTTTTTTCCAGATTTTTAACACAAAATCAATAATGAACTGTCATTTTTTGATGAACTGTCAACATGCAGATACTCTCCATTTCCTCTTGTGCCTATTCACAGTGCAGAGCAGGGTATCTGTGGCATTTCCAGCTCCTAACACTGCTGCTTTCATGGGCCCCAGCAGGAGTGGAGGGGAATCCAGTCCCAAGTGCTGGTTCCAGAGGGAGCTGTGGCAGTGCTGATGCAGGCACTGGCACAGCCCAGCTCACCAGGCACAAAGGGCAGCAGAGAAGGGCAGGTGCCTCAGGACATCTGTCCTTGCTCTTCTCTTCTTCCCAAAAGTCCCCTTGGCACCTGGGAGTGTTGCAGGGAGTGATGGTGACAGCTTCCATTGCTATTGTTCCACAGGAAGGGTTCACTCAGGGGTAGTTCTCTACACTTGAAGTCAGGGCACCAAGCTTCAGCTCAGCTCTAACCCCTTGCTGCAGCCCCTCTACTTGTCAGGCTTTTCCAGCTGAACTAATACACCCAGAAGGGGCTTTGCCAGCTCAACTGCATCCCCTGGTCCCAAGGGGAACCTTGCCTTCTCACTGGCCCCATCCTGCTGGGGACACCAGGATCTCAGCAAGGTGCAAGACAGTTTGGTGACTGCAGGCTGCAGGTGATGTTTTGATTCCTGAAAGGAGAGTCCACATCTCTCAAATCCTCAAGCAAGGAGAGCTGTGAAATACAGGCTTCACCTCGGAGCAGTTGTTAGAAAGTACCAGAAGGGAAAGATTCTTTTTCCATCTGGTCTGTGCTGCTTGGCTTCTCAACAGTCTCATTTTTACTTACAGCCAGGGTACTGGTGTTTTGTTTCTGTCTCTGATGTGCCTCTGGGCAGAGCTGAGGGCACAGTGCCCACACAGGAGGAGGCTGGCAGGCAGGAGGCACAGCAGCCTGAGCGTGCCAGGGACAGGAGCTGGCAGCTGGCAGCCATGGATGCAGGAGCAGTATCCATCCTCCCTGGCCTCCTGCAGTTTTCTGCACTGACCAAGCCCAAGCACAGTGAACAGGGAAAGAGTTTATCAGCTGGCTGCTTTGATCTTGTTTAAGAAGCACAGGTTTTTTAGTCTGTATCATAATAAAGCCTGATTGTTTCAGGGATATTAAAGTCTCCTGAGTTTCTGGTGAGTTCCTTCAGAGAAAAGGCAAAGCAGGCCACCTCACAGCTCCTGTGCCTGAGGCACAGCTGTAACTCCAGCCCATGGGCTGTAAAAACTGAGGCAAAAAGTCATGGAGAGATGCTGGGGAGGGCATACAAGGGAACTTGCAGAGGCCATTGCACTTCCTTGCTTCCCCCACCTGGCAGTGCTGCTGGAATGGAGCCATGGAAGGCCCTCCCTTGAGCCCATCCACCTGCTGAATTCCAGAGGCAAAGACCTCATCAGCGAGATTCTGCCTCGCCAGGGCTCTGCTTCTTGCTACCTAGCATCCAAAGCTGTCGTCTTCTTTTCTACAAAAGCCACATCTTTGGAGACTTCCACATGATCAGGACAGTGTATGACAGACTATTGTCTGGTATTCACATGCCCATCAACTTAAAGCATCCTCAGGGCTGAAATGTTACTCTAAAATGCATGTATGAATAGAAGTAGAACCAAAGTGGTTTTACTTGGAAAAAAGAAAAAGCTGAACCCAAATTGAAAACAAATAAAAAACCAGTTTGTGAATAAAGGATTTTTATTTTGAAAAAACATTTTTTCAAATTTTTGAAGTACAGTGTAAAGTACAACATAGAATTATGTCTGCGAAGTCAGCTTATGCATGTCATGCTAGTTATTTACATGTAGATATATACAGAGTGCAGATAATTATTGAAACCACACTACAAAATAAACAGAGAGTTCAATAAGATAATTTAGGACTTTATTAAATAGATATAGTTATTGATTGTATATATTTTCCTATTAAAATATCATATAGTATCTAAAGTAACTCTTATAAACTCTAATACCTCCAAAATTGCCATAAATATGATTGAAAATTGAAACTATCCATGTGCCCTGTTCAGCTGTTCTGCCCTTTGCTCCAACAGAAACTCTTGCAGAGATAATGGTGCTATCTTTAGTGCCAGAGCTTTGATGACAATTACTTGCAGAAAGTTCAGAGGCAAAACAGCTTTCAGCAGGGGCGTCCAAGGGTTGGAGCACTGTGCTCTACACTTAAAACAACAAGAATAATGTGATGGCTTATTAAACACTGCCACACACAGGGCAAATAAAGAATGGTTATTATCCTCAGAGACTGAATTCGGATGCCAAGCATGTTACTAAAACAAAACAAAGCAAACTCCCAAAGCCCATGCAAAATCTTAAGCAAAAAAGGAAAAGACCTCCCAATGGGTACAGACAAAGCCTGACTGACAGTGGACTTGACCAGGAGCAGGAGCTGGATGGGCTGGATGCTGCTGCAGCAGCAGCACCATCTTCAGGGCTCTGTGACCAGCCAGAGAGAGACTAAGGCTGCCTATGGCTTTCATCTCTGGCCACTGAACAATTCATCCAGGCCCCTCTGCTGAAGAAAGGACAACGCCAAGCTGGATCAAAGATTATCACATTAGCAGAATATTCTACCTCCTTTCTAGGGGCTTCTGGCCAGCAGATCTTCACTATCAATTGCCAAAGGTCTGTCTTTGACTTCACTAGAACTTTGAGAGTTTCCATCAGTGGAGAAGATCCATCCCAGTCTGGAGGATGTGCTCCTCAACTGGGATTTCTCTTCTTGCTGCTAAAGCCAAAATTGCACAACCTTCTGCCTTAGGAAAAGAAATATCAAGAACAATGTGCTTTTTAGTTTCATTATTTATTCTGATGCAATCTTATTTAGTAGAAAATAGGCCAGGGGAGAAAAGTTAACAACAAAAAAAATCCAGTTACTACCATACAGTGCTTTTTTTGTTGTTGTAATTACTGTTTTAAACTGCAGAATTTTACAGCTTTTCCTCTCCTAACATGTCTTTCCTAAAGGCACATTACAATTCAATCCAATTACAGGCAAAGAATAGAGATTAGCACCAGAAAATATGTAAAAGGAAAATAAGTTACTATTACTATCATAGAATAGTGCTGGTCAGCAAATATGTGCATCTTTTTTTTCTAGAAATAATTGTACAATGAACATTATAGATTAGTTAGGGACATAAGTAATAATGATGGTTTAATTTAACAGTTTTGTTACATAGAACTCTAAATGCCAAAATATGGCAAAGACATTTTAATACTGAACTCAAAGGAATTACACACTAAAACCGTAATCTTTATCATCATTAACAAAAAGTGTGAATATAGAATATTAATATACTTTACATATCTATCATACAATATATCCTTCACACTATTAATCTGATTCATGTTGTGCAGCAACATGTATCAAAAAGTTTAACAAAGAAAAAACATGGCTAATTATATGTTGTGGGTAGAGACATTATTTCTACAAGACAAACAACAACAACAACAACAACAACGTATCGTCTACCTTGAGTTCGACAGTGATATTTGGAACAAACTTGCTGCATCCTTTTAGGAAGGAAAGTAATAACAACAACAACAATAATAATAATAATAATTTTAAAAAGTGTTTAACCTTTGCTTGTAGAGTGAGTCTGATTTCCATGAAGAATAGTAAATCACTACCATGAGCTAATTTAATTCTGATTGCCTAATTTTCTGGTAAGGCATTATCAAAATACTTTATCTCCATTTAAATGTTATATAGATTTCTGATTCTTTGCTATTTTCAGAAAAGATTTTTGGTCAGGCCTGAGAGTATCATCATTAGAGAAGCTTTGGTGCTGCCCCCTTCCCCACTTCAGTCTTTGCAGCCCTACTTACTCAGCTTTCTGGTTCCCTGTTCAGCTTCTTGTAGAGACAAACTCCCTCTTTAAAGGTAGGGAAGGGCTGGGCACCCACCACCCAGCAGTGAGACCCTACAGAAAATGCTACTATCTGCTGCAGGGGAGAGTACAAGAAAAACCATAGAGTTCCAAAAATGAAAACCCCTGCTCCTGGAGAGTGAGTGGCTAACTGTAAGTAAGAATGGGGATAACATTTTTCAGATTGAAATGCCATTTTAAAGCTAATTGACTTAAAAGTCATTTATGGCTAGTTCAGGGGAAGGGCCTGACAAAGCTGCAGAGCATTGCAGAGGAAAACACAGATTTGTTCTGTGAGCAGCACATTAATGGAATCCAGTTTCTTATGAACTTGTCTTCTCCAATCCTAGTTTTGGTCTGATGTGAGATGAATGTGTGGGAACACATGAACATCTCTCCTCCACAGGGATTCCTCCAGGTCTTTCTACAACCTTCCCCTCAGCCCTCACAGGCTCTACTTGCTTAATCTGTAACTGAACTTGGAAGTTTTACAAAATTTTTAATGAACTTGGCATCTTTGACTTCTCTAGCTTGCACTCAGATCAGCTGCTTTCAAAACACAGTACTGGAGAATTGTGAGACACATGCAGGGGATGTGAAATTACCTAAGCTTAGGGTTTTTTTCCCACTTATTTTTAAATCGTGCTAGAACAAAGCAAGTAAGAGCAAACAATTTTTACATTTTCTATTTCACAATTCCTCAAGAATTTCACAACAAATTAATTGCCCTTAAGAAGCATGAGGAGTCATCCAAGGATGTTCAGTACAGGTTTTCTACTGACTCCATGCAAGAGACACAAGCTGGGATCCTTCCCCCTGATCACTGCATTTTTCTGCCCCTATGAGATGTGCTGGGCTCCCAGCCTCTATTCAAAGTTCTGCTTCCCTTTCTGCTCCTTTTGGCCTGCAGCAGCACTTTCCTGGGAAGGTCACCAGAGGCAAACCTTTTGATATCCTACAGCTTTTTGATTGCGAAATACAGCAAAACACAACCAAAACCATGTTGGTCTTCTCAGGGCAATGGCAGTCTCAGGCATAGCTTAGACTAAAAAAACTTGGCTTGCCTTAAAATGAAGAAAGATTCAACTGGCTGAGGAAAGACCTTCACTTCCTTTCACATCTGCTCTGGGCAAATGATGAGCACACACAAGTCTGCCTTCACTGCCAGTGCCATCTGGAACAACCCTTCATCACCATGCACTGGGCACAGTCTGGATTTAAGATGAAGTGAAATGTGTTTTGGGATTAATAAAACTGTTTAGGGTCAAGAAAGAACCCAGGTCATTCAGTCACTAATGCCTGGGGTCTATACTCAACTGCCTGCAGCCAGTCTTGCTCAGACTCCCCCTCTGAAAAAACAATTTTTGGAAAAATGTTCTTTGAGCCTCTCTCTTTCTCTGATCATCACTCAATAACTGAATTAGTGAGGAGAAAGATCCTGCAGGATTCTGCCACCAGCCTGAAATCCAGCAACTGCTCTGAAGAATTCATGCACTACATGTAAGTAAAGAAAGTTCTGATGTGCTACTTTGTGTTGGTGATGAATCTTACTTTTCAATTTAAATAAGAAAAAGGCTATGGAAAGAAAAAAAAGCAGGTCAAAAATTACTGATGTTTTTAGCCCTAACAGCAGTTCTTCTTTAAACTTTCTTCAAGCAGTGTAGGACTTAGAAATCAACAGATGATTTGTATGTTGATTTCTGCTACTGAAGAAAGAACTGAGCTTTGACATATCTATGAAACTAAGCCTAGATAGTTCTATGAACCAGTGAATAGTTTTGGAAGCACTGGTGTTGAAGAAATACTAAGATGGAGGTTAAAAGTCACGGTTTTCAATCAGGAATGGCAAGCAGCCAAGCAAGCAGTGCATGTTTTCCCTCAAGGTGTACAAGAAAACTGCTCAGACTGAGAAAGCTACTTAGTGTTTCTGGGGTTTTCTTTGACTTGGTTTTATTTGCTTTTTTTTTTTGGTTTTTGGTCCTACCAGGAGCAATCAATAGGTCTTTTCAACACCTTTGAAAAGTAAGGATTTTTTATTCTGTGGAAGGAGAGAATCTTTGTCAAATATTTTAGCAGAAGTCAGGAGAAATAACACTAAGTAGTTTTATTGCTACATGGAGCTTTTAGCATTCATAGCTTTTAAAATTGGCTAGTTCACAGGTCATTTGTCTTATTTGCAATGAAAAAAGAATGAGTTACAATTTATCTCAGGTTTCAAAACATACTGCTGTTTTTCACTGCTCACTTCACATGACTCCCAATCAGTCCAGATTCAGCATCTCCTTGTTTTCTACAGATGTTCTGGGACACAGAGAGAATATCTTCCAGATGATGGTTGTCATTGAAATAAAAGCTGTTAATATTATCTATGCTGATACAGAAAGCAGGAAAGAAATCTACTAAGTATTTGAATGAAACATTCATTAAACATATCACATTTTGAATGAGCATTCACTGTGCAGGCAGTGTATAAACTGATATTATCAGCTGTATAAATTCTATACCATATTGTAACTCAATGACTAACAGAAGTCCCAACTTCTGATTTACAGTAAAGTAATTGCTTATGTGAAATGATTAGGATCAATTTTAGCATCAAGTTTTCTAAGGGAGAATTCAGATCACAATAGAAGTAGTACTTACATTATGAAAAAGTCCACGATTTTCCATATTAAAAACCATAGATTACAAGAAATGTCATAGAGTGCACTGCCTCTAAATTTCACATTTCTGTGAGCAACATCCTCGGACCTGAAAGTCTGCAGCTAAATAGCATTTTATTTTATTTTATTTTATTGCTCTAGAGTTCCTTACCCATAAAGGAAGAACAGAACAACCCTTTTCAAACAATGGAAGTTATTTAAACAGAGTACCGTCCTCAGCACAGAAACTGTTAACTGTTTCATCACATTCTGTTCCATTGGCAGGGAGCTCTGTAACCTGCAGCTGCAGCATCTGAAGGAAATCTACCACTCAGCTAAGGGGCTGATCCCATATCTGTGTCAGATAAAAATCATAGTGCTTATTATTTGTTACCATGGATACCATGAAGATATTGCTGTCCACTAAAGATTACTAGAGGAAGACAACATAATTCTCAGGAACTAGTCCTGTTTTGCCTTCATAAGTTGCCTTTAACCAGCCTGGTTCCACTGATGGATACACTGCAAAAAAACATAGACACAACTTTAAACACTGTTAAAAATCCCATACATGCTATATATATTTATTTAGATGGTATTTATTCAAGAGCAATTGAAAAATCAGGGCAAAAGCTGAGAGCTAAAAAGGGAATTATGCCCCCATTTTGTAATACAGTTCAGTTTTTTATAGGTTCTTTTTAATATGTAAGGCAATGTAGAACAAATCTTACCATTAGAAAATATTGCCCCCTGTGGGAAAGACAGCTCATGACTATGCTCAGCCTTACAGGAATACATGGCTTTTGCTTGTCTGAAAGAAAAAAATACAGGCTTGCAATTAATGAGATAACAAGGAAAAGGGCATAAAGGAAATTAAAACCTGGGAATAAGCAGATGTACAAATGCTATAGGATAACGACTGGTTACACAGCAATTCAGAGGAGTAGAATTATAGTAGATAATAACTTCAAGCTTACTGGAGTTAACAAGCATGTTATTGCAGAAAAAAGCACTCCATCCCACTTAGATATTTAAACAGGAATATAATTTGGAACTTTTAAAATGAAGTTGTTCATTCAAATAAGTATTGAAATAAGCATACTTTTTGAAGCAAGCCATGGATTGCCTGGAGACAAATTCAAAAGTGATCATCAAGTCATTAAAGGTCTACAAACTTGACCTGTGAGAAAGTATTGTTAATCGGTCTACAGAGGAAAATAATACTTAGAAAGTAAACATGAGACAAAAAGGAGTAATGATTCTGTGCCAGAGAAGGAGGACAGGAAAAGTAACCTCTTGGGGTCTGGCACTATGATTCTGCAAAGTACAAAATGAAGGTTTGAACATGAAGATTGAAATTAGTTCTCTTTAGATTCCTGCACTTCACCTAATACCTTGATGTTAACTTACACACTCAGAACAATTTCACATGAGCTACCAATTTTTCAGAATTTCTTTAAACCCACACTACGTTAAGTGAAGATAAACTTGTTGATTACTTCACCTTTGTGTGATGTGATGGGGAATTGCCAGCTGAGGTTTCATTCTAGCCAGGATTTATCTCAGTGACCCAATATGTGACCCGTGGCAAAGTTTAAAATTTTTTGCATACTTTTTGAGAGTGTCTATATGCAAGTGGCATGTAATCTATCATGTCTTTCTCCCAAAATAGTGAGATATAAGAAGTGCATGATAGATTAATTAAGAGTGCCACATCATAAGCATTATCATCATTCATTTGAACCTTTAAAAGGGTATGAGAGTGGATGGACATATTCTGAAATTTTTGTGTGAGAGCTTTCCAGAGATGATTTGTCCCTCTGAATAAAAAGCTTTGCTGTTGGTTCTTTGACTTGTGACTGGACTAAATGGCATGTTTTGTCTTCATCTCAAGAGAACTAATAGCTCCTCAAGGGTTACATTCTCAGGATGAGATTTTCAGAGGAGATCAGGAATTTTGAATTGTACAATATCCAAGGGGCAGTTTATTTTCAGGGAAATATTTCTGATTTTTAGTACTGTCATCCTGGTTTCATCTCATCAGCTAACTAAAACAAGATGAGCACTGGATCCCTGTTTGTTCACTTTGCTTAAATGTTAGCTTGCTCTCTGGCTGGTGTAGACTGCTCTGAGTGGAGTTTTCCCAAAAGAACTCCTTGGTGCCTCCTGTTGTGAAGAGTTTGCCACCTACACTTGACAAGATAGATGTCTTGATTCATTATTCTATTTAATCTGTACAAGTTTACACATAATGATGTATATACAGAGGCAGTTTAGGTAACGTTACTGAAGGTCACACATAAACTAAAATTATTTAATCTTCTTTTTCCTCAGAGCTATGGAGAGCACTACAGATGTTCTAATTATCCTGACCCAAATCAGTAACACTATGACAAAACAGCCTGTTGGGATGGGTTGACCCGTGAATGACTCCTTGTTATGCAAACCCAATACACCTGTGTGGCATAATCATGGATTTTACACATCTGAAACAGTAGAGTAACTGTTAAAGATTGCTGTAGCTGTAATAAAGTAGTAGGTAATGAATTTACTAAATCACAGGGATTATTTCAAATCTGAATAATTTTACTATCAAGCCAGGTCCCCATGTTAATAATGGGACACCTGAGTAATACTGTGACAAAAGACATTTAAGGCAATATTTAAATGTGAGGCAGAATTGCTTAAGTCATTCTTGAAATATGATATGTTGTTTTTATTGCCCTTAGAAAAAGTTAAGAAATTAATGCAATTTTCTCCTCTCTTCTCTAATGTCTAATAAGCTATTCTGTTTTCAACCTCCAATTATATCTGATCCAAGGATATTTACCTCAAAAATAAAAGAAGACAAGAAAACAGACTCTGTCTTAGAATTATACAATAACAGAATTTCTAACGTTGGAAAAGATATCTAAAATCATCTCCTATAGAAAGAGAAAGGTTCTCAGCACTTGACATTTACACAGATAAAGAAACACAAGAAGTCAGTTTCTCAAAAGCTAATGAATGATAGGATTCTTCACACTACCCTGCTCCTGAGGCAGTGCAATTACACTCCTAAGTTATCTACAAATCATCTGTGATGGTATAATGAGAGACAGATTTAAGAATATTTACTCATAATTCTGGAGCAATTTTCAAGCACCTGGTTATTGCTTCCACACTTGATTTTATTATTTAGGTTCTCATATTTGTTATTACTCACTTCAACCCTATCCATCTGGAGGCACTGCTCATGAAATGAGCTTGCAGGTTCTTGGGCATTTTGTTTGTGATTACAAAAATGGACGTTGTTACTGATGGTGTTAATGGTGTTCTCCCTAGAAACAAGGCTGTTAAAAAGCACGTGATAACATCACCATCATCTATTACAGTTCTTTTAAGGTGATGCTAACAACCTGAGAGGAGTGTGGTTCATGTTGTTTAGGGCAGAGGAAAAAAACAGAATCTTCAGAAAATGTTATCCACATTTCCTAGAAATTCCTTCTTTCCATGACCTTATTGGTTAGATTCCAGATGAGAAAAATGCATTTTCCATTTCCTTACTTCCTATTATGGTTGTTTTAAGCCCATAATGATAAATATACTAGCAGTCACATCAGATCATAAATTCTTTTGCTTGACTACACACAGTCAACAATACCTAAGGCTCTAATAATAATAATAATAGAAATAATAACTGTTTTGAAAGATAAACTTTAAAAGTATGCTCCTGCCCTAATGACTTTTCAGTCTAGCAAGACAAAGCCAGAAGAGGAATGAATGGGGAAAAACATATGAATCTCTCTAGGATGATTCACCAGTTAATATTATCCTACAGGAAGAAGAAAGGTTTATAGAGCCCTGGAGATAGAAGACTCAAAACCAAGCCTGTGTAAAACATACTGGTCTGGTCTGAACAAGACATTCCAGGTGGTTTGGGATGCAAAATATAGCATGGAAATAAAAAAAAAGAAAAATGACTGGAAAAGAATATTTAATCATATATTTGGGAAGAGAGCGTGGGTCTAGAGGGCTTCAAAACATCAGTCTGCTCCTATTGAAGTCCCAGCCTGGCACCTAGAGATCCTGCTGAAAGGTTGAGCCTTTTGCTGTCACCTACTCCTTCCCATTTTTCTAATGAAAATTCTTCTTCTAATGCAGTTTCTCACTTCAGGAGACTTAAACTTTCTGTGTACGTCTAAATCAAAGTCAAGAATATGTAGAGTCAGGGATTATGTGTTGGTGCATTTCTGTACAGAAGCTGAAATAAACAGACCTCAGGCCTGACTGACTTATCTAACTGCAGCATTTGTGAAAATAGGAAAAAAAGCTCCTTCACCCTTTTCAAGTGCATGCTAGATTAGTGACAGAGACTGGTCTCACTGTACACAGTAGCTTAATATTACAGTAAGGGAGACTGATGAATAATAAACTTCAAATCAGGAAATAGGAAGACAGAAGTCAAAGTAACTCTGTAATTGGAAAAAGAGAGCACAGGCTGGGCAGGGCATCAAATTTTGGTCTTCCTTGTTCAATCCTAACACACATACTGTGGTCTCTTGTTGTCTTTCTGACTAGAAAAGCCCCTTAGGGTTACAGGAGCATATACTCATGTATACAAGGAGAGAAAACAGGTCAAATAATGCATTAAAAAAGAGGACATACAACTCATTAGAGACCTGTTGCATCATACAAAGTGAGAAAGCAGGGGTGCAAACACTGAATATAAGAAGAAACTAAGTAGGACCAGACCACTGTGGCAGTAAAATCTCAAGTGCAGCATTACCTGCTGCAATACAGAAAACAATGTGAGACTGCAAAACCATACAGGTATTTTTGATCTGCCATCTGTGCAAAAGACCACAGCAGGCAACAGGTGCCTCAAGCAGGGATGAAGTTACTTACATTCTATAATGCAGAGGTAAGCAGTAGCTTGAAATTTATCTTAGCAGGGTAAATTACCCATGCAGAGAGTCCAACGCTCTTGACTTGAGTATTTCTGGTATCAAAACAGGCAGCTTAAAAATAGTTTTTCTGCCTTACACTCAGTCCTGCATACATTCATTGGTTAGCAGAGTTATGAACACAGGAGGTATTTCTTCTGCATGATCAAGTTGTAATTACCATGATTCCTATCTACTTCAGAGCCAAAAAAACCCCCAAAACAACAAAGTCTAATCTACAGTTTTAAATCAGCCTTCATGTTCATAAAATGCAGCTAAATAACAGCTGGTTCCAAATTTAAAAATCATACTCCGACTTAAGCAGCACTATAAGAACAGCTGAGCTGTTACTGATTTCTTCCTCATTCTGCCTGCTGACCTCCCATTTTCCATTTTCCTTGCTCCTGTTGCTCTTCTACCTTCTTATGAAGGCTGAAGTAGAGGAGCTATTCAGCCTTTCAATGTTTTCAGCTTTGTTATCTACTCTCCACATCCATTATCAAACTGCTACTTTTTCCTTTGTCAGATTTTTGCTTCTTACATGCTTTTTATATACAAATGGCATAGGCTCTGAAGGAACAACAGGAGAGAGTTTGAAAGAAGGAAGTAATACAAAATAAGAAAAGGAACAGTGTTGAAGATGAAATGAGGAAGGACTGGTGAAGCAGTCATTGCTTTGAACTTAGGGCACTGGCTTAAGAACATTCTTCTTTTATACTTTTTTCCCTTAAATTATTGCCCTGATCTTTTCACACCCCTTTCCTCTCCTGCCACCCTCCTTTTTGTTCATCTTACAGTTCATGGTACTACACAAAACAAGAGCCTTGATTCCTGAAAGCTGCTTGTCTCACAAAATCAGTAGCCTTTGCAAGAGAGCTTTTTCCTTCCCCCTCCTGCTAGATCTGCCAGAGAGGACAGACACATTCCACGGCCACACATTTTTCAGCATGTTGGCATCTTCCTTTACATCTGTGCTCCTTTAGGCTTCTTCTTCTGGATTCATGGATTGACATCTTTTTTTCATGGGTCAACAGTTCTGATTATGGTTAATAAACAGTTATGGGTTTATCAGTGAGTAAAGCAGTGATCTGCTCTAAATCTCTGTTCTGTCTCAAAGAATTTTAAAAGTTGGGACAGTGAGAAGAGAGACATGTTTTCATACAACTATTTACTTAGCTGCTTTGTCTATTAATTGTAAGGAAAGTAGTAATGTACAGAAGATACTGCTTCCTAGACAAACACTTACTAGAAAATTCTAAATTCATTTAATATAAAAATGAATCAAATTAATGAAGTAAATGCGAACAATTGTGAAGAAAATTCCAATACTTTCTGCTGCACACTATCAAGAAGAAAGGTCAACAGTTTCTCCAGACAGACACTGAGGCATGGAAGGTGTGATGGTAAAGACAGAAATCCTGATCAAGTTAATCTTGAACTTTCTAAAGTAGATGTTATTCCAGACCTGCCTATATGAGCAAATTACCATAAACCAGCAGGTTTGCTACTCTGCTGAAGCTGTTCCATACAAACAGCTGTGTGGAGAAAATACAGCACCCTCATCCTAATTTAAATACTGGTAATTTTCTCTTGTATCTGTGTCCTTAAGCAGACAGCTGACCTGAGCCTCTCTCACTATTCCCCCAGGTGAGAGAATAACCAGACTGGCTGCTATTATCTGTGAAATTTAGCTTTCTTTTGAAGAAAGGATGAGCTTAGTAAACCAAAAAATTTTCACATGCCACTGGATACTGTCCAAAAGACACAGAACAAAGATCCAACACTTCTTTTCAATCCCTGAGGCCAGCAAAACAGAAAGGAGTTTACAGGATGTCAAACAGTTTGTAGCACTTACCGTCCTGAAGAGACTTGTTTAAGTGAACCAGCACTTTCGAACAACTGCGCTCTTGCAGCCACTCTGAAAATAAATGCAAAGCCTTGCTTTACACTGCACATACTAGTTTCACTTCTAATCATTTAAAGACATGGACACATTTGAATTTTCTTTCTTTTTAATTATTCATTTACATACCTATTTACCAGACTTTTTAAGGGTGTAACCTAACTGGGGCAACAGACTTCCACATGCTCCAGTGCCATGCTGAGTTACCAATGGAAACCTCAACCTCTTGTGTTTAAAACTGTATTCATGGATGGACAACAGATATATTGGAATTGCTTTTACTGAAAGTCTACCACTATCATGCTGGAACTCTGAGCTGTGCAGAATTCTCTGTTTAAGTAAGACACAGGAGTCTGTGAAATGACTATGGTGATCCCTTCCAGATACAAAGCGGAGAGGCTGAATGATATCCTGTAGTATTTGAAAAACTTCTTGATGCTCTGCAGATCTGGAAATACTTGTTCATTGAGACAGAGATATTCTGGGTCAAAGTCAGATCAGGAGAGATCGTACTTTTCAATGTTCTGAAAGCACTGAGAAACATTATTAACCCAAATCTCAATAGGCTGAATCACAATCTCTATCGCTTAGAACTATCTCCCTTTCAGCATTGAAGAAATAAAACTAAACCAAACCAAACCCCAGCTGTTAAAAATCAACTATTTATCATGCAGCAAATGAAGACACTTCAGAGCTGAAGGTTTCTTTTTTCTTTTCTTTTCTTTTCTTTTCTTTTCTTTTCTTTTCTTTTCTTTTCTTTTCTTTTCTTTTCTTTTCTTTTCTTTTCTTTTCTTTTCTTTTCTTTTTCCTTCCTCCAATTTTGGACTTCCACAAATAAAATCTGATGGTTTTTCTGAGATAACAGCACAGACAGTAAATAGCATTTCTGCTATTTTCTGAAATCTTAAATTCCAGAAGAACCAGAGATAGTAATACTAATCATTTTCCTAGGAAACATTTCTACCTTGTCTCCAGTCTAATAAAGTCAATGGTAGTCTTTCCACTGACTTAAACAGACTTTGCGCCATCTCCTTTGTTTACAATTTTAACAAAACTAGATAAATAAATAACAAATACAGAAATATTAAAATCAAGTATTCATGCATACTTTTTCAATTACTTATGAACGTTTCTGGAATGACTTTCTAATACACAATACTGTAACAACACAAATCTCCAAAGGGCCTTAATGACTTACACAGATCCCGGTCTTTGATAGCCATTACTGGATGCAGTATCTAATCTTAATCTCCTGCACATTTTGGGAGGCAAATCAGGGTTTGGTGGAGCCTTTAGTGTATCTTTGGTATCTGTTGAAGATAAGCTCTGTATAGATCCGCTGCAGCTTTTGTTACCTAAAGAAAACATCAAATTATAGGGAACATTAAAGCTGATTTGAATTTGTTACAAAACATGTATAATTGTGCAAAGCAAAGGTCGTGCTGTTGTTGTTGAGGTTTTTTTTTCTTTTTTTTAGGAGTCAAAACAGGAAGAGAAACTACTTACTAAGAGCGAGAAAAACCATCTTTCAGGTGAAAAACCAGGAGAATAGACTCAACAGAAAGAATGAGGAAATGACACTAAAATTGAGAAGGCTAAAAAATTACATTGCAATTACATGGCTAGATAGTACAATGACTAAAAGGTGACAATAAAAGCATTTATAAAGTAGTACTTTGCATAAAATTGAAAAAAATTCACAGGGAAATGGTTCTCAGAAAGTCAACTGATCAAAGCAGTGGGAAATCAGACCACAATAATTTGTATGAATTAACACTTCGATATCCACAAAAGCTTCATGCAGTTTAAGAAATATACTTAGGAGTAAATGATCATGATTTGCCTTAAACAATTGCCACTGCAACTTGATAAAGGAAATCTATATGTTTATAGACTGTATAGCACACAAAAGATGTCCTTTTAATGAATATAAGCCATGTCCACATGTGTTCTTCCAGGGACCTTGTTTCCATGGATGTTCTGCAAGATGAAAACAGCATCTGCTTCTCTCCTTATGCCAAAGACCAACCAAGGCTTAATAATGCTTTACACACTGTCATAATACAGAGATCCAAAAATACAAGCACAATACCTCTAATATTGATATTTATAATCTATAGTATTATTCTATATCAAATTATAGATGAATTGTAGGAGGATAGAAAGTGATCTAAATTTGAAAAACATTTTTTTTAAGCTGTGTGAACTGTGCAGGTTATAAGCAATGGAAATATGTCAGAAGCAGTTTGAAAACTGAAACAACATACCACAAAAATTAAAAACAAGCAAACAAACAAGACTAATGAGTATCATTAGCTTTCAGATCCAGCTCTTGTTTTCTGACGCATAAGATAACACTGATGTGATAAAAGACCTTGAAAAGTACCTTCAGCTGATGGAATTGATCTAAGGGAAGATGCTGAAGACCTTTTCAGCCCAGACAGACTGTAGGAACTCTTTTTGGTCAGGTCTGTTGGTGGAGAGGCATTTTCTGGTCCAGTGACAGAAGCTACACTTTGGCAGTCTGATTCCACATCTGTTTTGGTTGCATCCTCCTTTGATGAGGACTCTGGACTTGTAGTCCACAGGCCTGAACTTTTCTGGCCATTAGAAGAAGAGGGAGAGGCAATCCATGGAATCCCTCCTGATTTCTCCCTTGGCTGTGAGGGCGTGCACTTGGTGGTGCTGTTCTGCTCGGAGGAGTGAGAAGACAGAGATTCGATGCTGCCCATGGGAGTGCTGTCAGGGCTACTGCTGTACGAGTCACCTTGGGAGGAGACAGGGGAAGGGAGAGAGAGTGAAAAATCTGCGTTTTCTAATCATGTACATTTCTTTCATGCCACTTTTAGCTCTTTTGTACCTTGTTATCAAATTCATTAATTTGTGGTTTCCTGCACAAAGAACACAACTCTTTTTTTTAATTTATGACTTGAATACTCATCTTGCCCATTTATGGAGCATTAGTCCCTTGAAAGTCCCAAGATTGGCCAATGTATTTTTTGTCAGATGCATTTTCTGTAATTTTTTATCATTCCCTACCATATGAAACTTGCAGCTCTTTTCTCACCCCATACAGATTTCCTTTATTTCCTGCAATATAATTGTGTCCATGCTTCATTTAAATGATGACTTTAAACCATCTTGTACTCTGAAAATGTTATTGCCAGAAGCCTTGGCTCCCTCATACCTGCCACACTGAGAGATATTTGGTAAGAAGAGTACTTCTGCTTCTACCTCAGTGTTTCAGGGCACAAGTGAGATACTAATTGGAACTTGTTTACACAAGTGCTGAGTTTCAGCTAATAAGCAAAACACTAATGGAGAGCTGCTGGATCAGAACTAGTGGCAATCAAACTGCCACCAAACATAGCATCACAGAAGTCATACAATCATTTGGGTTGCAAAAGACCCCCAAGATCATTGAATCTAACCTTTCACTGAACACCCCAACATCAACTGAAGCATGGTACTAAATGTCATGTCATTTCTTGAATATTTTGAGGGGTGGAGACTCCACCACTTCCCCAATAAGTCCATTTCAATGCTTGACAAGCCCTTCAGCGAGGAAATTCTTCCTGATGTCCAACCTGAATCTTTCCTGGCATAGCCTGAAGAAGCTTGTACGCACTATGTGAAATACTTGCATAGAAATATCCCGTTTTTAAACTGATATTCATTCATTGCAGCCACACAGTGAAAAACACCTGAAACTTGCCCAGTTTATCCTCTTGCGAGTGTAACTGACTTCTCCTTTGTAACTTCTTACTTGGGACTCCATGTCATTCACACTGGCAATCCATGTGCATGGAGCTATCGTTATTTAGTATTTAAACTCTGCCTGGCTGGAAACAAGTAACATAGGCCTATGGAAAGTGCAGCAGCTGTGCAAGAATATTCTGAGGATAGATTTCTAAACATTACTGACTTCAGAATTACTACAGATGCTCCAGAACAGATGCACTTTAGCTGTGGATTAACTTACTGATCCAGTCTCATCTAAATCTTTTTGAGGAACCAAGGGACACAGAAATTCTTTAGGAAGTCTGTTGCAGTAGTGACTTAAGCTTTTATAAAATTTCAATACTCCTTAAAAGTCCAGCCAGTAAGTAAAAAAGTGGTGACCCAAATGGATGAGAATGAATGAAGTAAAAATTTTTAATTACACCTATAAAAAATTAAGTAAGCATTCTAAACAAGCAGTTGATTATAGATAAAACTCCCTGCTGTTAAACAGTAAGCCATATGATGAGTATACTGCTTCTCCCAGGAATATTAGAGTTGGTTTCCATTCCAGAAAACCTAAGAAAGTTTCAGTGGTTTTGGCAGCTGAGGCAGTGGCTGACTTTGAAGGAACGACCACAGTTTCATGCATGTGAAAAAAGCCAAGTGATGGTTTTGATCTCCTATGCTTTACTGAATTACATTTGTTATAGGAGGATATAATGTTTAAATTGAACACAGTATGCAACATAAGACTTGCCTATAACCAAACATCTTTCCTCACTCAGAAGTGAGGAATGCAGCCAGTCAAGAGTGCTGCTGTGACTCGCAGAGGTTAAAAAGCTGATGATCATTGGAATACAGTATCTATAGGACATTATTCAGGCAAAGTTAAAAGATCACATAAAAAGCAAGATAACCAGTATGGAATGACAAACTTACTGTCAGGATCTGCTAGACATGGTGTGTACCTTCCTTTGGGTTTACGTGAGCCTGTGGAGAGACAAATTGCTCTTGTTCTTCTTGAACTCGATCGGGACTGAGGCTGGGGAAGAGGAATATTGGGGTCTGGTGCCGTGTGAAATATCTGCATGATTAGAAAAAGAGAAAAAATGACATTAAACAACAGAGATACTCTTACACTTTCATTATTAATCCATTTGTTTTCCTCCCCACTATGCTTGAAATTAACACTAACATAGTCTCATACATTACAAAAGAGTAAAGGCACAGAATATAAGCTTTGCTCTGATCTCATTTTACAACTCAAGAACCACAATACTGAGCTGTACTTAATATTTGTATTAATTTGTTGAAATAGATTTATTTTCTATCTCTTGTTAAGAAGGGCTTAACAGTTAAAATTGTAAAACAAAATAGGTGCCTACTAATGACTCTTATCCAAGAAGTAACATATTTTTTAAATATTATGACAAAGTTGATTTTTTTTTGCTCTGTGTTCCAGAGAAAGTTTTTATACATCACAGAAATATGTCACAGTCGTAACTTATTACAATCAAATTTGGATTTCAGAAAGCTTTATTTGACCAAACAAGTCAAGTTTAATGAGGAACAACTTTATGTTTAAGGCATCTCCTGCTTCTTATCTCTTACATACCAGTGCTGCCACTGGTCAATTTTGCACTTCATTGCTGCTGAAAAAACTCAATTTTTTACCATGCTATGCCAGAAGGCATCTCTGAAAGGATTTCTGGGTCCTCTAGCTATAGGGCATTCCCAAAAGAAGATTAAGCAAACCATGAAAAGACACCTTTGTGCCATTCATAGAAGTGGAAGAAAGCAAATATACTTCTATAGTAGGAAATACTTGGATGGACATCTTGAGATGCTCTCAGAGTACATTAAAACACTAGTGAGTAGCAAATCAATATAAAAACATTTCTGTAGACAGTGAAATAGAGCAGGAGTGGCTTTGGTTGTACAGTCATAGTCTTTGTGATGAATGAACTCTGATTTTCTGGAGAAGAAATTCAGTATTGGAAAAATGCAATATATAAGTTTTGCAATCAGAGCCAAGAAGTCTATCAGGTTCATAGCCATTTTGAGGAGTCCCTATGAAATATGATACCAAGCTGTACTGTCAGCACCTACTGATCAACCAGGGGATCCTGGTATTGACTGGGAACTGCCCCTTAGCTGATTAGTATGTGATGAAAGAAATTAAAATTTTTTTCACTTTGTTTTGTCAGTCATCAGAGGAGATGACATAGCTCAACTAAGATCCCCAGAATAAAATTCCTTTTGAGTACTAAGTAAAGGAGGTCTTGAATGTTCAGCTGAATTCTGAAATCCAATAGTTTAAAATTAAAACAAAAAATCTGGGGAGCTTTCAGTGAAGCTGATACCAGCAATGGTAGTGACTGAAAGAAAGTGTGTAAGATTTCCTGCTCAAGTCCTTCTCAACCCTTATAGTGACTAATCACCACTATACAGCTGACATGTCCCCTAAGGACAGCAATGGCCAGAAACACCCTGACCTGATGCACTCAGAGAGGAATCCCTGCATTCACCCAGAGTGAACCTTCATACAATGGTAGCAAGAAAGAGCTGGAACAGCCAGGAGCAAAGTTATGACCTTCTGTTCCTAGACTCAGGAAGCAATCTTCAGAAAGCAACTGAAGATTCAGAGCAATGCCTTCAAAGCATGGAAAATTATGCCTTGGATCTGTACCTTGCACAGCCATGAAACACTTGCTAGGAATATAGATTCATAGCATGGAGTGGGAAGAAGCTATTATTTCTATTAATGACCTTCTACACATTTTGGACTCTACTCTTAAAGACTTAATGATGGCAATGAAAATGAGAACTTAGTTCCACTCCATAACACAACAGATGATTTCTTTCTACCTTTTCATAATGTTCTATCAGAATTTCAACGACGATATTCTGAAACTTAATGTTCATCATAGCAGCCACGGTTTCTTCTTGTGCTCTCATCAGAGTTGGTCCAAAGATAACACCAAGGTTGGATACAGTCATTAGATTTTGCTGACTGTGCAATGATACCCTTTAAATGAACACAAATAGTATGTGATTTAATTAGTGTGCTAAACTACAATTTTAACAGGCAAAAACTTGCTAAGACTACTATTTTTACAAGATTCCAAGTTCATGTCTCTCTTTAAAATACATTTTTAAAACATCCACTTACACTAGAATCAAAATACAATGTAGTACAACTACTATGTTTCCATTAAGGCTCCTATCATTCAATAATTTAATGGATAATGAGTATGCCCTCCTAGAGTAGTATTTCAATTCCTGATACACCTGACAGGGAGAGGCAACTGTATTTGGAGTTCTACACAGAGAGATTGAGAAAATCTACAGTTTAGAAGTCTTAGGGCAAGCACTATCTCTCTCCAATGATTATATAGGTCCTCACATACTTTCAACTGGTGCTGTGTGGTAACAGAGATCTATCATATACGTTAGTGTTCATGTAAAGGAATGAAGCTTAGTTACTGAAAACACCTTATTTGCAATAGGATCTCTTTATCAATTTGATGAAGACACAGAATCAATGTATTAAGTGAAATTATTGTTTCTGTGTGATAGATAACATTAGATGATCATAATGACATCTGGCTTTAAAATATATTAACCTTGAACTTCTGTATATTCTGTTATCATAGACTTTACCTTTTCAGTTTTTTTTTCTTTTTAATGTAGAATTTAAAAGCTTAGTTTTCCCAATAATTTATCACATAGTTAAATCTCAATTAGTAATATTCAATGCCCCATTTCTCTACTCACTACTAAGATTTGCCAATTAAAAACTGTATCATCATAGATCCTTTGAAAAAACTGCCAGTGATTCCCCAGTCACAGCTGCCCTATTGCCTCATTTCTGAGGAATATTATGCCAAGTCAGGATTTTAAAATCACTTTTAATGCCTAATCTTATTGAATCTGTTACCAAATGGAACTTATTAATGAGGCACTGGGTCCCATTTTCCTCTTCCTTCTCACTGCCATCTGCTACTATCATCAAGCTGAGCATTTTTAGCCATTTCCTACACAATTAAAATAACTCTTTCAACTTTTAAAATTAAGAAATAGTAAAATCTGTAAAACATTCCCTTCAATTTGGGGCAGGAAGATTTTAGCAACCCATTTACATCAAGAAGTAGGAGAAATATGTGAAAGGGTTTTGTATAGGATGCAGCACGATTATAAACTGCAGGAAAACAAATGCATATATTCTTACATATTTCTTATATTGCTTCAGTAAGTTATCTCAAAACTTTCCAAAATGTTACCTCAGACAAACACACTGGCAGAGATTATTATTTGGAAGCCATATCATGAAAATGATTCCACTGTTAAAGCACATTTTAGCTTAATCTAACTTTCTCTGAAACAGATCTTAGGTTTATCTTAGATGACTAAGGATCTTCTGGGAAGTCCACTAGTATTTTAATGAAACTGGAATGCTGAATAACTCAGCTCTAGATATGCTATAAAAAAACTTTAAAAAACCCTCCCTTTGCAATGTTACTCTGCTGTGTGCTGCACAGTAACTGTAGAGGCCTGTTACACAAATACTACAATCTTATAGCATAAGAGAGAAGGTAGTGTTTGTCTGGTGTTTGGGTTTCCTTGGTTACAAATTTGGGAGCTTGGTTAATAAAAGAAATGGCGAATTCAATAACACTGCAGCAGGAAAGGGCTTTCTACAACGCATTTCAAAGGCTCAATTTCTTGCAAAAGAGAAAGAACCCAGGGCTGTAAATGGATCATTTTGATAGCCACTTTTCCCTGACCCACACCTACTGGTGCTGAGCTACAGCACAGACACAAGCTGAGGTAATCATGCATTTCAGGTAGCTGTAGGGCATTCATGGAAATGCCATTGCTTTCTCCTCAGAACCTCTTCATTTGATGTATCACCAGCAAATCTGTGATACTGCCAGACTGCCGACTCCCAGCTGCCTACCACAGAAAAGCATTATGTTGTTAAATCATACCAAAGAATGATTCATTCTTTACAGTAGACATAATTTGACTAGATAGGTTTAAAAACCAAAAAATGAGCTACCCATGTGAAAGTAACCCCAAACTTGCCATGTTTGCCTAGCTACTGACTATGTATCCATGCAGTATCATGATTCTCCAGGGTGCTTTTTAGGATGCTTAGGTGCTTTTTTGCCAGTTTTGCTTGTTTGTTTCTAGTATGATCTACATCCCACATCTGATCCTATTTAAATTTGCATGGTAATACAAAGTCAAGCTAGGCAAAGATGTAAACACTTAAACCAAGAAAAAAATAACATTATCCTTATTTTATAACTCAGAGCTACAGTATTTTAACTTTGCTGCAAAAGCATTTATAAAGGAACTGAACAGCTAAAAGAAATATAGGAAAGTAATTATGCACTTTGAAATTGGATTTTCAACAAAAGAATGATGAAAACAGGAGGTTGGATTTTTTCCCCAAGTTTTCCCATTTCAATAAAATTAGGCACTTTACCTGCCATTTATCCATTCTTTGAAAAATTTCCACACAGTGGTAGGAAAAAGATGGCTAATACACTCAAGAGACTAATTTTAAATTCAGTCTCATTAGAATTGCTAGCATAAAGAACAGTTGGCAAATTATATGGAAATTAGAAGGGGTGAATTTTATATTGGAAAGAAAAGTACTGAAGGCATTCAGTGTAAACTTAAGATTACATCTCTATGAAATAAGAATCTCAACAAAGATGAGAAAAGTGAAAGTTAAAGAGAACAATTAAATAAGGGAATACTACAGGTATGCTTTTCTTTGGAATTGCATCTGAGGTCACACTAAGAATAAAGAGAAAAGCAATGAAAAGAAGAAAGCAATCCTTGCCTAACAGTAATTGCACTGACAAATAAGTCTGTTCCTATGCTTATATATTCCTCTAATTTTGAAGCTTCCAGACCAGCAGCTTTTACAAAATTGTTAATCTTTCATTAAACACTTTCACAGTTTTGAGGGTTCTGAGGGAGTAGATACTGTATTTTTTAGTTAATTAAACAATTCTGTGAGTAAAGAAACTTATGAAACTTTTTTCCAATCTGGCTCTCTGTGTCAGCCCAAGTATAAGGAGAGGCAAGGTCTGCATAATCAGGTTTTGCAATGAATGCATTTACAGCAGCTTGCTATAATGCTAGTTCTCCAGGGGCTAAGGACATAATGGGCTAAAACAATTTTTTTAGGGCTAAATGATTTCCTGTCAAAGAAATGTTCAAAGTTCTCATTTCTATAGCAGGAAGCAAAACTGCATTAGGTTCCACTGTAGACAGCCTGTAGCTTACTGCAGCCTGTAGCTCAAGCTGTGATCAAAAAAGCAAAACATCTGGGTTGTAGTGAATTGAATGAACACAACATGGACTCTTCTCATGTCTTCTAAATGTCTGAGTCATGTGAGCCTTATCTGAACAACTACTGTTTCACTATTCACATTCCCAGATGACTCATAAATGTACTGATACAGCATCCTAAATCAGAAAGAATAATACATATTCAAAAGTACTGAACAAATACCAGCAAAAACTAACCAAAGATGTACAGAAACTTAAGAGAATAAATACTTGTCTTTTTTTTATCTCACAGTCATGCCAAGTGTAATTCTGTGAAAACAAAAGGTCACCAATTTAAAGAAATGCAAAATGTTTTCTATCTGACAATTAAAAATGAAGGGAATATTAATGGAGATTGAAAAGTTGGACATCTATATAGATATCAAAAATATAAATGAAAATACTTCAAATTAGTGCTTTCAAGTGATACTACACTTCAGACTTGCTAGAGAGAAAAATAAGATCAAACATGAAGAACAGGAATTATCATATCATCTATCTCATTCTATCTCCTTGCTAATCTATCTCATTTCTAAAATACTCTGGGACTTTGAGACAGATTCAAACCAGTTTTCCGTCAACCTCAGCATAGTGTTATATGTTTCTTCTATTTAATTGGTTATAGGCCCTGTAGTAAAAGCATGAATGAAAACATTGACTAGGTTTATTTCATAAGCATAGTTTGCAATCTTGGTAACACTTAATGTTTTTATTCTGTTTCTACAGAGAGCATTATTCCAGTTAAGTTGAGAACAGCATTTTAGAAATCAAATGTAATTTTGAGTGTCATTTTTTTAACACAGAGAACGGATTAAGCAACACTGACAAATTTAAAGCAGAAATGATAACATCTTACAATAATATCAAAGAGAAAAATAAAAAATAATTACTTGACCAAGTGCTTAATAAGGATGTCCAGCATCTCTCTGTTCTTCTCTGGTAATTTATGCACAAGTGCATGAACTGCCTCAACTCTGTAGTTCTGATCATCTGACTCTATTAAACAGAAAACAAAATTTTGATAAATCATAACATGTGCTAAGAAGTGACTACAAATGGCATCAGTGTCTGTATGCTAACACAAACATGCATTAAGAGAAGCCAAACAAAATTAGCTTTCAAATGCTGAGGAAAATTTGATTATATTTATTACACTGTGAAATCTGTATTTCAAGGAACTCGCCTAAAGCAATTACTATCAATATTGGAACCAACAAATTAATGGCAATATTGACTTGATGTGCCATTTCAGTGAAGCCTAAGATTTAATCTAAGAAATATAGATTAAAATAGCTAAAACTATTTTTTGTCTTTTATTCTTCTAAAGACAAGAGAAAATGGAGAAATATCTTCAAATTCTAAACTGAAGTAATTAGAAAAATTATCTTTGCTATCTCTGTATCCAACTACTCCATTTTTGAAAATGAGTTCACTTTTGTTCTTTCTAATTTCTCAAGGCAAGCTAGGAAAATAGAGGTCCCTAGACGAGAGGGATGAATGTTACAAAATAATTATCAGCCTATATAAAACAAACAAGCAAACATCGAAATGAGGGTTCAAAACTTCATGCAGAAGGCAGTCACACAGAACCACTAAAAAGATCAGAACAAACCACTGAACAGCTTCATCTAGTGTGACTTCTCTGTTTTGAGGGCTGGATCACTGAATATTAGAGCAAGAAGAAAAGTAAAAATAGTGACTGAGGAGATTAGGGGTTAGAAACAATACTACTTTCATGAAATCATATTTATCATTTTACTTTTTACTTACTAACAGCAACAATGAAATCTTTGTGCAGCTTGAAAGTCATCAGTGGTTCTGAAAGACACCTGGTTGTGAAAAAAAACCAGATTTTAAATTTAAAACAGACTCATAATCTAAGTTTTATGAGTGTGATTATGATAGCCCTCAACATCTGCACAATGCTCTATTGGTCCTTGGAAATCCAATTCAGTGATGACGGATTACAGGTAGTATAAAACTCAGTCATGTACACTGTCTGAAAATCAATTTGAATTGAATCTGGTGTCACCATGTAAGTTAATAAGGAAAATGTTACTTCATCACAGAGCCTCAATGCTTCCTGTCTTCCATATTGTAGGACAGGAATAAATACAGCTGCAGCAAGGTATAACAGGCTGCAGAAGCAACCTTTTGCCCAAGAAAAGGCAAAAATATGATGAAATTTGGGACTGAAATTCTGATGTGAGAGATCTTAAAAGAGTCATCATTTGAAAGGCAGACTGTGAGTTTCCTTACAGACACACACAATTACTCTTGCTTACTCATGTCCAAATTTTACAAATACAGTAGCAACAATGACTTGGGCTTCTGAAGATGTATTATAAATTTCTTCAACCAAAGCCAGTCTTTTCAATGAAATGTACATGACCATTCTGCTACAAATGCCATGTTTTTCCAGGTTAATAGGGATTTCTGATGCTGCCCTTTTGAGGTGACTTTTATAGGAAATGTAAGATTTGTAGAAGGCATAGTACACCCACCATATTCTGTCTCTTATCAGTAAAAATGACAGGAGGGGTATTTTATTTGTGAAGATATTAAGAACATAGGATAAAAAAACTATGCTTTTGCTGGGAGTTTCATTCAACCAAAATGTCATGAAATTTTATGGTACACAGCTTAAGGGATTCACAAAGAAAAGACTGAGCACAACATGCTTTGTGGTTAACATAAAAAAATTTAAATAAAAAACATGCAATTGAATTTAAGGCTATATAAGGCAGGATATCTTAAAAAGGTTGAAGGTGTGTATTATTGTACATAATCACACGAATAATAAGCAGGATAATAAAATACTCATTTATTACCATGGCAATGGATATAAGAAATGTATCCAAGAAATATTAACAAGCCAAAGATTAATGGGCCAGAAACGAATACTGAAACTGTGTGGCATCATACTTACCTGAGGTAGTTTTTTAGTCCACTTGTTATTGTTTTATTGTCCCAAATTTCCATATCAATATCCATATCAGGAGGTGATTTAGGGGCTGTTAGGAATTTGAATTAGGATTTTGTTAGTTTCACTTACACATTAACTAGAAAGGTAGCAAAACAGAAGCTACTAGATCAGCCATTTAGCTCAACTAATTATTTATTAGCTAGACTAACCACCAATCTGATCAATTTAAATCTCTTCATCTCTGCCAAATTATAAATAAAAGTAAATTCAGTGCTCATAGTTAGTAATCATAAACATTAACTATGCACTATATCAAAGTGTTAAGTAAGCCCAAGTCCACAGAGAATTACGAATTCAGTTGTCTTAAACATGCAAACACAAGCATCAGAGAGATAAATTAGCAAGAAAAGTGAAAGACTGGAACAAATGCCTATTAAGGTGAGCCATGATGTGTTATGAAACTAAGCTTTGGAGAACTTGTGGAACAAGCCAAATATCTATCAATAAATAGAACTTTAAAGCCAGAAGAAGAAAAGCATTTTTATTAGGAATTTACTCATGTGTAACATGCAGAAGTGAATACTAATGCACACAAGGAACTACAGATGAGTTACTCATTTTAAGAGTCCAAACTCAATTCAGTGGCAGCCAGTGCACATACAAAATTGTGAATATTGTGACACACTCTTCTGAGCACAGCAGTTGAGGCAAAAAGAATCACAGCAAACACACTGCACAATGACAAAAGTTCACTTCAGATACTTACAAAATATGGTATTCATTAGCTTTTGCACCTTGGAATTTACACCACCTATTCTGTACAGTCCAAGTATTGTAATACCTACATTGGGAAAACAAGTAGATGAAAAAATTTAAAAAATTAAAATATGGTGATTTCAATAGATGCCAATGCATTCTTGGTGTACGTTTTCAAAACATCTAAATGTATTTACGGAAAACTGTACCATTACATTCTTAAGCACTGCTTTACCCTACTGCAACCTCTTGTGGGATATTAACAAATTCATTCCACTGAGTCCACACCATAATATACACTAAGCATAATTTTACATTAACAGAACCCTTCTGCATAGAAATGACCCATATTAACAATAAGGTGATGGCTAGGAAAAGTGAAAATCAAGACCCAAAAGCAGTCTAAAAACACATTGCACACGAACAAGTTTATATTGCCTAAATGTCAGTGGAATTACTATGCAACTGTATTTGGTTAGACCACCATCCTTTCAAATAAGATGTGATTGACATTTATATGAAAAAAAAAATATATACTGTATACTGTTCTAACATACAAATTGAGAATTTATGTTGCCAGTTAAAATTGTCAGGCCTTTTTTAAGCACAGCACAGTTTTTAAGCACAGCACAGTTAATAATAACAAATAATGTTAAAGAGTGATATTCAGAATACAGTATTTAGAACATAGAATCACTAGGCTGGAAGACACCTTAAAGATCATTGAGTCCAACCCATGCCCTAAAACCTCAACTAAACCATGGCACTGAGTGCCACATCCAATCTTCTTTTAAACACATCCAGGGATGGTGACTCCACCATCTCCCCAGGCAGACCATTTCAACACTTTATCAATCTTTCTGTAAAAAACTTTTTTCTAATATCCACAGCTTAAGACATACTTGATTATCTCAGTCACGATTATTTTATTATTTTTAACTGCCTTTTAAAATCAGCAGGGTTTAAATGTCTTCCATTCTCCCCACTTCAAGCCTTAACATTTTAAAATTGCCTACTTTTCCTTTGAAAACAACATTTCTAAATCTGATTTTAGATAACCTAGGTGTTTTGTTTTGAAACCCTCTTTCACCCTCCCTGGCCCAGAAAATAATGCAAGCTCTGAGTCAGCAGTGACTTAACAATGATAACATTGCTGGCTGAGAAACTGAATTCAAGTTGAGCTTAAAGTTGCACAGAGAGATCACATTTGGATAGAAGAGATCTGCACACTGACAACTCAAGAAAAGGCTATCTCATTTTATAGGTGATGATACAGCCATAACTCTCCATTTAAAACTTACTGTGAGTTGTTAGATACCACTTCATTGGTAAAGTGATTATTACTTCCATTTTTTACATTCCCACTAACAAAAAAGAGTGTTGCTAAACATTAAATGCTGCTAAACATAAAAAAAAAAGTTAAAATGTACAACATTACTGAATAAAATTATAGGGGTTATACTCTACAAAAAAACAGCTGTACCAGCAAAGAATGTTAACGTCACTTTTAGGTCTTCTGATTTCACACCTGAAAACCAGGTTGGGTGCTGAGACTCCCTACAGTTGTATCAAAAGAAAAGTCAAGTCACTGCACACAAAGGAAAGACTAAAGATGTGTGCAATTGTGTATTAAACTGTCTAATCAACAAGAAACTACAGAAAAAGTTTAAAAATCTCAAATATGTTAAGAACTGTTGCTGGAAATGAAGACAACATTTTGGAGTGGAAAGCACCCAGATATGATAAATCCAAACCAAATAATGGATACACTTCAAAGCACAGATGTAAAACATGTAGAATTAAAAAAAGCCAGATTTTAGAAAAAGTCACAACAATCTAAGACATTATTTATGGTTTAATACACACCTCTTGTTTCTACAGCATGAATACATTTCCTCACAAAGTTGAAACCCGCTTCATTTAAGAACACTATAAAAAAAAAGGGCAATTACTCTCCAACATCAATATACAAAATATTCTGTTTAGCTACACTCCTGCACTAATCAAGGAGGGCTAATACATGGTTTCCATTACATTATAAGACTTGTTCAGTAATATGTTCTTTGTAGATACATCCATAGCATTCACAACCCATCTTTGGGTTCTGTACCATTAGAAACTCAATATTCTACTGTCTTTCTCAGCAATCAGTAGCATCTCTAAAGATACAGTTGAAAGCTGCTGAGCAAAATGCTTTTAAGACTCCAGGACCTATATTATGAACAGATTCATTGCTTTTAATATAACAATGTTCTTTCTTCCTTGCCTATGCACATAATCACTCATAAAATGGTAATGTAGAAGACCAATCCTTGTTACTGAGTTTAATCAGTCATCCTATTTCAAGTGAATGTACTTCTCATTAATGTTGCATCTTCAATACCCACTGCTCTAACTACCTAAATAATGATCTGATCTTAAAACAGCATATTTGTCACCATTAAAATAAACACCATCATAAAAAATAACAGATAGTGGCTTAAATTTCAGATTTTCTGAGTCTCAAATATACCTCCAATGAAGATGTATGTCCAAATTTTACCAATCTATTTCTCTGAGATATATTATTTGAATTAGTTTTATATATTTGTGTTAACATACGATAACAACCAATGTGTTAACACAGGGTTAATACAATTATGCACACAAATCTCATAGTACCTTTAAACACACTAATTTTGTTACTCAGTGTATGTCTAATAGGTGCATATACACCTTAAACTAAAAAGATGTGATGGACCAAGGCAAGTTGTATGAGGTCCAACAAGGCCAAGTGCTGGGTCCTGCGCTTGGGTCACAACAACCCCAGGCAGTTGTGGCTGGAAAGATGTCTAAAAGATAAGGACTGGGAGTGCTGGCAAACAGCTGCTGAACATGATCCAGGGTGTGCCCAGGTGGCCAAGAAGGCCGATGGCATCCTGGCCTGGATCAGCCAGGTGTGGCCAGCAGGAGCAGGGCAGTGACCGTCCCCCTGTACCCAGCACTGCTGAGGCCACAGCTCCAATGCTGTGCTCAGTTCTGGGCCCCTCAGTGCAAGAGAGACATTGAGGGGCTGGAGCGTGTCCAGGGAAGGGCAACGGAGCTGGGGGTGTTCAGCCTGGAGAAAAGGAGCCTCATCACTCTCTATGTCCATCTGAAAGGAGGGTGCAGCCAGGTGGGGTCAGCCTCTTCTCTTAAGTAACAAGCAATAGGACAAGAGGAAATGGCCTCCAGTTGTGCCAGGGAAAGTTTAGATAACCAACAAAGTTACTCCACAGCAACAGAACTAAAATAAAAAATAATCTTTCTCCCACACATATCAAGGAACTGTAACATTACAGAAATCTAGCAAGATATGACAACTCAAAAAAGCTTACTTTCTTCCTTTTTGCTAATAATGGCTGGCAGTGTGTAGATCTGTAAAAAAAAAAAAAGAACAAAAACCAATCAAACAACAACAATGCAATAGAATAATGTTTGTGCTTTAAATCCTTTATTGCCAGGTTTGTGAGGAGTTGCAACATGCTATGTACTAGATTGCTGCTAGGGAAATTCCAAGCTTGCCTTTCATGATCTCTTGACATTTACTGCTCCAGCACACAGCTGGGTTAACAGCTCTGTGCTACCATAATGCAACTAATACATTGGAAATCAGATTTACTGAGACCAGATGAGTTAGATTTCAAACCAGCTTGTGATTATAATTCCTGTACTCGTTCAGGCCAACAAGAAGCATGTAAAAACACTCATGAAGTTCATAAAATGGATCAGCCGCTCTTTTCCCATCAGATACAGGTCTGACATCAGCCTCATTCAGTGACTACTTTAAGAGCATACAAATAGTGGGAAGAAAACTCAGACAAGCCTGTCCCTCAGTAGCTTTCAACATGTGTTTCTGCTCTCTGCAATGCCATTTGAGATGGTACTAATTGTTTACTCTATGAAAATGCCCAAAAGATGGATGTTGTTTACCACTGTAATAACAACCATTTCACATATATTATCTGAACCATGAACCCTATTAGACAATATGCTATTGTGTTACTTAAAATAGTATTAATTTAAATACCCTAACATAAAATAATGATATATATAAATATAGGCTTAAACTAATAGATCTACTTTTCTGCTTTGTAGTTATCTTCACTATGTACTTGCATTAGTGTTTCACAAAGAAAACAACTCTATTTGTTGGTATTGTGACAGAGTATCTGAAATGTATACTAGCTTCTTTCTGTAATATGTGATCTAGAAAACTGTAAAATGAAAATTAAAAAATATCCTTACTGGTTCCTTTCCATCCATAGCTTCAAGCCAAAGTTTTCGGTTGGATTCTGAAAAAGCTTGTAGTGTGATGATTCCAGGTCTGTCAAAAACACACATTCATTGAAGTTACTGTTTTTCTCTAACAGTATCCAAAGTCAGAATCCACATATATAGTGATGTGAATATAGAAAAGACAGACAGAAGTTAGAGGAAGTTATATCAGAGCTTCTGATATAACAGAATAATTTTAGGTATAAAATACATCTTTTTTTTTAATGTTTGCTAACAGTCATAAAACATTTTTTAGGAGAACTACTACAAAATTGAGTCAATTTATCATATTTTAACACAAAAATTAATTCAAGATTTCTCTTTATTCCCAAGATTGGAAAAAAATACTTCTACAAATACTGCATACCTGTATCTTAAATACAGGAAATCTATTCTCAGGTATCTGATATAATTATAATATCCAGGAGTAAGTGGAAAAAAATTGTGGACATAATTTTCAAGAAAAAAAAAAGTACTACTATACATTTCTGAAAGTAATAGAGTTTTTTACAGAATATACTTATTAACAAGTATTTATAAAATATTAATAAAAATATTTATGATCTGTTTCTAAAAGAGGATAGTCAGTTTTGCTACAAGTTCCATAAGAATCCATGCTGTATCTGCATGCAAACATAATGTAGTGAAGACAACACATATTCTGTGTAGTGAATTTAATTAGAAAACCGGGTTTGAAAAAAGAAGTACTAAGTCTTGAAAGCCTAGTTTGTCTGTTTACAAATATATTGGTAAACATGTGTTCCTACTACAGGAGTAATTATTATCTATTGGTTGCAATTATTTTCAAATCGTTAACAAAATGGAAACAAACCTCTCAAACACTTCAATATCGAAACAGAAACGTTTGTCAATTGAATCTGTCTTTCTCCTGATGCAAGATTTTAGCTTGAACATTTCTGGTGAGCTTGTGACAAGGCCATTCTATAAAACAACAAAATGGAATTAGCACAGGCAATACACTTATACACCTTGGCTTCATCCTAAATTTAACTGAATGAACAGTCCAAAGAACATGTCTTAACATAGGGATTAAAATTCTTTAGGCATATTTACAGTATTTTTCGATATATTAAGACTACATTTAATAGCTTTCTGTCTTATATTTGTTACTTAATCATTGTATTTCAAAAAATTCCCTAAATTCAAATCTTACAAACACCTGTGTATATAACTTGATTACATGCATGTAAGGATGAAAATTACATAGTTCTGCCAACTCTCACATGCAGATAAACAGATTTCTGAAGAATAAAGCTGACTAACTCTCAACTCTGGCCATGATTGTGAGACCTTGCTATAATATTGGCAAGGCTGACACAACTGGGGATTCTGAGGAATGGGAGGAAGCAAATGTCACTCCTGTCTTCAAAATGAGCAAGGAGAAGGATTAGAATCATAGAACCATTCAGGCTGGAGAAGGTCACAACTAAATCATCTACATATCTTTTAAAAATTTTCAGGGTTGGTGACTCAGCTACTTCCCTGGCAGACAATTTCAACGCTTGACAACCCTTTTGGTGAAGTAATTTTCTGTAATACCTACCTCCCCTGATGCAACCTGAGGCCTCACAACTTATGGGGAACTATAGGCTAGTCTGCATCACCTTTATCCCTGGGAAGGTGATGAAGTAAATAATCATGGAAAGCATTTCCAAACATATTAAGAACGGAAAGGTGACTGGAAGCAGTCAGCATGAATTTAATAAAGGAAAAATCACATAGGATCAACCTGATAGCCCTCTACAATGTGTGTTGGATGGCTGACTGTATGATGGAAGAGCAATGAATATTGTTTATCTCAACTTCAGCCATGCTTTCAACACTACATCCTGGGCTGAACACTGCCTGAACTACTGAACTCACAACAGAAGTCCAGCTGCAGCCAAGCACTAGTGGTATGCTCATGAGGTCAATTCTGTTCAGCATGAATAGCAGTTAGCCCAGGCACCAGGTCAGGACAAGACTGACAGGATAGAGAGCAGCTTGGTAGAAAAGGAATTTCAGGTTCTGGTGGGCAACAAGGTGACCATGAGCCAGAATGTGATATTGCTGCAAAGAAGGCCACCAGCCTCCTGGGATGCATCAGGCAGGGTACTGCCTGCAAGTGGAGGAAAGAGATCCTCACCTTCCATCCAGCACTGGTGAGGGACACCTGGAATGCTATGCCCAGTGCTGGGCTCCCTGGTAAAAGAGAGGCAGTGATGTGCTAGAACAAGTCCAGCTAAAGGCTACCAAGGTGATTAGGGACTTGGAGCACAACTACCTGCAAGGAGGGTTTGTGAGGTGGGGCTCAGTCTCTTCTGCCATGTCTTCAGCGAAAGAACATGAGGGAGAAGCCTTAAGTTGTGCCAGGGGAGGTCCAGGTTAGATATTAAAAATAAAATTTTCACTGGAAGAGTGGTTTGGCATTGAAATAATTAACCAGGTGGAGTCACCATCTCTGAAAGTGTACAAGAAGAGCCTGGATGTGGCACATGGGGATACGATTTAGGGGTGATTGTGGTGATGCTACACTGATGGTTGGACAGATGATCTTGAAGGTCTCCTCCAACCTCAAAGATCCTGTGATTTGTCATATGAGGAGATGCTGAGAGACCTGAGACTGTTTGGTCTGGGGAAGAGGGATCACATCAGTGACTAATCTAAAAATACCTCATGGGAAGGAAAGTAGGCTGAGTCAGATTCTTCTCAGTGGTGCCCAGTGGAAGGGTGAGAGGTGACGGGCACAAACTCAAATAAAAGTAATCTGTATTTGAACTTTAGAAAAAGTTTTTTATGGTGGTTGAACACTGGAACAGGTTGTTCATAGACAGCTCCATCCTTGGAGATATCTAAAACCTGGCTGGACACAGACCTCACCAACCTCTTCTGGTTGACCCTGAATTGAGTTTATATTAGAGATCTCCAGAGCCCCCTTCCAAACCTAATCTACTGAATGATTCTGTGCAAATGTGATAAATTTCATATGCACTTACAACAACCACATTAGAGAAGTTATTTAATAAGTGATTTAAATATGTTTCTAATGAAATATTAATTGAATATTTATCCATGCTATATGATACATGCACTGTTTCATCTACGAAAACAGCCTTATCTCTTTGCATTTTTTCTTTTAGTAGTTCCTTAATGCTTAATAAAAAAGATGGAACATACAGGTCATGTATTTGTTCATGTACAAGCAACTCACCACTTTTCCACCAGATTTTGTTTCAGCTATACTCATTGTAAAAGTTTTTGTTCCTTTGTCGTAAGTGCAGTAATGTTTAACCCATGTAAATCCAAGGGGTCCTAGAGTAAAGAGAGATAGTATCAAAAGTAATTGTCATTTTACCACTATTATACTTGGAATTAGAGTAGAAAAATGAAATAAAGTAGCATCTACATGCAGCCTACTCCTTGTTTTTTAATCTGAACATGTTGTTCCAGTATAATTTCCAAATATTGCAGCTTGATAATATTGCCCAATAAAGTTTCAGCAGACTGACTTTCTTTGGCAACTGGATGGGTGACAGCATTCTATTATAGTAACAAGGCAGGAAAAAGGCAAGAACAGACCTGAGGAGTTTTCAACAATATTAACAATAGAGTGCACAAGAGGCAAATGATTCACATGTGAGTATTCACCATATAGGGACACCTGACAATACCTGAGCGCTCCCTCTGCCACATTTGGGACCCAGAAACGATCCCTTCCCCTACCCCCAGAAAATGATGAGGTGGTATTGAGTAAGGACCTAGTCATGCCCAGCTCCTGGCTACTTGCAAAAATTAACTCTGTCCTGTCTAGAACGAAGACAAAAATAAAGAACCTTGACTTTAAAAAATGGTATTTTGAATTTTAATTGTGTTTTTTTTTTTGTGTGTGTTTTTCTTTGTTAATGTGAAGAATTAAATAAAAATGTTTGAAAAAAACCCTTGTAGTTTTACTATAGATACACAGGTTTTGCCTTCTCAATGTACCCACAAAGGTGGTGGTTATATGAGAGACTGAATCAGTCATGTAAGTTGGATGTCTGTCAATCCAGAATCCTAACTGTGGAAATTTATATGGTCTGTTACGCTGACTGAGAAAGCTCTCCTATTGCTTGTGTTCTGGAAGAAAGTAAAGTCATGAATCAAAAATTCAAATGGTTATGTACCCTCGGAAGTTAGCTGTTCTGCTCCTATATTTTAAATTATTTTCACGTAGCATAACAAAATCTGTAATTATTTGGAATCAATTTTTCCTCTGATGGCAATTCATTATCTCTTTTGGCACATTATAATATGGATGAGCACTCTCAAAGCAGTTTAGATGAGTTAAGAAGTCACCTATTTTCATTAGAAAATTTAACCAGACACCCGTGTTGCAACTTTACACTTGTTACTCTTGGCCATCCAAGAAGACAATTTATGGCCTAATGCCATTTTTTAAAAACACCTATATTTACCACCATGCATATCAGTAATAAATATATACAAAATTTACTCTCAAGGAGAGCAGACATTTAACCCAATTGCTTACAATTAGACAAGGAACTATAGGAGAGCAGACATTTAACCCAATTGCTTACAATTAGACAAGGAACTATAGGATAAGGGCTGTAGGCAAGTAAACTTGCATGATAAGGAATTATACAACTAGTACCTTTCCTACTACACAGTGAGTACAGACCCTGTTACTCCAGAATAAACATTTCTTTTCAGTAAGATGTCAAGCTGGCCTTTCACTATTTAATGAAGCACAGCATGTGCCTGGTACTTCACTCCTTTTCTTCCTCCCCCATTAGCACGGCTCAGTGTAATTTCCACTTAACACAGATTTCTTTTATGATTATTAATCAATTAAAAAATAGACTGTGTTCTTAAAACTTGCAGCACTACTGAGGATAAAACTGGCTGTGGTTAACTGTGGTAAGATGGTACTTAGATGACCTTTTCTTACATCTCTGATTTCCATTAAGCACATGTTCATTTAAGATGCTGGGTCAGTGGAGGTCTCTGGTACAAGGTGCTCCTGATGGCTGAACTAAAGGCCCTGTTCAGGCAGAGAAAGTACAGGAAACAGAAGAGAGGCAAAGCAGGGTGCTGGGAGTTTGCAAGGTGCAGGGCAGCCAGCCAGAGCTGAGCTTGCTACCAGTCAGCCACTGGGGCAAACAACAGCACAGACCTTCCTGGCTGTACTTACGTTTCTCCTGCACATAGAGATAGCCTTCCATTGTCCACTGACTTGGTGGTCTGTAATCTTGGTTAGCTGATTTCATTCTCTGCATGAGCCTCTCCACTTCCTGTCTAGTGCTTTCGAAGTTATTGCGAGTCTAATACCCAGGAAAGGAAACAAACAAAACCCCACATCACCTCATGCAAGTACTAAAATAACAATGAACAACTAATTACAAGTAATGCCAAGGAGACTGTATTGGAGACCAACAAAAGCATTTGCCAGAGACATAAAAGGGAGGAAAAGGAAAAAAAAAATGCAATAAAGAATGATACTTTTCATTGCTAGAAGCCTGGGAATAACCTAGTAATGAAGAATGCAACTTAGGCACACAAATGTAGGGAAAACATAGCTAAGAATAGCACCATTGCTCTTTCTGCAGGTCACTAATCTCAGACAGGAGGTCATCTCATATCTTCAAGTATGCTTACATAGTATTTTGCAGACGGATACAGGCTTTCCCTCTGTACACTCCAGGATTCTCAGACAGATATTTGGCTAAACCAGAAGCTGCTAACAGCTTAGCCCTAAACCTGAAGTATTAAGACCCACTGAAGCACTTTAAGTACAGTGCAGAAAACACTAGTTTGGGTTACAGCCAGGTTAATGAGCCCAGACAGCTGCAGTTTCTACACACATGGAAGAGATAAATTGTCTGTGTATCCATATCTGCAGTGATACCACAGGTGCTGCTGCTTAGAATAGTCAGGTTACTGGCACTGCCATGAACAAGTTCTGACTTGGCAAACACCACAGTTCAATATAAAAAAAATGGGAGGTAAGTGGCAGAACTATGCCAAAAGCATGGAAGAAGTGTGCCTGTCTTTAATATCACATGTGTAACCAGTCATGTAACAAAGCAAACAATTATGGTATTAGGGTGGGTTGTTTCTATATTTTCTTATATCTCTATGCATATAAATGGCTACTTGCTCTTAGTGAATTCAGTGAGGCTAGGGTTTCCCTCCATGTACCTAGCATGGGATAACAGAAGAGAATTACTGAGAGATGCCAGAGCTTTGATTGATTAAATATCAGATATTGAATACTCTGCTCCTATAGGCCAAAAAAAAGAATAAAGATTTTTGTAACATTTCTATAGAGTCATCTATGGACTCAAATCCACAGCAGTCAGAAAGATACTCTTAGGACTTTATACACCAGTGAGTACTTCCCCTTTTACATGGGCCATTTGTGTAGGCAGTTGCACAATAGTATAAAAGTATACATGCTCAATCTTGGTTTTGAAGACAAACACTGTTATTAGAGAGGGAGGTAAAATTCTAATCCGTACTTTTCTGATTATGCCCTTCAGAAGAAGTATCAGTTCAGATCAAATTTAAGAGAGGTCATTTTGAGGCCTTCAAGAAGGACAAGCCATTGAAGGAATGTCCTCATTTTAAGACTTTGTCTCCATCTACTAAGTTTTTAATTACTACTTTTAAGCAGCAGGTCTTTGAATCAAATCACAGAAACCAAAGCCAAACAGACACACCAAGTATGCCACTGGCCAGCTGAGACAGTTAAAGTGACAACAGGTCATGTTAGAACATGGTGACCTGTTAAGAGCTGCTGGTCTGCTACTACTCTTCTACAGCTGTTACTGCTCCTGCTCTAACCTGTAGAACATTTTTAAGAACAGCAACAGCAGTTCAGATAAACTATTCTTCAAAACCTGAATACACAATGCAATGGAGAGGAGTACTTTTGACAGCTACAGAGAGGCTGAATGCACTTCTTCCTGTCCTCTGTTTGTCTTTACCTGTATAAATTATTTCACTTCAATCTGATTTTGGATGATACTCTCAATGACAAGTACGTAGAGAACACAGCTGGCTGTGTGAAACTGTGGATCTAGATCTGGAGCCAGAATTTATACTGCTGTGTAACAGGAGTCAGTGATGTACTGATGCCCACTGTATCTTCATGTGTATGTTTTCTGATATATAATTTAAAAAAAAAAAAAAAATCATTCTTCTACCTAACTTCACATCTCCCTCTACTTCTGTAATCTATTTACAACTTCAAGTTGTGCTGATATAATAGTTAGAAAACATTAAATATAAATATTTCTTAATTAACATTGAAATTGAAAAAAGTCCTTTAATAATTTTGCCTCTGTAGACAAGTGTAGAGGAAACATATGATTACTTACAATGCCAGTTTTGATCTGTGCTGTGAGCTCCTGCTCCACTCAGACCTTGCCATATTAAAATAAGTAAAGTAAATCTCTGGACTGAAGCACATTTTTCACTCTTTCAGTGAAACTGCTGTGCAACAACACTGACCCCTTGTGTCTTTATCTGAAAGCATTTTAGTAGCAAAAAATGTGAAAAACACAAAATTGGTAAGGACAAGTGACTGGGATGCTCTACAGAGACCATTTGCACTTTGATCCAAAAGGAAAAGAATAATCATCTAGGAAGTTTAGCCTTATTTCCTCAAGCAGTATTTAAAATGGGATCTATATATAGGAACAAGAGATGCAAAAGGGAAGATGGAACTACAAAAATTTGTGGTATGTGTCTTTTCTTGAAAGAATGAAGTGGACTTAACTTTAAAAGAAATTCTGGACTTTGATGTTACTTTTCAGGAAATATGTGGGGTTTTTCCAGTACTGACATGTTGAAGTTCACTTTTTGCCTCAAAAGCAGAGTGTTTAAACTTTCCTTAAAAGCAAAGTGTGTACTTACTTATTTGTAAGTATATTTTGTACCTACTTATTTGTATATCCTTGGAAGTGTACTATCTGAATTACACACTGAAACAAGTATACACTTGTATAAAGCAGTTATGATGAGTGGAAAAGTATGTTGATTAAACACATTTTAGTGATCTCTGATAGCTATAAAATTTTTTGGGCAGTTTGTGCCCAAAATGGGATCCTGTATGGCTCTGACTACCAAATTCAGACCAATTTACAGAAAAAGATTCATCTGCTCAGTTGAGTGCAACTTTCTACACAAAAAGAGATTCTCTCTTCTGGTGAAAATTAATGCTCATGAGAGCTGCTCACCATGGAGGAGGGTCTCACCTATTCTGCAATGGTATAGAGAACAGCCAGAGAATGGCTTCCCAAGATTGCTTTATATACAGCGGGAAGTTAGCAGACAGCAGGACAAACTGTACAATTCTGTATCAGCTGGAGCATTTTTGGTACCTCCACTTAGTCCAGAAGACAGGCCTCATTCTCAAGAAAGCTTTATACAAGTTTAAACCTATCTGGACCGCTATGTTTCCTAATAAAAGCTTGGCTGTGGTCCTGTTTTTCTCGTTCTTGCTCCCAAAGTTTTGATTTGGAAATCACAAATTTACTATCCAAAGTTGTTGTCAGGAATCTTAATTACATTAGCCTTATAAAAACAATTTTACCTATCTGTATATGAATTTGATTTCAGCTTACTAAAACATTGCAAGATTTAGAATTTCAATAAAGTGCTATAAATCTACTTTAATATCCTAAACCGAAGTTAGCAAATTAAAAAGTTAAATTATGTAAATACAAATCATCCTTACATTTTGCAAATTGAACTGCAGTTGCTGCTTGTATGGTGCAAACTCCTGAGCCAGTTCATATCCTTCATGGTAAAATGTAAATAATCCTTGAAGAAAGGCCAAGAGCTGAAAAGGTAAAATTGAGAAGCATTATACATTTTTAACTCCGGGAACACTGTGTGCTTTTACATGCAAAAGCAAAGTTTTGCTGAGAAGAAATCCATGATGAGATCTTAAGAAAAAGGAAATGCTACACCTGCTTTTGTGTCATGAAGTTTTAATTTCCATAATAATTTAATTCACTATCTTAGTAATTTTGTCCAGTATTTCAGCTGGAGTCTTTGCTGGTGTGCATTTTCCAAGTTTAAAATGTCAAAATTCAAGTGTTTTTACTTCAAAATATTCTTTCACTTTCTTCACAGTAATTGCTTGGTCTACGACCTATTTTCCACAAATGAGACTCTAGAAAATATGTTTTGGATAGGTTAGCACAACACAAGAAACCCGGACTATTTCTTCCTGCTCTGAAAAAAATGCAAACTCTATCTGGTATGTCTGTGATTAACTCCAACAGAACCACCACAGTCTGCATGTACCCAGCTGAAGAATTCTTTTAAAGTTTGCTTTGAAACAATGCTCAAGTAGTAAAAGGGGCCACTAGATTTCAGCTCTTGAATTAATGCATTCCTGCCATCTCTTAGTTTTAAAAGCCTTCTATAACTGATTCTGCTTTAAATTTTAAGAGTTTTGACATTGCTATAAGTCACCCTACCTGCTGTTAAATTACAAGCATTTAATTTCTTATCATAGACTGCTTTCTTGGTCTATATAATTTAGCTTACCAAAAAAAGTTAAAGAAAACAGAAAAAAAAAAGAGAGAAATTAATTTGGATTTACAATAACAGAAATTTTTAACAATAAAAAATATTTGCATTAGTATATTACACCATTATCATCTGGGCTAACTAACTGGCTCTCCAGGCTGTCTGACTCAGTAGAGAACCACAGGTATTCCAGAGCATAATTCTTTTCCCTTTTTCAGACTTCTCTCTCAGGATGGAATGAATGATCCAATTGAAACATATATCTCTCTTCATTGACTACTGAAGTAGTCTAGACTCAGGCAACAGAAATGCCATCGTTCATATTTAAAGTGTTTGCTTTGTGCTACCAGTACCATAGATTACTCTAAGTGGAATAGTGTAAAGATGTAGTTTTTACTGTGCATATATTTTCTTTAAATTTACTCTCAGCCCTACCTGAAGAATTGTAGCAAAATTGTTCTGCCTCCTCTCTCCCATTACTCTCTAGGAGACTACTGAGAGCCCATTTACCTGCCTGCTCTTTTGCTGCATTAGTAAGTTAAAGCAGTTGGAGGTGAACAGACCATCAGTTCAGACACAAATATAAGGTATGGCTGGGAGAAGGACTCTGCCCTTGGTTTTTACTGCTATTGCAGGAGCAGAGGAAAGCCTGGCCTCAGGCAGAGATGGTGCAAGCCCACAGCTGCCCAGTAAGCCAGTCATGGAGCCTGAAGAACTGAGATGATCTTTGGACACAAAAAGCAAGTTTTTGTGTGGGCCTCTATGCTGGGTGTGAATTCCTGAACCATATTCCACCATCAAACAATGAAGGCAATGCAATCTCAAGAAGAGGGCTCCATATCTTGTGTAAATCAATCTCACCTTAACATGATTCATCTGTCCAGCCGAAATTATTATCTCAGCTAAGGACTGGACCCTGAAATTATTATTATTAAACTGATTATTCAAGTGTTTCTGAGGAAGGTCCAAGTACAATAGTTTATATTAAAAACCTCCAATTGTGCAAACAGACAGAAAGAGCTCTATAATTTTCTGTAATTCTTGACTATAATTCTAATTCTGTAATTCTGGAAATAACTACTTATAGGAAAAGAAAGAAAATTAATCTTCCTTTTTATGAATAAAGTACAAAATATGCAAATTATAACTAAAGCTCTGCTTTGGCTCCAGTTATGTGAAGCCTGTTCTTACACTCTAGACTCAGTTACTCATCAGTGCCCCCAGCTACAATTCCTTCAGATGTCACAGGGCAACTACTCCTGTGCTTACTTTGACTTGGTCCAGTCAAAAGAATGTGCGAATTAACACAGCCTGCGAGCAGGAGCCTGCTGCTAAACCCACCCCTAGTGCAGGAGTCACACTTGGCAAAACTGTAGCCAAATCACCACACTAATGCACACCAAAATTACAATAAAGAAACTTTGTGGAACAAACTTTCAGTACGTCAGCTTATGCCTGACTTTTAGAGCTCAGTTTAAAGAACATTTCAGGAGAATAAATTGTATAAATTTCAGCTTTAATACTTGAAGGAAAACATTTTACATCACATGAAACACTTTTGCAGAGTACAGTGAGAAATACCAAGGAAAATATTTAACACAAGATGGCAGCAAAGCTGAATTTATCTGAAAGCAAAAATACAACAGTAGCAAAAAAAAAAAAAAACCAACAAAAAAAAACCCCAAAAACCCAACCCAAAAAAACCAACCCAAAAGTCGGACAAAAATCTGAATTAATTTTAGTTAAAGTAGTTCACAGGTATTCTGGCAGTTGTGCATTACAGAGGATCTGGCCTTGAGGCTTTCCTGGTTAAACACTCTTTGAGAACTCAGAAAAACAGGAATAAAAGTATTATGCAAGTCCTAGATCAGCATTTTTAAGCTGTGTGCTGATATGACACTGAGGATGGCATTCACTTCAATGTACATGTCACTAGCAATGGAAAAACAGGAATGCAGAATATGCCCTGTGCCCAATGGGCCTGTGCTGCTAGGGCATCTTCAAAATCACTTCCATTAGAACAGGTACAGCCATAGCATTGTATGGAAGAGATTTAAAGCCATGGTCTTTTGCCCTAGGCTCATACTTATAGCGGGATTTTCTTTTTGCTGGCATTTGAAGAAGCACTGCTGCTAAAGGCAGGCTCATAACTTTAAAGATATTAATATTAAATAGAGCAAAAAATATTAAAAACAAGAATAGAAAATCAGCCCCTTTTCTTTTCTAAGAAAATTTCCAGAATGCATTTTGAGGTGGTATTCACACGTTAAGAGGTAGGTTATTTCATCAAACATCACAAACAATGTCTGATGCTTTCATATCAACAATTTTTTATTTTAATAAGTGTTTTATCGTTATCTCATTCTGAGTGCCTAATCATTCACATCAGTAAAGACTGAGGTCTGAACTCCATAACACAAAGCTACTCATCACACCAGTGCCACAAGGATTTCAACAGAGAATCCGAAACAAAATCCAACTACTTCTTGAGACTCTATTTATTTTTATGTAGAGCTGCTGACCTCAAGACTGCCTGGTCGTTTCATTCTCACAGGAAGAAGATTGTACTTAGGTTTCGGATAGGGGAGGAATTTAACCTTTGGCCTGCAGCACATCAGCCAGAAGTCCCTGTCTCCCTGTTTTCATTTTATTTATAAGAAGATAGCACTTATTCTTCAGATTAAAGTGAACATAGTTAATAATGTAGAAAATGCAAGAAAGGGAAACTTAAATTTAATGTCCACTATGAAGTCTCATAGAAATGCATGCAATTACAGGCAGTTTTTTCCAGTTGGCTGTTCTTTTTTTCTTCTCTTTAAATAAACATTTAACTGACCACCCCTCACATTTCAGATAGGTTACTGCTTATGAACTTTGTGCCCTGATTTCTACAGGACAAGGAAGTCCTGGCATCACCAAAGGACAAAGCAGAACTTTAGGAAGGTGTTTGAATTGTTTTACAAGCATAACATCCTCAGAAAGCTCTGTTGGCTTGCACTAGCTTCCTAGGGATCACAAGAGAAAAGCTAGCAAGACAGATTATTGTCACTTAATTTGCTTTATTGTTTATCCAGCTCTAAATTTGAACACTAATTTGTCCTTCAGAAAAAGTTTAAATTCATTATCTATATGAAAACCTGAGGTTTTTTTTTCTTGGAAAAATCAAGATTTAGGAGGATTGCAAATAGGAATATGCCAGTTACTCACACTCGTACACATTAACAACCACTTAGATCAAGATGCAGAGAACAAAGAGAAATCCAGGGCCTGAGAAGCAGCTGCAAAAATCTACTCTAAATATTATAATCTTCTATTCACTGTATGAGTCAGTAGCATCTGTACCTTAAAATCTTTCCTGATATCCAGGAAATAACACACTCTGCTTTTACTGACTCCCACTGTCCTAGCTGTAACCCACCTGGCAATTTTTGCTAGGTTACTTCTCCCACTCTGGTTCTCAGACTGTCTTCATCCTTTGGCATAGAAAAACTAAAGGTCTTGAAAGGATGTTTAACAGATCATTTGATTTTCAAGTTCTACTCCCACATCCCAAACTTATCCTTCTTTTGCATGGGCATCACAATTTCCTCCTTCATTGCACTAACAGATTTATTTTGTTAAACTTTCCTTCAGCGAGTCTGTTAGCAAGATGTCAGACTGAGAATTATTTGAGGACGTGACACTGTGCTGATAACTCAGAGGCACAGGCAGCACATACACGAGAATGTCTCACGACCACCAGAGCTCCTGAGGAGGAATGTCCATATGGACACACCACCAGGCATCATCTGCCATATGCACATTCACAGAGCACACAGAGGAAAATTAATAATATGACAATTCTTTTGATACCTGATTTTAAAGTGTTAGGCTTTCTCCTAATCTAGACCTTTCATCTAGGAGCACATGCTCATATTTCCAACATTTCTTACATAAGCATGAATTTTAGAAAGCCTATTTTGAAGTCTTTGGGTGTTTTTGATTTGTTTTGTTTGGTTTTTTCTATAACCATGGTATTGCTGATCTGTATTTTAATTTACTTTTTCACATAAGGCACATGCCTTATGGGTTTTAGAAAATGTTCTTAATTCAGCACGTTGTATGCAAGAGACTACAAAAAAGAATTCAGTTTTGAGGATTCAAAATTTTATAACTGATATTATAATGTAAGCTCAGTCTATATCCAGATTGATTGTAAATAAATTCACACACAAAGTCAGAAGACATTACCTGCAAGGCCTATCATTACCCAGTCACCAGAGTATTTTCTGTACCTTCCCCTGGACAATTAAGTATGCCATACTGGGCTGGAATGCCTACTCATCTGAGACAGTATGGAAATAGATACATTTCAAAGTAAATTTTACCTATTTTAACTATTGTGCAGTTGCACAATATTTTCCAATGTACAAGGTCTTTTCAATACAGAAAGTTTCTATTACATTAAAGGAGCATAAAGTCTTCTACACTAGGGTCAGAGCTAGGTCAAGATTGCTAGATTTTTCCAGGATGTGAGAGTTTTGCAGAAGGAGACAGAGACACACACTCTGGATTAATCTGTGACAGGTAGAAAAATGTCCTTATTTAGGAATCCGAGCAAAGTTTTAGTCTCTAAGATTTGGCAGCTGTATGCTATAAAGATAGGATTTCTGAAAGTACTGCTTGCTGAATCCAGGTTCATTAGTTTGCATCAATGTCAAACATTCAGTATACAATACTCTCATCTCATGGAAAGAAGGCATCTGAGAAGCTCTCCTTGGTGACACAGGGTGTTAGAGATGTAATTCAACCCATTTCACAGTGAAGAGTGCTGCTTGCTTGCAGTGAAGAGTAGTTACAAGGAAGCTGGGAGATGGTGTGGAGAAAAGTTACACTTGTTATGCTCCTCTCTGACAACCAGGACTCTGCTGTGCTCAGTGTGCCTAGTGTGCTTAATGGGAAGGGACACATGGCACTGGAAGTTTTCTGTCAGGGGCTAGAGGTACAAACTACATCAGGCAACTGGCAAGCCAGCCCTGTCTGTATGACATGAACAGTAGTAACACTGCTACCAGGCCACAGAAATATGCTAGCATGTCATGAAGCTGCTTTTGGACCTGACTGACACAATAGGGAGTTAGGAGTGGGGGACGGAAACACAGTCCAGAAGGAAATCCCAGACTTAAATATGGACACTGAAACACAACTTTATCTTTTTAATGGCACGTCAACACATGCATTCCTTTATGGGCAAAGTAAACTAAAGGCAAATGACTCTGCCAACAATAAGATGAACTTACCTATCCCACAGAAAAAATGATTTTTCACTTTACTTCATGTGTAACTCAGAACAATGTCTGTGTATACTGCCTACCCAGAATATTTAAATTAAAAACTGGCTCAAAATTTAAGCCATTAAATCATGGTATTAGGAAACATCGATTATGTGTTGCACAGACACAACATTACATGATGTCCCATTAAAATGTTACACACACTTCAAGTCATCAGACATTTCACTTCACAGTAGATACTAAACTCTTACATAATCCTTCAATAAACATGGAAAGTGCCCAAGCCAAGATCTTAATGTCTGTCTGTATACAAAGAACCTGCATTCAAAACTTAAAAAGGGAGCAAAAAAATTGGTATTTTAAATTCAATTTTCAGCTTTATACACATGCATTCTAAAGAAAATAAAACATAAAACTTACAGGTTCTACAAATTCAAATTTCTTTTTCTCTTGTACTTCTTGTATTTTAAAAACATATTCTAATGAGGCTTCATAAAAGTTCTGATGTTCTCTGTCAATCTGTGTATCTGCCTAAAAGACAAAATTAAATATGAACAACATTAGTTTGGTCTTGTTATTGCTTTAAAAACGGGTTATGTCATTAAGAAACAGATCTTCCATAAGATTATTTTAAAAGTTTCATAGAGTTCAGTTTTCTGTCTGAAAATTAGAATACCTACTCAAAAAAGCTAAATGCAAGTTTAAAAAGCTAACATTACACATTTCAGCCTATGCCTTTTACTCCTCTTTTTTGGCTTCTTCTTTCTTTTTGCTCTTTAATATTCTAGTTTTTAGGAGAGCCTGGAAAGAAAGAAAGGTGTCAGCAGGTACTTGGAATATGTAAATTTAGAAAAGGAAATAGAAATGAGCACTGTAGGAATCAAGGACAAAGATAATTACTTCTATTGAAATATTTAGGTATCATATGCACTGAAATTGTATCTACTTCTCAGGTTCAAATACCTTCACAAAAACATATTTTCTTTCTTAAATAGGCTGTCATTAACAATGACATCTTGCAACTTATTTTTTTATAGTATAAGTCACACGTTCTTGGAATGTAAACATATTTAAATCCCTAACCTCATAAATCAAATATATTTCAAGTTTTAATTTTCAAGTGACAGCACTGCAAGGCAATACTTGTCAGAAATGCCTGACTAATACCACCCAACATGGAGATCCAGTATCAGAACAGTGTCTTCTGCCTAAACAGCTAAAGAATTAACTTTATCAGCTGATAAAGAGTCATAGGCTTTTATCTTCAATTTGAACAAGCCACAGGAGAGGGAACTAACAGACAAGCAGTGTAGCGCATAGATGATGTTTAAAGAAGACATGAAGATTCCATTCTAATTCATTCTTCCTCATAACAAATCATTTTCTCATGCAAATCCCTTTTGGGCTGTATTAGTTAGACTTTGCTCTTTGGTCAAAATACTACAGCAGATTAACAACATGAATAAGATCACCTGTTTTTGATGTACGTCAGTTGAAATACAGAAGGATACTTCTGCATGTTCTCTAGTTTAATTCTGGCATTAAAATTAACAAATGCAGGGAAAGTGGGAAAGCGTGATGTTGTCTTCCCTTGACAACAAACTTATCAACCAGAAAACACATCATAAAAGAGATTTAGTACTTTTAACAGTAAAAAAGCAAAAAGTCAGTGTTTTCCTTCAGGCAGGATTTGGCCATCAATAGCACCATATATAATTAAGATTGCTTCTCTACTCAAGGACAAGCTACTCTTGTGATTTGGCTGTACAGGATTTTAACAATATTGATTCACCTTCCTAGCCCAGTGTTCTAACTCTGCTTCAACACATGGGCCTCAAGGATATGTTTCAAATCATTCGGTACCAGCATCTCCTTCCTATGTCTATTAAAAAAAAAATCAGTAAACTAATAATATGAAGCTGAAATCAAGCACTCAAAATTCCAATAATGAACTGCTTTACCTTAAAATTAACTCTGCCATTTGCCATTCATATAGTGTGTTTGGCTAGTGTTTTCCCTGGTAGTCTGTTAATAGCTTTATTTCACAATAATTATCACAAAGACAGTGCTACATAACTGAACAGAAGCAGTTGCGACCACTGTGGGATGCGATCCAGCAACGCCTTGCTCACACAAATGCCATCAATGAGCACTTGAAACAGATCTCAGTTCTCTCATTTAATTGCACATAAATAATGAAACATAGTTTTAGAAATTGTCTCTTTTAGGCTTTGCCTCAGAAAAAGTATTTAAACACCTAATTAAATCCATCCCTACTCTGAACAGCATTTAAGCAGGTTGCAGTTGTAATGATACTTACAACAACCAAGTGCCATCTCAAATATGGTTTAGGGCCATAATCACCACCAGGGAAAGGGACTAAATCAGATTTCCCCAAACATATATTCTGTAGAAGCTTATGAATTTGTGTTAACACCAAAGGATTCAGATTTGTAAGAACTGCTTCGGAAGTGATCTTAAAATTTCCAAAGGTGAAAGTTTAATGCTTTTCTGTGAGTTCAAACTGCATGTAAAAAATAAGGAGATCTGATGGATATGATTTTGAGTCTCTACCTGTGTGATGTATAGTTATAGTGAGTAATATTTTCATTGATGTAGGCTATCACCTCAATATATATACCAGAGCTTCACATAAGCTTGGGGACTGATTCTGGAACAGATTTCAGAGAAATAAAATCAGAAGTTCATTAGATTTCTCACATCACTCAATTATGCCCATTTTCTCCTCCATTGTAGGCTTCTGTAGGCAGTGAAAAGATGCTACTGTGAAGCTGCTTTTTGATGCTAAAGGAAAAAAGCCAGTCACCTGTGTAAACTGCACCAGCAGTCTTGCAGGCTCTTAAAATATCCAACATATTTCAGTTAGGTGAATATATGCAAACTACTCTCTACAGAATATGTTTCAACCATCAAACTTCAGATACCTAATTAAGTGATCTCAACTGGACTCAAGTGAGATATGTAGAAGAACCCAACAGAGTACAAGATCTTTGCTCACCCCAGTACTCTTTAACCCACATAATGTGATGAGGTATTAAGAAACCTCATCAATTCAAGGAAACAGTATTTTTCCCATGTAGCAGTCAAAAAATGGTATTTCCACCTCCCTGAATACATGATGTTGGCTTGAGGCATGGACTTCCCATCTCCTGCCCTGGGCACCAAAGCCCCAGCTGCCAGCACTGCTTGGTTCTTTGCTCGTGCCCTGCTCTGCTGTGGGCTGCTCCAACAAACTCCATCCTGGACATCCGGGCTATAAATGGGGCTCATCCAAACCGCTCGGGATGCAAAGCAATTTCAGGTCAGGAATAGGGCTTGGCCTACTTTTACTTCCAATATAGACAGAGGCCAAAAGTCTCCCAGGTTGACAATTTTGGTACTGATTTGCTATTGTACCTTCTCTTACGGTGGGTCTATGCTGCTGATACAGCACATCTACAGCGGCAGAAAATGGCTAAAGACAGAAATGCCAAGTTATGCTCTTTATTCTTTACAAGGGAGGCATCTAGAAATCAGAAACCTCAGCCTCAGCTACAAGATTTTAAATCCAGATATGCCACTTAAGGACACACTGGAAAAAATTATTCTGGTTTTCCATTAGTTTATACTTGTGAGCCAAATCCACTATTATTGTACCATAGTTTACTAGATTCACAGTTGGTACTTTGCACTTCAGTCGCTGCTTTTAGACTGTAATTATTCTCATGTCTCAAGAGTAAAATATTTTATTTATTTTATTTAGCTTCTATTCTAGAACAAATTAGTGTTTAAGCTTACTTTCCCCAGTTTGGTAAGAATTTCTCTTTTTTTAAGCTAGGGTTTAGCCTCTAACTGGTTCTTCATCAAGAACCGGTTCTTTATCAATACCTAAGATATTTGGGAAAAGTGAAAGCTCTAACATACAAGTGGAACAATAAACCAATCCTACATAACTAGCTTCTTATCTAGACTGATTATTATATAGACAGCAACAGAAATTCAGCCATATAGACATTATTAGAAATTTTTAATTTCTAAGCCTTATTTTATTTGAATTATAATATTATTGGTAAACATGAAAAAAAATCCTACAACATATGATTGAGTGATGGTCACACCTTTGGTGAAAATTCCATCTGCAAACTAACCCCCATGATTTAAGATTCACCATGACAACAGTAATCTTATCAAAGTGATTTTTAACTACTTTTGGCACAATTCCCAAAGTGTCATTGATATAATATTGCTGGGTTTATTGTAATTTGCTTCAGAGACAAGTTATATTAATTTCTATCAGCATACTAAAAAGCCCTGGAATCTTTCTGTTAAACCAGAAGTCTTCGTGTTTTGTTTTTGTTTTTTTTTTAAACAGGAAAGAATCAGCCATACAGACTCTTCAAAGCTGAAGTTATAGATACAATTTCGGGGAAATTTCAGGAGCCTCAATTTCAGAATAAGATGAAAAGGAGAAAAAAAGGAAGCAGAAAAGAGCATTATTAAAGTGATCTCAGTTCAGTCTTCTGGATTAGAATTTATGTGAAATAGAAGCGCAATTTCATCAGTTAATAGATTAACTAGCAAACCGAGAAGAAATTAATTGGCTTTCCAGTATTCCACATATAGCTTATAAAACTCACACTTTTATTGTACTAATATAATTCTATTCTTGCAACCAATAAACATTAGCTGAACTTGAAATACATAAAGTTGCAAACATAGAATATTGCTTTGTTCAAATATTTAACTCCTATTTGAGTCGTTTTCATCTCAGTCAAGAATTTATAGTCACAAGCGTGACCAGAAACCATCACAATTTCACGTTAAATAAAATACAGCATGTCTTGAAGAGAACCAGCTTGTTATCATGATTTCTATGCAAATGTGAAATTAGGTAAGAGTGTATTCAGTTCTTACATCTTGCAAATGAGATTCTTTCTTCTTGGCTGACAAATTTAAGTGCTTCTCTAAGATGGAATAATATTTCTCACTTTCCTTGTCAAACTTCTTCTTCCCATCCTGAAAAACAAAGCATTCCCAAGTGAAATATTTGACTAAATATCACAGCTAACTTAAATTAAAAGAAATAACAGGTGCCAAGATATGCCTCACTATTAAACCACTTTTGCTAGTTCCAGTATTTTTAGCGTTGACTTCTTAAGTGGAACTAAAGATAGTAGGAGAACTGCTTCAATTATTAAAAGCAATGGTAAGCAGGATTTTTCCCATAAATAACAAATCCATACAACAGACTTGCATGGTTTCCCATAGTAGACATACATGAGATTTTATGTAAGTGGTATATTTTTAAGCAGACAATTAATACAAAATAATCTTCCCCAAGTTTTTTAAGTCTACCTAACTGCCACACTGTTTTAAAAAACAAGCAAACAAACAAAAAACCTCAACCAAAATCACAAAAAAACCCTAACAAACAAACAACAAAAAACTCCAAACACCTCACCCACACCCAACAAGCAAAAAAGCCCTAAAAAAACCCCTCACTGTGGAGGACACAGATGAGTACAAAATATGTGATAAAGACATAGTCCTATTCTTTGCATTTAAGACTAATACGCTTATTTTCCACCCACTCTCCTAAAATGATGGAAAAGCATATGTGTGGTTGCAAAATGAAATTGGTCCAAAAATCTGTTTCCAATAATATTTTGATGTGTCTGAATGTTTCAGCTTGTCTCATTTAAAAGTTATCCTGCCTTTTTCCTTTCCCACTCCTCTTTGTTTTTCCAATCATGTGCAGCCAATCCTCACATTTCTACCGTAAAACTGTTTTGATACATAATACAAAAGAGCTACTACTTTGAGTAAATTAAGAAACATCTTAGTTTTGGCAAACAAAATCATAATTCATACTTCAAATCTTTTAAAACCTGCTGTTCTGAAATTTAAAACTGAAATTTAAGAGAAAGATAGGTTTCTCAAAAGCATTTCCATTCTTCAAGGTGTGTCAAATTTCAAGAAATAGGAGAACTGATTGAAGTTGATATCCCATCAGGGTATTATCAATAATAAATGTATAATTTTTAATTTAAAAATTATTTATTCCCTAAAAAAAAAGCAACTTTCTGCCAGTGATTTTTATAATCTTAGTGAAGTCCTAATGATTAATAATTTGAATATTTTGAGAAAACAAAAGAAGCTTCAAGACAAGCAGTCCTACTTACCCATGTGCAAAAGCTATTAATGATAAAAAAACCAATTACTGGACATCATGCAGTAACGTCAGGTCATTTTAAGAACCGTAGTGTTTCTCTCCCTGACCTCCTTCTCTCTAGAAATTTTTTTATACAAAAACAAATAACTGGCTCACATTGTAGCACCACCCTGTTTTCCTTAGTCATATTATGGGAAAGTCAGGTCAGTCAGAGAAATAAGAAATAGGAGGAAGATTTTAACAACATGAATTAAAGCTTATCAACCAGCTGCAACAACAAACCACTTAATGATTAGCTCCAGTGACTAAAGCTTACAACAGTAATTAGATTGTTAAACACATCATATATTTTCTATCCTGCAAAAAGTTCACATATATTTAGTATGAAAAATATGCACAATTTAATATTCACACTACTTCACAACAGAGATATCTTCAAAAGACACCAGAAGGAAAATAAAGGATTTGACCCAACAAAAGATTAAATAACAATACAGAATAGCTACTAATGCCTTTTATATTTAATTACAGATAAGCAGATACCAGGACAAAAAGGCAAAAAAGGAAAAAATAAAAGTTTGTATTTTGTTTAGCAAGTGAAAAAAAGCTATAAGAATTATCTTCCAGAATCTTTCCCAAACACATTCTAAAAAGAGAGAAGGAAGAAGGTCAGAGTTGTGGCAAATAACTTGTAAGTCAAGAAATCAACTTCTGTGGGGCTGAAATCATAGGTCAGTTCCACAGCCACAGTTTTAGGGTGGAATCCTCAAGTGCCAGGTCTTCATGATGAAGCAAGAGCAACTTGTGTATCTCAACAGCATGATCAAAGGTGCTGTGTATCTCAACAGCACCTTTGGTCACAAACAGAAATTCAGTTCAGTTGAACACTGAAAGAAAGGTGCAGTTAGTTACATACTGTCTTATCTTCTGAGATAATGATATGTGCTGGACTAGAAATATGAATCAGATTATTTTAAAATCCAAGTGACAAAGCTGTCAAATTCATCAACTTCAGGAAATACTCAAGTTAAAGGCAAACTTGATGCAATGAAAAATGTCAAGAGAATTACTTTTTAGGTGTTTTTTTTCCCCATGTAATTGTAAAGTGGGAAAGGAGTCTGCCTGATTGCAGTATTTAAGCCTTTGGTCACAAGCTACTGGAGTTCAGTGGTGGATAGCCTGTCCACTAGACCACCTACCTCAGAAGGTAACTTGACACAGCCTTGGACAATGAGGTCTGGGTGCTGATAGTGTACATTTGGAATCGATATTGTGTTTGCTGTCTCAGATGTCAGATCAAAGGAATGAGCCAAGGAGCCATGGGCAAAGCTCCTACAGCATTACTTATTTCAGACTGGGATCACCCAGCCCAGCCTGCTCTTCCTTTCCTTCCTTTCCTTCCTTTCCTTCCTTTCCTTCCTTTCCTTCCTTTCCTTCCTTTCCTTCCTTTCCTTCCTTTCCTTCCTTTCCTTCCTTTCCTTCCTTTCCTTCCTTTCCTTCCTTCCTTCCTTCCTTCCTTCCTTCCTTCCTTCCTTCCTTCCTTCCTTCCTTCCTTCCTTCCTTCCTTCCTTCCTTCCTTCCTTCCTTCCTTCCTTCCTTCCTTCCTTCCTTCCTTCCTTCCTTCCTTCCTTCCTTCCTTCCTTCCTTCCTTCCTTCCTCCCCTAACAGATTTATGGTACGAACCATAGGTATTCATCTTGCCTTGTGAACTGTTTGTCTCAGAACAATCACAAGATGATCAATAAGTAATGAGTAACCCTAAGTCTGGCCAGCCACTTGAGCTCATAGTGACACTAACATAACTTTTACTAACAAGAGCTCGAAAAGAGTGTGAAGCTGCCCAGTCAGAGTCAAAGAAAAAGGGGTGAGAACAGGACTTTGCCATCTGAAATACAGCACACCAAATACATGTCAATGCCTAGAGTGGACTATTGATATACCTAATGTGGCTCCCATTGCTTTTATTTTCTGCTATGATCTATACCAAAACCTGTGAATTAATGCATCACATCCTCTCTTTATACGTATAAAAGAAAAACAGAAAATAAATTATCACATATAAACAGATTAGTCCCCCCTGCCTGCCAAGAACAAGAAAAAAACAAGTTCAAATAAACTAATTGTGGTTTTAAGACATATTGTATCTCATGTGAAGCTTCATAAACATCTCCATGGCATCATCCATAAGGAAACAAGGAATTTGAAGGCTCTCATGGTCTTCTGCCAGCTCTCTCCCAGACTGCACCTCTACACTGCCACAGATCTTCTCAGCCTCCACAGTTTTTTATACCAGTTATGTTAAAGAGAAAACTACAAATTGGAGCTTGTCTGTCACCAGGACAACTTCTGGCCCAAGTGCAGTGTTTTCAGAGACAGTACATCAGATCAACTTCTTCCTCCTTTTTCAGATTTTAACTTAAACAAGACCTTCTTCCTTCAAAGGTAGAAGTTGACAAAGTAAAAAGACTAACAGAAATAAAATGCGAGTAAAGATCTCTTGGCAATTTGGACTGCACTAGTGTCTTTACCTAGTGATACTCCTGGGAATAAGTTTGCAGCAGGATAGTGTTTCTGGCATTGCTGTGATTACTCAGACATGTTTCTGGGAAAAATATAAAAAATACTGGCCCCAACAGGTGAGTGAGTTTCCTTTGCTTGGAAGGTCCTCCACTGTGCCAGTAAAACCCACATATTTGGATGTACTGAAGCCTCTGAAAACTGTTTACTTAATACAAATTAGCAAAAAAAAGATACACTCAGAAGCAGGTGATTCATGTTCTGGATGAGAATAAACAGTTTATGCCAAAATAGCTCTTGTCTCACACACTCAGTCAGTGACTCACAGTACACAGGCTCATCCTAAGTGGAGTCACAGACTCAGCTTATTCCTGCTTTAGCCTGTTCTTTTGCAGCCCTCAAAACACTTTACACAGAGCACCTGCCCAAATAAACTATCTGAATCCTGGTCCCAGCAATCTGTGCCCATAAGACTGAGAAATCTACTTTTCCACATACCAGGAGGCTTTCAAAGGAAGTTTCCGTGCAAAAACATCTCCTCAAAGTTTAGGAGATGTGATTGCTTTTGTCTAGATTCCACATTGGATCAAACCCCAAGGAGAAGAAATGTGGTTGGATAAGAAAGCTTGTGCTGCACTGTTACCAGAACAGACTGCACCAGCCATGACACAAAGCTTAAGGCATGTGGCCATAAGGAAGATGCTAATTCCTGATCTCTGTACTGCCTCTTATTCCCCTCAGACTCCAGCTTTCTTTCATCCTTGCACATCTTTCCTGCAGTAAACTTCATCCTTTCTCTTTGCTCTGGAAAAGTATCAACCTTTTCTTTCAAAATATCAGATAGAACATATGATAAAAACTCCCAAATCCGTGTGAGATAACTGGGAGGGTGCAATAAAAAAACTAAGCACAGAAAAAGAGAAATTACATAATATTAATCCTTGGTGTGTTTTACACTGATAAAAGTCAGTCATATAAGTCATCAACACCTTTTGTCTAGACTAAGTCCTGCAGATTTTAAACACTGTAAATGTCTCTGTATAGTTGTTTAACCGTTCTCAGGTGTGTCAAGCCTTATATCAGTTCAAAAATATTTACAGTTTGAAATGTTTCAGATTTCTAGGAACTCCATTAGGAAAGCCCTTAACCACACACTCACCTTACAGCATTTAGTGGAGCCTTACTAACTGCTAGTACCCTCTTGAGAGACTTAAGTCATGTAATACTAGATCCAGGTTTAATTCCTGATTTTATTCTCTCCACTCAGATTTCCTGCATAGTTTTATTTCAAAACTAATTAGAAAACCTCCAAAAAATTATCCTTTCAGAAATAAATTTTGCTTGAGATACTTCTAATTATAGGCATGCCAGTTAGAAGTTTAAGTCAAAAGGTGTTCTTGTATTCCTCTTGTTTTACAAATATTTATGGCTGTGAGAAGTCCAGAGATCAATTGCTGAGAAGTTTATTAAAAAGTTGACTCAAGTGAGTCAGATAGTTTTTCTCCTGTTCAGAAAGATTCTGATTGCATGCCATAACTAACCATATACATGCTACAAATCATTGGCATGATTCCTACAAATTTTACCCACTAGCTGTATTTTTAGATATAAAGCATAAATCATTGTTATATTTTAAAGTTGACTTTCCTTTTCCACAGGAAATATCAAGAAATCTAGTATTTTTATAATGGTCTACCACTACTTCGTGTGTAGTATTTAATGTCAAAACTGTTATATGCATCTTCAGAATAATTACATAAATTATTCCTCTTTATTTTTCCAGAAAAGACCTCTGCTGTCCTTATCATTCACTTCCCTTTTTTTAGTCCCGTATCTGCCAATATAACATTTTAGTGTTATATTTATCTATTAGCTACATCTTGTATCTGTCCATAAAGAAATTTTTTAACTCTTTGTTTGTTGCAAAATTAATATTTAACACTTTAAGAAGCTAATTCGTAAAAAATCCCACAAAAACATTATCCCTGTTGAAACCATAAAATAAACATGTTTTGCAAGAAATTATTTTAAAAGGATCATGAAAAGAAATTAAACCAGAAATCATTGCAAAGAAACTACTTGGAAAAAAGAAGTCAGTACCTTGAAAAGAGGAGAATACCTTAATTAGAAAGCAAGTAAACATTGTGAAACCTGGCCATGATGATTTCTTTCTTCCCATCACCCAGAACTGGTACATATTTTTTTCACCAACTCAAACTGAGGTTTAGGAACGGTAGAAACTGGCACATAAATACAACAGTAAGACTTGAGTATAGATCAAGTCAGACACAGTTGAAGACCTGGAAGGTAACAGTGAACTTTGTGGAGATCAATAAAGCCACATCCCTTTTCTTTCTCTTTGACAACAACTGCAAAAATGTTGATTTTTGCAACAACAGACTGGAGAGGTTCATTGCTAGAATGTTAGACTTCAAATATATTTTCTCAAAGCTATCTTTTTCATTACCTCCGAAACAAAAAAAAAAAAATTTTATTTTTACAAACTTAGTGGGATTTTGTTTGGAGATATGAGTTTGGGGACCATGTCTTACTAAGTAGCAGGACAAACAAAAATAGAATAGTAGTCTAGAAAATAAACTAAACTTAGTTTTGGAAAGATTGATTTGAGCTAAGATCCTATGGACTTCTTGGAAAATTTAAAATCTCAGAGTCTCACAACTGCTTTGAGGAGAAAATAGTGAATTCACCTTCCATTTTATATTGCCTAAGGTTTTGTTGAGCTTTCTCATGGAAGCAGTTAGTGAGTTGCTGGGTTTTGGTTGCTTTGATAGTATTGAAATTATCACTGGCATCTGAGACCACAGGGTGCATTTTAATAGATGTCTGGATAGGAAGAATTCTTTTTGGTAGAAATTTTGATTTGGTATGTGAATGCAAAGGGTTCAAGATCAGGTTGAAAGATGTGACAAGCCTTTTTTTCCAGAAGAAAAAGTGAAAAGGTGATATAAAACTCCTTCCCTCCTCTTACTCCTCCAAAACAGAATTTAATGTACTGTTAGGCTACAGGGTTTCCCCAAATCCATAAGAAAGTCAGAAAAGTTAAGGACATGGTTTATATATCATTAGCAAGTAATATGAAGTGAAGCAAATTTGTACCATAGTTCATAAAGAAATCCTTGTTGATTGACATAAAATAGGGTCAATATATTCATAAATTATGTCTTATGTTCCTCATAACTGCTAGTGAAAACACTTCCAAATTGAAGCAGAATGCATCATGTAGAAAATTAAATGTCCAAATGACTATAAATCTTAAAACCATTTCTTTACTAAAAAAGAACAACCATATGCAAACCATGATGATCCAGAAAACAATATAGTATAAGACACAAATAATTATAATAAAAAGAACATATTGCAACTATGAAGTATAACAAGGCAATAAACTGGGAATACAAGACTGTTTAGCAGCATTAAAGCTATGAAGACAGATATTAGAAACTGGCAGTTATAAAAATAACCTCAATTAAAATCAGGTAAGGAATACATAAAACTGAAATATACTTGAAACAAGCCAAAACTAATTTAAGTTTAACTGGAGTTCACATCTGTGTAAAATACTGAATAACCTTGCAAGAGATAATTTACTTTCAGGTTCATAAACTTCTGAAGAAAATGTTCTTTTCCCTCAGCAATGCCTTTAGAGATCCAAGTATCAGGTACTTTCAAAAGTGTATCCTGGAAGAGGAGAATCAATTTCCTAATAATTCCCTATGTAATTCTATCAGATGTTTTCAAATTAAAAAGCAGATACTATTAAATGAGAAAATGTGTTTTTAGGATGTCACTTGTTTTTCTCCAAAACATTCTCTCTTGAGATGGAAACAAAAATATTAGAAGTTCCCAGCATTGCTGTGAAAATGCATGCAAACCTGCCAGTACTGTCAGGTCACAAAGCAGGACATATTAGACTCCCTGTTAGTCAACTGCAGAGCTGTCTTGAGTTTATTTGGCATTTGCTGATTCCAGGAGTAGCTGCTCTGTGTCTGGGAATCTTCAAAATCCCTGCCCAAGAAGCAGGACTAGTAAGTCTACACACATAATCTCATTTTATTGCTTTACTGTCTACTAAATATGAAGTATTTTTGCTGGAATAGCTTACTTAGGATATTATCAAGTTACTGCTTAAATAAAATGGAGAAGCCCCCTAGAACATCAGAAACTGACTTTCTTTTCTCTGCATCAGTTTTAGGATAGCTTTCTGAAGTTTAAAATATTTTATCATAACAGGAAGAGGTTTGTTCCTGTACAAAAGCTTGTGACTTCAAATGATTTCAAAAACAAAGCTAGCCACGCTGTTTAGGAGCTCTTGAAGAGGCCACTTTATCTGCATAGTTAGCAACATCTTTGCTTTGTTGCAAAGATAAAGAAAAGAGTTACATCTTGTTACATCTTTGCACTGAGAGCAAAGATAAAGAAAAAAGCTGCAAAGAACATAATGTCATTCAAACAAAGCAATTCCAACAGAATAGCTTAAAACTTCACATACTCACTGCTTGATTTCAAAAGCTGCAGATAAAAATATCTTTTTGTTAACTAGTAATTTCTTTTTTTAAACCCTCTTTGGGAATCTCCCAACTATGCCAACCAATCAGCCAACATCACTGATCCCAGTGATGTGCCAGCAGCACATTCAGCACTGCTCATGGTCCCAGGGCAGCTCCGACGTCATCGCAACAGGACTGCAGTGCTGACCTGAGGAAGAACTTGAGGCGTGCTTTGAGAAATATTTTAGATTAATACACACAACTGGAAACTGTGCTGTTTACAGATATTTTGGGGGAAAAAAAAAGGAAACAGTCTGAGGTCAATGTCAGAATTGATTTTGTTTTGTTTTGAAAGCATCTATTTTCAGAGTCCTTTTTACAACACTGATAAAAGAACACAAACTATCACTTTGGGGTGAAAAGTTAAGCCTCCCCAGTGGCATTGCTAAGCTCACCGATTGCTCTCAGATTACTTCTTGAGGGTGGGTGTTTAATCTTCTCATCAAGACAAGAATCTGAGACCACCCCTTCTTGGCAAACTCCACAGGAACAAATAGTTCTGTGGTAGCTACTATAACCTGACAGGTCCTGAAATAACAAAACTGCTTTATTTGGTGGAGAGATGGATCTCTTGATGCTCCCATATCTACCAAGACACAATAAAGTTTAAAGTAATGATGTCCATTTTTGTTACAGCACAGAAAGGATACTTCGCAGATACAGTCATCCACTTCACTTTGGAACAGAGCTATTTCAGAGTTTGCTTTACCAAAAGCAAAGTTGCTATATTAGTAGGAGATTCAAATTTGTATATTCCCAGGCCCCTGCAGAATCTGCTGCATAGACAGGACAAGATACTGGATGAAGGGAAATCTATGGCAATACAGCTGATCAAGTGATTTTCTATTTAGAATGGAAAAAGGCAACTCCACCATTCATATGGAATAAAAACCCACAGACCCCACATCATCTGAGAAATGTCCAAACAATGCCCAAATTGTAACTCTATCTATTTTTATGCTGTTAACTTAACAATACCACAAAACAAAGGAAAGCAATGCAGAAAGAGACCCTAATTTTCCCCCAAACTGCTAAAGAAAAACCCCAACATGTAACAGAGTAAGATTAACAGATGAATTCATACCCATGTATAAGACCTCGTGACTTAAGCATTTCAGTACCGCTGTGGCACTATACAACACCCACAAGCACAATTCTGAAGTAATCCCTGTAGGCTAAGAGAAGGCAGCTGCCTTAGTCAAAACATAATGAATTTGGTTTGATAAAGGATGTTAAAACTCAGGATGGAGTCTAATTTTGAACAAGGGGAGGAAGAGCAGGGACTAGGTGCCTTTGAGCTGGTGAATGAAGATTGACACCTTGTGCAGGGAGCAGAACACCAAACTCTGCTTTTTTAAGTCCTGTCCTGCTCTGTGCCTGGGCAATTGGCTACTTCCTGTATTTCTCATAATCCTTCTTGAGACTTTTAAAGTCTCATCAACAACCTTGAGACCTGCTTTTCAGGTGTGGGAACATGATCTTGTCCAGGCTGCGGCCAAGAGCAAGGCTAGAAAGAACTTAACAGGTGAGTAGAGCTACTGCACTGTGTTTGCCAAATCCTCCATTCCCTCAAACACCCACTAAGAAGTTTAGTTCCCCTGTGAGCTGGAAATTAAGTTTGAAAGTCAATGTCTTTGTTCATACTTTTGATCACAGCTCAGGAGTCCAGCAGGATTCTAGCAGCTGTGCAGGGTAAGGATGCAACCTTCCTGAGTCCTTCCTGTGACACATACCACAGTAGGCTGCAGCAGATTAGCAAGAAAAAAAGCCTTTATTCATTTAGAAGATGTCAAAGTTTTCTTGCATTTTTATATTCTTTTGTCCTCTTTCAGTAAAAAGGCTAACACTACCTAAGTTTTTAATTTTTTTTGCTTTACTAGCTGTAGATTTTAAAAAATAAATGGTTCTTTTTGCTAAGAAAGGTACACTGCGTGCTCACTTAAACAATTCCACCAATTTACACATTTATCCTAAGCCTTAATTCTTAAATGCTATGGCAGAATAGTAAATTATTTTCCAATTTACTACAGGGGACTAATTTATTTATCCTTAATTTATATCTGTTTTCTTTATGATGCAAATTAGAATCTTATTAAACTGCAGGAAAAAAACGAAGCTTCAAAAACTGGTTTTAGTCAGTGAGCCAGTTAATCACACTCATAACAGAAAGGCTGCATTTAACAGAATTTATTAAAACTGATTATGCACATAACATTAACTGTTTTCCTCCCAAACACCTGCAGTCAACACACTGAACCAACAGTTTTTAATCACTGTGTCCACAATCTTATAGTTACGAAATTTGAATTTTCACTCTCATCTTTTAAAAGAATACGCTAAAATTGAAATAAGCTTTTAGGATTATTGTCTTTCTTTTGTTTGTTTTTCTGTTAACTTCCTAAAAACTTGTCAACTTTGAATGAAACAGTAATTGAATTGAAGCACACTGCAGTGAGAAAATAATTTTGTTTCATTTGCATGAGCTGTCCCAAGAAGACCAGTCACTTCAAAAAGACTCTGGGTCCAGCTGCTCAGCCAGTGTTGTCTTCCAGTTTAATAGTTTGGCTCTGCACAGGAGAAAGTAAGACTTGCTTAGATGAAATGTATGCATAGAGGGCTCTTCATTAATGTTTTTGAAACTTCCCAAATATTTCACATACACAAGTGTAGAAGAAGCAACGGCTAATCATACTGGCATGACAATTATTTTATGCATGGCAAAAAATAGGTCTTTCACTGCTTGATATTTCCCTACCTTTATTTGAATAAATAAGGGAAATACATTTGATCTATTTAAAAAATAATTTAATATTAAACATTTTCATTAAATGCAAGTTCTGATTTCTCATTTCTTGCATTTGATAATGCAAGTAAAATATCAGATTAGACAACATATATGGGATTATTTCTCAAATGAAAGTGTTCTAGGACCAAAATCTTGGAATGAAATGTATTTACTAGTGCAATTTACAACTTTCACAGTTCAGAAACTTTAACCAAAACTTGGGGATTTATGTAAGTAAACAAAAAGCTAGAGAAAATTTGTGCTTCTCTATCTACCAGAGATAGATGCCTATTAACCTATAATACCTAAAGAGATTGCCATGAGTTATTCATCAGTACAGCAGATCTTTTGGTATGCAGCTGTCTCATGACCACTGAGTAGCCTCAGTTCCTCATGCTCAATTATTTATTCTTACACTTTATAACAAATCCTCCAGCCCTCCTCCTCTATCGCAGCAACCTATGGCAATACCATCAGTTTTTTTTTACCTGGTCATTACTAAAAATAAAACAAGACTGATCTCAAATTGCCCCACGGGATCTTCTAACTGGTGACTTCTCTCTAACCACAGCCCCTCCCATAAACAAAACTCACTGCCCTTTTGCATTGAGCTAGTTCCTCTGACAGACTGGGTTTCTCATACTAAGCCCCATCTAAACTACATTACAATGACTCATGTAGAGTGTTATAAAAGACTGGCTGAAATAGAAATAGGTTTGATCCCCTGTATTTCCTTGCCTACAGAATAAGTTATCAAGGAAGACATCAGGTAACTGGTACTAACCCTTTTTGAGAAACTGTTGCATTTTAACTCAAAACATTTGGCCATCAATAATACCCCTTGCCTGTCCTCTCTTTGTGCTTCCTTCTCCTGGCCCCCTCCCTCCATGGTTCAGACTGACATTAAAACACACCAAATCTAGTGGATGCAAATACCAAACTTTGAGTGACAGACACCACTTGTAATGAAACACCTCCTGCAGTACCTACTACAGCAAGGTCACTTATTTTTCTCAGTTAAAGGACGACAAGTGCTATGATTTCAGCGGATACTGAGGAAACTGATGCACCAAATGGGCATTCTGGTATTTCTAACCATCTTAGATACTTATCTAAAATGCTGCTTTGACAGCTTTCTGACAGACCTTAAAAAATGGGAGTTTTGTTTGTTTCACGCTCCTCAATTTCTAGACAATCCAAATTAAACACAGAGAGAACGTGCTACCTCCTGCATGCCTACATGTGAAGATAGATGTGAGCAAAGATGTGGGAAAATTAATCCCAGCAGTGAATATGGATTTGTTTCCCAAGTAGAAAGGAATTCACTGCTTTGAATAAATGAATGAAATTAAATAATGATAAAAACTAATCCTCCTGGCCAAAACAAATTATTTTATGAAACAAACAGATGGAATTGTAAGGAGGACACAAACCTCTCCTTTTAAGTCTTAAAACCAAAATTGCTTCTGTTGTCTTTGATCTGATTTAAGTTGTATTAAAGGTCAATGAACATTGGAACAAATATTGCCAAATACTGTACTCAATGGATAAAAAGAAAGAGGAAGGTTTGGCTTTATTGTCCATAACACATCACACAATGAGCTCACCAGCGTTACCAGCTGGGGCCTCGCAAACCACATTGACCAAATAAGGCAAAAGGCTTCGTGCCTGGAATCCTTTCCCAGTTACCTCACCCGGCTTCTGCTCGCCTTGCTACAATAATTGGAGAGGTCAATTTTTTAAACTCAGATGGAGTAAATCAACAGGCTGTCCAATGCAAAGTTGGGTTTGTGTAGTCTCTGGAGAGAACTCAGCTTTATTTAAACTGAGTGTGTACAGAAAAGGAATAACTGAAATATGTGCAATAAAAACAGAAGAGCAAGTAGTATAAATCAAGAAGAGCAAGTGATGTAGATTTGTATATTGCTGATTAGATTACAAACACTAATGTTTTATGGGGAATGTTTCTCAAATTTGTTGGGTACCTTCAGGTTTTTGAAGTGCATGTGAAGAAGTGGTCTTTAATGTTATTCTTGTGTTATTCCAAAAACACTTGAACTTTGCACTCTTGGGTTTATACGGTCCTTGTATTTAAAATATAGCTTTGTAACGTCAACAGGATATATTTTATCTTCCGTATTCTTTTTGATTTCTGAGACCATATTTTTGCCTAAACTCATTATAGTTTTGAAGAAAAAATTAAATATTTGCATTCTCTATGTAAAAACATTTAGAGAATATTCATCATGGTAGCAAAAAATCTTGTAAACTTATTAATTACACAAATTAGTTTACAAGGTTTTATTATTAAAATAAAATGGTGATTCTCATAATTTATACCATTTTCCCCTTTTTTCCCTTGGGAGGGTGGGGTTTGGTTGTATTTATCTGCAACTGAATTTTATCTGGTGTTTCATTAAAAAAAAAGAAAAAAAGCCCAGACATCACTTTTAAGTGCTCTCTCACATCATCTTTACCCCCAGCAAAATCTGACAGTGGTACCTAATATAATTTCCTGTTTTGTATGTTGGTAACACAACTATCTAATAATATTTTTCTTCCATAAAATTTGGAAACACAGCTTAATAGGGTACTAAAATGTATAAAGTCCGATGAGAAGACAGAGTCCAACACCTAACAGCTGCTTGGATCTCTAGTTACTGCTAATATTGCTAATGCTAAAGGCATACCAATCTTGTGCTTCTATACCCAATCCCTTTAAATGTTTGTCCATAAGATATTATGATGCAAATTAATTGTGAAGTGACAGCTCTAGAAATGTGACATTACTATCAGCTATCCTGTGGAGTTTGCACCATCCACAGAATCACAAAATCACAGAATATGCTAAATTGGAAGGGACCCAAAAGGATCATCAAGTCCAGCTCCTGGCTCTGCGCAAGACCATCCCCAAGAGTCACACCATGTGCCCGAAAGCATTGTACAAACGCTTCTTGATTTCACACAGGCTGGTGCTATGACCTCTTCCCTGGGGAGCTTGTTCTAGTGCCCAACCACCCTCTAGTGAAACCTTTTATAAATAGCCAGTCTAAACCTCCCCTGATTCAGCTTCAGACCATTCCCTCAGGTCCTGTCACTGGTCGCTACAGAGAAGAGATCAGTGCCTGCCCCTCTGCCTCCCCTAATGAGGACGCTGCAGACTGTAATGAAGTTTTCCCTGTTTCCTTTTCTCCAGGCTGAACAGAGCAAGCAATCTCAGTGTCTCCTTGTATGGCGTCCTTTCCAGACCCTTCACCACATTCATAGCCCCTCTTTGGAGACTCTCTAATAGCTTCCTGTCTTATATTGTGGCACCCAAAACTGTACCCAGCACTGGAGGTGAGGCCACCCCAGAGCAGAGCAGGACAATCCCCTCCCTTGCCCAGCTGGCCATGCTGTGAAACACTGAAACACTGCTCTGCAGCATCTCATTCCCCAGTCTGTCTGTATATCCAGGGTTGAAGAATCCAGCACTTTTTCCTGTTGAATTTCATCTGGTTGGTGAGGGCAACACAGTCCTCTAATCTGTCAAGGTCCCTCTGCAGGGTCCCCTATCTTTGAGGGAGTCAGCAGCTGCTCCCAGTTTTGCTTCATCTGCAAACTTGCCCAGTATCCCTTCCAGTCCTGTGTCCAAGTCATTTATGAAGATGTTGAAGAGCATAGGCCAGAGGATGGAACCCTGTGGAACCCTACTAGTGACAGGTCACCAGTCTGATGCCACCCCACTCATTAAAACCCTTTGTGCCTGACCCATGAGACAATTCTCACCCACAGCATGATGTATTTATTCAGCTGAATGCTGGACATTTTGTCCAGAAGGATCCTGTGACAGCATGGAAAGATTACATCAGCTGGCTTCCCTTGATCAGCTAGGTAGGTTAGCTTGTCATTAAAGGAAATCGGATTTGACAAGCAGGAGTTTCCCCTCATGAAGCCATGCTGGCTGTCACCAATGACTGCACTGTCTTTCAGGTGTTTTTCAATACCTCCTGGAATAATCTTCTCCATAACTGTACCAGGCACTGAAGTCAGACTAACAGGCTTGTGTTTTCTAGGATCCTCCTTCTTGCACTTCTTGAAAACTGGGACAGCTTTCTCCAGCTTCTAGTCAGCTGGAACATCTCCCGTTTCTCTTCAGAGAGCAACATGTACACAGAAATGTTTTGGGGTTTTGGGTAGGAGAGGGATGACAGAAAAACAGAATCAAGTTTGGATTTGATACAAATAGCATTCTACACACTGTTTTAGACTAACACTACAGGGAAAAAAAAACAGCTCACACCTGCTGTGGACCTGTAAGGTCCACTCAACTGATGTGTCTAGAAAACACAAATAAAACCACAAATAAAACCACAAATAAAAAGTGACATTCTCAGTGTTCTGTGAAACTTGCTCCTAAAATCCAAACAACAAGAAAATATCTATATCTCTGTTTGACTATCAGCACAGATCATCCCAGAGGAGTTCAAAGAGGCAAATATCTGTGCAAACCTTCCTTAACTGCGGATAAATAATCAGCAAGCTCAACTCATTCTATATTTATAAGAGTTCATAAATGCTCAAGGGCTGATCCCAGTGAACAGAAGTAGGGTAAACAATCTGACCATGTTTTCCACTTTACCAATAATGGGTTTCACAAAGCCCAAATTTCTACTCTACTTCATATGGGTCTCATTATTCCTAGATCATACGCTGCTATTTTGTAATTACTAGAAAAACAATACTGAATGTAATTAAGCTCTGACTTGTTTGTGTTGATACCATTTAGTTACATTTAGTTAGAGGCTAACTGTAATTGCTTCCACTGATAAAAATCAACTCAAAGGCAAATGTATCACACTTGGTTATGACGGCTTTCTGAATTTCTCATTTCTGAGTTTGACAGTTGAACTCCATGTGCAGTGCTAGAAAATATGTTTGTTTGACATTTTATAAAACAATGACCTGGGAGAGCTCTCTTTAGGGTATCCATGTGTCAAGCCAAATATTCTGGACTCTCCAAAACACACAGCACTGCATAATAAAGTGCATTAGACACTGGAATAAGAGTTAGCAGAGCCAGGCTCCCTCCTGAACTCATTCTGTACAGTGTAGTATGACCAGCGATAAGTCAAAACAACTCTAAGAGGAGCAGATGCTCATATTTTACATGGAAGAGATATGGAAAAGAAACCAACCATTGTGATATACCAAACAGAGAGGACTCAACCTGTTCTGCAGTGCCCTTCCTTTAATATTCTTGATGATACAAAAAACAAAGGAGTCATCTTCAATTAGATCATTATGCATGTGTTGACATCTACTGAGTGATATATTTATTCAAAGGAAACCTGAGTGTCATAGAGAGTTCTGCAGAGAGTCCTGTAAACCACTTATGGATTGTCTCTGTCATGCAGCAAGACAGTCAGTAGAATGGTGGGTTAAGCTTTCAAATAGGGTGCTCTGAAGAATGATATCCCTTGAACTATGAGAATAGGAAATGAAACACTACTACAAAGAACTGGATGATGCTATTAAAACCTACTGAAAACTAAAAATAATTTTGTGCTGGGATTAAGTTCTGATTCATGCAGCATGGTAAATAATCTCCCAGTCCTGCATCTCACAGTAGCACAGGGGTGGGACAAGAGAAGAATGTTGTTGTACACAAAAACATATCAAGTGAAAGGGTAAAGAGCACCCACTTCAGAAAAATCTGACCTCAAGTTCGCAGTACACATTCTTCACAAACATCTACTTAGTTCCTGTGCGGAAGCAGCCCCATGTGTTTGCCACACATTCACAACAGCAGTACAAGAAGTATAAACCTTTGGTGTCTCTTTCCAATAGCTCTGTTCTTCTTCTGAGTTTCTTTGAGTACAGCACATGCCCAACCTCACCTGCAACATCAGAGAGCTTTTTTTTTTGTACTCATTTAACCTTACAAAAGAATGTTTCCCAAAAAATTTTATGAGCACTAATATAAGATGCAAAATGCTTCAGAACTAGTGTATTCATGCAGACGGAAGAACCATAACCTCTAATTGACTATCACAGCATTTTTGCATAGCCGAGAGACTGTAATGAAAGCAGATACTGACAACCAGTCAAAAATTCAGGATCAGACTGAAAACAGCTATTCTAGACTAAAAGTTAATTCCAACATACTTTTCCCCAATATATCTGATTTCCTGAGCTGACTAGTGAACCCTGGTACAGACAACCTGCATTGTCTCTCTCACACAGATATAATACTTAACACAAAAGAACCAGATAAAATTACTAACTGGAGCACTTCCACCATGGGAAAAACCCTGAAGAATATTAAGATGAATACTCTGGCAAAACGAACATGAGCCATTGCACTGCATCAGCCATGTAAAGAGGAGAGGGAAAGCAGAGGCAGAGATCGTGCTGAAACTGTCTTCTGTCTTTATACAATGCCTGTTTGAGGGACTCATAGCAGCTGTTTGAATCCTCCCTGTGGTTCTGGGTTAACCCAAGACACAGCATAATGTAAATGCAGAAATGCAGACATCAGAAGATGAACACAATGCCAGATGGTAGGAATGTGCAACAGTAGCAAGAGCTATCTTCTATGCAGATTATCAGTCTTTAAACTCCATCTCTAAATTGTCTCCTCCTCTGAAGCAAAGAATTAAGTATAATTTACTAACATATTAATGAGCATGGCATCAAGTCTGTTTGAATACAAAATGCTTGTTTTCAGTCCAGCTTTCAAAACACACTGATAAACTCAAATAAACATTAAATGAAAAACAACCCCAGCCACTTACTTTTGCTGCTCCTATTTGCTCTTTTCGAAACTTCTCCAGCGGTGCTATTAGCACATCATTAGCATTCTGGATCTGCAATATTAAACATAAAGGATGTTGTCTTAATACAGAGTATTTGCAGAAAGTGGAGTCACTGTAACTCTGCCAAAGTGCAAGACTGAAAAATGCATGTCTGAAACATTCTGGTAAGAGTAGAAGGCAAGTAATTATGTTTTCTTTACACAAAGCATACAAAACACATGTACACTAGTCTACCACAGAACATTTTTATGAATAACTACGGAAATTTCAATGGAAGATGCAGTAATTTTCTCTCCAATATGCAGAAGGTTTTCTGGTGCTTTACTTCCATTTCTTGTATCTTGCCTAAAACCAGAATAGAAAACAAAAACTTTCAGGAATATATTTTGGCAGAACAAAGAAGACAAACATGTGAATACTGACAGCACTGACTAAAAAAAGTCTGTGTTTACAGAATCTGAAACTTTGACAGCCAAATATTTTCAGCTATCCTTTTGGATTATAGACCTAGGTACACTGAGCAGAAGACAGTGAGGCAGAGAACTCTAAAAAGATATGTGGGTACTTAAAAGAAATACTCTAGATTGGGTTCCTTCACTTTTCTAGTTTTTAAACTAATTTGAGATGTCCTGCAGCTATTTTTATCCCTTTAACCTAAACCAGAGTTCTTAATGAAACACAGTTTTCCCCTCTGGCCTCTGTTTATTTAGTGTAAATCCAGTCCTGGGAACTCCTCCCTGAAACCCATTCCCAGCAGCAATCACCCAAAGCATCTGTAGTCATTTGGGACTGGAAACACACAAGCAGCAGAATACAAATGGCAGCCAAGCCATCATGCCACTCTCCAAGGAAAGGAAGCATAATTTCCCCATGTGCCTTTTAGGTACAGGAAAAATAACCAATTACATTTACTTTGCTGATGAAAATCAGAGAAACTAAAACCTGTCAGCATATCAGAAATAAAGTACAATAAAACACATTACAATATTCTATTATACTGACAACAGGCAAAACTCTGGGTTTTCTGCACAAATAGCTTTTTTCTCCTCACCAGTACAGTCTTTACCAACACTCATAATTTGGGCTTTGGCAGGTTTAGTAGTCTGGGCAAAGCTAACATGTACCTAAGCCAAATGTGAATGAATACAGTTCTTGTGGTTCTTCCATAACAGTAATTGATAAGTTACATTGTCAGTTGAGCACAAAAACTTCCCAAAAGGCTGTAATAAAAACCATATAGAATAAACCTATTGAAATACAAACACACTTTCTTTCTTCCAAAACCTAACATTACAATTCAAAAGACCACAGAATCACCACATCTCTTAGCAGCGCAAAGTTTTAGGAGAAGCTGAGACTCTCTTTGCCACCCTTATGAAGTGAAGTCCAAGACAGCAATGGCAACACTAGAATGCTCAGTGATACCATGATCAAAATGTGCTACATTAAAAAAAAAAAAAATAAGGCACAGAGGATGAGGAGAAATGTTTTCATTGCATCCAACATCTTCCATCAGTTCCACCGGACCAGACTACAACACTACCCAACTCTCCAAGTGGATGCTTCCCAATAAAAAATAGATTTTTAGCCATTATCCAGCAGTCTAACTGGGACTCAACACCTTTTACAAGGTAAAGTGCATGCACTTAGCAAAAGATAATTTCAATCCCGAGGATCACTAAAGCAGATTAACAGCAGTGCAAAGCTTGAATGACTTGCCTACTACCAAGCAAAATTTGCCTGGAAGTAGCAGCTGGAAGTTTTGATAGCTTACAGAGCATGTACATGGCTTTTAGCAACACATACAGAAACCACAAATGATTGCTGGAGTCACTGGTATGGAAATGTGGATGCAATTTTTTTTTTTTTTTTCACGTCCCAAGCTAAGTTCTTCTCTACCCTTTAGATTCATTGCTAAATATGTCACAGTTCAATTAAGGGAGACAGATATATATTATTAAGTAGTTACTTCTGATACCAGCAATCACTACTAGTCTTGTTGGCCAGTCAAACTAACCAGTTTGATCAGCATGTCATTGACAGTCAAACTAATCCCATGTGCAGCTGAATGGCCCCTCCCTTGACTCAATGCTACCATGGTCATGCAGCCTCCATGCCACACCAAGAGTCCACTCCTATATATTGTCCTCTTGGCAGTGTTAAAGTGACTGAAACACAACTCCTACCCATCTCATTCAAAGATGCTGCAAAGCAAATGATACGATACTTGGAAAAAGAGAATCCTGCTTCAAACACCATGGAAGAATATACATACAGGAAGTATATAGAACTGAGAGGATTTGGCTGAGAAGTAAGTGGCTTTGCTGAGCTGAACCACACTGTTATACTCCCACAGTTATACATGAAGTGGGAATGGACAGCAGGCATTGCTAGGCTTTCATCTAGACAGGGTCTGTGCTTCTGAATAGATCTGCTAAGCCACAACAACAGAACACACTGCAAGCTCATCCCTGGGCTGAAAGGTTCTACTGGCAAGAACCCTATTGTGACAATTAACCTCCCAGCAAAATTAGGAGCTAGGCAAGAAATAGGCTTTGGATTTGGGGAGGGAGAATGTGGCAGCAAAGGAACTAAGAAAAATCCCAGCAGATGCATTTCAACAGCCACTATTACAAGATGCAGAATGCTCCACTGTGTAAAGACTTCCATCAATTTGCCTTACATATTCACTTATTAATTTCCTTTCTTTGTAAATTACTATTACTGAAACTACCTCACAGTTTCTTTCTTAAGGGTTATAAATCTGCATACAGCCCCCCCCCGCCCAAGTCTTCTTTTAAAGCAGCAATCCAATACTCCCACAACCATTTATGTGGAAATCTGATTGCTTTAAATAATCTGAAATTTTCACTGTGTGGTCCTAATAGAGTACCTTTTTTCCTGCCAAAATGATAATCCCTCTCCTACTCAGTTATTGTGCTAGGTTGAAATCAGGGACATTGGGAACAGGCAAACAATGCCAAAAAGACTTACAGTTTTTGTTAACAGCAACTTCAGATATCCACGTTGTCTAAAATTTGGATCTTACCCTTCCATGGTTATTCAGATTAGTCACACCTTTAGAGAAGTTACATTTTGTTGATCTAAAAGTTATTGAATGTGACACAGTTCCAGTGTTCAGCATGGTTAATATGTGGCAGTCAATCAAATTACGTGATTGTTTCTCTTGTTTGGCAAAAGCAATGGTCTTTCTCAAGAAAAAGAAAAAGAATACCACAACTTAGTTTATTGACAGTTCATCAGTCTTTTTTTAATTAAGATGCTAGACAAGTATTAGCAGACATAATACAAGAATATTACTTTGACATTTCAGAGAGCTATATTAGATACAGTAATAAAGAAACAGATTTTTCCAGACTAAAAAGCTTGCTCAGATTTTCATCTTTGGTATATATAGTTCCACTTAGTTCTAGTTAATTCTACTTGTTGGTAAAAGCACCATTGAAATAAGTACCACTAAAACCACACAGAAGTTTAAAATATATTTGAAAAAGAAGCATTTAAAAATTCAAAGTACTTTTTCTAAGGCAGTTTGACAGCTTATGAGGTTGGTCATTGGTTGCATAGCTGCAATATTTCAATATACCCTGGCAGACTTTGAGACAACACGGTGAAACCACTTAAGTTTTCTTTTCTGATTCATGATCATCCACTTTTCCAACCTACCCTCTTTCCCTCCAGGAGTTAGCTGTGAAATTGAATTTATGCACCAATACTGAGATTGGTGCATAATATTGTGGTTTGCCCAGATTGCAGATGTGGAGAGAAACTCCACATCTATACATTGAAGATTTATTGGGCTAGCAATTTTTTTAACTTTTCTTTTTTATCAAAACTTTCAATCATTAGAATGAAGAGCATTAAGAGAATCATAATTATTATACAGTGTTAGGGAGGAATAAATTTCTTGCAAACATATCTGAACATTTCCATTTCTAGATTTTTCTTAAATTCAAGTCAACATTAATGTTTTGAATGAGTTTTCTAATCAGTTTTCTGATTTTTCTGAATTTAGGAGAGTGAATGATATACAGCCTGTACATGCAGCATTCTTCTTCTTTTACTTAAAATGAAAGAGGGTAGATAAAGATTTACATGGAAAGAGGGCAGGTTTAGGTTAGATATTAGAAGGAAATCCTTTATTGGGACAGGCTGCCCAGAGAAGTTGTGCATGTCCCATCCCTGGAAGTGTTCAAGGCCAGGCTGGATGGGGCTCTGAGCAGCTTAGTCTAGTGGAAGGTGTTCCTGCACATGGTAGACAGTTGGAGTTGGATGACCTTTAAGGTCCCTTCCAACCCAAGGCAATCTGTAATTCCACTTTGGTATACCAAAGTATACCAAACTAGTGGTATACAAACAGTGGATATAAACAGAAATTTACCTAAAAAACATCAATGCGGCTGCTAATTAATTTTTACATACTAACAATACAGAAATTTTAAGCCCTGAATTGCTTTATAGGCTTTCATCATCACCTTAGTGTCTACAGGGCTGAACTGCAGTATCGAGGACAGTCAATACCTTTTGAGCTTGGTATTTTCATTTGTAGGGATAAGGACTAGGTAAGTCACAGAAAGAACTGAGTTAACAGATTCACCAATTGCCAGAAGAAGACAGCAACAATTCAAGTGAGGAATATTTGCAGTAACAGAATTATATTAAACTTACCTGGATGACAGCAAAACAATTTAACTATGAAAAACTTTAGTGTTTATATAGTGTATCTTTGAAAAACATTTTTTTGTTCCAAAATCTGCTACAACTACTTTTCATGGCAACACAGAACGACCACACTAGCACATAGTATATAGAACTCATTTCCCTGAAATACTGAATGGCTCTCAAATTCTGAATGCTGACAAATATTAACTTTTTTCATGTCAGTATAAGACTTTTAGAAAACACAAATTAAATTCATTCAAAGGGGGCAACAAATCTCATAGGTAATATATACACAGTAATGCGTTTCTAATTTAGAAAAATATTTATCTAGTAGACAAAAATACATAATTTAATTTTAAATCTTTTCCCCAATAACTAACAATTCCTAACATCTGATCAAAATATCTCTTCTTTCAGTCTGAGGACAGCATCAGCAGCTGCTAATCAATACATCTTCAAATACAACACTTGCGACCAAATACAGACAACAGGCTTTTGAATAACTTATGCATCATATTGAATGCTACAAAGAGCATAAACATGCCATGATAAAATACTGGTCATGTATTTAAGTGCACAATTTCTGTTTTAGAAGTTAAAAAATGTAAATATTACACAAAGTTAATATTGTGAATTTCAATGCCTGTAACTACTTGACCTTAGCAAGACAAATATTTTTACAGCTTTGTACAGAAAACTCTACACAGACAAATCACATACTTAAAAACAAATAATATACTCAAAGTTCATCTTAATACCTCTCACCTTTACAAAAAACAAAGATGACATCAAACAATATCTAAGCTTATGTTAATTTCCTAGAAGTATCACTACCACTGCCACTTATTTAAAGTAAAGCTGATGATAAAGGAGATTGAGAAGACTACGAAGTTTTAACTACAGACAATTAATAACATAGGCTGGACACTTCCATATTCTATGTGTAATGCAACATTCAGCTTCTTACCAAAACCTAAAGCTGTATCAAGTGGTATTAATACATTGCCACAAGGGGATGCTTATTAATCACATACTAGTCAAGGCTGGGAGTAGTTATACACATGAATCAAAGAATGGTTTGGGTTGGAAGGGACCTTAAAGATCATCAGGTTCCACGCCCTGTCACAGGCAGGAATACTTTCCACTAGATCAGATTTGTTCTCAATGTTTTCAAGTGAACTTCGATTTCCTATATTGCATAGTTTATGTTTAAAAATACATTACTGTAGTGTCAAACCTGAAGTGATTGTTTGTTAATATATTAAAAAATTACACATGAGAAAGGCTGCCTTTAGCACTGAAAGGCCAGTCTCCTTATGGACTCCTCACAAAACATTAGAGGAAGAACAGAACTCATCTGAAGAACAACTGAAGAATTTCACATGTTAGGTGTCTTCAGAAGCTTTCTCCTTTTGACTGATTACAGACCAAGCAGATAAAAAAAGCAGCCAATCTTCAAAAAAGTTAGTCTTCATGAAGAATCTGACTCAGATCTACCATCTTCTTTTTACACATAACATTGATATTCTAAAAAGTACACATTGATATGAAGTGTAAATATACATAGAAAAATATGATATATAGATATAACATTTTAAAATTAACATTGCAAACATAATTTCAGATCACTGATATTCTGAGTCAGAAGGGAGTCACAACGATTATCAAGTCCAAATCTTAAGAGAATGGCCCATCCAGGGACTGAATCCACAACCTTGGTGGTATAAGCACCAAGCTCTGACCAACTCAGCCAATCTGCAGGGTCTTGTGTATCTTGACTTTGCAATTACTTGGTAAAGGTCCTGGTAAATGAAAACCTCCTGATACATTCTGCTATCACAACATCTAATTATGGGTGAGTGGACAAACTAGATTTGGAAGTACTAGTGAGTACTGTGACTATCTTTGTGATCATTAACCAGATGCAACTTTGTCTTGTAAGTTGGGGAGAATATCAAATACCAGGAGGTCCTCTCAGGCTCTCTCTCTGTCCCAACAGTTTCCTCTGTTCCTCCTAAGTATCAGCCAAAGAAGAAAATAGTTACAGTTTCTAAGCAATATATTTTGGGAACTCAGTGGCAGAAATGAGTGAATCGACATTATTTTAGAAATACTCCCTTGTACTGTCTTCTTTTTCTTTGCTATTTTTAACAACCCACTATCCTACTTAGCACAGTATGTAATTAAAAAGAATGAAGTTTAAAATGCTTTCATTACATCGGCACATGAATGAAGTGTTTATATAAGCCACATTTCATTAACTTCATACCCCAGCAGTCTCATAGTTGAGGCGTATGCTTTCTGGGCTGTTTCCACATGCTCCTAAACAGGGTTATGATGACCTCTGCTATCTTAGATGAGGGTACAACATAGCATGTACCTATAGCATTCACCCTCAAGCATCTTACTTTTTTTGTAGTAGTTCAATCTTTAAGGCAAAAGACAATATCTATGGTACTTTAGCACTCAGAGATCCCAAGGTCCAGTACAACCTTTCATTAAAACAGTAACTTGATCCTCTTGGAAGGAGGCACCAATATTCTTCGTGTCTGCAATGGCTGTGGAGCAGAAGTTCCCTTCTTCCTCCCAGGAAGCCAAGCCTTATGAATGACCCTGAAAGCCTGGGTCTTTAAGACCATGCTATACTAGCACTGGTTAACTTGCTTTAGGGCCAAGGAACAAGAGAGAAGTATTAACTCTAAGGCTTAGCATTAAGAAAATAGAGAAAGAGAAAATGTATTTTTGAGTTTAAGTAACAGCTATCACACAAAATCTGGAACTTCAGGTGTTCTCCTAATAAATCAGTTCATGCACTGCCAACAGCAAGATCTGACAGAGGACATTACCAATACCAACACAAAGAGGCTCAAGGACTTACCGAGCAATTAACTCAGTCACTCAACATTAGACACCCATTGTCTCTGTGGATACAGCCACATAAGCTTCCCTTCCCAAATAATGAGGAGAAATAAGCATAGGATCCCTGTGATCCATTCAGACAAGATACATCACATCATGAAATTGTGAGGCTGTTTGCAATCAAATTCAAGTTTGCTAATCTGCTTACCTAAAGGTAATTCTGTGTAGATGTATAAAGGCTTAATACAACAGTATTTAGAAGTTTCCAAAAGAAAGCAAATGAACATCTGGGCTACTGGGCTTGAAGTCTGCTTTCCCTCAGAGATATTTGCAAACCCATTTAAAGTTTTCTGTGATAAACTGAAGAAATATGGGACTGGGCAAGATTTGCTTTTCATTCAGCAGAAGCAGCTGGATTCAACAAGACAGCAAAAACATTATAGACATTACAGGATTCAGTAAAGGTTACTGTCACATTAACTTCACAGTCTGAAGTTACACTTACAAAGGTATATGGCACTTCTAATATAACCAAACAGATGAACTACAAGTGTAGCCACAAACCCAAATAGATAAAGAATAAATTAACTATGCACCAATGAAACAGTGTACAAATCACTTGCTTCAGAGTTAAAAGAAAAAAATAGTCAAATTTTAACTCTATCATCATGCTACATAGGAATCACATTAGTTAGATTTTATTATACTAGGTCATACAAAATATGGCTTAGTCTAATTCCAACATGAAGCAATATTTTTACGCCTTCTGATTTCCTTTTATTTAATTAATTTCTAGCATAGTTATTGCATTTATCACCAACTGATTACATGTGCAGTGCTGGAACAGGTACATAATCAGAACTTCACACCTGATCTAGGCTATTTTTTTTCTGTAAAAATCCAAATTGGTCATTGCGTATCACTTCTCTTAGAGACAGCACATCATTCAGCCTCAGAAATAACCATTCTGCCCTCCATCTTCTGGCAGGATGCTGCCTCCACTACTCACATTTTCTTTTATTCATGGGTATTAAGATGCCAGATTCACCAGCTGACTCTGGAATGTGGCAGCTAATTGGAGTCTGACCAAGACAGGGCTCACACAGGGAGCTCACTGAAGCTGAACATGGAAATCAACAGAAAAAAACTGGATCATCAGAACCCAAAAGTTCCTACCATCTGACTCTAGTCACTCAGTGCTGCTCCAGAACCATTTTATGCTACCCACTGGCAATATCTTATAGAAGCACACCAGAAATTCCTAAGGGAACAAATATTTAACAGAAGTATACAAGATGAAACATATCTTCCAAATGAATTCTAGCATCTTACAATTTTTCTTAGTGGTTTGTTAATCTCTTTATGAATGACAGCCATAAGAAACAATTCTCAATGACTGCAAGACTGGACTCTGCAGATATTGCTCATTGAGTGACAAGACATGGAAAGAAGGGTAAAAATGAACTTAGATGAGAATACTTGCACCATGAATTTATAGCAGCAAGTTTCAAATGCATCTCAATAGTTCCTGATTTGCATAATAAGGTAGGTTATCTATGACTGAACTTATCATTGCAGGCAAAAGAAAGTAAAGGTTGCAACAAGATTTCCATACATTAGAAGTTTTTAAAGATGCAAAAATGGTGTTTGGCATGTTTAGATGAAGTATATTACCAACACATTCATTTAATACTTCTTTTTAATGTTACTTCCTTTTAATTATCTTGTTCACCTAATTTATTCATTGTCTGTGATTTCTCTGGAGGGAAAAGCTAAATATTCATTCCATCTGTTTTAAATTCCGCATTTGAGAATTTGCAGTAAGCTTAATACATCTTTCTTGCCTTATGAAGAGAAAATATCATTATATTTAAACTCCCAGAACTGTTGTTATTTTACAGCAGTTAAATTTTAATGTTTGTATGCTAATCCGTTTTGGTCAAAAACACAAGATTCTTGGGCATTGTTGGACCACAAATACTTCAAGCATGACTTTAAACAGCACCAAGAAGAAACTACTCAATTCCTACCATTTGTATGTGAACAGACATTGCATTTATAACCATCCTCCACTAAATGTTTTAGTTTGGCAAACCAAATCTACTTTACATTTTAAAAGCTGATGCTCAAATTTTCCTTCTGAGTTAAGAAAGTGCAGTATACCTATATTATCAATCACTCCAAGTAGGAGTAAAGTCAGAGGCTACAAACCTGTCACTTTCCCAGTGAGCAAACTGCCTCTGATAACACACAGAGGCAATGAGATGTCTAATACTTTTTATGGACAGCCTTAAAAATTATTTACAGCATACAGTATGTCATGTCATCTGCCTACAGAAAGCAGATTTGTTTGAGGGGGAATATTAGACGCCTTTCAAGCATTGGGAACTGCTGAAGTGAAATTGCTACGTACACCTTTATGTTAATTCTGGTTTACATCTTCAAGATGCACAAAACAAAGTCTTAAGCAAACATGGATTACTGAAAACAGTCACATTCCACATATATGTTCCATGTAAAAAGTCAGATATTCTCTTTTCTCATAATTCATTATTTTACTTCAAATCTCAAAAGACTGCTAGATTTAATTTTCTTTAGGTAGGTGAGTGAAGAAACAAGTTAAATACCTCAATTATTTGACCCAAATAAGACCAAACTGGATCTTTTCCTGTTACCATCATATTTAACAGACTCGTATAAACTTAGATTACAATAGGAAAACCATGTGATGGTAACCTTCAAAAATGTCTTTAAATTGTTACCAGACACTCAAAATTTATTCATTTCTTAATAAAATAATCATACAAAAAGTTTACATTTATAGCATCTGTTAAAATAAAAGATTAAATAAAAAATTGCATAAATACTTTTAGATGCTATGATCCACAAATAATACCAATGTAAATGCAAACAGCCTTCTGTAAAAGCAACACAAAGTATTCAGAAGACAAACATGGAAATGGACAAATGAATAACAGCAGTTGATAAGAGAAATAAAAAGGAGAGTGTGCTAGTATTTCATAATAATCTCAAGAAATTGAATGCCAAAGGTCAGTATCAAGACAAAAAAATCCACCTGAATTATTAAAGGGCTTAGCTAGTTTTATGACCATTAATAAACACACACTACTTGCATGTTTTAAATTTAAGGAAATCAGATTTTAAAGCATTCAGAGCAAGCACATAACTTGTCTGTCATCTCCCTCTCACAGTGCACAAAATGGCAAAGGAGTCCTGTGTTTGTTGGAACATTGGATAGTCCCCAGAAGAAACATCCGTGTACAAAAGGGGCCCAAACAAACTCAGAAAAGTTATTCTTTATAATGCAGTTGAAGTGGTAAGGGTAAAAATTCAAACATTAATATCATACAAAAATTATTGATTTTAAATTTTAATTTCAGTCCTTCCCTTTGCTAGCCTGAATAAAATAACAAAAGTAATTCCACAGCTCTTCTCATGTGTCAAGACTATTCCAAATGTCAAACTCTGTATCAAGTATTACAAGTACTGAATAAAGATGTAAATACTGGCATGTTGTAAATTAGGCTTCATGGGGAAATTAAGATGCAAAGAACAATACCAAGGGAATTGTCCAGACATGGGTTTAACAATACTGCTCTTGCCCTCCCACAGTAACTTTTAACAAAATTGACTTCATTCCTCTCACAACGTACCTTGCCAAGAAATGGATTTGAATAAAGGGCCCTCATTAGCAATAAAAGTTTGGAGGTAAGTGCTGCTTGAAATTTGCTTTGCTGAAGTGCATGCAAGGAAAAGTACTTTGCTAGCAGAGTCTGCACCAGCCAGTCCCAGCCTGCTGGTCCTACTGTCTCAGCTGCTGCTCAACAGCAGGATACTTCAACAGCAACAGAGGAATAAACTTGTAACATCCATGCATGTATCATCCTGATAGTGAAGCCTAGATGTCCTTCTCTACCAACTGTGGAGCTCGCAGACCTTCTCAACTCCTAGCAAGGTTCTGCAATATGCTCTGGGAGATAGTATGTGAAAGCTGACAGAATTATGCAAGGAGTATTAATGCTCAAATCCTTTTTACACTGCTAGCTTCTGAGCAAAATTTAAGGTGCTGGTGATTCTTAAATGTAGTGGTTATGTGCAGGAAAGTATCAGAATTATTTAGGGTTGCTCAGAAAACTCTGCAGGTATTGAGATGATTACTACCTTAGTGACAGCATAAAATATTAAAGTTTTACTACTGATAGCACCACTGAACCAATCTGAAAACAAAGAATGTCATATCTCAAGCAACTTATAGATCAACAGAGTTGTAAACTAAATTCCTGTAACATTACCTTTATTAAGCCATCTTTAATTCATGTTTCAGGCCACAGTTGCACATCTAAAATAGGGTACCTAGATAAATTTTAATAGCACAGTTCTAAACACTGAGTTTTGAACAAACATGACAAACTACAGTCCTAGCTCCATGATTTAGTAATCTTATACAGCTGGAGGGTTCATACAGCATGGGCTACCCTTCTTGTACATAACATAGCTCCTGCTGTATGCTAAAGGCAAAAAGTTGAATCCAAGATTCCTAGCATTCAAAACTAATACCAAAACTGGGACACCTGAATTCATTATGAAAATACCAAATGTGCCCAAGCAGTGCCTACTAAAGGACTGACTTGCCATCATTCCTTCAGCTCAGCTACAAGGAGTCAGTGTCAAAAATTTGAAGGGGAAGATGTTTAAATTTGATCAATTGGGATGAGGGACCCCAATACTGTTACATTAAATACATTAAATACATTGAAAACAGAATGATTTAATGTATTTAATGTAACAATACTGTTACATTAAATACATTAAATCATTGAAAACAGAAAAACCTTGGGAAACTTGAAGGTAAAATACATTTATAATCAGACTCATAGATGTTTTGATCCACTAGAAGTCTCACATGAATATATTTAGAAAAATTCCTGTTCTAGGTATTGACAATAAAAGTCCTAAGACAATGTCATAAGAAGTGCCTCATCTTCAGTGTGTTCAGAAATTAGAAGCCAAATGGCATCAACTGGTTCTTCTTCACTCATTTCCTCGATGTGTGGGTTTAAGCAGACTGACTTAGTCTAATGCAATGTTAGCCATAACCAAACATATTTTCCTGGGCAGGCACTGAGCACAATGACACCCAGCAAATTCCCAAAAGAGCAGGAGCAGGGGTAGATGCTACAGTGAGCCTGGTTACCTACCAGTACCCACACACTACATGCATTGACACTGTAAGGTAAAATTCAAATGCAGAAGCATTGTACATCAAGGCATGTGCTCCAGTATTTTTCATTTATGTGAAAAAATACTCACATCTTGCCCCTACAGGAGTTTTAGATGGATTAAGAGAAAACAGAGGCCAGTAAGTTAAAAAGGAAAGGGGAAAGACCCTACTGACTTTTATACCTTGCAATTTATTGCAAAAGCCCAGTAGAAGATAATATATTGGGATAAATTTGCTGTACCTCGGTTCCATTTTTTATCTCTTCCTATGCTTTCATTTCTTTCTTTTGCCTAAAAATCCTTTCACATAACAAAGACCATGCATGCCACCTACTCTTTCATTGTACAAGGACACACTTCAAAGACCTAATTTCTCTGTGTACCATCTTCCTGTTTTTCCTTCAGTGGGCAAGAGCTCAGTGGGGTTTCTGTCACTACTGGCACTAACAACTTGAGCTGGAAACTGTAATGTACCCATTCTGCCTTCTCTCACTTGCAGCCTCTCCTGTCTCTTAGACTTACTGCTTAGTTGCAACAGCAAAATAATTTTCTACATAGATAGGAACATTTTATGAAGTGTTAAAGAATGCATTTAACTTTTTCTGATATAGGTACAATTACAAAGATGACTGAAGCTAGAGGTTTCCTCCTTTTGGAGGAAAAAACCTACCTGGTGATAAATGAAAGGGGAAAAAACCCAAAATAACCAACCAAGAACAAACAAATAAAAACCCACAAAAACACACCAAAACAACAGTTGGGCTTGTTTGTCCCTTTTTTCTTTAGCAACCCCCTGAAAATATTTAGAAGACATAAATTAGCAGTGGATATGGTCATGGTAGGTAGCTAATCATCCAGTAAGAGATACCATTTCTTTTTACAGCTTACTCCATGGACTGTAACTCAGCAAAAACTGAGGAAAAGATAAAGCAGCCACAAACACCACTACACTGAAGTAAAAACAGTTCGGTAGTGTACTTACAAGTCTAGGCATTTATCTTTTTATCACTACAATTAGTACAAACAGTGCATGTCTCTTGACTAGGCTGAGAGTTCAAATCATACAGAAAGGAAAAGAGCTTGAGAATGTAGTTTCAGATAGGCAGCAGAAGAAAATTTTTCTGGTTTTACCCCCCTTTATGGCTGTCCAAACAAACCAAAAAATTTCTCAGCTTGAACGTTTACATTACATATTATCAAGTGGGAAATGGCTACATAAACACAGGAAACAGCATAATTGGAGCACAGAACTAATTAAGAAAAAAACTGATCCAGAATTTAAGTATACCACACTTCACAACATTTTTAACAGTATGTTATTCTAGTGAGTACTCTGTTAAATATAGATATTTTAGGATATTACAAGTATCCTCACCTTCTTAAACATTTATCACATGGAACAATTTTTCCCATAAACAATGAGTAAACAAAACTTTTGTGGCTTTTTAAACTTTTTTGTTCAATACATTAACATTTACAGAAATTATCTGATTAAAATAAATCCTAGCAAATAAGCAAAAAGCTTTACTCTACAAAAAGCTTATTTTAAACTTTCCAAGAGATTTTTAATCTGGCTGTAGACTTACTTAACAGTTACCCCAAATCAGTTCCGTATGTTTATTATTTTGTCTCTTGGCTTTTCCAAATCCTGATCTGTAAATTTTGCAGCCAGGCCTGTTTCCCTCACTGTGCAGATGTCAACAAAACCTCTCCAGAGTGGAGTGAATGTACCCTGAACAGGCCTCCTTGTGAGGTCCATTAGGATGTGAAGGGAAAGTTGGAAATCAATAAAAGAATAAATAAACATTTCACTTATCAAAGTAAGAACTTTCTAACTTGCCATGAAAAGTAAAACCAATGTTATTTAATTAGTGCAGATTATTCCTTAAGGGATGTTGAGCAGCCATCATCACAACATTTATTTTGACAAGCTTTATTTGTCAGAATTCCTGAAACTGCCTTTAAATATTCTTTCCTAAAAAAAACAGAGTCAGAGTGCAGGTTCCTTCTTCCTAGACCGAAGCTGGACACATTAAAGCACATAGACAAGCTGTTCTTTAGCAACAGACTTAAGAGATCAAGAGTTTGATTGCCTGGATGTCGTAAGCAACAGCTTCTGAGTCCAAAGTAAGAACAAACACCTCAACATTTAAAGTTTGAAACAAATAAATAAACAAAATGGAAATTTAACAGGCATAAAAATAACCAAATGGCTAACCCAACGTGAAAGCCAAGATGTTGGCAGGAATGTTTACCGCGGCTAGGGTTTTCTTTTAAATATTTCATCCTGCAGAATCTGTCAGAGAATCTCAATAAATTTTTCAAATTGCCAGTAATGGTTCTATTTGACACAGTGGCTCTAATTTTCTTCAAACAAACAAGCAATAAAATTGGCCAGCTACAGAACTGTGCATAGAAAATTTAGGCTCCAAAATACTGAAATCAATTGATTTAGAGCCTCATGCAAAATGCTCTTGGGACAAACGTCACGGGTGAGGAAGCTACTCTTAAATTCAACTAGAAAAGCAGATTTGTTAGATGTTGTCCAACTTCTGCCTGTTTCCCATTTTTCCCATAACCTTTACCTCAAAAAAGAGTATGGAAGTCTTTTTAAGAAATACACCATACTCTTAGCCCATTACCATGATGGGCACCTTTGAAATAACTTACTGAAAGATACTTGATGACAATCTGATTAATGATGCTCCGGGCTGAGGGATGCATGGTCACTGAGTAATATAAAATACTTACTCTGTTTCTACAGTACATTTTCCAACACTTGGCCTAATCTCAGTTTGTGCATTAGACATTTTCCATGGTAAAGTCTATTTTCTTTGGTAAAGTATTTCACAATGCAGCTCATCGTGAGGAAGTTTTCCTGTCATTGAGCCTAAATTCTCTCCCAAATTCTTCCTGTCAGATGACTGTCTCTTCTTAGCTAGATGATGTAAGCAGCACTCACACTTCCAAGATAAAGAAATAAAAATTTCAAATCAGAGTGAGAGCTTGAGAAGATGAACAGTTCAAACTGAAAGGGGTCTTATGTACAGATCTACCTACTTAGTCTTTTAGCAATCAATGCAATCACTTTTACATGAAGAAAAAATGCCTTGTCTGTGACTAAGTGATGGCTATGGGGACTGAGCAGCTATGTAAGCAGTCACATAATACCTGTCCGCTGCTCTTAGTGAAGGTGAGAATTCAAGCAGCCAAGCGAAGTTGTGCTGGATTACAGCAGGCCCTGCACTATTTGTGATCATCATGTGCTGCCTTCCAGTATGAAAATTAATTTGCACTTTCACAGACACTGTAGGTCTTCACAGGTCAATGCCACTAACTGCACAAGTGGGGTTAATAGGTCTACGATCTGTTACTATTAGGAATCACTTTGCATTATATTGCACAGCTGCTGTGAAATAAAACACTGAGAAAGGCGGTCTGACAGTTCAATGCTTTGCTTCTGTGACACATTCTTGATAGTTTGGATACTGCCATGGTTCTTCTATCTACTATTTGTTATCTCTTCAGTACCAACAAAACCAAACCCCAAAAAGCATTGTTAAAAAAAAAATCAAACAAAAAAAAAAAACAAGAAGAAGAAGTTGGTGCTGAGGAAATTATCTACTCAGAGATGAATGTAATTAGAAGTTGTATTTTGCTTTAACAACTACTTTGTGAATGGACACAGCCAGGCATAAAGCCAAAATCAGCTTAGCTGTTTGTAATGGTACTATGCCCAGGAACTGTTAATGTTGAAACTGGAAGTATGTATCCTTTCAGGAAACAAAAGCACGTGCATGAAAATTTAAGATATATTCTGCAAAACCGTAGGTTAGCCACAGCTACAAACTACTAAGAGGTAAGGGAGCTTTAGATACAGGATCCATAGAAAACCTTTCCATTTCTCCTTGCTATTGGCATACTAAGTTTTACTGGTAGCTGACACACTGAAGAATGTTCATATGTTATTAAAGGCTCAAATGCTGAATAATTATAAAATTAAAAGGTTATGGAAGTTGTCAGTCGTGAAAATTCAAAATGAGTAGGTTGGGAACAGCAGACAGAATTAAGAAAGGAGCACAAGACATGTCATGACACATGCCATGACAAGATATTTAGAGCAAAAGGTCCAAAAATAGTATCAGATTCAGACTTTTTAGCCTTTTTTCTGCTCTCATGCAAATACAACTAACAAAATAAGTCAATTTAGAAAGCTCTCATGTAGCTTGTAGAAAGGTCTCAATATAGTGTAAGAGGCAGGCTAGGAGAGACATAGGGCTAGTCTGGCTTCCTCACCCGTGACTCTACTAAGATTGTGTGTTGCTACATGGGCTCAGCTGCACCTCCCTGTGATCCTGCTGGATGCCCATCAGGGAAACCGAGTCACCCTTTGCCTCAGTGTGGGAATTATGGATGGTCTCGCCCTATCAAGCAGCTCCCCTGGCCCCTCAATAGTATCCCTGGTGAAAAATGGCCTTTAGCCACGGTGGGGGGATGCTGGGGCAGTCTGCAGGGCAGTGCTGTCAGGACTGACTGGACGTGTACTGGAGCGGTGCCGGAGGGGCAGGCCTGGGCTGGCCCTGCCTGCAGCCACCTCACAGCTCCACGCTGGCCCCAGCCCAGGGCCCTGGGACAGGTGGAGGCTCAGGGCAATGCCAGACCCCCCTGCAGGCTTTGGCGTGCCATAGCCCACTCTGTACTGACTGTGACACTGGACTCCAGGGGGAATTTCACATCAACTGCCGGAGATCACATCATGAAATGTCACATGACAACAAACTGGGCCAAAATTTCAATGATTTTGGCCAAGCTGGATGGGCCACCTCCACTTAACCCAGAAAGGAAACAGAACTCAATATTGTTTGAAAAGTAGCTTTTACTAAAGAACAGCTATCCAAAGAAGTAACTCTCACAATATTTTAATCCTTAAGGCTACCAGACTCTGTGGCCCCATACTTCAAAACTTTCCTCAGGACCATGTGACCATGGCTTCCAGATTTCAACTCTAATTTCCTTTAAACACTAGAAAAATAATCTCTTTCTCTGACTACAACTACTTGTAATAGCAGGGCTGCAACAAATATTGCACCATGAAGTAGATTTATAGTCATTTATTTTGGTGGTCACGCTAGCTTAAGCAGTTTGCTGATCTTGAAATGCTCCTTCATCCAATTTTTGACTTCTTCTGTCCTCTGTGGCTGTTACACTGAAACAGTCTGTTGCAACATGGTTGAAAAATAACCAGTAAATATCTTGTTTATTTTGCTTTTAGCCAGGTCAGTTTTGTGAAGTGGGTACATAATAAACTGGCATGGCTGCCAAAAAAACAGACAAAACTGTTAATCTGTTTCAGTCTTAGCACAAAGCAAAAGCACTTGCTCTGGGAGATACATGTAAGAAAGCTTCTCAAGATAACTGTAACTGAAGCCTCTGCAGACATTTGAAAGGTATAATAAAGGCAACCTAAGTATTCTGAAAATACTAACACTACATCCTAAAAGAGAATACTTATATAAAACACCTTTGTATGTAACACAGCTATGAGCCCATTCAGATTACACAGATTGCTCAAGGGAGAATATTTTGCTTCCTTATGAAAAGGTGGGGGCTTTGTTTGGCTGGTGTTTGTTTGGTTTAAATAAAGGCATATTTGTTTCTACACACCCTTTGGTACATAAAGTGCTTGTGCTGTTTTCTGTTTTTAATCACATTTCCCAGGACATTACATAAGAACAACAAATACAGCGGTTTCATTCCAGAGATCAGACTAAATGAAGGAAAATTCAAAATTAAGTTTGTGGGAATGAAGCACCTTTCTTCATATCTCCAGGAGAATTGAAGATAAAGTTAGAATCCATTAAAAAATTAAGAAAGTAGCATGTCAGATAGCATGTCAGATAGCAGCATCAAAATTATTACAAGCTAGTAATGGGTACCACACATATCCTCTTCTATGACCAGCTCCATTCCCTCCCTCTGTAGTCAGAAAATAAATGCATAAACTTAAAGGCTATAAGGTTGGCTGATCTAGAACTCATGCTCCCTTAAAATAGTAATTTAAAAGTGCAAACACCTTTCTACCTTTTTTCTATGTCAACAGTCATCTGAAAAGATACTTAGTGACTCTGGTGGAAGCAAAAGAACCTACAAACTAAAATTGCAACTACCACATTTCTGTGAAGACTAAAATGGCATTAAAATAAATTCCTTCCAGCCACGCTACTCACAGAATGCTTCTCAAAACTTTGGGAAGTGCTGTTATGCAATGCAATATCACATGCAGTGAAATGCCTGCATGGAGTAAACATATGAATTGAGAACAAATTAGATTTATAAAATGACAAGTAGCGAGAAGCTTTCCAACTAACCTTTCATTCTGCACTTTTAATGAAGACAGCATTTCATATCTCTCTCCATGATACTCTTCAAAACTGGAAATAGCAAGCAATCTCATTTTGTGAATGTTCTCACTGAAAAATGCTGCAAGGTAAAGCTGGAGAGAGACCTTTTAAAAGGACAGGTAGTGACAGCACAAGGGGGAATATCTTTAAACTGAAAGAGGGTAGGCTTAGATTAAATATAGGGAAGAAATTCTTTCATTTGAGGGTGGTGAGACCTTGGCATAGGTTGCCCAGATAAATTGCAGATGCCCTACCCCCAGAAGTGTCAAAAGCTGGATGGGGCTTTGAGCAACCTGGTCTTGTGGGTGGCCTCCCTGCCATAGCAGAGGGAGTTGGAGTATGGTCTTTAAGATCCCTTCCAACCCAAACCATTCTCTAATTGTATATCCATATGGAGGCAAATACAAATACACAGACCTTGAATATAGAAAGCAGGAGAAACTGTAATTGCTAACAGCTAATTACACTAATCTCCTGCAGCACACTTTGTTTCTTAAAAATATTTTCTAAAAAAGATTTTCTTAATTTGCATTCTCTGCAGAAGACTGAAAAGCAAATAGTATATGGACACTGAATTACCAAAGCCTTCTTACTAAGGCTTGGAACACTACATAAGATGGTAAAGAATGAACATGAATCTTATCTCTGTTCCCCTTTCCTTTCCTTTTGAACAATTATCCTATTCCCACTCTCCTGTCTTACTCACAGCCTCTTAGCCCTATCAAGACAGACAAGTGATCAGTCTTTGATGCCAACTATCCAGTCAAAACAACAATAGAGACCAACATGGGAGATCTATGTTTTCAGACCTTTTACAAAGTTGCTTACTACAAGAAAATAACTTTATGTCACAAATCAACTCTATGACAACTATCTTGGAAAACAGCAAAGACTGTCTCTAAAACCAGTCAAATTGCTTTCCTCCTCAACAGGTTGGTTTAAAGGCAATGAAATTATCTAGGCACAAGATGAGGAGCACAGGGTACAAAAGGCACCACAGATGGTATGGTTCTGCACTCTGGACACTCATATCAACAGGAAATAACTCACATTTTCAAAAGAAAAAGAAAAGCGTAGAGAGAAAGCTGCTAAGAAATAGAGAGCAAAACATGAACAGTAGGTTCTCTGTTGACTTCATGATCATAAAATTCTGAACATATTCTGAATTAATAGTACTGTTCTGTCACAATGTAGTAATTCTGGAAGTACCTTCTGCAAAGTTAATGAAAATAAGGACCTGTATTTTCAGTTCCTGAGGATGGCAATTACAGGGATGTGAGAGGGACTAGTTGCAATTTTTTTCTATTGAGACCAGCTTGATCTTTTAAAAATTATCATACTCAAATGTCCCAGGATGACTGTTTTTTCTTCATTTCCACAGAAAAATGGAAGAAATTATTTTAAATCATGAATGTTATTGAAGAAATTAGAACTAGATTTAAACAAATTAGGAACGTACCAAGTGTACAATTATGGAAGCTGATGCAGTGTTATCTGGATAAGCCAGCTAATGCTCTGTACTGATAGCACCCATAATTTGATCTCCAAATTGTCTGGCCTAGTATGTATTCTTTATCTGAGAAAAGTTCAGAAATACATACGTTATATGTTAAACTACCTTAATGATAACAGAACATGAACTGTTTACTTTTATTACTGGGTTTTTATGGTTTTTTTTAAACCGAGCACAAATGCTAAGAAACATCCACTGAACACGTGTATTTTCATACTTAAGTGGTGCAGAGAAAGACAGCAAACAGGATTCCTTCAAGCCCAAGACAGGGCAAGGGGGAAAGATGCATTGAGAGTTCTTGCTCAACAAGAACTCACCAAACAATCATGCTCTCTAGGAAGTCTGCGCAACAGAAATATGCCTATCGCTTCCCGATTTCATATAGGAGTTATAATGATCAGAGATAACATCTGCAGGGAAATGAAGGTACAGTTCTAGGATATTTTTGATAGCAATTATATTGAAGTAATTACTATCTTCTGGATCGAAGGTCTTCATTTTCCCTGTGTGCACTGCAGTTATGGGAAGGAAGTAATAGAAAGTTAGTGTGAGAGAAATTATTTTTCCAGCTGGATCACATCTCCAATTATGTTCACCACACAGACACACAAACATTTGTACCAGCACAACAGGAAGACCTTTTCTCAAAAGGTCTGTACTTGACAGACACGCAATTAATATGAAGAGGTAACACAAGGCTGACTGAAATTTAAGGCAAAGCTGGTTCTGCAAACTGCTAATTAGATAAAATTCTCTGTAGCACATTTCCTCCAGTTATTCCAGAGTTAAAACACAGGAGAAAACCATGCAACTACTGAGCACACTCTTGCTTCTGCAATAGTCTCCAAGCAATTTTGCAATGTTTTTTCTTGTTATCCTTACAGAGTAAGACTGACAATTGTATCAGCAAGTAAAAAAAAAGGGAAGAAAAATCTGATGTCAAGGGCTGAAGTGTTAACCTGTTGCTGAGGACTAGTTTCAAGTGTGCTGAAAGGTGTCATTTCAATTAATGAATCACAGGCCTCCAAATAACGTTGATCTAATTTGTTTTAATTAAAGCTAATCAAAGAGACCTCCTTGCAGTCTCTTTTCATTCTCACCTTCTGGGTGTTAAGCTTTCCTTGTTGCCTTCCCCTGTATCTTTTGTAGTCTACACCATACTTTCTGGCCAGAAGTGCATATAGCAAGTATTCAAAATGGGGCCTCCCCAGAAAGGTTTGTGAAAGCATGCCATTTGTTTCCAGTAATTTTCCTAATGATTTCTAAGACTTAGCCTGTCAGAGGACAGTAAGCTGATAGTTAAAACAAACAAACAAACAAACAAACAAACAAACAAAAACCACAAAAAAAAACCAACCCCAAAACCATTGAAACCAGTATTTTCCTATCTTGCAGAACTTCCCTTACCTTAAAGACATGGATTTTTCTGTAATTAATATCAAATATGCTCTCTGCTATATCTGGGATGAAATAGGAGGAAGAAAAGGTGAAAAAATAAATAGATAAATGTAGGTAAAAATTATGTTTATAAGAAATTTGAAAATTCAGTACTGATTTACTGATCCTTCTTCAAGAGAAATCTCAAAGAGGTACTTCTAAATTAGTAATTTGATGCAGAAATTCAGAAAGTCTTTCCAAAGAAGTTAGTTAACAAAACAGTCCATGCTACCTTAATGACTCAATAGGATGTACAGCCATCTTAAGTATAAGGAAAAAACTCAAACTCTCTAAACCCAGGTGCTTTTAATTAATTTTAAACAGCAAACATGGTGGGAGGAGAGGGAGTAGAAGGAACAACAAAAATAAAGAACCAAAAAAACAGTCGTAACTTCAAAGAAGTCCTTTTATTTGTGGCATTTTCTTTCACTTAGAGTAATACGCTTTCAGTGTTCTTCCCAGCAGACTCCTACCAAGGAGATTCATTTAAATGCCAAATCTTGCACGAGAGGTGAAAAACACTGAAATCAGTTACCAAGTATATCCAAACACCATCAAATACTATTTTTTTGAAATTTGAGAGACACCATGCAAAACAAAGTGCCAGGTGTTTGTTCTGCAGTCTCAGGGTGCAAGTACATGCAATGCTATTTTTCCCCTGTATAAACTGAGAAATATGCTGCCCCTGTGGATAGGAGACTCCTTACTCTTCTGATGGAATCTGTAATGCACTTTGCATTATAGGGAAAAGGTTAATTCTGCTCAACAACATGCTGTGCCCTTCAGTATCTGATTTTATGTACCATTCCATGGATAGTTGGTTTTAACAACTCATTTATTTTTCTTCAAGTGCAGCTTTTGAAACTGAATATTTTGATGCTTTCCCTGAAAGCAGATAGCATCAGACCCCTTGTGTGAGGGCAAATACAGAACCACAATGAGAACATCCAGTTAATACAAAAAAAGTCCACAAAAATGAGATACTGTCTGAAGCATGAAGATTATTAGATACAAAAAAAGCAGACTTTATAAAGAAAAATATTCATCGAGCATAGTCCAAAACTATCCACTACAGAATTTTTATATATCCCCTGGAGTATTTAATATTGGTCAGGAATCTCACTGATTCATGATGCCAGAGAGAAAAAGCTCTGGGGCCATTCATCACCTGCCAGCAACCAAAAAAAAACTTGGATAAATAGCAAGGAATTTAAGAATTAAGAGCCTATTTCAGTCTTGGATTCAGTAAGCTCTCAGAAATAATCAGGCAGTTCCAGCAAGATAACATTGACACTCAAAAGAACTCATTCAATGCTTCAAACTCATAGTGGATCTCTAGGACCAGTAGCATGAACCAGTTCATCTATAGTGATGACAACACAGAATAATCCTTCAAGAGGAAAAGGAAGTAGCATTTTATTTTACTCCCAGATAATTTCTGTTTGTTATTAATTTTAATAACAATATAAAATTAATAGGAAGCATAAATAAAATATGAATCTGTAAAATAAAATATATCACTTATTTAACAGAAAGAATGCAAATTCAGTGAAAGAGGACAGAAATTATTTTAAGTAAGTTCCCTTGATAAAGATTCAAACATTCACATGGGATTAAATTACAGCATCTCTATTGTTCCCAAATAAACACTAGGAAATAGAGGTCATTACTCTACATCCCTGATGGCTTGCTGCTGAAGTCACTGGAAATGCAGTGGGGATGAATCTGACTTTTTATCCAATTTACAGTACATGTGAAGCTCAAGAGTAGTGCTGTTTAGTTGGAACTTTTTAAAGCACCATTTACCAACAGCATCACTAAATTAATACCACCACAATATGACAGACCTCATCAAAACTTAAGGCTGTACATCATAAAAGAAGCTATCTTATGAGTTATTTTTTCCTTTATTTTCTTTTTAAGGGGAAATGTGTGGTGCATGGCTTCTGTTTTTTCTGACTACTCTTCAATTTTGTAGCATCAAGAAATAAAAGACAAGGATAAAAGAAGCTGACTTGCAAAAATCACCATATTATTACTGCTGCCAGTAATAATGGCCACAAGGCCTTACAAAACAGAATATTTATGTGACATGAAGTTTCATTTAACTTTATACTTCAGTGTTTTTCCTAATAATACCATTCATAATGTCTTGTTTCATTAGCTTCTTCTGAATAAAAAAAAACTTCTGGTTCTTCTGGGTCTTTATGCTGGAAGGAGAGAAGCCTTGTTAAACACCTTCTCAAACTATTTCCTTGACCACTGGAAACACTTCATTTATACAATCAGCGGACAAGCACTCCAATATTGTGTTCGGTAAGACAAAAATATAATTTGACTTATGAAGAATTTAATAGGCATCAGATTGGAAATAAATTGGTCACATGAATATATACTTTTTTATACTTTTCATATTCTAACCTGATTAATGCACTTATATGTATGCTCATAATTTAACAAAATAAAGTTCAAGGCGGGGAAACAAGGCCATTAGCTGATATGCAAAATTAATATCTGTCACTCCATATTCTCATACATCCTGCATTCACTGAGACAATAGTGTCTTTTACTATCACATGCTACAAGAATTAAAAGAAAGTTGAAAGTAGTATGATGAAGTGTATCCAAAAATAGCCACAACATTGCCTAGATGTTTTTCTCCAAGCCTTCCACAAAATGTCAGAAAAAACAAGCTTTTTAAAAATAACTTTTGCATGTTTTCTCTCTTTACGCAGAAGGAAATTAAATTCTTAAAGACCTGCATGCCATGTCTCAAGCTTTCCCATCAGCTGAGAACCTTCTTTAGTATCATCACTAAGCTGCAAATTGGCTGACTTTAAGTGCTTCCAGCAGAAAAATCTTAGTGTATGCATGTCACAGACATCTTTTCATTAAAAATCCTTTCTTAGGATTTTTCCTTCTGAGAAGCTGAGAGGCCTCAGGAACAAAATGTAAACAATGGTTATCTGCTGCTGTGGAATGCAACAGGTGCATCTGGGATTGGTCTCATCTGCTTGTTTGTAATTAATGGCCAATTGCAGCAGAGCTGACTCGGACAGAGAGTCTGAGGCAGCTGCCTTTGTTATCATTCTTTCTTTTTCTATTCTTAGCTTAACTAGCCTTCTGAGATGAAACTTTTCCTTCTATTCTTTTACTTAGTTTTAATGTAATATATATCATAAAATAATAAATCAAGCCTTCTGTAACATGGAGTCAGATCTACGTCTCTTCCCTCATCCTAAGACCCCTGTGACCACCATCACATATGCATAATGCTCCAAACTTCCTCAGAAGCAAGCAAAAGTGCTCTCAAGATTCCACAGTTAAATTACAAGTTTCTCAAGGAAAAACCTTATACTAGGAATCTATTTGGCACACTGATCCTCACAGGGACCTCTGGATTCTATGATGACATGTAGAAAACTGCAGTAAGAAACTGAGGAATAAAAAATCCACATCTTTGACAAAGGTGATACTTTTACTCCAGTAATAATTAAACAAATTCCACTAACAGGCAGCTCAAACATTTTAAACGTAGAGAAATCTGATAAATTTTCTTATGCAAATATAACTACCATGAAAACTGTGTGTCCTCAATGTTCTCATTCTGGACAGAGAATGGGAAGTGAATGAGGTTATTTCAACCTGAGCAAAAAGGTGGATACAAATAATTTCCTATCCAGAGCAGCTTCTCCATACATGAAGACCCTGCATGAACCCACACTGGAGCAGCCTATTCCTGGAGGACTCAATCCTGTGGAAAGGACCCACACTGGAGCAGGTAATGAAGAACTGCAGCCATGGGAAAGACTCATGTTGGAGAAGTTTGTGGAGACTGTCCCCCAAGGGAGGGACCAAAACTGGAGCAAGAGTGTGAGGAGTCCTGCCCATGGGGAGGAAGGAGGTGCAGCCCTCATCCCCTGCCCTTCTCTGCCATTGGCAGGGAGGAGGTAGAGAACTGGGATAAAGTAAAACCTCAAAAGAAGGGAAGGGCAGAAGAAGTTTCTTGAAGATTTGGGTTTTGCTTCTTATTACCCTACTCTGACTTGCCATTAAATTAAACAGATTTCCCCAAGTTGAGTCTGTTTTGCTCATGACAGTGATTGCCAAGTGATCTCCCCCTGCCCTTATCTCAGCCCATGAGCCTTCCCTTAAATTATCTCTTCCCTGCCCAGATGAGGAGGGCAGTGACACAGCAGCTTTGGTGGGCACTGCTAATCCAACCAGGGTCAACCTACCACACTCAGCTACACAATCCATGCATTCCCATGGAATCCATATTGATACAGAACAAAACATATTATTCCATCTGACTAGTCTTTTTTCACTCAATAATATTAATTTTTTTTTCCTTCTTTTATGCTAAAGGCCTTCTTACATCTTTCACAAAAACATTATATGGCAAGATCAAATTATAAACCAAAGAGAGGCCATAAACTTCTAAAACTGAAAACTGTAGTGACTCCTCTGAGGGAAAAAAAAAGAGGGTAAAGAAATGAGAGAAAATAATAGGATTTTTTTTACATAGTATGAAAGACTAATGAGTTTGAAAAATAAAACCCTCATCTATTCATTGCTTTTTTTTCCCTAATAGTTAGCTCATGACAATCTTTAACTTAAACTGGAGAGCTATCAATTTTGAAACATTGTTTAACTAAGGAACTACTAAGTGTTCTGCTAACCTACTTTTAAGGTGGTAAGTAAAGAACAGTCACTTCACTATCCCAGCTACCCAGGAAAAAATGTTTTGCATGAAGTAAAAAAATAATTATACTTTTATACATTTAAATAATATTAGCAATGCAATTGTACTAAATAAATGCTATGACTTTGCTAATTTAAAATATTTATATAAACAGAAATAGTGGGAGAGCAATTCTATGGCTATTTACTTCTAGGTTAAGACAAATTTATATAAACTTTTTTCTGAATTAGTAAATTGATTCTGAACTGAGTCACAAAAGCCTTACCTCAGTGTTCTAAGTACCCATAAGAGAAAGGAAAACTGGCACAGACATAATCTTTGGATGGATTAGAGTGAGTTAAACTTTCACAATATTTAAAAATCCCCCTACTGATGTTAATTCTTAGCTCACTCCTTTATTCATGACTGACTCCCAAGGAAGGACAAAAATAGCTTCACTGCTCACCTGGATTTTTTTTTTAAATAGTTCCATAAAAATACACTTAAAACTTCTTTAACAAAGCTATATTTGAATAGAAATACAAAAATTAAAGCAAACAATAGATTCAAATGGCATAAGGACATTGTATCAATGGATGACTCTAGCCAGACTGATCCACAATGTATTCTACAGGAGTTTCTCTCAGGTAATGAATTTACTTTCTTTTCTTATCACTTCTCAAATTCTTGCATTACTAGCATACACTCACTGCACAACACTCAAGAGTATTTCATTAAATACAAATACAGATCTCCCTTTCCAGTATAAGCTTTTTGCAGGAAGGGAAAGGTACACCAGGATTCAAAGCTTATTTTGGGTCAGGGAGTAGGAAGGTAGGAAACAGAGAGAAAACAATTTTTAAATTGATGCAAACGTCTTTGGTTGAACTGTTTAATAAAAACTGCTGTAGTTTGTGCTAGTACATTTCTGCCTTTGTGTAAGAATTCCAAATAATTCTTATGATGTACTTAACCTCTACTACAGAAATAAAATTTTTAAAAAACCACTTCAGGGAGAATAGAAAAAAGTGTACTATTTTACTCAAGGAGAAGTCCAATGGAAGATTACTGCCAGCAAACTTACCAGTCGTCTTCTCTCCTCTTCAACAGCAATCAGGAGCCGAGCAAACTCCTTCAATGACTGGGCTGAAAGGAAAACAAAGAAAAATAATGTTCTGCTTAAAATGAGATTTTAAGACCAGGTGAGTCCATTAGCTGGATTGAAGCTACATTGATAAAATATTTCTCTTATATTGCAATGCAATCAGTAGCCTTAAACGAGATAGACTGAAGCAGGCAGCAGGTCAAGAGCAAAGAAAAAGAACATGAGTCTTAAGAGTCATCTGTATTTTAAACATAGTTTTTTAATGGAATATGGCAAACTGAATTTCCTGAAACATGGAAAGATCAGTCTCAAAATAGAAGAATTCTGCTTTCAGCCACAAAATTCACTTTAGCATACCAGGAGCAGAAAGAAAATAATTGAGTTTCTCCCACTAAGGTGGGAGAACAAGTATTTGAAAGAACTATTAAAAATATTTGGGTAAATATTTGACACAACATTTTAGAAGAAATGCCAAGCGTTTAGATTTACCTGCTCTTTGGCTTTATGTTTTACAAGGACAAGGTTTCAGGTGACTCAAACATATGATTGATTTATAAGCTTTGAATTCTGTTACAACTGTGACAGAGTCTTTGCTCAAAATTGTTTTCAAATAGAAGTCAAAGAGCTGAATCAGAGTCAATGGAAACATAATACAAGAATTAACCCTAAGAGGGCAAGAAAGAGGAAAACATTCTGAAAACTCTTAAGACTTCATTCTCATGTAAGCAAACCTGTCTAGAAAAATATTTCTTTCCATTTGTATTACTTTCTCAAGGGCATAGGGGTTACTTAGATTCAGTATCACAATCCCATCAGTGACAATCCCAGAGAACAATCATGTGAAGAGAGCTAAGTATCTGTTTTTACTTTCTCCTGATGCAACTAGCAGTAATTGCTACCAGTGACAGGATGCTACATGTTGTGGTTTAAAGCTCTGAACTCAGAATACAAATTGCTAAATACAGTTTCTCACAATAAACTTGAGGCAATCACAATCATTTTGAAAGAGGTAAAAAACAAACATGGAAACAAAACTCAGATTTTCTCAAAAGAACAGGATGAAAAATTCTTCACAGTTAACGAACATATAACGTTGACAGTATGCTAGTGGAACTCCACCTCTTTGTTATTTTTTCATCTTCTTAAATGTTTTTTGTGTTAGTCTCCAATAATATGGTTTTATACCTTCTCAACATCTCTAAAAGATTTAAGGAAATAAGCACATTTTCTAGAAAGTACTAGAATAGATCCTTTAAGAAGGAACTATTATCTGGCTTGCCTTAGCTGCCTTGTCTGCATTCATGAAATGTGTTAGTTTTGGACCAATGACTTAGTTTTTGGACCATTCCAAAATAATTTATATTCTTTATACCATCTGGACCTTGCAGAGGTCACCCTTGCATTCTCCTTTCTCTCTCCTAACTTTTACAGTTGAAGAACACTTTGCTGTTTGCTCCAATTTCTTCTGCAAGAAATTACATAGCTAATTTTTTTTGTAACTATGATGTTACACTTGCATATCTTGACCTCTAAGTCATTGTTTGCTGACAAATTCTTTTTTTCCCATTATGAGTTCTTGGTTTAGTCCAAATACACTGTAAGTGATCCATACATCTACTTGGAACTTGAGTCCTTTCCTTTAATATTTTTCCCTGAGAACACAAGTGTCAGAAGATTTTGCCAGTTATGTTGATATCAAGATTTTCAGTTTGATATCCACTGAATTAACCCAATCTCTTAGTCAGCTCATAATATCCCATGGAAAACAAAACAAAACAAAAACCAACAGGTAAAGAAATAGGATTATAAACTGGTTGGTTATACCTGACTAGGAATATATAGAGTGTTACGCTCAAGAATACCTATGTAGCCAATATGAAATGCTAAAATCTAAATAAACAATTAGCCAGACAGACATGGCTAAACTATGAGGATATGAGGAGTGGGGGGCAGGAAGAAGGGGAGTGTAAAAGAAACCTGAAACAAAAACTAGTACGAGAAGCTTTTGATTAATCTTTCGAATTTCAAGGCTGAACCAGAGAGATTTTTAGTTTAAGAGTTGAAACATTTGCTTAGGATTTAAATAAATTCAGGTCAGACACAGGAAAAAAACATATAAAATATGTTCCGTAAGTGTGCAAATCAATATTTTCCTCAATATTTAACACTAATACAAAGGTACTAGTCTGTCACCTGTACAGTGCCTCAGCTAAGGACTGAGAAACTGTCTCCATCTTTTCTACCCATTGGCTCACCTTTGGGGGAATTACAAAGGTCAGTTTCCCTATGAACACAGAACCTACGCTCTTCAGCAGCTCTAAGACAAACCATCCCTCTGATCTTATGAGACTTTGATTGCAGAGACTCCTTTGCATCAAAACTGACTACAGCCCTGATGCTTGCTGCCCAACATCCACATCCTTCCCTACATCCAGCCATGGAATGTCCTTCCCCAGCTCAGGAGTTGCACAGGGAGAACTTGTGCATTGTGTTATTCAGAGCATAGTGAAGGATGCGCACCCAGTAGAGTTCTGCAACATGGACATCTCTGGTGACTCCCATGGTTCTTCTGTTCTTGTAATGCCACCACATTCACTGAGAAAGGCTTTACCCATGCCAGCTCTCCTACAACAGCCCTCACTACTGCAGCACTGATCCTTCATGCTACTACACCCTTCTTTCCATACAGCCCTCACTCAGTGTAGCCTCATTAAAATCCAGGGTCTGTCCCTAGAGAACTCTGGCTGTGCTGGAAGCTGCACTGGGAAGGGGAAGGGAAGGAAAGAGAGTCCTTGCTCCCCTTTTCCCAGTGTACCCTTTTCCTTCTTTCTCCCCCCTTCTCCCACAGAGCCCTCTGGTTGCAGAGAGGCAGCAGCTCTGCCTCACCTCAGTTTGGGGCTGAGTAGACAGAGGGATGCTGAGGGCAGAGGTCACTGAGGGGGGTGAGGCCTCCCAGGCAATTCACCTACAGATCTACACTTGGAGATCTGGGCAGGGGCGTCCTTCCCTTCCACAACTACTACCCTCATCAGGATCTCAGCACAAAGCCTGGGCACAAGGCACAGACATCTAACTCTGGATTCACAGCTCTCAACAGGAAACAAACAGATATTTCAACAATAATAATTTGAGGTCCTTTTGTACAGTTGAAAACCAGAAGATTTAGAAATCAGACTCCTCTGTGTCAGATGCAGCCCACTGTCTGTCAGGACACTCAGGCATTACACACCAGATTCACAATCTTTTCTTAGTAATGCTAAAACAGTTTTTTAAATCTACTTCTTTTTAATCAGAATAGACACAGAAGAATTGAAGTGAACTTTGTAAATACAAAAGGGGGTGGGAGAAAGAAGAGTCAAGTATTTTGCGAGAGGAAATGTCATGGGAATGTGCTGATAAGAAATAAATTCTGAAAACACCAATAATATGAAGTACAATATGCAGCCTAACATATTAAATATAAAGACATTTTTAGTTATTTTCATAAATAATTATTGTTACTGGTGGACTATTTAAAGGAAATGAAGTGCTGACTCAACATTTTATTCTAAGTTATTAGGTGATATTAAAAATCCCAACAGTGTTACAGTCTGCTTTTTCTTTAAGGGCTACTCAAAAGGATTTTTAAGATACATTTGGTATCATGATGGAAATAATGCCTGTGAAAAGCAACGCCCAATAAGTAGAAACAATTGAATATATACCCAGATATACACTTGTGATCTCATTCATCACAAACACAACAGGTTGCCAGCTGCTCTCTCTGGAGTGTTCCCAGCTCAACAACAATGAGCTTCAAAATTTCCCTTGTTCAGGAGAAAGCGCTCCCATTATTTTATTTACCAAAAAAAAATCAATAACGTTCTTTTTTTTCCAATATCCCTATCATTTCAAACACATGGTACAGCTCTACAAAGAACTACATTCACATAATTAAAAAGGAACTGAAGTTTAATATAGAATCTGGTTTACTGCATTGAAATCAACCCAGTTGTTCAGAGGAAAAAAAATGCACATAATAAATCTTATGAAGCTTTTCCTATATACTTGTGTAGAGAATGTATCACCTTAAAATAGCATGTCTGTGGAAATTACTGAAGCTAATCTATCAACCTTAGCTTACTATTTAAGAGTACAGTGCTACACTGTACCACTAAATGTCACATGCAATAGATATGGCATCATCTACATTTAATGACAAAAGGCGGACAAAGTGTATGACACATATAATAGCTTTGCATGACCAATACTGAACTGAAAGACATAAAGCCAAGTTTGGAAGGTAATGCCCAACCCAAGACAGAAATTAAAAGCTACTGTGGAAGACAATATAACTGAATGTTCTTTTTTGTGGACTGTGGCTTTAATTTCCATTTATACATTCAGTCTTAAATGATGCATAGACAATTTTTAATTACTCTAAAGTACACAAAACAAGAATTTTTTGCATTATGAGCAGATATCACTACCATCTTCAGATATGTGAATGCCAGCATGGAAAAAATAATACGTACAGATATATGCCACATATTCTTATGACACCTTGCTGTATAAAAAGCAAAAATAAGCAAGACTGTCAGAGATTTCCTTATGTCCTCCTAATCTGAATGAGGAACTGCTGTGACTGTGCTGTACATTGCTCCCAATACTCTTTGGCAGGAAGGTCAGTCAAGTACATCCTCCAGAACCGGTCATACCTAGCACAGACTTGCTATAGCTGGCCTGAATTCATGCTTGAGCACGAACTGTAGCTAAAGTCTAGAGGGGAGTTTTTTCCTGTAAATAATACATCACTGAAACAGAATTCAAGACAGACCAATGGCCCATAAGGAAATTTTCTAAGGATTAGCACTTGTTTACTAGACGTCTGTGAGTAAGCAGAATAAATATAAGATCCATGAAGGCTGAGAGAAGAAGTTTTCTTTTCCAAATCTAAAATTACAGTAAATATATTACTAAATAGTTATTAATTAACAATTGTATTTCCAGAGCTTTTAATGATTAGTATTAACTGCAGCCATGACAAGCAGTTTCTCAACAAATCACAACAGCAAATAAAATTTTCATCCGTCTTTCTATGGCTTTAAGGCATATTGAAAAAGTATGTGAGGTGGTGGTGATGGGGAGGTTACAGTAGGTAGGACAAGAGTGGCCACAGAAGGCTTCCTTTTAGATAGAAAAAACAAACATTTCAGAGTAACACTGACAGGCTACAACAGGTATGAAGAGACAATCATCTGCTTTCTCAGTAATTTCTACTTAACAAGAGTTGTGGATGTTAAAGCCACAGAGGATCTGTAATGTCTATCAGTAGGTAACTAAATTGGATGTCTCAAAATATGACCACTATGGCAAGTTTTCACATTACAAAATGGAATGCAGACTCCCAGAAAGACTCCCAAAGCCTGTATCTTGGTCTTTCAGTATGTTGGCTATGAATTTAAATGGAGCCTTATTTTATACAACAGAGGTTTCCTTTACCACTGTCATGACCTGGACTGATTTGTTAATGATCCTTTCTTCCCTGTACTTTCCTACTGAATTTAACCTATAAAACATAAAAAGTGTAGAATTACCTAGAGCTTTAAAGGGAATTACAGCTGAGCCCAATGGGAACAAGCTGAAAGATCAACACCTAAGTCTACAAACAGAAATAATGAATAATTTATGCAAAACGCAAAAAACATTAAATGTTTTTGAACTTTAAGCAGAGTATCGGTGTCAAAGCATTTTATAACTAATGTAGACTAGGCTGGAGCACCTTCGTAACATAATTTAAAAAACAGTAGTGCACGATGACTGCAACATTTTCCTACAGAAAACAGCTGTTGGTTTTATTTTTAAAACACATTTTCAGAAAAACTATATTTGGACAATAAGACATATGTCTGATATGTCTGATTCCCAATTATTGCTCAGGTTTTCTATTTTCTTTACCTACTGTTATTTCTTCCACTATTTCTACCCTAGGTCATCTTCCCTCAATTTCCAAATGGTAACATTTTTGGAGAAACTTGAGCTTGGAAGACTGAGCTTTGTACTGTAAATAATATTTACTGGGAAAGCAGAAAAGACCACAGAATAGGAGAGGAGTACAGAATTTGAAATCAATGTTTATCTTAGTTATTTTGTCCTTTTCTGAGTATCATTCCCAAGATAACAGAGGAGACGCAGCAACTGCTTTCTTTTGCTAAGGTTTAAGAAAAATCATTAAAGTATTTACGTAAATTCCAGTTTGCAAGCTTGCAGCATGTCAGATACGCTTTAAGCTGAGTATTGGTGTCAAGAGATGAATTATGTTAGAAGATTCCATTGTGCAAAAAGAAGTTAGAATAACAAGATAATGGTTCATTTCTTTATGGGGTTTCAATCTCTTTTTAAATTTGGGAAATTATTATTGTATGTGCTGTCTTATATCCTCTCCGTTTGGTTCCTCTTACCTTCCTAATCTGGGTATCAGATTTTATGGATCTGCAATAAGGACCTTATGCATTCCTGTTGTCTGTGTTTACATTTACCACAGCCTCCACAAGAACAGTAAAAAAAGCTATTTGACCTTCCTATAATACCATGAAATGCACTTCTAGTAGTAAAAGACATAGGATGAAACAAAAATTCAAGTGTAGAGGTTTAAAGATTACATCAACATACTGTAGTATGGAAATACACTCTCAAAGTGACAATGATTTCTGCCAGAAGACAGTGGTTTAAATTTACAATCCAAATAACTACAAATTTCCTTGAAGACTTCCATCATGGCAAGGCACACTAAGGTACAGGCAACCCTGTCTGGTCTGTACTGTTCTTGTGATAGAATCAAGACATTCTTAGAGCAGTCAATGTGAAGCTATTTCAGACACAATAAGTGAACATTCTTACTATTTTCTCCATAATTAGTCTGCAAGGACTTAATCCAGTGCTTTTTCAGATTTTGAAGCATCTCCCAGGGAGCACAAGTTTCAGTGGTAACTTTATTTCCTGTGGAAATTCCATCCTTGAACTGTGAGGAAAGGTATTTTGCCAATTTTTTAAATTATTGAAAATAAGTGTGCTACCTCAAATAAGGAAATCCAAATTTTCTAGAAAATTAATTATAGATCAGGAACAAAAAGTATGATAACAGCAAAGAGACAGAGATGAAAAATGCTTGTTTTAAAGCTTCTGCCCAGAAATTACACAAATAAATAAACAAGAAAAATTACAAAATTAAGCATTTTATTCCCAAATTTATGCTTCAAGGTCTATGCATTGTTCTCCAAATATGATCACATGTTCCACTACATGCTGGCAAGCAGAGAATTTCATCAGGGTACAGCTACTCAAATACATATAACTAAAAGTAAAGAAACCCCAAGGGTTCTCTCTATTTCATTTGAGTTAAGGCATTGCAAACTCAAGAGTAAATTCAGCGGTAATTTTTTCTCCACATCATAATTAGAAGTATGTAGAATACTCCACTAGTATATAGAATACTTCACTAGTATTAGAACAGAGAGATGATAATAAGTGCTGCAAATTCCCCATGAAAACAAGACCAACAATGAAACTATCAGATACTCAGCTGCAGCTTCCCATTTGATCTGCCCTGGTTTATAGCATTTGATCCCTGTATGTTTCTAGGCAGTGTTTCCCACAAAGTTTCAAAGCCCTTCAATTGTAGGCCATATACCAGGCACAAGCATTTGGGTTTTGTCACACTATAAAGGTGAGACAAACCAGCAGAAGAGGCCGGTGATTCCACAGCAAGAATGGAACCTCCTGCCTGAGCATCACACACATGTGCCTCACACTGCAGGCCAATATGAGAACCATAAAAGGCACCAAATCAAGATCTGAGCTTAACTGAAGCCCAAAGCTCTGCAAGATGTGTTTGGCAGGACAGTATAACATGTACATACCATATGAGGCAATTTTAACTCAAGAGTATTTTCACTTTGCAAAACTTAATGAGCAAATATAGCAAGGTATTTTCTGAAGTTTTTTCCTAAACACATGCAAAGCATAAAGTACAGGGCAGCTATTAGAAGTAAAAATCCTTTCTCCTTTACAGAAACAAACCTCCATCAGGGTAACCATCTAAATTCAGTAACAGTGTCATATCTGAGAATTCTTTGCTATAAAAATAAGCTATCATCTCACAAATATTTAAACATACAAATGCAAGCCTTGCACAAAAGTTAAAACAATTCTTTGAGCCAATACATTTACACTTTCCACTCCACTACTTTTCAACAGAGGCCTATGCAGAAAGCTACACGTTCATATACAAACTAAGATTTGCAAGAAAGTCAGGTTATCTAGAATTCCCAGATTTACTGTCAGCACTTGTCAAACACAATACTTGGAGAGATAACCTGAAGACATGCAATGTTACACATTTTAAATAAATCCAATTACTTGACTTAATATCAGTAAATTGCCATGCCCTACTCATGCAGAAGCTCACAAAACAAATGCAAGTAGAAGATTCGAAATAGATCAAGCAAGGCCAAAGCACTTCAGAGAGTCCTGAAATTTTTTTAAAGTTCATAATGGCTGTCTATCTCTCAGCATGTTTGTAAAAACAAAACAAAAACAAACCCACACCAAAGAATAATTCCACTCCCACCATTTCACTGTTAACACTTTATTAAAAATACAGCTGCATATCTACCCTGTGTTAGTGTTCTACTCTATTTATAAAAGCACTACAGGTATTGAAAATACATCATTCAATTTGGAAAATTTACCTATCTTGTGTAGCATGAATTTTTCAACATGGCAGAGATGTTGTAGAAAAACTTCATTCTATACTCTACTAATCTACAGCACCTCTTCTCAAACATGGCATCTTGGAGTGCCAGCAAAAACATTTTAAATCATCTAAATAATTTCTTCCATTTTCTTAGCAACATGAGAAGGATCTCTCAAGCAGTCATGTGCTGACACAGAGCACTATATCAAAACCTGCCTACAAATGACTAACTCTTTTCTTGTCTCTTCCCTTCTGTGAAGGGGTGGAGGCTTTTGGGATTAATCACAACAAATACACAATTTCTGCCGTGTTCTTATAAAATAAATAGACAAGGGTTTAGATAAGTAATCATTAAAAAACACTGCATCTCTATGCCACACTACAAAATGGGGTTTTACATTATTGTATCTGTCAAAGAGAAATCAGCCTCTCTTTTCACCTGATGGAGCCACAGGCACAGCAGTGGGGCTGAGCTCCACAGCTGCCAAACTCAGCAGGGTGTGGGGAACAATATTCAATACTTCAAATTCTGTCTAACAGGTACAACGTGATCTTAAAGTGCTGCTGGAGACCTACTTTGTAAAAAAAGCAGCTTGAATTGGCCCCTATTGAAAACTAACAGCAATCCAGAGAAGTTCATTTCATTCAATTAATCTTTACCTCAACTAAATTGACCATTAACCTTTGACTTGAACAGATCTGGCTTTGTCTGAATTGACTGATAACCTATCACATGTCAGAGGAAGAACAGCTCTAAAACCATGGAATATTCAGAAATAGTTAAGTTCAAAGATGGCTTATGATGCAATCAGACTACAGTCCTCTCTTGCTCTCCCTCCCCCATCCCAGTAGAAAGAGTTGTGATATAAATGTACTGAGTACAAATTTTCCGTTCCAAGATAAGAATTGCTGCTTCAACCCCAAGTTTTTTTAACAGCTGAATAACAAGACAACATAGGAAACAGCCACTGTGCACTGTACAACACTGTGTGCAGCAATATTAAGCTGCAAAAGTAATATTAAATCGTAGCATTCCATAAATAAAGGAATTAGAAGTAATTATGACTATATTTCAGGCTTGCCAATCCCCAATTCTTCAGAGGCCCATCCATACTTTAGGTGAAGGAAAAAATCCTGATATTTTAGTCTTCCCAGCTGTTCAAGCCTTATTTGTGTATGGCTCTTTATCAGTGCTGAAATAGGGGAAGTAAAAGCAAAAGCAATATATTCAGAATGCAACTGAGAATCATTAATACTGTTTTTCTGATTTTTAAAGTTTTTGCATTTATTCTTGAATAGTGGAAGAGTTTAGAAAAAATATCACCAAATACTTTAACAGATGTTAGGTTTGCTATAATCACTTAATTCAATTTACACCTACAAAGGATCAAAAAGTTTCCGTGCTTAAAACTCTAAATTCTACTAAGCATTTTGATTTCAGAAAGTACAAATCTTTTATCTTACTTGCTCAAACCTGAAGATTAATATCTCAAAGCTGAGCTGATCAAACCACTATCTGTTTTGAAAATGAGTTCCTATTTTTCAAGAGGTATTCTAGCCTGACAACTCTAAATGTTATGCCATTTTACTAGAAGTGTATTATATGCATCAACAGTACATACTCATTATTTTCTGAACAATTCTATAAAATAACACTCTAGTCCTCAGATTGTCTCCCTATGGGCATTGATGCTTCCACTGGGATGTCCAAATCTAGAAATAACAAAGTTAAGTGACAAAGGAGAGGAAAAGAGGTATGTTGAAGGCATGGAATGAGGACAATAAAGTAGAATACACCTTCAAGCATCCAGGAGATTGAAATATCAGAGAGACACAAAAGCTATTTCATATTGCTCTGTGAGTGGCATGGACTTTCCATTCGTCTGCTCAGCTGTTCAGATCAAATTTTGACTCATCTTAACTCCTTAGCAGAATGCACCAGGACAACAAAGCTGTTGTTGTCCATTGCCTGCCTCAACCTCTTTCTGTGCACAGTGAGAGCTGTATCTGAGACACCACAGTCTGCAGTCTAATACAGTAAAATGAACTAACATGAATTTTACCTTCTGTTAGTACACCAGTATGCTAGTACACCAGTACTGCAGGGACTCAGGAGAGCTCCTTCTGTCAGCTACTGCTGACACAGAAGAAAGGTAGGACAAACAGAAACGGCACTAACTGCATCAGCCACCCCAATTCAGTTTTTTCATTTGAACACTCATCTTAAGGTCAACAGAGAATGGAGCATGCAAATTCCAACAACCTTCTGATAGGTATTCAAGAGAAAAAGAAACAACAAGGACTCTGTTGTTGATCTTATATTACCTTTTCCTCCTGAAGAGATAAAAATGTACTGCACCATTATTTTGTTTCCGGATTTGTCAGCCCCATTTGCCCTTCCAAAGCAAGGACAAGAGCTCTGGGCTCGACCAACAGAATGCAACCTTCACTTTCTGGGGCAGATGTTGTTTTGAAGCCTTGATAGAATCCCAGCACTATCATAAAATCATTCATTTCTTGAAGTCAAGAAACAATAGAGTTCCGGAAACAGGTGGCATTTGTTTAAATTGTCAAATATGCAACAGGGATTTTAAAAAATAATGGTAGGAACAGAATCAACAGATTTGAAACAAACACTTTAGGCATTTCACACCCTGATTGTGCTGAGTTCCTCCCACAAATTGTTACCATTGAAATTCTCTAGGGTAGTTGTATAGGATAAAAATAATCCTATACAAGTAGCAAAGAACCCTGTCCTGTGATCTTACAAGTACCTTAAACCTTAAAGTTGCTTTGAAAGTAATCTAAAAAGTTAAATCTTAAAATTCATTCCTTCAGCCAGAGGGAAAGAGCTGGCAAATCTAAGCAGATAATTACTGTGGAAAAGCAGCATACAATCTTTCTATGCAGATTCACTCTCCATTGTAAATAGCTTTCTAGTCTAATTCAGGACTCAACCCTTCCCCACCCATCTAAAATAAAACCACCTTTTGCAAATACACTTGTCCCTAATGTATTCCACAGGGTCAACAAACTCAAGCACTAGAAAAGTTGTTGGGATGATGCCTACACTAAAAAACATCCATCCCCAGAACTCTGCCCTCAAGGTGGTGGCAAGATCCTGTTCTTTCTTTGCTTTGGATAAGGGAGTAGTAGACCGGAGATGCCAGAAGCAATTTTAAACTCATTTGGAATTTGGTAATTCCATTCAGAAGCTTAGTTGCAAATGGGAATTCAGTGCAAAGTATGTTGAATATTAACCCCAAAAAGAACATTCTTGAACATGAAAGCTTAATCACAAGTAATTAAGGAGATGACCTGTAAGATATCCAAGTGATTCACACTGTAGGTGGCTCAACTGAATTTAATAAATAATTCAAGAAGAGCCAAGCAAATTCAAGAAGCCATTACACACCACAAGCCACAGTGGCTTGAAATCATGAGTAACCTGACATTTACCTTCTCAGATTCCTGATGAACCTCCAAAAGGCAGTGTCCTAACCTGGAGACTGCCAAGTCCACAGACTGATTGTCAAGATTTCTCTCTACACACTGTAGGCATGTATAAAGCTCCTATGCAATTTTTTGTTGTTGTTTTAAATTTATTTATTTGAATAGAACATTGTATCCACAGCATGCGCCATTAAAAATGTAATTTGGTACCTCTTAAAGTCAATTAAACTTTTACACTGTTACAAAAGATGGGGGGAAAAGGAAACATCATTATTTTTTTCCTTTTTTTTTCTGTAGTTTTCTATACAAATTTCCTGGTACAGATTTATTTGCTGCTTTGAATTACAGGATGCTTTTCCTCTGATGAGCTCTCCAAGAGGGTAGAGCAAATTCTAACTGAAAAGCATTGTATACCTGGATGCCCAGTATGAGAAAGAAAGAAAGAAAGAAGACTGAGCTTCTGGCATCACTGCTCAACTAAAACAAGAAGGAAAACACAGTAGTGGACTCTAACAAACAACTACTATTAGCATTCTGAATTTGTTTGTTTGGTTTTGAGTTCTTTCTCTCCAGTACGTTTGAGTCGATTTTTCAAAGTTCAACTTGAAACTAACTGCTGTAAACAATATAACTGCCAGGTATGAGCTAACAGTTCTGTAGATGGTTAGTTGCAAGCAATTTAATAATCCCATGAATGACTTGAGGTATGAGTCAGCAAAGATCACAAGCCCCAGCCACTAGCGGCCAGAGAAGAATTCAGTGCCCACAAGAAAAGATACCACATTTTAGAACTTCTGACCTATTCTTTGTGGCTCAATTAATAATGATTTCATAAATCATCATATATCATAAATCATAATCCTATTACATTCTTAAATTAAGCATCTGATGCTACCTGAAACATCTGTCATAATATAATTCTCTGCAGGGAAGAAAGCCCCAGACTTCAAAACCAGCAGTTACAGAGTGAAAGACATATGCTTTTCAATGCACTTTCCTAAACAGCACTTGATAATAAAACACAGATCCTAAAATAAAATGCTAGAATTTCAGAATGTATTTCTTTGCTTTGTTTTTTTTTACATTCTGAAGAGCATGGTCTTATACTGCAGATATTAGATCTCACAGATATATAATTAGCCATTATACAAAATAGACACAAACTTGTTAAAGGCACATGACAGAATTCCATTGAGTTATTAATGTTTATTATTTTCCTCTCTAGCAGCCATAAATCAGATAACACAAACAATAAAAGAGGATCAAAACAGGGATATTCCTAGGGAGAGATCCAGGTGATACAAGTTGGATAATACTAGGAGGAGCTCAGGAAACCTTCTTCTTGCAAAATTTATGCCTGCAGTGTATACTGAGGAAAAAGATAGATGATCATTAAAAACATTGTTTTTGCAGCTGTCCCACCCATGTAAAGTTCTATGTTACCTATAAGGTTTGAAACATAAAAATCATGCACCCATTTTACACAAAACTCCCACTGGGCAAGACAAATGACTAAACTCCTTTACTGTCAATCTTAAGTATTTAATTTTTGTGCAAAATATTTACAAAGAGGGCTGGGAACAGGGTGATATGTCTAAAAAGCAAATGGCAAAGTGTTATCAACTGTTGTTATTTCTGAGGAAAACACAGTTGTTAGATTAGGAAAGCCACACCCTCTTCTCAGAGTATGGGCAAGTCGCATAAAACTTTCATTACTATGGCTTTTTAGTGGTATTAATTCGCTGTCACTCATCTTGTTATTTTTGCATTGAAAATGCTATCTTCTGCAAAACTTTTCAGTTGCACAAGACACAGTTATAGCTTCACTGAATCACATGCAACTGGAGCTAATAACCATGTTCTGCCATCGAATAGTCATACATTGTTGCATATCACATGCTTCCACAAGCATTCCAAACCAGAGGAAGAGACAAAACCAGCAATTGTTGCTGGCTTGTTTTATTTTTTAATGAGAAAAACTAGTAAAGATGGGGACCACTGTTTCTCAAACCAAATTTTCTGGCAAAAAGATTAAAAACTGAAAAAGGTTTTATAGCTTGAGTCCTTTGATGTTCAGTTAAGAAACCAACCAAAACCATAAGCACTGTAGCTGATTTGAGGAACAAGGCAGTCTACTTATCCAAGACAGTCACAGAAATTCCTTACAACTCATGCATAACATGACTCTAAACTAGGCATGGTATATCTGAAAGTGACTATGAAGATAAATTTGCCTAACTTCCAGCAACATGAAAAAAACTACCTAAAATGCATTATACAGACACAGACAGAGATAAGATTTTTTTGTCAAAGAAGAACAGCTCTTCTATGCAAAAATTAAATCCTTGTAAATAAAAGATAATAAATCATCAAAATTAGAAATCAAAGATAGGAATTAAAAAAACCAAAGCAACCCAAACAAATAAACCACTGGATTAAATAGAAGATGGATTAAAATAAGCATGAAGAACACCACCATAATTCTGTTTATGTGGAGTGTGTCATAAAGCTTAACTAAAATTACTTCTTACGTATTTAATGTAATGGGCTTACTGGAATAAATAAGTTATATTAAAAAAACAACTAAAATGCACAGTTTATAGGAAATGCAAATAGAACTGCTCTTATTAGATCTCAGACTGGAAAGCAGAAAGAAGCCAAAACAAAGTTACTAAAGAGAGATCCTCAACTTTAGTTACTAAAGAGAGACCCTCAACTCCAGTATCGCCTCAAAAATGTTAATGGAGCTATCAATTAAATTCCAAATATTTTTTTATTGGTAAAAAAAAATCACCTAAATCACTTATATTTAATGCTGAAAGACTCTGAACCTTTAAAAAAATACTCAAATACATGCTGACAGAACAAGTCAGAGGTGAATTCCCAGTGCTAAGGTGTATTAGGGTAGATTTTCAATGCTAAGCTTGAAATAGAAATGTAGTCCTTACAATAAGCCCCTATGCATATATCCATAGGGTTTTACAGATGTTATCAAGTCAGAACATCACTGCAGACTGAAGTAGAACTCCCTGGCCTGCACAGCTGTAGAAAAAGGAGGTGAAGGCAGAAGGAGGTACAGAGTAGGATTCATCTATACAAAGCTGTCTTTGATGATAAGCAAACATCTATCTTGTTGGGGCATGTTAAAGATATGGATAAATTCTAGGTCACTGCTCTAGGGAGAACAAAAATTGAGCCTTACCCCATAAAAGCACACAGTATCATTCAAGCTCTGTTAGACTTGAATTTGATTCCTGTCAGTTTACCTTTTACTCTTACAAGCTTCTTTGATGTACATGACAATCCATCAGGCAATTGGTCCTTTGCAAGCTAGAAATCCCTTCTTTGAAGCTTCAAGTGAAATAAATCAGCTGTCAAGCATCATGAACTGGGTTTTTTTCCTGAACAGTTTTAAATGCCTGTTTAATGTCCAAACAATAAAATGTCTTTTCTTTGCTACGTTTACGTTACAAGTAAAATGTTGTCTTTGTTCTCAGTCACCTGATTTTAAATGCAAAACCGTATGTCTTTAAAAAAAGTTATTGACCCAATCTAAGACATTTATTGACCCAGTCTAAGACATATAGCTGAGATACTGCAGATTTGGTTTAAAAATATACATATACAGTATAATCTTAACAGCCAAGAAATAATATGCAACATGACAAAAAGTACATGCACACCATTTCTATTTCCATGGTGAACACACCTGAAGAATGCCTGCAGTTTTACACCTGAGTAGCAGCAGCTCAGTGATTTCACTCCCCTACTTTTAATTGCCAGTAAAATTAAACCTCCCCTCCCACGCCCTGCCAAGAGTTAGTGGAAGACCGTGACCAAATACCAGTCATCTTTGATGACAGTCTTCTGACTACCACAATGTTGTAGGGTGAGGATGAGGCAAACCTTGCAAGTGAAAACAAGCACTTCAGACCTTCTGTCCAATGACTCAGTCAGGAAAAGGAAAAAATTGAAGGGAGAGGAGACTTGAAAATAGACCATACTAATAGATACACTTGGAAAAGACTAAATCTGAGTTTCCCCTCTGTGTTACATAGAACTTATTCAAAAAATACCAACAAGTCCTATGTTCCCTCTTGTACTGCCAAATTATTTATTTTTAGAAGTCACTACTCTTTAAGAACCATCTTACTTCCTCTCAGATGTTTTAGGAGACACATGGGGGCCATGTGGTATGTAAGACTCATGATACTGAATTTAGCCTTTCTGAAGATGGATTGTAATCCAAATTTCTTACCAGTGGGGGTTAGCACTCCAGCTGCTGTGCTACTGTGTAAAAGCATCACTACAACTGCAGCAATGTCTTGCAGTAAAGAGTGGCTCAATTTCTGAACCTTGGAAACATTTCCAGGATTAGTCTGCTGAGGGAGGAGTATTTTGATGACTTTAAAGAGGCTTACATTCAAGACATGTTGAGCTGTTCAGTTCTGCAAATGCAGAATTTCTGGTGTGTACAGAGACAGAACAATAAGCAGCTAGCAAATTATCCTGGCAAAAGTTCAGACAACCATATATTTAGCAATGCACAAGTTGTAATGAATATATTCCTCTTTTTAGACCTTTAAATACTTCCTGTGTATCAGTATGCACTTTGGTGTTTTTGTGCAGATTTATGTTACATCATGGAAAACTTGTGTACCTTTTAGTAACCCACTGAAAACTGACTGAAACATAAAAGTAGCAGCAGAATTTAGAATATTCACAGTTGACTCAGCTGACAAAAGTACTGTTGAATACCTTCTGCTGTAATAAATCAAGCTATGCCATGAAGACGCAGTTTTTTGACATGTATTTTTAAAGTGTTGCATGGTTTCTATATATTGAATTTTTTCTATTTTTGTGACATGAACCATTAAAAAACAAATGTGAATTCCCCCACCGTATTTCTGATAACATGCTATAAGAAACAATAAAAATGCTTTGCCAGCAAAGTAAAGAGAATACTTACCAATATTAATTTCATCATCAGTTTCAGCATCTCCAATACACTCAAACTGAAAATCTTGTAAAGACTGTGAAAATTTTTGTACTGCCATGGATAAATCTAGAATTCAAGGAAAAAAAAACAAATCAGAATTACTCCACTAGAACTTTACTGGAGCAAGGCATCATGCATTTCTGCACTGAATATTTTTTCTGCTTACAAAGTTTTCTTTCTAGTATATTTTTGGACATTAAACTCATTTTAAAATCACTATCACATTTTCAAAATCAAATATCTGAGATATCCTAGACACCTATGAAACAGGCTGATGCAAGATTTCAAACATTGATACATGTATCACATTGACAACTAAAGAACTTTTATACATCTTGAAAAACAATAAATTAGTATAAGAAATTGATGTCTAGTGATAAATTGCATATGTAAGTATACCACTCTTTAAAGTATTGCAATATTAGTTCGCAGACAAAAATAAAGCTCATGATAGTGTTTTTCATTACCATTATCAAAATAATTACATTATAATTATTCTGATATACCACACTGTAAAATGTTTTAGTGAAAAACCTTTGTAAAAAGAAATTGAAGAGAAAAAAAAACAAAAGTGCTTGCCAATCAACATGGTAATCCACAGATTATGATTACTATTTTCAGTGAATTTCACAAAGCAATCCAAACTTTATAGAGCAGAATTTCATAATAATTTTACACAAAAAACCCACAGAGTATCAACCACATAAATCTGTTATCTTCTTTTCTTTTTTTAGAAATACTAATGGCAAATGGAGAGATAAATGTGATAATGAATAGATTTGGTCAAGACTTAAAAACACCACCAGTCCAGATGAGCTCAGAAAACCAAGAACAATTTTCTGCATCCTGGAGGCTGTATCTGTGGCATCTATTTTGATGCTAGGAAAATTGACAATTAAACATCTGACATCTACTAAATCTAAGGGAAATTCATGGTAGGGGTCAGCTATGAATGAAAGTCAAGTCATAATAAATTCTGTTTCAAAAGCATCGCGTATCTGTCTCCACCCTTGGGAATGGTGAAAAGCTGTCTAGACCTGGTCCTGGGTAACTGGCCCTGCTTAAGCAAGGCAGCTGGATGAGATGACTGCTATGGGTCCCTTCCAGCCTCAGTCATTTTGTGATTCTGTGATTTCTTTATGCTCTGTTACCGTAAAGCCATAAATACTCATTCAATCAGTGCTGGACACAAAATTAAGAGGGCTAACCTTCTTCCAGGCAGGAATAAAACCTAACATATAAATATACAAATTGGCCTAATATCCTAAATCAACACACAAACAACTCCCATACACACAAAGTATGATTAAATTTGAATGATCTCCAACAGTAAGAACCATTCCACTATCCTAAATGAAATAAGAATTGAAAAATGATTGAAATAAAGATTTTAAACACCTCCAAACAACAATCCACAAAATAAGATGATTTTTTTTTTAATTTTATTTTAATTAAAGGTAATGACGATCAAGAAAGAAAATCCCTTCCTGGATTTTGCACTGGCCAGAATTTACTCAGTGACTGTTCCTCTTGTATTTTTATAGGTAGCTATAGAGTACATCAGTCCAAAAAGAGACCCATCATCTTTAGACAATACAGACATGAACAGATTTTTTTTCTTCTATTAGTAGGGAATTCTGTATGCATATCCGATAAATAGCGAAGATGTAAAGAGCTGGGTAAACAAATTCTGTATCTTTTGATAAAGCACATGGGAAACAGGAAAGAATGCTACTCAGATTTATTGCATCCTTACTGTACATTTCCTACTGTGCTGTACATGAAGATGATATTATTAAGTGCATTAACAAATTGAATGCTAAACAAAAACTGCTTCCTACTGTTTGTATACATGAAAACAAAATAATCTTTATAAGATGGACTGTGTTTTATGCAAATACAGCTTCTTTCATAGCTAAGCAAACAATTGCTTTACATTTGTTAGAAAGATCTAAACTTGAATTTGTCACATTAGTATATTTTGAGTTTTAAGGGAAGAAACACAGTTTTATTATTCACTCTTTCACCAGGTTACTATACTGAGTCCCAAACCCTCCTACAAAATTACTGTATGGCAACTGATGCAAAAGGAATTACATGGCCTTAATGTAATTGAATGGAAACATTTGCATTGCAAAAATTAACTCTTGCTAATAGGAATGGAGGTTTATTTCCTTTGGACAATCAAATAACTGTCCATGATGAACAGCATCTCTGCGAAGATGATGGAAATGAGAGAGCATGGCTCTCCCCTGTCATTCTTCCACATATGCAGGATTTGGTGGAATAAATGTCAAAGTAAAGGAAAGTAAATGTTAAAAATACCAAAGGTGGAGTCTCTACTTCATATCCTGGATTATTGATATATGATGCCAATTGTATCAGCAAATCAGACACAGTTTATACATTTTGAACCTGAAGGAGGTATTTTTAACCTAGTTCAGAATAGTGGGAATGAAGAATTAAGGAGCTTATGAGATAACTTGATAAACTCATGCAGCAAGATACCATTTGGAGATATCTGCCTCTATATGAGGCCTTTCCTCATACCTTGAGAGTATTAAACAATACCATAATGAGTTTAAAGCTGTTCAATGTAGCAAAGAATAAAATGAAGTTCCAAGGTCAGATATTTCCTGTAACACTCATTTACAAGTTCTGTACAAGGTTAATCTAACCTGAAAAGATAAAAAAATATTATTCTACAGAAAATTCCAGCTGACTTGGACAGCTTTCCTAAAGGCTGAGATACTCTCTAAGACTCTGACACTGCAGTTGAATCACCAACACTGGACCAAGCAGTGCTACTTGATTGTATTTATCACTTTCTTAGGAGCATCATCACTTTAAATGATTATAAAATTATAAACCCAGTCACAGAAAGGAGCAGCTGTGCAGTAGGCATATCTTTTCTAAAAGATACCAAGATTCAAAACTGAATTAAAAAGGATTTAAGAGCAACTGTCTCCAATCAAGAAGAGGCAAATGATGGATAAAAAAAAGAAAAGAGCAGATAGAGCAGAGACCTCGCCCAGTTTTACAAGATGTCATATAGCCCTGCATATCCCAAATTCTTAAAGTCACTGAGAGTCCTCAATGCATGCTGCTGCTTCCAGAAGGAAGGTAATCACCACACAAATCACCTTTTTAGAGTCTGTGGCATTATTCAGAGTTGCTCTTACTCAGCATTGTAAAGTCCTGTCCCTCCTTTCATTGAATCCGCATGAACTAGAACATTCACTTAGCTCAGGGCAGAAATTTTCCTTCAAGCAGAGACAACTGATCTTCTAAGTTGCTATAAAAATCTCACCAGCTTTACTGACTGGCAGTACAAGTCTATCAACCAGGAAAGGATGGCTGCTCTAAAGTCTCAATGAGCTCACAAATGCTGTTGCCCCTGCTTCTCTGCAGGCACTCGAAGTAATCTCTCTGGGTGTCAGCAAAAGAAGGAAAATGCAACCTGATAACCCTCATTTGCCAGAGGGGCAGTTCTGTTAATATGCATTTTCTGAGAGTACTCACTGTACCTCTACCACTTGTTCCCTGCTATCTCTGATTCCAAAGAAGGATTCAGTTCCATTTTGCAGTGAGGAACATAGTCAAGAGTAGCCATCTACACACTACATACTGTCAGTGCAAGGAGGTAACTGTGACAGAGTTGCCTGTTTTAGTCAGGGCTTCAGCAAGTCAATGGGCCAACAAGATTTTTTTTTTTGAGCTGACAGAGGAAGTACTAAAGAAGTTACCACACTGTGACCGGAAATAATAATAGCATAACTACAACAAAGCTTAACCACAACAAAGTAATATAACACCAGTATTGCATATGGATACATACAATACCAACCATCAGTACCATAATGCCAATGAAAGAATAATAAAAGTATCATCCATTCAGGACAGTCACAGAGGAATCATGAAATGCACTACTCTATTGTACTTCTCCCTGAAGTTTTATATATTTGATTAATCTATTTAACACATATTTTTCAATTAAAAAAAAAACAACAAACAAATAAATCTTCTGGATTATTCTGGAAGGCAGATTTATTTAAGACTCACTTTCTTTGAAATTGCCAAAGAGAAGTATGTAATATGAACTGTAATACATTAACTTATTTTAGTTATCAGGGCCTAACAGCTGAATATGGGACAATAAAACTGGGACGATCCAGACCCTTTGCATCACAAGAACTGTTCTTCCACCTTCTTGTCCTAGATTTGTTAAACAGATTGTAAAATAATTTCTTATTTAGAGTCTTGAAGAAGAGGAGAGAACAATACATTGCAACAATGTGATGAAATGACGGATGCTATTTCCCGAAGAATGAAAAAACAAGTATATGCTTTGGCATGGCACAGCCTGTCACAACAAGGACAAAGTCCTACAGATAAGGACATCTGAAAAGATTTCCACAAGTTGGTAAGCACAATGAATTTTTTATTGGGCTGTGATGGTTGTCATTTGTTTGGTTTTGCCAGTCTGGTGTCTGGAAGAACAGCAGAAAGTCCAAACTTTGGATAGGGATCAATCAATCTCCAAAAGCAGAAACTTTGGAACACTTGCAGAGGACTCATATCTCTACCCTAGGAGGAGCCTGCAAGAAAGTGTTCTCAGCGAACACATCAAAGCCCAAGTCTTTCCACTTGTTTGCTTACAAAGATGACTTCATTAGCTAATGGAGATCCAATAACCAATGTTCTTCCTGACTGATGTCAATCATCCTGGGAAAGCTTGGTATCATTCACTGGGTTAATAAAGAAAAACAGTAGTTAAAACTCATGAGAAGATTAAACATGCCTAAATGAACTCCTGAGTACCAGCTGGAATGCAGTAAATGGGACTTCAAACAACAGACACTCTGGCTAATACAGTAACAGCAATATATCTGGCTATCTGACACAAAGCTAGTTATTATTCCATGGCTTCAAAGACAGCAGAAGCAAAGGGGTTGACCTAGCAGGATATTAGAGGCAATCCTTCAGTCAGCTGAATTTCAGGACAGCTGAAGACTGGAAAGGAGACTCACAGTACAGCACAGTCACCTTTGGTGTTTCAAACCTTTGGGGCAGTATGAGTCCACCACCAGACATGACTAGATGCATTGTGGTGCTCTGCTTGATGAGATACTTCATTTGGTCATGCACTGACATACAGGTTTATTAAAACTCAAGCTAGTCAGCAAAACTCAGCATTAAGATATTGTAATATGTGAATAAAGCACAGTAGAAATTGAACAGTATTGCCAAAGTACTTGATAAAACAGCATGCTAAAACACAGAGAAATACTTATCTAGTTTGTTGAGTTCTACTCCTCAATACCTGAAAATGAATCATCATTATGGTTATTTTTAATTGCTTTACAAATAGATTTATTTTCTTAATTTATTTCTTAAGCAACTCTCATTCTATAAACAATTGTTCAGGCTAAGTTATCTAAACACTTTAAAAAAGTAGTTTTTATATGAGAGACATTATTATTATTATGAAATAGCAGCTATGAGCATGATTTGCAGTATTCTTACCACACTAAATGACAGAAGCAAGGAAGCATTTAAAAATTCATAAAAGTGAAAAAAGGGCTTTCAGTATTACAAATATAAATCCGTAAAACACTATTTATTCTGGAAAATGCTTGTGAGATACATGTCTCCCTAAATAGTTCATTTCATGCTCTTCTACACTGAAGATGAACAGAGAACATCCTTGGCTTTGTTATTTTATGAGGGAATGAGCTTCAAGGATTTGAGCTATATCAACAGCCAGAAATAAGCTGGAGGAACAAGAACACCCCACTGAGAAGCACTGAACTTCAACAGCTTCTGTGTTTGCTACAGTCAATTTGATTGTAAGTAGAACATGTCACAGTGGGATATCTTTTTCCACACCATAGACTGTAAACACAGAAGCTGGCAGTACAATTATGTTTAGGCAATATGAATGATTAAGCAGCTAAAAGCAGTGATCATACAAGGCTGTGTATGTCACTAGTATATTTCAAATTTCTTCCTGGCTTAAGGGCTTTCTCATTAAAACTTCCAGTTTCAAAGTAGTAGTTCCTAATTCAGAGAAGAGCACCAAAATGCATTTTCTTTGCAATTTCTGCCTTTCCACTCTTCATTGCTCACTAATAATTTAAAATTAAAAATAAATTATTATCAATGGTTTTAGGTAATTATCACATTTAGAAAAATGTTTTTGTTCATAACATATATAGCAGCACATACAAAGGGACCTGAAGGTTAGCACAAATAAAGGGACCTGAAAATGTCTTACAAATCAGCCCAAAGCAGCAATCCTGAGCCTAGGAATGTTGGCATATATGCCAGTAATGCAATTAATTTCTTCAACTGCATATGAAAAGAATTCTGGGTTTTGCTGCCAGAACAGGTAATCCCAATTTAATAAAACATCACTGCCATAACATGTCCAGATCACCTATAGTTAGAGAGCAATTTACAGCGCACGTTAACATGCCTTCTAAACACTGACAAAAAGATCTGTATAGTCAGCTGATGCAGCTTCTGATGTCTTTGGTTTCATGGCTTCAATGCTGGAATCCTTCCTTTGAATGGAATATTTTCCATGGTATTTCTATTTTTAGAAGTCTATTTGATGAAATTATTTACACACACTTATTATTCTTTACTTCTCAGCTGAGTTAATTTCCGGATCATATAAACTTTTCTGATTATCATAAGAAAAAAAAATCACAAAAGGGAGAAAAAAAAATCCTCTCCTCTTATGAGTGACCACATTTTATCCAAATTCAGCAGAATTTAATTTGGCAAAACATAGGGCAGGCTGGCACAGAGTAAAGACTATCTGCAAGGGATGATCGAGCTAATGCTGGCCACATGCCACAATGCTTTTTTAAAGAATCCACAAGAAAACACCACAAGGGAATAGAGAATCCAGTGCCCAGTGCCAGAGATTTTGCAGCTCTAGGGCCACTGCTCTGTATTGACACAGTCTTTCATTGTTGCTCTCAATAAACTCTTTATCCCCTTTATTTCCCAGCTTCATGAGTGCATATTCTTTGCCAACTTGCTATTCACAGAACAATAATAAGCAACTAAAACAAACAGCTCTCTACCAACTCCCTACCCCTACAATCCCACATTACTTTTTTACCTTAGGCTCTATACTTTGCTCTTAATTTCAGGGAAGCTAACTTCTTCCTACAGTCTCCAGGGACAGGACATCAGGAGAATATGTCAACATGTAGCCCATGCATTGCCGCATTCCTCCGCGGTTACATAAGGCACTGAAATTTTTCAGTGTCGTTCTCTTACTCATGAATATTTCCATGAGAAAAATGCACAATTTGCTTTCCCATTCTAGAAAGCACTGAGAAATCCCCTTGATCAAATGCAACAAAATCCCCACTTTCTTAACTATGAGGCAAGAGCTACTGAAAAGTCTGTATGTTCTATAAACTTCATAGCTATTCATACCAACACTGTTCAGTCACAACTTCTTATGTTAGACACTTGTGCAATACTTTAGATATTCTTAGAACTTCTCTACTTCTCAAGACTAACACAGTCTTGAGGACACTTCAAGAACACAACACTGATGTTTAATGAGAAGGGGATTTTTATGCCACATTTGCATGCTTACTTGATAAAAAAACATACTAAAACTTCCATGAAAATAACTATTGAACCTAGTAATATTATACAGACAACAGACAATATTGATCATATTCCATCCCTCTTTTCACTATTCCTCTCCTTACCCCACTCACTTTGTGTGAACCTAACCTTATTCACATAATCAGAACAGAAAGAAATGAACTTTAGTTCAGTATGCAAAATCTGTGAAGTCTATAAAACTACTACCTTGTTTTGACTTTGCCTAATTATAAATATATGAAATAATAAAAATGCACCTAAAAATCTATGTCCTGTAACCTTTAATGTGGATGACACAATACAGTACATACTGCTCATCTGTTTCTCTGAAGTTAAAGCATGTATGTAACTTCATAGCTCTTTCTCTTATTAAGTGATGTCATTTTGTTTCAATACTCCCACATTCTTGTATTTTATTTCTCATTACCTCATTCTTACAAAATCGTTTCTCAATATTTTAGTTTATAAGATTGTTTAACTGTTTACTGCTGCATTTGATTAGAAAACAAACTGACTTTGCAGGGAATTACCATGGTTTAGACCTTTCAATCATCAAATCATAGTCACAGAATTACACTTTACAAGTGACTAATCACATGGTACAAGGCAGAACAGAAAATTTTCCTTTGCCACCACTGCAATTTTTTACAGTCTTTCCCCACAAATATGACTACAACTTTCAGAAAGCATTTGGTTTCCTTTTACTTCTGAAATTGTAAAGATTGGCTGTAGGGTGTAACCTAGTACTATTTCTAGCATATTATTATATTTTTCTAAATTACATTCAACCAAAACATTTCTATACAATGAGAGTTTGCTTATTGTCATCCTGTATACTTTTTGACCAAGATCCACTGTAAAGGCCTGAAATATTCCTACATTTCTTCTGTCCTGGAGAAAAATAAATCTTAGAAAACAAGTGCATTTCCCTACTTTTATTTCCATTCTCAAATAAATATCATTACTAACTCATCTGCATTCTCAGTATTTTCCCTGTCTGTTGGTAAAACTACTCCATAGTTCTCTATCAGAAAGGTCTCAAAGATTCCTAAACTTTTGTTCCTGAAACTTGCTTTGACCCTCAACATACATTCTCTTGCTCCTTGTGGGGATTTTAAATGCTCTTTCATGATCTTCCACATTCTTCCCCCACCCCAAGGATGTTTATTTCCCAGAACAGTGTCAGACTTTTCCAGGGAGTAGGGTCCACATTCCAATATTCTCCCCCCAGACTCTTGCAATGAAACACGGTTTATCAGGCATGCTACGTTATTTCTCACTCCTCCTGGCACATCCCAGCAACACTGAGCAGGCAGAGAAGCACCACAAAAAGGACAAAGAAACTAAGAGCAGATGCTGCCAGAGGTTGAAAAAGCAGAGAGCGATTTCCTGTCTGGCAGCTAGGGAGTTGCCAAAAAAAATATGGGAATTCCCAGATTTTTAGTGAAATGTAAGGTATTGGTGCATCAGATGATCTTACAGTAAGACTTGAAAAGACATTTTTCTCTGTTTGTTCTTAATCTTACTATGCACCCAAAGAAATGTTAAAAATACATGTGTCTATTTGCAGACAATGAAATATATGATACAAGACTATAATTAAAGCCTATGCTGCAACACATTCTTAAGGAGCCAGAGTTCAGACTATCTGACCAAGATCAGTTCTGCCAGCTCAGTGCTGTGCACATGTAGAATGAGATCCAATGTCCTCACTAATATCCCTACCCAAATATCTTTCCAGAGAAAAAAATAAAATAGAGGATTATTCCTGGTATGAACAGGGAGCTCTAAGAAGCTGCTTCTATGAAATTAAGAATAAATCACTGCAGCAATTATCATGCAGATCCTCAGCTGTAAAAAAATCTGCAATATATCTTTCAATGCTTTTATGTTCCATGATTTTTACATTAAGTAGATTCTCCTGTTCTGCGAAGAGAGCTGCTCAAAGGAGGATCAGTCCCACTGGCCTGTGCTGGATGGCGGGGGAGGGATGAAAGGAATGAAAGCAGTTATCAAGGCATTTGTAAGTAGTGAGCTCTTGGAACAACATTAGAGTTGAGGGTCATGGGAAACAGAAGCATTGCTCACCCTTCTTCCTGGCAAGTTTTCTGTGCTTGGGCAACAAAGTAAAATGTGTTGTAAGACCAGAAGGAGGAGGAGAGGGAAAAAAATTAAAATGTGTATATTTAGTTTATTTAAAAAAGAAGAAAATATTACCACTTGGCTTTAAAGGAAATGAAACACTTTCCATATGAAATTCTTTCAGGCTCTTAAAGCTCAGGAATACAATGCTTGATTAGATTCTTTTGATCAGACAAGTAATACCACAGTCAGATGTACTTCAGTACTGCACTTAATAGGGGTGGGGGTGTGAGAGTTCTAACACACATACACAAACAGATGTTACATTTGTTTAGAGAGTCAGATATGCACTTCCACATATGGAGGGCAGAACTAAGATTCCTAATCAAGCAGAATTTTGTTCAGTGACATTAAATGTCACTAAATGTGTTGACCAAACTTGGCCTAAAGTAAATTTTTTCCATTCAGCCTACCATACAGCCAGTGCACTATTACACACTGCTTAGCTACTTTTCACTACTTAGAGAATGGATACTAAACACATCGGTTTCATACAGTAAACAAGCTTAACATGCTAGTTTAAACTGTCTTCTCCCTTTAAAATAGGAAAGCAATTCACAAAATACAGATATGAGAGCAGTTTAAAGTCTGATGTCACAATGAAAGCACTTAAAAGTCTTTTAAAGATACATTTCTGAGGGCTTAAATTAAATCACTTGCAGTATCATAAATTCAAAAAACTGTTACCAAAATACCCATATTCTAAAAATGGGTGGAAAAAAATAACAGCAAAATGAAATATGCTTCATTAACTAATGAAATCCTCGACTACAAATCAGTTTCACCAGGTGAGCTCCTGCTTAAACAAGTCAGAATTAAGTGTTCCCAAGGAGTTTGGGGTTAACTCAAATTTACATACATGAGGCTATTCCCTTAACACTTATAGTTTTTACATTTTACTTTCCAGATTTATTGCATTTAGTTAGAGAGAATTATAAATAACCCCTGTAAAATCCAGTATTCATAGGATGTTTCTTTCTATGTATAAAGCCACTTCAAAGAACAGGATCTTTATATTAAAAAAGAGAGAGAGAGAGAGAGAGAGAAATATTGCTCATACTCATTTTACTGGATTTTTTACTTAACTTCTCAGACAAAAATAAGGAATTTGAGTGACTTTCAGCAGAAGCCTGTCTAGTTTCTCTTAAGTCAATTAATTTGTAAGAAGGACCAACTAGCTCTCTACATAGTTCATGTATTATTTTTTTCAAATTTTAATTCTTTGGAATTTTGTTCTACTTCCCTGTCAAAAAATATGTAGGAACATATGAAAACATCCTCTTGTTATCTTCCTGACAGAGTGATATCCTTTAATTAATAATCTTACCATCCATTAGTACTAGCAGTGTTTATATTAGGGCATGTGTAATGAGTTCTGAACTAACTACTATCATGAGCAAATGAGACCTTGTCATAAAAACAGATATATAATAACTGGGTTGCTTTATTACTCTACACTCAGGCATGGTCAAGAAACATATTAAATTCTAGTAATTATTTGAAATTGGGGGAAAAGACACACATCATTAATGCCAATCCGTGAAACCACAAGAGACATGCACTTAAAAACTATACAGAGATTTTGTCTCACTCCTTGACACTGTCTCTTGATATCAAAGGTACAGGGAATGGAGGCAAAGGTGGTACGTGGTAAGCAAATGGCAAGAACCCCTTGTTTCAAGAAATGCGCACACAGCAATCTGCCTGAAAGGGGTAACTGGGGAACACCAGAGTTCTACAAAATGACAAGCAGTACAGAAATGATGGTTGTTTCCCAAATGGAAACAAAAGGCTGTCTAACAGAGCAAGAAGCAAGCTCAAAACAAAGCAAGAAGATGCTTTTTCTTAACATTTGTAGTTAAATAATGAATCTCACTATAACCAGATACTTTGGATATTAAAAATTTATGTGGGCTCAAAAAAGGACAAGTTCTCAGAAGAAAAATCCACTGAGAGCTATTAAAGACATAAGTAACCCCTTGCTCAGGAAATCTTCAAGCCCCAAACCACTGGAGGCAGTGGAAGCCTCACTGCACTCTGCCTGCTGTTTTTCTCTGCCTTAGACAGTCAGTGCCATGCGTGAGAGAAAAACAGAACCCACAGCACAGCACTCACCCGTATCTAGAGACAGGATGTAACACCAGATAAGCTTCATGTCCAACCCTGCACTGTTGTGCTTATGCTCTTTGTAGAAAGATTTGGACACATATTATGTAACTGCTTCAATGCCTCAAGACACTATTAGCTGATGACCAGCACCTGCTGGTAGGAGGTTATCACTGTCATGGATGAGCCAATCCATGGGGTAAGCCCTCTTTAGCCACTTATCCAGGGCCATCTGTCTGAGCAACTGGCAACAATAGGACAAGGAGCTGAGTTCACACTGAAAAAGCAAGGATCATGAAAATGATGTGTCTTCCTGGCTGAACCACAAGGAGACATTCTCCAGTGTATGGGCAATGGCAGGTAGATGAAAGCTGTATTATCTCCAACAGCTCCAGAGCCAGAGGATGTGGGCCATTACACCTTTAGTTATATCACAAGGCTGTAATTCTTCCAACAAGGATTTTTTCAGTTATTTGTAATATGAGGTAAACTAAGTATAACTTTTCACAGTAGAAATAACTGCATTAATAAATAAATAGCATTACACCTTTAGTTATATCACAAGGCTGTAATTCTTCCAACAAGGACTTTTTCAGTTATTTGTAATATGAGGTAAACTAAGTATAACTTTTCACAGTAAAAATAACTGCATTAATAAATAAATAGCTGACAAAAAGTTTATTTGGACTACCAAGCACAAATGGCTACAATGAAGACTGATTATAAAGCTGAATTCCTTGCAAATGTAAATTATCTTCACCCTTCCCCTTCAAAAATGTTCCTAACTTATTCTTAGCATGAGGGCAGTCACTATGTTGACAACTATTACGTGACTTTTTTTTTTTTTCCTCAGGGTTCAGTATTGCTCCTTCCTCCTCCCATTATTGCTCACTGCCTAGCATCCAAGTCCAGGAATAAACAAGGAATTATCTCAGCCTTCAAGCATGCCAAATCTAGAAAAAATAAAAGAAGTAAATTTTTACATGATATGCAGCTCTATTATCCTATTTACAGAAGGAAATGCTGAAAGCAAGACTGCCTAAGGCCACACACCCTAAACTGGTGATTAGGCAGGCCCTTCTAGTTCCCTAGGTCCTTGCCCATTATTCCAGATGCCATTCTGTCAAACCAGGAGATGTTAACCAGAGCTGCAACCACACAACTTCTCACACTTCCCTGTCACCACAAAATCTGCAACTTCCTTCTTCCAAGGGGGCACAATTTTGAAAAATAGATTTATATTAAAAGGAGTGAAGACCCTAATTTCATTGAAATAAATAATAGAAAAAAAATAAGCAGCACAACATTATTTTGATCCATTTAATGCAGTCCCTACAGAAGGCCTGGTTACTCCAGTTGCAGCAGTTAGTGCTCTCTGTTTCAACTCAGTCTCCATGAAAATTTAAAACACCAGACACACAAAGATGCCTACTTGCTTAACAGTCATTTGCCAAACTTTAGTTCAAGCATTTTTAAAAAAATTTTAAAAAGAAGAAAAAAAATGTGACACAAGTATTAAGGTTTGCACAATTAAATTCTAATGTTTCTAAAAGATGTTTCTAGAATATTTTACATGTAAGTTTAATATAGGATTTTTGCATATACATTTCCATAAATTTTCAGGTGCTGCAGGATGTTATTTCTCTTTCTCAAAAAACATAAATTTCCACCAACTAAGATTAATTCTAACTAAGATTTCAATCCAACTTCATCACAGCTCCATCTCAAGAATCAGTATCTGAAGAAATATTGAAGAAAGTGTTTCTTTGCATAGAAGTTCTAGTAGAAACCTACAGAGGTTTTCACTAAGAGAAATGGGAAAAAAATTCCTTCTTTAAAGATACAAAACAATGCTGAAATAGCTGATAACAAAGCTTTTAGAAAATACCCCCCCATTTTGTTTCCACACACAATGGAAAAGTCAATAACAAGTCAATGAATCAATAATTCACCGAGAGAAGGAAGAAAAAAAAAAACAACAGAAACACTTTGAGCCTGAACTAGTTATTTATTCATGAAGGAAAATTTGGTGTTTAAACCTAGAACTGTATTTTTATCCAAAGACTGACGGCAGAATATCCCTGACCTCACCATAACATTATTTTCCCTCAAGTTTGCTGCAAGAACTTGCACTTGGAGGAGCAGCCTTGCATGCCTCACAGTTTGTTGGCTAGCTGGATTTCCATTCCATTACAGCCTCCCCCTCTCCCTTTTCTCAATGAAAAGTGGCTTAAAGACTTATTTTAAATGCCCAGCAGCACTATGACTTCCGTAGACTCAATTTAACACAAGTGGGAACTTTTCCATGAAAGTATACTTTTCAAAAACCATGAGAATACTTAGCAAGCTTAAAACCAAACAAGTTCTGTAACTGGACACAATTCTGAAATCATTGATTCCTTTTAAAATGGAACTGGAATTCTCTGTAAAAAGTTTCAGTCTAGACAACATTTGCTATCTACAATGAGCAATACGAACCAAACAAACAGAGTACAAACATGGTAGTCTGGATTTTGGACACTGCCTCCCAAACGCAGATTTTTTTTTTTCTATGAGCATGTAAAATGCTTAACTGCAATGGATACTCCTTTCAGAGGTCCATGTCTATTGACTGTAATCGTTTTTCCTCTGCAGTTGAACAAGTTCATAAACGCAAATCAATGAAGAGTCTCTGAATTACTTGGGAGAATTAATTTAACAGCCAAGCAAAACACCTTCCCAAAATATTCATGTTGCCTTCCTTGACATAAGCAAACAGAGCACATTAAAATATTGGCTGCAAGAGGAGGAAAACATGGCACTAACTAGGGGGAGGGGGTAGGGATAGTGTTTGTTATTTTTAATTATTTTATTTAAAATTACAGCCACCAATAAGTAGATGGTTTTGCAAATATCTTTGGGTCTAACATGCAGGGCAAGACAGTTTCTCCTAAGTCAATCCTATTTTGTGAATTGTATCTGAATTAAGGATGCCCAATCTATACCTCCTTAAGAGGTATCATAATGACTACTGCTGAGTGTTGCAATAGCTCAGCTACTAAGGATTCTGATCCTCTGGCTCCCTAAATATACAAGAGCATCTCTTATCAAGCCAATTATTCATAAAGACAGGCTTGCTAAATCCTTTTACAAGCACCTTGCAACACAAAACAATACTCCTGAGATCTACTCTGCACAGACAAGAGCCCAGAACACTGAAATAATCTGAGCTACCTCTATGCTAGCAGGTCACATTCATTACTTAGTGGCCAAAGAGCTAGCAAATTTAACTTTGATATCATACCCTCAAGCTAAACTTATAAATTAATCCTGTGCATTCTGCTGTTAATTCCCACAATGTCTGAAAATAAAATTTAAAAAAATCACTGTGGAATAATAATTATAAACTGGGTAAAGACAAGCAAAGACTGCTCTCAAAATTATTGTGGGAAACAGTAACTATAAATATGGATGAGAGAATCAACATGAAGTTTGACATAAATAGCCTCACTGAGAATTATTTTCCTATTGGATTTGGAGGTCACCAAAATATGCACACAGTTACTTAGAATTAGAACACCCACTAAGTCAAACAAAAACGACTTACAGTGCCAGTTTTTCAGTGATGACACTCAAGGTGCTGATTTTTTTTTGTGCTAATCCTTCCTTCTCCTGTTTCTAACATGAAAAATGAAACTTCTCTTCACTCAAAGAAAAACAAAATCCAATAATAACTCTCAAAAGTTCAGTCTTGGCAAGAAAATTTAGTAAAGGTTTCAGCTTAAGAAGTCTCCTTGAACCAAATTACTCAAGTGGCTAAAAGATTATGCAGCTGCTAACTTCACTACTCGGTATATAGCTTCCCAATAAATACACCTAAAAAATCACTTCATAATTTGTGGGTTTGTCCTACTGCATGAAAAAACAGAACATGTTTCTGGATGCACATAATAGTCAGGTTCTGGTTTTTATCATCTCACCACAGATAAGCAATACCACGAGGTGCTAGCACAACAGCTTTTTGAGTGAAGAGAGATGTATTTCTGAAAAAATCACATTCCATTGAGAATTCAAGAGCATTTAGCTCTTGCTCTTTTATACTTCTGAAAATATCATAAGCAACCTACATAATCCTTATAATATTTTACAGTCTAAACAAATATTTTCATTTAAAGATCAAGGTAGGGCAGTAGTAGAGCTGTAAGGATAGCAGAAGGCTCTTCTTTTAGCTTCAGTTTTGCTAAGTACTGAACTCAGCAAAGTGCATATTCCAGCTGTGTAAAGTATTTATCTTGAAAGAAACACAAGAGGATGTGGGCTTTCAGCCAGTAAAATACTCAATCATCTGGAATATTACAGGACAGACCAACCAAACTGGTTTCACAACTGCCAGGGCACGAAGGCAGCAAGTACTTAACTTAGTTGCCACAGCTTCTCGTAACGGAATCAAACTTTAGTAGATTTTCTGTACTAACACTTCTTTTTCCTGCCAAATAATTCCTTTCTGAATCTCCAAGGAGTCTTACTATTCATCAAACCCATCATAAAATCTGGAGATCAAATTGGAAAAAGGGTGTTAACACTGAGTAACATATTTTGCTGCTGATACATGTATTCACAATCAACTTTCATTTTTTCCTTTCTTGAAAAGCAGAAGGGTTTCAGAATCTTAAGTACCAAGAAGGCAAGGTGATATAGGAAAATAATATTTAGGAAGCACACATTAATGCACATGGCAAAAAAAAAATTATATCCACATAAAGACGCTATTTACATTAGATTTAATACTCCTTGAAAGATCTTGGGAGTCAATGCAGGCAGTTATTTTATAATATCAATGCAACAATCAGCGACAGTCACAAATATTAAGGCCTAGTAGGGAAAGAATGCCAAAAGCAGAAACTATCACTATTTGATGCATTCTTGCCTTGAATATTCCACGAAGTTGCAAGTTCCATTTCTTGCAATCTAACTCAATCTAACTCAGAATGGGCATTGTAGGGCAGAAAGAAGGTACAAAGGACAACCAGAGGACAGATTTGCTAACTTAAAAGTAGAAACTTAACTAGACTGGAACTTTTCAAAGCAGCTGGGGAGCAAAACCTGAAAGAACAAAGAAAGAAAAGACCTTAAAAAATATATATAGCAAACCCAGATGAACAGCACAGGCAATATATACAGACAACAGTTACTACTTCTCATAGAACAAAAATTGCCACTGTCAGATAAAAAAAATAAGCAGCAGGCATACAACAAAGGAAACATTTTTGCTCCTGCAGTGCACACTTAAATCATGGAACTCCTCACCTGCTCTCACAGACTGGTGTGGAGCCTAACAGGACACCTGGATTTCAATCCAGGTAAGATAAAGCTCTTTCTGAAAAGGAGTTATTTGATGACACTTGGGGAAATTTTAAGCAGAAGGCTACACAATTTAGAGGTTCTCCTTGTCTGACTTATAGAAGCTCAGCACTTCTGTGAGGGTAAATGACTGGCCAGTTTTATTCTGGAGGTCTGAAGGCACAGTGCATGGCTCTGTGAGATTTCACAGATGCTGACACAAATCTAAACTTAAGTATCCTCACAAAACCTGAAACTTGCACTTCAGTAATAATAGGACTTAACTACTGACTACATTAATTTGTTTCATGGGGAAATAATCAGGTTTTGCAGAAGTGCTTATCAATTTATGGGGTTTTGTTTGTTAAAAAAAAACAACCAAACTTTCCATATACTTGGCATTCAAGCAGAAGCAGACTTCTGAGAGACCAAATGCCATGCTGCAGATCTGGATCTCACCATAAATCCTCCCTCCTAAATTTCTCTGAGAAGCACAAATACAATCCTCACTGGAATGAATGAGGAGTTACAGAAGTATGAGACTTCATATTTAAAGAGCCAACATACTTTGAATAAAGTTTAACAAAACAGTATGACAAAATGTCTGCTGGCAGTATGATGTACAGCAGCATAAAAAATTCTACTGCACTGACAGTAGGGATTACCTGAACAATCTGTTTAGCTTCAGAAAAAAATAAACGCCACTTTTAATAAAATATACTAATCAACTGTTTTAAGATCCCACTCCTATACTAAAAAGTGTCTGTTTTATAAGTATCCAAATCAAGCAAAGTAAAATTGTAATTCAAATGTTTAAAGTGGTATTTAATGCTTTTATAGATAACTTTTTTAAAAAATTTCAACCTAAAGGCATATGTAGAAACTGAGATGGAAGTGAAATGCCCCATAACACTTAACAGACATTTAAATTACTCAACACCTGCTTATATACAGAAAAAAACTAAAGTACTTTTTACGGAAAAATATACAAGTTAAAGACAAATCTCTCAAAATCACAGGTTATATTTTACCGTGGGATAACAGTGACAAGAAGAAAGGCAAGAACTTGGCATACAACTGGTTTAACTTTGATATCTGCCCAGAATCCAGACATGGGAATGATACACAGAAAGTTCAACTCCCACTGGTGCAGAACCTCATAGTCTCTGCCCATCTTCACTGCATTCAGCCTCTTTTGCATATCCCACAAAGGGGAAGTGGGATCAAGATTTATATCACTTAATAAGCTTTAAAAAGATATCCAGACCAACCAACCAACCAACCAACCAAGAAAATACCAAGCCACTAAAACATCATCCCCCCCAACCCATTCACTAGTAAGAGTAACACTGCTGTCTTGTGTTTTATTCCATCTGTAGAAATGCATTGCTGTTCAAGTGCCATTTTGATTTACAAAGGAACAAGAGAAGTGTTTGTCAAAATATCATGGATTCCTTTGGGAACATTAAGAAAACATTGCAAAACTGATGTTCAACCCAGCAACACAGTACTCAGAGCTCCATAATGACTCGTCAAGAGAAGTGACAAAAGTAGGCATGCAAGGGAGTTTTTATTGTAAAACAGTCTTGAAGCCTCAAGGTGCATTGACAACTCTGGCTTCTCATAAAGAGCATCAGAGAGGCTCTGGAGCATCAGTGAGGAGTTGTGACAGCATAATGCATATTTCACTGACAAACTATTTGGAAGCTGTCAGAAAGCTGTTGGAGAAAAAAAATCCACATGATCTGCAATGCCATTTTAGTAAATTTAAGATGATTACCATTCCCAGGGAGATTTGGGATATGCTGCATTAAGAGACAAGAGTAAAACTAAATGAACCAACAAAATAAAGAATTGCATTATTGCTGTGCTGTAGCAGTGCAAACAGAATAAGAATAAACATTTTAACCTGCTGTATTTCAACAACACAGAGAAGGCACGAAACAGAAAAAGTAGCACTATGTAAAGCTATCAATATTGTATGAGAATATAAAAAATGGAAGTTCCTAGGTTGTGTGGAACTAAAGGAAATCAGCAGATCCTGTGAATTTGTGAGTTTAATTTATTTAGACCAGAGACCAATGTGTCTCTAGGATTACAGAGAAAAAAGAATGGCAAAAAAATGTACTTTTACAAAACTTGTAATTTTTCACTTCTCAATTAGACCTGAAAAAATTTATTGAACATGACCTTAACATTTTTATCTTTCATCCTGCAATCTGGGGATAAACAAAAGATGGTAAGACTTAGACGAACATCCCAGCAGTTCATGGGAAAATGAGTTGCGTCATGCTGGCTGGGGTGCAGAAGATGGCATCTTCAACCAGCTAAGCAACAGAAGCTATAGCTTAAAGGGCAAACTGAAAATTCTGTATGAGTGAATCAGGAAATCTCTCAGCATACAAAGAAGATTTGGCTATGTAAACAGGAAATATCCTGCTGTGTCTAAACGCCTCTTCATAAAATGAAATATTTTGGATTTCTCATTTGACCTTAGGCTCCCAAACAGTACAAAGACGCAGCAGCTCTAAGCTCACGTAGCAAAAAGCCAACCATACTGACTGTATTTTTGAGAAATCTTTGTTAAGTCTATTGCCAAGCTTACATTTATGCCTACAAGAATCAGCTGAGACACATCTCTGTATTCATATGTCAGTTTCCAATTAAACCAGTCATGGTAGTAGACAACAAAACACCGTATACACAGGAACTGTGAGAATTTTAAGGTTTTTTAAGTAGTTCAGACCATCTCTATCTCAACAGGATAACAAAGCTAAGCTATTAAACGCATTTTCCTGACATTAAGGATCTTTGAAAAATGTTAAGTTTGCTGCCTTTACGTACCTGTAAGACAGCAACTTTAGCTGAACCTATTTAGTGCCTGTATATATGAAAAGAAAGATAGTATTACTATCTTCAACTATTTGGTTTTGTTTCAATGTATATTTCCACAGGCATGTACATACACTAAAATAATACAGTCTAGTGTTCAAAACTAAGAAAGAGGAAAGAAAAAAAAAGACAAAACAAAACTAGACACCAAAACCATCCCCCCAAGACAGTCACTACAGCATAGCACCTCTGTTTTGAATCACAACACTGATACCAAAGTAAAGAGTACCAGAAGGAAACATCTGAGGCCTTACTTGCAAGTATTTTAAACACAAAAAACATTAAACTAAAGTAAAATGTCTTAAGGATGTATTCTTCACAGATTTCAAAGTTTCACTCACACATGTACATTCAAGGAATGTAACTTCATTACTTGCAAGTAGACTGAAAACATTTCTTTTTCAGGCAAGGAAAAAAACTGTGATCAACAAGCCCTGCTATCCTGACCAGGAGTTTCAGGATTTAGTACTTCAAGTCCAAGGGGTATAAGTGAACAAGACTTCAATTTAGGGAAAAAAAAAATCCAAACAATTTAAGATTTTCCAGCAATGAAGAGTCCATTATAGTCTTAAGGAAGCATCTTACTAGCTCTGCAGTTGCAGGTTTATAATCTCAATTTGTATAGCTTCTGCCAACACTTGGATCTTCATTCACCTTGATCTCTTAGCAAAACCTCCCATCAATAATTTTTCCTTTGATATAAGTAAAAATATAAACACAAAAATATATAAATATAAATAAATCTTTAACTTTCAGATTAAGTAATGGTGAAAAATGGTGCTACATGGTGTTTGTGGTCTTCAAGAAGCTGAGGCATGTTGATATGCTCTTCAAATGTTCAAAAGGGTCTTCTTTGTGCCTTCACAATTTTTCAGCATTCTCCAGAAAACAAGCAGCAGGACCAGACTCAACATCCATAAATACAAAAACTATCCATAAAATCCTTTAACTGATACTTGCAGACAAACTTCTGGCATCTGTCAGCCTGCAGGCCCATGTTCACCTTATTAAATGTACTCATCTTCCTCTCCACCAGCCAGTTACTTTCCACAGTCAGTGTTAGCTGCCCTGTAGGCATGCCACATTTGCTGTTTCTTGACTTGCTGAAAATGTTCCCAAAAAGATTATGCAAGGACAACAAAGAATGATTTGCTGTGATTCTAACAATTTTCAACTCTCAAAAAAGAAAAGCATGTTTCCCACAGAAGTCTCACCACACTTAAAAACAAGAAGCAAGGGAATTCCCTCTAAAAACCAGAGTGAAGCACTGGCCATTATCAAGAAGAAAATATATTGAGAACCTGTAGTGCATGTATTTCCTTGCTACTTCAGATGAACTAACTTATATTAATAAATTTATCAAATTAAGGTAACAAGTTCTCATATCCAACCTCTACAAAAGTAACCAGTCAGTAATTCCTAGACAAAGACCTATGAGTAAAAAAAACATCTCATCAAGCATTCATGATGCTTACCAAATTACTGTTAGTTTTTCCAATTTGCACTGTTTTTCCTTAGTTTTAACGAACAGGCTTGGTCAATAATATGCTGAAACTGGGAGAGGAAACAAAAAACCAGGAGAGGGGAAGAAGTAGTACTAGACATATTTCATTTCAGTATCTGCAAATAGTTAATCAAAAATTAATATTCCCAAAGATTTTAACCCCACCTACTTGCAGCTTAAACCAACTCCTGCTTAACCAGATCTGATGCCAACTGAAAGCGGCGATTATTTTCCTCAGGTCTGTTTTGTACTATTGGACCTCTGCCTGGTTCCTACTCTCTGCCTCTTCAAAGCACAACTCAGATGGAGAAACCAACCCTTTAAGTGCTGAGAATGCCAAAGCCCAACTCTTGATGGCACTGACTTGTACGCAAATAACACATACCATGAGATAAGATTCACAAAAGCATCTCTGAGTACTCAGAACAAAATAAATTTTTTATTATAAGCCAACTATTACTTTTCATTAAGAAGCAATTAGTTAATTTTTCTTTTTCTGTATTAAAACAGATTCTTCATAGAAATATGGAAATCAGTGCAGCTTCATAGACATCTTCCTGAGCTGGAAGAGACCCACAAGGGTCATCAAGTCCAACTCCTGGCCCTACATAGGACAAGCCCAAGAATCCCAACGTGTGCCTGAGAACATCACCCAAGCACTTCTTGAACTCTTGGAGGCTTGCTACCATAATTGCTTCACTTGGGAGTCTGCTCCAGTGCACAACCACCCTCTGGCTGAAAAAAGTTTTCCTAATATCCAAAGTAAAATATTTTATAAATACTTTTTATTTACCCTAAAAGGTAAAATAATTGACAACACTTTACAAATGAAGAGATGTATTTTTACACATATATGTTTTAGCAGGATCAGTCTCTCAAATACTCTCAAATTCTCATAACTTCTGTTTATCCTCAGAATAAGGGGATTTTACCACTCCTAGAGTAAAGCTCAAGTCTTACTCATTTCAAGGTTTCCTGGAAGGTAAGCGACATGGCTCCACAGCTCCCCTGTGTATGTAGGCTAACTGGTAACTCACAAGAGGAGCATGGAAAGGTATTTAGTTTTTTTTCTTGAAGTATCATTATACAGCTTGTTTTAATGGCAGTGGTATTTCTAGACATGAAAAGGTTCAAAAAGGGAACTTTTTTTTAATTGATAACCTCAGGCTCAGAGCAAGCTTTTTCAAAGCAGTAAGTTTCTTCTGCATGCTCCCTGCAACTTATAAATAATTTCAGGCTTAGAGGAAAATCACCCCTCTAAAATATTCATGGATTTAAAGTAACAGTTTATACAAATAGTAAATTCCACAGAAGATGAGTTCTTGTGTTCTCTCTACTTCTACCTCTCTCAACTCCTCCTCATCCTTTGTAAACAAAGGTTAAAGGTAAATAAGCCAGAAAAGGGTGAGAAGATGGAAGGAATGGACTGCAAACTTTCTGAATAGCATGGTCCCAGAGCTCCAAAGGCTTTGACATTACTGATAATCTAGGCAGGTTTTTGAACATCAACATGTACTACCACAACATTGCAAATCTCTCTGCTCTTCTATTTAAATATGACCTGCACTTTTAAGAACTGTGGCTTTTAAGAACTGATCTGCCCATATTTACACTGACATTTGGCCACTTCTTGAAATTAATCTAATTTTTACAGCAGAAGAAAAAAAAATCCAGTTCTCTCTTCTTGTGCATTTTCAATTAGCAAACAAAGAACTTAACTCAAAAGGAAATGTCTTTACTAGGAAACCCTACTTCCTGTATTGTGGGGTTTTTCTGTGCATGGTGGTGAGACAGTGGCAAAGGTGAGAACTTGGAGAAAAAGAACAAAGATGATTTTTATATTTGATAATTTTCTAGAAGGAACCAGGTTCTTACCCAGGCATTTTTGTGCAGAAAGCAGCATGAGGGGGTAATCACAAAAAAATTATATCCTTAACAGAAGTCTAAACAGGTCAGCTGAATGACCACTTCATCTAAGATATACTGTAAAAGAATTAAAAGCTTTTGCAACTTTTTAATGATTAATTCCCCTATTCTTTTCCTAAGTTCACCTGTCCCCATGAACAACAAAACAAGTCTCAGTCATCAAATGCCTAGACTGCAGCTGCTTGTTAGAAGAGGAACCAAAATGTTTCTCTTCCAAAGGCAGAAGCACTGAAAGCACTTGGAGAAGAGCTTTACTGGGTTTACATGACAAGGTAGAGATGGAGGAGGGCAGCAGAAGCGAGGAGACATCAGAAGCTATCTCAGACAGACGGTTCTACAGAATCAAATCACAGAATCACAGAATACCAGGCTGGAAAGGACCTCAAGAGTCATCCAGTCCAACCTCTTGGCAAAATCACAAATAGATTCTTCTTATTGTTACCTATTTTATTTTTCATGATGTTTATTTTACTTACAAGCTTTTATAGTAGAAAATTAATCCTAATGGTGATACCTACTTTGATTTACATAATATCTTTCTGAGACCAAGAGTACCTTTGTAAACAGACACTATTACCCACATCTGGCATGCAAACCTCTCTTTAATCAACTTGCAAATCAACTAACATGAGCAACATGAGAACAAATCATATGACCGAGGCATTGCAGCACCTTGTATCCTGCTTTAATATTGAGCTACAAGAAGGCAAGACTTCTTAAGACATACAGCATTTCCATACTGTTTTGCCATGTCTGAATGATATTAATCAAAACACCAGAGTGCAGTAACATGTTTAAGCTTTTGTATCCTGTGAAATACAAGTTTGCATAATTCAGAAGAGGGAAGTGATTTAAATTGATAACTTCTAACTAATCTGAAAAACTACACTGTAACGTAGCCTGGAGTTTATAACCTGCTGTGAAATATACCTTTCTAATGAAAGCTATTTGCACTTCACAGGGTGCCAATGGGACGTTACATTACTGCCCAACAGTACTTCAATTCAATATTAATATGGAAGAAGGTCAAGTTATTTTTTGTCAGTTTAAATATGTACTTCATTGCTACTGCCTGTAAGATCCTGAGACTTTTTCACCTTTAATCATACACTTGAGGAATCCATAGCACTACACAGTCAAAAGACCATAAGCATTGATTTGATTTAATGATTGATGTTCTCACAGAATATGGAAAGATAAAACTTATGAAAACTATTATACTAGCTTTGTTTTCCCTACTTTTAGAGCTCTTGAAAACTTAAAAGTCAATTTAAAAAGGCATAGAAAAGAGCTACCAAAATGACCAAGAAACCAGAGAACCTCTTAGAAGAGAGGATGTGAACAGCCTGTTCAGTCCAGCAAAAGGATGTGATTATTCACCAAGCAAATCCAAGTAAACAACAATGCTGAGTGAAAGGAAAATTAGCATAAACAAGTTTGAAATTCCAGATTAAATTTAATTTTAATGAGTTATCCAGCTCTCAGAGTAACAAGGTTCTAGAACAGCCTTCTAGCAGAAATAGAAAGAATAAAAATTGTTTTTAAAATGGAGCTTGACAAGTAGGGATTACATTATGTAATACTAGCAGAAGACTGGATGTAATAAAGTAAATCCATAGCACCAAATTTCTCTATATTCCAGATTTATTTATAATTACAGTTTTGAGAAAAGGAAAAATAGAAAAGGCAAAGATATAGCACTGGCTTACTTATTCAGTAGGAAGAAGGACTGCATTGTCCTCTGTATTTTTTTTTTTTTTGAGAGGATGAATATGAAGTTATTTACTATTACAGGAAACTGCAAATTGCTGTAGCACTTCTGCCCACAAAAAACCCAAGAGATCTGGACAAGTTCAGTGACCACAACATCATATTTTCCATTGTAGTAAAGACAATATTCCTGAAGCAGCTGGTCTCTTATTAATAGAATTCATTTATCTTATTCATAGCAATGAAGCACACAGTAGACAACGAGCCAACTGGCCCATTCAGAAACAGATTAAATTTGACCTTTTAAAGAAATCAGTTTAAAAATCCTAATTAAAAAAAAAATCCACAATATTTTTTTCAAGCAGAGATATCATTTCATATGGCACTTGAAACTTGAAACTGCTCCTTTGGTAGCCTGACATAATCCAATTACCAAGTTTCTCTAAAGAATACCAGTTTCAATATTAAGGCTTAAGAACACCCATGTTGAGTCATTCAAGGTCTTTGTTAATACAGTAATCATTACTGACAGTATGGAAATTCACTTGCAGGTACTACTGGTTCCAAATTAAACATCATATGATGGCCAGAAAATAATGCTCTGTAACAGTCTGCTACATCCTGATATTTGTTTTCTTCACATATATTTGGCTAAAGATAATATGATACAGACTGCAGCTGCTTTAAGCACTAGAGGAAGCAATTAAGATCCTTCTCTGGCCACCAACCAGCTTACTGTTGGTATCTCTGCATAAAAGGCAGAACACTGTTAGAAATGTTTTTGACAGTTACATCCATAATCCATAGATATTGCAGACACCATGTGAGGTTGCACAGGACCCTACAAATGCCTAAAGTAACAGGACAGCAATGGAACAGATAACTTCAAAACCAAAACCTAATGGCAACGAGTAAGTTTCAATTTCCTTTAAGTGGGATAAAAGAAAATGTAGTTTCTCCCTGTAAATACTAGCTGTAGGACAGGGCAGAGGTAGGCATGATGACCACGTGCACTCCATGAAGCTGCTGCTGACTGTCATGAATGCTTACTTACTAAGTATGTGTGACTCTGGGAATACCCCAGAACAACACAGATCATATGGTTCAGTTTATTTAGCATCATATCTTTATGTATAGCAATACTACGAGGGATTTTTTTTTTTTTAATTGGGGATAATGTACTTAGGGACTAAAAAATATAAGCTACAGCTACATAAATAAGGGAGAGTGACTGCTATCAAACTTCAGCAGTCAGTATTCAATGAACTCAGTCTTGCTTCACTTAGATCTGGAAAAGACATTGCAAAGACAATCTTATGAAAATATCTGAGGCAAAGATATCTGGGAAAATGCATCTCTCTGGAAAGATACAAACGCTTCGTTTTTTCATGAAAAAAATGAATTCCCAAAGAGATAAAAAGATCATAAATTCTTATGCTGTAATTTTGTCCATTTTTTTTTCCAGGGAGCTAATCCCCAAAATTTTCTTGTGTGTAAACAGGTTCATCACTGTATTTTCATTATTAGGTTTAGTAGAGAAGTGAATCATTCCTGAAAACCCTGAAATATGCCAAACAACTTAAGAGTCTTTTTATATGAGAAATTTCAATAAAACCCTGGTAAATAACATCCCCTTGCACCCCTTGCATAAGGCAGTATTTCCATCTTGTGTCTGTTTCTCCTTGGGTCAAGTAATAAAATAAAACTAATGACTGCTACTAAATTACAAAATCCTAAAGATATCTGCTAAATCTTATTTATATTACATGTATATATAACACCACATCTCTGCATTGCTATTTGCATCATTCTAAGACACTTGAAAAAGTATAGTATTACTTAAAACAGTTGTAAATATACTTAACTTTCAACCACTTAACCCAAAACTTAGGCAGCTCTCATCTTCAAATATGTGAATTTGACAAGACTTAAGATGAAGAGGGCCGCAAAAATCAGAGGGAGAAACAAAGGCTTCTGCACACACTGAGCTGTAAGGTCACCTGTACAATATGAATGTCACTTTTCTGGATTGTTAAATACAATATTCATTAACTTTGGCAAGTCAGTAGGCCTATTATGGAAATAAAAAGTATACAAGTAAGTCTGTAATGGAATTTTCTATATAATCTATAGGACAACACCCTAGACTAGGTTGCATTTTCGGAAGATAACTACAAAGAAATTACGAAGCACATGACTGGAGTAAGTACAGGGGAAAACAGACTTGATGTTTTAATTGAAAACAACCTAGAATGAACACAAAGGAAAAATATCAATTCTGCCTTAAGAGTCATTCTACAGCTGGACCTCACAATGTGAATCATTTAGGCATATACACTTTCAACATGCACCTGAAAGATCTACTAAATTAGGTAGCTGAAGAAATTATGAACTCACCAGTTACCTAATAATCAAGAAGGTCAGTTGTAACAGGAAACCATTTGTTCTATAAAGTTTTTTACCCTCTTAATTCCTAAGTTAACAACAAAAAAACCCTCTTCTGGGAGCACTAAAAGATTATATGCTTCTACTTAAATGTGCCTATACACAGGGCTAAAGCTCTGTCAAAAGATAAATTTTTAATATAATAGGCATTACATCTTACATGCATAAACTAAATCTTTCAAGAGATAGTAATGCATTTAGTAGCTCAGCTGATTTGAAAAAAGAAGTGTAGTCCATTGGTATAAATACTAATTGTAGGGCAAGGCTGAAGCTGGCACAGTGGCCATGCAGATGGGATGCTAACATCTAGCTAAACTGAAACATATCATCTGTGTTGCCCTGGGCTACTCACAGAATCCTGCTTATTTAGAAAGACAATGAAACAGTGTAAAAAATACTAGGAAAAAGCTGCTGAGGATTTTACATCAATTCTGGTTTTATCAGTTCCTACTGTATTCACAATAGTCAACTGCTGCTTCATGGAACACAGTACTACAGCTCTGCATGCCACCTTGGAAGCAGCACTCTCCAGAATTAACTTAGCAAAACCACATTAAAATAAAGTCTGACTCATTTTGGGACCACTCCAAATAAAATGCAAAATATTTGCATACTACCTTGAGCATATTTGTTCTATCTTCAATTTATGTGGAATCTGCCAGGTATTTATAAACATTGCATTGTTACAGTAACTTGAATATTTGATTGTGAAAATATTAAAATTTTGTAACATTTGTAATACAGAAGTTTAATTTTTCCTGAAAAACCATGGACATGCTGTCATTTCATATAATGAAACTTACACATAGCAACCTTTAGAATAATATTGTGTTTTCTAACTGTATTAAGTCAGTTTCACTGTCTCTTCTCTAAGCATGGTCAGGGTGACATATTCCAAAACTCATTTCCATTGAAGCTCTACAGCACAGTCCATTTTTTTTTTACCCCATCAGAACCGATCCTACAAAATGATGTGTAAATAAAAATGCTAGATCACCTAGAGATAAAACTTGGTAAATAATGCCTGTTTTGTTTCTGGGTTTTAAGGTTATTAAATATTCAAAAATCAAATAATAGAGTTATCACTGGAGTTAACTACTTCACAATTTGATTTTCAAACACATTTTAAGAAATTTGAAAAAAATAAAAGGCTTGTGTAAGTATTTTACACTTCACTGATTTTAAAGGTGAGTAGGAGCCACTAATTTGCTTAAACAAGTCAAATTTTTGTGCTCTAGAAATATACAATAGTGCTACTTGCTATAACAGGTACACTGACCTTGCAGCATCTACAACAGAGTCTTTAGAGCATAAGTCTAGGATTTCTAAATTGTTGAGAAAAAATCCAAACTTTTTCTCAGCAGTCCTAACACAGGAATTAAGGCAATATTCTACAGAAGAATGACACAGCCAGGAAATCAAGGGATTTGAAATGAACAAGAGGACAAAGATTTCTTACTATACCAAAACAAACTTTACTTTTCTAAGGCTAAAAGACACAACATTCTAGATCTGTATATAGGATACATTCTAGATCTATATATAGGATACAATTTGTGTCAAATAGAATAACATTTGAACTAAAAGGTTTGAAAAATCATGAGAACTTACAAATTAAGAAGTCATTACTTGAGACAGAATATTATTCTAAATCCTGCAAGGACTCATAAGAGCTCTCCCCAAAACTAATGGGATTACTCACTTCAGAATCAGGGCTTAAATTACTTCTCAAATACAATATTTGTTCTACTGCAATCTGTGTTTGACAATCATAAGCTGGCTTGTGGTGGAAGGGACCTTAAAGATCATCAAGTTCCAAACCTCCTCCCATGGGCAGGAACACCTCCCACTAGACCAGGTTGCTCAAGGCCCACCCAACCTGGCCTTGAACTTTTCCACAAAGGGGCATCCACAGTTTCTCTGGGCAACCTGTTACAGAGTCTCAGTAGCCTCACAATGAAGAATTTCTCCCTAATATCCAATCTAAACCTATCCACTGCGTTACCCCTTGGCCTATTCACTGCAAACCCTTGTAAAAAGTCCCTCTCCAGCTCTTGTATTTCTCTCTTTAGTTGCTGGAGAGCTGAAGGAAGGTTTTCCCAGAGCCTTCTCTTCTCCAGGCTGAACAGCCTCAACCTCTCAGCCTGTCTTCAGACAGCCTAAGAAGAAAGTTGTGCTTGTTCATATTTGATCTGGACCCAAAAGCGGTCAGCTCTCAGTGCTAGTCTAGGTCAAAAAAGTACTCATGTGGTATCCTAATCTGTCATTACTATTTTTTGGACCAGGTTTGTAATAGTAAGCTTTTACTACTAAAAACAAGGTCAAACTTTCTGTTACACAGAGAAAGCTTTTAAGCAACAAGAAAGGCTTAAAGTATAAATAAACTTTTTTGCCTATAAAGAGAAAAATATGTTTTCAGAGATACAGATAGACTGACACACACACACACACACACACACTAGTGCTATTTCTGTGTAATTGGTCATCTCACATCCTGTGGGCATGGGTTCAGGAATTTATTAAATTTAATATAAATTCACATAAGATGTTAGCTTGTACCCAGCTACTCACTAAAACTTAGATGTGTCTAGAAATACATGCATCTATATGAAAAAACTCTGAAAAAGGCAGTAGCTGCTTTATGTAAACACAATGCTGTAAATATACAATTGATGCATGAACAAGTACAATTCAACCCTACTGCTGGGCAAACAAAATCCTCACAATTTTTACTTCCTAGGTAAGGACATAAACTTTGGCTTTGGACTGCGGGTCAGAAACAGTTCTTAAGAGCTACAGAGCTCAGAGAAACACCTGTTCCCCATCCACATAACAAACAGTACTACTACTCGACAAAAACTGACATACCGTGACAATGTGGCAGATATTTTTAAGGATTAAAGCGATTTTTTCTTTTTACTATCTCATGTTGCAAAAAGAGAGTTACTTCTCTGCTCTCCGTGAAGGAAAACTTTGGGCAACAGGTGAGACATCCAAGGTGAGTTAAAGACAAGAAGTAGGTGGCAAGGTTTACAGGACGGGAGAACAAACCGAGTCTAGTGGCGCTCGTGGGCGATTCCCAGCTTTCACTTCATGATCTTCAGAGCATGACTGCTGTTTTCATGCCCCAGAAAGCTGTCACTGCTCAACTCACAGACCTTTAAAAGCACTGCACTATTCGTGCTTCTCTGCTCTCAGAACTTTCAAAATACATAAAAGTTCATCTACAACATGAAGACTTGACAGGATGGGGGGGGAAAGATATAAACTCTCCCTATAAATCCACTTCATTATGTCACTTTGCCCACTTATTACGAATATCTTCGTTATATGCAGACACTCAACTAGTAGCCAGCGTGACAAAAAGAGACCCCACCGCAACACTCCACGCCTGGTCCGTGGGGTACAGCGATCTACACGGCGACTTTCCGCCCCAGCCCCGACCCCGGGCTCTGCCCGCATCCCCAGGCGGGACCACCTGGCCGGTCCGCGCCCCGGCGGCGCCCACGCTCTGCCCGCGGCCCCGGCGGGGAGGGCGCGGCCGGGCCCCCGGGCCGAGGCAGGGCCCGCGCCGCCCCCGCTCCCCCGGGACACCCACCCGGCCCCGCCGCGGGCGAGGCGAGGCGAGGCGGCAGGGAGCGAGGAAGGGAGGGAGCGGGGCAGAGAAAGTTGAGGAGGCGCCTTTCGGCGGCTGCCGGCAGGGGAGCCCGCGCCCGGCGCCCATTCAAACAAAAGAAGCCCCTTCTCCTGCCAGCCACCGCCGGTCCCACCGCCCGACTCACTTCGCAGGGCCCCGATGAGGAGGCTTCCGTCCTTAATCAGCTCCTTGATGAACTTGTTCGTCCTCTCCAGCTCGATCTCGTGACACTTGAGGCGCTCCCTGAAATCCGGGCTGTCCAAGTAGGAGTCGCTGAACTCCAGCGTGGGCAGCCCCATGGCAGCGGTGGCGGCCGCAGCCCCCCGGCCGGCGGCGGAGGGAGGCAGGAACGGAGGGAGGGCCGCGCCGAGAGACGGTGCCGAGGGCAGAGGGGAAAGCGGGGGAGCGGCGAGACGAGGCGCGGCCGCCGCCTCCCCGGAGAAGCTCCCGACCCGCCGCACCGGCCCGCTGGCAGCGGAGGCGGCGCGCTCCGGCCGCTGTCACCCAGCTACATCGCTGTCCGCGGGACACCGCGGGCTCCCAGCGCCGCCGCCGCTCCGCCGCTTCCGGCAGCGCTCGCTCTTCCTCCCTGCCCGGCGCTAACTCCAGTGCGAACCTCCTCCGGCCCGGCCGAGGAATTCCTCCTCCTCCCGGCGCGGCATGCTCACACGCCGGGGACGCGGCCCGGCAGTGCCCGCCCCTCGCTCGCCGCCCCTCCGCGCTCTGCCCTCCAGCGGCGGCGCGGCCTCGGGCCGCTGCGGCCCGGGGTGAGGCGGAGGGTCTGCGCGGCTCAGCGGGGTCCGGCGCTCGCCGCCTCCTTTACCAGGGGCTTTGGGACGGCCCGAGCAAAGTCGGGAGGGAGGATCCCCCACGGGGCACGGAGGCACTGGGGCATTGCAAAGAGTGCGCGTGGAGGAGGCCGGTTTGTGTGGGGTCAAGCGGTGAGCAGCCGCGCTGCTCGGACAGGAGCGATGCCGGCCCAAGGGCTCCTGCCTCGGCCGGAGCAGCCGCGGCAGCCGGGGCCGGAGGCAGCCAGCCCGAGCGGGCCTGCTCTGGCAGGGGATCCCGCTGGCACCCTGGCCAGCCTGCCCCGTGTGCGCGTCCAGCCTGTGGCCGGGCAGCGCCCCAGGGACGGGCAGACACACAAGGGTGGGAACGTCCTTGTTCTGCCATAGCACTTGGTTGCTATGAAGGGGATACAGCTGAGCCAAATCTATCCTAAAGATGAGCATCAAGCCTGGCTTCTGTAGAAAAGTTGGTTTTTACAAGTATGGGAGTGGGCTTTTCACCGTAAACAGAAACACTTTGATTGATTCTTGTATGTTTGTTTATCTGGAGTGGTTTATCCAGACATACCATGTAAGTATGTATACAAACATACATACTGGATTTAAGGAGAGCTCTCTGTAAACCCACCTTCAAGTTGGCAACAACTCAATTGCAAACAACCATCAAGGCCTGGCCATGAAAGTAATTGTACTTCAAGACAGCCCACCACTTGCCAAAAATGGCTTTCAAGAAGACAGCCATGCACACACTCCTACCAAATAATTGTCACCATGTCTACACAGTAGAATATGGAAGTGCGGGAAGGTTCAGTGCTCCTACATGCTGTAATTCCTTGATAGAATTTGTGTTTTTCACGCTTCTTAACTGTTCATCAAAACTTACCTCTTTGTATTCACAATACATTTTTGTGAGTGTCAAAAATGCAGAACAGATGCTGCCATTTCAGCTAATACAGCCTGCCAAATTTCTTCAAGTGAAAAACTAATAATTCTCTTTTTTCACAAGACTGAGACTTCCTCAGGACAGTATCAGTTAGATGTCAGTGTTGATACTAATAGACCCATTGAAGTCTCTTAATTCACAGTGATCACAGAACTCTGCTCATTAACATGATCCCTATTTTTCTAAAAATAGAAGGAATTAGACTGAAAAGGGCTGCTTATTTCCATGCTTTTGCAGGCAATAGCATGTAATTTCACTTGTAAACTAACAAATTTTATTTAGAATCCAGTTGAACTACTGGAAGGATGTTCCAAGTGGATATTTTTTCTGACTACTAAAAACCAAATTTTCAGTCTACATATGGTCTACAGGGTCATTTTAAGCACAGTTGTTCTCTTCAACAACATCTGGAACTGAAAACATTCTTTGTCTTCTATCATGTTTATTCTTTGATGTAGTTTTAGAATACAATAATGTCATCTCTTAACTCTTCCATACAATACCTGAAAAAAAGCTTTCTGTCATATAATAAAATATTAATTTCCTTCTTTATTCTTGTTGTTCTTGTCTAGGTCTCTAAGTTTGATTTGATCTTACTTCATCACAGTTCTGAAATTGTATGCAAGACCTTGTTCAGTCACATTAATGAATATGTTGCTGAACTTCGTCTCTGATGAAGATTGCATTTGTCTGTTTCACAGCAGAATTACTACTGTCCTTCAAGGTCTTTTGTTTCCCGTCTTCAACTAGCAGATTCCAAAGTGAAAACAGAGACATTTGTTAGTCCCAAAACCATGTACTAAGCATTTTAGTTCAAAGTAGCTATACTAATAATCAGGGTGACTGGTTTTTTACTATATCATGCTATCATCTTAAGTTACATAAGCACATTGCTGATTTTGGTATCAAGATCATGAGTGAAAATATTAATGAGACAATATTAATAGCATAGCCCCTCCAAGTAACTTACCATTATCTATTTAACTAGTTCCATGTTTCTCAGAATAATCTGTATCTTTCTCAGTGAAACTGAGAATTTCTCAGCATACAGTGTATCAAAGTTCATATAAAAATTCTACTAGTTCACATGTACTACTGTTCCCTTTTCTCAGCAAAACCCTTTCTTTTTAAGAAAGTAGATTTGTTAAGAATTGTCCTTGCTTCATGAGGCAATATGTGGCCAAATGAACACCCAGTCCTGCATTATCTTCCACCAGCAGTGAAAAGTCTTATAGTTAACCTGTGAGCTTAATAAGCATTTATGGCTGCATCTGGAGGAGGATCTGGTAAATGAGGGCTCTGGCACACTTGCAGAGTTCAACTAACAAGAAAAGTCTTGATGGAAAGATAAGTCCTAGGGTGTGTTTTGTGTTGGAGTTAGGTGGGACCTTGGAGTTTGCTGCTTTCTTAAGAAAACAAGGTATTTGAAGATGTGCTTGGGAAATGTAGAGGCCCAAACTTTATAGCGAGTAAGATAGAACTGTGTTTGGTTTGCTTTTCTTTCCCTTAGAAAATTCTTTCACAGTGCCCTGGTAGAAACAGTTGGTTTCATAACTTGAAAAGATGGGGAGAAGCCTAAACTTTCAAAACCAGCATATTTCTTGTAAATTAATAGTATGCTAGAAGAGAGTGAACCATATTGAAATACAATTTAAACACCTAAATAGTAGAAGCACCAGTCCTTCAAATAGAAGGCTCTAGTAAATGAGTTAGCCTGGTGTAATTACTAGCTGTGAAAAGACTAATTGAAAATGGGACACGTTTGTTTTCTGAGCCCTAGGGAGCTTTGCCCTGTTTTATCGACCTCTATGTTTGTTACTCTAAGTTTATTCTGATATCTTACATGATTGTGAGGTCAGATCAATTACTGTGGATTTCTCCTTCATCTTAAATGTAAACATTGAACTGTAATTTCCAGACAGTGGCCCTAGTCTGACTTGAGAGGATACCTCAGTCCTATTTCTAGGCAGCCTGGGAAGAGGAAAGGAGAGGTGTGTCTCACTATTGTCTACAGCAGCACCTGTTCCCTACTCGTAGTGTGAGGAGAGGGCTGCACATGCAATCCCCAACATTTGTGGCTCTATCCTCCTTTGTTAGATGCTATTAATCTAGGCAGTTAATGCAGAGAAGGACTGTGAATGTCTCTTATCTACTGGGGAATATTTTAGGATAGAGACTCTGCCAGCTTCCTTGTTATTTTTTCTGCCTTAATGTACACAATTATGGGAAAATTACTTATAGAGCTCTGTGGCATTGCTCTGTCTTCTGAAAATTGCTGTTTTCCCTTGAGAGACTGTGGGACTATAGGCAGAAAAATACAAGGACACTGATGCTTGTAAGTCCTCTTGAACTGCTCAAGTGTACAAGATTAACTCTGTACATAACTAGCATAGAAAATATTAATAGAATAGAAAACCCTGCTCAAGCAGTTTTTTACAGACTATTTGAATTTGTTTTAGCTCTCTAAAGAGCTTGTTTTACTCAAGTTTCCCATAGGTTTCATCTTGGGAATTGCCAAGATTCCCAGGAACTTGCTAGGATAAATTCTATTAAAAGTTTTCAGTTTCACCTTATTAAGATACTACATGCTAAGCTTATATTGGTGAACAGTGTTAAAAAAAAAAAACCTGAAAATTCATGAGGAAAGTAGGTCTAAGTTTTTTATTTCCTTGCATATACAAACTGAAAGTAATTCTACTCTGTCTGGAATAGAGTCTCATGTTGTTAACTGACTGCTAAATGACATAGCTGCCAATGTGTTCTGTTTGTTTTGTTGGTTTGGATATTTTCACTGCAAGTTAACATTGTCAGAGGAGGAGAGTAGCTAGATGAAATCATACTTTGGAAACCACGCCTTGTAATTTAGTATGTACAGACCATATTATCCTGAAATATTGGTCTCTGTGCACAAAGGTCAACTCACATGTGCATTCCTATCAGTGTTTCAGATTGTCATTAATAATTACAGATTGGTAAACCTTCTCAAAAAAAAAAAAAGTAGTGTTTTTAATACTTGAGCTAGCTCAAAGTGGTTTGGAGAAGCTTCAAACAGTGAAGTTCAAAGCTGGAATTAAAAATCATGTTTAGTAACTCTCATGCTGTGTTTGCTTAAGCCTCCTGGGTACTTCTGGGTTGAATCTGAATATTCCCTAACTGTGTTCTGTGGTTCAGAAGGCTGTGGTTCTGCCTTCTGGTATGCTCAAAATAGCATTTACTTCAAGAAGTAGGTGCCTGACACCATGTGAGTTACAAGCACTTGGAATAAGCAGCTCAGCTTCCAGATGGGATGGATACAGTACCCGTGACTGAGCAGATGAAGGCTAGTCAGCATTCTATGGGAAATAGTAGGTGTGGCAGCTTAAAAATCACAGCAAGGTAATGAGGACTGCTTTATGTATCCTTGTACCTAAAGTATAGAGTAGGAAAGCTGAATGTTAGGTACCTGCAGTCTTGGTTCACAGTGCTATCTCTAGAAGGGGGAAACTTCAGATCACACTTTGCCTTGAATTTTTCTTTTTGAAGCTTTTGGGAGTTCCACTCAGCATGAAAAAATCTTTGGATCATTCTCCATGTCTATGTACAGTAGAGAAGTACCTCCATTCTTTAGTTTTCACTTTGGAAGCAAAGCATCTGAGAGGTAGTAGATGTATCATCTTAATTGAAAATTGATTCATTTACTCTTTGGTGAGATTCTTTACTTGCCTGTATTTTTCTGAAAGTAACTTTTTCACATTATTGATTATAGTTTATTTCACTAAGTAAACAATGGGACTGTGAAAAACATCATCAAGGTGAACACCAAGTTAAATTTTCACATCCTTATCCACAATTATTCTTTCATATCCAGGATCTGGTTCCCTAAGTGGATGCCTTCCTTACTAGCCTTGTCACTTGTATCGCTTTGAACATGAAAGAAGAAACAGTCCATAGCAGATGTAAATTCTTGTCCTGCCCTTAGTCAACAGACTGCAAGTTAGTGCCAGATAAGCACTGGGTGATTACATGATCTTGATGAGCAGCTAAAAGGCAGGGTATATTCAGCTCAGCCCTGTGCTACACCTTTGCACAGTGTTTGGGTCAAAGTGGATGTCTGTGGTGACTGCAGCCTGTATAGATATCACGAAACAGGAATTACAGAAGGTACCCGAAGGAAGCTCAGTCACTTTGGATGATTGTGCTAGAAAGGATGCCACAGAAAGCTTAGCAAGAGAAGGAAAGTGGACAGACAGCTCTGCTGTCTGCTTTATCATGTGTACCTCTACTGCATGGAACCTAGATGGATGCCAATTGCAGCCATGCTGTGTAGGGGAAACAGACCTCAGGAGACAGCAATTGGTGTCACACATGAAGTCTTTGCTGTGCTTCTTGGGTTTTCAGGAGCCAAATCAGATCTATGAATTCAGGGCAGTGAGATGGCATCATTTTCACCAGCTAGTAGTTTAATAGTTTGATTTGCAAGTATGTAAGGTCTTTAAAATAAGGATCATTATTAGTTTCTGACTTCATACTTTGCTCTGTAAATTTGAAGTAGTAATTGTAACCTACATCCTGTGCACTCAGTGGAAGAAGATACTTGTTTATCTTGGCTGTCTGTCTGTAAGTTATGACACAAATATCAGTAGGGCCAGGAGCTCTTGCATGCTCACATTAGTTACTCTTCACCAGCAGACTGAAGTCCTAAGCAGTCAGTACTCTTTAGCACATAATTTGCATTTATGTTGACTCAGCAGATAACTGGGAAGGCTTTTTATGATACAATGTCATCATTTTTGGGTGTGTTGATATCTACTAGGTCTGTCCTAGCAGAGCACCTGTGGGAATTGAAGGGCCTTCATTAGCAACTCTGGACAGTGGGTACCGGTAACGAGCCCACTGTCAGCCTATTGCTAGTACTTCCCTGTGCAGAAAGAACACAGTTTAAATGCCCATCCAAAGGGCAAATCTTGCAAGCCTCTTGGCAGCCATAAAGCAGTGAAAGCATTTTGCCAAGTAAAAGGCTGGATTCAGTTTGGAAAGATAAATCTGGATTAGGCCAAGTTAAACACAGCGATAGAAATTTTGGATGACACATGAATTACCGGTTTCTCAAAAGCAAGACCTACCCTGAAAACTAAACTTAATTGCAGAAAATTTTACCCAGAAAGTAATGAAATTCCAGAGAAAATACTGAACAAATGCCATTTTGAAGTTAATCTTGAAGTATTTTTTTTCACTAAGCTAATTATGTGTTTACAGAGGCACATAAGCCAGAAAATAAATCAATAATTTGTTCATTTGAACATTTCTCTAATTCCCTGTGTAACCTAAATCTCTGCTTTTGTGCATGGTCAGAAGTGCCTAGGTCTTGACAGGAATAAGTAGTTCTGAGCTTCTGAGTTCTGGCTGAATCCAGAAAAAAGGTATTCTTTATTCTTTTTTATGGCATATAAGGAAAGAATAATTTATGTGCCTACTCATTAAAGCCTACAAGGATGTTTTCTAATCCTGTCCTTCTCTGAAAACTAATCAAGTAATTTATGTGAGAATCACAGAGTAGCAGTCCTAGAGTGGAAGACACAGGCTATGATTCTGGGTGTTTGGATCAGATTTAGAACAGAACACATGCAGTGAAATATATTTTTCTTTTTACAGGTAGGGAAATGGAGACATTAATAATGCAGGAGAAAGTTACTTCCATAAATTTGTCTACACTTGGAAGTTTGCTAAATACCTATTATAGAAAAGCAGTGTCCCCTTGAGGATTTACAGCAAAATGATCATCCTAAAATAAATTAGGGATAACTATCTCAGTAAATCTCAAAATGCATAAAAGAAATATAGTGCAACATTAAGTTCCTCAAGAATATTTTTAGCTAAGCATGTTCTTATTCTTTCTTTATATGGGAACTCTGTTTGTGGGGGTTTTTTCCCATTTACTTTGTAATTGATAACTGCTATGATGTAGATTTTTCTCTTCATCCTCTAAAATATGTGACTTACATTGTAATTTCCAAGACATTGAAGTGTTTACTGGCAAAAGTAAAAAAGTGCTTCTTGTTTTAGTAAGAAACCAAATCAAATAGAAAGTGAAGTCTGTTTTTCATGGCTTCATCTATGAATGCTCAACAGGTCTTCATGTGAACAAGGGAAATATACTCTTTCTTTGAACTCTGTTCTCTTCTCATCAGTGTTTCATTTTTTGTTTAATTCATAATGTTTTCATTACATTAAGGGAACAACAGGGTATCCCTCCTGTAGATAGTGGAATAGTTATCTGTCCTTATACTTTAGTCCTCAGGGTAACTTTTTTTGTTTGAGTTAAAGCCCTCTTGGTTTTGAGTTTCATAGAGTGTATAACCAGAAACGTATTGATAGTCATGTCAGATATATTACAAACGTGTTTAAAAATAAACAAATCACAAATCTAAAAAGCTATTAAATTAGGCCGGGTAATTTTTCATGTAATTGCAAAGACTCGAATAGAAGATGGTCTCAAATGTTGAAATTATGTTTCCTATGATGTAAAGCAATTCAGATTTCATTTGTTGTATCAGTAACTTAAACATTTGAATATTGCCTAATGATGAGCCCATATTTGGGAGAAGAGGAAGAGATTGTCCTCAGTCTATTTTACACGTGGCCAACAAAACTATCTGATATTTCTCAGAGCCATGGGAAATCAAGCTGTGATTCAAATTGCTGTTAGTCTGTTTTGGTATTCAATATAGAGTTGCTTCTGTGTGGTCCTTGTCTAGCACTATAATTATGCAAATGATACTGGCTGAGGACAGATACCTTAGAAAGCAGATGCTCCTAATCTGGAATTAAAAAAATATACATTTTGTATCTCTCTCCTCCTTGCACTGGAAAAAGAATATTTTGCAATGTGTTTATTGTAATGACTCTCCCACCTCTTCCCTCTGTTTCTGAAAATATAGAAATTTAAGAGAGGATCAAAGGAGACATACAGTATGAATTTCCTCTCTTGAATCATCCCTGAGAAAGAACTTGATTGTCTTTTTTTTTTTAATATGATATTTTTTTAGTTTGTTCAAATAGTATCCTCTGTTTCACCACCCTGCTGAAAACTTTATCCAGCTCTAACCTTTGCTATCAATAGTATTTTTTCTTTTTCTTCTCCCTTACGCATGGAAGAACAATGATTGTCTTCTTCTGACATTTTTACCATGTTTCCTTCATCTTGCTTTCTAGACCAACCAAACTCACTGCATTTTATTCTTTTTCTTTTTTCCTAAAAAAACCTCATCCTCTTCTTAAAAACTCTTGCACTTGAAAAAAATTAAAAAAAAAAAAAAAGAAAAAAAGAAATCAGAATTCTGTCCAGTTTCTTGCTAGACATGAAGCTCCTAAACCAGACACAGAATTACCTGTGAGAACTCACAAAAGCTGAATTTGTAGGATTGGTTATTGCTCTCATTATTTCATTCTATAAGGACATGGCTCTTTGGAAGGATATCACTCTATATAAATCATTGTAACCCTAGGACAATTCTGTCCTCACCATCTAAATAAACATTTCTTATTCCATATTTTGTGTTCTGAATTTTATTTTCTCTTTTCACCATTGCACTTTTTTTTTTGGTTATTTGTTCCAAACCTGGAAAGATAAAGCTAGTTGTCTTACTGATTTGTCAAATCTTTTTTTAATTCTGATCCTGTCACCAACAGTATTTTCTATTTCATCATGACTAATTTTGATAAATGAAAATTTGAACTTAAATCTCTTTGGGAGCTCTCAGCAGGACAGGGCACTCAGCAGGATAGGGCACTACTAGGTATTTTCACTTCCTCAGCATCTTTTGTTTCCCAAAAATATGCTCACTATTCCCTTTGTCTTCCAGTTACTTCTTACTCCCAGAACTTTTTTCCTTTTTTTGCCTAACTCTTTATGTCACATTACATCCACTCACATCTTTGCTTTCATTGATGTGTCCTTGGTTTATGTCATCCTTGCTTTCAGTTTTTGTATGTACCATTCTTCACTGGTCCAAGTTACTGAAGAGCTCTCAGTACAGACAGAATTGTCTCTGCTACTCCTACTGTGTGGCCTTTCCTGTTTAATAGTTTGGCTTACAAAATAACCTTTCTGTAGTTCTACCTGTACTTCTTTAAATTCTTTCAGAAAATGTCTCCATTTACCATCTTCCTGTTTTCTGAAATATTCTTTTCTGAAAACTTTTGCCCTATCCAACTACTTTTGCAGTCTTGTATCAGTAGAGCAATAACATTTTTCCTTTAATTATAATTCCCTACACATAATTCTTTATGCTTTCCCAGGAGTCAGAACCATATCTGAAAGAAATACTGCTAGTAAGAAGAGACTGCTCTCTAAATAAAAAGTTTAAATAACAGTTGATCCTGATGATTCCTTGAGCAACTGCTTCAATTTTTATATGTTTTATATATGTTGAAGTTATAGCAGATGAACAAGCTGAAATTGAATTATCAGTATTATATCATTAAAAGAAGGCATATTTTCTATCAACTTCACTAGGAAATAAGCTCTGGGCTGGACAATTTTGTCTTCTTGGTAGTTCAAGGATGTGGACTAGGTGGAGAGGGATAAGCAGGGAGCAGTGATAGTGATCAGAGGGCCAGGAAACAAGAGGAAATGCTGAAAGAATGTAATGTGTGTTTTATGCAGACAGAATACTCACAGTATACTAAGTGATACAAGACTGCTTCAGAGAAAAGGGGGTATTTGGTTTATATGCTCAGTCAAAAGGTATTTGGTTCCAATTACAGCATGAGAGATTTGGGTTATACAAGGAAAAATGGCTGGTGATAAGGATACTTAAATTTTGGAATAGTCCCATTTATACATAAAAGCTATAAATCATAATGGAAATGCATTTTTTTCATTGAAAATTTTCTAGTTCATCCTTGTCCCTAAGTAGTACTATTTTTCCATAAAACAGAAAATCTCTCAAGGTTCTTCTTATCTCCTGATTTTCAGGTTATGACGTCTCTAGATTTTATCATCTCTCTGAATTGCCCTATTTTGTCTACTACTTATAGCTCCCACTCATGGGGAATTAATCAGATTCACTGAAAACATTATTGAAATCCCAACATTTGTGTTGGCCATTCACATTTTATTCTATCTTTTCAAAGACTAAGCTTAATTAGACCTTATTGAAAGCTTATTGAAATCAAGAGAAGTTCAGACTGTTTTCATGGGCTTTTAGTCTGAAAAAATTAGCTTTATTAAACATGTCTTTGGTTTTGTCATTCTAACCCCACATACTCATTGAGTAACCTGTCCTTGTCCAAAGATTTAGTTTGCTTTAGTTTGTCCTTTTTTTCTGAAGTTACTGATTTACTGGAATAAAAGGTGCATTTTCCCCCACATATTAAGATTGTTCCAACATTTCCTTCAAGCAGTTAAGTTTCTGTTGAGCCAATACCTCAAACACTTTCATCCCAGTACTTAAGTTGCTGTAGATAAAGAATTTTCTTGCAACTCTGCAAGGTTCCTTGCTGTGGCAGAAGGGAGCTTTTCACTGACTTCTCAAAATGAGCATTCACCCATCTGTCTTCAGAACAAACAAGTATGTTTCCACTTCCTACACCCTTGCCACTTCAAAGTGAGGTCTCATTTTGTGCTTGGAAAAAAAATGCTGTTGAGTTTTTCTCGATTTCTACATCTCAATCTGATGCAAAGGAGAGGGATCCCAGATTTAGAAGAAATCCTGCTGAGTTTAGAGTTGTGTTCACAGTTCATGAGAAGAGTGAAGATTTCATGCAGCCAGGGAATTTCACAATGGAGAATTAGTCTGTCTTTTCAAAAAAACATTTTGAAGCAATAACAATATCTACATATTTGAAAGGTTGGGAAATTTTAAAGCTATAATCACATATGTAAGTGTACTCTTTTGTGCATGTATCTAGCAGTAGAGATTTTAAATAAATTTAATAATTTAATTTTTTACCCTGAGCACTCACAAACTTGTAGTGTAATTAGCACTGTGTCTTTAACTTTCACAACACAAATATTTTTAATGGTTCTTCTATCCTAGACTTATGTCTGGAAATTTCAATGCAGCTACTGGGTAATAAGTTCAGATGTCTTTTATGAAGATTGCACAATTTTAGAGATTTTATTTTGAAAGACTATTTTGGATGGCTGTGCCTTTATAATATCTATCATGCAGGATATTAGAAAAAAAGCAGAGTTACTGCCGTAGACAGTCAGGCTACACAGACACCATTTTGCCTCATCAGTGCTATGAGGAAGTAGGGTACCATTCTGGGAGAAACCTGAGCAGGTGACTTAAATGACTTGTTCATGGTCTCATTGGATGCCTGTGACAGAGCATGAAGCTAATTCATGTCTGTTGAGCTCAGAATTAGAGTCACAGCTTTACAATCCTGATTTTCTCTTGCTTTGATGGGCATTTCAGTAAAGATAGTGATTGTGTGAACATGATTCTGTGTCAAGAGATTAGTATTAGGGATAATTTGTACAATTCTCACTCTTCTGCTGAAATAAACAGATGTAATCCCCTTTTAATGGAGAAGAGGTTCTATTTTATAAGAAAATATGATTGCTTGAAGCCAATTAAAAGAACTGTAATAATACAGTATTGTGATAACAGAAACATGGAAAACCAGTTTGTGGGCTAAGTGAAACAGTAGTGCCCATAATGAAACAACATCCTCCAGGCAATAGCAGAACCTTCCAACCATATAATTTAGGTCTTTCCAAAGGCAAGGCTAGCCTTATGGCTTCAGATGGCTGATGCAGAGAGACAAAACAGAGTCTAAACAGAACAAGAGATGGACATATGCCAAAGGAACAGTATTTCTCATCCAAAGATCAAGAGCAAATGTGCCAATCTGCAGTGCTTTTGGCAACCAGCTATCTTCCTCACTTAATCTAAAGAGAAGGCCTGTCTGGGGGTTTTCTTACAGTCTTGAGATGCACTAAATTTGGTCTCTGGTGCTATGTGATGTGGAACAGAAAATGTTGATTGGGAACTTTGTAAGCAGGCACAGGTCACATTGCCTACTTATTATTCAAGAAAGTCACTAGAAAATAAAGGTGAGTTACTTCCTGATGGAAATTTCTCTCCCCTCCCACAAACAGCTGTTTTTATTATACATATACATTCTTGCCTGAGGTGATCTCTATCATGTCATAGATTTTGTTAGGATTCACTCTGGATAGGAGGCCTTAAGAATGACAGGAACAGGATGCTGAGTCAGCAGTATCTTTTTACACCTGCAGATCTCTTACTTTCAAGCCTTTCCCATCTTATCCCACTTCTTCTCTACTACTGACTTAATTTCACAACTGGGTCTTTAAATTTAGGATATTTAACTGGGTCTTTAACATCAGGATATTCTTATTCCAGGTGGATTTGTGCTATAAGAGAGGTCTCATTTACATCCAGAACATTTGGTATCTACTTTTACTTTGGAGTAAACAACATAGACTTCTGTTTCCAAATGTCTTTATGTCACTTGCCTGTAATCTTTTTATTCTCATTTCTCCAATTTAACAATTGCTGTAAACTGTTTCAGTCAAGGGTTTTATTCTTGTTGCAAAACATGTGTGGGATGTCTGTTACAAGAAACTGGTTGTAAAAACTACAACAATACAAGCAACAATCCTGGGTCTAACTAATCTCCTTTATCATATATTTACAAAACAACTCCTGGAGCTGCTTTAATCATGCTAGTTCATCCCATGAAGGATAAATTTTATTCAGATTTGAACTGCAATTAGCATTTAAAATTTAAAAATGCCTACTTGTGTAGCAATTTATATAAAAATTCTGAAGAGTAAATGAACACAAATGTCCCTAAATAATTTTTCTAAGATCTTCATACTGAAGAAAACCCCTCAGACATCCCTGGGTTTAAGTGAATGACTGAGTAATTTAAGTATTTTTCCTATATGAAGTTTACAGGCTATTCTTCAGACTGCTTCATGCATCACATATTAAAAGCAAACCAAAAAAAAAAAAAAAGAAAAGAAAAAGAAAAAGAAAAGCTGCAGTGGCCCTGAAGGTAGCATACAGAACACAATGGAGCATAAGTCAAACTCAAATCCCCTTGTTCAGGATGTCTGAATCTCTGTGTGTGTGCTGTGGGGTTGTAATACAAATTCAGGAAGGTGAGAGAATTGCATTAGGAAGAGAGGAGGTTAAAAGTTTAAAGCTCTTTTGAGCTCAGAAGGGCTTAAAAGTCTGGATACCTTTATTTTTCAGAAAATACTCTGTCAGTCTAGTTTGACATTGTCTTAGAAATGCAAAAAAAAAACCCCAAACAAATCCAATCTATAGTTTAATTTCATTAATGAAAGTATTTGTTTTAGTGTGTTGGTACAGCACTTGTTTTGGTCTGTAGCTGTTACACAACTGCAGAGTGCAATGTATATCTTTTCTAAGCTGAAATGCAGTTCAGTGAGTGGTTCAGTGCTCTTCCCTGCTCACAGCTGCATGATTCTGCCCTTTCCTTTGCCCTTACCTTTGCCTGACCCCAGGGCATCAGACATACCAGTGCAGCAGTAACCCTCCTACTCTATTGCACTGGCTTATTGGAACCATGGACCTGTGCTGTTGAAAAGCATGTGAGTGGTTATTTCCACAGCGTGAGCACAAAAGCAGCTACAGGCCTGCACTGCCATGTGTGCTTGTTTTGGATGGGGTAGAATTATTTTTCTTCTTCAGTGGCAAGTGAAGAACCACAGTTAACCAGGGTTAAACCATGGCACCATGCCAATCAATAGTCTGGATCTGTGCAGAAACCAATCCAGAGTGATATGGGAAATTTTATCGAAAGAAACTTTACTGATTATTTAAGCAAAAGACTTGAGGACTCTGTTACTGGATTTGTACGTCTGAATACTGGGTTTGGTGTCTTGTAGTTTAGGAGCATTAGGAACTTCACTAGTAAAAGTTGTGTTCTTCTTGCATTAGGAATCATTAAAGCTTTTGGTTCAGGTTTCCTAAACTGTCTTCTATATGTATCTCAATTTTTATCCTGCTAATTGCAACTTCTGGAAACTAGGCTATGGTATGGAGCTCTCCTTTCATGGTCAAATCATAGACTTACTTGAAAAAAACCTGTAAGATCATCAAGTCAAATAATTTACCTGGCATCACAGTGTTCACCACTAGTTCATACCCCCAAATGCCAAATCTATGTGCCTTGTGAACTCTGGTAGGGATGGTGATTCCACCACTTTGCTGGGGAAGTGTTGTCTTTGCAGTGACTGCAATCATTTGCTCTCATTTTTAGGCAGTTTTAAGAAAGCTTACTTAAAATATATTTATGGTTTTACTGTTTGTAATTCATATAATGTATCCTAAACCCATGAAATTGATGTCAGATTCTATATTGCTTTTGCTATAGAAAAAAGCCCAGCAAAATAATGAACAAAACCACAAACAAAAATGAAAATGAAAAATATTAATAATATAGACCAAGGATAGATTACATGGAAAACTAAAGTTGGTTTAGGTTTATATTAAGTGAAAAATATTACTTTTGTAAAAACTGGAGGCTGCTCTTGAAGAACCATGTGCTTTTAAAACTCTTGGAAGTTTGCTTCTTTTTTGGCATAAAAATCAAGCATAACTATAAATAACTTTCATGTCTGAAAATAGTTTTAGTGCCATTGCTATTTTGACAGTTATCTATGAAATTCAGGGTGCAAACAATTCTGTTAAATTAGATTCAGTGTTTCAGGTAATCCCTTTCTTACAGTGGTTGGCATTTTCTCAATTTCCTTAAATCAAATGAGATAGTCCTAAAAGTGAACTGGCAGGTATCAAACCAGTGAGCACCAGCAGAAAAATGTAGCAGGTGAATGCAGTCAACAGTTCATACTACATGGAAGGAAATTTTTTGACACAAGAAAATATCAAAAATGACCCTTGGCCAAGATAAACGATGAAAATGACTGCTTCCACTGCTGCCTTAAGGAACCTTGTTCATTTGAGCCTTACCTGTACCAGCTGCAATGATATATTATTTCTATTGGAATGAACACAAAACCATAACACCTGAAGCTGCTTAGCTAAAGTTAAATTCATGTTTGTTTTAATACTTCCGGTGTTTTGTTGTAGAGGTTTTTGTTTGTATACTTTATTTCAGTAAGAAATTTTCAGATTCTGTTTCTGATGGATTGTGATTGATTTCTTTTTATATTACAGCCCATGCAATTGCATATTAATTAGTTTGAACAAGTATTCTTTGGCTTATTCAAAGAAAGTCTATCAACAAATAATAGTTTATATTGAGTAGAAAACTCTATGTGTGCTGGTAAACATTCTCCGATCTTTATAATAAGAAATTACTGTATTTGTTAGATTTTTTAATGGTTATTTGTAATTTTTTTTTTTAATATTACAAAAGCTACATTAGTACAGTGAATTTCATACCTTCCTGGGATGTGAACAACATGATTTTTCCATGGAAGTTGATACCACCTGTCAGAAAAATTCATGTTTTTCTCATTCTCTGCAAAATATCAGATGATTCAGGAAAAATAGTCCATGACAACAAAGAAAGTTTTCTTAGTGTACGGTTCTTGTGATATTTACCATGGAAAACCAAAAACTTAGAACCATAAAATTGAAGCACATGGTGAATCCAAATCCTGTGTCTAACTACATCTCTTTCAGATGTCTTCACTAACAGATTTTTGTAGTTCTAGAAAATAAGGGATGTGGGATAGCAAATAAGCCTTACACAGATTTGCATTTCATGGGCTTCCATTCTGAAGGCTCTGCTGATTCAGCTACCAAACCTGTAATATGCTACAGCAATTGTATATGAAATTGCTGCTGTGCTGGCATGATTTTGCTGCTCTTGGTTTACAGGCTTAACATTTTCTGTTTTCTTTGGTATCTCAATGCTATGTTTAATATAAAGTGTTTCTACACATAGAGAAATGGATTCCAGTCAGACTTCTCTGCATTTGTGCAGACCTGAAGTATCATTGCCAGTCTGGGGACACTCAGTCCTTGAACCTCTGTGTATTCAGTGTCTGCATAGGCTATTTGCTATATATTTTCTTTAAACTGAGACAGGCTGCTTTTGACTCTCCCTTGTTCCCACCTCATGTTGGATATTTTATATCTTTAATCATCACTTACACAGTCTTATCTGCTTGCTATCTTATGAGGTAAACAGTCTTGGGCCTCACCACTCACATGGGAGGCTGCCAAGAAGTCTTACTCATTTAAGAAATGCAAGACTTTTTTTAGATTGTTTACTTATGACCTCTATTACTGTAATATCTTCAGACTTACTAGTTTTAATTTTTCAATTTATGTATTTCCTCACAACAAACAAGGAGTGAATGTTCCTCTTTTGCTTTGCTCATTTGTCTCTGTGGTCTGGTAGATCAAAATAAGATGGTTTGAATTTCCTCATGAAATAGATGGTGAATTCATTCTCTGCTGAAAGTGTTAGAATTTAGAGCCTTGTGGTGAGAAACCTTTATCATTTATTCCTTAGAAATAAGATCTCATTGATTTATCTGAATGAACCCTCTTAGGGTACACAAACTTTGCACCTTATTGTTGGCATCTTGGATGATTTTAAGTTTTCCCCTTGTATTGTGTTTTGTTTTATTAGATACATTTTACATAACAATTAAGTATCTTCTGCAGCTCAGTTCCCAAAGTATTTCAATGTACAACTGTACTGAAGTGTCCTGACACCCCTCCAAAGTCCAGAGTTCATCCCACATCTCCCAACACTCCCTGCAGTGTCAGGCAGCCACATTCCTTGCTGAATCTTATACCTCCAGCTCCAATTATTTTTGCCACATGTCCCTAATGGCTGCTTTCCTTCTTTCTTATATATAGTCAAAGCAAGAGCTTGGTGTACAACTTCCTCACATCCCCTGACCTTTGAGCTGATGGGAAGATATACCTCTCCTCTCACACCAAAGCACTCTGAAGGCTGCTATGAAGTCCAAGTTCTCCCACAGTCTGTAATTACAAAGCCAGGAAGGATGACTCTGACTAACAGTAGGTAGTCTGTGGAGAGACCTGATATATTATTAGAGCTGTGAGCTATGAGACTTTTGGAACAAAATGCAGATGTGATCTAAAGGGCAGTAACTCAATCTTTTCCATCCAGATGTAGGTAAAGAAAGTGTGCTGTGCTGGATATCTCACAGGAAATGGGAAATGATGGTCTGATTTCCCTGAGGACATACACTGTGGGTAGATACCCTGATCCAAATTTCCAAGGAAAGCAGATGCTTGCTGGCAGAACTGGTACCTCCTGGTAATAAAGAATTTACACTAGCAATAGCAACAAATCTATCCTGCATCACTTGGGCTTGGTAGGACTTGGTGACCTCAGCATCCTTTTGGTCCCACAGCTTAAAAAAAATAATTGCAATCCTTTGCATGCCTGTGTGGTAGTTAAAGACTCAGCAGCTGGGTAGGTGCCAGTGTCCAGCAGGGACAGAAAGTGCCTGCTTGCTTTATTCTCAAGTTTCAGCCCTTCTCCCTCTCTATGATGAAATGCTGGAGGAAAAGAAGTAAGAAAACAGATTTTTGATTAAATTCTTGTATTAATTCCTGGCTTGGCCTGCTATAGCCCGGATACAGATTACTGTGAATGCCCTTCAAAAGCATGTCCTATCCATTACCTGGAGAGAATTAGACATCCAACTTGGAATAGTTGCTGCCATTTCAAGCAGTCACTTTAAGTTGTGCCCATGACAGACCTTGAACTCTTTATACCTCCTTTTTCATCCCTGTGGAAATTGTTTTGACTCATTTTTTTCTTGGTGATTCATGGATCCCAGTCTCCTTCCTGGAACTGTTTGGCTGAAAATTAGGAAGAAGTGAAATTCCAGATCATTATCCTGGATATGATTTTGCAAACCCTCTATCTTCTACCTTTACTGTCTTCCTTGAAAATGTTACTGTCCCCTTCTCAGTTTAGAAAAACTTCCCCTCAACACACACAGGCAGGCACACACATTCCCCCTCCCAGAAGAGCTTTATGCGATGAAGTCCCCTGCCTGCATTGTTTTGAACTCCTGACTTTATGGCAGTTACTCAGATCCTCTCCAACAGTCTCATATTCTTCAGGTTTAACAAAGCAGGCATCTGTTATTCTTTTACTAACCATGGGATAAAGGTCAGCTCTAAATGCCTCATCATGTTTTCTAACTACTGATGTGAGACACTAGTGCACAATTCCAGTTGGCAAGATCTGTCAGCAGATAAGAGGATATAAATCAGTGCATATTGCCATTTTTCCACTAAGATGTCATTGCCTAAAGCCTGAGTGGGAGGAAGTCAAGGTACCAGCACTAGTTACTGTTTTCCACAATGGAAGGCTTGGATAAGCTCATTGATTTAGTTCTTTTAATGATATTTTAATTTATAAATCAGAAGTGTATTTGGTACTTACACTGAAGAGATGAGACTCAAGTAACCTATCATTATATCTTCAAATGTTCCTGGTGGTAGTGCAGGCTTCCTTAGTACTTTATTTTTCCATGATACGAATGGCAGTGACTTGAGAGAAGTAATATACTTTGTACTGTATCTACTACAGTCATGTTTGGCTCTTGCTTACCCTCCTTCATGGGACAGTGTCTTCCTGCTGCTCCATGCTAGGGAGGGGTGGCCACAGGGGTGATCACCCCCTGGCTTCATCACCAGCAGATCTAAAGGGAGAATGGCCAAGTGTGGGCAGAAGATTGAGACAGTCCTTCTCACTGGCAGCCAGGAATTGAGCTGCATCAGATGTGAGGTGCATTTACACCTGAGAACTTTCACCATCCATAACAACTTTTCTAGGGTTTAACTTTTTTTAAAAACCAGTATTCCATCCAGAGTTTTGTCACCTGAAGTGACTAAGAGCTCCTGTGCTAGTGATTTAAGGGCATGGTTTAAGCATAGCTTTGAAAATGTTGGCAAATATTTAGGTGGAGTTTGGAGCTAACCCTAAGCAGGCTCCTCATTTAATCAGATCACAGTAGGAGAAAAGCCTGATGGATTTTTTTGTGTGTTTGTGGGGGTTACCCCCCTTTTTTCACTTCTCCCCCAAAGTTAGGCTCATATGCCTTTGAGTAGCCATCCTATTTTTTTTTTCCTCTCTGTCATTATTGTAATTTTCTTTTCATTAGATCATTATCACTCTGCTCATTTGACTGGGAATTTCCCCCAGGAGTCTGCCTTGCCAAAAGTGGTATTATTTTATGACAGATTTACATGAGAGCAGGTTTTTCAGGTTCTTGGAGGTAAACCATTTGGAAATATGTAGACTGGAAAACTGCACTTTTCTGTAGAAAGCCTCATCAAGGTCACAAACTTTTCTTGTTTTCTATATCTTCTTTCAGCCCCCCGAATAATTGCCAGTCAGCAGTGCAACCAAGGATTGTAGCCAACATGTAGTCCTTGTGGTTCCAGAGCCTTTTACCCTTTTAATACAGCACTGCACATCTGATATTAAATAACTGCTTAATTTACTGCTATGATTGAAACTTGAAACACTTTGTCATTTTCAAAAAATAGATGGGGAGTGGGGGGAAAACCCAGCAGTTTTATTGCAACTACAAAGGTTTGCAATCTGAATTCTGTTCTGCCCCAAATTAATACTTTGTGTGTGGGAATTTGTGTTCAGTACCAGCGCTTAAACTGTGAATGATCCTGAATACATGCTTCTGACAGGGAGGCTTGTCATGCAGGAGAAAGTGGCTGTTTCAGAGATGTAGGTCACATTATAATTTCCACATCTTGAGAAGGCTGAAGAAGAGATGCATTGGATCCCTTCTTCCATGCCCAAACCTTGTCCAATGGCCTAGTAGACAACATTTTTGGACACTGAGAGAACATGTGTCATATTAGCACTATGTCCCTCCTTTGTCATCAGTCTGAGCTTGTGGAAGCTGCAGTGGAAGCTCTGTCATTCAGCCTTGCAAACTGAAGCTCTGTAACCTTAGGAAAATGTTAATTAGGGCATGGTTGTGGCTGACTCTGCTGAGGCTGTAGCCTGAAACTCCAGCCAGGTTGTATGGGGTTGCACGAGTGCTGTAAGTGGAACTATCCCCTGAAATCAAGGCATGTAACTGAATATCCATGTCTGAAAAACCCAGCTGGTGTAACTGAGCATGTATTTAGGCAAGCAGATTTGTGTGTGCATCTTTTGAAACCATCCAGTCAGGCTGCACTTTTAGCACTCGTTCCAATTTGTGCTAACTTGTAGGAACTTGGCGATTATACATTATAATTTTCAATTCAGAGTTTCAGGTGATTTTGGAGAACCACATCTGAAAGTGAAAGTTTTATTGAAGAACTGTGTTATAAACTTATGATGTGGTTTTAATCAGCCAATACATAAAGCTAGTTTTAAACTGATACTTAAATAGAGAGTTTATTTATAGAATGTAATTAAACATGCAGTTAAATAGTAGTATTGCTGCAAGAGGAATTTTGTTCTCTAAAATGAAAATTTTCAGCCGTTGACTTCTGTGCAGGTTTTCCCCCTTCTTTTTAAGTGTATTATTCCTAAAGTTTTAATGTGCCTGTACAGTTAACTATCTAAATGTCAGTTTTACAGTACTTCAGCGTATGCAGTATGAAAAAGTGCAAGTTTGAAAACATAGCTCTTAATAAAATAAATGTCACATGTGGCAGTTTGTTTAAATATTAGGGGTCTGATATTTGTGTGGAAAACACTGCAGTTTATACTCAAATATTTATTAATCTTCTCAAACCTGTACTTGTGCAGCGTGAACAAACTGGTGGGATAGAAATTTCGGTCTCTTCATTTTGTATTCACATAGCTCAGTCCTAAAATGCCCTCTGCTGGGCACTGGCAGCAGCCAGGGAAGCAAGATTGTTTAAGGTTGGCAAAACTGATATCATATGACTTACATCATCCAGCAGAGCATCTAAATTTTGAAGGAATGTCTTATTAAAGTTATTTAAAGCTTAAGTGTGTGTAATATGGAAAAATTTAAAAGGGAAAAAATTAACTACTTCTAGTTAGGTATGTTTCTAAAAAAAATCGTCTCGTACTGGGATTAAACCACGTTTTCTTGACATCATCTCTTTTTTTCTCCACTTCTGGATACAAACAGCATTATGTTACAGAAACTAATAGGTATTTGGGGAAAAAATGATAAAATCTAACATATTGATATTCCAAAATTGTGGAGCCAGGAGAAGCCACATTTGTTACATAAAATTGGAGCTAACAGAGAGTAGAGAGTTTCATCACTGGTGTTCACTGCTCTGTCAGAGCTTCTTTTCCCTACTCAATGTGATGATAATGTCAAAGTAGGAGGGGGAGATCTCAACTGCTTTCTGTTGTTAAACATAATCTGATGGATAAATGGCCCCAGAGATTAAAGGACAATAATTTGATCAGGTCAGTTAATTGTGGCTCTGGAACATACCTATAGGGATGGTATCCTGCTTAGTGAAAGGTAAACAAGGAGTTATCTTACTTGGGCTTTAACTTTGCATTGACAGCTGTAAAATATTTTGACTGACTGTAAATCCTTATGATGTTATTGAACTGGTAGTCTAATAATGTCAGCTTGTCACTGGTATGTTTTGTGGTAACCTTGTCCAGTGTTGTCAGCATACATGAGCTTCCACACATTACTGTTTTATATTGCCTCGATGTACTAATCAAAATTGGAACCCTGTGTTTTGTATAAGTTGGCATGTGAAATCTGATTGAAAAATTCTTAACAAGATTCTGCAAGAAATATTGCTACTATTTATATTGTCTTTCTTTAAGATCAAATATCTTATCTCACAACTCTTCAGATGCAAGTCCTGGACTACTGTGTACTTGCTTGGAACCTGGGATTTTTCCTTTTATGGAGCATAAATATATGTATTTTTAATGGGGAAAAAAGCAACCAAGAGTTTGGCCTGTGGGTACATGAAAATAGGTTTGTAATTTGGAGCTATTAATTCTTTATGATTAAAATGAAATATATTAGAAGTTCTGTATGTATTAAATGCATGTTTTCTCTGTGCAGCAAATTAACTGACTCACAGAGTTTTACGTCTTGGCTTCTGACTCTTATCTCTCATAGGGGCAGAAACAATTTTTTTGTCCAGATGGACATGGATTAGTAAAAAAGGCATTTTAATTAAATGGAGTTAAAATTGTAGTGTACTGCACTTTGTTAGTTTAAATGCAATTGTGCAACATATGTTCATAATCCATCTGAAAGTTTCAATCTATTCCACGTAAAAGTAGTCACAATAAACTGCTAGAATTTAATGGAAAAATAACAGCACAACTGAACAAAGAGTGCTGTCCAAGTTATACTCATTAAACAAGCCAGACCTACTGATGTACTAGGGCTTTTGTGAAACTAGCAGGACTTTCCTGTCCAAAGTACTTGTCTTGTCTTTTCCTAAATTTTGAAATCTGTGTTAAAAAATATGGTTGTTTTGTCATCATGTTACACGATACCATTTGTTGTCTCGTTTGTTACAATATGCTACTTCATGTTAGAAAAATAAAAGAAAAATAATCATTTTTATAAAGCAAGCAAGGAGGAAAATTAAATCTTTCTCCACAGCTGAAACAGAACAACCTGCAGGGAAGAAACATGCAAAAGCACGTGTCAAATTTATGTGACAGAAACAGTTTTTAAATTCCTTAAGGTTATTTTTGGTATTTTTTTTCTCCTTTTAATATTTTTATACCAGCCCTCAGTCTACCCTATATCTCACAATGACTGTTTTTCTTCTGATAAGAAAGTAAGAACTGGAAAACTTATGTTATGAACTGGTAAACTTATGAGAGGTAATATGGCATTTTGGCAGGATGATAGTGAATTCAGTTGTCTTGTAAGCAATAATTAGGAAAAAACCCCAAAACCCCATGGCCATTCTGAATAAGGAATATACTTTTTGGCCTGATGTCTGAGATTTAGAAAACATCTGATGTTGTGATATTTACAGTAATATTACAGTGTCTGCCAGGACATTTTTTGTTCATCTTTAAATCATTGCCAGTTAAAATTTAGGTAGGATAGTGGGAGTAAAAGACAAAGCTAAGAACACCTCCTCACCCTTCCCTCCTCCCAAGCTTCAACTTTACTTCACTTGCAATTTTTCTGCTCCTCTTCTCTGAGCAGCAAGGGGGGTGGGAAATGGGATTGTGGCCAGCTCCTAACACTTCATCATTACTGCTCATTCCTCCTCACAATCTTCCTCTGCTGCAGCATTGGGTCAGGTCCATAGGGTACAGTCCTTCAGAAGTTTCTTCAGCCTGGGTGCTTCACATGGACTGGAGTTCTTCAAGAACTGCTCTGTCATGAGTCCTGTTTCTGGGTGCAGTTCTTCACAAGTGAACTGCTTCAGTCGGGGTCCACCACGACCCACGGCTCCTGCCCGAAAAGCTGCTCCTCTGTGGGCTTCTCTCCACAGGCTGCAACTTTCTTCAGGTACATCAGTGTTCTCTGGCATGGGGTTTTCCTGGGGCTGCAGGTGGATCTCTGCTCCATTGTGGACCTCCTTGGACTGCTGGCCACAGCTACCTCACCATGGTCAGCACCATGGGCTGCAGGGGAATCTCAGGTCCAGCATCTCCTGCCTCTCCTCCTCCACTGACCTTGGTATCTGCAGGATGTTCCTCTCACAGCTGTTATCCCAGCTCCTGCACAGCTGTTTTTACCCTTTCTTAAACATGTTGTCACAAAGGTGCCACCAATGTCACTGGAAGGATGTTGAGTTGGCTGGAACCAGTTCTCTCAGATTTGGGCATCTCCTTCTGTCTCTTCACAGATGCCACCCCTGCTTTTCCCCCACTACCAAAACCTTGCTGTAAACCCAGGACATCTTGTACCTTCTCTAAAGGAAAGGGAATACTGAAATTCCTTCGAAATGTTTATACAGAGCCATGTCATACTTCTTCAATTTGTATTGTTTTAAGAAGATGTTAGTATTTTATCCTCAGAAATACTCTTTCTAATGAAGATAATATTGCCTGTTTTCACTGAAGGAAGCATATGCATCACATAAATAATGATAAGTCTAAGAACAATTTTTGGTGTGGCGAAAAAGAATTGATTTTACCACTTTATCTCCCACATTAAAATTATGTTTTTCATATCTCCTCTCATATATATATATACATTATTTTTTCAAAGTTGAGTTAAAGTTCAGTTTTCACTTGAAATGGGGAATGTTTTGGAACCTTCCTTAACTAGGACTCCAATCCAGGCCAACAGAAGAAGTACTCTGTGCTTGCAGACCCAATTCCCCCTGTTTAAATGACTTTAGAAACTTTTCTGTATTTCAATAACAGATTTTGGTCTAAAATATTGCCCTGTCAATACATCATCAGGGGATATTTCATAAAGAAGACATGCCTTACTGTGATGCATAAAATCCCTGTGTGTGTGATGGCCACAGCCTCTTGTGCTGCATAGGAAAAGCTCCAACCCATAGCTGTCGTGATCTTTTGCTTTCTTTATTTATAGCTGAAAGCTTTCATATTAATGTCTGCCACATGGACTTGTTTAGCAAGTCTCTGTCCTTTTATAAAAAGATCTGTTAATATTTTTAACAACTTTCTTTGCATGTTTGAACTTCAAAAAACAAGTACTGTAAAGGTAGGAAGTCCTCATTATTTCAGTAGTGTTTGTCTGTGGAAAGGGAAACCCACTTTTTTTCCTTTAATGGATTTCATCTATTACTGGCAGCTGATTTATTTTCTGAATGTTCTTTAGTTTTTTAATGGAGCTTATATATTTTTGCTTTATACATTGGAATCCTGCCTCATCCTTACGTGACACATCTGATAAAATGTTTTTGTAACTGCTTATTTTTTTTGCTTTCAGAATTGGTTCTCTTCCCTTGGATAGACATTCTCCAGCGGAAGCCTAAAAGCAATATATAGTTCTTCAATTGCATCTGTCTTTTGCCAGTTTGGAGACCTAGACATCTAATTTTCAACTTGATTTATAAGCTGTGCAGCTGGTAGTGAATTTATGGTCATTACTGCTTTTTGACAATGTATTCTTGGATTCATCTTGCAAAGTTCACATTTTCAGAAATAGTGCCCTTTTTTCCCAAATCCTTCATGTTGCAAAAAAAAGTTAATGTTTCCTTCCCAAAGCAAGATCTTTAGGGAGAAATTCATCTTGTGCTCTCAGTGAAAGTACAAGAGATCAATACTTTGATAAGTTGTTTTACTTTTTTATGTTTCTGCACTTTTCCTCTCAATTCTTATGCCTGAGGAAAGACCTTACATATGAAAGATCTCTGATTTATTTTTTCCATGGGTCTATTATTAGTACTGCATTTTTCTCTCTTAAAATTATCTTTTAATTTACTTTTTTTTTTTGTGATGAAGCCAAGATTTTGTTTGCTTTCCTGGTTTATGACCTCATTTTTATACACCAATTTGCTAATAAAATGCTGGGCTTAATGCTGTCAATTTGTAATCCTTTTTTTGGTACATGGAGAGGCTAGAGTTGATGTTTTCCTCTCTCCAATGCTGGAATATTTGATGTAAATATGTCAGTAGATTAGTGGATATTTCACTGTCAGTTAAAGAGTATCTCTCATCTATTTTTTTCTTTTTCTTTTCTTTTCCTTTTTCCCCTCAGAAACATCAAGTTATTGCTTCCAAAACTTCGGAACACAAATCAGCCAAACAAGATTTTTTTTCAATATGAATTCTCTAGATAAATCAAAGTAGAACTGGAGAAAATTAAGGAATTTGCTAATTAGCTGTTAATGAGTAATAAATGTTCTCTGCCAGCATATATATTCCCTGTTTTGATAGTTTAGGGAGCTCAATGGAACAAGTTGTTCAAACTAAACTGTGTCACTGCTAAATAGTACTTCTAATGCAGCAAAACTTGTTGAATATTTCTAGGCAATTATTTTCCCGTAATAATGTACCTGGGTCTTATGAAGCTTATAATTTTTTGTTAGAAGTGAAAATTTTGAAATATGAAGAAAAAAAAAGTGGAGGTGTCCATTAAGAACATTATAGCTCAATAATATTTTGGTTTTTCATTTGAAATTATTTAATTTCTTGAATTATGTGTATGAAATATTGGTAATAAAATATTTTCATTTTCCTGCTAGAAATTTATTTTACCAAATTAAAGTCAGGAAATTTTATGGGGAAATTTAATTGCAATTATTTTATTATTTTCTTTTTTCCTTTCTTTTTCTCTTTGAAATATACTTATTGCATGGCATGATCTCTGCATCCCAGTCTGAAATAACTAAGAATTTATTAGGTCTCTCTCCTATATAATTAAAAGAACTGATAGGAAAATTGCTATTGCAATGATCAAGAACTGTGTAAATACAGACCAAGAACAAGATTGCTTCTCAATTTAAAATAAAATTTGTGCATCTCAGATATATTTGGGAACTTTTTCAAAACACAGAAACTAAAAGAGTTTACAAAAAAAAAAAATTATTTCCCTCTGGGGCTTCCAGCAGTGTTCTAATCAGTATCCTGTATATTGGGCAAAGCTGGATAGAGGTAGAAGTGGAAAGTTCCTCTGATGCTAACATCCTCCTAGGCACAGAGCAAGTTGTCTTTTGAAAGATGTACATTAAAATGTATAACATGCTTTTATCTGCCTCCTCTTTGTGTGCAGAATTAATAATTTCAAACAGTTTTGCCTTCTTTCAAATGGTAATTATTGTAGGGACTGTCAATGCTGTGCACTACATCAGTTACAGAGGAGTCTGAATTAAGCTAAGCACTACAGTCTACTTTTTTAAAAGCACGGATCAATTCACACTGAAACAATAGCACATGCACTGACTTAATTTCTGGTTGACCCACCTTTCCACAATTTCCAGTTCTTCCTGTATGTGAGGAAGGCAAAGTTTTGCTCACAGACTTTGTGTACACCAGGAACATGTTGATCAACATAGCTAATAATCAGACACCAAATAAAACCTATATTTTATCACTACTGACACTAATTTCACAGTCCAAGGTTCATATTTTCCCTTTCTCTATGAGTTTTTGCAGATTTTTTCTCCATCTAACAGCATATGAGCCAATAAAATGAAAATTCCTCTGTCTTAGCCTGATGGTTTGCTCAGCGCAACAGGGCAGTCAAATAAACAGGCCAAGCACTGGAAAACTGACACACTTGAAATTCATAAGAGCAAGTTTAAGTGGTTCTTTAAAACCGTTTTGAAAGCATCATTAATCATGCTGGGCACTGAGCCAGTATAAGCAGCTAGTTACAATTGTATTACTCCTTTTAACAGAAAAGATGAACTTTCCTCGTCTTTCCTCTGCATGGTTCTTTATGCTTAAAGTCCATCCAGCCTCAGCTAGAAATATCCCTTAGCAGGTTAGAAAAGAGAGACAGCAGGAGGCTTACCTCAGTTGTTCCACCCTCCCCTTCATGTTCTTTGCTTTGTAATGGTTTTCTTTCATCAGGAATACATCCCTTGCTTTAATTGTAAAACTAATGGCAAGTCTTTCTTCTGCTAAGGGATACTCTACACACTATGCAAACAGGCAAAAGAAAAAAACAAAGCAGATCTCTAGATTGTTCATTCCTCTACCACAGGTTACCGAAAGGACACACTGCCTGTACCAAAAATAAATTTAGAAGCATTTCTGTGGGCCACTTTCACTGTGTTCTATTGTTCTTTAAAGATCTCAACATGCAAAATTACACTGAACACTTAGAAAATAAAACTGCCAATAGAAACTTTTTGTGGTGTCTTATTGTTTCTCCCTTGCTCCCTGTCAAACAGGGGGAGTTTTTTCCACCTATAAATTATTGCACTCACTAATTATGGTAATTAGGACTAATTATGCTAATTATGTCATTTGAAGATGAAAAATGTAATTCTTTGATTTTATGGATGTAGCTTTCAAATTTATGGATGTGGGTTTAGAGGCTGTCCCTTCTCAAAGATCTGCACTTGATAATAATCAGGAAGATTATATGTTGTCCTTTACTGGAATGCTTTTTTTGTGCTGTTTTCATTCTAAGTAAAGATAAGCTTTGAAGACTTGTATTTAAGTCCACTGATTTAAATAAACTTGGGGTTAAACTTGGAGTTCTAGGAGGATTTGGTATGTCATCTTTATTTCCCTTGGTTCTGGGTCCTACTCTTACACGTTTCTTTATTTAATCCTTAAAAAACAGACAAGAGAAAATTTGGTCCAATTATGACCTTGATCCCCTCAATTTAATATAATTTTCATTTATTTCAAGGTGAAATTTTATGATGGATATTTAACTAGCAAATAAGGCATCTGTATTAATTTTAACCTTTGCATTTAGCAAAGTAAGTTTCTCATATGGAGATCAGGAAGTATATCCTCAAATCAAGATAAATTATTTGTACCGACAGATGCTTGCCAGCCCATTATAACCACAATTAGAAAGTCAATGATGCTCTGTAAGGTATCAAGAAAAAATGTATTTGTCAGAGTCAGCACTACAAGAAGAGCAGAGTGTAGGCAATCTTTATGTCGCTTTAGGTGGTGTAGCACTGAATAGCTCTTCAGCCCCTGAGCAGACCCCATCCATAGAACACACCCTCCCTTTTGGATCCTTGGAGCTACTTGTTTTCTTACATGGAAGGAGCTCTATTCATAATTCCTGCTCTCAGACAGGAGAGATGTTTGTGTGGGGCTTGCAGCTGCACAGTTGGATGGAAGCAAGGCCAGGCAGGGAGTGGAACTGCCAATATGAAGTAGGAGCTGCCACAGGCTCCTCTGATAAAACCAGCTGGTTTTGTTTGTCCTGCAGCCAAATTCTGTGCAGCACTGGCCTGAGGGCTGTGCTGGTCCTGCATTTACTTGATCGTTCCTTCTATGTGCAGTGGTGGAACAGTCAGGGCCACTGCACCACTCCCTAATGGTATTTTATTGGGTAAGTTACATGGTGGAATTGAGTGTGTATATGTTGATACCTCTGAACTTCAAGAGAGTTTTCCTTTCCTCTGTTTCAGGGACAACAGGAGAAAACAAGTTCTCAACACGAAACCCCAGGGAAACTGCTTGAATTCCTTATTAAGTCCACAAGCAATTTGTTGGGTAAATAAACCTAAGTAAGTGTTCTTAAATCATCTATTCAAATACAGGGTGATTTGTAAAGTTAAAGACTGCTAATAAATTGGTATTGCAGAGCTGGTAAAACACATCATATATCACCAATTCTCGTATAGCTCCTGTGACATGAATGCAATTACATTATTTTACATTTCAAAAGCAAATACAGAGAGAAGGAACAAGTCAGAGGGAACAGCTAAAATGCAGGGGGAAAATGTACTTAGAGCTGCTTATTGCATCATTTTTTTCCTGGTTTTTAACACTGGGGACTCCTTTGCCCTCCAATAGAAAAGCATCAGAAATAAAATTATGATAATTAATGAAAAACAGTGTGCACAAACATATAATGGAGAGTTAATGGGGTATTTAATAAATAAGCAGTTTAAAGCAAAAGTGACAGTTCAGTGAACATTTCCTATTTCAGAGTGTGGCTGAACGCTATGAAGATGCACTTCAATTTGTGAAGTAAATTCCATTAGCTGTTTCTTCTCTAATAAAAACACATAGTTTTTCTTTCTATCATCTATCTATCTATCTATCTATCTATCTATCTATCTATCTATCTATCTATCTATCTATCACAGTGTGTACTATGATGAGAACCTCTCACCAGGCCTTCTAATACTGTGAGGCTCCTTCTAAACTGTATTTTCTAAATTCTCATCAAAATTTGTGTGGGCACAAGATGTTGTTCTTTATTGTATAGAAATAACTCATATCATGTTCTCTCTCTCTCCACTGTTTCACTCATGCAGAAGCAAGAGGTCAGTGCAGGGCATTAATGCTTTCATATTTTCCATACTACTCACTGCAACTAAATTTCATCAACCTGTGATATATTCTGCACAGAGTTCTGTATTGTGCTGCATAAACCCAAAGAAAAAAAAAAGGCCACTAGTAAGTAGTCCAAAGGTTTCTCTACATTTGTTGTGGAAAGAGTGAATGCTTTCTTTTTTCTCCCCTTTATGCTCTATATAGTACATAAACAAATAATTATTTTTCCTTTTCATTTCTGAAGTACTCTTTATATATTTGACTCCTGATCAATAAAAAAGAATATTTCTAAAAGCTCTATATACTGAAAATGGGACTGAATAGTTTTATTTTTTCTCCTATAGAAAATTGCTGTATTGTAGTGATGCTACATTACAGCATGAGAAAACATACCCAAATGAAATAATTGTGCATGCCTTATAGAGATTTCCTGGGTACAGGATGGGAGAAATAAACCTTTCGTAACTAATACTAATTATTTTGCATGAATACTTTCTAGGAGGCATGAGTACTACTAAAATGTAGTTGAAGACAAAGTGCCACTACAAAGAGCAGAAGATGTTAAAAGGTCTTCTATGCTTATACTTGGCTTCATGGGAAAAAAGAGCTGATAAGGTTCAAGATCAAATAAAAAATAGAGGAATGAAAAAGGCATAAGCTGAAAATATATTTAGACTTTAAATCTGTACAGTCTGAGAGTTTTGTTCAATTAGACTTGATTTGGATTTCTATATTTGTGTTGAGACAGCTTCAAATATCCATTAATCCATCCAATTCCAATCATAATATTTAGAGGGCTTCAATGCTAGCAGTGCAGAGATCTACCTCAGCCAGCCTTAAATATGTGAAAGATTATGTTTAAGTCTGTACTTGTCACCCTAGTTGCTTTTGAAGTCAGTGAAAATTAATAGATGCTTTGAAAGAATGTCTCATGTGGCCTGTGGAGAGTGGAGAGAAGTGACTTACACTCTGCTGTCAATCACCCTCTGGAAGTGCCTGTTTCTTTCAGTGACCTGCAGAAGGAGCCTGCCAAGACTAGTTGAGATTTAAACCTTGATGTCAAAATGAATGGATCTCTTTCCACATTACCTGTCACTGCTTGAGCATGCTGTTGATGCTTTCTATGTAGTTCACACTCTATTAAGAAACAGAGCTTGACTTTTTAATAGATACAGAAGGGGAAGGAGATAATGACTCCCCTTAGTTTAACAAACACGTGCTAACTAAAAAATCAATTGCTTAATATTAAATTCTGGAGTAGCAATGCTGAAAAAGTTAAAGTTATGGTGAACTTAATGAGCTGCAAGGAGAAAAATCTGTGTATCCTATTAACTAACTGCAGAACAACCTACAAGTAGTTTTTTTGCCAGAACGCCAGAAGTCACAGGGGCAGAAGGAAAACTGTAATATCCTTGAATGACTTTTGTGGTTATTAATGCTGTTCAAGTCACTCTGCCTGAAATTTCCAACACTTCAGTATGTCACAAAAGATCATTTTGTTTTTGCTGTTTTCAGCCTTCTCATGTTTTTGTTTTCTTTGAATTTTAGAATGAGGGGAAGTTGTCTAGGAAAGTTCTTAATTTTTTAGATTTATATGCACAAATTTACCAAGTATTTTGCTTAAGAGGCTTTTAAGTAATTTTTTATTCTTCTGAAAGATTTTCAGCTTTCAAATCTACATTCCAGTAGCAAAAACAGAATTGGAATTGAAGATGCAGAGTCTGGTCTTCAAGATTTTTTAAGCAAAACTGATATTAATATTAATGCCAAAATTCTATTTTATAGATTTAATATCATTTCCTTCCTGATGTCCCTAAATGATTGCATGTTACAGTCAAAATAGGTAAATTAACTTAATTTTCATGTTCTCTGTCTTCTAAGGATATGTGGTGACTTGAAGAAATTCTCATTTAATTTTGTTTTGGGATGGTCTACTTACCTTTGTTCCTTTCTTGCATGTTAGTTGAGCTTTTACTTCCAAGATTTATTTTATTACCTACAATTACATCTGCACACTTCCTGTGTAGCAACCAATGCTGTGGTTGTGTCTAAGTAGTTTTTTTCTTAAAATTAAATGAGTGGTAATATCAGTCAGGAAAGATATATTCTTGACACCACTTGGCATTATGTTGAAACATAAGTTAAAAAGGAAAAACGTAAAAGATTCTTGGTTGTCTTCTCTAATGTAAGTTTTAGATCTTCTTGTTCAGAACACCATTTACAACTGTTGTGATATGTAATAATAATATCAGAAAATATCATGTTAATGGTGAGTTCTTTGAATCCATATGCTATAGCTCTCTGAATGATGCTTTAGTTTCCTTGCAAACTATTCTTGCTTTCTATACATTTTTATCACAGTAAAAAATGTATTTTTTTGAATTAGACATTTGATCATATTGCACATAAATTAATATCTTCAGATATTCTGAGGGACAGATTTAATTTCCTTTCAAATGTCTAGAAAAATACTGCTTTTTTGAGACTCCTGAACATTTTGGTGTGACTGTGTCAGAAGAATGCTGTTCTGTGAGCCTGATGGTAGACACAATTTCATGAATAATCTACTATTTTTATTTCTGAAAATGTTTGTCCCTTTGTCTTTATCTATCTTGACAAAAGTAACCCATTGCTGACCTTAATATTCTTGGATTTTTTTCAGTACAAGTTTGTAGGCAATAGTGAAATTAACCTTTGATCTCAGCTTTGTGTCACCTCTTACTGCATAGCCTTATATAACTACCATTTTCATGTAATGTGTTTAAAGTCTTGCTCAGAGCAATTACTATTAATTGACGTTTGGTCTATCAGCAATTTTTTCTGCTTTAGAACTCATAATTAATGCTACTTGCTTTCAGTGCTAATCCTCTGGCCTCCTTGAATATTTTATGATTGTTTTTATTCTTAAATTGCTTTTTGTCTGCTCTTGGCCACTGACATGTGCTTATTACAGCATTCACGTTCATCCAATTCTTATAGCAACTTCTTATTGTTGCAGTTACAGTTGCTGTTCCAAAAATTGACTTTCACAGTTTGTTACACCTTAATAAAGAGCTTTTTAGAGCCCTGGAATTCCAATCAGCAACTCTTGCCAAGAAGAGTACATTGCTTGCTATGAATTATTTGTAAGGAGTACCTTGTTACGTTTCTGAAACTTCCTTTTATATACGTGTATTTTTTTTCTTCTTATGGGCTGTAGTGCAACTCTGCTTCAGACAATCCCTGCCCTTGTCCTGCTGGCCATGTTGCTTTTGCTGCCCAGGATATGGTTAGCTTTGTGGGCTCTTGGCTGGAGTCCAGCTGGAGGATATCACTTGTTCTTTCCTCATCCACAAATGCTGTAATCCCATTGTAAAAGGACAACAGATTTGTCAGACACAATATGCCCATAGAGAAGTTGTGTTGGCTGTCACCAATCCATTTTATTTTCCATGTGCCTTTGAATAGTTTCCAGGAAGATCTGCTCCATGACCTTACTGGGAACCATGGTGAGACTGACTGGCCTATAATTCACTGGGTCTTTTTTTTTCCATTTTTTGAAAATGGGGCTACATTTCCCCTTTTCCAGTCAGTGGGAACTTCACTAAACTTCCCTGACTTCTCAAATGCGATTGAAAAGTGACTTGGCCACATCCTCTGCCAGTTACCTTAAGACCTGCAGATGCATCTCATCATGTGCCATGAACTTGTGCGCCTTTGGGTTCCTTAGATGTTCTCAGACATGATCTTCTCCTACAGCAGATGATTCTTGACTGTCCTGATGCCTGCCTTTGCCTTCTGCAACCTGGGCAGTGTGGCTGGAACACTTGCTGGTGGAGACTAGGGCAAAAAAGGCATTGAGTACCTCAGCCTTCTGTCCTTGGTAACCAGGGCTCACATTTCCCCTTTGATTTAATATATCACCAATGTATATAATAGATAACATTTTGTTATGTATGCTGAATATAAAAGATAGATCACATTTTGTGCGACGTTAATATCCCACTTTGCCTGCTGGATCTGTATGCTGAGCATGGTAACCTGAAACAGGCCTCTCTTTAACATATGAGCTATTTGGATTTATAAAATGAGATGCATGTACCTGCAAGCTCATGTATGTGTAACCTGATCCAAGACAAAGCTCACACTCCTTGCAATAAAAATCCTGCTTCTTTAATTCCTCACATCGCATTGGGAACCTCAAGTAATCAGGTCCTGATTTGAGCAGCAGAAAAAAAGGGTGTAGAATGGAAGTGTGCATCTTGAATATATTAATTTTATTTGATTTACCAGTTTGTTATAATATCTGAATTGGAGCAAAATCATACCCTGGCAGTTTGAGAATAATGTAAAATGTGAGTTAAATAAAGGCTTTTTTCCTGTTGACCACCAGTATTTTAAAACCCCATTTCACAAGTATTTTCCATTTTACTTGTTCCTGTTTCAGATTAGACAACCCCAATGGTGAAACAGAAATGAAAATGTCAACGTTTTACAAGACTGAGTCCTTATGAGATACATAGGTTTATATTTTTTGATGCAAAAAGGTTCATACTCACTAGGTAGTTTTATTGCTCTGTTCTTGCAGACAAATGAATCAATAAGGAGAGCACTTATAAAAGCCCTTCAAAGTAAGTAAGATCATAAAATGGTGGATAGCTAGTTTTGACATTTTATTTATTTCATTATAAACTTTTTACGGTTTTTGTTAGTTTAAATTATTTTGAAAATACCCATTGCACTCATCTTCTTGTTTGCTATTTTAGGTTAATGACTGTGTGGAGAATGGAAATAAGCATTACCTATTTAACAATTTTTTAAGAAGAAATATAACTCAAAAACACTAAGCATGTATTGCATTTGAACACAAAGAGATAAAAGTAGACAAACTTGTAGGGAAGAGAGCAGTCCACCTATGCTATAATAAATTATATCCTTCCTCAAAAACTTTTTTATCTGCAGCAATTAAATGGGTTAATCACTTCTTATCTAGGGGCATCTACTGACATAATTAATTTAACTCTGCTAGCAGTGCTAGAAAAGATACCATGAATAAGTGTATACATTCTGAGTTGTGTTGACTTAGGATGTTTACCATTTTTAATCCATTTGTAGTTTGTTTTCCTGATTCTATTTTGCATAGTATTAAGTACTCTAATTACTTGCTGAAGTAGCTAGCTGAACTTTACTTTAGGAATCGAACATATACAGTGTCTAATGTGTGTGACTGTCTTGAAGACTTAATTGCCTTGAGAATTATCTAGAGATGTAAAAGTGGATTGTATTTAAATTTGAAAAAAATAGCAATCTGTGTGCATTCCAAACAAACGTTCTTGCTTATGAAAAGGTAGGACAGTGTGGAGTGAGGAGCCATAACTGGATGTGTTGCAAATGTGCTGCTTCTAGGTAGGCTTCTCATATCTACCCATGATGGAAGAGTGTTGGAAAGATTCTCTGTACTGTGTCTGGTGTTTCTGATTGATTCATACTGGATGTCAAGAAAACAATTCTGAGGTTACAGTACCAGTCCTCATGACAAGACAAATTAGAAAGACAGCTCTCATCAGACATCCTTGAAGAGATACAAGGTCCTCATCAAGGCCATGGTTTTAAAGCTTGTTTACAGGGCTTTAAAATTAAGCTTTGCTTAATTACTGACTGATCTGAATCCTTTTTTTTCTGTTTACCTACCCTGATACCCTTGAAGAAACAAATTTTAACGACTAGATTGCCAAGACATGGCACAGCAGTCTCCAATAGTCAGATTTCTTGGATGGAATTCTAATTACAACTAACAAAAATATAGATTTAGTTTACATAATTGTTTTTTAAGAGAAAAATACTAATTGTAGGTGAAATGGGAAGAATTCATGCAAAATCCCCAACTAACTAGTGCTCGTAATTAAAAAGCTCTACTAATTACTGCCAACAACTGAACAACAAGCCTATTTGATCTTTTTCCTTTCAAAAATGTCTTCCTCAAAGGCAGATAAGCCTTAGATATCTCTAAGCATAGCCTACAGACAGAATGGGTTACTAAATCTTGCCCTGCTATGCATATACCGCCTGCTGTATGGTTGAAGAAACAGTTCTATCACATTTAACATTATAATATTCAGAGACAAGACCAAGGATTGTCAATATTACTAAGGTCTAATTTGGCTCTGATTAACATAATTATCCTGAGATGGAGTAAATCAGCAAATTCATTGAAATCAGCATCTGATCTTCCTCTAAATTTTGCCATTATGCTATGACCTAATTTTGTGGTTTGTGTCCTAGTGGATGGAATGATTTCATGGTGGCTTGCCTGGACCTAATGTTATTCATACAGTAGTTGAGATTCAGTCTGTTATTTTGATTAAGTTAGCAAAATCTGTAAAGAGCAAATCATTGTTCTCAATCTGCAGTCATGTTACATTAAAGGTTAAGGGATTCAGAACCCATGGAAAGATTACTTCCAAGATATTTACTCTCACAATGAAAATACCCGCAGTGCACAGAGGCACAACAAAGCAGAAATAGAACTGACCTTTTTATTAACATTGTCAGGGGTAACGTTTCAAAACATTCACAGCAGGAACGTGGATGATCATGATTGCGTTATAGGGGAGTTCAAATATTATGGTCTAATTCCCTACAACACAAAGATATTACAGAATGAATCACTTGCCTTTTTCCCTTTATAAACTCTCTTTATTCTTTTCCCTAGTAGCCTACCAGCTTCTGAACTCTAAAAATTAGTACATCCTTTGCAGAAAATATTTATTTCCTGCCTTTTCAATACTAATCAGAATGAGTGGTTTACCTGGCTTGGTTAGTGTTATTTTCCTGTGTTTAATTAATTAACAATTACTTTTTCCCCCCAAATATTATAGCGTTGAAACATCCTTTAAACTGTGGTTTAGATATTCCTTCAGGGTGAATTCTAATCTGATAAACATCAGATTAGCCAAATATCTTTGCCATGTACTTTAGATTTACATGTTCCAGGAAGAGTGCCAGTGCGTGCCAGACCTGCTTGCAAGTGTGTGTTTCCTTGTATTTAAAGTAAATGTGCTTTTTGACTAGCTTGTAAATAATTGTTTTCAAAAATCTGAATATATTTACTGTTCTAAGATTACATAGATTTGTAACTATAGTCCTACTTCTTGCTTCTTCCATGTATAGAATGATGATTAAAATCCATGAAGAAACTATGACAGTCGAACTGACTTCCTTCTAGACAGGACTGACCTTTTGAACCTCTTTTTGCTCCATTAGAAAATGAGAGTAGTAATAGTTACAGGCAATATTCCCAGAAATACTGCAAATTTTTTCCACCTGCTTTCCATCCCTGCCCTTTTTTAGACTTGGTATTCTTTAAAAAATAAAAAATATCAGGAATTTGATTAGCAAATGGATTGTTTCTAAGTGGTTGTTTTTTTTTTTTTTTGTTTGTTTGTTTGTTTGGTTTGGTTTGGTTTGGTTTGGTTTGGTTTGGTTTGGTTTGGTTTGTTTTTAATCCTAGGAAAAGAAAGACTTTACATGATGCAGAGAAATTTCTGGAAAACAGACTTGGGGCCTAGAGAGGTAATCCAGGAGAAAAAAAGGTAAAGAGCTGCTTCAAGGTCATGCCTGTGTTACCTGCTGAGGTGCAACCCAGCTCTTCTGCCCCTAAGTCTGGTCTCCACTGTTTTGGAAGTCTGTTTTCACAGGCTGAGATGGAGCTGAATTTATACTATGGATAAATGGCACTCATGATTTTGTTTGGGCTTGAGAACTGAGATCTCTTGTGAGTAATAATTGATTGCACATAGATATGTGAGAACATGGCCTTGTCATTATGATTTCAGTGAACTATGTGCTACCTTCTTATGTAGGTAAGAGTGATTTATTTCAAAATGATTACTGAAAATATTTTATAGAATTTGGATAAACACAATCCATCTTGTGCTCTACCAAAAAAATCCAATCTCCTTTCAATTAGCATTTCAAATAGTTTTTAAGCATAACACTTTTCAATATGCATATATATATATATATATATATATATATATATATATATATATAAAATCTGTGTTTTAATAACATTGTGTTTATCAATGCTGTAAATCTGTAAATATTCTGAATTTTTTTGGTTTTTAATCAGGATAGCATATACTAAGTCAAATAGTTTCTAAATGTCTGTTATGTCCTATAAAACCATATTTATGAATCACCCTTGTAATCACGCCTATGAATTAAATCAGTTTTGCTTTATGAGTTCTTTCTTCCAGGAAATCTTGCTGATTGGCATTAGAGACATCTTTGATCTTCAGTGATTTCTAAATCTGACTTCCAAGTTGCTAGGCTTGGAAGAAGATCTTGGCCTTTGCTATTTAGGTTATGCTGTTCACCTTCTTCAATTAGCTGTTTCTTTATTAACATCAGAGATTTTTATTTTTAAACATGCCAAGAATTCATTGGTTTAATAAAACACAGTGTTTTCAGTACTTTCCAGACATCTACTTGAACAATTATGATGTATATTAAGACAAATATCAGAAAACAGCTGATTAAAAAGTGATTATTCCTAATGTATGCATCTAACAATAAATATTCTTGGGCTGAATCTGAATGTTATTTTTGTGCTATTATTTACTTTTTTATTATCTTCATGAAGATGCATACACTGGTTTGAGTTGGACATTTAAAGATCCTCTAGTTCCAACCCTCTCCCATCATCAACAGGGACATTTTTTACTAAATGAGAATGTTCAGAGCCCCATCCAACATGGCCTTGAACACTTCCAGATATGGGGCAGCCACAAATTCTCTGGGCAACCTCTGTGTGCCTCTCAGTTCCTAATGAATCTTTAGGTCCAATTTAAACTATCCTCTTTCAGTGAAAACTTCAGAGTTTCCCTTCAGAGACATTATCTTGTTGCTTCTGGCTTTGGTAAAAAATCTCCTTCCAGCTCTCTTGTAGTCCCTTTGGGTACTGAAAGGCCTTACTTGTGTTTCCCTGGAGCCTTCTCCTCTCCAGGCTGACAAAATCAATTCTCTGAGCCTGTCTTCATAGGAGGGGTGCTCCAGCCCTCTGATCATCTTCATGTCCCTTCTCTGCACACTCTCCAGTAGCTTCATGCCCTTCTCATATTGGGGGGCCAAGAGCAGCACTCAGATGGGGTTTTATGAGGGCAGACCAGCAGAGCAGAATCTCCTCCCTTGTGTGATCTGCTGGTCACATTTCTTCTGATGCAGCCCAGGATGTGGTTTGTTTAATTTCTGTACTGTAGGAGCAGATTGCTGGCTTATGTCCAATTTTTCATCCAGCAAAAGCCTCCAGTCCTTCTCTGCAGGGCTGCTGTCAATCCATTCATTCTCCAGACTGTTTTGATATTGGGAATTGCTCCCAGCCATGGACAGGACCTTGCAGCCTTGCTGTACTTTACAAGTTTCACACAAGCCCTCATCTCAAGTCTGTCAAAGTCCCTCTGGATGGCATCCCTTCCCTCCAGAGTGTTGACTGCAGTTGACTGCATCACAGAAATTTGTTGAGAGTACAGTCAAATGTAATAATGGTTATATTCTATAATTAGAATTTCACATTAAATAACTACTTAAAATTTTTTCTCTTCCCACAAACCATACCTTTATGTTTCTTTTTTTTCCCTTAATTTGTTTAAATTTGCGGCAATTCAAGTTTTCATTGCTTTGTGAAGCATCTGCAGAAAAGCAATAGCTATCTAAATATTTTTCTCAAGGTATTATGGACTGTTATTTTAAACTTTTTCAGTAAAGATTTTAACTTCTTGAGTTTAATACATTTATCAGGGATATTACAAGGGCCAACACTCTTTCCTTGTCAGACTTTATGCAAATCAAGTCAGAAGTATAAAATTAAAGTTACATGAAACCTTGATTTTATTTCTGATCAATCACTTAAGCTGATTATAGTTCTGTTATTACATAAGGCCTGCCATTTTCTAGGCTAAAGCAAAAATGCAATTTTTGAATCTATAAATTCAAGTCTGAATAAATGGTACTCTTCATCAGGAAGTAAACACCAGTGAAGTGTAAATGTTCATTACATGGTTTGATTTTAAGTAGATTTTAAAGATCATCTAGTTTCCATGAAAAACATGCCATGGCCTTTTCCTCCTTTACACTGAGTGATTTGCACCAGTGTTATGTGATGGCATTATTCAGCAGACTTAATATAACATCAAATTGTTAGGGAAATACAAACCACCCCTAAAATACTAGAATAAAAAGCTGAGTTTTGTCTTCGATTTACTTTTACCTCATCTGAATGATTTTATTTTACTTTATAATGAGCTTTATTCTGCTCTTATTTTTCAGACAAATAGTAGAATAGCATAAAGTGGCTGTTATCACAATAAAAATGCAAACTTGAGAGCGTGATAAGAAAGGTATGGTAATTATTTTGGTACAGTAAAAGAAGCTTGAATTTTAAGATTCATTATTTTTCAAGATTTTAGGCTATCACCTACCATGATTTAATGGCAAGTTTTGGTTAAATAGCTTCTTCGATTTAATAAATATGGAGTAAGACCCGTACCAAGTTAGCATCTTTTATACTTAGCTGATGTTTTGTGTTTGGGGATAAAAGATGGAACTTTTTAAGTCTCCATAGGTAAATAGCAGAGAAAGAGAATAAGAAACTAATAATTTCTTTTGCTTTGCTCTTAATCTGACAAGTAGATCCTCCTGACAGCTTCCTCAAGGATGTACTTGAAGCAGGGAAAGTTTACATTATATCGGGTGCTGCACATCAAAAATAATTGACCAAATCCCTTTTAGCTCTATAGCTACATTTTTTTTGCATGTAAAGGAAACAAACCAATTTTAATTGCATTTATTAGCATGTCTCTGTGGCACAGGCAGTCTGTCTGCAGCCCTGTTTGTTCTTGGGAGCTTGGTCCAATGTCACAGCCTTGTCCTTCTGCCCACCTTCCCAGTCAGCTGCTTTGTATGATGGACTTTTCGGATGAACCCTGGACCACATTTACTCTTGATCATGTCTGAAGTGAACTGCATTGGTGAAAAAACTTCTTATTATCACTACATGGCCCTGCTCAGTCTTGTGGGACTGTGTGGTGGCCACTGAGAGCACAGCTCTGACCCTTGGCTCTCCTTCAGGGAGCAACCCTGCTACTGCTTCCCCTTGCCACCACCATCGCCCCAGTCCCTCACTGGGGGCTGACATCTGGTACCATGGCAGAGTGCTTATGTCAATCAGCATTTTTAACAGAGACCTGGCAGTCTACAGTGTACAGCAACATCATAAGGAACAAAAAGACAATTTATATTACATGAAAAGATAGTGTCCTTCGTAGCTGAGATTCAAAACAGAGCAGAAACTGGGTGATTATCTTTGATTTTTGATTATTGATAATTTGATTTCTACAGGATTGATTTCTTCTATCCTTATATAGCGGGTACAGAAGTACCCAAAATATGAAGACTGAAAGCTCCTTGCTTGATGTCACCTCAAATTGAAGTCAGATGGAAGGACTACAGAATTTGTAAAAGCTGTGCTTTATCTGCTGGGTCATGATTTTACTTTGGAAATGCATTGGAAAAATAGTACAACAATAGTGTGAGAAACAAGAAAATAAAATTATTCGGCTAAAATGCTACTTTAAAAGCATTTGGAATTAATTAGTGACAGAATTTGGTTAAAAGCATCAATTTCTGTTTTACCTGCAGCACTTGCACAATCACTGCTTGTCTGCCTGGATAATAAAAGTAGTGTTAATTGTACCAATTAACAAGTGAGAATGTGAGTTATTGCTCTTTGTTACTTTCCAGGTCAGAGCAGATTCAATAGGAAAATACATGTCCAACAATCTAAAGACAGTTTACTCTGAAATAGTTCTTTGCAATTTAGGTATTTAATTAAAAGCTTTAAAGTTTAATTAAAAAGTTAAATCATTTGTCTATTTCTGTGGGAAACAAAACTAACAAAAACCATAGTGCTTATGTGTTTGGATCAATTATATAACATAAAACACAGTGAGATAAGCACTATTTTCTGGTCTGAAGTTGTAGCATTTTTCATGCATAACAGCATTGCACATAAAAATGTATTCATGGTACTAGAAACAAATAGATATACTGTTCTATTAAGCACAGTGTGAGAGTAAGTTTTAATCTAAAAAGATACTTTTTCTTTTTTTTTTATGATGGTACAAAGGCAAAACCCCCTTTTTAGAATAGTGAAAGTAATGAAAAGTAAAAGCTAAGTCTTTTCTACTTTACTTTAAACTTTCAAAACAGCAACCTGTTGCATTTATATACTGGTAATAAACACTCAGACAAACACCAGAGGAGAATACTGAAAAATTAATAATCAATGGGATTTTTTTAAAATCAGCATGTGGTGTCATATTCTAAAAAATATTGAGTAGTTGGATTTAAAACTCAGAAATATGTGATTTAATCTCATGACTTAAGCCTACAATTTGCAAAGGGCTGGCAAATAGATTTATGAATAACTCAGAAATTCAGAAATGCTCAGAACAAATACAGTTGGAGTAAATAAACTATGGCTGGAAGGAACTACATGTCTACTCAATATTCCCCTTTGAAAATAAGAAAGCTGCTAGATCCTATTAAAAATAATTCTGTTCTTAAGTCATATTAATAAGAACAAAGGTCTTAGAAACTATTTCTTTTCTTGTCAGTAGGGAAACGTTCAATTTTATAGATATCTTTTCTTTGGAGTTATCTCCCAAGGGACATCAAATAGCGAGTTAACCATGTTAATCTACTCAGACTAGCCCTCTCTGAGATGATTTTTCTTGACATGAGGCCAGTCCAAATTGTAAACACACACTGCAATAGATTAATGCACAATTGCATGGCGCACTCCTGGCAAATAATGCAAATTTACTGGGCTGCCTTAGAAAAAAAACAAGTTTGGCCAACTGAAAAATATCCCACATACAGTTATCCTCAATTCCAAGTCCACTTCTTGTCTTGTGTTTCAAAAGGGATGTGGAGAAACTGGAGAGGTTCAGCTGACAGCTATCAAGATGACATGGGCCTAGGGCATCTCCTGTGAAAAGAGGTTGCAGGATCTGTGCTTCTTACAGGGGTTGAAAAGGAGGCTCAAAAGTAATTTAATAGCTATTAAAAGTAATTTAATAGCTGCTGTAACTAATTTCAATAATTAGTTGCTATAATTCCAATAGCAACAATGCTATAATTCCAATAGCATTGTAACTATTGGAATTAGAGTTACAATGCTGACAAACTTCACTTGATAATTCCAGATGATAAAAACTAAACCAGATATGAATTCTGGTTTATGAAGTTCATAATAACTTTAGAGGAAAAAATTTTCAAGGGGATTAATAGAACAGTGGAACAGGTTGCCCATCAGGCACCTGAGCTCAGTGATGCTACCTGGTGATGGAGATTGGACTCTTAACCTGAGCAATAAAAACCTGAGCAGACAAAACAACTGATAGAATGCTTAGTAATTGACACTGTGTGTGTGCCAGGGACCATTCTGGGAAGGCATCATGGGCATGTCTGAGCCAGGTGTAGCCCCTTCTACTCCGTGTAATCCTCAATGCCACCAGGCTCTATGCTCCTAGACTTGGCTGCCCTCATGACATACTCCATTTTAATCAGTGCATAGCCTCACTTGCACCTTATAAAAACAATAATTTGATCTCTTGGCACACACAACCTTCACATCATTTCTGACACTATGAATTGACACGCTCCCACCTGGTCATCCACTACAAAAATGTCATCTGGTTGCAGGAACTCCACAAAAGGTTCAGAGGGGACCTGGAGACAAATGTGATTAGCTGGACTGTGCCATTGGCAGGTCAGAGATCAGTCCCTGACAGTCTTTTACATCTGATTTTGGCTATTTCCCCAGTCTTTTCTACATTATATTAGAAGGTACTTAATCCACTCCTTGTATTACTTGAATTACCTGTTTTCTGGCTGCACAGACGTTGTACTTAAGGACTACTTGACCAAAAACTCATAGCTACAGCTGTTCCTTGAGCATCTTAAACTCAGTCTAATGTATTATTTAATGTGTTTAATAGATAAGTAATGTGATAAAATTCTGAAAGCAGGGCCTTCTCCATTGCTTTTGCCCCATATCTCTACTATAAAACAGAGTAATACCTTTTACTGTCTTCAAATGACATGATGAAAAATGTAGATTTATTAATAAAAAATTCTATTATTAAAAACTGTAGAAGCATTTGAAAATAATTTTCCCATAAGGCTGTAGTTACCTACAGTAAGTAATATGTCAAGGCAGTCTAAGTACCCAAATTATTCAAGAAAAATTCATTAAATAATAATAAGGTTGGGAAAAAAAAGTTCCATATGGAAGTCTGAGCCAAAATAATACATGTACATGAGTGACCTGCTAAAAACAGTGTTAATGATGTAATATCCAAATTTTAAAATATAGATTGTTAATCAATGTAACATTAAGAAATGTAGTTTTGAGAACATAAAAAATAGGTGCCTTCTACTTTTGTTGGAGAGCAGCACAGGTATTTTTCCACAGTATTTTTATTTTTTTGTCTTGCTCAGGCTCAGTGTAGAGGAAACATCATATAAATTGCATTGAGTGTGCATACCTCAACTCATGAAACTTATTAGACTGTACTTCAAAAGAAAGATAGTCCTATACTAGTCGAAATAAAGGCTGGAGTAATCAGTACTGATGATGACTTTTATATGCAAAAGAATAGAACCTACTCAGTTATTGTTGACTATGAAATGCCATGAATAGACTCTGAAATGTAGTTGCTGTGACATTAGTTCTCTTATCTGAAGGTAGTAGTAAAAATCTGAAACAAGTATTACTATGTGTGAGCTATAAGAATGGGATTGGATTTATAGAGCAGTTCAAGAGTGCATATATTTTATAGGTGTTAGAAACATGTATGAGATAAAAATGAATCACCTGTTTAATTTTATCTACTGTCAACATTAAGATTAAAGTTTTATTTTAAAATCATATTTCCCATAAATCTGTAACTAAATGACTGAAGTTATTCTTTTACATATCTAATCCTAATTTCTCTGCCTTTTAAAAGCAGGATAATTATATTCATGAACCTTTGTTGCATTATTCACTTGGAAGGCCTTGATTATGCATTTTACATATCAGAGTTTCATAACTATACATCCAGGGTATCCACTGTACTCAAATATGAGATGACATCATTAAGTCTTAAATCTCTAAAAATATATGTAAATCATAATAAAAGAGTTTTCTTAGTTAGAAATGATTTAACATTGAGGCAGACTTTGATTCTTTTCTATTACATAGTTCAAAAATTATTTTGCATAGAGAGTGCTCAAGGAAGAGGTGAAAATGAAAACAATCAGTATTCAGATTATCTTTCCAGGAATAAAATTTAAGAGAATGTTTCTCAGCCTGTCACCTAAAAATAGCCCAAGCTAAAAATGTTTGGACACAATTATGTGGTATCTTCTATGGGATTAACCCTCTCTTTGAATGCACAGCAGTTCACAGACTCTGGTATAGACAAATTTAGTCTAGGGAAGTTTCTGTTTGATAACAGCTAGATAAAAAATGACCACACCTAGGTCTCTGTGTAGGAAAGAGGCTGCCAGTTTTCCTATTCCATATAACAGTTTATTGACTGGTCTGGCTATATGCTGAGTGCTGAGGGAGTAGGGGGAAAAGCTTGGTGTTCAATACGTACCTCACTGAACTTCTGGCTAATTCATCAGACATAACAGTTTCTTTACAATTTCATCATCCGTGTGAAATTTCTGGTGTTTCATCACCTCTTGTGATCTGATGTCCTTATGTTTGGACAATAGAATGAATATGCTTCTCCTGCTTTTTCTCCAAACACAGACACCTTGAACTGGTGCACTGAAAGAAGTCACAAATATTTGGATATAGGCACTTTCAGTTATTTTTTCCAGGGCTGGCCCTAGAATGGTTTATCTACGATTCAATAATGTGTTGATTGCTCCAAAGTTAGAAATGTGCTCACTGAACTTTAACCATGGAATTCAAGATCAGCTTCATAATGGGTGTAAATGGCAAACAGTTAATGTAAAACTGCTGTACTAGCACTGTCATATTGGGGAGGTTATGTGCTTAGTAGCCCAGATTAAAACACTCCAAATTCAAGACATATATAATCTGTTTATATTTTTTCTCTTCATTATTATCTTCTGTCACAACTTTCCTTCTTGCCTTTAGGAAATTCTTGCTTTACCTGTATGCTAACTGCCTTCAAATTCCAAAATTACCTTAAATTTTAATTGTCATAAATTCTGATGAACTCATGACTGGATATTTCCATGTCTTTAATGTTTCAGATGTCCTCCATTGGTGTGGACCTCCATTAGTCCTTTGATGGTAAAGGAAGTTCTGCTTGGTGGCCTATTGTTTGTCTGCTGATCAAATTGCTCAGGTATAGCATTGTTTCCAAGACACAATTACTGCAGTTGGGCTGCTTTCCTTGCATTTCCTGGGACTGTTACTGTCATTGCCTGCACCTGGGCCTTAGGCTTTTCACAGATGAAAGCAGATGTTGAACTTGGTCTAGAAATAGATGGCAAATAGAGAGAAACACTTAAGGCAGACTGGATTACCTTCTACTGGTTTTCAGAAAAAACCTTTAAAATTCTGTGCATTATTAGTGAAGCTGTTCTCAGTAGACTGAATTGTCCCACTGGGGCAAAGCTATTAAAGTTTTAATTTGGAAGAGTACTTAAGTTAGAATGAAAACTATACAAATGATCTTTTTCTAACCAAATCCAATATTTTAAGTAGCTATTAGGATATAGTAGTGTAACATATCTGCCTATTAAAGCAGAAATAAGAAATAACTTCCTTTTGGAAAGACAAGCTCCTGAGTTTACATGCATCTTGTGAATTGCTTTTTGTTGTTGCTAGTATTTGCTTTTTTTCTGCATTGTAACTCACAGTTAGAATAAATATATGTTTTGCATGCTGTGTCCTTGATTGCACACTCAGTTTTCTGATAATAGGTGGTATAGTAGGATAATAATGGTAATGTACCTACACTCTCACACATTCTGTGGAGGAGCAATTAGCTATCTACACACATGGGCTGTCAAATTGCTGTTCTACATGACTGCTGTATAATCTTGCAAGCTAACATAGCCATGGCTCAGGTTAACAGCTACAAAGCAATCTTCTTAGCCACTGGGTCTTAACAGCATTTGGGCACGTGGCACAAACAGTAAAATGGGTTATGTTAAGGGCTGAGATAGCATGAAAGAAAAAATACAGTGTTTCTGAGAATTATAGGACAGACTGTGTGAAGTTCTTTTGTACATCCAACACTTCGGATGTCTCCAGGAGGTCACAAAGGTAGACAAAAGACAGCAGTATGGGTAATAGCAAAGAATAGAAACATGCCTTTCTCCTCATATCAGTGTTGCTAGTAACTGGCCATGCCTTTGTCCTTGCTTATTTTAATGTTCCCAGTAACTGGCATATCTCTAATATTTCATAGGATGAGATAGATTATTGAATTACATTAATTGAAGATAGATTATCTCAGTTGGGTAGAGAATAGTGCTAATAACACCAAGGTCATAGGTTTGATTCCCATATGGGTTGTTCACTGAAGAGTTGGACTCAATGATCTCTGTGGGTCCCTTCCAGCTCAGAATATTCTGTGATCTTGGGTTCAAACAGACATTAAAATAAAGAAATGTTGCCATTTGTATGAGCTTCTTGCCCTTGTCATAGAATCATAGAATAGTTTGGGTTGAAAGGGACTTTCAAATTCCTACTCTCCTGCCACAGGCAGGGATGCCACTGAATTAGATCAGTTTGCTCAGGACCCCATACAACCTGGCCTTAAACACTTGCAAGATAGCAGGATCTGCAATGTTTGTGTGTTCTTATCTATTATGCTAATGACACTATTTTCAAAGTCAGCAATACTTGCTTTTCATTTATTATAAGCACAGAACTTTCCCTCATAATCCAGAGCTTTAAGAGGGAAACACAGGTACAATGGTTTTATGATCAAATTGAATGATGGGTGAAGAAAGACATAACTGAAGTTACTAAGAAACAGTAATAGAAAAAAGAGAGGAATCTGGGAAAAAAAAAGAAAATAAATGAGACACTGACAGCAAAATTAGATAGTAAATGAGACACTTGGAAATGGGAAATACCTATCAATATGATATCACTTTATTCCATATATATTATTCTGAGCATCTAATCTAATATCTTCTTCAATATAATATTAAACATAGAATTATGCTTCCATCTTTCATTGAAAATATTTTTACAGTATTGCCTTGATATAGGAGTAATTTTTTGCTATTTAATAACCTGCATGATGTTTACAAAAATTTTGTAATGGCATTCATCGCAGGAAGATTTCTTGTTTTCAATCTTCTCAGAGCATCTCCATCTTTATGTCAATGTCAAGACAAAGGCAAAACAAAAAGACATCTCCAAAAGCTGTTCTGGAATCAGTATGGTTGACTTAGTTAGATACTTTGACATGAGCTCTACTTTATACATTTGCCTGTTCCTCGTATGTAAAATAAAGTAACAGAATTATCCAAGCTGATAAATTGAACATTGATACATGAAAGTCAGGTACATGCTCAGATGTAGCAATAATGTGTGTCAGATAAATGGGTAGACTCTTATTGTATGGGCATGTGCACTCATAGAGTCAGAGGATGCACAGTGTGTAAGTGACTTTAATGGGATGTGCCTGGGTGCACAGCTGCCTTTGGACTTCAGCTCTGAACCATCATAGTGACAGTTTGATGACAGAATTCAGCCACTGAAATACTCCAAGGAAGAAACAAGTTGCTTTGGATGATCTCTGTAGATCATCAGCTGTTGCAGGGCTTTTTCCTTTTTTTACAGTGAAAGTTACTAAACATATATAAAATATTAATTTGGGCATTTTAAAACACTGTAACTTTTCTATTCTTTTAATTCTTTTAATTTCAGTTCATTGCAAAATTTAGCTAGTAATTTATTAACAATTTAATTTTATATAAGCTTCTAAACAACTGAATGGGGATGCTTGAAGTACGGCCTTTTGTTTGTGATATTCATGAAATTACAGTTCTAGCAAGTCATACTTTTATTGCTAAACAGTGTGAAATTATAATGTAAAGGATATTTTAGAAATACAGAGGACAAATTTACACAAAATAATTTTGTTTATAATGTGTATTGTAGCTGCACTTGAAGTTCTTTGGGTAGGAAAAAAAAAAGGCAATACTTTGACCATGCTGATGATTTAATGTTTACTTTCACCTATCCTACTTTTCTGGTGCTAAGACTGATTAGAAAATAGCTTTACCTTAACTTATACAAACAAGTTCCATTCTAAAGGTATATGCATGTTGCTAGCCTGAGCTTCACAATACAACAGACACAACAGAAAGACGTTCCCTTGATGTAAAAAGAGAATTCCCTTTGATGAAAGGCATATTTAGATAGCCCTAGGTCACGTTCAGAGACTTTCTGTAACATTATATATTTTCTATAATAAATACAGTGGAAGCATCATAAATATTCCCAAGTCACTTAAAATTATTTGAGAATGTGAAAGTGTGTTATTCTTGGTTAGCCTGTGAACTGTGAAAATCTTTTCTTGTAACTGGGAACATTCAGGTTCAGTGTTAGGAATTTATCACTCATACCTGACCCAAGGAACCAGCCTAATTTTAAGGGAGTGAGAGCTAGCATGGCCCATTTATTTCAGCTGTAGTAACTCTCAAACTAAGGGTCCCTTAGAAGCTAACATGAATTAGCTTCCTTTAGGAAGCTACACTATACATTACTGGTTTCTCTAATTTTATCTGAATGTCAAACATCAGATCATCACCTTCTTTTCACCTTTAACTTATTCTTTTGTTATTTAATCACAAATGGTTTGTTCGGTTCCTTGCAGAGCAAAATGTATTAGCTTTCCCTTGAATTGTAATTTCAACAAATGCTTAGTGAAGTCTGAAACGAAGGTATCACTTTGTGGAGGAAGAATCAGTGAAGTTCATGCCAGTAAGCTCACCAAAAACATTTAGACATCTAAAGTCTAAACATCTGCATCTGAATTAGTTGTCAATATACTATATTGAAAAGAAAGTTATAAACATCTCTAAAGAGATAAAACACCTGAATAATTTCACTTGTCTACTGTAGCAGGAGATAGCAGCCTTCCAGTACTTGAAAGGAGTCTACAAGAAAGCTGGAGAGGAACATTTTGGAGGATGTAGTGACAGGACAAAGGGGAGTGGCTTTAAACTGAAAGATGGTGGGTTTAGGTTAGATATTTAGAGAAATTCTTTACTGAGAGTGGCAGGGCACTGGAACAGATTGCCCAGAGAAGATGTGGGTGTCTCATGCCGAAAGTATTCATGACCAGTGTTATAGGTAAAAGTTAAGTTAAATTAGGGTATAGTTAAATTATATTGTATTAATTATGTTATATTAATTGTATTATGTTAAGGGGGGGGCTTATTAGAATGTGCTAGGAGAAGGGTCCAGGGTTTGGTGGAACAGTGGTCTGATGGGGCAAGGTGAGGTCGAAGAGGGATTGGATGGAAGATCTGACCAATCGTTCGAAGCCCAGCAGAAATGATTGGTCCAGAATGAACGACATTTAAGACCAATGAGAAATGGACCAATGGAAATGGACCAATCACCATGCGGATCCAAAATGGACCAATCCTGGACTCAAAGGGGGCTATAAATGGGGGAAGTTCAGTTGGGTCGGGGTTCTTCTTTTTGGATACTTGTTTTCCGGGGAGAACCCAGTGCACTTGGGGTTAGCGCACTGTTCTGTTTTTGGCTCGCTGTGTGGGTGCCTGGGCTTATCCTGGGTACTCCGTTCCTTGCAGCTATCTTAATAAACGAGAACCTCTTTCTCCAGAGAAAGTTTGGCTTCGTTCATATCCATAACAACCAGTCTGTAGCAACCTGTTGTAGTGAAAGGTGTCCCTTCCCATGGCACAGGGATTGGAACTAGATGATCATTAAGGTCCATTTCAACAAAAACAATTTTATGATTGTATTCTCCATTTTTCTCCATTGACACAAAGTGAGGTCTAGAAAATTCTCAGATCTTTAAATGTAAACAATATAAAAGTGCAGAGTTTGGTGACATGAACTTTGATCATTGCATGTGACAAATGATACTTTCACATGCATATATTTTCTTGCAGAAAGCAAGTTTAAAACCAGATCTTTTTAGAAATAATATTGTTTAATAGTGTTCTGAATAAAATAAAATATGAATGTTCTTCAGTTGTTTTCTGTGTTATTATACCACAGAAATATTCTGAGTTAGAAGGGATCCACAGGGACCATTGTGTCCAACTCTTAAGTGAATGGCTTGTACAGGGATTCAACCTATGGCCTTTGTGTTATTAGCCTCATGGTCTAACAACTGAGCTAATCCTCACCCTATTTTGTGTTATTTTGGTTTAAATAGCATCTTTTATTGTTCTAGCTCTTAGATATGCCCTTGCTAATTTTTCTGAGTAATGAGAATTGAGCACTTAGGAGAGCAATGTAGTAAGATGCGTAACATTACTTTTAAGAATACAGAAAGAAGAGGGCACAGTGTCTCAATGGGGCAGTTAAGAAGCCAGTGACAGTGAGTTAACTAATAGCTAAATACCTCTATATTGATTAAAGATTTAAACCTGAATCATAGGAAATATCTCTTCACAGAAGAAATATGATTATATCTTTGAAAATGATATAACAATTAACACGTGAGATTTTGTGGCTAAGCCAAAGGAAACAACTCATTTGGTGCAAGGTTCATGTTGCATTCTGGGTATAGAAGACACAGAGTTTGTGTTAGACTTTGAGTGTGTTCGAAATTCAGTGAGAGTAAAGAAAAATATTGATTGTGACAGAAAAGAAGATTACTCCTATTGTTATGTCAAAGATGAGACATTGGATAGGAAGATGTTGCTAGCAAAAAAAGGAAGAAAAGATACAGCCAGGAAAAAAATCCCCAAGTGTAAACCTGCACTGAATTGAACAGAAAAGAACAGTCTCTGATGAAAACAATACCATGCTGTAAATGTGATTGTTTGCTTAAACCAGCTAAAACAATTTTTTTCTATCAGAGAATTTGTTGAATATGAGTAGCAATTCTGAGCAGTCCTGTCTGTCTGTCCTCTAAACTATGGATACTACCTGATTTCTGTCAGTGTATCACAGGAACTTAATTTCAAGTTGTTTCCTCATCCTTCACAATGTAGTTTTCCTTCATTGATTTGAGATCAATTTGGCATTTGGTCTGCTCATTCCTACAAGGCCAATCCGGGAAAAAAGCATTTTAATTATCTCTTTCTAATCAGTGAACTGGCAGGAGGTTGTTCAACTTGTCTTCTCATTCCCATTATTCTTCCATCTTTAGTTTCTAAAAGACTGGTATAAGTCTCTTGAGACACACAATCTCAAATTAGTCAGTACACTGCAACATTGCTTTCTTATATCTTGCATACACTATGTACCTTTCAACAAGATTGATAGAGCATGAGCATGAGAGTTTTGGCCTTTGGCTGTTCTTGAGGGTTATAAATAAAGGAAACAATCTATTGTGTCCACTGCTTCTGTGTTAAATACAAAGAAGCAGAAAAAGTCAAGTGTCTACACTGCCAATGCATCTGCATATATTTCTGTGTTTGGATGGAAACTTGGCTACGCAGTGACATTATTTGCTGGACCTAGATATTTACCTTGTGGGCTGCAGCAGACTAGATCCTCTATTTAGAGAGCAGCACTTGAAAACATGGGTTTACGTTTTTCCCCACTGTGAATTTTCCTGGTGACCTTAGTTTATAACTAGCTTTTAATCCAAATTGTTAGGTGTAGGTAGCTAAATAAAAGGCTGACCTTGAGATGAGTTTGTTGCTCCCAGCCTCAGTGGCAGATTTGTAATACAAATGAAAAGATTAAAATGATTCCTGAATATTTATATGCGTGTCACTTTCAAATTATTACCTTTACATCTTTGTGTTTCACTTTGATTAGCTGAAAAATAATATAATAATGACAGTGATAACAGCAGTAATAGTAATGCTTATAACACAATATAAACATGAAGTCTATTTTCAGTAATATTTCTAAGCTGTTTTGAATCATACGGAACAGATATATAAAAAGAGGTAAACATAGAGCCATATCCTACAAATCATACCTATCCCATTGCCCCAGTGCTGGTTACTGGCCTGTCCCACTGGCTTGGTCCTGGTTATCTCGCCTCCTTGGTCATGGTTGCCTTTTCTAGAACAGCCTCTTGAGCAAAATAATGGAGTAACACTAGAATAGGCCTGATCAGCTTTACTGCTCTGATGAAAAGCTGTCCATTATTCTAAAAGCAATCTTGGATTTTGTAGTTTTAGGTTATCTACCAGTTTACATCCATTAAAACTCATCAAAGGACTCTGCACAATGAAGTGACCCAAAATGTGCAATGAATCCAAAATACAGTTCTGATCATGCACAGAATTATTCCAGTCATTTAAGTGGGACCATAATGTGCACCTACATGACTTTCTGATGCAAAGTATATTTCAGTATTTTTATTAAAGAAAATATTTGTTGCAGTTCTCCAAGCCAAATGACAATGTTATTTTATTAAGCTACTCTCTGGTAACTACCTTGGTTGATGTGAAAACCAGTTCACAGCCTCATCACCCCTTGGTTCTTAGTGAAATCCTTATTCTTTTTAATTACATATAGCTGATTTTCCAGGAATGGTAAAGTAATTATTTTATTCTGGTGTGTGATTCCTTTTGTGCTGTAGCAACCAACAACAGGCTTCCTCTTTCTCCTTGGTGTTTGGGCTTGTATCTTGAATATTATGCAGTCCAACATATAAGAAAGCATGGCTGGATTTGACTTTGAATACAGGATGAAAGGTCCATCCCTGAGATCATCAAGATTTTGCACTTTCACATTTACAGCTCTGTATGTTCCCATATGTTCCCACACTGCTGCCATTGAGCCATGGCAATTAAGGTGCTCCTATAACAGCCTTTAAAATAGCCTCTTGTCTTTACCTCTTTGGTCAACAATATCTCCTCTTTGCTTTGCAGCCTGTTTTTTAGGTAGGAATTGTCCATTATAATTTCCTTTGGGTCTCCTTTTTCACTGCAAGAGAGATTTTAGCACTCTGCAACAGGTAAAGATGTTGGCCAGACCACTCCAGAGGTCCAAAGGGTGTGTTGGGTCTAATCCTTTCACCCCAACCCATGACATTCTCTGCTCTCCAGAGGAAAGAAGGTCTGCCAAGAAGTCTACAGCTCCCCAATTAAACTGTTACTTTTGGATACTGTGTTATACAGTATAAATATGTTGTTCTCTCTTTTATTCTGTGTATAAAAGAGAAAACAATATTTTCTTGAACATCTAGTGGGTACAAAAACAGAGCTATGAAAGAAAGAGTGACTGCCTTCATACAAAAATTGAATTATAATATTTTTAAGACATAAACTTAATTTTCTAGAAAATCACAGATCTTGCTTGCATGAACAATTTTTTCAAGGCAGTAATGCAATCTCTGATATCTGATTTTGAACATGTGGTGATTTAAGATGTTGTCACTACAGTCCATCTTGTTTTTCTGCCAGAGGAGACTATCTACAGAGCAGGGCATAAAACTGAATTTATTCAGGTTTTCCAATTCATGTTCTTAGTATCTTAACACTAACTAGCTTCACCTGCTGAAGTGTGCGAGATTTTATGACTCAGAGCATGAGAATTTTGCCTCAAGTGCCAGGAGAAAAATCAACATCAGCTTGGCTTTGTGAAAAGTGGAAGTCACATGATCAGTGATCACAAACAAGAAAGGACCATTATCTTAAGTACCTAAGATAAACTAAGCACTATAGCTGAACCACCCTAATCTGATAATTAGTCATTCATTGTAAAACAATTACTTACAGTAAAAAAAAAAGAAATCATATCTTTGATTTCATGCAGTAATATGACTGTGCTTACAATGAACTTTAAAAACACTGCAATGTGATACTAAATCCTCTTATTTCTGGGCAATGAAATTAAGACAAATGATTTCATTTTCTTCTGCCAGTGCCTCCAAAGTCAAGTACAGACAAATGATCTTTCAGTATCTCTCAGAGTATACTCTGGATACTCTAACTTTTCTTACAGTATGATTGATCCATAATTTTCAAACAATAAAATCTAAAATGAATGGACTGGCAGACATAGGCTCATAGGCAGGTCTGCAACAAGCAGTTATATTATGCTTGTTTTGTTTTTACTTGAAGTTATAGTCACAGGCATGCTCAATTAATCAGGCTGATTTACTTAATACAAGGAGATTATTCAGAAAGATGATCAACTACATGGACAGAATTGGTTACCAAAAGCCTTCTTGCAATACAGAGAAGTATCTCTAAGCTATCAAATGTGGCCAAATTGTGAAATTTTTCTGGCTTTTGTGGCAAAGCAGCTATTGACATGACTTGCTGATTGACATACTTTACTGATTTTCTCTCTTATGTTGCAAAAATCTGTGAAAATTGATGCATTTGCCATCTCATGGCATCAAACCTGTTGAGTGGTCCTCAGTTTCTTTGAAAAGGCTCTGGATTAGAAAAATGAACTCCTGTTTAAAACACAAAGTTAACTTTGAGAACAAACTTGAGGAGTCACTGATCCACTTCAGCATGTCATCTGTAGTAGTACACTGTGGCAGACATGATGTCATCCTGCTGCCTGAAAGCTATCTATTTTTCATTTCTTTTTCACAACATCACTTCTCACACCATGCCATCATTTTTTAAAGTAAAGGAAGTGTTATCACATATTTCACATGTATGCAAGTTAATAATAAAAAGACTTGTCATTCAGCAGCAACATCTTTGTATGCCAAGACATTTTAAGACAAAGTTAATACTGGAGTGTCCTTATTCATAATCTCCATGCCTGTGATTTTCCTGGTCTCTAATTCTCATTTGCTGTGGTTAACTTTTAATTAGGAATTAAGGGAGGAAGCCTAGTACAACATGCATATTTAGTAAGTCTTTGTTTAACTAAGTATTTTTAACTTGAACATCTCTGAGTGTGTTGCTTAATTATTGATACTTTGGAGACATTTATATTTAAAGATTCAAGAATAGAAACTTTTATGTCATATTCTTGCATTTATGTGACCTAAACTCTTTTTAAAAATTCTAATAGATAAACTTAAAAAATAATACTTTGCAATTCATTCTTTATATGGCTTCCCTGAAAATCATCACATTTCTTACAGTGGAAAAATCTTTGTTGCTATTGTTGGATTGTTGAAGTTTGAGGTCTATGTTTATTTTTCTCATGGAAATATATATTTTATTTCAGGGCATGCATAGTGTAATTTCATTAATGGTGCATTCAATATGTATTATGGCTTTGATTCAATATGCACTACTGCAAGTCACAAGTTAAACTTAAAATAGGATTATTGCTAAGGAATTTGTTCCTTAAATAACAAGTTTTCAATTTTAATTGTAGTAACTTTATGCCATGGAACTTCTATTTTAACATAATATTTTTTTGGAAAATACAACACTAATATGGGAGGGTATTTTGGAATACTTTCTATCATGTGGCAGATGACTCAGAGCAGTTTATAGCCAAGTTCTTAGACTTCTCAGGAATGTGGTGAACTGACCTAGAAACCAGAATCCTAATAAACCCAACTTGTTTGCAGGTGTTAAACCTAATGTGAATCCTGACCACATTTTTGTATCTTGTACTTTCTTTACATCTGAAAAAGCCTGTGAGTGATGTGTTCAGGCTAAGGGTTGTTCTCTGGAATACAGAGATTTTATCAGGGTCAGAAAGAGAAAATACTACTTTCTCACTTTTAATTTCAACAGCAGAAGAATTTTGTACAAGAGAGACTGAGTGAATAGCTCTAAGGCATACTTCATTATTCCTTCTATACTTACATTTCTCCATCTACCAGAATAAAAAATGCAGGGCCTGCCAGTGTGCACACTTCTTTGTGAGCATCTGTGCCTTTCACAGCACCACACAAAAATGTCACACTCCCTAGACCTTAACATAAAACAACTCTCTCTGCAGAAAATAACAATCCTGCCTCATCATTTCATTATATACTAACACAGCAGGAAAAGAAGCAAAAATTTCCTCTTGATTTTTGACGCTTGCAAAATGAGGCAGTTTGGTAATGCCCAAAAGGTCATGTTGTTTCCTTGAGATAACAGTCTGTGTATCTGGGAGGATGTCAGAGCTATGAGAGCTGCGTATTGCATTTTATTTGGAAATCTGTGGGCTGCTTTGCCCTATGTTTATGACTTTTAGAAAATAGCTTCTTCTGGAAGATGGTGCTTTTCTGGCAGTAATTTTTCTGCTGCAGAAGTTTTTTTAGAGTTGAAGCAAATACATATCAATGTAAATCACTGAGACTGAGCTGCCTGCCTGGGTATATATCTGGACATGACGCACGGAAGGTTTTATTTGCACTCACATGTTTTTAAGAAGTGCAGAATATGGAAGAGGATCTCATGGGAAAACCTGTTACAATCTTCATACTTTGTTCAGTGGGGTGGAGAGGCCATTCCTTTTATGTCTATGAGGCTGTTCCTCAGGAGGCAGAAAAGCTTGGAAGCTCCAGTGCCTGTAGAGAATACCAGAGATCACTTTTTCCTCTTTTGCAGACAAGTTTGAAGAAAAAGCATGCTCCCCTGCAATGCAATCTCTTTCAGCCCCTGAGGCACTGGAGGTTTACTGCACCTTCATGCCAGTTACTGTCTAAAAACCACAGTATTTTTTTGAGGATGAAGAAGCTGATTTTTGTTTGTTTAGTTTTCAAAACACTGAACAAATTCACCTTAGTGTTAACAGACTAAAGGAGGCCAAGATTAAGACATTTTCATCAAGGCTGAATTTAGATTTGTGGAAAATTCTCAAAACATGTTCAAAGGCACACGACAGGTGTGATGTGGTTATCTCACTGGATTTCTGGGTTTACTCAGAAAAACCTTCTTTCTTGTCTGAAAGTAACCCTGAGAAATCTTCATATAATGTGAGTGTGGTATGCTGTGAACGTGGCATATTTATTTCTATTTTTTGAATGCCCATCCGCTATTTAGGGCCATAAAGTGTAACTCTTGTTAGAATTACTTTAAAATGAATGGGAATAATTTTTTATCAAGACATGTAAAAAATGCTAAGATGTGTGTATCACCATGAGGGTAAAGAGGGAGGAAGAAAGTATTTTAAGTTGACCAGACATAAGTGGAACCTCATAAATGAAAGCATGAGTAATAGCAAAGCTACAGTGCTACAAAATGTGATTGTAATTAGGGCATCAGTCTCACTGGCAATCCTTCCTTGGATTTAAATTTGAAAGGATTTTGAAATTTCAAAGGACTTCAGCTTTTCAGTTCTCTGTTTAGAGGTATGTAACTGTAAGCAGATAGCACTTATTCCTAATGTGTAAATGGACTTTCTACGGAAAACAGGTTTAAAGTCAGGTGTGGAGGAGATTAAGGGAACTACTTTAAAATCATTGTAATGAGTGGGATGGAGCTTAATCAAAGCAAACAATAAAAGAAAAGCTGAGGGCAAGTGTGTGACAACGACTTTTGTATTCTAGTTTTAAGCACCTAATGCAGTGCAGTCACTCACATCCTCTGCAAGACTCAGTGCTCAGTGGCTGTTGCAGTCACCTGCAGCATAGCAAAATTGTGGTGCAAGTTCTTTCCTCTCAGAAGCAACAAATTAAAGCCACAGCATTAGTGGTCTCTGGGAGAAAATTATGAAAATTCTGATTTTCATCAGTGAATTTGCAATATTTGGTGGAAAAAAATATGAAATCCTTCCTACCCTGGCAATATTCTGGACCTGAAACCACAGAACTCTGTTCCCCCTGTTGTTCTCGCTGGAATGTAATAAGTCTGCCTCTTCTACAGAGCTGAGTCACTCAAATAATGCAGATGGCATCAACTTTCCATGTTTAGCAGTATATTTTTAACTTTGGAACATCATTAGTACAGGTTCCTCTAGAGATTGTTCAGATTAAGGGTTTTTTTCTGTGTCCTGATCAAGCACACATAAGAAAAATAAGAAAAAACATTCAGCCTCAGAAATACTGAAGTGTTTCAGAGTGTATGCCTTGTTAGCAGAGTTTTAGAGCTTACAAGTGCTGGTGTTCAAATCATAGAGTGTCTATATAAAAAGATGAGCTATATCTATGTTCAAATGTTTTATTTTCCATGAAAAATACAATTTTTTTTTTACTTACCCTGATTTTGTGCTGGTATAGCCACACTTGGCTGGCTGCTAGATGTCCACCAAGCATATCTATTCCCTCTCCTCAATAGCACAAGGAAAAAAAAATGTGATGAAAAAGCTCAGAAGTTGAAGAAATAATGAGGAAACCAGTTACAGTTAGGAGCAAAACAGAGGATACTTTTGAAATTAATTTTATTTATTGCCTCTAACAGAGTAGGATATTGAAAATACAACAAAACTAAGAACACCTTCCCACCATCCCTCTAACTTTGCAGGCTCAACTTCACTTCCAACTCTTCTACCTCCTCCCTCAGTGCTGCAGGGGGATGTGGAATGGGGTTTGTCATCAGTTTTTCTGCTCCTGTCTCCTGCTCCTCAGCCAGGCAGAGTGTCTCCCACAGTAAAAAGTTTTTCATGAACTTCTTAAAAAAGGGTCCTTTTCATGAGCTGCAAAGAATGCTCCAGCAGTGGGTTCTTTCCATGGGGTACAGTCCTTCAGCAGTGGATCGTTCCTATGAGGGTTCTTCTCCATGGGCCATATTTCCTGACAGAAAACCCATTCCCGGCCTGGGACTACACAGGCTGAAAATTCTTCATGGTATATCCACCTGATCCAGGATAGGATCCTCCATGGACTGCAGTGTGGATATCTGCTCCAGTGTGGATATCTGCTCCATGATATGGTCCTCTCCCTACTGCCAGGGAAACTGCTCCAGCAGCTGGAGCACCTCCTCCCCCTCATTCTTCCCTGACATTGGTGTCTACAGGGCTCACACATATTCTCCCTCTTGTCTCCTAGCAGTTGCTCAGCAACTGCTGAGCAACTTTCTTAAAAGTCTTTCTTTCCTTTCTTAAATGTGTTTCAACAGAGGAGCCATCCCTACTGCTGATGGGCTCAGCCTTGGGCAGTGGCAGGTCCATCTTGGAGCTGGCTGGAGCTGGCTCTGTCAGACACAGCAGCGTAGAACCATAGAAAGGCTTGGGCTGGAAGGGGTTTTGGAGATTGTGTAGTCCTCACTCTCTTGCAGTGGGCAGGGATGCTCCCCATGAGATCAGGCTGACCACTTCCAGGGATGCACAGCTTCTGTGAGCAGCCTGTTCCTGACATGGAGGCAGAGGCCCATGTCTTCTCACAGAGGCCATCCCTGCAGACCCCCACTACCAGTACCTTGACACAAACCCTGTACACAGAACTTACTTCTGTAAAATTTCATCAGATGAGAAATTAGGATAAAGAAGATGAAAGTCAAGTCACAAGTATTTCTATGGTGAAGCTTCCAATTTTTAATGCCCATCAAACCCTTGACATTTTATTTTGTGGAATTGTTTTATGATTGTTAATGTCTTTATTGGCTATTGGCCATTTTCTACAGTCTGACTTGTGCAAATTTATTTCTCTGTTGATAATTTTAACTGCTAGTTACTTAGTGCAAACACTGTGAAGCCTAAAAGTGTATTTTATAGATTTACTGTTCAGTTTGTGAAAGTGATTATCCTGGTTACAAGTGATAAGTAGGAAATTGCTCTCCTGATGTAAAGTGCTGTCAAATGACCATTTACAAGTTGCAGAAAGATACAATTTCATTTAATTTTCTAATGACAATAATGAATGAGGAGGAGACACCTTGACTCATTTTGCAAATGTCAAATGGGGGATGAATCCCCTAACATTAAGGATAGGGGAATTGAGGGACTTGTATACATTTAAATGAAGGAATAAAATTATGCTGGGGTGATATCACTATACTTGCTACTGGATTTACTTATGGAGTGATTTATTTCTCAGAAGTTGGAGTGCCTATATGTTTATGCATGAGGAAAAACAGGGAGAGAAATGGTTTTCAGATGAATGAAATAGAGGTACTGTATTTGCCATCACTAGTGATTCAAATCAATCTGGGAATGTCTATTTGACATAACTCAATGTCATGTTATTGTAGGATTTCTAACCTGCCAGGGGCATGCATTTGATTCTGAAACTAATAAATAAAATAGACTGCAACCTCTGAAATTCTGGTGGCAGTAAGGAGCTGCTGAAAGTTTAGCTGTTGAACAGATACAGCATTAGACATTAGAAATTGACTCCTTTTGTGCATTGTTTTACCACAGAGAACCATATGACCTATGGTTACAGAAGTCCCTTTCATTTATGCACAAGCTCTCTGGCAGGGCTTGTGAACAATACTAGGCAAGAGACCTCATGTGATTAATTCTTGCTCAGTGGTTAATGTCTCTTGTTTCCAGCTTATCTGATGCCATAGTAATGTCCTCGTAGAGCCACTGTAGTTTCTTTGTATAGTAAAATCATTGTTTTTCCTCTAGTCTCCTTTAAGCTCAATTACCTCTTTTTGTCTTCACATTGTTTTCTCCCACATTTGTGTCTTCCACTTGTGTCCACACATGCACATGCTTCCCTCTCTATGATTTTTTTTCATTATTATATAATTAATTGTGTCTGATAGTTGTTTATATTGTTATACAATGTTGAGCATGCGCCACCTTGCCGAAGAGAATACAGATTAATACAGTTAGAAACTCAAATCTGAAAGAAACAGTAACATAGTGTTAAATAGCTGGGTTTGGGCGATTCTCCAGTGAGCTCCACCTTGCTTGTAACACTCACACAGGGTGCATTATCCATTCACCAGAGGAATTGTCCTGCTGAGTCCTCAGTAAGATGATTTTTTGAAAGATCAATTTTGAAATTTTGAAAGTATCAATTGCATTTTAGTTTCAAGGTTGCTGCTTTTAGGTTTGCCCTGGTGATATTACCAAAATCAGGCCTCTGTCTGATGTCAGAACTAAACAAGAAGTTGTTTTCTTTGATCCAAATTGCATTTGAGAGACAGAGAAAGGATGAAATCCCTGGTAGACTTTTCTGATAATTTGAGTGTGAGACCAGACATCACATGCTGGGATTGCTTTTAACAAATGACCCCATAAAAGGTTTACTCATCTTTTCCATGTGCCTGAAAAAAATTAGAAAAAAATTGGATGTGTGATTGTCTTCTCTGCAACAATTACTAAAGGTTTCCTGAGCAAAGAACAGATTGGAGTCCTATGCTCCACAGCTGGGGAGTTGAGCATAAATGTGATGGATCTAAAGTTTCTCTATGTTATATCTCTTTACAGACTCCATCAGGAGCTATGAAAGTATGCTACAATTATACATAACATCATGAGTACAAAAGCATTTAATCTCTGCTCAAGTCTATATTTTGTCCCTCCTGGAGATAAAGACAGGAAGAAGATAATGTACTTACAATTCTTTGCAATACAATATGCTATATAAATCTAAATGTTTCTTAAATGTTTTGTCATGTTTGCTTATTCTGGGCATGAGATTCATATGAATTTTTGGGTACAGCATGGTTGAGTGGTAATTTTTAATTTCTGCTTTAGGCATAGTTACATTTGGTGCTCTGTTAAAAGGATTTTGGTGCTTTGTTAAAAGGACACTTTTGTTCTGATTTCCACCTCTCCTGTACTTTTAACTTTTTGTTACTCTGTATGTGGTTTGTGTTTGAGAACAGATAATTATTATGTAAATGCTGTGCTAAAAATCTTATGAAAAAATGTTGCTATTTTTATGACCTTTGATATCAGAACAACTGTGATCAACATACATCTGTGATGTAGAACTAAGGTTAAAGATTCCATTATTTTACCCATAAGTAGCTGAAGCATTCATGTGACCGTTATTTATTAGGACTTAACCTAGACCTTCAGTTCAAAATGGCAGGTTCAATTATTAGAACAAAAGCCACCTTATCTGTAAGGTGGTGGTATGCCACGGGGATCACACTTTCAAAGGATTCACATCAGGACTTTGCAAACATCATTGTGTTATAAGGACATCCTGGCTTTAAATATGAAACAATACCTTTTTGCTTTTTTGTGTCTCTGTGTCTGCATGTGTCTGTGAGTATGAATTTCTTTCACTGTCACATATTTATCTTTGCCTAGCTGATCTGTGTCAACTCTTTGGTGTTTTAGACACATGAAGCTGTACCTGTTTCTTTTTGGATACTTTCTTCCAAAACCTGCTAAGTCAGTGTCTTTCATTTTACATTCCTGTGTGCTAGCTCTTCCCCATGGGTGCTTTTTCATGCCCTCTTGACTTTATTTTAGGATTTACTGTTTCAGTTCTTGTTTCATCTTTTTCCATTCCCCACAGAGTCTTAGATTCTTTTCTCTTTCACAATATTTTTATAATCATCAGATCTAGTCCCTGTGGCATTTGCTACATCTGATAAGACATTATTTCCATGGAGCTGTTGTGCGGGATTTGGAAATATATCTTCACAAAACACAATGATGAAGCTGAAAGTTTAATGTTCTTTACAATGACAGCATTTGGCTTCATGTTGTTTTCTGTGAAAACAAACAGGAAAATATTAATATAGAAAACAGGAAACCATAGTAGAAGATTATCAGAAAAAAAACCCCATAAAACCAGCTGAATTTTATATCTGAATTCACAGTTTTGGAAAGAGTGACTGAAAAGTGACTCTATGTATACTACGTATATTGTTCAGAGATATATGAATTAGATTGTCTCTCTTTAATTATAAGTTCAGCAGCAGTCTTGTGACATATCTCTTTTCCTTGTTTTCCCTTACATACAGACTTAAATACCCCTTCAAAGCAGCAGCTAGTACTTACAAAGCATGGATTAACTATTGTCCCTGAAGCCTTGCAAACAAAACATGATACATTTCACCATATTTCTGTATGCTTATGCTGCTTATTCACTTTCCTGAAGAATTCAAATTTCTGTTTTCAGTCTTTTTAATAATGAATAAAAGTCTTTTTAAGAGTGAATAAAGGTCTGCCACTCAAAGAACAGCAATAAAAACAGGGCAAGATGTTAGTCATACCATAGAGCTTAACACAAGTTGATTTCAATAGTAAGGAAATGTGCACTTTCTATTTTAGCTTTTGAAATGGCACAAAACTTCAATTTTAGTTCTACTTTAATGCCACTCATTTGCTCAGTTCATAATTTTTTAGTGGCAAAGAATTAGCTTAAAGAATTTTTGGATTCACCATTTTTTATTTGTATGGGTAAGATGTGGGAATCTCAGGAATCCACACAAACCCACATGACTGGCTCTCAAAGGCTGTTTCCATATCGTGAACTGTTGTAATCGTGTTTTCATGTTTTTTCAATATTTTACATTTTTACACAGTTCTGCCCTGAAAGCTCTGGAAAAAAAACATAGTAATCTGAAGCAATTGAAATAGATCTAGAAGACAAATGAATTACATTTTACAGTGCATAGGTGAATACAAGTACAAGACCTACTGCAGCAAAGCACGTGAATGCTGTGAACTCATCTATTTACAGAATTATTACTCTCTGGGAACTCCATCTCATTGACACGAGAAACATCAGCAGTGTAAGCTGCAAGTGCATTGTCTGCTATTATGACCATGTTTGACATAATCAATATAGTGTTGGCTCTTGTGGGAAAGGTTTAGTCTATATTTGTAATGATGGGATTTTTTCCTAGTTTGCTCACTCTTTACTACTGCAGGGGACAATATTTGTCTTGTATGAGTGATTTAAGATGATTTTCTGGTTGGATAGTAGACCTAGCTAATATCTGACACCAAAACAATTTACAGTGTATATAAAAAGTTGAACACAACTAGAACATAGCTTATTACTGGGGACAAGAACAATTTATTTCCCAAGCCAGCTCTTAATGCTGTGAAACAGAGTCATAATAGCATTCTCTAATTCTTCCTTTTAATTTTTATTCTACACCCTCAGCTTCCTTTGCTGAACTCCCTACAGGGACTCGCAGCTGGGGTGTCCACTGAGCAAAAGGTAAGTTGGCAGACATTTTAACTTGAGAAATAGAACCTATAGTAATGACAATGTAATTTAAAAGTGGAATCAGAAAAAGCAGTGTAAAACTCAGTTGGAATACTGCTGCAGAATTTTACATGGTGACTCACAGGCAAATTTTTAATTACAGTTAGCCACAGGTAAAGAAACAGGAACCAAATTATTTACCATTATTTAAAAATATATATGACTCTCTTCCAGATGGAATCTCCTCAATTTAACTTTATATAAAATTTAAATTAATTCTCTAGGGAAGAGACTACTGCCTGGTCAATATTACTTAGTAGCCTTTCTAACCTCAAATCTAGAGACTGTTTTTGCTGCAAACATTTTTTAAGAAAACATATTTTCTCTCATGAAAGGTGCTGCAAAACATCAACTACAAGGACAGATTTTGCCTCTATTTCTTGAATAAAATCTTTCCTAGAATTTTTTCATGTGTAAAATAAGTGTAATAATGTCCCCATAACAGGAGCATTTCAATCTGTTTTAGCATTTTAAATTACCAATAATTAAACATTTAACACCTCTTTGTTAATTCTTATTTGTCTTTTATGCTTTCATATTTTCCAATTATTATTTAGGTGTATCTGTAATCTGTGTATAGAAACAATATGCCTATTCTCTAAGGAGATGACACTAAAAGAAGAATTGCATTTTTGTAGGTATAAATAACTGTGTCAACAAGGGGCAATTTAGAGTATGCAGTGTCACTAACAGGATTTATAGAATTCACTAAAAATGTCATACTTCAAAAGTGACTCTTGGCATGTGATTTCAACTGCGCTAAAATTAAAGCCTCTGGCATGACATTCTGAAGCTGTTTAACAATATTCAGTAAGACTATAAATGTTTAATATTGCAAAGAAAGGAGAATGCTATGCCAATAACTGTTTTTTATATTTTTTATCAGAATAAAAAATATTTTGGGGCCTGTGCAAAATTAATTTCTTTATCTTCCTGATGAGATTGAAGTGTTTCGCTTTGGGTGAAAAATAAACTAATTTCATTTTTTCCTAAATCCATAAATATTAATTTTAAAGTGATTTCAAAATCTTGCAATAAAAATATCTTTTAAGAGGGCTGGAATTAAATGACTTAATTCTTTGTTGTGTATGTCTATTTTGCTCAATCTGTGAAGTCTTTGTAGGTGTGGTTTAATCCCAGTTGGCAGCTCAGCCCTATCCGTCCTCTTGCTCACTGTCTCCCAGAGGGATGGAGAAGAGAACTGGAAGAACGAAAGAAAAACATGTAGGTTGAGATGAAGGCAGTTTAATAGGTGAATAAGAAATTGTACATCCAAGCAAAAGAAAAGTAGGAAGTCATTCACCCCTTCCCATGGGCAGGCAGCCATCCCCAGGACAGCAGGGTTCCATCATGCATAACTGTGGCTTCAGAAGAGAAATGCCATCACTCTGAATGTCCCCTCCTTCCCTCCTTCTCCTTCCCCAAGCATTATATGCCAAGCACAGTGCCATAGTTCAGGACAGCCAGCTGAGCTGTGTCCCCTCAGCCTCGTCATGGGGGGTGGGACAAGGAACAGAAGAGGTCTTGACTCTGTGTTAGCACTGTTCAGAAGAGACAAAATAATTCCTGTGTGATCAACTCTGTGTTCAGCACAAATCCAAAATGCAGCCTCATACCAGGTACAATGCAGAAAATTAACCATCCCCAAACAATTCCATTGGCACAACAGCCATTTTTCATTGTGCTCAAGTCTTTGTGACTGTGCTTGTGTTCATGCCTTTCTCTCATCCTGGTCTTGTGCAGGGTATGTAAAGCACCTGAAACCAGATCCTGTCATTGGAACTGTGGCCCTCTCACACTGTTCCTAGAAGTTTCAGCAACAGAGTGACTGATAGAGGACAATAAAGTCCTCCCGTTTTGTGAGAAGGCCATGGACAGCCTTAACTTATAGACAACATCTGTGATGTGGTGGGGCAGATGCCCTCGTGGGGAGCCCTCCCATCTCTCTTGATGGTGTGTTTCAGGTATACAGCCTCTTCTGTGCCTCTAGAATTTATCTGGCAATCTTTGTGCTATCATGTTCCTTGTCAGTGATAATAAAACCTGTCTTGCCTATAGAGGATTTCCTAATGAAGCATGGAAGGCAATACAAGCAAAGCTTCTGTGCACTGATGCACCTTCAATAAATCACACTCATAAAAGGCAAGAAAGTAGCTTGATTTAAAAGTAGAGAATTAAGGTCTTTTATTCTGCTGCCACTAATTCAGTAATTCCATGTGCATGCAAAGGCCCCATGATGCTTCAAACTGTTAATTTAATGCTGCCATTTAATGAGTAATGTAGTGGTATTGTACAAAACACTGTAAATTCTGCTGCAGTGTCAGGCAAATTGCTACAGGCTGATATGGTTTATACATAACAGACTTCATGAAATTATTTTTTCTCCAATCCTTAAACTTGATATATTTATGTATACAGAGATTATTTCCCTTATTTTGCTTTTTGTGACTTTTACAGAGGATTTTTTTGCTGTTGTTTTCCTCACTCCAACCTACTGCATGGAAATACCTCAAAATAAACTATAAATATGAAGGTACTTGCATAATGCTCCTCCTGATGTCTTATGTATGGAGGCAAAGGTCTTAAAATTCCTGGCAGGATTTATAAAACGAAAGGAAGCCCATTTCCAGTATGTCAGCTGCGGACTAACTATGGCATTCCTATCTTTCAGTGAAATTGAAAGAATTTTCTAAAATTGATGGAGTTTTCTGCACAGTGCAAGCAACGCATGGCGTGGGGAAGCTGCAATCATTTTTCCTTCTGTCAATTCCACAGCACTCTCCTCTGACAGATGTGCAGGGGTGTTTTTTCTTTAGTCTTTTATGTCCTTTGAAAGTGAAGAGGCACAATTACTAATTGTACTGAAATGTGTGGATAAGATTTGAAACTCAGCAATTAATTTTATTAAAAAAACAACTTTAAGTCCCAAATGAGTAGAATAAGATTGGTTCTGATGGGATATTGTTGTTGGAGGTACTTCTTACAAGTGCATTTTGGATACTAAAACTTCCATCCTTACATTTTTCCTGAAAGACAAATAATAATGGAGTATTTTTGTATATGCTATGTATTTTCCATTGTTACACAAACTCTTGCCCCAGGAAACCTGTACAGAGCTGCAATGTAATTTTAGCAGAAGCAGAGAACCTGTGAGTAAAAATCTTGGGATTTGGGCCACAGTCTAAAAGAAACCTTGCAGTTCTGTGCAATTCACCTGAGGGAAATGTTTCTGAGAACACAGCTTACCTTTGGGTATATTGGCAGCATTTAGCTGCTAGGTTGTCTTGGGCTGGCTGCAAAATTGCTCTTTTTGGAGCTTAGGAAAGGACAGAGGGATTTAGAGGACAAATGGGTAGAACTGGCTGCTTTGTATCAGCTTCAGCATTTTTATATGCTGCACACTGGGGAGAAGAGCAATGGCTGTCATCTCTGCTTTTGACAACTTTTCCCTGAAATAAAATGACTAGAAGTCACCAGTGCGCTGCAGAATAGCCCAGTCCTAACACTTATCCTGCTGGGTTTATTTTATCCACATGGTTTTTCTGGGCTCTTGTTCTTCCTGGCAGGTAAGGGCAGCCAGTTTTTCAAGCAGGAAATTTTCCCCTACAATGATTTAGGCCTTAGGAATCATGCTTTTACTCAGTCTACTCATCAGAACAAGTGCTTATAGGATCTACTTTGAGGGGTAATCCTCACTGCCTCCTGGGATGCCAGGTCCTAGGAAAAAATGTAAAAGATCCAGAGGAGAGATTTCAAGTACATCAATTTATTTCAAGACTTCCAAGCTGCTAGGGAAGGAAAAGAAAGCACATTGTCTGAACATGTTTTGAAGTTTATTTTTTTCTGACTTGAGGCATAACATTTTTTCTGCCTAGCAACAGTGAGACACATAGGAGGTTTGAGTCTCTCTTGCTGATGTTGGCAAGTTCATCCTTCAAAAGCTTAGCTTTCCTCTTAGCCTGGGCCACCTTTTGAGTGTGTGCCACATCATTAACACCTCCTGATCTGCAAAACTTGAAGCACTTTCTTTAACAAAAACAAACCTGTATTCCAGCAATGGCCTAATGTGTAACTGGCTGCAGTTAGTGATATTTATAGCAAAGTTTGAGAACTCTTTGAGATTAGTCTCGTACCGTTTCTGTAAGAAACAGATGAGAAATTTTGGTAATTAAACAAAATTTAAGCAGTTTAATCTCATTTGATCTAATGCCATCTACCCCTCACCTCTGAGCTTGTGTAAGAACATACATACATACATAAATACATTTTGCTTATTTATTTAGATCTAATGTTAATTTTTTGTGAACTCATCTCTTGTAGAGGGGTATTCTAGTTCTGATAACACTTTCTGTAATTGAAGGCTGTTCCCTTAGAAACTGCCAGCTGAATAACCTTAAACTGCAATGAAAATAAATAGAGTAACTAATATTTGCTGAACATCTGGGGTTTGTGAAATATTCTTATACATAAATTTAGCAAGTGGGCTTCTGTGAATAAAAGTGGGTTTTAAAATTATCTATTATTGTTTTGATGTGCATTGTAATTTTTTTACTTGGATTGAGGTGCTCTGCCAGTTTGTTGTTGAGTATACTGCGAGAAATTCTGCAAGCAAATTAAATTTTTTCTCTTACTTATTTGTGATTTATGTTTGATTTTTAAACAGATCTTTATACCTGAAGCTATTCACTTCAGAGGTAACTACTGATATCACATGGATACAATAGCTTTATTCTCTTTCCTCACTTTCTGTTAGTTTACATGAAAATGGTATTTACATTACCTGTAGGCTAGGTCTAAAAGAAAATTCTTCCATCTTTTGAAGCATGGTAATCGGGACATTTATTTGTCCCAACTTTTATTTGGCTTCCAAGCACTTTGGGCATGTGGTGAATCTTACTCTACTGTTCACAATAAGGTTTTGTACAGTAAAACCTTGGGTTTGATTGCTCTTTGGCACTTGTGAACAAAGATAAATTAATAGGAAATGTGTCAGTTTAGGGGAGAGGCTTCTTCTGACTCCCAGACTGCTGGTCAGCTGAATGTTGCTTGCCTTTCTGTCTCCTGGAAGGGCAAGACAAATTCCATCTGTTGCATCCTATTTAAAGCAGCCAAGGCAATGGGGAGCACATTTTGTTACAAAATCCTGGTAAATTCTGGCTGGAGGAAAAAAAATATCAAAAATTCATGATTCAATGCAGTAACTGCCACTAAGTATTTTTTAATATTAAATAACATATAACCTTTTGCAGGGAGCTGCAAAATGCTTAAAAGTACACTTATAGATGGAACCTCTTGGGGCATCTTTCTTGGATAGCAGAAAGACTGCTGAAAGAGCAGTAATACTATTCTATAAAACTCAGGTCAGTAGTTATTATACATCAAAATGTCACATTCCCTTGGAATAGAATATTAAGGAAAATATTGCATGCTGATACCTTAGAGTGATTGAAGGTGGTATACATGATAAAAGTTAATATAAAAGAAGCTGCCCTGAGTTTATTCTTGTGGAAACAGATAAGGAATGTGAAATCAGAACAGAGATGATGAAGCTATGTTTTGGCTAGTTCTTGGAGAAGTGCAGTCCCTGTCTCAAGATATTCTCACAGGATATCTGTTATGATCAACAAGCTGTGCTTTTATGGTAGAAAGGTTTGATTTGGTTTATTTATTTATTTTTTTTTTATTCTGAGAAATAAAGCTGTTCACCTCTATTTTTCCTCAGGAGCTGTTAGATTACTATTTTAATACAAACATATATTTATGCACACAGTAAACCTGGGTAATCATGCATCTTGAAGATAAAGACCAAAAGCCTTAAAGTGAACCTGAGATTCTGGGGGAACCTTACATAGAAGTGTAAGAGCAGTTCATATGTGTTCCTCAAAGGGCTGAGGATTTCATGCCTGTTTATATTGCTTTGTGGCAGTCCAGGTGGAAACCAGATGAGATGAGACAGAGATTCCCTGCCAGCTTAGAATGGAAATTGCTGCATGAGAGGCTGTCTCCTGGCAAAGATAGCTAATATTCTGATGGGTCCTTAAGTGTTATTAAAATGACAATTTCATAACAATAATTGCCAGCACTATGCTGCTGGTGGGTCTGAGTTACATGACAGGAATGTAAGCAAAACTATTTCATAGAAACAGCTATAAGACAATTTATTTCACTCTGAAAAATCTTTTTCTTAATTAGGCTGCAAAACTCAGTCCCAGTCAGAATAATTTTCAGTCATCAAAAGAAGAAGCAGGAAACATGTTTAAATGCCAAAATTTAGGAGTAGTAGTAGTAGTAATAGATTCTTTAGTAAAACGACTGCTGAATATCAACTGTACTAACCATGTCCATGACAATCATCTGCACTACTGATCATTAACTTCACAATGAGCAGCAGTGCTGATTTATTTAATGAACCTGCAGGTAATTGTTGTTTCCTTTGCTAATTATTTCAGGGAAATGAGACCTGTTAGCACTGAAATGGCTTGAAATACTTCAGCAAATCTTTCTGAAGGGTAAAACGCCTGGCTATTTTCTCCTACTTTCTGTTCTGTGATAAAGTTTTTGTTATTCTCTTGTTGTTTTAATTAGTGAGAATTCTCTTTTTCATCCCTTAAATAGTGAATCTTGGACATAATGTATGCTTTAGTATTTGGGGAAACACCTTCACATAATTAGCACATAGTGCTTCTAAAAACTGGAACATTTCTACTGTTTATGACGTAAAATTGGAAAACATTTAAAGTCAGTCTGAAATGCTGAAATAGTTGAAGCTGCTACTTTCAAAAGCTCTGCCTAGTGCAGTACAGCTCTGTTGTTCCTGCAGGTCTGTGGTGAGACCTACAGGGCTTCTCTTTCACCCCAGAGCTCTGCACATGGAAATAAGAGGTTGCAGCTCTTCTTGGTTTACACAGATTGTGGGTTGTCATAACAGATAGGAATACTCTGGCCACTCAACCTTAATTTTCTCTGAAGAAAGGAATTTTCTGCATAGAAACTTTAATCTCTGGCTGTACCTGAGTACCTAATAGTAGGCTTCTAAGCAAGCTGCTTCTGTCTGGTAGAGAGTCTATGAGACAGCAATAGATCTGGTGTTTATGCTTGCAGTTAGAAATGCACTGATTTTGTTCAACTCCACTTTCCAAAAGTTGCGTATTTCTATGTTCTTGCCTGTTTTATCTAATATTACAAATTGGATTTCCTCTCAGGGCCCCTTGTACTTCACTTACTACAGCACCAATGAGGAGACTACCAATTTGTACCTCATTGTTCTTAAGACATAACTTACTGTCAAGGATGTGCTCTTCTGTTCTAGTGGTTACACCAAATTTGATTAGGTCAAAGAGAAGTGACCTAATTGCCAGGGAGCAGGAATGACTGTGAGCTGAAATGCTTAGACTATCTGGGGTATCAGTTTCAGTTCCTGCTATTGCTAATACTTGATTCAAGAGATTGCTGACTATTCGCTTAACATCAGCGCTTAATTCTTCCTATCCGAGTAATCAGAATTGAGTCGTGCACCAGTAGCTTACTTCCCTTCTAAAAATAGCTCAGAGATAGTACACCTTATGCAGAGGGTCTTTTTAAGCAAATGCCAGCCTATTCTGGCCAGATGATCAGAAGGGAAAAAAGTCTGTGCAAAAATTAGATCTTGTCATGATATTAATTTGTTAACTTTACAAAGATGAGGAAATTTACAAGTAAAGGGTAGAAATAGAAGAATCAGAGTGTGTGCACGAAGGCAGGTGAAATCAATAGAATAAATTTCTAGAAGGTGCCCATTCATATCAAGACAAATGGCAGGATCCAGCTTTCTGAGGAAGAATATCATGATAAAGTCTATATTCGCTAATATCATAGTACCACAGCTCCAGACCAGAGAGGAGAGTAGAAGCCCTCTACTTAAGGCAGAGTTTAATTACAGGAAGAAATTTACCACATAATGAGAGCACATCTTGGAAAAGGATCACTGACCACAAAAGTCTTAGTAACCTGCTGCTGGTATTATAACTGAAACAAAATCATCTTCTTTTCCACTTTAGTGATGGTGCTGATGTGAAAGAATAGAACAATCTTGATGTTCAGTCAAAATTTATAATGATTTTAAGTTGAATGAAAATTTAATCTCTTAGTCTTTAGTCTTATTTTTGTCACCTGCTCTCTGTCCACACCCTGAGCAAGCAATTATTTTAATTGAGTTGTTGGCTTTCAGAGCTCCTACTGCTAACCCAAGACAAGGCTCAGTCACTATTGTCACCTTGCCTTGGTCTAAAAATGCTACATTTTCTTAACGATTTTCTTAAGGACTATAATACATCTGTAAGTTTTAAAGACACATATTTTTCAAAAAAACCCTTGTCTCTGGATTAAATTGAACTATTTTTAAACTTGTAATGTAATTGCAGCAAAAATTTAATAAAATATTTGAATAAGCATAAAACTATGGAAATAAAAATTGAAGAAATGTCTGTACATCTAAATTAAAGAGCATGAGACTGGAAGAACTAATTTCAAGGCATCTAAGATCTAATGAGCATCAGGTTCTGATGTGAATATTAACAATTCAGCAATACCTGTGGAGATGTATAAATGTACATTAGACTTGCAATTGAAAATTCTTGATCTGCATTAGAAATAAATATTTCCTTTTTTGTAAAAGTGATACACAGAAAACGATGTCTATTTTTAAGCAGACCATTATTAATTCAGTCAATACTGTCTCTGAGATTCCTTGGATTGTGATTCCAACGCCTTAGAGTCTTAGAATGTAAAATGCTGCCTTTTACACAGACTATATTACAGTACTATTCGGCTAGTTCACATTTAAGCTGGATTTTTGTCCCCATTTTAATGACAGAGCTCTTGAGGAGCATTTTTACATCTTGCTGTGACAGCCTGAAAGCATTTCCTTCCCTGTTCCTCTACTCTTATGTCTATTCTTGTGGAGAATATTACCATACCTGTTTATCTCCTTATAAGAAACAGCCTGGCCAACATTGAGATGGTCACTTCACTCAAGGAGAACAAGTAAGTTCTTTTTCCTATGCTACCCATTCAGAAATAGAGAACTATACCAATTAAGGACATTCTGGTGTGAATTTCTTGTCATTTTTCACAAATTTTCAATTTCATGTGGGAATTATAGACTAATATAATTTCTATACTCTGTACCTTCTCCATGTGCCTCAAGATTTTAGAGGAGTGGAAAGGTACAAAAAGAGCAGAAAATAAATCCCTGTGTGGTGAATTTCTAGGCTTCTGCCTTAAGCAGGATAATTTTTTGCTTATCATCACTGATAATGCCCCTCACTCTCTTAAACCTCCCAGCAATAATTAAAAAAAAAAAAAGCAGTAGAGCTTGAATAATTAGGAAAAGAAAGATGATTTTTTTAAATGGGGATGAACTGTACCATTTTATGCAAAACCAGAAAATGTCCTCTTGAACTGACTTGATATGCTAGAAACCTGTTTGTTATTACCTATGCATCAGAAGCCTTTTCATCCAATTAAAGGATATATATTTAGAATCTTTACAAGGTCTATGTGAAAGATGCTCAAAGTATAAGAGAGATAATTTAAATTTTTTTTCTGTGTGAAAAATCACCACACAGAAAAACCTAAGTTAGGTTCATTATTACTCCAAATTGAGCCTTACTTGAAAACTGTACAAAGCTCACTGACATTTCCTTTGAAGTAGAACTATTTTTCAAGTTAATAACACAATGCAGTGATACACAAATCACGGGTTATTTTACATATCTTTTTTGACTATTTCACTTTTCTGCTACAATTGTCTCCCCATACCTGCAGCATGCCTAATAGGTATTCTTATAAATGATGCTGAGAATATTGCCTTATGAATTTGTCACATTCAGCAAAATCATCAATAATTTATGGGGATTGTACCATTAAAAACATACTTTCATGGAATGAAAAGGTTATGAAAATGAAATGTCTCATGCTAGGATTTTGCTCTTGCCTTAAAGATTCTAGTCATTTGCACAGTGCTCTACAACGGTGGTATAAAAGAGAACAGTCTTCTTTTTGATGGCTTTCATTCAGGTGCCAGAGTTTCACATTTCATGCCATTTGTTATGTATAGAAAATCACTTGGAAAAGGTCACCATCTATCCTAGTCACTTCTTACTTAATTAGGCATTTAGCAATGACACACATTTAGCAATGCTATTATAAATGAATTCCAGGAGAGATAAGAAACCATGATGACAGTGTCAGTTGATATTTATTTAGGTACATGAGATGTGCAGAAGTCTGCATGTGTGCTTGACAACCAGTGTGAATTGTAGATACAACCACTACATCACAGAAAAAGAAGTTTTAGACTCCTGCTTTGCTCCTGGAGTATATGGGGGAAACCTTGGGCTGAAATAGATGGAAAACTGCTTTTAGCTACAGTCTGCCCATCTTGACTGACAAATACAATAGCAAATATTCCCAGTTTGAACATGAGTGCCAGAGAGAAGCACCAGTCTGAAGATGTGAGACAGGCAGATATTATTAGTGTGTTTCACAGCAAAGAAATTATTTCAGTTTACATTTCAATCAATGAGTGTCATAAAAATTACAGGTTCAAAAAAACTAAGAACAAAAGAAGTCACAAGCATTTAGTCTCCATTCTGCAACTTTGCTTTGGAAATGCCAAATTATTCAGAAAACTGGGCAGAATAATTTTGGAAAGCCTGAAGAGAGATGGTCTTTTTGCAGTGGAAAATACAGTACTTTTGAGGGTTCTTTTAATATTTTTTTTTTTTTTAATCAGCTCTTTATAATATACTATCATTTCAGTTGTAATGGATGCATTTTTAAATATACAGAAAGGTGGGGTTTTTTAGGTGTTTTTGTTTTTCACTGTTTTGGACACTTTTATAAATACTCGCTAAATGGGGAGTAGCGTAACACATCTCTCTTTTGTATGTATGCATGATATAAACAAGAATTTATTTATTCTGCACATGGGCACTGAGATATTCTGAGTGGAGAGTCAGGGAAACTGCTGTTCCAGCACCCCATCTGGAGCTGTTTACCAGGGTTATGATGAAAGCAAAACCTTACAAGGTATTAGAAACTATGAAAATGAAACCCTTCAAAGCAAGTTCCATATTCACAAGCCTTTGAAGCCCACCTCCATAGTGTGCTTTAGGGTGGTGTGGGTGTTTTCCTTCCCAAAACAGATCATGCCAGGCTTTGCAGGAGCAATACAGGAAATGGAAGCACTGCTTCTCAGCAGCTGCTCAGGTTGGTGCTGGTATTGAGGGACAGAAGGAAGGTCAGGGTTTTGTCTTCAGTCAGTTCAGAATTACTGGTGGGTGAAGCTGTCTTCACCCTTCAGGCATGAAAGAGGCCATGAACAGAGGGAACCTTTTATTGACCTTTCCTTCCTATGACTGACAATTTAGAGTGAGATGCACAGGCAAGAAGGGCAAGAGAGTTTGCACGCAGTATCCTGTCATTATCTGGTGGTTCTTCCATGAATATTTAATAAGGGAAGGATGTCCAAGAGGCATTTCACATTTCCCAGAAAGATATTTAATTTAATTCCTGTTTTGCTGGATTTTTTCTTTTCTTCCAGCTAGTATAACGCAATTTCTAAGATTTAAAATTATGTACTTTGGAATACTGGATATTTTAAAGTTTCTTTTATTATACTTCTCTGCATTCATTTCCCACTCTTATTTGCACCAGATGTATGATCAGTGAGATCCCATACATATCTGTGTTCCTTGAATTGACAATTTCCCTGTGTATTTAGGTGCTACTATGGAGTTAACCAAGATTTTGAAAACACTGAGTGCAATATTTTCATTTACATTGTGTGTTCCCTGGGAATGATAGCTCAGTTCCTGTCCTTAGGAGCTCAAGGAACACTTCGAGACTTTTTATTTCATCCATTTTCTATCTATGGTATCTTGAGAGGTTATTTCCCTTCCTCCTGGATTTCACTGTGTCCTCCTTGAAGGTGTGCCTCCCTTTAGTTTGCAGAGTAATTTGAAAATATGAGTTGCTTGTAGTAATCAGTTACTTCAAGCTCTTCATGTTAACTTGTGGAATTTAAATAGAATTTATTTTCAACTCAACTCTTTTTGGCTTAAGTGAACCCATCCATTTGCAAGATGGGAGAAACACTCAGTGCAACTCTATTGACCCAGTCTGATATAGTGACTCAGGACCGTGAAGTCCAGGAGGAGCTTTGGCCCAAAATTAACCCAATTCTGTGACAGGTATGGCAGTCCTGCAAAGCTTCCCAAATTTATTTTATATCTGAAGGGGATTTTCAACAATCTAATATGCTAAAAATATGCGCATCCACATGTTAAAGCACATCCTAATTGCAATGAAAGATAAATAACTAGGGAAAGTAGCTGAATTGACCATTTTTCAAATATAGATATCCTATTCTCTATTAGCAGCATTTCAAATCACCTCAAGTGTATTCAAAATGTCATCTATTTTTTTTTTTTTTGGTTAAGGGGATCATCTGATGTATTCAATTTCTGGATGTTTCTACAGTCCAGGTAGTTGAAGTTTACGAGGGTCTAAAAACTTCCAGAGTAGAGCACACAGTGTCCAAAATTAACAGGTCACTTAAGCATGAGTCAGCACAGCTTTCCTGAAGTTAGTTCAGTTCAGCAATAATGCTTGGAGCATCTGGCACCACTAAGAGTGGTTGGGGTTTTTTTCAGAAACATATGTTTTATGTGCAAGCATCCACAGCAGTTTGAAAAATATGATTCATTTTCTTGTAAACAGAAATGTAAAAGTTTAAAATGAAAATTTCAGTCACCAGATCTAGAAAGATGTATTCCTATTTAAATCAGCTGCACGTCCAATGCAAAGTACACCAAGGCTTGTATCAATCCTTAAAATGTGCTAGTGAGAGCTGAATGCCAAATAGCTTTCCACAAGGCCTGTTATGCTAATCACTGTGGCAATCAGTTATTTATCATTCTTGCAGACATGTATTTTCCATTTACGCTAACAGGGTTGTTGATTGGATTTTGTTCATTAAATGGGCAGAGTCAAAACTGGTCTTATAAACTGCTGTTCAAGTTAATTAGTGAGTATGTGTTTATTGAGAAGCAGAAAACTAAGTTTTAAAATTATAACCTACATCAATCAGGCCTCTTTACTACATTATATCAAAATCATTCCACTTAGTGTATTTGGTACAAAACAGGGAGTAAAAATGCTGCATTTTCATTTCCTCTAGTCTCTGATGGTCTGGCAGTAAATGTGATGTTGTTAGTCATAAAAGAGTAGGAATAGATATTGCCTTTTCCTCTGCTGTCTTACCTAAAACTCTCCCAGGCTTTGTATATAGCTTAAAAAGTGGTGCAAAGATAAGAAGATCCTAAAGCTTGTTTTTTTACAGTCTTGAGTTTATTAGCTATTAGCAGGTAACACAGATGGTCTGCAAGAGCTACCATGAGGATATAACCCAAACAGCAATAATTAGAGCAATAACAATAAAGTCTTACATCCAATCACTGATGGAAATGCTAGACTGTGATTCTGGAGACCCAGTTTCAGCTCCTACATTTTATGTCCTTGTGGGAGGGATGGTTTCATCAGCCTGGGTACCTTCATAAGCTTCCATGAATACTTGTAAGTGTTCCTTTGTAAAACAAAGGAAGACACATTTCCTTCTTCTGCCTGCTGCAAATTGTTTAAAGATCCAGCTGAGGATTTCACAGATCTCAAAAGCCTTTTCTTTCTAACTTGTATCACAACTGAGAGTATATTTGATTACTCTGGTCTTGGGAATAGGGAGTATTCTGAAAAAGCATCTGTTCAGTGTTGGAGTTTTCTTTGTGAATAGTTCAGCATTCACTGGACAGATAAAGCAGAATATTTGAATTTAAAGCATATTTTCCTGATAGGAAGCAGAGGAGGTTTGGTAGTCAGTCTTTCACAGGTCTTTTTAGTACTTGAGTGCATGATGGCTTATTCACTGCCCTGCTGTCTCCAAACTGAGGAGCCCTAGTCCTTTCAGCCTTTCCCCAGGTGGCAGATGTTCTAGATTATACCCTTGGTCACTTAAGTTAGCTTTCTCTTTGCTATTTCTATTATGTACCTTTCTGAGCTGCTAAGACCTGGAGTGCACACACTACCAGTACTGTGATAAAACCAAAATTTTCTTTTGCAGAAAATTTGATTTTTAATCTTTGTTTTAATAACCTTCCCGATGGCATTCAATTTAAACATTCTAGAAGATTCTGTATGGTGACCCATGAGTTTTTGACTTCCTTTGAGATTATTTCAGGTTGCCTTTCCTGAGTTTCACTTGTCAGTTCCACACTCAGCATTAGGTTCACGCAGTTTAGGTTTTCTTCATCTCACTTTTGTTGGCATTAAAAGGTAGCTACTGCCTTTTCCCCCCTCAATCAGTTTTGAGCAGTCCATGAGTGCTTCAACATTATCTACCACTTAATTACCTGAAAGGGCTTTGTATAGCCCTCATAATGTTGAGATATAGGTTTTCAAAGGTGGCCAGACATCTCTCACCTTGCCACTGAGCTTTGTAAAATGCAGCGTCAGCCACAAAAGGGACAGAAATCTTGTTTGTCCTTTCTCCTGGCTGCCATTTCTCCTCTATAGCATCCTACCAGGAACCTTGTGAAAAGTTGGTATGGCACTTCAGATCTTTCTGAAGTGCCATACCAACTGACATTCAACAATAGAACTTGGATTTGCAGGGTGATAGGCCTCCACTCCCTCCCCCACCATTAATCTGGATAGAAGTTAGTTTTATTTTGGGTTGTTTTGTTTGTTTGCTGGCCTATAAAAATAGACCTACTGGATTTGTGTGTGTTTTTAACATCCTTTTTAGATGCTTACAGTTTACAATATCTTAACAGGATGTACTCTTTGATGAAAAGTAAGAAATGGTTCAGCAGTCATATAAGAACAGAAATGCCTCACTGTAGTTTATGAAGATAAATCACTGTTGTTATGAAGGTAAATATTTTCTTAGTGGAGGGAAGAACTCTGGAAGTAGCTATGCCTTGAGCAAAGATTATGTTTGCCAATATGATGTCACACCAAAGTTTAAGGTGCTGCAGATGTCTTATGCCAGAGGACTTTCAGTGTCGTAGATCTTCGTACATCAGAAACTTTCAAGAGATGTTTGAGTGTAATAAAAAATGGCCCAAAAGGAAGAACTACTCTTCCGGAAAGCAAAGTTGCAGAGATCCAGTGACATTCAAGTGTAGAAAGTAGAAATCTGACAAAATTTTTGCCACTGCAAGCCTGTTTCTCATGATGCAATAATACATTCAGCCTGCAACCTGCTAAAGTTATCTCATGCATTAAATGGACAAAGCTTTGTTAAGACCATTAAAGACTGCTGTTTCCTATTGTACGTACCCTGGCCATCCGAGAGGATTTTTTTAATAGGAAAAATTTGTAGTGATGAAATTCCTTTAACTTCCCATTCAAAAGCTGTGGGATTTGCTTCTATTTCCAGTGGAAAGTCAGAAAATATTGACACAATGCAGTGGAAATCTAGCCTAGTGTTTTGGATAATCTAGTGCAGCCATTCTCAGGTAAAAATGCTTCCTCTTGTTTGGAAGGTAAAAGGCTCACCATTTCAGATGGCTGGTTGGAAGGCAAGCACTGCTAGGTCAAGAGGCAGGCTTCATTTCATGTTGTCCTTGTGGGAGACAGTGCCCATGGACTCCCTCCTCCTTCTGTTTCTCCTCCCTCCCATCCCTCTCCATACACATGCAATCCCTTTTTCACTTTGTTACAGGACAGGGAAGGGGAAGGAAGGACGGGCTGCCCAGAAATTTGTAGGACAGGGTGAAGTATTGCTTTTTCATTTCTGTAACTGGAGCAAAAGGGACACTCAGTTCACCATGGACAATTCAACTTTTACCAATATGACTTGAAATAAAGGTAGTGTATCCTGAAAAAAAATCAAGAATTTGCTTTTGAGCCTTGTCCAAGTACAAATACCAGGCTTGAGCAGCCCACGCCCTACAGCCTGGAGATCAGAGCAGGACAGATATTGAGGTATTTTGCCTAAAGCATATGTGAAACTTGTTTGTAATTAGAGCAAACATACATCTAAAACATCATCATCTAGAATGATGCTCTCCAAAATGATAGATTTGGGTGTACATACTACTCAAGAATAAGGGACTGAGTTATACAAAGTAGGCAATTGACCTGGGGCTTCTTTTCCAAGTTATTCAGTCACTCCACATGACAAATTTTTAAAGAAATATCAAGAGAATTATCCCATTTTACTACCCTAAAAAGTCCTTTTTGTAGAAGATTAGAGACGGTGTCATTATGAAATGGAAATGCTTGTTCAGCCAAGGAGCAGAGCAATACAGCTTTAAGTAAAATTGTTTTTACTTAAGCTTTGATCCAGATATGCCTCAATTGCTTTCAGTATCTTTTTATTCAGTTGTTTTCTGTTATTGATATATTTTTGATTGATATATTTTCCCATCTTATTTTCTGTACAAAAATCAAAATATGCTGAATAACTTTATTTGTGATTAACACATATTTGCCTGCCTTTGCTATTTATCTTGCTAACTGTATTTTTCAGGAGACTCTCCTGTTCTTATTTTATAGGCTGTTTTTAGAATTCATGAGTTTGAGCATAAAAGTGAAAAAACTCTCAACACCAAACCATATCAAAAGGGAGGGTATTTTCCTCTAGCCTGAAATATTTATTTCATCATAATAAAAGATGAACGAAAGCATCCCACACTTCTTTATCAGTTTCTTCTGATGACAGAGGTTTCTTATACACGCTGAGGTGCTTAGCTAATAATCTGACAGCAGAAAAGTAGCACAGGAAGCATTAATAGCTGCATATCTAAATATTTTTCCCAGTTTGCACAAACAGCTGACCCGTAAGAACCTTACAATTGACTTGACAGCTGTAAGAAGTAATGTGAAGATTGAAATTGTACAATTATCCATACATTTCTCTTTCAGGCTTGTGAGGCTTTAATTTACATACAATATCATTATCTTGTTTAAAGTACTAAAAATATGAACCACAGTAAAGACAAAGTCAGGTCTCTCTTTACTGGAACTGAGAAAAAAGTATTAGAGCAAACTCAGGACCTGTATTTTTGGAAGCAGCCTGTCTGCCAGCATGCTTAGTAAGGCTGTTTGTAATACCCTAAAGCCAACTAACCTCTTGTAAGAAGATGCTGTTCATTTTCTCTTATCCTTGACATTGTTTTGCTCAAAAGTACAAAAAATAATTAAGAAGTAAAACGTCTTTCATCTTCAGAGGAACTGGGATGATGGCCATAACAGGGCAAGAATGGGTTGCAGTTTGGTAGTAGTTCTGATAGGGATTTTCAATATGCATAGTTCTCCATGTCAGCAAAATCAGATCATTACAGTTTTCTGTGACATTCATAACTATTTTAATGGAAGTCCTGATATAATATGCCATTTAGGCCATAATAATTTTTTAATTGAAGTCTCAGTTCAAATGACTGTGGCAATGTATTTTTATTTTCAGTAGGGGCTTTTTGACTTCGTACTGTGTTACAAAGTCATTTACCATAAATATACATTTCATAAAGGACTGATTGGGGATTATTAAGAACTCAAATCAAACTAACAAAAAATATTTGCTCTAATTGGGTTATCCTTTGTTCCATTTTTTTTCTCAAAAGGTTATATGTATTTTTGAAAGATATTTTTTTGTGGTTCTCCACATAAAATATTTCAAGGATAAGACAAAGCAACTAAACTTTTCAATTGAACATGACATGACCACACTGTGCTTTTGTGCCTCCATAGACATGGGGTACAAGTGATACTTGACAGAACGTTACAGAAAGGTCCCAGAAACCATGTAATTATTCAGTACATTGAGGATTGACCTTGATGAACTCCTTATAAAGCTTTTCTTTTCATGGAAATCATAGAAAGGTTAGGTTTAAGTTGGAAGGGACTTTAGAGACCATCCAGTTCCAAACCCCTGCCATGGCAGGGACACCTTCCACTATCCCAGCTTGCTCAAAGCCTCATCCAACCTGGCCTTGAACACTTTCAGGGGTGGGCATTCACAGCTTCTCTGGGAAACGTGTCAGAGTCTCACCACCTTCCCAGGAAAGATTAGATTCCCCTAAAAGCTAATATACATCTCTCTTCTGTTCATGATTTTTTTAAGGTAGAGAACCTTTATCTCTGATGCTAAATTGCAGATTTACATTGCAATTTTCATTAGGTGTAGTTTCATTTTGAGAATTCAGGCCTTCTTTACCTTTCAGATATTTAGCTGTAAAAAAAAATATTTACCTAGGAAATCTGAAATTTAGATGAAATTGAAATGATGTCAAAAAATATTTGATTTTAAGGGCCACCTTTTCCACATTCACCATTTCAGATTCATCACTTTTTCTTGAAAATAATGTAATTTAAAGGTTCTTGCAGCTGCAAACCAAATAATTTTGTCACCTTGTACTGTACAAATATAACTGAGGAGATGACAGGAGATAAGATAAAAGTCAATAAAAAGAGAATAATTTATTAAAAAGATCTAATGTTACAAGAACAGTACACAGAAACTATTATATTACTGTGTCTTCCACATTGTATATACCATTATATATAGCATATATACAGATTGTATACAATATATCTAACATTTTGATATGGGCCATGACAGCAACTTTCTTTTGGTCTGTGTAACAAGGTTTCTTTCTAATAATTAATTTTTCTGAACAGATCCTGTGACATTATACAAAAATACAGTCTCCTCAGTGACGCCAGACTGCACTATTACAATCTTTTACATGAAAAAGGAAAAAGCTTTCCCTCGCAACTAAAAATGTCATGATAAGGAAACATCTTCTACAAAGTAACAAATAGGTAATACATAGGTACTTAAACATTTAAAACATGTTTATTAATATATTTAAGATGCAAAATACATATTCTGTTCATGTTGAATATAAAACATACCTCCTTTTGTCCCTGCAATACAACTACATTACCTGATGGTATGTTCAATATTTCTATTTGTATCTTCATACTAGGGAGAGAGAATGTGTCTAGATGGAGCTGTCTCCTTATCAGACTTTTTTTCTTCCTATAAAGCATATCCATTTTTTGTTATCAGAAAGTTTAACCAAATGCCACCAGCAGTGAATGTAGCCTTTTTGAATACTCTGAAATGAACTGCATTGGCAAGCAACTGTATAAAAAAATAGAGGAAATTATGCATAACTAATTTATAAAATAGCCATTTGACTTTTTTGTTCATCACTTTATTCTTATTTATTTTAACATTTTGGCAGATGATGGATTGCAGATGTAGGCTCTCTGCACAGTAGCAGTGCTGCTGTTTTACAAGGGACAGCAGGTAGTTATTCTCTATGAGTTTGCTCCATCAGCAATGTACTTTACACCTTCATGTCTTTGATTTCAAAGGCTTTTCCAGAAACAGAGATATATCTTTCTGCAGTCAATTCTTAGCTAGCTATTCTGCCTTCATTTTCTGAGCAACATGGTGAGTTAAATGATTTTGAAAACCATTTTTTTTAGAAAATTATTTAAAATATTAGTGGGTAGCAAAGATTTAAGTTGAACCTCCTCTGAAAAATTTTACTGATAAAATATTCAAAAGGAAAAATATTTAGTCATCGTCAGTTTTTACCTTCTTGTCTCTGTTGTGCTTTCTTGGTTACTATTTTGAAGCAACTGAGAAGGAGCACAGTTGCAGTGTATTATCTGAATGCCAAAAGTTATTTTGCTAGTACTGGCAAAATAATAGCATTTTGAATTGGGAACCCAATTCAGCTAAAATAGGTTTTCATCAAAACTTTTAGAGGTATAGACAACTAGAAGAACATGCTGTTAGGACTTTCATGTTAAGCATTTTTGGCTTGATTCTTCTCAGGCAGTGCAATATTTTTCCTAGGCACGGTCCTCATATGTGTTAGCAAAATGCTGCCCTTCATAACACTGTGCCCACCATGATCGTACAAACATGCACACCATCTTCCCTGGGAGTCATTTTTCCTCAGGTTCCAGTAGGTGGGAAAGCCTTCCAATGTAGAAAAATTGTCCAAATTGTCTATTGAGTAAAAAATTGTCTGATACAGCAAAAAATGGGGATTAGAACTGATTTCACGCAGTACCTAGAAGAATAATCTCCCGTGAGCTATAGAAATAGAGCCAATTAGATAAATAATTGGAAGGGTGCTCTGGAGCACTTTTCCAAGTATTTTTTTCTCAGAAACAAAATTCTCCCAAATATATCCTTTAGATATTTGGATAATGCCATTCTGAAAAGCATAGAATGCTATCAAAAATTGGACTCAGAGGAAAAAGAAAGTTACAACTGAGAAGCGATTGAGAAAAGTTGGTTTATCTCCTTGCATTGCTTTATTTGTCCTCTTAGTAGTTTAATGTATATAATGTTTAAATTCCCAGTGGAATTTTCATAGTCATATGCAGTAGGAATTGATTTCTTATTTTCTACTGAAAATTCAATTGGACATAAAAGCTTGTGGTATTTGATAAAAAATGACTGGTTTCCTCCTAAGCTTGTTTTTAATAATTTTTCATTTACCTGGTAATAAAATAAATGGATTTTCTGCTCCATTTTGCTATGTTCTGGGGTAAGCTGTCTAGTATTTCATTGACAATTCTTTTTGCTAAATGAATACATAGTATATATTTTCAGAACAAGTTCTTTACTTTTCCAGAGGTCTTTGCATATAAACTCTGTTTTTCTTCCTGGTCAGTAGGAGCAACCAGCTGTATCAAACTTTTTTCTATATTTAAAAAGGATATATTTTCTCCAAACCATACAGGTGTACTGTACTAGACACCACCCTGTAATAATACATGACTGGGTTGACCAAATTTGAACATATTAAAAAAGGAAAATACATGTGACAGAAATTACCTTTGCTTACAAAAGTTTATTACGTACAATCTGCATATTTTTGGGCCAAGAAGGGTCTCCTCCCCAGAGGACTTTTTCAAATAAAAGAGATAAAAACCTGATGAATTATTGACCGTGTCTCCGACACTTCTCTAAGTGCACCACAGGCATTTTGATGGGTCTTTAAGTATTAGCTTGGGTTTTCAGTTTCTCCACGGACATAAAACTCCATCCCTTGGTGTCATCAAGTTAAAGCAAACAAATAACAACAACAACAAAGTCTGCAGCCTTCACCATGAGGTCGAAGGTACCATCAGTGCCAAAAGCAGTGTTATAGAGGATGAGGAAGTAGACAACACATGTAGGGTGGACTGAGCACTTGTTACTTTCCCTCCTGAAATGAAAAGCAAAATAATTAACGAACAAATGATGCAAATGGTTCTCAGTACATTTAGATATTAGATTTTGCCCAAATTTATATTCTTTACCCTCAGCAAGACTAATTTTTGGGCAATGGATTACCGTGTGAGAACTGCAGATGCAAAATGGGCTCCATACACAGATGGGATTTTGTGATGATTCTTTACCCTCAGCAAGACTAATTTTTGGGCAATGGATTACCGTGTGAGAACTGCAGACGCAAAATGGGCTCCATACACAGATGGGATTTTGTGATGATACCTACAGCAACTCGCATTCTGAATCCTCATATTCAGTCTGCAAATTAATAGGAAGTTCCAAAAGGATATATGGTTTTGTGTCTTAATCTTCAAAAAAGCATTAGGCTGCCCTGAGTCACAAATTTTTGTCCCAGAACAAGGAATGAAAGCTAGCCCTTCTTCCCTAGCCTTGTCCAGAGGAAAAAGTGGTCTTTGGCACATTGGTGCAGTGTTCATTTTTGATCACATCACAGTCTTATATAGCCATGCTAAGGAGAAATGTGCTCTGGGGTAGTAGTGGCAACAAGATGGGAAAGGAACCAGACTGGATTTCTTTGGACAACAATTGTCCTAAATGAAACAAATATGATATGCATATCTAATAGTCTAATTAGATGGAGGACTTTGTGGCCTAGAATTATGATATATGAAAGGAATATTCCATGAGGTAGGGACTAGTGTCTTCTGCATTCTGATATAGCACTGCAGTTTGTGACCAGACTAGAGCTGAAATTGTAGTTCTAGACTGAAGTTTCAGGGTCATACTTTTGTTTAGTGTTTCTTAAGGACCAAAGAGCAATATTTAATAAAATTTTAAAGTGTTATCAGAAGGTTATAATTAAAATGCCTTGTTGTGCTTAGGCAAAGATTATGTTATTTCTTTGTTTTTCTAGTCACTTATCCTCCCATGCCTTACTTACCTTTGTGATATTGATACTTTACATTCTTTCAACACCTCACAGTAACTGAGGAGAGAGTAGCTAGACATCAAAATTTACCTAATGAAAACATTTTAATACTGCTCTAAGTTAATAATTAAATAGTAATAATTATGCAAGGGAGTGACAGGAACTTACAGAGAAATTCAGCTTATTCTCAAGGAGGTACATACAGAGGTGTCAGGTACCTAAATCTATGCCACTTTAGCTGTGTTCCACCTCTGGTGGTATAGAATGGTACAGAATGGTGTGTGTATCCCCTAAGACCCACAGAATGGTGTGTGTATCCCCTAAGTCCCACAACAGATCTGCCAGCTGTGCTTGGCATGCCTTAGGACATTGCAGATGTCCTTAGGTGCTCATGTCTTAATACTAAAATTCAGAAGTTGACCTGAATTGCTGTCAGGGCTCCACTGCTAGTCTCTGTGAATTGCATCCCAGCTGACTTTATTGCTGTTTGAGACACTAGTGCACATATAAACATCTACAGCTCAGGTAGGGTTTTAGGTGTTATCCTCAAATGGGAGAGATTTCCTATAAATCATCTTTGTTCATCAGCCTCACATGGTTGCCTCAGATGATCTTAAACATCCCATGTGTCACTAGATACCTTTGTTTCTAAAGAACTAAAGACTCAGATCAATGGTTTGATTTAATAGCTAAAGAATTGTGAGAACATTGTTTTTCTGGTAGAGAATAGCAGAGTTAATGAGCATTGCTATAATCACCCCACTTTCAAATAAAAGTGTAACCTTACCTGAAAAAGATGGAACTCTGATCTGGGGACTTGCAGTCCCATCCCCTCCTTCACTGACAGCACAGACCTCAATGATGTAGACCCCAACATCAGGAAGAAGTACCACTGCAGAGGTTTTTTGTGTTTCTATAACTTGGCTATTGCTCTGGCCCTCTTGCCGAAATAACACCTGTGGTGGATAAAGTAGAGAGTGGTCACAGTGGTCATTCAAGCTCTGTACCAGACATTTTGTGTAGATAACAGTCATTGCAGTGCTAACTGTTTCATGCTTTCATTAGGGATTTCTTGACATTGCAATTGAACAGACTTTGCTTTTACTCTTCCCTTTCTGCAGTGGCTTCAAAACAGTAATAGCAAAATATTATAGAGATTCATGAATGTGAAAGGACATAGATTGTGACCTAGAGCAAAGACAGAGGACTTGCCCTCTTTAGCATATAGGTGTTGTACAACTTTATCCCCAAAATTTCAAAGTTTATTTTGGGTTCCATTTGATTCAAATTCTTATCCCAATGTTCCTGTTGATATTCACATTTCTGGCTCAAGAACCCAACTTTCAATATAAGGAAAATAGCCTGAATAATGTATTTACTGTGTTTACCTTAGCTGGCTAAATCAACTGACAACAGCTCAGATATGTCCCTGCATTTCCTGTGAAACTCTATACAAATTTATGGCATGTGGGACGAAAGCAAGTCAGCACGTAGCTGTCTTTTTGGTATTTCTGCATAAGTGTTTCTGTTCCCAGAGAAAATTGAAAAGGTCAGAGAGGTGTGAAAAACCAAAGAAGTCAACTCTACTATTTCAGAATATCAACTATTTTGATAAAGGTTAGGACAGTTTCTGGTTTATTTGAACCATTTTATACTTTCTCGGTGATATTGCCTGATGTATCAGAGGAGATATGAGAATGTTGTCTATAGAAATGATTTGATATGGGCTCCAAAAAAACCCAGACTCCACACTTCTTCAAAAACACTTAAATCATTCTACTTTTATTTAAGGTATTGCAGTGAAGTCTGATTTTATGACTTGTTATTTAAGTGTTAATCTGGATTTTATTCTTTGAAACTTCAAAACTTTAAATTCCAGATATTACCATCACTGCTGTTAAGCATCACTAACATGATCACAAAAAAACTGAATTACTTGTGTTTCTGCTAAAAAAATATTAATTTTAATGTAAATTGAAGATATCTCATTATTCTGCATTTTTCTAAATCCTACAGCAAACACAGTTGAAATGAAGAAGTATTAGGAATTTCAATGCAGTCTGATATTATTAATAGCCACTGCTGACTCAGAGAGGATGGACTGACCCCCTGAGATAGAGGGGAGTCAGATAGAGTTTGGCATTTGAAAATCACAACACAAAAATATGTTGGGACATTTCTCTGATTTTAATTTTATTTATTGCTTCTCACAGTGAAAGCTGTTTGGAGACAGTCTGTAGAGAATGCTTCATTTGCACAGAGAAACAAGAAAGGGAAAAAAGACAACAAAGAAGAGGAGCAATTGCTTGGAAGAGAGAAAGGTGGGCCAGGAAAGGGAAACACTAACCTTGTATCCCATTACATCAGATTCATTAGCTAGAGGTCTGACTGGCTCCCACCCAAGAGACACATGTGAGCCATCCTGTATCCACATAATATTGCCTGGTGCTTGGCTGGGAGCTGAGAAAAAAAAATAACATGTACATATATATATTTTTATAGGTAGTTTCTTTAAAAACAAAAGTATTTTAATTTTTCATTCTATTTAAAACTGGTAATGTTACCAGCCTTCCCACTCTAGATGGAACATTTAAGATTTTTTTTCATCAGTAGTGTAATTTGGTAGATTATAGTGTATTTATTCCACCCACCCCATAAATTCCACAAAGCTTATGGACTTGAACTCTTTTCTCCCCCTTTGTACAAAATGCCTTGTTTTCTAGGAAATTAACCTTTGTTATGAAGGCAAAGTCATATGAATTAATTTCTAAACATCAAAGCAAAGCCATGAATCAAAGCTATACATGATTCCTGATTATTATACACTCTTAATAAATAAGAACCTAAGGGAACAGAGGTTGCTCCCTGATTTCTTCCTTTTAGCAAAGGTACTGAGATTACTTACGGGATTTTTTGGTTGCTGCATGCACAGCAGTGCTAGGTGGTCCATACCCTGCAGCATTGTAAGCCCTCACTGTTAGGTGATATAATGTGTTTCCTTCTAATCCTGTCAGGAGGATGGATGACTCATTTCCCTCTGTTTTGACCTTTTCTGCTGCTTCTTCCTGCTGCATGTCCTTCCAGTAACCAACCTGCCAGCAAGCAACCAAACGAAGGATTAATATAGGCACCTGGCAAGCTCATGCTGCCTGATGCTTGTGCTTATTACCCTGTGGAAGGTATTTCTGCCATTTATGTTTTTTTCCCTTTAAGCATATGGGATTTGCAGCTTGACCTCAAGCCATTCAGTGCTCTCTTCTCCAAAATGGCAAGACATGGAATATTGTGGTGTGACCTGGAACACATGGAATAGCTGTGTACTGGCACAAGAGCAGGTTACTATAAGACAGAAGAGGAGAGGGTGAACTTTGTCCGGGAGAATTCATCATTGAAGGACACCATTGAAGGAGAACTCATCCTCTGGTAGGTCACCAGAATATCTGTGTTCACCCTGGAAAACTCTGACTGCATCAGTTAAGTGTTGTGAGCAATATTCTCTTCCTGGCCTGGTGCAACTGAGATCCAGGGGATTTCTTATCAGTCCAATGAATAGGCAATGACAGAAGAATGATGGAAATATTTCAATCATTTGAAAAATAAAAACAGAAGAAAAAGAAGGAAATGGATTCAGTTTTAGTACTTGGATATAAACAGGTTTCTGGTAAATGAAGTTTTGATAATATGTTCATGCTCTTCATTTTCAGACATAAAATGAAGCTCTAAATGATCTTTGGTGGTTATTCTCTAGTATCTTTGAATTTATCCTCATCTCAAAGAGGTTATAAAGATGAGCTGAGAATTTGGCTAGTCTTTGTCCTAAGGGACCAAGCACTTCCAGGGTGTAACTAAAGAAAATGTATCTAGTTGAGCTACACAAGTAAGGCAATTCTCATGGGTCCCTATTTTGCCTAACGGGAGATGTCACTAAAATGCCATTCAAAGACCTATACTTGGCTTACTGTTATTCATGCTGAGACCTACTTGCTTTTCTTGAACATTTTGACCTTTTGTGTGAAGCTGGTTATTTCTTAATAAGTTATTTACATTGTATCAAGATAACATTTCTTCTGAGAAAAAAAGGTCAGAGACAAGACAGAACTCTTGAGAATGTCTCCCAGGAAATGGTGAACCAAAAAAACCCAAGGGTGTCACAGGAAAATAAGACCAATGAGCACAATGCTGACCTTTTATAATTGCATTAGGACTGCCATAAAAAAAAGATCTGGTTGCAAAAATATACATTTGAGGTCCTATCTTCACTTGACAAAAGTGTCTCTGTTAACTTTGATTGAGCGTATATTGGTTTGTGTCAGCTCACAGTCCACTTTTTCAACTGTAAAATTCAAGTGTTTGTCTTTTGTGTGTATGTCTGCATTATCTCATGTTAAAATGCTGTTGCTTTAATTCTTAGATCAGTGACAGCTCAGTTCACAAATCTAGCTGCAGTCACCACTTGTTCTGAAATAAGTGTGATTCACTGAGGTATTTTGCTTGATGAATACTTGACCAAAGCTACTGATATCTGAAATAACACCTATTCAGAGTCAGTTTTCTTTTCTTCAAAAGAAAATGGAATCAATAACCATTTTTTTGCATCCTATTATTGAATCTCCAACGCTTATTATGTCTTGGGCAGTCAGATTCCTTTCTTTTTACTTGTGATGCATCTTTACAAATTTGGTGCTACCATGGTGAGAACTGCACAATATTGAGCACTGTATGAACAGGCAGTGAGGGGGAACATGTGTCCTGGAGACCCTATCATCCAGACACTGCAGTCTGCTGAGGATCCAACAAGAAAAGGGTCAGAAAGGAAAAGTGGGATGACTAAGCTTATACAGGTGAACAGTAGCAGGGGTGGAAATGCAGCTGAAGTTTTTCTCCTTTTTCTAGAAGGCCAGGAGCAAAATTACAAGTAGCTGCATTTATTCACAGGACACATCATGTCTCATGTTAATGAAATGTTAATGGATTAACTTTGATCTATTTTTCTTTTTTCTTTGGGGGGGAGGGGGTACCACATGCATCTATCTGTTGATGACCAAAAGAAATAAAAGAAGTAGCTATAAAGCAAAAAAATTCCAATAATTGTTGACTGAGGTAGATGGTGTGGGGATTTACACTGATTTGAACTGAAATGAAGATACTTCTGATGTTTAAAAGTGAGAGACATATATCTTAAAATAGAGGGTTTTCTTATTTACACTTCTCTGCATTTGCTGGTTCTTTTTTAAATCTTATTTTCTGTAACCTTAGTTTAAACTTCTCAGAAGGGATCTATAACACAGAACAGGTTTTCATTAATGATAACATTGAATATTGATAATAGCACGAAGCCTAAATCATAAAAAAGTAGCCCATATTTGAAAACTGAATGAAAAAGGAGAGAAGAAAGCATTTTTAGTCTGTTTAATTCATTCTAGTTTGCAAAGTTTTACATTTTTTCTGGACCTCCTGTTGTTTTTAGCCAAAGAATAGTAAACTTTGATACCTAATTTCCAGAGACCCATCCCTTTGAGCTGGAGAGGAGCAACCTGCTTTGCTCTGATCATGGGTTGAGCAATAGTTAAAAGCAAATCTTGGTTAAAAAAAAATTCTGTCTAAAATTCTTCTACCTCTGATAGTTGCAGACCACTTCCTTGAAGCTTTAAATTAAAAAGCATCTTAAATGATACCACTCTTTTCCCTAAGTTGGTTTCTAGGTTATACAGTCTTTGTCATAACTTAATTGGATCTAATTGCAGGTGATCTTCACTAAATGCAGTAAAATCAGAGTTACTGGCTGGATATTCTTTCTGCTGACCACAGAAAAATAAAGCTACAAATTAAGCATATCAAGTAAGAGTCTAAATTAAGTAGAATTTCTGTCTTGCTTTTCCAGGCTATGGTTAAAATATCCATATGCTCTTTTTAAATTACCGCCAGGTATACTTCACTAAATTAAAAAAAAAAAAAAAATCAAGTACCATGCAGATGAAATTATCTGTTCCATTATAAAAACAGATAAAGTGCAACTAAGAAGCAGCAAAATATGGAGTATTTCTCCTTGAAATGCCATAATATGCTTTTATGAAATAAATAATATAATAAACCAGGTTATTATGTCAAGTAATCCTCTCTGAAAATGGCACTCAATATATTTTTTTCATCTTTTATATTTTTGTTATTTTTGTATTTTGTTTATTTGTTTTCTTCATGTTGATCTTTTGACTGCATTAACCAAACTCCTATCCCTTAGAGGAACTCCAGCAAAAAAGACATGAGATTTTTCATTTATACTTAGGTATTAGCCTTGTCTTTCTGGAAAAGTAAAAAGAAACCCAAAATATCTCTTCTTCCAGTCAGTAATTCTTCCTGTTTTCCTTTCTTACCAGTACTGAACAAAAAAGAAAACATTGCCTTGGGCTCAAATAGATTTTATAACCTTCAGCTTATAGATTCCAAACAATAAGTATGAACAACACACTATATTTTTCCACAATTCTGACAAAATTTTCGAGCTGCTTCTACTTTATCAGAGTGCAGCTGGCATATATTTAGTACGGTCGGGTGGACAGCTGACAAACCTGTACTGAAGGCAGGAATAATATGTGCTTTGGAAAATGCAAATGAGGGCAGCAAACCTTGCACAAAACTCACGTGACATAACAGTTAACACTGCCTTTCAAGGATGACAATGTGAAATTGGACAAGTTCCTTTGCCTTTCATTACTCCTTAGTACAAAGTGCAAGCAGGGCCACAGTGAAAGTGGGTCACTGTGAACTTGTCCACATTTAGTAAATATTCTGTCACTTTGGTTGATTAAAGCCCAAACATTCAAGTGTTAAGAAAATAGCTGCTTCTTTTATAGTGCTGTTGCCAAAAGGCCAGAAATGTGAAGACTGTGTAGGAGGTTGTCACTGCTATGATGACCGCAGCCAGAATACAAATTGAGACATGAAAGCAGAGTGGCTAGTCAGATTGTTTTGCATTCAGATTGAACCAAAGGCAACCCTTTACTTGTGTCTCACAATAATTCTACATTAAGAAACAAATAAAAAACTGAAAAAAAAAAGATAATTCATCCTTTTATCAAAATTACAGTATTTCTGTGCAATATCTATTTGCTGTTAGTGGATTAAAGGAGTACTACAGGCTTTGCTTTCCACTGCAGTGAACAAATGATGAACTTTCAGAATTGGTTTTGAAATGAAGGGTTTTCCCACAAGTGAAAGAAACTCTTAAGAAAAAAGATAATATGGATAACATAAACTATTCTGTATTTCTGGGTGATTTTTGGGGGGTGGATTTTAGTCCTACATGGACTCCTTTGCTTTGTGAACTGTGGGGTGCCTTAAAGACAGACTGTCAATATGTTAGGAAAATTGGGCTGATAGCGTGCACCTAGTGTACTAAAGTGAATATAATAATGCACTGACTCACTGTACTGATCCTATAAATCATTACCTCCTTTTTGATGAAATCCTTCCCAAAAATGGAATTGAAAAGATCTAGCAACACCATCCTTAGAAGTTATTCTCTCCTGCTGAATTGTGCATTTACTTTCATGTTTACTGAGTAAGTGCTGCTCTGATTGTTATCATTCCTGTGAGGATGGAGGAGAGTAAATTACTCCATGGAAGATTTGTCTGCCAGAAAGTGGGCAGAGGAATTCTGGCTAAATGAACAAAGATGGAAAGAGCAGGATGGGTTTGGGTAGGATGGGGAGGAAAAAAATACCCTCATCTCCCCAGATAAAGTAGTACCTTAAAAGGTATTACTACTTAGGAGGCTCCTCTAATTCCTTCGTGGGAGGAGGTAAAAGGGAGCAGTGAATTTTTTTATACTTAATTTTATTTTTAGGTCAATTGCAGGCCCTTGGCTTGAAATATTTACTCAGTAATCTTCATGCTATAATCTTAAAATTGGTATACAACAGAGTGAGGAGCCAAATTATTAATAAGGTTCACTTCTCCTGTACAGTAACTTCTCCTGTATTAATTGGTATTTTCAGATTTGTACCTGAGGAATCTGTGAGAGACATAGAGGTTGTAGAGACATAGAGATATTATACCAAACAGTGTTGCTTTTTGGGTCAGAGTATGCCAAACTCCAAAGGTTTTGCACTTACCAAGTGCAGAAGACCACCTCTGACACAAAGCAAGCCCACTGCCCTACCTGTAACAGCCATCTATTGCTAGGACACATCTCTACAGCTAAGGGAAGTGTTATGTGACAAGCAAGTAAATGCAAAATCCATTCACATTATGAAAGGATAAGCTTCTAGGGAAATAAATTTCAATTTTAGAGAGAAAATCTATTTTTTATTTTAAAATATGTAATGCAAAGTTAATAGAACATTTTGAGAATCATTTTGATCGATGGAATGAGGATAAGAGTGAAAACAGTAGATATAATTTAAAAGATGTTAAGATAGCTGAGGAAAAAAAACAAACCAGACACCTTTCTGAAAAGAAAAAAGACAGGGTGCAGCAAGTAAGTTATTACAAATGATAAAAGACTGGTCTCAAGATTGAAGTCAGCTTAGTAACAAGTGGAACACTTCAACATTGAGAGGAATAGTATTTGGAAGATGAATATCATCTCTATCAGATACAGTTTTGTTCTCTTTATAAATGGTATAGTTAAAGGTAAAATGGTCAAATATAACTTTTGCTGCATGAAGCAAGCTATGTGCAAAGGAATAGAAACATATTTAATGTAAGGAAGAAGGAGAAAAGAACAATGAAAGAAAACTGACAGAGGGTTAGCAGAGTTCAGCATGCAGATGTAGGAGAGAAAAAGACCTGAACAAATGCTAGACCTGAGGGGACACACCAAAGTCAGAGCCCATTTGCACAATGCTAGATATTAATAGAGATATTGCTATCCAACACATCAGGATAGGCTACAGAAACAGATTAAAAAAATATTAACTGGCTGCATCTGAGCTATGAGGTAAATGTGCTGTCCTCGTTGTGGCTGGCCAGCCAGAGGCTGAGCTGGAGAAAGTGCTGGCTCTGGTGCTGCCCAGACACCTACATTTCCTTCCTAAGGCTATTGGTGACTGCCACCAGCCCCTGCGGTTGCCCAGACATGCTACCAGGGAGACACCCTATCCTTTGACACCCACATGATTGGTGTCTACCTCAGACCTACACATTTACTCTCTTTTCCATGTTACTGGAGAAAAATCAGGAATGAGTCAGCACTGTCTAAAGGTCTAAAGCAGGACAAAAAGTCTGCATCCCAAAATCAGTTAATTTGGTTTAGCTAGACTATTTAATGAGGACCAGCCTGATCCACAAGGTCAGGGTGGGTTGTTGTGGTGGCCCAAAAGAACAGACAGGTGTACTGCTAGATATGATCTGTTCCTGGAGGTTTGGATTGTAAACTGCATCCAAAAGTGCAAGGAGGTCCCTTGCCAGGGCTGGTTCACTCTCCCAAGTCTGGAAGGGCTGTCTCTAAGCAGTGTTTTATTTAAGGACTGTGAAGCTGCTGCTTCCTTCCTGACATCCTGTTGTTACTGTCTGCCCAGCAGATGTCCCTCGGCCACTGTGGGATGAGAGCACATGGATGCAGAGGCTCTCTCCTTTCTCTGTGCTGATTACTGTCAGTAAATAACAAGTTTGAACTGGTCGCTTAGAGCTGGAAACAGTCAATACCTAATTTTCCCCAGCCTGTGAATGATGCATGCTGGGTCACTTGCAGTTCTTTCAGCTCTTTCTGAAGTGACAAAGAGATGTTATAAGAACTGGTGCTGAACAGTTTTCAAGCACAAATAAATAAAAAATGTTCCGGTGCTACAGCTGTGACCATTGTTCCACAGCCAGGGGTACGTATGCTAAAACAAGAATAATTCCTATTGAAGTTTCACTACTGCACATGTTAACAGAATGCAACACTCTCAAAAGCAACAAGACTTCTCATTATGATATTCTGTGTTCATACCTCGAATCCCTGTGGTCTTCCTAGACTTTCTTTAATATGTTTCCACGCAACAAGAATCTCTGATACAGACAAACTCGTAGCTTTGACATCGATGGGAGCAGCAGTGGGTTCTGTATTAAGAAAAATTGAAACAATAAACCTCCACTGTAACAGCTTGTATTTATCAAAAACACTCTGCCTGAAACTGTCATTTACTTCCTTTATTCTACCTTAATACTCTCAAGAAGTTATGACACTTAAGGGGAACATGAAAAACTGAACAAGATGAAGAGATTATTATTGTTGTATTTCTTTATTTGTGTCATGCTACATCAATATCTCATCACTGATGATGGGTGCAGCAAACTGCGAAAGAATCTCTTGTCTGCAATTCTTTAAAAAAGCTTTAATATTTGTATATGTATCCCCTTCCTCCACACACCCCTTTCATAGCCCTCTGAACTGCAGCAGCAAACGGAGCATTCATTCTATTTGTGGTTTTCTAGTGCCATTCTGTCAGCTCAGGATGAGCAATGCATTGCTGGGGTGCTCAGTCAGTCCTGCCCTGGGGCAATACTGAGCAGGAAGTGTTACCCTGCACTGTAGTGAAATGCTATGTGAAAGATACTTTTTTTAAGACTATGTTATTATATCCTTGAAGTCACAGGCACCAGTGTTTGGGATGTACCACCTTCTCTCTGCTGTGCAGCATTTACTGTTTTAGGCCTTGGGTGCACATTTTTATAAAGACACCAAGACCTAATGTCTGTCCCTCTGATTACCTGTGTTTGTTTGCATTGGCCTTCTGTCTGTGCTTCTATCTCCATGCTATCCATGTAACACTCTGCAGTCCTGACCTCCTGATTATCTGGAACAGAGGATCCTTCCTGTCCTCCAGCCTGGCTGGGAGCCCCTTGGTGGTGCTGGGGCATGGCCAGGTTGCTCACAGAAGGCTGTGGGATGCTTTACACACCACACCTGCCCAGCAGTGTTGTCACAGGCGTGTTTGCCTTTGTACTTTCACATCAATGAATGCTTTATAGAGGCCCAGCTTCTTTCAGTGGTTGGGAAGTTGAGTAAATGTCCCCAGATATTTGCTATGACAGGCTACTGAGCACCCCACCACTCAGTTGTATCACCTGTTACAGTAGTGACAAGTGTCCAAAAATTGTCTCGTATGAAACTGGAACATGACTCAAGGAAATCTTGTGAGTAATCTTGTGAGTATTTTGCTTTATTACCTAAATACAACTGAAAACTTTCTTGAAGACAAGCTGGGGAGGCAAGGCTTCTACATATACTGTGCAGCACACAATAGGGGATTTCTCCCCCTTTCTGGTGTAGTTCACGTAGCAAAAATGTGAATTCACATTCCCCTCTAGTCACAGAACCTATGATTTCTTCCTTGGCCTAATGTTCCTCATTACATTTCTAATGTGTTGATCTGTTCCTGAAGGGCAGGCAGAGGTCTTGGTTTTATGTCGCAGGGAGACACATCAAAGAGCTTTCTGAAAAACGGGGTTTTGGGAACTTGTTTAAAAGGGTTGCAGAAAAGCAGTCTCCTTACAGAACAGCCTGAGATAAAATTACATATTTTTCTCAGTGATCAAACCACCTAATATGTAAGATATCTAATATCAATGTTGACTCATTAACTACTCTCCTTTCTCTGCAGCTGTTGCTCTGGCACTGCTGCCCTACAAATATTTTTGACACAGCTCATACAAATTTTTCATCCTTTTTCATGTCAGGCTTTTAATGCTTGTTACACTTTTTTGATCTCTTTTTTTAATTTATGTCCGAAGAAAAAAAGTCAATCTGATGTGATATGAAGTGGTGTTTGCTGTTTGCCAGCAATGAGTATCACTAAGAAGTATAAAATATGTTTGGAACTTTTTAGGTAATAAAGAATAAAAAAAATATGTTCAGGAATAGGAGAAATGATCTTTTGAATTCAATACTGAAAGAATTGCATTATGAAGAAATATATTGCTCGTAATATCATTTTCTGTTCAACAGTTACATCCTGCTTTCCATTTTATGTACTACTAAGATTTGTGTGGCAAAAGCTATTTTCTAGTTTTTGTATTATTGAAGCAATTACCTTGTTGTCAGAAAAGATTGCAGTGGTATAAATAATTTGAGATGTACACAAAATGTTGGTTGGCAGACTTTACATTTTCTATAAATGCAGGAATCATTTTCTCTTCACAGCATTCATGAGGAGTGGTTTATACATTGCTTGAATAGAAACATAGAATATTTTCTGATAGTTTTAAAAATGTTTTCAACAAATGGAGCAGAAATAGTTTGGATTTTTTATGTGAAGAAAATGTATTTCTCACATATTCAGAAATAATTCACTGCAGTTTCATTGATATTAGGCACTGAGAATTGTGTTCAGCAAAACAACAGAAATTATCTATTTAGGAATAAGATATAGCATGACTGTCTGAAAATTTTTGGAGCCTAAATAGCATTTTTTATTGATTCAGATATGATGAGGACCATATAATTTCTGGTGATATAATACAGTCTGTGGTTCACTCCAATGTCATGCTTCAGTCTCTGTGTCTAAAACTAATGATAAGTTTGATAGGTTCATTAGCTTTTTCTATTATGGTCACTGATGTTATAATCATATTATTTTCTTCACCTATATTAAACCTATAGGTGTCTACCTAAGGTCATACTTCCTGAAAAAAGAAAAAATGTCCATTTTTAAGAGTCTCTTTAATAGTCCCTTCTTTGAATTAAAGATGCAGTACAACAAATTCTCATAAGGCTGTGTTTGATATCCATGAAACACTGTCTTTCCCTGTGCTGCAATGACACTTTAAAGAAACATGATCAATATGTAGGTTTTTTGGGATGGCTGTAAAATGGCAGGACATACATTTGCACTAATTTCATTTCTAATGTTCAGAGAGGGAATCCTGAATTTTGACACTAGGAAGTAAAGAAAAGAATCAGTTAGTAGCCCTCAGTGTGTAGTACCTGTTTATGACTGTAAGCTGATCTGTTTTCCTGAAATATTCATCCTTAAGGATTTCCACATGAAGTCCAAAAGCCTACTCAAATTTATGTTGTTTTCATTCTTCTGTGGAACAGAGCCTCAGTCAGGACTACTAAACCAATCACTTCATATCTGTTCAGTTCTTATTTTGATTCCAAAAAGAATTTTTACAAAGCAGTCTTATTCAAAATTCAAGCCCTTATTTGAAGATAAGAACCTCAGTCTGAGCAATTGCATTATGACTGCAGGCAGTTCTTCATAGTTGAGATTTTGGGATTTCAGCCAGGATCTATTTCTGTGATAATGCCTCTCTGTGGAAAAATCCACAAGAGATACATCAGAAGGAAAATCAGGAAAAGTCATCCCTCTTGTGTTAACCTATAAGTAAAGAAAGTGGTAGTATTTGCTTCCTTGCTAGAAATAGCCACATAGACTATCTTGCAAATCAGAGAACCTTTAGTGAACCTTTTCCATTCTGAGAAATGGGGGACTCCACCAGATCTGCAGTGAAATGTCTGTCTGTAGGATATAGAACTTTCTCCAGAATCTTGTGCTTAAAAGGGGAAAAATATCCAATTTCCACAATAGCAGAAATAAGATTACTGTTTCCAGGACAGACCTTTGGAATTATCACTTTTCCACAAGTCCTTTCTATTTTCACCTTCTCTCTGACCATCCTCTTTGCAGAAAACAAAACAGAGGAAAAATTAGAAGAGTATTGGAATGAGCTACAAGTGAAGACCTCTGCCCTGAATATTTTTGATGTAGTGCTGAAATACTCTTTCTTGTTGGGTAGATCTTCTGAAGCCTTCTCCTGCACACTTTCTCACAGTGCACATCCTGCTGTGACTCTCCATTCCCTGTGGAATAACCCAGATTTATTACACAGCAGAATGTCACCTGGGAATAAGGAGCTGCCTAATTCCACAAAGAATTTGCCAGAGGAGTGTTGCCATCTTTATGATCATAAATGGTTTGTTTCCATGAAGTGACATGGCAAAAAGAGTTACCCTCAGGATGTGAGGGGGGGATGTGCCCATTATATCTATTGCACATCTGCTTCCCAGGGGGCTAGTGCCATTGATCAGAGGAGTGATAATAAACTCCTGCATGTCAAGGTTGTGATTTCATTCCTTAAAAAGTCATTGGAGACAGCTCTAGCTTAGCTTTCACAGGATCTCTCCAGACAGATCATCTGGCAGAATCAGGAAATAACCCTCTGTAGTTTACAGCTAATCTGCCAATTAGTTTTCAGGTTCACCTAAACCCCAAGCAGCTCAGCTTTAGCTATGAAATGAATCACAGGACTTAAAGAATTTAAAATTTTAATTAAAGACGTTGAGGCTGTATTCAAAGGTGTGTAATTGCATATTATTTCCTCTCAATGAAAAGAAAATAGCAACTTATTTGTCTAAATATGGAGACACAAAACTGCAGTGGCTTTTGTATGGTCCTTTGCCTTTTGGATAACTGAGAGTTTTGGGTCTCCATTGGCTTGATGAATTACCCCAAATCCATACAAAGCAAGAACAAAATCTCTGTGCAGTATCATTACATCTTGTATGTATAACAGAAGTGCATCTGGGGTCCCTCAGGAGGTTTTAAACATTAAGTGTGAGAGTCTTCAGGCTTCAACCTGTATCACTCAGGGCTTTCTATTTCCTATTTAGAAGTTTTTAGTAGTATTCACTACTCCCTTTATCAAAACTATAGATCTTTCAATTGTTGTGAAGATAATTCTGTCAATGCCTGAAGGAGAAATTAGATACTGAAATGAACAGAATTGATCCTGTATCACCCATTATGACAACCATTAACCAAAAAATCCTTTATAAAAGGCCTAACTCATCTTGAAACCAGTTGGGTTCCCAGAAACTTGTTTCTATTTCCTTTTATATTCTCATCTATTTCCATACTGTAGAGTACTCTAATTCATATTTATCCTTGTGCTTTTAGGCTGCATCTGTACTTGTAAACTAAATGGGGACAAACAGCTATCTGTGGCATTATACTGTTGGCATTATCCATATTGACTCTGGGCAATTTGTGCTGCCTCAGGACGTGATAGTTTTATCAGAGTAAGGCCTTCATGCAAATTAAAATGTTTGAGTCTTTCTTATGTGTAATTTCTACCCCATCTCCATGAGTAGAAGAACACATTAATTTTTATTTATGGTACATTTGAATAGCAAATTCTGCATTGTTGAATTTAGAAAGGGTTGAATTTCTGACAATTGGCAATACCAGAAAATTTCACTACAGATATAAAAATTTTCACTTTCATGTTCTTATTAACTATCTTGTCTATATAATCTTATTTATTTAAAATAAATGGTAAAGTTTTTAATTATTGTTTACAATTTCTTGATTATATTTAATATAAATTCCTTACTTCAATTATTCATGCCTTATATACTTCCCAATTTAAAAAAAAAAAGAACCTATGAACCTTAATTTTTTATCTATACTTGTGTTATTTTTATCTTTTTCATTACTTGGATTGCATTATGTATGTTTTTTACTTATTCTGATTATCTTTTAGGGGTTACATCTATAGATCCTCAGATGTAATGTCCTGTCAGACATATACCATTTCTTGCAGTATAAACTTCAAATATCTGTTAAACGTTTCACTTAGAGACATTCCAAAACACTTCTATTTTTAGTTTCATCAGTTAATTCTAGTTAATAAAATAATTTCCTGCTTTTTAATGATGATGTGTACCACTGTTATTTGTTATGATCAGCTTTTCTATAGTGTCTTAATTATTCATCAGAACAAGGCTATTGTACTGTTATTTCTTCTCACTTAGTCAGTACTGGATAAAGAATCTGCTAATTAGCACAGCCAGAACACAAGGTCATTAGTCTTTACTAATTAGTTTTTACTATCCAAACTACTCTGAACAGCTAAACTTGCTGATAAATAACAACTTTCTTTAGTATTTTTCAACAATTAGAAATGTCTTTTTCAGCATCCAAATTGATCAGGGTAATCAGTAATTGACCTCTAGCTTGACTTCCAGCTTTTGTAATTGCCCTTTTCCAAAATCACATGGAACCCAAACCCAAGGTTATTCTGCTTTATCCAAACACTGATTTTTTTTTTGCTGATACATTATCACATCATCAGCATGTTATGACATCCAACTTCTTACTTTTATTTTGTCTTTCTTGTGTAGCTCATACTTTGTCTAAAGAAAGCCAGCCTGGCCATCACTGTTATCAGCACAGCCTTTTCCGTGTTCTTAGCATCATACTTTCAAACTTGTATTTCCTTCTTCATTGCTATATTTGTGATTTCCCCAGTTTTCATTTTCCAGTGAATTAAAGCCACACACAGAGGTTGCAGATAGTTTTCTCTGGTACTGAAAGCTTGTATTAGTAATTTTGGAATTCTTAGCACCTTGGTATTTAGGTGAAATGTAGTCATCAATAAAAAGAGCATGCATAAATGTTTATGTTGTAACAAACAGTGCTAACATTATTTTTGTTCATTGCTTTATTTTCAGTGTCTAGTGCCTTTACAATGTATTTTTTCTTCTGTGGATAAAATTCATCTGTACCTGCACTGAATTTCAGTGCTGTTTTAGTGTTTCCTAGCAAGAATCTGATACCTTATTTTCCTGACAGAAAGTATGGACAGAAGATTTCTCTCTGTTTTGTTCATGATCCTTTTCAGCCTCAGGGCTGCACATGGCAACCTTTCTCCTGGCAGGTAGCCTAATTTGCTGTGCCCTCATGTCTCTTTCTCTTACTAAGGTTTTCCTTTATGTAAAGTTCAGGCTCATCCTTTCCAGCTGCTGGAAATGCCTACTGTCTCCTTTTGTTCTGCCTTCTCATTGAGGTAATTGTGCATCTTTTTTCTATCCTGCCTCTTCTGAGCATCATCCTCATTCCCTCTTCAGAACTGCTTCCTGATTCCCATCATCCCTTTTAACATCACTACATGTGATGTCTATTTCCTTCTTTTCTCTGTGATTACTTGCTTTATTTCCTTTCCTATGTTTTCCAGGAAAGGCTCTTCCTTCAAACTTCCCTACTGAATAAAGATACCTTTTCCAGAGAATCACACATATATTTGCTTTGCTTTTCTCCACGGGTTATATGTCTAGTTTTGTAACCTTTTTAACTGATTCTCCATTCTATTCTCTACTCTTCCATTACATTCATCTGCAATTTTAGGTCCTGGGCAGTCTTTCCCATGAACTATATTCTAATGATGATTTTTATAAAGTCAAAAGACTGGTGAAGGAGGGAAAAGATCTTAAAGTATCTATGACCAGGTAGAATTTCTTGCCTCTTCAACCTTGGGTCACCACTGTTGTTGATGTTTTAGTGACCATTGGTGTAATTCTGTCTTCTAAGTACCTGTTGGGTCACTGTCCAGGTGGAGGCTGGTGACAAGTGGTGTCTATCAGGGCTCTGCCTTGGGACCAGTGTCCTTCAATATCTTTATCAATGACATGGACAGTGAGATCAAGGGCACCCTCAGCAAGTTTGCAGATGACAACAAGCTGAGTGCTGCAGCTGACACACCTGAAGGACAGGATGCCATCCAGGACCTGGGGAAGCTGTAGAAGAGGGTCTGTAGGAACCTTTTGAGGTTTAACAAGGCCGAGTACAAGGTTCTGCACCTCAGCTGGGACAGTCTTAAACACTGAGTGGGAAAAGAACTAATTGAGAGCAGCCATAAAGAGAGGACCTTGTGAGTTGTCATGGATGAAAAGCTGAACATGAGCTCTCAGTGTGCACTCACAGCCCATAAAGCCAATCATAACCTGGGCTGCGTCCAAAGCAGTGTGGGCAGCAGAGAGAGGGAGGGGTCTCTGCCCTTCTGTTCTACTCTGCTTTGCTTTGTTCTGCTGAACTGTTTGCCTTTTGTTCTGCTCTGCTCTGCTGAGACCCCTCCTGCAGTGCTGCATCTGGGGTCTTCATCACAAGAAAGACCTGGACCTGCTTTAGCAGATCCAGAGGAGGACATGAAGTTGATCAGAGGGCTGGAGTGCCTCTCCAGACAGGCTGAGAGAGTTGGGGTTGTTCAGCCTGGAGAAGAGAAGGTCCCAGTGAGAATGTCTGGTAATCTTCCAGTACTTAAAGGAGGCTTATATAAAAAACAGAGATAATTTATACTGGCACATAGTAACAGGATAAGGGGGAATGGATTTAAACTAAAGGAGGAGAGATTTAGATTAGTTGTTAGAAAGAAATGAATTACTGTGAGGTTAGTGAGACCCTGAAACAAGATGCCCAGAGAAGATGTGAATGCCCAATCCCTGAAAGTGTTCAAGGCCAGTTTGAATGGGACTTTGAGCAACTTGGTTAGTGGAAGGTTCTCTGCCAGCAGCAGTGTGTTAAAATTGATGATATTTAAGGTCCCTTCCAACCCAATTCATTCTATGATTCTATTATATGGTCTGACTTAATAGACAGAAAAACATTAACCATTCTATTTACTTCTGAAAAAGTGCTCAGTGTTTTTGTCAAATTTCTGAGTTCTTTTACTTAGAAGGCAATGTTTTAAACCTCTTGCCCGAGTCAGAGTCACTATGCAATCAGAGGGCATTGTGTGTCTATTGTGTTCAGTGAGGGAACACCTTACTCAACACCACCTACCAAGCTGCTTGCTTAAGAGCAACTCAGAACTATCACCAAAGGGCTCTGAATGTGAATCACACAATATGATGTCACAGTCATACAGAAAATGGAGATGCATTAATTCTTAATAAATGTGAGATTTCTTTATGGCTCAGAATCTGTCCCGTGAAAACTGTTTTTATTTTCCAGTGTGCTAAAGAAAAGCAACATGATTTAGACTTCCTAAGGCAAATTTGTTACATCATTAAACAATTGTAGATCCATTTGTAGATGTGGGAAAACTTGTAATATGTAACATAAAGCCTTAATTTTTAATAATTTTGTACTATTGCTTTCTCTAGATATTTACTGAGTGAATTGGATGTATAATGAAAAGCATGTAAGCTAAGGCTTTGCTGGATCACCCCTAGGACCATAATACTATCTATTGTTATTTAATATCTACTGTTCAATAGAAATCCTTGAAAAATTGTGCCTTCAGTTGTTTAGCTGCCTAGGCATGACAGTCCATACCTCTTTCAAAACCAGTTCCCCATTTTCATAGCAAACTACAATGTCTATTGTCCTCAACCTTCATATTGCCCCAAATTTAGCTGTAAAAATCTGTTTCATTGCTCCCTTAAATTCTCAGTAAATTACCTTGTTTTTTTCTGGAGGAAAGATTTTTATAAATTAATTTTGTGCTGTAATTTCACAGCATCCTATATCTTTCCTGAAATATGTCTTGTAAAATATTTAGGCCCATAGAATTCCTCATGTGCAGACACATACAAAGACTGAATTAGCAAAACTCTAATGGATAGATACTTTTAAGTTACTGAACTCAAATCAGAAAAGCTGGTTTCTAGAGAAAGTTAATTTTAATATTCTATTAAGACCATTTTTAAAGCTCATATTTTAAAAGAACTGATAGAAAAAATTGTTTATCTATTACTAATTATTCTATTTCCAGTCTTGTCCAAATAACAAGCAAAGGTATAAGGAATCATTATTACAATTCAGCATCATTCAGCTTCTGTTAAAATAGCTTTTGCTACTAAAAAAAAAATAAAGTGTTTGTCTCCCTTCCTTTGCAAAACTTTATTTGCAAAGAACTTTCTGCTTAGAGTATGAAATTATTAAAAAATATAAACATCACCATTAACCTCACAGTATCCATTTTCATTGATGAACAGGAAAGTCAGCTGTACAATTTTCAACTTGTACTGTGCATTTTTTACATTTTAAAATGTAAATGTTTTTATAAAAATATGACTACTTGGTAATCCTGATTCAAAAATTGGAAAACCCCAAATTACTGGGACTAATTTTTGTAAAAACAGCAGCTCCAATCTCTGTAATTACTGTGAGAGAAGAGTAGCAGACAGGGTCTGCTATGTCATGGTTCCAAAGTTATAGATTTATTGTGGGTTAATATGAAGTAACATTTAATGTTTTCCAGCTTCACAAGAAATATTATTGTCTTTGCATTACTGTTTCAAAGACAGAGTACTAAATTCCTCTCATCTGCATTGGGACTGCTAATTTTACTCTCTTAATAGGAGACAGTGGAATAACTCAAAATAGTATAGCAAAGAAAAACTGATATTTATAAATTTCAGTAATGGAGCTTCTGAAAATATTCTTGTGGATAACATTTATTTGTCTTTTTTGTGCGTGGGAATTTCCATACACTGGGTCCTGTCAAAACAGAACAACTTCTTTTACTAGTACTGATTAGTGTTTGTTGGTTGTTTCTGTTTGGTTCTTTTCTGCCCAACAAAATACTGTTTAGAACTTATAGCAATTCTCAATAGAAATTTTCAAGAAATATCTTTCATTTGTTCTTGGGAGCTATTCCTATAATTTGCATTGAAGACTGGGACATTAATGCAGTGTCAGAACTTTCTACTAATGAAATAAAAATTAAAACAAAATTTATTTCTGTGTACTTTTAGAATGCATCAACTAGGAAATGAACATTCATAAATGAATTTATTTATTCTTTGAGCTGTTGTCTGATTAACACATCAAAAAAAGGATCATGAATCTCAGGAACATTAGAAAATGGCATCCTTTCTTTGCTCAGTGTTACAAAAAGACCTGTCTAAAATAAAGGATAATGATTTCATATAAAGGATGAGCTTTCGTGGTTTTAGGGTTTTTTTGGGGTGTTTTTTGGGTGTTTTTTTGATTATGACTAATGTGGCTGGAAGTCTATTCCTAAACTTTGTAATTTCTTTCTAGGTAAGCTTGGCAAGTTCCTTCCTTCTCTGCAAAACCTGTTTAATGTTATTTAGCCCATCTGAAAAGAAATTTGTAATTTAAGGTTTAACTAGTGTGTTGCAAGAGGATGCATTAAATATAAAAGTCTTAATATAGTTCACGATACGCAATTTAACTTCATGTTGAACTGACCTCCTTCAGCTGAGCAGATGACCACAATAGGGCTGAAGGGACCATCTCCTTTGTTGTTGTAAACACCAACTTTCACCTCAAAAGGAGTCAGAGGTGGCACACTTTCATCTCTGTAGATGAATTTTGAGGCATCTGAAGATGTCACCATTTTTTCCTTCCAACCACGCGTCCCATTGGGTCTGAAGGCTACAATATATCCAAATCCTTCTCCACTCTGAAACTCTTCTGACACTGGCTGAAAAATTAATTAATTATGATTAGAAATAGTTTTACTAATTTAAAAAATATCACAGTTCCATGATAGCATTTTACTTAACACACCTGTCCTCATAAGGACAATTGCTTCCAAAGAGGTACCTTCTAAGAGAGTTTCCTCACCTAATCACCATAGCCAAGTCATTGTCCTTGGACTGAATGGGGTCTCATGCTCAGAAAAGTGTTTTCTTTTATGTATCCAACTTTTTATTGGGATATTTTGACCAGTTGTTTGTGGGTGGAATAGCCCTATCAGTGGCCTTGTTAAAAATATAGACCAATATATTGTGATACCTACTGTGGTGAGACTTTTGGGTTTTAGGTGCCAGACTGTCGAAATTCTGTTCCAAGTCGGGTGTTAGGTCTTAGAGATTCAATTCCAGGGTTTAACTTAATACTTAGGATACATTGTAATAAATCTAAGTTGTTCTAAGTCTGAAAAAGTTGTTGGTTTTTTTTGGATTTTTTTTGGTTTTTTTTTTTTTTTTTTTGGTGGAAAATAACACATTTTCTTTTCTCTCTTTCTCTCCTCAGAGGACCTGTGAAATTAGCCACTTAAATTGGGACACATCTGACATAAGCAGCCTGTTAGAAAAGGGATTTTTCTGCTTTAGAGTCTGAACACTGCAAAACCTAAAACTTACATGTCCTACTCAATGAATGGAACTTTTCATGCTTATTAGTACATTAGCAGTAGCTTACATTTATTATGAAGTCAGTGGGCTAGTTTAGGAACTAGGTTATATTTAACAGTTGTCTGCATATTAAACCTATGTGAAATGTCCAAAAAATGGGTATCTAAACTCTCTCTCTTGAAATGCCCATCCTAGAGATGCAGCTAATGGACAAATGAATCAGAGCTGGGGCACAGGTGACACTGAATCCTCTCCCCTCCATGTTTTAAGTGAATATTTCATCACCTGGCACTTCACTTGCAGACAAAATTTTCTACCCATCCTTCTGAAGCTGTGCACTGCATATCCCAGAAAAAAAAATAATCATGATTCCATGGGCAGAGGATGAAAATCTAAGACAGACTTTGTAACTTAGTCTGAACCATGGGTCTCTGATTTTTTTGAGAACAAAACTCTGGTCCTTGATAGAATGGGATTTATAAGACTCTGCAGTAGTCCCCCAACCCAGTCACCTCGCAGGTGCTATAAAGACACTTAATATGAATACTGCATATTAATATCCCTTCTTAGGGACTGGGATTAGGTCCATTCACATCAGAAGCAGTTCTAGCCACCAGGTATTTTTGTTCAGGATTCAGCAAATTCTCTCCTAATAAGAGAGATGTTGATATTTACCCTTACAGAATATGAAGCAAAATGAAATCACCTCTGTCTCAGCTCTCCTTGGTAGCTGATGTCAAAAAAGGCAGAAGCGCCAACAGAAGACAGTCTCTTTAGATGTCCTAAAATTTGCCAATTTAAACAATTAGAATTTGGTGTGTCTCTTACCATCTGAATCAGTCCTCAAATTGGCTAAGCTTAAAATTTTTTCATTATAAACCCATATCTTTATTTGATGGAATTTTCCTTGAGTATGTATACATATATATATATGTATATATGAATTTTTATGAATCTGAAACTTTTAGGGATGAATCTAGAAGTTTTGAAAACTCCTTAAGAAAAGTCTCTATTCTACTATTTTTCATAATTAGCAGAGAAAGCAACTCTCCCACTGGCATGACCATATATCTGTGTTGCATCTTACATTCCAAATATGTTCACAAGATTCTCTTTACTTTATTTTTATTCAGCAATTAAAAAAATAATTGTTTCAGAGCTGATACCATAATGTCTTCTACTCAAAACTCATGAAAATCCACAGTACTTTGAAATTTTAGAACATATTTAAGAGTAGTATTTTGTGTTCATGTGTTGCCAAGATTTGTTGTAAGGAAACCTCAGTAGAGTACTCCTTACTTTGGCCTCAAAGAAGTTAACATGAAACAAAACCTTTAAACAGAAAAATCCCTTACCTCCCATGCTATTACTAATTCATGTCGCCTTCCACTTCTGCCACTCACGTTAGCTGGAGGTGTCTTTGGCACTGTGTACAAAAAGGAAAAACAAAACAAAACAAAACAAACCAGAATATCCAAGTTATTGAAGTTTTCCCCATTGCAATAAATTGCTGCAGAAGACATGAGACTGTTAAATCAGAACAGGAATAAAAATATAGCACTCTGTGGTAAAGAAAATTTGCTCAAGCCTCATTTGAGAGAATTGCACACACTAGCTAGAAAAATCAAACAAAACATAAGCAGAGAATGGAAATAATTTTGCAATAAAAAAAATGTTTAAGCACTAGGTCTTTTGCAGATTGGTAAAAATTTCAATGTACAGATCACTTAAGAGATAAAACAGGAATTACCTTGTTAATGTTTGTCATTTTTTAACAAGAAACTTGAAATGCCAAGAAATCTGACATATTTCAGATTTCAGGTAAAATCTTACAACATAATTATTAATGTCTCTATTATTTTTCAGGTAGTTATTGATTTAGAATGTTTTAATTATTGTAAATCTATTTTTGCTCTACTGGGGAGCCAACTTTCAGAAATTTTAAAGCAGCCAACTGCAAATATCCGTCATGATTTCTTGCAAAATGCTGGAAACAGTACTACCCACAGTTCTTGAAAAATTGAGCTCATTGTTGCAGTTTTAAAGAACAAGAGCAGTGAATGAAATTCTTTAAAGTAAATTATAACTATCATCACCATTTTTATTTGAATTATCACATTTTGCAAAAACAGAAATATCGGTTATTCCATTGGAATTGTATAATTTCTTTTACCTTGTTTAGTGCCTCTAATGAAACTCCTACAATGGCCCAAGTCTTGAGTTTATTTACTGTGAGGAGGCAATGCCTGCATTCTCTATTTGATTAAATTTGTCATAAGATACAAACTTTTTATTTTCTTCTTTACAGCAGTACATAGGTCACTGGTAGAGATCTACTGTGAGCCTTTAAGTGTTTAGGCCTTATTGCATGTTTAACTTATTTAGTGAGTAGCACTCGGCCTTTGAACTATACAAAATAAGATGCATTTAAATAAATGTACACAGTCCTCTCTGTTTCCTGTGCCATTGAAAGCTTGAGTTCAATGAAAATGCAATTTTTATTAGCTCCTGTCTGTCCACCTAAGACTTCAGAATTCATTTGGATAGTCACTTGTTGAACCCTCAACTCCCCGATAAAGACCAGAAGCCTGATTCTGCTTTTCCTCATAAAAGATGTAACCCAACAAGGTCTAGGGACTGATTCTGATTCATATTTCTGGAATTGAAGCAGGTGTTATTTTATCTTTGGCTCTTAGCAGACTTATAGGGGAGATTTCTATTGTGTTTCCCTCCAATAAACCTATGTTCATCTGGCAAATATGGTGCCTTTGACTTCCTTCCTTCCTTCCTTCCTTCCTTCCTTCCTTCCTTCCTTCCTTCCTTCCTTCCTTCCTTCCTTCCTTCCTTCCTTCCTTCCTTCCTTCCTTCCTTCCTTCCTTCCTTCCTTCCTTCCTTCCTTCCTTCCTTCCTTCCTTCCTTCCTTCCTTCCTTCCTTCCTTCCTTCCTTCCTTCCTTCCTTCCTTCCTTCCTTCCTTCCTTCCTTCCTTCCTTCCTTCCTTCCTTCCTTCCTTCCTTCCTTCCTTCCTTCCTTCCTTCCTTCCTTCCTTCCTTCCTTCCTTCCTTCCTTCCTTCCTTCCTTCCTTCCTCCCTCCCTCCCTCCCTCCCTCCCTCCCTCCCATTAAAAAATGAGTAGAAAGAATACAATCAATGTGCAACAGTGTGACAAATGGTCTAGCATGAAAAGATGCAGATGAAGCCTCATCTGACAGTTAATTAACATCCTAAAATGATGATGCCATCTCTAATGAAGCATATTTAAACCTTGTTTGGCGCCCATTTTTCTCTTGCCTCTCTAAGGTATTTTTGGGTAAATTATAGAGACAAATGAAGTTTTTATGTAGGTGCCTGCCACATTAGAAATGAGAGAGTATGCTGTAGTCCTTTGAAGCATCCAACATGATGAACTTATTTAACCTGCAGCACCCTCTTTCTGGAGTTTTCTTGTTAATAATGTTGCAGACTGTGGCCCTATTTAAATGAATAAACGTTAAAAGAATAAAACTGTCAAAACGATGAATTTCTTTTGCACGACACTAAAATGTACACTCACACAGTGAAACTCTTTCAAATGAATAACCATTAAAAGAATAAATGTGTCAAAAGAATAAATTTCCTCTGCACTGCAGCAAAGTAGAGCATGCATAGTTAGAGTGAGACAGTTTGAAATGAGTAACTATTAAGTGAAGAAAACTATTAAAAGGAAACATTTTTTGCCAGACACCAAGCCTGTACATCAGCCTTGCTTTCAGCACCATCCCCTTTATATCAATGTTATATCTGAATTTACTCACTCACGGCCTGAGTTTGTTGCTATGCAATTAATGACTTCCCAATCTTTATGCTGTTAATTCTCAGCAGTGGAGATGCACTTGCACCAAATACACAAATATGATGCCTACACTTGGCTCCTGGAAAAAAGATACATGCACCTGGAGAACGAGGACATCAGGACCTTTTTTGTTTAAGGTTTATCAAAGCTCAGAAGTTTGGTATTTTTCTTCTGAATAAATACACCCCCTACTTAGTGCAAACAAATAAAAATCTTGAAATGAATGTGCCAGGAGTTTGATTCGAATGCAAATAGCAGGATTTTTTTCTTACTGTTTTCCATTTGCAAGAAATTACTGTGATATGCTGGAAATGAAAGTCAAATTAAAATCTATTAAAACTTATCTCCTCTAAACCAAACAAAAAAGCCATTAACATTTTTTCTAGGAGCAGACATGGAGAATGTAGCTCTCAGCAGTCCTACAAAACATTTGACAAGATACTTAAGATATCAATGAAGAAAAGGTGATATGGAAAGATAAAGCTTATACAGGAAGCCATGACAATTGTTTAATAATTCATGTGTATCTTATCATTACAAGCTAAATATGGATGAAAACCAGAGTTTTAATTTCAAACAAAAATGTGCACAGAATTGCTATTGCTGAGGGTTTTATGCATAGGAAAAGTGGTTATAAAGTGCTGAAAAATGCTGCAGTGTCATGTATATATTTTTAACCTATATTTAAATGTAAAACATTTAAATGGGGAAGCTTTTGAAATGGTGGGTAATACCATAGCTATGAAACCACAAACATATGGGGTAGATACTCACTTTCTTTCACTTTCACTGTGTCCAAAATTTTGAAAATTGCTCTGTGCTTTATGTTGATTTAATTAGATTTTAAAAATTCCTTTTTCTTCAGTCTGCAAGGCTGATGGATTATCTGTGGTGGTTTTTTAGTTTAGGTTTTTTGTTTATTTTTGAATGAAATTGGTGGACTGCAAAGATGAGCTGATTCAAAGATTCTTGGTAATCAGTTTTGGGAAAAATATTATAACTCACTAAATATTTCATTTTCACATTATAAAAAATGAAGCATAGCAATTTGACCTTAAAAATATAATTTGTATTTTGATTCAGTTTTTAAAAATAAAAAAATAAAACTCGAAAGACAGATGAGAGTATTTTGGCTTGAATTGACAGAGATTTTTAATTTTAATCCAAAATTATTATTTTAGTTCTAATTTGCTAAAGAAAAGTAAATAAGCAACCAATAAATAAGAAAATATCACACTGAACCTGGAAAAGTTGAAAGTACTTGTAGGGCAGTTTATGCTCTTTTTAACATTCCAGTCAGTCTTGCAAATAAAATTTAAAAATGTTATTTTATAAAGAATTAATACTTTAACAGTATTTCTGTTCTTTGTTTTTGTTTGTTTACCTTTTTTCCCCCCAAGGAAATGTCTAGTGGCTTATTTCAATGTGTTTTGTCTATTATGAAGAGAAAAATACAGAATCTTAATTTTGTAGTCTCTCTTAATTTTTTGAGAAGAACAAAATTATTTAGCAGCCAAAATTATAATTTATTGTAACTGAGTATAATTGATTGTAACATTGCAGTAGAAACCTGTACCGAGATTTGATCCTTACCCTTTGATAGGGAATATATCACCTAAAGGGAAGACAAAGAGAAGTAATAGTCTTATTAAACTCCTGTTTTTAGACTAAGAGATGCTGAGCTGAGCAGCCCAAATTTATAGTTTTCTCATAACCAAATGAGTCCAGAGTTCTCAAATCCCAATTCAATACTTAGTTCACAAGGTCTTTCTCACTCTACTTGAATCCTGTATTTCTTAATTTATTTGTAATTCAAATTACTTGGTATTATTTACTTTTTATATAAGTTCTGAAATTTTTGTCAAATAAAGAAAAATTAAGAAAAATGTTTATATTGCTACATGTTTTTTTTGGAGATTAATGAATTTGGCTTTAGTCCTTAAGAAATGACTTGTACCTTTTCTCAAGGTACAGTTGCTGTTACTTATTTATTTTAAAGCTTTTTATAACCTAAGATACAGATGCAGCTTGAAAAACTATGTTTTTTAGTTGTAGAAAAGATACAGGCGAGGGAAAGAGGGCTTGTCACCAGCTTGGCAGAACTGTTTAAAATGAGACCAAAGATATAACACATTCAGTTTTTTCTTCCCAGTTGCCTTCCATTCTCCCTCTATATGCATGTATGTACCTGTGTGTGTATCTCTGTATGTCTCCTGCAGTACACATCTGGGAAACAGGAGGATGTGTTAAGTGAAAATGCTTTCTTTCTGTGGAAGACCAGTCCTCCAGCTGTCACCCTCCCAGAATAACAAGGCACAACCCATCTGTTCAGGAATGAAATGTACAACATGCCAGCATCTCAGAAGTGGACAGCACACATATTCAACTACTGGAAAATAAGGATGGCCCTACTGGTCTCAGAATCTGAAATGTTCTCATTTCCTCTGTTTTATTAATATTTGTAATTATGAGCTCAAATTTGGTTCTATTCACTGACAAGAGGGTCGTGTGTGACTGCAAGACTCTGCCTGAATAGTCTCCAAATCACCACCTACAGAGCTGAAATCCTGCCTGAATGCTGTGGCATAGGTGTATACTATGGAACAAATGCAGGTCATTTCTGCTCCATTTTCTGTCACACACACATTTGGATTTCCTGTCAGTATTAGCTTGAGCCTGCAATCCAAAGCCTAAGTAGCCTCCAGTCAGTGATTACAGCCTACTTTCTCCTTTTGTTTTTCTTCATGGAAAAAGCAGATTTTTTACAAAGGCTTTAGTAGACCATGCCTTCATCTGCAAATGTCCCAGATGCAGCAGGTTATCAATCTTTAATTTTTTTATAGTATAAAAATAGTTTTGATAATGGGAAAAGCTGGAACTTCTTTTATACAAATCACAAATAAAACAGTACCCCCAACAACAAAAAAACCCTGAAGATAAAGCTGGTCTAAAATGGTCAACTTTTTTCCTGGGACAGAGACACTTCTTGTTATGCCGTGAAGGAATTCTAGCTGAGAATAAGGACAACTTAATGCAGTATAGGGATTTATTAAAAATATAACCAGTGTACAGTCTGCTACTAAAAGAGTGCATTACATTGTTTCCTCCTAAAATCAAGTTTGCATGCATGATTAACAGGTTAAACTTAGATTCCACTCAATTTCTCTCACTCCATGTTTCCTCATGAATAGATAATGTAACTGATGCTTTGCCCCCAGGCTTCAAATGCCCCAACTGTCTTAGTGGAATGCCAGACATGTTTAAATTCATGTTATTGGCTCTTTGCAACTTGTGGACCTGTAAAATATGTATCAACGCTAGAACTGACAAAAATGCAGCAGCTGGCTATAAGTTAGATGTGCCAGAAAATTGTGGTATTTTCTGTTCCAATGGAAGTAGCAATGAAAAGCAATCATGTTAACTAAATATGAGCTAAGTAACAAGATTAGAGTTTAATTAAAAAAATTAAAGCAAGTAAAAACCTGTTTATTATTCTGTGGGTTTCATTATACCATCTGAATTATTACTTTTATAGGTATTTTTAGATAATGAAGTAATATATGGTGTTATTACTATCTTGGATAAGGAGTGACAAAATAAGTGAGGTGTGGGGATAAAAAGAGACTTTAGTCTTCAATCAAATTTTCTTGTGCCATTAAACTACAGATGCAGATTTCCATTTAAGTGTAAAATAATGGAACCAGAATCACACATTTGCTGCCTCTGTGGATTGTCTACATAGCTACTATTCAGCCTGAAGGGTCTCAACTCTTACTTGAACATGAGTCACATTCACTTTCTCAGCTGGGAGATGAATATTTCTGGATTTCCACTCAGTGCAGGGGCAACCTGCCCATTTGCACTTGTGGGCCACATCTACCATCAGTGCAAATAGCACTGATTATTCTGGTTGCTCTGCCTGGGTCATGAGTAGAGAGGTTCATGCCATGTTCTTTCTGAAATATGACCTATCACATTAATGTCCTTTAAGAATTGAGAACTATGATATTAGAACTGGGCATCATGCTAATAGACAGTTTCCCTTGAAGCTTTCAGATAAAAATAATTCATAATAAAGAGATTGTGAAAAATAATGGCTCAATGGGTTCACTAAGATAGGGAATTATGTGCTAATTTGAAAACCCATATGAAAACTATTGTAAGACAATGAAAACTATTACTGGTTTCTTTTCTCTTCGGCATCTAAAAACTATACCAGGGGTGATAATTCCCAAAATCATTGAAAGGTATCAGAAAAGGTATCAGAATACAGAGGCAACAGACTCTGAATTTCAGGAATATCTGAAGTTAAGGAAAAGCTGGCTGCCTGAATGAAGCTGATCATGAGGGCTCTGACCTTTCAAGAGTGCCATACATATTATGTGCGTTGTGCCATTTTTCAAAGAACCATATGTGTAACAGTTTGGGCTTTTTTTTATTTATTTGGTTCTTTATTTAAAGCAGAATCCATTGTTTTATTGTTCCAATTTAACAACCTTGTGCAGATTCTAGCTTTTTTCTTGAGTTAGACTCTGTTCTTTCTGATGTCAAAAACAGTGGAATGTTACCCAGAAATGAATACCAAGCACCAGGTAAAAATTCATCACACATTGCATGCTTCTTCTTTCCCATAATTTTGTTTTTGCTGATCAATATTATGATTTATCATTCATTTTTACAGAGGTAAAGTTGCAAAGAATATTGAAAATGAATATGCATTAAGTTTCACTTGAGTTATAAGAATATGTTTTAGCAAATAGAGGCTTAGTTTGTTAAAAATTGGGCAAGAAGGAGAAGGACCCTAAAAACACACCAGCTGGATGAAATTTAACATTTTCAAACTTGTTTGTCAGAAAAACTTAAGCCTACAATTTAATTGCACCTGGTCAATTGAGATACTGAACCATCCTTTTGAAAACAGCGAAAATATTCCTCAGTCTGAAAGAGCATAATACCAGGGGTGCAGCCTATTTCAGGACAAACTTTTTCTGGAATGTTTTTCTCCTCTCTGATATGTATAATCTGAACAAATGGAAAAGCTGTTCAAACACTGGGGTCCAGAAGAATTTGTATTGCCAATGAAATATAGTACAAAATTAAGGAAAGAATCATGGTGGTGAAAAAAGGGAGTTTTAAAAAAAATAAAAATTTGTGCTTTTTATTTCTATCATCTTTTTCTTAATGGAATGAATTTCTTAATGGAATGGAATTCAGAAGCATCTGAAGCTTCTGCTATCAAGTTGTTGAGCTTCACACTATGGGAGCTGAAAGAAGGTGAGGGAATTTGAAAGGAAGCATCTTTCAACACGCCTGAATGGGAATCAAATCACTTCAGTGCTGTTCCATGACTGCACAGTGAAATTTAATATCAACCGGCAACTACACTGTTATTTAAAGCAGGAAAACATAAATATGTCTTATTACAATTGCAGATAGGTTTGTTAGACTTCATCTGAAATAGGGTATCCAATTTTGGGTGCCACAATGTGGAAGATATTGATCAATTAGTATAAATTCAGGGGAGGCCACTGGGGTGGAGGGGGGCTGGAGCAGTGGCCTTGTGAGGAGGTGTTGGGGAAGCTGGCCTTGTTCAGTCTGGAGCAGAGATGGTCTTGGGGAACCTAACAGCAGCTCCCAGTGCCTGTGGAGAGGTCACTGAGAAGGCAGGCATGAGGTCTTCACAGTGGTGCAACAGGTTACTTAAAAATTATTCAACTGATGAAGAATCAAAACACAAAATAATCTGTTTAGGCATCTTAAATAACAAAAAAAAAAAAAGAATGGAGAATAATGTGAAAGTGTTCTGACATGTAGTTCCCATCTGAGGCTTTGTCCAAATCCTATCTCTACCTCTTTCTGCTTCTTAAAACATGCCTTTCTAAGTGCCTAGGTATTTTTCTCAGGTTCCCAGTCCTTCTTTATCTTCTTTGACTTGGGCAGAATGAAGGAAGATAAAGAAGATATTGTCAATGATTCCAAATCTTATGAGTCCATTGTACTTTCAAGAGATGCAAATAGGATATTTTGTTTTTCTGGTCTCCCAAAGTATAATCCTAATTAGAAATACAATGAAATTTATTAAAATGTAGTAACTGTTCACAGTAGAGTGTGCAAGACAAAGAAACACTTAGAATACAAGGTATTTTAAATTAAGAAGTCTTTTATGACTTTCCTATCTTGCTGAAAAAATTCCATGCTCTGTCAGTGAGAGAAGTTGTGAAAAATTTGGGGGAAGAGGCTGCTTAGTAGCCGTTGTTTGAAGAGACTGCAAAACAGCCTAATTTAAGAGCAGTGGTAGTTTATCAGAGGGAAGACAGCAATAGCTTATGTGTAAGATAAAAAGTAAAGTAGCTCAGATGGGGTAGAAGAGCAGGGAATAGTTTTATTTGAAATTTCTGCAAGTTAAGCACTATTCCTGTAATTGAAACAAACTGTCTCCCCACTACAAAGAATATCACCTGGTTACTGGACACACAGATGCGTACCAGTGAAAAGAGATTAGGTCTATTATTATATTTAAGTGGGTCTTGTTTCTGATAGTGCTGTAAAAAAAATCTTTTTATTCTTTCCTTACCTGCTTCATTGGTTCTGATCACTCGCGATGGTGCACTTGGGTCTCCAGTCCCAATTTTATTGGTTGCTACTACTCTGAACTCGTACTCCACCCAGGGGTTCAGTTCCACAGCCATAGCAGACTCCATGTCACCACTTATCAGATCTGGAACTGGAGACAATAAAGAAATTTTAAGTCACTCAGAAATCTGAAGCTGGTGTGCAGTATCTCAACAGAAAGCAGACTTTGTGGTACAACATGGCCATTAGAAATGATCGACATCAAGGATCTAATATGTCAGAAATCGCAGCTAGGTTTTTGGCACTGTAGTATTCCTGAAAAGACACAGATTGAAGGATTTAGGGGAGAGCTTTCTGCTTATTCACAGATGCATCGTGGCAGGTGTCTTTGTGCTGTCCTTTCAGAGCTGTTGCTAAGTAACACAAAAGGAATAAAAAAAAGAAAAAAAAAATCAGTGATTTTAATTTGTCATTGTTTTCTGAAGAGTATCTGTTCCTGTAGTTGCCAGTGATTATTACTGTTATGATCAGGAGTTTTGAATAGTCTACTTGTGCTGTTTGAAAATTTTTCTCACCTGTTTTTACGGTCTGCCAGCCAAGAGAAAATGGACTGCGTGCTTGCAGGTTGTAGAGGGAGATAGGGCTGTGATTGTCTGCCCCAGGACTCCAGGAGAGTGTTGCTGTTGTGTCTGTAATTTCCTCCACTATTACAACCCCTGGGGGACCAGGAGGACCTAGAAATAAAGTGGAATAATCAAACAGACTACACCATGATCGTGGATGTGCAGCATTAATATAGGAGATGCATTCTGTAGGGACCCAGTGGAGTTCAATATCCATGTAATACGAGAGCTAAGATACACAGTGCTACATCATGGAAATACCTCATTTCCACGATTTCTGATGGTAAACTGTGATTGTCGCTATTCTTTAGATGCTGCATGAATGAACATCCATTAACTTGTCAGAGTGACAGCTGAAGAACTAAAAATAGAAATGGATTAAAAAACACCCCCAAAACTCCATTATAATTGTTCTGAACCTAAAATTAGAGGAAAAAAAGAGGAACTTTAAGAAGCATCCAGGTTAGACTGAACAGTCACAGTCATCTCTTTGTGTGCGACTTGTCAGTGAGAAAGACAGATGGCAAGAAAAATGAAGCATGGGAGAATGTTCTTCATGAAGAACAATAATATCACTAATACCTGAATCAAGAATACAGCATTCATCCTTTTTCTCAAATTCACTCACTCAGGATAGCTGCATAAATTCCTGCTGGAAGTCCGTTAACTGTTTGCTTGAAACCTTCTAAAACTAAAATAAAAACCCAAACCCAAATATTTTAAAAGCTGAAAATTACTTAGGGGCCATTAAAACACCAAAAAATCACATGAGAACTCCTTAATTTGAAAAGTAAAGGATTATTGTTTTCCATTTAGCTTCTCTAAATGAGAATATGCTAATCACTCTTTGTATAGGCCATGTGACTGCTGCAAAAAGTGAGGTCTCTGGTAACATAAAAGACTTTGCAAAGAAAAATGTGGCTGTACCATTCCACTCCCATCCATAATTTTCTTATTTAATTCTTCTTGATTATTGATATGGCTGGTGTTTTGAAAACATTGTCCATTAACACTTGCTGAACTACATTAGAGGCAAGTTTGTCCTGATTCAGGATCCTCCTCCAGAGTTGTTTATAACCAGATGTTTTGGGGAAAATGTGTATCTCTGTCATGTGTAAATGCAAAACAAAGCTCTTTCTTGTGGTTTCTTATACTTAAAAGCTTATATTAGTCCTGGAGGACAGAACATGATACTTCCATAAAATATTCATATTATATTCATAGCTATAGTGATTTATGAAAAATATAATTTTATTTTTGCATCCAAGGCCCTTGTAATTGTTTTCCATCTTCTTGCTATGAAAGGCTGATGTTTTGCTTGTGCTTCTAAAAAGATGGAGGACTGTGAAATCAGAAATACACTAACAGATACCTTCTCCAAAAATGGAACTGCAGGAAGGGACCAAAACTTCATTAATAGAAAGCCATTGTTGGTTCACTTTTGAAGGAGCCAATGTTGTTTGAGCATATCATGAGCTGTAGTGGAGTAGGACATTTGGAAACCTCCATTCCTCTGAGCTCTGGTGAGTGCTGTAGTGGCACTTGCTGAAGTGTCAGAGCTCAGCACCTGCAGATCAAGGTGGCAAATGCAGGGATTTAGTGGCTCCCTTTGAAGAGAAAGTTGCAGCCAATATTTCAGCACTGCAGAGTTAATAATTTTTATATTTTAGTACTATTTCATGCAATCAAATATTTTCTGGCTGGGTTTCTTAGTGCGTGATTAGAAACAAATTCATCTGAACATCAAAGGCTAAAAACCCCATTAATTGAAGTATTTGTATATAATGTGATTTTTTGTCATTCGCAGCTGCAAACAGCTTTATGTTTCCTCTGATATGCCTTCAACTAAAACATGGCTACATGAACTGTTACAGCAGTAGGATCAGAATTTTGTAACAATTGGACTCAATATCTTCAGAGTGAAAGAAACATTGAATCCTATAAATGAGAGAGCAAATTGTGCTATTCACTTGCCTCTATTTACTTGGCAATGATCTACAAGCGAATAATTGACAATAAAATGCTAGAAATATATGGCATTTAGAAATAATAGCAACAAGAAAGAGAAAAAATGTTTGAAATTCAGGAGGTTCAATGAAGTAAATTTTAGCACTATGGATGTATGATGGAGGAATATTGTCTTCACAACACACTACAGTCTTCACAGGAGCTCAGGATATGGCTCTGGGCCATAGGAAGAACAAGGAAAAAGGTTTTCCACTTCCATGGGCAATGAACATCTTCAATGCTGGGAATCTCTCCTCTTCCCCTGCTCTGCATGCTCATCAGGCTTGTCTTTGTTGCTGTCAGTGCCTTTGATTGTGCCACAAGCAATAGGTGGAAGAAAATGATGCCTCCCATTAGACACCTTGCAGCTCCTGGCCCTCCAGAATCCCATTCCATTTGCAATGGAAATGGCTTGCTTTTCTTCCTTGGAGAAAACATTGCAGAAAGATGTGCTCTCTGCACTCCTGCCTTCCTGCCAAGTGCTTGCTGCTCTTTGCTGGGAAGCACCAGGTCAGATCTTTGTCTCAAAAGAGAAAGTCCTGGGGCTAATTTAATAAAATAGGGTGATTCTTCAATCTCCATCCTCTACTGTTTCAGGCTATCTGTTGATCTAGGAAGATATTAGTGAAATTTTTATTTGTAGCCATGAGGGAAAGTTTAGAGGAAAGTTGGGATTTTGATACAATCATATGCTTTTACTGGGTTGGAGCCCTAGGCCCAGAATTATACAATGGTCCCAAGCACAAACAAGATTAAAGGGAAATATTTTAGTACACTTCCTTTATAACAATATTTCTCCCATGCACTCTGAATATTGTTAAAGTGTTTCTAGCCACTATATTATAACAAAAGGATATGCACCTTGCTGATATTAAAGGATGTAAAATAATATTTATGCAGACATCCCCTGCTAAATTCTCAATATATTTTTTGTCAGAGTTCTCTTCTGTTTTTTAAATGTTTTAGATGCATTCCTAGGCATGAGAGTCTGTCATTATGCTTTCGGAGATGAGTGCTCTTACACAGTCTGCAGGGTGACTGCTAAAAAGCATTTCAAATTCCAACAGCAGGCATTCTTGAAAGTGGATTTATAAAGGACAAAGGCCTCAGTGATGACAAATGTATGACAGTTAGCCAGGACATGAGTGCTATGCAGATGTCACTCATTTTTGTAGAAATCTCATTAAATTTGATGCTTGGGTGTTATCATTCATGGTGTCAGTCAGATGGCTAATGCAGAAAGGTTTTTCTCCCAAGGGCTGTGTTATTGCTCAGGATCTCTAAAACAATTTTTTAGCTGAGAATAGCCAATTGAGGAAAAAATGCATGGTCTGTTCAAATGCTTATCTGGAAACTAGACAGAAAATGACTGGTCATAAATGCACTATAGTGCAGTCGACCTTCATGAAGAAGACATTTGGGGCTGTGATAGGCTCTTACACAACTCTAGGGGCACTGGGAACCCACTTTCAAGGATGTGAGTCAGTTATCTCCTTTCAGAGCAATTCCATAGATTGATATTTCATTTCAGGACATGCATGACTGCATTTTGGCAAATTTGTTTTATGTATCTTTTTATTGTTGGAATGATCATCCTGAGAGGTTGTTAGATTGCTTGCCATGATACAAAGTTAATGTGAGAGTTCTTGAAAAACAATTACCAAAAATAGCTGTAGTCATTCAGCGAGGCAGTGCCCTTTCCTATGTACCCCAGAATAAGCACTGATTTACTTCACTGCTGCCTGACCAGGAGAATTCTTACTTTTACCAAACAGCTAAGAAGCCTGATATGTAGCAGTTAACAAACACAGATTTTTTTACCTGAAGATTTTTGCTTTTTGAATGACAAGGTGCACTGGCTTGTCCTCAAGAAGGTGAGAGGTGGAGAAAAAGAGGATAAGAAAGAGGCAGAAACTATGGAATACTGGGAAAGGCACATAGAGCTGCAGCATAAAACAGGAGCTTGACTGCTGCCCCATAAATCCCTTTTGCTGTACTCAGCTATGATAAACTATGTGTTCACATGTAGTGGAGGAGATGATGGAGAGAAATTTGGAGGTATAGTAGATGCTAGAGACACTCTGGTGGATACATCCATAATGCCAGTCTCTCCACGTGTGGTTTCCGTAAGGTGCATAAGGGCTGTGGGCTGATGGAGAGATTATAACCCAGCCAGTGTCAGGATAGACAGGAAGGTTAGGCTTAGGGTTGGAATGTAAGTAAAAGAAGACATTGATTATTTCAGCCTGGATAGTTCAATTCATTTCAGGGATGAGGGTCAAGATAAATCCCTGGTGTTCTGCCTGAGAAGTCCCTTAGTGGTACCTGTCATGTTGTGCCCCTTTGCCCTGATGACTTCTCTGCCTTGTGCAAACCTAAAAATAGTGAATTTGGATGAGGCAACCTTGAGAGCTGCTGATTTTTCTGAGCTCAGATTGCAGATTGCAGTCCAGAACCTCTGAGCTGGACTTCTCTGTAGCAGTAGTTGTTGACACAAATGTACGGAGAGCACAGGGAACTTGAATTTCATCTAAGGTGTAAAAGCACTACTAGCCTAGGAATTGATCCTGGATGACATTGCTAGCAGTTCCCAAGTAGAATAAGAGACTAAGTTTTGTCAGTGTCTCTTTGGCATGGCCTGATGACTACCTTTAGTGCTGCAGGGCATCCCTTGCCAGCTGTCCCAACCCTGGTTCATGCTGTTTACTTCACTCTCTGCAGTCCTACTGTGAGCACCAGCACTTCCAGGACTACGTGTGTCTTTTTCAGGCACTGAGTTAATAAACATCATCACATCTGATCTTTAATTTAGTATTTGTTTCTAGACACTTTTTGATTCAAATAAGTTCATACCTATAAGTTGATGCTTGTAAAAAAAGCTTCTTAGAACAAAGGATCATTTTTAAACTCTTGAAAAAAACCAGCTTTTAAAAGATGTGGATATATATATATATTTAATTATATATATTCATATATATATATATGAATATATATAATTTAAATATTTTTTTTAAAAAATTAGAGGTCTTATTACAAGATTGAATTGCTGGAAATGTTTTGGTGAAGTCAAAAACATCTTTGTGCCTAAAAAATCTTTAGCCTTTGGTGGGTTAAAGGGCTGATTCTCCATCTACAGTATGTACTCTCTTCCAATGTAATAAGATGCTACACTGAAGAGGGCCAAAGTACAGATCTGAACTCTAGCCCTGATCCTACCTGCTCTTACATTGGCAGACAGACCCTATCACAATTCCACAAGCCCTGTGAAATTATGACTTTTCCAACCAGTGCTTTGGATTACTGTGTGCTGGGGCAAATCCTTACAGGTGATTTGACATGCCTATCCTGAGGGAGGGGGACTGGGAATGTAAGTGTGTGAACTGGAACTCTGCTGTACCCTCTGGCCTCAGGGAACAGTTCTGTATTATGGACATATTCTATGAGTCCAAATAATAGGGTTTGTGCTCAGGGCATCTTCCTGGCCTTTGCTACAGCCCAAATGTAATTTCAAGGACCAGCAAGAATCTGCTGACCTTGTTTATGTTCCATTTAATAATGTGTTTGAAGGCCTTTAAGCCCAAGTACTTGTCTTTAAGTTTTATTGGCAATATCACAACAGCAAGGAGCAGGGTGGTCAACCTAACCAGCAGTTCCTGTGTTATATTTGCTCTGGGTCACTGGAGTTCTGAGGAAACATTACTTTTCAAAAAATAAAGGATAAGAGTGGATTTGTTGCTTAGATTGCTAGTTTTGCCAGTCTATAAGATGAATAGCTCTAACCTTTTTATTTTATTTTTAGACCACAAAATGTGTACTCAAACCACACATTGTAGCCACAAAGACTTTCATCCCTTCACACTACCGGATTGTGCTCTGCTTCATTTTAACATCTTACAGCTTGCAGGTAGATGTTTGATTGTTTGATCTCAGTGCTCACATAACTTACAGTAGGCATGCACAGTGCATTTGGTTAGCTCTCAGGGCATAGTCTTAAAATACATGTGTTATGTTGTAGGAGGAAGATGATTTTCATCCCAATTTTAAAGAAGCTTCCTTCGATGTTTTTTTGTTTTGTTTTGTTTTGTTTTGTTTTTTCTTGTTTTTTAACTAATATTTGCAATGGTCAAAGGATTTTAATTAGCTTTGTATATGCTCATAATTTTCCAAGGATATACAGCATTTATGAAGAGAATTAAGAGGACTGGGCCTTATTTTTTTTACTCTTAAAAAATCACAGCGCCTGTTGACATCCATAACAATAGAAAACACAATTTGAGCAGTAGGAGTGAAAAGGATAATAAAAGCAAGCACAGTGAGTAAACAATTACTAAGATACCCAGAAAATAACCGGCATCTAAATCAACTAAAATCCTTAAGTGTAGATGAATGAGATAGTACTGTGAACAAATTAAACTGTATGCTTAGAGAACACAGGGCTGTTTGTAGTGTAACTGACACCAATACATTATTTCTCCTAAAGTATATTTGATAGTAAATATGTAATATAAAAATATTTTATAAAGTACTTTTAGTAAATTATGAAATCATAGAGACATTAAGGTTGGAAAAGACGTCTAAGATTATCAAGTCCAATCATTAAGTTGGCCCCATTGTGTCCATCACCAATTCCTCAACCATGCATCCTTTGAAGACTTTCACAATTGGTGATTCTATCAATTCCCTGGGCAGCATATTCCAATACTACCCTTTCAGGGAAGAAATTTTTTCCTAATATCCAATCTAAAGCTCTCCAGGTGCAACTTGAGTCCATTTTCTCTTATCCTGATGCTTGTTAGATGGGAGAAGGGACTGACCCCTGCCTCCCTACAGCCTGCTTTCATGTCGTTGTAGAGAGTGATATCTATCTATCTATCTATCTATCTATCTATCTATCTATCTATCTATCTATCTATCTATCCATCCATCCATCTATCTAAAAATATATATATTATTAGGGGGACTAAATGTGCTGAAATGATCTTTTATATGATCATTGATAAATAAAAGGAAACATGAATAAATAATTTCTATGCATTTCATTTATTTGAAATATTTTCTCTTTAGAAAGTGGCACATGTCGTTAGTTAGCACCTCAAACTCAAATCTTTAGCAAACTTGCCTGGCTGCTGTATTGCTGTACTTTCCTGGCAGAGACCTCATGGTCATCTTAGCTACACTCTCCCTGGCTTAGTTACCTTGTACTATCAACCCTCACTACCTTTGTTTACACTGTTCACTGCAGAAATTCAAACACTGAGTAAGTAATTTTGGGACCGTTAGTCTTTGCTCCTTTGTGAGTAGGTGGAGAAATTTTAAGGAAAGAAAGTTTGGAGATGACCTCGCTGCTTCATAGACTGGCAGTGCATAATGCAGCATCCAGCATCTGTCTGAGTAGTTTGAAACCTATACAAACTTACTCTTTTGGTTATAATTAACTGTAAAGCAGCTTTGCAAGACTAATTTGCGAGTAAGAGTTGATGGAATTAATTTGAAAATTTAATGTTACTGAAACCAGTAATTTGTTATGATAAAAAGCTTTTATTTATTAAATAAGCATTAACATTCTGGAAACTTGGTAGCGTTGATTTGGCACTGAAGCTTTCACAGATGTAAATCAATCTTTTTGATTCACAACTTTGTATTTCTAATTCAGTCATGATACTTCTAAATGTCATGTATGAAATGGATAACTGTGAAAAATAACTATTCTGGTGTCTGTGGCGTCACTATCATCTCTACCAATATGGAGGTTTAGATAGCAAAAATCACTCACTCTGTTCTAAATGTTTGAAGCACTGTCCCCATCCATATGAGATAAGTATTACAGCAGGTTTTGCACTGATCCTCTAGTCTGCAAGAGACTCTTATTCTTGGAAACTGCTGCTGAACCAGGACTACTGCACATCTCAGTGTATGCAAAAGTGTACCTGTAATTGACTATAGGAAGACTCATGATGACTTCTGTGAAAGCAAGTTAGACTCTTGCGTGGTGTTCCCAACTTCCACTATTTTTCTTTGCTGAACTACAGATGTTTTTTCTCCAGCCAGCCCTTCAAGCTAGCAGGAGAAAGAGAAAGAAATATACAGTAAACAGCTTTGGAAGGACATTTTTCTACTCAAGCTTTTCTTTCTTGCTGCCTATGGCAAAGCAGTGCTTCAAATGAATTCATTAGAAATTGTGTGTTTTAAGAGAAAAGAGATACTTTTTGGTAAAGTAAATGTAAGAAGTATCCTTTTGCTCTTATCTCTGACTTCTGCTGGTCTTCTTCAAAACCTCCCAGTCACTGTATAATATATTTTGTACTAATGGGTTAAATAAACACAAACTGTAAACAAAATACTGTAGCTAATTGAACCAATGTACAGTAGTAAGGGTCAGCCCTTTCATGGTGTCAACCTCTTTATGATAAAAGTATTTCTTGTTCTAAACATCTTCACAGCAAAACATAGTTGAAGCATGGGATCATTTAGATATCCTCTGAAGTGAAAACATGAAAACACAGATAGCTTCAGATTTCAAGAACATAATGGAAAATAGGAATGTAATAAGCCCTTTTTGGAAGTTGTGCTTTAAAACAAAAAATTAATTCACCAAGCAGGCATTGTCTCAAGAAAAGCTGACACATTGCTGGCTACAAGATCACCTGAGACATCTGTGAGAGGCAGGTCTCTTGGCTGGTACTTGGGTGTTTGGCACCCATGTTTGTGATGATATCATTAGTGTCAGAACATGACATGCATATTTATCCTGTATTAGAGCCTTCTGCTTAGATAACCACTTCTTTGTGAAAAATTAGTACAGAGACAACTCAACTAGTGGTGTGCCAATATTCGGTGGAAAATCAGCCAGGCTGTAGCATTCTGCAGTTCTGCTCCTCTGCTACTTAATATTCACTGCAAGTTGAAGAGCTGGGTGGATAAGTAAAGGCTGGTAGCCAGAAAATGCACACGACATGGGACAAGTATTCTTGGACTGATGTGAAGGACAAGATTGGCATTCACAAAAATCATAAATCACTTCTTCTTAAATGACTCTTGTCTTCATGTGCAGAGGAAAACATTTATTGACTGTGCAGTGAGTGTCTGTATTCTCCTGTAAACATTCTTGTTTGCATGGCAAACAGGTATTCTGCATTTCCTCAGGTGAGCAAACAACAGAAGACATAAATGAAATTAAATCAGGTAATGACTTGGGTGTCCTTAAAGGTGATTTTTGTTGTAGTCTTTCACTCCACTAAAACTATTTCTTTGATCATCAGACATACATAATTTCTGTCCTGGGATTGCACTTGAGGTACCACATTTCTGCAGGCTTGGTGCTAGAAAAGTTACCAGCTTCTGTGAAAAGCTGTTTTCTCTTCTAGATGTCCTTGAGATACATCAGCATATATATCTTCTGCTGTTATGGGCTCTGATGACTCTCTTTCAGAAAATATTGCAGAAAATTTACCACTATCTCCATCTTTGCCCCAATGGAGGGCAATCTGGTTCAGAGGGTGGAATGCCTGTTAATTAGCTTTTATAAAGCTATTTAGCTTTTCCCTTTCCAATAAACAGTTCAGTGTATTGGCTTAAGCCATTGACACTGAGGGAACCTCTGTTCATTTCTACAGAAGGAGTCAATTCAATGAAAGAAGAAAATATTTTGGTTACTGGAAGTGCCCTAAATTGTGTCTTACACATCCAGGTGCTCATTTGTTTGTCACCTGATTTCTGTGCTCTTGGCTCCTCTGCATTAGAAAGAGGCTTGAACATATCTTGATCCCATCTAAAAGCCATCTGTAGGTATAGCATGCTTTTAAGGAGAAAGTGTGATTTTGAGTTGTGGTCTGAGACAGATAAAAAGAGTTATCCTACTTCATAGATGAGCACTGCAGTAGCTGAGCTAAGTTAAAAGTGATTGATATTGCTTCTTGTGCCTTAAATCAGTTCTGGCCTTTGATCTGAATCTTCTCTCATCCTCCCCGTATTCAGAGAGTAAAGGACTCTCTGGGGACCTCTACAGAATCAATGTATGTATCTAGAGGGGATGGTGGATCTCAGATGAATGAAAGATCATGAGGGTTTTTTTTAGGAACATAATAATAATAAAAAAACCTGTGATGATGAATTGCAAAAAATTTTGTAGAGCTGTATTCTGGAGAGGAAATACTCGTCACTGGCAGAGCATCTCTTCCTAATGAAATCCACATTACTGGCAGCATTACAAAAAAAATGCTAGGGATCACTAAAAAGTTTTTCTTACTTTAATATACATAGTTTAATCACATTTTAGAGAACTTAGAGATGTATTTGGAGGGTTTTTTTTGAGTATTTAGTGCTGATAGGACTTGAATCTTGATTTTGTTCAAACATGACATAGAATATCTGTTTATATATACTTTTGAAATGTTCGTGAAAGAGATTCACTAGGTCACAATCATTATTGAAAAAATATTAGATATGTTTTTCACTGTAAATTACCTAAATTCAAGACTTGTGAGGTAGTGAATTTAAAAATTTAAATTTTGAATTTAAAAAATGTATAACACATTATAGAAAGTTGCAGAATAGAAACTTGCTGCTGTCTTTATTTCCTTTGTTTTTCAGACACACACACACACACACACACACACACACACACACACACACACACACACAGACTCGTACACACACGAGTATATATGCAGTAAATTCAGGAATCTTCTTGCACCATTAATTACCTTCTTATGAGTAATTACACTCAAAGAAATTGAGATTTACTTGGTACTGTACATTCTCTGTTCTTTGTGTTGTCTTTCATTGGTGATATTTTCGAAATACAGCTTTCATTGTATAATGCAGAGCAAAGAAAAGCAAGGGCAAAAATAGTGACATTCCCTGGAATATAATCAAGGGAACTTCCAGTAGAGCAAGTAGTAAAAATGGTTTCAAAATAGATAAATATTATTTAAGGATACTCTATGTTTTCCACACTATAAATGATACTGAGACATTGCACTTGAAAATACAGCGGTGAATGTCTGTCTGTTAAAGATCAGGATGCTAATTTTGAGCAACAGAAGTCTGCAAACTTTGTTTCTGCTTTCTCCATCTGAGGAGGCTGCAGTGAGGTACAATACTGTTGCAAGTCACTTGTAATTAAGTGCTGACAAAAAGTCCTTCGACTTAAAAATAGAGAACCAGTTGAATGCATACTTCAGTTTAAATTTAATCAATTTGCTTGTGGCAGTGATTCTGATATTCATGAATATCTAAAGGAGGGGGAATGAGATTATTTTAACTTAATTTATTCTCTATGTCCAATTTATTTAATGTAGAAACATTGTAAGAAGGACAATTTTTCAAGAAAAAATTACAATGATTTATTAAAATACCATATGAACCCTACAATAAAAGTAATGATTGAAATGGAGTTATATGCTGGTATGATATTATCAGTATTATCACTGGTATTTTCTACAGAGACAAAAGGAGAGAAAGAAAGGTCAGAGCAAGGGTGTGCTGTAGGTTTGCTTATACCAATACATATAAGAGCTCCTAATAAAGCTTCTGCTATCTCAGTTTGGCTTTGAGCTGTAACATTTAAAAGAAAAGAACGTTTTGTAATATGCATAAAATGAAATTATTTTGACTATAAACTTTTCTGGAAACAAAGAATAATATGGCTTTGGATAGCAAACTTTACTGCATGAGTTTTCTTCCTAGAGGATGACTTCCTTTGTCAAGTGGAATTCTTCAGGGTTAACTGAAATATTTACTGATACATTTGTTTCTGCTGGTATCTTCTCCTAAACAATGTCCAGTATCACCAGAAGCTAAACATAAAGAAGTTTGAAAGGTGCTACAATTTGGGATCATCGCAGTCAAATTGCACACCATTAAGTGCACTCTACAGGCTGAGATAGGGGAGAAAAAAAAATTAGAGATACTGAAATGAAAATGAAGTTCCTGTAAAAGTATAAGGAGAGATAGATTAGATTCTTATAAATATTTTTGATTTTTGCACTGTTGATGTCTGTAAGGACTAGTCATTCACAATTCTACGCTGAAGGTGCTTTAAACATTTTCTGCAATACAAAACAAAATTTCTTGCTCTATCTTAAAATGATCCAATTTTAGAAACAAGAAAAGGAGAAAATTGTAAGCAAAGTGTATTTGAATTCAAATTCCACTACAAAGCAGTTATAGCTTTTACTTCAACAGCAAAGTGACATGGTGATGAGACTCATGTAAATGAATCCTGATACTTCTTACAATGCCTTTCTTAAAATTTAATTTCAGACCTCTTCCTCAGAGAAGAATTTAATTTCTACAGGAAATTCAATAAACTAATTTATATAACCAGGATTCTTAAAAAATAATTTTGTAATCAGTCTATCCTAGATAATAACTAAGCCTTTTTGTCACAAAAGTTCAATTTAAACTTGAGATTGCCTTGTCTATCCATAGAGCCTCCTGCTCCTGTTTGAGACAAAGGGGGCACAAAAGGCCTTGCATAACCCAGAAGGATGAATCAGATTTCATAAGGCAGCTAAAATGGTATTACACAGCGAGTCAACTGAATACAACCATCCCAAAAGTGCCATAACTCATGGAAATCTGATGGTCCTCAAAGTGTCTTTATGGAAATATTTAACTATTACTTTCATGAAGAAATGAAGAGCCCTATAGTCAGCCAGAAATATTTTTTATCATTTAAAACATATATTTACCCTAGAAATGCTGGATAGGAACACATCAAATTTAAAGATATTGTGGAATGTAGTAAAATAAGTATTTTTGAATTGTAATACCCAAATAATTTTGATTTTTTTTAAATCTGGAGTTTTTAAAATGTTAATATCTGCCTTGATTTATTATTTTAACAATGTATCATCCACAGTAAGATTACCCAGCTGTGCTACCTAGCAGGGATCCATCTCTCTTGGGATTGCAGGACCCACCAGTTGTTATGCCAGTAAGTGAACTTCAGATCCTCAGATCTCCTCAGCACACCCCTACTGCAGAATGCAGAAACACTCTGCTCAATGGAGTTGGCATCCTCAGTATGATCTGGGATCCTTCAGGAAAAGGACTCTGAGTTCATGTGCATAATCAGGAAGGTTCAATGAAAGGTGAAACAATTAAACAGGTTATGGGACTGGGGCATAAAGATGCAGTAAACAAATGCTAACAATTCCATGTGTGAAAAAACTCAAATTCTTGTCGTATTATGGGGCTTCTGTATCATAGTTCATATCTATAATTTTACAAAAGGCTGCATCACCCCTCTTAGGAAATGAATGAATGTTCCTAAACTGCTAAAGCTGAAAGAATGGCTTGACCATAAGATGAAATGCAAAGCACCAAATAGAATAGCAAAAACTCATTATACCTACCTTACACAGGTCTGTGAAGGCTAATTGTCTGCATTTTAGCTAATCTGGTATACCTTTTGTGCTGTTACCTCTCTTAAAACTGTCTATTAACCCACTGTCTTTTGTTTCTCTCTGCAGTGTCTGCAGGTCAGTTTATGTTGAAACTCCTTTCAAAGACAGCAGGTTAATCACAAATGGCTTCAATTGCATAAAATCTGAGGACTACTGCATGGCAGAGATGTCCCTGAAGCTCACTTATTTAAAAGTCCCTGGTAGAGCTGTGTGTAGTGATTGTGTTTTCAGGGGAGAACCACAAGCATACTCACCCCTAACAAGCAGCTCTGTCTCATCCGACACGGTGTCCGCTGCGGTCTGGACCCTGCAACCATATCTGCCAGCGTGCATCAGGAGGATGTTCCTGATCATTAAATCTGCAGAGGATGCTTGCTGAAACAGGGATGAAGAGCCAGTTTAAAACTCAGTAAATCTGTGTTCAAGGTAGTTCACAAGGATTTTTTTTGTACAGTCAACTCTTGAATGCAGCTTTCATCTTACAAAACGTATGTGTCCTAATACCCTCTTGTGGGGATTATCAGAACAGTGCATTTATACAATTATTAGTAGGGATTAAAGAAGAGCATTTCAGGTTTTTAATAACTTTGACTTTGCTTAAAGCACATTGCGTATATTTGCATGTTCAAAGCGAATTATTCTAACTAGCACAAAGAAATTCATTAAGGAGATGAACAGAAATATTTTGGATGCTATCCGTGGTATTAAAAAAAGTCCTATTAAAAATTAAGAACTTTCTTCCTCTCCCTCTTTACTGTAATGCAGTGACATTTGGAATATGTCTTACTACTGTGCTAAAATTAAGATTACTTGAAAGACAATATTGATTGATTTTTTTTTTATTAATAGAGAGGAAGTTAATGCTAAATGTGAATGAGGACATATTATATGATTCTCATCCTTCCTGATGAAATATGTATGTATTTAATGCTGAAAAGTGCAAAAAATATATAGAGAATATAAAGAGAGGACCAGTTCAAATTTCTGTTTTTTAGAATTTTAGCCAACAGTCATTACAATTCCCCAAGGTTCACTTTAAGAAACATTAATTGAGTATAGGCATTTCCTTTCTCAGATTTGGCCTACTTTGCTAACCAAGCAACACTGACAGTCTTTCCTTGAACTATATGTTTCTATCCCATTCAGTGGTTCTAATTTGAGTCATTTTGATCATGAGTGAATAGAATTGTACCCTGCATTCAAAATAAAATCTTACTAGGGGTGTAAATATCAATACTTCTCTAGCTGTGTTGGAAATCTGTCACTGAATTCACCTAGATTCATATTTGCTTGTTTCTTGGCTTATACTTATTCTGTGCTCATGTAGACACACAGATCTTTATCCTTATTCATTAGCAAGTTATGAGCTCCCTCTTTATGTGACTGGTTAGTCATTCATATGTGCATGACCTTGTTCTTCATGGGATTGAATTTCTTGTCTGTTCCCATCTGTTATTTTCATTATCTGCTGCATTGGTAAGATGTCCAATTTGTACCATACAATTGTCATTTGCATACTTCTTTCTTTTATGCCAAGGTCATTAATGACAAGATGAAATAGGATTCATTTCAAGATCCAATCTTCTATAATGTAGTTTTTTCTTTTTAGGCAGAAGAGTTCCTTTGCAGCACATCTTGGCACAATTCTTCAGTCAATCTTCTCTTCATTTGCATTTTTTGAACTAACTTGTTGTAATATCCCATGTAGCATCAAGGCAAAATCTTTACCAAAGGATATTCAAATGCAAAGAAGGAAAAGGAAGGTGGAGACATTAAGGCTGCCTCTGGGGCCAAAGTGAATGTGGGCATGATCTATAGCTTAATAACCCTGTAGATCTAAGAGCATGATTACCACGGGAGTGTTTTGCCTTCTGAAGTGGCCTAGGTAATGATGTTGCTGAAGGGAAGATAGACCAGTCAGGCCATAATGCAATTCCTATATTCTTGCTCTGGCATATGAGAAATCACAGCAGGGGAAATGGATATCCCAGTAGTCTACAGCTCAAAATGCAAAAGAAGAGCACACACTCCTATCAGGAGTCAAATTCAGGATATATTTTTTTTTAAGTTGCATAACATAGTATTTACTAGCTATTGAAATGGGTTTCTCAAGATCACTTGTGATTTTGGTACAAAGCTTTGGTTACATAAAGGAAAAGACCAGAATCAGTCCACATTTGTCCTCTCTTGAGGACAAACATCATTGAGGACACACATCTAATGTGTGTTTTAGTGTTAAGTGTGAGAAAGAGCATAATGGATAGCAACTGTCTGGTTACATTGTTCAGGAGCTGTTAAAAACCTTGACTGTCACTCTGACTTCCAGAGGGCTCATGAATGTGTAAAGCCTAATATTTTTATCAGGAAAAATATATGTATTTCATCTGCACACCTGTGTAACTGGGCAGACAAGCATCAATTGAAAGAATCATTGCTGTAAATGGAGAGCAGTGCAGTGCAATAGATCTCTATGAAATGCTTTATTACAACATAACAGGATGCACAGCCAGCATTCCTGAGGATGTGTGAGTGGATTAAACACTGACTGTGTTTAATACAGATAGGTATATGCTCAGACACTGGATTCTTGATCATAATCAAGAAAATAATGATACATTTTAGCTTCCATTTAGATAAGTAGGAGATATGTTTGACCAGGGACTCTAAAATTATACTGCATTAGTGCTATTCTGTGGCATGCATAAATGGACTTCAAAAATTTTACAGACTCTCCCAAGTCTTGGAAGACAAATTGTTTGTTGATTAGTTTATCCTGTAATGAGAGGCTCTAGGCCACAAAAAGGTCTGGGGGAGGTTAAACTTATGTGCTGACTTTCTATGTCTCAAGAAAAATTCTGCACCTTGTCACTGTAGTTGCTACTTAAACTTGAACAATTACAATCCAGTTTTAAAAAAAACACCTACTAAGTGGGAATGCAGCAGAGACTCCATTTAGAAAAGTATCTAAGGTCAGAAACTTTCTTGTGCTTTTAGACTTCTCTCAGTGGAAAAAGACGTCATGCTTCAGCAAAGCAGAGACATTCACTTCCCCTTGGGGGAAGACAAAAACTGGGTGATATAAATGCCAACAATGTAGGAAGGTCTCTCTCACCTGGTATAACATGATTTAGGGCAGCCTGGTGTATCAGCAACTTTGTGGTCTCAATTTTATTTAAAGTCAAAGATAGTGGCATTTAAATATTTAAATTTCTTTGTCTAGGTCTAAATTTTGATTCTATCAAGTATATGTTTTTAAAAGATGCCTTTTATTTTACTTTTATTTTACTCTTTCTTGACAAGGAATATTTTGCACGAAGTGGGTTATTTCAAAGTAGCATTTTATTAGAAAAATCCATATTCCTTGGTGTTGCATCATGTATTATCCACTTAACCAAGTATCAGTACCTCAATCTCAGTATAAACTTCTACTGTGTGAAATGTAGCTCGTATTTTACTGAAGCTAAAACTTAAAAGAAAACAAACCAAAACTGATTGGTTCAACAACCAACTTTTACTGATTTTCAGGAAAGCTAAGAGTAACCTTCAAGGTCAGCATCAGCTACAGACCTGCTGTACACTGCTGATCTTCATTAAGCAGCAAATAAATAATAATAGAGCTCAGAATCCTATCTGTCATGACTAATGTTTCTCTCCAGGACTACAATTTATTGTACTGCTCATTTTATGCTCATTCCCAACCATCCCATTCATTCAGATCTGGGCAGCTCCAATGCTGAATGATATGTCAAGCTATGGCTCTGTCTGCTTCAGAGTGGTATGTTGTCTGAGGTCATAGTCATGTCTGCAATGTATCTAATTAGCTGTACATTAGTTGTACATATTGCTTGAAGCTATTTCTTTTTCAAAAATTGGTGCCATCGATGCAATTTCATTTGCTTCAGATGTGGAAATACTTGCCCAAATTAAAAAAGGCTCCAAGAACATATAGCATGCATTCTTTGCTCAATAGTAATAACATCATTGCATTTGTCTTTTGTACTCGTTGTCCTAATATTTGTGGGGTTTGCAGAAACAAAAAAAAACCCAAACAAGCAAACAGAAAAAAAGACAATTTTCAGAGAATTTTCTGTTGGGGAATTAATACTTCTTCAGCCATCTCAAATACCCACAGAGAGGAACTTGCGTGTGGATTTTTTTTCTCTTTCCACCTCATAAATCTTAAGAGGTAGTTGTGGGAGCCTGGACTGATACTAGTTAATTACCCAATCAATCACTTAACTGCCCAGGTGCAGAAGGTGTGCACACCATCACCAGAGGCTACAGCTGCGTGTTGGATAAGGTAAGGAAAGAGGCTGACAAGAGGCAGATCTTGTAAGTTGGGGTCCTACTTTACATCATACCAAAGTCCTTACAGCATTGGCTAGCTGCGGAAATTCCCTTCCAGAGAAGTGGCAGGACATTCACACACAGCCTGAAGGAATTCACCCCTTCTGGTGGGCCATAATTGGCTCAGTTTTACTGATATAAGAGGCAGCTGTGATGTCTTATTCTTAGAATGTGTCATAAACCATCAGACTGATGAAGTGTCCCATGATTCAAAGTATTACATCATCCAGTGTAAAATTCCCTGCCCCAGGGGAGGTACTTGGGCATGCCCACCCAAACCTGAGTAAATATAAACCCAGTGGATTTTGAGTTTCTCCCACCCCTCATGGCCCAAGACAGTGACAATCACTTTGACTAGACTGGGATGCTCACCACTGAGAAGACCAGAAGAAGAGAACCAACAGAATCCATGCAGTGATGACATATTCCATGTCTCTCTGTCATTCTCTTTCTTTCCCTGCTCCCACTCTCTTTTCCTATTTCTTTCTCTCTCTCCCCCTTTCTCCCTCACATTTACTGTTAAATAAAAATTGATACTAATGACTTTGACATATGGTCTCGTTTGCACCTTAATTTGGGCCAAGACATCTCTCTCATTTTAATAACCAGATATTAACAGTTGTGAGTTGCTTTGCAATAAACAACTTTTACACATGTTTCTTCCCTCAAATGAAGAGAATTAAACTTATTCTTCCTGTGAGAGTGAGTTCATTGTCCTGAGCCAGTTGCTAGGAAACCTCTCTGTTAATCTGTCCATTCATTTGTTGAGTTTTTATCTCTAAACCAAAGTGGTCCATTCAGGGTATCCGACTTTTTCTTCTGAAGACTTTGCAAATTCTAATTTCTAATGAATTTCTGAAGACTTTGCACAATTCCTAATCTGTCTGCATTTGAAATGGAGCTCACAGTTACACTCTAGAGCACTTTCTTAACATCTAGTAAGTCTTTTGTTCCCTTCTCCCTATCTCTTCCATGAAAGAATTACACCTGGGTTGATTACTACATCATTTATAACATATGCCTAAAATACAGAATCATATGTGGAAATTCTATATGAAATATCATTATTTTGTCATTGTATCAAACCCAGCTTTCATTTAATCTGCTTCTAATGCTGCTCATTTTCCACATTCATTGTCATACTTCCCGTCAGCACTCCAACTGCAGTTCTTTGAATGTAGCTCTGATTTATCTTGGAAAGAGGGACAAAAAGCCAAAGAAGTTCATAGGACTGGGTAGTCAGTAGAGATGATGTGTTGACCCACAGCTCTCAACTTCTGCACTGCAAGGGCTTGAGGACTGCCTAGTACTGTGCAGAGGATTCAGGCTGTGAACTCAGCCTGGACAACATGTGGTGAAACTGTCTCTTTGCCTGGGAAGAATGTGTCTAAAACGGGTAATGAGAATATTACAAATGACCATGATTCAACAAAAGCTTAAATCAAAGGGAAGAAAAGAATGGGCAAACACTGACTGCCATTGCAGGAAAACTTTTATGATGAAAGCCAAAGTGGAGTTTGGGCCACTTTTTTACTATGACTACAGGGGTTTATCAAGGTTTGCTGCCTGTCATCTAGATCTCTTGACAGTGAGAGGTGAGGATGCTTTCCTACAAAGAGGTTTTTATACAGAAGACAGTGCTTGTGAGGTACTAAAAGCCTAAAAAGATTCTATTCTCTTTAAATTGAGAGCAATAAAACAATGCTGTGTCGAGTAAAAAGGACTGAGATTTGATCCTAAACAAGAATGACCTGGGTTGTTAATGATAGCTTTTTCAATATAAATGATCATTTAAAATATATGGGTGCTTTTGCATATAACATACACATTAGGTGAATTCCTGACTCATATATTATTTCATTTATAAAAATAGCCTTTAGTAATGAAATTAAGTTAGATTTAATTGAAAAATTATTTCACAGTTTATTTTTGCTATATTTGAATGGCAATAGAGTTTTTTTTGGTGAGTTTATCTGAAGCAAACAAATGATTTTACAGAATAACGTTCTGGCAGTGTTATCTTTGTACCATCAATGGTGAGGACCAGCAATACAATAAAGTTCTTTTAAATAATGATGACAGTCTATATGTACATTAGGACGAATTGTTGTCTTCAAGCCAAATTATGTCCATATTCTGTTTAGGAAAATTTAAGTATCATTTCATGCAAATTCTCAGGTTTGAACATATCAACTACATCTGTCTACTACTTGTGATGATTAAAAATTGCAAATATTTAATCTGAGAAGCAGCAGATTTCTTAGTTGATGTATTGGTAATGGAAAATTATATTCTGAGCTCTGCTTTTTAATCATATAGGCACATTTGGAATGAAGAAGATGAAATCATTGTTATCAGTTTTGTTGTGATCAGTGGTACGAGGCAGGAAAATAATGGTAATATATCAGTATCCAGGCTGATGCAGATTGACTCAGGCATACCTGATAAAACATAACTTGCATTTCCCCTGTCTATAGGAAGTTAAAAGGATGTTTTTAGGTTTGTGAATCCTTAAGAATCATGTGGGGGGTGTGTAGATTCTTTGTGTGGCAGTATTTATGAACAGTTTGCATAGACATGGCAAGAATTATGAAAAGAGTTGTATTGGTGAGTACTGGTGGCTTTGAGTGGATGCCAGAGTGATGGAGTGCTGAGAATGGAGAGGGAGAACTTGAATAAACTTGAAATGCTTCAAATGCATTTCAAGTGCATCATGAATTGCTGCAAATGAGTTTGATTAATTTTATTGAATAAAGGTAGAAAAAGAGATGAAGATAAAAGAATATCAGCTGTCAGGTGGTCTGTCATGTACTGGGGTAGTTTTGTGAAATCAAGGGATTAACAAAACCATGGAAAAAGCAGTGAGAATGGGAAGGAATGAGAAAAGAGATGGGATATGATATGGCAAGCTTCAGGACAGAGATGCCCACTACACTTCTGATGCTAAATTCATGTTCTGTATTTGCAATTTTATTACCACAAGAAAAAATGAAGAAAAGACCTCTAGAGTCTCCCTCCAGTGCAATAGGTGACAATGAAAATGATGATTATGTTTTGCTGTTTTTTTTCTTTCCCCCTAGTTAATAATTTTCTTTGGAACCTTACACTTCCTATTTGTAAATATTCATTGGAATATGTTTATTAAGAGCAGTTATTAGACAATGATTGATTGTTAAGATTCTTAGTATGTATATTGTTGGATAACATTTATAAAGTATTTATGTGAACATTATCTACCGTACTGCATGCTGTGTCTTGGTTTACCAAACAAGAGAAAAAGAAAGGGGGCAAGAAGTTGAGGAGAGCTTGAGGACAGTGAAAGCTTCTTCCCATGAGACTTTTCTGTAACAACACAATTGAGGTTTGCAGGTGCAAGGCCTCTAGAATAAAACCAAAACATTGGGAGTGTAGGAACTGAAATAGAGAAGTACTGCCAGGAAGGCTTTGGAGAGCACTGCCACAGCAGCTGGGGAGAAGGGCTGCAGAGCTGCAAGTGTAAAATAGCCAGCAGAGCTTTAAATGGAGGCTTCTTTAGGAGCTGATATTGATCAGTTGTTCAAACAATCGACTCTGCTGTTATAGCCCAGATTAACACTGTGCCAAGCAGTTAAATGATGCATCAGCTCCAAGTAAACAGAGGGAGGAATGGACTGTCATGAAATGTTTTTTATTTATCCCAAGGTTGTTTGCTTTAGAATGCTTCTTGTAAACAAGGAATGGTACAAAATACCACAATGGAACAAATCAGTAAAAATTATCTGAATGTATTTCCTTACTTATTACAATAATTTTTAATAGAAATTGGTCAGGAATGTTAAGAGGCTCACATTTTCCAAAATTATTGGTTATCTCTCCTGTCTAAAATAAAATTAAATAGAAGAGTTCAGAGAATTGTTAAGATTGGAAAAGACTTCTAAAATCATCAAGTCCCACCGTTAACTCAGCACTGCTGTGTTCACCCTCAAACAATATTCCCAAGTGCCACATCCACACTCCTTTTGAACATTTCCCGGATTAGTGATATCACCACTTCCTTTGGGAGCCTGTTCCAATGCCTGACCAATTGCAGTGAAGAAACATTTCCTAACCTCTAATCTAAATCTCCTCTGATGCAACCTGGTCACATCCTCTCAGTCTGTCACTTGTTTCCTGGGACAGGAGACCTGATCCCCACCTCACTAGATCCTCCTTTGAAGTAGCTGAAGAGGGCAGTAAGATTCTCCTCAGCTTCCTTTTCTCCAGGCTAATTGAGATTCGATGTTGCTTATCATCTCTGTCCCTTACTCTCTATTAACAGCCAAAGCCACAAGCACTTGCATGCAGCAATTTACACACTTTTTTGATTCTAGGAAAAGTTTGGAGTGTCTCTTTCTAGCACAGCATCAAATAAATTCAATCTGTTCACTAGAAATGTTTATATCCTGGAAGAAACACATGGTAAAATGCAGTATTACACTGCGGTCTTTGTGCTTGGATTTTGGTTCGTAGTTACGAGTCATAGAACTCAAAGTCTAGAAATTCTCATTTTATTTAGTACACTACCTAATTTACAATAGCTATTTATTACCAAGAAACAAGATTTAATCTTTATTTTGTTTAAACTGCTCATGATTGCTCAAATAGGTAACTGCTGTAGCACGACAAGTGGGCATAACCTGGTAATGAGCACAGGGCTGAAATATCTAGAGATTAGAGTGGACACTAATGGCTGTGTTCAGCCTCTTCCATCAGCAGGAAAGGATTGCAACAGACAGTGAAACAAATTGGTAGCAATGACGCTGATATGGCAGCTTTACCCTGAACAGAAATTCACTATGCAAAGAGCTTGCTGTCTTCTGCAAGGCTTCTGACAACTATTGCTGTTTTCCTCATGTGGGGGGGGCAGTCAGGGTGTTCTGTAAAATCCCTGTTTAATTAACCTTGTTTGTGTTTACATCCAATAAAGAGGAAAGACATTATTATTAACAGCCTGATGTTTTAATTTATTTCATGTAGCGTAGAACTTGCCTCTTCCTATTTAGAAATGCTTAGGAAATTTTAATGCTAATTTCTTGAATATGATAAAAGTACTAGAAGAAATTAGGGAGTGACTTGAAAATACAAAGAAAGATGTAAATTTATGCATTGTCCAAAATTCTAGGTTATCTAATTGGAGTCTCCAGTAATAGGCAGGAATGAAATGCATTGTCCAATCTGTATCTTCTGTCCTTTTTGAAGTAAAACAGTAGATTTCCATTCACTTCCATGTGAACAAATAACCATTGTAAAATATAACATGACAAGTTGTACTTCTTGCTTCCCCTGGTGGCAGTTTTAGCTAAGATCAAAGACCAAGAACATATTCAGACCAAATCACTTTCCTGAGTCTGAAAAGTCAAGGTGAGGGACATTAAGAACAATGGTGTTGGCTTACCAGTCTGTGGATAACTACAGTAAATCATTTTGTTTGGCTGCTATAAAAACAGTATCAGCCTTCAAGCACAGAGCTGGAATTATGACAGTTGGATGAAAATCTACAGAAAAAATCAGATATTTTTAGATGAAAAAGGGATATGTCTAAGAGAAAATTATGGTCAGTAGAGATTTTAGAAGAAAACATTTTGAATAGAGTTTTGACTAGGACTTCTACATTTGGCACAAGGGATAGAAAATCAAAGTTATCCTAATAAAAACAAGCAAGTATATATTTAATGAGTTCATTACATACTGTGTTGCTACAAGAAAATTTTGGAAATTCAGACTTCTATGCAATTCTTTTTTTATTACACAGATTATCCCTCATAGAACTTAAAATGTTATCAAGTATTTTGCTAGACAAAATAAGACTTCACCAATTCCAGAGGATTGTACTTTGATATAACCCTTGGCATTATTGTTCTTCCACCAAATGTACTGTGAAGTTACATATACACATTATTTGGGATGTTTTCTTTCCCTAGACTTCTATCTGCAGTGGAAATCAGCTGGTCCATTGTCCTTAATATTCACTTCATGCACAACTTGACATCCTTATCACACTTATCTATTTGCCAGGGAAGTCCCTGAAGTACCTAAATTGGTATGGGCACTAAGTCATTGATAGATCAGTAAAGAACAGCAAAAATACCTTCGGTTTGTATGAAAAATTACTTCTCAATATGAAAAATTATAACAGCTTTTTTTTCTGATACAAAAGCTACTGATGTAATTTCAAAACAAAAATAGTAATATTTATTAGTAAGAGAAAATTTTCTTTTTCCTTGTAATTGCTAGGGATCACACAATTTTAGTAAGTAAAAATTTATCTACAGCAGAAATAGGTGTTACTTTGGTGATAGCTTTTACAATACTGCATTAAGCATCAAGATGCTCATCATACTTAACGCTTGGGTCTGCCACAGTGAAAGTATGAGCACTGCAACCAGTGATGAGAAGTTTAAAGGGATTTTATTATTAGAAAAAGCCATTTAAATACTGTTTAACTTGTCAGGCTTTAAAACGAATAACCAAACTGCAGGCAAGCCTGAAAATATTTTTATCTGATGAAGCATCAGTGTATGGACAAAAAATGGACATGTAATTCTGTGACTTCATGCACACAAAAGATATTTTTTTTCTTAAATGTACTCCATTAAAAAGCATTTTGTTCAGGACCAACTCATGCAATTTTGAAGTGTTTCATTCAGAAGAGCAATATAAGGGATATAAATAAAACTATCAGACTTCAAGTTCCTCTTTTCTCCATTCACAAACCTATGGCTTTAACTCATTGTGTATCTCAGCTTTGAAACTGGAGAGGTTAAAGGAGATTTCATGACAGCAAAAAAGGAGGTTTTTTGTCCTTTGTGCCCAGTACCTGGTCATGCTTTAGATTTTAATGAGGTAAAGAAATACATTTTTAACCTTTTGATTAATTTCTCATTCTCATGTCATTAACAGAAATGATAATGAGATGCAATTGACAACATTCCACAAATGAGTAGGTATGGGAATTGTGTCAAAACACATAGAAAAATTCCTGTATTACCACAGTTTTTATTACCACTTTCAAGATTTGTGTCTCTCAACTGATCCAGCTTCATTTCAGGACAATGCAAAACTCAATATATTTTAGCCACTACTTTACGAGAGACTTGTTCAGCCTGGAGGAGACTGAGGTGAGACCAAGTTGCCATCTACTTCCTTATTAGGGGAAGCAGAAGGGGTAGGTGCAGATCTCTTCCCATTTGTGACAAGACCCAAGGCAATGGCCTGAAGTTGTGTCAGAGCATGACAGAGCTCAAGAAGTGAGCAACACTTCTTGAACAACACTCTCAGGCACATGGTGTGACTCTTGGGGTGTCCTGTGCAGGGCCAGGAGTTGGACTCAATGATCCTTGTGTGCCCCTTCCAACCCAGCTTATTCTGTGAGTAGTACTATTTTCACTTAGTAAAGTAGCAGTAACACTCTAGTAGCACAGTTAGGAGAAGGTCATAAACTCAAATAGTTGGTTAAATCTGTCAAGTTTTGGCCAAATTTTAATCGTGTGAGGACCATTAAAGCAATCAGTAATTTTAGGGAGATTTGCATGAACATTTGTCTGAAAATAGGATGTTGTCTTTGATTGGTTTGAATAAGCCTTATTTTTATCAGTTTGAGGGTTTTCTCTTGTAGAAATGAAATTAATGAAGATTTCTTGAGTGAGATGTACAAAATCATCTTTCTTCATATGCTAAATTATATTAAATTAGCTTTATTTTGACATGAGATATGAAATTATTTTGAAAATTTCCTAGCCCGTGGATTTTTCCCATTGATTAAAAATTTCCCTTGAAGAGAGATGCTGAAATACAAGGAAAGAATCATGTAGCATGCTTTGGATTTCATTTTTTTGGGAATAACTTGAAGTTAAATTGTAATAATAAGGTTTTTTCTTGAATCAAAGAATGATCTTGAAGTTAAAGAGGAGTGAAAGTTTTCTTTCTTACATAGAGTTGTTTTGAGTGTTATATTCCTCAGATGAAGATAACTATGCTAAGAACCTTCCAACTAAAATATACCTAGGTAATGTTGTTCAATTAAAAGGTTTATTGAAGTAAACTCAAATTTTAAAAATATGAACCCCCCACCAAGAGGACATGACTTCCATAAAGAGTATGATTTCCATATAGGCAAGCAGAAGAATAAATTGATTGCAGCTGACAAGGTTTTTAATGCAAAGTTAACTTTGCTACATTGTACTCAAATGAGATATATTAAGTTTTAAAATTTCCTGACCTTTATGAACTTAATTTTTCTCTGTTAACATAGCATGGACATTTGATTTCCATTTCATTAGTCACAAGATTCAGTTAAATTACTGTAGGTTCCATTTCCAAGTTTGTTCACACTAAAAGACTTCTTTCTACTAAGAAATGTTCAAATCATTTTACGAGACAGGTTTGAAATTATTTATCACACCATTTGATCACATGAAACTCTTTTTGACTCAAGTAGCAATATTTTAAATTGGTATGCATATTTTTATCCATATGATTCTTATTGACTTACATAGTGGTTACATGGTTAGGAAGTACCTCATGCAGGGAAGTTAGTAAATATAGTCCTTGTTATTCAGATATTAAAATATTTTCTAGGCAAGTAAAGCATTGGGAGGTGAAGGCATTTCAACAGCCATATTATCTGTGAGAGTGACATCAATGCTTATAGCAGCATCCTTTCTATATTAAAATCAGCAGAAGAATGTAAGTAGGATTTGATGAAAACTCCTTTATGTTCCCTCACAAAGATTATCTGATACATCACTAATAATAGGATATACAAGTTGAAATTTAATATCTTCTTGAAGAGTACTACTTGGAGTAGTTCTAGTGATCTGCAGTTTGCACCTCCTCTATCTAACATTTCTTTCCAATGTTACCGAAACCATTTATCTCTCAGTTTGGGCAAAATTTGGTAAATGGGAGACATATAAAAGCATGCAAATTTCTATCAAATCCCAGCAAAGAGATGACAAATGCATGGTCACTTACTGCCTTGATGCTTTCAAAGTGTCCACCTTCTTTCTCAAAGTCAATTGGCTGCCCATTGAGTGTCCAGTAGAAGGTGACATCCATGGTGCTGTCATGAAGGGCTTTGCAGCTGAGGACGATGCTCTCTCCAACCGTTAGCTCAATCTTCTTGGGAGTCAGCTCTATTCTTGTAGGTTCTGGAAACAGAGAAGTGTTAGGAACATTTAGATGGAAATTAACCTATAGTGCCAGACCGAAATAATAGGATTGACTGATGCTGAGTCTACCCAGAGCTTACATTTGTTAGTATGAATTGCAGACAGTCAAATACTGAAAGATATTCATAATACACACTGAAGTATGACACTGGCGATCAGAAGGTACAGACAGTTTCATGGAGTCAATAAGGCAGAATCCTAAACAGCAATCTATGGGACATTTGAGATGGATTAATTAATTAATTAATTAATTAATTTTATTAATTTTAAAAGTTTCAGGACAAGCTTTTTTTTTTTCTTTTTTTTTTCTTTTTTTTTTTTTTTTTTTTTTTTTTGAGGCTGCAGCACCTGGAATCTTGTGATTGTATGAAAATTTCAGTTTTGTCACATAAAATAACACAGGATGTTTCCTGGATTACTAAATACAGGAAGAAGCTTGAAAAATGAAGTCAAAAGGCTTGAACACCTGCAAAGAAAATCCATTAATTCAGCTGAAAACTGAAAAAGAAAAAAATGTTCAGAAATGGATTGCTACTCAGTAGTGTTAGTATTATTATTAATCTTCTAAGTTATTACCTTTCTCTGCATTTTATATACATACAATTATTACTTTAATTTAAAGGTTTTTCCTCATGCAGAAAAAGTTAGGGGTAAGTGAGTTCCCAAAGATAAAATATGTTAAAACCAATATTGATTCCTTTACTTATAGAATTATTTATAGTTTGAGTGATTTAATATATATATTAATTCTTATGACACATCTACAATAAAACAGCTGGAGTATGCAATCTGATTCAATGTTTGACCAGATGGAGTTTAGTCCCCTTAGCTTCTTGGAAATGCTTTTTTATTCTGCCTGGAGAATGCTGCCTTATTGTTGGCTGGGGATAATATTTAAATATTTGTTAAAATAAATCATCATTACCATCAAAGCATTTTTTCATACCTTTAACAGATAGTGATACAATGATTTCTGCAGATCCAAATACATTTACACCTTGGCATAAATACCGCCCTTCGTCAGACTTGGAAGCATTCAGGATTCGCAGACTCCCATGTGGAAAAATAGTTATCCTGGAAAGGATAAGTCCATAAATATATAAATATCTCTCCCATGCTACCAGCCAAATTCCATGATGATATCTTTCAGAGATAATAAATAGGATTAAGGACTGCTGCCTCTGTAGCAAGGGATGATGAAGATGATAACTGAATTATCTTCTGTTTCAAAAAGGTTTTAATAAATCCGTTTTACTAGTCCTTCCTTAATTCAAAATTTTCATGGAAGCGTCAGTGGATTAGTATCCTTTGACACTTATTAAGAGTGAATTGTAATGAAACTTTTGTAGAACAGTAAAAAAGGTAATCCTTCATAATTTGTCTTCAAAGTTTCACCTCTATATTTTTGTCAAATCACATTTCAATATCAAGCACAGGCTATTCCATCTAGAAAAAAAATTACCTTAGAAATCAGATCTGAGACGAATGGGAAGCAAAATTCAAAAGACAAGGAAAAAAACCCTATAATTGTATCTGGTCAAAAGAGGATTTATGGCATCACAGCACAGTGTAGCAAAGGGACTTAAATAATCTTTGCTTTTTGTAGGTGGGCTTTTTTTTTTTTTTTCTGAGTCTATAATTGCAGCTCCACTATACCTCTTGGTATGTGACCCTGCTAAAGCATATTCATGAGAAATGTTTAGCTGCTCACATTTAGGAGTTTCAAATTTTGGTTTTGCTTGCACAATATTAATCATAAAATCCATGAAGCAGTATGTAAATAAAACTCTTTTTGCTCTTCTAAAATGACAAAACCACTGAATTTATTCTATCTTGGAGGTGCAGTCTGGAAGAGCAGTAAATAATCATGGCTCTTTTTCTGACAGAGCGCTAGGAGCCTAAAAGGAATATGACAACTCTTAGATTGTATTTAATCCAAGCCCTGCTTGCAGGTGTTGTGGATCCTTTCCCAGTTTGAGTAGTGGTTACAACTCTCTCAAAGGTCTTGGGGATGTAGGCTGGGAGCATGTACACTGGAAGCAGATTATCCTCAGCAAATGCTTTCAGGTATCCCACAGAATGGGGGATGACATGGGATGCTTCTTTCTCCTGTATTTGAAAACCAAGGTAAGACCTCTGTGTTGGAGAATCTAAATAAGTAGGTGGGTGGCTCTTTCCCAGGGATGGGTGGATTTTTAGGTATACCTGTCCAGAGGGGACTTTCTGGGAAATGCAGTATAGACTGACACTCCTGCTGGGAATCCTCTGTGGAGTCTATTATTGGAAATCATGGAAGGTACTGTACAATGTTGTGTTTTACTCTTGAAAAGAATTTAATTGGGAGTATGGCACTTTTGACAGGACTGGGTTGGGCTCTTCAGCAGCAAAAGAGGTAATGAATTACATTTATGGACTGTATGTGTTAAACTTCACAGCTGTTATCTTTGATTTATACTAGAAGTGATTTACATTGGCGTAAAATTCAATAATGTGCTCAAATGAAATCATTAATACGAGACTGCATTATTCTCCTTCCTTCCTTCCTTCCTTCCTTCCTTCCTTCCTTCCTTCCTTCCTTCCTTCCTTCCTTCCTTCCTTCCTTCCTTCCTTCCTTCCTTCCTTCCTTCCTTCCTTCCTTCCTTCCTTCCTTCCTTCCTTCCTTCCTTCCTTCCTTCCTTCCTTCCTTCCTTCCTTCCTTCCTTCCTTCCTTCCTTCCTTCCTTCGAATAATATCCCATATTTTCTAACTCTGTGAGAAATGGTGGTTTATTATCCAAGGTTCATAAACATTACAGTGGAGAAAACAGAATTTCATTCCAGTGAAAAATGTGCTTCTGTTCACTTCAGATGTGAAACCACTCACTGCTCTCAGCAGACAGCAGAAGAAAAAAATAGCTTCAAAAGTGAATGGGGCAGAGGAAGGACATGTCAACTCAAGGGTTCTCCAGTACAACAACATCTCCCATCCTGCTCTAAAAAATATACACCAGTATTTAAGTAACATTATTTGTGTAAAGGTAATTTTATAGAAAACATTATTGTATTAAGCAAATGATTCTGTATTAGAGTTTTGAAGGTTTGGATTTTTTTCTAACAAATAAGAAGGCTTGAAACTTTGTTACAGTATACAGAAGAAACACTCTGCTTTAGAAACTGACAGGGATGCAAGGTTCCTTCATTTTCTCTTGGTGTAATTTAAAATAAAAATTTATAGCAACATGCTCAGTTTTCAATGCTCTGATGACATCATTTGTATGGCAATAGTTTTTGCAAACAGTGGTGATTCTCATCAGTGTACTGACAGGATCAGGAAAAAAGGATATTCCTTTAATGTTTGCAAATTATAGAAGCTTATACACAGTTTAAGTCCTGATATAAAACAGTTTTGAAATTCTGACGTTGGAGGAAAAGAAATTTAATTGCATATAGAAGATTATCTAGTGAATCTTATGGATGTTATCAACTACATTACTCTGTAGTTAAAAGCTCCTGTTATCCATGATGGAAAGAGTAATCACTCAATCAAAGGAATTGCAAACACATTTGCTGGTGAATTATTTGGCTCAGAAATTAATATTTTCTTTAAGGTTCCTAGCACTTAAAGAAAATATTAATTTTTTTTGTATGTGTTTGAGAAAAAAGCCAGAGGCCTGGTTATGATGGAAACTGAAATGCTTTATTTATGCATACAATACCTGCTGCACACAGCAGGATCATAGACTTCTCCTCCTTCCCTGCCAATATCTCTCAGTCACAGGGAGACCACTTGTGTAGTATGTCTACATATTTTAACAAAAATTTGCATAGCAAAAAGTTTTTTTCACTTCATAAATAGAAGGTAAGTACAGAGAGGAAAATGGGGCTGGGGTAGAATTAAGGATTATTCAGGAAAAGAAGCAACCCTAAATGATGAACTAAACTGAGGGACAGATGATGATAGATTAACAAATAGAAAAAAGATGGTTGAGAGATCACGGTGAGAGTTTGGAAATTCTTGTATTAAAGTATAAGAAAAATTATTTTAATCACATAAAGGAGATGGATGTTGTCCATAAAAGGTTTCTGAAAAAAAGTGGCACAAAATCAGTGTCTTTGTAAAAAAGAGTTTTCATCTGTCTAATAAGATGAAGAAAATGATATGAGAGTTAATGTCTCATCTCATGTCAAAAAATGTGTTGTCTTGAGATCAACTGCGACAGAGATTTTAACAGCACTTGCTAGGAAAGTGGAAGTAAGGTATAACAGCAAATGGACTTGAGATAAAATTGAACATGGGTTAACTTAAGTACACTGAAAGAGCTTAAACTATTATAATATTCCATAAGAAAAAATATTTTCTATGGAAAATAAGTGCAGATTTAATCTTCCACAGGTTTCAAGAATGATTTTCATGCTGAAATTCCCATGGTTGGTTAAATACATTTAATACAAAAATTAAGGATTTTTTAGAAAGTGGTTGAAGACTTCTTTTTTCAGAGAGAGAAATTGTTTTTTTTATACTATGATATTATTTTTCAAAGTTACCAAGATACAAAAAGGCTGTTAAAAATTTGATTAAATAAATGGTTCTTTGAGACAGCAACTGAGCACCAGGTTGGTAGAAAAACAGTAGTTGTGACTCTGAACTAAGAGGCCATGCAGTAAAGGAAAATGCAACCCTAGAATATATCAGATACCAATGTGCATCTCTTTATGGAAGTATTAATACATGAAGTGCTGAGGAAATATAATTAGGCTAATTTTGATCATCAGTATTCAGAAAGATTAATTCTAATCAAGCTGACATTTGGAAAGATCAACATGATGACCAGGGAGGAAAGAAAACCTTTTGTTCTGGAGGTTGTTTGTAAAATTAAAACTGCACATGAGATGAGTTTCTATTTTACATGTTAATTCATGGATCTTGTAAGCAGAAAGTTGAACTTCTATTAAAGGTAAAAAAGTGCAGATGTCTAATTCACATTGCAGATTTCCACACTTTGGATCTCAACCTGGAATCTCACCCTCAAATCTTAATTTAGTTCCCCAGATATAAGTACATTTCATGATCTGGCACAATTTCTGGGACAAAATCCCAGCTGCTGCAAGACATGGAAATTAATTTCCTCATTGTCCCCACTTGCTGTGATCTTGTTTCTGAAATGAAGCTGTCTGAGCACCTGAACTTCAGTTGATACCAAATTAGAAGGGATGCTTGAGGAGTCAGTTGCTATTCAGATAAAAATGGGAATCCATCTGTGGAATGGAACTAGAACTATTCCAAAGAGAAACCTGGGACAGTGGACAGTGTGGATAATATCAACTTTTTGCTTCTCCTATTGATCCATGCTACCTGCTCATGCAGAAATAGCCATTAGACACCTGCACTGGGCTGAGACACATGACAGAAGACCTGTGAGAGGATGTAAGTCCTTAAAGCACAGACACAGAAATCAATTAGCCACAAGCTTCACTGCCAATGAAGCTGAAACCCCCCAACAAATTAATAATTAAAAGACCTAAATTGAAATTGAATGTTATTTTAAAGTCTGTCTTATATCTCAGCATATTATGATTTTCCACTCTGATTGTATCAGAAGTAGTGCAGCTGTTGGATGCCCAGCTTGCCAAGAACATCAGCAAATTTGGACATACATATTAGTAGCATTTCTATAATGTCAGTTTTGCTAATGACTGCATAATCTGCTAAACTAGTTTGAGAACTGCTACAAAGCCATAGAAATATGAATGAGAGTGTAAATTTTCCTCTCTAAGGCTTCAGAATTGGACTAAGATTAACAGCAACTATACTTTTCAAAAAATATTTTCAAATTATTATTTCAACTGTGAAAATATTGCAGTCTATTCAAAGTTTATACTTACCAGTAACACTTTAGATTGAAAACACACTTAGTACATTTGTTTAAACAAAAATGCATTAGCTCGCTCAGATCAGGAATTTTGTCAATTTTTTTCTTCTTTCAGCAATGAAGTATGCATCAGGAAGAGTAAATTTTTGATAAAGAATGTGTTGCTATATCTGGAAGGATGAAATTCAACACCGTTTGCATATGGGATGTTGACATGAATAGAAAGGTGTTCTCTGAGGCCAAGTGTTTACGAAGAAGTTGATGGATGGAAATCAGACTCATAAGAAATGCTGGACCTTTTCTTATGGATGGTGTTTGGACATCCTTTATTTGGCAGTCTGAAATGCCTTCTCTTAATCTTCTGACTGACAGGAGGTAAGGAACATGCTGACGGAAGTGAACAGAGTGTAAGGTCCCCACAAATGTAAATGGCAAAGCTCATCTTCCTGTGGGTTTCACATGATTTAAAGAATGGGAGTAGGATATGATATGTAAGAGTTGCTTTTATGGGAAGTTTTGCATTTTTTTACAGTATTTTGATTAAAAGTTAGCAATTTTTTTTCCTTCCTGCTGCTCTATTTACAGAAAACTTCTGAGAGTTTTGACTGTAAACTGCAGTCTTATGTTGAGGGGAAGGAGTAAGACATCGGAAATACAGACATCATTTTTTTAATATAAAAAAAGGAGATCTATTCTGCCTGCCATATAATTTTTCCTTTGATTGATTCTTTAGTATAAATGAAATGTATTAGTAGTGCAGATACTTTTACTGTTTCCCTGTCTTAATAAAACAATATTAGTTCATTAACATCTGGTATAACCTATCATAGAAATTCTCAGATATTATTTACAGCTAGTACAGGACATACTATTTTATGTTGAAAACTGATGCTGGAAATTTTCAGCCTTCTTTATCACCAGGGACAGTTTTACCTTGACCCACTGGGGCCAGGATGTGCATTTGTTCTCTGTATCACGTTAGATCAATGAGCAGAGATTTCCATCAAGATTAAGATAATGAGAAATGGAAACTCTAATTTTCATTCTCTTGCATCATTCATAGCAGATTCTCACAAGCAGATGTCTTGATGCTGTGGTAGAAATGGTTTCTGGATGCTGAAGCAGTTGAGGCAGCAAACATTAGAATTGCTACACAACAGTTCGGGATTTAACTAAGCACTTCTTACACAGTGCTTCAGACAGGGACACAGTGTCTGGATCTTAATAGAAATTAATGTCAGGCAGCTTATACTTGGAGCTCTATATTCTTTAAATAACTATTACAGAGTAAGAAAAAATGGAAGTCAGATATGTGGCCGTTTTTGGTGGGGAGGAAGAGTTAGCAATGGTAGTTTGGTTAGGCTGTAGATACTATTATCTTTCTCTGTTTTCAACTAGTTCTTTTGGCTTTCAAACCAAAGAAAATTTTTTTTACACATTAGAGATATAACCACAGCAATAAAGGAAGCATAACATTTAGTTAAAACCTTTACAAACTTTAACACCTAGTAACTGGAATTAAAAAGAAAGTTATTGGTGGTCAGAAAATCATCCCCTGAATTTTTCATTTGGATCTAAAATCAGGAGTATGAAATTGGTTTGTCCGCATGTTGGAAATAAGAATTTTAAAGATGCAAATGGAGAGAAGCTGCACTGACTCATTTAGCCTGTGGCCCCTCACAGTGTTTTGATCTGAACAATCTGTCATTTGACATTAGTTTGGATTTGGGATCTGTCAGTTTCCTTTAATGTAGACTACAAGGAATCAGAACAAGTATTTGTAAATAGTTGAAACCTTTATTTCTCCCTGAATGGCTTTGGGCTATCTCATTCCCCTTTGCTTTCTCTTGCTCCTTCATAATAGATCCACAACGTCTAATGGTCCCAGAAAAGGGATGTGAGTCATTGCTATAGTAAAGCCACTTAGATAACCAAAAGACAATCTACTTTATATTAATTTTGTAATAATATCACCCTAGATAGAGCAATTTTTATTTTAATATTCTTGACTCAATTAGGAAAAAACCCCTATATTTGGCGTAGTCCCTTGGTAAAGCATGAAATTATTTGGATTTTCTTCACGCTATGTTTTCAAACATTTATAATGGTGCAATTCCTGTGTGTGATATCTTAGGTCATTGGAATATGCTAAACCTTATTATTAATGTCCCACAAACTACTTCCAGCTCTATTTAAGCTAATATATGCAAACTGTCTTAGGGCAGTTTCTTTCAAAGTGCCATAGCCAGGCCTCTCATTTGTCCTTGCTGTTTGCTGCACAGGAACATTTGTGCAAGAAAATACATAGCTCTCCCTGGTGCAAATGTTGTCCATGTATGTAAATATAATTTCATGTGGATGACACTGAAGTTATTTTTTGCTAAGAAATGTAGCTTCTGTTTTAAGCATGGGGAATAAATATGGTCTCTGCAGTGTTTCTGTGCAGTAAAGTCTGGAAAACACTGATATGTCAGAATCAGAAGGGTCTTTGGGAGTGCTCTTTTCTTTGTATGAATCAGCTGGTCATTATTATTTTAAATCATGCTTTGCATTAATGAATTTATTCAAACCAAAACTTAAGCACATAGTTTGCTTTAAAGACCCTATTAACAGCACCAATGCCAAGGATGATAGAAAGGTGTTAAAATTGAATTTCTAAGGTAATACACAAGATAACTGAGGTAATAAACTGAAATAGAGACGAACTGTAAAGGTAACAGAAATTCAGATCAGTAATCTATTAGCTAGAGAAATTATACACCAAGCAAATTTTTAAATTATTCTACATTTTTACTGGTATGTTCAAGGAAGTGTTGGTACATATTGAAAATTTAATATCCCTTCCTAATTGGTACTTTGTTGTACTGCTCAAATATTTTACCCTCAAATGTCTTTCATCTTGTGCAAAGAAAGAACTGGGAATATTACTCAGAAGACATATGAGGATAAGTGTTCTAGAAACACTTGTTCAAGAAATTGTTAGGAAAGGCCATTTAAGGTCTTTTCTGCCCTGCATTGAAGTCCAAGACTTCCTTTACAAGCTCTTATAAAATACAATTGGTTTAAAAAAATTTATCTCTAAACATGCTGAAAATACTATAAAATTATTAAAATGTTCTTTCATATTTTTAAAATCCATATCATACTTTTGACCCATTTAAATTTTATGTATATATTTTAATATTTAAATATTTTAAATAATTAAATGTGTTTCTCTTTTTTTGCACACTGTTTCAATGTCAGAAATTTTCTCCTGCTGCAAAAAGGTTCCTTCTTTTCAGGAAAAGCTTTATCACAATAATTTTCTCCATGTTTCTAAGTGACAGCAATGAATTATTAACTTACTCTCTTTTACTCAGAAGCTTAAGAAATAATAACTTCTTCAAGAACTGCATGATCGCTCCAGGAAAAGAAAAATACACAGGAAACTTTAGTTAGTCTAAGATATGTCTGTGTTTCACTTGTTAGTTAGAAAAGTAACATTAATACTCAAAGGCAGACCTTATATGCAAGAGGTAAAATTCAAATAGACCAGGTGCTCAAGGAAGCAGATCTTCAGCCAGTGTAAAATAAGATAATTTAATTCAACTACATGGTTCTATTATGGATCATACTAGATAAAAACACATCTCAAAACAGCCAAACTATGCTATGCTTGAAGAATTAACATTAACTTCAGCAATATAATATGAAGAACAGAAACTTAAATTTCACTCAAATTATATTCTTGTAAATTGAAGACTGCTAATTAGATGCTTACATGGGAAGTGTTCATTTGCTCATCATATGAAAGTCATCTAGCTAAAGCACTATTGTTGTAAGCTGTGTAATGATGTCCAGTCAGATGGAACCTGCTTTCCAGTGTTGATTCTACAGCACTACTAGAATATTAACTGCAAGTGATGCTTTTATGTAACACAGCAATGAAATTGAATATTTCCCACCTCTCTGAAAAATTCTTTTCTTAGATATAATGTTACTGCTTTCATGTGAATAGAAGAACTGGATAGAAGAGAATAAATGATTGTTCTGTATTAAAACCTTGCTATCAAGAAAAATAAAGACAAACAGTTGTTGTCCCCCACCCCTTCCCCCCCAAAAAAAACCAACAGATCATTGCAGTTTGCAGTTAATTAATATGCATTGTTTAAGATCCCCTCACTGATGGAGGTGTTTTCTACTTGGTAGAGCTCTCTCCCTGGCATTCAAAGACAGTCAGTATTGAAATGCCACTGGGAGCTGAATGCCCTAATCCCAAGCAAGGAGGAAAAGGACCAGCAGTCAAACTGATGGCTGGATGCTTGAGAAGGAAGCTGACTGGTGAGAATCAAATCAGCAAGCGGGTTGTCAATCCTTGTGAAATAGCCAGCATGGAGGTTTGAAAAGGATAAGAACTTTCTGTGTCCCATTCATATAATGCATCAAAACACACCAAAGAAAGCATATTCTTTCCCGACATTTTCAGAAATAGACAGGATAATGAGATTTATATGGTCATGGTATGGGAGGGCTGAGATAGCTTTAATGGTGTACTGATAAATGCTATTAATGTAGCATTCTCTTAATTTGTTACTTTTGAATGAATTTTGCAAAATTGTGGTTTCAACCATCTCATATGTCTAATTTCAGTTGTAGTACAAAGACAGGACAGATGAATGTGGCAATGTCTGCCTTATCCTCACATCAAACTGACTCCATTGTCAACTGGAGAAGCTCCAATTATATTTCTATCATATGGTAGGTACTGCTGGACTCTGGAAGATGAAGACTGATTGCTTTCACCATTATGCTGCCTCTGGAAAATTGTGCAAAGTCTGCCCTTACTGCATGTTGGTCCAGGTAGAAACTCCTTGGAGAGGAGATTCCATTAGCATGATGTATGTTGTACTTGGATCAATAGCTACAAGTTCTTCACTAGTTGTTTAGAGATGTCAATATAAGATTCAGCGCTCCACAGAAATGCTGGCCTTCCAACCATTGCTGTTGTGAAATAGCCCCTATTTTCTCCCTATCTAATAACCATAAGGTCTCAGTTAGACTACCAATGAGTTTGACACACTGTTTTCATGAAAGATACACAATCTAGAGGGGACACAGTCAAATAATTTTTCAGTACAAAATCAACTTCTGAAAATGGGAAAAGAATAATTTGAACATAGATTACCTCCTAAAATACATTTGCTGAGATGTTTAGAGAATTTTGAGCATTTATATGCTTGGTAGATTGTAGACAATAAAAATGGCATGCATTGGTATAGCAATAATGGGATAGAATAGAATAATTGGTCCTGCTTTGCAGTAAGATTTCCCTGCTGGCTCTCTGGTTATTCATATCAGAGATTAACATGCTGTGTACAATAAGGAGCAGTCATTACTTGTTTGCTTAGTTCTGTCATATTTCTGAGTTTACCCTTGGAAATTCCAGCACTTCTTTTTTCTATCTTCACTGACAATTAGATCTAATGTGAAAGATCTCAATAATCTCTTGCTACATCCAGAAAGAAAGCAAAGGATAGAGACAAAAAGCTATCTCATGGCTCCATTGCTCCATACTACTTCACACCTTTAGACAGGAGCTTTTCAGTGGAGAAATCTAGGGGATAGAACAGACTTCACAAAAAAACATGTGGAGTGAAAGCACACCTGATAAACAACCTTCCATCCATCTATAGTTCCATAATGTATCTCTAACCTATTTCTGTGATACATCTCTGGATTTCTACATAATTTACACTCACTTCCTCACTGCATCCTTGATAAGGGGTGTGCTCAAAAGGCCATACCTCTACCAACAACACCTTGTTGTTTATTAAGATATTGGTGCAAGAATAGGTTTCAGAAACCTTGATTATAAATAGCAATGCAGAGCAAAGGCCATGCTGTTTCTGCAGCACATACAAAATTACCAGAGGAAAATTTGTTCTGGAAGACAGCTTTGCTGGAATTCTACCTTTCCTCCTAATAATGGACATTTCTCTCTAATTAGTTTTCTGTTTTAATAGTAAACCCATAGGTTAATGATCCTACTTAGAAGGTCATACAGTGTTTAAACCTTTATGAGAAGTAAAAAAATATATCTAATTAAGCTGTAAATCTGACAGATCTACATTAATTTTCTTACATTTTGTGAAAGAACAAATCTGACCTGTGGATGTAGACATCTTGCAGGAAGGAGAGACAATCAGTTCAGCAGAGAGACAGTTTAAAAGCATTGGCTCAGCACAAAAATACTTCCAGACTGTAGGAGTGGTAAATGGGATTTTGACTAAAATGAACTAGGATCTTATTGACTCCACTTTTTAGGTCAGATGAGTTCATTTTGCATTCTGTGGGGAAACGGGTACCATGGCTGGAAAAGTAGGTAAAACAAGATTTATTTTATTCTCATGTCACAAGGTGAAATACAGTCTATTAACTGGAAAAGGCAGTTAAAAAGACACATGTTCCCTCCAGAGAACCACATTGCCACTAAGGGTGAAAAGGGTACAAAGTTCTTACTGACAAACAATTTATTGATTAGAGTTATTTGAACCTTAGAAGCTTTAGTTTACTCTGGAATATCTTGCACTTCAGCCACAACTCAAAAATTTTGATTACAGGTTGAAATAACAGTTCAGTAGGATGTGCTTCTGTTTAAAACTTCAGTTTAAAACTGTATCTCTCTACAGCTGTATTGCTGTGCATGGAAGATAACAGATGGAATACCTGCAGTGATATAAGTTATGTGCAATAAAACACGTGACAAAAATAATGGAACAAGAAAAAAAAGTCAGTGACTCTATCTGTGCTAGTCCACCAGGCTGCTGCCAAAGATGGCTCTTGTTTTAGAATCAGGTGTCCCATCATGCACAGTGAGAAGGTCATAGACTTCTTTGGGGGAAACACTCTATGTGGAAAAAAAAAAAAAAAAAAAAAAAAAGGCATCCTCAGACCAAGTCTGTTTTGCTTTATGTACAAACTACCCACAAACAACCTCTACATCCTGTCTGTTAGTGCATTTATTTCTTGTGCATGGATGGAAATTTGTGGTGGTAACAGGCCCCAGAGAAGACTAGGGAGCCAGCAAGAATCAATGAAAATGCTTAGAGAGAAGATGCAAATGCTAATTTTGTGGTGTTGAATGCCTACATCAATTGAAGGATTTGGATGACTCTTGGATTTCTCTTGCTTCTGCCAGCCACAGGTTCTCTGATGGATGAGACTTAATGCCCCCCAATATTTATTTATCATGGTAAGTTTGGGTACACATCATTACATCCCACTGGTCAGACCACATACTCCCACATGATACAGGTTATCAGTTGTGGGTTGCTAATGTCAAGATATAAGTTGTCATGGTTGCAATGCCTCACCATATTGGAGAGGATCTCCTATTGATCCATACTGGTCTAGAGCCAGAAGTAAATTTTTGTGTGGCATTAGCTATGTTACACCTACAGACTGGTGACATGGTAGCTGTGCAATCATTCAAAGATATCTGCTGTTGTAATTATAATGCGAAACTCTAATGCTAAAATCTGGCTCTTGTTTCCTGTTTGAGAAGGTCAAAGCAGCATTAGAGCATTCACATGGCACACAACTCCAAGCTTACTGTCTTCACACCAACAGTCTCAATAAATAGGCATCTTCTCTCATCAGCATGGAGACAAGAACATGATACTTCTTTAGTGACATAATTTCCTTGTTTGCCTAAATTCTACTTGCCTTCTAAAACTTACTTGCTTCTCATTCTTTCTTCCCTAACTCTTCTTTTCTGCACAAAATGGTATGTTATGGTATTCTTAAGATGCTGCCACATCTCACTTCTTCCCTAACCTTACCTTATGAAGTGCATTATTGATGACGTTGGCATAGAGCTGGGCACACAGAAAGTAGGATGAAAAAGTTACTGACTCACTGGGGATAACCTGCTGCCAGATATGAAGTTGTGTCCTATAATTAAACAGCTAGACTAATCAGAAAACACTCCCTACTTTATAATTTTATAAAGTTGTACTGTAGCAAGCTCCCTTCTCAGGATGACAGGGAGGAGTACTGAATCAACAGAGACCTCACTGCCTACTCTATATTCACATCTCACTTTTGCACACAGAATTATTTTCCAGAAATTTAAAAGAATTTTAATCTATTTTTAATAACTTTACTTGTGTACTCTGAATCTATTAGACCAGGTAACTACTTGCCAGGGACCTGGCAAGGGTAAGCTAAGTATCTAAAGGCAGTAGTGTGAATGTGTCCTTAGAGCAGGTACTGACAGATGGCACAAGTTTTGCCCATCATTTTGCAGTTCACTGTGTTGGCATCTCTCTTTCCCTGTCTTCAGAGGTCTGGGAAAAGACACAGTCAGGGATCAGAGGCAATGAAAAGAAAGATATTTTTCCTAGGGATGCAGAGAGGTCTACATACAGGTTTATTGAAACCTGATGAAAGATTGCTGAACTAAGAGCCAACCTGAAGGGAAGGATGAGCCTTCCAAGGACACAGTGAATGAGGATAACCTGTTTATAGTTTCACCTCTCTGCTGCCAAGTTTTCTCCATTTAAAAAATGACCCTTGATTTTGCTTCATTTCTAAGAAAACATAGCTCCTGTGGTTCAAAGATTTTTGGTGATTTAAGCATACTCACTTTGATGAAAATTGCAGTAAAATCCTCAGAACTCAGTTTGACTCATGCTCCTATCACACTTGAATTCCTGCGGAACTGAGATTACGCTTATAACCTCATCCATAATTTTTTTCCCTTATTTTTGAGTGTTTGAACTCAGACCCTTTGCACTGCTCTTCACGTAGTTGCTTGGATATGATTATAGGACTGTTTACGGATTTTGCAAAAGTAGTATGTAAAGAGCAATTGGCCTTTTAAATCAAGATTTCACAGCTTCTTCCATGAATAGTCAGCAAAAACAAATTGCTTTTTTATAAAAAAAAATTATTTATTGTTTTTATTGAGAGTGGAAACCTATGCTGCCATTTAGCAGTGGAGCTGTGGAAGGGAACACAGTGAGGTGGCGTCTTTGCTACAAGGATCAGACAAAAACATCCCTTTGAGAGTGGGCTATAGTTCAAAAACTTCAAAAGTAGGGTGAGTATTGACCTTGATAAGGCTTAGTGATACACAGAAACATATGTATATTCATGGTGCTGTTTGACAGGTTCCAAGCTCATAGATCGACTTTTATTTATGGACATTTATAAAGCACTCCAACTTATGGGTTTATCTTTACTGTGGAAACACTTTGATTTATGTCTTCAAATATAGAATCTAAGGAGATTCATATTCAAATAAAGACTGATAGTATGAATTGTGAAATATCTGAGCTAAATGAAATTAGCTCAATTAGTATATGTTTATAATGCAGTAAAATTACCTTTATAAGTCCTGTACCACCAATTTTCCACTTAGAACATGTTCCAATACTTAAAGTAAACTTAGAGGAAAGGTGGTAACACATTTTTAATGGGCCCTGTAGTGATAGGACAATGTGCAATGACTTTAAATAAAAAAAGGGGAAGACGGGAGGTTAGAACTGTATATAAGGAAGAAATTTTTCATGATGAGGGTGGTGAACGACTGGAAAAGGCTGCTCAGAGAGTTGGTAGATAACCAGTCCCTGGAAACATTCAAGGTCAGGTTTGATGGAGCCCTGGGCAGCCTGATTTAGCTGAAGGTGTACCTGCTCATTGCAAAGGACATTAGGGGGTCAATTTTGATCTGATCTCTTCTATGATTTTATGGAAATAGGAAAATAGTTGGTGGAAAAGAAGAAAATAGTCTTAAAATAAACGACAATGTAAAGGGTTTTGCCTCATATGAAAGGAGATGCAATGAATGCATAACCAGTGCTCAGCAATTTGAGTTTAGCTGCTCCTGTGATCCAAGAAGGGAAGACACATTCTACACTTGTAGTCTGTATTGGAACAAATGAACAGCCTAATTCTTCAGCTGCTCAGCAATGACATGAGCAGCAGATAAATCAGCTGGCTAATCAGTTGGTCCTACTGCCAAACATGAAATAAGTATGGATTTGCAGTAATTATCATTGCAAAGAGGTCATTAGTGATCACTATACCTGTGTGAAGAGGTTGAGTTCTCTGAGTCTTTTATGAACCATGGTCCATTGACTGCTCTTTCACAGACTACTTTTTCTACCTAATTGTGATTTGTATCTAAAAGCTTTTCTTGGTCACTATGGAATTAAATGTATTTATACTTTGTTTCTCCACATTTGGTATTTATTTAATGAACAAAGTAATGACTGTCTACAATACTAAGAATGTCTTACCTTAGGCTTCATGGTTAAGCAAAGGAAATTATTAAGAGGGTTATTATTCTTATCCCTGCACACACAGTGAAGGTACAAGAAAACTTTGTTATTACTTTCTAACCAATTTCCTGCAAGGGCCAAGCACCTTCCTGGGTTTCACCTAGGAAGGACAGCAGATATGAGAAGAATGGTGAGGGACAAATTGGGATGAAGAAAATGTTGGACATTCTTTTGCTGCCTGTGCACCCTTAGAATGAATTCTAGCTCTTTCCTGAACTCCTCTAGAATATGGATATTCTGATTCAAAAGTTACAATTAGTAAAGAAGGCAAGGTAGTGTAAAATAATCAAAGAATAAAACACTACACACTGAAGCCCTTAGGCAATGCTGCCATAAAAAAAAAAATAAAACAAAAACCAAAGGGTGAGATGAAAGATTTTTGTTCGCAGTGACTATAAAGAAACATTATAGCTGCAAGCTAATATCATGTCTTCTACAGCTATTTTCATCTCAAAATGAGAATGTTTATGTTGTTGATATTATACATAATTTTAACCTCAAAGCTCTAAGTTCACCACAAAGCAAGGGGCTTTGGGATAAGATATAGGTTTAATCCCATCAGATACTTTTCTGATCTGGTTTCACATCCGAGTGTTTGAAGATATAGGGTTTGAGATCTTGCTTAAGCTCAGCTATGATTTAATTCTTACAGCTGCATTATCTGCAAGTTTTTTATTTTCTCTTTTTTTTTCACCTAGTTTGTCTTTGATCCAATTATAATTTTTCATTTAAAGATAAAATTTTGTAGTTCTAAGAATACTTGCAGAAGGCAAGTAGTCTTTCCTGTACCACAAAAATGACAAAACCTTCCCTTCTGTTTTGCTTTTGCTTTCCTATAGAAATTTAACCAGGTTGTAGGCAACACATAAGCCTAACAAACCCTTAGAGACATTTGTGTCCAAGTTCACCTTCTGGGAATAGGAACATTCTGAAATAAATTTTTGGCTGATGTTTGGCCTGAATTTCAAACTCAATCAGAATTCAGTAGTCCACTAGTTACTTGTTTATAATCAAGAGAAAAATGTAGACCATCAAGAAATTTTTGGATGCAACACAGGTTTTGAACCTCATTCTTAGCTGTGATGGTACAAATGTGCGTTTGAAGCACAAATTATACTGGTTTCCTACCCATATGTGTGAAAATATGCATGATGGAAAAATGGAAAATATTTTAGTACCAGATAATTAATGTTTAGAGGATATTCAAGTATTCTAGGGATACTATTCTGATATCTAACTCCATAGAATTAGCCATGGTTGTAGAAGGTGCAAATTTACTGCAGGATGTTATTTTTCTTTGTCCCAGATTTCTGGAATTCCTTGAGCTTTGAACAAAAAAAAACACATTTTAAAAAGAATATTTTGAAAAATATTTTTAGTTTTCAACATTCTGCATCACTAGTCATATAAAAAGTGTGAAATATTTCCAGTTTGGCCACTAAGTTGAAATCGTTTCTATGAGATGGAATGAAAGAAAAGAATAAAATTTAAGATCAAAGACAGGGACTTCAAAAATTAATTTCATAGGTTTTTGTCTAACTAAGCTTTATAGCAAGTACAAAAACTGACTTCCAAAGAAATAGCGCCAAGCCTTACTTCCTCCTCTTTGTAACTCATTTTATACAACAATATTCTTATCTATGGAAATTTGTTTGAATAAATCATTGGTGCTTGAACAGAAATCCTGAATTGTTATTGGAGGAATATTTTCATGTGCAAAATGTTGCCTGTTGGGAAAAAGTTACCATCTTTATCAGAAAATATTAAATAAAAGAAATTTAAAATGTTTCCATTTAAATTAGGCCTGTGTTAGTTGAGATTTACAGATTTAGGCTTGATTCATTTAAGGAAATATGCCTCTTTCTAATTAATTACAAAATTACCATTTTCATCTTTGTGAATGCCAAATGAATTAATCACCCTGTTTATACAACTAATGTCTTGGCAATTAAATAATGACTTGTGTTTCATTGTATGGAGCTACACTAGTTCTTGGTCTTCATGTTGGGACACTAGCCATAAGATTTAATTTCATTTGATCTAATTAATAGGAAACTGTTAAAATTAAACCCACAAATGCAGAAATTCAATTTAAAGGTTCATACGCCTGATCAAAGAAACAAAGACGTAGACAAATGCACTGGAAAACATCTGCTTAAAATGGAAACAGGGCTGATTGTTAAAAATATCTTGCAAAGCAGAGGCATATTTAATTAGCATTTGCTATATTCAGCTCTGAAACTTATGGAAAAATTGTGTATATCCTAATTCTGAGTGTGTCTGGATCTTACTTTCCCATTTCACAATTTCACTCTGGATCACTTTCCATCATAAATTTGAGACAGAACAACAATAAGTGTTTCCATCCAATTATCCAAAACTCATTATTAAGGGTTTATGACATTCTTATGTTTTTATTTTGCTTTCCAGTGGCATGGGAGGACAGACTACTTAATTCAAGCAAAGTTTACTGAGACTTGATTTTTGTTTAAAAATCCTAACAATTCTGAATCAGCAGGTTGCTTTTGTGCTTCGGTGTTTTCTAACATAGCCTCAGCTATGTTAAAAAATGTTTTCTAACTTAGCTTCTGATACCAAGCAGCTGTTGGTATCAGAACAAGCAGTCTGAAAGTTGATTTACTGTTTTGTGAGTCACAGCCATAGGAGGAGCTTCTGAAAACCAGCAAAATTTCCCCAGTTTGGAGCACAGTACTCCTATTTGACAGACTTTCCAGATTTAATAGAATAGATTTGAACTCAGTGTATGTAGAGAGTGATATCTGGCTTGTATCACATTACAGGAGTTTGGATGTATACACATATTATTTAAAATCGATATGTTAATGTAATAGAAAAAAATATTTTATTTTAACATAATAATGAAATTTTCCCCTAATGAATGCTTTTCACATTTGATATAAAAGTCTTCTCAGTAATAGCTAAAATATCTTATTTAGTGAATGTAATAACTACTTCAAATTTTTCTTCCACCTTCCTGCCTTTGTCAGAGAAACTTCCTCTGTTTCAAAGAGGAAAAGCCCTTCTTCCCACCTTCATAGTATTTGTTCTTAAATTTATATAAGAAAACACCTTTGTGATACTTTTGGAAGGAAATATAAAATACTTCCCCTTCAGCCTGTCTATTCCCTCAAAACAGGTGCAATTAAATCTTGCAATCGGCAGACCACATGCATGCCACTTAACACCTTGATATTAGAGCCTGAATTCAGCACATATGCCCAGAATAAGTTATGGATGGAAAAACATTTTCACCTTTGTGTTCATTACTGTCTTTCTACCAAATAGAGAATCCTGTGAATGAAGTTGGCATATTTTTTGTAATCCATCATGTGGTAACTATGGCAGCAACTGCTGCTATTTAACCATGGTTTCTTGCAATAAGTATTAATTTGAAACAACACAACTGATCTATTTGCACACACCCATCAATCTAGAAGACAAAAAACCCAGTAGCTCCCTATAGATTTAGAATATCTACAGAAAGTAATCCCAAAACTTTATTTTATTTTCAACTGTATTATTTGGCTAACAAAGTAATTTTCTTTTCCTTTCCCTTGCACTATTTCTATCCTTAGACCTTCACTGTGCAGTAATTCTGGATTAAAAATTCAGTCATGCAATAACTAAGGATGTCCCACAATCCTTTCATAATTATTTTCTAAAAATGTGTTGTTTTTTCTTCTTAGTTTCATTCTAATTAATGTATTTAGGGTAACAGACAAAGTCATCTGTTTTCTCCTTTAAACACAACAGAAAGTCTTTTGTGCATTTTTATAAAAAGGAGAGGGACGATAGAGAGAGAGAGATTCCTTTCCTTCCTAGATTTCAATATCTGTCATAAAGGCAGATATGTAGGGTCTGACTATATAAATAGAATTTTCTCCATTTATTAAATATACATTTTATCTTTATAAAGAACAGAAACATTTTTGTTCGAAAGCAGCTGTCTAGTTCAAGCTTAAAAGAAAAGAATCCAGAATTTTAACGTCTGCAGTGACATAAAAAGGTCTGTACCATTGCATGAGAAATAAAAAAAAGTCACTCTGAGAAATTGATAAAATGTATGTATGCTCAAACATGGAAATAGAAGTGTCATCTTGATTTAATATTTTCAACTAAAAAATAACTAATATTCAAAGACTGAGAAATCTAATTCAAATTCCCAGCTGTGGTACATACATGATTTTGCCAGACCCAGCTGAGTAAACCAAATAAATTTTTTCTAAAGTTAACTCAATAAAAGAGAAATCTGTGGGCACAGAACAGTGTACTTGTAACTGCATAGATAATGGTGACAAATAATTCATATATGAAATAAAATAAATCTTGAGCAGTAATGAACAATGAACTAAATCTCATAGCACATTAAGTAACCTATCCAACAAAGTGAATGAGGTGCTGTTATGTTAGACATATTTGAACTAAACCCAGACAAATGACAATGCATTCAAAAGTGTGAAGCCAAATTACACCATGCTGTGGAAACAAAGGGTGCAGAAACATCTGGAATACGTACCTATTGCTTATAGATTAGATATTTACAAAACATTCCTGAGGATATGTGCATTTTCTCTTCCTCTCTTTCTGTAATTTCTACATCTAGACATGTATTTAAGCCTCAATTAAATCTGTGTTTTTCTTCTGACTGCTTCCTTGTTCACCTGCTTCTTTCTCTTTTGAAACATTTCATCTTAGACTGCCATTAGAGGGATGCAACTCCTCTTCTGAATCCATGACTATCGGTTTCCTAAAAATAAGGGATACCTGGAAGAGCATTTAAGAAGGGAAAGAAAAGGACAGTTTGATGTTCAGGAAAGAGTGAGTGGCTAAAATGAGGAGCTTTGGAGCATGCCAAAGACAGCTCACATACAGCTAGGCAGATGGATGGGCAGACTGGCATTTATACTAAACTGTATGTATCTGTAAATATGAAGAAGAAAAAAAAGATTGGGTTTGAGAAGTTTGAGAACAGATGCTCAAACACACAACTCAGTCATGCAACTTAGATGATTGCCTCAGTCCTGGCATGTCTTGACACTTGCTCTGACTTCTGATACTAAAAATGATAAAGAAAAATCACTGTGTTATTACCTGCCTCACATCCAGAGATGTTTATATGAGTGTTGTACTCATATAGATGGGAATTCTCTCCATTAACAAAGAAAAAAAGGAAAAAAAAGAAAAAAAGAAGAAAAATTTTATGCTGATCTAAACCCCTGTCTTGGACTTTCTGCTCCTCACCACAATCAAAAAAGTAAAAATTGCATAAAACAATGCAGATCTTTTTCATTTCACAGTATGTTTATCTATTACAGAAGTCACCAACTTTGCTACCATTAATAGCAAAGTTATTAAACCTATTAAAGCATTAAAATTTTCTTCATTATAGAAATTCAAAATTATCATTAGTGCTGGAAGTAGTATGGTGCTGGAAACAGCACATGTTGTGCAAACAAAAACTAGGAATAACTTAATATTTGACCTGAGACTTGGAAGATGTCTCTTCTTTTGATGAGTTTCAGCGAGGTTTATGGAACCTTTTTCCAATGACAAATCAACAAAACATTAAAAAGTGCATATCCTCAAGCTCCAAGATGAATAGATCAGCACCTCAGCCTGTAAAATTTTGAAGCTAGATTTGAGCTGTGTATATAGAATATTATCAAAAAAGGGGGAAAAAGTAGTTTCAGCTTACTTTATTTGCTGTAACTTTAAAAAATAGCATCTGTATTTGGTCTAGAATTAGATATGTATTTAGGACAATATGTATTTAAGGTAAGTTTTTTTATTTAATGGTCTTTTTGAATAATTAACACTCCTTACAGAAAAACCTGGATAATCCAGAAAATTTGGCAGTATCAGTAATAACTACCCTACCTTAGTGCCCATACACTGCTCAATCCAATTCACAAAAAATTACTTCTATCATGTCTAAATCATTGATGAGCAATGAATAATATCACAAGATGTTCAATTCTCTTTGACTGTAAATAATAGTTCCTTGTCATTCCAGTGAGAAGAGTTGAAGGAGGGGTCTTGGCACATGCAGAACAGTGTCGAAGACTTTGCTTTAAGAAGTTAGAGAAGGGGAAATGACACAACAGAGTGTCTAGACCAATACTTCAATCTACAATAGGGATTTATTCCTGAAGTTCTATTAAAAGTTAATAAATTAGTATGTTTTTGAAATTCAGATATTATTCTACAATTAAATGTCTAATCCTGCACCGAATCTTTCAAAAGCATAATTTTCTGTGATATTTTTCTATTATGATAAACTCTACAAGCAGAATATCTGGAGTATAACAAATGACAATGGACACGAAAACTGATTTTTCATCACAAAAATTAACTAAAACAGATTGCACTCTGAACAGAGCTGAACATCTTGAACCAGAACATTTTGACTCCACTTTTCTAAGTACAATTAGAAATCAAAATGTTAAATATGTAGAAATCTCAAAAATTACATTGCTGGCAAATTAATTTGTATTTGTTTATCTAGGCATATTTGTGTGCATGGTTCAATATATCTTATAAAACTGCCTCTTGAAGAAAAGTTAAGTCAAATCATTGTGATTTAGATAAAAAACCAAAGAAAAGAGCTTTAGCCAGGTGATCATTTAATCCTAAACCTTTCTTGACTGGCAGTTTAGTGCACATTCATTGTTGGGAAGACATTTCATGCCAGGAAAATCAACTTCCCAATAGGAGTCAGTCAACTGGGCAGCTGAAGTGCAAAATGATCAATGTTGAGCTAAATATTTAGTGAATTCTTGAGTACCTACTTATTTAATTCAGCCAAGAAATCTTTGCCCAGCAACTCTAAGGTCAAAGCTATTGAATGCATCTGCTTGTTGTTTAAACTTTGCCAGAATTCAGTTGTTTCCATGTGAGGAAAGTGAGTAGATCATCCAGCATCTCAAGGAAGGAAGGTGAGAACTGAAGTGCCAAAAGAGGTGCCTCCAATTTAGCAGCTGCAAATATATGCCCAACTTCTGGGGCACAACAGTTTTCTTCCCACACTCAGAAGATCCTAATAAGAGTTCTCCAGCTCAAACAGTCTAGGCTTTCAGTTGCCTTACTGAAATTCTTATAGTTTCTTACAGACTTCATATCAGTGAGGCACAGAACTTATAATGTCAGTATGAACTTCAGGGCTACCATAACTCAAGTCCATAGTGCTTGAAAGGTCTGGAAGACAAGGAGAACACAGTGTCTTCTGCCTGTTACATAGAACATAGATAAATTCATGCTTTTGTTCTGTTTGTCCCACTTTAACACATGACATGAGTGTTTTAGGTCTCCTTAAGCTCTGAGTCTAAAAGTGCTGGCTAGCATCTATTTTTAGTTTTATATATATATACACACACACACATATATATATATATATATATATATCTCGCCTTTTTAGACCCTTCTACTGAGATTAGTTCTTTTATGACTGCATTGTTTTTTGTTTGTTTATTTATATTCTTTTATTTTTTTAATTTCTCAACAAAATGTTTTTCTGAGACCATTTTTCAGTTGCTTATCAAATTGCTCTCCTTGTTTTATTTAACTGTGGCAATGGCTTAGGCTTTCAAACATAATCTAATGGATTTTATGAAATAATATAAAATTGTTTCTCACACATTGTTCATTTTGATCCCACTGTCTGCAGTACAATGTTTCATTTTTTAATCTCTAAGATTCGCATTTCTGTTAAGTGATGTAGCAAAAATCAGTGAAGAATATAGTAATTACCTTCATTTGAATGCATACACTAATGACTGATAATTTATTCTCATGCAGTAGCAAATGAGTATAGCTGACATTAAAATACTGCATTATTGCATTAAATCTGTGATTTCTCACGGAAACTCATTATATTCCTGTGTATTCCACCTACAAGGTTTAGATTTATTATTTATGAATTTGATTCCTCCTTCAACATAAAATATTAAGAATGGTTCTATAAGTCAATGAGGGAAAGAATCCATTTTCATCCAGACATATGCATGAGTAAAGCAAAAGAAAATTAAAGCAGTGGCAAGAAGCACTTTTTCCTTGAGAGTGTAAGTTTTTCCCTAATTTTTTGGCAAGAACTTTAAAAAGAAACATATTTAGTTTTTTTCAGTCATCGTATTATTAAATTGCTAAAACAGACTGATGTCTAAACCCAGTATTTTTCAAGGATTCTCTGCTTCCCCACTTCCATTATCAAGGTCATGGATGGGTTTTCCTGCTGTTTATCATGCTCCAGGAATACGGAGATTGCCTAATGAATAAAATCCGAAGACTGACAGGCACATGGAGTTAGACCTTTGGAAAGGTGTATGTACTTCATTAAGTAAGGATATCAGCTACTCCCAAGGCTCAGATGACTGCAGCAGAATTTGTCTTTGATCCAAAGCAAAGAATTGAGAGGACATAAAAGCAGCATGCTTCAGTGCTGTCTTGCTGTCTGAAACAGCCGCTCCACTCCAGCTCGTCCATACCCGCAGTAATTGACAAAAATCATGCAACACTTGACTGCTTTCTCCCTTCCAGACTACAAAGGAGAAAATTGAACAGGGCCTTTGCTTAAGTACCTCCTGGTTAAAAGTAAGGCAGGTTATGGGAAGAGGAGCTCTGGTTCCTTTATAGTCTATGCTGTGTGTCTAGCAGCTCCATTTTTGCTTTATCAAAACTAATTCAGCTTCTCAAAGAGGTACAAAGGGGCAAACTTGTAAAAGGATTAATATAATCATATTCAAATGGAACTCAGTTATAGACTTTGGTGTTTGAAACCAGGTGAGTTCAATGAAAACAAAAGGGAACAATTGCAACTGGAGGTACCAGAGCCAGGTAGTACACTCCGCTTCTGTCCCTCTTGGTGTTAGTTTTCCTCTGGTGCTGGCTGAATCAGGTACTAAAGAACCACCATGTTTTGAAGATGCTCTGAATCTCTGGTTGTTTCTTAGACTAATTCTTTATCTAGTGTCAGTGCCAACCTGATGCCCACCGTGCCCATGAAGGCAGCCTGAGCTCAGCCTGCCCCTGTGACACCAAGTTGCTGCACTCACTGTGGGGCAGAATCAGCGTCTCATATTATCATGCACTGTTGGTGGGTTCTGTGTCAGTCACTAAATTCTGAAAATAAATGCCATTACTGCACAAGCACATGCTCTTGAAAATAAGTGTGCATTTTTGGCTTTGCATGCAAGGATCAAAAAAGATGAAAATTGGAGGGCTCTGCCTGATCTTGCTCTTCTTTCCACATTGCTACAGTATTGCAGCTTTGTAAGGTACCAATATTTACCTTATCTACACTGTGTCAGAGGGCTGTCAATCAAAACAGTATCAATTATATAAAAATAATTATGTAGGAGTAGCAATTAGAAATAGCCTTATAACAATATCAATATTATTATAATTAATAACATAGTATATTTATATTAATGAATATATAAATTTTATATTTTTATGCATAGTTATATTATTATAATGTATGATTACAATATTATTATAATATATAAATGTAACAGATTTTTTAGTATATATTGGTATAATTAGTATACATTTTACTATACAGAACTCAAGATTAGCCCGCTGTAGTCATGGAAATTAGTAGTTTAATTACCATTAATGTACCTAGAGCCAAGATTTAACTTTTTCTAGCACACTTATTTGCTTGCTGCCTAAAATTTGCTATTAAGGAACATTTATGTAAAGGGTTATAACTTCAATCATAGTCAAAGATAGTGAAATGAAATATGTCTGAGAGGACATGTTAAAATCTGCTATAAACTTTCTTCAGAAGAATAAATTAGTAATACCTTCAATTTTTCATTGTATCACCTCTCATAATGCATTTGAAAAAGACAGACACAAGTTGTTTTGTCTAGAGTTCCTCAGCTGCCATCAGGTAATTTTGAAAATTATAAAATATGACATTAATATGATTAATGCATGCATTTTGTAAACAAATCAATTAAAAATAAAGCTGAGTAGTAGTTAAAATTCACTGTAATTAAAATCATTCATTAACACTGCACAGCTGAGGACACTAGATAAAAGTCTGAGGAACTGCTTACATTTCATTCAAGTCCCTCCTACTGAATGTTTTGTAAAAAATTCTTTCCTATCAACTTGCAGGATAGATCCTAATGTCCTTAAATCTCCTAAAATTTTAATTTAGATTGTTTTTCTGAGTTTGCTTTGCTGTTAAATGTAAGAACAGCAGAGATGCTGGCTGCTAAGAAGTGTTGTACTTCAATGTCAAAAGAGAAATCTGAAATGGGTACTATTCCTAAGAAAGCTGATAACATCAGATTCAAAAATCCAGAAACACTCTTGTTGCAACACTACTTTAGCATAAGGAAAACTGCCAGAGCAGCATCTGTTGTGTTTCAGAGCCTGAGTGGAGAGATTTTCCTGCTACTTCTGATTGATAGTGGAGATCCATCACTCAGTATAGAGGTTGAGCATGGATAATGCATTTTACTGGTATCCTTTTCCAACCTTAGCTGACAGGGGTTAAGACAAACACAGCGACTTATGAACACGATACCCAGCTTGAAAATAAGCTCTGTGGTTTGTACAAGTTTTTGTTCAGTTTTAGGGTTATTTGTTGGTGATCTGTTTGGGGTTTTTTGTTTGGTTGATTGGCTGTTTTTTGTTTCTTTGGTTTGATTTTTGTTCTTGTTTTGTCTAAGAGGGCAAAATTGATCATGAACAATAAAGCTTGACCATTAAATATTTTTGAATGGACAACATGAAAGGAGATTGTAGCAAGGTGGAGGTCATAATCTGCAAGTTATAATTCCTTGGATTTGATAGTTGTCTATCTGTACAGTAAACAGTTCCTTTGATATATTACAAAGTAGAGTAAAGCAAGACTTGTTCACTCTTTTGAATTACCAAAAAAGCAGATTTGGACTGAGCTGAGAAATGTTCTTTGTTTTATTTATCTTTTCAGTAAATCACTATTCAATACTCAACATAGCAACTCTATTTGATGTCAGCATGTTTTGCCTTCTTTCATAAACCTATAGTATGCCAAAATTTGCTGAACATGACAATTTGGTCTATGTAATAATTGATTGTCTAGAAAAAAAATACAAAAGGAAAATCACATTTGACAGCTAACAGAGCCATTTCAGTACAACATCATCAACAAAGCAGAAGGCTAAATGGAATGTGGTAGCTGAAGACATTGGAGCTGTATTCATAACAAACCTGGACATGGACATTAATGTCTGATACTACATGGATAATAAGTTGCTGTTTTTCTGATTGATAGAAGGATAATAAAGCTGTGCTTACTCCTGTTGTAGATGTGGAGGATTCTTACGTTCAGGTAGTAAGAACATTTACAACAATTATATTGTTGTGTAAGATGCATTCATGTATTCATAACAGTTATTTTCTTCTTACCTCAGTGGAATAAACTGTTTATCTTCTATCTGAAATACAAAAGTGTATAGGCAGAAGACACACTGCTAGAAATCTATTTAACTGAATGTTTCCTCTGTCTTTCAAAGGGACTTCAATGGTTTGTGAGTAAAACGGATTTAAAAAAGACCCTAACCTTGTTGACAATCCAAACAAGAAACTAATAAATACTATTGCAAGTTACTGATGTTAAAAAAAATCAACAAAAACTCCAACCACTCAAACGCCCTTTAAAAAGTACTATATAAAAGTACTATATTTATCTGACAAGAAGGATGCCATTAAAAAAAAACCAAAACAGTAGGTAGCATTTCTGGTTTTGCTCAACAAGGAACCTTATCTATTAAGAAATTTGTATGTTCTCTTTTCCAGTTATCTGTATGTATTGTATGTAGTTTGATTATGTCCATTGTCTGGTAGTATCCATCATGTGCAATATATACCTTTTCTAAGAATATATATATATATATATGTATATCACTGCTATTGTGGGCACAAATCGTTACTGATGAAAGAGGAAAGGAAGAAAGTGAAAAGAAGGAAGGAAAAGTTATAATGTATAGGATACAGTGTTCTTAGTTGTTGACTTGGAAATACCTTTAGAGGATATTTAGAAGGAAAATACTTGCAACACTAAGAAGACACTAAGCATTATATTCTTTTGAGGTAATAAACATGAAGTGATGCCCCATTTGTACACAGAACTTTAGATAAACTGAGTATGTAAATAAAATAAAATTAACCCTTGTCTTGCTATGCTATTTCAACTTAATTGTAGAACAGATAGATAGGATAAAGTTAGTATATAATATTGTGGCATTATCTCTTTTGAGAGATAAGTTCTGTAGAAACTACAGTATGACCAGTATTAGCATGATAGGATGTTTCCAACATTCGTGGTATAGTTTCCATTTAGCATCAAAGCATCAGTTTGGATCATATTTTATCTATAACTGTGATCAAACTGGTTTTCCAGTAATACTAAACTGAGTGGGAAAGTCAATTCTACAGAAAGGAGAACACTCTGCAGGAAGATCTGGATAGTCTGGAAGAGTAGAATAGCAAGTGTGTCACTCTGAAACATTGTGTGGTGGCCCTTTTAGAAGCTGGTCAGAATTAAAACAAGAAGTTTTGGTTGTGCTATTTCCAGTGTAGGAAATACAGGAAAAAATAGTTGGGAAAAAAATCAGCTTGCATTCATAATAAAAATTACACTTGCAAGGCAATGCCAGTGGTTTCCCATCAATATACAAAAGAGAAAATGTAAGGATTATTCCCTTAGGAATGCTGCTACTTAGAGTCCCCAATTTTTTTTAATAAGATAATTTTTAATAAGACATATATTAATTCATAACAACTCAGGGTCCTCAAGATACAGAAAAATATTCTGTCCTTTTTAGAAGACAAATGACTGATCAGATTTTTGTCTAATAAGTTACCAGATTGTAAATTTATTTAGTGCATTTACTGTTCCTATTGTAGCTTTGAACAAAGATAAAATCAGTCAGGAACAATCCCAACATATTAACTCATACATTAAGGCAAATGACACAATCAATGAGTTTTCAGAACATGGTTCTCCTTTTTCTTAGTATCCCACATAATTTCAAGACTGCTAGTTTTTAAGTATTCTCAAATAGGTGTTTTTTTTTTTTTTTGGTTTTTTTTTTTTTTTTACTACAACAGTTGAAAAAATTGTAAAGAGAACTTATAGTACAGGAAAATAGGTATTTTCTGCCATGTATTCTGGTATAAGGTTGCACTAGAAATACTTGAATCACTTGTAAGCAAATACCTTTCAGTTGAAACAAAATTGTTCTAAAACTTTTTCCCTTAAATTGAATTAATAAAAAATATGAAGTATGAATAGTTTTAGTTCAGCCCAAAGTACCATAATTCCATGGTCTTTTTCAGCATATTTTGTCCAATGCTAACTAAAACAAATGTGTTCTCTGCTAGGTAGCTATAAGTTATTGCTCGAACTACGTGTAGAAACTAGCCAAATTCTGAAAATATAAACTCAAGGCTAAGTTTTCTTGTGATGATGCTTCCTCCCAAACTCAGTTTATTTCCTAGTCACAATTTGAAGCCACATATTATTTTTTTCCCCCAAAATGATTGCTAATAATTTTGTTACTTATTTAAAAATAATTATCATAAGTACATCAAAGTACTATGACAGCCAGATCTGATTCACTGTTTATTCAACTTTGATCAGGACTACCACTAGTGATCTTGCTGGGTCCCTTCTAACCTACTGGTGATCTGATAATGTGACTAATTAACCCTGCAAGCCTCTGCAGAACAAATTAGAAAATCCCTTCCCACTACTCAAGATAAGGAATCCAAAGAATTCAGTGATTTAGGGTGATGGCAATCCTCATCAAAGTCATGTTCCAGTCCCTAAAGCTCATCTCTGTGCTTTCAGAGAAACAATGGCAAACACTGACAGTTTAGGAAAGTTTTCCAGAAAACTCAAAGAAATTAGGGCTTTCAGATGATTATCCAGAAGTCTTTATCTCCACTGCACTGAACTGTGGAATATTATATGTATTTAACAAGGAGCAATGTTTGAAGACTTTTCCAGGATTAGATGAAAAAGCAAACAAAAGTGCCCAACCTGGAAAGAGTGATTTGATATAATTCATTTTCTGAAGTCCTATTCTCAAATTTAGGCTTAATTTCTGTGGCAGAATCCCTGGAAGTAGTAGAAAGGTACAGGTATGTATCTCCTCCCCTCCCTAATGAGATTGTCAAGAAATCTCAGTAGGTCTTACCAGGCAAAGATTATTTCTTACTGGCATAGAGCATTTCATCAATATCTAATCTAGTGTATACATGTTTTATTAAATTTTTTTGGTTTCAGTTTAAGAGCTGTTATGATCAGTATAAAATAAACCATAAAGAAAAGCAAAGGAGCGTGGAATTGCCAGAAACAGGTAGCTATTCTGTAGCCTCAGTGTACTGCTCATTCAATTACCCAGAAAAAAAAAAAAAATAGGAATGGTATTTACTAAAAACAGCACATGCATCTCCTCTATTATAGTAGCAAGAAATAAAAGCCCATGATCAGATGCATAGCATAAAATATGCATATAGATAATAAATAATGTAATGTGCAAATTTTAATACTTAGATTTGATAAAAATTTTTATTATTTATAAATACATACAGTACATTTTATACTTACTATATCTATTTAATGTGTTCCCCATAAGAAAAACCCTGCTCAAGAGCATACAGAAAATATTCTTAGTGATTAATAATATTCTAAATGATTAATATACATTTATTGTGGGTATTTATGCTGTAGTACAGGTGGATGAGTGTCATTTATCTCCTAAAGTTTTTAATGTAAATTTTTATTTTTCCACTTATATTCCTGTAGGGCTTTTCTCTGTAGTTAAAACTTCATCTCCTTAGAAAATGGTTTTGTGGCATTTTTAATTAGTTCTATATTTTTTTCATTCTCCTGAATGTGGTTGACAGAGGTATCCTCAGTAATTGTTGAGGTCAGGGATCTTAGAAAAACCTTATCCTCATTACTCCAAATGGGGATCACATCACTGGTTTTCTACACTAAAGATCAGAACTGCACAGCTCAACATCTTAGAAATACTTCTATCCTGTTCTAATTAGAATATTGAAGAAATTAAATATATTGAGCCTGAAACTGGCAGAACATAGGAAAAAAATTGAAGATAACTGGAAGGGGGTATCAGCACTGTCAAAATATTCGACTTTTAAAAAACACCAATTAAAATCAAATATATTATAAGCTGAAAGATTTATTTTTCTTTAGTGCCCAGGAAGCTGTGATTCTTTGGTGATGAAGTTGGCTCAGTGCCTAGAAGTATTGTGAACCCTTAAATAAACATACCCATTTGAGTCCCCAGATATCCAATTCCCACTTAACTGGGATGGTGGTTGTACAAATTGTATCATAATCTTATCTTGTTGTTATCATCAGTCTTTTGAACCAATAGAAGGAAGCAACTACAAATGAAAAGAATTTAAATAGCAACAATAGAATCAATTAATTCCATACTAAGGCAAGCCACCATATCTAAAGGAAAAGTTGAATACCATTGAAGGCAGTGTAATAGATGGATTGGAGTCAGGAAATTTATATCAGTGCCAAATCAATTACAGGTTGCAGGTGTCCAGAATTAATTAAAATAAATTGCCATAAATCTGACATTAGCCATCTGTCATGTGCAAAGAAAAGCAGAAAAGGAAGTTAAAATAAATGCATTTCTTTTATAGAAATGTTGAAAAAGATCAGAAAATGAATAAGAAATAATTGTTTATATTAGTTGGCAGAGTTTTTATTCTAAAATCAAAAGTCTATGAAGGTCTCTTCTCATAGTAAAGTGTGCTTCATTATTAGAAAGGGATTTATAACAAATGACTTTGTTGAATCTGATGTTTATGCTTTCTGTGTTTAAGACCAAATAATACAGCTTGCCAACATTTCAATAAACTGAGATCTGTGTTACACTGACAGAAGCTTCAGTGCAGGTAAATAAATATTGACTTATACTTGCAAGTACCTAGAAAAAGAAATTCTATGAACAAATATTTAAGGATCCTTAATGTTAGAAACGGTTTATATAAAACTGATACTATATAAATATGTATAAACCTTTTTCAATGTTACTTTTTCTTGTCTTTAAAAAATATTGATATGCAAAACCATATCAATTAGTTTGAGGGTCAGAAAAATTACTGTCTGATAAAATTCTCTACAAAACCATAGAAGTCAAATAATGAACACAATACTGTGTGCTTTCCTAAATTTTAGCAAAAAGATAGGGCAAAATCAACTTTTACATCCATGAAGTACCAAGGACAATGATGTTGCAGTGTACATGACAGAAGTCCCAGCAATGTCATTTTGACTGTAATGGGAGACTTACCCAATAAAAAATGGTGAAATATACCAGTTTCCAAAACTGGTATAATTCCAAATCAATTCCAAAAGAATTTGATGAAGAGGAGGGAAATTTGTGGTGTTTGCAGAAGGAGAGGAAGAGAGAAAAGGACACCGGAGGCAATGAAAATGAGATGGCTTTAACTGCGACATGCACAATGCTCACAGAATCATATCAAAACAGTGTGAAAACCTGATGTGTTTCTGAATTGTGTTTCTGAATGTAGGAACGACACAGGTCTGCAGACTCCCTCTGGCTTTTCCTGCATGATACATTAGACATGCAGTGTCATGACAGAAGTGTCAAATTTAATTACCCATGTTCTCTTGAACGGGAAAAGAGGAGAAAATAAAGCCTTGTAAAACTTCTACTGAGAGCAATTACTCAGGAAGCTATTAGCAATGAACTTCTTTAGTTGCCTCTACTGCAAATCAAGGCCCGGCTTTTCAAGCAACTCAGGGAAAACCACATACACTTGTAAAACAAGGGGATGACAGCTGAAAATGTGAAAAATCTGTAAATGAGATGAGGAAGGGAAGAATGACAACTCAACATTAAAAAACACCAGTTAGTGAGTAATATCCCTGAAATGATTTAGTGGAGACAGAAAATACTAGAAACCTTATGACCAGGGACATGACTGGCCAATATAGTGGTTTGTGTATTGTAAAACATCTATGAGTTTCACTTGCTTCTAGGTTTCTAGTTTGAAAGAGGAAACATTATAGAACTCAATCCTGGGTACTGCACAGTCCAGGTTACAGCCTCATTTTTCTGCTAGTTTGGTTCACACAGCTCTCATTCACACCCCATCTGTTTCTCAGGGCATAATTTGGCCTCAGATCTTGTCCACAAAATCAGAGTTTCTCATATATCACCATTAATGTGGCAAACGGTTTCCATGACCCTTTGCCTGTCTATAAATCACAAGCTATGAAGATATTCCATGGTGATCAAATCAGTCAGTGGAAATTTCATTAAATGCAGTTTTTCAAGCTGCTATTTATAAACAAGGGGAATTAATTCTTTTCCTGCAGTAGAAAATCAGAGTATAGCTTACAATGATTTAGATGTAATTTTTCTGAATTGTACATTTAACTAAGAAACGTATTTATATCCTCTTACTTAAAAACAAGCATATCAACTCCTGTCCTGTTTTATGAAGAGTGTTTATCATTTAACAAGGATCTGATGAGAGCTTTGGCATACATCAGAGAAAATATTTCTATTGTTTTCATGTGTCATATTGACTATCAATCTCACTAATATTGCTCTATGCAGTATTTGTGTCTCATGACTAGCAACGTATCCTGGGACAAACTCACAGTGCCAACTTTTCTACACAGAAAACATAAGCTTTTCATCTTGACTTCTGGATTTTAAATAATAAATTGGCTTTCTTCCACAAAGAATGAAACCTGCTTACATAAACAGCATTCGTTCTACCATCCTGCATCCTCATGTGGGAGCTGCCTGTGCTTGAGCAGTGCCTAGCACAATGGATGCAAAGACAACGTTGATAGCAAACATATTATTTGCACATTTTGAAAGCTGAATTATTATATCTAAAAATAATTTCTTGGGAAAGAACAAATGCTATGTTATTTGTTCCTTTCCATCCAATTTTCTACCTCTGTTTGAATTATGAAATTGTTGGTCCTAATTCAGTTGCTAGAAGATGAAGTGAAAGGACTATAAATAGTTCAATTGGGTTTTGTTCAATACTTTTTGGTTAAAAGTTAGCAAACTCATGTAATGACAAGCAAGGTGGCTCTTTAACATTTGTGATCCTCTGACTTTACCTGAATTCAAATTTCACCTTATTTTTTCTTTGTCTGATAACTGTGAATAATTTACATTCATTTAAATATAAGATTTTTTTTCTCTGTATAGACCTGGGATAAAAATCCTCTGTGATAGTTCTAAATGCTAAAAATAATCAACTTACATAATATTCAGTGAGACATTTAAGGCTCTTCATCATGTTCTGGGCTCAGCTTATGAATCTTTTAATGGAAAATTGATATATCTTACAAAATGAGAAAGGTGCCACCTTGCAGTGCTTTAACTGTTTCATGTTTTATCAATTTCTGATGCAGTTCTCTGCTCACAGCCAGTTTACTGCTAAGAATGTGACAAGAGCAGCAGCTGGTAATTTGTCAAGACTCCTTGAGACTTCATTTAGTTGCTTCAGTAATTTTAATGCCTATCCAGAGTCCCTTGAGTAGAATCCCTCCTATTGATCAAAATTCTCCACTTGCTAAGTGCAAAATCTAAGTTAACAGTACATGGATAATAGCGCTGCAGAGAAATCTACCGCAGAGATCCACAGAGTGCTGTTAAGAACCTGGGGCACTGATGCTCATTTTTTCAATCATCCTGCTATGAGTATGAAAGCAGCTGCAGAGAAATTTCTAGGCTTCCAGAATGTGCATTAAAAGCATGGCAGATGTTTCTTTTTTTCTAGCAAGGTTTCAGCATCATACTAAAGGGCATTAAGCCACAGTCTACAATAAGAAGTTCCTGTCCTCTATATTTAAGGAGAAAGGAAAATGCTTTTGAAGTCCTGAATCAAGATTTAAAGCTGAGTGCATTTTCGTGCACTTTGTGTTCACTTAAGAACCACTTCTTTTGTTGGCAGAGCTGTTCTTGATCAATTCCTACAGTTTTTTACCTTTTGTTCATTTTTTTGCTTGAAGTGTGTATTGTGGAAATATCAATGTAAACGTTGATGTTTGTAATATTACAAGTGAAATCCTTCACTGGCTTCTGTAATTAAATTGTTAATTTTATATTAAAGCAAAGGTTCAGCTAGTTCAATATGTGAAGCAGTTTTGTCATTTCCTTTTTCATATGCTTTTAAGGCACAATAAATTTGATGATTTTTATACTTTCTTCTACATTAGGAAGGTATTTGCCTGATTTTCTTCTGGCTTTTACATACGAGTTAAACAGAATTTTAACATAATTGTCTGTGTTCAGAGTACCTTCACTTCAAATTCTTCTCCAGTCCTTCTCTTAACCAAGCACTTCCCAGATGGGGCTGATGGGCAGTGTCTGCCTGCAGCCTCCTCACTGGAACCTTTGTTACTCTGTTCACACCATGTTTCAGGTTGATACTTTAAGAACTGCTGAGAAGCCCAAAATAGAGATTAATTTTACTTTGAATGCTGTGTTCTGATAATACTTAGGCTCTGAAAATATTAGACATGATATTTAAAATTAATCAGCTCCTTGGAGATGATTTCTTTCAGTTTGATCAGTTAAGGAAGTCTGTAAGTCTGAAAGAACTGCATGAAGTCTCAGATTTGGGTTTGGGAAGATATCTCTGAAATATTAGCAAACAAGAAAATGCCTCCTAAAATCAGGTCAATGTTGGAGACTATGGCATGGATTGAATAATAAATATTAAATGGTTAATGGAGGCATTGCTGAACATGATAGAAAACTGACTCTTTTTTTCCAACATTATTGCTGGATACTGGACCTGAGAAAAAAGGTAGAAGCTCAGTGACTTGGCTATAGATGAAACCTGGGGAAGCTGCTCACTAGACAAAGGACTGGAATGTAGAATGAGATTTTTTTATTTAGTTAAAAATACATAAATTGTAAGAAATTTGTTTCTCAAATAAAGGCCAAAAAATAGTTCTGGGAAAGGGTACCATAACTAAGCTAGGTAAACAAACAGCTTGAAAATTATTACAGAAATTGGAAAAAGGGCTATGATGTAGGGAAGGTAATAATAGAGAAAGGTAAACTACACTTTTTTACACACTGAAATAAAGGATGCATTACATAGGGACTGAAAGCAGGGAGAAAGAACAGCTATTTGGATCATTTGAAAGGAAACAAGATGAAGTCTCTAAACTTCAGTACTTTCTCACTTAATGTTCTTAAAGTAATGATGAACAGAATAAATAAATTTATAAAAAAGCAAGCTATTGTGAATAACCACCTGGAGATAATACCCAAAGTTATCCTTTGGCTTTACTCAGCTGACCTCATATCACTGAGAGATATTTGCCTTATGTACTACTAAGGAATGTGTTTGGGCTCTGAGTAGAAACAAGTTGTCCATGGAAAGAAGTGCAACTGAAGATTGGTCATCTGAAATAAATTCAAGTGATGTCTCAAGGTAAATAGAAACATAGATTTTGTTTCTTTACATAACTGATGAGCTGAAAAGGGTAATAGGACTCCTTCTGCAGTAATCTGGAGAGAAGCTACCAGCAAGGTAGAGCTATCTAATGCTATGCCATTTGTGCAATCAGTTTTCAGCCCAAATGAATGACAGGGCAAAAAACATGGTGCTGCAAGTTCAAAACTTATGAATATAGGCAATCTGCTTTTTATCTGTTCAGAAACCTGTGTGAATGGCAGTAAAGGAAATGCCATGTAAAAGTCATAAAAAAATTCCCATGTGTGAGTTTAGCTCCAATGATTTGGTAGAACTCATTTTTCAAGTTTTTATGTCTTATTTCCTTAAATCATACCTTATTCATGGAAGAAAATGACCTACATTAAAAACAAACAAACAAACAAACAAAAAAACCCAACAAAACAAAAAACAACAACAAAAAAAAAAACCCAAAAAGCACATGCATACAGAAATCAACACACACATAAGGAAAAAAATAGTAGATAGGGTTAAATTAAAATTTATTAACTGCAGAATTAAAAGTTAAAAAAAATTGAGGATATAATCTGCAAATGAATGGTGCCCCTGGTTTTATTATTCAACCAGTGTATAGTCAATTTTATTACACAGTTTCCTACACTCTGGGGTCCTGTTGGAAGTGTCTGAATTAGTTCGTTTCAGTATTATGTTTTTACAGTGACAATTTTTTTCATTAATATTAGAGCAAATTATATTCAGCTGAACAGGAAATCCATTGCTAAGAAATAAATGAATTTTAATAACTAAGGATCCACTTACTGCTGTGGTTGCAAGTATTTCCTTTTATAGGACTTTGTATTAGACACAGGGGACTCTCTTCAGTATGAAATCTGGATTATACTTTCTAGTATATGCTTTTATCTCTGTGCCACTTGAAAGTACAGTTGAGGCATAATGCAGAAGTCAAGCATCAAGCAGAAATAATGTCTTAAAGGAAAAAGCACGTGTGCTTAAATTCAATAGCCTGAATTGTATGAGTCTTTTAAGCTGACATTAGAATTTGGAAACGCTGTGTATTAATGGAATATCAAAGAGGATGTAAGATATCCCTGAGTGGGTAATCAGTGGACAACAAAGAACTATTGTGTGGGTCTTGATCCTGAGAAGGGGCCCAGAATCAAAATGCCAAACAAAACACAACAACACAATTACAATACACTGTGCCTTGAATGCGAAAGTGAGGAAGTGTTCAAAACCTGATTCAAGATAAATTCACTACTAAGGGGAATCTGGTGATAAAAACTGTAGTTGATGTGTCTTTTGAATGCTGAACTTAGCTCCTGAAGTACTAGGAATTTTAAGTCCCCAGAAACACTGCTTTTCATCTGAAAAGTATTCAGTGCAGAGATAAAGTACATAGTACAGTTTATTCCTAATTAGCATTAAACACATTATAGTGAAAAACAGCACCTCTTGTCATATAACTCAGGTAATGTTATCACAGGAGGTCTTTTACTTCCCTTCTTTCTTCCCTAGAAAAAAAAATGTAATAAGTATTAGAATTCCCATTACAAGGTTGTCAGAGCAAAATTAGTGCATATTTTGCTCTGAGACAGGGATTTTTCAGAGCTTAGTGATGCATGAAATCAGAAAAAAAGAGAATAAGGAGAAATCCTTAAACAAGGAGATAGGTTGTCAAAGATTAGTCTGAAGCTACAGAGATGTCAGTCATGAAGTCTGAACTGTTTAGCATAATTTCTCCTGAATGCACTTGAGGTGTAAGGTAAATTAAAAGTATATCAATGTTGAGACTTTTAAAACTTTATTTATTAGAAAATTTGCTTACAATATAAGCAATTTCAGAGTTGAAGTGGATCCATATCTCAACTAGAAGCCAGTCACTGAATATTATGCCATTTATGAAGACAGAAAGCCAAGCTGATGCAAGGCACTGATGCTGCCTTGCATCAGTACAGGGTCTTTATGTCCCAGAATCATGTTTGGGTCTTCCCTTAGGCTGCTGTAGAGCGACCACTACCTTGCACAAACCTGTCTGATGCAGATTCAAGCTTCAGGTGATCCATTTATCCTCCTACTAAGCCTCCCTAGAACTGAGCTGTAACTCACATACAGAAAAATGAATTCTTTCTTTTCTCCTCTAATTAAATAATTGCAGGATCTTAGTTTATCCTGGATTTATAGTATGGGGTAATTAGAAAAGTTGATTTTTTTTAGCTTATCTTTTCTTTATAAATACGGGGTGGGCATAAAATGAAGTGACCAGGAAAATTATGAGAAAAAAAATAAGTTGAGAAAATGTTCCCATCCCAGCTGAGAAAATACAAATGGGCAATCAAAAATCATCTATAGGGCAAACAGAGTTCCCAAAGCACAGCAAATGGGAACTAGCTGTTACTGATACAGTTCCCCTCTTCTTTTGAGAGCTTTTTCTGGCATTTACTGGTGGGCTGCTATTGGTGAAGGTTGTCTTCTAAACTTTTGCTTCCTTCAGCAAAGGCTTCTCTTGGTTGTTTTCTCTTAGGGAGAGCCTGTGTTTCTGTCTTCAGCTGACTGCTGTCAAGAACTGACCTGAGCACCTCTTTGGCTGGTGCTGAGAGGCACCCATGTACCTGTCAGGCTGGAGGGCCACTGCCACAGACCCAGGAGTTGTTAGTGCAGCAGTGCACGTGGACTGTGGGACATCAGAGAGGGCAGACAGGTGATTGACAGGCTGTTCTCAGAGACCCTGAAGAGACAAAAGCCCAGTCTGTGAGAAACAAGAAATGAAGGTCAGCTAGAAACTGCCCTTGAAGGAATGGTACATGGAAACTCTCAAGATGGGGAAGATTTGAAACACGTGATTTTAGGGAGCAGCAATCTTCCTAAATCTTGACTTGCAGGTAATTTACTCCTGTAGATCTGTAACTTCAGGCCAGGCAGAGTGCCCTGGGAGCAGCTGAGGATGAGGAATACTCATCAGAGAAGGCATCAAGGCCAGCTGATCCTGGGCCAAGCATTTGTGTAATGGGGCCTGCTTTGTGTGGGTGTGTGGAATGAATAGGTTACACTCTATTTCAAAAACTTGACCTCAGTGATATAAAATCCAGCTGGTGGCTGGTTACTAGCTGACATTTCTTACAGTCCTATAGAGGGGCTGCTGCTGTTTACTGGTCCTATAAATGTCATGTGCAATGGCAAGGACTGCATGCAGTAGGTTCACAAATGAATACCAAATGGAGAGGGTGATAGATATGTTGTAGAGCATGATTGTCATTCAGATGGGCTTCAGCAGCTGGAGAAATGGACTGAGACAAACCTTGGTATTCTTATAAAGTTCTAAATCTGTAAAGAAGAGCTTTAGCATGACTACCTAAAAGCAGGTCTGCAGAGAAAGACCTAGGATCTTGGTTGACACCAAGCTGAACATGAGCCAGCAATGAGTCCCTGCAGAAAAAAGGCCAATCCCTTTCAGCATTAGTAAAAGGCAGCTGGCAGGTTCACAGCAGCAATTGTTTCCCTCTATTTGGCACTTTTTCTCTTGGGATTGTATCTGACACACTGATTGCATTGACATCCTAGTCAGTCCAGAAGAAATAAATAAAGATGTTCATGGGGTAAAAGTACACAACAAATGAGTAGAGCCTGGGGGAAAATTGAGGTTTTCTTCTTCAGCTTGGAGAAAAGAAGGTTAAGGATTTTTTTTTAAATTTCTTTTGAGTATATCTCTCTATTGGAGAGCATAGGGAAGACAGAGCTGGAATTGAAGATACAAAATTTAAGAGATGAAAGATACAAACTAGAATACATGGCAACATATCAAGTAGCAAATATACTCTGAAAGGGTTCAAATACTGTAATGAGTTGACAAGACAGGTTATAGAATCTCCATTCATGGAGATATTCAAGACTGGCCTGGACAAACTCCTGAGAAACATGATGCAGTTAGTCCTGGAATGTTGGGCTAGATGGCTTCCAGAAACTGCATCCAGTCTCAATTATTCTTTAACCATCATGCTTTCCCAGAGCAGTGCAATGTGACAGAGCAATACAAAATAAAAGAAAGAAAAAGAAAATAAAGATCAATTAAAAAAAAAAAAGGACGGTTTTGTGGGGTTTTTTTTTGTTTGTTTGTTTGAATGATGTTTTTACTGCCTAGCTCAAATCATTTTGCTTTGAACTGATGACTGTGAATGATTTGGACTTTGGATTATTACTGAAGGATATCAGGAGCCATTCAGAGCAAAGAAGTAACAGAGTCAGAGAAAGGAAGCTTTAAAAAATTGCTGACAATAAAAGAGTAAAAAGTACAAGTGTTTCAAAGTTGTGTAGTAATACATCAAAAAAATAGAAGTTGTCAATGAGTCCAAGAAATTTGTGGATATTGTGCTGGTTTTGACTGGAGTAGAGATAATTTTCTTTATTATGGGTAGTATGGGGCTATGTTTAACAGGATTTGCTTTCCCTTTTAAACTGTCTTTACCTCAATCCATCAGTTCTCTGGCTTTTACTCTGATTCTCTCCCTGATCCTGCTAGTGGGGGAGTGAGCAAGTGGCTCCATGGGGCTGCTGGTTGACATGTTAATTTCTGTAGATAGGAGGGATAAAGAATTATCAAAATAAGCTGAAACTATTTGTAGGCTTATTTGGGCTCTTTCTAATATGGAACTTATTTTTTGCAATTTTTATTGTGAGGAGAGCTGTCTTGAATTTTGCCAGACAAAAAAAGTACTGATTAATTTTTAGATAATGATAACTTTGCAGAAAACCTACAGATCTACAAAAAAGCTACAGCAAAACTTTTCAGTTCTAAAATAAAAAAAAAAATGAAGACTTAATGTTCCATGGGAAGAAGGGTTTATTAAAAAAAAGAAGAAAAAAATACCACTTAGTATATGTCACTTGGCTTAGTAGTGACAAATGAACTATACCAGCAGATGTTCTTGGGGTTATGTAGTTGCAGTACATATTGAAGAGCTGAGAAAATTTTTGAGGATAAAAGTGAAAAGTGTATGAAATTGCAAAAATACCAGGGTAAAAATATGAGATTAATAAACAGTCACAGACAAAAGTCTGAGAGATTCCTTTGAAGAATTATTGTTGTTCTTGTCAAAGAGTAAGTAATGCATAGATCTGAGAACATTGAAAGAGGTCACTCTTACAAAAAAAAAACAAAAAAAGGGGTCATGAAATATCCTTCTGCTCAATGGTTTGAGAACTTTGCAAAACTGGAAAGTTTATGGAAGCCACATCAAACACTTAGCAGCTTCAGAATATGCCTGTTCTGATACCAGCATAACCATACCTCAATCACACAATATCACCTTTTTACATTGGTACAATACCATATCATCACTTTTCAGACTATGTAATCAGAGAAATTAGTTCAATATGACCTTAAGTCACACACACACATATGAAAATAACAAACTTTTCTCATACAGCTTCTTGAGTTTTTATCCAAAACCTCCAAATTTAAAATACTTTAAATATGTTTCAACTATTTTGGCACAGTTAATTTAATGATACTTTGGTAAAATTTGAATGATACATTTCCCACCTCTAGCCTTATTATATCTTCTGTGAACATAGGTGGAGAGCTAATAGTCAGTGAGCACATCTACAAAATCATGTTAGTGACTGGACAGAAATGACAGGCCTCTATGGCAGGAGAAGAAAAAGAAGCCTACTAGTATATTAGGTCCATTGAAGTGCTACAGATATTAATGTTGGTGCTAATTTTACTAAACATTTTTTAATAATTGGATTTAAATGGATTTAAATAATAAACCTATTAATTAACTTAGAAGCTCTTACTTGTTAAATTTGAAAAACAGAAACTGGAGAAATTATTTTTAAAAGGATTTAGCTAGAGGAAAGTGGAAGGGAAGGGCAAGGTTGAAGAATGCTCATTAAAAGCCTTCACAAATATCAAATGACTCAACTTCTTGCTTTGCTAGAACATTTTTCTTTTTCAAGGCTAGTCTACTAAAAAGAAGCCTCGGTATATTTTTAAGCTTCCTGTGTCCATTACTTTTATGATTTTTTTCCCTCTGACTTTCATTTATTTACTGTACAGAGAGTAGCTGTATACAGCCATTGAAAAGAAAAATGAGAAATGCAGGAATCTCAGATATAAATGTAGAAAATCTACTTGCATGGAAGTCACTAATATCAGAGTAATTTGATTTTCACTGATACTGATAATATGCCATTGTGAAATTCATGCTATATACAACTAGATCTTATTAGAGATAGTGTCTTTCCCAGTGGTAAGTGAATTTGCAATTTAAAAGCAGTGGTAGATCACTCATGTTGTTTTTCATAAATATTGTCAATTTCTTGCCTACTCACTAGGATTTACTAGGGAGAAACATTACATTTAAAATTCTTTTAAATTAACCTATTGTCTAAACGAGAGCATGAGACTGATACTGTTGAAATACAAGGAATGTAACCCGTGATCAGCAATAGTGTGATACTGATTTGTGATACTAATTTTCATATTATTAAAAAAATGAGTACTTGGGCTTTCTTTACAGATAAAATGGCATAAAATTTTCATGAGGAAATATGGTGTCTATTTTTCACAGTGAAGCAAATCTGAGCCTTGACAACAGCGGTGACTGAGGTTCTACAGTATTTGAAATTATGTAAAATGCAAACAGGACAGATATCCCTTGTTCTGACCTAGAGTGTTTTTTTGCTGAATAATATATAGTTTCATTGCCAGATATTGCTTAGAAATACACCAGTGAGACTGCTGATTGGATAGCAACTTTATGGTCATTTATGGATTGAAGTGTGTTCATAAAGTTAGGCAGAGACCTGAAGATCAATGAGAGAGTCATTATCTTCTGTCATGACCATATGGATTAATTGTAGCATTGTTTTCTAGATTACTGTAACTAATTTTTTTACTAATGTAATTAGAAAGCCAGTTTCCACCATATTTTTTTTTCAAATAATGAATCATTTGTTAAAGTTTCTGCACAAAATTTAATTTTCTGCAAAATATATCTACTTTTTAAAAATATGCATAGACATTCTCCTTCTTTGGGACCAATTAGCACATAAATACTAAGAGTCCATTGATTTCTGAGACTGACAGACTGGAGAGTGTTAGAACATAATGTGAGAGAAGATGTCAAAAGCATCAAAAATTCCTCTTTAATTTTGAAATTTCATAATAAATTTCACAATAGAAGATCAAAGATCATTAAATCTAGATGCAATAGATGATAATCTGTTGAAAAACCACCCTAATTATTTTAGATTTATGACAGACAAGGAAGAATATTCCCTCTAAAGGAGATTTTCCAGTTCCAAATGAATTCTGACAACCCATCTGTAGAAGATCTTTGTAGCCTCTACACAGATCATGGATGCTGACTGGTAGATGTAAAAAATATTAAGCATCACTCAAAATGCAATATGTGCTATAAGTTAAAATATATTATTGAAATACATGCTCATATTCTAAAGTCTGAAAAAATTTTTCAATCCAAAATATCTGGGTTCATATTACAACTTTCCCACAATGCCTCGGGAGCTCCTTTCACATTCTATTTTTTTCTAATTTAAAAATTTACTTGGTTCCTAAAGCCTTGAAACAGTTTGTTGCTGTATGGTTACATGTCACTGAGCCATAGAAATTATTACTTTTCTTGTGACTAATTCAGTGATAATGCCCAGAGACTCTGGCTGAGGTGACTCCCATGTGCTGTACCATGCTGTACAAGGATTATTTCTCCATCAGCAAGATAAATAGGTGTATTCCACCCGCCACAGTGAAGTCAGCTATCACAGAAATGCTTTCATCCAATCAATGATGTTAGCCTTTAAAACAGGGTGGCAGCATGCAGACAGTGTAGCAGGACTTGCTGAAACTCCTAAAATGCTTAGGGATGGCTTGGGACAGCTGCTTGAGGGAAAATAAAATCTAGCCAGGGACTAACTGCTGAATAGCTAATCTGATTGCATCCCAGTGGAATCCCAGCTGGGATTACAAGGCAGCTTTTCATTTACTTGTGTGGGTAAATCATCTGCCCTAACTGGTGCAAAGCATGTACAGGCAGAAAAATGAGAGACTGGGTGTGTGTGCTGTCCTGGACACTCTGCTGTGAGCTCCTCTCCCAGTCCCTGGCTCATCACTCCAGTCCTTCCTGGCTGCTCTGGTATGTCATGACTGCATCTGTATGACCTGCTGACAAGGGAATGATCTAAAAAAATAAAAATCCAGACAACAAAGTTTAGGTGAAATAATGGGGCTATTTTTCACCTGAATTGGATTCCTGAACCATTTCACTGTAAAGCAAGACGCCTGAGACAAGGGATAGAAATTTTGGCAGTTTGCCACCGAAATCACACCTAACTGCACACATAGACACAGAAAAGCAAGTCTCTTGCCCAAAGTCCACAAAGTACATATCATTTAATATTTCTGGGTTCTGGACTGTTTCCTTAATCCTGTTCTCTGTAAGTAAACATGAGTGAAGATTGAGAGTTGTTTAGGTGTGTGGCCACATCATCATGTTCTAAAAACTCATGCAATATGCTCAGTTAGTAAAACAATTCTGCTTTGGAACAGACTCCTTTTGTCAAGGGATGATCTTACTATTTGTTTTTACTGTTTAGTCAAGGTTATCATTGTTTCCCTTTTCTACTTTATAATCAGCTCTCTAAATCCCATTATGAGCCTGCCACAGATAAATTAGACCATGATTTATGCAAAAATTGAAAAGAAATGACTTGCAGAACTCTCTCAGGAAGATTAGAGTTTCTGTCATGAACCTTCCCTTTCTTAATGTCCTCAGTATTTTCTTTCTTCACTACTTTTCGATCATTAAATTTCCCCTTGGGAATCTGTGGATGAGCATGAATTTAAGTGTTTATATTCCCAAGATTTTTAGATGAGGTTTCTTTTAAGGGCAAATGATGCTGAAAGTCAGAGTTTGAAGAGTCTTAAGCAAAGAAAACCCTTTAGGCCACTGAGATTTGTCATATTTTAGCTGTGTGATGAACAAACAGGCAGCCATTTATAACAACAACAGAGAAATGAATCATAGTTAAAATCAAAATTCATTAACCTTTTGCTCAAATGATAATTAGTTGTCAGCAGATATTCAAGACAGAGACAGAAGATCAAATATCTTGCATTCTCAGCAACTTAAAATGGCTGATCTTCTGAGGTTTTACTTTTAATTAGGGCTATGGACTATATAGGGGATAGTTACAGTTCAGTAACTGAGTCAAAAAAGGGGAAATGCAGTTTCATGGAAATACTAAAAAGCAAGATCCTACAGGGTGGGACTCACCTCCTCAAATATTAGTGTCTAGTCTGTATGCTCCTGAAGAGGTGCAAAACACCCACATGTGCCTGATAGATATGAAAGAGTAATTTCGTAAGCTGCCAAAGCAGCTGGGTGGCAGTGGGGTTATTGTAGGGAGCTGTGTAGCTATTTTCACACAAATAAATCCTTCTTGAATTGAAAATTGGTAAGATGTGGTGGAACACTTCTTCAAACATCAAGCCAATATGTGAAGAAGAGAAGGTATTTCTAAAATGTAGACTTCAATGCACTGTTACCTAAGCATATAATTCTGATTTGAATCAAGACTTATTTCCCTAAAAAGAGTCAGCAAGTGCCTACACAGCTGTATATGAAGTACTGTAGATAGTACTATATTAAGGACAAATAATAAAACATATTGTCTTGAATCTTATTCCTGGAAAGAAAGACAGTTCAGAGAAGTCATGTGGAATCTCATAGCGAATACTTTACTCGGATACAAAAAGATAATTTTTTTGGTTTCTGTGGGAAATGTTACTTGTTTAACTAATTAGAACTTGCAAATAGTAATTTTCTTTGTATATTTAACTGGGGGCACAGAGTAAAGTCTTCAAACTGCTTAAGAAATTGCCCCTGTTGTTGTATTAACCCTAGAGATATTTCATTACTATGAGGAAATAAAGGGTGTTCTTATGAAAAACTGGAATAGTAGAAGGCTGAACTACTCTGCTGTCTGTGTGGCTGATAGCACAAATGCAAGAAAGCTTGTGCCAAGAACAAGTTGAGCTTGGTGCAATTCAGGGACCAACAGACAAACCAGAAAATGTGATTCAGAATAATTTTCCATCCGTTTTATATATTCACCTTCTTTGCCTTCACAGTCCATATTTTCAGTTCAAACAAATGATACCAACCACAGTTATATAGAACTGAAATACTTTTGGAAAGCTACCACCATGATTATGAAGAAAACATATAATATATATCTAAGCTACGTGTTCATATTCAAAAGCATAACAGAACATGTACAAACCAAAGCACTTTACAAAACTGAATACAGATTTTGCCTATAAACTCAATCTTTTTCTTCCTGCTGCTCTGAAACACCTATATTTTCCTTTTTTGATTTTTCCATCATAATTAAGCTTAACAGCTATTAAAATAGGAACTTCAAATGGAAACACTGAAAGATCCTTAAATACAGTAGAATGAAGAGAAAAACTGTAATAAGAACCTGTCAAAACTGAAAAGGAAGGAGTTTGAGAGACCAGAAGACTGTAAAAACATGTCTATTTCTAAGGTTTTGAATGATGATATTTTTAGATTTAAGTGCTCTATGTGTTTCTGCTAATTACATAGCAAAGTGGGACAGATGAAATATCTAGGCATACAGCACAGATATTTCTATAGTTCAAAGATTTCAGTATTGACTTGAAGGTAGGTAAAAAGCAATAGCATCAGATTTCCCTGTGTCTTTGTATAATATTCGCATTTGGAATTTAATGTCCCTGTAAAAGATCACTTTCTTTTTCTTTTCTCTGACTTCTTTTACAGCTGCTGAATGTTAGGGAAACATTACTGAAAGAAAGCAAAATAAAGCAAGCTTAGTTCAAGGCAGAACTTTAGCAGCCTCAATTCACTCCCTCATGTATTGTTACATGCAGCTTGAACACTTTGTCCCCTCCAGTGTCTTTATTCTAAATTTAGTACCTATAGACAATACTTCTCACCTAATGAGCACTGTTTAGTGTTCTCCTGTTCTTCACAGGTCAATGTACTGCTTGCAATTTACCCACAGAAAAAAAAGTTTTCTCATAAAAAATTGTCCATATTTTTAATGTCCAGTACCTTCACAAATATCCATATCTCCCTATTTTCTGTATCCAGGAATATTATTTGTAGTAAGGGAACAACTGTCAGAGCACTTATTATTAATATCTAGTACTTTGTTGTTCAATTTATAGCCTCTACAGGCTTCACCATTGCTGCAAATCCATCCCAACTACCCCAGGGCAGGCACACAGTAAATGAAGAATATGGCAAGCAGAGAGTAACTTTGCAACAATGCAATACACTCTGGGAAGGTTTTGTATGGGGAAGTGACATCTCCATTTTATGAGTTTTGGTGGCCAGGCAGGTTTGGCACAGATCCGAATGGAGAATTTCAGGTGTCATGGAACATTGATAGAAACTCATTATATGGCCATATTTTTTTACAGATCAGAGCCTCCCAGCTGTTAAAGGCACTGATCAACTGATGCACACACTCTGAAGGGATGATGCAAGCAGATATGTTCTCAGTGGTGCCCTGTGACAGGACTGAGACAATGGGCACAAACTAAAACACGTGCAATTCCATGTAAACATCAATGCTGTTTAAATATTAAAATGGTTTTCTTTGTTTGTGTTTGAATTTTTTTTGGTGTTTTGTTTTGTTTTGTTTTACTGTAGGGGTGCTTAACTCTAGTAGGAACAAATTTCCCAGATAGGCTGCAGTGTTTTCCTCCTTGGAGTTACTCAAAACCTAACTAGACATGACCTTAAGCAATCTGCTCTAGCTGACACTGCTCTGACCCTGGGAGTGGCCCAGGTGCTATCCAGAGCTCCATGGCACTCAGTGCTGCTGTGTAATTTTTTTTTATCATTCAGAAAAAAGGAAAGAGTTTTTTCCCATTTGCAATCAATGAAATTACCATTGTGATTGTGTATTGCAATAATAGAGATGTTGAAGTTTTGTCCTGGCAAAACCCAGTCTATTACTTTCAAAATATCTGAAATTCCCTCTGCTGCTTAACATACCAAGTTTTCTCATCTTATGTAAGAACTCCTTCAAACAGAAGTGGAAAAAAGGAAGCTAATTGCACCATAGAAAAAGTGACTGATTTGAAATGGCAGGTGGAGTTTTGCTACCATTTATTTTCCCCAGAGAAAGACTTAGTGTATTTAGGTCTTCAGCAAGAATTAATCTGGGACACAGGTGGATCAATATGAGCAATTACACAGTGGCCACAGAGAGACTGGCACTATGCTACTCTTGGTGATCTGTGGTGAGTCTGACCTTCAGGGACTGTTAATGCTTTTCTGCACAGCTCATTCTGTGAGGTGAAGGAGAAAGCTTAGACTGAGCCTCTGTGCCATATGGGAAGCACAAAAATCCATAAACACAGAACTACATTACCAATGAATACATAGGTATTAGGTCATCCCCATATTTTGTTTTTTGTTTTTTAGATTAAATATTTATCTGCACACAAATTACGGTGTAAAACAAAGAATTATAATTTGAGAAACTTCAAAAGGAGAAGAAAAAAGGCAAAATAAAGCAGCACAGAATTGGGAATAGGAAAGTCCTGCTCCCTCAGTTACTGATTTGTTGGTTAAACTGTGTTTTTTAAAATGATTATTAATATTTTTATTACTTGGTAGTCTTAATAAAGAAGGCAAAAATAGGGACTAAGGACAACATTTTCACTCCTAGACTGCTTTCAAATTATTTCATTTTGACTAAAATTAATGGATATGTAATGGAAATAATGAGCTAGACTAAAAATTTAATATAAGTTTAATTAGGAGAATATTTTAATTATATGAGAAAGCACAAAAAACAGATAAACGAGGACTTATAAGACTTCAACACTTTTGACTCCTTAGGTGTATCTGTTTAAATATCAACTGTAATCACCACTACAAGGCAATCTAGAAAATAAAAGAAATTTTCTTTAAGAAAATGAAGAAAAAGAGATTACAGCTCAGGTAGTAATGGCTCACAAAAATTTATGCAGTTGTAAATCATTATAAAACACCTGATGCCTGAACACAGGAACTTAAAAAAAAATTTAAAAGTGTTTGCTCTGAATTTAATCGTTAACTCTGTTACTACAACTCATGATTTCTATTGATGCAACTGACACTGAATTCTGGTCCATTCTAGAGTACGTGATAACATTTACGTCTACAAAACATCACTTTTGTTGCTTTTTTTTAGTTTGATATGTAAGTTAAAAAATGTTTAATTATGAACAGGCTTCTGGATGGCTTCGTGGTCTGGAAGGGCTGGGTCTTGGTCTTGTTTAGAAGCTGATGCTAAAGTAGTAAGTGATGGTTTGATTCCACTTTAGGAAATATCTGATTGAAATATTTTAGAAACTTCACAAAAATATATTTTGGTCACTGAACTCTTGCCCAAGGGTCTAATTCCTCCTATTTAGGTTCTAAAGCAAAGTTCCAATCAAACTGTTTACTAAAAATAAAAGCAAGAACTTTTTTTTCAGACTTTGGTCCTAATATAATCCACTTTCCTATCAAACCAAAACTACTTATGAACAGAAAGATTCCAAAGTTCTTTACAAATTTTTGTGGATGAAAATATTGTTCAAGTCAATAACCAGAGCATACCTTATCATAGCCTGCCATAAATGAGACACAACCATCTACCAGCCTATGAGAATCAAGTACTGAGACAAGTTGTTAGGAAAGATAGCTATGAATTTTAAATATTGTGAGATGATGAATGAAAATATGCAGCTTAAATATGTTCTATATCCAGACCACTGATATTGGTATTGTGCTCAGCTTTATTTTAATTCCAAAATAGAAGTATAACAACTCCCTTCCTTAAACTGTTAGGTGAAATTGCAGATGAAATTATCTTTGTTTGAATATATTAATGACTCACTGAGATAACAATATATGAAAGAGACTTGAACTCTGTTCAAATGCTGATCATTAAATGTCTTGTACCAGTAAGCTTCACAGACTATGCCTTGATCTTTGGAAGTTCTAGTCTTCTGCATAAAAGATCTCCAATATAATATATTTTATTTAATTTCTTTTTATCAGTTCTAGATCTTTATCTCTGGTTAATAGAATGAATTGTAAACACTTTGGAAACCTTATTAAATAACTATCTTTTTATAGGAATAATTTCATCATATTTTAATATATTTTGAGATTGTAAAACTTGGAACTGTGCTTTCATCAGCAAATGACTGATGTATAATAACTGACATAACTGAATATCCTAATTCTTTTAGATCTATCTCATAGACTTGCCACTCATTTGGAACTCAATTGAAAAACCCTGTTACAATATGCATACTTTTTCCTAAAGAAATCAAATTACCTGGCTGCTCAAAATGATTTCTGGGGATCAAGCCTATCATAGTTATACTATGAATTCGAAGGGCTTGACCTGGATAATTTGTTCGAAGGTGAAAGAGACCGAGAAATGAAGCTAATGAAGGCATTCCACAGTTATGTTCCCAAGTGTATGGCTTTCCAATGAATCTGAGGTTTTCAGACTGCACTAAATTCCAGGAGCTTAAGCCAAGGTCTGACTGCAGTGAGGACTGTAGCCAGCCATGAGTCCCACAGGAACAATCAGCCTTCTCTTCAGTTATCTATGGAAATGTCACTAGATGTATTTCTGTCAACCAGGTTTTGTTGTATAAAAAATACCTAAGGAGCAACAGAGTTTGGAAGACATGGAATAGATAAGAGCATGTCAACTGTTCAAGTGAAATTTTTTCTTTGCTGTGGAGGGGAAGGTCTCTTTTTTATTGATCTTGCTAAAAGGATCAGATTCCTTTGCTGGGCTCACAGACTTCACAAAACTTAAATACAATGTACACTTGATAGCCACAATTTAGAAGAGAAAAAAAATGTGACAGAAAAGAAGAAAATATATTATGCTGTTCTATTCTTGTCCTTCCTTATTACTTAACCAGAATGTTGCTATTTTTTGCTATTTTTAAAATTGATTATTATTTTGTTTTCTCTAAGGACTTAGTAGTCAATGAGAACTCATCAGATGACAGTACCTAATTAGTTTTTTTTCCCTAGGATTTTTATCAACAGACTATGAAGAAAGCCCATTTTTAAAGTGTACTGATATGTTTACAATGTTAGTTTATTCCTTTTTTAAATGTTTAACAGCGTTCCTTCCTTCTCAGAGCCCCCAAAGCATGGAAACACACATATTATCTTCATTTATTTACACTTCTTTTCACAAATCACAGTAGGCTTCCTCACCTTCTCTTAAAGAGACTCTATTATTTTTGTTTAAAGTATACTGTATAGAGACAGAACTAAATTCCCTTGAAACTGATATTCCTCTCATGCCCACCCCTCTAAAAACAGTAGATGCAGGGAGGCTCATGTAAATAACACATGATAATCCTTGAACAGCTGACTAAAAATTAAGTTGAATGCAACCCTCTTTTTTCAAATATCTGATATAGTTCAACCAGCATTTAATTTTCCATGTTTCATCATTTTTTGTTCCAGCCTCTGTTTAAACAAGCAAGTATCAAAATCTACAAGTACCAAAAAATGAAACTTCAGATCTATTGTCGTAACATTTTAACTTCAGAGTCAGGCTATGTTTGGACAGACATAAAGTACTTACTAAAATGCTTTACTGGTCTTTGATTAAAATGTGATTTACACGTGGTGATCAGAGAAATCATAGTGAGTTTTGTGGAGATGGGAGGAAAAGGTCATGTAGTGAAAAGTATCAACTGTGTAGGTAGAGCATAGAGACATCAGTGTCACAATATTTGATATTTTCAGCTCCTTTGTAATATTGTCATATTGTCAATACAAACGATACAACTCCTGTTAGTAAAATGTTGTATGTTATACTGTTATGCTCTCTCCCCTTCAACAAAAAAAAAATCAATATGGTACAAGAAGTTACCCATTTTTCCTTCTCAGAACAAAACAAATTTCATGAGATGAAAATACAGCACACTTGAACAAAATAGCTTTGGCAGCTAATGAGGACAGATGCACTCTACTGCTTCCCTCAGTGTTGTAAAAATTCAAAAAAAGGGGGGGCTTGATTTAATCTTTCTGATTATACTACACAAGTCATTTTAAATTACTTCATTCACATACCACGTTACCAGAAAGAGGAAAAGATTGCTCTTTGTGCTTAAAGACCATGTGCAGAGTAGCAAAACTATTCCAGTGTACAGATAAGTAATCTTGTAAAGTGCAATTACATCTGGCATTTAACCTGCAGTGCTTAAACTACTTTTACCATACAAAGCTGGACAGAACTTATTTAATCAAGCATAATCTGTTAAACAGATGTACCGCTGAGTACAGAAACTACCAGTATAATTAAATCCTATAATGGAATTATATTTTCCTTCTCTGAATAATTTTAAAGCTATTCTTACATAGACTTCCATTGTGATCAAGCTGTTAATCTGCCTTATTAAAATTATTTCAAATGAATAAGCACATTTTATGTCTTCCTGAATAGTTTGACCTTTATGCTTTTGATACTTTCATACACTAGATTTGAAGTACCTCTACAGAATAATTGAAAGGTTTTTGAAATTAGTAACAGAAAATAGAGACAAAACTCCACAAACAACACCTTTTCATCTCTCTACATCTCTGAACAATGTTAAGATTTTTCATTTCAATATTGTGGAAACTATAAAGTCACTACTGTCAAACAAATCAGCTTGACAAAATAATTATGCCATACCCAGGCTAACGTTCAGCATGTTCTTGTCACTTGCTGCATTTTCATATCATATCACAGAATCCAACACGCAAACACAATTTTAGTTTACTGAACAAACTTCTGACCTCTTATTCTCCCTTAACACTTTGTCGCCTTTCTTCCAGGTGATAGTTGGCTTTGGAGAGGCTTCCGGCTTGCACTCAATGACAACTTCTTGGCCTTTGGTAACAATTATTGTTTTCCTCATTTGATTGAGTGGGAAAGTGGGAGCTGAAGCTGTTAAAAAGAAGTAAGTTAACTCTACAGAGAACAATCAGAGCCTTCTGTTTCATTGTGTTCTAATAGAAGATTAGAAAAATATATTTGGGTTTGGGAATAGAATCTCAGTTTCTCTCTTTGAAGTTATTATGTCAAAGTAAAAATTTTACAAAACATTTGAAATCAGCAGCCAGGATTACATGGTAAATTTATAACTTAATCCAGCTACAGATTAATGAGAAATCTTTCACATGAGCAGATTAAACTACTTGTGAATTCAAACAACTTTAGAAATTAAATAATGCAAATGTTTTAGCTACACTTTTCCCATCTTTTTTTTTTAAACAAGAACTTGTTAGAGGTAAATAGTTCAAAATGAAACAAAGTTTTAATTCCACACCAATCCAAAATATACTCTCTAGAGTTAATGCTTGCAAAGAATATTAGTGTTAGAGAAATTTGATTGTTTTCACTTATATTTGTCTGAATACTGTGAATTTCAATATGAGAACTTCTTAATATAAGACATTTAACCATGTCTTGTTCTTAGTATTTCACTTTTTCAGAATTCCCATTTTACAAACAAAAGCTAAGATAATAAATGCATTAAAAAATGTCATTAATTACTGCAATTTCACACCAAGAAACTACATTAGTTCTCAGGTGTTTGACTGCATTTTCCTTGAACTACCTTTGTAATGTCAAAGGTCTCTACCTCAGCTATCCCTCACCTCAGGTACATCTCAGATACACAGGGACATTACACTTTGTAGCCTCAAATATGTAGGATTTTCCTAGCATTATTTTGGTTAACTCACATACCAGAGATATTTATATGCACAATTTATTCTGTTCTTTTCCCTTTGGTAAGGCAGCAAATTAAACACAGCTGTTTCTTTAATACAGTATTATGGTTAAAATTTAACATGGGTACAATCTTACAAGTGAGAAAATGAAAAACTAATTTTACTGCAGCAATATACAGGGTCTATTTCTGATATTATAGAACATCAAAGAAAGTCTGCAAGTACCTGCCATACTAGGTATACCTGTTTTATAACAGATACAAAAAACAAAGCCAAAGAATGCTGTAACCTGTAGGTTTGCTGACTGAGTCACAAATGACCAAAAAATGTGATGAAAAGAAAGCAATCACTGGCCTTGGTTTTTAACTTTATGGCTATAAAGAAATGATTTTATAACTTATCAGTGAAATTCTAATGTTGGTCAGCTAGGAAATAGCTGAAATGTACTAGAAAGGTTATTTACCAAAAGAGCCAAATGTTAGCTGAAACACAGTATATTTCTGCAATTGTAGCTTCGTTACTCATTTGACTGGGAGTTTAAAGGAATGGTTCTCATGTGCAGGTCTAATCTCTGATAGGGCCATTAAACAACTTTGGTGGACAACTTTCTTCCTGCTACATCATATCCTGATAGAAATGATCTGACAAGTCTGTCTTAATCCTCTGGAAGGGCACTTATCACTATTGTTCCATTGCATGTTGCTACAGTTTGGTTTAAGGAAAATTAGAGTGTTCAAAAGTTCTTCAGTTTTTTCTTCATTAACTGCTTGCTTCAGCTTTTGGATTATGACATTTTTATCATATTTCCAGGTAACACTATGTAGTGTATTTGATTTTCTTTGGAGGATATTCAGCCAAGTATGTAACTGATATTATTCAATTTGTTTTGGTGATTTCATAAGAAGTTTTTTGAAAATAAGATCTTGCATAATTATCTTTGAATAATGGCCAAAGTAGAAATATTAAGTTAATTCTAACAGAGATTAAAATACATTTACTTCCTCTAAATTTCGTCTCCGGCACATATGTTTGAGGGAGTGAAAAATATTTTTCCATTTATTTGAACTGTAATAGCTTTATGAGAGAAATATTCACAAAATTCTATGGAGTCAGTTATGCATGAATGACAATTTTTGGTTAACAGAAGGCCCAATGCTCTCTGGGGCAATAAAGGACTCACCCACACATAAGTAACTAGAATAAAAAGAAACCACTTTTATCTTCTCTGCTGTTTGGACTGGCAGAAGCTGTTTCTTGTCACAACAATCTAAGAAAAGTATGAATTCTCAAAAGGGGAAAAAGGAACAACTTATTCTTTTCCAAATACTCACCTAAAACCTTCAGCTCAGCACTGGCATAAATCGTACCATACTTATTTTCTGCTAAGCACTGATACATTCCAGCATCTGAGACATTCACACTATGGATCATCAGAACACCATTAATCATCTCAATCCTGCTCTGTAATGGAATTTAAAAAACCATTAAAAATTATTCTATAAAAGCAAAAAGGAATTGCAAAATTGCTGTTATTAGTTTAAGGTGAAGCAAGAGAAAACAAGCTTCCTTGGGCTTACCTTTATCTTGTTATACAAGAAATTACAAGAATAAAAAGTCAAAAAATATTTGACAGTAAATATTTTCAGATAAATTCACTATATTCAAAGTTTCCTTTATTCTGTATGTTTGTTTGTTTGCTGTTAGCCTTACATAATTTTTAAAAGCAGCTCACCCTGGGAACTTTAAGGAGGCAAGAAATAATTTGTGGATGTAATGTGTCTGATGATCTTCAAAAACATAGCAAATTTTTTGGTCTCAGTAATGGTGCTATTTTCATAAAAGGAGATCTATGAAAGATTGCTTGCATAAGTAAGAACTAAAGGGTCCAATTACTTTCATCATTAGTACAAATTTCTAATTTGAAAGGCCACCTAGTAGAAAATAATTACCACAACTGGAAGAGAAGGGACATCAATAACAGTTTATGGAAGGGAGTATGTAATGAAGCTATAGTATGAATAATTTGAACTACTTTAAAACAACTCTAAGTTTCATTATAACAGTTGTTGTAAGTTAAAATTGATAAGGCATAAATTGTTTGGGAATGCAGAGGAAACTGTGATAAAAAATTCACTTTGTTGTAAGCCCTCACCCATCTCAAAGTAAAATTCAATTTTAAATTTCAGAGCCTGGAGAAACTAATGGTTTGGAAAATCAGAGAACCAAAAAGTAGAGACATTTAAATTGCTTCAATTTCAGCACTAATAGCTCCATATAAAAAGGCAGAAATGAATAGAGTAGCCTTATTTTCAATTCCTCACAGCTTCAAAAGTAAACTGTTTATATGTTTCTTTTCTGGTTGTTTGCATAATTGGTTGATGTTCCCAGATAGATAGAAGGGACATTTGCTGGAAAGGAAGACATTACATCTTTTATATTCATAAATCCATTTTGTTAGTTCATTTGCAAATATAGACATTTTCTCCCAGAATTAAGCAGCTAGCTTTATTTTAATCTGGGAAAATAGATTAAGTAAATTTACAAAAATTTTCATTACTCCAAAAACTTTGAGACTATAAAATTAAAAGGTATTAGGCAAAAGAACCCACATGGTGTGAGATGATTCTTTGATGATGCAGTGAGAGAAACAGAAAAATGTGAAATAAAAGACAGACCATGCCATCAGTGGTCTTTTTAAAAAAAAAAAAAATTATGTCTAATTCTAAAATATATCAGGTGATTGTAGTAAAACACTTTACATTCTAGGGGTCTTACACAAACCATTTTAATGATCTTCATGATAAATCCTGTTACTTTCAGAGAACAGATTGAGTTGAAAATGTAATGGTCATCACACTTTTTGTGTTAACCAAACAGTAATTTCTGAAGAACCTTTCTATACTTTCTTTAACTGACTTTATCTGAATGAAAAGAGAAGCACCCAACATAGAGGTGACTCCTTGTCTAGTGTACCTGTGGCCAGAGAGGAACTCCATTTTTCAGCCAGCGATAAGTGGGCCTTGGCTTTCCAGTGGCTTTGCATTCCCATCGGAGCTGCTCTCCACTGTCCAGTTGGGTATCATTGAGCTTCTCCACCCAGTGAGGGTAGGCTGCAAGGAAAAATTGCCATGTTAGACTCAAAGATTATAAAGTGGTAAGTCTCTAGGGGATGTCCAAAGACCTAATCAATTAAAAAGCTTAAATTAATGATCTTTACAAGACTTATATTACTCTCAGAAAAAAATACACTAAAAAAAAAAAAAGGCCCAGATCAAAAGAGATGGTAACAAAATTAACAAACTCCAAACTTTAAAGGAAGAGCTGTAATGGTATCAGGTAGTAAGCAGTAACATAACCAACAATAGAAACTTGCCTGATTTAATAAAGTCCAATGGATTAAATTATAGTACTATGTATTATTGGGTTCATTATTCCTGAATTTAAGACAAATGTTTGGTAGTCACAATAGAACATTTAATGATTCACAAGACTTAGGATAGTTGAATTGTGGTAAGGAGGTTAATTGCCATAGGCTGTGTTACATATACTTTACTCAGTTTACAAGGAAATCAGTATTTATTTATCTAGGAGTGATTAGGAACTTAGTAAGGTATTTGCATATATGTTTGTTTAAGTGTCCTAAGTTTAATTCATGTTTCAAGGGAGAAAATGCTTTTAACATATTTAAGCACAAAACCCATGAGATTTCCGTCATCCATCAGGAGCATAAGTTAAACAGTAAATCAATCCTAAAACAGCCTTTTTTTAAAGGCAGACAGTTGATAGCTGTATATATGATTACTAGTACCTAACTTTCATTAAATAATCCATCAAAAAACAAAGAATATGTTTTTCAGAGAAGTAGAACTTTAATGTGGCAGTCAATCAGCTATTTGTAGGATCTTATAATTTGGAAAACATTATATGAACCAGTGAGAAACTGAGAACTGATATACAGAAATAAAAATGTATGCTTAAAAGCCAGCTTTTGGGTTTCATACTGTAGCCATAACACTTTTAATAACACAGAGGGTGATAGATGACAATAATTAACTTAAGGATATCAAATGCTGGTTAGGGATTTTTTTGTTTAGCTTTGTTGTTGTTGTTGTTGTTGTTGCTGCTGTTTTTCCAAATAATAAAGAATAAATAGATAAAAGGCATAGCTAAAAGGATGTAAAATTCTGCATGGTATGAACAGAAGTCCAGATCTGTCATAACAAAGTCTCTGCTTCAAATGACAGATAATTGATAATGTACTTAAACATGTGGAATTGAGTTTAAAAATAAATCTTTGATTCTAGCTGGCATTTGACTGGTCATCAATCAAAGACATGAGAAGATATGAAAAGGCACGACAGGTGCCTAACTGCTTCTAGCTTACATCCTGTGCATGGATGATAAAGAAAGTGAACGAGGTGTCTATCATTCCTAAGCAGGTAATAGTCTACTTCAGAGTCCCAGACCAGACATCTGTCAGAAGCTGGAAACATTAGAAGAAGTATCACACACTTCCTTTTTGATAGAGGAAAACAGAGAGATTGACCCAGCCCCACTCCCAAACCCAAGACAAAAAACTTCTGCTTTCTTATTCCTCTTATTACAGTCAAGGCAATGCATGAAATCCTCTACATGTGCTCTGCTGTGCTGAATTTCTTCTTTCTGAAGTTATAATAAAGGGTCCCACAAAAATCTGCAGAAACAAACAGGTTTTGGGAGTCCCTGTTTATTTGTTCTCTGTTGTCCTAAAAATATAATTTAATTGCATTTTATAGTTGCTGTTCTCATTTTTAGTGCTTCAATATGCAAAGGAAGCATGCTGAGAATGAATTGCTTCCTTTGAAAAAACGACATTAATATGATTCTGGAAGATGAGACAGTTAAATGTATAGCAAAAAATTAATAAAAGACAGCCAGTGGTACCATAAAATCATGCAGTTTCAAAGAGGAACTAAGCTGTTCCTATTTATATTTACTTATTTTCATTATTTGCTTTTCTGTAAATTTTACTATTTGACCCAAAACATATATAGTCTCACATTTCTATGTGGAATTTGAGCTCATCATGAATTTGAGTGTCCTGGAAAGGATATGCACATTTTTACACTGAAACAAAGCTGCCTAAGCATGGCTGCAGACTTGTCCTCTTCAGAACCACTGTTCCCTATCCTTTTTCTGTGGCTGTCTTGCTAAAAAAGTTGTGCCACAGGTTTTCTTCTGAAACTACAAACTTGCAAATCACAGTGGCATGACTGATTGGTCAGAACAACCTTTTTCCATTAGTAGAGGTATTTCTACTCTAAATTTTCTCCTTGTAGCCTAAGTGGCCTTTGGAGTCACGTTTTTCAAGCTGTTGAACTTGCCATCAGTGAAGGCAAGATTCCCACCCCTTTGAGAATAAAGTAATAGGTTGATGTAGCTGAAATAGAGCTAAAAGCATGATTGAGAGAAATACTGTTCATCACTTTTTGGCTTCTATTTGTCTCTATGTACTCCTTACTTTATCACAGAGAATTCCCTCTCTGCTTGTTAGCAAGGGTCACTCCCCATAAAATCTTAACCCTTGTTCTAAAATCTCATCAGTACTTTTAAACTTGAAGAATTTAACTGAATGTACAACCTCTTACTCAATGTAACATTTTTGGGCCTTTTTTTTTTAACATAACCCTGATATATGTGTATGAAAAAAAAAACTTCATTCCATAATCACACTTTATTTTAATTAGAAAATTTGGCCAGATTTCAAAAGTAATAAGTCCTTTTTTTCTTATAAATGAAACACTCTTCTTGGGAAAAAGCAGGTGTCTGCTTGTTTTTTAATCTGTCCAATGAAGAGCTTTGGGTTGAATGTGAGAAGGATTTTGCATTTTAGTGTTCAGTAGTCTTTATGAGTGCTGTGCCAGAGCTCTATACAGTATTTCTGAGATTTTTAAGTCACCATCCAATCCGTGATTTATTTTATGCTGCATTTCTTCACTTGTTTATTCAAGGATATCAGAATGTTTATGTTTTGTAAACATAAATTTGAAATAAATCTGCAAGCTTACAGGCAAATTTTTAAATTGTCTATGCAAAATGAAATTAAGGTGAAGAAAATTTAGATTATTTCTCAAAATTTTAAGCACTTTTTGTCTGAGACAAAATAAACACAAAATTTTACATAGACAAATAATTTAAAATAATGTTCTAAAATGTGAATAAATACAGAGTTTGGGAAGAAAAAAATTTATTTTCCTGTATATGAGATTAATTGGGAAGAGTTAAGCAGAAGAAGCATATTAAGAAAGATAAGTGAGAAAATCAAGAAAGAAAATTTTAAACTAATTTCCTTTTTTTACTACAAAAATCTCTTCTCTTGCCAGTTTTACTGTGTAGGACTAACCTGTAGTGGCAGGGGTGGACTTTTTTCCCCTTCAGTTTTTATAGGGAAGTAATTAAAATAGATTTTAAAATCAGTATGGTCAGTTACACTGCATTACAGAATATTCCTGCTGTCAGATGCGTGTTCCACTCTTGTGTTATGGCGAGCCTTCCCTCCAGCTGCCAGGAAGGCACTGCTATGTGCAGAATGAGGGAACTGATACAGCCAAAAGAAAAACAGCCAAAAATGTGTTTTTATAATCACTTCACATCACCATCCCCTGCTGATCCTGGCAGTAGTGAGTAGGAAACATAGAAAAAAACTCAGAAAGTTAAGAGTGAGAGGGGAGCAGGAATTGGTCATACCAGTGCTTACCATTGGGAAAATGCTGTTAGCAAGAATTTGAGTAGAAACAAAAAGGCTAATGGCAAATCTATCTACTCATGTTTTAGTTTTTGTGTTCTCTTCTATTAATCAATTTGAGCTTGAATAAAATTTCACAGAAACTCACAGGATGAGCAGATCACTTGGGGGAAAATCACACCTCTCAAAATAGGTTGCAATGCATTGTAAAAATTATGTTATTAATGCCTACAGCTGAATTTCCACTAAGTGCTGAGACTACAATAATCTGAAGTTGTCAGCATCTGAAACAGTGCTTTCTGAACAACATCCAAATTGTCAGCTGCATCAGGCAGCCATGGTGTATCTGGATTGCAGCAGCAGGTAAGAAGCGAGAAATCACCAATTTGTGATTAAATGTGACTAGACAGGCAGACTGGCTGTCCTGGGCATTCTCCAAAATGCTCTGTGGTGACCCAGATCAGATGCAACTGACAGGATAAAGAAGATTCAAACAGACAGCGAGCGAGTTCCTACAGAGATATGCAAATTGTGAGACCGCAGTATGACACAGCTGGTCCTACAGACTGCTCAGAAATTTTACAAGAAACCCCTGGTAAAGAAATGACGGCCTACATGTGAATTTCTGAGCCAAAGTAATCATTGCCACCTGGAGGAATAAGATGTCAGTGAAAAGACAGTGAGCTTACAGGTAAATAATTCATGTTGACTGTTGTTATGAACAAAAGGTACAGCAGAAAAGGCCGTTTCAGATAATGCCCCCAAATCCTGCAACACCAGCTGTCAGCAGAGGAAGCTGAGAGTTTGGTGAAGTAACATTTGGCTCAATCTTGTGTAGAAGCCTTCTCACACAAACCCTCTCACACCTCTGGAAAGAGTAGCCAAGGTTTGTAGGCCAGTGAGGCACTGATGCTCTCTCCATGAGCACTGAAGGCTGAGAGTGGCTCTGAGGGGAATATTTTATCTTGGGGCTGAGGAAAGGCACCTGTGGGGGTCTAGTAAAGCCTGTGCTTCTTGTCCTGCCCTATTGGAGATCACTGCTGGTATTGTCCATCTGAGAGCCCCCTGTAACCTGTTCTGACCTTGCTGCCTGCTGATGCAGATAGGTGAAACTTAATGTACTAGTCTCACATATCTGTTAATAGAAGAGTGAGACAGTATGAAGTGATCTCTCTTCCTGAAGTGTTAAAGTTGTACTAAATTATTGCAAAAAACCCCCAATGAGATAAATTTGTGCCTTATCCCTTAAAGGCAGAGACTCTAAAATATAATTTAGACAAAGGTGGAGAATGAAAAATTAATATTTCTATCTACACAGAATACAACAAAACTAACCTTGTAAATGTATTCCATGGATTTGAGTACCTGCTTTCTTTCTGCTCAGAGCAAAAGGCTAATGAGAGATGAAAGTTGTGTGGAACACTATGTCATGTTTGTTGTCATTTTATGCCACAGATTTGCATGGTGCTCTTGAAGAAATAATTTCATTTTATAGCATCTTACTTTCTCTCTTGAAGAGCACATTTTATATTCATTTAACTGTGAAAGAGGGAAGCAGTGATAATTATAACACTTTTATATGCTGCTTTGGCATCTAGTAGTTTCACAGCTCTAAAAAACAGGTAGGAAGTGTATGAGATGTATGGGATACATCTTATAACTCAAATGAAATTTTCTGAATTTCTTATATTTTAAGAAACATTGCAGAGAAATACCAGTTGCTAAATTCCCCTGGCCCTCAGATGCCTGGCAGGAGCTGCTATACTTTCATGGAAGTAATTTTTAGCAAGAATTTGAGAAATATCAGTGGACTATTGTCATAGTAAGAGGCATAGAGTAGGTGCTGGGCTTTTTTTGACTGCTGTTTTCAGCAAAAGTCATAAAAACTTTGCTGCAAGTGCAAGATGGAAAATCTGAAATTAAATGCACAGACTGTCTTAACCATCGCACAATTTTTCCAGCATATACAAAAATTTGAGGAAAAAAACATGCCCTGGTCTCTAGGTGGAGGAGAATCAAAAGCAAGGAAGGAAGCATGATTCAGAGATTGCTGAAACTCACTAAAATCAACTGAGTTGAGATAAAGACATTAGAAAGCCAGAGGAGACAGAAAATTTATTAGGGTCCTGAAAATATTGACATATGTGGAAAATAAACGAAATATACTGTCCTGGTCTAGAGTTATTTGATGAAAATGTGTAACAAAGACAGAGAACTCTTTACAGTTACTAATGGGGAGATGGCATTAGGAGCCATGGGCTGAAATCAGGAAAAGAAAAAGAAAATTGATTAAGAGGAGAAACTTCATAGACATATCCATTAACTTGAGGACCTATCTAAACTGCAACATTTGGAATTCTACTGGCTGGGATCTTTGAAGATAGAAAACAATTCAGTTTGAAAGATCTGTTGCTTAACCTCACACAGAGGACATTTTCTGCTAAGTATTTAAGGTTGTAGGGTTCATGGAAGGATAGAAAGTAGTGTGGCTTAAATTGATTAAAAGTAGTGGGACTCAAGCTTACATGTTATATATGCCAGACTTTAACTTGTAAGTATTTATGGTATGTATTACATAGGTTTTTGTTTCTGGACTCTAGAATGCAGCAAGAGTATAATGTAGAATTCACGGGGTTAGTCAAATATTTTTATTTTCAGGGTTCCTTTTTTATTTTCAATCTGATGCATGACTTAATCATTTATGAATATTCAAATTTTTTTTTCTGCTTCACTTTGTGAGGATCAGAACTTTTGGAAATTGTGCATGCCTAGACTGAAAATTTTCTGGAAGAAACAAATCCTTAAGTTCTCATTCCAGTACAATGAACTTGACAAAGCTCAGCACCCAAGCATGGCACAGGTAAAATGTTAATAAAAGCATGTTAATAATTTTAAAACATTTACAGCATTGTTTTCTGACAGATAATTCATGTTTATGTTGCTTGTCATTGTTATATCCTAACGAAAAGAAATAGACTTTCAAAATTATAGCTCTATGCTTTAATTTAAAAAAAACCCAAAACAAATCCCTTATGAAATTATATTTAAGTAAATTCCTCAAAGAAGTCAACATTATTTATGTTTCAGACCTTAATGCAATATTAAGGAATAATAATATATACCTTAATTCAAAACTATTGTTGTTATAAGGTGCATACTCTATATATCAAGGTCTCTTGTTTCTGCTGAACCTTGTAATGCTACACGTGTGACCAAAGCCTTAAGAGTGGACAAAGCATTTCAGAACAATACTGTGTGCAGTTACACTTACTGTATACTTGTAGCTGTCCTCTGAAGACATTTCTTCCACGAGAGTTTTCAGCCTTACATTCATACATTCCTGAGTCCTCTAGCTGCACATTAGGTATTTCAAGCACAGCTTGGGATTTTCTCAGGCGGGCTTTACTTGGATTATGACCATTAACTTTCCTCCAAGAGATTGTTGGAACAGGGCTGAAATATTTAGTAAAATTAATGTTAACACTCTTCCACTATTGAGAATATAGATTCTGTTATCTGGTAGTTTAAACACTTAATAATCTAAGTAGCAATAAAGCATAATCACAATTGAGGTTCATATAATGGTTGATCTAGTTCACTTTCTGTAGGGAATCCTTAATAAATGGATTGTTACATGGAATGTGTCTCTTTCATCCACAGGGGAGGCTGTTTTTACCAAGATCAAATAAATCACTTGAAATCACTCTCTCTAGAGTTTCTTTAGGACTATATGCTTTACTCCTGAATGCTGCCACTCCATAGGTCAACAAAAATAACTTCAAAACTTGGAGGAACTTAGAAAATTCCAAAACATCCCAATTTTCCTGTAATGAAACTGCAGTTCAGGTCAATCAATAAAAATATCTGTCTAGGTGGGGAATTTCTTTTTTGGGTAAATTTAAGTGACTACAGTTTTGGAGACATTTTTCTTACAATATTATTCAAATTGCAAAACTGGTTGTGTGACAAGACATATTAATGGCACTGCTGTTCCTGTCTCACAGCATTACAATTTGCTTGTGGCAGCAGAAGGGTTTTTCACTGCAACTTGCTGTTCCACAGAGGTCTGTGAGGACCTTGGGTCATTTACATTCATACTTGGGGGAAAAATGCCTTATATAGTGTTTGTACTCATAAAATTTTCTCTTTAGCTCAAAAACTCATCAGCCATTGTGCATCCAATGGGCCTTATGGTACAGACATACATTTTTCAAAATATGTCAGGTATTTAAGATATGTCAATAAAAAATATTTGATTGTGAGCTGAAAACTGGGCTGCTTCAGGTACTCCACAAGAAGCTTGGAGGACACCATAACAAAATGGAACTTTTTGAAAAACATATTTTGTATTTATTTCAACTCTAAGCTTAGATATAAACACAGGGCCTTGTGGCAGTTTAGATGAGGAAAAGCACTTCATAATAGCTCAAATTTATTTAGTTTGAATTCAAAATTGCTATGAATTTCTGTCATGATTTGCTGACTTTCACTTGCTATAAATGTATGGAGTTTCATTAAGAATATCACCTTTCTCGTAATATTTCAGGGTATCCAGTTTCGGGCACAAAAAATAAGCTTGTGAAGCAAATTCTGGTTATTCTTAAAGCAGTTAGAATCACATGTAGTAATGTGAATTACTGCAGTTGTACTCAAACTTGCAGACAAGATGCTCCAAATTCTAGTATTTTATATAGATTAGGAAAATTCCCAAACTTGTACCTGATTATCAGAAGATTTGTCTAATTTTAACTCCTGAGTGCCACAGATCACTGAATTTTATTGAGCCTATTAGCATCATTACCTTACAAAACCAACATATAGTCCAATATGGAATTCATTTTAATATACCAAAAAGAGAAAAGAATTATTTCTCATCAGTTTGCTGCACTGATTAATTAACCTGAAAAAATGAACTTTACTATGAATATGTATGTATTCATCTCTGGCACGTGGTTCCTGCAATATCTTTTTATTATTGCAAAATGATATTTTATCACTGTCCGCCACAGAAGAAATACCTGTATGGAATAGTTTTTGTTTCTCCTTGCTAGACAAAACAGGCTGGTCTCTTTTCTCTCCAGCACTCCAGTTATGTATATATTTTTCTTTTTATAGATGTTTTTGGATCATGTGATAGGTGTGGATCATAAGACCTCTTTTTTATTTTTCGCTCTATCACCATAGGAACTTTGCAGCTTTCTCATTTTGAACCGTAAATTAATTTCTTGATGACTGATTTCAAATTTTGGTGTCTTGTGGGTTTGGTTTGAGGGCTCTTCCACAGATTGTATGGTTCTGGTATTTTTTCTGATGCACTAGTAAAACTTCCTGTCTTAGTCCCACCAGTTATGTTATCCCTTTCACATCCTTAACTACACATTTCATTTGCTATACTTTAATACCTGTATGTATATATCAGACGTTGTACAAATAACAATCTTAGTTTCTTTTTCTCCCTTCTTTAGCTCTCATATTTAATTTCTTATGGCACACTTCATTCTGATATTCAAATTTAGAGTCTGTCTTGAGTGACTTGTGGAGATTGTGCAAGTCTTCTGTTTTACACTCAGGTAAAAGAGTTAACTCCTTTTTTTGCTTGTCCTCTTTTTATATGGAATATAATTGTGTCATGATTTCTGGCTGCAAAACATTCACCATGGACAGATAAGAGTTTAACTGATCATTATTTATCCCAACACAAGTCCACAGTAGGAATAGGAATTCTCTATGTTGGTACAGTGTAATAGGACTCACTGCTGCTTTATGACTGAAATGAGTGTGCAGATATATTTTATTTGGGACCTTAAGGGTGTCATGCTTGCTGCCTTTTGATAGTTATTTGGCCTTCAGCCTTGCTTCCAGTAAAATCAGTGACAAAAATGCTTTTTCTCTATTGTCATGGAGGAAAATGAGTTCTGCTGAGTAGCATTAGTGAAAGGATTTTTTTTTTTTTGGTAGTGTATATTTCTGAGAAAAAGTCAAGAGTTTATAAACAATGAAAATTGTCTCATTTAGCTGCTATGAGATTATTCTGAAATTCATGTATTTGGGAAGTTTCCTTTAAATTGCATTTAACAATTTTTTTTAAATTTGCTTTTGTGTTTCCTGTGGCAAGTAAATGTGTATAACATGGCAAATGCAGAGGAAACTGGTTGTCTGGTTCATAATGAAGCATATTTTAAAACAACTCAGTTATTTCTTGATCAGTATGAGGTAGTAAGTGGAAATTTTCAAGGAGATAAAGTTACTTTAGCTGTGCAGATTTAATGATTTCAAAGGAAAGTACTCCCATATTGCAAATTAGTATTTGCAGACAACTTGTAGTTCCATTTAATGAAGCTTATTTTCCTTGCATAACTCACAAGTGACATTTGAATTTTACATCTGAAATAAAAATATATCCATACCTATTTCTCCTCTGTGACTTCTGTGAGAATGAAATGAAACATATGAGTGAGAATATGAAAGAATAGAATTGTGTGACTGTTCTAGAAAACTCCTGAAGTTCACCATAAAAGCTAACTAACATATGCACATTTTTAATCTTTTCAAATGATCCACAGCTTTTTGAAAAACAGAGTAACTGCAGAAGTATTTCTAGTGTTAATATGAGTTTAATGCAATATGCATAATTACTGAATCTTATAACCAATATAAACCATTTTTATTTTGGTCTCAGCAGATATTTATGAGAATAGTTTCCTTGTTTATTGTTACAACATCCACATTCAACTCCTGTGAATAAATTTATTTGAGCTTCAGTTGATTTCAAAGACAAGATTTCTCCTCACTTTTGGAAAAAAAATCATCTGAATACTACTGGGAAATCTTAGTACCACCAAGAAAAACCCTACTTGATTTCAGAAATACCATCTTTAAATTTGCCAATACCCTAGATTGAAATAAAAATCCTAAGTGGTCCCTGGTGACTGTGATAGACATTACTGTGGGCTTGTACACTTTGAGTTTGAAGAAAATATGAGTCATAATTTTACCTTTACATTTACAAGAGATTATGAGAGTTGGTTTTCAGCAGTATATTATTTGGGATGAGTGCTGTTGAATTAGTTGGAATGCTTCACAAGTTTCAATAAAACATAGAAATAAAAACGTTTTAAAAAACTATTGGAAGCTGTTCTTCTTCCTGTCAATTTCATATGTGAAAGAATTTTATGACATACCTAAAGTCCATGTTTATTTTGGGAAAGGGGAGAGGTAGAAATAGGAATAATGTCTGAAATTTAAAATACCCTTTCCTTGGAGCTGAGCTCTTAGGATTTCAAGAATATTTTAAATAGGAATGCACAGATTACTTTTTCTGTACTTGGTTGGTACAGATTGATGTGATATTTTGTAATATTTTATCTACTAAAGTAATTTCAATTCCGCTCCACAAGATTTCTCTTTACCATGTATCACTGTTCTGAGCTGTGTCTTCAAACCCACAGGTGCACACCATAATATATCTTGAAAACCTCTGCATGCCTATGGGGACTACAAAAAAATCCTTTTTCTTTTCTTACACCTTCCTATCTTGCACCTGTATTAAATATCTTTAATTATTATAGGATAATTATGAGGGGTAAAATGTGGAGGACTATAATGAAATTCTCTCTGTCAGATGGTTTTCAGAAATGCCTATCAACCATGGACATCTACCTTTAGAATGTCCCATATAAATCTGTTCAGAGTTTTATGAGACACAATAACCACTTTTCCTTTCATTTGGTTTTTAAAATCTAGTTAGTAATGAAATGCATGAAATACAGCAGCCGTATGGTGATTTAAAAATTAAAAGAGAATAGAAGCAAATGATGATGATCTTGAAGACAGTGTACAGGAACAAGTCCAGGTCTGCAAGTCTCTTCAACAGATGCCCACGACTGTGCTAAGAATATCTATTGCATATATGAGTGTCATGTATTAATGTGGACATGCCAATGCTTATCACCACTATCAGCTTGTTCTTTATGGTACAGAGCAAGGACAGTGCCTGCTTGGCTGCATATCCAGCTCCACAGCATTTTCTGCACACTTTAAATTATGGCATGTTGGAGCATCTCTAGCATCTAAAATAGTGCCATATATAAAGATGATTCATTTTCTATAATGGTTCATTATTTGCAGTGAATTATACTCCAGAGTTCCTCTTTACTGGTTGATCAGAGACTAAACTGATGTCTCAATCTTCATGCTTAACTATTCAACAGCTAAATTTAGATAATGTAGCTGTCCATACCCTAAGTTAGGTGATATAATCAACAGTTTTGATGATTTAAATGTTTTTCCAAATTCTTAAATTTGAGTTAGTCATGAACAAATGAGTCACCTGATGAAGGTGTAATCAAAGAAGACCACAACAGGCAAAGGTATTGGTTTGACAAATAGTGAAGAAAGTGGAAAAGCTATTCCACAACCTTTTGGGTTTGCATTTAGAAGTTAGGTAATGGTGTTTACTCTTGATGAAATAGCAACAGCACAAGTAAAAATTTACTAAGAAAGAGCTGAATATCTTCTATGCATTCAGTGTTGTTGTCCTCATTGCAAAACTCCATATTATATTACTGCCATCACAGGATTGTGGATGTTATTTATATGGTGGGATTGAGGAGGTAATGAGCGATCATGTCTATTAAAAATGATGGAAATAAGCTCTGGTTTTCCCTCAGCCATTCAGTAACCATTTTTTCTAGTCTCTGTATCACACCCTACCTCAGCATGTGTCTGGGGGCATTCTGAAGTGGACATTATTCTAAAAAATATTAAAGACCTAACAGGTAAATTATCACCAGCCTGTGACTTGATCAAGGCTGTTGAGAAGAGGAATCTGAAACAACTTGAAAAGCCAAAGACATATATGATACCTGCTGTCTTACTAAAGGTGATAATACCTGAAGAATCCATGATTTTAAGAGACAATGCATCGAAGCAGAAAATTTCTTTGAAAAGATGACACATATTTGGCAGGTGTTCATACAGATCTTCAAGGCCACAGTACTGCAATAGAACTGTGTTTATTTGCCTTGTGTTATTTTATAACTGAATTTTTGCATCATTTTTCTCTCTTCTAAATTTTGCCCAGGCAGATTTTCTTTAGCTAGCACATTGATCTAGGATGTCCTGACTCTGCTGTACAGGTGTGACCAGCGTATGTGTGCAGATCCAGAAGATCAGGAAGACTAGTTACAATGAGTCCAAAAATCCCAGAGATCATGACATATCATCAATGAGGATGCAAATGTAAACAAAAATCTAGCATGTCTGAAGAGTGCAAGATGGCTTTGAACCTGCTGATCAGACACAGAGTTTGAAGACAATGAGTGTGATGATTTCCAGAAGAGCTGCCTTTAAGGCTCTTGTGCCATAGTACCATATACATTTATTTCTTTGTGGCAAATAAGAGAAACATAATAGTGGTAACTCTGGTGACCTTCTCCTGAGAAATGCTAGAATTTTTTTCCTTCTGATCCTCTCAGACTCTGACACAGAGAGAAAGTCTACACATATGCTTCTGGATAGTAATTTTGGAATAACAATAAAAATAAAAAAGCTCCTCCATCTTTAAATCTACAGTAAAACTGCAAAGCTGCACAAGTTACTGAACAGTTTTTAGTAACATTTATAAATTTTCTTCAAGGGTTCTGAGAGAGAAAGAAAAGAGATTGGTAATATTGCTTCTTCAAGAATGAAATTCTGCTGACAGGAACTTAGTTTGGTAGGTTTTTCTCCCACTTCCATTATGCCATACAGTAAAAGCAATCAAATTTAAATTTTAGGTTTAGAGTGAGGTAGAATGAGGCCTGGGAGCGCTACTTGAGATTTACTGAAAAATCTTTATTACATTGCTAAGAATGATTGTAATATCTGTAACAGTATTACAAAGTCTATTTAAGAACAATTCCACCTAGAAGAAAACAGAAACAAATCCAGCCTGAAAACCAGGAATAAAATCCAGTCTGGCTCTAGCATCTTATATCATAAATACTTATTCAGCACGAGCTGAAAATGAACTTGAAATTGATGAAAGTCTTAGAAATATTTATCTGATATAAAAAATATGTGCTATCAAAGGGGGAAAAAAAAGAAAGAGAATCCTGGATCTATTTTTGTCATATAAACAAACTCAACTTGAAGATGTCATGTCTGCATTTAAAAAGATGAGATGGTCCTCTCATCACAACCTTATCTTGAGGGGAAAAGACACCCCTCTTTATAACATTGACAAATGTTCTGCAGAGAGTATTTATTTCCTTCTTGCAAGTATTTTGTTATCAAAAAAATTTAAAAGTGGCTTCCACAGCTTCCAGATCTGGAATCTGATAGGATTAATAAAATATTTTCCAGTAGAGAGAACTGGTGTGAAGGGACATGGAGTAACACGATTTTTTGTCCTATGGAACTTAGAAACAGGTATTTCTATATCAATTTTTGTATCTATTGTGCAGTTTCATTTTGGGCAAATAAATCAGATTAATACTCTATGGCATGGTTTCTCTGTTCTAAAAAGAGAAAACAAACAATTCATGTCTCTGTGGCCTGTAGATAAAAAATAGAGCATCATGTTAAACCTTGGTTTTGATGATAGAGGAAAATTACTACCTGTGGACTTCTACGCTGTGAATTAGCTTGAGGCTTGAAAAGTGTTAAATTATTAGCCTGCCTTGTTCCCACAGTAATTCTGCTACATGTAGGAAAATGACTAAATATTTCAATCCAAGTTCCAGCAATGAATTGGATGTATAGCACCTAGAATGACTTATTTAATGCCAGGTTACCTTTAATATCAAAGATGTTTCTGTGTGCCACCATTATTGTTGGAAGAGGAAAGGACTGTTTAGTGTTGATGGAAAAGCACAAGTAGCTTAATATTTTCCAAAACACAATAATTAAGCAACTTCCAGGGCTGAATGGCTATTCCATGAGCTATCAGAATCCTTAGCAAAGAGACACTCACTCCCTGAGAAGCTTCATACTGTTGTCCAAGGAAAAAACAGCTTATCTTCAGAGAAAAAAACCACAGATCTGCTGACATATCCCAAATACATTGACAACAGAGCTGTCATACTTAGCTCTAAAAACAATGAAGCCTGATTTATATCGCAGATGTTGCTCTTTTTTATTTTGTATGCATGAATGTATGTATATATATATACACACCAGTGAAGTGTGCTCTGTTCCCAGGATTATCCCAGGATTATCTGAATCCCAGGATTCCACTAATACTCATCTGCTGCTTGCTGCATTGACTGCTCACTCATGTCAATGCCCCTGGGTTTCCGTGTAGTGCAGTTAACAGAGGCTAATTTTGAGTATCACCAGCACATTAGCTCTGCTACTTTTTAGCACCACATCAGAGCTGAAGCAAGATGTGGATTCATGTTGATAACAAGGAGACTTAGGTTAGAAAATAGTCTGATCCCAGAATAGAAATCCTCATGAGAGGATTTCTAGATTACTGGGAAGGGGTCTGGCTACAGGAACATTTTATCTGGTTCTCTTGACAGTTCATAAAAGGAGATGCCTTCTGGCAGGTCTGGGAGAAGAATCTTGGAAGATCTGTTTGGAAACATTCAAGACCAGTAGGTAATATTGGATTTGCCAAGATAAGCCAACTAGAGGAGAGAAGACAAGGAGAAATATGTGGAAGATTGGCTGACAGTTTTAACTGGTGATCTGAATGTAAAAAGCCTTACAGATTTGAATTTTACAGATTTGAAGAACAGAGAGGGTTAAAGTCAGTCTCTTGAAGTTAGGAAACAATGGTGCAATGCTGGAATCTTATATTCCCTTGTGTGTAGAGACCAGATGGATAACTGCACATGCTAGATGGAGAAGTGTGCAACCTGGATCTGTGACTCATTATAATATTACTGTTTATCAACTTCTTGTTCCTCCAAAAATCTCATATAATTATGTGGCAGATGGAGAAAAAAAGGAATCAGGTACTATGAAACCTCTGACCAAAGATTCATTCCTGGCTGCCTTTAACCCTCTTTTCTGAAGTTGTTCTCTTCATCATTACATTATTTTCCAGATCTCAGTGAAAGAGCCCTATAAAATGTGGACTTGCAAAGCCTATCTTTTTGTACCTGCAAAAATGTTTGCAATATCTTGAAAACTGCTTCATCGCCATTACCCTGTATCATTGGCTTAATGAACCACACCAGCAAAAAATAACTTCAGAAACTTCATGCAATTCTCCACAGTTACATTCAAATGCTCTTCGCCAGACCATAAAGACTTTTTATTTGGCTGCTCTGATCTTTGCTTAGGTATTATACTGATTTATCCAAACACTTTGTCTTTATTTCTGCATGTTGAAAAGTATGTACTGAGCTCTCTCTGCATAACTTAATAGAATGGTTTGAGTTGGAAGGAAGCAAAGATTAGTGAGTTCCAACCCCACTGACATGGGCAGGGACACCTTCCTCCAGACCAGGTTGGTCAGACCCCCATCCAACCTCGTCTTAAACACTTCAGGGATGGTGCATCCACAACAGGTATATAGTCTGTAATGAAAGTATTGATAGTGACATGAAACAAATAATATCATTTCTAATAAAAGCTTGAAGATCAATTGGAAAAATTAGAAAAGTCTGGTAAAAGGAAAACAGGAACAGAAGGAAAAAAAACTACTATATTTAATGGATTTAAAACTTTGAGACATTTATTAATTTGAATTGATTCAGAGTTCATGATTTCAATAGAAAAATTTTGAATGCTTCTTAAATTAAAAGTCATAAATTTCATTAATTTGTATGACTTAAATATATGTAGCTTCATCTTCTTTTTATTTAATTTCATTTAGAAAGGAAGATTTTTAAAAGGACTTTCAGCTGAGTTCTTGCAAGTCCTACTACATATGGGATGATTGTTTACAACTGAGCTAACAAAGTTAACAATAGAATTATTAAGGCAATATTAAATATGACAAAATGAACAACACGTCTATCAAAACTGCGTTTTACTTCAGTAACAAATATAAATAAATATTATGAATTTATTCTTATCATTAACTAACTATATTTAAAAAAAAAAAAACCATAATGTTGACATTGCCAAAGTGAAATAACCTAACATTTAAAACTAATATAGGTATATTATGTGCGTGTTACCATTGTGCAGAAATAGCATAAGCATAAAATAGTCTCTCAAAAATACAGAAAAACAAGCCAATGAGTCATAAGAAAAATTGTCTGTCAGCACTATTGTTTATTGATGCTTTTTATTCAAATATCTCTGTGTTGATCTGTATGGTTTAAAAATAACCATAGTATAAATAAAGGGATGCATAAAGCTTTTTTTTTTGTTGTTTTTTTTTAGCAAAAAAATTCTTTTGGCAGTCTATACAGCCCTTATTTTAAGAGCAAAGATTGAAAACTCTGGTAATCTACAAGTACTGCAATACCCCAGATCTTGTAATTTGTTTTAATGAGAAATAAAATATGATTACTCACTCAAAATTGGCTGCTGGCACTATCATAATACAAATTCAATTTTTTTTCTGACAGAGCCAGAAAACCAATGAAATGTGACTTTTATATGGAAAATAAAGTAGAAGTCTGGTGTAACGCACAAACAAAAATGCATTGAGGAAAAAACTGAAGTGTGAGGGTCAGGTAGGGTGTGTGTATAATACACAGCTTAAAATTGAAAAATCTGTGTGAAAGAGTTTGAGTAGAATTATTCATATAGAAGCAAGAAGACAACTTAGGTTTATATGCCAGAAAGAATAACAGAGGGAAAAAAAATAAAGATGTTTTGACACTTGCACTTTTCTTGCTTTCCTCTGTGGCCAAGGGTCTGGGCCCATTGAAGAGGGCAGGAACTTACAGTTTTTCATGCCAACTTGGACAAAAAAATCCTGTTTCATTCTCAAACTATGAAAACTTGTTCATTTTGAGGCTTCAAAACAAAAAGCATATTTCCATCTATGCCTGCCTTTAAGTCTTGTATTTAACATAATAGTATTAAAATTGTTTATGACATAAGTAAGGAAGATCTGAAGGATGCTTGGATGGCTGTCACCGAAATGCTTCATTAATGAATGTGTCATATAGTGGGGATGGAATTTAGATGTCTTTTGCATATCAACAGCATTAATTTCATCTCGTTTTAGTGAGCAGCTAAACGAAGGCACCAGAATTATTTCTTTGAATAAAGTACATGAAAAAATAAAGAATGGACCAGTAGCCTCTAGATGCTCCTGGAAGCAAAGTCAGTAACACGTGAGAAAATTAAAATGGCAACCGGCTGTCACAGAAGGCAGTGTCTGAAAAGTTGCATTTCTGGAGCAGGAAAAGCCAAGAATGCTGTAACTTGTGCAAAAATGTCAGCTAGGAAAGTGATATCTTCTCCACCAGAACTTCTCTGAACAACATGGTCATCTGTCTTCCTGATTTACATAAGAAATCTAAGGTCTGATACTGAAATGGACATAAAAAATCAGGATTATGTGGACTACGAACAGAAACCTCATTATCCACTAGCTCATTTATTAGTTTTACAAAAAATAGCTTGTTTTTTTTGAATAAGAGAAGTCACAAGCTGTGAAAGCTGTTACTCAAAAGCAAACATTAACGTATTGCTGTTTAGAATTAGTTTTATTAATTTAGATATTTTGAATTCTTCCATTCAGATTTTTTTCTTTTTCTTTTCAATTATTTATTTTAACAACATTTTCTGTAAATACTAACCAGGATGTAGCAATTCTGTAAATTAAAAAGAAGTATTTTTGTTATGGTGGAAAGTTAAAAATAAATGGAAAATGTTAATACCTTGTTATTGCCAGTGGTTTTTCAGCATGTTTTTTAAAAAACATGATCCCCTGATATGTATTCAAGTATTATAATAGAAATTACATACTTAATGGGTGGCAGAAAACATGTCTGTATACTATATATAGGTACATATATGAAATATAGATGTCACTGAAACATAAGTTGTTGTGTAGATGTGGCAGTGAATATGTCTATAAAAAGCAGCCTTGGGCCAGCATATATATCCAGCACAAAAGGTTGCTAATTGCAATATGCACACTCTGATATATATGCAGTAAATTTTATTTGGCTCCTCTGTTTTTCATGTCTTGTTAAACCTCAGCAGTAAGTCACTGATTTATGCAGTGATTTCTTAGACAATGACTGATGCTCATGATAAGAATCTCTATCTAGTGCAAATTAGATAATCTTGAGACATTTCACTCCTTCATTGCTTTGAATTTTTTAGCAGCTACAAAGTCTGTTTGTAAGTGGCATCAATAACATAATATTTTCACTTGTAACTGAATCAGCTACATATTGCTTGGGTCAGAATAAAATCCTTCTCAGAAAATTTATCTCTGTGAAGCAATTAAGATATTTGACTTTAGTTTGAAGACAAAAGCTTCAGAGCTTCAATTTATTTAATTCTTTCAGCCATAGTGACTGACAGTGCTAAATAAACATTATTAATAAATCATTAATCTGTAACTGAAGATGAGGATCTTCCTGGAATTTTTGCCAAATGCCTACTTCAGGAAATCTCACTGGAACATTTGTCATTCTCACAATTACAGTGGAGAGAGCAGAGTATTTCAGACAGCTAAATTAAAGCATGAGAAAACCAGCAGCATATTGGTTTTAAGACTGTAATAAACCCAGGGTTATTTTCAATAAGAATTCAAAATATCAAGTTTGAATACTAAACAAAAAAGGGACAAATTAGTTGTTGCTTCAGTTTAGCAAATGGGATCCATGGCAAGGTAACAAGCAACAACATCTACAGGGAATTAGGAACAAGAAATGGGGACAAAAAAAGAAAATTATGAAAATGAATAGGAAATTTGATGCATTTGTACTTCTCACCTCAGCCTCCAGGTTTCAAATGGTGCCTGAAATGTCATTAATGTAATTATTACCATATCAAATTGAAAGCAATTTCAGCTCAGCTGATTTGATTGTGCATTAATGGCTGGGAAAAGAAGATAAGGAATGTGCATGGTAAAAATATCTGCCCATTACTCTAGCAGCAAATGGGGTCTTATTAGGTAACCTTAAATTCCTTGGTCACTCAGGTGGTCTTGATTTTTTTTTTATTGAAGATTAGCACCAAGTAAAAAAAGATTAAATAACCTAATCAAAGTCCTTCCTGTCATCTTCACCTTACTTTTTGAATAGTGATTGGATCTTTTTGAGAGATTTTACTAAATCTCACAGTGCTGAAGGTGGAATGTATCAGTAGGTCTGTTTGTTGCCTTTCAGTGATGGCTGCAGAGGACAATGTACGTCATACCTCCTTTTCACTGGAAAGTTGACTTGTAATCTGTCAGCAACTGTAACCTAATTCCAGCAAAATGAAGAAAATAAGAAGTAAAATGTTGGTTACTTCTTCAACCATAGCCTAGAGTCTAAAAGGGTCTCGTTGCCAACTATTGACTTGGCAGTGCTTCTGACAGGAGAGAGCCTAGAGCCATCAGCCTTTTTTCCTCATTTATTTCAGCATCTCAGGGAATCTCTCCATTTATTGCTTTCCTGTCCTCTGTCACGTACCTCTTTTCTCATTTTTACTATGTAAAACATAAGACTTGTGTTCTACCCTACAAAAGTTCTTGTCTCACATTTTTTTCTAAACTACTGCTTACGTTTATGTTGGGACTGAATTTGAGGAAGCTGCTGTCGCAATAGGCTCCCTCCATGCGGGCTGTGGTCTCCCTGCTTTTGTTTGGACTGGTTTGGCTATGTCCTGTTTCTTCATCAACTTCACTGAACCTAAATAGATACAACTGAAAAACTTTGTCAGAATTTCTCTTTAATTATTTGTGTATAATTTCTGTTGACCTGCCCACTGAGAGCATTTCGGTATTTGTCAAACATGAAAAAACAACAAGAAGGGAGTAATTTTCAGGCATATATCATCAAGTCAGTAATGAGGAACTGTTAAGAGAAAAATCTGAACAGAAAAATCCAGTGACCAGTGACACATGAAGATCAAAAGGGCTATAAAACATTTTAAAAGTCCTCTCAGGTAGTAGAGACAGGCTTTGAAAAGTAACTCTGGAAAACCAGACCTGCTAAACAAGCTGGAGGAATGATCCTCAGCAAAACAGACTATTGTCTTAAAAATCCTATCTTCCTATGTTTTGTTCCTCATTAGGTAAATAAGAAGTATTGGTATGCAAGATATAGTATGTCTCAGACTGTTTTGTGCAATTCCTCCAAAGGAGTTACAAAGACAAATGCTTCCCTTATTTTTTAATCAAGACCATGCTGTAAGAAACTTGCCTGTTTTTTGATAAGCCATGAGCTATAAAAGCAAGCAGGGTATATGATATTTACCAGCATAATTTCGGAGACTAAGGGGAAGATGTCCAAAAGAACATCATTATGAGCTGAAAAGGATTCAATACAGTGAGATTTTTTTTCAACACACCGCACAGAATTTGATGAGGTATTTAGAATGAGCCCTAACCATTATAATTTTTTAAACGTCTCTAGAGAAATATCATTGAAGGAACATTTGTTTTTAGCAGCACATATGTGAAGAAGAAAGAATCTCTTTAAATCACTAGAAATTACTCTTAGTTCTGTCTGTCTGTATACTAACATTGAGGAACTAATATAAAATCACTAGAAATTACTCTTAGTTCTGTCTGTCTGTATACTAACATTGAGGAACTAATAGTAACTACCACCACAAAACTGAAATGTTATCATTTTCATCCTATATTCTGTAATCTCAATACTGTAAAGAAGAAATTTTAGTTTCAGTTTCTCTTACCTTTCTCTCCCTAAACTCTTTTATCTAAAAACATCTAAAAACCCCTTGACATGAATAGCAAACACCCATTCTGTACTAGTACTATTAGGTCAGGTAGAAACTCTAGAGTGGACGCTGCCACAAAATCTGCTAGGACATGATCAAGACATTGTGCATGGGTTAGGGTTAGGGTTAGGGTTTATACCTTTGTGTATGAATCATTAATATGGGGGAGGGAAGAAAACTCTACAAATGTTTGTTTATTCTCCAAATACAACATTTTTGCAGGACAAATCCTAATTTACTGGTTTATAGTATCCCTGTGAATAAATGGGTGTGAGTCTGGTAAAACTTTCAATTAAAAAGCCTTTCTGCTTTTTGTTTATTTGATTGGTACTTTTCATTTTGACAGAGACACTGTTAACTTGACTGAATTCCTGACAACAGAAATGGCTGGGCAGGGAGTTCATAATTAGCTACTTAGTCAATTGGTTATTTTGAGAATGCAGTAAGCACTGTCTGTAAAAAGAAATCCAGCAAAATAGTGAAACCACAATTCAGGCATGTCTCATCTTAAAAAACGATATCTAATTAGAAAGAATCTTTACTTACTTTCCAAGTGCAAAACACTCCATCTTAACAGTAGTTCCCCTTGCAGCTGTAACTGTGTAAGGAAAATGGACTTCAATTTTTGGTTCATATTCCCCCATCACACCTGGAAAATAACGAATGTTTACAATATGAAATATCATCAGTTTTCCATTATCACAGAAAGACCTGTGGCCTGCTTTTTGAATCTGCCCAGCAATAAAGTTGGTAAGTGATGGAGATAGCCTCACTTGACCTGATGTGCTGTGCCCAGGTGCAGTATATATATACTAAAATGCTCTTCAGTTTACCAGCAGCACAACATTGAGCTTTAAAAAAAGATTTATTTTTTAAAACTTGTGTTAATATTTGAATGTTCAAAGATTAAAATGGGGAATCAATAGAAGAGTGAGACTTTTCATGGACCAAATCTTTTTTTACCAGCACATTCACAATTAGACAAATAAATAAACATATCATGTTGTGTTTGACTGAGGACCTTCTAAGCTGAGGGAAAAACCCTCAAATTGTGTAGGAGCATTTGTGTACACAGATACAAACACAGATATGTAGACATGAAAATTTCAGTTATGTGATTTTCAGTGAAACTTTTAATTTGGAAAAAGATTGCTTTTCAGGACAATGTTTTAAGTACTGTAAGATAGAATTCTAGGAAATGGGAAAACATTCAGGAATGGGAAAATATAAAAATGGAAATCAATAAAGTTATCTCAGATTTGGTGTAGAGTGATTGACAGCTTTGGAGAATCACAACAGCTTAGGAAATGAGAAATCAGTAAGGAAATGGAGCTATGTTTTTTAAGGTGTGATGAGAAATTTGTGTTTAATGCCACTCGGAGAAAATATAATCAGCGTGGAAGGAGAAGAATATGACCCTAACAGCTGTATTTGGTTAGATGGAATTTGGGCTATGGGGGAAAGAAATACTCAGGAGCAAAAGGCTGTATTTAAAAAAGTAAGAGTGGTTCAGATTTTTAGATGAGGAAAATGGAATAAAATCTGACTTGTTGAAAAAATAGCAACAAGACAAATCTAAATCTATAAAATCAGTCAAGATTCTCCAAAAAACTCTAAAGCAAGCAAATAGGAACAAGAGATGAAAATGCCAGAGAGAAAAGAGATCTCTTATGTGAGAAAGAAAAGAAATGAGTGTAAGAAGAAACATGGAAGTAGAGGAGTACAAGATTTACAGCTGAGAGAATAACAGTTGGCAGAGATGGATGAAAAAACAACCCACAACCTGCTAGAGCAAAACACAGTACATAAGACTGAAATTGTAAAACATATATTCCTAGCCTTCAAATGTTCCTTGTGGGGCTCAGGAGTTTCCAGTGAGGCTGTGCTCTCATTTTCCCACTGTCACTCAGGCCCCTGAAGAACCTTGGTTCTGGAGGAAGTCTGAACATATATACATTTGAATGTTTCATCAGGGGCTTAAGTCTAATTAGAAAATCTAAATGTGTCTCATAAGTGAATCAAATGACAGAAAAAGAAAGAATTAAATGCTCTTATTTCAAATAATGTATTTCTATAAATAATTCTATAGGTAGCAGATTTCTTCGTAAAAAAATTATCCTGCAAGTATTATGTGGGCTAGCAATACTGACCCATTTCCTCCAAGAGAGGACTAAATCAGTGTTTTGACATGGCTTTATGAACCCTCTTTTTTTAATATAAAAAACCCCCATATGTGTCCTGGGTATTAAAATAAAGCCAGGCCATCAAAAAATGGTAGTCAATTAAAATTTTCCTTAGCATAGACTGAAGTGATTGCTAGTATAATATATCATAAAAATGCATTCCCACTGGACTGTAAGACATCAATAAATTTATAATTTAGTTACACTCCTTGTAACTTTGTTTACTGTTTTCTGATTTTTTTGTGACTATAAATACTAGTTTCTGATTTATCTCAGTTAACCAATTACATGGTTTTACAGGATATCTACCATATCTCCTTTCAAATATGTCTTTATCAGACTGAAAAACCCCAGACCATTAAACCTTCCTTAAAAAGAATCTTTAATAAACATTCTTAGTGCCCATGTGGCACCTCTTCAAATTCCATTCTCTCACTTGGAGATGTGAAGGTGAGAACTGCACAACAATAATGAAAATGTAGATCTTTCTATCACACTATTTATTTCCTTGGAGTTTTTTGGGTTTTTTTACAAAATTCAGTTCTATTTGCTTTTTTGTACTTGAACTGATGCTCGTACACTGTGGCATCGTAATGTCTTTACTGATAATATCTAACAAAGTATTATTACTTCTCTGTTCATTTTGCTTCCAGATAGTTTATGTGTTGAATAGTGAAGTCCCAGATAAGTCCTTACTGACAATCTCTCAGTTCTCCAAACAGTTTAGGTACTACACAATAGATTTTTTTCTAATATATTTTTAATTGAAAATAGGGCTGTACTTCAGTCCCTCTAAGAATTTAGTTTCCTCCTCAACAGCCTTTGATGGGTGACCCTGTAAAGAACTATGTGAAATGCAAGCAGCTTGGCCATTTCTGTTCATATTCTCTCAGACTCTTTAGGAAGGCTGTTTACAGACTGAAGCACAATTTCCCTGGTCAAAATCTGTGTTGCTGGTACACGACTGTGTGGTAAGACTACTGTATGACAATGTGCTGAATGCAATCCTAATGATCATACCCTTTATGTATTTTCTATCAACACACTTGACACAGAAGTCAGACCTAGTGGTCTGTCATGCCTCAGATGTTCTTAGGAGTCCCTTTTTTTGAAAAAAACCCCCACCTTTTCTACCTACCTTCCTTCTAGTCCTAAGCATCAGTGAAGGAAAATAGTACATCCTGCTTCCTCCCATACAGAAGTTGGGCCTTGGGACCTTGTTATTATTTGTAGTGTCAATATTTCCTCTAAAATTTCTTCTGTATAAACTTCAATTACAAGAGCATCAGTCCTGATAGAGGAATCTACTATCTTCCCTTGTAGAGAATACTGCTGAAAATAGCTCCTTTAGGTTTTATGATGGAGCCTTATATTCCCAAGGTGTTTCTTTTGAATCTCTGACACCTGCTGACTGTTCATGCTCACTGACAGGTTTTGTGCTTCAATGAAATTAAATATGGTGTGGTTTTGCTTTTGGGTAAGGCTTTGTTCTGGAAACTAATTGTGTTGAGTTGTTACATAGTATTCAACACTTGCTTTTTTAGCCCTGAATAAAAACAGAACTTACAATAGGATTAAATTATTCTTGCCTTTAAAATAATACAGTACATCTGTTCCCATCTGAGGGACAATATTATCATTCAGATCTTATGTTTTTAACTTACATTAAATCCCTTTAGTGAGTGCAATCTGTACACGTACTGCATGCTCTTTACATGTCATGCCATCATTTCATCCTCTTAATGAAATGCTGATTGACTGATGCTTTGCACCACATCCTGTTCTTCTGGGCTATTGCTACCCTAGCAAGAGACATGCCTGCAGCAATCGGCAGGAAATGTATAAAAATTACTGAGCAATTGCTTGGTGTCCCTATGAAAATTAGGAAACAAAAGTCTATTATTGCAGAGGGATATTTTTCATCCTTATTATTTATGATCTTTGAGACCATGAAGGCCATTACAGTTGCACAGATATTAAGGGAATTGTTAAGGCCTTACCTTCCCATATTACACTATAATTGCTCTGCTATGGCTGTGGTGCCTCTAGGCTCTTTAGCTTTCTAGCTTTTGTTTTGGTCACAATGAGTCAGGGATGGCAAAACAATCATCACCTGCATTTTCATAAAGATTTTTGTTCATTTGCGTTAGATGCTAAAAGGAAGATGAACTTTTAAGAAATATTCAGGTTTTGAGCTATGTGTACTGGAATCAATCTCTCTCAGACTTATATACATGACTCTCTTACAGAGGTTTGGCCAGGGCTATAAAAAATCCTCAGTCATTTTTTATACCCAGTTATCAAACATGAAATTTAACAATAAATAAAATTGATCAGCAGAGAATAAAAACATAATATATGATTTTCAAGTGGCTAACAAATCACAGAGCTCACATGGTTTGGGCACTCAATGCTGCTGGCCTCTGCCTTCCCATGAAAAAAAATACTTTCTGAAAATCCTTTACCTTTCAAGGTCTGACCCTAATCATTCATTATTTTTTATGCTAATTACTTAGTTTGCTAGATTCCCTATTTCCTAAACTTGTTCACCTGAGTTTGGATCTGGGTATAAAAGTACTGAATTTGTGACTGATATCAAACATACCTCTTCAAAATAAATCTAGTTCACCATATCTTGAAATTTGGTCTGGGATTAGAATTGGGTTTAAAAGGCAAACTTTATTTCTTAAAGTAAATCTTATCCCTGGCCTTCACTCTGAAATATGTCATTCCACCTTAAATTTTCCAGTGTTTGGGTCTCTGCCCTCTCAGGAAGGGTCTTCTTGGCTGGGGGAGATTTAAAAACTAATAACCCCTTTGTTCTGCCTCTGACTACAAAGAAGACACTGATTTAAAGGATTAAGCATATCACAGGACAAAGTTTAACCTTGGAGTTAACACAGGCACAGATTTGATAGAATCAATGGCTTGTTAGTCACCCATCCAGAAAGGGACCTCAATATTTATAGAAGAGATCTTTCCTTCAGATTTTTTTTTACAATGATACAGTTATCACAAAGTAATTATTCTCCAACCTAAATACAGAAAAAAAGTATTCAGAAAATCAGGTTTAATTTTTATAAGAGGTTTTATTTAACAAGTTTTTTCTTTCAACTTTACTGTAAATCTGTGACTTGAGTTCTACACTCTGCTACTCAATGTCTTACGAACACTAAGCTATAATGTCTGCATTTCATTTTTGTATTAAAAAAAAGAGATGACATAAAAATGTGATAAATATTGATTTTGAGGCACTTACATATTACAGGAATAGAAGTAATAAAATTTCACACGTTTAAAGATATTACTGCAGCTAAAATTCTTTACTTTATCCACTAGGGGCCATTTAATGGAATGGAGAATGGAATAAAGAAGAAAGATCACTTTCTGATTTTCAGTCCTTTCAGCCAAGAGCAAGAGAAAGAGCTACAGACAGGATATCAGACATTATTGCTTTGCAAAGGACTGCTCAACCTCTTCATTTATCCTGCCAATCCATGCCTTATACAACCTCAGAGGAAGAGTGTGGAAAAACCACTGTATTCATACAATAAGAATTTTTTTCCTTCATGGGGCCAAAAAGAATCTGACTGCTGAGAAACCATGACCCATCCTCTTATTCAGATGTGTAGAGGCTGATGCTGCTTTCATTAATCTTCCAGATATTAACTACCCTCTTGCATGTCCCAAAACATGAAGGCTCCTTAAATCCTTTCAGCTAAAGTGATTTGTGTTTATTACATACTCTTTCACTAATAGCTCTTTAACTTCCAATTGAGCCTAATTTTGAATGGAACAGGTTACAGGCAGTACTTAAATAAGTGGCTGATAAACATTTAAGACAGTAGATAGAAAATATTCTAAGATTGCTGGCTAAACATCATCAGAATGCTCAGGAGAAAATGAAAGCCAAATATTTCCTGTACCCAGGAGAAAAATTAGGCATGGATTGATACTTGCCATTATTTTGTTAACAAATGGTAAAACCCTCCCAGCTCTGTGACCAAGAATGCTCATCTGAGAGGTTTGCACAAAGAAGTCCCCAGTCTTAATCAGGTGGTGCAGGAATGTTAACATGGTTTTTTAATATCCTGAATAAAGCTCTAAAGACAAATTTAATTGGGATTCTTACTAGTTTGCATCTTCCTCTCAGTTTCTGGGAAACCTCTTGAGGCGTAATAAACTCATCCTGCTGCATAAGAATTTTTTAATAATTTTACAGATCAAAAGTTGAGCATCTTACCACATTGTAATGATGACCTGTTGCGTGAATATGTATCTAAACCCAAGAAAATTTTGCCTAAGAACTTGCTTACAGAATGTTCATGCATAATTTCTTTTTGTATCTAAACCTGGGATGAAAATTAAGGTTGTCTAAGGTATGGGTCCCTTTGTAGCAAATGAATATTTAGCACTTTCCCCGAAGGCCTGTACTGTTAAATGTCTCCAGAAATTTGTTTGGGAGAGCCTTGAGTACGCACATTTACAATGACAGAAAATTGACAGCACAAACTGAATTAATTCAAGTATAATAATGATACCCACCATTGTCTCTGGTCTGCAGCAGAGATTTTAAATGAACTGGGAAGAATTTATTGACTCACCTGCTATTAATCTCATTCTAAAGGACCAATGCCTACTGTAAATCCCTAGAACTTTACTGTGGAATTGTTGTTTTAAGGTAACAGTCCACGACATTCCTTCCATTTAAATGTTTCTCAGCCAGGTTTGAGCTATAAATTTATCATTTGAGAAGCCCTGAAAATGCTCATGTGAAATTGCATTCTGCAATGCACTGAACTAAGCACTAAACTGAGTTAATACTAAAGTGCCATCATTGTTTTGCATGTTAGAGAGCAAATCCTATTGCATGTCACTGGATGCAAAGGGGTCTTTACTGGTATATATCCTAATATGAAAGAAAAATTGGTAATTCAGTGTCTGGAAAAAATATAATGAATACAACACAAGAAGGATATAAACTCTAGCTTGAAATTAAGGGATAAGATGTTAATGTATTCCTAATTTTAGAGGAATAAATGTGAAAGAAAGTCACATTTAGCAGAAAAAAATGTTTAAAGTTTAAACATAAGTTTACTCTCACGACTTTATCTTCCCTATTTATTCATACTTGATTTCACTAGTTTATCAGTTACACAGTACTCTGAACTCTGGAAAGCCCTTTCTAGAAATTGTATTACTATCTTGAAATATATTATTATTAACAACTCTTAAATGTATGTATGTCATACATCCAAAACTTTCTGCCTCTCTTAAACATCAAAAACAACCAAAAGCACTTAATTTTCAGTTGAAAACATATGTTTTATGAATGAAATAAAAGGAACTGAGTCCAAACTCTAAAAACACAAAAGCAATGAGATAGTCTCAGAACAAGCAATGAGGGAAATATTGGTATATTATTTAATTCTTCAAATGAGAGACCAAAATTTCTAGTGTACAGATTGGGCTACAGAGACTTCTGTTCACCTGTGTTTGAAGATGTTGAGCAGACTATGACTAAGTCTGCAGTCTTTTTCTGTGTAGAAAAGTCTTTAGTGAGGAATAAGCTAGACTTCACCAGTTTCCCACATATTTGTAAAATGGCATCTAAGTTCTCCTTCTAAATCCAGCACATCTGGTATTGGATGAAACCAAGCTTCATGCTTTGGACATTCAGAGATGAGTGAGGACATGTGAGTGGCTTGCACACAACACTCCAATATGAAGATTTGTGCATGTGCAGATTGTATCTAAACACGAAAACCTGATTATTTTCACTCATTAGGTACGTGAATTATCATTAGATAATTTTTCCTATCAGCCATACACATCAAGAAAAAAAATGGACTCACTACATAGTCAACATCTTGCCTGGGAGGCCTAGCTCAATGAAAACCAAATCATAGGGGATTTTGTTCCATTTTGTTTTTACAGGGAATGAGATTACATTGAATTTGGCACAATAAATATATGGCAGATTTCTTTTAGGCATCACTGGCCAATGTTTATTGTTTCTCCTTTCCAATTGCCTGATATTCATCCAGGACAGGTTCACAAAAGATATTCAGAAACCTGGGAAATCTTATTTAATCTGAGTGATTAGGGGAAATATCTAATTTCTATGAGGTTTGTAATTATCTTCCTGATGAAAGTTCTCTAGGAATCTCATTTTTCCTATAGGAAATGACATAATTGTTTGTACTTCAAATATGACCTTAAGTTTAATTCTTTTTTCCTGCAACCTGCAAAGTTGCTTTACAGAATGAAAACAAAATATTCCCTTTCCAAATAGGTGCCAGAAGTGTCAAAACTATTGTGATGTGCAGAGTATTTCCCTCTCTTCTGACCAATTAGAAAACTACTGCACATAATAGCGTTGCTCTAATATTCATTGTATCTCAATAAACTGAGAAAAGCTTCCTAAATAAGGAATATTTAATTTTTTTAATTTTTTTTCTCAATTTTTTAAATTTTTTTCTCAATTTTTTTTCAATTAAGACTGCTCATATAACCATGTAAAACAAAGAACCTATTATTTCCTCAATATCCTCAAAAGCAAGTATTAAAATACCCATTGTTTTAGACCCAATAGAAACAAATCATCCTGTTACCTACTTCCTGCAGTTTTGACTTCGAGTAAAACTCCTGCTGTTCATAATCAAATTATTTTGCTACTCTGAATAGAATTCCAAACTGACAAGTAATTTCAATTTGAATATTATGCCATAGTCTCTGACTGCAAAGCAGCAGTCACTGGTGAATTTCTATCTAAGATCCTGAGACACTGAGTTACATAACATTCAGGACCATTCTTCATACTCTGAAACCATCTACAGATGTAAAGGTTACTTCCATTATCAATTTGCACAAATTTGAATTTAGTCACCAAGAATTAAAATATTAACAACATACTTCTGTCTGAAATCTTAATAGTTATAGTTCAATGCAACACCATTCCTAATCCTGACAAATTTAGAGGAACATTTTTTCAAGTTCAGTAATTTTAGGCTTTGTATATTCTGTATATGGATCAGTTAACTCTTTGTGGAAGTTTCAAAAACCATAAGGAGAAGGAGTGAAACAAGAAAACATAAGTGCAGAAGATGTGCAAGACTCTACATGTCTAGAATCTTGAGGTTTTTAGCTAATTTAGAAAAGCAACCACTGAATTTCCAGCATACAGTGTTTCTATATACCAATGGGAAGACTTTTACAAATCAGCAATTACAAATCCTGTAAAGTTACCTTAACTGAACTCAAAAGCAGACTAAACTCCATTCAAACTTTTTCAGTGAAAGAGTTCTTGCTCTACAGTTAATCCTGGGACATAATCTTTTCCCAACCTTTTCCTGTTTTCCTCCTGCAATAGCCCCATAGATCCCTGGGCTCAGCCCTTTTACATTGTCAAAAGACCATCCCAAGTTATTTTGTTTCTCTACTCTTTTAGATTAAATATTTTACAAATAGTGTTTTTGAACTGTTGTGTTCTGTTTGAGAGTGTTCTTCAACTATTCTACAGTTCCTATAAAACACTCTGTAGGAGGTTTATTGTATAGAAGCCCTCTATAAAATTCTCTGCCTACCTATAGATTTTCTTTCCTATAGGTTAAGAACCATTCCTGCTAACTGGAACAGACTTTCGAAATACATAAATAAATAAATAAAAAGAAAAAGTTAATATTTTGGAAATAAGAAAACCTCAAACACAACCAACAACCTTCCCCCATCCTATTATATCTATGGTCTTCTTTTATCTTTTTAAAAATTAAAATAAGACTACACTGACATTTCTTAATCCTGATTTTCGTCCTATTATTTTGACAACATTGCAGGAGGACCTGGGCACAAGAGCAGAACAAAAAAGAAAACAAGTACAGAATACCTGTAACCCATGCAGGATACACTTTCAGTAGAGTAAAGCAGAGATTATAGGAAGACTTTTATTTTCAGTTTCCAGAGTGACCCATCATTAAAATACCTCACTACAGTTTTACAGGAGAAATATATTTACCACCAGGTAATGGCTGTCCAGGGACATTGCCATTTTATCAACCTTCCCCTGGAGCAAACCTTGCATACATTCATGTGTCTGTCAGTGCTATCAATCTCTGTATACCACTAAAGGACAAACTTGATTTTTGCCCAGACAGTTTGTCTCTGCTTAAAAAAAAAAAAATCAAAGCAGGATTACGTCAGGTTTGATTCCTGCCCTGGAGTACTGAGTAAGAAAAGTTCTTACAGTCACTATACAGTTTTTATGGACACAATTAAAATACAAAATGTTACTGCAAAACCTTGCAATATAACCCACGTGAAAGAGGAAGCCTATATGACTGGAAAATCCACAAAACATAGCAGAATTACGTCACAGCTGAATATGTATTTTGAACCCTTGTTAAAATTCAGGTGCACATTGTAGTTTTCTAGAATTCAGCTCCATATGAATAACCCCATTAGAGGACAAAAACCACTAATAAAAGTAGAAAAAAAAATTAAAAATAAAAAACAGAGAAAGGCAAAGAATGATAGGTCAAAATCATTACAGTTCATCTTTAGGTAATTTAAAAAAATTCTAGGTATCAGTTAATTAACAACTGTCAGCATTCTTCTGGGATGGGTACGGCTATTTCTGTGAAACTGCAAATTTTGTTCTATCTTTATTTATTACCTTATTATGCTACACTGGGCATTTTTTATTGCTTGATTTCTATTGTTGGGGAATTGGTATGATTTCTTCCAAATTTTACATCATGTTGGTAAAGAGATCTTTAGATAACAAGATCTTTAGATAACCAACTGTTTCTTGTTGTTCAAGCAACATATCCCAGAGTTTAACCTCAAAAAGCAGATGCAGACCATATTTCATCATGGAAAATTAGAAATTAGCATCCTTAATACCTTGATATCTATATGTTCTATCATTATGTGAGACTATTAATCACATTGCATTAATCAATAGAGTGAGGAGAGACAAAATTCAGTTCACTGCTTCGCAGATTATGAAGACATGGAAAAAATCTGAAAGTCAGTTCCATGAAAATATGTCTGGCCAGACATACCAACATCTGGAGGTTAAACTAATTTGCTCTAATGAAACATAGTAGAAAGTATTCTCTGGTGTCTGAAATTGTCCATGTTTGTTGGTTTTTTTGTTTTTTGGTTTGTTTTTTTTTTTAACTTTGGAAATTTCACCATAGCAAAGCTAATATGCAGTTTCTGCACAGAGCTAAAATGAAGAATTATGTCATTTACTACTGTACAGTAATAATGTTAAAGTTACCATATTTTCCAAAGAATAAGAAGGATAAAAATGTAAGAAAAACTGGAATAAAAATGTGTGAACTTGAAATAACTCTTATGCGCTGAAAATCAAATGTTTATACTCCCTAGATTTCTATTTCCTTAATTTGAAAAAACTTTCAGATGCTTTTATGAGTGAAGATAATTTACTGCTCCCAATCAGCATCCAAGCCTGTGAAGATACAATTTAACAAAGCTGTTTATTATTCATAAACAGTTATCAAATATTTCCTCAAAGTTTGTAATGCATTAAGAGGCAGTTAATGAAATGATGCATATTCTTTTATTTCCTCCTAAAACTTTTTCTCTCCTCAAAATTTTAGGGTGTTTTTATAACCCAGCTTGAAGTGAAATTGAATTATATGAAATGACTTATTGTCAAGGATATCTGAACAAATGAGGTATTCATTTTATTCAGAATCCATTGAAGGATTTCTTGATGTTTTTATTTAATTTGCTTCATATCAAGCAGCTAAGCTCTCCTTTGAGACACATCGCAGAAGAAATAAAAGATTAATAAAATCCCAGTAAGTTCTTACAATCTTTCAGAGTTTGACAGAATGCCTTGATATTATTCCATTTCGTTCTAATAGATAAATAGAGACCAGTGTTTTCATTGAAGTGCTCTTTGTCACAAGCTCTCTAGTCCCCTGGGCATAGGTACTCTATATACATCAAAATCTAAGAATGATGATAAATAAATCAATTAGAGTACTTTGGAGTTAATGATATATATGTTTGGAGAATACAGGCTATAAAAATTGTTTTATTTATATAGAGCTATTTGTAAAAACTGTTTAAAACTACAAGCTCTTCCTGTGGCTTCTAGCAAATATGCTGACTGCTTAGGGTAATGTCAGTTGTGATGCCAACCATTGGAACTCAGAAAGATGTATTATTTTTAAACCTAAGGGAGTATTTGAAAAGTAATGCAAGTAATTTTATGACAAAGAAAAGATTAAAAAGCCATATTTAAAAATATATAACACAACTCAGCAAACATAGAATTGAGTATATTTTCAGGTAATTTAATGTTTGTTTTAATGCCATTATTAAATTCTCACTTCCCTCTTGGAGTCTATTCACAGCAGTTTCTTTCTTCATAAATTACTTTAATTTTCTTTAACTAGTCAGCACTACTTTTCAACAGTTATTCTGTATTTTTGCACATAACGAACGCATACTTTAAAAAGGTTGTCGTGACCCTTTAATATTTGTCAATGGACGAGGCAGTATTACCTAAGGCCATTTGTATGAAAATGAAAAAGTACAGTATGATTTATGGAAATGTTTTATTATATTCCCAGTTTTTTTCAAAAGGCCCATATTATTGCATTATGTGGGGGAGGTGGAACCAGACAGATGTCCCAAATATTATGATTTAGCAACCAGTAATTTCCTTAAAAATTTTTTTCAAGATATGTTTATGGAGACTGTAAGGTTAGGTAGAAAGTTGAGGTTTCCTCACTGAGAAACTTGCTCAGTCATACAGGAAAGCAACCAATTTACTGAGAAGTACTGAAGAATTCCATAACAAGAAAGGAGCTTTTCCTAAATACCAACAGATTAAAATTAAGGCATGGAAGCCTAGTAGAAATTCATGTGTGTGAAAAAATGAGTCAGGAGACTGGGAAATTTCTGAGGAGCTGTTCATCTATGTGCAAACACTTCCTCAATACTCTAGCACAGTTCAGAAGGTTGGATTATCACAGTGGTGTGACAGCCAGCCGTGAAACAAAAAATTTGCTGGAGGCTGGTATTTACTACCCACTTGACATTTAAAAAAAATCTGCAGAGTTTTCCTTCATAGATTTTTTTCTTAGCTCAGTGATGTAGACTGCTGCCTTTATCCTTATTTACTCTCTCAATTTCTTTCAGTGTGTTGTCTACCTATGTACTGTCAGTACAAAATAGATAATTAATCTGCTGAATTTCTGCAGAAGACAGAACCAAATAAAAGCATGAAGAAATATCATAAGAATAAATAGAGTAAGATATGAATAATAAATATGACAATGAAATTCTATTTTTTTTCAGAGTCCAAACAGATTAAAAAGGCAGTCAATGTTTGGGCATTTTAATTTTGAAAAAATGAATACCAAAAAGATACACAGATTCAAAATGTTAAGTCAGTAAAATTAAACAAACACCTGAAACTCAATAATTAACATAGGTACTAAACCAGCAAAAGAAAATAGGAAGTGATAAATTAAAAGAGCAGCTTTTTGCTGCAGAGGCTGCGTGCTATGCAGAAGGAAATTTAAATTTGCTACGATGAAAAAACATTAACTTAATTCAATTCTAATTGGTGAACATATTTTAAATTTACTCTATTAAACTAAGTCATCTGTGTTTAAATCCAGATTTTGTAACATGTTTGTAGCATAGGACTAATATTTGTTCGAGAAAAAGTTATAAGCAAGATAAAAGAAAGCTCTCAAAAGTTTCTCTCTCTTTCTCTCTTTGATTTATGCATGTGTGGATTCACATGAGCTGAATTGTTGTGAGGAACTAGAAAGCATAATCAAAAGTAGAACATCTTGGAAAGAAGGAAAATATCAGCCATTTTCTCTGTTACTTTGAGACATGGCAGAGATTGACAACACCTCTCTGCAAGCTCCTTTAGGGCAGTTGTAGAGAGTGATAAAGCCTCCCCCAAGCCTCCTTTTGTCCAGGCTAAACAACCCCTGCTCCCTCAGCCACCCCTCATCAGATGTGTTTTCTACACCTCTAGCAGTTTGACTGCCCTTCTCTGGACTCACTCCAGCCCCTCAATACCCTCTTTTCAACAGAGAGGTCCAGAACAGGACACATACTTGAGATGTGGCCTCACCAGTGCTGAGTACATCAGGACAATCAGTCCCTGCCCTGCTCCTGCTGGCCACACCATTGCTGATCCAGGCCAGGATGCCATCGGCCTTCTTGGCCACCTGGGTGCACACTGGATCGTGTTCAGCTGCTGTTTGCAGGTCCCCCAGGTCCTTTTCTGCTGGTCAGCTTTGCAGTCTCTCTGCTCCCAGCCTATAGCACTGCCTGGGACTGTTGTGGCCCAAATGCAGAATCCAGAACTTGGATCATCCTTCTGATCCTTCTTGTAGATGGGCCTCATATTTGTTATTTTCCAGTCAACTGGGACTTTTCTAGATAATCAGGACTGTTGGTAAATAATTGAGAGAGGCTTGGTGGACTCTTTCACCATCTCCCTGTTGGGTGCATCCCATCCCAGCCCATAGATTTGTGGGTATCTAATTGCCTCAGCAGATCACAAACCATTCCCTCCTGGATTATGGGGGTATCACTCAGATCCCCATCCCTAACTTCCAGCTCTAGGAGTTGGATATCTTGAGTACTACTGCTTTTGGTGTTAAGATTGAGGCAAAGAAGGCACTGTCTCAGACTTTTTGTCATCCTCTGACACTATGGCATATCCTGCACCCAGAAAAGGACGAAGATTCTCCTCCTTTTGCTGCCAGGGTATTTAGGGAAACTTTTTTGTATTGTCTTTAACCACAGAGGCCAATACATGAATAATCTCCTGGCATCTTCCAGCTGGTCTGTATGCCCCATGTGACATTTGCCAGTCCCCGGTGGGTGTCTCAGGTGCCTGAGAGCATCAGTGTGGCAGTAGCCATCTGGGTTGAGGCAACTGAACTGAGCCCTAAGGAAACAGACATTGCCTATAAAGGAGATGTGCTTCTCTCAGTGACAGAACATCAAAGGAGCAAGGTGGAGTAACTGTACTAAACAAAATACACCAAGAGGTGTCAGTTTGCACTTCAGCCTTTGCAGATCTAAATACTCTCACAAGGTCTGGATGTTCTAAAAGATATTGACTCCATGAACAACTTCCCTTTGCCATTTTCTATGGAAAATGCATGAATATACTGAAAAATAATAAAATCATGTTTCTTAAATTAATTAGAGTATTTTCATTTAGTTTTTTTTTTCCTCGTAGTAGCCAGAAACAATGCTTTCTTACCATCATTTCTCAGTGTCAGAGGCGTAGGAGGACTCAAAACTCTGGCGTTTGTCACTGTGTTTTTCACCAGGCAGATGTAGCTGCCAACATCGGATGTTTGCACCTTGGATATGTAGAGATTGCCTGTCTCCTGAGAGATGAAACGCCTGCTGTCTTCTGCCACAAAAGATGGGAATTCATTAAATACCCAGCTATAGATGATCTCTAAAAGAACACAGAAAGAAAATGAGATAAAGTAATTGCAGAAACAATACTGTGTCATGTTAATAGATACACTAAATTAATGTTCATTAGCTTTATTTCAATAATCTATGGGGAGAAAAAGTTAAAGATGTTAAAAACTTTTAATTTGTTTGGTTTAGAATTCAAGAGGATATTTTTTTCTCCCCTTGGGAATTTGAAAATTGCATAAATGTTGAATCCACAAGTTCCTTGTGAAGGCAGAATGAGTTCAGGTGAAATAATTAATTTATTCATCAGACTCAGAAAACAGCAATAAGATATTAAATAAATCCCTTTTGTAGCCTTTTGGGCCAAACCAATAATAATAATATCCAAAGAATTATTTTCTCTACTAGGTCAGATTTGCAGGGAAATATATCAAGATGATTCCTGCAGAGCTATGGATGACTTCTGCAAATGTATGTGTATAAACAGGTTTCATTCTGAATGTTTGTTTTTAAAGTCACTAGATTGTAGTAACTGCTCTACATACCTTGTTGGCAATATTACTGCTTTATAGTTCTATCTTTTACATCTGCTTCATTGAAGAATTTCTTAACCTTTCCTTTATGCAGCTTAAATCCCTATGATCAATGAATAATTTCTTAAACCAAAACTACCAACAAATCATCGACTTTTAAAAATAGCAGTTAAATCCATTCCCTTGGTTCTTATTTTTATCCCATGAATCATCTATTCTATTTACCTGAACATTGTATACTTTTCCCTTTATACTCATAATAATTTGTTGAGGGAAAAAAAAGTTATTTCCTATTATTCTGTATGAGATTATATCATGATTTAATAAAAACCTAGATTCATTTATGCCTCAGAATTAGAAGTATCAGTAAAGTTAATGAGATTCTGATTTAGCAGGATATTCTTTGCAGGGAATATCCTGCTATTCATGTGGAGTTTCACCAACTGTGCTTTAAAGCCTTAACCCTATGTACACTTTACACGTTGTTCTCCTTTTGAGCTTATTTTACATTGTTTAATTCTTTCTTCACACTTGAAAAAAATATTGCTCACTACTTAAACTGGCACATCTGATGAAAGGTTATTTGTTCCGTAATCTCCCTCCTGTAGCCTTCAGAAACCTGGCTTCAAAATGAGAAAAGCTGAAGTTAGTCAAGGAATGTAAAGTCCCCACTACTGCTCCAAGATGCTAACTGCTCCACTGGTATAACAAATTTCAAGCTTTTAGACCGAAATTTCTTGTGTGACTACTCATCTTCAGCAGCAACAGGAAGACAGTAATTTCAAGCATGTCAGTCTGGTTTTCTCATACTTTCATCCCCATGAAGTCAAAATGTTTTTTTGATATAAAGCTAGTCGAAAATAAAAGAGTCAAAGGGGTGAGAGGAAACACCTCAAAATTTAAATTTTGCTGTTTGGTTTTCTTTTAATGATAGGAGAGGAACTGGTATAAGTGTAAAACTTATTACATCTTAACCAGGCATGCATTTTGACTATAAGAATATGGAGACAATTAGAAATTCCAACTGATTTGTCCTTTCTATGCTTGTGTTGTACTGTCCCCTGATGCCATGGTGAGAAAGGAACAAAGAAGCACAATGACTGCTTTTTCAACCAATATAAGCAAACAGTGCATATAGTGCTAATAAGATGTAGTATCTTCTGAATCAATTTTTAGGAAGTTTACTCTTATTTTGAAATTAGATGAAAATTCTCCTAAAAAAACCTCTGGTGGTATCAATGTAAAAATGCTGTGTTAAAGGACTGAACATACTTAGCTGACAGGAGCGGAAGACTGCCTCAAAATCTCAAAATGGGGACTTAAACTGCACACATTGACTTTTACTAAAATCTTTTTTAGATTTATGAGTAATTCTGGTGGCTACATAGGACTCTAAGGAATTAGGAGCTCTCAGAGAGTTCTCTAAGTGTTCAGATTTTCCTTCCTCTTCTGTTATGTTTCAGGCAAAATACTAATTATGCCCCAAATATGTCTTGGAAAATTTTATTACCACATTTTGCCATAATGCTTTATTGGGCAAAAAATGATTCATGGCAGTACAAAATTCTACAAAATGATGATGAATACACAAGTTCAAGGAAGATACACAGGCTTTAACCGAAGACCTGTTACCAATTCAAATGGAAAGTAATCAGTCTCACTAATTGCTCTGGTTTAAAAGTAGTTCAAAGCAAATCCAAAACAGTCATCAGTGTGGGTTCACTGGCAGTTCACACAGAAGAGAATTTTCTCCATTCATAGCCTAAAACCACTTACCATTAATTCTTCATTTATTAATTAGAATTAATACTAAAGAACAGATTTCAGGCAATAAATTTTTGTGCCTCTAAGGAAATAAAATACTTAGTCTTTGCTGGTGCTGAATCCAGGGGGATACTGTCATTTTGTCACTTTCTTAATTATTTTTGCTGTTAAATATGGCGTGATGGATGAATGTGTACTGGCATAGTATACTGTGACAAAAAAACGTTACAGAACTCCTGCCAAACCTGAAACTCAAAGCATTTATGCTACAGAGCTGTGGTTAAGGCTTTTTTTTTTTTTTTTTTTTTAATGCACACCTAGAACAGTATTCCAGCCAGGAGCCAAACTCTTAAGTCCAGAAGAAAGTGTTAGCAGTTTACTTCTTGATTCTTGTCAGCCCATTGACATTGAAAGAATTGCTCCTATTTTTCATTTCTAAAAAGCAAAAGCCGAAGAATACCCTTTAAAATACCTGAAGAATGCATCTGAATGCTCAGATCTGGAATGCAGCTGGAATTCTTGGTCTCCTTTGCAGGTGAAAAGCCCCTTAGACACTTCATGAATTTTTTTTCTCCTGTTAAACCTGGTTAATGAGTTCAGCAGATTCTTAAATAAAATTTTGAGGGTCATGTCCATACACTATGCATAGGTTTCAGTGGAAATATCACAGGAAAATGCTGCAGACCAGTCAGAAACAACCACAGCTGGCTTGGGATCTGGGGACCCCACAGTTTTTAGCTGACAGAAGTAGATGGATGATCTTGCAGAAGTGATTTCACAAAAGGGTGTTCACAGAATGACTGCAATTAAGGGAAAATGGGTGTACCTTGACATTGATCCATTGTGCAAATATCTCACATTTCTAAATTTGCAGCCCAAGAAGAAGATGAATCATGCATTGCTGTTCACATTCTTGGACTCTGACTGTTTCTACTTTGTCTGCCAGCAAAATTACAAGTTAGAGTTTGTAAAAAACAAAATTGCTAGCAAAGGCTGGCCAAGTACAAAACCTGGGCGTCTGTTTTGTTTTGCTGGTTTGTTTTTCTACTGTCAGTTTTTAGCATAAGCCAATACTCATTGCAAAGACATATTAAAAAAAACAAAAACAAACTAATAAAAAGACAATAATGGAGAATCAACATTTAAAACATATCCGTCTCTCTGTAGACAAATGTGTAATCCATACTGTACAGGCACAATAAAATATTCTGAAACAGTGGATGAAGTTACATGTCACAAGTCCCACAAGAGTTCACCACAGGATCACATGTAAACTGCAAGAAGAAAGGTATTTAATTGTCTGAAATCCTACCCATACAAAATGGTAAACTGCTGAGTGAACTTTCAGGATTACAGAGCAAGAAGCCAAAGACCAAATGGATGACACTAGCTCTATTTGTGCACAGTTCACTGCAGTTTTTACTGAACTTCAAGCCTGAATTTTCCTATAATGGTTTATGTTACAAGATTTTAGAACCAGTATCATTTGGCCAAGCACAAATACAACTGTCACTGCATTATTTTTCAATGGGATATTGAACTCCAGAGGTGCATCTCAAGCCTGACAGATAAATAATGTTGACCTTCAAGAAATTTTTAAACTAAAAGTCAGAGCTACCAAAATCTAAATAAACCAAACCAGATCTTTAAAATCAGAAAGTAATTACTTTAGATATGGACCTTATGAAGTCATTTGCTTTTCAGAAAAACTTTAGTAAATGTTTTTTCCATGCTGTACACAATTTGCTTTCAATAGGGAAAATAAGTTTAAGACAAAAGAGAAAACTAAACACTGCATTTTACACAAGTTTGGAGTTCTTTTCAGACCATGTGCTGAGGTTTTTTTTTTTATTTTTATGCCCACCTTTTTATTTTTAATGTGACATCAATGACAAAATGACAAAGAGGATGCAGAGCCCTTCCTGGAAATTACAGTTGTCTGCCAACATAAAAGAAAGTATTCCACAGATACTTTACATCAACACAAACAGAAAAAGAGAATAAAAAGTTGGAGAAATTATGTATTGTAGAACAGTTGTAAATTGATATGTGTTGGGCTGAAAAAGTCTTCTGCTGCTATATTCTCTTATATATAACGTCTTGGTGTAAAAATGATATAAGTCATTTTGGTAACTGCAAAACTGATAGTTCCTTTTATGAATAACCAACCTTGTTTACAGGAGGATGACTCTAAGGAAATATTTATCTTTTTTTCTGAAGATGATTTGGAAAGCCTTCCTAATACAGCCTTCCTCTCTCTGATTTGTTTCTGTATTTTATTAAACACTTTTTACTAGGCTATATAGGTCAAAATCTGGGTCATTTTGTGATGAAGTAGTAAGAAGAGCTCATCTATTTCCTGACAGAATTAATTTATAGTGTGAAATCTTGCTTACTATAATTTCTTAAATGATTTTTGTAGTTCTATTTTCTCTACTAAACAACACTAATTCCTAAACTGTCACAACGTGATGTACTTCCCATAATGGATGAAGCTGGAATACTTACATATCAGCATTTTTCCTAGTGCTTTTGGAGATATTCTGACGCAGAAAATGTCGGTACTATGGCAATGTAAAAGTGTTTCTGTCACTGTGGGTCAGTATGAAATAATGCCTGAAGTATTGTAAAGAGAGCTGTGCTGAAGCATTCAGATAACACCAAATATTCACTCCTGTGTTTGTTACTGCCTGAATGTTTCACAGATTTGCTTCAGGGATTTTCTCTTAAGAAATTGCTCCATTCATCCTTTTAACATGAGGTTTCTGGACAACCATTTCAGCAGTCCTGTTGGCTAAGTGGTATTTTGGGTCCACGTGAAGACATAACAAGAAGGTTGTTATATAAACTCTATTAAGGTCACTGAAAACCTAAGTGTCCATAACATGGCTAAATTTTGCCTATTCAAGGGCAAAGCATGCAAAATACCCATGCCATAATTGCACTTCTGTGGAGTTATAATGTTTGTACAAGAAATAATTCCAGTTCTAGACTTCATTTTGTTGTGTAGTGGGAGATCCCATTGGAAAAATATATTTCTCTTCGTCCACTTAGAATTTGCTTTGATTTCTCTAATTCCACAAGATGGCAGTACTTGATGAATAAATGGTATTGATGTCTGATGACAGCCAAAATCTGAGATAATCTAGAAATTTTTGCAAATCTGAAGAAGTTTTTATTGCTATATTTTAATTGATAAGCAAAACAGCAAAAAGTACACTCAAGATTACAGGCTGCATTTACTATATATTATATTAAATATATATATAAATTTCAAATATATTATTAAATATATATATATGAAATATATTGAAATGTATATATCTATTCAATGAAATTTTCAAGATGGATTTCCTTAGCATTTAGAACTATACTCTTTGAATGAAATAAACTGTAAGGAAATATATAGGCCTACATCTCCTCTTCTGAAAATATAAAGCCTAATTTTATGCTAAGCCCAGCTTTGAACTTTTGCCTCACAATATTCAGTACACTATCCAAAGAATAAGGGTGCAATATGCTAAGGTGAGCATATTGCACTTCACATTAAGAGGGAAAAGAGGCTTCTTCTTTAACTAAAATGAATGAAAACAATGGGTTGATCCTCCATCCTCCCACTGCAACCAGATAAATAATTGTGGTGCATTTCTCTGTGCTGCTATGGTTTATTATCAGTGCTCAATAATCTTCTAAGAAAATATTTAATGAACATAATTTATTTGTTGCATTGTAACACACCCACATGGAGCAAACAGATATTGTCGATTTATCAGTTAGCAATTAAATTGGTTAGTTCCTTCTCTGGGGGCTTTGTATCTACTGCTCACTTATCTGAAACACAATTCTACCAATCACATGTTTGTCTTTCTTCAGATTCAATTACAGTGATAAATCTCCAAATATTTTCTTCCTTATAAACACTCACACAGCTAATAGCTAAAAATATTCTAGAAAAGGTAAATATACTGTCAGGATTCATCTTGTTCTGGAGGATGCAAATATTATATTGTTGTTACCAGTGTAGACAGACAATGTAGTCTCATTTGTACTTTAATATTCATGAAATGTAGCCAGTCACTGAAACATATAAAGACTGATGAAATGTATTTCTCATACATGCACTCTATAAAGAGACCACATAGCATGCGACAAAAAATACAGCTTTGAAAAGATATTGGATTATCACATGTATTTGATTGTCATTGGTATGATTCTCATAATAAAAAAGAAACCTGTTCCAGAATGTGTCAAAATACTGTTATCAAAACCACACATTATTCAGGCCCTTCTTCTGCCCTCAGGCAAGACCAAATATTCTCAGCACACTCTAAAAGAATGTTCAGTGATTTATATTCCTAAATTTAGATCTTCACAATAACCTATTTTTTTATTGGATAATTGGACAGTTTTCTTTAATATTTATCTATATTATTTTTTAATACTGTTTATTGCCTTTAACGAATACCATATTGGAAGTACTGAAAACACATTACTGGAAAGCAATATTAAATTTTTGCAGCTACAGTGGAATACCATTACCCCTGTGCATATCAAACTTTTGTTTGCAATGCTGGATCAGCCAAATCTCTTCAACTTTTCTTCAGAAGTCCTGATTTTTAATCCTTTATTTAATTTTATTGTTTTCATCTCCACTGCTTTTCTACATCTTATAATGTAGGACCCAAAGTTGGACATCAACACTACTGAGCAGTGGAACAAGAGTCACTCATACTCCACAGGTAGCAGCTCTCTTAGGATTCTACTAGAATTCTACTACTGAATTATGCATTCAACTAAGTCTTCTGTTATTTTTTTAAATTGCATTTTTCTAAGGAAAAATGCCATTTAATCACTTATTCCTTTTTATTCTCTTTGTATATTTGATCTTTGATAAGTACAGCAATCTGAATTTTGATGAATTTAGTGTTATTCCTTGTGAGCCATTTATCCAATACACTGATCATTTTTGATTTTCATTCTGTGTTCTGCAGTAATTGTAACCTCTTTCAGGGAAAGGCTAAATATGCCTTTCTTTCCTCTAGGTCACACACACTTCCGAAAAACAAAATTTAATTTAATATATATTCTCAGCAACCTTCTCATGTAAAGAAATGTTTAGACATACTTTAAGGTCATTTTATCAATATACATTGTTCTTTTATGTAAATAAAGAAGATATTTAAATGACAGAAATTTATGGGAGAAGAGCCTGATGGGAGAAACAAATAAATTTGTGATAATATTTGAAAGTATTTTTTGAGGAAGACAAACACTGGAAACTGAAAATTCTCAACAAAAGGCAGAAAAAAACTACATAAAAAGTTTGAAAATTATTTTTTTTGCAGCAATTAAGGGATTTTAAACAACAATTCTGTTATTTATATTCTTTTATTTTTTAGGTGGGAATGGAAATGAATACTTATATAGAAAATTCCTGAATGCTCCATATAAGTTGATGTTCTATGGTTTATAACACAGCAGGTAATACAAATACCACTGTATATTGCAATTTGCTGTGAAAAGTAGGAAAAAAATAGGTGATAAAGAGCAATAAAGTAAATAATGTAAATAATTAATACTAGAGAATCACTATTGAAACAAATGAAAAATCCACAGCCAGCAGGAGCAGGGCAGTGACCGTCCCCCTGTACCCAGCACTGCTGAGGCCACAGCTCCAATGCTGTGCTCAGTTCTGGGCCCCTCAGTGCAAGAGAGACATTGAGGGGCTGGAGCGTGTCCAGGGAAGGGCAACGGAGCTGGGGAAGGGTGTTTAGCAGAAATCCCATGAGGAAACTGCCTGGGAGTGTTTAGCCTGAAGAAAGAGAGGTTTGGGAAGATCTCAGTCTCTAAAACTACCTGAAAGGAGATTGTAGCCAGGTAGGGATCAGTCTCTACCCTCAAGCAAAAGCGGAAATGATAAGAAGAAATGGCCGCAGGTTGTGCCAGGGGAAATTTTAATTGGATATTAGGAAATCTTCACTAAAAATGTTGTGGAACATTGGAAAAAGATTTCCAGGGAAGTGATGAATTCACAAACCCTGCAGGTATTTAGAGGATATATAGCCATGGCACTTAGTGTTGCTGGATTTGATGATCTTAAGTGTCTTCTCCAATCTAAATGATTCTATGATTAGTAATTTCCAAAGAGAAGAACTAAATTTGGTCTATCATTAAAAAGGGTAATCAAGATGATACACATCATTAAAAATTTATCTGTTTCAATCTTAGATGAAATAGTTCAATGGTGATATGAGATTTGATTAATATCTAATTTAAAAAGTGAGATATAATTAACAACATTGGAAGAAAGTGTATCTAGTCAAACTAACCCATTTTTACAATTCTTTTTATTGACCAAGAGAACAAAGTTTCTGTAATGGGTCCAGAATTCAAATTCATATTTTATAAAAGAACATGTTGACTAAAATATTTACAATAACCTCAAAATTAACTTGCTGTGCATTGAAGGGAATAAAAGCTGGTGACACAGCATGATCAAGAGGACCAGATGTGGAATTCTTTGTCCTCTGCTGCTGACCATTTTAATAATTAAAAGAAACCTATGCATTTGTAATCACTGATTTTCAGTAAATATAAGATTTGTCAAAGGCAAATATGCAGAAAACATCACTGATAAACTCTGATATAGATAGCTTATTTTTATTAGAACCTTCTTAATGATGGAAATGTGTTGAATCTACAAGTTGATTGTTTCTTAATAATTTGAATGAACAAGGATTCTGTGGTAATGCTTAACTAACAATTGCATTCATATGAAAATTGTGGCACTGGAAAATAGTGAATATTTTGTTTAATGCTAGGAAATCATTACTGTGTAGAATATGTGTGGAAATTATTTTCTCTGGCAAAACATTTGACAGAATTTAATGGGATTTTTTTCATTTTTATTTTCATTCACACTTTAGGTTTCTCTTGTTCTCTGATTGTGCTATGACACTTGATTTTCTCTATAATTGAATGGCACTGGTGATACTTACTTCAGCACTCTCTGCTCTGCTCTAAGTTCGATGCAGTGGTGAGTATGATTAAAAATCCTACTCCAGAGCTTTGTGACTTGTAGGGAACCCAGAGTCCCGCACCCAAGGGGACAACTGCTTTACGTGGAAATTTCATTTTATGACTACTTCAATGATGCTAATAGATAATGCATTTTGAAGGCATAACTAGGACATTTTTCAAAACAATAAAACAGAAGTAATGTTTGGATGATGATTGTCCAGATTTATAGAATATTACTCTGTCTTAACTCTTTTTCAGCTGAGAGATGCAAAATGCGTAATTTTCCTTATTCAGCAGAAGAAACTCTGAAAAGCAAATTCTGTAATTTGGCTACAAATACTCAGTAGTACTTCAGTTATAATAGTATCAGTCTCTCAAGGAGCTTATATATATGTTTCAGTTCAGTTTCTTGTTCTTACAAGAAAGAAGCAATTTAAATTTGTCCCTTTACACCTCAGTCACCTTCATTCCTAATGTCAGGAAGGATTAATAGTAGCAGAAAGATTTCTTTAACGAGATTTAAATTCAGGCTTCTGGGTATTGAAATGGAAATAAAAGGCAAGTAGAGCTCTAGTTTATACTTCAAAACACTCTTTTTTAGCAGAATTCACCAGTCTATACATGTAGTTGTTGTCATAGGAATTGTACTGTCAAAACGTGGGTTCTTGGAGTCTGTAGAGTTACCCTTGCATGACTGTACACACTGAACTTAAGACATAGCCCACTGCCTCTCTGCTTTATATTCTCTTGATATTAAGTGTTTTAATATAAATGTAAAGGCTTTTGCTGGGTCTATTTGCAGGTCAGTGCTTGGTGAATTCCACCATGAGCATAACACAATGTGATTGATGAATCTTTCTCGGGCCTGCTTCTTTGGTCCTATAGTATTTCTTACCCTAAGGTAATAAAAGGAAGTGACTTTCCAGCAGTCCTGAATCAAGCCATAGTCAAATGGATATCTCCACTAACACATAATTCTTTTAATTTCTAATATTTTTCCTCTTCACACTAGTTCTTTTTATATCTATAAGAAATGCCAAAAGACACACACAAAACTTTATCGCCAATGAATCCTTAGGACCTTTGTGGATGATCATAAGGGACAGGTAGCTATTCTCTCATCTTCCCTCTGAATATGATTTTCAAATATGTAAAAAACCCAAACAACAAAATAACAGTGTAAATCTCATAATCCCCCACATGTTAAAGATCTAGTGCTCAGCTCCTTCTTGATGTATTTTCTAGTCTTAAATGTACCAAGGAATGGATTGGCCATTACATTTTTCTGAACATAATGGAACTGGGGAACATATGCCTCAGAGAATAGCATAAAACCAATTTTATAGTTCAAAAGAAATTTTTTACATACTAAGAATGATGGTGACAGATGATTTTTTTCCGCTGTAATTAAAAAAATAAAGTGCAGACAGAGGAAGAAACATATCACATTAGCAAATTGCCCCAGAATGCTGATATTGCTGTTCAACCATGTTGTACAAATAAATCACCGCAAATAACGTCAGCAACAATAAATCATTTAAAGTGTAACAGTCTTGAGAATGCAACTCCTACCTGTTTCTACATACAGACATTACACTGTTACATCCCTGTGCACACTGTTCCGCACTGCTGGAAACCCCGTGAACTGCTTCCACCCATCTTCTACTTGTCACATAATTGTTATTGAGACATAATATGTAGACTATTGTCTTATTTTTAGCCTAGACCAGTATCAAAGGATTATGTATCCCATCCTCAAACCCTCAGCAATAGCAAAGTGAAACATTTTAAATACATGTGTCCCATTGCATATAGGTATCAAATGGAAGAAGGTATTTGTCCAACTCCCCTATTCTTTTTGTTTATTCTAAAGGAAATATCATTAATAAAATAATGCAAACAGCCAGCAGTCAGTCACTCTCTTCTGCTGACTATGTACATAATTTTAAGAAGTCTTATTCTGTTTTTTGAAATCCATTTTCATTTCGGAGTAGGAAAGAATTGTGACATGATGCCTGAAGATTTTTAGCTTTTTCATATATTTGTAGCTTTGCAGATTTTTAATATATAGCTGTATAGCTTGTAGCACTTTATGACACTTTAGAATGGTAGTTATCCTTTCTCACACATTATGCCACACTCTTGAAATTCTGTTTGATTTTATTTTCAAGGAGAACAATTTCTAACAAGAACATCCTCTTTTGCACCAGCAGTTGGGAGACATTACAAGATACAGGGCTAAGAACCCCAATGGAGCAGGTTGAAGGGTGGGTTACCAAGACAGCCCTTCTCCCTTTGGATGTACTTGCCAGATATACTAATAAGTTAAACTCACAAAAACTGGGAAAATTCAATTCTGTGTGTGCATATAAGCATATTTTGTGTACCTGAAAGCTTTAATTTAAAAACTGCCATTTTTGTTATCAATTTTAATATTATTTGGAAAGTTTTCCTTCTGATTCTTGGCAACAAAAGATCTGGATCTTGTAAAAAGTCATGAGATCTGGATTGTAAATCAGTGCAATTTTAGTCTTTCTTTGATGTTTTCTTTATAGATCATCCACTGTTATACTCTGGAAAATATGTATTGCTTCTTTCTTCTTGCATTTGATAGAGGTGAAAATAGACTCTTCAGGATTGAAACTAGCTTGCTAAACTCCTAAAGGACTTTGTGGTTCTTCAGGAAAAGCCAAGCTGTAAAATACTTTATCAGTAATACCTACATCCTTCTTTTCATTCTCTTTTCCTACTCCTGAATTTTTATCCCTGCAGTCTCCTATAGGACATTTTCTCACTTATTGAAAGAGGAAAATTAGCATGCAAATTACTTCAATAAACTTTATTGCTTCAATAAACTTATAAATTAAGTAAAATTTTCTTGTTGCAGGTTCTCCACTCTGGGGCAGCAGCATCAAAACAACAGGAACTGTATCAACTGGCTAAAGAAGTCATCACAATGATTTTAACAGTATTGAAACAGAGCATAAGAACATGGGAGATAGAATGGGTAATCAAATTATCAGAATTAAGTGTGATATTAATTATTAAATAGTTAAAATGATGGCATTTTGGTCATAAAAAGTCACCTTTTCACTACTACTGCTCTGGAAAACATAATTTGTTGTTAGAAGATATAGAATGTACATGTGCTGTGGTGCAGTGATTCAGATCTGGTTATAATCAGATTGCTGTCTGAACTGTTACATTATTATGCTTATACCTATCCAGTCATTTTCTCCTTGAAAAATCCAAGCAATTGCCTTTAACATATTTAATGTTAAATTATAGCTGCCTTCATGACAGTTATAACTTTATAGTATAGGAAAAAACCCCATAATACATCCATATGTATTTCTAAACAATTTCTAGTTTTCCCTTTGAAAAAGAAAAATGCAAACGAGATATCCTAACCATTCACACCACTAAATTTATTTGGAACAATCTTCCTGAACTGATTAAATTGGACTTTATGAAAATCTATGTCTCATTAAGCTTTGAATCACCTCAAATGGTTGTAAGTTCACTTTCATACTTAAGGAATAAGTGACTTTATTATATAGAGAAACTTATTAATGGAATCTGGCAGAACTCAGATCAGTTCTGTCCAAAGCCTTCTGCCTCTGAACCAAAACTGATCTCCTAACATTTGCAGTAGTCTTCTCTACCAGAATTGCCATTGAATTCAGCTAATTATGCCTAGTGTGGGGAGAATTGCATTTTCTGAAAACTCCCCTGTTTTCATCCTGGTTTTTTTACACCCTTTAAGATTTCATCACAATGGTCTTGGAGATAAAAAGCTAGAATCCAGAACCTTAGAAATAGATAATTTTTCATTCCTTTCTCCTTCTGTTTCCTCTTGTTTCAGCTTTCTGATCAGCATTGTATTTCTGGCTTCTTCTCCTTAGTTGCACAGATTAATGTGTGTATTCTCACTCTATTATTTTCTGTGATATGGAGAGGTAATTAGGATTAATTAGGAATTTTCTAACTTAAACAAAATGGGCCTTCTGATATTTAGCTAGCTAGTTAGTGAAATGTTAGTGAAATAGTATTTTTCCAGGCATCAGCTTAGTAAAACATTGGATCTAAACAGTGAATGGATTCTAATGGGAAGGTTAATATGAGCAAGTCAGTTCTGGGAGAGGCCTGCACGTCTGAGTTGGTAACTGCTGTATGTGACATCAGTCTTAAATCTGTGAACCTTGGGCTGCTGCTGTTTTACAAATTGTGTAACCATTGCCACAGAAAGCATTTGTGCAACAGTTTAGTTGGTACTTTCCAACACAAACTGAGGAAAATTGGATGTGATACCCTGAGCATCCATTTCTGTTAAACCTGGCAGGACAATGCTGTCTAGTTTAACCCCTAAACTAAGAGGTTTCTGCTAGCTATGCCTAATTGGTTGGGACATATCAGTAACAGGCTAGTAACTTGTCTTGAGGGAAGAGGAGCTTGCCCACTACAGAAACTTTTCATCATTGTCCTATTTGTCAGGCTGTAGACAAATAGTCATGTACAGCTGGTGCCTGAGAGGCAATAGTGCATGAGCCTGAGGGCCAACTCACTCCACATATTTTTAAAATTAATTAATCTCTCATGCTTCTCCCTCTTTTCTTGGTATCTCCTTTCACTTTGTTTCTCCTGAGCTGTCAGCTGGGGTAATATATGTAGACAATACTGTGGCTGTGAAACTACAGCACACATCCCTTAAGCAGAGCCCTGTCAGGGCTGACCCCATCATCCATTGTTGTGTGCTGTCTTAATTGGGCAAGGTCAACCATCTTCTTCTCACTACGTTTTCATAGTCCCTGAGGGGACAAACAGCTCGTGTCGTGGGTGTAGGGACATGTAACTTGCAGTTTCTACTGTAAGTTAGTGTATTATTTGAAAGAATTTCTAGGATTTTTGAGAGGGTGGGGAAGATTTTTCAACAGTAGTAATATCTGAAAAATTTTGTGGGTTTTTTTCTGGTTTTGTTTTTGTGGGTTTTTTTAATACTTACAAGTTCCTTGGAAGAATTTACTACAGTTGGACCAGTAATGTATTTTTGGTCCTTTATGACATTTCAAATTACAAAAATCCCAACCAACCAACCAACCAACCAACAAAAAAAATCCAAAACCCAGAAAAACTCACCAAAACTCCAGCATCAACAACACAAGAAACCCAACCAAACAAAAAATGAGAGAAAATCTAGACTTATTTATCCATACACCTACTATACAGACATTGTCTAGAATTTGGGGAACGTGCAATCATTAAAATGCAATTAAAATCTAATAACAACACATCGTCAACAGACTGGGAGTAACTCCACTCTGGCAAATACAGCTTGTTAAAATGCAGCCCTAGAGAAAATTTTGTAATCCCCAAACTCTTAAATTTCATATCCTCAGATGAATATCTTCAAGAAGACTGAGGAAGGAAACCTTAAAATGTGCTTCAGGGAAGTCAGCAGCAAAATTACTGGTCATGTATTGAGTAATGAAAAGACCATAGAAGAAAAAAAAGTTAATTGCATTTTTTCATTCCATAATGAAATCTACAGGCATGGTCATCAATCAGTTGCACAAATAAAGAACACAGATTCCTATGCTGAGCAATGTCAGGGGCCATGGACATTCTATTTAATGATAACACCCATGTGAATTATTATTACTAGATATGAAAGCCTCAAAAGCAGTCTAGTAAAAGTGACAAAGTAGATGATGCAAGAGTCAAACACCTTTATAATACTTCCAAGCAAATATGTGATGTGTGAAGAGATAAGATGACCCTATGAAGTTAACCTAGAATTAGGTGAAGTTAACACAGAATTAGGACAGGAAAATAAAGGTTAAGATACTCTAAACCTGTCCTCTAATGCTTTTTATTCTCCCATTACTGAAAAGCAAAATTTAAGGTTTATTCAAGATATCCATAGAAGACAAATCATCACAAGATGATAATAAAGTCTAAGAGGCAAATTCAGGAACCCTTCAACTCATGATCTAACTCATTAGTCTGGTACACAGAACTCTCAGAGGTTTTAAAATATTGTGTCTAGATAATTTATAAGTTATAGACATGCAAAGTAGAGATGAGAAAGTTTTCATCTTGTATTCTATGTGACATAATAAGTGTTTATTAAATAAGCCTTTCCATCCTGTGTAGTAAGAAATTATTTTCTACTATTGTTACTTAAGTGGCCTATTTCTGATTCCCAGCACTAGGCTCCTACTAGGAATCAAAACAAGTGCAGAACAGACTATGGCATGCAATTATGAGAAAAACAAACCAGAACTGAGTATTCTGTAGTGTCCATATAGATCCCCTTAGTGCAGTTCAACAGCTGCTGAAGTCTAGGAGACTAGGATTTGGCTTCCATTTTAACAGGAATATAAGATTTTAAGGCAAAGAAACAATAACAACAACAAAAACCCCCAACCCTCAAACATCAGTGTTCCTCTCAACCTCAGTTTTGTTAGTAGAAGAGGAAGTATACTGGAGCATTGGACAGTTCCACCTTCTCAGCAAGTCTAGCAGTTAGGAAGATATGATAATTGTCTACAGTGAATCTGAAATGTTCAACTTGCCAACACCAGCTTCATACTTATTGACTTCTACAAACTAAGAGAAGGTACTGAGTGATTAATAAGTTCTGTTTAGCTTATGGGAGAGTCATGGTTAGAGGCATGCCCTGTCCAGCTGTTTTGGTAAACTGTGAGTTTCTAGTGCTTTGATAAGGGCCAGCAAAGCAATTCTGCCTTGGTCTCAAGGCAAAAGGATAGATATCACTTTCACCAGCATACTGATGTCTCCTGGAAGCAAATTATTTAGCTTTCTACACTAAAGCTGATTTGAAAATTCAGATTTAAAAAAAAAAAACCCAACCATACAGTAGAAAGGAATCTGGATGTTACTTTACTGCTTAATGCATAATTATTGTTTAATACAGTATAAGCCATGGTCAGGAAGAAACCTCGCCTCTACTGGCAGGTTACGTGATGAAGTGCATCCACTCATGCCTACAGAGGGCTGGAGCATCAGAAATCTAAGATATTGAAGGCTTCCTGTGATTTTGAAGAAACTGGTAATAGCTAGATTTACATATAGGACAGAAGTTTTCTGATGTTGTGGACTGAAATGCCACTCTTGGGTGTCTGGATCCTGGGACTTAATTTTAAAATAACAACACAACCTTAAAAAACCTTGCGACCTTCAGCTACCTATAAACAGACATCTGAGAATTGTATTCCCAAAATCAGCTTAGTAAACTGAGATCCAGAGGGTGCATGGGCCCCTTCAGAACAGAATTTGCTGTGTCCTGCATGTAGCTACCTGAGCTAATTGCCTATAAACAAGGTAATGAGCACACTAAGAGCAGTCCAGCCCAAATATAACCATCTTGTAATCATAACTAATTTGCCTGGAGAAATTTACTAACCATTCTCTACCTGAATTAGGTGATTTACAGCCTGTCTTATTATTTTTATATATAATTTGTGCTGTGTTCAAACCAGGGGAGTTCTAAGGCTATGTTTCACTTCAGTTGGACTTGGTTTCCAACCAGTAGTGAAGCTGCAATCCAGAACTTCAGATTTAATGCAAATGCAGCTTTCATGTTCCTTTAGCAGACCCTGAACAGTAAGAAGTGATAGGTTTGTGTTTACTTCCAAGGTGGATGTCCAAATATGTCTGAAGTACGCATAAATAGAAGCTTAGAATGACTTAAAGAAACTTTATTTTGTGTGAGTTTCTCCAATTAATATGAGGACCAAGAAAACTGTGTAGGCAACAGAAGAACAGGACAAAAGTTTCTAGTGCACAGGAGCAGGAATTTTTTAGCGGCTTGCCTGTTTAGCAGCACAGTATGCAGACATCCAGACAAGGATGGGAAGGACTGTGGTCCCCATGGCACTAATCACCTTTGATGAAACTTTTCTCATGAAAAGTACAGTTTTATAACAGTGAAGGGGAGGTATAAAAGATGCAGCCTACAGCACAGTTTCCAAACTTTTTAAGATCAGCTTTACCCTTTAGAAAGAGATTAAAAAAAAAAGTTAGAGTTTAACATCTGTACAGATGTCACATGCTGCAGATAGATTATATAGCAGAGCTCCCTCCAGACGGCAGCATCCCTCTGAGGCAGGATGGAGCACACATCTGCCTTCCCCTGTGTGCATCAGAGCTCTACTCATTCTAACAATGGGAATCGTCATTCTCCATTAAGCTCATACTGAAAGCCTTGAATAAAAGCCTTAAAAAGCTCAGCTGAAAGTATTAATTCTGAGGGAAACATGTAAATCTGGATGAAAACTTCCATTCATTTTTAATCTTGCAATGGTAAACCTTGTAATTAAGATGATTAAATGGCTGAATAAAACCCTATATTTACATCATTTAGAATACCACAATGAAAAACCATAATCCTGTTTATGGAAAGAAAGCAGTGGAGGCATTTTAAATCAGAAACATCAAACAAAACTTGTTATTTAAGCAGTCAGTAATTAATGTAACTCTTGCTTAGCAAGGACAACTAAGAGTTAACTGACTAGGAAATGCCTCTTGGAGAAAAGAAATAATTGGAAAGAATCAGATATTGTGTTTATGGAAGAAAAATAAAAGATAAATTGTTATGTTTATGAATGATCAAGTTATCCACATTTAACATATTTCACAGGGGACAAATTAAGGATTAGCAACAAAAACAGTGCTAGTGGGAAAGCTTCTGGAGTAGGCACATCAAAATGATACAGCACTCCCAAGGAAGCAAGAGGGAGCATTTTTTATGAGCAATGGTCCAGGAAAAGCAGGAGGTGACAATCTCTTGGTGGCTGTTTGACATAAAGAATCGGCAGAAAAATCTTATCATTGAAAATATTTTCCTTCCCCATTTTGAAGGAGTGGATAATGTCTCTCCAAAAAGTCTCCCTTAGTTTGTTGCCTTGTTATTACTCAGCAAAGATGACAATAACTTAAAAAACTCATTTTTAAACTAAAGAGATAATTCTCTCATCTGAATCTGCATGGCAGGATTTAGAATCTATTTCAGGTGCGCTTGCCACCCCACATTCCCCCATGTTTTCTCTGTAAAATATTTGGACAACAAACTAATGAAAGCCTATATGAATAATATAAATACATCACAAGTTTGTGTGTGTTTGTATGTTTAATGCATTACCTCTTGATAATATATCACAGCATAAATAAACAGAAATCAAATCTATATGCATGTGAAACTGCCTCTCTGATTAAAATCTTGTCAAAAGAAATTAGGGTAGTATTTTTTTCAGTCAGTGATGCTTTGTAAAGGCTTTCAGACTTTTTTTCTAAAATTGTGTTCTGTAAGAATAGAATGTAGGTACTATTTAATCAAAAGTATTTACTTTATCTTCCATTTGAAAACATATTAATAAAACTATATCTCTCTCAATACAGTGTTCTTTTGCTATGTCATCTTTCTTTTCTCGCAGTGTCTAAAAGTGCTCAAGCTGAAGTTCTTGGGCAAGCTCATATGCAGCTATTGACTGGAGAGATTGAGGAATGGGATTCTGTTGAAGGACAAATTGCTTACGGGGTTGTGGAGAATTATTAGGCTTGATATTGTATCATGGATTTATCTCCTGTGATAAGTAATTGAAAATTATTTCTAAAGGTGCTGATCAATGTGAACAAGTCAATATTGCAAAGCTTGCAGTGTTCATCCACAAAAAATTCTCTATCATCAAAAACACTCCCATAACTCATGGTCTTGTTAATTTGAGATGTTCACACATTGCAAACATGCTCTGAATAGTCTTTAGATTAGATGTATCCACTATAACATCTTAGGATCCACTTGAAAGTTTGTCTTCTGGGTGATTTCATTGCTCAAAATTTCTTAGGGCTATTTAGAAGATAATACCACCTTTGCAAATCAGACACAGAAACTAAAATGGAGTATTGAAAAATGGAATACTTAAAAAAAATTTTAGATGTTCCTGCACACAAATACTTGAAGTACCTCTGCTTGGCAAAAGACCTTTTTACCTGGACATTTCATATTTGTTGTTAATGTCAGAATTAAATTCATACACTTCACTCTGAAATTTCAGGTTTCGTCCAGAATTATTTTTTACAACTGGACTCTGATCTGGCAGTCAACTTTCATTAATGTCTTGTATTTTATTGCCAGTGCTTTGTAAAATGATTTATTTTTGAAACTTCACCAGGCCTGTAGAGGTAGCTGTCCCCCTTTCAGGATGACTCCAGCCATTGTATTAATGCCACTTGCAGTCCCACTGCTGTACCACAAGAACTTACTGGTCCCCAGTACTTTGCAAAGAAGAAGCTAAAGCAAATTTCCTGTGATAGAATCACAGATTTATTTAGGTTAGAAAAGACCCCTAATATCATTAAGTCCAAGCAGTAAACCAGCACTAGTTCCACAATAAACCATGTCCTTAATAGCCACATCTGCACACTTTTTAAATACCTCCAGGAATTGTGACTCTACCACTTCCCTGAGCAGCCTATTCCAGGGCTTGACAACCCTTTGGATAAAGAACTGAATTACTTGCATTATGTAATAAACAGAAGGAAGGGAAGCCAAGACTCCTTCCCATTGATAGGAGCTTGTGTTTACATGTGCATATCAGTGCAATTTTTCAGCTTTTGTTGATTACTTCATCACTCTGTAGAACCTTTTCTGGCTTAGCAATGGTGAAAAAATTATGCCAACAGAGGAAAAAAATATTTTTCTAGAAGTAATTTTCCTCTTGGCATAGCCTACTGGTACTCAAACAATATGAATTAAAACGACTGAATGCTGTTTCTGAGCGCTGTAGTTTGCACAGAAGGAGTTTTGCTGTCCCAGTGATGAAAATGAAAGATACTGGTTTTCACCATCAAAGGCAATATCTGTGTAACAGTAGTGTTAAAATCTGACTAAATAAAACTCAGCAGCATAATTTCAGGAAAACAATTCTAAGTATTTTGATGATGTATTAAGGTGTATTTTGTGGAATGGCAGCTGTTAAAAGGTGTATGACAGTTTCACTCTTGAATAATGTCCATCTATCTTTTCAATCTCAGCTTGTTTGGGGAAATGAAATTCAGCTGCACTCCTGAAACCACCACTCACTTTTTCTGTCTACATCTTTTCCCTCTCAGTTTACTTATCACTATCAAGCCTTAACATCATGTACTCAATTGCATCATATAGACTGCAGTGTCAAACTCAGAAGGAGATTGTAGAGGCAACCACAAGACAATCTGCTCAGAAGAGAGAAAAGCAGAGAGATGGCATTGATAACTGTAATACAGTAATAACAATCCTTGCAGTATAAATAGATACTGAACACATTTCTCTAACAGAAACTCAGAGGAGACTTTATTTTCTGCAGATCTGCCATCTGCAATGTTACTTTTCTTCAGACCTAAAATTTGGAGTAGAAAAATCCCCTCAGTACAGACCTCATTTCCCACAGAAGAAAAGGATAGGCTATACTGCATCTGCTGAAAAACAAGTTATTCTGTCTAGCATGGTGTCTCCAGGTGTTGTATGGCATGGAAATATAAGGATGTACCCAGCTGTCTACAGATTTTTGCAGGAGCGTCAATTTGAAAAGCAAAAAAGTAACCTCTCTGGAATACCTATGTTTTCATGTGGGAATCCACAGGCATTTCATAGAAGTTATGGTAATTCTGACTTTTAGTAATGATACAGTTTTATGAAACTAAGTTATACAGTGAAAGGAAGTAACCAAATCATGTCTGTACTACTGAAAAGAAAATAAAATTTATATACAACAAAAGTATCATGACATTGGAATTTGGAGCAATTTCTGAAGGCTTTTAAACACTATAAGCAATCTTTTGTGACCTCAAGGCAGTCATATTCACTGTTGATGGCATGGAGACTATTGTTACATTCATGTTTTGTACCAAGAATTAGACACTTTCTAACAGAAACTCTGCTGTTATTCATTGGCATTTGCAATATGTGAGCTTAAATTAGTCCTTGGTATTCCAAAAACCGTCAGAAGGATGGTGGATATCTCATCTTTGAAGTTCCACAATCAAATATATACTGGATCTAAAATCCTGGGCACCCAAAAATGAGGAAACTGTAAAGGAGGAGCATGAATACAGGCTGCAGCCTACTATACCTGGAGAATGAAGTGGAGGGGAGCACATCAGAACAACTCCTTGGCCTTCACGTACAGATACAGCACTTCTTGTCCGACCACTAAAATTCCCCAGATCTATCAAAAGAACAGAACATTATAGTTACATACCAAAGATTTTAAATTTTTTGGCTACCGTGACTTCCATTTTATTTCCTCTTTTAAAGCTGGCTGTTCTTTTTTCATACCTTGATCTATAATAGGAGGGCCTGAAAAATAAATCTATTTCCTTTACAAAAAATTCCATGTTGCATCAGCACTTTATTCCTTTTTTAGTGCACTTGCATACAGTATGAAAAAAAAAAAGCAGCAGACTATATATATATCTCCTGTTTGATTTTCTCTCTTGGTAGAAGGGATTCATACACAGTGAAAAAGAAGAAATAAAACTGGAGGGAGTACCCCAGCTAACATCCAGACTGATGATGCTGCAGAACCCACTTGGACATTGCACACAGGACATGGTGATGACAGAAAGGAAAATCAACACATTGGTTCTAAAACTATAGAACATTGCTACTCTATAGCATATTTACTCTTTCAAATAATTATCTTCTGATTTTTCTGATGCTATGTCCAAACCAGTTGTGAGTAAGCGTGTTTTCCCCCAAAAGTTTCCCTCCATCAGGGCAATAAGAAGCATTTCACTATTGGAATAAAAATTTTGAATAAAGTTGCAGGGCACTGCTATGAACGGTTCATTGTGATTATTTAAAGCCTCTCAACCAGAAGATCCTGTTATTCCATTTACCACACAGAACACTCAACATGGATTCATTTTGTTGTGGATAATAATGCTCTAGCATTTATATCTGTAGTAAAGAGATATGAGAGTTCAGTTCTGCCATCAGACTGCTGGTGTCTTCATCCATTCCCCAGAGCCAGTTATGGTGTTTAAAACCTCTGTTTTCTCAGGGGTATTCTAGAGAATTTTCCATGTTATGTGGATCAAGGTGAAGAGAGCAACAACAAGAGATCTTTGAAAAGGATACAGAAGCTTCAGCAAGCATTAAAGGAGGATCAGAAATATTAATAGATTGGGCTAGTGGGAGCTTCTCTCACTGACAATGAGTGACTTGTAGCCCTACTTCCTAATTTCTGCATACAGCCCAGAGTGCCGGGATGAGCCAGACAACACCAGTTTAAACAGGTGGAGCAGAATTGTTTCTATCTTAACTGCATTTAGTTGGTATTTCTCTATCAGATGCTGAAATTCCTCATCTTGTTTCAGACCTGGTAGAGCATAAAAATTAAGTCCAATGATTTTCAAAAGTAATTTGAGTTGATTTTTTTTCACATTTCTAAAATATGTTTTGGGCACAGGCAGTAGTTTAAAATTTAAATGCATTAAAATTTGTGCTGTCATTTGCCAAAATAAGTTAGTGTTTTGATTTCAATAATAGGTATTGTACTTGAATAGAAAAAAGGTATGTAGGATCCAGTAGATTTTTGTTAAATTAAATTTATGTTTGAAACTTTGAAAACTTTTGCTAGTCAATAGATAATTAAAAATTTAAATATTGTATTGCATATTAAAACAAGCACACCATGGGTTATAATACATTCTGGTATAATTTCTCATAAAAGTGTCTCCTAATGCATATTACCTGACAGCATATTCTGCAGAAAAGTAATTATTATTTTGTGTCCACAAAATAGTGGGCTGGTACATCCCTGCATGAAAAGAGTGGATGGGAGAACATCTTGTAATTGAAATTTTCTTAGTTAAGTCCTCAGGTGATTAAATATTATTTTCTATTAGTTATAGCAACCTTTAAATATATTTTCTTCCATTTCCTGCTTTGAATGTGCATTGGGATGGAAAAATATACTTTTTTTTTCACCAAATGAAAATCAAAGATATTCTTTCTTATTTTAAAATAAAAGTACTACATATGACTCAAGTTTCTATTTGTTCAAAACAATTCTTTTCAAATTAAAGGAGGAGAATATCAAAGAGCTTTGAATTTCAGCTTTTTTTGGCTATCTGTTGGTTCTGAACTGGATTTCTTGTTACCATATGACAGAAACAGGATTAGCAGGTACAAAAGAAGGGATTTAGCTCTAAAACAAATAAATGTAGAGAAGCTTAAAAGGAAGGAAAGGCAAAGGATCATGCTTGCAGTTCCCCCACATTAAAGTAATAAACACAAAAAGGAAAAATCAAATTAATGGAAAATTTAATTACTTTCTTGTAAATCTCAGCCATTTCATATCTATGCACACTGGAAAAAAAAAAAGGCAGCTACAGAAAATTTGTACAACCACCTTTCATCTCACTTTAAAACTCTAAAGAGGTAGATAATAAAAGAAATGGTGGACAGAACCCAGCTTTAGAGGTGAGAACTGTAACTTCTCACACAGTGACACCAGCCTTTGGTTCACTGCTCTTGCTGCAGTATAAACCTGCAACACGTGTGACATGTCAGAATGCCCCACACAGAATGAGTCTGTCCTTCATCTTATTATGATGTCTATAGCTGATTGATAAGAAAATGCCTTCTCATGCTCCATAGGTGTTCATCTTGTTCCCTGAAAGATTAATTTACTCATATCTCAGGGCTAGTGGCAAAGATGATAACATATACTATGTTATTTTCAAAGCATTTCCTGAGGTTCAGCTACATAACTCCCATACTTTTCAACATAAGAAACAGCACTGACCACTTTGAAAAAATGTATTTAAGTGCCAGCCACCATGTCTAGTGTAACTTACTATTAACAATATATATGCAAACCACACATTTAGATGGAGGGCGTGGCAGGAGTAACCAAATTTCCTTCACTGCTGAGAAATTATTCAATTAAAAAAAAATTATATAGTGTCACTAGTGTATTACCTGTGAGACAGGAGTGGTCTCCACTGTAAAAGGGAAATAGTAAAGAAATTCCAGAGCTACTGATGATGCCAGACATTAAATCCAATGACTTTGGTGTAGTACTTTCTGGATGTCAAATTTACGCTGCAATTGTATTTACATTAGCTCAGTGTAGTATTTGGTCTTTGAGAAAAGTTATGACCTTTGGAAAACCATTTATCTATCTGATCCAAAGGAGCTGCCAGGTAGTGCTGCTCTCTCCACAGTGACTATTCCCATTTTTTGGAAATGAGCTAAATCATGGGTTTCTCTCAGCACATATACCTATGTATTGATATGCATTGTGGAACAATGACACCACCACAAGACTATCAGTTTTAAAAAGACTCAGTAGAAAAGGAAACACTTCCACAGAAAGTGAAAGGAGTAAATAGAAATAAATGAGGAAAACTTCAAGGCAGTTGAAGCAACAAAAAACCTTTGAAGGTCTAACAACAAAATAAACATTTAAATAAAAGGGGGAAAGTTCTGCCATTGACAGAAGGACTTTTACAAAAGTTGGATCAGTTTTTAGCACTTAATGGCCTTCCAAGTCACCTTCACTGCTGTTTGCATTGTAGGAGGCATCATTGATTCACTGTGCTCATCAGCTTGCTGCAGCTAATGGGGGCAACAGGTTTTTGTGACCCAGTCAACAGTCAAGGGGTAACTGGTATGAAATTAGGATCAAATTAAAGATGAAAAACAGATCTTGTTTTTATTGTAGGCAATTATTGCTTGGTAACCTAGCATGGAAGCTGTAAAAGTCTCTGTAGTTCATTATCAGTGACTTAAACCAGTCAATTTAGCTTTAAAGTAGAAATTAGATTGGCGCAGAACAATGTCCTCTGCCAGCTCGGTTCTGTAAGTTTAAACTGTTTTATATGCAAATTTATTATGGAGTTTAAAATGGACATAATATGATATGTATTAAAATGTTTAAAGACATATCCTGAAGATACCTGAAGACAAGTATAAAGCAGGCAATATTCTTTCCAATAAGGTAAAAATAGCTCTACACAAGGAGAGATTCTTCTGTCAGGCCAAGGACAAACTTATTTATTGCATTGTCACAAAGAGAGGGTAGCCTTCCTCTCCTTGGATTTGAAAGACAGGACTAAGAAATAGACCTTGAGCTGGAATTGTAGCTCTTTAAAAAAGGTAAGATTTACAGGGAAAAGAATTCCATCAAAACATGTTTTTCAAAATCCCATTATAACCTAAATCAAAAACATGGTTTGACTGTACACTCTAAACAATGGAAAATATAAATGTTCTGTTTAATAACCCACAAGCTATAGAAGAATGAGAGGTAGGTATTGAAAAGATATCATGTGTGATTGTATAGGAAAGTTTTACATTGGATGAATTAAACACAATACCCAGAATATCCAACAGTCCAAGAAAATTAATAGTTTATTTTATAGTGACATACACTTATTTTGTAGGAATACCAGATTAAGTAAATAGAGCTGTATTAGTAGGATCACTCATTTGACCTAAGTGTAACTTTTAATACTGAAATTATTCATTAGAAAAAGTATGAAAGGAATTTTGGGAAAAAAGATTTCTACCATCACAGAAACATCATCTCACCATTGATAATGGGAGAAGCATACATCTTGAACTTTCAAAAATCACATTACCATATGACTTTTAGGTGACAAAATACGGGCAACTGTCAAACACTTTAGAATGTATCATGCTTATTATCATTGCTGCTGTTATTATTTATCATCAGAAAGGTTTTAATTCTTCATGGATCATCAAACTGACATGATGTGGAAAAGGTTATTTTTTTTTTCTCAGAGAAGTTACTATGCAAAAACAGAAATAGAGAGAGCATAGAAAAACAATGAAGCAGTCCAAGTCTGCATGACAACAACCCTCTCTCTGTGTACACCTGCAGAGCCATTAAAGTGTTTTAAGGAAAGGGGGTCGATACACAGATTTTTTCAGGGAGTGCTGACAAAAGGTGACAAGGAACTCAGGAGAATTTTTAAAGATTCCTCTCTGAAAATGTGAAAAACAGAGAAAGGACACACAGGATACTGTACTTATATTTAAACTAGCATCTTCAGAATCTTTCTCAGATATTACAAGATATTTTTTTCTCAGAAAAAAAATAAAGAAGGATCTTTGAGTAATGGTGCTCCACAGATGTGTTCTTGCAAAAACAAAGCACTTTTTTATGTATAGGTATCAGCATGAAATTTAAGGTATCCGCTATTGATTCATTACCCCTGAAATAAATTTTCACTATGAAAGGCAGATCAATAGTCAAATAAGCAAACATTTTCTGTCCTTAATGACATATTTCTATTTATATATTTTTTAATAAATGATAACAATTTAAAAATACCTGGTTTACTGTTTATTGTTCTTCATTTAGTTGTATGTCATAGCTATGTCTAGCTGTTTTACCTTGTAAGCAGAAATAGTTTTTAATGCTTTCTACATTTCCTATCACAGTGAAGTCATGAATCCATAAATGTGGCAAATACATTCTATCATAATACAATATATTAGAGAGATAATTAACTAACCTAGTGTCCTGGTTTTGTCTGAAATAGAGTTAATTTTCTTCTTAGTAGCTGGTGCCGTGCTGTGTTTTGGATTTATGTGAATAATGTTGACAAAACATTGATGTGCTCATTGTCGCTGAGCAGTGATTATCTGAAATCATGGACTTTTGAGTGCTTCATGCTCTGCCAGTGAGGAGGGCACAAGAAGCAGGGAGGCAGCATGGCTGGGGCAGCTGACCCGAACTGGCCAGAGGGATATTCCGTAGCACAGAGCATCCTGCTCAATGTATGAACTGGGGAGAGCTGGTCGGGAGGCACCGATCGCTGCTGGGGGACGGGCTGGGCAGCAGTCAGGGGGTGGTGAATAACTGCACTGGGCATCTCTTGTCTCTCTGGAGTTTTGTTCCTTTCACTTTCTGTTTTCTCTTTTTTAATTACAATTGGTATTACTATTGTTAGCATTATAAGTATTCTTTTTGTTGTTATTATATTGTACTGTATTTCAGTTGTTAATATATATAACTATTCCCTAAATTGATTTATAGAATTGTGTGTTAAATCTAGTACAATTATTTTTCTTTTTAAATTTTTTCCCAAAATGGGTGGTTTCTATTTATTAATTATTATTATTAATTAAAAAAACTTTAAATTTTATGATGCAAAAATAGACTAGTTCACTATTTACTATGCCATACTTTTTAAAAGAGAATACTACATTTCAATTAAAATATTCACTACTTGTGATCCTACACAGATTTTGTATAAATTATGAATTGATATGCTTCTTCCACTGTTTTGTCTTGTCTAACTACTTATTTTTTCTATAATCTAATTTGCATGAAGAGATACCCCAGGAAGGTTGAGGAAATTCATAGTGTTGATGAATTTTTCCTTTTGTGAAGCCTAATTTCAATAACATCAATTAATACCATCAGTATCATCAATAAAGCTTAATTCTACTCCGAGCCTTGAGAAAAAAAGGGAATTCGTAGGTACCAAAATCTCCCTGAAATTTTGTAGGATTTCTGCATTCATAATCCTGAAGTACTGGACCAAAGTGAATTAGAAGAAATATTTACATACAGAATAAAATAGCAAGATCATGTTGAAAACTACAGAGTTACTGTATGATTCAACTTGGCATGTTAAGTTCACAATAATTAGGATGTTTGTGGTTACAGTTGCTGATGGTTATGATTAATTAGTTATAATCATTCTGTGTCCGTCAGGTTTTATCTCTTCTCACATGAATTATTTCAGCATGCTTCTCAGCTGTCTTTCATGACTGCAAAATGCAATTTCCAGGGAAAACATTGAATCAAGAGGACATGTTATAGTTAAGCATTTTTCACCCTTTCATTCTGTCATTTAGAAGCAACAACTAAAACCAAACAAATAAGCAAGCAATCTTATGCGACAAATGAAAAATTTTCAAATGCAGATTCCAACATTATACCACAAAAGGAAAGTGGTACAATAAATATTACTGCTTGCAGAGCTTCTCAGCAAACAGATTTTTTCACTTGAGTAATATATGCAATATATTTTTTTAAACACATTGTTTTACATAATGTTATCTGCATCTTGAGAAACACGCATTTGTATTTCTAACCTTTTCCATAGGAGTTCCTGACACTGAGAGGTATACTACTATTTATATTCTGTATAAATCCTGTGCACATGATTCTACCTTTCTATTTTTTTTCCTTTCTTCTTATGAGTCTTCCTTCCCTTTTTGTTGATTTCTCTTTTAGTAACTTTTTTCCAATTAAGTTAATTACAAACATTCAAGGATATATTGCAAACAATCTTTCATTTTGTTGTGAGTTTCTTCAGCTGGATGTGACTTTTCCTTCTTTTAATTAGTAATTAAAGACCACAGCCAGTTGGGATTTTGGAAGATTTAACATAGAATGACTATCATAGTATAGTTTCTTATCATATGATGTGATATGAAATGGACAGTGACTAATCTCCATACAGCTTATTGGAAAATTCCCGTGTAGGTGTGGTTCACAAGAAACTGTAACAGTAGTACACAGAAAAAAACCTTTTCCTACCATCTGGGTGAACAAGTCATTAAAGATAACATGTTCTGTATTTCATTGAGCTAATTTATATAGAAATTACACTAAAACATTTATTGTATGTATTTATTACTTTTAGTTCACGGATTCTACTCCTAAAATAATATGATGGTGGCAAAGGAAATAAGCTTTCCCAAGTTCAGAAGTGATGGCACTGAGCTCATCTAAATTAAAAACTTTACAACTTCCACAGTATCTGTATTTGAGACTATCTTGCTGGCATGATACAGACAAAGAATCTGCAGGAAATGAAAGAAAAGCCTGACCTCCCAGGGTCCCTGTTATGAAGATAATATGTAAGATGTTTGATAGTGTTTCAGTCACTAGTCTTTTTTATTTTTTCTCCCCTTAATTCTTCATAATTTGTTTCAGAATGCCATTATATGCATGAACTGAGACAAATATCTGAGAACCACTGTTCAGATCTAAGGTTTGAGGAGTGGCATGATTGTTCAGGTTTCAGTAATAGCTGGAGGCTTTTAGTCACCATTTCCACGAGACATGACATATCAAATTCTGACTCCACTCTAGACAGGTCATTTTGCTGCACTAACTTTTCAGCAGACTAATGTGTATAAATGCCTCCATACTTCACTTCTGCTTTGTCATAAAGAAAAGAAGAAGGTCATAATCTCCCAGAAATTATTTATTTGATCTTCTATAAGAGTTGTAGTGCCCAGCACGACCTGCAAGTCAATTGTGACAAGATTACTAAGTGCTTGGACACATCCAAGGAGTAAATCTAGAAGACCTTGGTCTTAGATGAATAGCTCAGCTGGAAATGAAGACCTTGCAAACATAGAGAGTTGCCTAGGTAGCAGCTTCTTGTTACGTATGATGCTAGGTGATGCTTTTGATAAAACAGTTTGCATTGAAGCATGTTATTCTGCTTAATATCAGGGCAGTATCAGCCACTGAAAATCAGAGTTTAGGATATGAGCATGTCATTTTACAAGTAAGAGTCATCAAAGATAAATAAATTGTCACCAATCAGCTGAGCAACTATAAATTACCATCTACATACTATGATTTTTTTTAATCTGTAATCTGTACCACATTAATTAATAACCCTGTGAAGGTGGTCTGAGCATTCCTTTAATGATCTAATGTGTTGCAAATGAATGGCACAATATTTATTCATTTTTATTATCAGAAAAGATAAACATTCTTAGAAGGTTTCATAATTTCATAAAGTCTTGGCTAAAGCAGTTTCAAATGCTTTCTAAAAGGCATTTCCTTCTCCCACTTCTCTCTTTGCATTCTAATGTTATTTCCCTATGTCATTTATTTTCTAATTCTGCACATATTTGTGTCAGAGAGCTTGCATAAGATGAAGCACGTCTCCTCTCCTCTCCTCTCCTCTCCTCTCCTCTCCTCTCCTCTCCTCTCCTCTCCTCTCCTCTCCTCTCCTCTCCTCTCCTCTCCTCTCCTCTCCTCTCCTCTCCTCTCCTCTCCTCTCCTCTCCTCTCCTCTCCTCTCCTCTCCTCTCCTCTCCTCTCCTCTCCTCTCCTCTTTTGAGGAGATACTTCTTTGAGTATCCTCAAAGATATAATCACAGTCTTTGCTTTAGCCACGTATATCAGGCAGCAATCTCTCAGCAGTTCATCTGATCTTTTAACCACTTTGCCGTCTGTCACAATTATATATTATCACCAACAGATCAATAGAAATAAAACTAAAATATGTTTCCTGAGCTATGTTGGTTAGGTGCTCCACAGTACTGATTGACTTCTTTAAGCAATCTAATAATTCCGTCTCTTTTTAACTGATCTTCCTAGAGCAATTGCTACCAAGTATGTCCCAGCTGTAAGGTTTTTTTAATGACTTTTGGTACTGAAACGAAATTCAAGCAAAGCTGTAAGGTTGTTGATTTTGAAGTTATGGGCAATTTGTTAGTATTTCTGATGCAGTGGGGAAAAATTTCTAATTTCTAATGCAGTGGGGAAGAACAGCAGGACAGCAGGACAGCTTCTCTTCTCATATGGACTGCTGACAACACGATGTTCAAGAGTATCAAATACTAGACCATGGTGTCTAATCATGCAGCTATTCCTAACCACAGTAATGTACAATATTTAAAAAAACCAAAAAAACCAAAACAAAAAAATCCTGGACAGATATTTCTGGAGAAGCCAACTGACCTTGCAAACAGGACAGGTCTGGGCATCCTACCAACAAACCATACTTCCTCCTAATTAATAAAAATGAATTACACAGCATTTGTAAGACTTGATTGACCATAATCACAGTCCTATATTTAGACAAAGCTTTGCCACATGTAAGCACTGGTGCAGTACAGCTATTGTGTAGTGTGGGTGAAATCAATCATTGAGATGTTAAAAAAAAAAAAAAAGAAAAGAAAAAAAAAGAGAAAAAATTTCTGGCTGGAGAAGATTTGGGCCCTGAATACATTAATTCTCCATGGAATAGGAAAACTTCTGTCACAGTAATGAGACCTGTAGTACTAGCCTAGTAGGAAGGTACCATAAAGGAGTTATAACAGGTATTCAGAGAGAGTCAGACATTAAAGAGGATATGGGGGAACTTGCTGAAAGGGTCTAGCTGTTTTAAATACATGATGTGCTTTTGGTAGAACAGAGTAAATACACCATCAGGAAAAGAATCCAAGGTTCTGTCTTGAATAGACAGCATACAGAAAGCAAAAATTCAATTCAGGAAAACAAAAGAGGCAATGTGTTGAAAAAATAGTCTGGATTTTATACTGAAGTAGACCAAATAATTGGAGACTGTGAAATGAAGACTGTGAAGGGGAATCTCCAGATTTTAATATTATGAATTTATGTAAAGAATGAATTAGGTAGTAATGAATATCAAAAAGAAAATCTGGGAAACAAAATCTAGGGATTAAGTAGTTACAGATCAATAGTTTTTGCAGCAGTGTTGGGAGGTGATCATTGAGTGGCTTAGAGGAAATAGATCTGTAACCTCAGAGGTGCTGAAAGGATTGGTTCTGAATGTGGTATTAATTTACAAAGGACCTAATACAGATAACAAAAATATAATTGGTGAAATTTTGCATATGTGTGTCTGAAATATTTCAGGGGTAAAATCTTACTCATACCTGTCAGCTTCTAGATAAGTTAACATTTTATGTTATAAAAGTAATTTGTTTTCCCAGCTCCAGTGAGAATGGTAGTTGTTTTCAGCAAAAATTGCTGGGATTTTGCTGTCTGAAAATCAGGTCCTTTGAAAACTTCTCTGTCAGATAAGTATGATGTGTTTTTCTGATGCCATACTTGTAAAAAGAGGTTGATAAATCTGAAAGACTTTAGAGAAAAGTTATGAGATTAATTTGCATTACAGAAAACATTTTATAGTGATAAATGCTTAAACATAAAAAAACCTAACCTGACGGAGTTAAAGGTGAGAAAAATAAAAAGAGTTTTCCATAATTTCTTCTTCTTAAAAGAAAATATTCTAGTTTCTGAATCAATGTCCTATTTTCTGAATTAGTCTCCTAGTGAGTTTATGTGATGTACAAGTAAGCTTCATGTGATTCTTGAAATTCCATGCTAGAAATGGTTCCCTCAGACTCAGTTGGTATAGTGATTTAAATATGTGCATAATATTTTCCATAATATGGAATATAATTTCTAATATAAATATCCATGCATAAAAATTTTACATGAAAAGTAATAGTAAACTAAGACATACTCTTAAAAATATAAAAATAATAGAAATTTGAAGGCTTCTCAGTGATGTGTAGGATATCACAGGAAAATCGTACCAGATTATTGCAGTGTTATTACTTTAATAATCCTTGATGAAATTTTTTTTGAAGGAATGAAATGTAAGGAAATGGTACCTAAATACCTGGGGAGAATAGCATCCATACTATCAGTGTAATTTAATATGAACTATTTTGTTTAATTTATTGTAACCCACTCTACATGTTTCACACTGTGAGAATATGAATGGGACTTTTATCAGTGTAATTGTAAATAATTGACAAGAATAACCTCAGTGGTAGTGTACATTAATTTTATCCAAGTCAATTACAACTGGATATTATACATTTCCAATTAACAATACAAGCATGGATTTTAGATTAAAATTAACTGTAATTAAGTTTGCTATGAGTAAAACCATCATGTTAGAGTATTTAGACTTACTGGTTCAGATAGTCCTATCATAAATATCTATGGTCTACCAAATTTTAATAAAATGTAAGCAAACCTAAAATGAGTACTATAGTGACTAGATGATGGTGACTAGTAACTGAGGAGGTTCATATGTGATTATACTTATAGGTAACAATTTGGTGTTAATGCTGAAAAAGGCTTTATTTCAAGATTGACTTTTACACAAATTATTTTGAATGTAATGAAATATAATCTTAAATTGTTGTCCCTATTATTTGACCTAATTTTTTTTATTGGAAGGAGTTATTTCCCTTCTTACATTTTACCACAAAAGCACAGTTGCTTTATAGCTATATCTGAGCCAGCTATCCTAGTCTTCCTTTCAAGGCAATGCAGGCAAATAGACACTTCAAAGGCCTGATTCATTTGACCTATTTTAGATGTCAACTTGACATGAATGAATTGCATCCCAGTAGTGCAACAGATTAAGTAGGAAATCAAAACAATTAGATCAGTTGCAGCTGCCTATGGTGTTGACAGTCTGACATTAAAGGAGAATGAATAAAGTGTATTTAGAGCCAATTTACTATTTCCTTGATCGTCAGATTGTTTTCTCAACATAATTATTTTGCCTACGGTGCCTCGATAAAACTAAGTAGAAGATGGTAAAGGATTCCTCTCATATATATATATCAGAAAAGTAACAAAAGTCAAATATATTTTTTTTAAGATGTGTTGGACCTTTGTAAGTAAACAGTTTCTTACTCTCATAAGTAAAGTAGTGATCTAACCAATTTTTTTAAAGCTATATAGGAGATTAAGATATGAGCATAGTAGTTTTGAAATAATGTCTAAATAAAGGTAAATTCAGCCCTTAATCTCATAGTCTTTCTTATTGTGGCATTAATTGTATGCTAAGAAACTGCTCCTGAGTAATAAAGATGATAGGTCTAAATTTAAAGCAACTTCTGTATACACTTAATGTGTTTCATATTGTTATGCAGTATAGAAAATCTAAATGTTACATGTTTTAAAGGATTTTACATTGACTTTTAGAAGAACTTTACAAGGTGAGGAACTCCATCTTCTGGCTACCTATTTGGTGATTAATGTACATATAGAGGAAAACTTCCAGCTCAATTTGCTGAGCCTGATTGATACTCAGAAAACCTAATCTACTGCACCTTGGGAAAAGGTGGATAAAAAGGATACACTTACTGGGGAAAAGAGGATAAAAGAATTAGCACCACCTTAATGCTGCAATAAATGTGCATCTTAAGATGACTCAGAGATTTCATCCAGCATGCACAAAATCAGCCAGCATTTTCTACTGATTGCTTTTAGTTCCAGTGGAAGCAAAAGACTTTCAAAATAAGGAAGATATATTGTTATATATACTTTATGGCATTGACTTTATAAAGAGTGTAGGAAACTATCTCCCTCTCTTAGAAACACTCGTAATGTCAGAGAAGCGATGCCTTTGGATAACTATTGATTTTAAGTAGACTGCAGAAAAGATGTTTGCTTATTGTGTAAACCTGCTCCTCATCCTCACAAATTCAGCTTGAGTATTTCTACCTGTTAAATCCTTCCTTTTAAATGCCAGCACTATTAAACATTTCCAAGTTATTTGAGTGCTTCATTCTCTTAAGTTAGAATTGAATACAAACCTATTAGATGCATATGATGGGATATATGTACAAATGCTAAAAATGTTTTCTAATTAGAAGGGGAAGGATTGTTGTTTTTTTTTTCCTAACAATGATTTCTAATGTAAGTGCAGGTGATGGAAGAAATAAGCTAGTCTTAAATTCTCAAAGTATTTTCCACAGTCACACTCTATTAAATTACAATCTGATCAGTAGTTTTTTTGGCAAACCCTAGAAAATTAAAATGCACTCATATATTTTAGTATCTACAATCAAACTGCACAAATAGCAGCTTGGTGTACATGACTATCATTAATAAATAACATTAAATCTGTTGTATGTGAAAAGATACAATTTGTGTTTCATCACTTCACTCAATTATCTTATTATTTACTACCAGAGGTTGCACTGCATCATTGTTTAAGTTCCCAATATCTTGTTAGGCAGTTTTATATCTCTACTACTATGAATATACTCTCAATGCTGCTCTGTTAGAAAAAAATAATTTCAATTCCCCAGTCTGCAATTCTATCCTTTCAAAATAATAGGTGAATGGGACTATGGTATAATCATTATGATAAGGAATACCCAAACTGTTTAACAAATACCAAACATGTTTGTCAAGCAAAGCTGTAAACACTGATTTCTATCCAACAGTCCTGGAATCCTCAGTGGGTCAGAGGAGGTGTTGCAAAAATGTGTTGCTGGTCAATAAAAGCCTAGAGCTTTTATGAGGATTTGAACTAAACACTCGAAGCTGGAGATGCAATGTGAGCCATAACAATTTCTGAGAGACAGCACAAACCAATGTTCTGAAGTTTGAAAAGAACTATTGTAAAAAAATACACACACACACAGCCCTGCCCAAATAGCAGACTCAAGAGGCCAATGGCAAAAAAAACCAGACACAAGGTAAAACAATATGATAATGGAAATTAAAATAATACGGTGAAATCTCATAGAAGAACAGAAATTAGTTCTTTCAAAATAAGTTTACCTTGAAAAATATTAATTTTACTACAACAAAAATAGGGCTAAACTCTTCAACAAACTACACCCTTTTATGACAATTTTTTCATTAGTTTGATAATACTTTTGTTTATCCCCCACTTTATTTGGGTTTTTTATTTTCTAGTTAATGGAATGGCTGTGTTCCTGGTCACTGGGATTACTGGAAAAACAAATGTAATTCCACTTTTATTTTCTTTACAGTTTTTCTGAAGTGTCATTTTGTCTTCCTGTATTACTGCAGTGAATTTCTCCAGAAGACTTGTCATTTCCTGAAGCATTTTGTAGGCAAACACAATGACTGGTCAGTCGTGTTAGATCTTATAGACACTGCCTTTCAGTAGAGCTGGCACAGATGCTCATGGCACAATGCCTGTAGAGGAGGCACGTCAAATACTTTGGTGATGAGGCCAATAAAAATTCTGTTTACCTCCAGCAGACTGCTCAATATCTTTGTGATTAAATAGCTCCTGTCCGGCCTTTTTCTTATATAATGTAAAATGTAATTTCCAGAATCATTAACTTAAGTAATCTTTCATGAAGTGTAATATAAGAAAAAAAAAGTTTGAACATTTGAATAGATTTTGGTAAAGGCAAATAAGTGTCTATCGCTTAGCTAGCATCATCCTAAGCATTCACCTTAATGTATCTCAGGTTAAAAAGTCCCAGGGCAGCTTCACAGACTTTACCATGTCCTTGTTTTTTGTGTTCTTGTGTAAATAAGAGAAGGCAAAATGTGATTTATTCAAGGATATATGTACTCATGCATCTGAGAATATATTCCAAGGTTGTTTCACACTGAGGGTCTACACTAGTCAATTATATCAATGACAAAAAAATGCATAAAACTTTTGCAAGCATTCTGAAAAGCTTTCTGGTACTCTTCCAGTGCATTTGTGGTAGGCACATATATTTACTCTGGAATGATGACTTGTCATTCAGAAAACATATAGCCAAAAAACCTTTCAGAGACTGTCATTCAGACTGATTCTGAAACTAGGTTCTTTTTCATTTGCTTGTGCAACATGATTTTTTTTATGTGGCATCTGATTCCAAAAGCTTTCCTAAGACTCTTCCAAAAGTAAGCGTTCTACAGATTAATTCTAGCCTATTTATGGACTCAAATTGCTTAGCTGGACATGGAAGGTCAAGCTTAGTATGTCTTCTGACCTGAGAGAAAATTTTCAGCTGTAGCTCAGAAAAAATAATGTAGAACATTTCTCTCAAGAAGGAAGAGCAGGACATCTGCTGTAAGTGGAATCATAATCTTGTGCTTAGTATACAAATACAAATTTGAAAAGCCATTTCACTACAGTGGGCTAGAATAATTACCATTTTCTCCCTACTCTATCTTAAAGCAAAGAAATTTGCCTACACTTACATTGCAATATTAATGTTTCCAAAAAATATGCCTACTGGTCACAGCATAAAAACAGTATTAAAAGGGGGTAATTTGCAATTCCTTTGCAATTTTTAATGTAATTAATTTCTGAAAGAACAAGTGCAGTAGATAAATAATATTTTTATGTTTTTCTGTATGTTCTTTAATCCCATAAATCCTGGGACATGAATCTGTAGTTTCATAAGGGAAGGATGGCAGGTGCAGGACATAGATCTATTTATTACAATTCAGATGATTTGTAGAAATGATGGTCAGGTGCTAAGCAGGGAAGAACATGCTCTCCCTTGTGACAGACATCAAGGTAGAAGGTTTGTCTGCATCAAGGTTTGTCTGCCTCAAGGTAGAAGGGGAAAATCAGGGAGAACTTGGATGCTTTTTGCTTGAGACTGGATGTCCTTCAACATCTCCATTAGTAAGAAGTACGTTTCCAGCAAATCACAGATGGAGAAACAGATCTGCTTTCATCTTTTGTCCCCCTGTAAGGAATTGTGACCAATGGAGCCAGAGCTTTCATTGCAATTTGACCTTCAAATGCCGCAGTGCCACAGGACCAGATGACCCTGTGTAGATGTCTCTTTCCTCTAAGTTTAAAAATCTGTCTTTCAGATTTTTCTTTTCAGGGCACATGTAAACTCAGTATTTTAAAACTAAAGCTGATATTTCTTGAGGATACTTTATGTCTTCTACCCCTTAACTATACATTCAGCCAAATTTTTAAAACCTGAAGAGACAGTTTGTCATTTAGATATTCTGTCATATCAGCAAGCTCACAGGACTGGGGGAAAAAATCTCTTACTGTACTAACTCTTTATTTTGACTTTCTCCCCTAAACAAACATCAGTTGCTGAAACTCCTAAACTAACAGTAACTCCTCTCCCAACAATAAGTTCAAAAATCTGAAGCTAGGTGATTAATGTTCTATTTTAGGTTATTCTTACAGTGAAGGACTCAAGCCACCCTTAAATGTATTTTCTATATTTAATTCAATACACAGAAGAGCTGGTTTCTTTATTCCAGCTTCTCTGTGTAATCCAAATTGGTGTCAAAGTGCTTTCTGCCTATCTTGCAGAAAATGAAAATACATGTCTTTGTTTGTCTTCTGAATAAACTGAAAATATTGCTCTTCACAGCCCTACCCTGAAGTATATTTCACTTAAGTTTAACAATAGAGATGTGATACTTCTTGCAATACCACAGTCACATTTATTTAGCAGAAGGAGGGACACACAGAATATGGAAGTCAGAAAAATCAAAGGATGAGAGAATAATTCAGAGTGGAGTGGGCTCAGAAGGTCCCTGATCACATTCCCTGTTTAAGTAAGGTCATCCCAAATGTTAGACCAGGTTGCTTGGAGCTTCATCTAGTTGGGTCTTGAAAATCTCCAAGGACAGATACTGCACAAACTCTGGGGAACTTGTGCTACTGCATAGCTGTCCTCATAGAGAAAATGTTTGTTCGCATGATTTTTCACTCCAGTTTTTGCCTGTTTTCTCTTTTCTTCCTGGTAATCACCACTTTGAAAAGTGCTGTGAACCACCTGGTAGGCACTAGGAAAATACTGCTAGGTCCCATCTCTGCTCCAGGATGAAAAAACCCAATGCCCCCACGTTCTTGTCAGGTGGCAAGAGCTCCAGCCGTCACCACTTGGTGGATTTTCCTGAATTCTCCTGAGCTTCCTAATATCTTTACTGGTAGGCCTGAAAGTGGACAAAATATCAATTTGTCCTTTCATCGAATACATAGATCTCACTGTTATCTGCTAAGTGTCCAAGCCCTTAATTTTAATCTCTTAAACATTGCCATATTACCATATAAATAATTATATTTAAAGAGCATTTAAAATATTTTGAAATTATTATTGAAATAATGAAAAATAAGTAATTCCTTGCCTCCTTGCCTCAATGTTAACAAAAAAGACTGCAATTTAGGTACTGTGACATAGTCAGTCAGAATCTCTTAATGTGAAAATCATGAACCTCTCCATGGGTAAATGGGCATCCTGTGATGTTGACAAATACAAGGATCTCAGGGGACAGTTGTGACATTCAACACACCCTGGCAACAAATTTCACTTTTATCAGACAAATTACGTAATCTAATCACTATGTGGTCCCTCTCAGAGGCAGGAAGACACTATCTTTGTAAGCTTAATTTTTTCTCTCATTTACATCAGCAAGAATTTTATTGATTTAATCTCCTCAAAAATCAAGCTGTGAGTCACACACTTATTTTATTACATTTTTGTCTAAATAATTTCTGGGGCATTGAACTCTTTCCAGTGAAAGAGCATTGAGACCAGCACTTAACATTTGTGGGTATGGAAAGTTATCAGCATTAGCACTGCAGAAGAAACCAGTTTAGGAGATGCTGCTCTTCACAGTATGCAACAGCAGAACACAGAACTTATTGCTGGGTTTTGTCCACCCTTGAAACTGGAAATGCAGAAGAGCTTTGTGCAGAGACATGGCTTCATGGCTCCAGCTTCCCTTGCCTGTGTCACCACCTTCCAAACCACTGCATGTCTGTACACAGCTATCAGCAGTTCAAGCCAATTCTATGTTATGTTGTTTAATGCTCATGTCTAATGCAACAACAAGATATCTTGCATTGTTCTTTTTCTGTTTGGAGGACAGTAGGTGTGGATGGCCAAATTTGAGTCGCAGGTATCCAGCCTATAGCAAGTTAACTTTAATTTAAGCTTGGAACTGGAGTCTGACTTTCGTTAAGAAACTTTTCCTTTCTCTTCCATAAAACTGTTTCATAATGATTCAGGTTGGAAGGGACCCCTGTAGATCATGTACAATTGTCTGCAAAAAGCAGGATCAGCCTTGAACAACTTGGCCTGTCAGACCAAGTTTAGAATCTCTCCAAGGAAACTGCCAGAAGAGTAAAGATAGCAAACTCTCTCTTGGTGCTGGAAAATTTAGGACTAAAATATAGGGAAAATAAAAATGAATTACTAAAATTTTTGGTAACATTAGTGGCCACTTACTTTATGTCTAAATGTCAGAATCTCTTTTATATGGTTAGACATGGCAATGTTAGTACTAGGATTGTCACAGAGAATAAATCAGGTACCTTGTATGCAGTTGACTGGAGAAGAGAAAATGTGAAAAGGCAAATTTCAGAGATCCTGTGAGTAAAAAGATGGTATGTAAAAGTCAAGCAGCTAATCAGACTACATACCCTAAGGTATATCAATAAATCAAGCTGTCATAAGTGCTCCTAATGAAGGATCATTTGTGAAAGTTTTACCTTTACTGTTTTTAGCCAGCATTCAGCAAATGAATAGCTGCCATATTGTTCCCAACAGACAACGTAAAAGTCAAAATTATAGAAGGCATTTTTAAACATCTTCAGGTATATTTAGATGTGATAAATAAGGAATTACTATCCCAGTCATCTACTATAACTCCAGTGTAAAATGAACCACAGAAATTCTCAAAATTAATGTTTTGAAATAGATGTCTTAAAAAATATTAAAAAAAAGAAGAAAAATTTGGACTCATTCTCTAGACAAGTTCCTCCAATGATTCCTTTTCCTCTCTGTGAGGTTGACATTTATAAATAAAAACCAATAAAAACCAGTACTTTTAAGTTTCAAATGCTTGAATTTTTTTGCTCCTTCTTCAGCTAGTTTGCAGTCTTATTGTTTATATATCAGTGTGCCAATATCTTTTCAATGTAGTGCTAAAAAATAGTCATTTTTGAAAACAAAGTGTGTTTTTCTACTACTACAAATCTTCCCCTATCCGTCAAGATGCTTTTTAAGTTGTACACCCCAGGGTATGCTCTCCAGGATGGAAAGGAAGATCAGGAATCTTCATACTGTCAGTATGGAAGAATAACCTTGACTTTTGATCAAGAGTTCCAATAAAACGGAAGCTGGAATAATTCAAAATAATCATTCCCTTAGAATAGAAGTACCATGGAGACACAGACTGCCACCAAGGGCTGATCCATATGGTAATGTGACTCATGAAAGAGCAGCAAAGAACAGCACCCTAGGAAATATTGTACCACATCCTAAAGCTTATAGGTGCCAATATTACAAGACCTCTTAAATTCTTTCAGACAAGAGAGCTCAAAGATCTTGACCCTTCTAAGTCTCAGATGGGAAATACTACAGATAGATGCAGAAGAGAAAATAAACTTCTGTTGAAAACTTACAACTATTTTTTTCTCATGAACTTTTGGGGTTTTTTTTAATCCAAAAGGCTTTCTGTGAGAAGTTGAACTTCATGGGAAGATCTGTCCTCTGGACTTCATGCAGGATGGCAAAAGCCATATGTCAATACAGTTCCTTAGCAATTTCTGTAGTTTTACCTTCAGACTTAAAGAAGTTGTGATGACAGGTACAGAGTAAGTAGATTGCTGTGTAGGACGACTAGGTGCATTTTTCATTATATTCCTCTCACAGGACTAGAAAAGAGATCTTACAATCATTAATTATTGGGACAATTTTTATATTGTTTTCATGAAAATCTTCATAAGAATTGGACCTTTTAACTTACCTAACTGAACCTGTCAGGAGACAGTCTACTAAATACAAAATTTTACATTTCTTCAGTCTATATTCTGAAAGAATCAATGATTCATCTTCTGATGGCAAAGAGATTCATGGTCAAATTAGTGCACGAGGAGCCAGTCCCTTGAAAGTTCAGAGTAACCTCAAGATGCTATCTCAAGCATCTCTAGAGAAAGAAAAATAATTTATGATTTAATTTAACAGAGGGAAATTAGGAGGAAAACAGCAGGCAATGACCATTACAATGCTTTGCACATTCTGTGGTTCACATCTCCTTCACATTACATGTTCCTTTATCAGAAGATCTCGATGTAATTCTCAGCTTTGGAATCCCCCACTATTATCTGGCTCAGCTGCTATCTTGTAAAACCTTGTACAAATATGGCCCAATGAACACAGAGAGAGAGAGAGTCAAAAACATTAAAAAAATGTCAAATAAATCAGTCTTATATAGAGTGACATTAGGTATAGAAGTCTGGGAATAATGACTGGCTCAGAAGTTCAAAATTTATAAGTATATGTATATGCATATGTGTATATACATATATATATACACACATTTCTATATTCATATTTATCAGCTAGGTAAATATAAAAATATAAAGCATATATTGCATTTTGAATACACATAGATGCTTACGCATTGCTTCTGTGACATTTCACTAGTTGATTAGCAACAATTTTAACAGGGTTAATTAGTTATTATTAGTTCACACTAAAGTTAGCTCACACTTTAAAATCCAGACCTATGTGCTTACTGTGAGATGTAGAAAAGCTGCAAACTGCCAATTTTAGGTGAGCTGATAAATTATAACAGAGCTCAAAAAGTGATGTTATGCCATTATATAGTATCTGCTACAGGTAGATTGAAAAATCTGAGTTCAGATATTAAGATGCTGGAGGGAAGAGAATAAAAAAATTAAAAGGTGAGTGCTGTGCTTACTGCAAAAAGGTGGGTTACTACCTACTTGCTTTCTTTTAGAAAAGAATTTGTGAGATATGGAGCTCAAGATCAGGAAAAAAATCCTCTGGTATAAACCCAGGAAACATTATGTCGTGCAAATTCATGCAAATGGAATGTGGGTTCACAGTCCTTATGAGCAGGAGAGATTTCTTTCTTATGATAGTTATGACAACAACGCATAGCAGTTCAGGATGAAAGGAAAATTACTGCAAAGTACATTAAGAGACTGCCTAGTGTTACTTTAATGCTCCAAATGCTTCTACATTTATTTAATACTTAGGGGAAAGCACAGTTTGAACAGACATTGCTTGAAAGAATAAACAGCTGAGAAAGTATAAAAGTACAATGCTTTTGTTGTTATTGGGGTTATTTGAAACCTTTTTGCCTTAAGCTTCCTTTAATATTTTTGGGTGCTTCTGCATATGAGCAGAAAGAGGGATAGAAGAGGTGTGAAAGACTCATAACTTGGTGAAGAAATGATGCAACTTTTCCTCTCTAGTCATCTTTGTAATAGTATGTGGAAGAAGAGGGAATCCTTTTTTAAGAATATCTGGTTAAGGTCCTTTCTCAATGCAAAAAGACTTAACGAGAAGAGGAATAAGTCATAAACAAAACATACAAAGCAGTCATAAGAACAAAACTTGGTTGACCACACTAATTGATGAAGGCAAGTGAGATTGTAAGAGCATTTATTCCAGCAAAGTTATCTGTCAGCAGACCTTGCCAACTAGGAAGGAAACTAAACAGAAAGAGGGAAACAAAAAAAAAAAATCTAAGGAGTCACACACCCACACACCTGAACAAATAAATGTGGAGGAAATGGGAGGAAACAAACCTTAGCAGTTACACTAATTGATGGACTATCAAGAAAACACAGGTAGAAATTCCAATGAGATCAACCTGGACTTTGCAGCACTGTAAGATTGTAAACCAGGGGAACCTGAACAAGTACCAGTTGGACAACATGTTCTAGTGCCTTACAAACCTCACAGTAAAGAATTTCTTCCTAATAGCTAATCTAAATCTACCCTCTTCCTGTTTTCTCTTGTCCTACCATTATGGATCCTGGTAAAAATTCAATTTTATTTTTTCTATAAGCCCCCTTGATATACGGACTGTTCTATTCTATTCTATTAATTTAATTCTATACTCCTGTGATGGGTGGGACTTAATTTCAACAGTTCCTGCCTGGAGATTCTGGGACTCAAAAGACATGAGAAGAAATTTCCAGTGTTAAACCAAGGCAAAAAAGAGTTTTTGGATACATCATTTTTTTTCATGCCAACTGTCATCAGATCAATTGTCTCCTTTTCCATGTTTATATGTTATCTCAAACAATTTGTTCAGTTTGTTATGTTTGGCCTTTTCTTACAGAAAATACAGTAATGGAAAATAATATTCTCCCCTCTGACCCAAATCTAGAATTTGATAGAATTTGGGAACATTTACAGAAGTGGTAATTAGTTTTCTGCCTATACTCTAGTAATTTACTCACAGGTCTCATGGGTAACATTCACTGAGAAACGAGATGACAGCTAAGTTGTCCTGTGTAGTACTTAACCCTACTTTGTTTAATGATGTATCTTCAGAAAAGGAAGAAATCATCTAACAAAGTTCAGATGAATATCCTGGAAGTGCCAAACCAGACCAAAAACACTGTTTCGAAGTGGATTTTTTTTTGCTCTCTTACCTTTCTCCAGGCAACTCTAGTTTCTGCACATTACTGTAAAATGTTTCCACTATTTTTCTTTAAATAAAATATATTGCGGTGCAATCTGCTTACTGAGTCTGAGATTACCACAATTCTTTCACACCTTCAACCCTTTTTGTCTTAATGCACATTCTTGAAATAAGAATGATGACATAGCATCCACAAGAGTTTCCATGAAAAAAGTAAAGAATAATATGATTTATGTAAACTAAAGCTGTTCTACTTTTACCAAGTAAATTATGCAAAGAACCTGCATAAAAGTAAATAGAAGTTTTATAAATCAAACCTTAAGTGCATAAATGCATTCCCATTTCAAGCAGTATTTTAAAGAGCTGAAGCGGAAACATCATCTTTGCAGGCATTATAATTCAAACACTGAAACTTGTAAACTTTTTATTATAGTCCTTTTTCAAAATGTCTATGTTTAAGTACAAAAGGTTTTTATACTTTTTGCAACTTTTTCTATCAGACAGGTACAAACCATGAATGTCAAGTTGCTCCTGTAGGTATTTTACTTGTAGGCAGTGTCAGTAAGATATATAAAATCCACCCTTTTTGTAATTGCTTCCAACTTAATTTTAGGTATCATATCACATTAATCTTTCACAGCCTTGGCGTTTGCACCTCAGATAAATTACATGAAAACAGCAAAGAAGACCCTTCTAATGGCAAAACAAGCCGTGGATACAAATTCCAGATTGTAGGTTCCATTGATGTGATAATGCAGAATAGACAGAGATGTGAGATGCTTACTAATGATTTAGTTTGGGAACTGGTTTCAAGACGTTGCCTGTTGGTTCTTATCTTGAAAATCAATGTCACTGATTTCAGCTGTTGCCTTTGCACAGAGAAAATAATTACTAAGAGTGAAGAAAGTAAAATGTCTTTAATATATAAATTACTTGCATTTAAATCTCTGTCCACATATTTATTTTTACCAGAACATTCCCAGGAAATTGTATGAACAAGTTACTTAAAGTAAAAAAAAAAAGGATGTGCAGTTAACCACAGAAAGAAGACATTTCGAAAAGCTTTTTCAAATTGCCACATTACTGATGGAAAATGGTTTTCATTATATTTGCTTTCCCTTTCTAGAGTTCTAAATAAATCTCTTTTTTCCGTTCAGGACCAAAGTCTGATATTTCACCCTGGCTAGTTGAGGAGAATGTGCTTTCCAGGTGCTTTGTGTCATTGTTACAATATTGGCCCATGTGTGCCAATATCATGGTGCCCACAATGAGCAGTGTATCAAAACCCCAAACCATTTTGCAGCTCACAAACTCTTAATTCCCTTAAAGGTGACCCAATTTGTCAAACAAAATGACCACCTGATTGTATTAAGTCCAGTATAAATATTTCATTTCAGTATTAAGGTAGATTTGAGCAAACCCAGAAGTAAATCCTCTGGAATCTAAAACATTTACAAAATGAAGACTCACATTGCAGCATATTGCAGGAATGACCTAGTTCACTTGCATTTTCATAGCAACAACAGACATATCTGCAGTCTTTGCTTAAAAAGCATCAGTCATAATTACTATCAGGAAAAAAGGATCAGTTAAAGTGGATGAAAACATTTTAAGACCATCAATACTGAAAGCATAGAACTCTATGACAAACATAATTTACAGATTTTTCAGCTGCTAAGCCACAGTCTTTCTTGCTTTTAGAAAATATTTTGTTTGGGTTTTATGCATCAGTGACTGATTCCCTTGCCTTGACTGGTTTTTATCAACTGAGATAAGAATAAACAAGAAAATATAAGCAATATCCTAGAAAACTCATTGTACTTCAGGATACTCAATAAGATTAAAATAAAAAGAAGGAATAAAACTTGGCAGCCCTGACTAACTGAAGTAGACTGATGAATGCTGTCTTCATTTCGATGCACTGCTAGAGTGCTAGGCTCTGAATTGATAAAGTCTGAAGATAAAAATCTTTGTAACTGATCTGAAAAGCTTGATTGTCTAAAAAAAACCCCAAACCATTATATATTTTACAGATCTTCAAATGTTTTTGTAGAAAGTGAAAGAACTGCAAAACAAGCTTATTAGATAGGGTTGCAAGCCACTGGATGTAGAAAACAACTGATCTTGGGAATTATTGTTTTCAAATAGTATTGCTCCTAGAAAGATGAAATGAACAATTTTATGCCCTGATATGTGTCTAAATGTAATACTTAAAAAAACAGATGTACTCAAAAAAATTCTCTCTGGTGAGGATATCTCCATTTTATTCTGCATTAAGAGGTCACTTGGTCTGTTCAGCCTGGCAAAGAGGAGACTGATGGGAGACCTCACTGCATTCTGCAGCTTTTTTGGGAGGGGAAGAGTCTGGGCAGGCACTGATCTCTGCTTTGTGCTGACCAGTGAAAGGACCTGAGGGAATGGCCTGCAGCTGAGTCGGGGAGGTTTAGGTTAGCTATGAGAAAATGTTCTTCACCCAGAGGGTGGTTGGGCCATAGAGCAGTGGTCACAGCACCAGCCTGACAGAGTTCAAGAAGGATTTGGACAATGCTCTTGGGCTCATGGTGTGACTCTTGAGGATGGTCCTGCGTAGAGCCAAGAGCTGGACTTGAGGATCCTTGAGGGCCCCTTCCTTCCAACTGGTATTATGTGATTCTGTGGTAGGTTACTTTAGAAGATAATATATGATTGTTTTAAAAATGAATCACAAGAGGCCTACAGGAAAGATGGGAAGAGACTCATTATCAGAAAACCTAGCGACAGCACAAGGGGAAATGGCTTTAAACTGTGAAAAGGAGTAGGAAGAAATTCATTACTGTGAGGATGTTAAGGCGCTATAACAGATTGCCCAGAGAAACTGTAGATGCCCCATTTCTGGAAGTATTTAAGGTCAGATCAGATGGGGCCTTTGAGCAACCTTGTCCAGTGTAAGGTGTCCCTGACAATGGCAGAGGGGTTGGTCCCTTCAAATCCAGCCAGTCTTTGTTTCTGTGATATGACTGTAACAAGTCCCTAAAATACTCTATTTTCAAAATGCTCATTAATTCAATTCAGTAGTTTTTACCTCTATTCAATTAATCATCGAGCATTTCAAGTCAGAACATAACCATAAGGATCATAGAGTCCAACTCACATGATTTATTTAAATTTATCTGAGAAAATATTTTATTTAAATTTAATAAGGTAACTGTGATGCTGTGAAAGTAAACATTTGAATTTCATTCCTTTTCCTTCAAGGTTCAAGAAATTTTATATAGAATTTAGATCTATGTCTCCAAAAGATACTCTGTTTAATTTGGTCTCAAATAATGTGGGAATAATTTTATATGGTAGTTTACTGTCTTTCTTAAATGATCTTCGTAAAGCATGCTTCTTTTCATGTTTTTGGTCTGATAAAAAGTTCATTTAAAGCAGTCAGAGAATTCACATCTGTATTTGGATAGTTTTTCTTTGTCTCCTCTGTTTCTAGTATTTTTTACTCTACACTCTTTTATGTAAATCTTTACCCCAGGGAAAGGTTTGGATATGCATTATGGCCACAGATTTAGCAGTATATACAAAATAACAAGAAATAAAGGTAAGCTTCTAGGCTACAAGTTTCACTGTAGGTCTTTCACTGTGCACACCTTTCTCAACAGGTAGGTAAAGTGAACAAGAAAGGTTTAGAGGCTGTGGATCTATTTAAGGACAAGATGTATGGAAGAGCTGGGTGGAAGAGAGGGAGGGAGTTTAGATTAACAGTGTCAGTTTCACTACGACTTCATATGCAGCCTTTCCTTCTTATTAGATTACCTTCTTATAACTTCACTCCAGCAATTAAATAACTAGAACAGAATTTAGAGACTTAGTGTCACACTTTTCAGAAAAAAAATTAAGATTATTATAATGGCATTTCTGTCTCAGTATTTTTTTTACCATTCTTATACATAAAAATAGTTATTTAGGCTTTTAGTTTTGACAGTACTGGGTCAAGTTTTGCCATGTCTAACACATAACCTATAGATATAAATTTCTTATATTTGTAGTATAACATGGTACAATGTCAAATTTGCAGTATTCAAACTGCTCTAAAAACTACTTTATTTCAATATAATAGGATATTCTTAACCAATGTATAAAAAATTGATTTTATTAAAAAAACATATTTCATTGACTCCAAAATATATTGCTTTGGAATCTTACCATGACAGAAATAAAAAAAGAGTGAATTTTAGACTAAGAAGAAAAGAAATGCCTAAATCTCCTGTGGAACTAGTATCCCAGTATTAAACATCCTTCGTTCACATAGTACAAAACTCTACCTTTTGGAGAACTTTGACCAAAATATACAGCAAAGATCTTTCTCTGGAATGCTAACCTGGTGACTTAGAGTGAACTACTGGCAACTGTGTTTGGCAGGATAAAGTACTTAAAGGATTGGCTTTTCTATTGAGATTGCCGCAAGGCAATCTTGAATTGAAAATAATTTCTTTCATTCCACTAGCTATGATTTTCTTACCAATATTTCTACTCAACTTTTACATTCACTGAAATATTTTATCCATGATAATTTCACTTTTTTTAGCAGATCTGATTTTAATGAAGTAACGATAATTTTAAGATTCAATTAAAAATTAATGGCTATTCCACTTTCCAATATCAGAGTATTACATGTTGTCAGACCTTATATAACCAGCTCTGAAACTAAGAAAAATTTTAAAAGAGTTCTTTTTTAAATTTGTAGCACATCATGGCTAGTAATGATCATACACTAAGATTTTATCTATTTCTCACACTTTAATTTCAGTGGAGGAATAGTCTTTCATTTGTGAGCCATAAAGGAGGCAAGAGCAGGAAGAAAATGGAATTCAGAAGGTGACTGAATAAAAGTTGACTTAAATTGACAGTCTTGGAGTCACTAACCAAAACACAGAGTTAATCTCTGTTAATGAGTGATGATGGTTGAAATCTCATAGTAAAAAAAAAAAGTTTATAAATGAAAAGTATTTAAGTAGAAGTGTCATTCCAGGCAGAAGTTTATCCAAGAGGCACCTGTTTCATTATAGTGTCATCTGTAATAATAATTTAATAATTTAGAAGAGAAAACACTGAATTATCAGTGGAAGTCCTTACTGAATGAATTGTTAAGATTGCCATTCAAATATTTGGCCCACTTACGAGAGCTAATGGAAGGGCAATTTAAGTTATTTAGCCTGAAGATATATAAAAAATTCTAACTAAAAAAATCAATTCTGTCAATGGATATTCATACTGTCAGCAAATCTATCCATTATTATAAATACACAGATAGCAATTACAGTGATTAAGATGGCAACATCTTTCCATTGGAAGATTCTGTTTTAGTTATTCTCAGTAAATGTAACTAAGTGTCCATTCAGTCTGTTGAGGATGCAGCAGGATATGGAAATAAAAAGCATGTTATAGAAGGTATTGAATAAGGACAAGGAAAGAGAGTTTAGGAGCCTGGAAGTGGGAAATGTGAGATAGAGGAACTGCAGGCAATTAAGCAGAATGTGAACATGGAGACTTAAATGGAGCTAGAAAGATGATGCTATCCTTTTTGATCAAACAGATGCTTTCAGTAAATAAGGAGAGTGGAAATGGGATCAGTAGCCTTATCGATAATAGGAGAGAGATCAGAAACCAGATGCAGGGTTGAGATATGACAGATACAAAGGCTGAGAAAAAGATTAATCAGAATGATGAATAGGAGACTGATCAGTTCTGGCTCCTCTAAGCATTTGGGAAAAGCAGCACCCATTGAGCTCAAATACAGTTTCCCAAATTACTGGATATTTTACATTAATCTCTCATGTCTTAGTTTTCCATTTATAAAAAGGAGATAGTAATATCTACTCAGTTCACGGGAACACTGTAAAAATAAACGTATTAATGTTCATGAAGCATTTAGATGCTGTAATGATGAGCACCATAAAAGGCTTCTGAGGAAATTAATTTCATCCTCAGAGTAGGTTTTGAATAGTCTGAATTAATGAAGGCAGGGGGCTGTGCACTGAACAATAGAAAATAGAACACTGTTCAGTAAGTGTACAGTAATTCTTCTGTGACCTGAGTCTAGTGTGTCTAATATAAAAAAAAGAAAGGAAAAAAAAAAAAAGAAGAAGAAAATTTTGTGAGAATTCTATATATCAGAACTCCAGTATTCAAGGAAAAATTCAGACTGTATAGACAATGATGGATCCCTCATCCTGTAGCTTGATGTTTGACCTTGCAACTCTAAAAAAATTTACTGTAAGATTTATTGTGTAGCTAGACACACAGTATATAAATTTCTGACTTAATGCATTTTGTTTTAATTAGTGCAGTAGGTATGTGGGTGGGCTCAGCATTTACATATTTATAGAATCCTGAGGACATTTTTACATGTTTCCATGCTTGATGAGATATAGGGCTAAAACCTAATTAAAAGGTTTGTTTGGGGGATTTTTTTTGTTTAGTTCTGTATGTGCATGTGTGTGTGTTTGTATATGGAGACAGACTACAGTACATTTTATAGCAAGAATGTGCTTCTTTATATATATATACACTGTGTCCTATGAAAACAACTTCTAACATGTGACGTCTAAAACCAGTGTAGAAGAAACTGTAAGTTGCTAGATGCTGATGGCAGACATGAAAAAAACTACCCAATCTCACAGAATTTAAGACTATAATGTTACAGAATTTGACATTATCATCATATGGTGGTTATCTGCAAAGGCTTTTGATGTTCTCATTGTCACTGGTCAGTTGACAATTGGAAATTATTTTGATTTTGTTTTCAAAATAATTACAAGAAATAACAAACAAATCAACAGTTATATTACCATGTTCATGATTTTAAATGCAAAACGCTAAAAATAAAATATATAATTATTCAGTTGAGAATACAACTTCCATGTTGACAAAACTTCCCATCTTGGTTTCTTTAGGTGATTTAATTAGAGTTCTGCTGTGAACAGTACTGAAAATATCAAGTAGGACAAAAGATAAATTGGTCTTGGAATTACACGTTGTTGTAAAGTAGTCACTGAAGTACTAAATTTCATGGATGTTGTTAAGACTTAGTTTAAGTCTGGATTTACTCTTACATTCTTGTCTCCTCCCATTCCCAAAGTAAATGCAATTTTCTGTTACTATTATCTCATGCTTCAAGCTGCTCAGTCCTTATAGAAAACTGAACAAAGGCGACCACTGAAGTTGGGGTCATATGTAGATTAACTTTAATTTTATCCCACTATCTCTTATTTTTGATTTTTAGTAATCTAACTAAAAAACTTATATGTATTCTCTTTTATTTCCTTTGCCAGGCAAACGCAACTTGACTTCTCCTAATTCTCATTTATCCATGTGTTTCACAACCTTCCAGATATTTTCTTTGATGATCAATCTCCTTTATTCATTGTAGGCTTCTATTCATAATAACACCTATAACAGTAGTAACACTTCTTCTGTGTTATTAACTCAGACAGAACTCAACTCTTTCCTAGAAGCTTTCCTCCCTGAATTCTAAAGTATCATCAAAAGTGACTCCACTGCATATATAAAGAGTACAGTTCCTAAATCAGCTTAGATGTCCTGTCTACTTCTCTCTTCTTCCATTCCAGGCTTGTGCTGCTCTTTCCTTTGTACTATCAAAAGTACTTGTGCCCCTGCACTTATAAACAGAAGAATAACCAGTCAGAGCAGTTTACTTTTCAATGAGACCAGGAGCCTGATTTGTTTCTCAGGAAAGCTGTAATACATCTGTGTCAGGATAAAGGAGGGAGAAAAATGAGACCAGGAATGTCATGGTAGCACTACAAATACCATGCAAGAAATTTCAAGTAAAACTTTTCATTTGAAAGAATTTACAATAGTGGTCACCACTATATGCCACACCTGGAAGGGTCTAAGTAGAGAGATGACACAGTAATTTCCAAAAGTCAGTCTAAGATAGAACTTGTGAGGGAAATTTACAAATGTTGTCTGGTCTTGGCACAAAATTCTCCTTCAACCTTTTAAAATTTCTCCTGTTTAGTAATGCTGCTCTTAATTACTGTCATTTATATTTAAATGTCAAGTCTAATGATTCATTAGCATGATAGATTAGATTGTGAAGGATAGGTGAGATAGGTTATGGGCAGGTTAAACACCAGCCACCCAGTCCTGCAGAGAAATGCACAATGCTAAAATGAGAAGTCAGTAGATGCATCTTTAAATGATTGCTGTAATTACATTTCAAACTGTGTCTCTCTACATGACTGACTTCTATTAATTCTTCCATAGAACAAGAAATATAAAATATATTGTGTAAAGTACATTTTCAGATTAAAAGACTAAGCAGAACTTACACCTCAGAGTACTTTTTTGGCATCAAAACTTTTGTAGCAATAAATAAATTTGACAAGATTAATAAATCTCATTTCTACTTAAATAGTTGGAAATAATCATAAGTTTTTTGGTGTTTGATGGATATGAGGATCAGTGAGATTGAAGTTATCCCTATGTGCAATTCAAATGGAATGAGATAATAAATGTTGCTCAATGGAGTACATCCAGAACTGATGCCCCTTTCTGAAGCCAGTAGCTTATCCTAATAAGTATCAAATGTGTGCTGTATTGATGTATAATCCCTAATCAGGGATCTGACCTCAACTTTTTACACTGCCTGCATTCTAGTGCTATCATCCAAAAGAATAAATGTTAATTTTAATTAAGAATAAAAAATTTGCTGTATTAGATCTTCCTGAGTTTTCTTTCTCAGTGTTGTCAAAACGTCCCTTTCAAGCCGAGGTGATGTATGATTTCACCACAGAAAATTCAAGAGGATGAAGCTAAGGAATGAGTGAGTTGTTTCTAAGGACAAAGAGGAACCAAGTTCTTTTTGGAGAACAAGGAAAGTCTTATATCTTTGCCTTTTAGACAAAGATTTTGTCTAAACTAATGTAGTGAAAGGTATAAACAAATAATCTCCTGCACTGGATTTTCATCACAGATAGTGTCACTGTATTGGAAGAGTACCTGGGATTGGAAGAGTACTTTGGTAGGACCACAGCCTTCTCCAAGGTAATTTTTGTGACTTTTTGGTGTTAGCAGAATTGACTAGGGGCTGTTCTCAAAAGAGAATTTAGAAGTACTCTGTGTCTTGGAAGGTAAATCAGTTTAGAATTATGGATGTGGAACTTTACATATGATTTGCTCTCCATGCTAGGGAGTGCTTACTTTACTAGCACAAAGAACCCCTTTTGGAAATGACAGGATACTGTTTTGAGACAACATACAGAAGATGAAAGAATTTCTCCACTCTTGTCTTTGTGAAAGAAAGCACCTGCTTTTGTAAATAGGAAAGGACTGGGCTTCGTTTGCTCTTTAAAGTGTTTTAATGGAGAGGCAAGATTTTTAAATGCTGATGTAGCAATGGCAAAATGGAAATTGACTGCAATTTTCAGACAGCTTCAAAAGCAGAACTGAAAGGACAGAAACATAGAGGCAGTCTATCAGAGTTGATCTTATGCTGGTACAGACAGGCTGCTGTTGATAGGGTCAGGAGACCATTTCCAAAGGCATACTGTGGAAGGGGACCTCCAGGAAATGAGTTGCTTATTTTTTTTCCAAAGCTTTGACTGGACACCACTCCTGAACACAGTTGGACTCCCACAGGGTTTATCTTTTGGCAATACTCAACGATTTGTTTGGAAATTTGAACAACATAAAATTCATTAATTTTGCCATTCTTTCCAAAAGAGTGGGTGCTGTCTTCACAGTTTTAGATGACCTGCTTATTTTACTGATTTCACCATACTTGTTTTCAGACTTGGATTCTGAAAGTGATTCTCACTATGTAAAGTGAGGTTGGAGGCAAATTTTGATTGAAGAATCACCATAGCCACAACAGAGAACCAAGATAGATATGTAATTTCCAACAGGAGAGCTTTGAGAAATGCTGCTTAAAATGAGTTGTAATGAGTTCCGCTATTTTTTATTCCTAAAGTTTATTATTCTAAGGTATTTATTCACTTAAAAAAAAAATCAATAAATGAATGACAGAAGGCTTAATTAAACCCATTATGTGTCTGTCATAATGACACTGGCAACAAATCCATACAGATTGTTTCAAATCTTGCTTCAGGAAGTCTTATGTTTAACAACAACAGTTTAAGCATGTGCTGAATTTTAAGGACGTACATCACCCCACCAGCTTCAAAAGGATTATGCAGATACTTTAAGATGAAATGCCTTTTTAGACTGGAGCCAAAGTTCTTAGCATTTTGCATCACTGAACTTAGTTATATAAGCCGAATATTTCACTAAACAACAAAGTATCATCACAGCTAAAATTCAAACAATTTCATTTTCCAGACTTCTACTCTGATTGAAAACATATTTTTTCAACATTTTTATATGAAAAAAATATATATTTCAGTTAATTTATTTCCTGGTCCTCATAAGAAAAGAAAGGGCTAGATTGCAGAATTTTAAAGTAGATACGTGGGAGTGGTTTGAACATTTATGTAGGAAACTGTGGCTGGAAAGAACAGGTGAAACTGTTGGTAGAGTTTGACAAATTCACATTCATTTCAAATTCACTGAATGATACTCTTAAATTAATAAATTATTTATGAATAAAATGCAAACAGTTCTACACAAAATTTACTATTTATGGCATTTACACATGGTTTTCAGCTGCCTTTTAAGCATATATTTTCCAAAGAGAGCATATTGAGATAGTGAAGAAATCAATCCAAAAATATTGTAGTGCAAGTCACTGTTGTATGTGTAGCTACTCTTAACTGATACAGTAACATTCTTCACACAGCTGTGATGCTTTCAGAACGAAGCAGTCACAAACTTAAAAGTTTATTACAGGATGATCAGGGACAGTTTTGAAACTGAAAGTATAACAACCTGCTTTTTGATTTCTTTTCTCACTTCAGTTTTCACCTTTCATTTATAGTACCTAAAACTGTTTAGATTGATATGATTTTGAAGTAAATGCTGCTATTGTAATGCCATTTTGTAATTCTGCATCTTCTGGAGTGAACATGAGAAACAAAGGCTTTTCTCAAGTCTAGAGGGTTTAAATAAATCAAATCTTTACAAATTATTTCTAGGAAATTATGATATATACCCAATAAGGTGTCCACGGAGCATGATGGCAGGAAAGAAACATAGGTGATTAAATTAATTTCTTAGTAGGAGAAACCAATTAAAAGGTTGACAAAAGTGTGATATGATAGAATGGGCAATGTGTAGGCTGTCTCCTCAGGAAACTATTGATTTATATGTCTGCAGCATGGGTGACTTCTTATTCTGTACATCTACATCATTGGTCAGTCATCATAGATCATCCATTGGAAAAGGACATTTAAATTAAATCTAATCAATACCCTTCGCTGCAGATTAAAGGGAATAAAACAGATTTAGTAAAAGAAAAAAGGAAATGATGCAAAGAAGCCAGTGACAATTGAATTAATAAAATTGCAGTGAGGTGTTCAATAAATGACGGGTGAGAACGTTTTCCCCTAGCACTTTAGGTTTTTAGTCCAGACTGTAAATATCACTGAGACGGTAGGCTTGTGAAAGGTTGAATAATCCACAGATAAAAGAAAGCAATTTTGTTTTGTGACCTAATGGAATATAGAGATTGTACATGTGGCAAAGGTAAGCACAAAATAAATCTGCTGTTGTAGCCAAAGTTATTAGGACACTGCTCCAAAGAGAAGCTGTGGATCCACATGCAAAAATATGCAGTTGTTTTGCAGTAAGGCAGATAGACTTAGTCAAGCTGAAATATATATCTTTTTTTCAATTATGCATCAGGTTTTGTTTTTATTGAAAAAATATACTTCTAATTTCATTTACTGCATGCGATAGTTTTCTTTTTTTTTTGCTTGCTCTCTAAAAATAGCATAAACCAGCATGACCTTGGGCATGAGACATGATAGGAAATGCAAAGAAAAAGAGAAAAGTGAACTTTCATTGAGTTTAAATCTTCCTAAGTATTTGCTGTGGTAGTTTAAAATTTTAGGCAGACCTTTAACTGCACATAACTGGTCTTCCAATTTTGCTCCATAAAAATAACCAGTGATAGAGTGGGCTATTTCAAGTATTATATCTCTAAACATATACAGAGTAATGTTCACTTTATATCTCTTTTTGAAATCCAAAGACATGATATAAGTTTCTCAAAGTATTTCCTATTTTAACTGTGCACACATATGCAAATGATATAGCACATAAACATTGCAAGGCATCACCAGTGCTGAATTACATGATAATAACCATAGCAACAGGGCTTTTGGCCATGGAATTGGGAGAGAACTAAGGGCCAGTGTAATAAACATGCTCTCCTTTTTCAGGTTTCATGGTATTTTTACATAGGCACCTTAGAGTACACACTTTGTCCTTAAGATGGTGTCAAAGGCCTTGGTTAATGATTGCTGCTCCATTTTGAGCTGCATGCCATTTCTCTTTTTAATTAGAAGAACGTCTTTCAAGTTGCAAAGAGGCAGCTATTTTCCACAGAGGTACAACCAATTGTTTGAATTACATTCAAACAATTACATGAACCTAATTTTTTTTTTTTTTCTGTCAAAGTGGTAAGTTTCTAAGCTTTTAGAATCAATATCCATGGTTTTCAGCAATGAAAAAGAAAATCAAGGCCATTATGTGTAGCTCTGTGTCTCATAGTCAGAAATGGCTTTCCTTTCCTTGGTATTATAGATAACCCTTCAAGCCATTAGATCCCAGTAAAACTTTAGAGCACCAATTACTTTAATTACGTTAAGATTTGGACATTTCCTTAAAAAATCTATTCTGATGCTTTACTTTCTGTCTTACTGAAATCAACTGGACACATGCAGGCCAGCTGTTATCAAGAAATACTTCCCTATAAAGGGCACTGGAAGAGGTGGCCCTTGGATCTGACTTTAAACAACTTTTCAGTGATACAAGCTTCTGGTATATTAGTATGAGCTTACAGTGCAGTGACATCATTAAACTTGAATTAATTTAAACAATACTAAAATCTGAGATGCTGCATAATGCAAATATTATTTCAACACGAACACCAACTATTTAAGAACAGGGAATTGAAGAAGCATTAAAACAGGATCAGAAGAGAAAGTATCATGCTATATAGAAATTAAACTACAAATACACATTGAAGTTGAAATTGCTCTTGTGAACAAGTTTCTCACAAACTCTTCTAAAAGAGCTTCAATCAGTTATTACTCTAACATTTTAAAAATATTTTTATGTACTTATAACAGCCTTTTCTCTGATGCAAGTCCTGCAGCATTATTTACTACACCTCAGCACTTCCAAAAAGCATTCTGCCATTAAACTTTCCTAAGAAACGTACATAAGAATTTCCAAATACTTTAATGGACAGAAATCACATTCCAGACATTAAAATGTAATAATTTTGATACCTGTAAAAGTAGATGTGTAAGATAATACAAACTTAAAAATCCAATGAAAATAAACCCTCGAAACAGAATCTCTTCTTTCTTTTTTTTTTCATTCACTTTATCAAAATTGATTTTAATGGAGAAGGTAATAATATAGGGGCCTGAATTAACTATTGGATGTAGATGTAGCTATTGAAACTCATAGGTCCTCAATTGTTGAAACTCAAAGGTCTTCAATTGTTTGAGCTTCAGCTCTCACTTTCCCTCTATTTTATTTTATTTTCAATTGGAGTTTAAATAGCCACCTTGTAGCCCTACTCTTGACCTGGGAACAGAAATCTGAGTTTCAGATTGTGGAACCATGTATTTTTGCCAGTGGTTGGGTTCTCTAACCAAGAGATTTGCTGTAGGATAGTTTTCTTGTCTAAAAGATAAAATGCAGCAGGATTTTCTCAGAAGCTACATTCAAGACTGAAGTCCAATAATACCATGATACTCTTGTGGTGCTTAGAGTTTTAAACATGCTGCCCTGGCATGAGCAAATTTTTACAAATGTCATTATTCTTCCCAGCTCAGAAGGAGGTGGATAGTACCATGATCTCCTAACAAATACCTTGACGGAATAGGTAGCAGATAAAAATTAAGCAATAAATTATAAGAAATCTGACCTGACCAAGGAGGGGTGGATCAAGGGAAAATCAGACCTCACTGCTGAGTTCTTGACAACAGCAGATGTGCTAGTAGACATGCAGATGGCAACTTCTCCCTAAACTCATTTTTCCAGCTGTGGCTATATGAAGATCTGCCTCATATTTAATGGGATTTTCTTATTTTCAGCGGGATCTGAGAAACTAGGATGGAGTTCTTTTTGCACTCCTCCTCCTAAAAACCACTCATGGTAGGATTTATCTAGATAAACTAAAATTATGTTGGATTTCTTCTTGTAAAGTGCTGAGGGGAAGTTAGGGTTGAAGAAATCCTGGCCCTGTTTTTCCTGATAGTATGTTTGACTATAGAGCATCCTATTGATAGACCATAGTGTTTACTTGGGATCATGAACTATTGATAGCTTCTGAAAAGTACATTGTGGTGAATGATTACAAAATCTAACACATTTTTGGTTTCCATTAATGACTGTAAAAACCCCTTCAGTTTTATATTGTATGAAAGGATATGTATATGTATGAAAGGATATGTATGCAAAAACAAGGACATAAGCCATATATATTTATATACATATATATATATGAAAAAAAGCAGTTAAGGTGCATACTATTCAATAGATATATAGGCACTTTATCTCATTCTCTTCCTAAGTTTACAGTTCTTTCTTTCCTGCTCAGAGAGTGTGGCAAAATGATAGATGTTTCAGGAAACTAGCAATGAGTGAAATACATCACTGCAGAGTATTCAAGTATGCCATTAAAGTACAGCATTTGGGATCATGCACTAGAGCTTTTTTCCCTGATGATTCTATTTTAAAAGTAACAAGTCTACAGAAAATCACTATCTTCCACTAAGTATTTTATGTCTAATTTTGAGATTCTAGCTCAACAATGTTAGTGTTTTGGGTTTTTTTGTATAACATATTCAAATTACAATTTAGTGCCTTATCAAGCAATGTAAAAGTCTGATTTATCAATATTTTAAAAAATGTTACTCACATGCAAACTGAAGAACAGCCTCTCTGCTTAAAATACTGCCAAACATGTTGGTGGTTAAACATTGGTACTGTCCAGAATCTTTCATTTCACTGGGGTTGCTGATGATCAAACTTCCTTCTATTAAACTGAAGCGATAATCACTTTCAATGTCGATTTCAGTTCCATTTCGAAGCCATCTTAGGGGAAAAAAAAACAAAAACAAAAAAACCCCACTGAAAGACTGCTTGAGCATTTAATAGCCAAGTGAAGGTATCAAGCTTAGGACACAGAATCTGACAGCTCCAGTTGTAATTACAGGTATTCAAAGATATCCTGTGCAGCAATATATTAATCTGGCAAAACTTGAAAGCAAAAAATACAAGCAAAACCTGATCTTTAGCCTCTGAAGAAAAGGGATATTCTTTGTTTTGCCTATGCTGAATGAAAATAATGATCTCTTCTTTTTTTCTTCTTCCCCCCCCCCCGCCAAAAAACTAATGTTCACAAAGGTTTAAGAATTGAAAACTGCATAGCAGATGCATCCTTTATGTCAAAAAATGGGAATTTTACTGTGCTTATGATAATCAAAGTTTTAACTCATATTCTATCATCTATCATTAAAGCCTTAGGCCCAGCTGAGCTTACAGGTGCTGCACTGCATACAAACAAGGAAAGGTTTTTCCAATCTTTCAGCATTTGATCTTCTCAGCCCAAGAAACAGAGACACCTCATTTAAATACAGAAAAAAACAAGAGCAAGACCTGTGAAGAGCAGTGAGGTAGATTGATGTACATAGGCTGCTATACACTATAGGATTTTGGCAACAGACAAAGGCAAAATAATATCATCTGAATCAGTATACACAGAATTCAAAGGCTGGAACAGAAGACTGGAATTAACTGCTGGGTGGCCAAGGGCAGTTCCTGGCAGCCACTAGGTACATGAAAACTAAGAACAAATAAACAGTCTGAATAAAGAATGCTAAGTTAGGGAGGTGTTTGGGAGTGAAATAATAAGCCTGAGCAGTAAATTCAAGGACGGGAGTGAAGATAAGATGGAAACAGCCAGGCTGTAGGAAACATCGAAAGTATCCCAACTGAGGCAACGTTTTGAATAATTCCTGAATAAACACTTATTTTTATGAGGTTTCAGAAGTAACCTGAGTGTCTCATAATTTTTCAGTTGTGCAAGTGGTTTTATGGGTTGTGTTTCCTGCCTGTCCCAGATATTGTCTGCCAAAAAGCCTCAGCCTCCCATACTTCTCAAAAGACTGAAGCAACAAACCCTGTAATAGACCACTGTCTGCAAGAGAAAATATTTTGTGTGGTAGATTAACAGACTTCAGCACTCTGGAATAATCTCTTATATGTGTGTGTTTGCAGTTTCTGAATAAAAGAAAAACATCCACATATGAAGACTTTTACATATGTGTAAGTGTAATTACATGAAATTGTAAGAAGAATGCAAAGAAGAGATAAGCAGTGTAAATAGATAGGGAACAATTATTATAATGCCCAGATATTTCTTTCATTACTCTTTTGCTGTCGTTCTGCAGCTTCTAAGTTGGCTTGGGAAATTTCCAGGAACTTGCAAGCTGTGCCAGAGATCAGCAAAGACAGGAAGAACTTGGCAACATTTAGACTCCAGAGACAACTTTAACAAAGCAAAATAATTATTAATTCACCCTATCTTGTTAGCATTCATGGTGAATAGGATACAGAGAGCAGAATTCAGCTCCAGTAGTGGTGAATATTTCTTAATCCAAAGGTCAGAATTGTCAGAATTTGGATGAACTGCGAATCTCCTATTTGTCCCTTCTTTTCACAATTGGACTTTTGATTGCAGAGCACCTCTGATTCACTGAATGTTAGAAATGAAACAGCATTGAAAATTTATTTATATTTTAAAGGATAGCAGGGGAAGTTTGGTAGGATTAACTATGTTTTAAATAGATAACATACAAAGATGAGGTAAATAGGAAAGGAAGTTTTATTTTGAACATTTGATCATTAGTTTATATTTTGAATGAAATCGTAACAAAAAGTTAACTTTTTCTACATATATCCTTGTCTATATATGTGGAAAAAAATGCAAAAGTAATTGATCTTGAATGGAAATTTAGATAGGGAAAAGGAAAAAAAAAATCATGTTTTGGCATTTCCAAATGAGAACTGCCCAAAATTCAGTTAAACTAGCTTTTTTCCTTTAGTTTCATTTTCAGCTAAGTTCAATTAAAAAATATGCTCTTTGAATTCTACCTCAAAACTTTGGATCTTGATAGTTGCCTGCCTCCATATATTGCGGTCAATCCTGAGGGATTGTATTCCCCTCATGTAATCTATGCACATTGTAGGAAAAGAAACACTGAATTAGGTGACTTTTTTTCTAGGTAGTCTGACTGATCTGGAAGGACAACTAAATTGTCCAAAATTCAACACTTCCAAGGTTACAGACTGTTAGGAGAAATCAGATACATTTTTTCTTGAAGAAAAGTGACAGATAATATTTCAAATTACTCTAATCTGGTTTAAGCAGAAAAAAAAATTAGAAAACTTTTTCAATTGCAGTAAATGAAAGTGACAAAACAATTACTACCCAGCTTATGTGTGGCCTAAGTAAAAGAGTCCATGGAGGGTTTCACAATCAGTGAAAGCCATGTAGTTAAGTGGCTTCTTGGGGAATTCAACATCTGCTTGTAGCTCAGTAAATCTACTGACCTGTGAGATCCCACAGGAAGTTTGTGAATGTCTGTATTTATCATCAAAGGGATTGCATTTATCATCTTCATTGTAGTACCCCAACTTGTGATGCTAAGGTATGATTTGCTGAAACGCTAAACAAACAAAATCAGTTTATCTCAGGGAGTTATTCCCTAAAACTATGTATCAAAATACCTTAATGACTGAAAGTCACTAAACTAAAACCTGTTATTTCAGGGAAGAGTTTGGATAAGGAGAAACCAAGTTTTTTGAAAGGAGGAACATCTGAAATGGTGTGAACATTCTCCATTCCATTAAAACAAAGTAATTTCCAAGAACAAAAAGAAAAAATTGTAAAGACGTTATGAACATTGGGACACAAATTACACAGACTAAAGAAATGAATTTTAAAAAAGGCAGAGATAACATTGAAATTTTTGAGTGCTTTAAGTGTTCTTTTAATATAAATTTGAATAAATACATACTGTGCTTTGGTTTTGGCCAAAAATAATTCTTAGCAGCGCATGCCTCAGAGGACATGTAAATAAAGGTCCAGTGCAGCTGGCCAGGGCCTTTGGTAATGTGGTTAGGTAGTGGCATACTCAAAAAACTTTGTATATCTGTAGATCTTTTGAGGCTAAATTCCCTCTACATTTGTCCTGAAGAATAATATCTTCCTCAGAGAGTAATTTTTACTTCTTTTCCCTCCCTTTGAATGGTAGGGTGCATATGGTGCGCAGATAAGTGGCAGCAGGAGAAGTTAAACTGTGCTGTTTGAGTTAGGCCTTTTGAGTTTAATCTCTCCTTCCATGAGAAACAGTTAGGAAAGTTTGCTTATGAGGCTGCTGACACCAATTAATCTCTGGAGAATTGAAGAAATGGATATCAAAAAACCATAAAGCATCCCAGGTGGGAAAAGATTTTAAAAGATCATTTTGTCCAGCATTATATGGAAAATGGAGCCTAGATGAGATGGTTTTTGTTTGCATCTTAAAAGGCTTCAGTGATTACTGAGGAGCATGAAACCTTCTTGCCTCTTGCCTTCTCCATGTAGCTCCCTGTGAAGAAAGAGTCCTTATCATCTTTGTAGTCACTCTTTAAAACTTGCTGAAAGTCTGTATTTGTTGATTGCATTCCACTGGGAAAAAGCAAAAAAATGGTTGGATGAAGAAAGAAAGGAGATGGCATAAATTCTCCACAGACAAAATTTCTACAAGAAAAATGAGGTTTTCGGGGAGACTTGAATATAGGACTCTGCTCTTTTGGGGGTGAATTTGTGCCTTTTCCCCATAGTCCCAGGCTATGTTTAATGGACCGACCACATTTTCACAATGTGTGGCACTAATCCCCTTTTTTTCTCCTTTTTTTTTTACGATCAAAAATCACCAGTAGGTAACAGACTTTACACATGGAATGTCAGTAAAGAAGAATGCAACATAGCTTTCATACTACATAGCGAGGAATTCATGCTATTCTAGTTTGGAGAATTTCTGGATATTCATTCCTAATCCCATGTTACATGTTTTAGTCATGCCTGTGCTGTTGGGGGAGGAGGTGGCTTGTGTCATGCATCAGGTCCATTTAATGAGTCCATATGTTGCAAAAAGGCAGATTGTATGGTTGTAATGTTTAAGGATGGTACTGCTTCTGGATTTCTTCAAGTTATAGAAATGCAAGAGCTCTGATTCATATAGCTCTAAGGAAAATTCAACCAGAATTCTGAAGAACCCACAAGTTAAATAAGGGTAAAAGGCAAAAGACAAAAGGCAGAACTGATGATTGCCATCTATGATAAAAAACAATAGGAGACCTTATGTTCCCTTTGTAATTGAAGAATGATTCTATGAGAAAAGATGAAAGGTATGTGGGAAAAAATAACCAACCATATGTTCCCCCAGCCCTCTTACATCACTAGTAATTTACATAAAATATGAGCAGAGACAGATATAGCAAATGGGTAAGGTGACTGCAACATACTGCTACCACCTGTAAGTGAGCACCATCAATAAACTGCACTCTGAGGCTCACAGATGTGTCATCACAGGCCTGAATAATGGATAACCGTGGCCTACAAGTCTGTATGGAAAAATAAGCAACAGGTGATGGTTGCAGAGAAATAAAATGGTAGGCTTGTGAGTGAAAAACAACCAGATTTGATGCAGCCATGGTATCTTGTAGTGCCAAGTCACGTCATTTACTGTACATATATTTTGCTGCCTTCCCTATATGTTGGGATAGTATTTTGTAGTTTTATAGATGCTTAGAAATAAAAAAGAAACCCAAAGAATTAGATATTATTTTTGTCAGTTGTCGCAGACACAATTCAATGAACTGGACAAAAGGAGTCTCTCCACATGGATAGAAATGATGCAGAGAGTATATAATTTGAAACTTAAAATATTCCTTTGCCCCAATCACTGCCATTTCTGCTTCTTGCTTATTCAGAATCACAAAAAGCATTCAATTAGGAAAGCTACTAGTGTCAGAGAGCTGTTTCTGTTGTTTCTCACCAAAACACATTGATTCTCAGAGCAGGATTGCAGTGGCTAATATTCTGAAAGCTAAAAAAATAAAATTCTAAAACAGGTACCTGTATGTAGGAGTAGGATTTCCACGTGCTTGACAATTCAGAGACACTTTCTTTTCCTCAGAATCAGTTGGAAAAATCATATCATCTGGCTCTTGTACAAACACCGGCCCATAATCAACACTTTCTGTCAAAAACAAAAAGTGATAATGTTTAGGAAAGTTCAAAAAATGTAAATGTATTATAGATTTTATAATGTGAGATTAAAGTACGCATAATTATATTTGTTTTACGAAGTTTCATGCTGCATTACTTTAGATGTTGTATTAAAAAGCAATTATTAAAAGGAAAAAAAAAGAAAGAGAAGACATATAAAATATATCACTAAGTGAAGCATAAAACATATAGTATGATTTAAGTGTTTATTATGCCTAAGAATGGATTTCTCATCAGATATATTTTGGCCTGAAGTCTAGTGAGAACCTCAAGAGACTTAAGAGAAATTAACTCTGCTTATAGAGAGCAAGGTAAACAAAAAATTTCCTACTGCTTGCAGCAGCTTATGTCACAGAAAACTGATACATAATATTCCCTCCCCTTTCCACAGAAAAATAATACACAATTCCCCTTCCTTATGTCAAGGAGTGCTAAGAAAAATCACTTGGAAAATTAATGGCAGCAAATGGTGTCTGTTATTAAATAATATGTAGCTAAATCTGGCATTTCATTTTCCTCCACTGTCTTGTCTAATTTTGGCATGTACCTTTATCTTGATAAGAATTTACATTTCTGAACTAAAAAAAGCTGTACAGACCCATAGAACACATCTGTGATTCCAGTTCATTCATATTATGAAGTGAGAAGTGTAAGCCTTCAGAAAAGTAAAAGGTCACAAGCTGAGTATTCCTGTCATGTTGGTCTGAATGAATAAAATTCTCACTGTGTACCAGAAGTCTCTGGAATTTTAATATTTTTAGGCTTACTCCAGACTCATGGATGATTTAATCACATGGTGCTCTTTGTCTTTAAAGCACTAGCCTGTCTGCAGAGAGGTAGTGGCATTGTCCTGCTACTTGCAATGAAACATATGGGAGCAGGATTTTTTCTGTTGGTTTTAGGGTTTCATATGTTCATGGGATAGATGTCCTCCAGTTCTTACTGAGGACAGCAGACCACATTAAGCATTTTATAATATCCTGCTGTATTTGTCTTACCAACAGCAGCTTAAAGTGAAAAGAGGTATACCTGAAGACTTGGGGTTTGGTCACTCACCTGAAAATTATTTACTACATTTTTTTACCAACTCCACACAGCTTCAAACACATTAGGGTTTCACAGTTTTGGGAACTGAGACCTTTATCATACCAATTTAATACTTTATCATACTAATAATAACCTTTACCATGTTATCTGTGGTTAACAGCCTCAGAAAATCTGAGTAGACAGGAAAAGGTATGTGGGGCTACAAGTCTTGGTACAGAAAAGAAAGACTTGGAGTCTGAAAAGGATGAGAATTGTGGGAGACATGGGTCATAGCATGTTAGTTTTGAGATGCAAATTTCCATGTCTTTAAATTCTTCCATTTGGGGTTTCTCAGCTCTCTTATCATACAGTAAAAAAATGACATGAGAACCCATTATGCTTTTCAAGCTTTCTTTTTAGTGACTACACACTTATTATAGACTTCAGTTTTGTCTTTTTACACCACTATTCAAATGTAGATTTTGAAAATACCTATATTTTCAGGTGTGTATGCTTCTGCTGGAGTAGATTCAAATAATTAGCCTGTTGATTTGTAAAGGCAGCAAATAAGAGCAGAAGCAATTAGTAGTATCTCTTTCCCTTAATTTTCCAGCTTTTTAGCCCTACTTGTAGGACTTTGTAAAGGAGTATGGATTGCTGTTTTGCATATTTATATTAATGTGTAGGTACATTGCTTTGCTTGGGTTTATTGGCAGAAATGTGTGTTCTGGAACAAATATCTGCATATTAAAATAAAACCAAAAACAACACACAAACAAATCAATCACAATAAGTGACTTCTGATATGTACTGATATTATTGAAGACAAAATAACTCCAGTAATGAATTTGGAAAAGTACATCTTAAAATGCCATGGGGAAAATGGATTCAGCTGGCAAAACTTATTTTGATGAAGGAAAATATTGGTACAAACAGTGTGTAGATTTTTTATCATTTGGTCACTTCTTGCATTGCACAAAAGAAAACACTAATGTATGTAGGTGAAAATATACAGAACTGATATTGAACTAGTGTTTAGCAAAACCAAAAATTAATTAGGGATAACAAATCTAAATAATGTCTTTAGATTTAGGTGTTATTTCATGCAGATTAGTAGGCATATGGATAGGGTGAATATTAATGAAGATAAACGATTTTATCTTTTCCCTAGGAGAGACTCTGGAGATAAAATATGATATCACAGTCTAGGACTGTTGGAAAGAAAATAAAAAGGTGCAAGGCTGGGTGCAGGACCAGACCATGGCACACTCTTGTCCTCTCCCTAAGACACTCAGATGTTGCAGACATCTTTTTGCGAAAATCTTAGGATTTTTTCCCTTCTGAGGAGCTGAGGCCTCAGAAACAAAATGTAAACAATGGTTATCTGCTGCTGTGGAAGGCATGAGATGAATTTTTGATTGGCCCATCTTGGATGTTTATAATTAATGGCCAATCAAGGCTGAGCTATCTCGGCCAGAGTCTGAGAGAGCTTTTTTTTGTTATCATTCTTTTCTATTCTATTCTTAGCTAGCCTTTTGAAGAAACCTTTCCTTCTATTCTTTGTAGTATAGTTATAATGTAATATATATATCATAAAATAATAAATCAAGCCTTCTGAACATGGAGTCAACATTCTCGTCTCTTGCCTCATCCAAGAACCCCTGTGAACACTACCACACTCAGACAGAGATTTCTGCAGCTTTTGACTCAGCCATCGACCTTAGGACAAGGAAATACCTCCAGCCCCAGTCTGCAGCACACCATGGTCCCACAGACAGCTGGAAACTCCCCTCAAACCACAGAGAGGGGAGCAACCCAACTCCTCTGTGTGACTTTGGAATAAAACTTCTTGATTCACGAACCATTGCTTGGCTCTTCTGCTTTATGTGGATTTTTGGGGAAATATCCCTGTCCTCATCATTATTGCCCTCATTTTCTTATTGTGTTTATGTATATATCTTTGTACATATGGATATATAAGCTCATGTATGTTTTCTGATGCCTTCAGAGATCCAAAAACATCAGGGTTTTTGCACCCATGGTTTTTTTGCACCTATTGGTCACAGCTAACCGTGACCCATACTCTTTAACAGGGTAGTCCTTCATGAGTATGCATGGCAGTATTTGAGCTCCACACCTCATTTTTTTCTTTCTAACTTATCAAGAACACAAAATTAAATGAATATTCAATATGCATGTTAACATGCATATATTTCAATTTACTATTATAATTTCTCAAGGGAAATATTTCCATTCCTCATAGATGTTTTTACTAAACAAGACACAGAAAACTAGTTGTTTTAAGTGCTATATTATTTAAGAACAGGGATTTACCACAGAGTCTTGGGAATACAGGTGTGCTCTGCAACCAGTAGTGCAGCAGCTACTTTGTGGTCCCCTCACAACTTTTAAGAAAGGCAAGGATATGGAAAACGTTCAAGATATAAGAAAAATCCCTCTTTTAAATTCTTGAATATTCTTCAGAGTAGTTCTTCAATTTTCTTTGAGTGCCAGTGTTTTCCTAACAGCACTTGTGCACATAAAATTTCTGGAACATGCAACTCCTTAGTACCAAGTATTTAAATCCTCATGGGAATGTAAACTAGAATCAGTATCCTGCAACTCAGACAGTAGTCAAAGTGTGGTTTCTCTCTCTCTTATCTACAGGCATTCTTTCCTACTTTTATTCACTCCCTTGGTTACTGATGAAGAAAAAAAAAATCAGATGTTCTTTAGTTCTTCTTTCTGAGCAATGCAGATATCATAACAACAAACTTCAGATGAGAGCAAAGTTTCCTGTACTTTGAATCCTGTAGCAATTGAAATAGTGTAATTCCTCAACAGTTGCTTTCTTGCCACCATTGATAAAAATACATGTCAATTAATATACTGAGAAAATTAATTAATTCCTGGAACCCTGGGAACACAGAGTGGACAGGAAAAATATGACCCTGTTCAAACTCCTGCATTGAAGCTGCACTGACACTATTACTTTTAGTTGGATAATTCTAAGTGCTGTACTTCTAAAGAGGAAAAGAAATGAAGTTATTATAAATGTTTTCTTAAATAAGTACCCTCCAAGATACATGACTGGCTTAATCAGTCATGGAGCCATCTTCTCAGTCTGAACTCCTGGTGGGAAGGAACAACAGACACATTATGTGAGAGGATATGCTCAGGCAGCCTTTGTATATGGGGGAAGGAAATATTCCTTCAGGTCTTCTCCCCTTCTTCTGCTCATGTCCCTTTAGAAGCACTTTTTACAAGATCAGGAAGAATGTTTCCCTATTGCTCTATTTTTCACTCCCATGTTTCAAAGATTTCTTGAGCCCATGTAGAGTGGAAGAATTTTCTAAAGAAAAGCTACGCAGGGAATGTAAAATATAGAACTTCTAAAGCAGCCTAAAATGAAGGATCACTAAGAGACCTTCCATTCTACAATATAGATGATGTTCCTCTGCATACAGGGCCTATCCAGAAAAGTACCTTCTTGACACAATGCAGACCAAACTACAGCTGAATGACCTAGGTGTTAATGTGTTCAGGACACACTAATGAGTTTGAAGAAATTATTGTTGATAAGGCTATACATGTTGCTGAAATCTATATCTAAGAAGAAGTAATTAAAATTAGGCAAAGACATTTCATTTCAGTTTGGTACTACAAATTGAAAGATTCTTTTTGGTATAGGTGGATCACACTATGATGCTACTCACTATCAACTTTGTTTTTGAATTTCTCTCTTCCCATTCTTGATTTTCAGCTTATGCTTGTATGAACTTCAGTCAATTGATGACTCGAATGGATCATCTGATTACCTTTGTTATCGTGGAACCAGACAGGAAACCTGTTCAGTATATTCAGAAATATTTTTGATATATATTCACACTGATTTAAATGGAAACCTATTGCTTTCCCCAGATAAAAGCTAGAAGCTATTTTGGTTTTTTGTTTAAACACTGAAAAACTGTATTAACTTCAGCGGCAGTACTTATTTTACTGGTAGATCCTATGATATAATCTTTCACCTTTACACCTAAGAAATAAAAAAATACTATTAATTCTAATATCACTATCATATGTCAAAATATTACGAATTTCAAAATTTCAATAAAATAAAAAAGAAGCCCACAATTCATCAAGGCAAAATATGAGTGATTAAATCTCTGTGTAAAATATTTTGAAATTAACAATAGTTGCTGAAATTAACAATAATTATTTTGTATATATAGAAGCAGAGACATTATATATATATATATATATACACACACACATATACACACATGTATATTTCAACATATGCATTTCTAAAAATAAATTTTAATCTTTAAACTGTCAACTTAAAAGCTGAGAAACTTTGAGACTCCTTTTGAGGTAAACTGAGGCTGATACACATGCCTCAAGGTATATTTATTGATTCTAGTATGCTGCATGGTGGAACATTGTACAGTACACGCATTATTAAGTTTATACTGCAAAGATTAACTTATTTTCTCACATTTTCACATTTACCTTTTCTGAAACATGTTTATTTGCTTAATAAGCAAGATGATACAAGATTTTACACTTTCTTGAAAATGCATTCTCTATTCTGAAACAAATAAATCTGTTCTAAATTTAGCTTATAATATCTAAACTGCATGCCATATGAATCAATGCTGTAAAATATTTTTAGTAACAGAAAAAAAATTAGTAGTTTGTGTCTATAATTCAGACTATGTATGTGCTGAATCTAGCAGATGGTGGGGAAACAGGAATTCTCATTTTACAGAAATTACATTCAGGTCTTGCATATCTTGGGGTCCATTGATTCAAACACTCTCAGTTGTGACAGACTGTTTTTCATTTTCTTGCAAAGTGTGTCAAACCAAAGATGAAAGGACAAAGAGAGTCCTTATTCAAGGTTAAGTTCAATTATCTTTACTACAGCAATTCCAAAAGTTTTTGGAACAGTAAGAAAATATAAGAGTTTGCAGTTTTATGATTCTTCAAGAATATTTAATGAATAATTCATACTTTTTATTCACATTTTTTAGTCATGACTTTACACATTGATACATACTTTGAAGAGAAAGACCACATTGCCTTAGCTGCATGTTTACGCTAAATAATTCCAGATAATTTAAAGTCAGCAGTGAGGTAGAGCACAGCTCTTTTAATTTGAGATATCAGGAAACATGTGTTGAATTGACAGTGCAAATGAAATAGCATCAAGTCAGTATAAAAGGATCTTTTTTATAAGCCATGTCAGGTGTTTGAACATGTCTGTTGGGAAATAATTTGAGAAGTCACTTGAGAACTGGTATAATTCAGCAGCTAATAAAAGTATTCTTGGGTGTTTTTTATGACAAACTTCACTCCTGAATTTATGCCATATATTAGACATTTGAATTATGCAAATTCTACATTATAATAATCTAAAACATGTTTTATCTCTTCCTAAAAATGTCCTCTTACTTGAAGCAGTGGTGTCTTTTTACCACAGCTTGCTGTAACATTTCCTCATTTAGGAAGTCTTGGCTGGTAAACATGGCTTAACTCTATCATCACATAGCAGTTTTAGGATCATAACTAGAATATCCTTACTTCAAGACCTGTAAAACTAAAATTTAAAAAAAAAAAAACAAAAAACAAAAAACAAAAAAGTACCTTTAGACTAAATCAAAATCAAGAAATTTAGAAATACAAGTGTAATGACTGATAATTGAGATAGTCACTTATTCTCATAATATTCTATATAAAATTCTCAGCTTCTAAATATCAAAGTTATTTATTCAGGATCAAGGTATTAACAGAAGTGAGAGAGATTTAGAAAACAAGTTACATTCAGCTGCCATGACCGATGTGTTCAAGTCCTCTTAGATGATGCAGATTATCCTACTTGGTGACATGCTGATCTTTTCTAAATACTGTCTCATACCTATGCTTGTGCTATGCAGGCACTTCAGTTAATCAAGGGCTTTTAAATATCATCAGGTGACTCAGACTTACCTATTTCTACAAGTGTCTACACAGCTGGATATACCATGATCTGTAAGCGAAATAAATCTCCTGGGGCTATTTTGTGTAGTGTTTAGAAGAATGGTGTTCCTCTCTTCTAGGTCAAATACTCTGTTCTTTAGGCTTATGAGGCATTTAAGGTATTTAGGCCTTATGAGGTCCTTTTACAATTTTGTCTACAGTCAGTGGTTTTTCACTTGCTCCTGAGAAACTGATCAATCTCAACTGCTGAGCTGCAATGTGGCCCCAGTGTTTTGAGGAGAGTCAAGACTGCTGACCTAAATCATAGATCATATCTATGGTACAATGATCATCCCTGAGCTATGATCTCACTGCACATTCTGGAGATGTCCAGGATTTCTAGTTCTAGCTTGCACCATATTATTCAGATAATCTGTATTTTTTTGCTTTCTCCTTCAGTCTTTAGACATTCATTTTGTAAAAGATCAGGATAATAGACTATAGTTCTAATAATGGACATTAATTTTAACCTGTTCTTAAAAGATTGTCGGGGGGGAGTTATCAGTGTCTGGTGTCTGACTCTAGTCACTGCTTAAACAAATATTACAGTGGAAGGACAAATGTAGAAAAATGCCCCTATCCCAAAAGTGGTATCAAACAGAATTTATCTGCTGACAGGATTAAATTGTTTCTTTTCTAGATCAAACTTTATTCAGGGAACATATTTATGCTTGTATATTACCCATTTTTCTACACAAACCACTTGCATACGCCATTAATTTTCAATAAATGCAAGACATTTTCTGGGGAAAAAAAATAAGACTTTGTTGAGTCAAAAAGTAACCTGTTATCACACTCATGATATTGTGTGAATTTCATTGAACTGCACACTATTAATCACAATTCTTTCCTATTTTACACCCTTAGATGTAAATGAGGAATATACTTATAATATGCTTATGTCTCCTCTAATCTCTCCCTCCCTCCCCACCTCCTCTCCTTCCTTCCTTTTTTTCTTTCTGGCTTTCTATCTTTTTTGACTGCAATTCAGGTAATTATTGTCACTAAAGAAATGGTACTAGAAATGTGGCTTCTTAAAATGTAACCAAACATGAGAAAATATGTATTGTTTCTATGAATTATTGCATTTAGAGGTGAACGACATCATATCATACCAGAAACTCTATCCAAGCATGCACATCAGTACATGCATGACACAGTTGACTACACAGAAGAGATAATTTAGAGAAAAAGTAGTTTTATAAGGTTTATCCTTCATGTTTAATTTATATTACTGGCATTCATGATTAAATTAAAAGATTCCAAGGAGAAAAATTTGCTTAGATTTTACTACTAGATGAAATTGTGCTGTAATGGAGTTTCAAATCACTGGTTTGCTATTTTCCTGTAGCAACACCTGCATAAAACAATTCTGTATAGGAATCTTTAAGAAAGGATATTTTAACTGGTGACTTTAAGGCTGTTCTGAAGAGCCTAAAGGAAAGCAGCTCATTTCCTCCTTGTGACATTTAATAAAATTCAAAATTGTGTCTGAGAAATACTGAAATAAGCTGACAAAAATACACTGATTTTGAAAAATGTTTCCAAGTTTTAAGGGGGGGAAGCTACACTTACCATCATGTTTGAAGGTCTCTGAGAAGTGGTAGAGGTTTGTTGGGGAGTGATAATGTTGTGTGGATCCTCTCCAGCCTGGTGAAGATACACTTCCTAATGAAGGACTGCTTAATCGTGGTCTGTTCTTTGTATTAAATGAGGCTAAAGATGAACTACCAGATTTGATTCTTAGGATAGCAGCATATGATGTGGGGAGACCAGGAACAGCTTCTGAATAATCTGGAAAAAAATCCAAAAAACCAACAAGATGTGAACACTGGGTAGAGACTAAGTCTGTCACTTTGCAAAAGAATGTTTAGTTAAGCAGTAGAAAAGCAGAAAAGTTTTATCTATAAAAGGAGTGACAGAAACATACCAGGCTTGATGAGAGACTCAGCTTCTGAAAAGAATTGGGTATGAGCATGGAGCTCTGAGAAAATTTCCCTGCAGCTTCACCATAATATACAAATCAGGTATTCACTAAATTTCTTACTTATGGAAACATGAGTTTTCAATGTTTTTAATTCTCTTTATATGACCCTGTATTTCTATTTCATAGTGGAAAGGTGTCTGCCAGGCCACCATCTTTCCTTCACAGCCTTCCTTCCGTTTGTATGTGAAATGCAGAAACACTGACTGAAAATAAATGTGCTTCTCAATTCAACACTACTCTGCAAATCAAGCAGGCAAGCTAAATGGGCCAAAAGTACCTGTATGCACAAATGCCTTTCCCAAAAACATACATATGCTAAAGTCACCTCCTCTGCTGTCTCTTCAACTTCCTTTTTTTTGCCTTTTCTGACTCTATTTAAAATTTCAGCGTTTACAAATAAGAATAGTGCCCAAGTTTTCAGTCCCTTTATGACGTCAAATATAAAGAAAATAAATTACATTACAATAGATTAAAAACTATAACTCAGGACCTGCAGGAACAAAGTAGGCAGAAGTATGCAACAATATTAAGGAGGTTAGAATAACATTCAAAAATATAATTCAGAGGTGAGCAAAGGGATCCAGACTACATATCCAGTGCCTATGAAGGAACAGATCTTTTAGAGAGCAATTGGAAGTGTCATGAAAAAAAAAAGATCTCTGTTCTGTCATCTCTGCTGGTGATAAATATTTAAAAACCAGACATCCTTTTCACATTGGCATAGTATGTAACATTTGTCATTTTTAGGCTGTGACTCTCCTTTTTGTTTGCATATGTAACACAAAAAGCCACTCTAGTAAATAGGATTCAACAACACTTAAATAGTCCTGACAACTTCTTTTTGCTGAAATATTTGTGTAGTCAGTTTCATGAAATGAAGTTGTTCTGTGCTGCCTCATCAAGTTAAGAAGACTGCAGTTCTTCTTCTGCTTAAAAATAAAAAATTATTCTATAATTCTTTGTTATCTAGCAGAGTGTGGAACACTACTTCTGCAGTGGTAGTCTCAGGGTTTGAAAGAAAAAAAGAATCTGCTAGATCTCAGATAGTATGAATGCAAAGTAGAATGGGAAGAAAGAGAAGGAAAGGGTACAAAAGTCACGTGACGTGGTGAAAAGGTCCTGCAGTAATGATGGCGTTACAGAATCTGTTTTCTGACCTTCTATGGTATAATTGCTTTGTTTGGCTGCGATAGGCGATCAGTGTGAAATTTCACCCTGACTCCAGTTGCTCTGTCATGCTCACGGGGATGCTGTATCTGAGTAAAGTTTCCCTTGTAAAACATAACTGGAAATGGTTAATAAATTATACATAAGGAAATATTTCTTGTTTTGTTTACTGAAAGTCTGTAGCCTGTGATCATTACTGACAACTACAGCAGAAAACACGCTCACCTGAAAACAAAACTTACTTCCCAATTTGAGCATTCACCTTCAGAGATTTAGACTTCTGAACTGCCTAGTTACAGTGCCTTAATTAGAATATATTTTTATTGGAGTACTATTTACAGTAAAATTATTCCTTTAATTTGGTTTGGATTAGACTTCTGAGATTTGGGAGTATAAATTTATATATTCCATTATTTAAGTACATAGTAGTTAAACTGCTGGAGAATAGATATTACTCTCTAATGTACTTTTTTACTTTACCAGTCTACCCTAAAAATCCTTGAGAAATTTCATCAAAAATACTATGGGTAGTTCTCAAAATGCTGCTGTACTTGAGCTTCATTATGAAATTATGTTTTTCATAGTCTCATTCTGAGAAAATAGTTAAGTATTTGGGATGAAACATCCAAAAATTCCTTCTGCTGCATGATACAGATAAGGAAGATATAGGCCCAAATGGTAAGGATATAAAGTGGCTAGAAACCAGCCACAATAAAATTAGTGGTTTGGGTTAGCCTTCATATTTCTTTGAACTACAACTATCAGATTTATAGTAATTTTAACAGTGGTATGACACTTTTAAGATAGACTATTTCTTTTTAATTTTCTTAATGGATTTCCAACACTTATCAGCAACTTCCAACTTATCAGCAAACTGATCTAGTTTTGGTAATTTTTTAATGATTCTGTATTAATAAATTAGTTCATCTCTTCTTATTTCCAGCTCATGCCTCTCTTCAGTCAGATTGATCAGATTCAAGACAACAAGGAAAAAAACAGTGCCATAGGTAATAGAGAGCCTGTGTTCCACTGATTACCAAGGAGGTTTTTTGGTCTTAGAAAAAACCAAAAATATGAATTTAAAGATAATTTGAAAGAATTTTATTCCTGTAGTTTGTAATATGTATGTCAGATTAAATTCAACTTCATTTCATGTATGCTGTTGGGGGAGAACAAGGCTTACTCTGAGGGAAAGAGGATCACAAGACAGCAAATTTTACACAAGTTCCTTGGGTACAGACCATAGGTGCAAATATAAGCCACAAATACTACCCTGTTATATTTTATAGCTTGTTTTTAAAGGCACAGCATAGCTCAATAGAGTTCAAATAATGGTACACAGAAATTTGACCAAAATGCATTCTTTATTTAGAGAAGTGACAAGGCAAATTCATTGAATCAACCCCAAAATGTCTTTGAAAACTGTCTTTGTAATGTTTAAATTTATAGAGAGTAAAGGATTCTGACTTTTGGTGTGATGTTTTGTTTTCTTTTATTCCTTTTTTTCTATAAGTGACTCCTGGTCAGTTACTAACTCATTGACATTTCTCAACTATCTAATTAAAATGTAGACTGTCTTATAATACTTGCAAATGTGACCTTCATTTGTGTATTTTTGCGAGCTAGCATGTTTAATCAAATGTCACTAAGAATGATAACCCATTTTTTTCATTGTAACTTTTAATTACATTGTTTCAGTGAAAGCTTTCAGTCATCTCAGCTTATGGAAATATGTGCATTCATTCTGTACAGTGGATTGTATCAGTGTTGCTCCTCAAGTTTTTAAACAGACATATATTTCTGCTCTGGTCTGTGCATGCACATTGGTTTCCCCTTAGACTGCTCAATGACATGTAGCTTGGCAATAACTTGGGAGGAGATGCAATAATAGCAGAAATCTGTTGTTGATAAGGTGTCCATACAGGTCATCTCCTATGAGAACTAGGATCACTGCTAAAACACAGCAAAATGTGAATAAATAATACTTTTCTGATGAAATTGTAATAACTATAACAAAAAAGAACCCAAAGCAGACCCAGCAAAACACCAAAACCAAACAAAAACATGCACAAAAAAATTTCAACCAAAACCCAACAAACCAAACACACACACAAAAAATCCCCCAGAACTAAGGGGAAGCCAGTAGATTTCTCAAGAACTCGTTAGTTCATCTGATCCTCCTCTGTGTATTTCCTACTGTGGTGCTTTAGTTTATCTGAGAGAGATTTTATTCTAAAGTTGCTACTCTATCCCACTTATCACTGAAAGCAATAGACAATGCAATATCATTGCATTTTCTATTGACATTGTCTATTGACATTGCATTGTCAAAATCAACAAAATCAAACTAATCATGCGATGGAAACTTTCACTGGAGACCTCATTTTGAATATTTGGATTCTGGATGTCAGCACATAAGGTAGTGAGGCTGGGCTCACTTTATAGGCAGTAGAAAGGAGGAGGAAAATGGCATGTGATATTGTAGGCAGTCTCAATAAATGGCTACTTTTTGCCACAGAATGTAAAGGAAAGTAAAATGAATAGCTAAGATGTCAAAATTTCAACTTTTCAGATCTCAGTTGTCTTAGCCATGGAATTATAGACCCATAAATGTTGGAAAAGACCTCCAAGACCACTGAGTCCAACATTTGACCTATCACAGAACAACTAGACCATTGCACTAAGGCCTGTATCGAGTAATTTCTTGAACACCTCCAGAGACAGTGCTTCCACTGCCTCCTTGGGCAATGCATGCCAATGCTTAAACACCTTTCCAGCAAAGAAATTCTTTTTGATGTCCAATCTGAACACTCTCTGTTGCAGCTTGTGTTTATGTTCTCTTGTCCTGTCACTCGCTGCCTGGGAGAAGGGGCTGACTGATTTTGTTGCAACCTCCTTTCAGGTAGCTGCAGAGAGTGATAAGGTACACCCAGAGCCTCCTTTTCTCCAGTTCTCTCATCATAAATCAATCAAGCTTCATTTGTGTCTTTCCTGCTCAAAATATTTGGTTCTTCTGCAAAGGAGTGAAAATAAAGAAATTTTAATTGCTTTTCAAAGAAGCAGTGGGGGATGACTTAGAAGCGGGAAGTTCTCAAAGAAAATATGTTGGTGATCCTCATCAGCCCTTTTCACCACAGATATGATAGTGTGAGAAAGGGAGAAAAGTTATGTATGCAAGGTGGTCTTTCATTGGGGAAAAATATATTTTTTGCCAGGTCTTTCGCAAAAATAAGTAAACCTTCAATCCAAAAATTGTTCTGTTGAGCTTTTCAGTAGTCCGCTATTCAAGGAAGATGCATGAAAATTTAACTTGAAAATCTGCAATAGCTTGTCACTTTATAGAATTTGTCTTTTTCTTAGAAATCTGGCCATACAAGGCATCAAATTTAAGAACATAGGATATTGTAGACAGACACGGGAAAAAATAATTAGGGATATATGTTATTTTCCTTTAAAATAACAAAGAGGAAATGATTTGAAGACTTAAAACATTGACTCAGAGATGGTAAAGAATATTTCCAGCGGCAATTAGCAATTGAATCAACATCATTGGAATATTATACTGTTAGAGCTAATTTAAATGTCATGAATTTTTATGAGGAATTATTTTGACTAATATAAAGATGCTTTTGTAGAGTTATTCATTGCTTCCTTTCCAACTCGAAAAACAATCTAATTTTCCTCTTACTTCCACTTCATCCTCATAATTCAGCAAATAGATTACTCAATATATGCCCAATTATTCCCACTTTGCATCCAACATATGACATACACCAGAGCAAACAAAATGCACTTTAATACTGAACACCTTCTGCTAGAGAATGCTTCCGATTGCAGTAGTACAAATAATAAAAGTAATAATATATTCCAATTATGGAACAGCATTTGTCCGAAGTAAAGTGGTTTAGAACTGAGAAAAGTGCTTTGAGTTTATTGTCATATTTTTTGTCTTGTTTAAATCATGCTAATGTAATATACTGAATAAAATGAGCTAGGGTGTGTTTCTGCCATAGCATAGGCTTCAAACACAGTTGTTATGTTCAGTGAGTGTTTTGCACCTTTTTTTGAAATTCACTGAAGTCATCTAATGAAAACTGCTTTTTAGAAGTAAAAAATATAAAACATTTTGAAGACTCTTCTAATGGTATTATTGAAGAAAAATTTTACTCCAAAGAATAGCAACAGACCCTTATTATTTAGTATATTCCATCTAGTTAAACATTTTTTACTTCTGGCTTTTGCACTCGTGAAGACCACAGGTGGGTCTGACACTTTACCCCTGCGTGGATTGTTTCTGCCTGTTTGTCTAATAAAAAGGAGTTTTAGGTCAGTTTTTCCTGAAAAATAAGACTTAAAGCAAACAGTGAAGATAGCTGAGGGGACTCAAGAAATACAGTGTAAGAATTAGCTTATTTTAAATACCTTGTGATCTTTGACATGAAAGAGGGGTGCTATTGACTAGATGTAATTTGTTGACATTTATGAACATGTGCTTTAAGACACCCATGTAGGTTTGGTTTGTCAATTTTAAGATATACTTCACTGTAGCACTTCTTCAGGTGCTTTCCATATGATATATTTCAGCCCAAACATGATACATATTCTCTAGCAGGGAAGCACGGAGCATTACTAATGTGAGATCCATAGATTAGCCTACACTGCATGCTTTTAATTGAAACCTTAACTTATTTTCCCCATGGCTGATGATCATCAGAGTGAGCTGTCAATTTTGAATGTGAAGGGAGAACCTAGTGCTAAAGGTCAACTATTTCAGCACAAATCAATTAAACTAATTAGATGGAGAGAAATCCTTATTTATATCTCTTCCTTCCTGCAATGATATGCATATCAATGTTAGTGGGGAAAAATAATAGATCAATCCACAGCAAAGAAGAAATTTGTAACTGACTATTTTAATATAAAATGTAAATATAAAATCATTTGTCTGATTTATAAATACCATCATCAGGCAGTCAAAATCCTAATAATTAATTAAGCAATCAATCAATCAATCAATTAAAAAGGAAACAATGTAATGCAAGTTTTTCTTTTCCCTGTCATACACATCCTTACATATTAGCCCAATTTGGTGTGTTTGTGTGTCCATTGGAAACACAGTCTTTAATCCCCTTTAAAAAATCTATCTCCAAGTTAAAAGCTCTTTTTTTTTGAGGCAGATAATATATTCTTCCCTACCCTTGGCTCCTCCTGTAGTTCTTTGTGGTTTGCTTTAATGTTTGCTAAATATTTTACAACACACTCTTTACCCTGGCTTGCATCTTTGAGACCTTTTTGTGGCTCAGTCTTCCCTTAGGAATCCTGTGAATTAATCACTGGATGTACTGTCAGTGTAAACAGCTATTGCTAGCAATTAAACAACTCTTACATACATAGAGTGAAATTCATTCTCATGCTCCGGACAAATAGTCTTGCAAAACATTTCTTAAGTACTTTTTAACATTTAAAGTGGCACCTAGATCTACAGATTGTTAAGGAGGTAGTGTTTTATGTCACTTCTGAACTGTTTTTAAAAACAATAAAGAAAATAAAAATCTAAAAAATCCTCACCCTGTTATGATGGACATTATTCCACCATCCTCCTGCATGGACACAGCTGTGCCATACAAATGTACATGCCAAAACGTGTCTCGTTTTCTTGTCAGAGATGAAATAGAGATGAAAGACATAAAACCTTCAAAGCATCAAAAACTCCAGGATTTGCAATGAAATAGAGTGCACTGTGCAGGCATTTGTATTCTCACAGGGTAAATCTGTAACACAGGCACATCTGCACACTATGAACATCCCACAGTCTCTTCATATGATTCTTCATTCCTCTTTATTCATACTGGTTGGTTTTAACCACTGGACCTGGTGCCTGCTTGTGTGCATTTCCAACTGCAAGCCTGTTCTGGTGGTGACCCTGGCCCCCTCAGTGAAGTGTTTGCAAATTCAAAGGAAAGCCATCAAAAGGATGCAGGCACTGAGAGAGACAAGCAGCTCCTTGAAGGACACAGACTTGAGCTGTTTCTACAGTCCTTTACAATGAGAAAAAGAGAGGCTGTACAAGTGATCTCCAACAAAGAGTGAATAATTTCAAGATAGTAATAGGAGCACTAATATAATTTCCAAACACAAATGTTTTGTCACACAAAAAGTGATAAGTGTAGTTTAATAATTAGCTAGCTGGTGGTTTCCTAAAGTTTAGAAATGAAGACTAATTTTCAAGTTCAGCAACAGGTTTTAGGGATGTGAGGCTATTTGGAATAATGTTGCTTTTTCAATAACTTTTAGAAAATTGAAGGATCTATTTTAGAGGTGTCAAAAACGTTCATAACCTATAGGTGCCATATATGTTTATGGTAATTTGCAATTATTGTTCTTATATATACAGATTATAAAAAGTTTAGCCTATTTGAGGAAAATGGAAAAGGTTTTACATAAATTTCCAGTGGCTAAGAATAATGCTTAACATGGAAGAGGGAAATTTTTATGTGTTACATGTAAAATGTAGGCAGATTGTAACTGCTTTACATATTATACATACAAGTAAAAGATCTCAGCATTACAGAGAAACCTCACAATTTTATTCTACGGGGTGTTTGAAGGAGAATGGAGGTCTGCATTCTTAAACAAAGAGCCACATTCAAAATGATATGACAATACCATAATGCAGCCCAAGAAAATATCCTGTAACATCATTCCATCCAGCAGTGGCAGCCACACACCTCTTTTTAGGCTAGTCAATGACTTGTTACAGCTCCAAAGAAATTATCATGAGTTCTTTGCCTCGTGTTTCAATAAAGTCATCCTGAAGAATTACAATTAGGAATTAAAAAGAAGAAATACATGATAAGATATTTATGAAATTGGAACAAAAGCATGTTTTCTTATTACTGACAGCAACAAAAGGTCTAAAAATAAAATTTACCTGGCAAACAAAATCATTATAAATTTTTATGCAGAATTTTAATAAAATATATAAATGTATTAGAAAAAGCTATGTGAAAAACAAATAATCTGTAAGCATTGGCACTGTAGCAGATGCAATTTTACTGCAGTTGGGCCAGCACTGAAAAAGCACGACAGACACACTTGGCCTCTATATGTACATCAAGTGAATAAGCAATGAAAATGCAAAATACAGCAGAAAAAAATCAGCACAGTTGATTTTAGAAGTCAACACAGAGGATTTTCTAAAGCAATCAGAACTACATTTCAAAGTAGCATTATTTGGTCAAGGACTTAGAGGAGTACACATAGGAAACAGTAAGAAAAGACTTGTCATGTCTTGAATTGTTTTGGATTTATTGCTGATTTCCATTTCAAAAGTAGTTTCAAATATGCAGACATGGAATATAGCTGGAATTTTTAAATAAAGAAAATTTTGAAATCAATCAAGTTTGACTAAAATGTAGATATCTTTCAAAGAGAATTTATAATAGTTCTTTCCAGTACAACCAAATTTACTGCTCTCATATAAGTAAATTTTTAAGTATGAGTAACATTGAACAGAAAGATTTATTCTAAATCATCTATTTGGTATATGGAACTTTACCGTAAACACAGTTAGTGTGCCTGTTTTGAAGCCTGAGGTTATAGCTTTCATTTCAAAATCCTCTCTATAAAGAAAAGATAGTGAATCAGTAAGCCTTGTCATTTCAAGGGAATTTGCATTCTGAGGGTTTTATGTTCCCATCTATGGTTTTGCATACCTAAACGACCATGAAAGTCAATCATCACAGAGAAAAATCTCTGCTTACCTGAAATTTCTCTTTCTTTGAAACTATTAAGTTTAGAGAACCATTATTCTGAGAGGTTTCAGCTAGTGTAGCACAGAGTCAGACAAGACCAATCAGTCTTGTAGGGAGGGCATATTTTGGGACACATTTCCAGACACATGATTTCTAGAGCCAAAGTATTTCTACCCAGTTTTGATGCAAAGTAGCTTGAGGGGACAAAGGTACAATAACTTCTAATGAAGCATAAGGGAAATTCAACTGTGCAATAACATAATAAAATCTTTCTTAGCTTAGTTCCAATCTCTATTTATCTCTAAAGCAGGTTGAATTTGTGGACCTAATTACTCAAGAAAGTCAACTTCATGTAACTCTCTTTTATTTGTTTTCAGACTGGAGTCCACAGATCTATGACGATAGAACCTCCACCACCGTGTACACACGGGTCACCTATGGCATAATTCTGACACTTTGGTCTCCTAATTTTAACAAGGAAAACCTATATTTCTAGTATTTGCTTCTTACATATGGGTAATTTAGAATTTGTGTTTTCTGCTAAGCAGACAGAGATTTCTGTTTTGGGACCTTTGAACATTTACACAGCCCATAGGTAAATTTCAGAATTGTCACCATCACCCTGTGTATTCAGATTTCAAAATTTTGCAAACTCCCTTTGAAAAAGGTCTTCACTCAGTGGTCAAACAATGTTTTAAATTACTAATGTGTCTTGCATCAGAAATACAGACAGTTCCTAGACATACTTTTAAAATTTTATTATTATGTGAAAAAGGTATGCATTTTTGACAGTTACTGTTTTAATATTTAATTCTTAAACTTTATTTGAGCTGCTGGCCCTCTTGTTCTTCAGGAAAATATCATAAAGGCACATCTGGAAGATTCAAATATATATTTTTCCTCATGTCTTTTTAATTAATTTTATATCCCTTGTGTATAAATGAGTAGAACTAGGTCCTAAGTATTATCTCCCTAAGGCCTTCCATGAGGACAAACAAAAAAAAAATTTATATTTTATTATTAATTTGTTTACATTTTTGTAACTTCCTCTAGAGGGAGGAAACTTAAGCAGAGAAATTTTAGAGCATGCAACTGGCTCTCTAATTTTCCCAAGCCTGAACCTTTTTGCTTCCTTTCTTACAATTTAACGCTTTTGAGAGGCTCTCTCAAAGAGAGTAAAAGCTCTTATCCTTGCTGCTACATGGAATCTGTGTAGGTCAGATATTTCTATGCCTGTGCTTTTTAGCTGTCAACATAGAATGCAAATTGAATTTCTGAAAGCCTTGGTAGGTGGCAGCAGGGAAGGACTGTTTCTTTCAAGTGTCATTTAAGAACAACTGATGGCGGATTTCTTCATCCTCCATCCTTTGTCTTCTGTCAGGGAACTTTTGGGATGCAGAAAGTTGGTGGGAATAAACATTATGGTCTGATCCTGTGGGCAGCAGAATCAAAGAGGTTCATTCATTTCTTGTGCTGTTTAACAAGATTTGCATTTATCCAACTGTTTCAATCTCCATTATTTCTTCAAAGGAAGAAGTGAGGAGGCCCTCTGAAACTGAAAATTCTTGTTCACTCTGCCTAAGCTTGGAGACTTGAAAATACAACTTTTTAAAATGGGGGAGTGTCTTATGTTTATGCTCATTATTAGCCAGTGGAACCATATATGAAGGCAAATCTCTGCAGGATTTTAAACTTCGATATTACTTTTATTTTTTTTTATCCTCTCACATTCCCTATAGATGACTGACACCAAACAGCATTGGAACAAGAAAAGAAAGAGAATAAACAAGTAGAGGAGAGAAACTGTCAAATTTTAGGTTATGGAAGATACATAGACTTAAGAAGAAAAAGATAGTGGCTCAGTTGTGTCTCTCCACTCTGAAATTCACAAAAATCACTTTATTCTTGCCAACAGAGTAGAGCAGAAGGGAATATTGAACACATGAAGAGAATCAGAAAATCTGATATAGTGAAAGCAGAGAAGTTAAAAGAATCACAGTATATTGATGAGAGTTGCAATAAAGATTAAAATCTGTCTGGATACATTTGTAACTGTCCTATAACTGGCAACAACAGAAACAGGAACAAAATACGCAGTCACCAGCATAGTATCCCTAGAGTTAATAAATAATTATATAGACAAGATTGCACCCAGACCATGAATACAGGTGAGCAAATAATTCTAAAAAGTATCAAAATTCTACACCAGCAGATATACTGTATTGTACTTGGCAAAAACACCTGCTTTTTTTTTTTTGTAGAATCAGATATCACCATTAGGTTATTGATGAGCACTCACTAACACAGCAAAAAATAAATATCAGCTGCTGCTCTTACTTTAACCTCTAAAAATACATAGTTCAGACTAAAAAAATAACACCAGCTCTCTTGTGCTTAGTAATTTAAATCATTGCTTGACCTTTGAATGAGAACCTTTTTCTAAGGGAGTTTGCAAAATTTTGAAATCTGAATACACAAGGCGATGGTGACAATTCTGAACTTTACCTATGGGCTGTGTAAATGTTCAAAGGTCCCAAAACAGAAATCTCTGTCTCTTTGGAAGACAACACCAATGTTTCCATATAGACATTGCAGAAGAAAAGAAAGGTCTCTTCCTTGTATACATTGCTATATTTGTAGTAAGATTTTCCACCAGTTTTTCTTCAAAAAATCTCTCTTTGCAAAGATGTCTGCACCAGGTTATTGTTACAATTACACTGAGACAGCTGAGCTTTCATCCAGCACAGCTACAGAGTTGATTGAGAGCAGAAATGTCCAACAATGACCTTTACTGTGAACTGACTTCTGTAGAGCTTACAAAACCCCACTCTGTCCTTCTTCCTACTTTGCTATCTCCTTTTTCCAGACCAAATCTCTACTAGCAAAACCCTGAGGCAGGAGCATTGGAACTAGATGATCTTTAAAAGTGCTTCTCAACAAAAATAATTCTGTGATTCTAGAAAGAGAAGATGGTCAAAGATTCAAAGATTTCTGACTAAATGGGCAGATCCCAAAGAAGAATCATGCACAACATGATTAAGTAACTCAGACTTCCAGAAAAACCAAGCATCAGTGCTAATTTTGCTTGAGACTTTGGTGTATTTATTAGTGGGTTCTAGAAAACACACTGATCCCAGACAAAAATTGAGGGCCATGATGACATGGAAGATATTTATGGAAAGCTGTCCAATTTTTATAGGCCATATGAAAGCATCATTTATTGCTCTGAAACAGTCCATTGGTATCTCCTCAAGAGTGCATGGACTAAAGGAAAAACTTCCTGCTAAAAGGGTAGTAGAAATAATTTTTTCCTCTTTTTTTTTTTTTTTTACACTGTTCAAATACAATCAGAGACTATCTTTTACAGTTATCATGTAGGTCTTCAATTCTCTCTATAGTAATCCAGATTTCTAATGATTTAGTAAATTGTGTGTTTGCCAATAATACCAATGGTCATGAAGAGTAATAACCCAATAGATTACAGGACATGTTTTTTAATTTCCTCTGGACTGTTCCTGCAAGTCAGGTTTTGGATGCTTATGAACTTGCTGTGGCAATAAAGGCCCAGGTTTGAAAAGATAAAGTAAAAAAAAAAAAAATAGTCTGAAGTAAATAAATTGGAAAACTCTCCCTTTCAATATATGAATTGTAGCAGGTAGGGCTGTCATCATGTAAGGAGCTGTTCATAAAAACCTGAGGTCAATTTTTCTGCAGAAAATGTTCCTAAGGATATAAGAGTTTCCATCCAGAAGAAAAAGTGTGTCCTTTAGTGTCATACTGCTCAGATTTCACCCACAGTTCACCTGTTTATTCTGGAGTTTTTAAATAATTTTCTTTTAAGTATTGACTAATTAGGAGACCTATTTATCAAAGTGAAAAAAAATACATTGACATATCAGTTGGGAAAGTTTTTTCTGAAATAACTTCTTAAATACTGATACAATTGGAGTGAAAAGCATCCTAGAATACCCAGAAGCTTAGCTATACTTGGCATTCACATAATATATGAGAGATACCTGTTCATTCCCCTGTTCTTTTTAATTTTCAGATCAATCTTTACTAAATATAAAAGAAAGACTGATTCTAGAATTCAGCATAGAGAGCATTCCCTTGTGCTATAAAAATTATAGGCTAAAGACCCTGCTCCAATTAATATTTTGTTATTTACAGAGGTGGAAGAAGTAATGGGAACATCTAGACTCCTGAGTGAGAGTTCACTTATAATCTATTTTGGTGTTTAGGAAGCTCCTCTGTGATTGGGAAGATTGAGGTTCAAACTCCGGAAAAGCATAAACTGAATCTAATCAACAAATACTCAATATGCATTTTAAACACTAAGTGTCTGAATATTACCATTGTGAACTTACAGCTTGGATTTAATGTCAGATTGCTTTTCACAGATAGGGTCAGGAACCTCATCTTAATAATAAAATTTTCAAGAAATGCTTAAATCTGCTCTTTCTGAAATGAGAACCTATAAAAACATTTACTACACTCAGACACCTACTTGATGAAAAGATCAAAATAATCAAATCTCAAATAACTGCTTTATATGTTAATACAACAATCCATGGTGCAGGATTTTATAGAGGGTGGTGGAGTATATTAAATCCACATCCAGTGAGTACCAATTGAGTGTTTACACAAACACAACCTTCTTTTTGATGAAGTGGCTTCCACCTGGTGGAAATCATGTGTATGTGCTGTGGATTTCTAAACATCTTCAGAGCTTTCCAAAAGTAGAAATTTTTATTCTGCCGGTAGGTCATTTAAGAGACTGCAGGGTTATGGCACTGATTTGCAAGAGTCTGATCCATGTCAATGTGTTTCTAACTCTCATGGGCTCATAAGATTCTCTGCATGGCAAAGAAGAATCTACAGCCACCAAGGAGTAGAAAGCTTTCATACCCTTAAAGATAAGCTGAAGAAATTTGAAACATACTTTCTTCAAGGAACATTTTGAAAACCCTAATTAGGTACTCGTGGTATTTTATTTTAGCAACATAAATAAATGAAAATATAATATAAATAAGCAAATATTTATCTGACATAAAGAACCCTACTGACTATATTTTTCTAAATTTCCATCTTATATATAAGTAATATAAATATATGGTTTTGTGAGATAATGACAGTGTAAGAGCATGTACATTATAACACCTAACTAATCACATGAAGCCTCTAAAGTGCCCTCTAGTAACTGCAAAAATCTACAGTTTATGAAGAGTTTTTTGCACTTTTTCTTCGCTAGCCCACTTTATAAAACAGTATTTTGCTCAATGTCTCAGACAACAGTATATTTCCCAATTAACAAAACTTATTATTCTGTGGAGCTTTCCTCTTCTGAGGAGGCTGCAATCTGATTTTGAGATATGATCCCATCATTGTAGCCACACACTGCTACATTATTCCATATGCCCATACCATGCAATTTTCACATCTTGATGCCTTGTGAAGGCTGACCTAGAACAGGGACTAGACAGAGTTAAAGAATAAAGTAGGTATTTATTAGGAGGCTTCAATGGATACACCTTGGGCAGCACAAGAGCCCAGCCAGGGCTACACCCAAGATGAACCCAAAATGGTCACAAAAATGGATGACAAGGTCTCACACTTTTGAAAGTTCTGGTCCATAAAAATATTGGAGCTAATTTTCCAATGATAGTTTTAGCCCATGAAGTCCCACCCTTCTTATTTTTCTCTCTTCAGTCCACTGTTGTTATGCTCTTGGGCCTGAAATTTGGATCATTTGTCCTTGGTCCCCAGCTAGAGAAGGAATTGTTTTGTCTACCTACTCTGTGAAAGGAACTTTCTATCCCCTAATATGAAGCTCAGAACTACATACTAAAAATATAAAAGTTAAAACCTGAGGCATCAATAGTAGTTGCACTTGTCTCTAGTGTTTTTTAATCAACTACCTTCAAAATAAACAAACAAAAAACCCCCACTAAAATAAAGATTAGTCATGTGTATTTTTGAGCACAATTTTTTTACAGTTCTAGGAAAAGAGAAAGGAAGCAATTTACTTCTCTTAGCTTCCAAAATCAGAACCAGAGGCACCTTATGACTCATTCACCTCTGCAGTATAAAGTCAAACAAATAGTACTGAAGTCATTGCAGACTATTTTAACTGTCATAAGTAGACAAACTACTCAGAAAACTTTCTGAGAGATCTGCTGCATAGCAGCCCTGTTTCCGTAGTACAATTATGAGATCTTGATGTCACACACAGAATTAACAAAAATTACATTTCTTTTGCTGGATGCATAAGAGTTTTGAAGTTTTAATATGTCATTTGCTTGATAAAACATTAGATACCATGATGCTATTGAAACAATGAAATACATCCAACTTTTTCAAAGAGGTTCCAATTTCTCATCCAAAGGACAGAAATTGACCTTTCACTAGCAAGCAGTAATCCCATTGTGTAAACTGAAAATAGATTTTGTAATTAGAAGGCCAAGTAATAGTGTTTGCTGATGCAAATGCAAATCCTTTTTTAAGTCAGTGAAACAAAGCTTGGTTGTCCCTGAATGATTTTTGATAAAACTCTTTGGGTGACTCTACCCTCTGTTATTTAAAAGGACACCAGTCTTCAGCCATTTTACTGCTTTATAATCTCCTAGTATCTTTGTATCTGTTGCACAGATCCAGCCACACAGTCATTTTCTGCCCTCTGTAGGGATCCTCCTACACTGAAATGGTCCTTCTAACATCAGCTGAATTAGCATTATAACTAATTTCTCCCATTAACTCTAACCTTACAATAGGCACCCCACAGTTACTTCAAAATAAAATTCTGTAATATGGTTCATTTTAAAGACACACCCATATTTAAAATTTTGTTTAATAGAAAAGAATATCTCAGGAAGATGACTCATTATTTCATAGATACAAATCGTAAGGTATGACATTAAATAGAAAAATGTATGATGGGGCGAATCTTTTAAGGGTATATAGAGATAGTAATCCATTGCAATCAATAACATTTATTCACACTTAAGGAAAATATATTTCTTCTAGCTTTTGTGACTTTCAATCATTTCATTTTGTATTTTTTTACTCGTTTTTAAGAGTATTATTGACAGATATACAGCTTGCTTGCTGCTGTAAGGGGGGGAATTTGTGTGTCCAAAGCTCAAATGGAGTTGTAAATTGGCCAGTACTGTGGGGCACAGTCTAAGCTCTCTGAGAAAGGAGAATTATGCTCCCAAGAGTAGCAGCTCTCATGTTCATACATGCACACTGAGGAGAACCCAAATGCAGTGAACAGTCTGAACACTTGTTTATCTCAACCAGCTACTCTGGTCACACTGAAATGGGAATTTCTGTATTGTAAGTCTTACTAAAAGAAGAAATATAAGAGGCAATATAAACCCCTGGCTCTGTATGCCAGCTCACAATACAAAGCAGTTGTCCATTGGTGGATTTATGTCATGTTTGATTTTTAGGTCATGATTCAGGTGGTCTGTCTCTGTGTTAGAAATATTTTACCTTTTATAATAATTTCCTTCATATAAGAATATTCTGTAGCATTTCTGAAAAATGAAATGAAAATCACATTTTGAAAGTGCTGAATGGAGATTGTCTCTGAAGCACAATGTGATGACAGCTGAGCAGCATAAGCCAGGACTAATGTCAAAATGTTAGGGCAGGAAGAAAAAGATGTATTGGTTTTTTGTCTAAGTATAGCCTTCTATATTGGAAACATCACACAGAGATGGGCAGCCTTGCAGAGAGGTTTTATCAGCCTGAAAGGATATTCCTCATGTAAATTTGACAAAAGACTGGCAGGCACTTCAAAGTAGAAACTTTCCATAAAATAAAATATTTCATAACTACTGTCAGAGCACTGATTATGTCAAAAAGCATATTTTGGCTAGGCAGGAAAGTAAAGGGGTATAGAAGTTTAAAATATCATGATTTTAAAACTATTACAGCTGTTCATCAAGTGATAGTTTCCTCACTGACAGTTTAAAACTGATCAGCAGTTATTTTAAAAATAAGAAATTAATCTGCTAGTAATCTACCAAGAAAATATTTTGAGCATTTGTGTTTTATTTGAAATTCTTCTTTATGTAATAATATTTTTATAAATTTTGCAGTGAATAAAAATGAAAAATGGGGAAGAGTTTTAAACTGGAAAGTAGCTGTTAGGAAGAAATTCTTCACTGTGAGGGTGGTGGGACACTGAAACAAGTGACCCAGAGAAGTCATGGATGCCCCATCCCTGGAAATGTTCAAGGCTGGGTTGGATGGAGCTCTGATCAAACCAGTCTATCAGACGGTGCCAAGCAGAAAGGCTGAAATTAGATGATCTTTAAGGTCCCTTGCAACCCAAATTGTTCTATAATTCTATGAAATTGCATGCAAGCACTGGATATTCAATACTGAGGAGCTATGTTTCTCTTTCAAGTTAAATTCTAAATTTTTTATGCAGGTAAAGTTCCAAAAAATAATTTATTCCAAAGAAAGATGTGTTATTCTCTAATAACTCCTCTAGACTAGTGTCTTTTTACTGCTACTAGCCTGTGTTCAAAACCTTAACTTTATATTTTGACTAAGAATCTGCAAAATAAATCTTATATAAGTGGGAAATATTTAATTAATTTGTAGTTTCTTCATGGGTCAATATTCCTGCACTAGGTTTACAAGGATTTACCAGCAGGTAGAATAGAGAAAGTTGGGTTGGTCTTCATGAAACCTGGCTGCACTTGATGTCATATCTAATATTATAGGTCGGTATAGAAATTTACCCAAATCACTGCTAAACTTAACTTAGTGAAAGCAGACAAACTGTGGTTGAAGATCAGATAGCAGATATAGGACATGACCGGCAAAAGAAAATAAACTTGAGCTGTTCAGGTCAGTTCTAAAGCACAAGGGTCAAAGAAAAAAGGTTTGAGATATTTTTGTCTGAACTCTGGTATGCTTTAAACAATCAGTCATAGTGTATGCATACAAAATGCACATGATTAGAAAGAGATGATGTCTTAATTCTTCAAAGTTCTATATTTTAAAATTATAGCTTATTGCAGTATGTTGTGTTCAAAACTGCTTTTAAAACATTCAATTTCTTTTTCATACAAATCTGCTCTGAAATAATTATAAGTATTTTATAATCAGTTTTCACTGAAAAATGTCACTGTCAGAAATTCCTGGTTATTAAATGAAGGAGTGGCATACTGTACACCATCTGCAGTTAGTGCTCAGCAAAAGGTTTCTTTGAGCAATGCAACTTCTCTTTTTGTCTTGGAATACTTCTGCAAACAAATACTGTTTTTCTTATGTATATTTTTCAGGGTTTTTATTCTTCAAATATGATAAAAAGAAGACAAGACAATTTTTCATGTTTGGTCCTGGGGTTGGAAAGCTAAGTGCCACAATTCATTTGGGCCTGATCACATGCATACATATTTCTTTTCCTTGGCTAGATTCAGAAATCGATGATTTCAGAAGTTCAACAGTGCTGTATAGAGCTAGAATTTTGCTTTTTGGACTATTCAGCACTGTAGCATTTAGAATGTTCCCAGGGCCAAGTTTGCAGGCTAGTAGCAGTCAGACACTTAACCATTCACCAGAAAGATGCAGCAAAAGACAGTGTTACTGCAGCTTGTGAGTATCCACAGTCTTTTGGAAATCACACTGTTTTCATCACAAAAAATTCTTTTTTTTTTCATAAAGAACATAATTAATAACAAGACAATGAAAAAATAGGAATCAATATGGTTCCTTCCTGTAAAGCCTTATAGAATAAGGGCCTTGTTACCCTTGTAGAATCATGGCTCAGACCTGCTACTTTGACTCAGCAGAAAAGAACTATAGGAAAGTGACTCAGCTGAATTGGAGGTAGAAAAAACAAATTATATAAGGATTATGTGTTCACATTGTGGTTTATAGTGGTTGGTTGGATTACGTTTGTCATATTTTAAAACTGTGTAACTGATAATTGGCTAACTGCTTACAAAGACCAGGTTTCTGCAATAAAGTGACTCCTTCACACCGGCCTGGGCATTCTGTGTTGTTTTGCTTCAAACACCTTCCTGTGTAGTGAGAAGGAATTATCTGACAAGGTTTATGACAAAAGCACAGACGAGAAAACAAGCAGTGTTTGACTTCAGTTTCTTTTTTTTTTTGTTTCCTGTCATACATGTTTGCAGGCTTTATTGGTCTTCTGTGTGGACATCTACTGTCACAGAGCTTGGAGGAGCTCAGCAGTCTCTGAGACTTCTCTTTCTCTGTCCATCCTGGCAGAAAGAGCTAAAATGGTGATAAAATAAATAATAAACCCAGAAATAATGGCCAAATTATTTCTCTGCTTTGTTCCTTTGAGGGCTGTGCCTTAAATCTCCACACGATTTTTACTTCCAGCAGGGGCATACTGCAGTTTCTCTACACCTAACCCAAGAAGAGGTAACTGTATTTTTTTAAACAGTAGAAAATACTCTGATAATGAATTTGCTAAAGATGGTTTTTAAAAAATGTTTAAATCTGTTTTAAGGGGAACCTTTCCTATGCTTGCGCCACTTAAGTTTTTGTATTACTTGGTCAAAACATGTATGAGATGAGTGAAAATCTTAATATTAGACAAAATAAATAATCCAAGTGCAAAGCAATTTGCATAAATGTAAAATGTTCTCAAAATTGAGAGGAAATAGATAAAATGAGAAACTATATATTCTTGTGAAGGTCATATGCTTAGCAATAACACACAGTATTTTAGGAATCTTTGTTAAACTTCCTGGTATAAATTATAGAAATAAGAAAAAATAAAGATCAAAGAGGTGCCTCAAGAGACATTATCACCTAATTGTATGCCTGGTGTATTTGTATTACCTAGCACTTATGCTTGAGCTGCACTACAATATTGGTTGTAGGTAAAAGGGAAAATCTGGGAAAAAAGATTTAATCTTATAGCTATTAAAAAAAATAATACAAGCATAAAATCTGTCTCACCTTTCTGCTCCCTGTAAAATTATATCAGAAACACAGCAAATTTTCAGTGTAAATTTTCTGATTTAAGATCTCAAATAGATCTCTTGAAGAAGTGACCCATGTGTTAAAACATCATCCTTATCTTGGAAGGAACTTGCTGTACAATGAGAGGTTCATATCTCAAGGTAGGATGATTTCTGGGAAGGAGTACAGAAAGGACTTTTGTATTGTTACAGAGCTTGAACTTCAGAAACTGAAGCTTATTGATACAGCAGTAGGAGTAAAGATAACTTCTAGTATAACCCATGATACCCCATGGAAGTGAGTGAAAAAGAAATACACCTCCCTTTAAAAAGAAGTGAGTGTTCCTTGTGTGGCACATCTCAATGAAGGCATATTGCAGAAGTCAAAAGAACTTCAGATGGAAGAGAAAGAAGGTGTCTCACCTGAGAAAACGTGAGAATGTCCCTACTGGTATTCACAAGCTCAAAAGCAGACCTCAGGACTATGTGAGTCTTTAGGCTGCACATTTTATACAGTACAGAAGTAATAACTTTAAGTTAATTATGCATTCTTTCCTGTGTGGGGGACAGGTCAAACTAAGAGTGTAAGAAAACCTGTTTTTTCAAGGCTACTTAGAGCAGATAGCTCAAGGAATCCAGGACGACACTTAAGTATTCATTTAGATAATAAGAGGTTTTGCTTAGTTCAAGTATTACATATTGAATTATGTCATGTTTTAAAAAACAAAGCTTTTTTTAAGAAACCACTAAAATAATTACCATTATATTTGCACTGAAAAGTTGGAGTAGATTTTCTATTATGAATTATGCAAAAAGTGCATCTGACGCTGTATAGAAGCATTTCTAAAAAAGCTGTTTTTTCCTATCATTTTATTATGACTGAAACCTAAAGATCCATAACCATTCTCAGGAATTCAGTGCTTTGTAAGAAGCTTATTGATTACTTTTATTTGTGAATTATGCAATATAGAGTGAAAAATTGGTATTTTAAAGTCTAGAACATTTCATTAAATTTCTAACTGTGTAGAATAAGTGCGTTTGGTGTGTGATTCAATGATAAATGCTGTAGAAAGTTGTGGAAGAATGCAGTTCAGAAAGTGCTTTTCCAGACACACGTGTGTTTTTCAAACGATCTCCCTGCAAGTAACCAATTTGAATTTAAAGTTCTAATAAAAAAAATTGGAGAAAAGAAGTGAAAATGTAATTAAAATTGAGCTCATACAGTAAACAAGACCAAACTCTATTATTTCATGAAATTTTTTCTGCCACTATCAATTACAAAACAAAAGCAGCAATTTTTTACTCTAGAGGAAGCAACTACATATTTAAGTCACTTAATTTTTGTTTTAAACCCATTTACTTTTTCAAAAGTAGAATTGCTGTGAGAAAGCCTTTCTTATCAGGCTAACATCATCCTAATTATTACAAATGTTACACTGACTACAAATGTGATTAAGTATTTATTGAGATGTCTATTATCAATACTTATGGGCATCAATAAAGTACTGTCTGAAATTTTATTCAGTCAACAAATATTCTCCTATATTTTATTAATTTTAAATACGTGTACACTAGGTGCTGATGATTTGAAATTACCCTTATAGCTGGCTTTCAATTTTTCAGTACAAGTTTTTATTTAATAATGAAGTATTTTATTGAATAATTCAAGTATTTAAGTCGTATTAAATTAGCATCGCTATGTGTTGCACTTTCTTAATGTCATAGTGAAATAACATTGCTGGTTTACAAAGACAAAATAACCTGGACTGCTTAATAAAAAATAAAATATGTTTAACTCCATATATACTGTTTTCTTACCTAAGTATACACCACTTTTTCCTCAAACTCTAGACATTTTTCAAGATGGGTAAACCTTACTTAGCTAATTTTAGAGATGAAGCAGCATAAATTGTCATTAAAATATTAATGAACATCTTGATATTCAATTATTTGAAAATCCAAGGACCTTAAGGAGAGCAAAGGTCACTGTTAGTGATAAATAACCATACTTTTAGTGACTTTTGATTTAGCAGCTTGAAAAATGAACAAAACCAATACAACAAGGGAGAAATAACTCAGCTCTATGAGTAAGAAACAAGAATTTTTTCAAAGTTTCTAATATTAGTCACACCACACTGAAGTCTTTCTGCTTTACTTTTCCATTTTTGGGAGGAAAGATGCCAGCTCAGTGCTGCTAAACTGTTTTTGTATGGGTAAGAAACAGCATGAAAGACAGCAAATTTATTTACTGCAGGAATTAAAAAAAATAAAGTGCAATAAACTCCATTGTAGTTTTGAAATTTTCTTTAAAATTACCCACTATTACTACTACCAATATTTTCCTAGCTTTGCCTTTTAGAAATTTTCATGCTTTTTTTTCAATTTTCAAAATCAATGGTTCTTTTTAAACAAAAGTTTAAATATGGTCTAAGATCTGCATTGAACACTGAAATAAGGACTAGCATTCATTGCTAATTCTAATAACAGGAAAATCCATTAGTCTCTCTCTGCTTCAGCTTCATAATTTGTAATATTGGGATAATCTTGAAATTTTTCACAAGAAAATGTGTTAAACTCCATTAGTCTCCATGGAAAAAAAAATATATCTTCCATACTGAGAATAAATGCATGCTTAATCTTCATGACAAATATCACAAAAAGGCCAGTGTAGTGTGTTTTGGGCTCTCATGAGGCCAGTTTAAATACTGAGTCTTTTCATTTCAACCATAAACCCAGCAGTTTTTAAAAACCAATTTTTCCCTTTTTAGCTTCACAAATCTTTACATTAAAATGACAGACAACACTACATAAGGCTGCTAAAGGTGTCATTTTTATCACTTTTGACCCACTGTGTATATTCCCTAGATATCTAAGAGTTGCAGTGGGTTTTGTAGAAGTGCATTTACTTTCACTTCATCAGTTTAAAAACCTGATCAGCAAAATTATTATAAACACTAGAATAACTTATGGCCTATGGGAAAAGTCTGGCCTCATCCCACAGTGGGATGTTTTCCTCTCTCAAAGAAATGGTAGAAGTCTAGTCCATTAAAGTATAGTACTGCTCAGCCATCTATGCCTCTGATGCTGAGTTTGGGGTCCCAAATAAGAAAATTAAAATTAAAATCTTGGGAGTTAAGGAATAATGATTTACACCCTTAGACTTTCTGAAGCAGGTGTGCAGCCTGCTGTTGAAGTTAATTACCAATCATTATCAGTGAAGCTGGCATATTGCCACTTTTCTAAAAGTAATTTTTTCTTCCAGTGTAGATTGAAAATACACTTCATACTCTTCACTTCAGTCTCCCCCCAACTTATATATGGCCCAGATTTCGCCTTCAAATTAATCACTTTCAAATAACAATGAACTGTAGCTAATTTCCAGTTTATAAAGCATTTAAAAAAACACCAAATAGGGAAAAAATATCCCAGTGTCCTACAGCTTATTTCATATACTTTTCCTAGTAACTATGAACTGAATGGATAACAGAAATATTAAATTCAAATACTTTTATTTGTGAAGTCCATTAATAATTTCAGATACAAATGTATAAATGAAATGTTAGCAATGATATTCAGAAATCAACCTATAGACTAAGTCTTTTGTTGCAGGTTCTATTACTGAGACAGTCTAACAAGTTGGCACACAATAGTTTGAACAGAAATACGATGTTTCCAAATCAGAAATGTGCTATCATACAATGCACAGTGAATTTCCTATGGATAATGGCAGATCTCATATTGGCAAATCTTGTCTCTCTTATATGAATACCTGAGAAATATACAAAATTCTTGTATTTCACCTTACAAATACTTTAGGGGGGAAATAAGAAAAAAAATCATCGAAGAATGACTAAGGATTTCTTACAGTCAGGGTTAGAAAGTAGATGGTTAGAAAATAGATGGCTAAAATTAAATTATAAACTGAAAAAATCAAATTGTTAATTCTCTATTTTTATTTTAAAACTATTAAAAAACTCCAAAAGGAGAAATTACTAACTTTTCTCCATTATGATTTTCTTTGATCAAAATTCTACCATTAAAAGCATCTTCAGATCTCTGTTTGCTTTTTGACAGGACTGTAAATGCTACTTGCAATGTGGGAATTATAGATAAGTGTTGACATTTTAAAACTGCATTTCATGATAAACAGTGAATACCCTGTAACATTAAAATATTAGAAACACTTGGACTGACAACACATCACTCCTAAAGTATAAAGGCATAGGATGGGATCCACACAGTCAAGTGCAGGCGTCTACATCAAGCAAATGACTCAAAGTGAAAGAAAATAAATACATCTGAGGTGAAGAGCATAATTAATCTCCTACTGAAGTGGATTAATTTTATTCTTAAAATTATTTTTTTTCCAAATTATTAATATGACTACTTCAGAAGTGGAAACCTCAAGATGGGTAAAATAAATTACTCATAATGTATCTAATTCTAAAATCAGAAGTAAAACATGAGAGATTTTTTGTGTATTTTAGTTTTGGTTTGGGTTGTGTTTGGTTGGCTGGTTTTGTTGTCATTTTTTGGGGTTTTTTGCATTTATTGTGTATTTAAGACTGTTTATCATATGACTTAAAAAATATTTTTAAATTCCTTATAAAATAGCATACATATCTCTAATTTAACAAAGCATTTATGCCAGTAATGTTTATGTGCTTCTAGCCATGATAATAAAAGGAAACCTGTTCAGAAATTGCCTCTCCAATAAATGAAAAAATCCTTTTGTAGTATCCATCAGACCAGACTATTTTAGAGAAAAATATATTCTCTTTTTTTTTATATTTCCAGAGAATATAGCATTAGAATGTTAATATAAACCATTAAGTGATGTAATGCCTATAATAACAGAAAAAAATTAAAATTAGTATTGGAGTATCTTGTTAAAGTATTTTTCATGAACATTTTCTTCTTTTTAAAAGCAAAAGCAGAACATAGTGTGTAATGTGAATTGTATTAAAGTTTATGGAACAGCAAGACTAATACATACTACATCATTTTGACAGGTCCTGTAAGACCAAGAAAAATCTAAACAGAAAAATATTTAAAGATGGTCTGTGGGGATTCAGAAGTATCTATAGCATTACACTTTGAAAGTGTAGTTCCTTGAAACACACAGCAGATCTCTTTTTTAACTCAGTACCAAATCCATAAGCCATGTTACCTCATACTACTCTGTTTAATTTACACTTAATATACATAAACCCAAATAGTTTATTTAATATTTATAGTAAAATGCAGGGTCTATGGTTATGAGGGAGTTGAGATCTTCATTAAGATCATCCAGTCAAGGACCTTTGCATGGCAGAAGAGGACAATTTGTGAAGACAATGAACAACAGCAGTAGGAGATGCAAACCTAAAAGAAATGGGAAAATTGATATGGTACCAAGCCAGAAGAAATAAGAGAAACTACTTGTAATGTATATAATGCTATAATGCCATCAGTGAAGGCAAGAGCTCTCCTTTTGTGGTGGTGCCAGGTGTTGGTTTCTCTGGGTCTGGACTGATGACACTTGAGACAGTAGTTCATGTTCGGACTCATGTGTTTTTATTTCTTATCAGTAAAACAGTCTCATCACTGTGAGTTCAGCAGCTTTTCATTAGAAGGCATGAAATGGCTAACTCTTGTTACAAGGCCTTTTAAGACTAAACTATTCAATTAAGAACTGACACCTAGATTATTTTCCCTTTTAACCCAATAACTGATCCCAAAGAGTCCTCAATGTGAACTTTTCTGCCCAATTACAAAAAGCCATCCAAACTCATGAAGAAGAAGGAAGAAGAAGCATGAAGAAGAAACCCAAGACAACACCCTGTGCCCTCCATCTTGCTTCCATCCACAACATACTAAAAATCTCAAACCCTAAATTTCCCACCAAGTGATACACCTTAGGATACAGTGTCCTGGGTCCCCACATCCTTTAATTAACTGAAACTGCAATCCCTCTGAAGTAATGATGTTGCTAAACAGCTGTGGTACACTTGGCCACAGACAAGGTGTCCTGAGAGGTCCCACTGAATCACAGGTCACGTGCATCCTATTGGTGTACTTTTCTGGAGCAGCTTATACTTCAAGTATACAAAATTCAAAGATCAGTTGAGGGATTAATATTGTTCTGAATAGCAATGGTAACATGGAGAGAAAAGATGTCAACTCTGTTTCACTTCTGACAGCAGAAATGACAGAAGCCTGTGAAGTTGGAGTGCAGGAAGGATGATGCAGGGTGGCATGGACATGGATGACGCCTCTGTGTGTTTAGCTCTCTAAAAGCTTCCTAAAATTAACTATTTTTTCCCTTCCCATGTGTCTGAGACATTTAGGTCCTATCGGGCTAAATCCACACACACTTTTCCATGCCTCAGCAATCATGTATTAAATTGAGTCACGTAAGTCCGTGTCTGCAGGCTCTCTTATGCTGTTAGTGTGCATAATTGCAAGACTAACATTTAAGTTTAATGGTGTTAGAGAAGAGTCAGGGATTACAACTGCACCACAAATAGCAAGACAATATATTTTTTATTGTAATTCTTACAAAAATCCATTGTGTTTTTTGCCTTTTTAAATTAAAGCTATCCTAGAAATCTACTTTTTGAACTTGCTTGTCTTTACTTATTCAAAGTGAAGACAAAAATAGTCAGCTTTTGGATTTTTCTTTTTACTGATGTATCTTGGTTACAAAAGAGCTGCAGGCTGGGGAGCAGCTTTCAGGTAACCACGAGCCCTCACAGAGCCTTGGCAGCAAAAATGACTGAAGGAGAATGGGCTGTAATATAAGGGGCAGAGCCAGAAGACCCAGGAAAGTGATTTTCCCCCTCTACTTGGCATTTGTAGCAATCCATCTAGAAATTGTGTCTGGTTTTGTAGCCTCATCTATAAGAAAGACATTAACCAGCTAAAACTGGGATAGCTGGGCTTGTACAGCCTGGAGCAAAGACGGCTTTGGGATGACCCAACAGGAACTCAAGTGGCTGTCGGAGGTTCTAGGGAGATGGAGCCTGCACTTTTCAGAGAGGGTTGGGTGGGAGGGTGAAATAAAGTGGGCAGAGATGGATAAGATAGAAGTTCAGACTGGATACAGGGAGCAATTTCTACCCAGTAAGGAAGGTCCAGCAGTGAGACAGCTTGAACAAAAATCCTGTGGAGACACGGTCACTGAAGGTTGTGAAGACCTGATTAGATAAAATGTAATTTGGTTTGTCCCTCAAGCTGACACTGCTCTGAGCAGGTGGTTGGAATGGACACTTCCTGAGTTCTCCCTCAGGATGTCTTGATAATGGCATGATCCTGTGATTCTTTTATGATATTTAACTCTACTGTTTTCAGCACCAGTCATGCTTTTAACTAAAGCTGCTTTCTGCTCACATTCATTTACAGCCATTGATAAAATTACACATGGACATTTCTTAAGCGGTTGTTCTAACCTTTATTTCAAATAGTCAAGTTCTTAAGGGTGCTGGAGAAAATAATTATTCTATTTTCTATAAGGAGACTGGGAGGGGGTAATTTTTTTTTTCTTAAAGATACTCGGATATTTCTTCTGGTATTACCAGGATTTATCCTCATTTACGTCAGTAGGTTATCCTTTCTTGACCTGACACAGGAAGATCAAGTACAAAATTGTTTAGAATACAAAAATAATTTGTAAAAGCAGATGTCTGGATTCAAAGTTTTTGAATATTTTTTCTTCTCAAGTAAAGAATAACATTTAAACCTGTATGGAGTAGACAGTACTTTCACTAATGGTGGCCACATGGGTTTTGCTGCTGCAGTGAGGTAAGACAGCAGAGTCCCAGAGCAAGCTGGTGGAGTGAACAAAAACACAGGTGCTCACTTTGTCACCTCAGCTTTTATTAAAATAACATACTATTGGATATTTTAATCCCAAGACAAGAGAACAACTGGCACAGCAAATCAAGATCAGAAATCATGCAGGTGTGTGTTCTGTGGACTCAGCTTTTTGAACAGTACTAGTGGTTAGCAGGCTGACATAGAAAAGAAACAACAGATAGCCTGTTTCCAGAAAATTCTGCATTATCTTTGTGAAGTGGTGATGTAAAGAAAAAGATAGAGCTGCTGGCATGCTTTGATAAAAAATTTTAGGCAGGCAGTATTCTGGATTTGAAGAGAAGACAAAGCTGCCTGTAAATAAGATGAATAGTTTCAAATTTCCTGAATTTCTGATTCATATTCAAGTACGGATATTGATCCTCCTGTTTGGCCAAACCACCTATACATGAAGCACACATTGTTCTCAGTAGTGGCTCCCTCAAGTTTTCTGATCAAATCTTCTTTAGCTAATTAATTGAGAATTCTTCAGGCAGAGGAGAGAAAATAAGAAAACTTCTTGGTAATGGCATTAATGTGGAAATGCAGAAGTCTAGATTCTTTTCAAAACCAGCTTATTCACTTATTCAAGAAACTGAATTTGTGTTTTCTCACATTCACTTAATTTTCTTCACAGAAATTAAGAATTAAGAGCAAAATGTAGCACTCCTGTATTCTCTCTCCAAGCTCCCTGATGATGGGAAGTCTATTATTCTGTACAGATTTGAGTGGCAGTTTTTGAGAATGCTGTAGGTGGTTTTGGGTTTACCCTAACATTTCTTTCTGCTCCCTTGCTGCAAACCTTTAGCACATCTAATCCTCTTTCCTCTATCTCCAGCTAAAGCTAGACAATCTATATTTTGAAAGTGCAAGGAGAAACTTACTTGAAAGTGGCTTATAAGGCATTCAGAAGGTATTGTGGGTAAAAAAAATTTGCTGGTGAAGAAAGAGTCTTCGAATTTACCTCTTTCTTCCTCAGGCACTAGTATCTCCTCTTATGCCGAACACTGCTTTCTTAACAATTAAATAGTATATATTTAGAAATATACACTGTTCTGCAGATTGTTTAGTTCTGTTAAGCTGCCTTATATGTAATTTGAAGCAAATGTATGCAGTACATTGAAGAAAATGCTAGAAGTCTTCACATATTTAATGCAAATTAAAGCAGTCAATGTATGAAAAAGACTTTTAATAATTAAAATGTTTCAAAATTTGAAACTTTAAAGTGCTATTTTTCCCTGCTTCAAACAGTGGTTAACACTGATTTTACACTAATAACATAATTTTCATGCTCTGCAGGTAGAAGGGTATCAAACCCAGAGAAAGAATTTCATGGTCAGCTCTCTGCAACCAAACAGCCAAAAACTGTAGAGAAAGAAACAAGATCACCTTTATGTGCAATTGAATATAGTCATTAATGACAGTTAAGATTAAAAACATGTTTAGTCCCAATACCAGTCCAGCTCTTTATGCAAATGTCACCACATGCACCCGTTTTGTTGGGGTGGTCAGTAGCTTTGTTGTGACCTATTCCATCTGAAATCCAGCATTGATCAGAGACCTAACAGCTAGTAACACCACCACTGTGTATTTCAGGTTTTAAATACCGAAAAGTAATCAAATAATAACTTGACAGATATATTATAAAGAAATGGAAAAACCTGAGTAGCTGGATAGGAGGCACATAAAATCTGTATTTCAGAATAATTTGTGTAAAAATTATAAATATGTGGTTACTTATGTCCAGATCTGAAAACCCTATGCTGTTATCATTCTCAGTTGCATTAGGCAGTTGGTCTGCTCTCCTGCTGACTACAGACTTTGCGGTGATAAATTCTTTGCAGGAGTTACTTGCTCTGAATTTGTAAAATGCCCAGCACAACAGGCTCCTAGGAACTGCTGTATTATTGACAATATTATACCCTTCTGGTATTTTACATCAGTGGATGCATAAGATTGTATTGCTTTTACTGGTTTTAGTTTTCCTTACTTCTTCTTACTTACTTACTTCTATTGCCTACAAGAAATTAAACTCACAAAGCAGCACTTCTCCAGGGGATTAATGCACTTCTTAGGTAAAGCATTTAACCTTGAAGCATATTTCTTATTCTTATTTGTGCATCTCTGGAGGGTGTTCAGCAGTCACCCAGAAGCATGGTGTCTGATTTGTCTTGGAGCATTTTGCCACTTTCTGTCATGTGCTTCAAAACATTAGCAGCAATTTGTGACTGATATGACTTCATATGAAGGTTTTCAAAAGATAAGCAACAATAAATCCAAATAATTCTTTCAGCTTGTTATGGACTTGTAATTTAAAAATAAAACAGTGTTTAGCAAAGTTTAAAAATGGACCACGACTCTTACACAAAATTCAGTAAAACAGGGAACACACACTATGAAATGAAACTTCAAAATTGTAACTGTGACATATGTAATATATGGCACAATCAGCCGCTTTTTCCGACTTGTGCATGTATAATTCATAAGAGACTGTCATTTTCCAATCACTTTTCCTTTACATCCACCATTTTTCTTATGTCCACCATATTTGAACTATACCTTTGAACTTATGCTGCTGAATTTATGCATGATCATCAACTGGTACTGAATTTTTAAACAATCATTTATTTTTCCGCTGTCTTACAATAATCTCATTCTCATTGTAATTTTAAAATTTTAACATAAAATTATTTTAGCATGGTTATTTAGTAACAGATAGATGTGAAGGACATTTGAAAGCCCTGTAAACAGAAACCTTTAGACTATGTTTTTTGTCAGTTTACATCTACATTTGAATGAGAGATTCTTACAGGAAAATACTGCATAAATTTGGTTTGAAGAGTCTACTGATACAGCCTGCCATATTTTGGTTAACTTACAATTTTATTATATGGTCCTGAGGAAGACCCCAGATTATGATTGGAGTATCTAGCTCCTCTCCTTCTCCACTTCCTCCCTACCTCCTCCAGGCATTAAAATTCCAAGGACTATACATCAACACTGATCAATGAACACGCCAGTGAAATGTAGCTGCTCTAAACCAGCTTTTGCTCATTAGAAAAAATGGAGCTATCAGGCTGTAAATCACCAGAACAGCAGTTTTGTCTGTCAAGAATCTGTGAGCTTCAAGCAGAGGCTTTTCAAGCATTCACCTGACAGGAAGCCTGGAAAGTTGTGAAAGGGCAGGGATGGTGCCCATCAATCCCAAGAGTCAGCCAGAGATGTCTCTGCCAGGCAGCTGTGAGACAAACACTACTTGCCTGAATGCAGAGAGACCTTGACACACTCCCATAGGAATGAGAAGTTAAATTAAGGAGCAATACATTAGGAAAATAATAAACATGCTAATTTATTTTATTTCCTTTAAGTAAAGCATCATCACATTCAGCAATTCTGTGCAAAGCCTATTTACTTGTAGCTTTAACTCTTCTTATAGCCCCTTAAACCAAAGATATCTTTTAAGCAATGTTTGGAGAAAAGAAAAGTCTGCTTGGTCTTTTCTGCAAATCCCAGGCATTAGTGCAGTAATTGTACTGAGGAATACAGGGAGTTAAACAGAAATTCTTCCTTTAAAAGTATTGAGCTTGAAGTAGAGCATCAGTTGCCTTTACAGACCCAAGAGACTTGAAACTCCAAGATTCAGTGTCTGGATCATCTGCTAACAGTCTACTGATCGGATGGAAAGTGTTTTATCCCAGGATGTAATTAGCAAAATGACAATGCTAAGGCAATTTCTAGGCCAACTGAGCTTACTGGAGTTACTCCAGATTTAAAAAGTTCTGCTGTAAAATGGAATTTAGCTCTTAATGTATGTCTAATGGTATGAACCTAAATTAATTCAGGTTTTCTCAGTTAAGCTTTTACTTGAAAAGACAAAAAATGAATAAAGGTAATATAATAATATTCTTCTATCTGACCTTCCAGAATACATCTTTTCCCAGGTTCTGTCTTCATTACAGTCTGTGTTGTATAGATTTTTAGTTATATCAGAACAAAGCAAAGGAATCAAGAAAAAAATCACTTGCCATAAAAAAGAAACATAAACTAGTTTTGAATGCACATCATGCTTTTTCATCGATGACAGCAGCAGTATTTCAGAAGATACCAGATATGAGGTATTTATGGCAGGTGCATTACTACTTAGAAACTAATCTCACACACATGGCTGTTAACGTGAAATATGGATTTTAATAATCCAGCTTGGTGAGATATGTGAGCCTGCCCGGTGGGGATGTGATTAGCCACAGTCTGCAAGATTAATTGAGATACACAGTGTAAGATTACGTTTAGTGAACTCCAAGCCAGTCTGATTATGCAAGAGACCACTCAGTTAAGGCTGTATCTTTAGGGATATGAAAACAGATAAATCACAGACTCTACTATGACAAGAGAGTCAGAATGGAGACTGTTTAAGTCAGTGAGCACAATGAACAGATCATCAAAGTAAAATATTAGGATACTTTTTAAGTAGAAAAAAATAACTCCAGGAGCAAAAAAATATCCCATGTGGTTGAAACAGAACAAAACACATATATATGGAATGAGATTTTAAATGTCTGCTATCATCATCATTTTAAATTGATGGTATGAAATTTACTATTTTACTATTAAACATGGCAATACTCATTCAAGAGTGGACTGTTTGTAAATGGTAATTTTTTTTTAGTTTACAGTTGAGTCTAAAATTGCATCAAGATCACCAACACATCAGATACCAGTTTGAAGGATTACATAACTTCAGAATGACATTGTGATGAAAACTTTAGTAGTTTTAAGACAGTGCCATTTAATACAGTTCCATAATAAACATATCTTCCAACTTCCTGCATTGCTGAACACCAGTTTCTAATGGAGAAGCAGTAAGGGAGGTACCTGCAGAAATCAGTGCAACCTGGGTTCAATTCTTTTTTTTCTACAGGCTGTTAATTATTTGGATAATTTGCCCACTCACTCCTTGCCTCATTTTTCATGTCTGTGAACACATTATTAGCCAACAGAGATACTGATGGATATTGAGACCTTTTGTTTTACTTTTAAACCCATATGAGTACCAAATGATAAGAGTGCCTTCAGGAGAAACAATTCTTACATCCGGTAATTATTTTAGATGACCAAAGGCCTGAACCAAGCACTTACAATAATATATGCAAAACTGTAGATTTTCTCTTCATGATTTTTTATTTTTAGAATTGATACATAAGTTGCTGGCTGCAAAACCAGTAACTTCTGGAATCATGTAACAGACATTTTTGCTCATTCCCTTAAACCACAGAGAGATTAGTCATGCTTCTAAAACAGAAATGAAGTAAACACACACAATAATACCAGAGTAAGGCAGTGTGAATTGTACTTCATTCATTTATTTTGACAAGTATGGTTTAGCTTAAATTATTAATAGGAACACTTTGCACTTACTAGTATATCTTAAATGTAAAAATGCTCAGCTTTTAGTAAAGTGAAGATCAGTCAATAACTTTGCTACTAGAGGATTTTCTGGAATGAAAGACTTGTATGTGTTATGTACATGTCCCAGGGAAACACTAGAGCAGTATAATGCAGACTAAATGAACACTGAATTCACTTTTACTCTGGCTCATCAACCATATCACACTGGCTGCATATTTAACAATCCTCTCCCTGTCACAGTCTGACATTCAGTGCTATAGCACTGGTTCCAGTGCCACTGTATTGGTCTTGCCTCGCTTGAGCTATGTCTACTGAAACTCTCCAGGATGCTTTCTCCTCTCTAAAGTTCACTAAGGAAGCTGATATAAGCAAAACAAGGGAAGCAATAGCCACAGATAATGCTGGGGAAATGATTAAGGAGAATGATTCAATATCAGCCCTGCTTGATTTTCAGTTGATGAATAGCCACCAGGAATAAAAACCAAAAATCTGGAACACCCAGAAAGGATTCTACACTAACACATAATGTAGAAGGACATCCCAGTCAAATAGGATTAGACTATAAGAGTTTTGGTAAGGTTTTAGTATTCACAATATACTACACCATAGAATCATAGAATCTCTCAGGGTGGAAGGGACCCATAAGAATTATCAAGTACAACATCCTTCAGGGATTCTCTTACTGCCATGGATTTTTCAGCAGAAGTGTTAGCTTTTGTGATATACAGGAATTTGCACTGTTCAGGGAGAATAAAAGTGCTCTAGAATATATTAGAAATATATATTGTCTGTGGGTTTTGATGAAAATTAGAAAAAAAGTAGATATGTGCAGTAGAATTAGGGTAGAAACGTTAATGTGACAGTGTTCACAGGGGTTCTTGAATGAGGCAAGAGACAAGAATGTTGACTCCATGTTCAGAAGGCTTGATTTATTATTTTATGATACATTATAACTACACTAAAAAGAAATGGAAGGAAAAGTTTCGTCTCTCAGAAGGCTAGCTAAGAATAGAATAGCAAAGAATGATAACAAAGGCAGCTGGCTCAGACAGAGAGTCCAAGCTATCTGGTCTGTGGTTGGCCATTAATTGTAAACATTCAAAATGGCCCAATCACAGACACACCTGATGCATTCCACAGCAGCAGATAACCATTGTTTACATTTTGTTTCTGAGGCCTCAGCTTCTCAGAAGAGAGAAAATCCTAAGAAAAGATTTTCACAAAAAGATGTCTGCGACACTTTAATATTAATACTAAGTGCAATACTCCTTTCAGCCCTATATTAAATCCCATTACACAAAACACTGATGCTTTTGATCTTTGAAAGCAAAGTATTCTGTATACATGTGCATGATTAAATTTTAATATCTATCTGCATGTTCTTAGTGAATTTGCAAAAGGTCTGGGAACTATAGACTTTCAATTATGATACCATACTCCATATGCTCGTGGGTAGCCAGCTGAAAAGCAGCTTGGAAGAAAAGGACCTGGGCATGCAGGTGGACACCTGGTTGAACATGAGCCAGCAGCAGCCCTTGCCATGAAGAGGGACAGTGATATCCTGGGCTGCACTAGGCAAAGCTGAGCCAGCATGTAGAGGAAAGTGATCCTTCCCCTCTGCTCAGCACTAGGCATGCCACGGCTGAAGGACTGTGCACAGCTCTGGGTTTCTCAAGAGAGACATGGACAGACTGGAGATAATTCTGCAAGGGACTATGAAAAATAAGGAATTTTCTGGGGCATCTATTAATGGGCATCAACCCATTAATAAAAGGCTGAGAGACCTGTATTAATAAATTAAAAGGGGGTGCAAAGAGGATGAAGCCTTTAAAGAGAGTCACTCTAGTGGTGCCTAATGATAGAGGCGATGCATACAAACTGAGATAGAGAAGTTTCCTTTTGAGCATCAGGAAACACTTTTTTTACTGTGAGAGTGGCTGAAAACATGCACAGGTAAACCAGGGAGATGGTAGAGTCTCCCAGCTGTGGAATATTCAAAGCCTCCAGTATATGGTCCCAGGCAAGCAGATCCAGTTGGCCCTGCTGCAGCAGAAAACACCCAGTGTTTTATATCTTGAGTGAATTTGAATTTGTATTGTGTCTGTGTTTTCAAGTTATTTGCTGCAGTAGAACGATGGATGCTATGTTAGAAAATAATTTACTTATAAAGAAACACAAAATTAATTAAACAAATTATGTATTCTGGATAGCCTAGTTAGGAATTTTATTTTCCATTATCACAGACACTGATCTAAAGAAACATTAGAAACTCCTCAATAGTACCCAGGTAGTCCTCCAGTACTTAGTATGTGATAAATGATGCCAGGCAACTGCCATAATAAGAGATAAACTCCTTAGAAATAAATAATTAAATATTTTCCTCCCTAATAATGCTTTTTAAAAATTATATTTCTTCTTTCCATGCAGATAAAATGTATGCAGATGTCTGCATAAATTTTCAAAAAGGAAATTCAGAAATATTCTCATGTATGACAAATCTCCCGTGAGTCTTTTGCTTATTTGTATTTTTCCATGTATATCAAATCTAAATCTTTTGCTCTCAGGGATGCCTATGACAAAACTGCTATCTTTGAAACTATCTGAACATAAAACCAGTTTACAAAGTAAAAATAAGCCCATGCAAATACAACCACTTTGTGATTTGAATAATGAAGTTGATGTTGCCCATTAAGTAACACTCCTGGAAGCATGATAAGGGGGACTTCCCAATTATGGCTTTTGATACTGCTACCATAAAAATTTTGCATCAAATAATGATGAAATAGTAGCAAACAAAAATGTCTGGTTGATTTTTCTTTTATATATAAATCAAAACTTTTCTCCCACCCATTTTAAAGTTGTATAAAAGTACAAGTTCTAGTCTCTCTAGGATAAGAGAAAAATTTAATGACAGAAAAAATATCCTTTCAACTACATAATATACAAAAGTGCATCATCACAAGAACAAATATATGAACACAGACATTTTAAATTTTATAGAAAGTATACTGAAAATAATATAATTGTTTTAAATAGAGGTGACATTTGATGTTTAATATGCCTTGAAAAAATAATCTTTTAAATGCTTTGAGATATATTTATTTGATATTCTTGTGTTCTTTATGGTACCTTGACAATAATTCTGAACAAGGCACACAGAGTTTATAAAGCAATTATATGTAAGTTATGCTTTATCTTACATGTAATTAGAATTTAATTAATGGACCCAAATATTTAATTATATGATGAAATTAATTAAAACATGCTTTTAATATAATATTTATGGAATAAGAAAGACTTGCTCTTTATTAACTTTGGGCTCTTTTATTCCTAGAATGGGTTCATTTTGACTTATACGGAGAAAATTTTTGCTTCTGCTTGACCATTTGATTTTTCAGTATGCTTAAAAATAAAATTCCCTTAGAAGACATAAAAGCTAGAACTCTAACTGCATTGTTAATAGCAGAAAAATGATGCTGCTAAGCATTCCTTAATGAACTTTTTGTGTTCATGTACATTCTCTAGTAAAACAATAAATTAATACCAAATATTATTAAAATACACTGCATGTGGAGTAGAACCAGTCTTAAAGATTATTCAGAACAACCCTGTGACTTGCACTTTTTTTAGCAGTAAGTACACTGAAACCTTGACACAGTTATAACACTCCAAGTGTTATTTAGACAACTGTGTAAAGAACTGGTGGACAGCTGGTCAGGGCTAGAATACCATGAGTGATGGCATGTATAAAAGCAATAATAGTTCATTTTTAGTCATATCTTCATTCAATAGTTCAATGGATCATACCTTCGTTCAATCTGAGAAGTTTGCTGCTTGCATTTTTCTTGTAAGAGAATTATATACAATGTGAAGCCTCCTTTTAGATTGCAAACAACATATGTGTGTACATCAAAAGAAGGCGTTTAGAAAACCAGAAATAAGAGCTATAGGGAACCTTTATCATCTATCTAGGCTTGCCCTCCACCCCTGCAGCCAGTTCATCTTCTTCTAACCATTCCTGAGAGCTCTTGGGAGCGTTTGGAACTAACACATATTCCACAATGTTTCACAGTAATTTTCCCAGGCTGAACCATTATTCTGGAAACAAAGGTTTAGTTCCCACCTAGAAAACAGTGTTAGTACTCACACATGGTAGTTTAGAGACAGTCTGCCACAGTGACTCACACTATTATGACTGGATTTTGGTCATTCTGAAAGAATTTCTGGAGGACTGCTGCACCTCCACACCCATCTACTTTACTAGAGGAATGGCTGCACTGGGACAGGGCAATTCAATTCTGGCCCTAAACGGATATGGATGTATGTCCCAAAATGTAGGGATGAATAAAATTGAGACAAACATGCATGCTGCTTCCCTTTCAGATTATTTTCACTCCCAACCTCATTATTTTCAGATTTTCAGTTGCTGTACCCAGAAATCTCTCTCATTTGAATGAATAAATACATTAAATATTTAAGATTTTACATACCAATTTGTTATTGCTTTTCCTGTCTGCTGAACTGTAATGTTCCATTTTCTTTGCTTCTTCTCTTAATGCTTATATACATATGGAATTACTTTTTGCACTTGCTATTCCTTGCTAGTTTTTAATGATTTTCTTAATAAAGGGATATTCTTATTGATTCTCCTGATGTATACAGTTTTATACTTATTCTAAAGTAGTAAGCCTATTTCCACATTCTGAAGTCTTTGTGTTTGAGATCAATGAAGAAAAGCTCATGGGCCAGCAAACTGCTTTTACTGCACGTCCTATGAGTTGCCTGCATAAGGATAATTTCATCTTTGTGGTTTTGGTTCATTGCCTAAGTCCTTCAGACTTTCTTCTCTTAAATCTGGACTCTGGATTTATTGAAGGATGCCACAGTGATGTTCAGTGTCATTACTTTGTTGCTCTTCCTCTTTTTTTCCATAATAATCATTGTCTCTTGATTCTAACAGCACTACATCTAGTCATAAAAAAACCCTCATTAAGCTTCCTGGTAGATCTCGCTAATAAAGGTCCATTTAAATTAAATGCTTGCTTATACCTATTTTAATTTTGATAGATCATTCAGCATATATGTTTCCCTGAACACTTTATAGACCTGAGAACATCAGCATGCAGTTTTGACATGTAGGGCAACACTTTATCTCCATTTTCTCTACGTGTCTCTACAGAAAACAATAAATCTGTGTCAATAATACTGGCATGAGAATTATCACAAGTCTCTGTTTTGCCAATCAAGTCACAATTAAGCTTGTTACATTACTATATTAAGACTATCAGTTTCTGGTTTATTCTCTGCATTTACAACAGATGGACACACACTTGCACACATGCACACAGCTTCTTCCAAACCCTGTGTGTGCAGTGGCTGAAATTTCCTTAAAAATTATGGGAAGTTTTGAGCTTTCTGGTTAAAAGAGGGGGAAATATTTGAATTAAAGCAACAAGCTATAGAAAATTATGACACTGCAAGTGTCATAATTTGAAATATGCTTTGATCCTGAGGGTTCAATGAATATATAGTACTTTCTTCAGGTGCTTCTTATAGCACAAAATAATAAGGCTGAAAAGAAAATGTGGTCTTACATACTAGTGAAAATTTAAAGCTTAATAAAAACCTCTTAATAGAATCAGTGAAGAGGTGGATGAAAAACAGGAAGAGAAATAAATTAACGAGGATGTTCTGCATGCAACTTGAATGTACAAGACTTAGAAATTAAATAATTTTAACTTGTGCCTCAGTTAGCTTTGTGAAACAAACCTGCAGAAGGCAAAAGTCAAAGTTACTGCACATAAAACACTTGGTCCTTGGCTAATACAACTTTTATAAGGAAGCTAAATTAAACTAGAAACAGAAATAAAAGTATACAGGTCACATCACTGGAATTTGATTTCCTGCTGGTTGCTGATAGAGGTTATAATTTCAGTGATTGAAGAACTTGTCACTGTATTCTGTCAGAACCATTTTCTGAAAATGCATATATTTATATATTTATATATTTATACATAGATTTATAGGTTTATTTATATATTATTAGCAGCGGAACTTAGAGAAAAAAAACATGAAGAACTCATGTCCTAGGTGTGCACAGTCCTGCAGCCCTCACCTTGATCAGCTGTCTCCAGCACAGCAGCAAAGCAACGCCCCCCTGGTGCAGACTTCTGCTAAAGGGAGAGGGACAAAGTGCTGCAGTAAGCTCATTTCTGCTGGGTACCGATCATCTAAATCAAGGGTTAATGACACAATGGACTGTCATGTGGCAGGAAGGACAGAGAGACTTTGCTCATTCCCTGCACTGCATGTCCCTGGGAGCGCCTAAGGAAGCTCCCGCAGACGTGCAGTGCAGGGGATCATGAGCTCCTTTCCATTCAGCAAATGTCAGTTCAGCCTCACAAAGAAATTCATGGACCTGGCTGGGATCAAAGAAAAAAAATGACAATTGACTTTTCCCCAAGAGCAGGACATTTTTGGGACTCCACAAATTGTGGATTTTGAGGTGCCATAGAGGAGAAACAAATAAGGAAAGATTTAGGGGACAGATTCGGGGATTTCTATAGATGCTTCCACTTCCTCAGATAGCAGCTTTATAGAGAAATAAAGTGTTAAAGGGATTGATCTAGATTTTAATATTTTCTACTTTACAGTATTTTTAAAACAGATTACATGAACTCAGTTTAAAAGAAGACTAATGCACCATTGAGAGGTATCCTACCTATTATAAATGAGATCATTTGGGAGATAATTATTTGCCTGGGCTGCTTGACGTGCAGCCCAGGCAACACTTCAACATGAACGAAGTGTTGAAATGGTTTAATGATGATGCACTTTAATTAAATATGTCTGTTTCTTAAGGATAATTTTCACTCTATAAAGGTTTTGGTTTCTTTGATAAGGAGAAAAAAAGAAGGGAAAGAACAATGTTTAACCAGAAAATAATTTTAATTATTCACTAAATAAATGAGTTTTGGAAAAGTGTTCATGGACCTTGATTAGATATTAATCAAAGCAAGGTGATCTAATTATAATTAAGGTTTATAAGTAACTGAAATAACTTCTGTTGATGTTTTGAGCTTCATGAGCTGCATACTACTATGGTCTGTAATACAACTGTTTTTTCATTTGAAGTTTGAGTGAACATGTGTATTTTGTCGGCTTGTTGCAAATTCATGAACTGCAAAAATGTCTGATATAAATGTAGGTGGTGTAATGAAAAAACACACAGGTAAACGTCACAATAAGACATCTGACTTAAAGAGGAAAAAAGAAAAAGAAATTTGGTCAAAAAAACCTGGTATAAGTGCCTGAAATTCCAGGGCAACAAATCATCAGCAATTCGACACTGCCAAGGTCAGGTACAATGGTTTTAAATGGAAGGAGTTTAGATTCAGAATATGCATAAGGAAGAATTTTTTATGATGAGTGTGCAAGGCACTGGAACAGTTTGCCCTGATAAACTGTGGATGTCTCATCACTGGATGTGCTCAAGGCCAGGCTGGATGGGGCCCTGAGCAATTTAGTCTAGGGGAAGGTTCCATGCCTATATGTATGATCTACATTTATCTTGGGGCAGAGGGGGGCGGAGGGAGGGTGCTGGGAGGGAGGGTTTCAGGGGTGGGGTTTTCCGACCAGAATGGGTTGTTGGGAGAGCGTAAAGGATTGTGGAAAGAAGAAGGAGCAGGCATGGCCATGTGGTATCTACCATCATGGTCTGGGGAAGTTACCTGAAGCGGATCGGGGGTACAAAAGCAGGCATGAGAATTCCAGGACAGGGTATCACAGCTTGGGGAAATAGGGGAAAGGGTAGGGTCCCGGGGAATTTGACCAGAACTGTCCGGGTTGGAGACAGGGAGCTTCTGAGGGAAGCTAGGGAGTGTAGCTTTCTTCAGAATGTCCTGTGTCGGGGCTGAGGATGAAGAAAGAGGGCTAGGAGAGGGAAAACATAACTTAGACGGGGATAAATCGGGTTTCTGGGAAACAGAGGTGTTGAAACTGTTCCCAGATGGCTGTTCCTGCCTTTTTAATTTGGGTTTTACAACATTTCTTATCTGCATAGCTAGAAAAGCAAACTTTGACAAAGATTTGTCGCCTGACTACCCTGCTCTCAATAACTCATTGCCAATTTTGTCCCAGAAAGCCAAATCATGGATATTTTCAGTTGATACATCGGGGAAATGAAGGAACAACCATCTAACAAATTGTTTAACATCTGTTTTTGAAAATTGGATTTCTTCACTCTTAAGACAGTTCAAAAAATGGTAATAGACACCTTTGTGAGATACAGAAAGCTTTGCACCCATTGTACCTGTGATCTTAAATTTTGTATCTCAAATTTCACCAACCCAGGTTGGGGGGGGGGGGGGGAGAAGAAAAACCTGAAGCTGGCAGCCTGCCAAAAATAGAGAACAAAAACTTTGGCTGTCCGCAGGGAGCCTGAAGATAAAGGCAGGGAAACACCCCCCCTCCCGAAGAGGGCAGAAATGGGAAAAGGTAAATTTACCAATCCAGCTGTGGGACAGGAAAACAGGAGGTCCTGGGATGGTGACTTCTACCTGAAACTGACTCTTGAGAGCACTTAAAAAGTTGCTAGTTTAGTGCAAAGAAGAGCAACTCATTAAAACAGAGTGTGTTCTTCTGTGGTACCTTGCCGGCCAAAGGCTTTGCGAACAGTCTGAAAGAATGTCTGACCCCCTTCCGTGAGCTCCGGGGATGATCTCAGAGCCCGGCGTTGGTCACCAAAATGTCTCTGTTTCTCTGGGAGCCTCTCAGGAACCCTGGGCCAGTCCCGAGTGGGCAGACACTGGGGGGAGCAGCCCCAACACGGCCGACAGCGGGGAGACACTGTCTGTGTGTGCCCCGAGGGTACTGAGGGCACCTGGGCTGGCAGGGAGACACTGTCTGTGTGTGCCCCGAGGGTGCTGAGGGCACCTGGGCTGGGGGGAGACACTGTCTGTGTGTGCCCCGAGGGTGCTGAGGGCACCTGGGCTGGGGGGAGACACTGTCTGTGTGTGCCCCGAGGGTACTGAGGGCACCTGGGCTGACAGCAGGGAGACACTGTCTGTGTGTGCCCCGAGGGTACTGAGGGCACCTGGGCTGGGGGGAGACACTGTCTGTGTGTGCCCCGAGGGTGCTGAGGGCACCTGGGCTGGCAGGGAGACACTCTCTGTGTGTGCCCCGAGGGTACTGAGGGCACCTGGGCTGGCAGCAGGGAGACACTGTCTGTGTGTGCCCCGAGGGTGCTGAGGGCACCTGGGCTGGGGGGAGACACTGTCTGTGTGTGCCCCGAGGGTGCTGAGGGCACCTGGGCTGGCAGGGAGACACTGTCTGTGTGTGCCCCGAGGGTGCTGAGGGCACCTGGGCTGGGCGCCTGTGCAGCACAAGAGACACCAGAGACATCGGTAGAAGAGAAAGGGCCGACTCTTAGCAGGGGTTAATCCAAGGTTTTATTAGGATCCCAGGGGAGCTCCTGCACCTCAGGGGCCTCCTGCCGAGAGCCCCGGGTGATGTGCCAAGGTCACATTTAAAGGGAGGTGGAAACCCAAAGTAGATAACATTTTACCAACCAAAGTGACCCTAAGGGATGGATGCTGGGGGATAGACATTTAGGACAGCGTATGGGGCAAGGCTTGGGGGGCTGACCCCTGGCCTCTGGCTCATCACTCGACGACCTGGACCGAAACTTCTGGATGGAGGGGATGGGATGCTGAGTGATTGACAGAGAGCCAGGGTGGGGGTTTGGGGATGATCTCATCCCGGGAGAGGAATTACACAGGTAAAGGGAGGGGGCTACAGTCTGGGATAAACCATCTGGGAAAAATATGGGAATACAAAACAAAACTACTTCAAAGTATTACAAAATATAAAAACGCACTACAACAATCTTTCAGTTTAAAGCCATTATCCCTTGTCCGATCACTGCATGCTGTTGTAAATGACCTTCTCCATCTTGTGGTCCCCTTTGGGTAATGGAAGACTGCTGGGTGATGTGCCATGAGCTTTCTCTTCTCCAGGGTGAACAACCCCACTCTCTCAGCCTGTCTTCGTAGGAGAGGTGCTCCAGCCCTCTGATCATCTTCACAGCCTTCCTTTGGACTCACTCCAACAGACATATATCTTTCTCATCTTGGGAGCCCCCGAGCTGGATGCAGCACTCCAGATGAAGTCTCACAAGAGTGGAGTAGAGGGGCAAAGACACCTCCCTTGAATTGCTGGTCACACGTCTTTTGATGCAGCCCCAGATACAGTTGGCTTTTTGGGCTGTGAGTACACATGTTAGGTTATGCCAAGCTCCATGTCCACTATTAAGCTCAAGTTCTTCTCCCCAGGCCTTCCCTCAATCCATTCTCCACCCAATCCGTATTTGTGTTTGGGATTTCCCTACCCATGTCCAGGACCTAGATCTTGACCCTGTTGAGCTCCATGAGATTCACATACACCCCACATTCTCAAACCTATCCAGGTCCCTCTGGATGCCATTCCTTCCCTCCAGCACATCGATTGAACCACAGAGCTTGGAGTCATCATCAAACTAGTGAGAGTGCATTCAATCCAACTTTCCATGTTGGCAAAGATAATTGTTCTTTTCAGTTTTATTCCCTTTGCATATCAATTTTCTCCCTACAGTCACTTGCTGTCTGCTAGATCAGTACTTTGGACCACTGCATTAGCAATAACATGCATTATATATCCTACTTCAACCTTGAAAATTAAAAGAGAATTCTTGCCTTAAATCCCAAATGTTGCGTTTAGGCAAACCTAGCACTGTAAATCAAAGGGACTTAAGAATGGGGGAAAGGTGCATTCTTTATTTATTGAGCATTGCTTTTTACCAAAAACATAAGGGCCATATTAATAATATTTAGAGAGCAAGAGAGAATAATTCACAGAGCCAAAACTGAGATATACATACAAGCAGCTATTTCTTAATGCAGTGGTCTGGCCAGGCCAATAAGATATATGTGCAAACATTAATTAAAGGACTAGATGTCCCTAGTGAACCCTTTCTGTGTAACAACTGAAAACTTAGTGCTGTCAATAAATTCTAGTTTAGACTGATGGGATATTTAAGTGTTAAAGGCTCATTCAATATCACATATGAAAGAGAATTTAGAAAACATTTAATATTATTTGGGCTTCTTTTTACCATTTTAATAAGTAATTAACCAGTAAGTTAATTACTTACTACAATTGCACTGTACAGTTTTGTTACAAAATTACAGACAATCATAACTACTTTAATTTCAAGTCCATTTTTTTGATGTCACCAGAACATTCTTTTTGGTAGTAGGCATACTGTATTTAGCTTGATTTTTCAAATGTGATGAAAATAGCAAAGTCTAAGGAATAAGAGAAATATATGCCACAATTATATATTATAATTATATATCAAGAAATATCTTTAAGATGTAGTGAATGTACCCTGAAATGACTTCATTGTCAAGTGACATATTTTTATATTAACCTGCCATAAGCAGCAAAGTATTGCTTTCTCACTCCTCCCTTTTTACAAACTTTCCACTAAAATGGATTTCCCAGTGAGATTAATAGCTATCTGAGTGCTATCCGTACTGTTATTCACTATAAATATCTCCAGCAGCCCTATTAACTTTAATGCATTAGCTCTTCTTCTATTTATTGCATCTTGATGAATGCATAACAATTTTAGTTTAGGACACCATTAGCAGGATAGTTTTTCCAAGCTCCTGTAGCTCAGCAGATGTAGTGTCATAAATTACCACCAAACTATGTGCTCTTTTATGATGGTCATAACACAAAAATATTAGAAAACCATTTTTTATTCTCCTACAGACTTGGCATTTAAAAGGGCTACAGGTTCAGTAAAAGCATCATGTCTGAGTCCTATCATAAGCATATGTTTCACAAGTAACCAGGATTTAAGCAGAAGCAAAGATATAAAACTTGGCCCCACAGCATTCCGTGAGGTAAGGCAAGAAGACAAGAATCCAGAGGATATACATCAAATGCTAAGAAGCTGCTCATGTTTGACAATTGGGACTATTAATATATATTCTGATCATAATAAGAGATATTTCCCTTCCATATTATTTGGAACAACACTTAATAAAAATGAACTGTACCTCTGAGGTCTTGTTGAGGGCTCACATGAGCAAATGAAATTATATTTGTGTCATTCGCTTCACATCTATACAGATAAAGCTGTGAAACAGAGATGACTAAGTGCTTTTCAGGGAAAATTTGATGTGTAAAATGTTTTCCGAATCCTGCCCACACTTGAAAGCAATGCTTGAATCCTTGGAGTGCAGATTAAGCAGTTGTATTATGTACTTGGGTAATTCATGGAAATCCTACATATAGAGTGAGTGTTAGTATGACAAACAAATCAGCTTGCTGTGATCTGATTTTAAACTATTAAATACTAACCCAGCTACAAGATCCAGATTATTAGTCCTACAGACATCAAAATAAGTCAAAAGGAATAGAGTTCCCCAAGAAAGATCATCACTTCCTGAGCAAAATGTATGGTGAGCATTGGATGACTACTTACGGCATTATAACTTGTGCTATATTTGAAAGCACAGATATAAATTAAAAAAGAAAAAAAGTTGCATCAGTTTTAGATATTACTCAAAGCAAAAAACCACTACCTGAAGTTGAAGCTCTATTACAGCTAAGCAAGATTTCTGTAGTTACATACTGACCTGCTGAGGAGGTAAGACATTTCTCTCTCTCCTTACAGAGCAGAGAGAAAAAAGCAATATTTTCCACAATAACAGTGAATTCTGTCAGTAAAAAAACCAATCTTCTTTAATCTTTTAGTCTTTTCATCCATTCATTGAGCTGTTTGAAATACATTCCAAGATAGAGTCAAGTATAAAGTCCTCAAGTTTTCATATTTTTCAGTGCTTCTCTGTTCTCTATGTGGCCAGTCAGAAATACTCCTTGAAATTCCATGTAACAATGTAGCCATACACTGTTCGTGATCTGGAATGCTTGCCTTAGGTATGGTTCTTGAATCGTCTTATTTATGTGTATATAAAATCTTGTGATGTCAGAAACAATCTAAGTTACTTAAGGATTTTGGTAGCTATGATTTATATCAAAATAGCCAGAAAATGTTCATTTGTGTCCCTTTCTTTCAAAACTGCTGGTGCAGGACTGAAATATTTAAACTTCTCTTAACATTCTGAGATTCTTCAGCCTGGAGGGGACAATTGCTACAGGTGACAGAGCAGACAGCCTGCCCACCACCAAACAGAGATTTCCTTCACATTACTCATTCTCGCAATAAACTGGGATTGATTGAACAAGCATGCGACAGTAAGGAGTCTCAGATTTACTTCCCTGGTATATTTTGTCCTAGGATAAATAATATACTTTTACAGCCTGCTCCAAAAGGCATCCTTCATAAGCAAAGTTTAGCTTTCTTCCTGTTAGCCTGCACAAAGCTTTTCTGGTCAGTAGTTCCTCCCCCACAATGGACCATAAACTAACCATTCAATACTAGATGTATTTCTCTAGAAATCACAAGAAGAGACACAAGGACATTTCATACCTGCTAGTCTCAAACAAAGATCAGAAATCCTATAGAAATCATTACACTTAGTTCACCACAGTTCTTTATCATTTGTTGACCAAGACTTTCCTTTTGATCAATTTATCTAGCTTTCTCTGTGTTTGTATATGTACATATATGCACTCTCACACACACATGCATGTTGCATAAAACCTCAGTAATTATGCTGTCTAATCAACCTCTTTGTGGTGACTAAGAACATATTAGAGAAACCTCTAATTCTTTTTTACTTAATTCTATTGGATTTGAAAACATAATAGGGTAACTTTTCAAATAAGTTCAGTATGTTTTATGCATAAGCAATAAACATAAATCAAGTTATTCACGTTTACACCTCAAAAATTATATCCTGGATGAACTAACAACAAAAAGATTGATTGGTTTTGGACATCTTCTGCAGAGAATTTCTCTTTAAATATGTTGTAACTTTCTTCTAAATAGGAATTTCTAGAGTTATGTCCCACTTGGCTGGATCACTGTTTTTCCACACAATGCATTTTACTGTGTTCATCAGTACTGCTGTGTCCATTTGAGTAATCATCAGTCCAGAATTACCACCCCCTAATTGAGTCAGTGTTAAAAAGTTCACTCCAGCTTTAAAATTTCGTTTCTCCTGGTTTTAATGTTAGTGTATAGGTCAGTATGTAACCTCAACTTGAGACATGTGCTCTGGATATGGAAGGATTACTAGCACAACTAGTGTGGAGTCACTGCTGAACCCATAGGAATGACCTTGAGCATTTTTAGAATCCAGATCTTGAAACAGAAACTAATTCAGGTGAAGAGAATATTTTTACATCACAGAAAACCCAGTTTCTGGAACAGATTAAAAAAAACCCAAACCAAACAAATAAACAATAAAACACAATGACAAAAAAAGCCCCCAAAAATAAATGGAGTGAGAGACTACTCTTTTCCTGCCAGTTCATCAACTTTTTTTTTTTTTAATTAAAAAAATGTTGAACTAAGTTGTTTTATAATAAATTACTCTTCTTTTCCACATGGATGATCAGCATGAGTAACAAAGGTTATAGTGGATTAATGTTTTCCTAATATGAAATTTAGGCATACACAGAAACACTTTCTTTTCTACAAAGAATGATATTAGTATAGCAGAGCTATTAAGGATGATTTTATGGATCAGCAGTTGACTTAAACTCAAAATATCTGGTTGAATTCCCAGGTGCTAATCATAATATTATCACAGACATAATTCTGCATTTAATATTTCTTCTCTCATCACTCTTAGTTTCCTTTGTAAACAACAGACAGAGGTAGACATACTTTTATTGGCATCCTACCTATGTGCAGTATTTCTTCTGAACCTTTCTTTTGGAATGCAGATGTATTAACTACAAAGATTCACCAGAATGCAGTTTACTAAAACCAGCATATGTATATGTGTATATAAAATATATATTATATCAAATAATGTTTATGAGTAATGTTTATATATAAATAATAGTATCAATATGTGTTATTATTTGAATATATATAATATAAATTTATAATATATTAATATGTAATATATGCATACCTATTATAATACCTATTCACTGTATACTAAATACATATTATTATCCCACACCAGTGAAGAATCATGATATGTAGGAGAACACCAGATTGTAAATGAACTTAAATCCTCAAGACAAGTTAATTTCCTGAAGAAGCCTCTGTTATTGAACAAATACTCATTTCTCTAGAGGTCTTTATGACTCCTGTCTGACTCGATGGTGACCTAGCAAACTGCACATGTCTGCTTCCCCCAGGGAAGGTGCTCTGCTGAAAGAGGCAGAATAACTCACGCAACAGAAGAACAAGGTGCTTACAATCAAATACTGCATTGAGGCCCAAAGCAGCCTGACATAAGCCTTGACTAATGCTTTAACTCAGCCCTTTCAGCATGCAGGTGTATCTGTTCTATCATCTAGAGGACATGCAAATCACTAACACATGTGAAAAACAAGCTGATGTTACAAGATAATGGCAATGTGCACCTGTGATTTAGAAGGCAAGTCAAGGCCTTAGAAGAGTAGGCTAGATAAATTATTATAAAACCGTTTGTCTCTAGAAATCAAGAGGCTTGCTGAATAAAACACAACAGAGCTTATAGTTAATATCTTATCAAAGATTTAAGTCTAACTACAAACAAAAAATCTTTACCCTAAAATTTATAAATAATCTCTGATATTCATAATTTATGACTGGTCTATGGACAAATGTCAAGTTAATTTGGCCAGAGCAGAGAAATGCAGTGGCAGACAGCACAGCCAGAGTCTGATGTTGACAGACAGTGGCTGACTACCCGCCTTCTCTTCCTTTGAGTTAGCATTTCAGATTTGGAAGTGTCTAACCTACTTACAGCAAAGTAAATTACTGATAGTACTTCATGTTTTCATCCTTTCACTCTAAGATTAATTACTTTGCAGTCACTTTACAGCATTTTGGTTTGCCTTTCTCTGTATGACAATGTATTCACTACAGAGGGGAATGAGGGATTGAGACTGGGAAATTGCTTTCATTTTCCCGCTATCACTAAATAACGTGTCTTCTCAATATCAGGCTAAAAGGTCAATATCTAGTTTAGAATCCTGTTTCTATAGTCCTTGAGATGAGTAACTCTTGACTTCAGGAAAGATGGTCTTGTGATTTAATGCATTTTTAACTAAGTTGTGAGAAAAAGCTGAGGAATTTGGCCCATTCTTAAAAGCAGTTGTTGAAAAATGCACAGTGCATCTCCTCTCCCCTCCCCTCCCCTCCTCTCCCCTCTCCTCTCCTCTTGAGATGAGCCTCTCTTTAGCAAACAGAACCCTTAATTTTTTTCCTCCATCTGTATTTATTATAGGTATAAATGAAAACCAGAAACTTGAAAACCATGCTTTTTCTGAAGGATATTCCATTCCAGATATCTCTCTCTCTCTCTTTTAACCTAGAAAGTTTCTCCCAATTCATGTGGCCTTCTTAGCTTAATAATTTTTTTTTGTCCACAAGCCAGTCTGCCAGATTAATGGCTGATACTGTTTGTTTGCACCTTCAATCAGACAAGAAGATGATTTCTGTTCGAGAATTTGTCACTTTGTGATGGACTTAATACCCCTTGAGGCATTCAGTAACAAGGCAATTTTAGGAGTTAATGAGCATTCTTCAGTGATACACAGACAGGTGCCCCAAATCTTTACAGCAGCTATACAAAAATATAAATTTCCCTGACTGTAGACATGGGATGTAAACATTTACTAGAGTATCATACATGCTTATTATTTAAAAGAGTCTGTCTTATTATAGCACACATTTTAAGTTCATAATTTCCCCTTTACAGAGTCTTCCTGTATTTCATTCTCATGACTAATAAGCTATAAATTCTCTCACAACACTAGGAAAACATATTGGACAACTATTTGAAGAATTTCACACTTGTTCTAACTTCCCTACAAAAAGGCTAATTTATTATACCTAATATACAGAAATTTACTATTTATGTTTTACTATAAAAAAAGTAGAACAAAAAGAGGGTGAAAACTATAGCAAGAGTCTTGTCAATGGCGCTTTAATGGACACAGGCATACAGCATTCTGAACTGCAACAGAACAGTGCCTTTTGCTGGGCACTCCTCTGCCACTGGCCTTCATGAAAGAAGAATATCTTTTGATCTCTTTCTAACTCTATCTGACTTTGTGTGACCTTTCACAAGTCACATTAGTTGGATGTGCAGCATCCATAAAAATTAGTAAATTATTGCTTTCCTTGTTCTCTTGAGGTTTGTGAGACTTAATTGGTAAATTTTATAAATCTTTTCAAGACTCACAGGTGCAAAGTGCTGTAAGGACAAAGTTTTATTGTCACCATTCCTTTGGGAAATGAGTTTCTTAAAGTTATGTGAGATAATTAGTCTCATTCTGCAGGCTGTGCTGCAGCTAAACACACCATTAAAGTAATCTGTTTTATAATATGAACAATACCTATTCTCACAAGTTTGGCAAAAACAGATGTGAGTTCTGGGTTTCTGGTTTGGCCTTTTCCAGTGCCCTGCAGTTGGAAAGCTTTTAGGATGCCAGGATTTTTTTCCATTTCTTTTTTTTTAAAAATGGTGATAGATTTTTGCACCATTACTTAAAAATGACACATACTAAATGTTTTGGAAATGCTTTCTCAGATTTCTATGAAATTCTCCACAGTTGCATAGAAAGTATAATTTTCTTTCTCAAAATACTTGCAATATTCACTATTTTTGCTAAGAAATCTTGTAATTTAAATAAAATATTTGGCTATAAGTTCTGTTTTACAGGCTGTGACTGAAACTTACTTCATGCTGCCTCTCAGCTGGTCATTTACAAATAGGCTGATTTTTTAATTTTTTTTTTTTTTGAGCAACCAATGTCACCTTTCTTCATTATTTGAAGGAAGGGCACATTAACTCTCTGAGAAACAACCTTGTTTAGTGGAATTACAGTAGGCTGTCTGCTTCTGTGGCATTAACAAAGGCACTAAGACAGTTATAACAAGTTTATTTTATGGGTCAGATTTTTAAAGTAGATGTATGAAGGTACATGTACACCTCGTTCATGTTTCCATTCTTCTCATATCTTTATCTCCTTTTTTAAGCTTCATGAATTTTCTTTACTAATGTTTATCTAAATAGCATGATAACTTCCCTTTTTCATTCAATTTAGAGAAAACCATGAGGTTATGGATGCCATTTTGTCCTCCTTTTAACTGTTTTTGGAAAAACTATATGTTTAACATACCCCCAAACTTGCTTGTCAATCTGGATTTTACTGTGCTTGGTTCCCAGTGGCAGACAGGTGGTTTCAACCTTTTACTATATCTAAGACCTGTGCTTTGGGAAACTGCACTAATCATGTGTGCAGAATCCTCATTCATGTGAATGCTCTCACTGAGCTGCAACCTGTCACAGTACCTATGTTCATCTCCTGTTTTGTTATCATGCAGACTTTCAGCAGATACAATTTCTCTGGTAACTCAAAGAAAGGGCTTATATTGCTCATAGGCTATGTCATGTCTCCTTTTTCACTAGGCAGCACATCCTAGGCAAGATATACAATTGATGACTCTGTTCCAACCAGAATTGGAACAGTGACTTCAGCAATTTCTGTTATGATAACTAAGTTGTATATTTAATCATTATCATAATCATAAGATGCTGCTTTTTTATATTTCTTGCATTAATAAATATTTATATAATATGTTTATCAACTTGATTTACTATGCACTTTGTTTTCTCTCTCTTTGTGATATGAGTAATCCTCTCACCTTTGATCCTATGATCAAATTTTAAGTTCTCAGTTAGCAAGTCAGTATGGAATTTTATGTTTGGTTCTATTCTTCATTAGTCAGCTATAACTCAGAAAGCTTGTGGAACTTCACCCTGTAGTATAGAAAGCCACTTTGGAAAAACCACCATCACAGCTATGCATTAATCTTCAGGATATCCCTGTTTCTTCTAAAGCCTTGACCTTCAGCAAGTAAAAGTGACAATAATGCTATCTGTGCCTTGAGGATCCAACTCTAAATACATCTATAGCACCTCTGTACACGAGAATCATGGAGTATTGGCCAGGGTGTACAAAAAGCCAAAGTAAACTTTTAGTAACAGCTTGGACTTGGTCTCACCCATATCTGCTGTGCCTTAGAGACTTGTAACCAGAACTCCTGGTGTTCTTGATTTCACTACTATTGGTTGTCAAAGATCAGGACATCCTAAAGAATCTGGCTGTGAGATAAGGAGTTTATATCTAGGGGCTTAATAATTTGGAAAATGTTCCATGTACTTCCAAAATTGTATCCTGACAAAGGACACCATGACATCTAGAAATTCTCTTACCTTCTTTCTGGAAGTTCCAACTATAATAAAGAAACATATCTTGAAATGTTCATTAAATATTAATCACTCTTTAGAGTTCATTTAAAAAAGGACAGTACAATTTCATCTAAACTATGTTAGTATGGCAAAACCCAAAACAAGCCAAACTTCTCTTAGCAGCATGAAGCAGTTCTTATGTACTGAAAACAGTTTGTTTTTTTACTGACATTTATAGAGTGTTGTGCACAGAAGATCTAGATACTGCAAGGGGCCAGCAGAGCAGTCTTCTCTGTAGTTTATACAACATTTACCTGCAGTCATAAACCAAATATTCAGGACCTCTCCTCTCAAGTGAAGCTATATAAAAAGGGAGCACTTATTATATACACTCACTCTACCAGTAACAAAGAGATAGGCTGTGGAAATTAATTTTGGCTTGTAGAGAACATTCACTGCAGAGATTCATGTATTGCAACAAGTTATCTCTAAGGTGTAAATGTGCTTTATATTTATATAATAATAATTAGTGGCCATTTGTGCAGAGGAAGAATACAATACTCAAATCAGTCAGTGGTAACCAAAGTAAAGCATATTTTGTGCTTCATTCACACAATCTTGCTAGATCATTACCAGCAAGAAATCCCACTGTGTCATAACTATACATTACATTAAAAGGTTGATTTTTTCCTTCCAATAGCATGGCTCTTAGAATGATAAAGATGTCAAAATCTTTCACCTTATTCTAGTAAATAGCTTATCAGATATAAACATCAAAATTTCTCTATTCTTGAGACTAGAAGAAAAAATAATGAACTGTGCAATTTAATTTATGAACAGAGTTTATATTTTTAGAAGTAGAATAGTGATTCTAGCTGTTTTACTTACATAACCACAGGAGAAATGGTCTCAACTCACTGCACATAACAAAGGGACTACTACAGAGAGAAATACTGTGAACATATGCAAAATATGTGTGTTCCTATAATTTTGCTTTTTGTTTCTACTAAATATTCATTCATGCATCTCATCCTGGTGAGAGAAAGCAAGAGAGAAACAATATGAAATATGGTCATCCATCTCCATCTTCAGCATAAACTTCTTTTCCTTGTCTGCACACAAACAGTATTAAATTCTGCCTGAGCAAGGATCCCCAGACAACTTAAGATATAGATATAACATAGTGCTCACCTGTATTAGGGAATGTCTCAGTCAAAAAGTGGTAGCATAGTTTTTTGCACATTTTGTACTGATAGATGATATGTTACTGGCATCCTAAAGAATGGCATTTTGATAAGGCTGAACTAGCCAGCTCTTCATGTGGATAACTTTTTAAAAGGAAAGCAATATACTACATCCTTTCTCCCACAAATTGCTTTATAATTGTCATCAGCTCCTGACAACTCCAGTTTACCCTTCTGTTTAGCCAAACAGTTAATTCTATATAAAATTAAGGTTTTTTTGGTTTTTTATCCTCAAATCTGATTTTTTTCAGTGCAGCATTTGTATGAAAAAGTGCTCCAAAGAAATAAGGCAGTAAGTTTAAGAAGTGGGCAAATTTTACTGTATTCCTCTTTATAATGATACTTCTTTTAACTGGATAATGTTAAATATCAGCAGTAGGTGCTGTTTGAATCAGTGCTGGACAGTTTATACAATGGTCTACAATTTCAGCATGGCTTTTGAAAATATTGCAGGATATTGTTTGCCTACCTGAAAACTAACAAACGTTATGGTTAAATAGAATTAGAGAAAGGTTTGGGTTGGAAGGGACCTTAAAGATCATCTAGTTCCAACCCCTGGCTGTGGGCAGGGAACCTTCCACTAGCCCACATAGCCCTGTACAATCTGACTGTGAACATTTTCAGGGGTAGGGCATCCACAACTTCTCTGGGCAACCTGTTTCAGTGTCTCAACAACCTCAGAGTAAATAATTTCTTCATAATATCTAATCTAAATCTACACTCTTTCAGCTTAAAGCTGTTTCTGTTTGGTTTTACTTTAAGATCAGACAGTCATGGCCTTTGCTACACACATGATATGTAGATAAGGCGTATCTGCTTTCAGATTTCTGATCTAGTTTATTTAGAGGAAGATTATGAACACAAGTACCTCATCTTCAGGGAAGCATCACACCTGTTAGATTATAAGATAAATATTGTCAATATCTGACAGTTTATCCTGCCAAAGGATAAATCTGATTACACCATGGCATGAGAGGGACATATTCCAGAATTAATAATATTGCATAGATTACTTTACAAATTTTGTGAAACTTGATATCAAGCATATTAATTTTTTCTCCCACAGATCATTTCAATGTTTTAACAGTGTTTTATCTAATATTTTATTATTGTCTGGATTTTGCATTTAAAATTATTTTTTATTCTGATCCATACTTTTAATTGCATAACTTTGTTATTGTATGCTACCTGAAATTTTTAGTTTCTTGTCCCAATAAGGGGGTTGCTTTGAAGGAAGCTTTAATTTCTTTGAAATTTGAGACTTCCATTCTGTGAAGCAGAATAGAATAATAAAATGTGATTTTAATAATTTATTTAGATGAAATGGGACTAAAGGTTTTCTATAAATTTTTTTACTGACTGCAAGGAAACTACCTTTTAACTTTTAATAAACAGAGTGGAAGCATACTTGTTTAAAACAAGAACTATAAAAGCCTGCTGACAGGCTTTTAACATAAGTAAGAAAGTCCAGACAGAGAAATGGGCCCTTATTTCAGTGTGAGAGATTCACTGGTGCACCTCAATACAGATATCAGGATATAGGTTTCTGACTTTGGCTAAGGATGGAGCCATAAATTGTCATCTCCTGAGCAGTGCTGAATCAGCTCCCTGCTCTGAAATGAGACAATAAGCAAGAAATAGATTCCAACCTTTTATTCATTGGGAAAGATTTAAACTTCTTTTTTTTTTTTACTTTGGGAGCACAAGGACTTCTATCTGTCACCTCTGACAGAGGTCCCCTAAACAGAGTAGCAGAAGCATTCTGAATGAAGCTATCTCAATTTGTGCAGTTAAAGATGCTTCAGCTGCCATGTGATATTCCCCTATGGTAGGAAGAATAGTGAATGAATTGTTTAGTCAGTGGAGAGGAGTTCCACTGTCACAGAGGAGTCCCTGTAGAGAGGGAGGAGTGCATGAAAAAATTCAGTTCAGTTCTATCTTATAACGATTTTAGTTATATTTATTTTCCTGGTTTATGTATCTGCCTGAGGCAAGTTTGAATTCTTCCAAATCAGGCTCTGCAGACAGGAAATGCCTCACTGGGGCATCCTTAAGAGTCTGTGATGTCAGTGAATAATTTCACTGCTCTGTTTCACAATGGGAGTAGCTGTGTTTATATCTACTGCCTCAAACTCAGGCATGAAAGTAATACAGAACTTACATTCATCCAGAGTCTAAGTCTGAGTAAAGACTGACCTGGGATTGTGAGCTTTGTTTTTTTTTGTACTGGGTACCCACAAACTACTATGAAATAAGCCCTGAAGTACTTCACACTCCTTCCTCTTTTTGAAAATAAACCACAAATTATAATTGTAAGGAGGTATGCACTGTGCGCGCTGGAATAAACTAAGTAAAGCAACTGCTTTTAGATCAAAAAAATCCAGTTCCTTGCAATGTCTTGCACAGATTAAAAATCAATACTGAGAAATGGACTCAGCAAAAACAAATTAACTCAGCAAGTGACTTGGACTTGCTCTGCAAACTTTTCTTCTGCTGTTTTTAACCCTTTAAGATATCAGATCACTGCTACATAAAGGAGGAAGTGCAGTTGTGTTTTGCTTATTTAGATATTTCAACTCAATTTGATAGCACAACTTTCAAGATGAATTTCATTAAGTTTTCCAAGTGCATTCTGATTGTTATCATGAAAGATACTTCTTGTTCAAAGATAGATTAAAGAATATAAGGTGCTTTTAGGACTTTTTTCGAATGTTAACAATATCACATTTGATCACTCACTAATGGCTCCATATTCCTAGAATATAAATATGAAATTTAAATTCTTAGTACATTTTATCTACTTTTTCTTCTCCTTCTCTCGCTCTCACTTTCTTTTTTTTTCCCTTATGAAGTAATTTTGATGCTTTTGTTCTGCAATTTACTAAATGATGGCTACATGCCAAACAGATTTAGGAAAGTGATCAAACCAATATATAATAATGCAATTTTCTAAGACTGACTGATTCAAATAGACTTCTGACTAAGACTGCCAAAAAACAAAGAATGTTCAAGATTACTCAGAATGTTAATGTAAATTTTGCTTTCTATCCCTTTAGCATTAATTAAAATTAGAACAGACTCTTTCATCCTCTTTATCATTTCAGCTTTTAAACAGCTTCTGACTGACACCTCAGCTGACTTCTTTTCCTTCAAAATTTTTACACATATGCCAGCCTGGCTGGCCACAAGTGTAGATGTAATTTTTATTCACATTATTTTTAAGTCTAAATTGTGTTGTGGGATAGAAGGGATTTAAAATTCCCTTTACTTTCAAGGACACCTTTTTTCTTCCTTCATTCACTATGGATGGGTGAATTTTATCCTTTGTAAAAACAGCAGAATACATCACCAAAATGGTTATAGCAGTAATGACAATTGAGGATAAAAATAACAGTACTAGTTTTAACATTAAAAATTGAAGATAAATAGATAATACCATTAACTAGGTGTCATTAAGTGCTCTCTGTTACATCAAGAAATATTTATATTTATTCATATAAACCTTACAAAAATACAATATATTTCCTTTCCAAAATCTTCTCCTCAGCAGAACCACATCACAAGATTCATTGATGTGCTGGAGGGAAGATATCTCAACAGGCTTGAAAGGTGGGCCCATGCAAATCTCATGAAGCTCAACAAGGTCAGGCACATGGTCTGGCATATGGGATGGGAAAATCACAATCAAAAATGCAGGCTGGATGGAGACTGGATCAAGAGCAGCCCTGCCAAGAAGGACTTGGGGATGTTGGTGGACAAGAAGCTCAACACAACCCGGCTATGTGAACTTGCAGCCCCGAAAGACAACTGTGTCCTGGGCTTCACCCAAAGCAGTGTAAGGCAGCAGAGCAGGGGAAGGGATTCTGCCCCTCTGCTCTGCCCTTCTGAGACACCACCTGGGGTGTTCCATTCAGCTCTGGAGCCACAAAATAAGATATAGGAACTACATGGCACTGGTGGAGTACGTCCAAGGGAGGGTCACAAATATGATCAGAGGGCTGGAGCACCTCTTCTGTGAAGACAGACTGAGAGAACTGGACTTGCTCAGTCTGGAATAGAAAAGGTTCTAGGGAGAATATATAACACATTCCAGTACCTAAAGGAGGCAACAGGAAATCTGGAGTAAGACTTTTTACAAGAGCATGCAGAAATAGAACAAAGGCTTTAAACTGAAGTGGCTTTAAACTGAAAGACCATAGATTTAGAGAATATACTAGGAAGAAATCCTTTAGTGTGAGGGCAGAGAGGCACTGGAACAACTTGCCCAGAGAAACTGTGGATGTCCCATCCCTGGAAATGTTCAAGGCCAGATTGGATGGGGCTTTGAGCAACCTGGCCTAGTGGAAATTATCCCTGCCTAAGGCAAGGGTGCTGGAACTCGATGATAGTGAACCCAAACCATTTTATAATTTTATGATTCTATGCACCTGTTATTACTTTTATGATGGAGTTCAAGCAATCCATTCTAGAAGGATTCCATACACCATTTAATTCCCAGTTAATGTCTAGAAATGTAGCTTAGAGTGAGGTTACCTACCAAGAATTTGCTTTCAATTCTAAGGACTTTTCTAACCAAACTAGATGGCAGCTTCAAGGGCTTTTCTAATTCATGCTGTTGATTTATAGCCTTTGTAGAGATATCCGACATGATTTTTTCGAGAAATACACTATGAAAATATGCCATTTATTTCAAGAAATACACTATGAAAATATTCCATTTATTGTGTTGGTATATTCTTTTCTTCTTTTCTTTGAGAGAACAGGCTAAGAATTATAAGAATATATCTTTAATCTTTGTGTCCCCTCTCTCTTGTTTGCTTTCTCATACCATCTCTCCAAATGCCAGGATAACTCTGATCGTGAAACGATAAATTGTCTGTTCTTTGATACAGTTTTATAACAAAAAAAACAACCAACCAACAAAACAAAACAAAACAAAAAAAGCAAAACAAAAAACCCCAAACCAAAACAAACTTTTGGAAACATAGTAAAAGTTGTACTTAAGATAAGCCATTCAGTCCTTTTACACTGGCCACTGGAAAAGACAAAATCCTTCACTGGTTAGATAGGCTAGGAACAAAGCACGGTCACATGAATTAAGAGGTACTGAAATACATGACTTCAAAAAAACTAATTCATATTACAAGAATAACATGGCAAAATCTTCACAGATCTTCGTCTCATTTTGTGCAGTTGGATGATTAATGGATTAGGTATGTTTTTGTGTTTGTGTTCTCTCATGTCTAGATTCCCGACTTAGACAAATGCCTCCCTGTTTCACTATCAACACAACATTTATTCATTTTCTGAAATTAGAAGCAAGTAGAAAGAAGAAAAAATAATTTTTAATTTAAATTATTTGTATTTTTAAGGATATTTCTCCCTTTACATATTCTTTAGTAAAATAAAACTTTCTTCTCAAAAATAAAACAAAATACACACACTCACAAAGAGATTGTTTTTGGGTTTCTGGCTTTCATTTGAGATATGTTTTTATCTGTAGGTTTTATGCTTCTAAACCCTCAGTACAATTTTGCAGTTAAGCGAAATCTTCTAGCCTGCAAGTAACAGCTAGGGAGGAACAACAAAACAGGCATTTGCAGAAATAATGCACATATTCCTTCAATTAGTAATGAGATACTTGTCCTTATCAGGGACACTCTCTTTTGTAAAGCTTCCCTGCCTCCTCATCTATTTTCACTGCTACAAAGAATGTGTTTGAAATTAAAGAATGATCAAAATCTAACCAGCTGTCAGTTTGCAGATTCTCCAGCCTCTGCATATGTGCTGCCACTCTGCCAAGGCCATGCCTAAATGCCAATTTTAACAAGGAGGACATGCATATTGTGTTACATTAGTTGTAACTAATTTTCCCAATTATTTTGGTTAGCAGTATTGATTCTTCCATCAAAATGAACAAATTGGATGGGACAAAACACTAGAAGAATCTCTAATTATAAACACCCTCTAAAAAACACCATCAGGCATAATCATGCCCTTATTATAGCTGTTATGCATTCAAAATCCCAACTGAGGGAAAAATGCATATTTTCCTAAGAATTAGTACCTTATTGTCTACTTCCTTACACCAATTTTAAGATCTGCAAAGTCTGGAATCTTTTTTTTTTTCTGTTTCTCACTACTCAGAACCTCAGTGTGAACCTGCACTTTCCATAGGTACAAATCTCTCCCAGAAATTTTTAAGAAGCTAATGGTATGATTCTTTGGACTGTCCTGTGCAGGGCCAGGAGTTGGAGTCTGATGATCCTTGTGGATCCCTTCCAACTCAGAATATTCTGTGCTTCTGTGAATATCCAAAATCACAGGGAAAAAAAATCCAGAAAATACATATTTTTGTTATACCTATCACAGTGGAATCAGACTGTGGAGCTTAGGATACCTAAGAGTTTTCTTCTCAGTCTTTTCTTTCTGTAGTGTGCCAGTCCTGGACTGTAAGGTACATCTGTAAAATCACCTCTCCCTTGAATACCCACTTCTAGCATTGCAATACACAGCTGAAGCATGGCAGCTCCAACTGCTTCCCATTATTGTCTAGATGATATTTGCCTATTTTCCCCTGTTTTTTCTAGGCATTCTAATCATCTGCCAATGTCTTCCAAACAGCATTTTAATAACAGCTTAGTGTTTGGAAATGAATGCAAGAGAAATGAGGGTTTTACAGCTAAAAAAAAAGGATCTACAGATCTAGACATATAACTAATACAGAAGGATGTACATCTGTTGCAATTAGGTGGAAAAAAAAAACCCAACAAAAATCTGACAAAAAATTATGGTGAAAAATTCAGTTGAAAATCATATATTCCTCTGGTGTCTTTGTATTAGACAATAATTCTTGATTTTTGAGATGAAAAGCCACAATAATCATGACATGGATGAGAATTAGAATACTGATTTTATAAATAGATTTTAAAGGGGAAATTTGGCATGTGGAGTGACTGGGACTAGTTGCAGAGTTATATTTTGCAGAGTTTTACATATAACACCATGAAAACTGGTGAAACTCCTGAAAGTTCTTAGTTCTTAAAGAGACAAAGATAAACATAGAGACTTTTTTAAAGTATTTTATTGCATATATAAATTTATGTTATCAATAGTTTAAATTAAATGTAATTCCACATCACATTCAGGACTGGGAGAGAATTGTCACATTTCATACAAATATCAAAAATATAATTAGTTTCCTAAAACAAAACATCCTGTGTCTATTTAATTTCTGCCTAAATCCCTCCAAAATACTTCAGAGCAGTGATAGCCAATGCTTTGCTGTTGCAATTGCTATTTGCCCATATTGGTTTTTTACAAGTATACCACAAGATTTTGGCCAACATTTCAATATTGAGGTGGCTGTCAATTAATGTCCATGGGAACTGATGACTGGATTACAAGAGAAAATTTATCAGGCAGGGTTTGATTCCAAACTCTTCTTTTTTTACAACATTTTTCTTTTGGTCAGAAAACAGATTTTGAAACATTAAAGTTTAACTATCTTCTTCAATGCGATAAAACTAGAATAAGGAGGTAGAATTCCACCCTTCTTATTATATAGTTTTGTAATGTTTGTGGAGGATGTCATAATCCAAAGATAGGACCATTAGAATTACTTAGATACTGAAATTCCAAATATACATGAAGAGCTGCTAACTTCCAGCAGTGAATTGTTTCCTCTAAGTACTTTTCATACATGCATGAGTCTCTGTGCACACTCAGAGTGCTCCAACATGAAATGCCCCCTATAAATGTAAATTTACACTAATATCTAGACAGTATGCAAGTTATTCCATAAACTGCAGAGTGACATGCATAGTAGAGTTAGAAATTAATAGCTGTGTATCACAGAAAAAGCTCCTTGCATGCAAGTAGTTTGTTTTACATAATACGTGTCATTCCAAGGAAGATTTGGTTTGTATGCATAAATAGGGACACATATTTGCACATACCTCAAACAGTGACACAGAAACAGATGCATATTGGAAATGACTGAAGAAGTAAACTATCTGCCAGCCCCATTCATTTACACATGAAATGCCTTATTGATTTAAAATGAGGTGAAGAGGCACAATCCTATGGAATAGGCTAGCCTTGTTTTGTAAATCTCCAGCTGATTTTCAAGCAGCTAATTCTGGTGGCTGTAAAGAGAAGCCAAACTGACAGAAACATTATGTTTTTGATTTGTGAATGCAGAGAAAACTATTTAAACCAATTTTCTGGAACCAGCTTGCTTTTGCTCTCAAGTCTGTTCCTGTCCTCCAGATCCACCTTGCCTTATTTCAGCTACTTGATGGGACTTTAGAAATGTGCTAACTACATAAATTCATGGGAAAGAAAAGAACACTCTAGAGAGCAGCTTTACTTACTAAGTCTTAGTCCATGACAACCAAACCTGATCCTTCATATGAAAATCTTCATAATGGTCACAGGATTCGTATTACAGATTTCAGGGAGAGATGAAAATTGGGAGTTATACCCCATTAGATGGCCAGTTGTGTGATGAGACAGCTCACCACCTCATTTTAGCAAGGAACTGCATTGGGCAGGTCAAGACAAGACCCATGACATGGGTCCAAGGCCTTCCCAGCTGTTTCCCTCCCACACCTGTGGATTTAGCCGAGACAAAAGCCCTTCTCCTTTGTGGCACAACACGTGTCCCATGTGATAGGACCAAGCCAGGGACATAAAGAACACGTTGGCTATGTGCAGCCAGCAGTCAGTCAGCACTGTCCAGCTGCCACCTGGCTCTCTGTAGGACTGATAAACAAAACAACAAATTACAATAGCTCACTTCCTCTTTAATCTATTGTCTTTAGGAAAAGGCAACTGCAGTATTAAAATGTCAGGATGGTTGTTGTTATTAACAAGGCAAAAAATAGATCTTTTGAGAATGAGAAAAATGAGGGCAGTAGAATTTAATAGGATCTCTGCTGACCTGAAAAAAAAAAAGCCCATTTACAGCTCTTTTGCTGTGTATTACAACAAGCAAAAATAAAGCTAATTTATCTCCAAAGAAGCAAATTGCTTTATAGTAAATGGCTCATGAGGGTCCAATAAAAACATTAGAGAATCTTTGACATGGTAAATAATTAAAGACTGGTCAAAATCTTGATAGAAACTCCCCATTGCCTGCAAATTACAAGATCTCAAGGGTACTCCTGCAGAAAAGGAAATGTAGAGTAACACAGGAAATGACTCAAGTGCCAGGTCCAATGCAACAACATTAAATATTAAATATTAAGTAACAGAAAGCACCAAAAAAAAAAGAACTTTACATCATCATCATCTAATTTGGCTTTGTATCATGGGGACTTATACATCTTAATGGTTCAAGTAATAAATTCAACTAGAAAAACCAACAGTGTAATAATCTAAAAAAAAAAGCACAGCAATAGGTCATGTATATGGAAAGAACCTCTTAAATTGACCAATTAAGCCATAAAAGATAAAATTACAAATGATCATTAGGTATTCTATAAGCTACTCTCTAACAAATAATGAACATTTACCCTTTATTTGATTAAATTTTAAAGACAGCAGGCCCACACAGAAATATTTTTGTTCCACTGAACTTCAACTCCTGAGAAAGAGTGATTTAGATTCCCAAACCACTATGATGATTTTCATTAAAACCACCTCTATTTTTCATAGTTCAAGACCTGTGTTGCCCCAGCTTAGTCAAATAAGTCTTTCTCCCAACTGCAAAAGCAAAAGAAAGAACCAAGTCCTTCATATAAAATGCCAATACTGTTCCCCAGACTCCACTTATTTTTTTGAGGGTAAGCAATATTTTAAGGGAATAAAAACCCCCAAATCAATGAAAATCATGCCATTAAAAAATAAGGTAAAATGTATTAGGGAAGATCAGTAACAGATTTTCAAAATGTCATTTACCCTCCATTGTAAATGCAAAATAAGATTTTGATTCATTCCAAAAATTAAAATAAACAGAGTAGAATCAGATCTACTAGGTTCACCTATATCAAAGTGAAACCTCAAAATAATCTTATGACTCCACCCTTTCCAGCCAATGTTTGTTTTCAATTTTTCAGTTTTTCATTAACCATTACACTCATGTTGCAACTCTTTACACCCACAAGCAGCTTTATGTAGATTATAAATAAAGCCAATAATTAACAAACATTACATTAACCTCATAACTTGATAGGAGTAGAGGTAATAAACAAGCTTAAGCATAAGAAATTTGTGTTAGATACCAAGATAAAAAACAAACATAAGAGTGGTTGAATATAGCAATATGTTTCCCGGGGAGACTGTGGGATGTCTGTTATTGGAATTCTTCAGGACTCTATTGGACATAATCTGGACTGGGTATTGTGATATAATTACCCCTGCTTTGAGCTGATGGCTGGATTAATTGATCTCCAGATGTCCCTTCCAATCTCAATTTTTCCATGATTCTACTATTTTCTTCTGTCTTCATTTTCACTGTCAAGCTTTTAAAAAAATTTAAAAGAAACCAACCAACCAGAAAAGAACATATGCTATAATAAGAAAAAAATAATACATAATGGCAAAATAACTAAACATCTTTGGCACTCTTGGTAGTGTAAGTTGGTCTAACAATGCCAATACTCAAATAATCAAGCCACAGAAAAATGCACAGCACATAAGGTTCATACTTTGAAAACCACCCTTCTTTATGCTGTCAGTTCTCTAAGAAGTCACAGCTCCATGGAACATGTTCAGCAGTGACCCGTGGCAATTACCTAGTGAGGGGAACTTGCTTCTGTAAAACTGTTCTTTGGAAAGGATGAAATACAGAGGAAAAAAACATGGTTACAACAGATCTGAATTTTGACCCCAAATCCCTCTCTTTCTCTTTTTCTAAGAAACTGTACAAGGTCGAGGAGATAATAAAGAGGTTTTTCAATCATTGCCATTTAAAATTGAACAGCATTTGGTAATAAAAGCTTCTGTGCCTTAGCTGATTATATTCAGAGGATTTATACAGAGATTTAAACAAATGTGTCTGCTTAACCTGGTAAAATTTCTTTGGCAGTAGAGCTAGAAAATGCTAAGGACTGTAAGATGAAACTTCACATGGTCTTCTGCTACTGTGCTAAAACATGGGAAAATTTTGAATATGTATTATGAATCAGTACAGCAGTAATATAACAGTTATATTAATTTATGTTTTTTCATGTACTCTAAGAGGAAAAGAAATGTATCAGAAGTGGAACTCAAAGCAAACTTATTGCTTATTTATCTAGGTCCCCAAGAAAATATTTGCACTTTGATGAACATTAATTTTAGAAATACCTTATAAACTACTGAGGACAGTACAGACTACAGTGTTTTTTTTTGGTTTAAGCACTGTCAAAGAAAGCTTTTAAACCTCCTGTTGTGGGGTTTTTAAAGGACAACCAGGAATTATTAAGTAGAGAGAGATTGAATTAAAAATTCAAGCTGTCCTTTTGACTAGGAATAATGGATTAATTAGAGGCCAAACCATCTGTATTTCTTTGTCAACAAGAAATTACTGTGTCATGGATTATGACAGTGTATAACACCTACCAGAATAGTGACATTGTAATGTCACCATACTCATACTTTCATCTCTTTTTGATGCGTGATCGTGTCATTACAAAGGATGTGAAACACAACATCACCGGAAATCATCCACATAAATCTATGTAACTCATGATAAATTCACGACACTATTTGTTTTGCAGTAACTTGTCATGCTGAGGGTACAATTGCTCCACAACAATTGAGACAGCTCAATTCTTATTTTAATGTACTACTTGAAATTCTTACCTCTCTGTAAAACATGGAGGAAAAAAATATGCATTTGATTTGAACCTTACCAAAATTAGAAAACATGCAGAAAATATATACCACAATACCCTTAAAAAAACAAAGCTAAATCATATGACACAAATACACATACAGAAACACATTCAAATTCTAGCCAAAAATAATTACTGAGTGATATTGCATTTTTTTCTTGTGAAAAAGATTGCAGAAAAAAGGCTGAATTTTAAACATTTGTATTCAGTGATTAATGTTTTCTATCTATGTATACATAATTTATTTCCCCTCTTTTTCCTTTTGCTTAAAAGAAAGGTTCAAACCATCATGACTTCTTTACAGGAATAGCTAGGAACAATGTAGATCCATGTGTAAGTTGAATTTTTGTCTTCTTTTTGAGCTCTGCTGAACAAGTAGAAAATAAATGTAAATGAGGAAGGAAAGCAGCCAGAGTTCCTCAGAGTTCCACTGGGAATGTAAAGAACATGTTGCTAGTGATATTTCTGCTGTTGTGTTTAGTGCCAACAAATCTCCAAAGAAATTTTTTTTTCAAAACACCAAACTGCTGCAAACCTCAGTTAATGTGCTCTGCATAATAGCACTTCTAAATTCATACATGGTTCCTTTCTGCTTTCTCAAGCTAAGCACCTAGAGACCCCAAAGCAAGCCAGGGAAAAATAACCACTGCATATATTAGAAAATTCATAACTACAAAGCCCTAGTCTGTAGAATTACTATGCTTTTTACTATTCTACTTGACTGTCAGTACAAGGTATTTTACACGTATTAAAGCCAACAAGTCAAATGGGTAGACTGATGTAATGTTAATACGGCACTTTTCAGAGCATGTTTTGTGTAGTAATGAGATGATAAGAAAATGAATGCAGAAGAAGACAGAAAAGAAGTGTGAGAGAGAGAAGGAAATGGTAAAATGTTGCTAACTTAATCTACCACATATGTAAAGGTCAACCCACAAAATGAAGAAATGCTTTTGCTTTTTGCTTGGTGCCTCTCTAACTAGCAAACTTAATGCCAAGGTGTGCTGACTTCTCTTGGAGCATAGGACCTGATGCACAAGGAACAATAAACTGTACGACAAGTCTATGGCATGCACACTTCTGTTAAGGAAAACAATTCTGACCAAAAAAAATCCTGCTTCTTAGCAAACTCCCAAGGTAGTACCTACACTGATTTTTTTAAGCCTTGACTGTCTCAACCTGTTTCAGTACTGATTAACTAATTCACAGATCAACTAAGGTTGGAGGGGACTTCCAGACATCATCTAGCTCAACCCTCATACTACAGAAAAGACAGATAGAACTGGTTGCACAGGATCATGTGCAAGAAGTTGTTGCATAGATAAAAGGAGAGACTCCACAACCTCTCTGCACAACCTGTGCTCAGTCACCCTCAAGTAAAAAACTGTTTCTTGATGTTTCAGTTTGTACTAATTGGCTCTTCTGCCAGTGGGCACCAGGAAATAAAAGAGCCTGGCTCTATCTTCTTTGCACCCTCCTTTCAGGTTCTTGTGCTATTGATCACATTGGCCCGAGCCTTCTCCACACTGAAGAAGCCCAGGTCTCTTAGCCTTTTGCATTGTAGACATACTTCACTTCATGGCCCTTCACTGGACTGCCTTCAGTGTGTCCATGTCTCTCTTGTGGTGTGGAGTCCACTGGACAGAGCACTCCAAGTGTCACCTCACCAGGGCTGGTAGAGAAGCTGTGGATGCCCAATCCTTGGAAGTGTTCAAGGCCAGGCTGGATGGGACCCTAAGCAACCTGGTCTCGTGGGAGGTGCCTCTGTCCATGTCAGGAGAGTTGGTATGAAATGACCTTTAAGGTCCATTCAACCCAAACCATTCTATGATTCTATGGTTCTATGATTTTATGATTTTATTATAATGTGTTGATGAAGGAAGAATACCCTTTTGCTTTTAAACTCTTCAGTTAATTCCTATAAATATAACAATTTAACATATTTTGTTTATTCTGTTGTCACATAGTTGGGCTGCTCACTTTGAGAATTCACACTTACAGAGATGATGTGAAAAAGGTATGCAAAAATTAGCTAAATGACAAGAAGCAATAAACCTAGGAAACAAGGTGAAACATCAGTTGGAAACTATACATCTACCAAAATCCTATACTCTGTTTTCCCTAAATACCCCCAATAACTGTGAAATAACAGTGGGAGTGGCAGTGTCTGCTGTAACACACTGGTAAGATAATTTGATTTGCTGCTTTATCAAAGAATAGTCACTTCCATCCTTGATCTACTCAAACTGGCCTTGTCTTGTGAAACCAGCCACAGAACTCTGAGATGGTGTTATTGCCTTATCTCATAAAACACTGTAAATACCATCATTATTCTTGAATAAGGGAAGGTGAATACAATATCTGATAAAAAAGTACCAAGTGGAAATAAAGACAAATATTCTTTAGTGTATGTCTTTTCAACATGTTAATTGCACTAGTAATTCTAGTTTTTTTAAACATTATCTAAATTCTTTGTGACAGAAACATGTTGAACTAATTATCTTCTGATGCCTTTTTTCTTAATAATTTCAAATTAAACACAAGAAATACTTCCATTTTTTCATCTAGAAAAGACGTGACAACCAAGGAGAACAATATTTATCTAACCTTGACAGTGAAATAAAATAAAAGTATTACTGAACTAATTGTTCACTAATTGTTCATTGTTACGTACTTCCAGATATCAAAATTTGTACTAATTTAAGTAATATGTCACTCTCATATTGAAATAGGTTGGAAAACTTAGAAAACTTCTCTCAGAGATTTAATACTTTCATTACATAAGAAATTTTGAATTTCATAACTAAAAATTGGCTGATTTTGGGTAATTGTTTCTATATGTTTGATTTTATGTAGAAAAAAGAGAAATAAGTAAAAAAGCATACAATGTGATAACTACACTGCATTGTGATGATATTAATGAGAATGATTAATAAGGCTTTCAGCCTGTATCCTAAAATAATCTCTCAGGAGTGTTATTCTTGTCTTTGCTGGTGATACCTGGAGGACAGACTCCTAATTTAATGTGCCTGAATTACATACCTAGGAAGCAAATTACATACATAGGAAGCAAAATTATGTCCACTTAATTCCAAAAGTCTTTAATAGAAGGATGATATGTAAGGCAAGTATATATATACCAGATTTACAAAGCAACACATATTTTAGCAGCTCTTCATCTTAATTTAAAAACAAGCACAAACTTATCCTATGGATGGCAAAATGATTTCTGCATAGGGCTTCTGTTTGGAAGATTGAATGATTTGTTTGGTTGTCTACAGTTAAACATAACAGAGGTACAGTTTTGCAATGTATCTCCAGAACTTATTTTAGAAATGAAATCTCTATGTCTATGTGTATATCTCATCTTTATATCCACAGATGAGATAATTAGAATTCTGTAGTTGGCTGATTAAATGAGAACATACTATTCTAAATCTTTCCTTATCAGTCTGAAAAATCTACATTTGCACATGATTCATTTAGGTTTTTACACTTCTATCCATTATGAATTCAGGCAAGTACCAAAGGATTTACTCTCCAGTCATACTGTATGGATTTAGTTTCATTAAGGAAAGCTAGTTTACTGTTAGACAGCAGGGTATTGTAAATTTTATTTTAACCATTTGGAATGTGTGATCCAACAAAATTAACAAGAAAAAATTTCTCATCCTTAGGATTGTAAGGTTTACTTGGTGAATCTCCCTCACCAATTGGGGCAGCAGAAGGGGTGGCAGGGTATGGCAGCAGGAGAGTAAATTTAGTCAGAGTTTTAAAAGCCTCAGGAAAAGGCAGTAGAAATTAGATTTGAGCTGTGATTTGGCACAAATCTATCTAATAGAAATCCACACTAGTGCATTTGTATAAGACTGATGGATTTGATTTAATCTTGCCAAAAAAAAAAAGAACACTAAATTACATACACCAGATGAGACTAAACTCACTTTATCACCAATAGAATGACAGTGAGTCATTTTTATGAAGTTAATCAGCTCATCTAAGGTACAATGAAGACTCTACTAAAGGACCAGCATCCATTTAACAATTGTTTTTCTTTTGCTTTTTCCTTTTTTTTCCCTTTTCTTTCTTTTTTAAAGGCAAGGGGATTACCTGAAATTCATATTCCTGCAAATTGAAGATCAAAGCCATGGTGCCATACATGCTGCTACAAGAATGCTCTTGTCTCTACATCATCTCAGAGGAAAATATCCCTGGGTCGATCTACTTCTCAATTACAGAAATGCTCTTTGGGCCTGGTTGAGGGAATACAGAGACCAGGGTAGTTATTGCCTTATCTTGGATTATTTGATTAGCATGTCAGTTGAAAGAGCCACTGGTCAAAATTATCTAACTTGTTTTTTAGAAGTCCAAATAAAACCCTTTCTGACATTTATTATCTGTGACATTTCAATGTTTCCTAAGAAATACATGGAGATATCTTGAAAAAGGTTATACAAACATCTCTAAGTAGTCTAAGCAGCACAATGCCTCATTTTCTGAGTCTTGGTACTTAATACTTCAACACAGTCCCTGAAATTTCCTTTTTCAGTTGGAAGCAAGAATTAACAGAATATTGACTTGCTGTTAGAAGAATGTGATGCAGTATGTGTGGGACATACAGAAATAACTCTATTTGCAAATCATAAAAATTGCACGCTAGAGACATTTTTATCAAGCAACTAATATGCCCAGGTGGTCCCTGAATTTTCTCTATGAACTAAAATATAAAGGAATTGTATAGGTCAAGCACAGAAATGATTAAAATGCATATATACATAAATCAATAAATCCCATTAAACCAGTCCCTATTTGAATTTTGGCCTGTTTGACATTATTAAGATGAAACTGGTAATCTATTAATTCCATCAATATTTAATACTCTGAGATTGCAAATAAGAGGGAATAATTGTGAGCTAATTAATAGCAATCTTTTCCTTATGGAAAAAAATATGATGTAATGCAAAATCAGGTTTATGATTTTGCTGTATTATTACATCAATAACATAGGGGGTTATTTATTTAGGTAATATGTGGCCTTTAGGATTAATCATCTCTGAGCGTGTAGTCCTTGGAATTCATAATAAAAGCTTAAAAGCAAATTTAAGTATTTATCTATTTGCAATTTAAATTTAAGAAAGCGGAAAACTACTGGTATCACTGCCAGCTATGATAATGTTTCACTGAACACAAGAACAAAACATCTTCCACACTAACAAAAATATTTCTGCAAGGAATAAAACACATTCTCTGGGTTCAACTAAAAGAACTTCTAAAATTATATCCAAGAATTTCCCAGAACACATAATTTTAAAGACCTGCCAGTCCTTCTACAGTGTTGCAGTAACTTGGGCAGACAACATAACGTGCTGCAAATATGCCTTTGAAACCAGAGTAAAGGCAAGTTTCAAGGCTCCCAACCTGAAAGGAACTCACCAATTGCTAATTTTTTTGTACTGGTTACTCCTAGACAAATTAAGCAAATGCTAGACAAATTTACTCTGAAATTAATTATAAGAATATTGTGATCAGAGCCTTGGAAACCAGTTTTGATGAATTTCTCTGCAGATACATTAATATTCTTTGTGGATTTAGAACCAGGACATAGATCTATTTTTAATCCTTTACTTTTATTTCATGCCAAAAAAATCTTCATTAAAGCATGCTGTGACTTGAGCTAGGTTTTTTATTTTACAATTTCTCATTTCTTAAGCATCAAGAAAGTACCAAAACCACTGTAATTAAATCTATCTTCAGTAAGAATCTTCTCCCATGAACTAGTCTCATAAATCACTGAAATCTTTATATTGTTTATACAGGTAAATAATTATTATTCAGCACTGTTTACACAGTGGAATGAAATAATATAAGACTTCCCTATATCAGCTTTTGTAGAAAGAAAACTGATGGAAATGTGTGAGTACAAGAGGGAAATAAGAAATTTAAATGTTCATGAGAACAGATATGAAAAAATGTTCCAGGAAGACTCAGGTTGTAAACTGGAAGCCTTTCTAGAAAGGCATGTGCTTTCACTCTATTTGGAAGATTAATTAGTATTTAAAAATGAACTTTTTCACTGAAATGAGTAATGTAAAAATGAGGTTAATTAAGAAAAGTTCATTACAGAACTCTCTAATTTATGACAAAATATACCTTATCAAATTGGAAACTCAGTAATTTCTCCTTTTTAAGTGTTGCTAAGAATTAGAAATGTTTTAAGCCATAATTTTCTCAAGTCTTACATAAAAAAGAAAAAAAACCAAACATAATTTTAAAAGAATTTTGCTTGTCATAAAATTCTTATCAGAGGTACTTTAAAACCTTGCCAACAAATGTAAGGGCAACTGACCAAAAGAAACAAAAAAGTGAAAAATACCTGGTGGTATTTTCCTTGGAAATGGTATTTAATTGAATCACCTTTTTATTTTTTTTTTTCCCATATCACACAATCAACAGGTTAATTTTTTGCTTTAGATCTACTTCATTTTTCTTATAGTAGTTTGCCATGTCTACTATACTCTCTACTATACTCTTATAGTAGTTTGCCATGTCTACTATACTCTCTGTCTCTGCACTACAGGACTTGCTGTTCTGTGCAAGTTGGGAGACATGCAAACTTACAGCATTAACTATATAGAATAGAGTATAAATTATAGACATTGTTTAAGAGCATACTAACACAACAGAGAAGACTGAGACAGTTTTAGAGGAATTTCTTTTCTTTCAGTTTTTAACAAACTTATTTTTTTCATTGCTAAATCTAATCTAATGGGAAATTCTGAAATGCAAAGGAGGACACATTGTATATCTTGCTAAACCCTTTCTCTGATATTTGTTTTGACATCCTTAAAGATGCAGTTCAAAAGTTCTTAAATATTAAACAATTATGATGCAAACATCAAACTATAGAGCACAGTAGAAGTCTAGAAGTACATACTGGTCATCTTTTAGATTTTTGTTTGCCTTGCACTCTTTCCTATTAAACAAGGTAATCCAATTGTAAACAATCTATATAAGGAGTTATACAAACTAAATCATGTTAAAGTGACTAAGTCCATCACTAGGCCCCATTTCACCCAATAAGTCAAATCAATGGTGAAATTAATGTAACAAGAGATCTTCAATGGTTTCTTTTTATTTCACTATGTCCATTCCTGTTGCCCAATTTGTACATTATTTATGATTATTTTCCAGAGATATGAATGTTAAACTCATTAAAGTGACACATCAAACACTGTTACAAAATTTTAAGAACTGCCCAGTGAATGGAAAATACAAATTCTATTCTTTTAAAAATTCTATCTGAAATGGTCATCAAACAATACGAATTAAGCAAAGAAAAAATATATTACAAACAGAAAAATATTCTACTTTGAGTTACAAATAAATGATAGGTACAAGTGTAAACTCTACAGAATTGTAATGTTTCATGTTACTCCTGGTGGGTAAGGTCACCAAATCAGAGTGCATTTATTTTCCCGCAGATGTAATCATTTCACTCCTCACTTTCTGCCCATCTTGGACATATGTACTTTTAGAACAGATCATCACAAACATGACTTTACAATATCCTAGCAAAAAATTAGCTATGAGACAAAAGGCATTCATTTCTGTATCCTACCATCTCAGCATATTTTCATTCTATGTTTTTTTGTGTGTTTTGCATTCTAAAATAATTTTTGAGAGGCTTCTCATTTTTTACTTTTTGAACAGGGTAGGGCTTCAATGACAAGTAAAAAACAGTTGGAGAATAATCTAGACCAAGCAACTCATTTAAGAGTAGTTTCCACAGGGCTTAGAGAAAAACAGCATCTTTAGAGAGAACTGCAGCATCTTTAGAGAGAACTTTCAGAATTGCTAAGTTACACTGTCAGGAAATATTTATGAACATGCTCATCTTTTTCTTCTAAAATGGCTGAGTCTGTCATCCATTGTTCTTTTTTTAATCACTTTAAAATCAATAGTAAATTTCAATGATGCCACATCCCCTTGCAGATGATAAAATTACATTCTTTTTTTACCTAACTCGCTTAAATCACAGGCTTAGTCAGAATGCCTGTCTTCACCTTTCTTCCTGGACAAAATGAGAGCACTATCATTCACAGTGTTATAGGGGGTTTAAATACTATGACTTGCAATTCTATGCTGAGCAGAGATGATACTCTTAATGGCTGTGTGGTGAGCCATAGCAAACCACCTACAGCTTTATGCTGAGCTAAATTGACACTTCGTGTAGTGCCATGACTGCGACACTCCCTTTTCACAGTTGCACACATACTAAGGGCAAACACAGGCCATGGTGCTCTCAAGACAGGGTCACACCCCAGTGGACATCAATGGTACAGGAACAGTTTAACCACTGAGCTCACTGTATCAGCTGTAGGGATGCTAAGATTAAAACATAAAAAACTACACAACCTCCTCACTCCCCCAACACACAACCACGGAAAAATTTCAATCAAAACCAGCTCTGATGGAGTGTTTAACAGAATACTAGGAAAAGCCTTTCTACTTGAATACCCAACATTAAGGTAGATAAATTCAAAGAAGTAAACTAAACCCACTGCTGAAGTGGTCTCAGTACATAGCACATCTAGGCATGTTGAATAAAAGCCAAAATTGCAGGATATGTTCTTCACTATTATAACATTCTCACACTACTGCACTTAATAGGGAAAAGCCTCCCTATCAAAGCAGTCCACTGAGCAAAGCAGTTACCAGTCTCAGTGCTGCATGGAGCTTGATAAACTGCCTCCCACTGTCCTATCATGGAGCAGTATATGCATATATCCCATTTTCTGACAGTAGTGAGATTTATTTTTCACACTATTTTCATTCAGTTTGGGGAAGAGATTTAGTTACAGTACAGTTAAGAAATTGCTGTCACTGAACTGCTAGCACCAATTTAAACAAAGGCACTATAGAGTTGACTAGTGCATCAAGTCTGGAGCAGTGAGAAGTTTCCCCATAGCTACCTACATTCATCAGCTCACACAGCTATGAAGTGTTTATTCATCATTAGAGATGTGACCTCTCCACATCAGCCAGCTTGTCTCCCATGTAGAGAGACTGGCAGATTTTACTCTTACCTTATTTAGTAATTTTTCCAAATAACAATAAGGTTTTCAACACATGTTGATGATTACTATTTTAGGGTGACTCCAAAAAGTGTTTTCAAGTGGTAAGAAAACTTTTTACATAATCAACTGATAAAAAAAAAATAGAAACAAAACCACATAAGTGGATTTTTTAAATATGAAGACTTCAGGTATGATACAGGCAACAAGTAATAACTTCATATTGGCTAAAATTGCTCTGAGTTTAACCTACTGCCATTACTCCAAGGGGAAAACCTGAGAGAAAAAGGGAGCACCACCACCTAGGGAGCAAAGGAGAATACTTGCAAGGAGGCAGATTATCTTATGTTTTGCCTTCTAACACAGATAGTTATCATATATAGAATAGCTATGGACATTAGCTGTGGGAAGAAAATCATATCATTGCTAAAAGTTTACAGTCTTAAAAAGTTGACTTTTTATTCAAACACAGCAACGAGTTTACCTTCCTAGATCTTTTCTGATGGTGTTTTATACACATTCCATCTTTTATGCTCTAAATTTATTCACCCCATGGTAGCAATTAGTTTCTCTGATGTTATTTGCAATAAAAATCTTTTGCATTTGAAAGAGCATTTACCCCAAAAGTGTGGTCTGTTGTTTGTCAGTTCAGACTTGTGTTGTCATTAAGTATAATTTACCATGCTAGGTAAAACCAGAAGAGACCACCATACACATTTGGCAACATATCACTTGAAGAGTCCTGACTGAAACTTTTAACGAAAGAAAAGTAAACTCTGGAAGTCTCAAGGACACAGAGAACTTTTGCAATAATATGTTTGCTACCTAGTGCTGGAATTGAGCAGTGAGAAATAAATACAGAAAACACACCCTTGCAGGTGTTTTTGGTTATTGTTGTGTTTTTTTCCCCCAGCATCTTCCCTAGCAGAGTATGGTATTTTTCTCAGTTATTTACTGCAAAAATTATCAGCAATTTAAGATTTTTCTTAAAGATTTCCTTCTTTCTTAAGATTTTTCTTTATAGGCAGGAGTCAACCTTTAAATTAGATTTTGTCAGAAGGTTTGAGCTTGGTATTCCTTACCAAGCTGGTTAAAAGCACCAGGTGCTGTTTCTTGGAATAAGGCTGGACATGAACCAACAATTTGGTTTGCATTCAATCTTGCTCATGTGGTTGTAGGGCAGTAATGTAACAAAAATTTCTGAACACATCTAACCTGATAATTTGATAGCATATTGAGAAACTTGTGAGCAGCTCTATGAAAGTAAGCAATAGAGAGCTTGCTGTGCTCTGAATGAACACCCAGGGGGATGTAGAACATGTATGAAGGGGAAACAGGGATTAGTGCAGCTCAAAATTATTTTGAGGGCAACCCAGCCTTACTCTCTTACAGAGCAGGCACATGCATACACACACACAAACTCACATATTCACTTGCATCCACCACAGAATTTCTATTAGAATCTTAAGAAAACACCTAATTTTTAAAGTTATTTAATTTTGCTTTCCAACTTAAAGCATTGTCATATCTGCCAGCCTCCTAACAGACCTCTTCCAATATTGGTTTAACCTCATTACTGAAAAACTAGTATCTCATTTCAAAGCTGAATTTGTCATAATTTTCAAGGTTTCACTGCCTTTTTATTGCACTCCTAATAGAAAAGGCCAGGTCAATGCTTAAAAAACGTTGTGCTAACTGCTAATGACTTTTTGAAATGAAGTTAATAACTTATTATGTATTTGTGATATTGTTACTGCTGCTTGGAAACTCTAAATTATTATCTATTATGAGCTAACTACTCCTTGTACATGTCTGGCACTGGAAGTAAGAGAAAACAGTTGCTTGTTAAGACCAAGTATTGCTCTTTTCATTACTTCGGATCATGAGAAGTGGTCATCTAGAAGCACACTTGAAGAAAATGATAAACACTTCATAGAATGAATTACTTTTGCCAGCAAACCAATTACAAATATTCCTACAAAAATTATATCACTGTTGCAATGTGTAGTATAACAGCCGAATTCCCTGTAGTATGAGTGAAAGTATAAGAGATTCCTAGGGATAAGGACTTCTGGTGAAGGGTCAAACACTGCAGTATTTGGAAAAGTATGACATGGAATATCTGGGAAAAGTCGTAAAAACAACATCTTCAAGAACATTTTCAACACCTTGTTGGCCAGCAGTAGGAAACTGGCTTTATAAATTGAACATAGAAAATTGTAAAAAATACAGAACAACCCAGACATGCATACAAGCAGAAGAATTTATCCTAAAAATATTTTCTCAAATCCATACTCAATATCTTTTTTCATGCCTGCAATTTTTCCCGTCCTTAACACTCCTGATTATTTAACATTAAACAACATCAGGATTCTGGAGGCAGTAAATATTTTTTTACCTTTGCATTCTTCTTTTGAATTAAACTTAAAGAAATTGCAATATTTAGCAGATAAGTGCTTTGCTCCCTGATTCAAATAAGCACTGGATCCAGGAGAGAGGATGTGGACAGCAATCTGCCTTAGTTTTCAGCGCTGTGGCTGTTTTCTTGCCTTGCACCCTTTGCAAATGCAGTACTTTAGGATGATCAGTAGAAGGTTTAAGTGTGTTATCTTCTCCATTTTTACTCAGAAGCCTGTGAGCAGGAAAGTCCCCAGGCACTAATACTTATCTAGAGCTCTGTCGCCAGGATTTTATCCTCAGCTATCGAAGGTGACAAAGTTGCGTGGTATTTCCTATACTGCCATCAGTGCCGGGCCAGGAGCTGGGGGCAGGGAACCGTGGGTAACTGTATAAATTTATCAGTGATAAACACTGGTCATTCATGTGTTCATCATTCATGTGACACAGTAGCAGCTTTTCACACGCTGTCCACTGAATTGGGAAGGACATTGTCTAAAAAATGGAAGAATAAAAATGAGAAATAGTCCTGGAACTCAGAGCGGTATGCATATTTATATGCTTTGGTTAATGAATTTGTGAACCTTAGGCTATGAATTTTAATCCTGGCCATGGCTGCTGTAGTTCTGAAAGTTACATATTGAGCAGGTTTGTGATGTGTTTTGGAAGCTGATAAGTGCAAATGATAGACAATTCCTAAAAGCCCCCAAGTAGCCAGATGGAGAGGGATGGGCACGATAAAAGACAGGAAGCACCTCAGATCTATGCCAGCTGCAGGTCAAAACTATTACAGGACATGTGTGTTTGTTTGTGCTCTTTTACTTAAGAGCATTTTTTGTAAGTCTCCGTTCATATTATATTCTAACAAACAACAGCTCAGAAAAAGTTATGCTGATTCTAACTTTGAACACCATAACAAGGGATACAGGAAAAAAACCCCTATATTGAGGCAGTCATTGCTTAGTAGTAAGAATGTTTTATGTGGAAAGGAATGAATGGTACATAGAGATGAGTTTTAAGGACAATATTTACCCACTCAATGCTATGAACAGTGACCGCAGGGTCTCAGAGGTACTGCCTCTATCTTGTGAAGTCTTGCTACTTTCATTATACCCATAATTTTATTGATGCCATGAATTATGCAGTCTTACAGAGAAAATGAGTCTCACTTTGACCCAATTAACATGCAGAAGGTAATATTACAGAAGTAGATAAATGGGCAGGGGAAAAAAAAGGCATACAGAATATGTGTTAGATTAAAATAGAATTAGAACTCCATAAATACTTTTCACTCTATTATGCAACTTTTAGCATATATTTAAATTTGAAACATCTTGTAACAGGCAGCAATAATTATTGAAAGGAATGACAGGATTCCTATTCTCAAGCTAGCTTTTTCAAGTGTCTTACATCTGCAAATAAAACCCACTATCTTAATTTTTCTATAAATCATGAGATGATAATCTGACGTCATTTTTTTCTGTAATAAAAATACTTCCCTTTCTGAAACGTGAAGAGACATATCTACTTGTCTCATTAAATGGTCAGGGGTTCTGTTTAAAAGAAAAACCTTTCAGTAATATACATTTCCAACTTCTCTGAGGATTCAGTGCAAGAAAACTTTAACAAGTCTACACAAAAAACAGGTTCTCTGCTTTCTCACAAACTCTGTTCCTAGTGTGAACCAAAAATAAATAGCCTTTACTTCACACTCTGTTCCTAGTGTGAAGCAAAAATAAATAGCCTTTACTACACACATAAAAGCCGACTCTAAAGTGATCATGGGGAACCAGGACACGAGGACCCTGGGAGTACACACCCAGACTAATTCTGATGAACTTAGATCAAATTTAAACTGAGCATCCCTGTACTTTATGTATTCCTGTAACCAAATCAAATTTTTAAAAGTTACTCTGAATTTCATATTTACAGTTTCCCCCATAGTAAACTATTCTTTTGTAGCGTGCTGTCTTTCTCTAAAATAAATCTTTATAAGAGGAAGAAACAGAAAAGAAAAAAAATCCCCCCAAAACCCTCCAAAAATCAACATTTTTATTCCAACTGTCAATTCAGTAGTGAGGCAGTCCCTAGGTCAAAAACAACAGCTTAATTCTTCTTCAATTCCATTTTGGCTTGAAGGGCAGTATTACAGATAAGAAAGAACATATCAATCTTGAGATCTTCTTTTTATCTGTTAATTATCAATATTTCATAAAAGTTAAATTTTTGACAATTTAAATGTATAACTGTGAGCTCTACTCCCTGATTACCTTTGCTTTAAACCAGACTAAGAGACATAATTTAGTCCTCATTCTTATGCTCAGAAAAATACATTTTTCTCTATTCAAATATTATTTTCCGTATAGCCTAAGCACACTTCTATACATTCATGCTTAAGTACAACCCAAAATAAGAGAGTCAGTTTTAAGATAAAAATGATATAAAAATGGGATCAACACAAACTAGAGAGGTCATCCCTTCTCTTGGATTCTTTCCCTCACCACTGCAAAATCAATACAACAGTGCAGAACTCTCTTCCAAACAACTGCCTGATGCTAGGAGTGATCCCATGATATGATGGTTAAATGGATAAGTGCTGAATTTTAACAGTCTAGAAGAACAGAAATTGAATGAACCATCTTCATGGAGCACCATCAATATCTGTTGCTCTGTTGTTAACAGTGCATTCAGGCATCAAACTTACTAGGCTGCCTTGAATTTCATCAGCTGTAGGAATGAACTATTTGCAGTTGTAAACATGTTTTAATGAGCACCGCAATATAAAAACATCTCCAAATGCAGGATGATGTAATCAAATATTATAGTTATGGAGACAGTAAATTGCTAGTTGTACAGATGATCTTATTAAAATAACTTCAAATCTAATTTTTTTAAAAATTTTGTTAATTTCAGCTCTTATAACAATAAATTAAACAATGAATAATTATTACTGCACATGAATTGATGAAAATGTCATCTTGCGCGTGTGAAAAATGTATGTTATCACATTGTATTCAACAATATGTGAAAACAAGCACTGCAGTTAAAAAATATTTCTTACAGAAGTTAAATCTCCTGGATTAATATGGAATAAAGATTTAAAAACCCTAAAGAATCACAAATCAGAATGAAATTTAAAAAAATGAATGCTTTAGAAACCATCAGATATAAGTAACAAATTAACAGATGAGAGGAACAGTCAATTTTAAATATGATGCTGAATGACTGGCAAGAGTTTTCAGGGTATAATGTTATTAAAATAAAATTCTTCTGTAAATATTGACTTTCAGTTTAAATTCCCAAGTAGTTACACACCCTCATGCTATATTAGAATTAGTCACTGCTAATGCTTTTAAGTCTTTGCAAGGTGTTGCTTGAATGTACGTGCCTAAGCAATGCCTGTGGCAAACATCTGAAGCTTGTTCTGTGTATCCAATTTTAGGATACAGAATTGTCAGTATATGACATGTGTCTCACAAATTTTGAAACATATTGTTGTGTTATACAGAGTTAGGCAAATCTATCTGGAGCAAACTCGACAGGTATTTTCTCTAACAGCAGTTGAGAGTAAGGAGATATTATCTATGTGAAACCAACTACAGGTTCAGGTACATTAGTTTCACAGATAAATACCTTCTGCCAGATGTTAACATTTAAATCAAAGATTTCAAGATAAAATAAATAAGTCTTAGAAAGAAATCCTATATTTAAATTTCTGACATCCTTCTGAATTTTGCATCAAATTCCTTGCAATTTGTAGCAATAAAAATATAAATATCAATTTAAAAAAATAAATTACATTAATAGGTGGTGGTTGTAAGGTACTACTACTATTAGAATCACCAAAATACAAACATTTACAATACAAACTAATATTAACAATGTGGCTAATAGTCCAGCACAAAGAAAACAGAAATTCCCTGTCCAAAATCAACAGACTTAGATAACACAATGAAGCTACAAGAAAGAAACCAGAGTAAATTAGACTCCCATGTATGCATGCAAAGCATGTATGTTGACATCCATGGGCACTTTCCATTATCAAATTCCTGTGTCAAATATAACTTTGTTGTTACTAATCAGATGTTTTATTTCACTGACTTTTAAATTTCATCTTGTGATGACACAAACCCAATAAATTTTGGAACAATTTGGGAAAAGAGTAGCTTAGTAACTGCTGAGATTCAATAATCACATCTTAATACAAGGACAGCATTTGTCAATATCTTAATCTAAATCTTTACAGTTTCACCACTCAGTGTAAAGGCCAGAGAAGGTGACTTTAGTTACATTCCCACCCACCCTTAGGTCCCACTTTGGTTTGAGAAATGCTCCTTAGGCTTTGGCCTTGAAGAACTGCACCTGGACTAAGCCCCTCTCCAGCTTGTCAGAAACACTGTCTATTCACAGGAAGTAGAAGATCACCAGATTTTTTTTTAAAAAGCAGCCTTTAAAACCTATTTTTCTTGCCTGAAAAACCCAAATGAAATAATATTTCTGTTGCTGAACCTTCAAAGAAAGTTACCAACTTGAATTGCATCCAGGATAGAATACTACTATGACTAAAATCCACTGTCCTGCAATCTTATAAAAAGTGATCTTAAGTGAGACCCTTTGGAGCTCTTAGTTATGAGGAGCTGATGAGTACTAAAGACCACTGTCTATTGACCTTATAAACAGCGGTCCAGAGTGAAGTTTTTTTGAGCTCTCAATTTCCAGAAAATACTTGGCTAATGTGCCTCAAACACCAATATGGCTGTGAAGCCAAGCAAGAACTTTTAGTAATAACTGACACAAAATTTTGGTAATAACCAAGGACTATTTGGACTAGCAACCTCTGAGAAAGAACAAGTTTTGACTGAAGAAGAGGGACCAGGTGGAGACAGGGCAGCACTTTTCTGTGAGAAAGAACCACAATCTCAGTGCAGGAATGAATGGCAGAAAGAGGAAATATACTATAAGGTGAGATTGGGACCTAAACAAGATTTTTCACAAAAAAGTACCCAGCTCCAAGTCCAGGTAGTGACCCCTCAGACCCTGGACATCTCATCAGCCACACTGATGCAGCTGGATTGCTGCTCATCACCTGGCTTGACACTGAAAACAGGATGGGCATCCCCTCAACTGGGTTGGCACTGAGACTGGGATGGGCATCCCCATCATCTGGAGTGATGCTGAAGTGAGGGTTGGTGTACACATTTTTACTTTTCTTTTTCCTCTTTCTTGTCCTCCCTTTTTCTCTTTTCCTTTCTTTAATTAATTTCCCCCTTTTTAATGAACCTCTTTAATTTCTGTTTTCCATCCCATTCTGTCCCTTGATCCAAGACCCATTGCATTGTGCTTAATCACTCTTTTCCCTTTACCCTACCCTTTTGTCTGAACCCCACTGCCATGTGCCTACACAGCAGGTCAGGGGCTAACATACCAATTTTCATGCCTGTTGCATAATTTACCAATAATACTCTATGCTTCTTTGCAGACTCTCTCACTTCTGTAATTTTTTTCGACCAATGAGCATTAATGAATCTTATGGGCTTCCTTCCCTTAAGGGTGGATCATCACGCTCAGGCAAATAGTTTTCATAATGATGTTGATCTTCTCCAGCATGCTTTTACATCTTCCTATTTCTGTTTGCAGTTAAGAGCCTTAAAACGATAAGCAAAATTTTCTTGTTTTTTGTTTTGATTTACCTGAAAGACAGCCAGTGAGTGACAGAAACAGCAAGAGTTTCCATGACAACCACATCCTTGGTCACAAAGGTCTTTCCGTCCCTCTTTGTGCAGTTGTTTGCAACGTTGACGTTTCTTAATTAAAGCTTAGCCTATTGGGAGAAAGACAGATCTCTGTTAGGAAAATTAAAAATATCTCTCAATAATATGACAAACAATTAAAGAGACAAAGCTTCTTCTAATGCAATTAAAAATCTAGTTCTAAAGGACTCTCTATCCCTCTGACTCAGACTCAGAGGGATCTTACTCTGGTAGTTAACAGTGTTAATAGCTCAACTGTCTGTGGCAGCGCTCTGCATATGTGTATATATGTTACATGGATATCACGTTAAAACTACATTGCTTTGAAGCTTTGAATTTCCAAAAAGCCAAGATTAGAAGATAGTACACATATCTTTCACAGCAAATATATTCAAAGCACATGGCCTGACATGTGTTCTTATTTTCCTGGAAGTATGTTGATTTCTGATATAGTGTTTCAAAGAGCTTATGTCGAAGTGTGGGTTAGATGGGTGGGCAGTGAGGTGGATTGAGACTTGGCTGGAGGGCAAAGATCAGAGTGTTGTGAGCAGTGGTGCAGAGTCTCGTTAGAGCCTGTGGCTCACAGTGCTCCCCAGTGATCGGTACTGGGTCCAGTTGTCTTCAGCTTATTAATCAGTGACCCTGGCTGAAGGCAACCCTCAGGAAGTTTGCTGATGATACAGAACTGGGAGGAGTGGCTGATACCCCAAAGGTCTGTACAGCCCTCCAGAAGGGCCTCAACATGTTGGAGAGATGAGCAGAGTGGAACTGTCTGAAGGTTAACAAGGGCAAATGCAGGGTGTTGCACCTGTGGAGGAATAACCCCAGCACAGGCTGGGATCTGACCTGCTGGAAAGCAGCTCTGCAGAGAAGGACCTGGGGGCCCTGGTGGACAACAAGCAGTCCATGAATCAGGAGTGTGTCCTTGTGGTCAAGAAGACCAGAGGGATCCTGGGGTGCATTAGAAAGAACCAGCAGGTAGAGGGGAGTGATACTGTCCCTCTACTCAGCCCTGGTGAGGCACATCTGGAGTAGTGTCCAAGTCTGGGCTCCTCAGTACAGGAAAGACAAGCAAGTACTGAAGAGGGTTCATCTGAAGGCAATGAAGGTGATGAGGGGATTGAAGCATCTCTCTTGTGAGGGAAGACTGAGAGTGGTGGCAGAGCACTGGAACAGGCTGCTCTGAGAGGTCATAGAGTCTCCTTCTCTGGAGATATTCAAGACCCTCCTGGACACAATCCTGTGCAGGTGAATCTGCTTTGGAAGAAACTTTGAAGTAGGTACCTGCATACTTCCCTTTCAACTCAAACCATTATGTGATTTTTTTTCCTGAAAGTAATATGTTGGTATATTTAGTATAAACAATTTTTAAAATGTTTTAGGAAAATCCAGGTGTTTTTACTAGTTGCAAACTGGATAGAAATAGATTCCAGATTCAATTTAGTGTATGAAGAATCTACGAATACCTTTAAAAAAATCAGCACTTTTACCAAATATGTTGTTCATACTCAACTCCTACTCTTCCCCATATTTGTGATTCCTAGCTGTCCCATGACATGAACATAAATTTTGACTTCGTCTTTGATCACTGTCTTCTTAGCTATCACTTTAACAATGTCAGCAATTTTAGCACATTGGAACTCAAGAAATTTTGCATTCAAATATCTGAAAAGTCAGTCCAAAATATGAGAAAGTTCAGCTGTTTTTGTATCGAAATATGTGTACTTCTGGTCTTTGACTTGAAGAGCATCAAGTTGCAAACATAAAGTTAATTTCCTATATTTAATTAGTCACATCTATTCAGGAGGATTCTGATATCCTCTTATTGGAGCCCAAGGAATCTTCAATCAGTAGAGGCTGTGATTTATGACTAAAAGAGCAATGACATGTGACATAATTATGAGACAAGGGAGAATTTCATTTGTTCCCCTATCCAACTCCTTTTGGGCATAATAGGACTCCAGATTATAAGCAGCTGAGTTAGATGCCATATTTGCTGCTTTGTGTGTCCTATTCTCTGTTAGAACCCTGACAGTAAGAGAACACAGGCAAAGCTCTGCACACTTGCTAAAAATAAAAATATAAATCATAATGTAAAAATAGTTTCCCGCTGGATTATTCCATTTCAACTGTTCTCTGAGCATCTCTAGTTGTAACAGGTTTTGACAGTCTTTCCATCATATATAGAGAGACACACTGTGTGAGCACAAGATGACATCTCTTTATGTTGCTGGCAGTTATTCCTGCAACAATATAAAGGTGTAGCTTGTCAGCTTTCATTTAAACAGCACAGCAGATATGCTTTTCGACACAGATAAAAAAATCCCATTTTGGATTTGTACTTCCTTTCAGGTAACTCAGACCAGGGAAACTTAATATTGGACATACACATAGGTATAAGCAACCCTGAAAGAGAGCACAACAATCTGGTAGACAAGTGACTTTCCACATAGAGCTTGTAACTCATGTAAACCTCCACAGGAAACCTCCTCAATTAATTATTAATGTCTTCTGCCTTTGTTTTTCACTTCAGTGATAATCTGCTTTTCAGTCATTGTGTTCCTTTGGTTAGTGAATTATCTCATTCAGCATTCTTTGTTGGCCAGGCCTTTGGGAAATAAGTATTTTCATTAAAATTTAAATTTTTCCCTCATGGCCATATCCGTTAAAAAGAGTAAAGCAGAGATTTCTCCCCCTGCCCCCAACTTTATTACTTTTTCTTCTTCCTATTTTCCTAACATCTTTTCAGCTACTTTTATAACAGTGAAACACAGAAATTATTTTAACTTGGTGATTTGTCTCTAGCATCAACAGAGAAACATATACCAAATTTTCAAACATTACAGTGTGAGACTGTTGCTGGTTTTATTACTAGGTATTACCGTACCTATTGGATTAGACTGTTAAAATAATAATAATAAAGGTTGTGATTGGTAGAACAGAAACAGGATGAAGAATAACTGGAGCAAAACAGTGGGAATTTCAAAATAAAAGACAGATTTATACACATTTCTCTTTGCATTCTTGAAAGACAATGATTTTCAATTCCCTCAGAAATTTTGAAACAGAATGATTTTAAACTTTCTGTGAAAAATAAGTTTTTTTAATGAATGTGTCATTGAAGAAATCAGAGTTATCACAAGCTGAGTGGGATAAGGAGCCTATAGCTGAATAGCTATAATAACTTTTATGTGACAACCTTATGTAACCTGTACCTATCAATGTAATAGATACTTCAGACCTTTTACACAGGAGTACAAAAATGTAAAACCAGAGCACTATGACAGAGAGATAATCTAATTTAAGTCATGGGTGTTGGACACTGGCCTTCCTATTTGGATATTTGTTGTATAAATACATTGGCTGATCTCTGTAGAAGAATTGCCAGCAAACAAGCAAAAGCAAAATATGCCACTGCATAGTTTTTAAAAAATCTACATAGAAATCCTGATTATTTTCATAAGGAAAGGATTTTGCATCTTTAACTATTTTTCTGTATTTCTTATTGCTTGAAGTATAATTGGCTAAAAATGTACTTGGCATATGGATGAATGAAATGCATACCAACATAGTAGGGCTGTTGACCATCTAGGATTGGGAAGTACTGATCATGCAGACAAAGACATTGATACTGCATGTGTATGGCTGCCGTGGGGCATGTGGGATAATGACAAAGGTGCTTTGTAGGAAATGACATGGGCAGGAGGATGAAAATGCTGTATTTAATAAAGATGTACAGATAGTCAAATTTCTGTTCTAGATTTAATGAAGGCATGGACTCTTGGCTTTACTATCAGTGGTTGCCACCTATCTTTCCAAAAACTGAGCTCTAACCCTTAGACACGTGTGATTGAAGAATTCCTTTATGCTTATAGAAAAAGATCAAAGCTGAAATAAATCCATTAAGAGGAGCATCTTCTTTCTTACTAAAGAAAAAGAAGGAAAAAAAAAGGGTCTTATTGCCGAAAAAAACCAAATGAATATTCTGTTATAAGAAGAATCTTCCACTTAAAATTGCCTTATTCTAAAAGTAGTTTAAGAGCACATATACCAGCAGTATTCAGTTGTTCTTGGTTTGAAAATTTTGTTAATTTCCTGTTTTGTTTTGTTTCTTTCCCAACCCTGACTATCCCAAAATGAGGAAAACTTTAAAGCAAAAAAAAAAAAGCATTCTCATTTTAATCTTATGACTGTAAACCAGAATATACAGTAATTTATGCAAAAGAACACAGCTCTGAAGGTGCTGCTTAAAAGGACTTTAAAACAATTTCAGCTGAACAGTATCTGTTTTTTTCCTCAGTTACAAATTAGGACCTAACAAAAATCCAACTCACTTGTTTAGAATGGTTTCTTGGCTTCATTCTTCAAGAAAAGAAAATTAAGTTGTCTGGAATATACTATTTTTACAGAGATGTCTTTGGCATAATAGCATGAATTGACAAAGCACTACAGTCAGATTTTTTATTTAAAGATGAACTCTCTACCATTTCTTGATTTTTAAAATTCTGTCCTGTTCTTATTCTCGTTTCTTTGCAATAGAGTTTCAGTAAATTATTTTTTTCTTAATACCATGGACATGAATTTTCCCTGAAGGAAATTTGTATAAAAAGGTGATCTAAAATACAGATGTATATAATGTGCAACAAGTAATTCATCTAACTTCTTTTCCAGCACAAAAATTAGAAACAGTTTTCAATTTCCACATGGTACTACCCCAGTCCTTTGTTTCCCCCAGGATTTCTGCCAAATTACTTTTGCAATTTATTTTAATTCTGTGTAATAATTGTAGAAAACTTATTAAAGCCCTCACCATTCAGTATGTTTTAATGAATTGCTTTGGCTGGTAGTGACAGGGTGGATATTTTTTTGTGGTTCTGACTCCTAGCAGACTTTGTGAATACAGAGTACTAATTCACTGTTGTCAACCCTAATGTGCAAGAGGCTTGAACCAGATCCAGTGAAATCGTGCTTTTTCTAAAGGTAATAATAGCATCTACTATCATTAATGTTTGTTTTCTGACACGTAGGATAAATTTAAATGCAACTTCAAGCATCTGCTCTTTCTTTAAATTAAAATACTTTTAAAACAAAGCCTTTAGTATAGATAATGTGATACTGATATCAAAATGCTTTCTTTCATTATCACTACCTAATTTCCCTTTTCCATCATATGCATATCTATCCATTTATTTGTAACAACATGAAATAGATGATTGCTTAAATCCACATCTGCTCTCAAAGCAGTGGAGCAAATCTTTGTGTCTACAGTGACTATACTTCTCAGAGGAAATGCTGTGACTTGTCTCAAAAAAAATAAAAGTTTTCTCTGTAATATTTTTTCCTATATCAATATATATTAGAAGAAAGTTCAAATTATTTCATTTTCCCTTTCCTTTCAAAAAAGGAACATACTCACAGGTAATGAAGAAATAACACCAGTGATATGCAATTCTGATGTTCTAGATAGAGTTGCAAAGCAGGAACTAAAAAGAATTAGAAATTGAGCCATTCCCACCCATACATCCAAATAGAAAAAGAAGAGCATATGCTGTGCAGAACAAATATACTTGCATTGCTTTAGGTAGTATTATTAGGAAATCCTTTCATCACATTTAGTAAGTGGAGGATGTTGGCATAAGGTGCAATGAAACTGCTAATAATATTCCTTACTTAGGGTGGCAAAGCTATGAAATCAACAAATGCAATAAGCTAAGTACCAGTGACTAGGCTTTCTGTTAAAAGGCTTGGAAGAAGACAGAGGTCTAGCTGAAGATAGAGGTTAAAATACTTCTAGACTTTAAAGCCTTCTGAGCTGCACCAAACTCTCTCTGCTTCCCAGCACAACCCCTTCTTCCAAGCCCTTCCAATCAGGGCTTGCAAGATATGAATGGAATTGTTGCAGACAACAATTCAGCCTATCTTCCTCGTTCCCATGAGTATCAGACCTCTAATGCTGAGTCCACGGAGAATTAGAGGCCTTAGAAAACCAAAGGCTCCAATATTAAAAAGCTCATAATGAACAGAGGAAGTAGCTTGGCTGGAAATTTTTAAAAAGAGCTGGTCTGTAAAGATCTCCCTAATGAATAATTAGATATAAAGTCAGGCCACAATTATTACAGACAGTGGTTATACAGAATATAAATAACCTCAACTGAGTTCATGGCCCTGCTTGCTTTCAATAAAATTTTTATTTGTTCAGTCCAAAGTCTTTTGACAATACTATTTTTATATTGGTTTAAGTTTACTAAAACCATATTAAGTTAATATTTGATAAAAGGCATACTATAGACACTTATACAATGAAACATCACTGAAATTTGTTAGAGGACAAATGAAAAAGAAATGATTCTAAGCTAATGTAAACAGCAAGGCATCTTGTACGATTGATTATTACCCCAATGGAAGATCATTTATTTGCAAGCTTTAGTAATTGTTCAAACTATTGTAAAGAAAATTTAATAGAGATCAAGATTTAGCAGTTAAATAAAAAAATTTCAGAGTTGTTTATGAACACTCTACTGCTAAGAATATTAAAAGTTTATTCTATAGTGGAAACTTTCCTTGTCAGGTTCCTTTTGGCAAGCAACCAAGACTTTCAACATCAAAATTAATTTTTTATAAGTTTTTCTTTTTTTAGTGGGTTTTTTCTTTTTTTTTTTTTTTTGGTGTTTTGTTGTTGTTGTTGTTTTATTCATGACACTAATAAGTTTTCAAAGACACCAGTCCAGGTCTAGGAAGAAGCAGATAATGCTATTCTACAAAAGAATCAAATAACTTTTTCTGAAATAACGATCAATCACAATTTCTATACTGGTGAATGAATATCTGAACTACTGCTCTAAAAAAAAACCCCAAAATATTTGATTGTTAGCCCTGAATAAGTATCTCAAAATACCTATTAGTCCATCTAAATTATTCAGATGAATCAACCTGTTTGGAATGCTGTACACAACACCTATACAATAAAAATTAACATTGTACTAATATTGTATTAAATGTTGATTATTTTATAGTATTTGAATATATTTGCACATACATATTTAAAATAGAATGTTTGTATGTAAGATGCAGAATGTGTCCCTTTCCAACATTTCAACCAGTTGACTGCATTTGCATTGTGTCTAATATTTGTTTTTACCAAATCAACATTTAATATGTCTAGAGGAGATTTTTAACATCACTTGACCAAGACCTGGTTTATGCAGAATTATGAGGGATTGTTCAGTGCTATTTTTATAGAAACTAGATCCTCTTTGACATTCTTACTGCAAATCAGACATAAAATGCCTTTGCTGAAGCAAAGATGGCAGAAAGAGTCCTCAGCTTCTCTAAACCAGCAGTACTGAGGTGCTCTATTTGGCAACATTCATTTGAATAAAGCTTGAAAAAGCTGGAGTACTGCTTAGGCAGTCAAATGACTCAGGATATACCTTGAAGTACAGGGTGCTGAGTAGAGTTAAAACCATGAACTCCTGTCTACTTTCAGGCATTGAGGCAGCTTCAAGAAGCTGCTCCCACCACAAGACATGCTCTTGTGGTGAATAAAATACCTGTTGGAAGAGGCCTCCTGAGAAGTGAAGGAGTGGAATTAGATCTGTTGTGGATTTTTCCCTCTATTTGCCAATCAGACTGACAGCTTCTAAAATTCAGCTCACATTTCAGAGAACAAGCAGCTGCTGGGGATAAAGCAGTTTAAAAAGCCTTGCTCTCTCTTAGGATTTTGAAAGCAATATGGATTCACTCAGCAGCATGATTTTGAAATTTCTTAAAGACTGGGCTGGAAATAACAAAACTTTTGTCACAAACACCACAGTTAAGCTGTTTGGTTTCTTGTACGAACTTTATGACCAGTCATTTCTCAAAGTCTCTCAAGCTGTCATTACACACTCTTCAATTTTTTTTATTTTTTTTTTTTAGTTCTGCCAATATTATTCATATCTAATAGGAAAAAAAGAATAAAGAAGAAGATTGTGTATAATTTGACACTTTGGAAATGAAGTCTATAAGCTCTCTTGTTAGTAAATGAAGAGGAATAGAAAACCAGAAGAGAAATTAATTCAAAGTCTTTTGACAGTTATTTTGAAGTGAGATGAACAACCTCATTCTTTTTGCTAACTCTGATGGAAACCTGATTGCAGCAGAAATCTAGACAGCTATCTTAAATTATTCAATTAACTTTCAGATGGCTAAAGCTGAGTGATAGCAGTCTTAACTTGTCTTTTTTCCACTGTGTATGGAAGTTTCATCTCCATGTGAAAAACTCAACTGGTCATTTAACTCCCAATCTCAGTTGAATTACAATAAAATCACTCTTCATCTATGATAATCCTTTCTTGGTATTTTCCTTTAATTATCAGGAAAGCTATGTAAGCTCTTAATATTAAGAGTAACAGATGCCTCTGAGAAATTGAGAAGTTCAGGGAAAAACTATAGAATTGTAGGTCGTGTTAGTAACCTGCTCTTAATCTGCACTCTTTGTATTAGACTTGATTTATTTGCAATGAAAAATTGCAAGGAAAAAGGCATATTCTTATGCTATGTTTTTCAGGCCCATTTGTTTATTTCCAAATTCCTCTGGGAGATCATAATATGTGCCAGTGTAATCACATCTGGAAATGTTCTTTCTCTGCCAAGCAAGGGATTAAGGACAATGAGAGGACCAGCAGGACACTGCTGTTATTTTGTCTCTCTGCTGCACTTGGTAGAATCACCTCTAACATATAAAGAGCAGCTTATCTTGACCTTTTTTCTGCAGCAGCCAACTACTACCAAGAGGGAAGATGCCTGCAGTTAAACAAATATTCTTAACTACTACTGCATCCAGCACATCAACCAGCATAAATGGGCCCAGCATAAGCCTTCCACTTAATGCAGCTGCCAGACTAATGACATTATGCATTTTAATAACACATAACAGGATCCTCACTCATTTCTCTACAAGGATAAAGCCCTGGACATTGTGTGTACTGCTCTGAAGTAGTGGCCACAATCTCTCCATGGACCTGTAAATTCAACTCATCTCTGTGCTCTCTTCCAGACATCAAATCACCAAATCAGCTGTGCCATAACAGCATATTGTGCACCAGGGTGCTTAATACTATGCATGTAAAGGATAAGTACACTTTCTGTGCTGAAGATGTGAGATCCTATGCACTGTATGAGGAAGGTGCAAGGCAGGGTCCCAAAAACATGTTAAGGAAAAGTAAGATCCTTCAATACTCTGCTTGGCTCCTGCCCCCGGGCTTTATGTGATGCTGTCAGGCTGTCAGAAGGACACTTGTCTGAGAAGGATGTAGGCTACATGTGCTGAGTGCAAGAGGCTGTTTCATGTGTAGAGAGAATGGGAGACACAGAGAGGTTTGTGTGCAAAACGAGTGTGCGTGAGCAATCTGTCAGTGTGGTACAAGTCTGCCTCAATGCCAGTCCATAAATTAGAAAAATAACAGTTGTATTAAAAAAAGAACTTGACATGGTATTTGTTACTTCTGAGTTATTACCTGTGTAGTCACTGTTGCAGATTTCACACTAGTTCAGCCCCCAGGTTTAGTAAAAAGACCATTTTTAGTCAAATATTCTATCTTATTGTGATCTATAATGAAATAGCTGAAAGTTCCATCTAATCACAGAATCACAGACTCATTTAAGCTGGAAATCATTTTGGTTCCCAGAGAAGTTGTGGATGCTCCATCCCTGGAAATTGTCAAGGCCAGGTTGGGTGGGACTGTGACCAACCTGGTCAAGTGAAAGGTTCATGGCAGGAAGGTTGGAAATCTTTAGCATCCCTTCCAAACCAAACTTTTCTATGACTCTATGATTCCATGAAAAGGCCTTCAAGTTCATTGAATCCAACCATAAAACTGCCACTACATCTTCAATTCAAGGCTGGCTAGATATTTCCTAAACTTAAGAGACAGAAGTCACTTTAGACACTTTTGGAAGTCTTAACACTCAGTGTATTTTAAAAAAAAACTGAGCATGTTTTTTAAACAATACATCTAATTAAATTCAATCTATTCAGACAGATAAAAATAAAAAAATACTATTTTTGACTTAAATTGTTGCAATAAACGATCTCATTACAATTAATAGTTGCCACATCACATGACAGCAAAGAGTAGAATATACAATAAAATGACATTATCTTTGGAACGTAGATGTTAGAGGAGCAAATAAAGATGCAGAATTTGAAGATGCATCTGTAAAAACAAAATTAATTAGGAGAAAACACCTAAAACACTCAATTGTTTTTCTGTATTGATTGTGGTTGTTTAAATGTTAATCATTTTGTTCTTAGCTATTTTCTATTTGGAACAGTAAAATGCATTTTTAAATTGGCATACTGAAGAATATTAATGATGCAACAAATAGATTGGTACTACAGAGGTGTATCTGGTTTTTTTACAAGCATATTTAATTGCACATGATTCTTATGTTTCTAATTACAACTAGTACTAAAAGTGTCTAGATGCTTAAGGATGCATTTTTATATTTAAACATCCTTCATTATTATTACTTATATGGCAGATAGTTCGCTAAGATATAATGATAGGATATTAAAGTGGATTAGAAATCTCATTATTAGAACACAAGCTTGTCTGAATAGAAAGAAAAAAAATAAAGTACTCTAAGTGGAATAAGTACCTCTTCATTTTCTTTCACAAATCTAATTTTATTGCAAGCTAAATGTCAGAGACATAAAGACATAACTGCTGGCATGATCCCATCAGGGAGGTTTCTATCTGCTATCATATGGTATTCAACATTCTTTTTCCACAGATTTTAAGCAAAGCCAGCAAAATTTACTAAGGACTCAAATTTAAACCAAATATATTTCAGCCTATCTAGAGATGGATTGTTTATTTTTAAATAGTAAGAGATGACTGCAGTCAAATAGCATTTCTTCTTGTATTTTAACTCAGCATTAGGGCATACACCAATTATGAAATTGTGCTGTCAGGTTACCCCTCTAAGGGCAGTCACACACTTCATGTTTTGAGTGGCAAATTGAATTTGACATTTAATTTGAAGCCCAGGATACCATAATGTAAAACCTTCTGCAGTATTAGTGATAAAACATGAGGGCATACCTCCCATCTGGGTTTTTTAAATAGTCCTCTCCATGTGACTATTGTCTTCATTATTTTCCATGGAGATTATTTTCCTGATATTGAAAGGAAAATCACGGTAAATATTTAGAATCACAGCAGCTCACAACTAGAGCATTTCAGGTTTCTTCAGAGATTCAAATAAGTGATCTAATATAAAATCTACCCATGCATACTGTTCAGACACCTTGTCATTTTTGAGTTTAGAAACAATTAGAGGACACCTTAGCAAAGCTCTTAGTAGGTGGTGGTGCCAACATTTCCTCATTTGTTTATTCTTTAGAAGATAATTTAATTTAATTTAACATTGCAAGAAAATGTGCTAATAGTAGTTACAAGCCCTTTATTGGTGAAGTTTAATTTCTTGCAAAATTTCTGTGTAAGTTGGCCTTTCTTTAATACAATTTAGAGTATTGAAATGCAATATTTTCAAGAAGCAGCCAGAATTTTTCTTTCCTTGACAGAACAGGAAGTTTTAGGTGAAAAAATTAAGAATGTCACAATCTGAAAGTCCGAAGCCTGGTTTGGTGCACATGCGAATGGAATTTAGCCAGGATTTCTGGGTTAAGCATCACCTTGGAAGTTACCATGACATATTACTCCCCCTCCCCCAACCAAGAAATAAACAAATGCAACAAAAAACAAACTTATCCCCCTTCAAAAAAAAAAAAAAACCAAAAAAAAAAAAAAAAAAAACAAACCAAAAAGCAAAGCAAACCAAAACCTCGTGGATAGTTTCTTTTCCCTCTAAGCTTTCATATTGCAACAGCCATGAATTCAGCTGTGAAATTACCAGTTCAGAATCAGGCCCAGAGGCTCCAGCCACAGAGTACTATGTAGCAAATATCAGATCTCTGTGTGATTCAATATTTGTACACAAATATAACTCACCCAAATAGGAGCATATTTCTGGTTAATTGTCCTGCCCACAAAATACACTCAGCGTAATGTAAATTTTGCATAAACTGGCACTATCTGATCGACATGAAAGTCAGCAATGATCCAGTCATTTCCCACTTTTTTCCCTACCATTTCTACCATTTCTACATTCTCTGTCAATTGGATGAGGGGTTTTATTACAATTTTGTATTGTTGATATGCTAAAGTGGAATTTACTGTCATGAAGATGGACTGCTTTAGCACTCCCTACAGAGAGCCAATATTCCCTAATTATTTCAATAAGTGGTCAGAGTTCTGTCAAGAGATGTGGAAGTATATGCCCTGAGGTTTTTTCCATTTTTTAGGTTTTATTTCTGAAATGATTAATTTAAGGCTTTTTTCTTGGGAGAGAATACCCTCCTTGATTAAAAGAAGACATGAGTCTCTTACTGGTTACAGAGAGTATTGTCATTGATTGTGTTGACAACACTTATTTGAATTCATCTTGCAGGTTTTTTTCATTCTATCAGAACACTTCTTGCAAAAATCTTGCCCTTTTTTAAAATCCAGTTAGTTCCAATTGTTGGAACAGCAATTGTAGGTTGTAGGTTGTGTTCACTGAGATGAAAATTTATTTTTTAATTTTTTTCTTTATTCCCATTTATGAAGGAAGAGAATTTAGAATTTACAAGCAAGAACACAAACTATGCCCAGATTAAAGTTTACAGTGTGGCACTTTCCTCGCTGTAGAAGATGCTTCACTTTGGTAAATTCATACCATCTATGAAACACAATCTAAGAACACCAATTCAGCAAAATACAGTGAAATATAGCGAAGAAACTATGTACCTTGTGCTATTGGAGTGCTGAAATTCTGCCAGTGCATCATGCAAAAATACAAGCCTGGGGCTACTGGTGCATGCTGGACAAGTGCTGACAAATCCTAGTAATTACCCAGAGAAGGCTCTGTTGGGACAGTTTTCACTGACTTGTTTGACAGGAAGTGAAGTGTCAAGCCCATCACTGCACCTACTTAAGATGATTTTTTGGTTTTTTTGCTCCTGGAAGATATGTGGAATGATGCCTGCCTTTATTAAAAGTTCAGCCATCCTCTTCCAAGAGACAAGAACCCCTTGGCACAGTCCTGATTATTGGTTATAAGGGAACCAAGGTGGAATTGAGATTGGAATTGTTTGTGTGCTTCTCTTCCCTCCCTGATAATTAGTTGGAATCATAAGTGTTTTACAATTCAATTTCTAACCTGTGCTGCCAAAGAGGAATAGCAGGATGGCTAATAGATAGAGTGCCACTTATATCTGAAAATGAATGCTGTCTAAGGATGCCTTGTCACCCCCCTGCTCTTCCCTACAGATTTCATGCACAGCAGCAAAGAAGGAAGATAACAAAAATGTATCTTTTTGAGAGCTTAGTAAAATAAGCTCTCAAAATTCGTCTGATAATACCTTTTGTTAAATGTGATGTTATATTTTCTATTCTTCTTATCTTGAGTGTTCTCTTAGACTCTAATTATAATAGTTTATCCATAAAATTAACATGATTTATCTGTGCAACTTAGTACTGTGACAAGTTCTTAAAAATAGGTGTCTGAGCAATTGGAAAGAGAAAATAACCCCCAACATGTTCACTTCTTTTCTTTATGCTATCCATATTATGTCAGAATATTTTAAAATTATTCAAAATAAAAGAATAAGGATGCAATTAAGTATGATTATGTAGATTACTACTGAAAATGGAGAGGGAGGTATTGTCTGTTTTGAATATTTTTTAAGTGTAAGTGTATTTTGAAGATTGCTTTTTAAGTGTATTATTTGTAGTCTTTGTATTTATATTTATATGACTCATTGGCCCCATCCAGCAATCTATGATAGGATGAAAATTTATATTAATTAAACAATCAATAAATTAATTCACTAAATAT